>NC_079190.1:85667785-88381109 GCF_029499605.1 Hyla sarda
AGTTAGTGCAGTACAAACTGACACAGACAAGGGGAAGGAAGAACACACCCTTCCAGGGAGATTGCTCCGAGGGAGGAGAAGAGCAATGGTAGAACTCGAAACAACAGACTGTGGCTAGACCAGCTGATGCCGGCCATACAGAAGTACATAAACTCCTCCCACCGGAGGAGAGAGCCAAGGCTGGCGTGAGCAGCAGTAGATATCCATAAAACAGAAAGAGCCAGGCTACAATGGAGGACCAGAGGTCACAAGCCTGGACAGTAAAAAGCTCTGTTGATTGCTCTCAGAAAAAACATGGGCCCATTCAGATGCCCCACCTATAAAGTGGAAACCGCGAGATGGCAATATCCGTGGCAGCAGGAACAAAATAGTCCCCTAGTGGAAGGAAAACAAGGATGGGCAAAAGAAAACTTAGGTACTCACCCATGCCAAGCACCCTGATCGCCATACCCCCTGTGAGAAAAGGGACTGGCAAGTGCGCCTGTAGGAGAAGGAAATTCTGCCCCACAGCCACGTAACAAGTACTGGGTGGCCGAAGCCCCCAGGCCTGGCAATAACCCATCGTATCTATCTGGAGGGACCACCATGTGTTCCCAGAGGGATGGGAATCCTACCCACTGGAACTGTGCAGAAATACAAGACATGTTGAGAGCCAGTCCAGCACGGTGACGAAGGTAGCCGAGTAGGTGGCCTGAGCCAAACCCAGACCGAAAACCCCGGAAAAGAACCTGGAGGCAGAGGGAGGGGCTGAACTGGGCTGACGACCTCAGCAGGCCCCAGGCCAAAACCGAAGGTACACAACCGCAGCAGAACCTGTGGAAACACAAATCACAGAAGCCCAGAGGCATACCACAGAAAGAAAGCTGATGGTGTCGGAAAACAGTCCAGACAACAGTCTGGGCGAACAAGAACACCTCCAGGTACTTGGTAGAAATGGAAAAATCCGATAAGCGATAACTGTGCCCTTGGTGGGTGAACGGGAAGGCCTAGAAACCATGCCCCTGGGAGATAGAGGGAGGCAGAGGAGCAGTGAATGCATTCCTGCATCCTGTAAAGGGTCCGTAAGACACCGGCTGGGTCACTTCTCACGTATACCACGCACAGCAGTGGGGCACCAGAACTCCAGCCACAGAAACATCAGCCGCCGGGACTTGTGACGGCAGAGGAAACCATGCAGACCACTTACCGATCTGGGCTTACCAGTATGGATCCATAGTAGACCAGATTCATTCCGTCGGTATCTCGCACAGTAGTGAGGAACCGAGAACTCCAGCCGCAGATACATCAGCCGTGTGATGTGTGACAGGCGGTGCAGGAAACCATGCAGACCATTGTCAGGCTTACTGGTATGGGTCCAATGTAGACAACGTGTCACTCCGTCGGAACCTCGTACAGTAGTGGGGTAACAGAACTCCAACCGCAGATACATCAGCCGTGTGATGTGTGACAGGCGGTGTAGGAAGAACCATGCAGAGCACTGTCTGGCTTACTGGAGTGGGTCCATAGTTGACAAAGTCATTTTGTCGGCACCTCGCACAGTAGAGAGGTACCAGAGTCAAGCCACAGATATCTTAGCTGTGTGATGAGGAGAGGACAGGCAGGAGAGAAAAACCATGCAGACCACTATCTGGATTACTGGTATGGGTCCACAGAATCCAACGGGTCATCCTTCCGGTTACCTCACACCAGTAGTGGGGTAGCGGAGTGCCCGCGCCCGCGGACACGGCAGCTGTGAAACAAGCGACAGTCAAGACTATAGTCTTGCATACTAACATCGGATCCAATCCATGCCCACCGCGGGGAAGGGAATCATATAGCATGATATGCCAAGGACACCTCAGGATGAGGAAGCTCAAAAGAAAGCGAATGTCTGTATGGAATGGAAAAGAGCTTGCACATTGTATGGCACTCAGTGGTAGGAGGTTTGCTTGTAAATATCCCCCGGAAGCTTTCAAGGGAAGTGAAATCCCCGGCAACAACACGCCACGGCAGATACATAGGCTCCACGACTATGAGCCACAATGCAGCATCAGGTTGCCTTAAGCGGCTCATGTCGTTTTGTGAATAGCAGGTCACCTGTGTGTTCGGACATTGTGAGACCAAGAGAAAATGGAGCAGTCTCCCGCTGGTGTCTGTGTCTCTCAGAGAAGAGAGAAAAGGAGAGAAAGAGAGAAAGAGAGAGGAGAGAAAGAGAGAAAGAGAGAGAGAGAGAAAGAGAGAGAGAGAGAAAGAGAGAGAGAGAGAAAGAGAGAAAGAGAGAAAGAGAGGAAGAGAGAGAAAGAGAGAGAGATGAGAGAGAAAGAGAGAAAGAGAGAAAGAGAGAGAGATGAGAGAGAGAGAGAGAGAAAGAGAGAAAGAGAGAAAGAGAGAAAGAGAGAAAGAGAGAGAAAGAGAGAGAAAGAGAGAGAAAAGAGAGAGAAAGAGAGAGAAAGAAAGAGAGAGAGAGAGAGAGAGAGAGAGGAGAGAGAGAGAGAGAGAGAGAGAGAGAGAGAGAGAGAGAGAGAGAGAGCTAACCTAAGGAGAAGGTGGCAGGGCAAGCACTAGACTGAACCTCATTGTGAAAATTGCCCCCCCCTGCAGCGCGCACCACACTGATAGGAAGACATGGCCCCCCCAGTGCACGCGCTGATAAGCCATAGTGCAAGGATCCCCGCCGAAATGGCGGCAGGGAGTCGGCGGGAACAAGTGCCAAGAGAGGACCGCGACCATTATGAAAGCCCCCTGTGCTTCGCCAACTTCAACTGAAGTGCGACCAGGGGAGAGAAAAAGCTGTTGGCCTTGCGCAGGCAGCGCAGCTGAAAGCTAATGGAATCCCCGGTGCTCTGGTCCCCTCACGCGTGGAGGCGGCCGAAGCGAAAGTAAAATGCTGGTCGCATGCGCATAGCGCAGCACCAAAACAGTAGGGCTGTAGAAATGCCCCTGAATAATGTGAAACAAAGCCTACACCATTGTTTATGTCCCCTCCATCAGAATGGTACAGCAGGAACTGTCCCCAGAAAGAATAAAGAGGAGTGGGCCCAAAACGGGAGGGCCCCAGGCATAATAGAAAGCGGTGGTGGGAAAGTGGAAGAGAGGGGGGGATGGAATATACTCACCCTGTAAACAGCCACACTCAACTAAGATGTCTTCAGCCAGCTATAGTGACCTACATCACGGTCAGGCTGAGACAGCAGGATGTGCAGGGAAGACAGGGGGACCTGGACCCAAGGTGCAAACCCAGGCGCTGGCCGTTGGCGGGAGGGGGGTTAACTGTGCATACTCTATACCCTGTGCCCCCTTAGCCGCATATGGGGGAACAGGTAGCGCCATGCTCCCGAACCCCCACCTAAAAACAAGAAAATAAAAAGGAAAAAAACCTAAAACAGGCCCTAACTATAAAATAAAAAAAGAAGACCAGGTCTTGAGAGCTCTAGACCTGTGTCTGCCTCCTACTGACACTAAGCTAAAACTGATTAGCTCAGGTGACTGTGGGTGGGTATATTCTGCTGGAGGGGGCGACTTTCTTGTTGCCTAGTGTCAAGCCTCCTAGTGGCAGCAGCATATACCCATGGTTTCTGTGTCCCCGAATGGAGCCGATTGAGAAATAGGAAAGCATCATATGACATTTGCAAATATTTCTTATTTGTATCATTGGGAACAGAGGTATCATGGGTCTAAACAAAGTCTATAACCATCCTGCAGTAACAGTTAACTATAGTCAAAAGATGGAAATGTGGAGTAGGCCTGTGTCTGCTTCCCATGAACACAAAGCTAAAAACTGGTTAATTTATCATTATGAGTTAGAGAACAACTTTTCCAGTCACTAGGTCACTGCTGGGCTCTGACTTGTAGTCACTAGGCTGTAACAAGAGGGCAGATCTTCCTTTCCTAGAATAAGATTACTTTGTATCTTAAAAGTCAGAATGTCGAGGAGGGACCTCAAGGCCTAAGGGGCACTCCTGCTGGCTGTCAGAGAAAGATCTGGGCTCCACCATCAGGAACGTTAAACTTTTAGTGTCATTGTATCGAAAAGCTTCATATGTCCACACTAAGTGGAACAAAGATCGAGAGCGTTAAATTTTACCATGCTGATTCCTTGGTCTGCCAGCTAATACGTCTCTGTTAGAATAGTCATAAGACTGGGGGAAATCAATTATTAATCGACAACCTCTTATGTGTATTTCCAAATTTAAACTAGATACAATCTGTGAAATTACTTGCACAAACTTATTACATCTTTACTTAAATGGGCACTGTCAGATACAGAAACTTTTGATATGTTGTAAAGCATTTCATACTGAAAAAGCAAGTCAAACAACACCCCCCCCCCCCCCGCCCCCCACTCGCTGCTTGGACACATACTAGTCCTGCTGTGTCCATGCGTCATCACCTACATCATGGCCACACTTCCTTTATTGACAGGGCTCACAGCTGGAGGAAAAATCATCCCACTGTCAGCTTGTGTCACACTATTGTCAGTGAGGACAAGCTGGGAGTTGTAGTTTTGATAATGCTAGGGTAGATGTGAGCAGACAGCATACTGAGGGAGGGGGGGGGCGGAGACCAGTACAGTGAGGCCACACCCCCTCTTAGAGGAATTCAGACTAGTGAGCTAAATTAAAAAGGGAATAAAATAAATAAATAAATAAATGTGCTAGACACAAACATTAGATGTACATGGTCAGGATTAGGTACTGAGTGATATATAAATTTTTTATTTTTGTTGTTGGATCTGACGGGTACGCTTTAAAGTTTTCTTTGGTTTTGTACATTAATACAACACAACAACAGTAACAGGTGCTGACAATACAAAGTACATCTTTACCTTTTACTTGGAATTTCAGGCAATGTACTCAAATCATCCGGCAGTGATTCTATTTTCTCTGGGTCTGAAATTTAAAATGGAGTAGGATGTACAAAATAAAAAGTGTAAGAAGGTGGTTGCAAAAGGCTAAATACTTTCAATGAGAATGGATGATATACTTGAAGCCTTTACCTGCATTCTAACAGCACAAAATTTTATATATTTTCAAAAGAAACCACACTCACCTGTTCAGATTTACCCCGCCGCTGACCTAATGCACCATTAGGAGGCGAGATTCAATGCAAAAGAGTGCACGCCCAGCAACCTGCTCAGATTGCGGTGGTGCACAAAGTCCAATAAGACTATGAAATCAAAGAAAAGAGTAGATGACAGCATTCTACAAATGGTGAGTGCAGTCATCTACTCTTTTCTTTGGTTGCAGTAATATATTTGAGCTTTACAGTCACAACTCGTCCTGTTCTGTCGGATAAATCTGTAAAATGAATATGGTGCTGGGGCCGTAAAAGAACCATGCTTATCTGGCCTAAACCCCAAGCAGCCCCCGCTTTACTCCAACTGCTCCCCCAACCCTGTGTCTTATTCCTGCTTTCAAGATGAATCCTCGGTGCAAGACTAGCCAATCACTGGAAGCAGTGGTGTCTCATCTTGGTCAGTGATTGGCTCAGCAGACAGGAGCTGCATGAGACCGAAGCTAGGTATGTTTTTTTGTTGTTTGTTTTGTTTTTTAATGTTCCCTAGCAACAAAAATTTTATACAAGCACTGTCATCTACTTACCTATAGAGGTTGCTGTTGTACCCTTCTTTTTACGAGCAAGTAAAAGTGCACTCAATGCTTCAGCTCTCTGTTCTAAATTAGAAGGGCCCTGGTCATCAGATTCTATGGGTGTCTCAATAGCCTCTTCAGGGGACGAAAGAACAAGAGAAGATGCCAATTTCCTCAGCTGCTCAGGGCCCAATTTTGCTGGGATGCGCCAAAATGATTCCTGCACGAAAAAGTGGGATACAGGTTAATTTCCAATCTGAGGAATATGATAAAAAACAATTTCAGCTTCACTTTAAGTAAAATTAATCAACTTTCCAAATCTGTTGCTGAGCTGTCATTGGCAAAACTAGACAGTTCAGGTTTCAGGCAGATTAATACATTTGGACTACTATGTTTCACTGGATGTAAAGTCAAAGGTAAAATTACAAATTCTCGTTTCCATAGAGCAGTGACTTTTGGGAGCTCAGCTGATTGTTACATATTATAATTAAAAACCTAAAGGCTATAGACATCTTTAACACTAAAAAGGAGATTTTTTTGTACTTACCGTAAAATCGCCTTCTCGTAGCCTTCATTGGGGGACACCTTACTGATGAGTATATGCTCTTGCCACTAGGAGGCGCTGCCACTAGGAAAAAAAGCCGACTCCTCCCTGGTAGGATATACCCGCCCACTGGAAGTGAGGTAATCAGTTTTGTCACAAAGCACTAGGAGAAGCCAACAAGGAAATACGCCCGAAGGACCATAGAAAGGAATCCCGGATAACGACCCAAGAACCGTAAAAAAAAAAAAAAAACTGAACGGAAAAAAGAGTAATAAATGGGTGGGTGCGGTGTCCCCCAATGAAGGCTACAAGAAAGATTTTACGGTGAGTACAAAAAAAAAATCTCCTTTTCTCGGTCGCTCTTCATTGGGGGACACCTTACTGATGGGACGCACCAAAGCAGTCCCCTAGGGTGGGAAAAAACAACCACCAGAGAAAAAGGAATCAGTCCTGAGTCTGAACTCACGATTCCACAAGGCCTGCGGACAAGCCCCCCAGGCGGAGACCCCATAGGCCCAGAAATTGAGCTCCCGGAACTAGGGCGCCAAGGAAGGGTCGTCCTCCAGATAGACCCAAGACACCTGGGTCATTGAGAGAGACAAGAAACCAAGGAAAAAAAGGAAGATGGACTTCCGCAACAGAGAGGTCCGGAGCATGAGAGCAAGGACCTGAACAGCCGCAGACCTAAAGTGTCCGGGCGACAAACTGTTATGAAGAAGTGAAGGAGCAGAACAGAAAGAGTCTTGGCCGGATCACTACCAAAGCCCAAGACCAAGGCCCAGGAGACCGGAGGAGCCACCTGAAAGGAAGGCATGCCACAGCTTCCCAGAACAGAGTCCAAACCAAAGGGACCAAATAGTTAAGAGACCCCAGTGGTCCGAGCGGCCCAGAGCACTCTGAAGAAAACATCCCCCCCCCCCCCCCCCCGTAAAAGGAGCGCATGGAGAAACAAATGAGAACCCAGCTGGGATTCTCAGGGTCTGGACACAGGAAGGAAGACTCTAGAAGACTATGGTGCCAGAGAAATACAACTGACAGACACAAGGGAAGGAAGAACACACTCCTCCAAGGGATAATGAACAAACTCTTCCCACAGGGGAGAGAGCCAAGGCTGCGTGAGCAGCAGGAAATGACAAAAAAACAGAAAGAGAGCCCCAGTGGCAAACTTCGCCGTATGGAAGAGCCACCTTGTGTCCCAAAAGGAATCAGAATCCGGTACACAGGATCCGAGCAAAAAAAATACAAGACGTGTAGAAAGCTACTCCAGACAATGACAAGGGGGAACCTGAGTCACCCCGGACAGAAAACCCGGAAGAAACACCCAGAGGTATAGGGAGGGGCTGAACTGACTGTTGCCCCAGCAGGCCCCATGTTAGAGCAGAAAACGCTCAACCAATGCAGAACTGCGAAAACAAACTCACCGGAAGCTCCGAGGCCCACCCCACCGAACAAAAGTAAAAGTGGGCTCTACAACCACATAGCGGCCTTAGCACATGTAGGAACACAGGCCTGGGTACCCCACGACAGCCGTGGGGTACCAAGACTGCAGACATGAAAGAAACTGCATGTGGAAGAGGGACACTGGACTGCGGCAGAAAAGGGTAGGTAACCAGGTGGATCTGAACACCATGCAGACACAGTACGGCTATGTGGGAAAGGGACCGTGGGCACACCGGGACCTGCATACAGAAACACATAGTGGAGTGAGATATCAGCCTGTAGACAGAGGAGCAGGCATGCAAAGAGGGACCTGGCCAAGTAGGTAACCCTGTAAGCCAGCATTAGGTGCATTGTATAAACTGCATCATGGCAGTGAGAACCTGAAATACCGTTCACGGGGTGACAATGCATGGCAGGTGACCCGAAGAAGCAGTCTTGTCAAACAAGAACACCACTAGGCGATCGGTGAAAAGGGAACAGCCAGACAGGTGATAACTGGGCTCCTTGTCAAAGGAGGAAGGGCGGGGAGCCTGAGAAACCCTGCCCCCAAGGAGAAAGAGGGAGGCAGAGAGGCCCTGGAATGCATCCCGTGTAGTGTCCTTGGGAAACAACAGGAGGGTACTGGAACGCCAGTCGCAAAAACATCAGCCGTGCGACCTGTGACAGTCGGCAGAAGTAAACATGTCTGGTTCACTGTATGGGTCCATAGCGGACAGCGAGTAATTCCGTAGGAAACCTCGTACAGTAGCGAGGAACCGGAAGTCCAGTCGCAGATACACCAGCTATGTGAGGTGTGACAGGTGGTGCAGGAAATCCTGGCTTACTGGTATGGGCCCATAGAAGGCAACCAGTAAGTTTGTCAGCACCTCGTAAGGTACCGGAACTCTAGCCCCAGACACAGCAGTCGATTGATGTACGATAGGCGGTGTAGGCAACCATCAGACTACTGTCTGGCATACCGATATGGATCCACGGAAGACAGCGAGTCATCCTGTCGGCACCCTGCTAGTATGGGTCGGTAGGAGACAACGAGTCACAGGGTCCGTAGAACACATGAGAAGTTCTCCATATACCGCACTCGGCAGTAGGGCATGGGAGCCGCATCCACAGAGACATCAGCCGCGTGACAGGCGGCAGAGGAAACCATGCAGACCACAGTCTGGCTTACTGATATGGGTCCCTAGGGGACAGCCAGTCATTCCGTCTGAAACCTCGCATAGCAGTGAGGTATCGGAATTCCAAGCACTGATACACCAGTCATGTGATGTGTGACAGGTGGTGCAAAAACCCTGCAGACCACTACCTGGCTTACAGGTATAGGTCCATAGAAGACGAGTCATTACATTGGCACCTCGCTCAGAAGCGAGGTACCGAACTCCCGCCGCAGATACATCAGTCGTTTGACGTATGACAGGCGGTGCAGGTAACCATGCAGACCACTGTCTGGCTTGCTGGTATGGGTCCATAGTAGACAATGGAACACTCAGTCGGACGCCTCACACAGTAGTGAGGTACCGGAACCCCAGACGTAGATACACCAGCTGTTTGATGTACGAATGGTGGTGTAGGCAACCATGCAGACCACTGCCTGGCCTACTGGCATGGATCCACAGAAGACAACTATTCATCCCATCAGCACCTCACTCAGAAGTGAGGTACCGGAACTCCAGCCGCAGATACATCAGCCGTGAATTGTGTGACAGGCATTGTAGGAACCATGCAGACCACTGCCTGGCTTACTGGTACAGGTCCGTAGGATATATTGGGTCAGTTCTCCATATACCGCACTCAGCAGTGGGGTATCAGAACTACAGACACAGATACATCAGCCGTGAGACAAGCAGCAGAGGAAACCATGCAGACCACTGTCTGACAGACTGGTATGGGTCCCTAGTAGAGAATTAGAGAGGTACCGGAGTGCCAGCCGCTGACGCGGCAGCTGTGAGATGAGAGACAGGTGAGACCACTGTTTGGCACAGAGATATCAGGTGTAAACCCTGCCCACACAGGGATATTCCCATGGAGACCTAGTGCTGGATGTGAGGATCCGGAGCACTAGATGCCTAGCCTATGGAGAAGGGAACATACAGTATGAAACACCCCAGGATGGGTGGCCGGCAGACATGACAGATGAGGAACCTCAAAGGCAACCTAAGTGTCCGTCAGGAACACCAAGAGCTTGCACAAGGTTAGGATAGAACAGATATCTCGGATATATCCCAGATAGTTTCCAAGAGACCATGCATCCCTAGCATTACAACATACTGTTATGGCGGTGCGCTATGCTACATGACAGTGAGCAACAATGCAGAAACAGGGATGTCAGAGGGATATATTAAAGCGATCATCTATAGCGTATATCAGGTCACCATCTAGGGTGACTGAAACAAATAAAGCAGCCCTGAATGCAGACTCTAGGAATTTAGGACTGCAGATATTAAACTGAGAAGAACAGATATGGCCGCCGGCCAAGGCTGCAAGTGATGTAGAGTGCAATACAAAAATTGGCTACGAGAGAGCGCCAAACTACACCAAACAGTCAGAGTGACCTTAAATCCTTCTCCAAGGCTGCATTTAAAAATGAAATGTATGTAGAGCAAGTCATCCTACAGGATGACAGAATGAAATAATGCACCGGGCCAACTAAGGCTGCAATAGTGCGAGAGTACCACCAGGGGGAGCCAGATCCCAGACAGTTTTTTTTTTTTTTTTCCAACAAGATTATACATTAAATATGGACTCTGGCCGCCCGACAACTCGGGGGGTGTCATTGAGAGCAAGGCACCCCCCAAGTGCCAATAACCCCCAGCAGCGCGCGAGCCAGAGGGGAGGTACTCAGATCTTCCAGCTTTGCGCGCCATCCACAGGACCAAGCATGCAAAAAACACAGCCTCCCCCAAGGCACCCCAATATGAGACCCCCCCAATAAAGGGCAGAGTGCCATAGTAAGAGGGAGGGGGGGGGGGAGAAGATTGTCAGATGACCCCCCGCCAGATAGAAGATGCAGCCGAAGCTGCGTGAGGTATATATTACTCACCTCAACTGCCACACACCCTAAACTAAACTTTAAGCCTGAAACTAGGAAAATAACAAAAAGACCTGTGTCTCGCCTCCTACTGACACTAGCTAAAACTGATTACCTCACTTCCAGTGGACTGTTATATATTACCAGGGAGGAGCCGGCTTTTTTTCCCCTAGTGTCAGCGCCTCCTAGTGGCAAGAGCATATACCCATCAGTAAGGTGCCCCCCAATGAAGAGCGACCGAGAAAATGATGATTAAATAATGTAGTGGTTACCTTAAAGGCCTCTGCAAAGTTTACCAGAACTTATCTTTGAAAACCTAAGTATGTTTAGTGAAGCCAATTCAAGGAACTAAGGCATTGCCCCGTTCTCTTGCAGAGTGTGCGAGGCAGAACAATGGTAAATCTTTAAAAGGCTGCAGCTCTTGCATAAGCGCAGTGGCTTCTTCAAAAAGCCTCTCTGTTGGGGTGCTGGGAGTTGGACCCCCACTGATCTAATATGGATATCTTATCTGGAGGACAGGCCATCAATTTTAAATGCCTTGGTTACCCCTTTAAGTTAAAAGGTTAAAGTAAGTTTCAAGATGCAATCTTTATTCTTTAATTTATTTTTATACCTAGATATGCAGTTTGTAATGTGTCAGACTTTTCTCACATGGACATGAGTAAAACATGAATGCTGCTTCCTTCTCTATCTCTTCTATTGGGACAGCCTCATTCCTGTACTGACTTCTCCCTCTTCTCCCTTGCCCTGAGACATGGATGTCGAGGAGTGAAAGGGGGGTTTGGTGTTCTTCTTTTCCTCTTAATTCATACATAGTCTGCTTCTCCCACTATTCAGTGCAGCTTATGCCATTTGCCCTCCCTGAAGACTTGGATGCTCTTGCACCTCTACACACTCTGGTCAGCCATGTACAACCTCCTCACATTTCCTGCTACTATCTATGACACAAAAAGCAGAGAGCAGTAGGAGTCCAAGTTGGCAGATCCTCACTGGTCTGCTAGTTATTCACAGGACAGGACAGCCTCAAGTAAAAATACACTTATTAAGATGTTATGTTATAGCAAAATGTATAAGACAAACATATTAAAGAATAAAAATGAACAAACAGTAAAAATAAAAGTGTAAAAAATATGAAGGCAGCCAATGGCTTTTACAAAGAAAAAAAAAAAAAAAAAAAGATACACACAAAAAGTAGTAAACCTCAACACTTGCCTGTTCATTTGCTGGAGGACGAATGCCCACAGCTTTCAAAAGTTTTTGGAATATTTTGCTTTCCATGGCATCCTCATTGTCTTCAGTTAAAGGAACAAGCGGAACTGACTGAGAGGAGCCTGTAATACAGAAGAAAGTAGGTTTTCATAGATTAAAAGCCTAGCGTGTACTTGGATCTTAAAGTGTACCTCCAATAGTCTTTTCACTGCAGTCTTAATTTTTCTTAAATCATTGATTTAAAAATTTCATGCTAAAATACCTTTTCAGGCTGCCCCTCAATTTAACTATGTATTAGAAGACGGAAAATGAAGCACCCATCTCCAATGTGAGAGTGCCATAGAATCATATTATGCTGGGTTTACCACTGGAGTCGGGTGCTGGGGAGATGAAGTGGGAAGTTTTGTCTTCTATTGCACAGGTACAGGCTGCAGAGAGCGGGAAGAACTAGGCCGAATTTAACCCCTTAAGGACACGGCACATTTTGGCCTTAACCCCTTAAGGACGCAGGACGTAAATGTACGTCCTGGTGAGGTGGTACTTAACGCACCAGGACGTACATTTACGTCCTAAGCATAACCGCGGGCATCGGAGCGATGCCCGTGTCATGCGCAGCTGATCCCGGCTGCTGATCGCAGCCAGGGACCCGCCGGCAATGGCCGACGCCCGCGATCTCGCGGGCGTCCGCCATTAACCCCTCAGGTGCCGGGATCAATACAGATCCCGGCATCTGCGGGAGTTTGCGATTAAAATGAACGATCGGATCGCCCGCAGCGCTGCTGCGGGGATCCGATCATTCATAACGCCGCACGGAGGTCCCCTCTCCTTCCTCCGTGCGGCTCCCGGCGTCTCCTGCTCTGGTCTGTGATCGAGCAGACCAGAGCAGGAGATGACCGAAAACACTGATCTGTTCTATGTCCTATACATAGAACAGATCAGTATTAGCAATCATGGTATTGCTATGAATAGTCCCCTATGGGGACTATTCAAGTGTAAAAAAAAATGTAAAAAAATGTAAAAGTAAAAAAAAAGTGAAAAATCCCCTCCCCCAATAAAAAAGTAAAACGTCCGTTTTTTCCTATTTTACCCCCAAAAAGCGTAAAAAACTTTTTTTATAGACATATTTGGTATCGCCGCGTGCGTAAATGTCCGAACTATTAAAATAAAATGTTAATGATCCCGTACGGTGAACGGCGTGAACGAAAAAAAATTAAAAAAGTCCAAAATTTCAACTTTTTTAATACATTTTATTAAAAAAAAAATTATAAAAAATGTATTAAAAGTTTTTTATATACAAATGTGGTATCAAAAAAAAGTACAGATCATGGCGCAAAAAATGAGCCCCCATACCGCCGCTTATACGGAAAAATAAAAAAGTTATAGGTCATCAAAATAAAGGGATTATAAACGTACTAATTTGGTTAAAAAGTTTGTGATTTTTTTTAAGCGCAACAATAATATAAAAGTATATAATAATGGGTATCATTTTAATCGTATTGACCCTCAGAATAAAGAACACATGTCATTTTTACCAGAAATTGTACGGCGTGAAAACAAAACCTTCCAAAATTAGCAAAATTGCGTTTTTCGTTTTAATTTCCCCACAAAAATAGTGTTTTTTGGTTGCGCCATACATTTTATGATATAATGAGTGATGTCATTACAAAGGACAACTGGTCGCGCAAAAAACAAGCCCTCATACTAGTCTGTGGATGAAAATATAAAAGAGTTATGATTTTTAGAAGGCGAGGAGGAAAAAATGAAAACGTAAAAATTTAATTG
Organism: Hyla sarda; assembly: GCF_029499605.1. Taxonomy (NCBI): domain Eukaryota; kingdom Metazoa; phylum Chordata; class Amphibia; order Anura; family Hylidae; genus Hyla; species Hyla sarda. The sequence goes on from NC_079190.1 coordinate 85,681,353, forward strand.
TCTGAGTCCTTAAGGCCAAAATGGGCTGAGTCCTTAAGGGGTTAAAGGGGTACTCGTCCCTAGACAACTCATCCCCTATCAAAGGATAAGATGTTCGAACCCGTGGGTCCCGCCGCTGGGCACCCCAGACATCCAGTGAACTTCGCTCCGTGTCAGATGACTGGCAATGTGGGGCAGAGGCTCCTGACGTCACGGTCCGCTCGTGACATCTTGGCCACAACCCCTCAATGTAAGTCTATGGGAGGTGGCATGACGGCCTGGTGCAGCAGGGATATCGCGGTGGCCCCCAGCGGTGGGACCCCCGCGATAAGACATCTTATCCCCTATCCTTTGGATAGGGGATAATATGTCTAGGGGCGGAGCACCCCTTTAAGGACAAATTTTATTTTAGCATTTTCATTTTTTCCTCCTCACATTCAAACAATCTGAACTTTTATATTTCCATCCACAGACCCATTTTGGAGGGTTTAGTTTTACGCTGAACACTTTACGGTAAAAATTAAGTGTTTTCTTTATTCAGTGGGTCAATACGCTTAAAATGATACCCATGATTACATACTTTTCTATTATTGTACTGCTTTTAATAAAGCATCCTTTTTTTTTTTTACAAAAAAAGGTATGTTTAAAACTGCTCTATTTTGACCACCTATAACTTTCATTTTACACGTTTAACCCCTTCCCGACCTATGACATACCTGTACGTCATGGGTGGCAAGGTGTTCCCGACCCATGACATACAGGTACGTCATGAACATTACTGCCGCTACTCACGGCACCCCGCAGCGCCCGGAAAGATGGTGGCTATCACTGATAGCCAGCCATCTTACCGTGCGACCACGGGGGGTTTCATCCCCCACCCCCCCCAGCGATCGCTGCTATCAGCTGGTCAAATCTGACTAGCTGATAGCAGCGTTTCGCTATGAAAATATTTAGCAGCGCGGTGTGTGAGTCCGGATCACGGGGATCGGGACACACACCGCTCTGCTAAGTGTCCCTGACCCGTCCCCCGGCGTCACTTACCCGTCCGAGCGGTGTCCCGAGCGGTCCCGGCGTCCTCCATGCGGTCCTGGCTGCACTGCGTCCCGGAGGTGAGTTTCCGGCAGCAGTGCGGCATCTTCATTGGCAGCAGTGAGATCGCCGTAAAGCGATCTCACTGCTGCCTCTGAGAGTTTCAAAACTGCAACTCCCAGCATGCCCAGACACAGCCTTTGGCTTTCTGGGCATGCTGGGAGTTGTAGTTTTGCAACATCTGGAGGTCCACAGTTTGGAGACCACTGTATAATGGTCTCCAATCTGTGCTCTTCCAGATGTTGCAAAACTACAAATCTCAGCATGCTCAGTCTGTCCAGGCATGCTGGGAGTTGTAGTTCTCTAACATCTGGAAGAGCACAGATTGGAGACCATTATACAGTGGTCTCCAAACTGTGGACCTCCAGATGTTGCAAAACTACAACTCCCAGCATGCCCAGACTGCCCAAGCATGCTGGAAGTTGTAGTTCGGCAACATCTGATCCTTCAGATATTGCCGAACTACAACTTTCAGCATGCCTGGGCAGTCTGGGCATGCTGGAAGTTGTAGTTTTGCAACAACTGGAGGCACACTAGTTGGGAAACATTGTCCGTTTCCTACCTCAGTGCCTCCAGCTGTTGCAATTGTTGCAAAACTATAACTCCCAGCATGCACTGGCAGACCATGCATGCTGGGAGTTGTAGTTTTGCAACAGCTGGAGGCACACTGGTTTGGAAACACTAAGTTTGGTTGCAAAACACTTGAAAGTTTATTACTTAACTTAGTGTTTCCAAACCAGCGTTCCTCCAGCTGTTGCAAAACTACAACTCCCAGCATGCACGGACAGCCAAAGGGCATGCTCGGAGTTTGCAACAGCTGGATGTTTACCCCCCCCCCCCCACCCCCCAATGTGAATGTACAGGGTACACTCACATGGGCGGAGGTTTACAGTGAGTGCTGCAAGTTTGAGATTGCGCAAATTTTGCGCTGCAGCTCAAACTTCCAGCGGCAAACTTGCTGTGAACCTCTGCCCATGTGACTGTACCCTAAAAACACTACACTACACTAACACTAACCTAAAATAAAAAGTAAAAAACACTACATATACACATACCCCTACACAGCCCCCCTCCCCCCAAAAAATGAAAAACGTCTGGTACGCTACTGTTTCCAAAACGGAGCCTCCAGCTGTTGCAAAATAATAACTCCCAGTATTGCCGGACAGCCACTGACTGTCCAGGCATGCTGGGAGTTTTGCAACAGCTGGAGGCACCCTGTTTGGGAATTATTGGCATAGAATACCCCTATGCAAATCCCTAATTCAGGCCTCAAATGCGCATGGCGCTCTCTCACTTTGGAGCCCTGTCGTATTTCAGGGCAACAGTTTTGGGACACATATGGGGTATCGCCGTACTCGGGAGAAATTGCCTTACAAATTTTGGGGGGCTTTTTCTTCTTTAACCCCTTATGAAAAGGTGAAGTTGGGGTCTACACCAGCATGTTAGTGTAAAAAAAAAAAATTTTTACACTGACATGCTGGTGTTGCCCTATACTTTTAATTTTCACAAGAGGTAAAAGGGAAAAAAGACCCCCAAAATTTGTAACGCTATTTCTCCCGACTACGGAGATACCCCATATGTGGGCGCAAAATGCTCTGGGGGCGCACAACAAGGCCCAGAAGGGAGAGTGCGCCATGTACATTTGAGGCGATTTGCACAGGGGGTGGCTGATTGTTACAGCAGTTCTGACAAACGCAAAACAATAAATATCCATATGTGACCCCATTTTGGAAACTACACCCCTCACGGAATTTAATAAGGGGTGCAGTGAGCATTTACACCCCACTGGTGTATGACAGATTTTTGGAACAGTGGTCTGTGAAAATGAAAAATAAAATTTTTGATTTGCACAGTCCACTGTTTCAAATATCTGTCAAACGCCAGTGGGGTGTAAATGCTCACTGCACCCCTTATTAAATTGCATGAGGGGTATAGTTTCCAAAATTGGGTCACATGTGGGGGGGGTCCACTGTTCTGGCACCATAGGGGCTTCCTAAATGGGACATGCCCCCCAAAAACCCTTTCAGAAAAACTCACTCTCCAAAATCCCATTGTCGCTCCTTCCCTTCTGAGCCCTCTACTGCGCCCGCCGAACACTTTACATACGCATATGAGGTATTTCCTTACTCGAGAGAAATTGGGTTACAAATTTTAGGGTAATTTCTCTCCTTTTACCCCTTGTAAAAATTCAAAAATTGGGTCTACAAGAAAATGCGAGTGTAAAAAATGAAGATTTAGAATTTTCTCCTTCACTTTGCTGCTATTCCTGTGAAACACCTAAAGGGTTAAAACACTTACTGAATGTCATTTTGAATACTTTGGGGGGTGCAGTTTTTATAAGGGGGTCATTAATGGGGTATTTCTAATATGAAGACCCTTAAAATCCACTTGCAACCTGAACTGGGCCCTGAAAAATTATGATTTTGAAAATCTTGAGAAAAATTGGAAAATTGCTGCGGAACTTTGAAGCCCTCTGGTGTCTTCCAAAAGTAAAAACTTGTCAATTTTTTTATGCAAACACAAAGTAAACATATTGTATATGTGAATCAATATGTAATTTATTTGGAATATCCATTTTCCTTTCAAGCAGAGACTTTCAAAGTTAGAAAAATGCTAAATTTTCAAAATTTTCATGAAATTTTTAGATTTTTTACCAAGAAAGGATACAAATATCAGTGAAATTTTACCAATAACATAAAGTAGAATATGTCACGAAAAAACAATCCCGGAATCAGAATGATAAGTAAAAGCATTCCAAAGTTATTAATGTTTAAAGTGACAGTGGTCAGATTTTCAAAAAATGCCCAGGTCATGAAGGTGAAAATGGGCTGGGTCATGAAGGGTTTAAAGCCGTTCACCGTACGGGATCATTATCACGATATTTTGGTAGTTCGAACATTTACGCACGCAGCTATACCAAATATGTTTAATAATTATTTTTATTACATTTTTTGGGGGGTAAAATGGGATAAAGGGACTATTTACATTTTTCTAAACTTTTTATATCCTCATAGAGGACTATTTATAGCAATCATTTGATTGCTAATATTGTGCAGTGCTATGCATAGCACTGATCAGTGTTATCGGCGATCGTCTTCTCTGGTCTGCTCGATCTCAGACCATAGCAGAAGATCCCAGGAGACAGACAGAGGCAGGTCAGGGGACCTCCGTCCGCCATTTTGGATGATTGGATCCCCGCAGGCGATCCGATCATTCAATGTAATGCCCGCATTGCCGTAGATGCCGTTATATGTATTGATCACGGCACCTTAGGGGTTAATGGCAAACATCAGCACAATCGCTGATGTCCGCCATTATCTGTGAGTCCCTAGCCGGGACCTACCGCGCATGATGCGGGCACAGTTCCAGAGAGATACGTAAATTTACATCCTGATGCGTTAAGTTGTTAGGGAATTAAAAAGAATGTAATTTAGAAAAGTTGGAATTTGTCCAAAAAACATTGGAGGTACACTTTAAGTTTGAGATGGTTAAATACAGTTCCCATAGTTGCCACTGCTGTATAAAATATTAAATCATGTTAAACCACATAAAAACATTTTTCAGGACAAGAAAATCTAAAGAACAAATAGAATGTGTCAGAAAACAAAACTATTTGAAAGCCTGCTGTTAGTTGCTCGGACACTTACCATCCTCTTCTCGGTCATCAGCGGTCCGGTTCAAACTGTTCTGAAGCCACAATACAGGATGGGACAAACCTATAAATCACAGAATATAACTTCTGAAAGTGTTTTAATAACAATATTACTGACATACTAGAGTCCTACTATCACTGTCTATTGAGTGAACTGAAAAGCACACTAAAAATATTATACACATATGGGGGAGATTTATCAAAACCTGTCCAGAAGAAAAGTTGCCCATAGCAACCAATCAGATCGCTTCTTTCTTTTTTGAAAAGGCCTCTGAAAATCGAAAGAAGCAATCCGATTGGTTGCTATGGGCAACTCAGCAACTTCTCCCCTGGACAGGTTTTGATAAATCTCCCCCAGTATGAATTAAAATACACACTGTATGGTAAACGCATAAAAAAAAAAAAACTTAAAAATCTGAGGATACCAAGTCTTACTCATCACATTTTTGCTGTCTGTCGAGCAAATCCATTTAAATACATGGAAACCGCATACAAATGTTTTGCTCAATTTACCCATAATCTTTAATTGGTAAATTGTATTGCCAAAAAGTGTATACTTTTGACTACAGTTTACCTTGTCCATGTCTATATAGAAGTTTTGCTGCATGGAATAATGTAGCATACCACGCTTTCCTATCCTCAGTGAAAAATATACACTTTTTATAACAGGACAAAACGAGATACATACATACATAAACTGTTTTTCAATTCCATACATCTATATATACACACACACACACACACACACACACACACACACACACACACACAATACATACATATATATTATAGTTATTGTGAATAAAGTTTAGTATATTTGTCTACTACTTCGGATATGTTCACAATATGTAATTCCAGCGGAATTCCGCGCTGTGAACATAAACATCCGTGTGGATGGGTCTTCTGCGAGACCTGTTCACACCGAGCAATTTCAGCAGTGGACAATTCCACAGCTGAAATTGTTCCGTGCAAAGAAAGAACATGTTCATTCTTTGCGCGGAAGTCCACGAGCACTGCATAGCAGTCAATGGTAAATACTGGAAATACTGCCAAAGTATTTCGGCCACCGCCGCCAGAATGGAATCTTCGCTCGCTGAATTCTGTGAGCGGAAATTCAGTTCAAACTCCGTAGTGTGAACATACCCTTATGGTGTACAAGAAAATTCCATTTTAAACATGATAAGAACCCAAAATCAATACAGCTGCTATTATTTAACTGATGCAGATATGTCACAATCCTTGTGCAAAGCAACAGCTTACACACTGTGACCTAGCATCAATGCATATGAAAAACCCATGTTGATCATCAGTCATATTTAGCACACCATTCCTAACCTAGATGAGAAAAGGAGCATTTTCATCACTTCTTCTAACTATACAGCGACTAAGTGTTTAGCACAGTGGCCTTGCAGAACCTGGGTTCAACCCAGGCAAGTGCAACATCTTCATAGGGTTTGTATGAATTCCCCATGTTGCCTGGGCTTTCTCCTCACTTCAATACATTCTGTATAGGTTAATCTGGAATAGGGCTGCAACTAACGATTATTTGTACATTCAAGTAATTTGCCGATTATTGGTTAGGATAAAAAAACAAAGACAAAACAGGATTAGGGGACCAGGGAAGGGTTAACTGAATAAAGTGAGGACCACATTGTAACAATTTAACATGGGAAAACGAAAGGGGACAGCACCTGAAGGAGTAACCTATAAGCCTGTCCGAATGGGAGAAGGAGCAGTTTAGAGACCTTAGTGATGGCTGTCCTCCCTGCTTCTAGCCGGACAGGGGGCTCCCGTGATGTCATAACCGCAGGCTTAGTGTCAACGTAGGTGCCGAGGACTGCACTCCAGGCCGTAGTCTCAGTGCTGGAGCTTGGCCGAAGATGTTGCAGGCCAGCAGTATCTTCAAAAAGACACCGGAATATAAGGGAAAAGGAGGGGGATATTTAGGGGCAGACAGAGGGGCTAAAAAGCTGATTAATCTTTGTAGCCCTAGTTTGGAATTTAGAATGTAAGCCACAAATAGGGACAGGGACCACTTTTAATAACAACAGTCTCTATACAGTAACACTGTATAAATGAAGAAAATAACAGAAGATAAATCCAAATGTAGTTACCATCTTCATGTAAACTCTGTAAAATAGTTTGTATCTTTTTATCCACAAATAATTCACCACTTCTGTGTGTTTTTTCTTTTGGGATATGTTCTGACTTCATGTGTTCTTCCTCATCCTCTTCACTTTCATAATTATCTTCTTCATCTTCATTATCCACATCTCTTCCATCAATGCCAAGATCATTGAGGAAATCATCTTCAGACTAAAAATAGTAAAAAAAATAAAAAAAGACAAAAGCCACAACAATCATCCTTCTATTCATATAAATCTGGTATCAATAATAACTGCAACAGAATCTAATATAGTCTTCACTATTTTACCAGGCATATCTAACACATTAAGGCTTTCTTCACACCAAGTGTATAAAAAGTTTTATAATCTAATAACGTGTTTAATTAAAGTCTGTCGAAAAAGAGGATGTCGATCAGTGCACACATTGTACAAATAAACTGAAGTAACTCCCAACGCTGGAATTTTGGCATTTTTTGTTTTTTTAAATACAATGGGGAGATTTATCAAAACCTGTCCAGATGAAAAGTTGCTGAGTTGCCCATAGCAACCAATCAGATCGCTTCTTTCATTTTTTCAGAGGCCTTTTCAAAAATGAAAGGAGAGATCTGATTGTTTGCTATGGGCAACTCAGCAGCTTTTCCTCTGGACAAATTTTGATAAATCTCCCCCAATTTTACCAAAATTTATATTATACTCCAATGTGACACTTTTTAAGGAAGTCTATTTATCCATTGTATAGCACAGTATTGTGAGCTAAGAATAGGTATTCTTTCATCAGAATCCATGTGTATAATGAGACCATTCCTTCTTGTTCAGAATACCGGAAAAATATCACCAGAAAGAGTGGAAATGGAACTTGCATAATCTCCTCCAAGGCATCCTCAACCTTCTTCCAAAAACTACAGACCAAAGTACATGCCCATATTTAGTGTATCAAAAAAATAAATAAAAAAAACAGCCTCCTTCTACCCACAACTAAGGCACTCAAAAATATCAAGTCAGAAGAAAGTGTACAACTGAAAATCTTTGGGATACTGCAGCAGGGGATACTGATGGTGGGGAGGATAAAAGACTCCAACTAATCCTCATGTGAACGGATAGGAATCAGTCTCTTCCACCATAAAGGACAAAGGTACACAGCATCTACTGAATGTACAGATTAAATATAAGAATTCTGGGTCTGTGCCTCCTAAAGAGTTTAAGGGATAGGAAAAAATAGACTATCGGCTCCATTGGGGGACACAGACCGTGGGTGTATGCTGCTGTCTCTAGGAGGTGTGACACTATGGTAATAAAAAAAAGTCAGCTCCTCCCAGCAGGATATACCCGCCTTCAGGCCCTGAGCTAATCAGTTTTAAGCTTAGTGTCTGAAGGAGGTGGACATGGTCTGGAATTCTCCAGACCAGGTCTTCTGATTTTTTGTTTTCCTAGTTTAGGGACGTGTTGGTTTTTTATTCCTTTTTCTTTCCTGTTTTCAGGTGGGGACTCAGGGACTCCGGTTCCCTGTTTCCCCATTGCGAGTAAGGGGGCACAGACATTGCCTATAAGCGTTGTTCCCCCCCCCCTCGCCAACAGTCAGCGCCTGGGTTGGTACCTCATGGGTCCGGGTCCCCCTATTTCCCTGGTCACCTCGCTCGCGCATAGCAGCCAGGAGTGATGCAGGTAACTAAAGCGGACTGAAGACTCCATTAGGTAAGTTCTTCTGACTGAGGTAAGTACTTTCCCCCTCTGGAGACCCCCTGTTTTTTGTCCACCTTTCAGGTTATTGGGCTGGCCTTTTATTCTGGGGAGCAGTGGCATCTTAGGGGGCATGTAATCTATGTTTTACATTGGGCACTTCACTGTGTGTGTGTTTGTGGTTACTTGTGGCTATGTCCGCAGCGCCTTATATGCGGCTAACAGCCGCGCCGCTGGTAGGGCCGGGCGCTCTCAGCGCCGGCTTACTTTCACTTCTCCGGCAGCTCCTTATATGCGGCTGACAGCCGTGGCGCTGGTACGGGCCGGGCGCTCTCAGCGCCGGCTTACTTTCACTTTCTCCGGCAGTCTCTGCCGGCGTATAGGCCGCCCACTATTTCCCCGAGCGCATATGCGGCTGGGGGCGCCATTACAGCTTCTTCTCGACAGTCTATAGCTCCACCCACAGGGCTGTCTGAGCTCTTCAGAGGCGCGAAGTAGCCTCCAATCAGCGCCGTGGGCACGATTTTCAGTTAGAAGGGGCCTCTGCTTCAGGCACGCCCCTCTCTCCCTATTGGCTGGCCTGTTTTCTTACACTCTAGATGCACGGAGCCGAGTTCTCCTCACTGCAGCTGCCAGGGGACACAGACTAGGGTGAGAAAGTTCCTGTCTCTTTTCTCATTATGTCCGTACCCAGAGCTGTTGCTCCCTCTAAACAGAAACCTGGAACGTCAGTGACTTATTTTGTTTGTAAGCACTGTAATACCAAGATGCCTGGCTATACTGAGCCCACTTGCCCTGCCTGCTCCACTGCTCCCCCAGACCCCCTGATGCCCTTTCGGTTCCGGTGGATTCAGCAGCTCCACCAGCCTGGGTTTCTTCCCTGACCCAGTATATGGCTGACTTGACCCAAGTCTCCCGTTCGGTGGCTGAGGCCTCCCGGGAAGTGGTGTCCGCCTTGAAGGGGTCTTCCTTGCGCAGGGCCTCAAAGGGCCCGCTCCTTGTCTCCACATACTTCACGCTCTCACAAGCGTACTAGGGGTGCCTCGTCTGACTCTTCCATTGAGTCTTCAGCTAGACGTGGGCGTTCCCCTCGTGGGTCCCGCCCCCGTCATCTGGGCACAAATGTCACTCCTCCAGAGGACGTTCTCGGAGTCGCCGCTCTGCCACGCCAGAGCCGCATACCCGGTCAGGGTCACCCCCCTCCAGCACTGCCTCTACACGTTCACATTCTCCTGGTGAACTGGCGGACGAGGCTTCCGAGCCGGCATCTGACTCAGAGGACCGCTCGGATTCAGTTGAAACGGTGAACTCATTGGTGACAGCCATAAGAGACACCTTTCACTTAGAGGACCCAGGATCTTCGGGTGTCACTCCAGGAGTATCCTTTCATTGTGCTAAGCCAGCACCTCAAAGGTTAAGCTCTCACGCTGACTTTGACGACATTCTGGAATCTGCATGGAAACATCCAGACAAGAGGTTCCCGGGAATCAAGACGATTCAAGAACGTTATCCATTTGACAAGGACTTTGTCACTAAGGTGATTTCCCCTCCCTCTGGATCCACCAATCTCCCGGATCTCTAAGGCGACTACACTGCCACAGGCAGATGCCGCTGCCTTCAAGGATTCCACGGACAAGAAGGTAGAATCCTTAGCGAAGTTTGCCTCTGAAGCAGCTGGCTCTTCTCTTCTTCCCATCTTCGCCTCGACATGGGTGTCCAAGGCCCTGTCGGAGTGGTGCCAAAAGCTGCATCAGGATATCTTAGCGGGATCCCCCCCTGCTCTGGCTCTCCAATGCTCTAAAGCTGGGGACTTCCTGTGCGCAGCTTCCATGCAGTCAGCCCGTTGTTCTGCCTTTGCTGTGGGTCACCTAGCGGCTCTCCCTCACTCTATGTGGCTTAAGGCTTGGAATGCGGATGCCGCTTCCAAAAGGTCTCTCACTGAGCTTCCTTTTACGGGTGGCCGTCTTTTTGGCAAGCGCCTTGATGAGATTATCTCTGATGCGACAGGAGGTAAGAGTTCCTTGTTGCCTCAAAATAAGGCTCGCCCTACTTCCCAAAGGAAGTCCTCTTCCTTTCGGACCTTTGGCTCCAGCAAAGGGTCCGGGCAGGCGCCTTTGCGGGACAAGAAGGCTCCCTCGTTCCGGGCACGCCAGTCTTGGAAGTCGGACTCCAACCGGTCTGGCCGTTTTGCGCCCAAATCAGGCAACCGTAAAACCACTTCTGCATGAAGTGAGGCCCCCACCCGTGGTTTTTTCTTGGGTGGGAGGTCGTCTTTTACTTTTTCGAGACATCTGGACCTCACACATTCAGGACTCTTGGGTCAGGGACGTGGTGTCCAACGGTTACCGAATCGAATTCGCCTCCCTTCCCAGGGTTCGCTTTTTCCGATCCCGGGCCCCCCGGTCTCCTTCTCTGGCGAAGCAATTTCGAGAGGCTCTCCAGTCTCTGCTTCTCCAGGGGGTTATCGTTCCCGTTCCTCCAGGGGAACGGTTTCGGGGTTTCTATTCCAATCTTTTTGTGGTTCCCAAGAAGGACGGTTCTGTGCGACCAATCCTAGACCTCAAGCGTCTCAACCGTCATCTTCTTATCCGCCACTTCCGAATGGAATCTCTCCGTTTGGTGGTGGCGTCCCTGGAACAAGGGGAGTTTCTTTAATCGGTGGACATCAAGGATGCCTACCTCCATGTGCCAATATTTCCAGGCCATCATCGGTACCTCCGCTTTGCGGTTCCGGAGGGGCATTTTCAATTCGTAGCCCTCCCCTTTGGTCTGACCACGGTTCCTGGGGTCTTTACCAAGATCCTTGCTCCAGTGATGGGCCTGTTACGGTCGAGGGGAGTCTCTGCGATACCCTACCTGGACGACCTTCTCATCAAGGCTCCAACCAGAGCCCAGACTCTGGAGAATGTGGACGTCACTCTCCACACTCTGGATCGCTTCGGGTGGATGGTCAATCGGGACAAGTCTGTCCTCTATCCTACCTAGTCTCTAACCTTCTTGGGACTTGGCTTCGATACGGCCTCTGCCTGAATTTGCCTCCCGCCGGACAAACGTCTGGCGCTTCTGTCGGGGGTCCGCTCCCTTCGGAACCAGGTCTCAGTCCCCATCCGCACTTGTATGGAAGTCCATGGTCGGATGGTGGCAACTATGGAGGCTCCGCTCCCCCCTTCTTCTCCAAGGGCGGTTATTTCTTCCCCTTCACTGGCAGGTAGTTACAACGGATGCCAGCCTGTCGGGCTGGGGCGGAGTGTTCAGGGATGGGACTGTTCAGGGACTCTGGTCTCCCCGAGAGACCCTTCTTCCGATAAACATATTGGAATTCTGGGCGATTCTTCTTTGTCTTCTTCATTGGGAGTCCCGGGTTTCAGTCCCGTCCTGTCCGCGTCTAATCGGACAACGCCACGGCCGTAGCGTACATAAATCGACAAGGCGGCACTTGCAGCTCGGCAGCCATGGCAGAGGTGACCAAGATTCTCATCTGGGCGGAAAGCAAGGTTCCGGCCATTTCAGCGATTCACATTCCGAGAGTGCTCAACTGGGAAGCGGACTTCCTCAGTCAGTCCTCACCCGACCCCGACAAGTGGTCTCTACATCCAGAGGTCTTCGCACAACTCTGCGACCTCTGGGACATTCCGGACGTGGACCTCAGGCTCTGGCCGTGGACGCCCTAGTGATTCCTTGGGCGATGTTTGCCCTACCCTATCTGTTCCCTCCCCTTCCCAGGGTTCTGAGGAAGCTCAAAACAGAAGTCCACGCCATTCTGGTAGCTCCAGATTGGCCCTGAAGGTCGTGGTACGCCGACGTAGTTAGGCTCCTGGACGACGCTCCACTGCGCCTTCCGCTCCATCAGGACCTGCTCTCTCAGGGTCCTCTTTGCCACCACAATTTACAGACGCTGCGTTTGACGGCGTGGCGGAGGAGACCGCGGTTTTGAGGGTCCGCGGGTTCTCTTCCCAAGTCATTCACACCATGCTCAGGGCTTGTAAGCCCTCCTCTGCAAGTATTTACCACCGTACTTGGCGGTCTTATTTTCGTTGGTGTGAAGCTCAGGACTTCTCCCCGGTAACCTTCTCCTTTCCCCGTCTTCTCTCCTTTTTGCAGTCGGGTTTAGAACTGGGGTTGTCTCTCAGTTCCCTTAAAGGTCAGGTTTCGGCCCTTGCTATTCTTTTCCCGCGGCCCCTGGCTTCTAATTCTCATGTCCGGACCTTCCTTCAAGGAGTGGCGCATGCTGTTCCACCTCATCAGTCACCTTCTCCCCCTTGGGACTTGAATTTGGTTCCGAGTGCCCTCCAGGGTGAACCCTTTGAGCCCCTGAGGTGTCTCACCGCCTCCTTTCTTGGAAAGTGGCGTTTCTTGTTGCTATCACCTCCATCCGGAGGGTGTCTGAATTGGCAGCTCTCTCCTGCCGTTCTCCGTTTCTGGTGATCCACCAGGACAAGGTTGTTTTCCGGCCAGATCCTTCCTTTTTGCCTAATTTGGTTTCGGCTTTTCATCTCAATGAGGACATTGTCCTTCTGTCTTTTTGTCCTGCTCCTTCTCATCCTAAGGAGCGCTTACTACACAAGCTGGATGTAGTTCGGGCTGTTCGGTCTCATCACTCCATCACTTCTTCGTTTCGTCAGTGTGATTCCTTTTTCGTCCTTACGGAAGGTCGTCGTAAGGGACAACCTGCTTCCAAGTCCACCACTTCTCGGTGGATTCGGTCCGCCATTTCGGAAGCCTATCGCTGTAAGGGGAAGATTCCTCCTTTCAGGGTTGTGGCTCATTCTACCCGTTCTGTTGGGGTATCCTGGGCTCTCCAGAATAGATCCTCGGCCTTGCAGATTTGCAAGGTGGCTACCTGGTCGTCTTTGCACACTTTCTCGAGGTTCTACCGAGTTCATACCTTCGCATCGGCTGATGCTAGTCTGGGTCGTAAAGTGTTGTAGGCGGCAGTGGATCGGCCGTCTGCCTGACTGCTTATCTGCCCACCCAAGGGAAAGGCTTTGGTACGTCCCACGGTCTGTGTCCCCCAATGGAGCCGAAAGAGAAAAGGAGATTTTTGTTTACTTACCGTAAAATCTCTTTCTCTGAGGATCCATTGGGGGACACAGCTCCCGCCCCTTTTTAGGGTTTCCTTTCGTTCTCTGTCCGAGGGTGTGTTCAGTTATGTTTTTTTCTTCTGGTTCTCGGACAGTTTGGGGTTTTTCTTTGACCTGTTGGTCTCCTCCTATTGCTCTGGAACTTAAACTGATTAGCTCAGGGCCTGAAGGCGGTATATTCTGCTGGGAGGAGCTGACTTTTTTTTATTACCATAGTGTCACACCTCCTAGAGACAGCAGCATACACCCACGGTCTGTGTCCCCCAATGGATCCTCCAAGAAAGAGATTTTACGGTAAGTAAAGAAAAATCTCCTTTACTCGCAAACCCCTTTCCCCAACTGGTAACTCCTACTTGGACTTATTCATGGGGATAGTTTGCTGACCATTTTAACCCCTTAAGAACGTAGCGTTTTTCTTTTTTTGCCCTTTGGTTTTTTCCTCCTTACCTTTTAAAAATCATAACCCTTTCAATTTTGCACCTAAAAATCTATATGATCGCTTATTTTTTGCGCCACCAATTCTACTTTGTAATGACATCAGTCATTTTACCCAAAAATCTACGGCAAAACGGGGAAAAAAATAATTGTGTGACAAAATGGAAGAAAAAACTTCATTTTGTAAATTTTGGGTGCTTCTGTTTTTACGCAGTACATTTTTCATTAAAAATGACACCTTATCTTTATTCTGTAGGTCCATACGATTAAAATGATACCCTACTCATAGAGGTTTGATTTTTTATTACTTCGGAAAAAAATCATAACTACATGCAGGAAATTTTTTACGTTTAAAATTGTCATTTTCTGACCCCTATAACTATTTTATTGTTCATTGTACGGGGCGGTATGAGGGCTAATTTTTTGCGCCGTGATCTGAAGTTTTTATCAGTATCATTTTTGTTTTGATTTGACTTTTTGATTGCTTTTTATAAAAAATTTTATGTTCTAAAAAGTGACCAAAAATACACTATTTTGGACTTTGGAATTTCTTTGCGCATGCACCATTGACCCTGCAGTTTAAACAACAATATAATTTTTATAGTTTGGACATTTACGCACACGGCGATACCACATGTTTGTTTTTATTTACACAGTTTTATTTATTATGGAAAAAGGGGGGTGATTCAAACTATTAGGGAAGGGGTTAAATGATCTTTATTAACTTTTTGTTCACTTTTTTTTTGCAGTGTTATAGCTCCCATAGGGGGCTATAACACTGCACACAATGATCTTTTACACAGATCACTGCAAAGCCTTAGCTTTGCATTGATCAGTGTTATCGGCGGTTATTGCTCAAGCCTGGATTTCAGGCTTGCAGCAATCAATCGCCGTTTGGATGCACAGAAGGCAGGTAAGGCACCCTCCTGCTGTGTCCTAGCTGATCGGGACATCACGATTTTATCTGGGCTGCCGGGATGCTTTTACTTTCACTTTTTGACGCGGCGATCAAATTTGATCGCCGCGTCTAAAAAGTTAATGCCGGACATCTGCCGGAACGGCGATGTCCGGCATTAGCCACGGGTCCTCGCTGCTGATAGAAGCCGGGACCATGCAGGTATAATGCGAGCTCACCCGGCGTTCTGCGGCAAGGGGTTAAGTGTCCCTGAGATTTAGAAAAAACTTTTGACATGTCAGAGACCTGTTATAGGAGTCAGGGTCTCATTACTAAAACCCCCATAGACCAGGAGAATGAGTAGGGATAAGTAAGCAGCAGCACGCTTTACTCTCCAGCTTTCAGCAGTCTTTGTCTCGCTGCTCTATTATAATTCTATGGGAAAAGAGGACAAAGATCTATGGGGGTTATTTAACAATAATGGTCTTGGCTAGGTGTATTTATTTTTTGTGGTGCTTCTCCAAATTTATCTTGACTGAGTGAATCTGATAAATTTCACGCAGATCTGCACCAAGATCATTTTCTACAGCCGCTTTCAGGTCTACCCTGCTTCTAAGGAGTTTGTTTTTCTGTGTGTTCAGCTTTATTTGTTTTAGTTTTAATTATAAGGCAAACTAATGTCTAAAAGAAGGTTTGCAAAGAGTCTCACAATTAAACAGTGGTTTACATTGCCGCAGACCAGGAAAAAAATTTTTTTGTTTGAGAGACTGATGATTTAAACTTTTCTTTTTTTTTTTACTTGTCACTTTATTTTATTTTATAATCACTTTGTCATATATTTTTTAAAACTTGAGCACATGAAATTGTTAGATTTTGGCCTTTGCTAACAAGCTTATTATTTCTTAAGTCTTTACCATTCCTTTTTTGCGTTATTTTTTTTTTGCGCCAGGTGCGGCAAAATGTGTGCTAAAATATAAAATACACAGATAAATTCGTGACCACTGCATACGTCACTTTAACCCCTTAAGGACCGGAGGTTTTTCCGTTTTTGCATTTTCGTTTTTTGCTCCTTGCCTTTAAAAAATCATAACTCTTTCAAATTTACACCTAAAAATCCATATGATGGCTTATTTTTTGCGCCACCAATTCTACTTTGTAATGACGTCAGTCATTTTGCCCAAAAATCTATGGTGAAGCGGGAAAAAAAATCATTGTGCGACAAAATAAAAAAAAAAACGCTGTTTTGTAACTTTTGGGGGCTTCCGTTTCTACGTAGTACATTTTTCGGTAAAAATGACACCTGATATGTATTCTGTAGGTCCATACGATTAAAATGATACCCTACTTATATAGGTTTGATTTTGTCGGACTTCTGGAAAAAATCATAACTACATGCAGGAAAATTAATACGTTTAAAATTGTCATCTTCTGACCCCTATAACTTTTTTATTTTTCCGTGTATGGGGCGGTATGAGGGCTCATTTTTTGCGCCGTGATCTGAAGTTTTTAACGGTACCATTTTTGCATTGATAGGACTTATTGATCGCTTTTTATTCATTTTTTCATGATATAAAAAGTGACCAAAAATGCACTATTTTGGACTTTGGAATTTTTTTGCGCGCACGCCATTGACCGTGCGGTTTAATTAACGATATATTTTTATAATTCGGACATTTCCGCACGCGGCGATACCATTTATGTTTATTTTTATTTTTATTTACACTGTGTTTTTTCTTTTATGGGAAAAGGGGGGTGATTCAAACTTTTAATAGGGAAGGGGTTAAATGATGTTTATTCACTTTTTTTTTGCACTTTTTTTTTGCAGTGTTATAGGTCCCATAGGGACCTATAACACTGCACACACTGATCTTTTACATTGATCACTGGTTTCTCATAAGAAACCAGTGATCGATGATTCTGCCGCATGACTGCTCATGCCTGGATCTCAGGCACTGAGCAGTCATTCGGCGATCGGACAGCGAGGAGGCAGGTAGGGGCCCTCCCGCTGTCCTGTCAGCTGTTCGGGATGCCGCGATTTCACCGCGGCTATCCCGAACAGCCCACTGAGCTAGCCGGCATGCTTTCGGTTTCACTTTAGACGCGGCGTTCAACTTTGAACGCCGCGTCTAAAGGGTTAATAGCGCGCGGCACAGCGATCAATGCCGCGCGCTATTAGCCACGGGTCCCGGCCGTTGTTAGAGGCCGGGCCCGACCCGCTATGACGCGGGGCCACGCCGTGGCCCCGCGTTATAGATCGGGAGTGGACACATGACGTTCCAGTACGTCATGTGTCCTTAAGGGGTTAAAAAATGGTCTAGCAACACCAAAGTAAAAATTACGAATTTTAGAACTTTGAAAAATAAATAAAAAAAACACAATTAGCGCAAAAATTATATATTTTTTTGCGAATGTATACCAAAAAAAGCAATAGAACACAATGATAAATAACCCCCTATGTCCCTTGTGGAAATAATGTGCGGAAATTCTGTATTATGAACCAGTCTTTACAATTCAAATAACAAATTAAAAAAGAAATTCTCACAACCACCCCCCCTCCCTTTCCTTTTAATTTTCTCCTCCTCCTCCTTTCTTCCCCACTAACCTTGTTCTTGGTCCCTGCCTTTGTATGTTCTACAGAAGAGAGCTCCATTATGATTTTTTTTTGCATTTTTTACTGTTTAATGTTACCTGGATATCACCTGACATCCTTGTTATAGGATACCCTCACACTGATTTTGCTGACTTAGGTTATGCTTTTCATAAGTTTTTGGTGTACACTGTATGTTAACGCAGAGGTGTCAGCAGAGAGCACTGTTGTCAGACAGAAAACAATGACTCAACTTCAGCAACTGATAAGTACTGGAAGGATTAAGATTTTTTTAATAGAAGTAATTTACAAATCAGTTTAACTTTCTGGAGCCAGTTGATATGAAAAAAATTATTTATTTTTTTACTTGAATACCCCTTTTACCCCCATTAAGGACCAACGGCGTACCTGTACATCCTGCGTCCTTTTCCTTTCTATAACGAGGGTCATAGAGGGTCGGGCCCGGCCTCTAACAACGAGCGGGACCCGTGGCTAACAGCGCGCAGCACTGATCGCGGTGCTGCGCGCTATTAACCCTTTAGACGTGGCGTTGAACACCGCGTCTCAGGGAGCTGTTCGGGATCATCGCAGAGAACCACAAACTGTCCAAGGAAACCACAGAACAAAAAAATTTACTGAACACTCCCTCGGACAGGTAACCAAACCAGGAACACCAGAAGAAAAAAAAAAAGAAAAGAAAAAAAGGAGGGCAGGTGCTGTGTCCCCCCAATGGATCCTCCGAGAAATAGATTTTATGGCAAGAATAAAAATCTCCTTTTCTCTATCGGCTCCATTGGGGGACACAGACCCTGGGACGTACCAAAGCAGTCAGGTGGAAGGCTGGACCACCGCTGCCTGCAACACCTTATGGCCCAGACTAGCATCAGCAGATGCAAAGGTATGAACCTGGTAGAATTTTGTAAAAGTGTGCAAAGACGACCAGGTGGCCGCTTTACAAACTTGCGAGGCCGAAGCCCTGTTGCGGAGAGCCCAGGATGCCCCGACAGAATGAGTGGAATGAGCTGAGACCTTAAAGGGTGGGGTCTTCCCCTTGCAGCGATAAGCTGATGTCCGGAAAAAATTGGAACGTGGGATGTAGGAATCCCGGATATTCACTGAAAAGCTCTCCTTGATCCATATACGTTACTACCGAACGGAGCGACTCCATGCGGAAATAGTGAAGGAGTAGATTTTGATTGAGACGTTTCAGATCCAAGATCATGTGAACGGAACCCCCTTTCTTGGGGACCACAAAGAGGTTGGAATAGAAGGCCGAAAAATGCTGGTTAGGAGGAACTGGGACAATTACTCCCTGAACGAGAAAGGAGTGGAGTGTGCCCCGAAAGGCCCTTGCCAGAGAGGGGGACCGTGGGGGCCAGGAACGAAAAAAGCGATCCTTTGGAAAGGAAGCAAACTCGATCTGTATCCGTTCGAAATGACATCCCTGACCCAGGAGTCCTGCACGTGTGCAGACCAGAAGTCCCGGAAAAGCAATAGACTGCCAACCGCCAGAGAAAAATCCGTGGGTGGGGGCATCCCTTCAGGCAGAGGTAAGCTTACGGGTGCCCGCCTTGGCCGCGAAACGGCCGGAGTGGTTATCCGATTTCCAGGAGGGACGGGTCTGGAAAGAGGGAGTCTTCTTGTTTTGTGAAGGCGCCTGTCTGGGCGCTCTACTGGAACTAAATGTCCAAAAGGAACGAAAGGTCGACTTCCGACAGGAAGTAGCACTGCGAGACCTATTTTGAGGAAGCAATTAACTCTAACCATCCGTCGCCTCTGAGATCATTTCATCTAGGCGATTTCTTAGAAGCAGCATCTGTGTCCCAGCCCTTGAGCCACATAGAACGATGAAGAGCCACCAGGTTGCCTGTGGCAAAAGCCGCACATTGGACCGACTGCATGGAAGCGGAACACAGATAGTTTCCAGCACTGGAGAGTTGGAGTGCTAAGTCAGTCAGTTCCTCCGCGGGGGATCCGGAAAGAATACCCTGGCAGAGTTGAGAAGCCCAGACTGAAAGGGCTTTAGACACCCAGGCAGAAGCAAAAGCCAGAAGCAAGGAAGAGCCCTCTGCTTCAAAGGAGAATTTCGCCAGAGTCTCTGCCCCCTTGTACGCCGGGTCTTTGAAGGAAGCTGCGTCTGCCAATGGCAGAGTAACTGCTTTTGACAGGTGGGAGACCGGTGGATCCACCGTTGGAGGAGAGGTCCACCAAGCAATAAGGTCCTTGGTGAAAGGAAATTGGGCTTGAACCTTCTTAGTTTCTTGAACTAAGATGCTTCCAGGCAGGCTCCAGTAAGGCTTCAAATTCAGCATGAGAGCTGAACACTTTAGGTGCTGGACGGGAACGGTGAAAGGAAACTTCTGGAGCCACGTCTGAAGTTCCTGGGTCCTCTAGGTGAAAGGTGTCCCTTATGGCGGAGACCAAGGTATCCACCATGCCGGCTGTATCTGTTCGGTCCTCCGAGTCAGAGGCAGAACCAGAAACCTCATCTTCCAGTTCCCCAGGAGAGTGGGAGCGGGTGGAGGCAGCCTTGGATGAGGGCGAAACTGACATGGTACACGGATCTGGGGATCCAGAGAGGCAACCAGGGGAGCGTCCCTTGGAAGAAGGGCGCCTACGGGATGCTAGAGCAGAGGGGAGACACCTATGAGGGGAGCACCTATGCCTGCTATCGGACTCTGGAGATGAGTCGGAGGAAATAGCCCTAGTAAGCTTGTGGGAGTGCTTAGAATAAAGAGAGGGAGAGCAGGTCTCTCTAGAGGGCCAGTGTAAGGAGGACCTCTCCAAGGCAGTCACCACGGAACAGGAGACCTGAGCCAAGTCGGAAATTGACTGGGAGAGGGAAGACACCCATTCCGGAGGGATAGCAGAACGCACAGGGTTTGAAGGGGAATCCTGGGCAGAAAGACCAGGATGAAGTGCAGGCAGAACGAGTGGGTTCAGTGGAACCAGACATTTTAGTATTGCAGCCCTTGCAGGTATAATAGTTGACCAGGGCCCCAAGACAGCTGTCTAGAGGGAGGGAAAGTTTAGAGAGAAAACTATCCCCATGTTCCAAAGGCAGAGTAGGGGTTGCATAGCAACAATAAAGAAGAGTGGGCTAAAAGTAGGGGGTCTCTAGAGGATGAAAGTCCCTAAAACCTGAAAGAAAAAGGGGAAAAAATACTCACCTTAGTCAGAAGAACTTACCTAATGAAGTCTTCAGTCAGCTTTTGTCACCTGCATCATGCCGGGCTGCAACAGTGAGACTAGCAGGGAAATAGGGGGACCCGGACCCATAAGGTACAACCCCAGGCGCTGACCGTTGGCGAGAAGGGGTTAACAGTACCATCCACGATATCTGTGCCCCTTCTTCGCAAATGGGGAAACAGTGAACAGTATGTACCTGATTCCCCACCTGAAAAAGGGAAAAGAAAAGGGAGAGAAAAACCAAAATAAACATCCCTAATCTCAAAAATAAAAAAGAATTGACGGGGTCTGGGAGACACCAGACCAGCGTCTGCCTCCTACAGACACTAAGCTAAAACTGATTAGCTCATGTGCCTGTAGGCGGGTATATCCTGCTGGGAGGGGCCGTCCTTTTTTGTTATCATAGTGTCAAGCCTCTAGTGACAGCAGCACATACCCAAAGTCTGTGTCCCCCAATGGAGCCAACAGAGAAATAGTGTATTTTTGGTCATCAAAAAGTCCAATCAATGCAAAATTGGTACCGCAAAAACTTTAAATCACGGCGCAAAAAATACTGCCCGTACACGGAAATAAAAAAGTTATAGGGGTCAGTTGATGACAATTTTAATCGTATACATTTTTCTGCATGTAGTTATGATTTTTTCCAGAAGTACGACAAAATCAAACCTATATAAGTAGGGTATCATTTTAATCGTATGGACCTACAGAATAAAGAAAAGGTGTAATTTTTACCAAAAAATGTGCTGCGCAGAAACGCAAGCCCCCAAAATTTTCTAAATTGTTTTTCTTCAAATTTTGTCGCACAATGATTTTTCCGTTTCACCGTAGATTTTTGGGTAAAATGACAGATGTCATTACAAAGTAGAATTGTTGGCGCAAAAAATAAGCCATCATATGGAATTTTAGGTTAAAAGTTGTAAGAGTTATGATTTTTTAAATGTAAGGAGGAAAAAATGAAAGAGCAAAAACAGAAAAACTCCTGGTCCTTAAGGGGTTAAGTTCATTCTAGTCTGACCACAGTGCTCTCTGCTGACACTTCTGTCCATGTCAGGAACTGTCCAGAGTAGGAGCAAGAGCAGGAGGTGGCAGCAGAGAGCACTGTGGTCAGATTGGAAAGAACAACGCAACTTTCTCAGGAGCAGTTGATAGTACTGGATGGATTAATATTCTTTTAATAGAAGTACCGTAACTTACAAATCTGCTTAATTTTCTGGCACCAGTTGATTTAAAAACATTTGTTTTCGACCGGAGTACCCCTTTAAAATTTGCAGCATGCAAATATGTCAATGAAGAAGGTAAAATCTGCACCAAATCCGTTTCATATTTCGTGCGGATTTCTGATCTTTATAAGTATTATAAATAAAAGATGTCCCACATACTATGCCTGAAGATTTTCCTTTTTTCCTTCTCTTCTTATAAAGCTCCTTCCGGTCAGACACCAACCCCATGCTTATTAGTTTTTCTATGATTCTAGGTTTAGAGCGTTTAGCTGTGATATTCTTCATGATATTTCCCAATATATCTGCAAAGAACAAATAACATACATAAATCACACTGTTGAAAATGAAAACACACATCTCCCCAGTTCTAAGCATTATTTTACAGATAGGGGTGAGATTAATCAAAGCATTTATACTTTTTTTTTCAGCTCCAAAGCACTGCACCGCTGATGTCATAATTAAAAATTTGTGTCATCGTGAATTTTGAATCTGAAGAAAGTCACAAAAATTATGAACAGAGACCCAGAGAATGCCGCTAATCATCACTACCAGAAGACAATGTTTAGGAAATTACTGTATTATGCTATTTGTGCAAGACATGTATGGCTACGCAAAAATGTATCAAATTCTGTTTAATAAATTTAGCAGACGACTGCAAATAACTAGCGGGAAAAAAATTACTGTGAGGGACGAGTACCACAGTCATAATTGATAAATCTCCCCCTTAATATTTTGGTCAGTATACTAAGCAAAAAACAAGTGTGTGCGCCCAGATCACAAAAATGTGTTTTTCTCTGTTTTGGTTCAACACCGGGTTCTTCTGGCTAGCAAATTGTCCATGTTCACAAAGGCAGATAGATACCATATGTCCACTTAAAACCTGACAGATTAATCTACATGATTAGAAGTCTTACATTACCCATTTGTCATAGATTGTTGGAACCAACAGGAACGCTGCTTACAGTATTGTTAACAAACAAAAAAATAATCACATTTAAAAATGTTTTCTATGTAAGATGAACCTACACAGGACATACCATCAGTCTCTTGAAACTCCTCATAAAGCCTCTGAAGTTCCATCTCTTGGTCTTCAGTCCAGATCACAATTCGCGTTCCTTTACTGAAACAATTTAGACAAACAAGAAAGTTACTGGTGCACAAGATAATGAAGATATAATCCCCCAAAAGTCTCACCATTAGCCGCCACATTTACAGATTTTGACAACAAAGCTACTGCAGGCTGTGTAACAAACTCACGTTTCTTTTTTAAAATCCTTAACACTGTCAGCAAGGCCCATCTGCACAAGATGGTTGATAATTTGCTTCCGAGTTCGGGTTCCCGGCTTCAGATTTACCAAGATATTATCTATTACATCCCCATCTGAAAAATATTCTCATTTAAGTTTAATAACGCCCCTTTCTTAATGTGTAATGAGTAAACAAATGAGTAATCCAAGTATAATATCATTGGGCTGGTTTAATCTGGTCTGGTCTTTAAAAGGCTCACCTTCAACCTCTTTATATTGCAAGTACAGTCGCTGTAGCTCCTCTTCTTCCTGTGGCGTCCATTTTATACGCCTATGACTTGGTTCACTGTAACAAAATCACAAGTAATAAATGTTATGTGTTCCACTGTGCTCCATTTATAATTACTGGACCAATCTCTCACCTTTCCTCTTCACCAGGTTTTCGGTAACCCTCAGTTATTTCTCTAATAAGGTTGGTATTTTTCCAAAAAAGAAGCTCCACATAGGCTTTGTTGTTTGTAGCAGCAAGTGCAAAGAACTTATTAAGAATGTACTTTGCTAAAGATACTAACTCCTGAAAAGACAATAAGTGATATTAGTGCACTGCTGCAACTGTACAGAAATGATGAACATGAATGCTCTGCCACATTTAGCCAGATTTGCCAATAGCGTGGTACCTCAGTTTTCAAACAAATTCAAAGATCATAGTATTTTTATACCTCAAATGTAATAACACTAAGAATAGTGCTTTCTTTGTTACATAAAACCAGTCACGTAGGTGGTCTGAGAATCCCAGACTTGAAAGGTTATCATGTAACTACACTGGTAAAATTTCTCCAAGTTTGGAATATGTAAGGCACTGGGCCCACATTGAAGATTGTGATCTATATTCATATAATCCAAGAGATTTTCTGTACACCGTTCTTTTGAAGGATATAGGGGACAAGTTGAATTTAAAAAGTAGAATAAATGAGAAAGGGCTTCTAAAAACCCTGAGTACATACATACAAGCATGGATTCATGGAGTAGAAAGTCTCCCAAATGTATGAGGGACAAGTATTGAGATTTATTAATTTTAGATATGTAAAAAGATTACTAAAAGGAGATTTTTTTGTATGTAAAATTTCTTTCTAGTAGCCTTCATTGGGGGACACCGATACTATTGGGTATATGCTCTTGCCACTAGGAGACTCTGACACTAGGAAAAAAGTCGGCTCCTCCCTGACAGGATATACCCGCCCACTGGAAGTGAGGTAATCCGTTGTGTCACAAAGCAGTATGAGAAGCCAACAAAGAAATATGTCCGAAGGACCCTAGAAAAGAATCCCGGAGGAAAAAAAAAAAAAAAACAAGAACCGGAAAAAGAGGATCCGGACAAAAAAAATGAAGAAATGGGTGGGTGTGGTGTCCCCCAATGAAGGCTACGAGAAAGAGATTTTAAGGAGAGTACAAAAAAAAATCTTATTTTCTCGGTCGCTCTTCATTGGAGGACACCGATACTATTGGGACATACAAAAGCACCTTCTCTGGTGGGAATAACAACCAGAGAAGGGGAGACAGTCCAGAAACTGAAGAGACCCTGGGCCAAGAGGCAACAGACACCCAGAAACTGAGTGTCTGGAAGGTCCCACCGTCCATGGACTAGTACACCAAGGAAGGGACTGTCCGTTGTAGAGACTCAAACCTATAGTCCACATAGAGAGACAAGAAGGACTGCCAGGAAGCCCGACGACCGTAACCATCCTTGAAAGAGATATAAAACAGACTTCCAGAAACACAGGACCGAACAGAGGGCCAGCCTGGCTGTACAACAAAAATAGAAGGGGCCCGACAAGGGAACCCCAGCCTAGAGAACCAACCGATTCAAGAAAACATGGCAAAAAATGCAAGGGAGAGCCGCGCACACCTGAGCAGAAGGAAAGCACAGTCAAGGTGGCGACCAGAACCTCTGGGAAAAAAGGAAGAGACGCGGAAAATATGGCTCTAGTTAGGCACGATGCATAAGATCGATGACCGAAATTGAAAAGCTGCAGGCTCAAAAACCAAAGTCCCAGGGGAACGCCGCAAGCATCCGGGCGGAGTCTGACACAGTGCCAGAACAGCGGTAAAAAAATATAGATGGCGAACTGGCCCGAATGGTGTGATCTGGCAGACCGGAATGCCCTCAGTCCCAGGAATACATGGACCCCGAAGGAGGAGACGGAAGGTAACAAACAGCCAAAAAAAGGAACGGAATGCCCTGAGAGAGCATCCCGGAATACCGGAGCGGTCGACATGGGAACAAAGGTTCCAGAGTCTCCTAGAAGGCTTACACCCGTAGGGTGAGCAAACCCAGCCACCGCGAAGCACTCCGGGAGACATAAGACTATGTCTGGACAAGAAAAGGTGCGGTACAGAAAGACCGCCCCACAAATGGGATCGCAGAAGTCTGGGCAGGAGTGCTACCATGCCCGAGACCACAACCATCACTAAGGCCCTAAGAACCAGAAGGGCCAACCTAGATAATAAGGCCAGCCACAGCAGCTGAGGAGGTTGTCCAATACAAGGAGTCTCCCTAGTACTAGCACAAGCCAGCGAAGAGGGAATGGGCACGGAAAACCAGCGTTGAACCCTAGTGGTACGAGCAGACCAGAGTAGTCCGAAGCAACATCCCGTCAAGACGGGAACAGAGAGGGAAACAAATAGAACCCAGTTGGGTCTCAGCATCTGGGTACATGAAGATTACTCCAGAAGACTGTTGGGTCAGTGTAGAGCAACTGACACTGACAAAGGGAAGGATGAACACAACCCTTCAGGGAGACTGCGCCAAGGAAGGAGAGCAATGGCAGGACCCAAACAACAGACGGTGGCTAGACTTGCTGACGTTGAGCCCTTCATGATTGCATAAACTCCACCAACAGAGGAGAGTGCCATGGCTGAATGAGCAGCAGGAGAGAATGAAGAAACGGGGAGAGCCAGGTTGCAATAGTGGGCAGTAAGCACACAGGCATAGCCGGTACAAAGCTCTTCTAAATGCTCTCAGCAAAAACAAGGGCCCAGCCAGGTACCCCACCTATGTAGGGGGAAAGAGGGAGGTGACTCCATGTCTGCAGAAGCACTCAGTGAAACAGTCCCCCAGTGGAGGGGAAAACCAGGGGTGGCAAGAGGAAACTTAGGTACTGACCGTGCTGAGCTTCCTGATCCCCGTACCTCCTGCAGAAGGAGATACTACAGTACCTTTCGTACTTCGCTAACAGGGCACGAAGCCCGGCGGCAACGGGTCAAAGTACTGGGAGAACGTAGCAACCCCGGGAAACCTGCGGCAACATAGCGAGGTATGGAGGAGCCATGTGTGTCCCTGGAGGGATCTGAATCCTGGACACTGGTGCTGGGTACAGAGAATGCAAGTAATAAGCACACGCAGTAACCTATAGCATGTGGGAGGAACCCTTTTGGGTGAAACCCTGGTCTCTGTGAAAAAAGGAGGGGACCAACAACGTGTCAACAGAGCCAATCTGGTTGCTGACCAAGGACGTAGAGCAGGCGACAGCCACCCATCACCGGAATCCAGGAAGATACCTGGAGACATAGGGAGGCTGTGGAACCAGTTGTCGCCCTATCAGGCCCCATGCCAGAACAGATGTGTTCAACTGCAGCAGACCTCTACAAGATCACAGAAAGGCCCGAGGTAAACCCCACCGAAAAGGAGGGGAGGTGGGGTCTATACGTGCAGAGTGTCCAAAGCATATGTAGGGACACAGACATGGTTACCACACGATAGTAGTGTTGCACCAAGACAGCAGCCACAAAGAAATCGCAGACATCCAAAGTGCTGGCGGTATGGAAAACAGGCGCAGCACCTAACAGTGTGTCATAACCATGCCTGTAGCAGACTAATGTAGGGGAACAGAGTGCTGCTGTTGCTGAAAAGGTTCATGGAATTTTCAGGAAACGCCCACACCCAGTCTACTAATGGTGATACACACAAGGACTCCTGTCGCAGACGCAAATGGTGAAGTGCGCATGTGGTGCAGGAAACCATGCAGAATCAGACCGACTTACAGGTATAAGGAAGAAAGAAAATCCAATGAAACCACAGAGTCACGTTTTGGGAACCTCAAAATGAAAGTGAGGCACTGGACTGCAGCTGCGGAAGCAGCAGGAAGGAGGGAGGTGATCTGGTGGATTAGAAACCCATGTAGACAGTCTGGCTAATGGGCAGAGGGACCATGGCACACACCAGGATACCGCATTCAGAACCACACACTGAAATTGGGTTACCAGCCGTCAGCCGTGAGAGCGGTAGGCATGTGGAGAGGGACCTGGTAGAGTAGGGAACTCTGCAAACCATAATGTGGTGCATGGTATAGGACCCATAGAACGACCTGGGCTCACACATTCGGAACCTCACCTTGGCAGTGGGTTATTGAACCTCCGCCACGGTGCGGGATGTATGGTAGGCGACCCGAAGCAGTAGGAAACCATACAGACCAACATCTGGCTGACTGGCAAAGGATCCTTGAATGCGCAGGGTCACTCCTTTGAATCCCCCGACAGAAAGTGAGGTGTGTAACCCCTGATTTTTTTTTTTAACACACAGCTGCAGCCCATAGTAAGGAGAGGGCCAAACAGGTCCGATGACCGTGTCGGCTGGATGAACCACTGACCCCTCAATGCCACATTGCAGGAGAGGAAAAGGAGGGCGGAGCTATGCCGACTACCCCATGCAATAATGATGGCTGGCCGAGGAGGTAAGAGACCTATAACGCCCAGTTCCTGCGCTGTAGGGGCGGGGGCATAAGAAAGAGTTACACTCCAAGTCCCCAGCACACAAGGCCGCAGGCATTTGTAAAAGCAACAGCTTCCCCATGACTGACGTGCCCACTGCAGGCGAGTCTGCAGGCGCTGAAACAAGGCAGCTGCGTCAGAGTGGGGAGAGAGTCCCCGCCCAGAGCCCAGGAAGAAGGGGGGCGGAACAACATACTGCCATTATGGCTCCTGCCGGCGAAGTACAGAACAGCCATAGCATATAGAAGGTGGGAAGCTGGGAAAGAGTCTGCGGCCGCTGAAACAAGGCAGCTGCGTCAGAGTGGGGAAAGAGTCCCCGCCCAGCTGATCTCCAGAGTCCCGCGCAGAGCCCGGGCGGAACAACATACTGCCATTATGGCTCCTGCCGGCGAAAAGCGCCGGAGGAGTACAGAACAGCCAGGGCAGAGAGAAGGTGGGAAAGAGTCTGCGGCCGCAGAAAGTGCTGGGAGCCGCCACTAAAGCTGGCAGCTGGCCTGAACAGAAGTGGCCACCATAACTCCCGAGCTCTAGATAGTCTACAGGCGGGAGAAGAATATAATAGATATATCCCGACTCACCGATGTCGGAACCTTAGCCCCCGAAATTGTCCGATAGCGGACTGAGTCCGCAGAGTAGCAGAGGTATGAGACCCAGGGAGACCGAGGGAGATAACTAGCTTAAGTCCCGCCATAGTGCTGCCAGGGGTTCAGTAAGTGAATCACCACACAAAAGAGGGCACATACCTACCTAGCTCTTGGTTATACTCACCTCCTGATGTCTTCAGCCAGCTAAAGGCTGCGCTGCATTATGCCAGGCTGCCATAGCGAGGCGAGCAGGGGCAGTGGGGGGACCCGGACCCAAGGTACACCTCCAGGTGCTGGCCGTTGGCGAGAAGTGGTTAAAGGCCCATACTCTAAGCACCGTACCCCTTTGTCGCATGTGGGAGATCATGTAGAGCCATGCTCCTGTCGCCCAATCTAGAAAAATAACAAAAAAGAATCTAACTATACGCAATTAACTAGAAAATAATAAAACAGACCAGGTCTGGAGAGCTCCCAGACCTGTGTCTTGCCTCCTACTGACCCTAGATAAAACTGATTACCTCACTTCCAGTGGGCGGGTATATCCTGCCAGGGAGGAGCCGACTTTTTTCCTAGTGTCAGTGCCTCCTAGTGGCAAGAACATATAGCCAATAGTATCGGTGTCCCCCAATGAAAAGCGTCCGAGAAAACAGAATTTTATAATTCTATTTAGTTTCGCCATATTTCTGGCCAACTTGACACCCTGTACATTTAAAGTAGATAAGAATATATGGAGATATTTGAAAAGTAATAAGGGGGTATTCGATCTGTCTTTGATGCTAGAGATGACTCTCTCCTAGGACTGTATCCACCTTTTCCAGCCCACCGGAGCACCTGAAAGCTTAACTAATTTATGCAGGCTAAAGTAAGCAACTGCAGAGCCGAATTTCGTGATGAATCGAATCACTGTAACTTCCCTCATCTCTTTTGGTAATTGATTGGTTCACCCTGTTCACTGTAAGTTAAAACTGACATGCTATCTGTAGGTCTTCAGATCAGGATGATTACAATAATAGCATTTATGTAGCACTTTATTTTATGTTTTTATCACCCTTTTGTAACAATTTTTTTACATTTCCATCTACAGGGCTGTATGAGGCTCGTTTTGTGCAGTGATCTATAGTCTTTCATGGGTACAGTTCATTCTGATGGAACTTTGTGACATATAAATGAAAATGACCAATTCTAGCATTTAGGGTTTTGTTTTTTAACCTTTAACTCCATTTATCAGGCGGGATCAGTGACATTACATTTTAATAGTTTTGACAATTCAACCGTGGCGATACAAAACTTTTTTTGTGCTTACATTTTTTATTTGAAAGAGGGGGCAATTAGAATTTTTAATTAGAGGGGGAATTTAAACTTTTTTTTATTTTTATTTTTAGAAACATCTGTTATCTTTACATTGCCAATATAACTCCTGAACCATGAATGACACCTGTCAAACAATTTTTAAATGCTACTGTCAGCCATTACTGTGTGATTTAAACAGTTAAATAGCAAGCAAGATTGTGTGCTGCTGAATGCAGCTGACAGGCACCCGAGTGATTTTCTCTCGAGTCCTTTCCATAAACCCTTAAAGGGGTACTCCGCCTCTAGACATGCTATCCCCTATCCAAAGGATAGGAAGCAACATTTCTGATCGCACAGGATCCGGCCACTGGGACCCCCCCCACGATCTCTGGGCCGGCGCTGCAGGGTTACAGTCACGGAAGCCTGGGACTTCTGTAATCGTGATGTCACGCCACGCCTCCTCCATTTATGTCTATGGGCTGGGGCGTGACGGCTCTGTATAAGTCGTCACGTCCATTCCCATAGACCTGAATGAAGGGGGCGCGGCGTGACGTTACGCCCCAGGCTTCCATGAGTGATTCTGCAGCGGTCTGGAGATTGCAGGGGATCCCCCGCAATCTAAAGGCTGCTGCAGCGTTACAGTCCTGTGATCAGACAGGTTATCCCCTATCCCCTTTGTATAGGGGATAACATGTCTAGTGGTGGAGTACCCCTTTAACAGCTAAACACATGTATTTTATTTTGCATTAGGCTGTTGTGCATGTGCTGTGTGTAAACTTATCATACCTTGTAGGCACTAGCAGCTGGATCACTGAGAATACGATTAAAAACACAAAAGACTGAGAGTTGAAAAAGAAATGCCTCCATTTTCAGATCATATGCAATTCGATGTAACATTTTCACCACACAATGGTTAGTGTGCGCGCTATTATGCTGATAGTTCTTTAGTAGTATAACATAGGTCTTCACCACATTTGCGTTAGCAAACCTTAATTAAAATAAAAAACACAAGAGTAAAAATACACTTTTTTCCAAACAAAGCAAAATAGTCTGAATGTACAACAAAAACTATTTAAAATAATTGTAAGAAAAATGTGGGAAAGAGGATGTAGATAATTTTATAGAGGGTGTTCCGATCTCTACCCTAAAATGAATAAGGTGAAAATCTTCCGATAAAGGTTAAAATCTTAATACATGTCAAAATAATTTCCTGATCTTCACAAGATTAAAACCTACAACAGAGGCATCCAACTAAAGTGTCCCCGTCATTTAGAAAAATGTTTCACATGTCAGACCGGCAATGTCAAAAGTTTTGATCACTTTGGGTGTGTACCAATCTATTTATTTTATTTGAAAATGGAGGAATTTAAACTTCTGAGAAAATGGGAATTATGACTAACCGATAATTCGGTTTTCTTGAATCATCACATCAGCACCACAATGAGATTGCCCTCCATTGATCCTAAAGGTACAGGAAGCACAAAGAGGTTAAAAGGCCCCTCCCCGGACAACCCCTCAGTGTTTACAAATTACTAAGAAGCATACATATAAATAACTAAACATACGTACACTACTTAGGGAGGGATTGAAGGGTGCTGATGTGATGATTCAAGAAAACCGAATTATCGGTAAGTCATAATTCCCATTTTTCATCTCATCATCACATCAGCACCACAATGAGACATACCAGATAAATGATGTCTAGGGAGGGACTACAGCTTGCAGCACTTTCCGTCCAAAGGCTAAATCTTGAGACGAGGCTACATCCAATTTGTAGTGTTTAAAGAAGTTATGAGGGGTATACCAAGTCGCTGCTCTGCAAATCTGCTCCAATGAAGCAGAAGATTTTTCAGCCCAGGAGACTGCCATTGCTCTGGTTGAGTGAGCTTTTAGATGTTCAGGAACTCTTTCTCCAGATCTTCTGTAAGCTTCAGCAATAGAAGACTTCACCCATCTGGCAATAGAGCTTTTAGAGGCTTTCTTTCCTTTATTAGGGCCCTGGAACTGAATAAAGAGATTTTGATCTTTCCTCCAATCCTTGGTCTGTTGTAGGTAGAAAAGGATGGTTCTTTCTCCTGACATCCAAGGAATGGAATATATATTCTTTCTTATTTATTGGGGAATTACAAAAAAGTTGGTAGAATAATGTCTTGAGACCTGTGAAAGTTTGTTACCACTTTCGATAAAAAAGCTGGATTTAGTTTCAGTATAATTCTGTCTTCAAGCACGGCAAGATAGGGTTCTTCAATTGAAAATGCTTGAATCTCACTTACTCTTCTTGCTGTTGTAATGGCTGTCAGGAAGACTGCTTTCCAAGTCAGGAATTTTATAGAAGAGTCTGAAAGCGGTTCAAAGGGATCCTTGGTGAGACTAGAAAGCACTAAATTGATATACAGGTTAGATATTTTAGGCTTCAGTCTTGACAGCACCAAAAAATCTTCTGACCCACTTATGCTCCGCGATACTTGTATCAAAAATGCAACCTAAGGCTGCTGCCTGTACTTTCAAAGTACTGATGGATAATCCTTTGTCAAATCCTTCTTGAAGAAAGTTTAAGATTTCCGGTATATCAGGGTTCAGAGGATTAGGATGAGAGGAACCACACCAGGAGACAATTTTTTTCCATTGTTTCCAATAAATAGCCGAAGTAGAAGGTTTTTTATTTTTCAATAGAGTATCTATTACTCTGTGGGACAGGCCACTCTGAATCAACACTGACCGCTCAAAAGCCAGGCTGTCAACTGCAGGTTTGTTAGATCCTTGAATAGTAGAGGTCCCTGCTGCAGGAGATCTTCTCTTACTGGAAGAGGGTAAGGGTAATCTATGGATAGATGTTGAAGTAGAGTGTACCAACGTCTTTTGGGCCACCTTGGGGCTATGAATAACACTTTGGCCTTCTCCATCCGTATCTTCTGTAGAGACCTGCTGATCAGAGGGAAAGGAGGGAACGCATAGGCTATGTTGAAGTTCCAACTTTGCTGAAGTGCATCCACTCCCTCCGGGAGATCGCCTGGAAACAGGGAAAATAATTTGTTTACCTTCCGATTTTTCCTTGTGGCGAATAAATCCACTTCTGGAATGCCCCACTTCAGGACAAGATCTTGAAAAACTTGTGGATTGAGTTCCCATTCCCCTGGATTGATCTGATGTTGGCTTAAATAATCTGCTTGGATATTTCCCTTGAGATGCACAGCAGAAAGTGACAATATCTTGTCTTCCGCCCACAAAAAAGATCTTTTCTGTCAAGGCTTGTAGAAGGCTGTGTCTTGTTCCTCCCTGATGATTTAGGAAGGCTACTGTAGTAGCGTTGTCTGTGTAAACCTTCACATGATGATTCCAGATTAGATGTTGAGAAGCCTTCAGCGCCTTGAATACGGCTTTCAGTTCTCTGAAGTTGGAGGAGCGCAGACGAGTTTCCTCTGACCAAGTGCCCTGTAGGTAAATATCCTTAACATGTGCGCCCCAACCTCTTTGACTGGCGTCTGTTGTGACTGACACCACAGGAAGGGGAACCCAGGATACTCCTTTTTCCAGGTTTTTCCTCTTCATCCAACAAATGAGAGGATTTTTGACAAAAAGAGGAATTTTCGTCTTCTACTCCAGCGAACTCTGCGAGTGGTTCCAGACTTTGAGAATGTGTTTCTGAAGGATTCTTGTGTGACTCTGGCACCATGGGACTGCTGGAATGAAAGAGGTCATGGAACCCAACAGGGACATCGCATTACTGATTGTGGAGGAATTTGCATGGTGGAAGACCTTGATCTTTTGAATTAGAGCAGTAATCTTCTCCTCCGGAAGGAAAGTCATTTGCCTGTCTGAGTCTAATATCATCCCTAAAAACAATTTTTGTTTTGCAGGGAGGAGATTCGACTTCTGGAAATTTATGATCCAGCCCAAATCCTGTAAAAAGAGAATTGTTGAGTTTACATGTTGGGACAGAAGTTCCTTGGACTTGGCAATAACTAGGAGATCGTCCAGATATGGAATGAGTAGGATTCCCTTTTGTCTCAAGGATGCTACTACTTCTATCATAACCTTGGTGAAGATTCTCGGGGCTGAGGATATTCTGAATGGTAGAGCCTGGAATTGATAGTGGAAGGTCATATGATTTTTGATCACAGCAAATCTCAGAAATTTTTGATGTTTTGGAAAAATTGGCACATGAAAATAGGCGTCCCTTAGATCTATGGTTGCCATCCAGGCATACTGAGGTATCAGGGGAACGGCTGTTTTGAGAGTCTCCATCTTGAAGCGTTTGTATATTATGAAACGGTTCAGATGTTTTAGATTTATTATAGTTCTGAAAGAACCATTTGGTTTGGGAACAAGAAAAAGGCGAGAGTAGTGGCCCTGTTCTTGTTCCTCCAGAGGAACAGGAATGACTGCTCCCAGAGCCAACAAATCCTGAACACCCTGAAAAAGCTGGTTGTTTAGAGGCTCTGTGCTGAGATCTGTTGTGCGGAAGGATTGAGGTGGAGGGGAGACAAACTATTTTGAACCCGTTCTTGATGGAATTTAGAATGAACTGGTTTGTTGTTATATCCTTCCACTGATGGTAGAATAGAGTTAGTCACCCCCCACCGGAGGCAAGTGACTGTTTTTTTGTCAGAGTTGTCAGGGTTGAGCAGGAAGTCTCGCCCCTTATCTCCTTTAGAATAACTCCACCTTCCGGACTTTGCTTTTCCTCTATACTCCTTTTGTCTATTTCTGAAGGGATGAAAATTCTTCTTTGGTTTTGAAGATTTCTCTTCAGGAAACTTCTTTTTGTTGTCTGCCGCTTTCTGTAGGATGTTATCTAAGACAGATCCGAACACCAATTTACCTTCAAAAGGAATAAAGCAGAGTTTAGTTTTAGAGACAGAATCTCCCTGCCAATTTTTCAGCCAAAGGGCTCTTCTGGCAGAGTTGGATAAGGCCGCAGATTTTGCTGCCATTCTTACTCACTCAGCTGACACATCCACGATAAAAGCAGTAGCTAGCTTCAGCATAGGGATAGAAGAAAGAAGTTGGTCTCTCGGTGTCTTATTTTCAATATGGTCTTCTAATTGACCCAGCCACAGAAAAAGGGATCTTGCAACGCTTGTAGCTGCAATGTTGGGATTTAATAAAGCCGATGATTCATCCCAATTTTTCCTAATAATTCCTTCTATCTTCCTCTCCAAAGGCTCCTTTAATTGTGAGGAGTCCTCAAATGGGAGAGTAGTTTTCTTGACCACTTTAGCCACCTGAATATCTATCTTGGGAGCTTCACTCCATAATTCAGTATCCTCACTAACAAAAGGGAATTTTGCTTTAAATTCTTTAGACACCATAAGCTTTTTATCTGGTTCTTTCCATTCATCCATAATTAAACTTTTCAGGTTCTCATGAATAGAAAACGTATTTTGTTTCCTAGGTTTTAACCCTGCGAACATTTAATCCTGCACTGAAAGGGTAACCTTAGGGTCTTCTATATTCATGGTACTTTTTACAGCACTTAGAAGAGTATCCGTATCTTCGGCCGAAAAATAGTACCTCTTATCCTCAAATTTTTTGGAGGAAGAAGGAATATCATCCTCTGACTCCAGGTTAGAAGATAAGGCATCCATTTCAGAATCTGAGTCAGAATCCACATTAATTGTAGGCTTAGATTTTTTTTTTTTAAGCAGGAGGAGGATCACAAGAAGTGGGCTTAGGCAGAGCAGCTGCCACAGAGGCCTGGACCTGTTGATTAATTAGTGACTTTAATTCGTCCATAAAAGACAGAGTCTCCTGCTGAACTATCCTGGCCATACAGGAATTACATAAGGATTTTAGATGTCCTTCAGGTAATTTTTCAAAGCATATGGCACATTTCTTAGGCTTGACTTCAGAAGACTTTTTTGGGGTGTCCTTGTCTCCCTAAAAAAGGAGAGAAGGAATACCCATAAATAGAGGAATAAACATCACAAGATAAGTGAAACGCTCCCAAGGGGCCAGATACTCACTGGGCTGATAGACTTCCCTAGCTCCGCAGACTCAGAGCGAATTACAGAGGTAGCGTCCATTCTAGCAGAAGACATAAAATGGGCGAGTCTTACCTTTAAATAGCCCAGCTGATTCGGGTTTTGGCGCCTTCCAATCGGCGTCCCCACGTGCAGCACCGCCCGGCCATGATTCAAAATCCGCGCCGAGAGAGGAGGCGGAACTTCCGGTCTCCGGCAATCCCAGCACCCCGCGCGCAACGTGACGTCACACGCCAGCACCGGAACCGCCGGAGACCAGAAAAGACGAGGGGGGACACCCAAGGACACCCAAGGTCCCACGTGCCAATCTCCCCGCCGCTTAAACTCACCGAGCACAGCGGCGAGGACCTGGAGGGTCCGGGAGGCTAGCGACAGAGCGCGTGACCCGGAGCAGCATCTGAGAGGGGGAAATCCTAGGACGACCGACCTCTGCCGCCTGGCTTGGCCCACACCGATCCTGACACCAGCCCCAGGACCAGGAGGTAAAACCTCAATGCTTCCTAAAGGAACAGGAAACACTGAGGGGTTGTCTGGGGAGGGGCCTTTTCACCTCTTTGTGCTTCCTGTTCCTTTAGGCTCAATGGGGGGGCAATCTCATTGTGGTGCTGATGTGATGATGAGATGAAAACATTTGTTATGTTTGCATTGCCAATACAACACATGAACCAAGAATGACAACCGTCAAACACTGTTTAAAGGGGTACTCCGGGGAACAAAACCCATAGCCCATCCTTTCACCAACCTATGTATTTGTCTAAATATCAATCATTAGCTATATAGAGCAGTTTCCCTCTTTCAGCTGTCCCTTACATGCAGCAAGTGAGAGAAAAACGTAATTTTTAGATCCACTTTGTCTCCTCAGTGTGACCTAGCCCTCCCTTCAAGACAACACCACCTGATTTCTGTCTGATTTCTGTTTGGTCTAGAGCTCTGACTGTACAGCCACACTTCCCCTCCCCTATCTGTGTGAGGAGCTTGTGAGCTGTGAGAGAAGAGCAGTAACGATTTTCAGTCACAACTGAGCACATAGCTGCTGTTTTTCTGCTCAAGACCTAATCACTGACTGCTCCTATTCAGAGCACAGCATGATTTATTGCTGGGGGAAGGATAGTCAGAAAGAAAAAGACATGTACAGTGTGTGAGTTGCAGTGTGAACATGCGCACAAATGGCTGGCAGCCATTACACAGAGATGCACTGACTTCTGGGAGTTGTAGTCTGTGCTGCAAACAAGGAAAAAGTATTAAGGAGACATCCCGGGCCAAAAGGAACTGCAAAAAAACACATGGATAACTACAGAGGACACAGAACATGTATTGTGGTGGCTTTGGGGCATTTTTATGTTTCTTAACCTCCCTGGAGTACCCCTTTAAATGCCACGGTCAGCCTTGATGTGGAATTTAAATAGTTAAACAGCCAGCAAGTGAGATCGAGATTGTCTGCTGCTGAATGCAGCTGACAGGCACCCGGTAAGGTGACCTCTTTCTCTTAAGCCCTTTCCATAAACCCTTAAAGGGGTACTCAGCTCCTAGGCATGTTATCCCCTATCCTTCATGTCTGATGGCGGGTTGGGGGGTCTGGCCAGTGGTTTTGCTGTGCATTTTATGGTAAAATTATAGGTGTCAATACAAAGTACAATGAGTAGCGCTAAAATTAAGCCCTTATATGGGACTGTGGATGGAAAAAAGATTTTTTTATGCTTACCCTAAAATCTCTCTCGGAGGATCCATTGGGGGACACAGAGACCATGGGTACATCATGCTGCCACTAGAAGGCTTACACAAGGCATACAAAAAGAAAGTCAGCCCCTTCTGGCAGGATATACCCCGCCTATTGACTCTGAGCTAATCAGTTTAGTCCCAAAGCAGTAGGAGAGGACCGACAGAAAAAGAA
Source organism: Hyla sarda (assembly GCF_029499605.1). Taxonomy (NCBI): domain Eukaryota; kingdom Metazoa; phylum Chordata; class Amphibia; order Anura; family Hylidae; genus Hyla; species Hyla sarda. Next base: position 85,719,046 of record NC_079190.1, read on the forward strand.
AGCCAACAGGTGTCTGAGGGAACCAGACAAAAGGAACCAAACACAACCCCTCGGACCGAAAACCGAACCATAACCAAAAACAAATGGGTGGGTGCTGTGTCCCCCATAAACCCTTAAAGGGGTACACAGACACCGTGAGATGTACCAAAGCAGTCCCGAGTGTGGGGAAAAACACCCAAAAGCAGAATCAGGCAGAAGACTGAGCCACTGCCACCTGCAACACCTTGCGACCCGGCGGACGCAAAAGTGTGCATTTGGTAGCACTTGGTGGAAATATGCAAGGACGACCAGGTGGCCGCCTTGCAGACTTGTAAGTCCGAAGCCCTATGGCGTATCGCCCAAGAAGCCCCAACGTAACGTGTGGAATGCGCAGTGACCTTCCCTTTATGCCGGTACGGATCCACCACGAGATGGTCGCCTTGGAAGCCGGAAGACCCTTGCGATGACCCTCCAGAATCGCAAAAAAAGCATCACCCTGCCAGAAAAGAGGAGGTGACAGAAAGATCTTTTGTACGACTAAGGCGAGAGAGTTCGCCGAAACGCGTCACCTTGTGATCCACGTTATGTGTTCGTGTATCCCTATGCAATAAAGCACATTCCTTACTTCGGACCTGCAGTGCTGGATTCTCCTTCTTGCTTATGTTTGCATCTACACGTGTAGTCCACACGTTTTCCGCGCACTGGAATCAAGAGTGGGGAGCTGGACACTGGGGAATTGCGTGACAGAAAGAAAGATCCGGACAGCTCAAACCACAATCAGACAATGGAGGGAACTCTACTTAGATTTGGATGGAGCCAGACAAAATGAAGGGAGATCAACCTCCTCGTTCATGTGAAAGGAGGAAACCACCTTAGGCAAGAAGGAGGGAATTGGCCGAAAGACAACTTTGTTATGATGAAGGACCAAGAAGGGAGAGCGACAAGAGAGAGCAGCCAGCTCTGAGACCCTCCTAATGGAGGTAATGGCGATGAGGAAAGTGACCTTCCAAGAAAGAACGTTAAGAGAAATGTCCTGGAGAGGTTCGAACGGAGCCTCCCTCAAGGCGCCAAGCACCAGGTTGAGATCCCAAGGAGGGGTGGGAGACCGGTATGGCGGAACCAAATGGGCCACACCCTGCAGGAAGGTACGGACGTGAGGGTTGGAAGCGAACTGCCGCTGAAAGAGAATAGAAAGAGAAGACACTTGACCCTTAAGGGAGCTGGGCGCTGATCCAGACCAGATTGCAAGAAAGCAGGAAGTCGTGGAAAGGAAAAGACAACCGAGGAGACAGACTGAGCCTCACACCACCGGAAATAAGCCCGCCAAGTGCGGTGGTAAATCTTAGCGGAGGAAGGCTTCCGAGCCCGAAGCATGGTACGGAATCACCCCGGAAGAAAAACCACCGCGCTCTCAAAACTGAGGTGTGGCAGAGAGGACCCTGGGAGAGCAGGTGGGGGCGAACTGGATGACGCAGGGGTACATCGGTGTACCATGAGCACCTGGGCCAGTCTGGGGCCACCAGAATAGCGGGAATGCCCTCCACCTTGAGTTTCCTCAGAACCCTGGGCAGGAGATGGGGAGGCGGAAAGAGGTAAGGAAGACTGAAGGACGACCACAAGATGACGAGAGTGCCCACCACCAGAGCCAGAGGGTCTTGCGATTTCGTGACAAAGCAAGGAACCTGTCTGTTGTGGAGATACGCGAAGAGGTCCACGTACGGGGTACCCCAAGGATCGCAGATCTGCACAAGCGCCCCCGTATGTAAAGACAACTCCCCCGGATCCGCAGAGGAGCGGCTGAGAAAGTCCGCTTCACAATTCTCCACACCTAGAATGTGGATCGCGGAGATGACCTGCCAGTGGAGGGGAAGAAACGACCGCCCCTGGAGAAGGAGGGAGAGTGGAGCCACTACAGAAAAGACCAACGAACGGAGGGGGGGTAGCAAATGAATCCGGCGATCCAGAGTGGACGGTGACTTGTTCCACTGGGCCAAGATGGCCAGCTGAAGAGGGCGATAGCGGAACTGGGAAAAAGGGACCGCCTCCATCCAGCCCAGCACCTCCATGTAGAAGCGAATCGGAACAAGAGAGGGGCGCCATAAGCGATGGACACCCTCCTGCAGGGGGGCGTTGCTTGTCCAACGGAAGACAAACACGGGCAGCTGCCGCGTTGAAAAGGAAACCCAGAAAGATAAGGTACAGGGAGGGAGAAAGATTGGACTTTTCCCAGTTGATCTCCCAACCGAAGGCGGGAAGAGTCTGTACAGTGAGATGAAGACTCTCCCAAGTTTTGGGACTGGGACGGAGCTTTGATCAAAAGATCGTCCAGGTAAGGGAGGACCGGGCCCGAAGGATGGCAATCACCGCCGCCGTGATCTTTGTGAAAACCCTGGGAGTCATAGCTAGGCCAAAAGGAAGAGCCACAAACTGGAAATGATCCACAGGAACAACGAAGCGGAGGAGATGCTGATGGGCGGGGAAAAAGGGATGTGCAGATAGACATCCCAGATATCCACTGAGGAAAGAAACTCCCCCTGATGCATGGATGCTACCACGGAGCGGAGGTACTCCATGCAAAAATGATGCAGCTGCAAGTGGCGGTTGAGTAGCTTGAGGTCCATAATGGGGCGGGCAGAGTAGAACGCATAAAAACGCTCCCCTGAAGGAACAGGCACAATCACTCCTTGAGCGAGGAGGGACCTTAAAGCGATCTAAAAGGCCGCGCCACCAAAGAAGGGGAATGAGGAGGGCGGGATTGGAAGAAACTATCCCAGGGAATGGAAGCAAATTCTATCTGGATATGACTATCGGATATGACGTCCCGAATCCAGGCGTCCTGAACTTGAGCCAGCCAAACGTCCCGGAAAAGAGAAAGACTGCCACCCACCCGAGGACACAGGTGGGGGCATCCCTTCAGGAGGAGGGAGGCTTACGGTTACCGGACTTGGCCACGAAACCGCCAGAACAGTTGTCTGGCTTCCAGGAAGGACGCGCCTTGAAAGAAGGGGCTTTCCAAGAGTGGGCGGGAGGAGGGTGACCCGAAGCAAAGGACCGAAAGGAAGCAGTCTTCCAACATTGAAAGGAGCGGCGAGGTTTGTTCTGTGGCAGCAGAGAACTTTTACCTCCATTAGCTTCAGAAATAATTTCAGCTAGGCGTTTCCCAAAGAGCCGAGTACCAGAGAAAGGCAACTCTGTTAGCTAGATTTCTTCGAAGCAGCATCTGCATCCCAAGCCTTCAGCCACATGGAGTGACAAATCACCACCAAGTTACCGAAGGCCAAGGCCGTGCATCGGGCTTACTCCAAAGCCACCGAACAGAGAGCGCGAAGGTGGGTAGCAAGGACAAACCTGCTGCTTCAAAGGCAAATTTCGCCCAAGTTCTCTATATTCTTTTCCGCCGGATCCTTAAAGGACGCTGCATCTGCCAGCGGCAGGGTTGTTGATGTGGAAAGACGAGAAGCTGGAGGATCTACAGTAGGTGGCGCTGCCCACTTGGAAACCAGATCCGGAGGAAAGGGAAATTGAGCTTGAATCTTCTTGGATCCCTGGTAACGTTTGTCCAGATGCTTCCAAACCACGTTCAGTAAGGCGTCAAATTCAGCATGAGAACTGAAAGTCTTGGGCGAATGCCGAGAACGGCGAAAATAAACTTCTGGATCAGGATCCGAAGTTCTTGGGTCCTCCAGATGAAAAGTGTAACTAATGGCTGACACCAAGCTGTCCACCATATCAGACATGGCAGAGTGGTCCTCATGATCAGAGGTGGATTCCGACCAGTCATCCTCTATTGTCTAAGGCTACCACGCCGGAGATTGGAAGCGTGCAGTGGTAGCCTTAGACAGGGGCATTTGAGAACTAGGATGGTCACAGGGGGAGCAGCCCCTAGAGTGAGGGTGCTGCCGGTGAGCTGGTGAAGAGGAGCGTGACCTACTGGAAAAAAGTCTATCCCGAACACGCAACTCTGGAGAAGAGCCTGGCGAAGTTACTTTAGGGCACCTCTGAGAGCGCTAGGAGTGGGGGTCAGGAGAGACCAAGCTGGACTCCCCGGGGTTCGTGCGCAGGGATGACCACTCCAATGCCGAAGCCACTGATATGAAGACCCTAGCCAGGTCGGAGATCGACTGGGAAAAGGAGAAACCACCAGTCTGGGGGAAGAGCGGACACCGCGCTTTCCGGAGGGACATCCTGAGAAGAAGGCACAGGGGGAATGGAGCTCGTGGTGGAGCAGACGGGACAGGTGGATTCAGTGGAACTACCGGGCATTTTGGTCTTGCAGCCCACCCAAGAATAGTAGGTGACCAAGGCTGCGGTCGCCTGTCTGGGGTCGGACATAGTTGCTAGTGAGAAGTAGTCTCTTGCTGTGTCCCTTGCTGGAGCTGAAAGCAGGCTGTAGCTGAGCTGTGACCCTTGAGTGGAGCTGTGAAGCAGCGGCTGTGGCTGCTCTGTGTACCGGCTGGCTGAAGAGGCCGGTAGCAGCTGAATCTGCAGGCAAGCAGGCAGAGAGAAGGGGGAGGTGCCGGCTGCACTGACCTAGGAACAGGGCAGTCACAGTACCAGAACGGCATCCTATTGGAGCGAGAGGGGGAGGAACCCAGAAATTGACCCACCGATTCATTGGTCGCAGAAGAGAGAAGGGCGGGCATAATGCGGGAAGTGGGTGGAGCCAAGTCCTGGCACATGCCGCAGCCTCAAATAATATGCACCCTATAGTGCAAACCATGCCTGAAAATGTGGGCGAAAACTAAAAGTAAAAAGCGCACCGGCTGCAGTGAAGCTGACAGTAGTATGTAGTGCTGGCAGTGGGCGGAGGGGGAGGATTGCCCAACTAACCCCCGACCTGTGCACAGAGAGAGAAGACCCGGAGGCTGAAAACCCCTATCCCTATGATTTAATAAAAGGCAGCCTTCACCCCCAGGACAATCTCCCTGGGGCCCCAGGTAATAGGGGACCCCCAGAGGCAGATGGAGAAGTGCTGTGGAGGGAAGGAGGGCTGGGAGAAGGAGAGGGAAATACATAATCCGCCATACTCACCCAAGATGTCTTCAGCCAGCTATGGTCACCTGCATCATGTCAGACAGCGGGACGAGCAAGGAAGATAGGGGGACCCGGACCAAAGGTACAACCCCAAGCACTGGCCGTTGGCGGGAAGGGGTTAACTGTGCATACTCTATGCCTCGTGCCCCTTAGCCGCATATGGGGGAACAGCGGACCAAATAAAAATATATATCAAGCTTTATTAATATTCAACAAAAATACATGTATAAAAGCAACATGGCATGGACACAAAAGAAAGGTGGGAACCAGGAAGCATGGGGGAGAAAACAGAATGCTGGATGGTGATCCAGCACATCTAGACTACACCACAGTTAGGGTGTGTTACAGTAGTAACAGGTGTGTAATACAGAAAAAGTTATGTGAATCACAGAAAAAGATAACCAAAAATGGAGTAAATGAAGGGAGCCAGAGAGCAGTGCCAGCTGGCATCCAGGCTAATAAGCCATAAGTTACAACAGTGAAAGGTAAGTAACAAAGGTAACAAGAAATAACAAGAAGCCCCCACACACAATCCCCGGTAACCCAACAAACCTTTGGTCCGCTTTAGAGTGGTTATTTTCTTTGTTTGTTTCACTATTGATGTAATCTACCACATGACCCTATTGAATTATATTTTATATTACCTGTGTGTATCACCCTCAAGCTTTTTGGTTAGATATGGGGGAACAGGTAGCGCCATGCTCATGAACCCCCACCAAAAAAAGAGAAAATAAAAAGGAGAAAAGAACCTACAAACAGGCACTACCCATAAAATAAAAAAAAGACCAGGTCTGGAGAACTCCAGACCTGTGTCTGCCTCCTACTGACACTAAGCTAAAACTCAGAGTCAGTAGGCGGGGTACATCCTGCTAGGAGGGGCCGACTTTCTTCTTGTATGCCTAGGGTCAGCCTCCTAGTGGCAGCAAGATATACCCACAGTCTCTATGTCCCCCCAATGGAGAGGACCGAGAAATAGAAGGGTTATGCCTCTTAAAAGGAGAGAAGGAAAAAATGAAAATGAAAAGGTCAAAATGATCTGTTTCCTAAAGGCCAAAATGGGCTAAGCCCTTCACAATAATATGTTAATATTTTCATCTTCAGAGATCCATTTACTAATTTTATACATCAGCCCATGATCACCACCATACTACAGTATTAGGTGTGAAATACCCCTGTTCAGGGACATATTTATTGACCATATGTCAATCATTGTTTGAAGTGTATATGTGCTATTCTTGGTTACATCACTTTTACACCCAGAGACTGGCACATCGTAGCTCCAGTCAAGACGAACAGTGCTTTATTAGTTGGAGAGTACTGTAGGAGTTTTGTTACATCATATGCAGCTCAATTTATTTATTTTATTTTTTTTAAATCTACAAAGTGTTCTTTTCATGTTTCACGCTATACTAAGATTGTTATCTACGCTTACACCAGTGTTTCCGCCAGGGTGCCTCCAGCTGTTGCATAACAACAACTCCCAGCATGCCCGGACAGCTAAAGGCTGTCCGGGCATGCTGGGGGTTGTAGTTTTATAATAGCTTGAGGCACCCCGGTTAAAAAACAATGGGTTACACACTCACAAATTACCGTTTCACGTAGTCTAAGTAGTTAAATTCCCTTTCAGACACTTGTACGGAAGTAAGCTCCTCCTCTTCTACTTCTTCAACCTCCTCCTCCTCTTCATCATCTGGATCTGCATCTACTTGAGTAGATCCTGTAGTTAATTATAAAAAAAAAACTGTATATAATGGACCTGTTTTGCATTTGTTTCAAAGCTACAGTCTTTAGCCCAGTTTAAAAAGGTAAAAAATAGTTCTGCTTTAATTTGATGAATTATCAGTTTTTATTGACACCGAGAATAAAACACATGGCCACAATTCGAAAAAAAAAGTGAGGCATGGTGACAAAAATTAAGACATGCTTGAACCCATACACAATGGAAAAAGGTATAAATTTTTTTTGTGTTTAACAAAGAAAAACTCAAATAATAGTAATGACACAGAGCTACGATGGAGTAGGAATTGCCCTACACCAACAGGTACCAAATAAAACCTGCTTCTGCTTTAATTTTCGATTTTTGTCACTAATAAATTTGACAGAAGTATTAACCTACTTACTAGGAAGATCAGCGTGTAGAATTTGCTTAAGGAGCTCAACCTCTTCCTCGGGACCAGACTCTGGAGATCCAAATACATCCCCCTCTGGCCACACTTCTCTGTAGAAAAGTTAACTATTTTTAAAAATGAATTTCAAAAGCTTTGTTATCGCTGTGAAAAACATCACATGAACTGTACCTTGCAGAACGAAGCAGAACAAGCGACTCTCCGGCCTGACCGCTCAGAAGACCATTCTGTATTCGCACCAAAGCGTCAGTTCTTTGCTCCTCAACAGGTATCTCAGAAGCGGCATCAAAAGGCACAATTTCATCTGGCAGACTTTCTGAGCCCTGAGACGATAAGAATCCCCAAAACATACATACTAAGAGAATATGTCACGGGTGTGGAAATTTTATAAAAAAAACTACTTGTCCACGGGACTAAAACGGAGCAAAATCTACTTGTCCCTCATGACTATCCACTTGTCCGGACCAATTTTCACTTTTACGCTCTCATTTTTTCCTCCTTGCCCTATAATAGCCATAAATACCTACTATAATGATACCTTTTAATATTTCAATAACATATTCTCCGAACCAAAATATATAAATATTTATTAAGTGAAGTGAAATTGAAATAGTAAGAGATAATTTTGCAGATTCGGTGGTTTTCTTTTCTACGCCATTTACTATGTGGTTGCGATAACATGTTCGTTTCATACTTTAGGCTGCCTGATTACAGAGATACCAGATTTTTATAGTTTACGTCATGTTTTACTAATTTAAAAAAAAAAAAAAAAATTTTTAATTTTTTTAATTGCCATTTTTTGACCCCTGTAGCTTCCCCCCCGCATACCAGGCTGTTTGAGGGATAATTTTTTGTGCAATAATCTGTTTTTTGTATCGGTACCATTTTGGTATTGATCTGACATTTTAATCGCTTTTTAACTTTTTTTTCTGGGATATTATAAAAATTGCAATTCTGTGGTTTGTTTTTTTTTTTTTTTACACTTACCGTACGGGATACATAATGTTATTTTTTAATAGGAAACCAGTGATCAATGATTCTGCCGCTTGACTGCTCATGCCTGGATCTCAGGCACTGAGCAGTCATTCGGCGATCGAACAGCATGGAGGCAGGTAGGGATCCTCCAGCTGTCATGTAAGCTGTTCGGGATGCCGCGATTTCGCAGCGGCGATCCCAAACAGCTCCCTGAGCTAACCGGCATTAGTTTACTTTCACTTTAGACGCAGCATTCAACTTTGAATGCCGCGTCTAAAGGGTTAATAGCGCGCAGCACCGCGATCACTGCCGCGCGCTATTAGCCACGGGTCCCGGCCGTTGCTAGGTACCGGGCCCAACCCGCTATGACGCGGGGCCACGCCATGACCCCACGTTATAGAATGGGAGACAACCCATGACGTACATGTATGTCATGGGTCGGGAAGGGGTTAAAACTGCATCGCAGCTTATCACAGGAAGGATTACAGTGGGAAGTGACACTAGTGGGACCAGGCCATTCACAATAGGTTATGGTCATAACCCAGCTCTCTCATAATAGGGTCCACTCCAGTCTAATGTTCTCATGTCAACGGGGAAAAAAAAATAGAAAAAAAAATAAAAAATTTACAAAAAGAGACCTGTTAGTACACAAAAAAACCACATATAATGTTAAGGTATGTTCTAATCAGTTATAAAAAAAAAACAAAAAAAACATCTAGGCGATATATTTACTTTAAGAGTGGTTTCTTAACTGCAGACTTTACCATAGCACAGCTCTTCAGCTTTTCAGAAAGGGATTTCCAGATTTCCTCCAACTCTTCAGAACTCCTAGTGTTTTCCTCACGTCTGCTGGTTTTCTTCTTTTTCTTCCTTTTCACCTTGCGGTTCTTTTAGGGAGAGAACACTGTGAGGATAATAGTCCTATATATTCAGTCTATTGCATCCAAACAAACATTTAAAGGACAACTGTAGTGGTCAAAAATCCCTGCCCAAATGTTCCCCAAACAAAAGTTATACAATTCAGTCAATTAGTCCTATTTACCTATATGCAGCCGTTTCTGAGATATTAGAGTTGCCAGCATAGCCCAGTAGTCCTGCGTCCGTCCCCTATTCATTACATTGCAGCCGCCATCTTGGGGACGGAGATCTCTTCCTCCCAGCAGTGTTTGTGCTCCCCCTAGCCTCTGTCAGGTCCTCCCTGCTTATGCATATGCATGAGCAGGTGCTTTCTGAGGCAGCCATAGGCTCATCCTCAGAAACGCCCCTATCTATAAGATTGAAGCAGGGGGAGAATGAGGGCGTCCACAGCTCCTCCCCCCTCCCCTGCTCTGTCTACATAGGACCTCACTTATCACGGGGAGGTTTCAAGTTTTCATGGGGGAAAACACAGAGCAAACCACAGAGCAGGGAGGGGAGGACGTGTGTGTGAAGGAGACATATTACACTGCACGGGCTGGTGGTGTATAGACTACAGGGAATAAATATCATACTGGAGATGATTCTGTGTGTGAGGGGGGGGGGGGGGACTACTGAATGACACATGCTGGGAGTTGTAGTCCCTGTTATGTGTGTGTGTATGCCAGTGTTTCCCAACCAGGGAATGCTGGGAGTAGTAGTTTTGCAACCCTGGTTGGGAAACACTGGTGTATGAACTACAACTCCCAGGAGATTACAGAGATACAATAGAGGTGTTGGTGAACTACAACCCCCAGGAAACTACAGAGATACAATAGAGGTGTTGGTGAACTACAACCCCCAGCCAGGAGACTACAGAGATACAATATAGGTGTTGGTGAACTACAACTCCCAGGAGACTACAGAGATACAATATAGGTGTTGGTGAACTACAACTCCCAGGAGACTACAGAGATACAATATAGGTGTTGGTGAACTACAACTCCCAGGAGACTACAGAGATACAATATAGGTGTTGGTGAACTACAACTCCCAGGAGACTACAGAGATACAATATAGGTGTTGATGAACTACAACCCCCAGGAGACTACAGAGATACAATAGAGGTGTTGGTGAACTACAACACCCAGGAGACTACAGAGGTACAATAGAGGTGTTGGTGAACTACAACTCCCAGGAGACTACAGAGATACAATAGAGGTGTTGGTGAACTACAACTCCCAGGAGTCTCCTGATACAGTAGAGGTGTTGGTGAACTACAACTCCTTTATACACTCAAACAGCAGAAAGCTGACACAGCATGCTTGGATGTATAGCCTTACAACAGCTGGAGTCACCTCTGCAACTCCAAGCATGCACATACAGCAGAAAGCTGACAGGGCATGCTGGGATTTGTAGTCTTGCAACAGCTGGAGGCACCACTGGAATTCCCAGCATGCCCGAACAGCATATAAAATAACTGGGCATGCTTGGAGTTGTAGTTGTGAAAAAGATGGAGGGACCCCTATCAGGACAGTTTTATAGACAAACAATTATGTTTTTTTTTTAACCATTTTTACTTTCACTCTCCACTCTCCAGTGCCCACACTACAGTGAGCACGGAGGCAGCTGCTTCATCACTGGACAGGAGCCAGCATGGGGAGGGGGAGATGAGCAGAAGGGGAGGGTGTATGCATAGGGAAGGGAGATGTGGGCGTTACAATATAATAATTTGCTCGGGGGGATAGAACAGGGGGAGGGCAGCAGCTTACAGGAAGTAAGCACAAGGCATGATGGGAGATGTAGTTTTATTTTCACTTCTCCTCCGTAATTCGTGTGCTGATAGCGGGAGAACGGCTGGGCCAATTTTGATGGGGGAGACATCGTTGGAAAGGTCTTTCAAAGACCTATTAAATGAGGTAAAAAACGTTTTTTTTGCCCAGCACTGCAGATGTCCTTTAAGCAATATCGCACCAGGCTACCAACCAGTAACACCAATGAACCAATTGGTAGTTATTGGTCTTCAGATTACAATGTTACAAAAAGCAGCATATCAACTTTAACCCCTTAAGGACACAGACCTTTTTGGCCTCGTGGACACAAGCCAAAACTTTGATATATGATGTGTTATTATATGGATGAATAACTTCAGAATGCTTTTACCTATTCTAGTAATTTTTGTTTCAACTTTATTTTTATTAAGGATTTTTCATATAGGTATAGTGAATCACAAAAGTATGAAAAGCAAAAGGAATTAGACATGCTGATAACATTCATATGTAACAAGAAACATGTATAAGAAAGCACAGGTTAGGTCAGGAACAAAGCAATGCCATGGAAACAAGCATACTAAAATACGAGATACCATCAGCAATACATATAACCAGTACCATAATAACCACAACAGAAAGTCAAAGTTCCCAGTAAGTGGCAGGAACAAACCGCAAAAGACCCAACCAGGCAGCTTAGGCGAACATACAAAAAGCGATCAACAGAAAAAAAATAAAATAAATGAACAACTACAACAAAAAACAAAGAGGGAAGAACACATCAGGAAGGGATCAGGGACTAGAGTGCTGCAGGGCAGAGAAACAATCTCATGGGTGCCACATGTCCGAAAACGCACCTGGTGTTATTCCAGGGATTGAATCCGTCGTGCATTGATTGAGGAGCAGGGTGCTTCCAACATTTCACTATCAGGGTCTAAGGGCCCGTTCACACAGCAGTCTTCCCCCGTAAATTCATGCACGTTTTACAATCCGTTCGATACTTTTGCAAACTGGTTGCAAACAGCTGTAAAAGGATCCCATTGATGTCAATGGGATTATTATTATGTATTTGTGCTTCCTATTCTGTTCTTCTTTGCCGGAGAAAAAAATGTTGCATGCTGATCAAAAAAGCATATGATTAATTTAACATTAAAGTCTAATCAGTTTGCATCAGTTTTTTTTTCCAATCCGTTTTTGATCTGTTTTTGTTTCTGAGCATGCTCAGAAAAAAAATATTGTTTTTTTTTTGTTTATTAACTGAACAATAACGGATCCAAATGGATGCAAATGGCCAACATCCGTTTGCATCCATTTACTTCAGTTTGTCTGTTAAAAGAAAGGTCGGTAACCTCAATAGTTGGAGAAAAACAGGACAGAAGAGAACGGCCATTTGAACCTAGGCTTAGCAACCAAGAGTATATGTGGGACGAGTGTAGTTTGTTTCTTACCTAAAAAGGAGGGAGAGATATGCAAGAGGTAGACTAGGGAGATTCAAGGGGACAGAGGTTGCTAACACATCTGCGAGTAGGCGCTCCACCCCGGACCAGAAGCCACTGATTATATTGGGCCTCCTTGTAGGAAGTACAAATGGATGCCTTAAAGGCCCGTTCACAAACAATTCTCCACTGTGGCATAGAGAGACAGGTAGTCAAAGCCGCCTCCCAGGGGCCCATGTATTTATGAGAGGGGGCACCTGTATCAACCGGGGAGTTTAACCTCTTAAGGACCGATGATGTACCGGTATGTCATGAGTCCGCTCCCGATCTATAACGTGGGGCCACGTCATAGCGGGTCGGGCCCAGCCTCTAACAACGGCCGGGACCCGTGGCTAATCGCGCGCAGCACTGATCACGGTGCCGCGCGCCATTAACCCTTTAGTTGAACGCCGCATCTAAAGTGAAAGTAAAACCATGCCGGTTAGCTCAGGGGGACGTACGGGATCGCCGTGGCAAATCGCGGCATCCCGAACAGCTTAAATGACAGCCGGAGGATCCCTACCTGCCTCCTCGCTGTCCGATCGCCGAATGACTGCTCAGTGCCTGAGATCCAGGCATGAGCAGTCAAGCGGCAGAATCATCGATCAGTGGTTTCTTATGAGAAGCCACTGATCAATGTAAAAGATCAGTGTGTGCAGTGTTATAGCCCCTTATGGGCAAAAAAAAAAAGTGAAAAAAGAAAAAAAGAAGTGAATAAAGATCATTTAACACCTCCCCTAATAAAAGTTTGAATCACCCTCCCTTTTCCCATAAAAAAAAGTGTTAATAAAAATAAACACGTGGTATCGTCGCGTGCGGAAATGTCTGAATTATAAAAAATATATAGTTACGCCACAGTCAATGGCGTACGCGCCAAAAAATTCCAAAGTCCAAATTAGTGCATTTTGTCACTTTTTATATTATGAAAAAAAATGAATAAAAATAAAAAAAATTAATAAGTCCTATCAATGCATAAATGGTACCACTAAAAACTTCAGATCACGGCGCAAAAAATAAGCCCTCATACCGCCCCATACGCGGAAAACAAAAAAAGGTTATAGGGGTCAGAAGATGACAATTTTAAACGTATAAATTTTCCTGCATGTAGTCATGATTTTTTCCAGAAGTACGAACAAAATCAAACCTACATAAGTAGGGTATCATTTTTATCGTATGGACCTACAAAATAAAGAGAAGGTGTCATTTTTACCGAAAAATTTACTGTGTAGAAACAGAAGCCCCCAAAAGTTACAAAATGGCGTTTTTTCCCCCCCAATTTTGTCTCACAATTATTTTTTTTCCGTTTCGCCCGCAGATTTTTGGTAGTAGAGTAGAATTGGTGGCGCAAAAAATAAGCCATCATATAGATTTTTAGGTGCAAAATTGAAAGTTATGATTTTTTTAAGGTAAGGAAGAAAAAACGAAAATGCATTGGGGGTTAAGATAGCATAGATCTCAGAAAGCAGGCCCTAAGTAGCCGGTCCCTGGCGACACAGCAGCTCAAACCGGGTGGGTCGGGATAACACCGTACTTCCCAATTTAGTAAGCATATGGTGCCTCAATTGAAGGTAATTGAGCCGCTCAGAGGAGGGAAGCCCATGTTTAGAACTCAACTGTTCAAATGTCAACAATGAGCGAGTGAGCAACCACGTCTGCATAACAGAAGAGTCCCTTCAGGCCCCAAGCCACCACCATGTCCGAAGACATATTAGCAGGCAGGTCCGGGTGATAGAGAAAGAGACAGTAATGGGGAAGAGTAAGAGAAGAGCCCAAATCATGTACTACAATAATAACCCCAAATACATTTAGAAAGGGTCAGACCATGCAGGCAGATGGCGGACATGGACAGCCAAGTAATATTTAGTGACATCCGGCACTGCCAGCCCCCCCCCCCCCAAAGATTTGTCGGCCATAATTACCCCCATAAAGAAGGCAATGGCGCTTATTGTCCCAAATAAAATGAAAACCGGAAGGGTATAACAAAATAAAAATAAAAGCAGTTTGGGACAAATAGTCATCTTATCCATCGTAGCCAATTCAGACACACGACGAATGGACGTAACTGCGACAAGAAAAGCTACCTTACAGGAAAGGAAGCGAAGGGAGACCTGACCAAGAGGCTCAAACTGAGAGCCTTGCAGAGCATCCACGATGAGGTTGAGGTCCCAAGAAGCAGTGGGGGACTGGAACAGAGCAACCTCGTGAGCTATGCCCAGCTAAAAAAGTCTGCACATGAAGGTCGGACGCAAGAGGGCGTTAGAAGAGAACAGAAAGCGCCGAAACCTGTCCTTTGATGGAACTGAAGGCAAGGCTCATCTCCAGTCCCGATTGCAAAAAGGACAAGAGGTTCGGCAAGGAAAAAGAGGTGGGAGAGAGAACGATCCTCACACCAGCGAAAATAGGCCAGGTGGGGGATCAGGCAGCGCCATGCTCCTGTCGCCCCACTCTAGAAATAAAACAAAAAAGGGAGAGAAAATCTAACTATAGATTGAAACTAGGAAAAAAATAAAATAAGACTAGGTCTGGAGAAACTCCAGAACTGTGTCTGCCACCTGCTGACACTAAGCTAAAACTCTGAGTTGCTCTGAGCCAGGTATAGCCTGTCGGGAGGAGCAGACTTTCGTTTGTTTTTTGCCTAGTGTCATCCTCCTAGCGGCAAGCAGCATATACCCATGGTCCTGTGTCCCCAATGAAGCACTCGATAAAACTGGACCACCTTCGCCACTCCACCTTCAGGTATGTTCACATGTGCGCATTTTGCTGCAGATTTTTTTTCCTACCTATTGACTTCAATGAGTAGCAAATTCTGCTGCAAAATACACAGCTACATATTCACATGTGAAGATACCCTTAAGGAATACCCCATATGTGGCCCTAGGGTGCAACTTGATTCAACCACAGGCCTCAGACATTAAAAGAAGCTCCTAATGGATTTTGAGGCCTTCTTATTTGAATATTTTCTCCAGTACCATGTCTGGTTTTCAGGGGTATTGGGGTGCTAAAACAAACATTGCCTAAAGAAACTTCACCCCAAAATAAAATGGTAGAATAGGTGCAGTGAGCATTTAGACCCCAAAGGTGACTCCAATATTTTTGGTCAAGTGGGCTGTAACTTGCATTCTTCATTTTTACAAGGGGTAAAAGAATGGGCACAGTTGGACACCATGGGGCGTACAGGGGCTTTAATCTCGCAACGTATTAGTGGTGTGACTCCCCTCTCTCTCTTAGAAATGGCGGCGCAGACACGTCCCCCAGACTACCCTCCTACTTTTCTACTCCTCAGTGTGGTTAAAATTTAAGACTCTCTTACATTATCCTGTTTTTGTAACATACTCACCGTTGTGGTATAATTCGAGTCTTCCTGAGTTGACTTCCATGCCTGATATTGTTTTGTGGCTCTCCTATGGGATACTGTACCTCTCACAGCTGTATGACGGGCCGACGCTGAAGTAATCTGCTCAGCTGCAGGAGGACTTTTCTTTACCACATTTTTCTTTTGTTACCTGCAGCTGCGGCATGCACTTGATGTGCAGTCACGGGCGAGTGACCTGGCTGTAGGTCCCTCATTGGTGGTAAATGACTTGTTCACCCGGGTCTCTACTAAAGAAGTTATCTCAGTATTGTATAAGGAATTATTATTCTCTTACCATGAAGCCTATCACTTACTTGTTAGGGAGAAGTGGGAGACAGATGTAGGTCCCCTGTCGGATGAACAATGGGCACAAATTTTAACTATGACCCCGCGTCTTGCTGTGTCGGAGGCTCACCAGGTGCCCCAAATTTTACTGTTGTCTACAGTGTACGGAAATATCCCATTTATGGACATGTCCTGCCATGCACCCACACAGCATTTTATGTGGAAACTATACCAGTCTAGGAATTTAACATGAGGTGTATGTTGAAAACTGAAAATAATTCTTCACCTAGATTGTCCAAATCAGAGTCAATGTACTATACCTATTTTAAAAACACAGCCCTACACAAATTATGCTCTGCTTCATCATTCGAAAAATTTCCTACAAGTGGTCCTACCCTATACACATGTATACACTGACAGTGTGCTGCGGTATACATTGGTATGCCTTTTGGACAGGATGCCTACCTATAGCTGCCAGAATGCTTTGATACATTGTGGTGTAAACAGCCCCTTTGTCACAATACAAAATTAAACACATATTAGGACATGAACATTTAGATAATTCTTGCAACTCTATGTACCAACACATTTCTTGGTTGAGCGTGTGAGCAAACTTACCTGCACCATAACTGTGCTCTTTCCTTTACAAAATTTTTCCAACATTCGGAGGAAAAGGTGTGTTGTTTCTACCAGATCTTTTAGGAATGACCGCGGTTGTTTAGTCTCATCAAACTTACGAAAGAGTGCAAGAAAAAGCTCCCGATATTCCATCATGTAAAATATGTTATCTGGACAATACACATCAGAATTATTTACATGGTCAGATATGAAGTGTCAAGTATTTGTAAAAACAGGTATATGAAATTAAACTACCCCAAGGTTTTTTTTGTCCATTTCTTGAACACTCACAACCACTAGTCCTCTCACATTGCCATCTTTTTTATTTCAGTACAGCTGTGTTCATACATTTTATTACTGTTAACTGGGTCATATGATTACCAGCCTTATCCACAGAAAATCAGTGTTTATTATTCTACAATATCCTCCAATAATAGCCGGTGGCATTATATAAGAAAAATGATATATGCATTAATTCCTGGAGCACTTCTTTAACACACATATAAAAGCAAAGGATTACTCACTTTTAATGACCCTGCTACTTTCTTGAACAGATGCTTCCTTGGAATGATCCATTACATTAACAGTCAGAAGAAGTTCCTGATAGGCTTTTAGAGCAAGATGCATTCTACGGTAAAAATTGAAAACCACGTAAGGTAGTATTCTAGCATTATTGCTTCCATGTCCCTTAAAATACAATAAAATAAAAACCCTTACAGTGGGGATCAAAAGTTTGGGCACCCCAGGTAAAAATTTGCATTAATGTGCATAAAGAAGCCAAGGAAAGATAGAAAAATCAAATTACAGATTAGAGATTCTTATAGTATGTCAACAAAAGTTAGATTTTATTTCCATCATTTACACCTTCAAAATAACAGAACACAAAAAAATGGCGTCTGCAAAGGTTTGGGCACCCTGCAGAGTTAATATCTTGTACTGCCCCCTTTGGTAAGTATCACATCTTGTAAATGCTTTTTGTAGCCAGCCAAGAGTCTTTCAATTCTTGTTTGAGGTATCTTTGCCCATTCTTCCTTACAAAAGTCTTCCAGTTCTTTGAGATTTCAGGGCTGTCTGTCACGCACTGCTCTTTTAAGGTCTAACCCATAGATTTTCAATTATGTTGAGGTCAGGAGATTGTGAAGGCCATGGCAAAACCTTCAGTTTACGCCTCTTGATGTAATCCCCCGTGGATTTCAAGGTTTGTTTAGGATCATTATTCATTTGTAGAAGCCATACTCTCTAACTTCAGCTTTTTCACAGATGGCATCAAGTTAGCATCCAAAATTTGCTGAAATTTTATTGAATCCATTTTACCTTCTGCCACTGGCTGCAATACAACCCCAAAGCATGATTGATCCACCCTCATGCTTAACAGTTGGACAGAGGTTCTTTTCATTAAATTCTGTTCCCCTTCTCCAAGCGTACCTTAGCTCATTCCGGACAAAGTAAAATTTTAACCTCATCCGTCCACAGAACTTGTTCCCAAAATGCATCAGGCTTGTCTATATGTTCATTTGCAAAGGTCAAACGCTGATTTTAGTGGTGCTGACGTAGAAGAGGTTTTCTTCTGATGACTGTTCCATGAAGACCATATTTGTACAAGTATCTCTTTATAGTGGCATAGTGTACCACAACTCCAGTGTATGCCAGATCTTTCTGGAGGGATTGTGCAGTCAAACGTGGGTTTTGAATAGTTTTTCTCACAATCCTGCGAGCTGTTCTGTCTGATATTTTTCTTGGTCTTCCAGATCTTGCTTTAACTTCCACTGGTCCCGATGACTGCCACTTCCTAATTACATTCGGAACAGAGGATATTGACATCTGAAAACGTTTTGCTATCTTCTTATAGCCTTCTCCAGCTTTGTGAGTGTCAACTATTTTCAGTTTCAGATTTCTAGACAACTGCTTAGAAGAACCCATGGTGCTGATTGTTGGGGCAAGGTCAGTGGAGTCTGGGCATTTAAAACCTTTGAGATTGACATCACCTGGTCTTTCCAGATGATGATGATTGAGAACAATCCATGACACTGGCAGGTCTCAGCTTCGCAAAGGGGCAGTGCATGCTATAAATTCTGCAGGGTGCCCAAACTTTTGGAGATACCATTTTTTGTTTTCTGTTATTTTGAAAGTGTAAATGATGGAAATAAAATCTAACTTTTGTTCACATATCATAAGAATGTCTAATCTGTAATGTGATGCCTTTTGGAGATTTTTTCCATCTTTCCTTGGCTTCTTAATGCACATTAATACAAATTTTTACCTGGGGTGCCCAAACTTTTGATCCCCACTGTATACAGTCTTTGTGAAAGGAAATAAAAAGTTTAAAGTTCTCTATTTTTTCCCCTTTACTGGAAATTTGAAGTGATTTACAGCTTCTAGCGACTATTTTTAACTTATATGTAAGGGCTTTCTTGAGATATTATATATATATATATGTATATTTTTTTTGTATTATTTTAGGGGCTTAGCAACATATTACAAGTTGTCCACAGAGTTACAGTCACAATGGTTGACCCAGAACCCGCATACTGTATTAGACTAACAAGTCTTAGAATGTTTATTTATATTAATACAAAATTATATCAATAGCTTTATTTTAATTTTTTTTTTAGCACCAACATATTCTGTGGAAAAAAAAAACCAGCTCACCCCGCCCTGGACAGATGGAATACGGATCCAGGTGCTGGACAACACCGAAGAAAAGAAAAATGAAGAGGTAAGGAATCCACATTTATTCCAGAAGGACAACACAGGAACACAAGGGGTTACATGTTTCAAGCGCAAGGCGCCTTACGCTTGAGACGCATAACCTCGTGTTCCTGTGTTGTTCTACTGGAATAAACGTGGATTTTATTTGCATAAGAGCTGGACAACATATTCTGTGTTACAAAACTTATCATGGGGAGAACAAAAACTACACGCAGCTGTTGCCGTTTGTTAGCTTTAAACCCCAGTGCTGCAAGGCCACAATGCCAGCCCCAGAGCCATCGTGGTTGAACA
This sequence comes from Hyla sarda, assembly GCF_029499605.1. NCBI lineage: Eukaryota > Metazoa > Chordata > Amphibia > Anura > Hylidae > Hyla > Hyla sarda. The sequence goes on from NC_079190.1 coordinate 85,738,553, forward strand.
GTATTTATAAAAAAACTAAAATAAAAAAAATTATTCTAAATAAAAAGCAGACTTCATACACAGTTTTTCCCCCTAACTACCAAAAGTCTTCTGAGGGTTGGCGGTGAGGGTCCTCAGTCTGCAGCAATATGCTTTAGCGTTGTTACAGTTAAGGGAGGGTTTGCAGCTTACTTCTTTTGCAAGAACTACAGCTGTCACAAAAAATTTCTGTTGCATAAAACACATATACTAATCCCACTCATTATGTCTTACCTTCGAGCCCAAGAGGTAGCCTCTTTTTTGTCTGTCAGCATCATCTCATAGTAATTGGTGAGGTTTTGCTCAATAAAATGAAAAGTCCTTATGCTGGCCGTTTCAGATACAAACTCTGGACGAAAATTATTTACACGATTGAAGGCCATGAAAAAAGCCATAGACCAAAGGTAGTAAGTTTCATCATGCTGCTGAGCCTTCTCACGAATTAAGTGATCCTATTGATTGAAAAAATAGAAAAAAAAATAATTAAAATATAAGCAAGGGAGAGAAAAAAAAGGGACAAAAAAAAAGGGCACACTGAGATAAAGAAGCAATGTGAATGTCTATGACATGCACAAATTCGCTCTCACAATAGATGTCAAATGTCTAGTTAAAAAAATAAAATACCCAGGTTTCAGCATACAAGGCTTATATGTACTCTACATTATGTACATTTTAATAACCTTAATGTAATTGATCTAGACCTCTGCTGTAATTCAATAGGAGCCTTCATGAAACACTCCTAGCCAGGCACTGTGTAGGGAAATCCTAACTGCTTCAGTTAGAAAAAAGTTTAAATGGCAGCTTCTCTTTTGCCAGCATTGGACCCTCATAATTTCCGGCATCAATAAAAGCCCCAGTAATTTGACCCCCATCTAAGCTCCACCTCTTAAATAAGGGAGCAGCAAAAGATAAACACCAGTGCAATTCAGTAGAATGCAGAACACTTTACGGACTCACTGTTTTGATACTTAAATATCATTTTCGTTAATGATTCCCTTGTGACAACATTATTTACCTTCACAAGGTACATGAGTCGATTATAGCAGTTTTCCAGGAAGTCTATGCAGAAGTCCTTTAGGAAGAGACGGACATTTAAAGCAGAACGACGCCGTGTCTCTGTATCTTTGGCTTGCTGCTTTCTCTTTGGGACTCTCTTAATTTCCTTTCCAATGTCATGAGTGTAATTCTGAAACTGTTGTTCACAAAACATTTACATTTTAAATAAACAAATTTACATAGCCTAGGAATGTCCAATTCCTAAAACAGAATTTAAATCAATCAAATAGAAACCCAAAATTATGCAACTTTGTAGCTCATTTATCTTTTCAAAATGGTTTAGATGAATTATTCCCATGGTGGGTCACATAAAGAGAACCATTTTTTCGCTTCTTCTGATGTTGCAAATTCACCATACATCAAGGCACAACAGGAACATCAGGGTGCTCAGCATTAGAAGATTGAGTTGGTCATTTTCTAAACACGTCGGAGCTGACGTACCTGTACACTGCGCCAAAATGCATGCTGCATCCAACGTCAGCAGAAGCAGAGGAAAAATACAGATCATGGTCAAGTGCCTAGCCAGGAGAACTGGGGCCAGTCACAGAAAGGTAAGTGATTTACAAATTCAATTTTTGTAGTTAAATTAAATGGGCACTGTCAACTGTCAGAATCAAAATACTTTCTATATGTTGTACAACTTGGCAAAATACTGACCTTCCTAATACACTTAATTTTTTTTATGAAGTCTCCTTTTAATAGAAATCCTGGCTTATAAAAAAGACCACTAGGTGTCCTCACACCATCCAGAACATAATCCTGCTTAAGCACAGGATGGGACAAAGTCCATGAAGTGAGGGTGGGACTAGCACTACATTGTGCTCACTTCTGTCCTATCAGACTGCAGCATGAGAACTGAGTAGGGGCGTTACAGAGCAGTCTGCACTGATTGGATGAAAGGACACAGCACAGCAGACTCAGGGAAGAAGTGAATGCAAGGTGAGTGAGGGCGGGCTCAGTGGATGTCATGTCAATAAAGGAGCAGCAGAACAGAGGGATTTGTGAGCCACATAAAGAAGATAGACACAAAACAACATGGAAAGCATCTGCATGACCTAGTGAGGAAGATATATAAGCATTTTCTGTCATGACAGCTATGCTTTACAGATATAACAGCTAAAATTTTTGAAAAGTCATGTAGTCAAAAGTTTTGATTGGTTAGGGTCTCCGTGCTGAGACCCCCACCAATCCTCCGGAACGCAATAACTCAATTGAGCAATGGAACTTCTCCGGGCAATATTAAAAGGAACCACTGGACCGATTTTGGTAAGTGACACCTCCGTAGACTCCTGGTCACCCACAATATAACCCAGTGTATTAGGTATAGTATGGGTGATCAGGGTGACCGTTTTCCTTTAACGCTTTAAATGTTTTTCAACCCATTTAAGGACCAGGCCAATTTTCACTGTAGGACCAGCGTTTTTTGCACATCTGACCACTATCACTTTAACCCCTTAAGGACCAAGGACGTACCGGTACGTCCTTGGTCCTGCTCTTCTGATATAACGCGGGGTTACACAGTAACCCCGCGTCATATCATGGCGGGCCCGGCGTCATAGTGAAGCCATGACCCGCATCTAATAGCGCGCAGCGCCGATCGCGGCGCCGCGCGATATTAACCCTTTAGCCGCGCGCTCAAAGCTGAGCCGCACGGCTAAAAGTGAAAGTGAAAGTTCCCGGCTAGCTCAGTCGGGCTGTTCGGGATAGCCGCGGCTAATCGCGGCATCCCGAACAGCTGACAGGACAGCGGGAGGGCCCCTTCCTGCCTCCTCGCTGTCCGATCGCCGAATGACTGCTCAGTGCCTGAGATCCAGGCATGAGCAGTCATCCGGCAGAATCGTTGATCACTGGTTTCTTATGAGAAACCAGTGATCAGCATAGAAGATCAGTGTGTGCAGTGTTATAGGTCCCTATGGGACCTATAACACTGCAAAAAAAAAGTGAAAAAAAAAAGTGAATAAAGATCATTTAACTCCTCCCCTATTAAAAGTTTGAATCACCCCCCTTTTCCAATAAAAAAAAACAGTGTAAATAAAAATAAACATATGTGGTATCACCGCGTGCGGAAATGTCCGAATTATAAAAATATATCATTAATTAAACCGCTCGGTCAATGGCGTGCGCGCAAAAAAATTCCAAAGTCCAAAATAGTGCATTTTTGGTCACTTTTTATATCATTTAAAAATGAATAAAAAGTGATCAATAAGTTCTATCAATGCAAAAATGGTACCGTTAAAAACTTCAGATAACGGCGCAAAAAATGAGCCCTCATACCGCCCCATACACGGAAAAATAAAAAAGTTATAGGGGTCAGAAGATGACAATTTTAAACGTATTAATTTTCCTGCATGTAGTTATGATTTTTTCCAGAAGTCCGACAAAATCAAACCTATATAAGTAGGGTATCATTTTAATCGTATGGACCTACAGAATACATATGAGGTGTCATTTTTACCGAAAAATGTACTACGTAGAAACGGAAGCCCCCAAAAGTTACAAAACAGCGTTTTTTTTCAATTTTGTCGCACAATGATTTTTTTTCCCGCTTCACCATAGATTTTTGTGCAAAATGACTGACGTCATTACAAAGTAGAATTGGTGGCGCAAAAAATAAGCCATCATATGGATTTTTAGGTGTAAATTTGAAAGTTATGATTTTTTAAAGGCAAGGAGCAAAAAACGAAAATGCAAAAACGGAAAAACCTCCGGTCCTTAAGGGGTTAAGCATTAATAAATCTGGGATGCTTTTACCATTCCTTCTGATTCAGAGACAGTTTTTTCGTGACATATTCTACTTTATGTTAGTGGAAAAATGTTGTCGATACTTGCATCATTTCTTAAAAATAGGCATTCCAAATAAATTATATTTTGATTCACAAATACAATAGGTCTACTATATGTTTGCATCATAAAGTTGACATGTTTTTACTTTTGGAAGACATCAGAGGGCTTCAAAGTTCAGCAGCAATTTTCCAATTTTTCACAAAATTTTCAAAATCGGAATTTTTCATCGACCAGTTAAGCTTTGAAGTGGATTTGAAGGGCTTTCTTATTAGAAATACCCCACAAATGACCCCATTATAAAAACTGCACCCCCCTTTATTCATCTTCATTTTTTACACTCGCATGTTTTTGAATTTTTAAAAGGGGTAAAAGGAGAAAAATCCCATCAAAATTTGTAACCCAATTGCTCTAGAGTAAGCAAATACCGCATGTGTGTATGTCAAGTATTCGGCGGGCGCAGTAGAGGGTTCAGAAGGGAAGGAGCGACAATGGGATTTTGGAGAGTGAGTTTTTCTGAAATTGTTTTTGGGGGGCATGTCACATTTAGGAAGCCCCTATGGTGCCAGAACAGCAGAAAAACCCCCACACATGGCATACCATTTTGGAAACTACAACCCTCAAGGCACATAACAAGGGGTCCAGTGAGCCTTAACACCCCACAGGTGTCTGACGACTTTTCGTTAAAGTCGGATGTGTAAATGAAAAAAAGAAAATTCTCACTAAAGTGCAGTTTTCCCCCCCAAATTTATCATTTTTATAAAGGGTAATGGGAGAAAATGCCCCCCAAAATGTGTAACCCCATCTCTTCTGAATATGGAAATATCCCATGTTAGTACGTAAAATGCTCTGCGGGCTAACTACAATGCTCAAAAGAGAAGGAATCACATTTGGCTTTTGGAAAGCAAATTTAGCTGAAATGGTTTTTGGGGGGCATGTCGCATTTAGGAAGCCCCTATGGTGCCACAACAGCAAAAAACAACAACATGGCATACTAGTTTGGAAACTAAACCCCTCAAGGAATGTAACAAGGGGTACAATGAGCCTTAACACCTCACAGGTATTTCAGGGCTTTTTGTTAAAGTTGGATGTGTAAATGTAAAAAAAAAAAATCTCACTAAAATGCTGTTTTTTCCGCAAATTTTACATTTTTACAAGAGGTAATAGGAGAAAATTACCCCCAAAATCTATAATGGAATATAGAAATATCCCATGTGTGGACGTCAAGAGCTCTGCTGCACTACAATGCTCAGAAGAGGAGAAGCGCCACTGAGCTTATGGGAGGGAGAATTTGTTTGGAATGGAAGTATTTAATAAGGGGTGCAGTGAGCATTTACACCCCACTGGCGTTAGACAGATCTTTGGAACAGTGGGCCGAGCAAATGAAAAAAGGAGATTTTTTAACACTTAACGTAAAATCTCTCTCGATGGATCCATTGGGGGACACAGACCATGGGTGTATGCTGCTGTCTCTAGGAGGTATGACACTATGGCAACAACAAAAAGTAAGAGGAGAGGACCGACAGGTCAAGGAAAAAACACGAACTGTCTGAGAACCAGAAGAAAAAATATAACTGAACACACCCTCGGACAGAAAACCAAAGAGAACCCCAAAAGGGTGGGAGCTGTCCCCCCCCCCCCAATGGATCCTTCGAGAAAGATTTTACGGTAAGTGTTAAAAAATCTCCTTTTCTCTATCGGCTCCATTGGGGGACACAGACCGTGGGACGTACTTAAGCCGTCCCTTGGGTGGGCAGATAATCAGCTAGGCAGAAGGCTGTTCCACTGCCGCCTGCAGCACTTTACGGCCCAGACTAGCATCAGCCGATGCAAAGGTATGAACCCGGTAGAACCTCGAGAAAGTGTGCAAAGACGACCAAGTAGCCGCCTTGCAAATCTGCAAGGCCGAGGCCTTGTTCAGGAGAGCCCAGGATGCCCCAACAGAACGGGTAGAGTGAGCCACAACCCTGAAGGGAGGAACCTTCCCCCTACAGCGATAGGCTTCTGAAATGGCAGACCGGATCCACCGAGAAATGGTGGCCTTGGAAGCAGGTTGTCCCTTGCGACGACCTTCCGTAAGGACGAAAAAGGAATCACACTGACGAAACGAAGAAGTGATAGAGAGGTAAGCCCTAACATCCCGAACCACATCCAGTTTGTGGAGTAAATGCTCCTTAGGAGGAGAAGGAGCGGGACAGAAGGACGGAAGAACAATATCCTCATTGAGATGAAAGGCCGAAACAACCTTAGGCAAGAAGGAAGGATCTGGCCGGAAGACAACCTTGTCCTGATGAATCACCAGAAACGGAGAATGGCAGGAGAGAGCTGCCAATTCAGACACTTTCCAAATGGAGGTGATAGCAACAAGAAACGCCACTTTCCAAGAAAGGAGGAGCAGGGACACCTCCCTAAGGGGTTCAAAAGGTTCACCTTGGAGGACCCCCAGAACCAGATTCAAGTCCCAAGGGGGAGAAGGTGACCGATAAGGAGGGGCAGCATGCGCCACTCCTTGAAAAAAGGTCCAGACATGAGAATTAGAAGCCAGAGGACGCTGGAAAAGAATAGAAAGGACCGAAAACTCCTTAGCGGTTATCCTGAGCATGACGCAGGGTTAATTTTCCCTGCCAGGAGTGGTAACCCCGAGTCAAGCTCAGGGTAGAATTGCAGAGTTGCCGGCCGGGCTGCACGATATATCGCAAAAGCAATTGAATTGCGATTTTTGCGATATAGTGATACGGCTCCCGAAAACATACGATTATCTGCTCGGGTCGGCTCCCATGGCGGGGGCCGGCCAGAGCAGGTAAAGACAAATACTAAAAGTCAGTGTTTCTCAACCAAGGGGCCTCCAGATGTTGCAAAACTACAACTCTCAGCATGCCCGAACAGCCAAAGGCTGTCCGGGCATGCTGGGAGGAGTAGTTTCACAACAGCTGGAGGCACCCTGGTAGAAAAACACTGAGCTAAGTGTAAAAGGAAAAAGGAGGAAAATAAAAAAAAACTTCTGTGATTGGCTGAAGGGAAAAGGACTTGTTCTGCAGCAAATACACTAGGTTTGAAACCTGCCCGGCAAACAGTGTGTGTTGCTGCAGGACAAGGTGAGGGGGGAGGAAGAATGTGACAAAGGGGGGAATGTGACATGGAGGGGGGGGAATGTGACAAGGGGGATAGCATGTGACAAGGGGGGATGTGACAGGGGGAGGGGAAAGTGACATGGAGGGGGGAATGTGACAAGGGGGATAGAATGTGACAAGGGGGATAGAATGTGACAAGGTGGTGGAGAATGTGACAAGGGAGGGGGAGAATGTGACAAGGGAGGGGGAGAATGTGACAAGGGAGGGGAGGGAGAGATGTGAAATTTCAATGCAAAAAATTGTACCGCTTTTGGTACAAATTTCCACACAATCATACCGCCAGGGAGGTTAAGGGAACTGAGAGACAACCCCAGTTCGAAACCTGACTGCAAGAGAGAGAAGACGGGGAACAGAAAAAGTAACAGGAGACAAAACCTGAGCTTCACACCAACGAAAATAAGACCGCCAAGTACGGTGGTAAATTTTTGCCGAGGAGGGTTTACGAGCCCTGAGCATGGTGCGAATGACTTGGGAAGAGAAACCGCGGGCTCTCAAAACCGCGGTCTCAACCGCCATGCCGTCAAATGCGGCGACTGTAGATTGGGGTGGCAAAGAACAGAAGGTTCGCACGAAGTGGAAGGCGTAGTGGAGTGTCGTCCAGGAGCCTGACCACGTTGGCATACCACGACCTTCGGGGCCAATCTGGAGCTACCAGTATGGCGGGAACGCCCTCCGCTTTGAGCTTCCTCAGAACCCTGGGAAGAAGCGGAAGGGCAGGAAACAGATAGGGCAGAGCATACCCTGTCCAAGGAATCACTAGGGCACCCACAGCTAGCGCCAAGGGGTCCCGGGACTTCGCCACAAACGGAAGGATCTTCCGATTGTGCCGAGACGCGAAGAGGTCCATGTCTGGAATGCCCCAGAGGTCGCAGTTCTGTGCGAAGACCTCCGGATGCAGAGACCACTCGCCGGGGTCGGCCAAGGACCGGCTGAGGAAGTCCGCTTCCCAGTTGAGCACACCCGGAATGTGAATCGCCGAAATGGCCGGAACCTTGCTTTCCGCCCAGATGAGAATCTTCATCACCTCGGCCATGGGTGCCGAGCTGCGAGTGCCGCCTTGCCGATTTATGTACGCCACGGCCGGACTGAAGCAGGGACTCCCAATGAAGAAGGCAAAGAAGAATTGCCCTCAGTTCCAAGAGGTTTATCGGAAGAAGAGCTTCCCGGGGAGACCAGAGGCCTTGAACCGTCCAGTCCCTGAACACACCGCCCCAGCCCGACAGACTGGCATCCGTTGTAACCACCTGCCAGTGGAGGGGAAGAAATGATCGCCCCTGGAGAAGAAGGGGGGAGCGGAGCCACCAGAGCAGAGACTGAGGGATCCGACGAGGGAGAGCAATCTTGCGATCGAGAGACAGAGGAGTTCTGTCCCATCAAGAGAAAATCGCCAGTTGAAGGGGACGGTAATGAAACTGGGCAAAGGGTACGGCCTCCATGGCCGCTACCATCCGACCCAAGACTTCCATGCAAACGCGGATGGAAACTGGGACCTGGGCCCGAAGGGAGCAGACTCCTGACAGGAGTGTCAGACATTTGTCCGGCGGAAGGCAAATCCGGGCAGAGGCAGTGTTGAATTGAAGTCCCAGGAAGATCAGAGACTAAGTGGGAGAAAGGACAGACTTGTCCCTGTTTACCATTCACCCGAAGCGATCCAGGGTCTGGAGGGTGAGGTCCACATTCTCCAGGGTCTGGACTCTGGTGGGAGCCTTGACGAGAAGGTCGTCTAGGTAAGGGATTACTGAGACTCCCCTCGACCGCAACAGGGCTATCACTGGCGCAAGGATCTTGGTAAAGACCCGAGGAGCAGTGGCCAGGGCTACGAATTGAAAATGCCACTCTGGAACCGCAAAACGGAGGTACAGTTGATGGCCGGGAAATATTGGAACATGGAGGTAGGCATCTTTGATGTCCACCGAAGAAATGGAGGGATTCCATTCGAAAGTGGCAGATGAGAAGATGACTGTTGAGACGCTTGAGGTCCAGGATTGGCCGCACCGAACCGCCCTTCTTGGGAACCACAAAAAGATTGGAATAGAAACCCTGAAAACGTTCCCTTGGAGGAACGGGGACAATAACTCCCTGGAGAAGCAGGGACCGAAGAGCCTCTTGAAACTGCTTCGCCAGAGAATGAGACCGGGGAGCCCGGAACTGAAAAAAACGATCCCTCGGGAGGGAGGCAAACTCGATTCGGTACCAGTTGGACACCACGTCCCTGACCCAAGAGTCCTGAATATGTGTGGTCCAGATGTCTAGAAAAAATAAGAGACGACCTCCCACCCGAGAAAAATCTGCGGGTGGGTGCATCACTTAATGTGGAAGTGGGTTTGCGGTTGCCTGATTTGGCGGCAAAACGGCCGGAACGGTTGTTGTCCGACTTCCAAGACGGGCTCGCCCGGAACGAGGGAGCCTTCTTGTCCCGCGAAGGCGCCTGCCCCGACCCCTTATTGGGGCCAAAAGTCCGAAATGACCGAAAGGAAGAGGACTTCCTCTGGGAAGCTGAGCGAGCCTTGTTTTGAGGCAACAAGGAACTCTTACCCCCCGTCGCCTCAGAAATCATCTCGTCGGGGAGCTTGACAAAAAGACGGACCCCAGTAAAAGGAAGGCTCGGTGAGAGACCTTTAGGAAGCGGCATCCAAAGCCTTAAGCCACATGGAACGGCGGAGGGCCTCCAGGTGACCCCCAGCAAAGGCAGCACAACGGGCTGACTGCATGGAAGCTGTGCACAGAAATTTCCCAGCTCTAGAGCATTGGAGAACCAAGGCAGAATGATCCAAGGCAGAAAGTCGAGTTCTTGAAAGCAGCCACATCTGCCAGTGGCAGTGTGGTAGCCTTAGAGAGGTGTAAAACTGGTGGTTCCACCGAGGGAGGGGAAACCACCTTAGAGACCAGGTACTTGCCGAATGGGTAACGCACCTGAACCTTTTTCATTCCCGGAAAAACCTCTTGTCTGGATGTTTCCATGCAGATTCCACAAGGATGTCAAATTCAGTGTGAGTTCTTAACCTTTGAGGTGCTGGTTTAGCACAATGAAAGGATACTTCAGGAGTCACATCCGAAGATCCTGGGTCCTCTAAGTGAAAGGTGTCTCTTATGGCCGCAACTAATGAGTTCACCTTTTCAACTGAATCCGCGTGGTCTTCCGAGTCAGATGCAGATTCAAAAGCCTCATCCGCCAGTTCACCAGGAGAATGTGAAAGAGTGGAGGCAGCCCTGGAGGGGGGGCGACCCTGATCGGGTACACGGCTCTGGCGAGGCAGAGTGGCGACTGCGGGAACGTCCTCTGGAGGAGCGACGTTTGTGATCAGATGACCCGGGGGGGGGGGGGGCGGGACCCACGAGGGGAACGCCCACGTCTACCTGAAGACTCAATGGAAGAGTCAGAAGATGCGCCCCTTGTACGCTTGTGAGAGCGTGAAGTATGTGGAGAAGGGGAGCGGGTCCCTTTAGAGGGCCGGCGCAGGGCAGACTTCTTCAAGGCAGACACCACGTCACGGGAGGCCTCAGCCACCGAATAGGAGACTTGAGTCAAGTCGGCCATATACTGGGATAGGGAAGAAACCCAGGCTGGAGGGGCAGCCGAATCCAACGGAACTGAAAGAGCATCCGGGGTTACCGGGGTCTGGGGCAGCAGAGGAGCAGGCAAAGCAAGTGGGTTCAGCAGAACCAGGCATTTTGGAATTACAGGTCTTACAGACAAAATAGGAAACTAATGCTCCAGTTGTCTGTTTAGAGGGAGGAACAGTTCTGGGTACGGACATAATGAAAAAAGAACTCCGCTCTGAGTGAAAGAGAGGGAGAAGCAGGCCAGCCAATAGCCATAGAGGGGCGTGCCTGGAGTAGAGGCACTGTCTAATTGACTTCTGGCTCCGAAAATCTCGCGCACGGCGCTGATTGGAGGGCGGTTCGCGCCTCCAGTAAGCTCCGGCGACCCTGTGGGCCCCGGCCGCTGTGAAGAAGAATAGTAATGGCGCCCGCTCCTTGCCCCGGGCACACATGTCGGTCGCATCTGCGCCCGCGGGGAAGTGAGCGGGCGATACACATGTCCGCCGGCAGCTGTCTGCTGTCGAAACAGAAAGTAAGTTGCCGCTCCTCGCGGCTGTCAGCCGCATAGTAAGCGCCGCAGCTGACAGATGCATAGTATAAAAACACACACACACTTACAACCCCAGGCACTGACCGTTGGAGAGAGGGGGTTAACAGCACATATATACGCAATGTCTGTGCCCCCTTACTCGCAATGGGGAAACAGTGAGCCGCAGTTCCCGAGTCCCCAACTGAAAACATGAAAGAAAAAAGGAATAAAAAATTAACATTCCCTAACTAGGAAAATAATAAAAACATAAGACCTGGTCTGGAGAAATCCAGACCATGTCCACCTCCTTCAGACACTAAGCTTAAACTGATTAGCTCAGGGCCTGGAGGAGGGTATATCCTGCTGGGAGGAGCCGACTTTTTTTGTTGCCATAGTGTCATACCTCCTAGAGACAGCAGCATACACCCCATGGTCTGTGTCCCCCAATGAAGCCGATAGAGAAAATTTAATTTAAAGCATGAGGATATTTTTTGACCATATATTTCTTTCACATTGATACTAAGTTTAGGGAAAACATGAGCAAATCAATTAAGCACAGATCAGATCCCAGCAAAATTTCACAAAAAATTTGGATTCATAAGAATCCCAACTTTTCAGGATTCATTTTGCCCCAGTACACGGAGCAGGGAAGTGATGATGATCTATGCATCCCAGCTTCCACTCACTATGTCCGCTGGACTGGGCACTCTGCTCACAAGCCCTGAGACGAACAATTATTTTCATAATCGATTAGTTGTTTGGTTATTGTTTCGATTAATAGACTAATATGATAAAAATAACCATAATGGAGAAGATAATTGGTGAATTAGATTGGGGGGGGGGGGGGGAGTTAATGAGGGAGGGGGATCTTCTGTGAGTTTTAGGTAAGGCATGCATTGTGTGTTAAAGGGGTATTCCAGCCATAGATATCTTATCTTCTATCCAAAAGATAATGGATAAGATGTCTGATTGCGGGCCTGCGATCTCAGTGCATCACTCGGCATACTGTGCCGGGTGCTGCTCCAGTCCCGAAGTGCTGGGTTTCCGGGGCTGTAGACATGACGCTATGCACAGGTGCATATAGTGATAATCGCTAAGTGTACATGAACTTTAGAAATTGGCTGACCAACTAATCGACCAACCTGATTAATCTATTATGAAAACAGTTGACCACTATTTTTATAATTGATTAGTTGGCAATTAATTGATTAGTTGTTTTAACCCTAAGTCTATACAAGAATGGGGACTCCAACCTTTAAGAAGAGTCCCTGCTCCTGCATCTATTTACGTGGGCAGTCGTAGGACAATATGGGCACTTCCAGAATCTGATCCAGGAGATTTGTTACAGATTCTAGAGACTCACTTTTTCTAGTTAAGGGTGTAAAGGTTTTTAGGTAATGAATAGTATATATACATGTATAAAATAGGCTTCCTGTGCCAGATTTGACAGATCCAAGCAAATGTGTGTTCCAAACATATATAGTGTATGCTATTATCTTAGCATACACAGAAACAGTAATCCTGTATACAGATCCCATAGCTTTAAATACTTACATTATGAAGCCCCTTGTGATAAATGATATCTTTATCTCCAATAGACTTTAATCCCTGAATTATGTATGAGCCACCAAACCGAGAATGCCTAGAACAAGGAAATTCCAGTTCAGCAAACTTAATTGATGTGTAGAAATTAAACACATGTAAATATTTTTTGTTAAACAGTGGCTATAGCACTTTAATGGTTACGCTTATTTACTATATAAAGATTACATGAAATGCAATAAAAACTAAGCGCATAAAGGACCTCACTGCTCACCTCCGTCACCATACACATTGTTAATCAAGACTTTGTTCTACTGGTTTGCCTTTCAGGAGACCTCTGCATACTGTGCCTTGTTGAGCAACAGTCATTTCCCGTTGTCTCTTGGGGAGCTCCCTGCCGCCCCCACCCATTCGCCTGTTGTAACCCTTCTTTTTTGTGCATCCTATGTAGTCCTCTGTGGTCCACTGTGTTCTTTTCCCTTATCTCTGTGGTTCTTCCTTCTATTTCTTTTCTTTCTCTTCCCTCACTTTGTCTTCTCATTTAATTTCACTTTATTTATACCCTGATAGGGAGTTCCTTTGTGTTAGACCGGATCGTAACAATCGTCCCGGTATTCCCTAAAAACATGCCTTGTTAAGTATTACTGTTATTCTTTGTTTGACTCCCTTTGCGTAGGGAACTTCTATTTTCTTATACTGAAAATTTGTAAAGAATTATAAAAAAAAATTAATAATACACTAAAACCTGAGATTTAAGTGGAAACGGTAAAAAAACATCCTTCTGTCTTCTCTCTGGAGAGGCTCTCCTCTCTCTTGTAGAGAGCATTTTTTACCATTTTTCAACTGGACATGTCCCAGCACACACTGTCCAATCAGAGGAATGGCAAAACAAAGAAAAGATGATCCAGCACTGCAATGTCAGGAGAACAGACAGGTCCTCCTTTAGGCAAGGTTCAGTATTTTCTCTAGTATTTGGTTGTCATTTTGGTCAGTATTTTAATCTAAAACCAGGAGTGGAATAGATACAGATTTGCAGAGATTCTGTGTTCAAAATTAGATCCAAAATGACGAACTAATATGTTTTGTGAACAAAGCCTAAACTGTTTTAGACAATTATGGTCTTCGATCTTGTTTATCCCATCATTTTATTGATGATGACAATACAGTGTTTTTATCAGGACAAATAGTTTAACCTTTTTATCTCCATTCTCTGCACATTTATGGCACAATGTACAAGAGATTGTATGGCATAGATCCATAGAGCTGAACCTGCTCCGTTTATTACAGCAATGCAATGGCCCAGATTGGTAACTCTGATTCTTAATGTTTAAGTCCTCAGATGCTGCAGTCAATAGCTGCCATGGCATCTTAGTCGTGCCTCACCTCCACAACAATTGTCAAGGCAGCTGGGAGGCCTTGATAATTATACTGTACATTTTCATCTAACAATCTTTTTAAAGGTAAATATGCTAATTTGCTAAATAGTTCTCACATACCCTCAACTCACCTGGTGCCACGTTGAAGAACTCTGCTCTTTTTTTCTGCCATTTCCCTTTGTCGAAGCATCTCCAAATCTTTAATATCTGTCGCTCTTTCAGCTGAAAATCGGGCTTGACCAGTTGCAGCCAACTGCTCAGAATTCTGTAAAGCAGACATTATATATATATATATATATATTTATTAATACAGGTTCTAGCATATATCGTGTGTGATCACCCCTTGCCTTTATGGCATGTAATCGGGGGTACACTAATTCCTGCATAGATACAAGAGAACTCATAATACCATATATACAGAGAGAAAATCGAGTTCAAACAACTCCTTAATTAAAATCATGATTTTATTGAGACAATTTAAAAAAACAATGTAAACAGACGCCACTGATTGGAGGTGGGATTAAGGTTAGATTCCAGTACAAAAGAATAGGGCTAGGTACCTCTTGATAAAGGGAAACCGAAACGATCGTAGGGGTCAGGGGTCTGCAGCTCAATATGGGTAAGGTCACTACATGCACTTTATTTGATTAGGTTCTGTGTCTCTCTGCAGTCTGCATGGATCCATAGATAGTGCTTGAGCTGCTATTATGTTGTCATACTATTATTTCGCAATACTATTATCTCAATACATTGTATGTATATGCATATTTGTGTTTTAACATACTCTGGCACTCTTTTGCACTAATTTATATTTTGTAATACCCACAATTGTGGTCAGTGTATACTATAAATACCGTATATAGAGCACTTTAGCAGTAATAATTTATGTGCAGTGCAGTTCTCTTATAGTCTGAGAAACCATACTGATTACTTTTTATACCATATTATATGCAAGCCCATTGTAGTTGGAAGTAGCCCTATTCTTTCGTACTGGAATCTAACCTTAATCCCACCTCCAATCAGTGGCGTCTGTTTACGTTGTTTTTTTTAAATTGTCTCAAAATCATGATTTTAATTAAGGAGTTGTTTGAACTCGATTTTCTCTCTGTGTATATATATATATATATATATATATATATATATATATATGTGTGTGTGTATCTTCCAGCATCACGTCCAAACGGCTAAAGATATTAACATGAAACTTGGCACACGTTACTTATATGTCAACAACAAACATAGGATGGGTAATTTAAAAAGGGGTACTCCGGCGCTTGGACATCTTATCCACTATGCAAAGGATAGGCGATAAGATGCCTGATTGCGGGGGTCCCGCCGCTGGGGACCCCTGTGACCTTGCACGGAGCACCCCAGTTAGAATCAGTCGCTCCGAGTCTGATTACTGGCGACCACGGGGCCGGCGGCGTGTGACGTCACGCTCTGCCCTCAATGCAAGCCTATGGGAGGGGGCGTGGAAGCTGTCACGCGCCCTCCCATAGGCTTGCATTGAGGGGCGAAGCGCGACGTCACATGGGGGCGGAGGCGTGACGTCACACGCCGCCGGCACCGTGGTCGCCGGTAATCAGACCCGGAGCAAACGTGCTCCGGGGACTGATTTTAACTGGGGTGCTACGTGCAAGATCACGAGGGTCCCCAGCGGCGGGACCCCCGCGACCAGGCATCTTATCCCTTATCCTTTGGATAGGGGATAAGATGTCCAAGCGCCGGAGTACCCCTTTAACCCTTACTCACCCCCATTTGCCAGGGTCGGGGTTCTGGTAGAAAATCCCATGCAAATCAATGGGAAATGTATGTTCCCACATTACTTCCGTACGGCTGGAGATATTTCAATACCTGGTACACATATTACGGGTCGGGATAGGAGGTCAGGATAGCAAGGATTAGGAAGGAAAAAAGGGGCAACGCCGGGTACTCAGCTAGTGTGTGTGTATATATACATATATATGTCTGTGTGTGTGTGTGTGTGTGTGTATTTTTTTCTATTTTATCCTACATATGAGTTTTTAGCTTCAAAATACATTATATTATAAAATATAGTGTACGGATGGAAAGTACAACTTGCCCCACAAAAAAATAAGCCCTAATAAAGCATGAGCCAGAAATCAAAATTTGCTGGGTCATGAAAGGGTTAAAAAAAAAAAATACACACTTCATAAAATCAGCAACCACTACAAAGTAAAAAACAAAACAAAAAAAAAAACAAAAGTGTGTACCAAACTCATCTTAGTCAAAACCATTTAGCAAGAAATCGCACACAATTTGCGCAGGAGACATTTCTGCAACTTTTCTACACCAAAAAAGGCTCTAAAGCTGGCAATAAATTACTCCCATTCCCCCTATAGACAGCACATAAATGTTTAGTCATGCCAAATGTTCATGTGCATGGTTAGGTCAAGAGAGTTAATTGTTGGCCAAACGAACCGTCATCTGAAAGTAATTAAAAATGTATGGCTACCTTTAATAAAAGGAGATTTTTGTTTACTTACCGTAAAATCTCTCTTTCTCGAAGGATCCATTGGAGGACACAGACTGTGGGTGTATGCTGCTGTCTCTAGGAGGTGTGACACTATGGTAATAAAAAAAGTCGGCTCCTCCCAGCAGGATATACCCACCTTCAGGCCCTGAGGTAATCCGTTTTAGTTCCAGAGCAATAGGAGAGGACCAACAGGTCAAAGGAAACCCAAACTGTCCGAGAACTAGAAGAAAAAAACATAACTGAACACATACTCGGACAGAGAACCAAAGGAAACCCCAAAGAAGGGCGGGAGCTGTATCCCCCCAATGGATCCTTCAAGAAAGAGATTTTACGGTAAGTAAACAAAAATCTCCTTTTCTCTATCGGCTCCATTGGGGGACAGACCGTGGGACGTACCAAAGCAGAGCAGTCATGCAGATGGCCGTTCCACTGCCGCCTGCAACACTATACGGCCCAGACTAGTATCAGCCGATGCAAAGGTATGAACTTGGTAGAAATTAGAGAAGTGTGCAAAAAAAATTATAACGATCAGGTAGCCGCCTTGCAATCTGCGAGGCCGAGGCTCTATTCTGGAGAGCCCAGAATGCTCCAACAGAAACGAGTAGAATGAGCCACAACCCTGAAAGGAGGAATCTTCCCCTTACAGCGAGGCTCCGAAATGGCGGACCGAATCCACCGAGAAAAGGTGGCCTTGAAAGCAGATTGTCCCAGACGACCTTCTGTAAGGACGAAAAAGTAATCACACTGACGAAACGAACAACCTTGTCCTGGTGGATCACCAGAAACGGAGAACGGCAGGGGAGAGCTGCCAATTCAGACACCCTCCAGATGGAGGTGATAGCAACAAGAAGCGCCTCTTTCCAAGAAAGAAGACGAGAGACACCTCTCTAAGGGGCTCAAAGGGTTCACCCTGGAGGGCACTCAGAACCAGAGTCAAGCCCCAAGGGGGAGAGTGTGACCGATAAGGAAGAAACAGAAAGCGCCACTCCTTGAAGGAAGGTCCGGACATGAGAATTAGAAGCCAGAAGCCGCTGGAAAAGAACAGAAAGGACTGAAACCTGACCTTTAAGGGAACTGAGAGACAACCCCAGTTCCAACCCGACTGCAAAAAGGAGAGGAGACGGGAAACCGAGAAGGTTACAGGAGATAAGTCCTGAGCTTCACACCAACGAAAATAAGACCGCCAAGTACGGTGGTAAATACTTGCGGAGGAGGGCTTACGAGCCCTGAGCATGGTGTGAATGACTTGGGAAAAGAACCCGCGGTCCCTCAAAACCGCGGTCCCAACCGCCACGCTGTCAAATGCAGCGACTGTAATTTGGGGTGGCAAAAAGGACCCTGAAAGAAAAGGTCTGGACGGAGCGGAGGGCGCAGTGAAGTGTCATCCAGGAGCCGGACTTCGTCGGCATACCACGACCTTCGGGGCCAATCTGGAGCTATCAGAATGGCGGGGACGTCCTCTGTTTTGAGCTTCCTCAGAACCCTGGGAAGGAGAGCAAGGAGAGAAAACAGAGAGGGCAGGGGAAACCCCACCCAAGGAATCCCAATGGCAGCCAAGGCTAGAGCCAGGGGGTCACGGGACCTCGACACAAATGAAAGAATCTTCTGATTGTGCCGGACACGAAAGGGTCTCCGTCTAGAATGCCCCAGAGGTCGCAGATCTGCGCGAAGACTACTGGATGTAGAGACCACTCGCTGGCGTCGGCTGAGGACCGGCTGAGGAAGTCCGCTTCCCAGTGAGCACACCCGGAAGGAACCGCCGAAAAAGTCCGGAAACATACGTTCCGTCCAGAGGAGAATCTTTGACACCTTGGCAATGCTGCCGAACTGCGAGCGCCGCCGTGCAGACTGATGTCGAGGTGTTGACTGACTGGATGCAAAAAGAACGGAACAGAAGATGGGACTCCCCATGAAGGAGACAAAGAAGAATCGCCCCCAGGTCCAGAATGTGTGTATTGGAAGAAGGGCTACCCGGAGAGGCCAGAGGTCCTGAACCGACCAATTTCTGAACACGCCGCCCCAGCCCGACAGAGTGGCATCTCTCGTGACTACCTGCCTGTGTAGGGAAGGAATGGTCACCCCTGAAGAAGAAGGGGGGGAACGGAGCCACCAGAGCAGAGACTGACAGATCCGACGAGGGAGAGCAACCTTGCGATCGAGAGACAGAGGAGATCTGTCCCATAGAGAGAGAACCGCCAGTTGAAGGGGACAGTAAAGAAAACTGGGTAAAGGGTACGGTCTCCATGACCGCTACCATTCGAACCAAGACTTCCATACGAATTCGGATGGAAACCGGGGCAGTGGAGGAGCGTCAGACGGTTGTCCGGCGGAAGACAAATCCGGCCAGGGACCGTGGAAGTGAGGTCCCAGAAGATCAGAGACTGGGTGGGAGAGAGAACGGACTCGTCTTGGCTGAACATCCACCCGAAGCGATTCAGGGTCTGGAGTGTAAGATCCACAGTCTCTAGAGTCTGGACTCTGATGAGAGCCTTGATGAGAAGGTCGTCCATGTAAGGAATCACCGAGACTCCGCACGATCGCAACAGGACTATCACTGGTGCAAGGATCAAGGCAAAGACCCGATGAGCAGTGGCCAGACCAAAGGGTAGGCTACGAAATGAAAAAGCCCCTCCGGAACCGGAAGGCGGAGGAACCGCAGATGGCCGGGAAATATAGGAATATGAAGGTAGGAATATGAAGGTAGGCATCCTTGATGTCCACCGAGGAAGAAACTCCTCTTGTGCCCTGGATGCCACGGAAGTGGCAGAGAAGATGGCGGTGAGACGCTTGAGGCCCAAAACTCAGCCATACAGAACCGCCTTCCTAGGAGACCACAAAAAAAGGTGGAATAAAAAGCCCCGCAAATATTCCTCTGTAGGAACGGGGACAATGACTCCCTGGGCAGGGACTAGGGGCCACCTAAAACTGCTTCCCGGAGGAAGAGACCGGGGTGTTCGGGACTTCCTGAATGTGTGTGGTCCCGATGTCTCGAAAAAGTAAGAGACGACCTCCCACCCGAGAAAAAACCTGCGGGTGGTGGCTGCACTCCATGTGGAAGTGGGATTGCGGTTACCCAATTTGGTCAGAACGGTTGGTGTCCGACTTCCAAGACGAACGCGCCCGGAACGAGGGGGACCTCTTGTCCCGCGAAGGTGCCTGCCGAGACCCCTTATTGGGTCCAAAGGACCGAAAGGAAGAGGACTTCCCCTGGGAAGAAAAGCAAGCCTTATTTTGAGGCAACAAGTAACTTCTACCCCCCATCGCCAGAGAGATAATCCCGTGAAGGTGCTTGTCAAAGAGACGGGTACCAGTAAAAGGCATCTCGGTAAGAGAACTTTTTGGAGGCGGCATCCACATCTCACGCCCTAAGCTACATGGGGCAGCGGAGGGCCGCTAGGAGACCCACAGCAAAAGCAGCACCACGGACTGACTGCATGGAAGCTGTGCACAGAATTCCCCAGCATTGGAGAACCAAAGCAAGATAGAGCCTCCGGGGGAAATCCCGCCAGGATACCCAGACTGAGTTGTGGGCACCACAACAATAGGGCCTCGGACCCAGAGCCTGCTGCGTCCGAGGCATACTCCACCAAGGTCTCCACCGTCTGGTCCATCGAGTCATTGAAGGCAGCTGCCTCTGCCAGCGGCAGTGTAGTAGCCTAGAGAGGCGGGAAATTGGTGGAACCATTGAGAGAGGGGAAACCACCTTAGAGGCAAGGTCCTTGGCGAAAGGGTAACGCACTTGAACCCTCTTCATTCCCGTGAACCTCTTGTCCGGATGTTTGCATGCAGATTCCAGAAGGATGTGAAGTTCAGCGTGAGAGCTGAACCCTTGAGGTGCTGGTTGAGCACCATGAAAGGATACTTCAGGAGTAACGTCCGAAGATCCTGGGTCCTCTAAGTGAAAGGAGTCTCATATGGTAACAACCAACGAGTTCACCGTTTCAACTATATCCGAGCAGTCCTCTGAGTCAGATGCCGATTCGGAAGCCTCATCCGCCAGTTCACTAGGAGAAAGTGAACGCATGGAGGCAGCCCTGGAGCGGGGCGACCCTGACCGGGTACGCGGCTCTGGCGGGGCAGAGCGGCGATTCCGGAAACATCCTCTGGAGGAGCGACGTCTGTGACCAGATGACACGGGGAGGCAAGGCCCACGGAGGGACGCCCACGTCTACCTGGAGACTCAAAGTAAAAGTCAGATAAAACACCTCTAGCACACTTCGTGAGAGCGTGAGGCTTGTGTAAAAAGAGGAGCGGGACCCACCAGAGGGCCAGCGCAGGGCAGACCTCTTCCAGGTAGACACCATGTCACGTGAGGCCTCAGCCAACACAAGGGGGACTTGAGTCAAGTCAGCCATATACTGGGATAGGAAGAAAACCCAGGCTGAAGGGGCGGCCGAATCCACTGGAATTGTAACATCCGGGGAAACTGGGGGGTCTGGGGGAGCAGTGGAGCAGGCAGAGTCAGTGGGCATTTTAGGAATAATATGTTATAGAGACAAAATAGAGACTAGCAGTCTAGTTGTCAGTTTAAAGGGAGGGCAGAATAGCATCCCCTATGTCAGTAAAGAGTTAACCCCTGAGAGGTGCGTTCGCAGAGCAGGGGCACTGCCGATTGGCCCCCGTCACCTGAATCGCGCGCACAGCGCTGATTGGAGAGAGATGCGAGCCTCCAGTAAGCTCCAGCGGCCCTGTGGGCAGAGCTACAGCACCCCGGCCGCCGAGAAGAACCAGAGTAATGGCGCCCGCCCCTTGCCCCGAGCGCACATGCTAGCCGCATATGCGCCCGCCACACATAATCTCTCCCCCCCCCCCCCCCTACACTTTTTCAAATCTGTAACTTTCTTGTACCAGTTGATTAGAAATTTTTTTCCCCACCGGAGTACCCCTTTAAATGAGATATCCATATTCCATTCCTAGAGGAGCTCCTGATGTGTGCTTTTTATTGTATTAAATAGGCACTAAACCTTTTTGTATCTCAATTACCATTTTAGAAAGTGACTACACTTATGGGAGGCCACCTTTTTAGCCTGGACCCTTCCAGTTTTTAAATTGGTAGCAATTGCCATGCCATAATGCAGGACAAAATATAATTTAATGCCAAGAAAAACAATAATTTATTGCCGATTTCTTTCTGACACTCACCTGATCTCGAAACATGAGAGATACTGTTTCTAGTACATGCATGCTCCATTGCTGCTCTGTCTCTGAGCTAGCTAAAAACTTCACTAGGTCATCCATACCGCTCATGTGGATTGCCCATAATACTCTGTCGTGAACACTAGCATCATCATCCACATTCTGAAAATGCAATAAGCAAGACAAGATTATAAAAGATTTAACATAAATGCACTCACTGTGCAGATTCAGTAAAATAAGATGACCAGAGCATTCAGAATATAATTGTTATTTTATAATATATCTTTAATCTTCTTAAAGAAGAGATCTGGCATATATGTCTTAAAATATTGGTTTATACCTGCAAAATCTCTTTGTTTTAAAAGCTTGTTGTAGTTCTAAGTAGACTAACAAAATACCTTTTCCTCCTCTGGATCAGCAGGTACATGAAGGATATTTCGGACTATTAAAAGAATCCTTTCAATGAGTAAGTTGTGTTCCTCCTCTCTCTGCTCCCAGTCCTATAAGAAATCAGATAATATCATAAGTAGGAATTGAATATGAAAAACTGTAGTACGTGATCGATATATCTATCTATCTATCTATCTATCTATCTTACACACACATACATAACACCAATAAAGTCGAACATGACAAAGTAAAATATAGCCACACAAGAATGAACATCACTTACCATCTGTAGTAACTCATATAGTTTTTCACTCAAAACTACGAAGAGTCTTTCATTTGCAAAGGCCTGATAACAAACACAATCAGAAATTAACATTGCATCTACAACTTTACAAATTTACTCACAGTTAAAAAAAACTAATATAAAGCATGGCTGACAGTAGAAAGATTTATAATAGTGAAATTAAAGAAAGCCAACAAATAAAAGTGGACCAATCACAATTTGGCATATATTTTAGTTTTTCCTCCACTTGTCTTTGGGGAGTTGAAACAACATAGGGGATGGAAAGAGAACATTATTCTGGAGGTACAGGGGGCTTTGAGAGCCTCATCGATGACTCAAGATTGTGTCTGGAGCTCCACTCTGCAGCTCCTCGGCCGGTCCAGAGATCTTCTCCCATGGTAGATCGCCGATTACACTATGCATAGCACTGAACAGTATTAGCAATCAAAAGATTGCAATAATTAGTTTCCTGCGAGAACCTGTGAATAAGACCCTCCCCCTTAACCCCCCTCACCTTTTTCTCATTTTACAAAAAAAAAAAAATGTCAAAAAATAAATACATTAACATATTTGCTATCGCTGCATGCGGATATGTCGAACTATTAACAGATAATGATCAAATGACTGTTTAAAAGCAGTACAATAATAGAAAAACTTGTAACCATGGGTATTATTTTATCATTGTAGCACATTGGCCCACAGAATAAGAGAGAATATTCAGTTTATCGTAACGATCACTGCGTAAAAATGATAAAAAATTTAAAAAAAATCTCTAGATTTGTTAAATTGCAGTTTTCTTTTCAATTTCCGATCTACCACACGGCACCCCAGATGTACTCCAGAATGGGGCATGTTGACCACCGAACGACGCAGTGTCCGAAACCCCCACCATGCCACTCTATAGGAGAGACGGAGATTCCAGAGTTCAGCACTTTGGCTCTCCCATAGGGATGCATCGAGAGGGCATGTCTGCCATTGCTTCAAGCAGTGGTCGACACGCCCCATTCAGGAGAAGAGCTGGGTTACGAGATTGTGGGCGGTTCCAGTGGTCAGACCCCTTGCGATCTGACACCTATTCCCTATCCTTAGGATAGTGGATACGTTTTTCTCTCCCAGAGATCTCCTTTAATGGGTTTAAGAGAAATAGAAACATAACCTCACCTCTTTATAAGCCTGTAGGTAGGACACAACCTGAAGGAAATGATGGCGAAAAGTAGGATCTTGTGGAATTTTCCCAAAGCACAAGAGTGCTGGCTGGGTGAGGTTCACCATTAACCTGAAAAACATTGCTGTTTGGTTATGAAACTTTCATAGGTGGTATGAAATATGTTCACATCTGCTTCAATGCCAATCTAAACAGACTAGTTACCTGATGACAGCATCAAAAAGTTGCTTGTCATTGTGATGCTGAATGACTAAAGGCACAAGATCATTCTGCAGGATTTGGGCAGTACCCAGCTGTTGTCGTATATCTCTGGTTTCATCCTCATGACGGAGATAACGGATTAAGTCCTTCACACTCTCTAGATAGGAACAGATAAAGAAATCAACATAACTAGACAATATATATTTATTTTTAGAATTGTCAATTACGGATATCCATTTTTAACTGCATGGCGTAGGGATTCATTTTTCTATGCTATAAAATTCCCTGACAGTGTCGACAAGGAAGCATCTTAAGCCAGGTTCAGATATGTATTTATTAGTTTTAGTTTTTTTGTATTTTTAAAAAAAAGGGGCAAATTTTATCATGCACCAATCAAAATAGTATGCATGAACCCAGCTACCTAGGGGTATGTACACAGGCACGAACTTCCCCCTGTGCAGAGCTGCAGCAGCACAGAGGTGTCCTGTCTTGAAGCACCCACTAAGATTAATGGGAGTTTAAAGGGGTTCTCCGATGCTTAAACAGCTTATCCCCTATCCAAAGGATAGGGGACAAGATGCCTGATCGCGGGAGTCCCGCCACTGGGGACCCCCGCGATCAGGCATCTTATCCCCTATCCAAGATGTTTAAAGGGTAGCTCCCACCATCCTATTATCTTTTTTTTTGCTAGCCCGTTACCACCCCCCACTACGGCACTAGCCCGTTCCCTCCTCCTCCTCCTCCCCCCCCCCCCCCCGCCCCGCATACACCGTTCCCTCATTACACTTGCAGTTACTGCAGAGTCCGGCAGCGGGCGTGCAGGGACAGCGGCGGCAATGGCGATGTGCGGGAGGAGTGGCCAGGGAGCCAATGTGCTCGCTCCCGTCTGTCTGATTGACAGGCAGGGAGCGAGTGCAGCCTAACTGAAAAAGGACTGATTGCCACTCCAAAATCAGTCCTTTTTCAGTATCCGGTTTTTAAATGTAAATTAAACCTTTTTAATGAAAAAAATAATAATAAAAGTATATTAGAGATATGTTGTAGTACATAAGTACTACAACATATCAAAAAATAAAGTTGGTGACAGTGCCCATTTAAGCACCAGAGAACCCCTTTAAGAGCGGAACAATGTTGAAAAAAAGTAGCATGTCCTTTTTCTGCACAGTTCTATGTCTCTAAAATACAAACAGGCTGCAATGTTCAGACAATTAGGATAGTCTGTATTTCCTGAAGTGAATTTCCACCAATTAAAGAATATAACTAAGGGACTAGAAGCAGCATCTGTTCTTTATATTATCTAATTCATTATGATCAACACCTGGTTATAACTGCAAAACTGCACAGTGTAAGAGCACCCTCAAGTGTGTTCCTTGAGCAAATTATTTGAATAACTGCGGAGAACAAAAAAAGGTTCAGTGGAAAAGCTGACCAGTTGCCCCAAACAACCAATCAGATTGCTTCTTTCATTTTTCAGAGGCCTTCTTAAAATGCTCGGCTCAAATGCTCTCATTTGTTACCGAGGGCAACTAGTTAGCTTTTCCTCTGCGCAGGTTATGATATATCTCCACCTGTGTATTTTCTGAAACGATTATATACAAATCCTGTATATACAAACTAAATCTCGCCATGTAGAATAACTAGACATTGTTGGTGCTGCATAAACCAAAACTAAGTACAGCAGGAAGGAAAAGAAAATGTCACTGGATCGCAGCAAATTAAAGGAATGTAGTATGTAAAAATACCATAAATGTTGCCGTCAGTGAATTATACAGAAAACTGCTAATGTAATTTTTCTTTAATGAATGGAGTGTTTGGGCCCTGAAAAGAGGTTGACTCCTCCTCAGGGTCCCCAGCTGTGCCCGACAGCCATGCACCAGTTTTGCTCCTTCTACATTACACAGGTTTTGATAAATATCCTCAAAGCCTTCATTCTGTAGAGGAAGAGTGGTGCAGTTGCCCAGAGCAACCAGATTGCTTCTTTCATTTTTAACCCCTTAACGAAGCAGGACGTAAATGTATGTCCTGGTGCAGTGGTACTTAACGCACCAGGACATACATTTACGTCCTGTATATGACCGCGAGCACCGAGGTGGTGCACGTGTCATGCATGGCAGGTCCCGGGTGTTATCAGCAGCCAGGGACCTGCCGTAATGGCGGACATGAGCAATAGAGCTGATGTCCGCCATTAACCCCTCAGATGCCGTGATGAATACAGATCACGGCATCTGCGGCAGTGCGGTCAGAAAAATGGATGATCGGAGCGCTGCAGCGGGGATCCAATCATCAGTAATGGCGGACGGAGGTCCCCTCCCCTTCCTCCATCTGTCTCCTGGGGTCTTCAGCTCTGGTCCGAGACCGAGCAGAAGATCGCTAATATCACTGATCAGTGCTATGCCCCAAGCATAGCACTGAACAGTATTAGCAATCAAATGATTGCTATAGATAGTCCCCTATGGGAACATAAAAAGTGTAAAAGTCCCCCGATATGATTGTACTGGGCTGCGTCCCGGGTTATGCTTTGATTGAGTTTTGGTGAACTCCTGTTTTCTTTTGTGAAAATCTTTAATAAAAATTACAGTAAAAAAAATAAAAAATAAATAAAAAAAAGTGTAAAAAGTAAAAAAATTTAATCAAGTGTAAAAAATTTTTTTTTTTTAAATCCCCTCCCCCAATAAAAATTTTAAATGTCCCTTTTTTCTCATTTTACCCGCAAAAAGTGTAAAAAAAAAAAAAAACATAAGTGGTATCACCACGTGCGTAAATGTCCAATCAAAATATAATATTAATGATTCCGTACGGTGAACGGCGTAAATGTAAAAAATAAAGAAAAGTCAAAATTTATGCTTTTTTGTTACATATAATAAAAAATGAAAAAAAATGTATTAAAGCTTTTATATACTCAAGTGCGGTGTCAATAAATAGTACAGATCAGGGCGCAAAAAAAATGAGCCCTCATACCGCCACTTATACGGAAAAATGAAAAAAAAGTTATAGGTCGTCAAAATAAAGGGATTTTAAACATACTAATCTGGTTAAAAAGTTAGATTTTTTTTTTAAGCGGTACAATAATAAAAAAAAAGTATGTAATCATGGGTATCATTTTAACCCCTTAAGGACGCAGGGTTTTACCATTTTTGCATTTTCATTTTTTCCTCATCACCTTCTAAAAATCTAAAATTCCATTTTGCACCTAAAATTCCATATTATGGCTTGTTTTTTGCGCCACCAATTCTACTTTGCAGTGACATCAGTAATTTTACCAAAATATCCACGGCAAAGCAGAAAAAAAATTCATTGTGCGACAAAAATTGAACAAAAAAATGCCATTTTGCGGCCTTCTGTTTCTATGCAGTGCATTTTTTGGTAAAAATTACATCTTATCTTTATTCTGTAGGTCCATACAGTTAAAATGATACCCTACTTAGAGAGGTTTGCTTTTGTATTACTTCTAAAAAATAAATACATTATAAAAAAAAGGAGATTTTTATGCTTACCATAAAATCTTTTTCTCAGAGGATCCATTGATGGACATAGATCATGGGTATCTGCCCCTCCCAGCAGGATATACCCGCCTACAGGCACCTGAGCTAATCAGTTTTAGTCCCAGAGCAGTAAAAGAGGGCCGATAGGCAGAAGAAAAAAAAATAAGAACTGTCCAAGGTATCCACAGAAAAAAAAATTACTGAACGCACCCTCGGACAAGTAACAGGGATGTGGAATTTCTATCGCCCGATGCCCCGGACTAGCAGTTTTGGGCGCCGGGCAGGTGAATTTGTCTGGCCCTTAGCCCTGCTTCGAGCAAGCAGGGCCGGACCTGACAAGTGCGACGGATCTGCAGTCTGTATGGAGCGGCTCCCGACTCCTGCCCGCTCCATACTCTGCAGCCTGTGTCCTCCGAAGCAGAGCAGGGGAGATGAGAAGCTGTGTATTTGTTTTCTCTCTCCCCTGCTCTGCAGACGTGCGGGGGAGATGAGGGGGCGTGGCTTACTTCTCCCCATGCAGATCTGCGTCCTCTGTCTTCACTCCCCCCAGCTGTAGCTTCGGAGAGCTGAGGGGAGGAGGCGCCTCTATACGGGGAGATGCTTGCGGCGCTCTGCAGTATGTATGGAGCAGGCTCGGGATTCCTGCCCACTCCATACTCTGCAGTCCCCGGCTGTTCTCAGTAGCCGGGGGCCGCCGCTAATAGCCAGCATGCGGCGATCGCCGCGGGTGGCTATTAACCCTTTAGATCGCCGCTGTCAAAGCTGACAGCGGCGTCTAAAGCCTGGGTTCTCAACCGGGGGTACGCGAAAACGCTGACAAATACCGGCCATGCATTGGCCAGTATTTGTCAGCACATAGCCGCGGCAGCTCACAGTACAGTAGCGCGGCCAGAGATGCGGCCGGGGCTACTGTAAGTGAGCTGCATGGTTGCCAGGGAGACGTGTGGCCTCCCCTGACGTTGCGCGGAGTTGCCGCACAGCGCAGGGGGACGTCACACGTCAGTGCGGCCCTGTGGAACATCCCGTGAAGCAACAGGCAACGGGACCACAGGACGCCAGGTAAACAACTGTATGGCACAGAGGGGGGGGGGGGGGGGGGGCTGTATGGGACGGAGCACAAGGCATTAAGATGGAGGGGGAGAGGGATAATGGCGGAGGGGGGGGAGTAATAAAGCACAAGGCATTGAAATTTTATGTCTTGTGCTTTATTACTCCCCTCTCCCCTTCCATCTTAATCCGCTTGCACCATTCCCCCTTCCTCTGATCCCCCTTTTGCCATATCCGATAATAATGGCACAAGGTGATTGATATGGAGGGGGGAAAATGACAAAAGGGGATCAGAGGGAGGGGGGGGAATAATGACACAAGGGGATTAATATGGAGGAGGGGGGGGGGTTGATTATCTCTCCCCCCCCCCCCCCCCCCCCATCTTAATCCCCTTGTGCTATTATTATCCGATATGGCAAAAGGGGATCAGAGGGAGGGGGAAATTATCAACCCCCCCCCCCCCCCTCCATATTAATCCCCCTGTATCATTATTCCCCCTACTCCATCTTAATCCCCTTGTTCCATATTGGATAATAATGGCACAAGGGGATAAAGATGGAGGGGGAATAATGGTAAAAGGGAATCAGAGGGAGGTGGGAATTGTGGGACAGGGGGAGTAAGACGGAGGGGGAATAATAGCACAAGGGGATTAAGATGGAGATGGGATGCGGGATGCATTAGTATAAAGGTAAGAACACGACACCCCCCCCCCCCCCCCCCCCCCCCACAGCGCGATCGCAGGGGGGGCGATCCACTATGGAGGTAGCCGGAGGACTTACCTCTGCTTCCTCCTGTCCCGGCTCTGTCATTGATAGATCCTGGCTGGACCAGGCTCTATCAATGGATCACAGAGCACACAGATTAATAGAGTTCAATAGAACTCTATTCATCTGTCTGAGGAATCTAATGATTCCTCCTATAAGTCTAATAAAGTGTAAAAGAAAAAAAAAAGTTTTAATAAAAGTTTGAAAGACACATTAACCTAGTGATCTTCAAACGGTGCCCCTCCAGATGTTACAAAACTACAATTCCCAGCATGCCAGGACAGCCGTTGGCTGTCCGGGCATGCTGGGAGTTGTAGTTTTGCAACATCTGGAGGGCCACAGTTTGAAGACCGCTGCATTAACCCCTCCCATGTTAAAAGTTCAAATCACCCCCTTTTCCTATATAAAAACATGCAAACATAATAAAAATAAACATATTTGGTATCGCTTCGTGTAATTGTACAACCTATTAAAATATAACATTACGTATCCCGTACGGTAAATGTAATAAAAATACCAAACCACAGATTTGCAATTTTTATAATATCCCAGAAAAAAAAGTTAAAAAGCGATTAAAAAGTCAGATCAATACCAAAATGGTACCGATACAAAAAAACGATTATGGTGCAAAAAATTATCCCTCATACAGCCTGGTATGTGGAAAAAAAATAAAGCTACAGGGGTTAAAAAATGGCAATTAAAAAAATTAGAAAAAGTTCAGAATTAGTAAAACATGACGTAAACTATACAAATCTGTTATTGCTGTAATCAGGCGCCTAAAGTAAAAAACTAACATGTTACCTCAACCACAAGGTAAATGGCGCAGAAAAGAAAAAACACCAAATCTGCAAAATTATCTTTTACTATTTCAATTTCACTTCCCTAAATATATATATATTTTTTGGTTCAGAGAATACGTTATTGAAAAATTAAAAGGTATCCTTATAGTAGGTAGTTATGGCTATTATAGGGCGAGGAGGAAAAAATCAGAGCGTAAAAGCGAAAATTGGCCCGGACAAGTGGATTGTCATGAGGGACAAGTAGATTTTGCTCCATTTTAGTCCCGTGGACAAGTAGTTTTTTTATAAAATTTCCACACCCCTGAGTAACCAAACCAGGAACACCAAAAGAAAGGGCGGGTGCGGTGTCCCCCAATGGATCCTCTGAGAAAAAGATTTTACGGTAAGCATAAAAATCTCCTTTTCTCTATCGGCTCCATTGGGGGACACAGACCATGGGACGTACCAAAGCCGTCCATAAGGTGGGCAAAAAGAGCCCAGTCAGGTGGAAGGCTGGACCACCACCCCCTGCAACACCTTACGGCCCAGACTATCATCGGCGGATGCAAAGGTATGAACCTGGTAGAATTTTGCATAAGTGTGTAAAGACAACCAGGTAGCTGCCTTACAGACTTGTGAGGCCGAAGCCCTGTTGCTGAGAGCCCAGGAAGCTCGGACAGTACGTGTGGAATGAGCTGAGACCCTGAAGGGTGGGTCTTCCCCTTGCAGCAGTAAGCTTCCGAAATGGCAGACTTGATCCACCGCGAAATGATGTCCCTTGAAGCAGATTGTCCTTTACAGCGAACGTCCGCAAGAACAAAAAAGGAGTCCCACTGACGAAAGGAAGAAGTGATAGAGAGGTAGGTCCGGACAGCCCGCACCACATCCAGTTTATGGAGCAAATGCTCCTTGGGATGAAATGGAGTTGGGCAAAAGGACGGGAGGACGATGTCCTTATTGAGGTGAAAAGCGGAAACAACCTCAGGTAAAAAGGATGGAACAGGACGAAAAACAACTTTGTCCTGGTGGATGACCAGGAATGGAGAGCATCAGGAGAGAGGTGACAGCTCTGAAACCCTCTTAATAGAGGTAATTGCAATAAGGAACGCCACCTTCCAGGAAAGAAGAAGAGAAACATCCCTGAGAGGTTCAAAGGGAGTACCCTGCAGGTCACCTAGGACCAAATTCAAGTCCCAAGGGGGAGTAGGGGATCGATAAGGAGGGGCAGCGTGGGCCACTCCCTGAAGGAAGGTCCGAATGCAAGAATTGGACGCTAGAGGACGTTGAAAGAATGGAAAGGGCCGAAACCTGACCCTTAAGGGAGCTGAGAGCTAACAGTTGCTCCAGCCCCAACCGCAAAAAAGGAAAGGAGTCAGGAGAGGGAGAATGCAACTGGAGAAAAAGACAGATTCACACCAACGAAAATAAGACCACCAGGTATGGTGGTAAATATCTGCACAGAGGAGGGCTTGAGCATTGTGCAAATCACCTGGGGAGAGAAACCTGGAGCCCTTAGAACCGCGTTCTCAACCGCCACACTGTCAAATGCAGCCACGGTAAATTGGGGAGGCACAGGGGACGTTGAGAGAGGAGGTCTGGACAAAGTGGGAGGCGCTGCGGTATGTCATCCAGAAGTCGGACCACACCCTCCGGAGCCACGAGAACGGCGGGAACGCCCTCTGCTTTGCGCTTCCTCAGGACCCTGGGAAGGAGAGAAAGAGGAGGGAAAAGATGGGGTAGGGCAAAGCCCGACCAAGGGATCACCAGGGCATCCATGGTTAGAGCCAAGGGGTCCCGGGACTTAGTCACAAAGTGAGGTACTTTCTGGTTGTGGCGGGACGCGAAGAGGTCAACGTCTGGAGTACCCCAGAGGTTGCAGATCTCTGCAAACACCTCCGGATGAAGGGACCACTCGCCGGGGTCGGATGAGGACCGGCAGAAAAAGTCCGCTTCCCAGTTGTTTACTCCCAGAATGTGAATTACTGAGATGGCCGGAACAGAGTTCCGCCCAGAGGAGAACTTTAGATATCTCAGCCATCGCCGCTGAGCTGCGAGTCCCGCCCTGGCGATTGATGTACGCCACAGCAGTGGAGTTGTCCGACAGGACACGAACAGGGCGGCCCTGAAGAAAGATCTCCCAATGTAGCAGGCAAAGATAGATTGCCCTCAGTTCCAATATGTTGATTGAGAGAAGGGCTTCTCGGGGGGGGACCAAAGGCCACGGACTGTGCGGTCCCTGAAAATACCTCCTCAGCCCAAGACTGGCATCCTTCATAATGACTTTCCAGCGGAGGGGCAGGAAGGAGCGCCCTTGAAGAAGAAGGGGGGAATGAAGAAGGGACCAGCGGGACCTCAGAGGAAGAACGATCAGTTGAAGAGGTCGGTAATGAAACTGGGCAAATGGGACGGCCTTCACCATCCGACCCAGAACTTCCATGCAAAATCGAATGGAAACTTTGGCAGGGTTCCGAAGTATCCGAACCCCTGACAAAAGAGTCAGCTGCTTGTCCAGCGGAAGCAGAGTCCGAGGCGATGAGGTGTCGAACTGGAGTCCCAGGAAAATTAGGGACTAGGTGGGAGAGAGGTTGGACTTGTCCTGATTGACCATCCAGCCAAAATGAGACAAGGCCTGAAGAGTGAGACTGAGACTCTCCAGATTCTGGGCTCTGGTTGGAGCCTTGATCAGGAGATTGTCCAAGTAAGGAATCACGGAGACAACTCTCGTTCGTAAAAGGGCAATCACAGGCACCAGGACCTTGGTGAAGACCTTCGGAGCAGTGGCCAGACCAAAGACGAGAGCCACAAACTTAAAATGGCCTTCCGGAACTGCAAAGCGGAGGTACCGCTGATGTCCAGGAAATAATGGAATGTGGAGGTAGGCATTTCTGATGTCCACCGAAGAAAGAAACTCTCCTTGATCCATGGACGCCACGACCGAATGGAGAGACTCCATGCGGAAATGGCGCAGAAGATGCTGGTTGAGGCGCTTCAGATCTAGGATTGGGCGCACGGAACCCCCTTTCTAGAGGTTGGAATAAAAACCTTGAAAACGCTCCTTGGGGAACAGGGACAATTACTCCCTGGATGAGAAGGGACTGGAGCGCGACCCAAAAGGCCTTTGCCAGAGAGGGGGGCCCGGGAAAGAAAAAAGCGATCCCTTGGAGGGGAGGCAAACTCTATCAGATAACCGTTGGATAGCACATCCTTGCCCTGCACATGCGTGGCCCAGACGTCCCGGAAGAGTAACCGATAACCTCCCACCCGAGAAAAATATGCGTGTGAGGGCGTCGCTTGAGGCAGAGGTAGGTTTGTGGGTGCCCACTTTGGCCGCAAAACGGCCGGAACAGTTATCAGATATCCAGGAGGATGGGTCTGGAAGGAGGGAGCCTTCTTGTCCCGCGAAGGCGCATGCCTGGACCCCTTATTGAAACCAAAAGTCCGAAAGGACCAATTCCAATGGGAAGTGGTACTGTGAGCCTTATTTTGAGTTAACAAGGAACTTTTTCCACCCGTCGGCTCTGAGATAATCTCAACTAGGCGCTTACCAAAAAGGCGAGAACCAATATAGGGAAGTTCAGTCAGACTTCTTGGAAGCGGCATCCGCATCCCAGGCTTTGAGCCACATGGATGGATGGAGAGCCACTAGGTTGCCTGTGGCAAAGGCCACACAGCAAGCCGACTGCATGGAAGCAGAACACAGCTCTCCAGCTCTCCAAGGCTGGAGACTTTCTAAGTCAGCCAAATCCTCCGAGTGGGTTCCGGAAAGAATACCGTGGCGGAGTTGGGAAGCCCAGACTGAAAGGGCTTTTGACACCCAGGCAGAAGCAAATGCAGGAAGAAGGGAAGAACCTGCTGCTTCAAAGGCAAATTTTGCCAAAGTCTCCACCTTCTTGTCCGCTGGATCTTTGAAGGAAGCTGCATCAGCCAAAGGCAGGTTAGTTGCCTTCGATAGGCGGGAGACCGGTGGATCCACAGTTGGAGGGGAGGTCTACAGAGTAATGGAGGTCCTTGGCGAAGGGATATTGCCCTTGAACCTTCTTTGTTTCTTGAAACTTCCTGTCAGGATGCCTCCAGGCAGACTCCAGCAAGGCTTCAAATTCAGCATGAGAGCTGAAAACCTTGGGTGCCAGTCGGGCATAGAGAAAAGAAATTTATGGAGCTACGTCCGAAGTTTCTGGGTCCTTTAGGTCCCTTATGGCCGAAACCAACGTGTCCCCCACGTTGGCCGTATCTGTTCAGTCCTCTGAATCAGAGGCAGAACCAAAAGCCTCATCTACAAGTTCTCCAGGAGAGCTGAAACGGGTGGATGCAGTCCTGGAAGAGGGAGACATTGACCTAGTACACAGTTCTGTAGATCCAGAGTGACAACCAGGGGAGTGTCCCCTAGAAGAAGGACGCTTACGGAAAGCTGGAGCCGAGGGGCAATACCTATGAGGGGAGTGCCTATGTCTGCTAGAATACTCTGGAGATGAGTTATAGGAAATACCCCTATTACGCTTGTGGGCGCGTTTAGCATGGGGAGAAGGAGAGTGGGTCTCTCTAGAGGGTCGGCGTAAGGAGGACCTCTCCAAGGCAGTCACCACGGAACGGGAGACCACAACCAAGTCGGAAATAGTCTGGGAGAGGGAAGACACCCAAACTGGAGGGATAGCAGAGCCCACAGGGTCTGGGGAAGAATCCTTAGTAGAAATACCAGGAGGTTCAGGGGGTGCAGTGGTGCAGGCGAAACAAGTGGGTTCAGCAGAACCAGACATTTTTGAATTACAGCCCTTGCAAGTATTATAGGTGACCAGGGCTCCAGATACCTGTCTAGAGGGAAGGACAGTTCTGGGTACGGACATAGCTGGGAAAAAAGATGAAACAATCTCACCTGGCGACTGTCCCCGGCAAAAAGCAGCAGCTGAAAGGAGAACTTCAGCAGCTGAGGGAAGACAGAAGGGAAGGGGTTCAGGACCAATGAGAATCGGGGGGGCCGGATTTAAGCTAGAGCGCCTCCCAATGGTCCTAAGTGCAGACTGCCGCACGAGCAGAGCGCTGATTGGCAGATACACCAGCAAATACGCGGGCCTGCATATGATAGGAGAAGAAACCATTATCCTTCCCCGAGTAAGAGAAAACACTGCTGGCAGCGCTGAACCCTGTGCTCCGGTCGCCTAACAAATGAGACCGAAGCAGGAGGGACGGCGCCAGACGCGAGTGAAGGGAGGCTGTCGGCGGAGTGCGGCGCAAGAATAAAGGAAGCCCGTGCTCCGGGTAAGTGCCGGTGTCTACAAAAGGGCAGTGCCGGTAAGAGAAAGGAAAGACCGCCTCCCCGACATGTGCTGGCGTCTGCACACAGGCAGCGCCGGTAAGAGAGAGAGAGAGAGAGGGCAGGGGAACAAAAAACAGTCCTACACCACTACAACTACGGCCTGAATGAAAGTAAAAACCCTCCCCATGTAGAATATATAGGGCAGGAATCCCCTTAGAAACAATAAAAAAGGAGTGGGCTCCAAAAGGGGGGTCTCCAGAGGTTGAGAGTCCTGTACCTGAAAGAAAGGGGGGAACATACTCACCTTAGTCTGAAGAACCTACCTAATGAAGTCTTCAGTCAGCTTTTAGTCACCTGCATCATGTCGGGCTGTAACAGCATGAGGTACAACCCCAGGCATTGACCATTGGCAAGAGGTGGTTGATCGTACATCCACGATGCCTGTGCCCCCTCAATCACAAATGGGGAAACATGAACGCTATGATCCTGAGACCCCACCTGAACACAAGGAAAATAAAAAGGGAGAAAAAAAATTCTAACACCCCTAATCTTAAACAAAAAAAAGAATTGACCAGGTCTGGAGAACACCAGCCCAACGTCTGCCTCCTACAGACACTAAGCTAAAACTGATTAGCTCAGGTGCCTGTAGGCGGGCATATCCTGCTGGGAGGGGCCGACTTTCTTTGTTACCATAGTGTCAAGCCTCCTAGCGACATCAGCATATACCCATGGTCTGTGTCCACCAATGGAGCTGACAGAGAAATCATAACTACATGCAGGAAAATTTATACGTTTAAAATTGTCATCTTCTGATCCCTATAAACTTTTTTATTTTTCCGTGTACAGGGTGGAATGAGGGCTCATTTTTTGCATAGTGATCTGAAGTTTTTATCGGTACCATTTTTATATTGATCGAACTTTTTGATCGCTTTTTATTCATTTTTTTCATGATATAAAAAGTGACCAAAAACACTATTTTGGAATTTTTTTGTGCGTACGCCATAGACTGTGCGGTTTAATTAATGATATATTTCTATAGTTCGGACATTTCCACACGCGGCGATACCACGTGTATTTTCATTTACACCGTTTTTTTTGTTTTTATTATGGGAAAAAAGGGGGCGATTCTTACTTTTATTAGGGAAGGGGTTAAATGATCTTTATTAACTTTTTTTTTAACACTTTATTTTGCAGTAGTATTTATTTGGTTGTGCCATACATTTTATGGTAAAATAAGTGATGCCATTACAAAGGACAACTGGTCACGCAAAAAACAAGCCCTCGTACTAGACTGTGGATAAAAATATAAAACAAGAGTTATGATTTTAAAAATGCGAGGAGGAAAAAACGAAAATGCAAAAAAAATTTATTGACTGAGTCCTTAAGGCCCATCACTCCTCTTATACACAGGATTTGATAAATCCCCCCCCCCCCCCCTCTTTGTTCATACTTTAGTCATGGTTCAGTTTCTTTCACCACAGACTGGAAGAAAAAACAACACAAAACTGTTGGCTACCAGGCAGGCCTATTAGGCCAAATTCACGTGACTCGTGATGTTTACTGGTAAGTCATGGAAGAACTCATGACGTCAGTGTGAACATCATAACATAAGGTTTACAGACATCTTATTTTCAGTTTTATACATGCTTCAAAGTAAATCACAATGATACATCTATTTTAGAGTTTGCCCTCAGAAATATATAGTTCAGTATTGAGGTAAAAAATTCTGAAACATAACTCATTACTACAGCTAGGTTACCTGCATATCACGGCAACTACAAATGCATTACAATAAACATTACAAAGAAAACATGTACTCACCAAGGCAATCAGGTTCTTTGTGGTAGGCATCACCCTCTAAGTACCCCAAGGCACTACACGTGGCTAGTAATTCACAATTCATCATGTACAAGTCCATAAATTTCTTGCCAGTTCAAAGGAAAGAATAGGTGCTCTTCACCTAACAATTAGAAAGAAATGTTAGCAAAGATGGGTTTTCACATATCTTGGGCAGTATTTTTATCCAAAACCAGAAGAGAGTCTAAAACACAGCAACAGGAGCAAAACTTTCCATTATAGTTTCACTCTCTGTCAGTTCTTCCCTTGGTTTTAGCTAAAAATACAGAAGAAAATGCTGTGTGCGAACA
The DNA here is from genome assembly GCF_029499605.1 of Hyla sarda. Classification (NCBI taxonomy): domain Eukaryota; kingdom Metazoa; phylum Chordata; class Amphibia; order Anura; family Hylidae; genus Hyla; species Hyla sarda. The sequence goes on from NC_079190.1 coordinate 85,775,671, forward strand.
CAGCCTTAGTCACATTGTGTTTTGCCTGTATTTTAAACTGTTTTATGACTCAGAGCTAGTAGTTATATTTCCAATTGAATTGGACTTAACTGACTGGAGAAAACGGTTTTGTTTTGTCCATCACAGATTAATATTTGGACATATTTCAGGCTGTTTTTGGGGCCATAAAAGGACTTCGAACTAAAGATCAAAACACAAGGTGCAAACATAGCCTGAGCCCGTGACAATATAGCTGTTGCACTTTTCAGCCACAATTTTGTGTAAAATAAAATAGAACAAAGGGAGATATAGGAAATCACTTAATGCCCCTTTGTTGAAATGAGTTCCAGCTTTGGAAAAAAAAAAAAAGCTAAGCACTACAATTGTTGCTGTGATTCACAATGCATACTAGCAGTAGAAAGATACGCAGCACTCTCCAATGTTGCTAAATAGTGAAGATTTATTGGTCCATATCACTGTAGAGGACGTGTTTCGGCATGTGCCTTCCTCAGCTGTATGCCTAGGCAGACAGCTGAGGAAGGTACATATACCGAAACGCGTCATGTACAGTGATATGGACCAATACATTTTCACTATTTAGCAACATTGGCGAGTGCTGGGTATCGTTCTTTCTAATGCCGGTATACCTCCACCTCGTGCATCACCACAACATACATGGAAGTGCCGACATGCCTTCTACTACAAAACACAATGCATACTAACCTGATATGGAGCAGCTCAGGGGGAAAACGTAGTAATCTTATAAACCAGTAAGGCCTGCAATTTAAGACAGAAAGGAAAAAAGTGTTAATTTTATTGTACTTACCATTTTAATAGATAACACAATTCTCATCCTATAGAACACTTATGTTTAGTGTTTAAATACATCTCTAAAAATCCTTTTCCTATTCTACATATGGTATGGCTATTTACCCTATCACAGCTGCAATAATGAGTAGAAGAGCAGATTGAAGTTTAAGGCTATGTGCACATATTTAGCAATTTTGTTGGCATAATAAAAAAAACAAAGAAGAGAGTCTGACTATGTTCTATTGACCTTAAAAAATACCTGCACAGACAGCCTTTTTATTTTATCTGCTGCCTGGCAGTAATGCTGTATGCTTTGATATGCAGGCTGGTCCTTCTTTAACACAGCAGCATTATTTGCCCTTTCCGGGGTCTCCACAAGGCCTGTTCCCTGACTCTCTGTAATCTGCAGCATTTTTGGTGTAGAGCGGAAGCCACTGTCGTCTACGTGCCTCTATGAGACAATCAATATGAGTTTCATGGAGATGCAGACGCTGTCTGTGCGGAGAGGACCGGGTCATGTGAAAGAAGGACCAGCATAAAACACCCCCCCCTCCCCCACACACACGAAAAAGAACAAAACAAAGAGTACTTTAATGTTACAACTAAAGAGTTTAATGTTGCTCCTATTATTCCAGTGTGTGAAAGACAATTCACAATGTTTCAGAGAGTGCTGATAATGTAATTCTGCAGAAAGCTGTGTGAGCCGAGTCTCTTTTGCTGCATTGTACCATAATTTTGCTGGAATAAGCCTGCATCCCCTTTGCATAAAATAGCGAGTGCTGGGATTTACTTGCTGCACGACTTACTCCCTTCAGGTGCACTCCTGCCTACTAGCCTAGTAGAGACTGACCACTTCTACTCAACTTAGACTCAGGCTCACAGAGCATTGCTATTGTATGCTGCAGCATAGCTGCGCAAGATATATTGAGTTCAACTGACCAAACATAGTCCCATATTGACAAAGTTCAGTCATTTTAAAGGGGTTGTGCGCTGCCCTGACTTTCAGAGCTCCGCTCACAGCGTCCGGAAGTTCATTACTCCGAACGCTGTGTGCGGGCTTCAGTGTTGGCGGCCTCCGGGCGTGACGTCACACCGGGCCCCTCGTGACGTCTCGCCCGCCCGCTCAGCGAAAGTCTATGGGAAGGGGGCACGACCGCTGTCAAGCCCCCTTCCCATAGACTTTGGTAGAGGGGGCCGGGCGAGACGCCGCGGGGGGCCGGGCGAGACGCCGCGGGGGGCCGGGCGAGACGCCGCGAGGGGTCGGGCGAGACGTCACGCCCGGCGGCCGCGAACACTAGGGGTGTGAATCGCCAAGAATTTGGCGATTCGATTCGAATCGCGATACCAGTGTGGCGATTCGATATATCCCGATATATCGCGATACCGTCTAGGTGACGATACATCACGATATATCCCGATACATCGCCCACCTGGGAGCATTCATAGATCCCAATAGACGCCGCTGTCAGCTTTGACAGTGGCGATCTAGTACTCCGGTGCTCACTTTTCTCATGTTATCCCGTCCGGGCTGCAAAATAAAATAAAACGCACTTTCTCTTACCTGCCAACGAGCCCCCGGAGCTCCGGTACAGGTGTTCGGTCCCCGGGCTGTATTCTTCTTACTTCCTGTTAGTCCGGCACGTCACATGGAGCTTCAGCCTATCACTGGCCGCAGCGATGTCCCGCCGGTGATAGGCTGAAGCTCCATGTGACGTGCCGGACTAACAGGAAGTAAGAAGAATACAGCCCGGGGACCCAACACCTGTACCGGAGCTCCGGGGGCTCGTTGGCAGGTAAGATAAAGTGCGTTTTATTTTATTTTGCAGCCCGGACGGGATAACATGAGAAAAGTGCGCACCGGATACTCCTTTAATAGCCAGCCGCGGCGATTGCCGCATGCTGGCTATTAGCGGCGGCCCCCGGCTACTGAAATCAGCCGGGGGTCGCATAGTACGGAGCGGGCACGAGTCGGAGCCCGCTCCATACACTCAGAGCGACGCCGTGTCAGATCCGGCCTGCCCGGCTCCACAAATGTGGAACTTTTATCTCCTGATGCCCAGGAAATGCTGTTCCAGGCGTCCGCAGATAAAAATTCCACATCCCTAAAAGAATCGATTCAAAAATATTTTGAATCGATTCTGTATCGGCAAATGAAAAAATCGCGATTATCGCGAGAATCGATTTTTTCTTACATCCCTAGCGAACACGGGACCTTGCACACAGCGTTCGGAGTAATGAACTTCCGGACGCTGTGAGCGGAGCTCCAAAATTCAGGGCAGCGCACAACCCCTTTGAGAATGATAGTGAAAATAAACTGTCAATGCTTAAAGAGGAAATGAGAACAAGAATCTGACTGGTTGCCATGAACATCTACCTGCACTATTTATTTTTTAAATAACCCTACCCTCCTCCAATTACGGTAATATGCATATACAGAAAATCATTGTGTACACACACACAATGTATATGCATTGGAAACTTTGCAGCAGACTTTCCTATTCTGAATATTGCCTAAGGCAAACAACACAGGTTTTTAAAATAACTTTCCACTTTCAATATCTCTACATAACTCTACATAAAACAATGACACTTATTGAGAAGCTTACATTGATTTATTCACATACAGAAATAATCTTTGATAAATAATACTGTTGCAAAACTCCCAGCATGTACTGATCGCCAAAGGGAGGAGATGTAGTTATACAACAGCTGGAGGTACGCAACTACAACTCCCACCATGGCGAGACAGCCGTTTGCTATTCGTGCATGCTAGGAGTTTTAGTTTTTCAAGATTTAGAGGGCCACGTTTTAGAAACCACTGCACAGTGATCTCCAAACTGCAGCCCTCCAGCTGTTGCAAAACTACCAAATCCCAACATGCCCAAACAGCAAAAAGCTGTCTGGGCATGCTAGGAGTTGTAGTTTTGCAACATCTGGAGTAATACAGTTTAGAGACCACTGTATAGTGGTCTCCAAACTGTAGCCCTCCAGAGGTTGCAAGGCAACAACTCACCAGCTTCCTTAGTCTGCAGAACGTCGCACCAGGGAGAGGATCGCCGCTGCCGGTCACACTACAGTTCCCCCGTTCTGCCCTGACTACCGTGGGTGGGCAGAACGGGGAAACAGAGCTTTAACCCCACCCCCCACCCCCAATCTGCTATAGGGCTGGTAAGGGACCTCCCTGCCACCTCACTCCTATCCCTTCAGGGGAACCGGACCCGCATCTCAGGACCCCCCCAGGGGTTTGCACGGGGTGCCTGCTGAACGATTTAAGCAGGCAAGCGGCAGGGACCGGAATTTCCACGAGCGTACAGGTACGCCCTGGGTCCTTAACCCCTTAAGGACTCAGCGTTTTTCCGTTTTTGCATTTTCATTTTTTCCTCATCACCTTCTAAAAATCATAACGCTGTCAATTTTGCACATAAAATTCCATATGATGGCTTATATTTTGCACCGCCAATTCTACTTTGCAGTGAGTCATTTTACCAAAAAATCCACGGCGAAACGTAAAAAAAAATTCATTGTGCGACAAAATTGAAGAAAAAAAATCTAATTTTGTAACTTTTGGGGGCTTCCGTTTCTATACCATTTTTGCAATGACTTTTTGATCGCTTTTTATTCATTTTGACCAAAAATACGCTATTTTGGACGTTGGAATTTTTTGCGCGTACGCCATTGACCGTGCGATTTAATTAACAATACAGTTTTATAGTTCGGACATTTACGCACGCGGCGATACCACATATTTTTATTTACACAGTTTTTTTTTTTATGGGAAAAGGGGTGTGATTCAAACTTATTAGGGAAGGGGTTAAATGACCTATATTAACTTTTTTTTCCACTTTTTTTTTTGCAGTGCTATAGCTCCCATAGGGACCTATAACACTTCACACACTGATCTTTTACCCTGATCCCTGCAAAGTCATAGGGGCTCCATTGCTCCAGCCTGTAGCTCAGGCTTGGAGCAATCAAACCCAGATCGGACGCGACGGAGCAAGGTAAGGGGGCCTCTGTTCGCGTCCTAGCTGATCGGGACATCGCGATTTTATCGCGATGTCCCGATCAGCCAGACTGAGCTGCTGGGAAGCATTTACTTTCACTTTCAGACGCGGTGGTCAACTTTGATCGCCATGTCTGAAGGGTTAATAGCGCGCGGCACAATGATCGGTGCCACAAGCTGTTAGCCCAGGGTCCCGGCTATGACTAGCAGGCGGGACCGACCCAGTGTGATGCGGGGTCCCGGCGTGACCCCTTTTTAAACACCGGGACTGGGTTCAGGGCGTACAGGTACGCCCCGAGTCCTTAAGAGGTTAAGTACCAGGGTGTCAGGGCGTACCTGTACACCCTGGGTCCTTAAGTGGTTAAATAAATATAATGAAAAAATTAAATAAAAAATTGTGAAGGATCACACAGCGCACATCCGCAGCATGTTACCTGCTGCTGATGTCCGCCAACAGTCACAAAAATTAGCTCCCTGCTGCAGCTGGGTAGCTTTGTGTGTCCACTCATAGCAGCGGATTTCTCGCTGGCAGTCATGAGTGGACACACTGTGCTGCCCAGCCGCAGCAGTGATCTCACCCTTGTGACTGCCGGGGGCATCAGCGGTGTGAAATATGCTGCGAATACGCTCTGTGACCCTACACTGCGTCCCTTTCATACTGCGTCTCAGCAATATGTCAGAGGTATCGGTCAGCATCACGTAAAAAAAAAAAAAAAAAAAAAAAAGTGATACTGACGTATACTGTAGCAGCTCCATTCATCTCTGAATGTGACTGCTACATGGCATCCCTTTTTTTGACCTGATAACAGACACCGCGCGTCACTGCTAACCGACAAAGGACCGATCAGAGAGGTCCCTGGTCCAGCAAATTCACTTGTAGGGGTGCGGTATTGCTCTGACAGCTCCAATCCTTTGCAGGCATGGAGTGGGGTCTATAATTCATATACCGTATTTATCGGGGTATACCACGCACCGGCCTATAACACGCACCCTCATTTTACCAAGGATATTTGGGTAAAAAAAGTTTTTTATCCAAATATCCATGAAAAAATGAGGGTGCGTGTGTGCGCGTGTATACCCCGATATACCCCCAGGAAAGGCAGGGGGAGAGAGGCCGTCGCTGCCCGCTTCTCTCCCCCTGCCTTTCCTGGGGTCTAGAGCGCTGCTATCGGCCCTTCTCACCCCCTGGCTATCGGCGCCGCTGCCCGTTCTGTCCCCCTGACTATCGGTGCCGGCGCCGATGGCCAGGGGGAGAGAAGCGGCGCCGACAGCCAGGGGGAGAGAAGGGGCAGCGGCACCCATTGCCGGCGCCGCTGCCCTGTTGTCCCCCCCCCATCCCAGGTGGCATAATTACCTGAGTCCGGTCCGCGCTGCTCCAGGCCTCCGTCGTGCGTCCCCAGCGTCGTTGCTATGCACGGCGCGGCGCTCTGACGTCATGCGCCGCGCCGTTCAGCGCATAGCAATGACGCCGGGGACGCACGACGGAGGCCTGGAGCAGCGCGGACCGGACTCAGGTAATTATGCCAACGGGGATGGGGGGAGGCAACGGGGCAGCGGCGCCGGCAATGGGTGCCGCTGCCCCTTCTCTCCCCCTGGCTGTCGGCGCCGCTTCTCTCTCCCTGGCAATCGGCGCCGGCACCGATAGTCAGGGGGACAGAACGGGCAGCGGCGCCGATAACCAGGGGGTGAAAAGGGCCGACAGCAGCGCTCTAGACCCCAGGAAAGGCAGGGGGAGAGAAGCGGGCAGCGACGGCCTCTCTCCCCCTGCCTTTCCTGGGGGTGTATCGGCGTATAACACGCACACAGTCTTTAGGCTAAAAATTTTAGCCTAAAAAGTGCGTGTTATACGCCGATAAATACGGTAATTACGCCCTGAAATCCAAAAGGGGGCTTCTCTCCTCCTTGGTCTTACCAGGCGGTCAGGCAACCAGATATGTCCTAAGTAGGGGTACTGCCCAGCCCGGGACAAACAGCGTGAAAATATAAACTCATTTTCTCCATTTCAAAAGCGACTTACCAAAATGATGTCCCACAAATAAAGAATTTGAGGGGGAAGAAAAGCGAATTGCTATTTTTTTCCACTGACTTTGAAATAATTCTAGCCACACAATAAGGGCTCAACATACTCACTTTTGACCTAGGTGAATACTTTAGGGGGTGTAGTTTCAAAAATGGTGTCACTTCTGGGAGTGCGGTATTGTTCTGACAGCTAGAATGCTTTGCAGGGATTTAGTGCAGCCTATAATCCATTCGGCCTAAAATGATGCTCCTCTCCTTCTGGGTCTTACCACTTGGCCAAGGAAACAAATATGGCCTAAGCGGTGGTATTTCCAAACACGGGCCGAGCAGCTCAATAAAATATAGGGTGCATTTCTTTCAATATCAGAAGCGATGTACCAAAAATATGTTCCACAAATGATGCATTTGTGAAAGAAAGCAAATTTCTAATTTATAACTCTAACTTTGTAATAATGCCTGCCAAAAAACTATGGTGTTAAAATACTCGCTGTACCCCCTAGCGAATACCTTGAGGGGTCAGAACTAAAGGGGGAGAGAGGGGGCTGGATGATGTCGAAGGCCGCAGTGGTCTTCAACCTGCGGACCTCCAGAGGTTTCAAAACTACAACTCCTAGCAAGCCCGGACAGCCGATGGCTGCCCGGGCTTGCTGGGAGTTGTAGTTTTGAAACCTCTGGAGGTCCGCAGGTTGAAGACCACTGCGGGTGGGGAGTTCACTCGAGTATAAGCCGAGGGGGGTGTTTTCAGCACGAAAAATCGTGCTGAAAAACTCGGCTTATACTCAAGTATATACGGTATTATTTCGGCTTACTTTTACTATGTACATGAAGGACAATGTGTGACGAAAAAAAACCTGCCAGAATTATCGTGATTGGCAAAACGTCAGACATTCCCAATTTGAAAAAACAGGCCTGGTCTTTAACCCCTTAAGGACTAGGACAATTTTCACTGTAGGACCAGAGCGTTTTTTTGCACATCTGACCACTGTCACTTTAAGCATTAATAAGTCTGGGATGCCTTTATTTTTCATTCTGATTCCGAGATAGTTTTTTCATGACATATTCTAGTTTATGTTAGTGGTAAATTTTTGTCCATACTTGCATCATTTCTTGGTGAAAAATTCCAAAACTTGATGAAAAAATTGAAAATTTTGCATTTTTCTAACTTTGAAGCTCTCTGCTTATAAGGAAAACAGATATTCCAAATAAATTATATATTGATTCACATATACAATATGTCTACTTTATGATTACATCATAAAGTTGACGTGTTTTTACTTTTGGAAGACATCAGAGGGCTTCAAAGTTGAGCAGCAATTTTCCAATTTTTTAACAACATTTTTCAGCCGCCAGAGCTTGAAACTGGTGGGAGATAAGAACATCTGCAGGAACGAGCAGCCACACCCCTTCTCAAACACCCTGACCTGTATGCAGGGGGGGGGGGGGGGGTTATATACCTCCACACCCCTACCACAAATACAGCCTAGCAGGCTTACACAGCACAGTGTTTTCCAACCAGGGTGCCTCCAGCTGTTGCAAAACTGGAGCAACAGCTGGAGGCACCCTGGTTGGGCAACACTAGCCTAGAACATGAAAAGACAACCATCCATGAATGACATCAGATAGTGTCACAATGTGTGCAAGTAATAGGTTCCCACAATTGTAAATGGTACAAACACATGTATAAAATCCCTGCAGCTCGTGCTCATACCTGCCCATTAGAAAAATGCTGGATGAGATCTTTGGGAAAATCTTGCAGAGCCTCTTAACTGGAAGCCTTCAGATAACTAACCATTCACAGAAAGAAGCAGAAGAAGTACCCGGGAACTGACAAAGGTCCGAGAATAGGAGGGGAGGAGAGAGGGAGGACACATCACATAACAGAGGTTATACAAGCGGTCTATTTACCCAGTGGCCTCCACTAAACTAACCTACATTCTTAATCATTCAACTAGAAGATACACATTTTTGCAAGGACCAAGCTGATAAATTTAGGTCACAAATATACGCATGGGATACAAGCAAAGTATAAAGTCCCAAGAACTGAACCCCCCATAACTAATTTTATAAACTTGCAAATCTTTTAGGCAAAAAAATAAAATAAAGAAACCCATAGTGGGAGATTTATTAAAACTTGTCCAGAGGAAAAGTTGTTGAGTTGACCATAGCAACCAATCACATCACTTCTTTCATTTTTCAGAAAAATTTAAGAAGCAATCTGATTGGTTGCTATGGGCAACTCAGCAACTTTCCCTCTGGACAGGTTTTAATAAATCTCTCCCATAGTGCTTTATCAGCCTCTAACTAAAAAATTTGCAGAATCAGCATTGTCCCTCAGCTTTCATTATTAACCAAGCCCTAAGGCAGTGTCTTCAGCTGTTGCAAAACTACAATTGTTGCTTTGCTGTGATGCTGTTGCGAATTTTCCTTTATACTTAAATAGCACCTCACTACCCATCAATGACCCTCTTCCCCTTCCTAGATGCCATCAATAGTAATGTACTGTTAAAGGGGAACTCTGCTGGAATATTATTATTTTTTCTCTAAATCAACTGATGCCAGAAAGTTAAACAGATTTTTATTTAAAAATATGAATCCTTCCAGTACTTAGCTGCTGTATGCTCCATAGGAAGTTCTTTTCTTTTTTAACTTCATTTCTGTCCGACCACAGTGCTCTCTGCTGACACCTCTGTCCATGTCAAGTACTGTCCAGAGCAGTATAGGTTTGCCATGGGGATTTGCTCCTACTCTGGACAGTTCCTGACATGGACAGAGGTGTCAGCAGAGAGCAGTGTGGTCAGACAGAAAGGACATTCAAAAAGAAAAGAACTTCCTGAGGAGCATACAACATCTGATAAGTTCTAGAAGGATTAAGATTTTTAAATAGAAAAAAAATTTACAAATCTGTTTAAATTTCTGCCACCAGTTGATTTAAAAAAAGAAAAATGTTTTCCAGTGGAGCCCCCCTTTAATCTTCCCCCAGCACAGAGCCCATTCAGCTCAATGCACTGTCTTCAGAACATCACTCAGCTGGTACAGTTGCATCATAACACTGGAGTGCCCCTTTAACCCCTTAACCACCATGGACGTGAATACTTCAGACTCAAGCCCGCGCGATACCGGCCCTCAGCCGATTCCTGTAGCTGGGGGTCGGGGAGAGGCGCCGAAGATCCACTTACCGATCCGGGCGGGCGACGGAGATCGGCGGGCGGCGATGACGTGCTGCTGGATCCGACGGAAGCCGGTGAGTTGCCTAGCAACATCTGGAGGGTACAGTTTGGGACCATTATACAGTGGTCTCTAACTGTAGCCCTCCAGATGTTGCAAAACTAAAACTCCCAGCATGCCCAGACAGCTGTTTGCTGTCAGGGCATGCTGGAATTTGTAGTTTTGCAACAGCTGGAGGACCACGGTTTGGAGATCACCTTGCAGTGTTCTCTAAAACTGTAGCCCTCCAGATGTTGCAAAACTGCAAATCCCAGCATGTCCAAACAGCAATCAGCTGTCTCGGCATGCTGGGAGTTGTAGTTGCGTACCTCCAGCTATTGCATAACTACATCTCCCAGCATGCCCTTCGGCGATCAGCACATGCTGGGAGTTGTAGTTTTGCAACAGCTGGAGGCAGACTGGTTGGAAAATACTGAGTTAGGTAACAGAACCTAACTGAAGGTTTTCCAACCAGTGTGTCTCCAGCTGTTGCAAAAGTACAACTCCCAGCATGCACGGTCTGTCAGTACATGCTGGGAGTTGTAGTTTTGAAACAGGTGGAGGTTTGCCCCCCCCCCCCCCCCCCCCCCCCCCCATGTGAACGTACAGAGTACATTCACACGGGCAGGCTTACAGTAAGTTTCCTGCTTCAAGTTTGGGCTGCAGCAAATTTTTCACCGCAGCGCAAACTCCTAGCGGGAAACTCGCCGTAACACGCCAGTGCGAATGTACCCTAAAAACACTACATTACACTACACTAACACAAAATAAAGGGTAAAACACTACATATACACCCCTTTACACTGCCCCCCCCCCAATAAAAATGAAAAACGTATTGTATGGCAGTGTTTCCAAAACAGAGCCTCCAGCTGTTGCAAAACAACAACTCCGAGCATTTCCGGACAGCCACTGACTGTCCAGGCATGCTGGTAATTTAGCAACAGCTGGAGGCACCCTGTTTGGGAATCACTGGCATAGAATACCCCTATGTCCACCCCTATGCAATCCCTAATTTAGTCCTCAAATGCGCATGGAGCTCTCTCACTTCAGAGCCCTGTCGTATTTCAAGGAAACAGTTTAGGGCCACATATGGGGTATCTCCGTACTCGGGAGAAATGGCACTACAAATTTTTTTTGGGGGGGGGGGCTTTTTCTCCTTTTACCCCTTATAAAATGAAAAAGTTGGGGTCTACACCAGCCTGTTAGTGTAAAAAAAAAAAAAAAAATTTACACTAACATGCTGGTGTTGCCCCATACTTTTTATTTTCACAAGCGTTAAAAGGAAAAAAACAAAAAACAAAATTTGTGACGCAATTTCTCCTGAGTACAGAAATACCCCATATGTGGGCGTAAAATGCTCTGCGGGAGCACAGCAAGGCTCGGGAGTGAGAGCGCACTATGTACATTTGAGGCCTAAATTGGTGATTTGCACAGGGGTGGCCGATTTTACAGCGGTTGACAAACGCAAAAAAATAAATACCCACATGTGACCCCATTTTGGAAACTACACCCCTCACGTAATGCAATAAGGGGTACAGTGAGCATTTACACCCGGAGGGGGGGGGGTGGGGGAGGTTCCAAATAAACTGAGGCCAGAAAGTTACACATTTTTTGATTATGTCTATTTATAAATCTTAAGCCTTCCAGTACTTAACTGCTGTATGCTCCAGAGAAGGTTGTTTAGTTCTTTCCAGTCTGACCACAGGGCTCTCTGCTGACACCTCTGTTCATGTCAGGAACAGTTCAGAGCAGGAGAGATATGCTGCTGGATATGCTCATGATCTGGACAGTTCCTGACACAGACAGGTGGCAACAAAGAGCACTGTACTGGATGGCTTGAGGTTTTTAAATAAGTAATTTAAAAATAAATTGTATAATATTCTGGCACCAGTTGATTTAAAAACCATTTATTTCCTCCAGAGTATCCCTTTAAACCCCATTTACTACCAGATCATATTTAAACTTCTAAAAAAAAAAGTAAAAAATTTCATTAAAAAAAAGCTAAATTTAGAAAATCCCATTAAAGGGGTACTTTTAAATCAACTGGTACCACAAAGTTAAACAGATTTGGGGTCCGTTGCTATCTCCGGTCCTTCTAGCCATGGTGGACGGAAGCTCTGGGAGGAATAAATATGTGAAGAACTCCGGCCTAGCAACTCTGCAACCAACATGGCGCCACCGCGCCTTTCCACCTCTCAGATGTTGCGACGTGCCTTGTTCCCAATGCCACCGGTGGGGACTCGGGTGCTGCCGCAAGTGCGGACTGGGAGGTGTCCTCTGATACCTCCCAGGAATGCATGGAGGCCCCTTACATTAGATCACTGTCACAGGCTGGTACTTCTCTGCGGCCCGGACAGGTTAGTGCCGGCGCCACCATGGGAGCGCCTGCGGCTTCCTCTGCTGGGTTGCCTGCTCCCTCTTCTGTTGCGGAGCTCACAATGAGCGATCTATATTCTGCTCTCCTGGCCATGGCGGCTGACACTGGCACCATTAAAGAGGAAGTGTCTTTGATATGGCATGATCTCCGCCGAGCCAACAAGCGGATTATGGCCTTGGAGGAAAAACAGAAGGTGAGGATAAATTTCCAGATGTGCAGAGGGATTTGGGCATTGTTGTGCACAATGTCTCCTTGCGGATTGCTAAGTCGGACGACCTAGAAAACTGTCTCCGACAGAATAACTTCAGGCTCATTGGCGTCCCCGAATGGGCTAAGGGTAAAGCTGTGTGGGACTTTTTTGAATCGTGGCTCCTGACTAAATTTGGGAAGGATAACCTGTTTCCGTTATTTGCTGTGGAGCGTGCACACCGGGTGAGAGTCTCCCAAAACAGGCTTTGCAGTGGATGGATACCAATGAGGAACGGATTCGCCGCAGACCTGAGGATAATTGATTACTGAGGCTCTCTCATGTTCATTACGCTCCTGGGTCGCTCTGCTGTTGTGTCTTCCTGGGCAGGATCTGTTATCTCATGTTTCTGATCTACATTGCTGATTGTGTTTTCCTGGACGTTGTGACAGGCGCAGCTTCAAGACTGTCTTTTCTCCTGTACCGTGGGATGTGCAGATTCTCCTGATCCTGTGGCCTGTTTTCAGCTGGTCTAGCAGCAGGACAATAGGAGCTTACTAAACTGTGGAACAGCACTTGCTCGTCTCTGGCGATATGTTAATGATTCCCTGCGGTTCTCCCATGGGGGAGACTATGGGGGAGACTATGGGGGAGACTATGGGGGAGACTATGGGGGAGACTATGGGGGAGACTATGGGGGAGACTATGGGGGAGACTATGGGGGAGACTATGGGGGAGACTTATCAAAACCTGTCTAGAGGAAAGTTGCTGGAATCTGATTGCTTCTTTAATTTTTTAGAGGCCTTTCCAAAAATGAGTGATCTGATAGGTTGCTTTGGGCAACTTTCCTCTAGACAGGTTTTGATTAGTCTCCCCCATAGTTATTTTATTTTTATTTTTTTTTAACCATGTGCTGTTGCCTCTGTTATGTACTATGCCCCTGTCTAGTGCCTTTGGGGAGAAACCGTGGGTTAACATATATTCTGTCTATGTGTATCTATGGCTAATCAGGTACATTTAATTTCATGGAATGTCAGAGGCCTGGGAGATGCCAATAAGCACTGCGCGATTTTTCAGCAATTGAAGGTTTTCCATCCAGGCATTTTTTTGCCTTAGCTTTTGCCCTATCTTGTTTCCGATTCAGTGCGCTTCCTTGGCTGCTCTTGTCCCAGGCCTTTTACTCAACGTATCGTATCTTTATTGCGCTTGGTGACAATTTATTACCTTTGCTGAGTCAGTTTCAGAGTAATGTTGATGCGTGGTCTCGCTTGCCCCTCTCGGTTGTTGGCTGTTGTAATTAAACTATTTGAGCGTGTTTGGGGACGGTGACTGGATACCCCAGGGTTGCCCATTTCTGTTTTTATTCAATTACACAGGGGCCATTTGTAGGTAGTCTTCAATGCTGGCCTCAGTTCGCTTTTGTACTGTTTACCTCACTTACATGCCCTGTATTCTCTCCCCCCTGCTTTTTTTCCTTCTGTGTTTCTCCTTTCTTTTTCTGGTTCCACTTTTTTCCCCCCCTTTTCAACCCTCTCGCTGAGGGCTTGTTTTGGCTATATTTTGCACTATTGTTGTGGGCAAATTGCTCAGAGTCAGAGTTCAGATTGCTGAAATTTTGCATCCTACTGTTTTATTCATTGTTTATTGTTATGTTTATGTTTTAAATGAAAAAAAAGTTTAATAAAGATCTGATAAAAAAAAAAAGAAAAAAAGAAAGAAAAAAAGGTTTGCCATGGGGAATTGTTCCTGCTCTGGACAGTTCTGCAGAGAGCACTGTGGTCAGGCAGAAAAGAACAGTATACAGCAGCTGATAAGTACTGGAAGAATAAGGATTTTTTTACCCCTTAACCCCTTAAGGACCAAGGACGTACCGGTACGTCCTTGGTCCTGCTCTCCTGATATAACGCGGGGTTACACAGTAACCCCGCGTCATATCACGGCGGGCCCGGCGTCATAGTGAAGCCGGGACCCGCCTCTAATAGCGCGCAGCGCCGATCACGGCACCGCGCGCTATTAACCCTTTAGCCGCGCGCTCAGAGCTGAGCCGCGCGGCTAAAAGTGAAAGTTGCCGGCTAGCTAATCGCGGCATCCTGAACAGCTGACAGGACAGCGGGAGGGCCCCGACCTGCCTCCTCGCTGTCCGATCGCCGAATGACTGCTCAGTGCCTGAGATCCAGGCATGAGCAGTCATGCGGCAGAATCATCAATCACTGGTTTCTTGTGAGAAACCAGTGATCAATGATGAAGATCAGTGTGTGCAGAGTTATATGTCCCTATGGGAGCTATAACACTGCAAAAAAAAAAGTGAAAAAAAAAAAGTGAATAAAGATCATTTAACTCCTCCCCTATTAAAAGTTTGAATCACCCCCCTTTTCCAATAAAAAAAAAAGTGTAAATAAAAATAAACATATGTGGTATCACCGCGTGCGAAAATGTGAATTTTTTCAATTTTGTCGCACAATGTTTTTTTCCGTTTCACCGTAGATTTTTGGGCAAAATGACTGACGTCATTACAAAGTAGAATTGGTGGCGCAAAAAATAAGCCATCATATGGATTTTTAGGTGCAAAATTGAAAGAGTTATGATTTTTTTAACCCCTTAAGGACGCAGGACATAAATGTACGTCCTGGTGAGGTGGTACTTAACGCACCAGGACGTACATTTACGTCCTAAGCATAACCGCGGGCATCGGAGCGATGCCCGTGTCATGCGCGGCTGATCCCGGCTGCTGATCGCAGCCAGGGACCCGCCGGCAATGGTCGACGCCCGCGATCTCGCGGGCGTCCGCCATTAACCCCTCAGGTGCCGGGATCAATACAGATCCCGGCATCTGCGGCGGTTCGCGATTTAAATGAACGATCGGATCGCCCGCAGCGCTGCTGCGGGGATTCGATCATTCATAACGCCGCACGGAGGTCCCCTCTCCTTCCTCCGTGCGGCTCCCGGCATCTCCTGCTCTGGTCTGTGATCGAGCAGACCAGAGCAGGAGATGACCGATAATACTGATCTGTTCTATGTCCTATACATAGAACAGATCAGTATTAGCAATCATGGTATTGCTATGAATAGTCCCCTATGGGGACTATTCAAGTGTAAAAAAAAATTTTAAAAAAATTTAAAAGTAAAAGTAAAAAAATAAGTGAAAAATCCCCTACCCCAATAAAAAAGTAAAACGTCCGTTTTTTCCTATTTTACCCCCAAAAAGCGTAAAAAACATTTTTTATAGACATATTTGGTATCGCCGCGTGCGTAAATGTCCGAACTATTAAAATAAAATGTTAATGATCCCGTACGGTGAACGGCGTGAACGAAAAAAAATAAAAAAAGTCCAAAATTCCTACTTTTTTAATACATTTTATTAAAAAAAAATTTATAAAAAATTTATTAAAAGTTTTTTATATGCAAATGTGGTATCAAAAAAAAGAACAGATCATGGCGCAAAAAATGAGCCCCCATACCGCCGCTTATACGGAAAATTAAAAAAGTTAGAGGTCATCAAAATAAAGGGATTATAAACGTACTAATTTGGTTAAAAAGTTTGTGATTTTTTTTAAGCGCAACAATAATATAAAAGTATATAATAATGGGTATCATTTTAATCGTATTGACCCTCAGAATAAAGAACACATGTCATTTTTACCATAAATTGTACGGCGTGAAAACGAAACCTTCCAAAATTAGCAAAATTGCGTTTTTCGTTTTAATTTCCCCACAAAAATAGTGTTTTTTGGTTGCGCCATACATTTTATGATATAATGAGTTATGTCATTACAAAGGACAACTGGTCGCGCAAAAAACAAGCCCTCATACTAGTCTGTGGATGAAAATATAAAAGAGTTATGATTTTTAGAAGGCGAGGAGGAAAAAATGAAAACGTAAAAATTAAATTGTCTGAGTCCTTAAGGCCAAAATGGGCTGAGTCCTTAAGGGGTTAAAGGCAAGGAGCAAAAAACGAAAATGCAAAAAAACGGAAAAACCCCCGGTCCTTAAGGGGTTTTTATTTTGCCACTTTTTTCTCCTAAAAAAATCATAACTCTTTCAATTTTCCACCTACAGACCCATATGAGGGCTTGTTTTTAGTGCCACCAATTTTACTTTGTAATGACATCAATAATTTCACCACAAAATCTATGGCGAAACTAGAAAAAAAAATATTTGTGGGGCAAAATTGTAAAGAAAATTGCAGAGCACTTGTCGGTAAAAGCGTCCACACAATTCAAATGATACTCAACTTATATAGGTTTGTCTGTTAAAAAGTTATAACTTCCTGCACGAATATTAGGATGTTAAAAAATTTCCTCTTCTCATCTTTTTTTTTTATGGGACTTTTCGATCGATTTTATAAATTTATAAAGCGACTGTAGACTCAGGCTGCTGCTGATGGAGCTGGTACTGCTCCTGCCACCCCACCCCTCCGCAGCAGCCTTGGCAGTGAAAGTTGAGGGTAGTGGGCTCCCCGCCCCCCCCCCCCCCCCCCCCAAATCTGTTATGGCTCTTCTCTGTTTGGATAGTCTGTCCAACAGATGGAGGGTGGAATTCCAATAGGTGGAAACGTCGCAAATCAGACTATGTTGGGGGGATACCGTTCTGATGCTGCAGCACAAGAGGGTGTGCTTTGCGGTGTACGAGTGGCTGTAGTGCATGCAAAGTTTCCTTCCCATTGTTAGGATGTCTTGCAGATGGGGTAAACACTTCAGGAACCGCTTGACAACCAGATTGAACATGTTTACGATGCAGGGCGCATGTCTCAGGCTTCCTTGTCGCAGCGCAGAAAGGATGTTCTTCCCGTTGTCTGTCACAATGGTTCCCACTTCCAGTTTTTGTGGAGTAAGCCATGATTCGATTTCTGGGTGAATGGCTTAGCAGTTCCTCCTGTGTGACTCCATTCGCCAAGGCAAACCATGTGAAGAACAGTGTGACACCGTATGGTATGCTGAAGGGGCACTGA
Organism: Hyla sarda; assembly: GCF_029499605.1. Taxonomy (NCBI): domain Eukaryota; kingdom Metazoa; phylum Chordata; class Amphibia; order Anura; family Hylidae; genus Hyla; species Hyla sarda. The sequence goes on from NC_079190.1 coordinate 85,793,195, forward strand.
GACTTGTCCGCGCAGTGGAGGCTGAGGACACGGAGGTTGAGGAGGCAGTCTCGTACACTGTCACAGGACCAACGGCCTGAGAGAGTGGAAGCAGAATGACCTGTCCAAGTTGCTGTTGTGGCTGTGCAGGAACCACATTCACCCAGTGGGCCATAATGGACATGTATTGTCCCTGACCGTAGTTACAGTTCCACACGTCGGCACGGCCATGCACTTTGGTACACACTGATAGGCTCAAGGACTGGCCCACCTTCTCTTCCACAAAATTGTGCAGGGCTTCCTTTGCCTTCTTCGCAAAGAAATTACAGCTTAGCACTCTCCACCTCGGCTTGGCACAAGCCATCAGTTCTCTGAAAGGGGCAGAGTCCTCCACTTGAAAAGGGAGGGATTACAGCACCAGCAACTTGGACAGGAGCACATTCAGCATCTGCGCTGCTGGATGAGTGGGCGCATACTGTTGTCTATTGGACATGGCTTCGCCGATGGATTGCTGGTGGAATGACTGACTTGAAGTAGGAGGAGCAGGAGTATCTGGAGCGACAGAAGATGGGTATGACACACAGCTCCCTCCAGCTAAGGTGCTGGAACCTCAGCTGAAACAGGGAGCAGCGGGCCACTGGGTGATGCAACAGGCTGGACCACCACATCGCAGCCACGGTTCTCCCAGGCTGCTTTATGGTTATGCTGCATATGTTGACGGATGGCCATAGTGCCAACATTGGGACCCAGTTCACACTTCACCTTCTGCCGGCACATCCTGCAGGTTGCCAGGTTAACATCCTCCGGATGCTTGATGAAAAACTGCCACACCACCAAGTAGCTGATTTTCCCACCAACAGTCTGCACTGATTGACTGCTAATGCCACAGACTCCAGGAACACCTGTTCCACAACTTCCCGGGAAGGTAGGCTGCCGCGAAGCAGGTGGTCTCCCCCAGGCACATTTGGCTCAAAAATTTCCACTTCTGCCACCACGCTGACTGCCAACTATGCTACCGCCTTGCTGGCTCAGCTGCTGCCTCACGGCCAACCTGCAACCCTCTTCTCCTGATTAAGCCCCTTCTGCACCCGGCTCCCAAGTGCAATCGGCATCATCATCATCATCATCATCATCATCAAGTTGTGTCTACACGTCACTGATGTCCTCCTCGGGTTCCTTAGCAGTGTCTGCTTCAGGAGCCTGAACGCTCGCAACACCCCCCCCAAGCCACTTTCCTTATCACTACGTGCCTGCCTCCCATGCCATGTCAACTGAGAGTTGTGTCTGAGGAACCCATCGACTGTTGACTGGGGGTGTCAGATGTCACTTGTGATTAAGTGGATGACTGTGTTAACCATTTGACGACGGCACACTATTGGCTGGCCTTTAACATTAAGACTTTAACAGGAACAAAATGGTACACCACTTAGATGTACGTATGTGTTATGCACTTATGAGAGGACAATGTGCTCCAGTACGCTTAAAGCAGTATTTGTCTACAACACCAGCATATGTGTACTTTTGCCTGGCCTTTCACAGTATCTAGGCCCTTAAGACTTTAACAGGAATAAAATGGTACACCCCTTAGATGTACGCACAGGTTACACTTAATAGAGGACAATACGATTTTAGAGGGGCATTTGCTAAGGGGTTGTCATTTTTTTCTGACTTTTTGGCGCTAAATTGTCGCAATTGCGTCTACCCTATTTTTCGTGCGACTTTCTCTAGCAAGAGCGTCAAATTTTTTTTTCCCGCTTGATTTATGCTACTTTGCATTTTTGACTTGCAGTGGTCAGGTATTTATTAACTGCGACAGTCGCAGCTGCGCAATAAACAGTTTCAACGGCCGTAAAAATTGACTAAATTTACTCCAGCTCCAACATGGAGCAGCAAAAGCTACTGCTGCCCGGGCTCAGACATACTTTCTCCCCGCTACCCTCACTTCGCTACAGGGACTCTGCAGTGATTTACATCCCACCCCCCACCCCTCTCACCTGCCAGCGCCACACAACTCCCATCTGTCTGCTAACTGTTGCAAGACTACAAGTCCCAGCATGCCCTTACAGTAAGGACATGCTGGGAGTTGTAGTCTTGTAGCAGCGGGAGCTGAGCGTCGCAGGCGGGAGACAAGGGGGGGGATGTATATCAGTGTCCCCATAAGTGAGGGTAGCGGGGAGGCAGTATGAGGAGCCTGGGCGGCTGCACTGTAATGTCAGCCCGGGCTCCTGACCTGACAGCCAAAGGCTTTGGCTGTCAGGTCATGCTGGGTGTTGTAGTTTTGCAACAGCTGGAGGGCCACAGTTTGCAGACCACTGGTTTGTGGTCTGCAAACTGTAGTCCTCCAGCTGTTGCAAAATTAAACAGCTGAAGGGGACCGGCGAAGACGTTCACTTACCCTTTCGAGGCTCCAGCGACGATCGGTGACTGAGATCGTCGGACGGCACTGTCGCGAGGCAGTGTCTTGCGGCAATGTCGTGCGGCGCTGAATCCTACGGAAGCCGGTAAGTAGAGATGAGCAAACTTACAGTAAATTCGATTCGTCACGAACTTCTCGGCTCGGCAGTTCATGACTTTTCCTGCATAAATTAGTTCAGCTTTCAGGTGCTCCGGTGGGCTGGAAAAGGTGGATACAGTCCTAGGAGACTCTTTCCTAGGACTGTATCCACCTTTTCCAGCCCACCGGAGCACATGAAGGCTGAACTAATTTACGCAGGATAAGTCATCAATTGCCGAGCCGAGAAGTTTGTGACGAATCGAATTTACTGTAAGTTCGCTCATCTCTACCGGTAAGTTGCCCAAGCCCTAAAACAGTGTTCCCCAACCAGGGTGCCTCCAGATGTTGCAAGACTACAACTCCCAGCATGCCTGGACAGCCTTTGGCTGTCCAGGCATCCTGGGAGTTGTAGTTTTGCAACATCTGGAGGCACCCTGGTTGGGGAACACTGGCCTAAAACAGTGTTTCCCAACCAGGGTGCGACCAGATGTTGCAAAACTACAACTCCCAGGTTGGGAAACACTGTGCCCGGCCTCCGCCCCACCTTACTGTAAGGGCATGCTGGGAGTTGTAGTCCTGCAGCTGGGGGCAGGGGACAAGCTTGTCACTTGCCCACACATCTCCTGCACCACACAACTACAACTCCCAGCATGTCCTTACTGTAAGGGCATGCTGGCAGTTGTAGTCGTGCGGAGATGTGTGAACAAGGGATAAATGTACTAACCCATTTTTTTTTCTTCTCATTTCAGATCCGTATATCCTGTGGACTCCTTCGGATTCGGTGGCCTACTTCGATGACCAGCGTTTTTCTTTGTTTGATTTTAATAAAATGGTTAACGAGGGCTTTTGGGGGAGTGTTTTTTGTAATAAAACATTTTTAAAACCTGTTGTGTTTTTTCCTTACTTTACTTGACAGGCTTAGTAGTGGAAGCTGTCTTATAGACAGAGTCCATTACTAAGCTGGGCTTAGCGTTAGCCACAAAAACAGCTAGCGCTAACTCCCAATTATTACCCCGGTACCCAACGCCACAGGGGTGCCAGGAAGAGCCGGTACCAACAGGCCCAGAGCGCCAAAAATGGCGCTCCTGGGCCTAGGCGGTAACAGGCTGGCGTTATTTAGGCTGGGGAGGGCCAGTAGCAATGGTCCTCACCCATCCTGGTAACGTCAGACTGTTTGGTTGGTATTTGGCTGAGAATAAAAATAGGGGGCCCTTATGCGTTTTTTTTTTTGTTTTTTTTAAATAAATAATTAAATATAAAAAAAAAAAAAAACACATAGCAGCCAAACCTATTCAGACAGCAGGAAAAAGGAACAGACTATTTTTTCTACTACATGAAGTAAATTTCCCACTTTTGCCTACGTGTGCCAAATTTATTAACGCAGTGCAACAATTTAGTAAATTTGTCTCACAAATAGTCAAAAATGAAGTAGAAAAAAAACAGGGTAAAAACCAGACTACATAGTAAAAGATTAGTAAATGCCCCTCTTAGTGCTCTGCTCACCCTAACTGGCTGACTACTATTAGCTTTTCAGTTGTTGTACACACCAGTGCTGCAGCACACAGTCGCTGTGTACTACACCCAAAATTTCACTCTCTCTCAATCTCACTCCCTTCCCTATCAGTGCTTCTAGGCCTATGGGGGCAAAAAAGTGTTAATGAATGTGATTTAACCCCTTCTCTAATAAAAGTTTGAATCACCCCCCTTTTCCCATAAAAAAAAAAACTTTAAAAAAAAACTATGTAAATAAAACTAAATATAAACATATGTGGTATCACCGCGTGCATAAATGTCCGAACTATAAAAATATATTGTTAAATAAACTGCACGGTCAATGGCGTAAACGTAAAGAAATTCCAAAATAGCGTCTTTTTGGTCACTTTTTATACCATAAAAATTTTTTATAAAAAGCTAACAAAAATGGTAAAAAAAAACTTCAGCTCACGGCGCAAAAAATGAGCCCTCATAATTTCCTATATGCAGATAAAAATAAAAAAATAAAAAAAGTTATAGGATTCAGAAGAGGACATTTTTAATTGTAAATTTTTTCTAGCATGTAGTTAGGATTTTTTCCAAAAGGAAGCCAAAATTAAACCCATATAAGTAGTGTATCATTTTAATCGTATGGACCTACAGAATAAAGAGAAGTTGTAATTTTTACCCAAAAATGCACTGTGTAGAAACGGAAGCCCCCAAAATTACAAAATGTCATTTTATTTTCAATTTTGTCGCACAATGATTTTTGTAATGTCATTACAAAGTAGAATTGGTGGCGCAAAAACAAAGCCATCATATATGAGTCTGCAAAATTGCCAGACAGTAATGGACATGCTTAGGAAGGACCCGTGCTTGTCTTGGAGCTAAACGGCTATGTTCTGAGTCAACCATAATGCTGTGGCTATCTTTTTGTGAACTGGCTATTTCCTGTTGGGGGTTCCCACCCTCGCACTACATGTCCCATAATTCCTTGTTTTTAAGTGTGAGGTCATTTTTCTTCCTCCCACACATCAGCCACCCCAGCCATTGAAACATACCTGTGCTCCCTTTAATGCAAAAGACCAATGTTTTCTAAGCAGCGTGCCTCCAGCTGTTTCACACCTACAATTCACTGCAGAATAATCTACCTCCCATCCAGTGGTCACTCCACCCATTGGTGCAAAGACAGGCTCCCTCTGAACACCTGACTAGTGATGTAATGTCTCAAGCTGCACTGCAACTTGGAAAACCTGAGACAACACTCATTTTGTATGCTGTTAAAAATAAACATTGGACCAAAAAACACAGAAGAATTGCAAGATCACCATCAAGCACATGTACAGACACTTTACAGCCCCTGTAGCATAGTCAAATAAAAATCCTGGAATACACCTTGAACCCATTAGGGTGGAAAACATTTTTTTTTTGTCAACTGGTGCCACAAAGTTAAACAGATTGGTAAATTACTTCTACTTAAAAATCTGAATCCTTCCAGTGTTTAGCTGCTGTATGCTCCACAGGAAGTTGTATTTCATTCTGGAGTTCTTTCCAGTCTGACCACAGTACTCCCTGCTGTCACCTCTGTCCGTATAAGGAACTGTCCAGAGCAGGAGTGGTTTGCTATGGGGATTTGCTTGTACTCTGAACAGTTCCTGACATGGACAGAGGTGTCGGCAGAGAGCACTGTGATCAGACAGAAAAGAACAATACAACTTCCCCTGGATAATACAGCAGCTGATAAGTACTGGAAGGATTAAGATTTTTAAATATAAGTAAATAACAAATCTGCAGAAGAATATAGGATAACTCAGCTCACCCTTCCAGCCAGACGCCTGTCGCACGGCACCGTGTGAACCAACACCAAAGTAGCAATGAAGAAATAGATGGTCCAGCGCAGGATAACGTGCAATAAAAACCAAAATTTATTGTAGATTCAAGCCATAGGATAGCAAGACACAGGGTACCCTGTGTCCTGCTATCCTATGGCTTGAATCTACAATAAATTTTGGCTTTTATTGCACGTTATCCTGCGCTGGACCATCTATTTCTTCATAAATAACAAATCTGTTTAACTTTGTGGCACCAGTTGATTTATAAAAAAAAAAAAAAAAAAAAAAGTTTTCCACCGGAATACCATTTTAACCCCCTTAACGACCACGGACGTAAATGTATGTCCTGGTGTGGCGGCACTTAGCGCACCAGGACGTACATTTACGTCTTGTGTATGACCGCAAGCATCGGAGTGGTGCTTATGTCATACACGGCAGGTTCCAGCTGCTAGCCAGTAATGGCCGACATCTGCAATCGCGAGGATGTCCACCATTAACCCCTCAGATGCCGTGATCAGTACAGATCACGGCATCTGGGGCAGTGCGCATGTTAAAATAGATGATGAGATCGCCCGCAGCGCTGCCACGGGGATCCGATCATCTGCAATGGCGGACGGAGGTCCCCTCACCTGCCTCCATCCGTCTCCCGCTCTGGTCTGAGATCGAGCAGACAAGAGCAGGAGATAGCCGATAATACTGATCAGTGCTATGCCCTATGCATAGCACTGAACAGTATTAGCAATCAAATGATTGCTATAGATAGTCCCCTATGAGGACATAAAAAGTGTAAAAAATAAATAAATACGTTGAAAAATGTAAATATTAAAAGAAAAAACAAAAAAAGTGAAAAATCCCCTCCAATAAAAATAAAAATTGTCAGTTTTTCCCATTTTACCCCCAAAAAGCGTAAATTTTTTTAATGAACATATTTGGTATTGCCGCGCAAACTATCAAAATATAATGTAAATTATCCCGTATGGTGAACGGCGTAAACTTCAAAAATTAAAAAAATGCAGTTTTTTATAGTCACATTTTATTCCCCAAAAAATTAAAAATTATCTAAAAGTTTTAAACATGCAAACTACAGATGACGGCGCAGAAAATGAGCCCTCATACCGCTCTATATACGGAAAAGTGAAAAAGTTATAGATTGTCAAAACAGGGCGATTTTAGAGAACTGATTTTGTACAAAAAGTTTTAGATTTTTTTTTAAGCAGTACAAAAATATAAAAGTATCTAGCCATGGGTATCATTTTAATGGTCATGACCCACAGAATAAAGAACACATGTCATTTTTACCGTGAAGTGTACACTGTGAAAACGAAACCCTCCAAAATGTGCAAAATTTTAGTTTTCATTAAAATTTCCTCCCTAATAAAAGAATTTTTTGGGTTTGTCGTAAATTTTATGGTAAAATGAGAGGTTTCATTACAAAGTACAATTGGTCATGCAAAAAACAAGCCCTTATATGGGACTGTAGATGGAAATATAAGAGAGTTATAGATTTTAGAAGGAGAGGAAGAAAAAAGGAAAACGCTAAAATAAAATTGGCCTGGTCCTTAAGGTTAAAATGGGCTTGGTCCTTAACCCCTTAAGGACGCAGGACGTAAATGTACGTCCTGGTGCGGTGGTACTTAATGCACCAGGTCGTACATTTACGTCCTGTGCATAACCGCGGGCATCGGAGCGATGCCCGTGTCATGCGCGGCTGATCCCGGCTGCTGATCGCAGCCAGGGACCCGCCGGCAATGGCCGACGCCCGCGATCTCGCGGGCGTCCGCCATTAACCCCTTAGGTGCCGGGATCAATACAGATCCCGGCATCTGCAGCAGTGCGTGATTTGAATGAATGATCGGATCGCCCGCAGCGCTGCTGCGGGGATTCGATCATTCCGAACGCCGCACGGAGGTCCCCTCTCCTTCCTCCGTCCGGCTCTCGGCGTCTCCTGCTCTGGTCTGAGATAGAGCAGACCAGAGCAGAAGATCGCCGATAGAACAGATCAGTATCAGCAATCATGGTATTGCTATGAATAGTCCCCTATGGGGACTATTCAAGTGTAAAAAAAAAAATAAAAAAAAAATGTAAAAGTAAAAAAAAAAAGTGAAAAATCCCCTACCCCAATAAAAAAGTCAAACGTCCGTTTTTTCCTATTTCACCCCCAAAAAGCGTAAAAAAAATTTTTATAGACATATTTGGTATCGCTGCATGCGTAAATGTCCGAACTATTAAAATAAAATGTTAATGATCCCGTACGGTGAACAGCGTGAACGAAAAAAAAAAAAAAAGTCCAAAATTGCTACTTTTTTTAATACATTTTATTAAAAAAAAAAAAAAAAAAATTATTAAAAGTTTTTTATATGCAAATGTGGTATAAAAAAAAAGTACAGATCATGGCGCAAAAAATGAGCCCCCATACCGCCGCTTATACGGAAAAATAAAAAAAGTTAGAGGTCATCAAAATAAAGGGATTATAAACGTACTAATTTGGTTAAAAAGTTTGTGATTTTTTTTAAGCGCAACAATAATAGAAAAGTATGTAATAATGGGTATCATTTTAATCGTATTGACCCTCAGAATAAAGAACACACATCATTTTTACCATAAATTGTACGGCGTGAAAACGAAACCTTCCAAAATTAGCAAAATTGCGTTTTTCGTTTTAATTTCCCACAAAAATAGTGTTTTTTGGTTGCGCCATACATTTTATGATATGAGTGATGTCATTACAAAGGACAACTGGTCGCGCAAAAAACAAGCCCTCATACTAGTCTGTGGATGAAAATATAAAAGAGTTATGATTTTTAGAAGGCGAGGAGGAAAAAATGAAAACGTAAAAATTAAATTGTCTGAGTCCTTAAGGCCAAAATGGGCTGAGTCCTTAAGGGGTTAAGGGGTTAAGGACACAGCCAATTTTTTTTGCCTTTTCGTTTTTTCTCCTCCCCCTGTGCCAGGGCTGCAAAAGGAAAAAAACAAACTGTAACTCACCTTCCAACATTCCCTTGTTGCGCAGTTATCGATGTCTCGGTCCTCCGGTGATGGCCTTCTTTCTGGGGACGGTAAGTCATACTGAACTCAGCGTATCGCCGGCCGCAGCAATTGTCGGCGGGTGATTGGCTGAGTGCACTGTCATGTAAGTAGCCCAGGCAGCATGGAGGAGGCGGGGCCCAGGGCTCCTCACATGACAGTGAGTTAAGCCTATTAGAGGCCGAGGCAGGACATCGCTGCGGCCAAGGCAGGACATTGCTGCAGCAAGTGATACGCTGAGCTCAGTATGAGCCTCCATCCCCAGGAAGGCGCCCATCACCGGAGTACCGAGACAACGATAACGGAGCAAAGGGGGAACGTCGGCAGGTTAAGGTTTGTTTTGTTACTTTTTGCAGCCCGGGCACAGGGGATTATAAAAAAAAAAAAGTGAAACGCAGATCTCCTGTAAAATGATACCCATGATTACATACTGATATGTGACTATTTGATCGCATTTATTTTTTGTCATTTTATATTTTTAATCATTTACACCGTTCACCATACGAGATAGTTTGGATATTTACGCACGCAATGACACCAAATATGTTTATAATTTTTTTTACGGTTTTTGGAGGTAAAAAGGGGCGATTTACATTTTCAAACTAAATTAAAAAAAATGTTTTACACTTACTATTTATAGAATCATTAGTTTGCTAATACTGATCAGTGCTATGCATAGGCTTGATGTCGGACTAGAGAAGACCCTGGGATGACGACCAGAACAGGTCAGGGGACCTCCAGCTGCCATTTTGGATGATCAAATCCCCGCGGCCGTGTGGAATATAGATGCGGAATTCGGCACGTACATTCTGCCATGTGAACATACCCTTAGCCGCTTAAGGACAAAAGGCCACCAGGCCATTACGTCCTGGTACTTGAGGACCAAGGGAGTACCTGAACGCCCTGATCATGCTCCCGCAATTTGAAGCATGGTCACGAGCTGAGCACGCTTCATACCCGGTGGGTCCCGCTTGCTATTAGCAGTCAGGACCCACAGCCGATCAGGACGATGCCCTGCATTAACCTTTTAGACACCGCAATCAAAGTTAATTGCGGCATCTAAATGCAGGACCTACCGGTGCCAATAAGCTCAGGGAGCTGATCGGGACATCTGCAGCGACATCGCGGGTCTCGAACAGCGGGCGGGTCCTTACCTGCCTCCTCGCTGTCCGATCGGTCCTCTGATGCTCCAGCCAGGCTCTGCAGGCTAGGGCAGCAGAGCACCAATAACACTGATCAATGCTGAGCCAAAGCCCAGCACTGAACAGTGTATGCTATCGCAAGATAATAAGCCCCTCCTCTAATAAAAGTTTGAATTTCCCCCCCCATTTTTTAAATAATGTAATGAAAAATAAACATGTGGCATTGCCGCATGCGTAAATGTCCGCACTAAAGAGTACATTTCATCAAAAAAACGTTTGATATTTTATAGTTTAAAGTATGCTGAATAACTTTCTAAATGCATGTGTTTAACCCCTTAAGGACCAAGACAATTTTGACCTCAAGGACCAGGCCAATTTTATTTTTGCATTTTAGTTTTTTCCTCCATGTCTTCTAAAAATCGTAACTCTTTTATATTTTCGTCCACAGACTAGCATGAGGGCTTGTTTTTTGTACGACCAGTTGTCCTGCGTAATGACATCACTCATTTTACCATAAAATGTATGGCGCAACCAAACCCTTGCAATTTTGCATCTAAAAATCCATATGATGGCTTATTTTTTGCGCCACCAATTCTACTTTGTAATGACATCAGTAATTTTACCCAAAAAGCTACGGTGAAACGTAAAAAAAAAATCATTGTGCGACAAAATTTAAGAAAAAACGCCATTTTGTGACTTTTGGGGGCTTCCGTTTCTACACAGTACATTTTTCAGTAAAAATGACACATTCTGTAGGTCCATATAATTAAAATGATTAGGGCTGCAGCTAACGATTATTTTAATAATCGATTAGTTGTCGATTATTTTATCGAACGGAAAAAAACTTCACAATGCCAAAATAAGGGGTTCAGCTGATTCTACTTGAAGAATTATGTACAAAGGCCATATTAAAAGTATTCTAGCATGTGAACAACAGGGGTGTGGAAATTTTATTTAAAAAAAACTACTTGTCCACGGGACTAAAATGGAGCAAAATCTACTTGTCCCTCATGACGATCCACTTGTCCGGGCCAATTTTCGCTTTTACGCTCAAATTTTTTCCTCCTCACCCTATAATAGCCATAAATACCTACTATAAGGATACCTTTAAATTTTTCAATAACATATTCTCTGAACCAAAAAAAAAAAAAAAATATATATATATTTATTAAGGGAAGTGAAATTGAAATAGTAAAAGATAATTTAGCAGATTTGGTGGTTTTCTTTTCTGCGCCATTTATCTTGTGGTTGAGGTAACATGTTAGTTTTATACTTTAGGCGCCTGATTACAGCAATACCAGATTTGTATCGTTTACGTCATGTTTTACTAATTCTGAACGTTTTCTAATTTTTTTAATTGCCATTTTTTAACCCCTGTAGCTTTATTTTTTTTCCGCATACCAGGCTGTATGAGGGCTCATTTTTTGCGCCATAATCTGTTTTTTGTATCGGTACCATTTTGGTATTGATCTGACTTTTTAATCACTTTTTAACTTTTTTTTCTGGGATATTATAAAAATTGCAAATCTGTGGTTTGGTATTTTTTTTACATTTACCGTAACGGAAACATAATGTTATATTTTAATAGGTTGTACAATTACGCACAAAGCGATACCAAATATGTTTATTTTTATTATGTTTGCATGTTTTTATATAGGAAAAGGGGGTGATTTGAACTTTTAACATGGAAGGGGTTAATGCAGCGGTCTTCAAACTGTGGCCCTCCAGATGTTGCAAAACTACAACTCCCAGCATGCCCGGACAGCCAACGGCTGTCCTGGCATGCTGGGAATTGTAGTTTTGTAACATCTGGAGGGCCAAAGTTTGAAGACCACCGGGTTAATGTGTGTTTTTCAAACTTTTTTTTTATTTTTTTATTTTTTTTTACACTTTATTACACTTATAGGAGGAATCAGATTCCTCAGACAGATGAATAGAGTTCTATTGAACTCTATTAATCTGTGTGCTCTGTGATCCATTGATAGAGCCCGGCCCAGCCAGGATCTATCAATGACAGAGCCACAGGACAGCAGGGAACAGAGGTAAGTCCTCCGGCTACCTCCATAGTGGATCGCCCCCCTGCGATTGCGCTGCGGGGGGGGGCGATCCACCCCACTAGCCCACCAGGGAGCATTCACATCTCCCTTTAGACGCCGCTGTCAGCTTTGACAGCGGCGATCTAAAGGGTTAATAGCCAGCCGCGGCGATTGCCGCATGCTGGCTATTAGCGGCGGGCCCCGGCTACTGAGAACAGCCAGGGGCTGCAGAGTATGGAGCGGGCAGGAATCCCGAGCCCGCTCCATACTCCCCTGTGAGCGCCGCAAGCATCTCCCCGTGCAGACGTGCGTCCTCCCCTCAGCTCTCCGAAGCTACAGCTGGGGGAATGAAGACAGAGGACGCAGGTCTGCACAGGGAGAAATAAGCCACGCCCCCTCATCTCCCCCCGCATGTCTGCAGAGCAGGGGAGAGAAGACCAATACACAGCTTCTCATCTCCCCTGCTCTGCTTCGGAGGACACAGGCTGCAGAGTATGGAGCGGGCAGGAGTCGGGAGCCTGCTCCATACAGACTGCAGATCGCCGCCGCACTTGTCAGGTCCGGCCCTGCTTGCCCGAAGTCGGGCTAAGGGCCGGCGAAATTCACCTGCCCGGCGCCCAAAACTGCTAGTCCCGGCGTCGGGCGATAGGAATTCCACATCCCTGGAACAAACAACAGCAATTTTTTATTAATTTTTTTTGTTTAGTTTTTTTTTTTTTAAAGTTTACGCCGGTTGCTATACAGGGTCATTATTAATGATCCTGTACAGAAACCAGCGTAAATTTGAACTATTAAAATAAAATGTTAATGATTTACTAACATTTAATTTTAATAGTTCAGACAATTAGCCATGCGGCAGTATCAGATATGTAAAAATTATGATTTTTGTATAGCAAAAGGAAAAGGTGGAGCTATTTTTTATTGGGGGGCAGTTTATTTACATTTAATTTGTTTTTACTTTGCACTTTTTCTATAGCACTCATATACACATGGGGTATTTGCAGACTGCAGAGTAAGGCTGGGCGGTATACCGGTATTGAAATTTATACCGAAATTTTTGGGCTGCACGATATTAATTTTTCCCATACCGCAATACCGGTTGGGCCCCTGTCCCTTGGGAATGAATTATCAGCCCAGTGCTGCGCTGTCCCCACTTCGGGGAACTAGTCATATGTGGCCCGCCAGCGCTGTTCTGCTCCCCCCCACCAAATCATGTGACCCGCCAGCGCTGTTCTGCTCCGCCCCCCCCCCCCACCAAATCATGTGACCCACCAGCGCTGTTCTGCTCCCCCCCAATTAATTATCAGCCCAGCGGGGTACTACTCACATGTGTCACCCGCAAGCACTGCCCTCCTCCTCTTTGTTGGGGGCCGCCGGCGCTGAAACTCTATACTGTACGCCAGTGGTCTCCAACCTGCGGACCTCCAGATGTTGCAAAACTACAACTCCCAGCATGCCCAGACAGCCAACAGCTGTCTGGGCATGCTGGGAGTTGTAGTTTTGCAACAGCTGCAGGTCCGCAGGTTGGAGACCAATGCTGTACGCTGTATCCCTATGCCCGAGCTGCAAAAGATAAAGAAAATAAACTAACTTAGGCTGGGTTCACACCACGTTTTTGCAATACAGTTCCCGTATCAGGTTTTTGAGGAAAAACGGATTCCTCACAACCTGACTAAACTGTATCAAAACATGTGTACAAATTTTAACCCGTATACAGTTAAAAACCGTATACGGTTTTAAAAATGACATCCGTTGAAAAAAACGTATGCGTTTTTAACTTTTCACTTCATTTTGAATAAAGTTTTACTTGTTTGATCGAAATTCCAAGAAAAAAAACTGTGCAAGTCAAAAACCGTATGGTGAAAAACGGATGGAACTGTATGCACATACAGTTCTGTACGGTTTCCATTGACTCCCATGTTAAAAAAAAACGTATACGGTTTAATACAGTTTTTCAACCGGACCTAAAACCGTGGTAGACTACGGTTTTGGGTACAGGAAAAAAACCTGACAAAACCGTACAGGGTGCAAAACGGACACAACCTGATGCATCTTTTGGCATACGGTTTTCAATGGAGAGTCAATGCATACGTTTTCCAATACGGTTCCATACGGTTTTCACATAGAAAACGTATATGGGAACTGTATTGCAAAAACGTGGTGTGAATGCACCCTTACCTACATTGGCCTTACGCTGGGGACGGGAACGTCGGACAGCCGTCAGCCTATTACCGGCCGGAGCGATGTCCCGCCCCGGCCAGTGATAGGCTGAGCCCACTGTCATGTAAGGAGCTCTGGCCGGGTTCTTACATTAATCTATCACTGGTCGGGGCGGGACATAGCTCCGGCCGGTGATAGGCTGACGGCTGTCTGACGTTCCAGTCCCAAGGAACAGCGTGAGGCCGACGTAGGTAAGTTAAAGTTTATTATCTTTATCTTTTGAATCCCGGGCATAGGGATACAGCGTACAGCAGTGGTCTCAAACCTGCGGACCTCCAGCTGTTGCAAAACTACAACTCCCAGCATGCCCGGACAGCCGTTGGACAGCTTTGCAACATCTGAAGGTCCGCAGGTTGGAGATCACTGACGTACAGTATAGAGTTCCATCAAAGGCGGCCCCCAACAAAGAGGAGGAGGGCAGTGCTTGCGGGTGACACGTGAGGATTAATTGGGGGGGAGCAGAACAGCGCTGGTGGGTCACATGATTTGGGGGGGGGGGTGGTGGTGGTGGTGAAAGAAATACAGTTATATACCGTGGAACCGCCATAAGTTACAAAAACACCGTGATACACATATTTAGTCATACCGCCCAGCTCTACTGCAGAGCATTGCACCTGACCCATGTCTGTAGTACAGATACTAGGATGCAATGCTCTGCACCCCCCCATGTGTATAGCAGTGTATATGTACTACATACACACTGTTTTACCAATGTGGGTATGTGCAGAGCATTGCACTCTTGTGTCTGTACTACAGAACCTCCTGCTGTCCTACAGCTGTTCGGGATGCCGTGATTTCGCCAGCCCCCTGAGCTAACCGGCATTAGTTTACTTTCACTTTAGACGCGGCGTTCAACTTTGAGCGCAGCATCTAAAGGGTTAATAGCGATCAGTGCCACGCGCTATTAGCCACGGGTCCCGCCCGTTGTTACACGTCGTGGCCCCGCATTATATAAAGGGAGTGGGCGGAGGGCATACAGGTACACCCTCTGTCCCCAACAGGTTAAAACCTGTGTAGAGGAAGAGTGGTGCAGTTGCCCATAGCAACCTGATTTCTACTTTCATTCTTCACAGGACTCTCAAAATTAAAGAAGCAATCTGATTGGTTGCTATGGGCAACAGCTCCACTCTTCTGCACAGGTTTTGTTAAATCCCCCCTAATTGACTAAATTAGGGCACCTAGTCAATGGTGAGTGTACATGTATACAACAGAATCCCTTTTTGACAGATTGCAGACTTATACATGACATGGAGCGCACAGGAGATGTGAATCCACCGTTAATATTTTTTCCAGAAGCCTATGTAACATATCACGGTTCCATACACACATAGGGAAAATATCAAAACGATGTGCAGACATCTCTGTGCTCTGACCGGTTTGGGTCCCAGTCACTTCATGGCCCGAGCGTCGTGTGCTAGGGACTAAGTTTGCGAAATTTTCTGATTGCATACAAGTTTTGGCTTCGACTAAGAAACATGACTTGCAACACTTTTCAGTCCGAGACAAAATTCATATGTTAGGAAAAGGACCCAAATGTATTCACCAGCCGCCTTCGCTCAAGCCATTGAAATGAATGAGGCCTCAGCCTGTCCAAGCACAGATACGTACGTCACCATGTCATTTTGACAATTTCCCGGCATACCCATGCTTTAACCTGTTAACCCCTTAACGACGCGTATATTTACGTCCTGCGCCGGCTCCCGCCATATGAAGCCGATCGCGGTGATGTGCGGTATTAACCCTTTAGAAGCGGCGGTCAAAGCTGACCGCTGCTTCTAAAGCGAAAGTGAAAGTGACCCGGCTGCTCAGTCGGGCTGTTCGGGACCGCCGCGGTGAAATCGCGGCGTCCCGAACAGCTGACAGGACACCGGGAGGGCCCTTACCAGCCTCCTCGGTGTCCGATCGGCGAATGACTGCTTCGTGCCTGAGATCCAGGCAGGAGCAGTCAAGCGCCGATAACACTGATCACAGGCGTGTTAATACACGCCTGTGATCTGTGTAAAAGATCAGTGTGTGCAGTGTTATAGGTCCCTATGGAACCTACAACACTGCAAAAAAAATGTAAAAAAAAGTGTTAATAAAGGTCATTTAATCCCTTCCCTAATAAAAGTTTGAACCACCCCACTTTTCCCTTAAAAAAAATAAAAGTGTAAAAAAAAAAAAAAAAATAAAGTATGTGGTATCGCCGCGTGCGCAAATGTCCGAACTATAAAAATATATCATTAATTAAACCGTATGGTCAATGGCGTACGCGCAAAAAAATTCCAAAGTCAAAAAAGGCGCATTTTTGGTCACTTTTTATACCATTAAAAAATGAATAAAAAGTGATCAAAAAGTCTGATCAAAACAAAAATCATACCGATAAAAACTTCAGATCACGGTGCAAAAAATTAGTCCTCATACCGCCCTGTACGTGGAAAAATAAAAAAAGTTATAGGGGTCAGAAGATGACATTTTTAAACGTATACATTTTCCTACATGTAGTTATGATTTTTTCCAGAAGTGCGACAAAATCAAACCTATATAAGTAGGGTATCATTTTAACCGTATGGACCTACAGAATAATAAGGTATAATTTTTACCGAAATATGCACTGCGTAGAAACGGAAGCCCCCAAAATTTACAAAATGGCGTTTTTTCTTCAATTTTGTCACACTATTTTTTTTTCCGTTTCGTCGTGAATTTTTGGGTAAAATGACTGATGTCACTGCAAAGTAGAATTGGTGACGCAAAAAATAAGCCATAATATGGATTTTTAGGTGGAAAATTGAAAGGGTTATGATTTTTGAAAGGTAAGGAGGAAAAAACGAAAGTGCCAAAACGGAAAAACCCTGATTCCTTAAGGGGTTAAGGACCCATGACGTACACGTACGTCATGAGTCCGCTCCCGATCTATAATGCGGGGCCAGGGCATGGTCATAGCGAGTGAGGCCCGGGACCCGTGGCTAATAGCGCGCGGCATTGATCGCGGTGCCGCGCACTATTAACCCTTTAGACGCGGCGTTCAAAGTTGAACGCCGAGTCTAAAGTTAAAGCATGCCGGTTTGCTCAGGGAGTTGTTTGGGATCTCCCCGGCAAAATTGTGGCATCCCGAACAGCTTACAAGACAGCTGGAGGATCCCTATCTGCCTCCTTGCTGTCCGATCGCCGAATGACTGCTCAGTGCCTGAGATCCAGGCATGAGCAGTCAAGCGGCAGAATCATCGATCACTGGTTTCCTATGAGAAACCAGTGATCAATGTAAAAGATCAGTGTGTTCAGTGATATAGGTCCCTATGGAAGCTTTAACACTGCAAAAAAAAAAAAGTGAAAAAAAGTGAAGATCATTTAACACCTCCCTATTAAAAGTTTGAATCACCCCCCCCCCCCCCCTTTTCCCATATAAAAAAAGTGTAAATAAAAATAAGCATATATGGTATCACCGCGTGCGGAAAAGTCCGAATTATAAAAATATATCGTTAATTAAACAGCACAGTCAATGGCGTACGAGCAAAAAAAATCCAAATTCCAAAACAGTACATTTTTGGTCACTTTTTATATCATGAAAAAATGAATAAAAAGCGATCAATAAGTCCCATCAATGAAAAAATGGTACCGCTAAAACCTTCAGATCACGGCGCAAAAAATGAGCCCTCATACCGCCCCATACGCGGAAAAATAAAAAAAAGTTATAGGGGTCAGAAGATGACAATTTTAAACGTATTCATTTTCCTGCATGTAGTTATGATTTTTTCCAGAAGTCCGACAAAATCAAACCTATATAAGTAGGGTATCATTTTAATCATAAGGACCTACAGAATAAAGAGAAGGTGTCATTTTTACGGAAAAATGTACTACGTAGAAACGGAAGCCCCCAAAAGTTACAAAACTGCTTTTTAAAAAAAAATTGTCACAATGATTTTTTTTCCGTTTCACCGTAGATTCTTGGGTAAAATGACTGACGTCATTACAAAGTAGAATTGGTGGTGCAAAAAATAAGCAATCATATGGATTTTTAGGTGAAAAATTTAGAGTTATGATTTTTTAAAGGTAAGGAGGAAAAAACAAAAATGCAAAAACGGAAAAACCCCAGGTCCTTAAGGGGTTAAAGGCACAAATTGGGGTGCGAACCCAGCCTAAGGCTGGGTTCACACCACGTTTTGTTAAATACGGTTCCCGTATACGGCTGGGAGGAGGGGGGCTGGGCTTAATCACGGCACCCGCACTCCGCCGTATTCGGGAACCGTATTTAATGCATGTCTATGAGCCGACCGGAGTGAACCGCAGCATCCGGTCGGCTTCGTTTTCGGACGTATGCGGTTTTCCGACCGCAGACAAAAACGTGGTCGACCATAGACATGCATTAAATACGGTTGCCGAATACAGCTGAGTGCGGGCGCCGCAATTAAGCCCCGCCCCCCTCCTCCCAGCCGTAAAAACGTGGTGTGAACCCAGCCTAAGACTATGTTCACATTGTTGACACAACCATACTACTTTTACAGAGTTCCATGCACTTTACTTTTTTTTTGTTTACTGGACTCAGATCTGGTTGGGTGTTGGGGCTGTTGTGACACTTTGTATATCCATGTATACACTACCATACCATTTAGTCACTTTGCCAATGTAACATTGAGGGCAGAAAGGGGGAGATTAAAATCTGTCCAGCAGAAAAGTTGCTGAGTTGCCCAAAGCAACCAATCAGATCACTTCTTTCAGTTATGAAAATAAAAAAAGCTATGTGATTGGTTGCTATGGGCAACTCAGCAACTTTTCCTCTATACAGGTTTTGATAAATCTCCCCTGTAATGTGAACTTAGCCCAACAAATCCTGATGGGCCCTACTGACCTATAACACGGTCTGTCAGGATATTCAGTATTTTTCCAGGAATATTGATATATACTTTACTTATTCCCGCAGCCATATAAGTTTACAGAGAATATATAGTTATTATACGTAGAGTCAAAAAAATAAATGCTGGTGCAATAAAATTACAGGACTGAGAACCCAACCACAACTACGAGAGCCAGGATATAACACATATGGCAGCACTACTCTAAGTCACTGACCGGCATCGTTACGGTCCTATAGCGGGTCCTGGGAAGCAGCGATCACACACCGGCCCGTCCCTCACTCGGGCACTTCCAAAGCTCCGCTTCTCCCCGGCTCAGGGCGCGGGAAATTCACTCAGCTACCAGTGTGTCAGATGCGGGGTCATACCAACTCTATGCCGGAAACGAGGGGGAGAATATTTTAGTTCTTGACGCTCATTTCCATGCTCAGAAATCAGTTCTCAAATAGAAAAAAAAAACGTACTTGAGTATTTATAAAAAAAAAAAAAAACAAGTTAAAAATTAAAAAGTGACAGTTTCTTGCACTTTTTCGATAAGAGTTGTCTTAATACATCGCGCTCCCTATACTTGTGATAAGTGGTAGAGTCTGCAGGCAGTTGGCGGGCTCTGAGTAACTCGTGTGGAAGCAGAAGACTCTTGCTGTGTGACTGACCGGACACCTCACATCGCCGGAGTCACTGGAGAACAACAAATACTCATGTGACTTGGTGTATTTGACACAGGTTTCTGGTTGACAATGGCGTCCTGCAGGGGTGTAGGACCCACTATGAATCTGTCTCAAGGAGCAGTACATTCAGGAGACGGATCTGTCAGGACTGTAGGAGGCAGGCTGTGCACTGAGGTTAGGGCTGGGTGCTCTACAGCCTGTGCAGGCGCCATAAACCCCTTAAGGACTCTTGGTTTTTAAGTTTTTGCACTTTCGTTTTTTCCTCCATACCTTTTTAAAAATCATAGCACTTTCAATTTTCCACCTAAAAATCCATATTATGGCTTATTTTTTGCGGTAACAATTCTAATTTGCAGTGACATTAGTCATTTTACCCCAAAATTCATGGCGAAACAGGAAAAATCATTGTGCGACAAAATTGAAGAAAAAACACCATTTTGTAACATTTGGGGGCTTCCGTTTCTATGTAGTGCATTTTTCGGTAAAAATGACACCTTATCATTATTCTGTAGGTCCATATGATTAAAATGGACCGCCGCTTCTAAAGTGAAAGTATCCCGGCTAGTCAGTTGGGCTGTTCGGGACCGCCATGGTGAAATCGCGGCATCCCGAACAGCTTACAGGACACCGGGAGGGCCCTTACCTGCCTCCTCAGTGTCCGATCGACGAATGACTGCTCCGTGCCTGAGATCCAGGCAGGAGCAGTCAAGCGCCGATAACGCTGATCACAGGCATGTTAATACACGCGAGTGATCAGCATACGAGATCAGTGTGTGCAGTGTTATAGGTTCCTATGGGACCTATAACTGCAAAAAAAAAGAAAATTTTTTAATAAAGGTCAATTTAACCCCTTCCCTAATAAAAGTTTCTAAAGGGTTAATACCGCACATTGCCGCGATCGGCGATGTGTGGTACTAGCCGCGCTGAGACCCCGCTTCATATCGCGGGAGCCGGCGCAGGACATAAATATACGTCCTGCGTCGTTAAGGGGTTAAAGTATACCTGTCCTTAACAAGAACTTTTTATAATGTAGAAAATATTATGAGGGGCATTTATCAAATGTTAACTTGCTTTTTGCTCACTTTAGAGTAAAACCACTTGCCGGGAAAGTAGCGTCCATGCGTCAAATTTATGAAATGGAGCACAGCTGTAGATGAATGTCCGCTAAACTGCTCTGGCAGACCGTAAGACAATTGTATTAAAAGTCATACGGGCCTTAATACAGTTGTCACATGGAGCGATAAAGGGCAGGGTTGAAATGCTTTGTGAATTCTACATCTGGCCCGTGTGACTTTTTGCAGATGTGACCGCTGCAAAGTGAACTAAATAAATTCACTTTGTGTTCATAAAAATTAAGGGGTACTCCGGCGCTAAGACATCTTATCCCCTATCCAAAGGACAGGGGATAAGATGCCTGATTGCGGGCGTCCGGCCGCTGGGGACCCCATGATCTTTCATGCAACACCCCGGTACAATCAGTCCCCAGGCATGTTCGCTCTGGGTCTGATTACTGGCAATCACGGGGCCGGAGCATTCTGACATCACGACCCCACCCCCATGTGATGTCACATTCTGCCCCCTCAATGCAAGCCTATGGGAGGGGGCGTGACAGCTGTGACATGCTCCCGGATCACACAGCAGGCTCTATGGTTTATGGTTCAAGGACCTTTTGGAGGAAGTCAGGTGATCGCCCACCATGCATTGTAACGGTGAGTGACAGCTGACTCGGACCAATCCAAAACGGCCCTGCTCATATAAGGGAGCGGCGGCCATTACTCTCTCTCTTTCCTCGTGGGCTGCTGATGGAGGAGGATCTGCGCAGCTGTCGTCAGCAGTGACTAGGCCCAAGCCTTGCAGCAATGGCCATCTTACAAAACTGTGAGTTATCTCAATCCCTGTTAAGTCTGCAACATCACTGGACCTAAACAGACCCCTAAATCCGGACGGATCTCTGCATCAATCCTAATTCTATTAGTCCTTTGGATAAGCTAATGGTCTGCGGCATTTGTCAATCACTGCCGTACTACATAGAGACTGTATTGCTAAGACTGTTGCTGTTAATTGGATGTACCGCAAGTACCTCAGTAAAGTTTATAACAAGTTCATCCCTATTATGGACCTTCATTCATTTAAGCACGCACCTATCGTTTCTGGGAAGGGTGGCGATAGGCCAAAGATTTACCTCAGCATATTAACCCTCACCCTGGTGTCACGAGTGACAAGGGTTAAAGGGGTTCTCCGGTGCTTACACATCTTATCCCCTATCCAAAGGATAGGGGATAAGATGCCTGATCGCAGGAGTCCTGCCGCTGGGGACGCCCGTGATCTCCCCGCCGCTGGGGACAGCTATCGCGCCCCCTCCCGTAGGCTTGCATTGAGGGGCGGAGCCTGACGTCACACGGGGCGGAGGCGTGACGCCCGGTGGTCACCTGTAATCAGATCCGGAGCAGACACGCTCCGAGGACTGATTACAAACGGGGTGCCGCGTGCAAGATCACTTGGATCCTTTGGAAAGGGGATAAGATGTGTAAGCACCGGAGAACCCCTTTAAGTTAACCCCTCATATACCGAAGCAACACCCCAACTACACTACACCCCCAAGGCCCTACCACAAATGTATATTACAAATATACATATAGTAGTAGTATCTACATTATATCAAACGTTTTTGTTAATGACAGGTACACTTTAACTAGGCAGGGTGTACATCCATGCCCTGGTCACAGTCCAGGGGTAAGACGTGCACTGACAAGCTGAGCACTCTTCATACCGATAAAAGCTACAGATCACAGCGCAAAAAAAAAGAGCCCTCTTTCGGGCCCCATATACAGATAAATAAGTGTTTTTGAAGAGGGCTATATTTGACATACTCATTTTCTTACAAATAGATATAGGGGGAGATTTATCAAAACCTTTGTAGAGGAAGAGTATGTTCACACTGAGGAATTGGAGAGGATTTCCGCTCGCTTATTCCTCCAATTCATTCAGCAGTGCCAAACCCGCTTGATTTGAATTGAATTCCGCTCCTGATTTCACATTGAGGAATTTTTGCGAGCGGAATGGTTTTGCGAGCGGAATTCCATTCCGCATGAAGAATGAATATGTTCTTTCTCCATGCAGAATCTGTGTCTAAATTCCCATAGACCGCAATGTAAAAAAAAATTTCCCCACAAAACACGATTCCGCACGGAATTCGTGCAGAATTTGCACGAAAAAAAAAAAGCCTAAATCTTATTGGTGGTTGTAGTCCAGCAAAAACACCCAGTTTACTCCTATATTCTGTTCGGGAAATCAGTACATTACATGATGTGTTACCAGCACTGACCTGGCCAATGTCAGCTCCTTCTTCCATAGTATATACAGAACTAAAGAACCCATTCAGTAGCTTCGCCTTCTCTTGATCGCCCGTGACAACCTCCATTATCATTATTAAGGGGTCCTACATGCTCTGTCCTTGTTTTTTTTTTTTATTTATATATCTAAAAAATATTTAGGATTAGTTTTGCTTTCTTTGGCCACCTGTCTCTCATTTTGAATTTTTGCAGTTTTTATAAAATTTTTACAGATTTTATTAAGCTCCTTGTACTGTTTAAATGTTATAGCTGACCCATCAGATTAGAATTTTTTGAAGGCTATTTTTTTGTTGTTTATTGCTCTTTTAACATCATTTGTCAGCCATGTAGGATTTAGTTTTAATCGTTTATATTTGTTCCCCTTTGTTATATATTTAGCTGTATAGTTATTTAGAGTTGATTTAAAGATGTCCCATTTACCTTCTGTATCAGTATTTGAGAACACCTCCCCCCTAATAAAAGTTTGAATCCCCCTGCTTTTCCCATTTAAATTTTTTTTTAACAAAAATAAACATATGTGGTAACGTTGCGTGCGTAAATCTCCAAACTATAAAAATGTAACATTACTTTAACCGCACAGTCAATGGCGTATACGTAAAAAAAAATACCAAGTCCAGAATTGTGTAATTTTTGGTCACTTTCTATACCTTAAAAACATTATAAAAATTGATCAAAAAGTCTTATCAAAACAAAAATGATACTGATAAAAACTACAAATCTCGGCGCAAAAAATAAGGCCTCACACATCCCTGTATAAGGAAAAATAAAAAGTTATAGGGGTCAGAAGAGGACATTTTTAAACATGCAAATTTTTGTACAAAAAGTTATAATTTTTTAAAATAGGTATTATTTTAATTGTGTGGACCTACAGAATAAATATAAGGTGTAATTTTTTACCTAAAAGTGCACTGCATGGGATTGAAAGCCCCAAAAGTTACAAAATGGTGTGGGGGAGGTCAATTTTGCCCCACAAATAATTTTTTTTTTTGTTTTGCCATAGGTTTTGTGGTGAAAATATTGATGTCATTACAAAGTAAACTTGGTGGCGCAAAAGACAATCCCTCATATGGGTCTGTAGGTGTAAAATTGAAAGTGTTTAGTTTTTTCCTCCTCCCCTTCTAAAAATCATAAGTCAAAAATGAAAAATGGCCCAGTCCCCGAGGGATTAAAATTCTACTGCGTTACATTGATCTAGGGATCGACCGATATGGTTTTTTTAGGGCCGATAATCGGTGGAGGTTAGGGCCGATAGCCGATAACTTATACCGATATTCCGGTATACGTTATCGGCTATTTATCCCCCCACGACACCGCTGCAGAGCATTGATTTAAAGCGGGTGCTTTAAATCAATGCACTGCAGTGGCTTTTGCGGTGCCATAGGCTGCCGCCGCCACCCGCTTCTCTCCCCCTGCCTGTCCGGGGGTCCTGAGACATCACCGCCACCGCCACCCCCCCCCCCCCCCCCCAAACCTGCCGCACCGACCGGCCCCATTGCCTCCCCCATCCCCGGTTTTATAATTACCTGTTCCCGGGGTCCACTCCACATCTGGCTCCGGTGGCGTCCTCCTGAACTGTCACTGTGCGCACTGACGGTCACGTTGCGCACGTCACGTCACTCGTCATTGCGCACAGCGTAACGCAGGACGCAGCAGGAGCAAGAAGTAGCGTGGGCTCCGGGAACAGGTAATTATAAAACCCGGGAATGGGGGGGGGAGCGGTCGCGGTCCGGGGGGCGGGGCATTATCGGTAAGGTAATTGCCAATACCGATAATGCCCGAAATCGTGATTATCGGCCGAATCGGTCGATCCCTAAATTGATCCATGTAATCTGCACTCTAATGCAGCAATCTCTAAGAGAAGGATGCAGAGGCACAGTTTAGGCCTTGGGCTGCCTCAGCAATCAATCGGCGTTCACTATTGATGCTGGCTGATCGCAGAGGGCATCTGCCGGTTACGGCAAGCTAAAGACGAACCCCCTCACCTGACCCATGATATACCGGTACGTCATGGGTCGTGAAGATGTTAAATTGCTTATCCTGGGTTACATCCTAATAATTGATAGTACTGTATCTGCTACAATCAGTAAGTATCTCTTATCTGTACTGTATAGTGCAGCCTGCATCATGTAGACCCACCCAAAGGACGCAGGTCTTGAGCGGTACAGGGACAGCTTCAGGCTGCTGTGGATGTTGCACACCTGCTCCAGGACTGAACGTTACTGCTAGTGCACACTGACAGCCAGTGATCCTTCGACCATCACAGCATTGTCCAAAGATATGTCCTCGTCAGATGGAGGTCTGGAAGCACCAGACACAGAAGCCTTGGCTTTCTTGTTTTTGACTTGGGAGCCCCCATGGTAAAGGCGGAGGAGGGACTGCAAAGTGGGAGCGATTCCTGGCAGAGCACAAGCCCACAGCACAGCTAACGCACTTGCTACTTCTACTGTGTGGTGCACCCCTTCAGGGAGCCCTGAAGGGGTGCACCACACAGTAGAAGTAGCAGAGCGGACATGAACAAATGTCTCTTAGGGTATAGCACCAGCCCACAGCAAGCAGACACACTTGCAAGGCCAGCACTGGGGAGGCATCAATTAGGGTACACTGCTAACTTGCAGCACTGCAGCCACACTTTGAGGGGTACTCCAGTGGAAAACAAAAAATTTTTAAATCAACTGGTGCCAAAAAGTTAAACAGGTTTGTAAATTACTTCTATTTAAAAATCTTAATCCTTCCAGTACTTATCAGCTGCTGTATGCTACAGAGAAAGTCATGGAAACCCTCAAGAGCACAAGCTGAAGAAGAACCACAAGGGTGAGGATCACGCGGAGCACCCCAAAAATACCACCTTGGGAGCACAGGGACAACAGACCAGCCGCTGTCAACACAGGGACTGATACCTCTGTGATACATCCAAGGGAAAGCTAGACAGAAGTTTCTCTATATCTTGAATATGGGCTATTTCTACAAACCACTCTTCAGGGGCGGGGGGCGTGTGGTCGTGGCAGCTTGGAGAAGATGTCATGCAAGGGACTTTTTATATTTTGATTGAGACATTGGAAACATAGAGCAGGGCTGCCTCGAGGGGTGGGACCCGAACCCCTGTTACTTCAAAAATGACCCGAAGGACTGTGCACCGCCAGTCTGCCTCCATTTTATGCTGACCTCAGCATAACCGACAGGCTTTGTTTAGGCTAGAGCTACATGGCAATTTGAAGATCGCAATATAACATTGTGATATTGTATGTAATAAGTGTCAATATGGTTGCATTGTGATAACTGCAGCGCAACAGTCACAAAAAAAATCTATCTTTGATGGATTTTTAGTTGCAGGTTGCACGTGATTTTGTCACCATTTACATTAATATAAGTTACATTTGACCTACTTGTGATTTATCTGTGATTTGGCTATCTTTTAACCACTAAATTGTAACTAATAAGGTCATGTGACTTGGCTAAGCTTTGCTGTCATGCACCATGTCACTGTTTAGCCTTAAAGGGGTACTCCAGGGAAAACTTTTTTTTTTTAATGAACTGCTGCCAGAAAGTTAAACAGATTTGTAAATTACTTCTTTTAAAAAATCTTTATCCTTCCAATACTTATTAGCAGCTGAATACTACAGAGGAAATTCTTATATTTTTGAATTTCTTTTTTGTCTTACATCTGTGGGCCTACATCTACCTATGGGGGCAATATGGGAGCCCACACCTAGCTATGGGGGCAATATGGGCACCTACACCTACCTATGGGGGCTTAAAATATATATATGGGGGCACTGTACTATCTGACTGTACAATTGAATCCTGCAGTGTCGACACCGAGAAGGAAGAACAGATCACATGACCTCTTATCATGTGACCTGTAAAGAGATGTGAGAGAAGGTGGGACTGGGCAGCAGTATTCAGCAGTAGGAGCAGAATTCGGCAAGTTCCTGTACAGGGGTCATGGAGGAATTGAGTGGTGTGTGTACAGGCAGGTACTTGTGTGAATAATGTACACCACATCTACATCATGATTGGGGTCTCTGAGAGGTACGGTCATAAGACCCCCTCTGTAGCCTCTATGCCCCTCTGTAGTTATAATGCCCACTGTGCAGTACAGAGGGCATATTACTGGCAACAGGGGGCATTATGACTGTACAGGGGCATAGAGGTACAGAGGGGGCATTATGACTGTGTTGGATAAAGGGGGGGTATAACGACTGCACAGGAGGCATAGTAGATACAGAGTGGGCATATTACTGGCTAAAGAGGGGGATTATGACTGTACAGGGGCACATATAAATTAAGCAAAAATGAAGCTCAATTTGGTACCGTCATGCAATATTGAGTGGTTCTGTCCCTTTTGGCTCCTCCCCTTTGATACGCCCCTTTATGGCTCCACCCCCGCATAGCCACACCCAGTTATATATATCCCCTCAGACTTGTGGGGGTTCCTATGCCCCTGCCTGGAGACAAATGCAATAGTCTCATTGAGAGTTACAGAAATCACTTTATTGATCGTAATGGAGATCCCACTAGTTTAAAATTCCTGGGAATAGAAAGAGTTAACTATAAGGAAGGAGTGGATCGTCATAGAGCCCTGTTACAACGAGAAGCCAGGCTAATCTTAGAGTTGAACGCCCAGGGAAATCTAGGGTTAAATGACCGTTTAGATCTTAGTGTGTTTTTGTAATCCTATGTAGCACTCCATGTAATTAATTGTTATGGATTCACTGTATATGTTTTTAACTGTTTTATCTTGGATAACAAGTTACCTCCCCCCCTCTGGTGACATCACGCAGGGTGAAGGTATTTACCTGTGTGAAGATCCAGAGACGGGTTAGTCTGAAGAAACGGCCGGAGGGGCGTGAAACAATTGTCACTCAGTGTATTCCTACCGCTCCGGCGTCCCACGCCGCCGTCAGCAGACTGCCGCATCTATAATAAAGAAGCCGTGATCCACCTTCCGAACGTGAGTGCCTCCTGAATTTCTTATCTTTCTACTGCTTTACTTACACTTTATTGATCGTAGTGACTGCATCGAGAGGTTGCGCAACATAATATTAAGTTCTGGGTACCATCATTTTTGTCCAGGCCAGTTTAATTTCAAAATGATTCTGTTGAACTACAATTTAAAAGCAATGTCTGATTTTCATCAGGAAATTTTTATTCACCAGTTTCAAATTATTTCAGGGAGCATTGTAGGGTTTTCTGTCTTTAACAGAAAGGTACCAATAATCGTGTCCACGTCCGTATGTGTCTACCAGCTTTGCACATCTAGAGAGAGCAATAAAGCTGAAGCTCAGATTGAATAGAGAATGTGAATGGACATTTTCAAGTTATGCCATAGATTCTTAATTGGATTCAGGTCTGAGCTTCGAATAGGCCATTTTAGGATATCTAAACCATCCCATTGCAGCTCTGGCTGTTTTTTTTTTAGGGTCCATGGGGGAGATTTATCAAACCCTGTCCAGAGGAAAAGTTGCTGAGTTGTCCATAGCAACCAATAAGATCACTTCTTTCATTGTTCAGAGGCCTTTTCAAATATGAAAGAAACAATCTGATTGGTTGCTATGGGCAACTGGGCAACTTTTCCTCTCGACAGGGTTTGATAAATCTCCCCCCATATCCTGCTGAAACATGAACTCTTCCATCCAAGTCTCAAATCTTCAGTTAGAATCTTTGTGCACAGTGTTGAATTTCCGAGCACATAGCAAAAATGTTTAATTTTGGTCTCATCTGACCAGCGCACCTTTTTCCACGTTTGCTGTGTCTCCACATGAGGCAAACAGGATTTCTGTTTACCTCAGTGAAGGTCAGTTTTTAGATACAAATAAGTGACAGATTTTTCTGATGAAAAAATCTGTAGTCTGAGTACCATAAATGTTTGCAAACTATGGACACTCTTCTTGGATGTCAGAAATAAATAAAGGGGCACATCTAAGACTTGTACTGAACCCCATACTACAAACCAATCTTTATTTCTTTTATATATCTTTGTTTCCATAGTCTCAGTCTTTCGGTCAGGTTTCTAGAACTGCCATTCAGTTTGTTAGACCAATTTTTTGTCCTGCCAGTTCTTGTTCAGGAACATGATGTACCATCAGTAGGACTTTATATGACTTGACTGTGCGGCCAATTTACACTGGTAGCGCTTTGCCCATTCTGATGTCATACGAAGGTGAATGTTTGTTTGTAAACGGGTATCAGCAATTTAGGGTAATCAATAGGGTAAGTATATATAATGCCATATTAAGAAATGTCTTGTTGCAATTGGTGGAAGAAGAGGCATCTTGGTGTAACCATCAGTATGATTTTACCAAGGGAAGGTATTGTTTTGCCTTTTTTTTTTCTATTTTGTATACTTTTTTTGTGGCGTGGAATTGCATACCACACTTTTCTGCCCTTCATTAAAAAAAGTGTAATTTTTTTTTTTTTACATTAGAGCAAATGAAAAACCAAGAAAGTTAAATTAAAAGCCATTCTTTCCCATACATTTAATGTATCCAGTTCTAATTTTCAAATATGTGCATGATTTAAGTTGAATTTATCAATTTTAATATGCAAAATAAAGACTCAACAAGAAAAATGTATAATCTTTGTGTAAAAAACATAAAAATGTATAGAAAGGTATAGCTATACATTTAAAGGGTTGTCCCAGCTCACTCCTTCCGTCTTCTCCAGTCTGTTTTCAGCAGCTGAATGTGATCAGGAAAGCCGAAAGCAGCCAAGGTAGGGAAGTTAAACAACTCCTATTGATCTTAATGGAAGTTACGCAAACAGCATAGACACATGAGCCACTCTGATTACAGCCGTCACACCCCCTCCCATAGACTTGCATTTTGTGTTTATAAGACTATTGTATTTGGATTACCAGGGAAGATTCAGTAACGTTTTGTTTCCTTTTTAAGTTGTTTTCACGTTATCTATGTGTCCAGAGTTATCCTTACACTTCACACTATGGGGACAACTTACTTCACAAGGGAGTTTCAGATAAAACTTAAAAGTAAAAGGTAAAATACAGAAACTAAAAACTAATAGAGAAAATAAATCTTGATCTCCTCTTTTCTCCTTCTTTTGTTCTAATTGGATTTTTTTTTTTTTTTGGCCAGTCAATGACTTTGATATTGATCTGCTACAATTTTCTTTAACCCCTTAAGTACCAAGCCCATTTTCACTTTAAGGACCAGGCCTATTTTATCTTTGCATTTTCGTTTTTTCCTCCTTGCATTCTAAATCCGTAACTCTTTCTTATTTCCATCTACAGACCCATATAAGGGCTTGTTTTTTGCGTGACCAATTGTACTTTGTAATGAAACCTCTGATTTAAACATAAAATGTACGACGACCCCAAAAAATATTTTTTTAGGGAGGAAATTTAAATGAAAACCAAAATTTTGCACATTTTGGAGGGTTTTGTTTTCACACTGTACAATTTACAGTAAAAATTACGTGTTCTTTATTCTGTGGGTCAATACGATCAAAATGATACCCATGTCTAGATACTTATTATATTTTTGTACCGCTTAAAAAAAAAATTTCAAACATTTTGTACAAAATCAGTCATCTAAAATCGCCCTATTTTGACACTTATAACTTTTTCATTTTTCCGTTGAGGGCTCATTTTTTGCACCGTCATCTGAACTTTTTATCGATATCACATTTGCATTATTTTTACGCTTACGCCGTTTTTTTTTTTTCATGATCACGGATGTCGGCCATTACCGGCGGGTCCCCGGCTGCTGTTAGCAGCCGGAACCTGCCATGTATGACGCGAGCACCGCTCCGATGCTCGCGGTCATACACAGGACGTCCATTTACGTCCAAACCAGAATGTACATTTTTGTCCGTGGGCGTTAAGAGGTTAAAGGGTCACCATCCTTAAAAAAAAGACCTGTCAAGAGTTATAATTAGAAGAAATGGGAGAAATGCTCAGCTAAGCCCTTCTCTCCCTGTTTCTCTTGTTGCTACAGGAGATGGATTCTATAGAAAGTCTATGGAGCCTGTCTCCTGCAGCAAGGAGATGTAGAAGAGAAGTGTTTAGCTAAGTGCTTCTCTGTAATTGATCTACAGATCAGTGAGGTCTCAGAACCCAGATTCCAACCAATCAAGACCTTTGTCTTTATAACATGTCAAAACATTTTTTAACCTCTTAAGGACCAAGCCCATTTTAACCTTAAGGACCAGCCCAATTTTATTTTTGCGTTTTCATTTTTCCTCTTCGCCTTCTAAAATCCATAACTCTTTTATGTTTCTATCTACAGACCCATATAATGGCTTGTTTTTTGCGTGGCCAATTGTACTTTGTAATGAAACCTCTCATTTTACCATAAAATGTACAGCTATCCCCCCAAAAAAATTTTAGGGAGGAAATTTCTATGAAAACCACAATTTTGCACATTTTGGAGGGTTTCGTTTTCACACTGTACACTTTACGGTAAAAATGACATGTGTTCTTTATTCTTTGGGTCAATGCGATTAAAATGATTCCCATTAGAGATGAGCGAACTTACAGTAAATTCGAATTCGTCACGAACTTCTCGGCTCGGCGGTTTCTGACTTTAGCCTGCATAAATTAGTTCAGCTTTCAGGTGCTCCAGTGGGCTGGAAAAGGTGGATACAGTCCTAGGAGACTCAGGAAAGAGTATCCTAGGGCTGTATCCACCTTTTCAGCTCACCGGAGCACCTGAAAGCTGAACTTATTTATGCAGGCTAAAGTCAGCAACTGCCGAGCCGAGAAGTTCGTGACGAATCGAATTTACTGTAAGTTCGCTCATCTCTAATTCCCATAGCTAGATACTTATATATTTTTGTACCGCTTAAAAAAAATCAAAAACTGCCCTATTTTGACCACCTATAACTTTTTTTAATTTTTCCTTATATAGGGTGGTATGATTGCTCATTTTTTGCGCCGTCATATGTACTTTTTATCGATACCACATTTGCATATAAAAAACTTTTAGATCATTTTTTTTCGAATAAGATGTGACAAAAAAAGCAGCATTTTTGGACTTTTTTTTTATTTTTACGTTTACGCTGTTCACTGTACGGTATCATTAACAATATATTTTGATAGTTTGGACATTTATGCACATGGCAATACCAAATATGTTTATTAAAAAAAATTACGCTTTTTGGGGGGTAAAATGGGAAAAACTGACAATTTTCTTTTTTATTGATTTTTTTTTTTTTTTAACATTTTTAAATTTTTTCACCCTTTTTATGTCCCCATAGGGGACTATCTATAGCAATCATTTGATTGCTAATACTGTTCAGTGCTCTGCATAGAGCTTAGCACTAATAAGTATTATCGGTGATCTTATGCTCTGGTCTGCTCTATCTCAGACCAGAGCAGGAGACGCCGGGAGACAGACGGAGACAGGTGAGGGGACCTCCGTCCGCCATTACAGATGATCGGATCACCGCTGCAGCGATGTGGGCGATCCGATCATCTATTTTAACATGCTCATTGCCGCAGATGCCATGATCTGTACTAATCACGGCATCTGAGGGGTTAATGGCAGACATCCTCGCGATCGCGGATGACGGCCATTACCGGCGGGTCCCCGGCTGCTGCTAGCAGACGAAACCTGCCGTGTATGACGCGAGTACCGCTCCGATGTACGTCCTGGTGCGCGAAGTACCACCAAACCAGGACGTACATTTACGTCCGTGGTTGTTAAGGGTTTAAATGATAGTAACACAAGTTTTTGTGTGTAAACAACATAGCTGACAGCTTTTTTTTTTACTTTATACATAGTACTGTATAAAAGTATAGCATAGTATAAAAAGTAATTAATGAAACTATAAAAGAAACTGCTAATCGTCTTTTAGTTATTCAAACGTTTATTGAGTTTCCAAAGAAATGATCAGTTCATGTAGATGAACAATGACAAGTCCCTGTGTCCTGTGCTCAGCTTACAGCCGTAGATACAATTTTCACATATGTTTATATGAATGCATATACATGCATATGTGTATGCACACTCATATATATACATATAGTATTTATATAACATATTCACAGGGAATAAAAGGGAAATTATATTACTCTGATACTAATACATATATTTTATTTCTCAAAATAACATACTATGTGTTGAGGTTAGTAAAGACCATTATCAAGTATGAATTCCTTCTAGCTTCACTGATTTGGGTATTTATCTCCTGGTACATATTTTAGTAATTCAAAATCAACTCTAAGGAGAAGTTACAAGTATTGTAAACACAAATGTCTACACTACTGACAGTGGAAGACTGAATAACTTAACTATACTTATATACATATTTAACTTTGTAAACATCGCATTTTATCTTGAAATTAAATCATAGCACGTAAGTGAATTATTCAGATGTATAGGTAACTATATGTATGTCTCTCTGTGTGTCAATATATCTGTATGCATATCAATATATTTTTTTCATTTTTGTTTCAGTCCCTTTGTCGCTGAAATACCCAGCCCCTAAAGGCAATAAGTTGACAAAGTCTGCAATAAATAAGTAAATAAATAAGCAAATTAACATTAAAAGATAAATTCATAGTTGCCCAAATAATAAGCTGGCTAAAAGCTTCTACAGTATTTATTTTCTGTTTAAAGGTTCTAGCTTTATTTGCAAACTGTAAATTATTTTGCAACCATACATGCTGTAAAATGGTTGTACGTCCAGTCAGCCATTCCTGAAGAACCTATGTGTTTAATGTCCAATACTTGTCCAGATCTCTAATGGATGTCATAAAGTGACACAATGAAGCTGAATGGCAAAAAACTACTTATGTCCCCCTAGCCCTCCATGACTATAATGTTTATTTCTTTTTTAATTTATATAATTTCTCATGAGATGGGTAATATGAAACTAACAAGATGTTTTTTTGTTAAAAATAACCTTGAACTCACAACATCAAGCAACAGATGTACTGTCTGTCCCATGGCCTGCGCCCCACACTTTAAAGCGTACAGAAAGTCATATGTACTCAGTAAACATATACGTTGCTGATGATGAAAAAATATCGTTCAGAAATGTTTGGTGAATTTTTTTTTTTAAATTCATGCCTGGTTCATACATCCAGTCTTCAGTGTGAGAATCCCGTAAGTTTGATGACCTTGTATGTTGACTGCAATCCATCATTTTGTAGTGTTTAATAACGTTGTAGTGCATGCTCCAATAATGAAAGAGTATTAATGATTCTGACCCACAATCGCCCTTAATAATTGTTTTATTACTATCAAAGCTGTGTTGGGACTGAAACAGTAACCTGTAATTAAACATCATTTGCACCATACCAAATTCCATGAGTGCCAATATTTCAGCAAGATTCCCACTCAATGACATAAAGTCCCAGGCATATAATCTTTAAAACAGGAGTACCATTTGTTATTTTTACATGCACTAAACAGTTATGCCATTTACAGAGATGTAGACAATGGTCAGGGTGTTTAAGATGAAGAGATATATACCACAAAATAGAATTCTTGGCTAGAAAAGGTCGTATAATGATGTGATCAGACCTAAACAAAATCTAGCTTAATCATAGAAATATCTAGAGTGAAATTCAGTTTTTAAAAGACACACCTACTTACCGAAAGATTTTTTTTCGTTCAGAATCAAACCAAGAATTATTAATTATATTAATCAAGTATAATTAAACACATCTTTAACTCATTAATGTCCTCATGAAGCTGAATTCTCGATGCTGAAAACATCAGCATTGGGAAATTTCTTATAAGATAACTGTATCAGAAAGACAGAGTTTTAAAGGGCTTTTAGGAAACTAGGACAATCAACAAAACGTTTCCAGTCCGACAAAGGGAAGCTTGTTGTTCACTGTTATGAGGATTTTGATATACAAAGTAGTGTATCTTCCTTTCAGCCAAATTGTTGGTTTTTAACCCAATGTGATCTAAAATATTTGAAAAAGGAGTAATAAACATGCTTGCAAGCTGCCAATTAATGGCATTTTGTCTGAAAAGCACTAAGGTTTTCTTTAAGACTACAGGGCAAACAATTCCACACAGAGGGATATAATAAGTATAAGTTATGTGGGAAACACCTCCACTGTTACAGGATGTCTACAGAATGTTTTAATGTAAAATAAAAGAGGTTTTGGCCCATATTTTCCTCCACCCTCTTAAAAAACACAAAAAGAAAACATTTCCTTAAACCAGCAAAAAGTAAAACGCAGTATAAAGAAAATAATTTGTCTGAGATGTACAGCAGCATCAGAGGCGTAGTTAGGAAGGTGGGTGGGAAGTTTGATGGGGACCTTTGGCTGATGCTAATTAGATATCAATTGCTGACACTTAGGGGAGGCATTACTAAGCAATGTTTCCCTAGGTGCTATTTTTTTTGTCTGGCAGGGAGTATTGATCCCTATGGTTCAAGCAATAAACATCCTTCTGTGGGATATAAATGCTATATGAATTGCCCCTGAGTTGTATGGCCCCTTCAAACAACCCCACTTTCTTTGCCTCCATCTCCACTTCTGTGAGAAAGTCAAGCACATTAACTGTTCCTTCCTGATCCTACTTTAACACAATACCCACAGCCTGGTAAGAAAAGAAACATCTTTCAAAGTTTACCCCGACCCCCCAACACACTTCCCATGACGGATATTACGCTAACTATGCCCAAATTGTGTGCATGTATGGTTGCTTGTGTGCTGCTATGTAACTGTGCAGTTTTTATTTATAGGGATTGTGTTTTTAGCTCTATAGGCTCGCCCGTTGCTTCTTGCTGGCCTTCAGGCTCAGCAGGCCTTGCTCCTTTAAGGATTGAAAGTCTTTCAGAAAGCCCTCTCATTCTTGGAAAGAGAATAAAGTCGTACACTAGACCTCCAAGTGCTCCACCAATGATGGGACCAACCCAGTAGACCTGCAGCAGGTAAAAGACAATATAAAATTATCCATTTTGAACATATGACCAGCACAATTTTCCTATGTTTAAGCATTTTGTCAATACCCATGTTGTTGTTTTTTTGTTAATAGTTTCATTTATTGCTGAAAATGATATGTTTTACTT
Source organism: Hyla sarda (assembly GCF_029499605.1). Lineage (NCBI taxonomy): Eukaryota > Metazoa > Chordata > Amphibia > Anura > Hylidae > Hyla > Hyla sarda. The sequence continues at coordinate 85,829,241 of NC_079190.1, forward strand.
AAAGGGCTTTGTCCATCTACAATACTAGAGGCAAGCCATGGGTAAGAAAAGCTTATTTTTCTGTCCAGGGATTTAACAAAAAATATTTATGGCTGAGAGCATTATAAAAATAAAAAAGTCCTTCTCATCTCCCCCAATCCCCCACAGCTGCTATTAATATGCTCCCAGTCCATGCATATCACTGCCTCTTCCTTGTCTGTGTGAAGCGACTTCGCCACAGGAAGTGCTCTACTTAGCTAATCACTACTGGCCAAGGTGGAACAATTCCTGTCATAACAACGTGCAACAGAAGCATGGGGGAAGCCATGGACTGGAAGTGTCTGAATGTCAGCTGTGTAGGATTGGAGGAGGTGAGTACAACTTCTTTTTTTATTTTTAAAACTTCTTTAAATATCCATATCTCCTTCCCCCTTGGAGTATGCAACTTTATCTCCAAGGTGGTAAGGCAAGCATAAAAATCTTGTTTCATATGCCATCGCTATCAACCCAGTAAACGTGTAAAAAAAATCTATTATCACAGACATTTATAATGGTGGGAGTTATGAGGTCAAGTTACTTTCTTCATTTAAAAAAAATCCAGTTTTGACAAGTTATTACATATTAAAGGGGCACTCCGGTGGGGAAAAAAAATTTCATAGCAACTGGCTCCAGAAAGTTAAACAGATTTGTAAGAAAGATAAGATATTAGAAAGAATATGTGCAGCTCACAGTTATACAACCTACCGAGGACAAGCGGGTAATACACCTATACCTATGGTGCTAATATTAGAAATAAGAAAAAGAGGAAAAATACCCAGACCTCAAGGAAGGTATGATAAATGTAATACATTGAACTATAATCAATAGGCCAAGGATCGTGCTTCAATTATATTAAAATTTATTTTTATTAATTAATAAATAAAAATACCACCTCACAATGGGCCCCTTGTGAGGGAAGTATACATCTACCAACTAAAAAAATATAAAAATATAAAAACTATCACTGGTATAGAAGGCTATTTTTTCTATTATAGAATGCACTGAAGGAATAAAAAACACTTCATTAGTATCCTTAAACCCAGTCTTTTCTCACTGTAGACATGGTTAGAAGAGAGGATGCAATGATGTATGCAATATTGTAACGAGCTCCTTTTAGCAGACAGGAGTGTAACAGTGTTCAATATATTAACATAACATAACATATTGAACACTGTTACACTCCTGTTTGCTAAAAGAAACTTGTTACAATATTGCATACATCATTGCATCCTCTCTTCCTACCATCTCTACAGTAAGAAAAGACTGGGTTTAAGGATACTAATTAAGTGTTTTTTTTATTCCTTCAGTGCATTCTATAATAGAAAAAATAGCCTTCTATGCCAGTGATAGTTTTTATATTTTTTTTAGTTGGTAGATGTATACTTCCCTCACAAGGGGCCCATTGTGAGGTGGTATTTTTATTTATTTATTAATTAATAAAAATAAATTTTATTATACAGTGACCCCCCGACCTACGATGGCCCCGACATATGATCAAATCGACACACGATGGCCTCTCAGAGGCCATCGCATGTCGATGTCCGCATCGACATACGATGCTTTTTTATGTCGGGGCCATCGCATTAAGTGCTATTCGACAGCGCAAAATGCTTAAGCTGCTGCCGGATAGCAGCTTAATGTTCCCCGTGTGGTGCGGTAAGTATTACTTACCCCTCCACGATTCTCCGGGGTGCCCTCCGGGTCCAACGCTGGTCTTCCGGTGTCTTCTTGGCCCTCTCCGATGACGTCAATATGCTGCTGCACACGTCATCCAATAGGAATGGCGTACGCAGCGGCGCAATGAAGTCGCTACGCAGGCCCAGTAAGGCCTTGCGGAAGACAGCAGAGGACCGGAGAAGACCAGGAGAGCCCAGCGGAGGCCCGGGGTCACCATTGGGAGCGGCGGGGTCACCATTGGGTGCGGCGGGGACAGGTGAGTACAGCTTCCTATACTTTACATTGCACGAATCCCTCAACATACGATGGATTCGACAAACAATGGCTCGTTTGGAACAAATTACCATCGTATGTTGAGGGACCACTGTAATTGAAGCACAATCCTTGGTCTATTGATTATAGTTCAATTTATTACATTTATCATACCTTCCTTGAGGTCTGGATATTTTTCCTATTTTCCAGATTTGTAAATTACTTCTATTAAAAAATCTTAATCCTTTCAGTACTTTTGAGCTGCTGTATGCTTCCGAGGAAGCTGAGTTGTTCTTTTCTGTCTGACCACAATGCTCTCTGCTGACACCTCTGTCTGTGTCAGAAACTGTTCAGAGTAGGAGCAAATCCCAATAGCAAGCCTCTCCTGAGATGGACAGAGGTGTCAGCAGAGAGCACGGTGGTCAGACAGACAGAAAAGAACCACTTCCTCCGTAGTATACAGCAGCTGATAAGTACTGGAAGGATTAATATTTTTTAATAGTAATTTACTAGTTTGTTTAACTTTCTGGCACCAGTTGATTTGAAAAAAATAGTTTTCCACCAGAGCACCCCTTTTAAAGCAAGACTAAATACTGATTTAACCCCTTCAAGACCCGGGGTTTTTCCGTTGTTGCATTTTCGTTTTTTCCTCCTCACCTTTAAAAAAAATTACTCTTAAAATTTTGCACCTAAAAATCCATATGATGACTTATTTTTGGCGCCACCAATTCTACTTTGTAATGACATCAGTCATTTTACCCAAAAATCTACGGCAAAATGAAAAAAATCATTGTGCGACGAAATTGAAGAAGAAATGCCATTTTGTCAATTTTGGGGGCTTTAGTTTCTACGCAGTACATTTTTCTGTAGAAATGACACCTTATCTTTATTCTGTAGGTCCATACGATTAAAATGATACCCTACTTATATAGGTTTGATTTTGTCGTACTTCTGGAAAAAATCATAACTACATGAAGGAAAATGTATACGTTTAAAATTGTCATTTTATGACCCCTACAACTTTTTTATTTTTTCGCATACGGAGCGCTATGAGGGCTCATTTTTTGCGCTGTGATCTGAAGTTTTTAGCAGTATCATTTTTGTATTGATCAGACTTTTTGATCGCTTTTTATTCATTTTACATGATATACAAAGTGACCAAAAATACGCTATTTTGGACTTTGGAATTTTTTTGTGCATACGCCATTGACCGTGCGGTTTAATTAATGATATATTTTTATAATTCAGACATTTCCGCATGCGGCGATACCACATGTTATTTTTAATTTTTATTTACACAGTTTTTTTTTTTAAATGGGAAAAGGGGGGGGGTGATTCTTACTATTATTAGGGGAGGGGTTAAATGATCTTAACTTTTTTTTATTCACTTTTTTTTTCTGCAATCTTATAGCTCCCATATAGACCTATAACACTGCACACACTGATCTTTTACATTGAGTATTGTTATCCCATAGGACAACATTGCTTAATGATTCTGCCGCTTGACAGCTCATGCCTGGATCTCAGGCACTGAGCAGTCATTCGGCGATCGGACACCAGGAGGCAGGTAGGGGGACCCTCCCCGTGTCCTACAGCTGTTCGGAATGCTGCAGCGATCCCGAACAGCCCCCTGAGCTAACCAGCATTTATTAACTTTCACTTTAGACGCGGCGATCAACTTTGAACGCCGCGTCTAAAGGGTCAGTAGCGCGGCACCGCAATCAGTGCTGTGCGCTATTAGCCACAGGTCCCGGCCGTTGCTAGATGCCGGGCCTGACCCGCGTTATAGAATGGGTGCCGACCCATGACATACATGTATGTCATGGGTCGGGAAGGGGTTAAAATGCCTGCAATATTTATTATTTGTTATGGAGAAAAAAAAACCTATATTGCCCAGTGATTATTCAAGAATCTATAACAACAAATTTCAGCATCAGAACAAGATTGCTGTGTACATTTTTCACCTGGCTCTCGTTTTCATCCAAATACATTTTTATTTATTAATTTATTTATTTTTTTTGCATATTAACCCCTTTTTCATTTAACAATTTTCATTTAACAATTTCATTTAACAATTTTTCATTTTTTCCCTTTCGTTTTTTTCTCCTCCCCTTCTAAAAATCATAACGCTTTAAATTTTCTATCTACAGACCCAAATGAGGGCTTGTTCTTCGCGCCCCCAATTTTACTTTGTAATGACATCAATCATTTCACCACAAAATCAATGGTGAAACCCAAAAATATTTGTGGGGCAAAATTGAAAAGAGAAAATGTTATTTTGTAACATTTAGAGGCTTTCAATTCCACACAGTGCACTTTCCATAAAAAAAAAATGACACCTTTTATGTATTCTGTAGGTCCGTACATTAAAATGATACCCAACTTATATAGGTTTGATTTGTTTTACTTCTTTTAAAAAATATACAATTACCAATTTACAATTTGGTTACAATCACTTGAAAAATCCAGGAGAGGACACGGTGCTACACCAAGACTGTATCTCCTTCATTCTAATGATCAGTGGTCATTCTAATTGACACCAGAGGTCTGGCCCCAACCAATGTGAAAGTTTTGGCATATTCTAGGTTTTATTATTTTTGGGATAAAACATTGGGGATTTTTTTTTTTTACATAGTTGCTAAAATTTGGTTTATGGTTACAGGAATACCACATATGTATTTGAGGGGATAAAGCTATTACAAGACAAAATATATTTTTATGGAAAATTTTCCTTTTTATGTACTTTTTCCTTTTCAATATTTTATTTAGTTGGTTATTTAGTCAGCGCAACAAGGAAATAACAATTCCATCTTCCGTGTGCTGAAATAATACTTTGGTCAGTAGCACAGCCCAAATGGTGTACAGATACCTCTGCTTGCCGGCAAGCCAGCAGCACCCTGTAATTGCATTTGTAGGGCACTTTTAAATGACAAAAAGACCTCCCCCTCCTCTGCCTGACCACTTAGATGTATTCATTGCAAAATGACCATGAAATCATAAATGGCCATAACAAAAGTTCAGCTGTCAGTTACCTCCAAGCATCTGCGGCAATCACACAGACACAGCTTCTTTGCCTGGGTGATCACCATGATGTGCATGTATGACATCCTGCAGGAACTATAAACCACAGATGACTTACATGTACTTGTTTTGTGTTAAAGGGTTACAGGGAAGTGCATTATTGGTTCCAGAATAACTGCCCTGATTACACCAAAGTATGTTATACTCTTAAATACAATAAAACAAACATATTCACATTGTGGCCTTACCCAGTGGTTGGTAAAGTTTCTAGTGAGTACAGCTGGGGCAAATGATCTTGCAGGATTCATACCGGCTCCAGTATAGTAAAGCTGTAGAGACACAGAGTTCAGAAAAAAATTTGCCTTTAATAAATTGCAACATCTAATTAACTCAGTTTGTTTCTGTGTTGTCACTTAATTGCAATGTTAATAAGGTCATTTGGAAAAATTATAATAATGCAATTATTTCATAGCCCACTTTTTTTTAGGTTCCAGACCAACATTGGTATGACAGATTTTGTGGTTTATTACAGACTATTGCAAAATGGATAACTTTTTTTTTTTATTTTTCAAAATAAACCTAATACTGATATACAGTATATTCTTTTCTTCTAATCAAACATTTTTTTTATTATAGCTTTTTTACATTTTATCTTCTGTATATGATCATGGGGGCAGCCAATATGTCCCAGTTGATGTTTAAAGAGAGATACTCTACAGCAGCCACATGAATCATATGAACTTGTAGTCTGACAATCATTCTTTAACGGGTAACTAACAGCCCATTCACCCGGATCCATGGTCTGATTCTGAACATACCTTTTGTATTAGCCTTTATTGCTAATAGCCAGCTTTGGGCAATAGAGGGGGGACCAAGCACAACAGGTCCTGCCCACATTGCATAAAGTTAATTGTGCAAAGTTAATTAACTTTAGGACAAATCCTGGCCTGCTACATGAATTTACTGTCCTGTTCTAGTTGCAAGTTTTTTTTTTCTTTTTAAATCTGGTTCAGATCCGGGCCACATGTGCAGTGATCACGGGGACTGTACTGTGTTTGGAGAATTTCGCCCAAAAGATGTTCTCCAGTTCATGCTGTGAAGGCATTGTGCTGAAGAGTACATGCTAATTGGACTGTATTCTGTCTGCAACTGCATCTACATTAGTGATTTATCTTGTAAAAAAAAACATGCAAAAAGCACATTAGAGACAATCCACAGCCTTTTAAAGTGACAGTGACCAATTGTTCATTTTTCTGCTTTAAAGACTGTAACATTCAATTTTATGCAAATAGACTGTATTGGAATTACACAGAAAATTCAGTAAAGTTTACAAGTTGTTTCCACGTTTTCCAGGTATCTGGAGTTATCTTTCTTAATCTCCACACTACAGGGAAAGAATTGTTGGTCTTACAGGGGGACTCTGGTTAGTTACACCACGCTGTCATGTGACATCATTACCATCTGCTTCCCTACAAGACTACAACTTCTAACTAACCTGCATTACAACACGCATCATCCCTTTGGGAAATACACCAACACCTGCACTGTCAGCAAATAAAGTAATAGGGCTATTGACCTAAAGGTCATGGAAAGCAAGGGTGAATAAACACCAGACCTTTCTGCCCTGGGAGGAAAAAAAATATATAGTAAGAGAAGATGCATTTCGGCCTTTTCTGTGGGGCCACCTTTCTTCTTTGTATGTCACTGGTTATGTGTGGTCATGTAAATGAAAAATAAGCTATAATCTATGGTAATTTTCATTCGTATATACGCATATGTGACTGAAACAATAAAGTACGTAACTTATTTTTATTTAAATGTATATAACAGCTCCAGTGCTAGAGATAAAGTTAAAGTGTACAAAACTGTTATATATTACTCAGTACTTAATCCTGATCATGTACATATCATTTTTATGTTTCTATCACCCATATAGAGTATCTCTCATGTTCTTGTTAAATTTTATAATCCTCGTAGTTCTCTGACCCCATCAGCTTTTTTAAACACAAAATATAGAAAACTTCATTTTTTTTTTCTAAGTACATTAGAAAGATTTTTTATTTACCATAAGGAGTACAATAGCAAAAATTAGTTTTAATGAGAGTGCGCATCTAAACCTGCTTACTGTCTTGTCAATCCTCTCTTGTGGAGGGGACGTGTGCCTCTCTTGCCTGCACTTTGCATGACTCATCTTTCTCCCTCACTCTGCATACTCACTGCTAAGGGAACGAGCCTGGCAGTCAGTCAATCACTGCACTCTGCTTTGTAACTCTCTCTGGTTTTCTGCTGTACATGTTACACAGAGAGAAGGAAGGATTATTGGAGATTGCCTGTACTCCACCAAAGACAATATGGTGAGTATATAACTCAGATCTTCCTAAATTAGTTCAAAGGTTTAGTGCTAAAAGTACAGTAGTTTTTTAGGTATATATTTTCTATATGTTCCTATATCAGTCATGTTTATCATCCTTATGCGGTTATGTAATGTTGGGACATGTAGTTTTGGAATAGTTGAAGGTACAGTGTTTAGATAACTCTTTTGTACAGCAGTGTTGCCTTCAGCTTGTGCCTACAGCTTTTGCAAAACTACAACTCCCAGCATGCCCAGATATCCTTTGGCTGTCCAGTCATGCTTGGAGTTGTAGTGTTGCAACAACTCGAGGTACATGCTTGGTAAAAATGTGTTTGAGCAGTGTTGCTGCAGGCTGTGTTCCTCCTGCAGCCTTGTCCATGACCCTTGGACAAGCTGATGCTGCTGTGAGACTCATCAGTGTCCCAGGAGGTATATGGACCCCTAGTGGAGTGTTCTTTTTAATAAAATGTGGAGAGTTCTCTTTAATAAAATGTGAAGAAAAAAATTAAGAAGTATATTACAAAAACTATTGTTTTGCCAAAATGTACAATATATAAAAAGTTTTTATATCTGACAATGCATATTTAAGTATAACTGCTTACCCCAAACAAGTGCCCCAAGGTGAGTGAGAATCCAATAGCCAAAGATACAGAGCCCAGGCGTCCATTCCTCCTCTCATCATAGGTGGCAAAAATACAAAGCACAAACTGCAGGGTGAGGAAAATCTCTACTGTTGTTGCCTGACCAAGGCTCACACCAGGATGAAGCTGTATAGAAAGCAATATGAACATAATATACATATTTTAATCTGAGTATAAATCAGCTATAGCAAAGAGAACCTAAATACATTAATGCTTTTGTTCACTTCTGCATCAGAAACTCCATTTGCAAATTATATCAGGTTTCACAGAAATAGTCGTGCTAACAAAACTGCTGACAGCCCTAAAAAATGCACTAACTGAGAACATACAGTCATGGCCGTAAATGTTGGCACCCCTGAAATTTTTCAAGAAAATGAAGTATTTCTCACAGAAAAGGATTGCAGTAACACGTTTTGCTATACACATGTTTATTCCCTTTGTGTGTATTGGACCTAAACCAAAAAAGGGAGAAAAAATAAATAAATTGGACATAATGTCACACCAAACTCCAAAAATGGGCTGGACAAAATTATTGTCACCCTTAACTTAATATTTGGTTGCACACCCTTTGGAAAAAATAACTGAAATCAGTCGCTTCCTATAACCACCAATAAGCTTATTACACCTCTCAGCTGGAATTTTGGGCCACTCTTCCTTTGCAAACTGCTCCAGGTCTCTCTTATTGGAAGGGTGCCTTTTCCCAACAGCAGTTTTAAAGGGGTATTCCAGGCAAAAACTTTTTTTTATATATCAACTGGCTCCAGAAAGTTAAACAGATTTGTAAATTACTTCTATTGAAAAATCTTAATCCTTCCAATAGTTATTAGCTTCTGAAGTTGAGTTGCTGTTTTCTGTCTAACTGCTTTCTGATGACTCACGTCCCGGGAGCTGTCCAGCTCCTATGGGGATATTTTCCCATCATGCAAGGGATATTCTCCCATCATGCACAGCTCCCGGGACGTGACATCATCATTGAGCAGTTAGACAGAAAACTTCAGAAGCTAATAACTATTGGAAGGATTAAGATTTTTTAATAGAAGTAATTTACAAATCTGTTTAACTTTCCGGAGCCAGTTGATATATATAAAAAAAGTTTTTGCCTGGAATACCCCTTTAAGATCTCTCCAAAAATGCTCAATGGGATTTGGATCTGGACTCATTGCTGGCCATTTCAGAACTCTCCTGCACTTTGTTGCCATCCATTTCTGGGTTCTTTTTGACGTATCTTTGGGGTCATTGTCCTGCTGAAAGACCCAACATCTCGGACACAAACCCAGCTTTCTGACACTGGGCTGTACAGAGTGACCCAAAATCCGTTGGTAATCCTCAGATTTCATGATGCCTTGCACACATTCAAGACACCTAGTGCCAGAGGCAGCAAAACAACCCCAAAACATCATTGAACCTCCAACATATTTCAATGTAGGTACTGTGTTCTTTTCTTTGTAGGCCTCCTTCTGTTTTCAGTAAACAGTAGAATGATGTGCTTTACCAACAATCTCTATCTTGGTCTCATCTGTCCACAAGATGTTTTCCCAGAAGGATTTTGGCATACTCAAGTTCATTTTGGTAAAATGTAGTCTTGCTTTTTTATGTCTCTGTGTCAGCAGTGGGGTCCTTCTGGGTCTCCTACCATAGCATTTCATTTAATTGTCGACAGATAGTTTGCGCTGACACTGATGCTTCCTGAGCCTGCAAGACAACTTGAATATCTTTGGAACTTGTTTGGGGCTGCTTATCCACCATCTTGACTATCCTGTGTTGACACCTTTCATCAATTTTTCTCTTCTGTCCATGCCCAGGGAGATTAGCTATAGTGCAATGGGTTACAAACTTCTTGATAATGTTGCGCACTGTGGACAAAGGCAAATCTAGATCTCTGGAGATGGACTTGTAACCTCCATTTTATCTGCTTTAAGGTGGGATTTTTATATTGCCCACACCTGTTACTTGCCCCAGGTGAGTTTAAAGGAACATCACATGCTTGAAACAATTTTATTTATCCACAATTTTGAAAGGGTGCCAATAATTTTGTCCAGCCCATTTTTGGAGTTTGATGTGACATTATGTCCAATTAGCATTTTTTCTCTCCCTTTTTTGGTTTAGTTCCAATACACACAAAGGGAATAAACATGTGTATAGCAAGGCATGTGTTACTGCAATCCTTTTCTGTGAGAAATAATTATTTTTCTTGAAAAATGTCAGGGGTGCCAACATTTACGGCCATGACTGTAGGTATATATGCTCCCCCTTAGTCTTGTACTGTGCATGAACAAGAAAACTGTGTGTTTTGACTGCTCTAGCAGTTTTCTGACTGGATACTAGAGATATCAGTTATTGCTGAGAGGTGGTGCAGGAAAGGTTCTCATTTCAGGGAGCTCAGGGGAAGATCCCACCACCCCAACTTTTCAGCAGCTAGCGTCCAGGACATTGAGAAGCATTTCTCTTAGGCTAGGTTTCCAATTGCTTTTTTATTTTTATTTTTTTTGCAAAAACGCCAATAAAAACACCCATTCTGCCACGTTTTTATTTATTTATTTATTTTTTTAAATGCTGTGGCCAGATGTTAGCTGCAAGTCAATAGGGAACTGCAAAATGCCATATTCACTTGGCGTTTTTCAGTTTGGCTTTTTTTTTTTTTTTTTTTTTTATTCTTTTGGCATTTTTCAGTTATTATTGGCTCCTTGGTAGTTTTTCAAAAACTCCTCTTGTTGAGACTTTGATGTTTTTTGGGGGAAAATCTTAGTGTTTTCCTCCCATAAAAGTCTATGGAAGTTAAAAAAAAAAAAACGCCAAGAAAAACCCCATGTGGGTTTTAACTTTGGCGTTTCTGCAGGCGGCTTTTATTATTTTTTGGACTTTAACGATCCAAAAAAGGGATGAAGATACCTTTTTTAGTAAAATTTCGTAGGCTACCATTAAAATAAAAAATACAGTAGGGATGGAAAAATTTGTATTTAATGAAATTTATATTTTTTTATAACAAAAATGTTATTCATTTGTAATCAAGGTTCAATTTATGTGGGCGGGCAGGGAACTAAAAATGTAGCCGACAATAATAAAAATGTAGAAAGGGCCCATTTAAGTGTAAAAATAAATAATTTTGTTAAAATTTTATTAATGTATTTTAATAATGTGTTTAATAACGTGTGTGTGTGTGGGGGGGGTTTTTTAACTTTTTTTCAGCTGACACCCGCTCCTATCTGTCTATTATTGAAGGTACTGCAGCTCCCAGCATGGAGCAGAATGTGCTCCATGTTGGGAGCAGTAGTACCTGCAGTTAAGGACAGATCACAGTGGGTGTCACTCCTGACACCCGCTGCAATCGTCCTTCATCCCTGAAATGCAGAGCGGCTTTCTCTTGCCCTATGCATCTCTGCACTATACTCCGGGCCATATTTCCCGCTGATGGCTGCCACCATCCGGCCAATCATCACTCTGGGTGGAAAATATGCATCAGTGATGTGAATTCTATTCACATCACTGGCCGGCCGGAGTTCAGAGCAGAGATGGGAGCGCATGTGAAAGCTGCTCCGCATCTCTGCAATAAAAAGGAGGATTGCATCGGGTGTCAGGAGTGACACCCGGGGCGATCTGTCTCTTAGTACAGGTACTACAACTCCCATCATGGAACAGTCTGTTCCATGCTGGGAGTAGTAGTACTACCTAAAAAATTGAGAAAAAAAGAGAAAAAGTTAAAAACATAGACACACACTTTATTAAACACATTATTAAAATACATTACTAATTAAAAAAAAATCAAAACGAAAAATACCGTATATTATTTTTACATTTTTTTTGTCAGCTACATTTTTAGGTCCCTGCCCGCACACATAAATTTTCGTTCTATACATTTTTTTTCCATCCCTACTTTACTTTTTTTTTTTTTTTTGTACCCAACAAACAAAAAAAAAACAAAGGGGCCAAAAATGCAATTTCCACTCAAAGGCAAAAACACAAGTAAAAATGCTGAAACACAGAGAAAATCAGTGGCAGTTTTTCTGGCGTTTTTTTTGTAAAAAAAAAAGAAAAAAAAAATATTTAAATTGGTGGAAACCTAACCTTAGTCATGGAAAGTGTGTACACAGTTTTTTATTTTTATTTTATTTTTTATTTTTTCTTCATTATAGTGTCTTTTCTCTCTTTTTTTGTGATTGTATTTATGGCACAACCACACCATTGTATTTTTACAAAAATGTTTACATTTTTGGCACAATTGTGAATATCGTGTTATGTAAATATATCCAAAGGCCCATGATATCATGTACAAACATTATATATTTGGTCAAGAAAGGAAATAGCTAATTTAGCTCAATCCTGCACTTTCCATGTTAAGTGGAAGTTTATACCATAGGATAATAAGTACTGCTGTATTTATTTATATTAAACAATTCATAATAACAATGTGTTAATTTTGTTACAATTTGGTTTCAAAGTTTTTGGTTTTACTCACTAGTAGACATTAATGCAGTTGAAGAACATATATTAAATTACAGGTTTTGTTTAAAAAAAAAAAAAAGTATCAAAGAGAAGTCATTTGGCAGTAATATGTACTAACAAAATTTCACCTACCAGTTGTGTATACTTTTTTCCGGTAAATTTAAGACTGGTATATAATTATATATATTTATAGAAAAATGCAAAACAGGAGCTGCTTATTTTTTACAACTAGCACATAAACAGATATTAAAGGCTATGGGTACCTTTCTTTTAACCCCTTAAGGAGATGCACCGTACGGCGTTGCAGCGAGTAACTTCGTGCACAGCACCGTATATTTACGGCACGGCTCTGAAGCGAGCACAGGAGTTGCGTTCGCTTTATGCTCAACAGGTCCCGGCAGCTATCAGTAGCCGCCGACCTACTGGTAATGGAGGACATCCGAGATCGCACTGATGTCCGCCAATAACCCCTCAGATGCCGGGATCAATACAGATCATGGCATCTATGGCAATGGCTGATCGGATTGTCCGCAGCACTGCTGTGGGGATCTGATCAGCCAACATGACGAAGATCCCAAACGGCGTAAACGAAAAAAAAAAAGTCCAAAATTTCTGCTTTTTGGTCACAAAAAAATTATTAAAAAGCAATCAAAAAGTCACATATGCGCAAATGTGGTCCAAAAAAAATCTACAGAGCATGGCGCAAAGAATGAGCCCTCACACATCCCCGTATACGGAAAAATGAGAATGTTAGAGGTGGTCAAATTAGGGCAATTTAAAACGTTAAAATTTAAAACGATTTGGTAAAAAAAATAAAAAATAATAATAAAGTTTGAGTTTTTTTAACCCCTTAACCCCTTAAGGACTCAGCCCATTTTGGCCTTAAGGACTCAGACAATTTAATTTTTACGTTTTCATTTTTTCCTCCTCGCCTTCTAAAAATCATAACTCTTTTATATTTTCATCCACAGACTAGTATGAGGGCTTGTTTTTTGCGCGACCAGTTGTCCTTTGTAATGACATCACTCATTATATCATAAAATGTATGGCGCAACCAAAAAACACTATTTTTGTGGGGAAATTAAAACGAAAAACGCAATTTTGCTAATTTTGGAAGGTTTTGTTTTCACGCCGTACAATTTATGGTAAAAATGACATGTGTTCTTTATTCTGAGGGTCAATACAATTAAAATGATACCCATTATTATTTACTTTTATATTATTGTTGCGCTTAAAAAAAATCACAAACTTTTTAACCAAATTAGTACGTTTATAATCCCTTTATTTTGATGACCTCTAACTTTTTTATTTTTCCGTATAAGTGGCGGTATGGGGGCTCATTTTTTGCGCCATGATCTGTACTTTTTTTTGATACCACATTTGCATATAAAAAACTTTTAATACATTTTTTATAATTTTTTTTAAATAAAATGTATTAAAAAAGTAGGAATTTTGGACTTTTAAAATTTTTTTTCGTTCACGCCGTTCACCGTACGGGATCATTAACATTTTATTTTAATAGTTCGGACATTTACGCACGCGGCGATACCAAATATGTCTATAAAAAATGTTTTTTACGCTTTTTGGGGGTAAAATAGGAAAAAACGGACGTTTTACTTTTTTATTGGGGGAGGGGATTTTTCACTTTTTTTTAACTTTTACTTTTACATTTTTTTAACATTTTTTTTTTACACTTGAATAGTCCCCATAGGGGACTATTCATAGCAATACCATGATTGCTAATACTGATCTGTTCTATGTATAGGACATAGAACAGATCAGTATTATCGGTCATCTCCTGCTCTGGTCTGCTCGATCACAGACCAGAGCAGGAGGAAGGAGAGGGGACCTCCGTGCGGCGTTATGAATGATCGGATCCCCGCAGCAGCGCTGCGGGCGATCCGATCGTTCATTTAAATCGCGAACTTTATTGATCCCGGCACCTGAGGGGTTAATGGCGGACGCCCGCGAGATCGCGGGCGTCGGCCATTGCCGGCGGGTCCCTGGCTGCGATCAGCAGCTGGGATCAGCCGCGCATGACACGGGCATCGCTCCGATGCCCGCGGTTATGCTTAGGACGTAAATGTACGTCCTGGTGCGTTAAGTACCACCTCACCAGGACGTACATTTACGTCCTGCGTCCTTAAGGGGTTAAGGACCAGGCCATTTTACACCTTAAGGACCAGAGCGTTTTTTGCAAATCTGACCACTGTCATTTTAAACATTAATAACTCTGGAATGCTTTTACTTATCATTCTGATTCCGAGATTGTTTTTTTGTGACATATTCTACTTTATGTTAGTGGTAAAATTTTATGGTAACTTGCATCCTTTTTTGTGTGAAAAATCCCCAAATTTGATGAAAAAAATGAAAATTTTGCATTTTTCTAACTTTGAAGCTCTCTGCTTGTAAGGAAAATGGATATTCAAAATAAATTTTTTTTTTGGTTCACATATACAATATGTCTACTTTATGTTTGAAGCCCTCTGGTGTCTTCCAAAAGTAAAAACACGTCAATTTTATGATGCAAAGTTCCGCAGCAATTTTGACATTTTTCACAAAATTTTCAAACTCACTATTTTTCAGTGACCAGTTCAGTTTTGAAGTGGATTTGAAGGGTCTTCATCTTAGAAATACCCCACAAATGACCCCATTATAAAAACTGCACCCCCAAAGTATTCAAAATGACATTCAGTAAGTGTTTTAACCCTTTAGGTGTTTCACAGGAATAGCAGCAAAGTGAAGGAGAAAATTCAAAATCTTCATTTTTTACACTCGCATGTTCTTTTTTGAATTTTTGCAAGGGGTAAACAGGAGAAAAATTTTACTTGTACTTGAAACCCAATTTCTCTTGAGTTGGCTCCGCTGCAGGTCAGTCCCTCACCGCCGACGTCTGGGATGGGGGTCCCCAGCTCCCGGGGTCTTCTTCCCACTCACGTCCTCTGGAAGAGGGGCGGAGCGGGTTGCAGGAGTGACACCCGCAGCAGGTACCCTGATTGGTTTACCGGCCGACGAATCAGGGCGATCGTGAGGTGGCACCAGTGCCACCTCACCCCTGCTGGCTATGGCTGTTCGGGGACGTCAGAGACGGCCCCGATCAGCCAGTAATACCGGGTCACTGGAGACCCGATTGACCCGGAATCCGCTGCAGATCGCTGGGCTGAATTGTCCAGCGATCTGCGGCCATCGCCGACATGGGGGGTCATCATGACCCCCCTGGGCGATATGCCGCAATGCCTGCTGAGCGATTTCAGCAGGCATCCGGCACCGGCTCCCCTCTGACTATCGGCGGGGGGCCGGGAATGGACAGGACGTACTCCTACGTCCTCAGTCCTTAAGGACTCGGAAACGGGGGCGTAGGAGTACGTCCATTGTCCTTAAGGGGTTAAAAGCAGTACAATAATAAAAAGCATGTAACCATAGGTATCATTTCAATCATATTGACCCACAAAATAAAGAAAACATGTCATTTTTACCATTAACGTATACAGCAAGAAAACAATTTTGTGGGTTTACTATACATTTTAGGGTAAAATGAGTGATGTTACAAATTACAATTTATCATGCAAAAAACAAGCCCTCATATGGGTCTGTGAATGGAAACATAAAAGAGTTATGGATTTTAGAAGGTGAGGAGGAAAAAACAAAAACGCAAAAATAAAATTGGCCTGGTCCTTAAAGGGGTACTTCACCCCTAGACATCTTATCCCCTATCCAAAGGATAGGGGATAAGATGTATGATCCCGGGGTCCCGCCGCTGGGACCCCCGCGATCTCTGCTGCGGCACGTAGTCACACCCCTCCCATAGAGTTGCATTGAGGAGCCGTGGACGTGAAGTCACGAGGGCGTGGCCGTGATGTCACAAGTCTCCGTTGCCTCAGCCAGCATACTAATCGAACACCTGGTGCTGCAGGGAGATCGGGGGGTCCAAGTGATCTTATGGAAAGGGGATAAGATGTCTAAGGGCGGAGTACCCCTTAGTGTCCTTAAGGTTAAATTCATTTTTTTGTTTTTGTTTCGTACTTATTGTGGTTAAAACAGATAACGCCCTGTGGGTCTGTATACAAATTTAGTTTAGTTTCTGTTTCACAGCCTCTGCAGTTTATCAGTGATATCTGTGAGAGAGTAAGGTTGAAGACAAAATCTTTGCACTAGCTTCACTGATGGGCGTCACTGATAGCAAAGTACTACAGGAAGCTGTAAAATACACACTAAATAATATTTTTAATAAAGACCTATAGTAAGGGTAGAAAGACCGATTAGTAAGGGTAAAGCACCCAGTTGTCCAAATCATCTTTTTCTTTTGCCATAAAGAGACACTGAAGAATAATATTCAGGGTGGTCCCTACTTGTAATTAGGATGAAAGGTTTACAACATTATACCAACTCTTAACTGCCTTGTTTACAGCACTCCAGCTGAAATCAATGGTATTGAAATGTATTTATAAGGGGCAAAGTGAATGTCCACTGTAAATGATTTCAATATTTTTTCTAAGGGTACGCTTTCACTTTTTGCACAATCTGAACTGAAAATCCAATTAGAATTCAGATGAATGGGACAGTTGCTGAAATTCTGAAATCTTTGCAGTTAAAGGGCAACTTCCAGTGGTGGTTAAATCTGGTGCCAGAAAGTTAAACAGATTTGTAAATTACTTCTATGAAAAAAAATCTTAATCCTTTCACTACTTATTGGCTGTTGTGTATTACAGAGGAAGTTTGTTTCTTTTTTTAATTTCTTTTTAGTCTGCTGACATCTCTGTCCTTGTCAGGAACTGTCT
Organism: Hyla sarda; assembly: GCF_029499605.1. NCBI lineage: Eukaryota > Metazoa > Chordata > Amphibia > Anura > Hylidae > Hyla > Hyla sarda. The sequence goes on from NC_079190.1 coordinate 85,846,421, forward strand.
AGAACAGGAGAGGTTTGCTATGGGGAGGTGTCAGCAGAGAGCACTGTGGTCAGACTGCAAAGAAATTCAAAAAGCTAAGAACTTTCTGTGGAGCATACAGCAGCTGATAAGTACTGGAAGGATTAAGATTTTTTTTTAAATAGAAGTAATTTACAAATCTATTTTGCTTTCTTGCACCAGTTGATTTAAAAAAAAAAAAAATTCCACCGGAGTACCCCTTTAATCTGTCTTGGGTCAATACAGCCTAAAGTATTGTTCTCAAGGGTATTTGTTCTGCTGCAATGCCTGATGTAACAGCTGAAAAAATTCTTCCTATTATGTGAATAGTTTATGGTAACTTACATTTTCCTGATTCATTCAGAGAATGACTGCATGAGAATAGTCATCGTTTTATTCTGCTGGGCATGACCACATGCTATGTACCCCTTATAATTCAACCACTGATTATTAATATCGGTTAAAGGGGTATTCCAATTTGAAAAAGTTATCCCCTATACACAGGGTAGGGATATACAAGCTGATTGGTGCACACAATTTATTCTAGAGACAATTCTTTTCCCATTTCCAGGATGCGTGGGGTCCAATGTGGATAGGGGATAACTTCTTCAGATAGGAATACCATACCCTTTAAAGGGGTACTCCGATGGAAAACCATTTTTTTTAATCAACTGGCTGCAGAAAGTTGAACAGATTTGTAAATTACTTATATGACAAAATCTTAACCCTTCCAGTACTTATCAGCTGCTGTATGCTCCAAAGGAAGTTGAGTAGTTCTTTGTCCATGTCATGAACTATCCAGAGCAGGATAGGTTTGCTATGGGGATTTTCTCCTACTCTGGTAGTCCTGATACAGACAGAGGTGTCAGCAGAGAGCCCTGTGGTCAGACAGAAGAGAACAACTTAACTTCCTCTGCAGTATACAGCAGCTGATAAGTACTGGAAGGATTAAGATTTAAGTAATTTTCAAATCGTACTGGAGCCAGTTGATTTGAAATGTTTTTTCCCACCAGAGTACCCCTTTAAGACTAATTATAGAAACATAGAATGTGTCAGAAGATAAGAACCATTCGGCCCGTTTAGTCTGCCTAATATTACATACTATGAATAGTCATTGTCCCTATCTTATTTGGAGGATAGCCTTATGCTTATCCCATGCATGCTTAACCCCTTAAGGACTCAGGGTTTTTCCGTTTTTGCACTTTCGTTTTTTCCTCCTTACCTTTTAAAAATCATAACCCTTTAAATTTTCCACCAAAAAATCCATATTATGGCTTATTTTTTGCGTCGCCAATTCTACTTTGCAGTGACATTAGTCATTTTACCCAAAAATTCACGGCGAAACGGAAAAAAAAATCATTGTGCGACAAAATCGGGCTTCTGTTTCTACGCAGTGCATATTTCGGTAAAAATGACACCTTATCATTATTCTGTAGGTCCATACGGTTAAAATGATACCCTACTTATATAGGTTTGATTTTGTCGTACTTCTGGAAAAAATCATAACTACATGCAGGAAAATTTATACGTTTAAAAATGTCATCTTCTGACCCCTATAACTTTTTTATTTTTCCACGTACAGGGCGGTATGAGGACTCATTTTTTGCGCCGTGATCTGAAGTTTTTATCGGATTATTTGTTTTGATCTGACTTTTTGATCACTTTTTATTCATTTTTTAATGGTATAAAAAGTGACCAAAATAAGCTTTTTTGTACTTTGGAATTTTTTTGCGCGTACGCCATTGACCGTGCGGTTTAATAAATGATATATTTTTATAGTTCGGACATTTACGCATGCGGCGATACCACATATGTTTTGTTTTTTTTACACTTTTTTATTTTTTTTTATGGGAAAAGGGGGGTGATTCAAACTTTTATTAGGGAAGGGGTTAAATGACCTTTATTAACACTTTTTTTTTTACATTTTTTTTGCAGTGTTATAGGTCCCATAGGGACCTATAACACTGCACACACTGATCTCCTATGCTGATCACTGGCGTGTATTAACACGGCTGTGTTCAGTGTTATCGGCGCTTGACTGCTCCTGCCTGGATCTCAGGCACGGAGCAGTCATTCGCCGATCGGACACCGAGGAGGCAGGTAAGGGCCCTCCCGGTGTCCTGTCAGCTGTTCGGGACGCCGCGATTTCACCGCGGCGGTCCCGAACAGCCCGACTGAGCAGCCGGGTCACTTTCACTTTCACTTTAGAAGCGGCAGTCAGCTTTGACCGCCGCTTCTAAAGGGTTAATACCGCACATCGCCGCGATCGGCGATGTGTGGTATTAGCCGCGGGTCCCGGCCATTGATGAGCGCCGGGACCGATGCGATATGATGCGGGATCGCGGCGCGATCCCGCTTCATACCGCGGGAGCCGGCGCAGGACGTAAATATACGTCCTGCGTCGTTAAGGGGTTAAACCCCTTCCCTGTATTAGCAGCGACCACTTCTGCAGGAAGGCTATTCCATGCATCCACTACTCTCTCAGTAAAGTAACACTTCCTGATATTACTGCATAAACCTTTGCTCCTCTAATTTAAAACTATGTCCTCTTGTGGTAGTTTTTCTTCTTATAAATCTTCTCTCCTCCTTTCCAGTGTTGATTCCCTTTATGTATTTAAAGTCTCTATCATATCCCCTGTCTCATTATTCATTCAAGCTATACATGTTAAGGTCCTTTTAACCTATCTGGGCAAGTTTTATCCTGCAACCCATGTACTAGTTTAGTATCTTTTCTGAACTCTCTCTAGAGTATCTATATCCTTCAGGAGATACAGTCTCTAGTACTGCGCACAATACTCCAAGTGAGGTCTCACCAGTGCTCTGTACAGCAACATGGGCACTTCTCTCTCTATTGCAAATACCTCCTCCCAGGGGCAGACAAGTTGCCATGAAAAGAAAAAAAAATTACATAGTTGTATTTTTTTATTTTATTTCAGAGGTCTTTCCTCCGATTCTGGGACCGTGTGTCCCAGAATCGGAGGTTAGAGCTCTGTGGGGGACTCCTCTGCCGATCAGCAGCTTTCCCTGCACTGCAAGAGTCATGTTACAACATAACATCACATGACCCAGCAGAACTGCTGATCGGTGTGAAGGATACAGAGCTCAGCACTGCAGGAAGCCTTCTGAGGTAGCTGAACAGGGGGGAACTCCCACACACATACACACCATCGCTGTCCACCCTCTTCCTCCCTGCACCCTCCCTGTCCACAGCACCTTACTCCCGACCCAACTGCCGACCACCAGGATGTAAACAGAGCATGGAAGGCCAGACCAGGCTACAGACCATGAACCCACAGACCAGGCCACAACTTTCCCTGGCTCCTGAATGGCAAAAAAAATGTGTCCGTACTAAGTAGATCATGAGCCATTCAGGAGCCTGAGAAAGTTGTGTGAGAGAGTCAGACCATGAAATGACTCATGGCCCTGTAATGATTACAGGGTCTTCTTAGTACTGACACATTTTTGGTCATTCAAGAGCCTGACAAAGCTGTGTGTGACAGTCAGACCCTGTAATTATTACAGGGCTATTAGTCCTTACAGGGTCTGATGTCACACACAGCTTTCCCAGGCCCTAAGTGGCGCATGATTTGCTTAATACTGACACATTTATGGCCATTCACAAGCATGGGAAAGCTGTGTGTGACAGCCAGACCCTGTAAGGACTAATAGCCCTGCAATAATTACAGGGCCTGACTGTCACACACAGTTTTCCTAGGATCCTATATGGCACATGATCTGCTTAGTAGTGATACATTTCTGGCCATTCAGGAGCCTGGGAAAGCTGTGTGAGACAGTCAGGCCTGTAATTATGACAGGGTCTGACTGTCACACACAGCTTTCCCAGGCCCCTATATGGCCAGAAATGTGTCGGTTATGACTGTAGAAAAAAATGTGTGCATTTTTGAAAATGTATTCTTGAACAATGCCAATCATTATCATTGATCAAAAACACAACACACATTTTTACATGCATTACTAATATTGTTTTATTGGGTTTAAACTCCCAGCAAAACACTTCATGTAATGGTGGACTACTAAGACTATGTTCACACGGTGGAAAATTTGCAGAATGTCCGCACAGAGAAAACAGGCATTCATTCTGCAAATGTGCATACTCTGCCGGCGCTAAGACCACTTGGAAATGCACCGCTTCCATAGACGGCAATGCATTTCTGAGCAGAATTGCAGAAACAATGAGCATGTTCATTGTTTCTGCCGACACTTCAACGGTGCAGCAGAATCAGATTGAAATCAATGGGATTCTGCTGCAGCCAAATTTCCGAGCTGAATATTTCTGCAGAATTCCACTTGACAATTCTGCTGCGTGAATATAGCTTAATGGAATTGTTCGTGGACTGGGCATCAATATAGGTGTGGCTCACATTGGGTGGGCATCGCACAGGGGCCCCATGATTCTTTATTGCCTGGGGGCCCCAAGAGTTGTCAGTCTACCCCTACCTCTCCCTATACATCCAAGCCTTTTGCTAGAATTTCCTGCTGCTCTATTACATTGTCTTCCTACCTTTAAGTCTTCTGAAATAATTACTCCTAAATCCCTTTCCTCAGATAATGAGGTCAGGACTGTGTCAAATATTCTATATTCGGCCCTTGGGTTTTTACACCCCAGGTGCATTATCTTGCACTTATCCACATTAAATGTTAGTTGCCAGAGCTCTGACTATTCTTCTAGTTTACCTAAATCCTTTTGCATGTGGTGTATCCCTCAAGGAACGTCAACCCAGCAAAAAGACCAATAGCTTACCATCGAAACTCTGCTGAGGGCAAGCAGCCAACGTGAATTGGCTAACAGGGAGATCACAGGGCCTCTACTTTCTTAATAGGTAATTGTCCCAGGGACTTGCACCTATTGACCTGGCTGAAAAAGACCAGAGTCCATCAAAGTTCAACCTATAACCTTAATGAGTCCCTACTGAGTTGATCTAGAGGAAGGTAAAAAAAAAGAACCTCATACTAAAAAGGTAAAAATTCCTTCCCGACTCCAAATATGGCATCAGAATAAATTCCTGGATCAACCTTCTGTCCCTATAGATCTAGAATCCATAACCTGTATTGTTGTTATTCTCCAAAAATGCATCCAGACCCCTTTTAAATTATTTTACAGAGTTAACCCTGACCACCTCCTTTGGGAGAGAATTCCAGTCTCACTCCTCTTACCGTAAAGAACCCCCATCTGTGCTGGTGTAGAAACCTTCTTTCCTCTAGACGTAGAGGATGCCCCCTTGTTATAGATACAGTCCTGGGTATAAATAGATCATGGGGGAGATCTCTGTAAAGTCCCCTGATATATTTATACATACCGTATATACTCGAGTATAAGCCAACCCCAATATAAGCCGAGGCCCCTTATTTCACCCCAAAAACCCAGGAAAAGTTATTGACTTGACTATAAGCCTAGGGTGGGAAATACATCATCCCCCCATGTAATCATCCAGACCCCCGTCATCATCCCCCCCCTTTCATCATCACCGCCTGTCAATCCCTTCATCAGTGGTCTTCAACCTGCGGACCTCCAGATGTTTCAAAACTACAACTCCCAGCAGCCATTGGCTGTCCGGGCATGCTGGGAGTTGTAGTTTTGGAACCTCTGGAGGTCCGCAGGTTGAAGACCACTGCGGCCTTAGTCATCATCAAGCCTCCCCCCCCCCCCCTTTTGCTTTGTACTCACCTCCCCTCGGCGGGAAGTTAGGGTGAGCTGGTCCGGGCCATCTATGCTGCAGGGACCGTCCGGTGGGGATGGTTAGTCATTGCGGGCTGTCCATTTTCAACGGGGGCCCTCTTCTCCGCGCTTCGGGCCTGCCCCGGACTAGTGACGTTGCCTTGACGATGATGCACAGGGACGCTCATGCGCAACGTACCTGTGCGTCGTCGTCAAGGCAACGTCAGTAGTCCGGGGCCGAGCCTGGAGCAGAGAAGAGGGCCCCCCGGTGAAAATGGACAGCCCGCAACGACTAACCATCCCCACCGAATGATCCCTGCAGCATAGATGGCCTGGACCAGCTCACCCTAACTTCCCGCCGAGGGGAGGTGAGTACAAAACCAAAGGGGGGGGGGGGGGCTGGATGATGACGAAGGCCGCAGTGGTCTTCAACCTGCGGACCTCCAGAGGCATGCTGGGAGTTGTAGTTTTGCAACACCTGGAAGTCCGCAGGTTGAAGACCACTGAGAAGGGATTGACAGGCGGAGAGTTCACTCGAGTATAAACCGAGGGGGGCGTTTTCAGCACGAAAAATCGTGCTGGAAAACTCGGCTTATACTCGAGTATATACGGTAATTATTAGGTCACCCCTAAGCCTTCTTTTTTCTAAACTAAATAACCCTAATTCTGATAATCTTTCTGAGTACTGTAGTCCTCCCATTCCCCGTATTACTCTGGTTGCCCGTCTTTGAACCCTCTCCAGCTCCACTATATCTTTCTTGTACACTGGTGCCCAGTACTGTACACAGTATTCTATGTTTGATCTGAATAGTGATTTGTACAGCGGTAGAATTATTTCCTTGTCGTGGGCATCTATGCCCCTATTGATGCACCCCATGATTTTATTTGCCTTGGCAGCAGCTGCCGACACTGGTCACTACAGCTAAATTTACTGTTAACTAAGACTCCCAAGTCCTTTTCCACGTCAGTCGTCCCAAGTGTTCTCCCATTTAATACATAATCCCAGCCCGGATTTTTCCTCCCCATGTGCATTACCTTACATTTATCAGTGTTGAACCTCATCTGCCACTTCTCAGCCCAAACCTCCAACCTATCCAGATCCATTTGTAATAGTGCACTGTACCCACTTACACATATTTTCCCCCAGCCCAATCCTTCTCATTTTATGCACCAACCTTTTATGTGGCACCATATGAAATGCTTTGGAAAAATCCAGATATACGACATCCAGCGATTCCCCCTGGTCCAGTCTGGAGCTCACCTCCTCATAAAAGCTGATCAGGTTAGTTTGACAGGACCGATCCCTCATAAAGCCATGCTGATATGTAGTCATACATTTATTTTTATCAAGATATTCCAAAATAGCATCTCTTAGAAAACCCTCAAACAATTTACATACAACGGAGGCTAAACTAACAGGCCTATAATTCCCTGGGTCACCTTTTCACCCCTTTTTAAATATTGGCACCACATTTGCCATGCGCCAGTCCTGGGGAACAGTCCCTGTTACTATAGAGTCCCTGAATATTAAAAATAGGGGTCTGTCTATTACATTACTTAATTCCTTTAGAACACGGGGGTGAATGCCATCTGGACCTGGTGATTTGTCCATTTAGATTTTTTGTAGGCGGGACTTTACTTCTTCCTGGGTTAGACAGGTGACCTGTACTGGTGAGTTTACCTTATCTCGCTGTATTTCACCTGGCATTTCATTTTCTTTGGTGAATACAGTGGAGAAGAATTTGTTTAATATATTTGCTTTTTCCTTATCCCCGTTTATAATTTCTTCCTCATCATTCTTTCAACCATTGTTATTGTATTGTACCGGATCAAACATGAAAAATTAAGCAACTTTACAATAGTTATCAATAAAAATTTTTATATTTTTGTTACTATAGTTCCTAAGCAAACTAAGTGTCTCAATGACAACAGGAAGCAAATTGCATTGTCCTTACTTTGTGCTAATAAACATTTAGTAGGTTTGCCAGAAGTAAGAGTATAGGATCATGATCAGTTGTACCATTAATATGAAGTAAACCATGGATTTTAAGACATGTATAATACATTAGAGCCTCATTTAACTCAAAACTGTCTGTAAATAAAACAGTTTTTTGTTGCTCATAGGAAGAAAACAGAGTTCAGTTTTTATTTCTCAGACTGCTCTGGAAAAATAAAAGCTGATTGGTTTCTGTAGGCAACAAAAACTGTTTTAGGCCATGTTCATACACAGTTAAATTTTTGACCAGCTTTCATAAAAAAACAGGTTAAGATTGGCAGTTTTTCAGCCATTTTGGCATGAGAAACTGACGTTTTTTAGTGTCTGGAAATGTAAAACCGATTTTAAAAATGACTTTTTTTCTACCTATAATCAGTCAAGAGAGCATGTCAATTAATTTGATTCCTGTAAGAATTTTTTCCTTAAAATTAATGTTTGTGCATTAACAGCTGTTTTACTATTGAGTTCAATAGGACAAAAAGCAGAAAATATGACATTTTAGACTAAAACTTTTTGATCTGATTCTTTAGGCATTATTTCATCCTTTTTGGCCATTTGTTTTTGGTGGGAGCTATACAGGTGCTATACAAATATAAATGTAATCTGGAGAAATGTGTCATTTCAAAACATTAAAAGCAACTAGATAACTACTACTTATCCTCTACGTCTAGAGGAAAAAAGGTTTCACCATCATCACAGACAGAGATTCTTTACTGTAAGGGCAGTGAGACTATGCAACTCTCTGCCACATGATGTTGTGATGTCTGACTCAATAATTTTCTGGAGAGTAGTAATATTACAGGTTATGGATACTAGATTTATGGGGATGGAATGTTGATCCAGGGATTTATTCTGATCGCCATGTTGGGGTCAGGAAGGAATTTTCCCTCTGTGAAGGGGCAATTGGCATCAGCCTCATGGGGAGTTTTTGCCTTCCTCTGGATCAGCACAGTAGGGTTTTAGCTATGTTACTATGTTATGCTATGCTATGTTAAATGCTCCTTGTATCAAATATGTCTACCTGTTGCATAACTGTAATTTAATTAAACTTTTGATATGTCACACAAACATGTCAAATGTTAAATTGGTTAAGATCTCAGTCCTGAGACCCTTGTTACATATAGCCAGGTGAAGCACCCAGCAGCACCTGTCACTCCCCGGCTGAGCAGTAGTGTATGGTTTGGGAGGGAGAAGGCATGCTACTGTAGCCCATGACCAGCAGTTTAACTCTTAAACTACAAACAATAACGTCCCTTTAACGTCTATCTAGCACCTATCTGCTGAGATTTGCAGCTCTGTGTCTGGTATGGAGCTGACAGATTACCTTTATTACAAGGTCTATTTAGGTAGTCAGTATAGGAATAAATGCCATCCTACTATCAAACACCATCTACTGCCTTAATGAAATAGTTTGCATGTAAATATTTTTTCTTAATATAAATAATCTAGATTCAGTCATACACAAATATTCTGATAATTGGACCCAAAGTCGCGTCTCCACAGAAATGAAGCAGGTAAACCCAACCAGATATATACTGTACATTAAGAACCTCTTTGAGAAGGACATATGAAAAGAAATGCTATCCATAATATACATACCAGGGTGGATTATAAATACTGCCAAATGACTTTTGATGTTCAGACTTCATAATATATTTTGGAACTAAGAGCTGTTGTACAGCAATAAGTAAGAAGAATTAGAGTCTACAGTCATGCCTATACTAGTAAATATAAGCATGAGTTCTATGTGTGCATGTTCATCATTACAGGGGCTTACACATGGCTATAAACTTTTCCCTTAGTGCATATATAAAGAGTATATAAAGTTTGAGCATATCACATGCTCATATTTTGTAATTCTATTCAAGAATTGTAGGGTGGAATTATTATCAACACATGCAGAGGCTGGACATTTTGTTTTGCAGGGTCTCTAAATTGAAGAACTGTTAGTCACTAATGAATTTATTCTCCCAAATGTCTAGCTGCTTTGCAGGTTAGTTCATCTTCACACCAGGTTCACGGTTTATATTTAAAAAAAGCAGCAATGGTAGCTATGTTGGATTTTTTTTTGTAAATGCATTGGTGATTTCTGACACCCCACTGACTTTAATGGAGATCATTTGGGATTCCAGTACTGTTGAGGGCTAACTAGGTTATTCTCGCGGTGGTTCTAAGGGAATATTCAGGTTAACTGCCTCAGGCACACCTAAAATGTTCAGGTTTTGCAAGGAAGCAAGCTTTAAAGTTTCTCACTGGAATGCTGACAATTGCCTACATTGTGCAAAGTTTAACTCCTGTAATTAATTCTCTCTAATGTTACAAACAGAAAATGCCTTGCATTAAACACACTGTCACAAATAAACACACTTCAAAAATTCTTCACCCTTTGTTAGACCCATTAGAAAAGTATTTACCGTGTTCAGAGCCATGTTGCCACGGATTGCCGCAGGAGTGACACCATACAGGACGGCAGCTCCCGCCACCGCTCCCAGCAGTTGTGCTGCAATGTAAAAAATGGCACGGAAGAGGGACATCTGTGAGCCGATGAGAAAGGCAAAGGTGACAGCTGGGTTAATATGAGCACCGCTAACATGGCCAACAGATTGGACCATAGTGGCCAGAACGAGACCAAATGCTAATGCTATAAGCAAAACATTAGCTGGTCCAGCGGCCCATTTTAGAGATGCACCTAAGCCAAAGAAAACATAGAACATGGTAGCAAAGAACTCAGCAAAAACCGCTCTCCAAAAGGAGAAGGAGCGGAATTCCCACATGATTGCGGGTTGTGTGTAAGGAGCAGGGACAGAGAAATTGGGGTAAGGGAAATTTTACAGAGTTGGTGGGAGATACCCCAACTTTTTATGGATGACCCCTCCAAAACTATACAAAAAAATTTGAATGTTACTTTAAAGATTAGAACAATACAAAAAATGTAACAAAAATGTAAACCTACAAAGAAAAAAACTAAACGTTTAAAAAACAACCCAAAAAAGTCACGGACAGAGTGACTGCTCCAAACTCCCAACTGCTGTGGATACTTCCCCCCCAACCTGTTTATAGAGTGGCGGGGGGATTTATAAGGGGCAAAGGCAGTGACATATTTAATCCCCCTATAGAGATACACACCACCCCCTAACAGGAGGGGTAGTGTCAAAGAGCTGGTGTTTTAACTTTTCCCTGTGTGCTATCTCCTCCCTCAGGCGAGCACATGATATAAGGCCACAGCAGAGATTTCTGCTCAGATATTAGAGTAATCGTGCTGCTCTTTAGTTATGTACAAAAGTGAATACCGCTATTCACCGTCATTTTAAGTCTTCGCTGGCACAAGTTTTCTCATAACATGCTGATAATACACGTGTTTTACCACAACACAGGTTTATACCATTGTAGTTTACATAAAATCAAGGCAGTAAAAGTATGTTTCTATTGATGGACAGAGGAAACATGTGGAATGCAAAATAACTCTTGGCTCAATGAACTCTTTATAGAAATGTGATTCTTTTCAGTCTGGTCCTTTTATGGATTTTCTTCTAGCATGAATCATTAGGCATCACCATTCCCCCCTAATTCTAAGCTTAGTAAAATTTATATATTATATTACAATATTATCTTTCCCTTCTAATCTTTCAACACTGGGGACGTTGCTCCTACTTTATTGTGTAAAAACACGAAAAAGAACTTAACATATTTGTCTTAATTGTATTTGCAGGAACCGTGAGCTTTCATTGCTGCTATACACATGTAGGAAGGATATAGTTGAAAGAAGTCAGCTAATGTGGTGCTGGGGCTTAACTTGCACAGGAATAAAGGTGTTTGTTTGTATTAACATTGCCCTTTCTATCTGGCACCCTCTCCAGCTTATTTTGTTGCACCGGCAGTTTGTATCTCAGCTGGGTTTTGCCACTGTGTACAATTATCTGGCTCCTTTCAGTCTGGGGGAGGCATCCTAAATCCGCAGCTCCCATATGGGATTATGCCATGTGCAGTTGGGATTGTTTGCAAAGCGCTGTGCGAGCATCCTCGTGAACAAAGGCACTTGCTGTGTGTGATGTTTCATTCAACTCAGATCCCTCTCACTTTCAATGTACTGCACTGTCAGCATTTCATAGATCTAAAACATAAATAGTTAAATATATAGGTGAGATCTATAATACAATAACCAATAATACAAATGCATTGCTTATTCTAGGAAACTATTACCTTTTCCACTAGACAGAGCTCAAGAACATTTTCGTTTAGTTATACAAGTTCTGACACAAAGTAATAGCACAACACTAATCTGAAAATGTAATACGTGGATTTACAACGTGATATAATGTTTCACTTATAGTTGTTACCATTGTTTTTTTTTTATATAAGTATTAATGAATAGATTTGTTGTGAAAGGTGTTACATTAATTTATTTTTAGCCCCTTAAGGACCCAGCCCATTTTCACCTTAAGGACCCGAGCATTATTTGCAAATCTGACCACTGTCACTTTAAGCATTAATAACTTTGGGATGCTTTTACCTTTCATTCTAATTCCGAGTTTGTTTTTTTTTGTGACATATTCTACTTTGTTAGTGGTAAATTTTTGTCGATACTTGCATCATTTCTTGATGAAAAATTCCCAAATTTGATGAAAAATTTGAAAATTTTGCACTTTCATAACTTTGAAACTCTCTGCTTATAAGGAAAATGGACATCCCAAATAAATTATATATTGATTCACATACAGTATACAATATGTCTACTTTTATGTTTGCATTATAAAGTTGACATGTTTTACTTTTGGGAGACATCAGAGGGCTTCAAAGTTCAGCAGCAATTTTCCAATTTTTCACAAAATTTTCTAAATTGGAATTTTTCAGGGAACAGTTCAGATTTGAAGTGGATTTGAAGGGCCTTCTTTTTAGAAATACCCCATAAATTACCCCATTATAAAAACTGCACCCCTCAAAGTATTAAAAATGACATTCAGAAAGTTTATTAACCCTTTAGATGTTTCACAGGAATAGCAGTGTCACGATTTGGCTAGCTGGATGTGGATCCTCTGTGTCAGCGAGGGATTGGCGTGGACCGTGTCGGTGGACCGGTTCTAAGATGCTACTGGTATTCACCAGAGCCCGCCGCAAAGCGGGATGGTCTTGCTGCGGCGGTAGCAACCAGGTCGTATCCACCGGCAACGGCTCAACCTCGCTGACTGCTGAGAAGGCGTGGGACAGAAGGACTAGGCAGAGGCAAGGTCAGACGTAGCAGAAGGTCGGGGCAGGCGGCAAGGTTCGTAGTCAATGTGGATAGCAGAAGATCTGGAAACACAGGCTTTGGACAACACTAAACGCTTTCACTGGCACAAGGCAACAAGATCCGGCAAGGAAGTGTAGGGGAAGTGAGGTAATATAGCCAGGGAGCAGGTGGAAGCTAATTAGGCTGATTGGGCCAGGCACCAATCATTGGTGCACTGGCCCTTTAAATCTCAGAGAGCTGGTGCGCACGCGCCCTAGAGAGCGGAGCCGCGCGTGCCAGCACATGACAGCCGGGGACCGGGACGGGTAAGTGACTTGGGATGCGATTCGCGAGCGGGCGCGTCCCGCTATGCGAATCGCATCCCCGCCGGCAATGTCAGTGCAGCGCTCCCGGTCAGCGGGTCTGATCGGGGCGCTGCAGAGAGAGAGACGCCGTGAGCGCTCCGGGGAGGAGCAGGGACCCGGAGCGCTCGGCGTAACAAGCAGCAAAGTGAAGGAGAAAATTCAAAATCTCAATTTTTTACACTAACATGTTCTTGTAGACCCAGTTTTTGAATTTTTACAAGGGGTAAAAGGAGAAAAAGGCCCCCAAAATGTGTAACCCAATTTCTCTCGAATAAGGAAATACCTCGAGAGGTATAGACTTGCATAGCGGGGCCGGGGCGTGACATCACGATACTCTGGCCGCGATGTCGTCACATCGAGCGTGCAGCTCTCCGAGGTGGGTGCTAAATGCAAGATTGCGGGGGTCCCCAGTGGCAGAACCCCCAGGATCAGACATCTTATCTCCCGTAGTACCCCTTTAACAACCCACAGGTGTTTGACGACTTTTCGGTAAAGTCAGATGTGTAAATGAATTTTTTTTTCACTAAAATACAGTTTTTCCCCCAAATTTACCATATTTACAAGAGGTAATAGGAGAAAATGCCCCCCAAAAGTTGTAACCCCATTTCTTCTGTATGCGCACTACAATGCTCAGAAGAGAAGGAGTCACATTTTGCTGAAATGGTTTTTGGGCGGCATGTCGCATTTAGGAAGCCCCTATGGTGCCATAACAGCAAATAAAATAAAAAAAACATGGCATACTATTTTGGAAACTACACCCCTCAAGGCATGTAACAAGGGGGTACAGTGAGCCTTAAAGGAGAACTCAAGAATATAAAAATTGTCCCCCATACTGCCGGCAGTAAAAACATAAAGATGGACATACCTTGCTTCGCTCCACTTGGGCCTCCGGTAACCGGCTCCGTTTTCCGCCGCGATCCTCTTCCTGGTTGTCGGTAGTCGGTGAGTCATGCTGCGCTCAGCCAATCACCGGCCGCCGTGAAGTCCCGACTCGGCCGGCGATAGGCTGAGCGGCAGTGTGAGAACGCTTCAGGACATACAATTCTTCACTACACCGGCACCTGCTGCCGGGGCCAAAATGTCACACTACCACTCAGCCTAACGCCGGCCGAGTCGGGACTTCACTGCGGCCGGTGATTGGCTGAGCGCAGTATGACTTGCCGACCCCTGCCAACCAGGAAGAGGATCGCGGCGGAGACCGGAGCCGGTTACCGGACGCCCCGGGGGAGCGAAGCAAGGTATGTACATCTTTGTTTTTTTACTGCCGGCATTATGGGGGACAATTTTTATATTCTGGAGTTCTCCTTTAACACCCCACATGTGTTTGACGACTTTTCGTTAAAGTCGGATGTGTAAATTAAATAATTTTTTTACTAAAATGCTGTTTTTTTCCCCAAATTTACCATTTTTACAAGAGGTAATAGGAGAAAATGCCCCCCAAATTTTTAACCCCACTTCTTCTGAGTATAGAAATACCCCATATGTGGATGTAAAGTGCCCTGCCGGCGCAATACAATCCTCAGGAGAGGAGCGCCATTGGACTTTTGGAGAGAGAATTTGTATGGAATTGAAGTCGGGGCCATGTGCGTTTACAAAGCCCCCATGGTTCCAGAACAGTGGACCCCCCCCCCACGCAATATGTGATCCTATCTGGGGGGGGGGGGTCCACTGGTCTGGCACCTCGGGGGGCTTTGTAAACGCACATGGCCTTCAATTCCAGCCAAATTCTGTCTCCAAAAGCCCAATGGTGCTCATTCTCTTCTGAGCCCTGTAGTGCGCCAGCAGAACACTTTACGTCCACACATGGGGTATTTATATACTCAGAATGGTGTTACAAATTATGGCGGGCTTTTTTCCTATTACTCCTTGTGAAAATGAAAAATTTGGGATAACACCAGCATTTTACTGTTTTCACATCCAAATTTAACAAAAATTCTTGAAGCACCTGTGGGGTGTTAAGGCTCACTATACCCCTTGTTACATTCCATGAGGGGTGTAGTTTTCAAAATGGGGTCACATGTGGGTGGTTTTCTTTTCTATTTATGTCAGAACCACTGTAACAATCAGCCACCCCTGTGCAAAAATTACCTCAAATGTACATAGTGCGCTCTCACTCCTGAGCATTGTTGTGCGCCCGCAGAGCATTTTATGTCCACATATGGGGTATTTCCGTACTCAGGAGAAATTGCGTTACAAATTTTACCTCTTGTAATAATTAAAAGTATGAGGTAACACCAGCATGTTAGTGTAAAAACTAAATTTTTTTACAATAACATGCTGGAGTAGACCCCAACTTTACCTTTTCATAAGGGGTAAAAGCCCACCAAAATTTGTTAGGCAAATTCTCCCGAGTACGTAAGTACCCCATATGTGGCCCTAAACTGTTGCCTTGAAATACGACAGGGCACCGAAGTGAGAGAGCGCAATGCGCATTTGAGGCCTGAATTAGGGATTTGCATAGAGATGGACCCATCTCCGATACTAAAATTACCCTACGGGGTGCCTCCAGCTGTTACAATGTCAATGGCTGTCTGGCAATACTGGGAGTTGTTGTTTTGCAACAGCTGGAGGCTCCGTTTTGGAAACAGTGCCGTACCAGACATTTTAAATTTTTATTGGGAGGGACTGTGTAGGGGTATATGTATATGTAGTGTTTTACTTTTTATTTTGTGTAAGTTTAGTGTAGTGTAGTGTAATGTTTTTAGGGTACATTCACACAGGCGGGGGTTCACAGCAAATTTCCCGCTGGGAGTTTAAGCTGCAGCGGAAAATTTGCTGCATCTCAAACTTGCAGCGAGAAACTCGTTGCAAACCCCCACCCATGCTAATGTACCCTGTACATTCACTTGGGGGGCAAATCTTCAGCTGTTGCAAAACTACAACTCCCAGCATGCCTTTTGGCTGTCCGTGCATGCTGGGAGTTGTAGTTATGCAACAGCTGGAGGCACACTGGTTGCAAAACAGAGTTTGTTACTTAACTCAGTGTTTCGCAACCAGTATGCCTCCAGCTGTTGCAAAACTACAACTCCCAGCATGTACGGTCTATCAGTGCATGCTGGGAGTTGTAGTTTGCAAGCTGGAGGCACACTGGTTGCGAAACACTAAGTTAGGTAACGAACTCTGTGTTTCACAACCAGTGTGCCTTCAGCTGTTGCAAAACTACAACTCTCGGTTATGCAACAGCTGGAGGCACATTACTGCAACTCCCAGCATGCCCTTTGGCTGTCAGTGCATACTGGGAGTTGTAGTTATGCAACAACTGGAGGCACACTTTTTCATAGAAAAAATTTGCCTTCAGCTGTTGCATAACTACAACCCCCAGCATGCACAAACTACCATACTAAGGGCATGCTGGGAGTTGTAGTTGTGCCTTCTGCAGTTGCATAACGACAACTCCCAGCATGCCCATTTGTGCATGCTGGGAGTTGTTGCTTGGCAACAGCAGGAGGCACAGTCTTACCTCGTGCTTCTGCTCTGCCGGATCCTGCCTGCCGCCGCTGTCTCCGCTCATAGGGCCCCAGGTCCAGGTGAGGACTCCGGAATAGGGGCGGAGCAGGTGCCTTTAGGGACACCCCCACAGCAAGAGTCATGATTCGTCAGCCGGTAAAGGCCAACGAATCAGGACGATCGTTAGGTGGCACCAGTGCCACCTCACTCTTGCTGCTAATGGGTGATAGGTGCCATCTCGGATGCCACTATCACCCTTTTTTTCCGGGTCACCGGGGACCCGGTTGACCCAGAATCGCCAATCTGGATTGATCGGCGATGTGCAGCGATCGCCGACATGGGGGGAGGCTCAGGACCTGCCCAGAGGTTTGCACGGGGTGCCTGCTCAATGATTTCAGCAGGCATCCCGGTCCTTAAGTCCCAGGACATCAGGGCGTACCTGTAAGCCCTGGGTCCTTAACGGGTTAAAGTACTCCATGCAAAGTTACTGCATACTGTATCTAATTCTGTTTATTGAAATATTCCATTTAAGTAAAAGTACTGTAACACATCTTGTTCTATTGTGTCCATTGTTGTAATGCACTTTTGTTTAGTTTTAAATTAAAATGCTCAAGGGTGTGAATTGCAACAATAGACATAAATTTTTCTTCTGTGATGTTTTTATCTGGAAAAAAAGTTTACTATATTATGTGGGTACAATTATATTGTTTTACTTTATTACTAGTTTGGTTGATTTACCTGTCAACCATCAAAATGTTATACATTGGGACTTTCTAAACTTTGTATTAAAGGAGATATCCAGTGGTGAACAACTTATCCCCTATCCTAAGGATAGGGGATAAGTTGCAGATTGCGGGGGGTCCGACCGCTGGGGCCCCCCGCGATCTCCTGTACGGAACCCCGACAGCCCGCGGGAAGGGGGCGTGTCGACCTCCGCACGAAGCGGCGGCCGACACGCCCCCTCAATAGAACTCTATGGCAGAGCCGGAGCACTGCCTTCGGCAATCTCCGGCTCTGCCATAAAGATGTTTTGAGGGGGCGTGTCGGCCGCCACTTCATGCGGTGGTCGACACCCGCTATCTGGCCGGAGAGCCTGGCCCCCGTACAGAGAGATCGCAGGGGGCCCCATATATTATGTGGGTACAATTTTATTGTTTTACTTTATTACTAGTTTGGTTGATTTACTTGTCACTGCAACCATCAAAATGTTATACATTGGGACTTTCTAAACTTTGTATTAATGTTTTCTAGTATATGAAGTGACCAAAAATCAGCAATTCTGGGATTTGGTATATTTTTTATGTTTACGCCACTTACCGTGCGGGATCATGAACATTACATTATATTTTAATATTTCATGATTAGTGGCTGTGGATGTAAAACTAGTAGAACTGATCATATACTCTGCTCAAAAAAATAAAGGGAACACTAAGAGAACACATCCTAGATCTGAATGAATGAACTAAGCGTATGAAATACTTTCGTCTTTACATAGTTGAATGTGCTGACAACAAAATCACAAAAATGTATCAATGGAAATCAAATTTATCAACCCAAGAAGGTTTGGGTATGGAGTCACACTCAAAATCAAAGTGGTAAACCACACTACAGGCTGATCCACCTTTATGTAATGTCCTTTAAAACAAGTCAAAATGAGGCTCAGTATTGTGTATGGCCTCCATGTGCCCGTATAACCTCCCTACAATGCCTGGGCATGCCTCTGGGGGATGTCCTCCCAGACCTGGACTAAAGCATCCGCCAACTCCTGGACAGTCTGTGGTGCAATGTGGCATTGGTGGATGGAGCGAGACATGATGTCCCAGATGTGCTCAATTGGATTCAGGTCTGGGGAACGGGTGGGCCAGTCCATAGCATCAATGCCTTCCTCTTGCAGGAACTGCTGACACACTCCAGCCACATGAGGTCTAGGATTGTCTTGCATTAGGAGGAACCCAGGGCCAACCGCACCAGCATATGGTCTCACAAGGGGTCTGAGGATCTCATCTCGGTACCCAATGGCAGTCAGGCTACCTCTGGCAAGCACATGGAGGGCTGTGCGGCCCCCCCAAAGAACACACCATTACTGACCCTCCGCCAAACCAGTCATGCTGGAGGATGTTGCAGGCAGCAGAGCCTTCTCCACGGCATCTCCAGACTCTGTCATGTCCGTCACATGTGCTCAGTGTGAACCTGCTTTCATCTGTGAAGAGCACAGGGTGCCAGTGGCGAATTTGGCAATCTCTGTGTTCTCCGGCAAATGCCTAACATCCTGCATGGTGTTGGGCTGTAAGCACAACCCCAACCTGTGAACGCCGGGCCCTCATATCACCCTCATGGAGTCTGTTTCTGACTGTTAGAGTGGACACATGCACATTTGTGGCCTGCTGGAAGTCATTTTGCAGGGCCCTGGCAGTGCTCCTCCTCGCACAAAGGCGGATGTAGCGGTCCTGCTGCTGGGTTGTTGCCTTCCTATGTCCTCCTTTGCATCTCTTGATGTACTGGCCTGTCTCCTGGTAGCGCCTCCATGCTCTGGACACTACACTGACAGACACAGCAAACCTTCTTGCCACAGCTCGCATTGATGTGCCGTCCTGGATGAGCTGCACTACCTGAGCCACTTGTGTGGGTTGTAGACTCCGTCTCATGCTACCACTAGAGTGAAAGCACCACCAGCATTAAAAAGTGACCAAAACATCAGCCAGGAAGCATAGGAACTGAGAAGTGGTCTGTGGTCACCACCTGCAGAACCACTCCTTTATTGGGGTGTCTTGCTAATTGCCTATAATTTCCACCTGTTGTCTGTCCCATTTGCACAACAGCATGTGAAATTGATTGTCAATCAGTGTTTCTTCCTGAGTGGACAGTGTGATTTCACAGAAGTGTGATTGACTTGGAGTTACATTGTGTTGTTTAACCCCTTAAGGACTGAGCCCTTTTTCACCTTAACCCCTTCAGGACCAAGCCCATTTTGGCCTTAAGGACCGGAGCGTTTTTTGCACATCTGACCACTGTCACTTTAAACATTAATAACTCTGGAATGCTTTTAGTTATCATTCTGATTCTGAGATTGTTTTTTCGTGACATATTCTACTTTAACATAGTGGTAAATTTTTGTGGTAACTTGCATCCTTTCTTGGTGAAAAATCCCAAAATTTCATGAAAAAATTGAAAATTTTGCATTTTTCAAACTTTGAAGCTCTCTGCTTGTAAGGAAAATGGATATTCCAATTTTTTTTTTATTATTCACATATACAATATGTCTACTTTATGTCTGCATCATAAAATTTATGAGTTTTTACTTTTTGAAGACACCAGGGGGCTTCAAAGTTCAGCAGCAATTTTCCAATTTTTCACAAAATTTTCAAACTCGCTATTTTTCAGACACCAGTTCAGGTTTGAAGTGGATTTGAAGGGTCTTCATATTAGAAATACCCCATGAAAGACCCCAATATAAAAACTACACCCCCCAAAGTATTCAAAATGACATTCAGTCAGTGTTTTAACCCTTTAGGTGTTTCACAGGAATAGCAGCAATCTGAAGGAGAAAATTCAAAATCTTCATTTTTTACACTCGCATGTTCTTGTAGACCCAATTTTTTGAATTTTTGCAAGAGGTAAAAGGAGAAAATTTTTACTTGTATTTGTAGCCCAATTTCTCTTGAGTAAGCACATACCTCATATGTCTATGTTAATTGTTCGGCGGGCGCAGTAGAGGGCTCAGAAGCGAAGGAGCGACAAGGGGATTTTGGAGAGAACATTTTTCTGAAATGGTTTTTGGGGGGCATGTCACCTTTAGGAAGCCCCTAGGGTGTCAAACCAGCAAAAAAATAACACATGGCATACCATTTTGGAAACTAGACCCCTTGGGGAACATAACAAGGGTTAAAGTGAACCTTAATACCCCACAGGGGTTTCATGACTTTTGCAAATGTAAAAAAAAAGTAAAATTTTTTACCTAAAATGCTTGTTTTCCCCAAAATTTTACATTTTTGAAAAGGGTAATAGCAGAAAATACCCCCCAAAATTTGAAGCCCAATTTCTCCCGATTCAGAAAACACCCCATATGGGGGTAAAAAGTGCTCTGCTGGCGCACTACAGGTATCAGAAGAGAAGGAGTCACATTTGGCTTTTTGGAAGCAAATTTTGCTCTGGGGGCATGCCGCATTTAGGAAGCCCCTATGGTGCCAGGACAGCAAAAAAAAAACATATGGCATACCATTTTGGAAACTAGACCCCTTGGGGAACATAACAAGGGGTAAAGTGAACCTTAATATCCCACAGGGGTTTCATGACTTTTGCAAATGTAAAAAAAAAAAAAAAAAAAAATTTTTACCTAAAATGCTTGTTTTCCCAAAAATTTTACATTTTTGAAAAGGGTAATAGCAGAAAATACCCCCCAAAATTTGAAGCCCAATTTCTCCTGATTCAGAAAACACCCCATATGGGGGTAAAAAGTGCTCTGTTGGCGCACTACAGGTCTCAGAAGAGAAGGAGTCACATTTTGGCTTTTTGGAAGCAAATTTTGCTCTGGGGGCATGCCTCATTTAGGAAGCCCCTTTGGTGCCAGGACAGCAGAAAAAAAACCACATGGCATTACATTTTGGAAACTAGACCCCTCGGGGAACGTAACAGTATTACAGTGAGTTCTTACACCTCACAGGTTTTTTGAAAAGTGGGCCTAAATTGAAAAATTTGATTTTTTTACACTAAAATGCTGGGGTTACCCAATTTTTTAACATTTTCACAAGGGGTAATATGAGGAATTGGGTTACAAATTTTGGAGGGCTTTTTCCCCTGACTATAAAAATCCATCCACATATGGGGTAACGTGCTGGGCGGGCGCACAACAAGGCTCAGAAGTCATAGAGGTCACTTTGTATTTGTGGCCTATGGCATATCAGTAGCTGACGGTTACATACATTCCGAGGAAAATACAAAAATGAAACACCCACATGTGACACCATTACAGAAAGTACCCACCCTGAGGAATGGGTATAGGGGTAAAGAGGACATTTCTAACGCACAGGTGTTTCCTATATTTATTTTCCAGGAATGGATGAAGGGTAGCTTTTGAAAATTGCAATTTTCAACCTATGCTCTGCTTCATCTTTTTGGGAACAACTAACATGTGACTCTGAATTGTCGCCTGGAAATACGACAGAGCTCAGCGAGAACTCTTAGCATTTGAGGCGGATGTTTGTTACGGACCTAACAGTTACATACATTCAGAGGAAAATACAAGAAAGGAACACCCATATGTGAGATTATTACAAACAGTACACCCCCTAGGGAAGGTGTATAGGGTGAAGTGGAGATTTGGAACAGATGGGTGTTCCCTTCATTTATTTTCCAGGAATGGATGAAGTGTACTATGGGGGGAAGAAAATTGCAATTTTAGAACTGATATGCCAATTATTTTCCCAGAATGATGACCCAGAGTACAGCCAAAAGTAAAAAGGATGCCCGCCCCAAACCCTATACTCTGAATCATCATTCTGGGAAGGGGATGTGTGGGGCCGTCCCTATTCTGTTACCTCAAATGCGCAACCCGCTCAGGTGGGGAGAGAGAGCGTTGCGCATTTGAGGCAACTGCAAACCTCCAATGCTGTTGACTCTGTGTCCCATGACCCATTTTTTAGGGGGAAGAAAAAAAAAAGATATTGGGGGTATTGAGAAAAAGGTTATTTTTTTTTTTGGGGGGGGGGGGGGGTTTGGTATAAAATTTGGAAGACAATGTACCCTGGACTGGTACATTGGAGTCGAATTGTGGGTAATGAAAATTAGGGCAAATGACGGAAAATTTAGTACTCCATGGAAGTGTGATACTCCCTGAAGCAGCCTATGCAGAGGCCCGGATGATCGAGGCAAGTGTCGCATTGAGTGGTGGTGTCCTTCCGAATCCCCCTCTTGCGACACACTCTGCATTTCTTCTGAGATCGTCCCTTCTTTCCAGTGTGGGGGATCACACCTGGAAAGTGTTGGCCGGGGACGATCCGGGGACCTGAAGTTCCAGAGGTGCTCTGACCCGCTCTTTGGCGGTCACCATAGATGAGGGCCTTTAGAACTTCCTCTTGGAACTCCAGGTATGTCCCTGTGTTGCCAGCGTCCTTGTACAGTACAAAAGAGTTGTACATGGCAACCTGTACCATGTAGACCGCAACTTTTTTGTACCATATCTTTGTTTTCCGCATGGCATTATATGGCTTGAGGACTTGATCAGAAAGATCAACTCCCCCCATATACCGATTGTAGTCCAGAATACAATCGGGCTTGAGGACCGGTCCCACGGTACCTCGCACAGGGACAGGGGTGCTGCCATTCCCATGAATTGTGGTGAGCATAAGGACATCCCTCTTGTCCTTATACCGGACCAACAACAGGTTATCATGGGTGAGGGCACGGGACTCACCCCGGGGGATAGGAGTCTGCAGGGGATAGGAAGGAAGGCCTCTTTGATTCTTCCGGACTGTCCCACAAGCGAGCGTGGATCTGGCGGCGAGGGATGTGAAGAGAGGGATACTAGTATAAAAGTTATCCACGTAAAGGTGGTAACCTTTATCTAGTAATGGGTGCAAAAGGCCCCAAACGATTTTCCCGCTAACACCGAGTGGGGGAACAATCTGGGGGTTCAATGCAGGAATCTCGTCCCTCATACACCATAAACTTGCAAGTGTACCCGGAGGTACTCTCGCAAAGTTTATACATCTTCACGCCATACTGCGCTCGCTGGTAGGGATGTATTGCCGGAAGCTGAGTCTCCCCTTAAAGCTGATGAGCGACTCATCAATAGCGACCTCCCTTCCAGGGACATAGGCCTCCCAAAATCTGGCCCCGAAGTGATTGATGACCGGCCTGATTTTATACAGGCGGTCATACGCGGGATCAGTTCGGGGGGGACATGCCGCATTATCAGCATAATGCAAACATCGAATGGCCTCGAACCGGGAACGTGCCATGGCCATACTGTAGAGGGGTGTCTGGTAAAAGACGTCCCCACTCCAATATTGCCTGACACTGGGTTTTTTAACTAGACCCAGATGCAGCGCAAGGCCCCAAAAGGTCCTCATTTCGGCTGCATCGACTGGAGTCCAGCCACCGGGTCTAGCTAAAAGTGAGCCCGGGTTAGCGGCGACGAACTGTTGGGCGTACAGATTCGTCTGTGTAACCATTAGATTAACAAAGTCGTCACTGAAAAAATGACCGAAAAAGTCCTTTTCAGTGAACCCGGCGATGTTAATCTTGATTCCTGAGTCGCCAACAAACTCAGGAATCACTGGCTCGTTGTCCGCTGGCTCAGCCCAGACAAGTTCTCCGGTACGAGGTACCAGTGACCTTGGCAGGGGGGCTTCACTAGTATGAGCGCCAGGGGGACTCATACTAGCATGGGGCACAGGGTCAAGGGCAGAGGAGGTTTGCGGCACCGCACGGCGGCGTCTCCGCCGCCTTGGTGGCTCATCATCAGAACTAGATGATAAGGAGGACGATGAAATAAGGAAGGTGGGGTCTTCATCGTCCTCTGAGCCGCTCTCGGTGTCGGAGGCAATTATGGCATATGCCTCCTCTGCCGAAAACGCTCTGCGGGCCATTTCCCTACTCTAATGGGGATACGGGTATGTGTGTGTGTGGGGGGGGGGAAACTTTATTGGTGTGTGTGCTGCGTGTGGTGTGGTGCGATACTACCTCCCTAACCCGCCCTAGCCTAACCTAACCTAACTAAACTAACCCGCCCTAACAGAAAAAAATATAAAATAAAAAGGGGACTTTTAAAAAAAAAAGGGGGGACTTCTAGCGCAAAAAAAACCCTGCGCCAAAAAAATAAGCGTTTATCTAATCAGTGGTGTGCGCACTGATTAGCGCTTGTGGCGGCAGGGGGCGCAGAAGTCAGAGGGGGGTCCGGCCACTCAGCCCAGAACAGTGGCTGGTGGCTTGTACTCAGACCCCCACACAAAAAACCCGAAAAATAAAATAAAAAAACGCTTAACCCCGGAAAAAATGCACCCGCCTGAACAAAAAAAAAAAACGCTGATCAGTGATAAATCACCGACAGCGGTGGGACAGGCTGCACACACAGGTACGGTCCGTCCACACAGTACACGCCTGCTACTGGTGGCACGGACCGCCTATGGGTGCAAAAAAAAAATACGCGTTAACCGAAAAAAGTGCCTTTACCACAAAAAAAACGCTGATCAGTGATAAATCACCGACAGCGGTGGGACAGGCTGCACACACAGGTAAGGTCCGGCCACACAGTACACGCCTGCTACTGGTGGCACGGACCGCCTATGGGTGCAAAAAAAGCGCTAGAAAACGCGTAAAAAAGCGCCGGCACCACAAAAAAAAAAACGCTGATCAGTACTACGGGACTGATCAGCGGCAGGTGGGCTTTAACAAACGGTGGCGGACCGCTCTTTTATAACTAAGAGGGTCCGCACACACGCTTAGGGAAAAAAGAAAAAAAAAAAAAGATCTGCGCCAAAAAAAAAAGGCTGACAGCAGGGCCGGGGTCACGCAGCTAAAGGTGCTACGGACCCACGGACACCCACTGAGGTACGCCGAAAAAAGAAAAAAAAAAAAAAACTTTTTTTTTTAACCCTAACCTGTCCCTACCTAAATCTAAAGCTATCCCTGGGGATTTCTGTGCCAAGGGGCCACAGAAAGGGGGCAAGGGGCACTTTTTTTTTTACTGAGGGGATGGTGGGCAGCACGGGGCTCCGTCCTGCACACCAGATCTCTGTGGAATGGTGGGCAGAACGGAGCAACGTGCTCCTAGCCCCCACCATCCCCTCCTATTACATTGTGATTGGTGTGGCCACTTTGGCCACCCAATCACAACTGTACTGAGGGGGGTGGCCACAATGCCAGCCCCCAGTACAGTACGGATGGTGATTGGTGGTGTATACTACACCACCAGTCACCATCTATATCCGGGTAACAGGGTCACACGTGACCCTGAGGACCCGGAACCGCTGCAGAACGCCGGTTAGTAGTTACCGGCATCCTGCAGCGATCGCCGGTATAGGAGGTCCTCCGGACCTCCTCCGGCACACTGCCGGGATGTCTGCTGATAGAAATCAGCAGACATCCGGCTCCGATCCCCGCCAGGTGAGCGGCGGGGAACGGAATCGCAGCGCATCGCTCATTTGACACAGCAGTGTCAATTTGGCTATCACAGGGAGAGGATCTCCTCACCCTGTGATAGCTGAAGCTGTACGAAGCTCTCATGGCCTCTGTGGCCCGACAGAAGTTCACACGTACGCAGCTCATACGGCTGCCTCATATACATTTACTGTTGATCCACAGCGCTATCGGGATCCCGATGCCCGATGGCGCTGTCATCAGTGTGCGTCCCCGCGAGCGCCCCACGCCCGCAGCTCTACTCCCCGTCCTCCGCCCCCCGCAGCTCTACTCCCCGTCCCCCGCAGCTCTACTCCCCGTCCCGTTAACGCTCAGGGAGCGGGGGACAGAAAGTAGAGCATCGGGCGCAGGTTAAGTTATTCGCGTAGTGCTGCGCATGCGCAGTACTACTTTACCTGCGCCCGATGCTCTACTTTCTGTTCCCCGCTCCCTGAGCGTTAACGGGACGGGGAGTAGAGCTACGGAGGGACGGGGAGTAGAGCTGCGGGGGACGGGGAGTACAGCTGCGGGCATGGGGCGCTCGCGGGGACGCACACTGATGACAGCGCCATCGGGCGTAGGAATCCCCATAGCGCTGTGGATCGCTCCCTGAGCGTTCACAGGGGACGGGGAGTAGAGCTGCGGGGGACGGGGAGTAGAGCTGCGGGGGGCGGGGAGTAGAGCTGCGGGGGACGGGGAGTAGAGCTGCGGGGGACGGGGAGTAGAGATGCGTGGGACGGGGAGTAGAGATGCGGGGGACGGGGAGTAGAGATGCGGGGGACGGGGAGTAGAGATGCGGGGGACGGGGAGTAGAGATGCGGGGGACGGGGAGTAGAGATGCGGGGGACGGGGAGTAGAGATGCGGGGGACGGGGAGTAGAGATGCGGGAGACGGGGAGTAGAGATGCGGGGGACGGGGAGTAGAGATGCGGGGGACGGGGAGTAGAGCTGCGGGGGACGGGGAGTAGAGCTGCGGGGGACGGGGAGTAGAGATGCGGGGGACGGGGAGTAGAGCTGCGGGGGACGGGGTGTAGAGCTGCGGGCGTGGGGATCCTGATGACAGCGCCATCGGGCATCGGGATCCCGATGACAGCGCCATCGGGCATCGGGATCCCGATAGCGCTGTGGATCAACAGTAAATGTATATGAGGCAGCCGTATGAGCTGCGTACATGTGTGAACTTCTGTCGGGCCACGAGAGCTCCGTACACCTTCAGCTATCACAGGGTGAGGAGATCCTCTCCCTGTGATAGCCAAACTGACACTGCTGTGCGCATCGATGCGTGACGTTTAAATATGTCACGTGACAAGAGAGAGCCAATAGGATGTGATGGAGGCGGACCATCTCATTCTATGGCAAATCTCATTCCACGGCAATGCACCGGGATGCCTGCTGAACGATTTCAGCAGGCATCCGGCTCCGGCGCCCCTCCGGCTAGCGGTGGGGGCCGGATTTCCCACGGGCGTATGGATACGCCCTCGGTCCTTAAGGACTCGGAATGCAGGGCGTATCCATACGCCCTATGTCCTGAAGAGGTTAAGGACTCAATTTTTTGCAAATCTGACCACTGTCACTTTAAACATTAATAACTCTGGAATGCTTTTAGTTATCATTCTGATTCCGAGATTGTTTTTTCGTGACATATTCTACTTTAACTTAGTGGTAACATTTTTTGGTAACTTGCATCCTTTCTTGGTGAAAAATCCCAAAATTTGATGAAAAATTAGAAAATTTTGCATTTTTCTAACTTTGAAGCTCTCTGCTTGTAAGGAAAATGGATATTCAAAATATATTTTTTTTTATTCACATATACAATATGTCTACTTTATGTTTGCATCATAAAATTGATGAGTTTTTACTTTTGGAAGATACCAGAGGGCTTCAAAGTTCCGCAGCAGTTTTCCAATTTTTCCAGGTTTGAAGTGGATTTGAAGGGTCTTCATATTAGAAATATCCCATAAAAGACCCCATTATAAAAACTGCAGCCCCCAAAGTATTCAAAATGACATTCAGTAAGCGTTTTAACCCTTCAGGGGTTTCACAGGAATAGCAGCAAAGTGAAGGAGAAAATTCACAATCTTCATTTTTTACACTCACATGTTCTTGTAGACCCAATTTTTGAATTTTTGCAAGGGGTAAAAAGGAGAAAATGTTTACTTGTATTTGAAACCCAATTTCTCTCGAGTAAGCACATACCTCATATGTCTATGTTAATTGTTCAGTGGGCGCAGTAGAGGGCTCAGAAGGGAAGGAGCGTCAAATGATTTTTGGGGGCATGTCACCTTTAGGAAGCCACTATGGTGCCAGAACAGCAAAAAAAAAAACACATGGCATACCATTTTGGAAACTAGACCCCTCGGGGAACGTAACAAGGGGTAATGTGAACCTTAATACCCCACAGGTGATTCACGACTTTTGCATATGTAAAAAAAAAAATAATAATTTTTACCTAAAATGCTTGGTTTCACAAAAGTTTTACATTTTTAAAAAGGGCAATAGCAGAAAAAAAAAAAATTTGAAGCCCAATTTCTCTCGATTCAGAAAACACCCCATATGGGGGGTGAAAAGTGCTCTGCTGGCGCACTACAGGTCTCAGAAGAGAAGGAGTCACATTTGGCTTTTTTGAAGGAAATTTTGTTCTGGGGGCATGCCGCATTTAGGAAGCCCCTATGGTGCCAGGACAGCAAAAAAAAAAACACATGGCATACCATTTTGGAAACTAGACCCCTCGGGGAACGTAACAAGGGGTAAAGTGAAAACCTTAATACCCTACAGGTGTTTCACGACTTTTGCATATGTAAAAAAAAGTTTACCTAAAATGCTTGGTTTCCCAAAAAATTTACATTTATACAAAGGGTTAAAGCAGAAAATACCCCCCAAAATTTTAAGCCCAATTTCTCCCGATTCAGATAACACCCCATATGGGGGTGAAAAGTGCTCTGCTGGTGCACTACAGGTCTCAGAAGAGAAGGAGTCACATTTGGCTTTTGGAAAGCAAATTTTGATCTGGGGGCATGCCGCATTTAGGAAGCCCCTATGGTGCCCAGACAGCAAAAAAAAACACATGGCATACCATTTTGGAAACTAGAGCCCTCGGGGAATGTAACAAGGGGTTAAGTGAATCTTAATACCCCACAGGCGTTTCACGACTATTGCATATGTAAAAAAAACAAATGCTTCTTTTCCCAAAAATTTTAAATTTTAAAAAAGGGTAAAAGCAGAAAATACCCCCCAAAATTTGTAAGGCAATTTCTCCCGAGTACGGCGATACCCCATATGTGACCCTTAACTGTTGCCTTGAAATACGACAGGGCTCCAAAGTGAGAGCGCCATGCGCATTTGAGGCCTAAATTAGGGATTGCATAGGGGTGGACATAGGGGAATTCTACGCCAGTGATTCCCAAACAGGGTGCCTCCAGCTGTTGCAAAACTCCCAGCATGCCTGGACAGTCAGTGGCTGTCTGGCAATACTGGGAGTAGTTGTTTTGCAACAGCTGGAGGCTCCGTTTTGGAAAACGTGGCGTACCAGACGTTTTTCATTTTTATTGGGGAGGGGGGCTGTGTAGGGGTATGTGTATATGTAGTGTTTTTTACTTTTTATTTTATTTTTTGTGGTAGTGTAGTGTAGTGTTTTTAGGGTACAGTCGCACGGGCGGGGGTTCACAGTAGTTTCTCGCTGGCAGTTTGAGCTGTTGCAGAAAATTTGCTGCAGCTCAAGCTTGCAGCCCGATACTTACTGTAAGCCTCCGCCCATGTGAGTGTACCCTGTACATTCACATTGGGGGGGGGGGGGGGGGGGGACATCCAGCTGTTGCAAAACTACAACTCCCAGCATGCACTGACAGACTGTACAAGCTGAGAGTCTTAGTTTTGCAACAGCTGTAGGCACACTGGTTATGTATCACTGAGTTTGTGACCTTACTCAGTGTTTCAAAACCAGTGTGCCTCCAGCTGTTGCGAAACTACAACTCCCAGCATGTACGGTGCATGGTGTAAGGTGACTGCTGGGAGTTGTAGTTTGCAACAGCTGGAGGCACACCGGTCGTGAAACACTGAGTTAGGTAAAAAAAAAAAAATGGGTTTCACAACCAGTGTGCCTTTAGCTGTTGCAAAACTACAACTCTCAGCAGTCACCGACAGCCAACGGGCATGCTGGGAGTTGTAGTTATGCAACCAGCAGATGCACCACTACAACTCCCAGCATGCACTTTAGCTGTTTGTGCAAGCTGGGAGTTGTAGTTATACAACAGCTGAAGGTACACTTTTCCATAGAAAAAATGTGCCTCCAGCTGTTGCAAAACCATAAGTCCCAGCATGCCCATAAGGGAATGCTGGGAGTTGTGGTGGTCTGCCTCCTGCTGTTGCATAACTACAGCTCCCAGCATGCCCTTTTTGCATGCTGGGAGCTGTTGCTAAGCAACAGCAGGACGCTGTAACTCACCTCCTGCTGCTGCTCCGTCGCAGGACTGTCCCTCGCCGCCGCCGTCGCTCCTGGGGCCCCGATCCCAACATGGACGCCGGGGATCGGGGTCCCCAGCACCCGGGGTCGTCTTCCCGCACCCGCTCACGTCCTCCGGAAGAGGGGCGGAGCGGGTGCGGGAGTGACACCCGCAGCAGGCGCCCTGATTGGTTGGCCGGTAATCCGGCCGACGAATCAGGGCGATCGTGAGGTGGCACCAGTGCCACCTCACCCCTGCAGGCTCTGGCTGTTCGGGGCCGTCAGAGACGGCCCCGATCAGCCAGTAATTCCGGGTCACTGGAGACCCGATTGACCCGGAATCACTGCAGATCGCTGGACTGAATTGTCCAGCGATCTGTGGCCATCGCCGACATGGGGGGACATAATGACCCCCCTGGGCGATATGCCGGGATGCCTGCTGAACGATTTCAGCAGGCATCCGGCTCCGGTCCCCAACCGGCTAGCGGTGGGGACCGGAATTCCCACGGGCGTATGGATACGCCCTGCGTCCTTAAGAGGTTTAGTGTTCCCTTAATTTTTTGGAGCATTGTATTTCCATAAATTACATCTAGAAGATCCGTATCTGATTCTAGAAGATATGTATCTGATTTAAATGTTGCCTAAAAGGAGTAGAAAAGGTAGGTATATACATCCTGCCTGAGTCTAATTTCCAGAGCCTCCATAAGTGGGTCATCATGGTGACATTTTGCATTTTATTGTTTGTATTTTACATGACCATATCAAAGTTTTTACATTACATGTATTGATTATATGCATGTATCAACTGGGGTTTCACTTTTCCCACCTGTCATGTGATATCCTTGCGTCATAACTAGGGGTGGGTCAGGCGATGAGCCTCTTTTGGGGGGCGTGCACAGGAGGACATTTTTTTTTATTGATTTGCCATTATGCATGAGGTATTTAAACTTGCAATGTACAATTGGCGTTTTATTGATTTTAAGGGACATGTCGTTGTCTACTCACATGACTTAATACAAGTTTGCTTCTTACCTATTATTATTTTTTGAAGGCTGGACAAAAATATATATATTTTTTTTTGCATGGGCATTTCTAAATTAAATTCCATATCCATTTATGCCACATTCTACAAAAAAATATATTTTATTCGCCTCAATCCCTTAAGATTTCTCTATGTGATCCACCAATAATTTGTATTAAGAAATTATCCAAATATTTATGTTTATAAACATAAGTACCACATGGAATATAATTACAATTTACTGTAGATATAGGGGGAGATTTATCAAAACCTGTGCAGAGGAAGAGTGGTGCAGTTGCCCATAGCAACCAATCAGATTGCTTCTTTCATTTTCCACAGGCCTCTAAAGAGGCCTGTGGAAAATGAAAGAAGCAATCTGATTGGTTGCTATGGACAACTACACCACTCTTCCTCTGCACAGGTTTTGATAAATCTCCCCAATAGAATACATAAGTGCTTCCACTCTTGCATTACACGCTTTCTTGACACCTTATTTCTAGAGAGACCTTTTCATGTAAGCAGGATCTTTGCTATATTTTAATTGGTCATTTGCATTATACCATGTATACAACAAAACCAAGCTTTTTCCAAAGCCCTGGGTAGACTGCATGCTCCTGGTACTGTTACGCTTTCTTTGTTAATTTGGCCCATGTTTTTGCTCAGTCGTTCTTGTCCTTGTTGCTGTCTGTGTGGCCATGGAAAGGGAAGAGCGAGAGACACTGGCTGCCTCTACTATTTCTATATCTTTACAAGTGAGACAGGCGACCAGCTTTTCTCTTGATGCACTGGATGCAAAGAAAAATTCATAAGAAGCACCTGCAAGAAAAGCACCCAAAATGGGACCAATCCAGTACACCTAAAGAGAATAAACATACACTATTATTAGTTGGTTAAGATTTACAGAAAAAATATGCATGAACAAAATGTAACTACAGAACTAACATTCTAATAAACGTATATTATTTTATTTAATACTAATTTAATACTAATTTAATACTAGGCCCAGATTTATCAATCTGTCAGAAACAAATATCATTGAACTCTTACCTGATATAGTGCTTGTATCAGAGCATATCACCACTATATCGGGGTAGCATACAGGGATACGCTGCTGGCTGTGAATGTGTAACGCAACTGGTATCCAAGCAAGGAACCCGTACAGCAAATAGGAATAGAGTAAAAATAGGGCACTGTAGAAGGCGCTTCCGAAACAGATTATTCCATCTACTTCAAAATAAAGTCTATAGACTTGCATTGAGGGGTCGTGACGTCACGAGGGGGTGTGGCCGACCCCCGCAGCGCGCACACAGCGTTCGGAACTAAATGTACCGATCGCTGGACAGTGGAGTACCCCTTTAACATTAAGATATGAAAGCTAAGCTGTTTATTCATATGGCTGCATAGCTGCAGATAGAGTTTTTATGCTCCCCCCCCTTTACAATGGGCACATATGCATTAGAAATTAACCAGGAAGCAATGGAAGAACATTTCCTTAAAATTACTTGCCTACTATATTGATCCTCCTCATGCCACAAAAGTGGTTCTCATCAATAAATGTATGGACTCGAGAAGGGCTCTTAAGGTGTCCTGTTGTATCTGGCATCAGGACATTTGCAGCAGATCCTTTAAAGGGGTACTCCACTGGAAAACATTTTTTTTTAAATCAACTGGTGCCAGAAAGTTAAACAGATTTGTAAATTACTTCTATTTAAAAATCTTAATCCTTCCAGTACTTATCAGCTGTTAAATGCTCCACAGGAAGTTCTCTTCTTTTTCAATTTCCTTTCTGTCTGACCACAGTGCTCTCTGCTGACACCTCTTTCCATTTTAGGAACTGTCCAGAGTAGTAGCAAATCCCCATAGCAAACCTCTCCTGCTCTGGACAGTTCCTAAAATGGACAGAGGTATCAGCAGAGAACACTGTGGTAAGACAGAAAGGAAATTTGAAAAGAAAAGAACTTCCTGTGGATCATATAACAGCTGATAAGTACTGGAAGTATTAAGATTTTTAAATAGAAGTAATTTACAAATCTGTTTAACTTTCTGGCACCAGTTGATTTAAAAAAAATGTTTTCCAGTGGAGTACCCCTTTAAAGGATCTGCTGCAAATGTCCTGATGCCAGATACAACAAGACACCTTAAGAGCCCTTCTCAAGTCCATACCTTTATTGATGAGAACCACTTTTGTGGCATGAGGAGGATCAATATAATAGAAGTCAAGTAACTTTAACCCCTTAAAGGGGTACTGCGCCCCTAGCATCTTATCCCCTATCCAAAGGATAGGGGATAAGATGTCAGATCCCCGGGGTCCCGCTGCTGGGGACACCCGGGATCTCCGCTGCGGCACCCCGCTATCATTACTGCACAGAGCAAACTCGCTCTGTGCGTAATGATGGGCAATACAGGGGCCGGAGCATCGTTGCATCACGGCTCCGCCCCCTTGAGACATCACGGCCCGCCACCTCAATACAAGTCTATGGGAGGGGGCGTGACAGCCATCACGCCCCCTCCCATCGACTTGCATTAAGGGGGTGGGCCGTGATGTCACAAGGGGGCGGGGCCGTGACACCACTATGCTCTGGCCCCTGTATCGCCGATCATTATGCACAGAGCGAGTGTGCTCTGTGCAGTAATGATAGCGGGGTGCCGCAGCGGAGATCACGGGGGTCCACAGCAGCGGGATCCCAGCGATCTGACATCTTATCCCCTATCCTTTGGATAGGGGATAAGATGTCTAGGGGCGGAGTATTCCTTTAAGGACCTGCCCCATAAATGTACAGCGCTGCAGCGAGTAACTTCACGCACAGCGCCATACAGTCACAGCGCGGCTATGATGTGAGCGCAGGAGCTGCACTTGCTTCATGCACGGCGGGTCCTGGTGGCTGTCAGCTGATGTCCGCCATTAACCCCTCAGATGCCGTGATCAGTACAGATCACAGCATCTGCATTAGTGCTGCACTTTAAAAGGCTGATCTGATTGCCCGTGACACTGCGAGGATCAGATCAGCCAAGATGGTAGACCTTCCTCCGCCTCTCTCCGAGGGTCTTCTGCTTTGATCTACCTTCCAGCAGACTAGAGCAGAAGATTGCTGATAATACTAATCTGTGCTATGCCTATGCATAGCACTTAACAGTATTAGCAATCTGATGACTGCTATAAATAGGGACTATTTATAGCAGTCATCAGATTGCTAATACTGTGGGGACTAAAAAAGTGTAAAATATATTCAAAAAGAAAAAGTAAAAAATAAATTGTGAAAAAGCCCCTCCCCAATAAAGATTTAAATCACCCCTTTCCCTATTTTAATAAAAAAAAAAAAAGCATAAAAATTTATAAATAATAAACATATTTGATATCGTGGCATGCATAAATGTCTGAACTATAAAAATGTTAATGATCCCATATGGTGAACGGTGTAAACATAAAAAAAAGTCAAAAATTCAGCTTTTTGGTCACATCACATCAAAAATTAATAAAAAAAAAACGATCATGGTGCAAACATTTTGCCCTCACACATCCTTGTATACGAAAAAAGGGGAGTGTTAGAGGTGGTCAAAATAGGGCAATTTAAAACGTACTGATATTGTAAAAAAAAGTTTGAGATTTTTTTAAAAGCAGTACAATAATAGAAAAGTATGTAACCATGGGTATTATTTGCTAAATTTCCTTGTACAAAAAATATTTTTTGGGGTTTACCATACATTTTAGGGTAAAATCAGTAATGTCATTACAAAGTACAATTGGTTTAGAAGGCGAGGAGGAAAAAACGAAAATGCAAAAATAAAATTGGCCTGGTCCTTAAGGGGTTAATGTTATACCTGATCTGTTTGTGTGTACATTATGCAGTTAATACAGTATTCACTTACCCAGTGGTGCTCCCAAATGCCTGAGAGCAAAGCTGGACCAAGGGATCTAGCTGGGTTCATGCTTCCACCTGAAAAGTGTCCCTGGGTATGAACAGAGAGGTGACTAAGCACATTTATAAACAGTGGTATATAAACAGCAGAGGAGTCCAATAGAAAAGACAAAGTCCAATAGAAAAGACAAAAATAGGTGTTGTTTGACACTTTTGCACTCTTAAACACCCCAAACTGGAGGTTTTTGTTGCATCCTATTTTCAGTACATTTTTTTACTACAATCATGCATGTATTTTATGTGATGAGAAAACCCTGTCATGGATTGTGTTGAATTTAAAGGGGTACTCCGCCCCTAGACAACTTATCCCCTATCCAAAGGCTGTCACACCTCCTCCTATATACATGAATGGAGGGGGCGTGACGGCTGTGGTCACCTGCCATCCGGCACGGGTCACCCGTCACTGCCTTCACCAGACTACTGGGGTGCCATGCCAGAGATAGGGAATAAGATGTTTAAGGGTGGAGTACCCCTTTAATTTTTTGTTTTTTTTAAACTTGTTTTATTGACAACTTGTACAAACAGTATCCTTGTACATCAAAAACAGTACCAAATACAAAATGTACATGTATATGGAAAAAAGGGATTTATTTTACTTGTCTGCAGAAAAAAAAAAACATTCAAGTACCTTATCTATAATCCCATATTGTATGAAATCAGCAAAAAATACAAACATTTTATAATAGCGTGTGTTAAGAGCGTCATGGCAATAATAAAACCCTGTCAGTAATGTGTACACTGGATAATAGTGCATATGTTGAGAAGCAATTTATGACACTACAGAATATCCACCCAGAGAAATTCCAGGCCAACAGTCTATGCAAAAATGGCTTCCATTAAACACATACATCTGTAGAAGCTCCTGACATACACTCACTTAAATATATAAAAGGCATCTAGATTTGTCAGATATCCTGCTACAAGAGGTGTAAGTGCTTTCCCTGCTGCCCTATACAAAACAAGGCTCTCAAAGGCTACTTTTGTGTAGTAAACCTCTTGGTGAAAGATCATTGACTGCTAGACACGCCTCTACAATGCAATCAAAGACATTTTTCCAAATTGACAGACTTTAAAGGGGTACTCTGCTGCCCTGCTTCGGAAGCTCCGCTCCCCAACGTCCGGAAGTTTATTGTTCCGAACGCTGCGTGCGGGCTTCCGTGTTCAGGGCCGCCCCTCGTGATGGGGAGCGAAGCTTCCGAAGCAGGGCAGCGGAGTACCCCTTTAAGAGGGGGACAAGCATTGAACTTTGTGATAACATTGAGAGAATCAGAATGGTGATTTTGATGCATTGCCTACCATCTAGGCCATTCAGCCCAAGTAAGAAGGTTTTGGGGGCAGTGCCTAAATGACTGCACATGCTCCAGTTGGCCCAGACAGACCCTCAGTAGAAAGGAGTTCAATTCAATAAAAAGCACACGCAGCTTCCAGTGTTTTCTTGTCCACCATTAAGACTTTGGTAGTACTTTGATTAACCCCTTAACGACCATGGACATATATTTACTTCCATGGCCAGCTCCCAATCTGTGAAGCACGCTCAGAAGATGAGCGCGCTTTGTATCTATGGGGTCTATGAGCAACCAGGACCCGCGGCTAATACCGGACATCGCCGATCCGGCTGATGTTCGGTATTAACCCTTCAGACGCCACAATCAAAGTTGATCGGAGTGTCTAAAACGGGAGAATATGCTGCCGGTTAGCTCAGTGGAGCTGTTCGGGACCGCCGCTGTGAAATCGTGGCGTCCCGAACAGCTAAGAGGACAGAGGAAGGCTCCCTACCTGGCTCCACGCTGTCCGATCGGCGTTTGATTGCTCCAAGCCTGAGATCCAGGCTTGAGCAATCAAGCGCAGATAACACTGATCAATGCAATGCTAAGGCAAGGCATTGAACAGTGCCTGCAATCAGTGTAATGCATGTTATAGTTCCCAATGGTAGCTATAACATTGCAAAAAAAAAGTATAAAAAAGAGTTAATAAATGATTTAACCCCTTCCCTAATAAAAGTCAGACTCACCCCCCTTTTCCCATTAAAAAAAAAAACCGTGTAAAAAGAAATAAATGTAAATAAATAAACATGTGGTATCACCGCATGCGTAAATGTCCGAACTATAAAAATAAATCATTAATTTAAACACACGGTCAATGGCATATGCGCAAATAAATTCAAAAGTCCAAAATAGCGTATTTTTTGGTCACTTTTTATACCATAAAAAATGGATAAAAAGCTATGAAAAAGTCACATCAAAACAAAAATGGTACTGATAAAAACTTTAGATCACAGCGCACAAAATGAGCCCTTATACCGCCCCATACACAGAAAAAAAAAAGTTATAGGGGTCAGAATATGACAATTTTAACCCCTTAACGACGCAGGACGTATATTTACGTCCTGCGCCGGCTCCCGCGATATGAAGCGGGATCGCGCCGCGATCCTGCATCATATCGTGTCGGTCCCGGCGCTCATCAACGGCCGGGACCCGCGGCTAATACCACACATCGCCGATCGCGGCGATGTGCGGTATTAACCCTTCTAAAGTGAAACTGAAAGTGACCCGGCTGCTCAGTCGGGCTGTTCGGGACCGCCGCGGTGAAATCGCGGCGTCCCGAACAGCTGACCGGACACCGGGAGGGCCCTTACCTGCCTCCTCGGTGTCCGATCGACAAATGACTGCGCCGATAATGCTGATCACAGGCGTGTTAATACACGCCAGTGATCAGCATAGGAGATCAGTGTGTGCAGTGTTATAGGTCCCTATGGGACCTATAACACTGCAAAAAAAAATTAAAAAAAGGGTTAATAAAGGTCATTTAACCCCTTCCCTAATAAAAGTTTGAATCACCCCCCTTTTCCCATAAAAAAATAAAACAGTGTAAAAAATAAATAAAATAAACATATGTGGTATCGCCGCGTGCGTAAATGTCCGAACTATAAAAATATATCATTAATTAAACCGCACGGTCAATGGCGTACGCGCAAACAAATTCCAAAGTACAAAAAAGCGTATTTTGGTCACTTTTTATACCATAAAAAAAATGAATAAAAAGTGATCAAAAAGTCCGATCAAAACAAAAATCATACCGATAAAAACTTCAGATCACGGCGCAAAAAATGAGTCATCATACCGCCCCGTACGTGGAAAAATAAAAAAGTTATAGGGGTCAGAAGATGACATTTTTAAACGTATAAATTTTCCTGCATGTAGTTATGATTTTTTCCAGAAGTGCGACAAAATCAAACCTATATAAGTAGGGTATCATTTTAACCGTATGGACCTACAGAATAATGATAAGGTATAATTTTTTATCGAAATATGCACTGCGTAGAAACGGAAGCCCCAAAAGTTACAAAATGGCGTATTTTTTTCGATTTTGTCGCACAATGATTTTTTTTCCGTTTCGCCGTGCATTTTTGGGTAAAATGACTGTCACTGCAAAGTAGAATTGGCGACGCAAAAAATAAGCCATAATATGGATTTTTAGGTGGAAAATTGAAAGGGTTATGATTTTTAAAAGGTAAGGAGGAAAAAACGAAAGTGCAAAAACGGAAAAACCCTGAGTCCTTAAGGGGTTAAACATCTAAATTTTCCTGCATGTAGTTATGATTTTTTTTCAGAAATAAGACAAGATCAAACCTATATAAGTAGGGTATCATTTTAATCGTATGGACCTACAGAATAAAGAGAAGTCTCTTACCGAAAATGTACTGCGTGGAAACAGAAGCCCCCAAATTACAAAATTACGTTTTTTTCTTCAATTTTGTCACACAGTGATTTTTTCTTGTTTCGCCGAGATTTGTTGGGTAAAATGACTGATGGTATTACAAAGTAGAATTGGTGGCACAAAAAAAAAGCCATCATATTGATTTTTAGGTGCACAATTGAGAGTCTAAGTTTCTACTTGTTTGTTTGTGGCCCAAAAAAAATGCAAGAAAAAAAACGCCAGAAAAAGCGCCACAGCACTTTCCTGTGTTTGGCATTTTTTTTTTTTTTTTGCGTTTCTTGCCTTTGAGTTGAAATGGCATTTTTGGCCCCTTTGACATTTAAAAAAAAAAATTGTTGGGTACCAAAAAAAAAAAAAAAATATGCAGTAGTGACGAAATAACGAAATTCATATTTTTTTTTTATAACAAAATTTTTATAAATTTTTAAACGGATCAATTTATGTGGGCGGGCAGGGCACTAAAAATTTAGCTGACAATAATAAAAATGTAGTGTGTGTGTGTGTGTGTGTGTGTGTGTGTGTGTGTGTGTGTGTGTTTTTCACTTTTTTTTATTTTTATATTGTTTAGGTAGTACTAACACTCCCAGCATGGAACACACTGTTCCATGATGAGAGTAGTAGTTCCTGTACTAATAGACATATCGCCCCGATTGGGATGCGATTGTCCATAATATAGCAGAGATGCGGAGTGGCTCTATACAGCGCTCGCATCTCTGCACTGTACTCCGGCCGGCCAGTTATATGAATAGAACATCAATCATTCATATTTTCAGAATGGGGATTGGCCGGATGGTGGCAGCCAATCCCCGCTCTCAGCGGGAAATATGAATGAGTGGCTGGCCGGAGTACAGAGCAGAGATGCGAGCGCAGGAGAAAGCCGCTCCGCATTTCAGGGATGAAGGATGATCACAGCGGGTGTCAGAAGTGACACCCGCTGTGATCTGTCCTTAATTGCAGGTAGTACTGCTCCCAACACTGCAGTACCTGCATTAATAGACAGATTGCAGCGAGTGTCACTCCTGACACCCGCTGTGATCCTCCTGTATAATTTATAGATACGGACGGCCGCTCTTCTATGGTCCCCTGCACTGACGTATATACACACCTATTCATATTTTCCACAGAGAGTTGTGATTGGCAGGAACCATCTGGCAAATCACAGCTCTCTGCAGGAAATATGAACAGGTGTATATATACGGCAGTGCAGGGGACCATAGAAGAGCGGACGGCCGCATCTATAAATGATACAGGAGGATCACACCGGGTGTCAGGAGTGACACTCACTGCGACTGTCTATTAATGCAGGTACTACAGCTCGCAGCATGGAGCAGAGTGTGTTCCATGTTGGGAGCAGTACTACCTGCAGTTAAGGACAAATCACAGCGGGTGTCACTGCTGACACCCGCTGCGATCATCCTTCATCCCTGAGATGTGGAGCGGCTTTCTCCTGCGCTCGCATCTCTGCTCTGTACTCCAGCCGGACACTCACACATATTAATTAGCCTATGCTGTGGAGTGACACAACATAGCAAATGGCCCAACTACTGGATGATGATCTTTGGATCCATCGCATACAACAGATACCCCTGGTAGTGATAAGAGGGACACAAATAGCAAGGGACACAAATAGCAAGGGACACTGCAACCACATATTTAGACTTTTATGGCAAAGCTTCCAATTGGCATTTTTTAACAGGATAATGCTAAAGATTCATTGTTCAAGAATTTATAGTGAGCCAGCTTTAGCAACCTACAAGTGTGCAGGATCTATAGGCCCTGCTGAAACATCTGTGGGCAAATTCCCAGAGGATGCACAATGGAGGCTGTGTGCCTCTATACCCAACTGTATCTCCTCTTGGATCCAAACTAGAGGCAGCCTACTAGAGCCTACTTTTCATTATACAGTTTCCTCAATAAAATTATCCTTTTTCTTTTTTAATAAAAATGATCTTTTTCTCTATCTGCGGTAGATTTTTGATCTGCATCATTACATTTACACAAACATTTTATTACATTACAAGAACTCTTTGTGGTGTGGTTTGTTTTTTAATCAACCTGTTCAGTGACTTACCCGCAGCATTCCTGGTTTGGAATATACAGCATAAGAAAGAAAGTTGTCCAGCAGCGGGCAGATCCAGGAATTCATTCTTGATATTCAGAATCCATATAATACCCATGAGAAGTACAGCAAAAACACAGGCATGTTTCTGATGCGATGTGTCCTTACTAATGGTGTGTACAAAGAATATTAATACAATGTGCACTTGAAATACTATTCCCCCAGTTTATGTAACTAAACCGTCACTGCCCAAAAAATCCCTTTGCATGATCCCTCTTTATTCATTCTTCCCTTTTGGGCAGTGACCATTTAGTCACATGACCCCAAGTGCACATTTTCTATACTTTACTATTCTTTGTACACACCATGAGTGAAGACATATAGTGCAAAACCTGCCAGTGTTTTTACTGTGCTCCTCATGCATTTTAATATGGATTTTGAATATCACAAAGCAAGTGCATTCCTGTATCTACCTTCTGTTCTTGTAATAAGTGTATTGTATATGTTTAAATGGGTTTTCCTGAACTTTTTAATTTTACCACAGGATAGGCCATCAATTCCTGATCAGCTGGGTGCCCACACCTGACACCGATACCAATCATCTGTTGGGCTATCCACACTATACAGTAATCCAAATAACATAGCTTGGTAAGGTCTGTAAGGACTTTCCCTTTAACTGTAGACTAATATGCAATTGGAATTCTTTCTTTTTTTTCTTAATATTTTTTTTCTCCTAATTATAAAAATAAATGACTTTCAAGTGTTTCTCAAAGGCAGAATGTTTAGCTATGTTTTGTGTCATATTTGTTATCTATTTTATTTTTTTTTTTGCTATGAAGTAAAAACAATACTGGATGACTATCCCCTATGTGTGGTGGTTGCATAATTTTTGTCAGGGGTTGTAGTAGAGTAGGTTCACTGTGAAAACACCATAAACACACCAGTCACTGTACAGTACATACTGTATGGCATATGGACATTCTACCCATGTGACATAGCACATGTTACTGTTATTGATAACTTACTCCATCCATTGCTTTCTCTAATTACTAACTGCACTAAGAGTTATGTAGCCAGGTATGCATCTTACCGATGCTAAAGCTCCTGCTGTTAGAGAAAAACCAATGGCAAGGCTTCCCGGCTCTGTAGTATCTCTTCGCCGTCGATCATCCACAGCAAAAATTGTAAAAGCCAATTGAAAGGTAGAAATAATTTCCATCCCCATGGCTTGTCCTGCATTTTCCTCACTACTAACCTGGAAAGAGAGAACAGATAAGTGATAAAAATGGGACATCACTGTGTACTTATATAGGAATGTGGGGAATTACAGTGTAAGTCCAAAACTGCTTCCTGCCCAATCTACACCTTGGCAACCATACGATGCCCAGCGAATTCTGTGCATGAGCCGTTTTTTTTTTTTTTTTTAAAGAATGGAACTCATGCACTGTACTGTCCAGTGCCAGCTGCGTCTCTTTACATCTGTGAAGAATGGGCAGAAGAGCTACTTTGGACTTAAAGGAGTACTCCGTCTCTAGACATCTTAAAGCATATCTAAAGGATTAAAGGGGTTATCCAGGAAAAAACTTTTTTTTTATATATAAACTGGCTCCAGAAAGTTAAACAGATTTGTAAATTACTTCTATTAAAAAAATCTTAATCCTTTCAGCACTTATGAGCTAATGAAGTTGAGTTATTTCTGTCTAAGTGCTCTCTGATGACACCTGTCTTGGGAACTGCTCAGTTTAGAAGCAAATCCCCATAGCAAACCTCTTCTACTCTGTGCAGTTCCCGAGACAAGCAGAGATGTCAGCAGAGAGCACTGTTGCCAGACAGAAAAC
Source organism: Hyla sarda (assembly GCF_029499605.1). NCBI lineage: Eukaryota > Metazoa > Chordata > Amphibia > Anura > Hylidae > Hyla > Hyla sarda. The sequence continues at coordinate 85,889,212 of NC_079190.1, forward strand.
AACAACTCAACTTCAGCAGCTGATAAAAAATTGTAATCCTTTCAATAATTAATAGAAGTAATTTACAAATCTGTTTTAACTTTCTGGAGCCAGTTGATATATAAAAAAAAAAAAAAAAAAAGTTTTTTCCTGGATGACCCCTTTAAAGTTTATGTTCAGAACGCCGGGTATGGGCGGCTGTGGTTGTATCTATGGGAGGGGGCATGATGGCCCCCCCTCCCTTGGATAGGGGGATAAGATGTCTGGGGGCAGAGTACTCCTTTAATCTTTCTTTCTCATACATTCAGAAGTAAAGGTTTCAATTTTGTTCTTATACCTCTTACTATTTATAGTTGCTAGTTTTTCAGCTGGCTATATTTCACTTTGTACAATAGCTTTTATTGGATAAAATTACACAGTATACATTTTTTCAATATAAATATATAAAACAGGGGAACTTAAATAAAAAAAGGAACATATTGGGAATATTTACAATATAAAAAAATAAGAATAATAAGGATCTTACTCTAACCTAAGAATTAGGCTGGGTTCAGATTGCGATTGTGCAATCGGTGGCACATATACGCCATTAAACTGTCAGGACTGGGATGCAGATTGGTATACGTTTGCAGACAGACATGGGCCCCATTGACTTTAATGGCCTGAACATAATCAACTAGTGAATATGTTCTGGTAATTTTCTGAATGTATGCGTGTATTGACCGACACTCAAAAGTGCAGCACGAGTAAAAAAACATAAATGTGCAGGAAATGACTTGAAAGTAGTCACTAGTTAACTATGTTTGAGCCATTAACCCCTTAACGACCACAGACGTATATTTACGTCCTGTGGCCGGCTCCCGATCTGTGAAGCGCACTCAGAAGCTGACCATATCTGTGGGGTCCCAGTTGCTGTCAGCAACCAGGACTTGCGGCTAATACCAGACATCGCCGATCGGGCTGATGTCCGGTATTAACCCTTTAGACACCGCGATCAAAGTTGATTGTGGCATCTAAGACGGGAGAATACACTGCCAGTTAGCTCAGCAGAGCTGTTCGAGATTGCCGCGGTGAAACCTTTCTCCCGGCTGAAATCCAGGCTTGAGCAATCAAGCGCAGATAACACTGATCAATGCATTCCTATGGCAATGCATTGTACAGTGTAAGAGATCAGTGCATGCAGTTTCATAGCCACTTCCCTAATAAAAATCAGAATCACCCCCCCTTTAAAAAATGTTTTATAAAAACTAAAACAAACATATGTGTCATCGCCACGTGCATAAATATCCAATCTATAAAAATTATATAGTTAATTAAACCGCATAGTCAATGGCGTACACGCAAAAAAAATTCCAAAGCGATAAAGTCCGATCAAAACAAAAATGGTACTGATAAAAACTTCAGATCATGGCGCAAAAAAATGAGCCCTCATACTGCCCCGTTCCTGGAAAAATGAAAATAAAAGTTATAGGGGTCAGAAGATGACAATTTTAAACGTATACATTTTTCTGCATGTAGTTATGATTTTTTCCAGAAGTACAACAAAATCAAACCTATATAAGTAGGGTATCATTTTAATCGTATGGACCTACAGAATAAAGATAAGGTGTAATTTTGACTGAAAAATTTACTGCCTAGAAATGGAAGCCCCCAAAAGTTACAAAATGGCGTTCTTTCTTCAATTTTGTCGCACAATTATCTTTTTTTCTGTTTCGCTGTAGATTTTTGGGTAAAATGATTAATGTCACTGCAAAGTGGAATTGGTGGCGCAAAAAAAATGCCTTCATATGGATTTTTAGGTGCACAATTGAAAGGGTTATGATTTCTAAAATGTAAGGAGGAAAAAACGAAAGTACAAAAACTGAAAATGCTTGGATCGTAGGATCCAAATAGTGTTGTCACCTAATATTTCCTATTTTAAGTATGGGGGGGGGGGAATTAATCAAAGGATTCAGACTTTTTTTTTGTGTGTGTTTGGTATTGCTTGCGACTGGTATTTTTTTAATTTTTTTTTTTTTTTTTACTTCTCCCCCACAGCATAGAGAAAACACTATGGATAGTCAAATCTATGTTTGCAGATGCAGTGGTTAGGAATTTATCACTTTTTCTAAAAAGTAAAAAAAATGTCCATCTGTCAGGATGATGAGGTGTCAAGCATACCCGAACTCTGAACCTATATCTACACCTATGAATGTCATCTCCTCTGTAAAATGACTCTTACTATAAATCAAGCCAAAATTACAGGTCTCAGATAGGTAGATAACTGCTGTGTGGGATACACAATTTAGGATTTTCCTAGTGTAGTGACGGAAAATGTAGATTTTATAAGGACAGGAGGCGAGTATCATTGCATTATCTTTCTTTAATAAGCTCAATAGCAGAAAGAACAAGATGCATTTATTCATACAATACTGAAAGAAAAAAGATGCAGGTCACCTAGCAACCTATACACAATCACAATACAGACATAGATACATGACTTTCCGGCCTAAAATAAAACCACCGAAACGTATCTTCCGACGACCAGTCCGCCGCCTTCAAAACGTCCGAGAGCGAACCTCCCGATTTAGCCATTTTTGTAGCAACGGCACCTCTAGATGAGTGTGCAGAAAAAAACGAAACATCTACACCTGCCAACGCCATAACCTGTTTAACCCATCGAGCCAACGATGGAGAAGAAACCGGTTGATGTGGAGGACAAAACGAAATTAACAACTGAGAAAACCGCGGAGACCTAACCGCCGCAGTCTGAAGTTCATAAGCCTTTAAACAACGCACTACACAAAGCTTGGGATGAGAAGAAAAAATTGGATAAAATACCGAACGTAAATCCTTCTTAGTACATCTAGCGATGGTAAACTGAACACCTTGAGGAGTGAACTGTCTCCTCGAAATGTCCAAAGCCCGTACGTCCGAAACGCGCTTGATGGACACCAGGCACAATAGCATAGTCAGCTTAAAGGACAAAAATTTCAATGACAACGTATCGTTATCCTCCCACGTTGAGAACATATTGAGAACCAACGAGACATCCCACGTGGCCACATACCGCGGCCCCGGAGGACGCTTAAAGCGTATGCCCCTGAGTAGACGGCACACCAAAGCATGTCGACCTATCGCCACCCCATCTATCGGGGCATGCTGGGCGGAAATGGCTGACCTATAAACATTAATAGTCCTATAGGCCTTGCCATCCTGAAAGGCTTCCGACAAAAAAATTAAAATTCCAGACACAGGGGCATGAATGGGATCCATTTGCCATTGTGAGCACCAATGAACCCATAATCCCCAGGCAGATCGGTAAGCCGATCTGGTGCCTGGAGCCCACACCTCGCAAATGAGGTCTCTAGCTGCCCGTGAAATGTCGCAATCGAGATTGGTCGACCTGATATCAGCCAAGCGACCAACGGTAATTGCCCGACAGAACCAACGGATGAAAGTCTCCTGTCGGTCCGATTAGGGTCGAAGGGAACAGTGGACATATCCTCGGATAGTCTATGGTCATCCCCAGAACCTGAGGGAACCACGACTGGGTTGGCCACCACGGAGTGATTAGAACCAATGTCGATCCTTGCGACATCGTGTGCCATAGCACCCTGGGTATCAAAGCAAACGGAGGAAACGCGTATAGCGTTCCCTGAGGCCAGCTTTGAAGAAAAGCGTCCGTCGCCTCCGCCTCCGGTCTCCAACTGAAGAACCGGGGTAACTGGCGATTGAGCCTCGAGGCAAACAGGTCAAGAAACAGTGGACCCCATAGTAACTGAAGGGCCCGAAAGATGGACGGGTGCAGACGCCAATCGCTGCCGTCCACCAGATGTCTGGAATTCCAATCCGCTACCGAATTGGATATCCCCGGGAGGTACTCTGCCTGGATGACAATGTTCCTTTCCAGACAAAAGAGCCAAAACTCCTTTTCCAAATCCGCCAGGCTTATCCATTTTGTGCCCCCCAGACGATTGATATACTGAACTGCCGAGATGTTGTCCATCCGGAGCAGTATACAACAATTCCTCCTGTGAGCAGCAAAGCTCTTGAGGGCAAACGATCCCGCCAGAAGTTCCAGACAGTTGATGTGTAACTGAGACTCTTCTGACGACCATTTCCCTCCTGTGGTGGAGGACCCGCACCTGGCACCCCAGCCGCTCAGGCTGGCGTCCGATTCGATAATCAAATCTGATTGGAATTGAAGATTGTTCTTCCATTCCATTCCTGGACATGCCGTAGCCACCACAGCAGCTCCTCGCGAGCGTCCTTCGATAACGGAACCTGATCCGCATAAGACAAACCCTCTGCGAGGTGTTTGGTCTTCAATCTCTGAAGCGCCCTGTAGTGCAAGGGCGCCGGGAAAACTGCTTGTACAGAAGCGGACAACAGGCCCACGATCCGAGCCACTGCCCGTAAGGACACCCGCTGTTTGCGGAGCAACACCCGTATTTCTTTGCGAAGCATTACCAGCTTCTTGTTTGGCAGACTCAACGTCGCCTCCCGGGTCTCTACGACAAAGCCCAAAAACTCTATGTCCCGAGCGGGAACTAACACTGATTTGGGATAGTTGATGAGGAAACCCAGTTCCGTCAATAGATCGGTGGTCCATGCCACATGTAGCAACGCCTGTTGTTCTGATTGTGCCATGATCAATATATCGTCGAGATATATGATCAAGCGGACACCCTGGCTCCGTAGGGCCGCCATGACCGGCTTCAGGAGCTTGGTGAAACACCACGGAGCTGACGACAGGCCGAACGGAAAACAAGAGAACTCCCATTTCTGACCTTCCCACACGAACTGCAGGAATTGACGGGAGGAGTGATGGATTGGTACCGTGAGGTACGCATCCTTGAGATCTATTTTTGGAGCCAATCTCCCGTGAGGAGCAAGTCCCTGAGAAGGTGAATGCCCTCCATCTTGAAGTGGCGATATTTAACACATTCGTTGAGGTGTCTTAGATTTATTACTGGTCGATGACCGCCATCTTTCTTCTTTACTAAGAAGAGATTGCTCACGAATCCTGGCTTGACAGGTCCACCGGGATTATTGCATGTTTGGCATGTAATTCGCTTATTTCCGATCGAATGAGAGTCATATCTTCGTCGGAAAACTGAATCCTCCTCGGCCATTGCTCTTGAGCCGGAGGAGTCATGAATTCTATGACGTAACCCGCCACTGCCTGTAGGACCCAAGGGTCCACTGTAATCCGGGACCAGGCGCGGGTAAAAAATCTCAACCTGCCCCCCACCGGGATATTCCGCAACGGAATGTGGGGACCTACCTGCGCCTCTGCCCCTGGAGAATCCACGTGTACTGCCCCTCGCCCTCCAGGGTCGACCTCTCGTTGGGAAGAAAGGGGATGTGACCACGGATGCTGGGACGGCTTGAAGTTGAGGCCTCTCGTGGACATATTGGACTGAAGCTCTAGCGTAGGGTCTATGATAGGCGCCAAGGCCGGAAGGGCGACCCTTGCCCCTTCCAGCCTCCCCGAAAACCTTGGTCTGGGATTTCTTTAGAGACGTCTGGGCTTTGTCCAGACTAGAGAACAAGCCCACAAATTTGTTGATATTTTTAATCAACGAGTCTCCAAACAATAGACCCTCCGCAGCTGGACCAGGTTCCTCCGTGGCCAGATGTGTCAGCTGCGGGTCAAGGCGCATCAGAATGGAACGTCTGCGCTCCGCTGAAAGGGCAGTATTGGTGTTGCCCTACAGGCAAACGGCCCTCAGCGCCCAACCTCTGAGGACCCCAGCATCAATTGGGTCCCCTGAAGCCACAGCGTGTTCGGAAATATTTAAAATCTTTGTCAGCGGGCCCAGGAGATCTAACAACTTATCCTGGACCGCCTTAAAAGACCGATCAATACCCTTCTTAGGGTTCTTTCCGGACTTTAGCATATACTTGATCAAAATAGGATCAAGTTCCGGAGTGTCGGCTATCTTATGTGCGATTGAAGGGCGCGGGCACTCCGAGCGAAGTTTGCGTCTGTCGCCCCTCTCAAGAGGTTTGCGTAGATGCACCTCAATGTACTTCGCCACCTGGGGAATGGGAGTCCATTCCCCCGATCTTGGATGCGTGATGGTCTCTGGATCAAAAAACGGAATGCCTTGTGAATCCAACACAGCATCCGGCGAAACCTCATCCGAAGGACCAGAAGTAGGATGAGTCTCATCCTCCGCCTCATAACTCTCCTCCACACTACAGAGAGAAGAGGCTGCCGAGGCGATCGAAACCGCATCGGACTCCACATCTGACTCCTCTTTATAAGAGTCCGGTTTGGTCCTCTTTGCGGAACGGGAAACCCGGCCATCTCCGTCATCCTCCCGGGAGGAGGGTCTAATACCCGCAGTCGGGTTGCTGCCCTTAGGCAAAGGGTCAGCTGAGATATTTACACAATCTCCTGAACTATAGGGTGCGACAGGAGAGGTCAGTATATCGGAACAATGGTGTCTCTTCCGGTCCGATTTACCGGGTCTCTTAGAGCTGGAGGCCTGATCCGGGACCAGTGGATTCACTTGAGGAACCGTGGGCAAAATCGTATCAGATCGGGAAGCGCTCATAGCCAGCAAAACTGCATTTGTGATGGACTTATTAAGGCACGCCACAGCGGAGGTCACGGCCGACTGGACCGATAAATTGACAAGCTGGTGGATTTGGTCTGCGGACATATGTCCTGAGTCACGTACAGTACTGGGGCCATCCCCCAAGGTCATTTCCGATTTGTCGGCAGACATAGTTAACAGCAAATAGGTGGGAGTAACCTGTAAGAAACTTAGGGCTGTGGAGACAGAAAGACACAGCAAATAAGTATAGCAGCACAAAGTACAGTGTATAATAAGGATCTATAGGGATAAAGGGATAAATAAACAAACGTATAACATCCTGCGAGTAAGTACTATGCAGGGAAGAAAATGGGGGGGGGGGGGGAGGGGGAGAATACAGACTGAGAAAGACAATAATCCTCTAATTGCCCCCCCAGACAGTCAGGACAGCAGCACAGGATAGCTACTGGCAGCAGCCGCCTGTGTGTGGCAGACAGGAGATCCACCGGACTCCGTCACCACAGCTGTTCCCTGCCAGCAATCCCTGCAATATAATCGCAGGGGACTGCGCTGACGCGAAAGCCGCTCTGCGATGATTCACAGACCGGATCGCGACAATGAGAAGAAATCTCGCGAGACCGAGCGTGTCTGCGCATGCGCGCACAGCGAGCGGTCCCCGAGATAACAGCAGGAAGAAGAAGAAGAAGAAGGAGGGCTGACGTCACTGCCAATGGCGGCGAGCCCGCCACGAACACAGGGAGAAGGAACAAACACCCCAGGAAACACAGGACAACCAGGTAAGGGGAAAAAGGGGGGTACAGAGAGGGAAACAACTCCCCAAGCGACAAAAGGTATAACGAACAATAGGGAATGCAGAGAGAAATTGAGGCCGGTGTATGCAGTATCTACACCGAGCCCCAAGAACAGGAAACACAGTGCCCTAACTGCAGACAGAACCCTATAACATATAAGGGCACCTGCACTAAACAAGAACAGTAAAAAACTATAACTGAGGCACTGAAAATCTAATAAAGATGAGAGTTGGTACTTATCTGTGAACTCTGCTACTGAGCAGAAAGAAAGAGGAGGAGGTGGAGTCGCAATGTGGTTTTATGGAGCAAGTTCTGTTATCATTGGTTGGCATATGGAAGGGGTGCGGTCAGGTTGCTAGGTGACCTGCATCTTTTTTCTTTCAGTATTGTATGAATAAATGCATCTTGTTCTTTCTGCTATTGAGCTTATTAAAGAAAGATAATGCAATGATATGAGCCTCCTGTCCACCATAAAATCATGGCTAGCTGCCAAGATAGCATTTGCTGAACATATCATTGCGTCCATCACTAAGAATTATACAAATATTTGTGCCTTGCCATAAAACGATGACATAAATGTTGCCATAGTATAGTTACTGCTACACAATTCTGTGCTTGTTAACAATCTTCTAAATCTACAATCACTCTACCAGCAGCCATTTCTAGACTATGTTAGTATGTGTGGTGGTGGATCTTTTGCAAATGTTAGCAGATTCTACAGGAGGATTGCTACTGCATACAACATTGTGTCCCCTATCTAACCAATGGACACTATGAGAGACCACATTGTATGTTAGAGCATAACTACCATTTAAAATAACTTTTGGCATGTCGTAGAGACCTATCAAGTGCTTTGATCAGTCGGGGTGCGTGCCAATAACACCATCAATTGCTAGAAGAGCCCTTGCTACAGAGCCCATAAACTTTCTATAGAATTCGTCTTCTGCAGCAAGGAGACAGGAAAAGAAGAGCTTAGCTAAATGCTTCTCCCTGCTTGTTCTAGTGATCAGTGGTGGTCACAGCACCCAGATCTCAACCAATCAAAACTTTTGTCTCTATGACATGTCAAAAGTTTTCTGTTCTGTCTTCTGTTATAACCAGAAACCCATCCAGAGATGTAAGGAACCTTAGGAATTCACGTCCATGATGAAATTACAGCATCACACAGTCAATGCATATTTTCCAGTTGCACATTCTTGTTGAGAATTTATTCCTCTATCACATCCCAAATGTGTAGTTATTTAATGGAAATCAGCTGCATTTGCTGCTGAGAGCTGCAGACACCATTGGAAAGCTGTTAGGATATAAAAGCAAAGTATACCTTTCCTGGAGCTTGTTGCCAAACTTATAAAATCACCTTTTTATTTCTTAACCAAGTGTCAAGGAGACAAGGCCAAGCTGCTCAAGTGCCTCAGTCTGGCATACTTCCTCACTAACCCTCACCCCCAACCCCATTTTGCATGAGTAATAACTAAGTTATAGTACAGGGGTACTAAACTGGTGGAACACGGACCAGATCCAGACCGCGGCCGCCAGTCATATAAATACCGCCAGTCATCCGGACCGCCGGCTGGATCTCCCCTCATTCATTTGTATAGGTGTCTTTAGACACCGATACAAATGAATAGCTGTGGCGGAATGCTGTGTCTCTGCCCGCCCGGCGCTTCTTTTCTGATGTAGGCTGCACGATTAGCGCTGCCTGCATTATCTGCTCTGGCTAGGCCACCGTTATTGCCACCACCGGGGGCACAGTGGCATCATTCACTGTGTTGGCACAGCGGCATCTTTCATTGTGGGGGCACAGCGACATATTTCAGTCCAGGGCACAGTGTTTGTCAAAATTATATTTGGGGATATAGCATGTGGCAGTAATATAACAGGGATATAGCGTGTGGCAGTACTATACAAGGTGCTTACCAAGTGGTAGTACTATACCAAGGATAAAGCATGTGGCAGTAATATATTAGGGGCATAGCATGTGGCAGCACTATACCAGGGGCATAGCGTGTGGAGGTAATATACCAGGGCACAGTGTGAGGCAGTAATGTATCCAGGGACATAGCTTGTGGCAGCACTATACCAAGGCACAGTGTGAGGCACTAATATATCCAGGGGCACAGTGTGCAGGCAGTAATATAGCCAGGGGCACAGCATGCAGGAAGTAATATATCCAGGGGCACAGCATGCAGGCTGTAATATTTCCAGGGGCACAGCATGCAGGCTGTAATATTTCCAGGGGCACAGAGTGCAGGCAGTAATATATACAGGGGCACAGCGTGCAGCAGTAATATATGCAGGGGTATAGTATATGGCAGTATTATATTCAGGGGGTACACTGTGTGGCATTAATATATTTAGGGGTACAGTGTGTGGCAATAATATATTTAGGGGTACAGTGTGTGGCAGTATTATATTCAGGAGTAGAGCATTCAGGAGTACAACATGTGGCAGTATTTTCATGGGTACAGCGTGCAAAAGTTTTATATTAAGGGGTACACAATGCGGCAGTATTTTATTTAGGGGTACAGTGCGGCAGTATTACATTCAGGGGCAGTATTTTATTGTCCGTGGAAGTATTATTTTCATGGATACCGTAAGCGGTAGTATTATTTTCAGAGATACAGTCTGTGGCAGTATTATTTTCAGGGGTACAGTATGCAGCAGTATTATTTTCAGGGGTACAGTAGGCAGCGGTATTTTCAGAGGTACAGTAGGTAGCGGTATTTATATGGGTACAGTATGTGGCATTATTATTTTCAGGGGTACAGTAGGCAGCGGTATTTTTAGGGGTACAGTATGAGGCAGTAGTATTTTCATGGGTACTGTAGGCAGCGGTATTAATTTTAGGGGTACAGTAGGCAGTGGTATTTCTATGGGTACAGTATGCTGCAACATTATTTTCAGGGGTACAGTAGGCAGCGGTATTTTTAGGGGTACAGTATGCGGCAGTATTATTTTCAGGGGTACAGTTTGCAACAGTATTCAGAAAATACAGGAAACAGTACATTTACATCTTTCAGAGCTCAATCATTTTACCTATCTACTTCATGGCACTGTGACCACTAGGTGTGAACCAGGCCTTAGCGCTTAGCTCGGACCTTTACCAGTGACAGACCTGGATGAGCGGACCCTCACTAAAAATAGTTGAGTACCCCTGCTATAGTATATGGATGAAATGATAAAAATGAAACAAAGTGCTTTAACCCCTTAACGACCACGGATGGTACTTCGCGCACCAGGACGTACATTTACGTCCTATACATGACCGCGAGCATTGGAGCAATGAACCTGATAGCAGCCAGGGACCCACCAGTAATGGCCGACATCAGCGAGTTCGCGGATATCCGCCATTAACCCCTCAGATGCCGTGATCAATACAGATCTTGCGGCTACAGTTTCAGACGATCTGATCGCCCGCGTCATGGACATGGGGATCAGATCAGCTGACAAGGCGGACGGAAGTCCCCTCACCTGCCTCCGTCGCCTTCTGCACTGATCTGCCTTCCAGCAGACCAGAGCAGAAGATCGCCGATAATACTGATCAGTACCATGACCATAGCACTGAACAGTATTAGCAATCAAGTGATTGGGCACATAAAAAGTGTAAAAAAAAAAAAAAAAAAAGTGAAAATGTGAAAAATACCCTCCCCCAATCAAAATGTAAATTGTCCCTTTTTCTCATTTTACTCCCAAAAAGTGTAAAAAATCATTAATAAACATATTTGATATTGGCGCATGCGTAAATGTCCGAACTATTAAAATATAATGTTAATGATCCCGTACAGTGAATGGCGTGAACGTAAAAAAAAAAGTCCAAAATTGCTGCTTTTGTTTCACATTTTATTCCACAAAAAATGTATTAAAAAATTATTAAAAGTTTTATATAAACAAATGTGGTATCAATAAAAAGTACAGATCATGGAGAAAAAAAAACCCTGTACCGCCGCTTGTACGGAAAATTGAGAAAGGTATAGGTTGTCTAAATAAATTTTTAAACTAATTTCCTGAAAAAGTTTGTGATTTTTTAAAAGTGGTACAATAATAGAAAAATAGTAATCATGGGTATCATTTTAATCATATTGACCTGCAGAATAAAGAAAACATGTAATTTTTACCGTAAATTGTATGGCGTGAAAACGAAACCTTCCAAAATTTGCCAAATTGCGGTTTTGTTTTCAATTTCCCCACACAAATAGTATTTTTTTTATGGTAGCGCCATACATTTTATGGTAAAATTAGTGATGCCACTACAAAGGATAACTGGTCGCGCAAAAACCAAGCCCTCATACTCATCTGTGGATGAAAATATAAAAGTTATGATTTATAGAAGGCGAGGAGGAAAAAACTAAAAACGCAAAAATAAAATTGGCCTGGTCCTTAAAGTCAAAATGGGCTTGGTCCTTAAGGGGTTAAAGGGACCATATTTGTGACAGAGAAACATTACTTTTCATGGCCCTTCCTGCTATTCCAGGGCCTAAACTTGATACTTTAAGGAGTCATATCCAGTGGCATACCTACACTTTGGAGAACCCGGCCACCACTGGGCGTGCACACCAAAGCATAGGTACGCCTACAGTAGCTCACTCACTATTGGGGAATCCAGGACACTTGCCTCGGATCCCCAGGCAATCAAGCGCTACTTTCAGATTTATGCGCGCACACACATTTGTGTGAGAGCTGTCTCTCAGTGTAAGCTGCAGGAACTACAGCCTACACGGAGAGGAGACCATGACCTCCACCCAAATGCATTGCAGACGTCATTCAATAGCACCTGCACTGTGAAAGAAGGACAAGGACAGGCTGTGCTGTGGCAAATATTGCGTGGGACATGAGGTAAGCAAAGTTTTATCCTGAAATCATAAGTGAGTGGGTGCTGACTACCTACATATAGTCATGGCATGTTGGCACCCCTGAAGTTTTTCAAGAAACTGAAGTATTTCTCACAGAAAAGGATTGCAGTAACACATGTTTTGATATACACGTTTATTCTCTTTGTGTGCATTGGAACTAAACCAGAAAAGGGAGGAAAAAAAGCAAATTGGACATAATGTCACGCCAAACTCCGAAAATGGCCTGGACAAAATTGTGGATAAATAAGATTGTTTTCAAGCATGTGATGCTCCTTTAAACTCACCTGGGGCAAGTATCAGGTGTGGGCAATATAAAAATCACACAGGAAAGCATATAAAAAGCAGAGAAGTTCACTTAGTCTTTGCATTGTGTGTCTGTGTGCGCCACACTAAGCATGGACAACAGAAAGAGAAGAGAACTGTCTAAGGACTTGAGAACCAAAATTGTGGAAAAATATCAACAATCTCAAGATTACAAGTCCATCTCCAGTGATCTAGATTTGCCTTTGTCCACAGTGCGCAACATTATCAATAAGTTTGCAACCCATGGCACTGTAGCTAATTTCCCTGGGCGTGGATGGAAGAGAAAAATTGATGAAAGGTGTCAATGCAGGATAATCCGGATGGTGGATAAGCAGCCCCAAACAAGTTCCAAAGATATTCAAGTTTTCCTGCAGGCTCACAGAGCATCAGTCTCAGCGCGAACTACCCGTTGACATTTAAATGAAATTAAACGCTATGGCAAGAGACCCAGGAGGACCCCACTTCTGACACAGAGGCATAAAAAAGCAAGATTACATTTTGCCAAAATGAACTTGAATAAGCCAAAATCCTTCTGGGAAAATGTCTTGTCTGTGGACAAATGAAACCAAGATAGAGTTTTTTGGTAAAGCACATCATTCTACTGTTTACCAAAACGGAATGAGGCCTACAAAGAAAAAAATATGGTGGAGGTTCAATGATGTTTTGGGGTTGTTTTGCTGCCTCTGGCACTGGGTGCCTTGAATGTATGGAAAGCGTCATGAAATGTGAGGATTACGGACGGATTTTGGGTCGCACTGTACAGCCCAGTGTCAGAAAGCTGGGTTTGCATCTGAGATCTTGGGTCTTCCAGCAGGACAATGACCCCAAACATATGTCAGAAAGCTCCCAGAAATGGATGGCAACAAAGCACTGGAGAGTTCTGAAGTGGCCAGCAATGAGTCCAGATCTAAATCCCATTGAACACCTGTGGAGAGATCTTAAAATTGCTGTTGGGAAAAGGCGCCCTTCCAATAAGAGAGACCTGGAGCAGTTTGCAAAGGAAGAGTGGTCCAACATTCCGGCTGAGAGGTGTAAGAAGCTTATTGATGGTTATAGGAAGCCACTGATTTCAGTAATTTTTTTCCAAAGGGTGTGCAACTAAATATAAAGTTATGGGTGCCAATAATTTTGTCCAGCCCATTTTTGGAGTTTGGTGTGACATTATGTCCAATTTAGCTTTTTTCCTCCCTTTTTTGGTTTAGTTCCAATACACACAAAGGGAATAAACATGTATATAGTAAAACATGTGTTACTGCAATCCTTTTCTGCTAGAAATACTTCATTTTCTTCAGAAATTTCAAGGGGTGCAAACATTTACGGCCATGACTGTATTTACCTACTGGGTTGCGGGGGAATCGATCTATCTACCTATGGATGTTTTTACCTATTGGGGGGCTACCTACCTGAGGACATACTTGCCTGTGTGGGAGACTACCTAATTAACATAGTTTGGAGGCCTACAGATTGGGAAATTATGTAAAGGTGAAGAGTCTAAGATGTTTGTCCTGCAGATGCTAAAGAGATGAGTTATGGCTGGAAGAAATCGTCATGGCGGTCAAGAAGGGCAACTGTGATCAGAGTTGATGTCACCTGTGTGTACGGTGTCACCACGAGCTGGATGGGGTTTGGAGCGCTGATAAAGCACCTCCCTAGGGGCAAAGTGGGCACTAAGTACACCTCTGGCCATATCTGGTAAGCAAAAATAATAATAAACCCTAGTTAGTCAAAGACAAAGGGTTAGACACTGTGGGGGAGATTTATCAAAAACTGTGCAGAGGAAGAGTGGTGCAGTTGACCATGGCAACCAGATTCCTCCTTTCATTTTTAGTGAGACCTGTGAAAAATGAAGGAAGCGGGCTGATTGGTTGCCATGGGCAACTGCATCACTGTTCCTCTACACAGGTTTTGATAAATCTCCCCCTGTAAGATTACCACCAGGGTTCCAATGACTGCTCCACAAGCTGACATTTTTTTTTATAGGTAATGGTAATATTGTGATCAATATTTTAATCTGCAGATTCAGTGCAGCTTTATTTTCTAGCCACAGTGAGGCATTGTGACTGAACTTCTAGAGAATATACTGTATGTTGTTAGAAACCCAAGATTTACATTGTGACCCAGGTACACAGGTTCACTAACATTAGAGGTGTCCGTTTAGTAGGGAAAATAGCTTCATGTCAGTTTCTAAATAAATTAACCAATTGGTTTTATCCTGTCTCTAAATGTAGAATTACAGTATGTATTCAAAGAACATTTTTCAGGTAAATTTATTTTGTAGTGTCTATGGATAAATCTCTGATCCCTGTACATGTTTTATCTATGCATAGCAGGGGCGTACATGAATATTAATTGAATGAAAATAAATAAATTAAAAAATAAAATATCATATAAATATAATAATAATAATATAAAAATAAAACTGTGTGTACGGTGTCACCATGAGCTGGATGGGGTTTGGAGCGCTGATAAAGCACCTCCCTAGGGGCAAAGTGGGCACTAAGTACACCTCTGGCCATATCTGGTAAGCAAAAAAAAAATTAAACCTTAAAAAAAATAAACTTACCCTGGTAACAAGCTGATTGTACAAAGATGCAGGAAGAGATATATAGAAAATGGCAGAGGCACATATTCCACCAAGACACTGAGCTACGGCAAAGGCCACACCATGAAGAATATCCAATTTCCGTGCACATACCAAGGCAGAAGTAATAGCTGGGTTTAATTGGGCTCCACTTATTTCACCAAAACTCTGCACCAGACTAACAACTGACAGACCAGCAGCTATTGGTGGAGCCATAGGTTGGGAAGTCCTGATTCCTAAGCAAGACGATCCTAAAACCACTGTTATCAGCATAAAGGTTCCCAAAAATTCTGCTAAAACCAAGCGCCAAAAACGGTGTTGTCGCAATTCCTGCAAAATTAAAAGGTAAGAATTCAATTACGTCAGATAACTTTTACATACTAAAATAAAATGAATAATGATGCTATTTACAGGCTGCAATATATTTTCTTTGCCCATGATCTTCTCTACAAAACTTGTAAAATGTCAAATAGCACTCATTGACATAATAACAGTATAAAATATAACGCCACCATAAATTACCTTAAAACTATATTTTAGAAGTTAAAACACCGGAAAAGAACAGTGTGAAGGAGCTCATCATAAATAGATTTGGTAAATGCCATTCACATTGGTCTTGATTTTAATAACAAAACACATAATAATGTACCGAGGGCTCCCAGGCAGCTTTGGCAGCAACAACAGAACCATTGAAGGTGAATTGGGTCGCATTGCAACCAACAAGTGGCTGTGAAGTCCATACTGGATAGATTCCTTGTAATTCTCTGGCCACTCGCAAAGCAACCCTATTCACTTTTGCACGATTTAAGGAGTGTACCATGGTGATATTAGGCCATGCAGCCCGTGTCCTGCCAAACATCGCCATGTAGTTCTAGCTTAAATCTGACAAATACTGTTATGTGCATCAATTGTACAAGATATGCAATAAGGTAAAATGTATTATGAAAACAAGGCATTTAAGGAAACTTGTAGTCTTGTAGTTATAAAGAAACCATGCCAAATTATATTCATAAAGATAGTCTAACAGTAATAGGAATGATTAGAGAGTTGTTGACCCAGGTGTTTCCTACCTCTTTGATGACCATCTTCTCTCAATGCTTATGGAGATGTGGATGAATAAATATTCCGAAGCTACTTTATGTATTCCGCATCTGAACAAAGCCCTCCTCTGTGATTGTAACTCCTCCTTTTATGCATCAACTATTATTTTCCTTTTATGTCTGCTTTTAATTTTAATTCTGAGTCAGAGTAGATGTGCTAAGAAAAACTAAACTACAGTATTAAAAAACAAAAATACTTTGATGTAAATGGGATATCCTACTTTCTATTGATATTGATAAGTTAATTTAACAGTACAAATTCTGTCAGATCCTCTTTGCATTAAGAAGTGTGTTTTGGCTAGAAGCATTAGTTGAATCCATAGTTGCTTTGGTGATCGAACCACTATTAAAAAGTGAATAGCAAGGTGAGTACTGCAGCTGTATGGACCAGGTCCCTTCCTCTCTGTTCCCTTGGTTACTATTGTAGTATTTATAATGAACCTCTTTTATCCTCAGAAATCTAAAAATGGGACAAATATGCAATAACATCAAAGGAAAATTAGATACAAATCAGATAAATAACCTGACAGCAATACTGTGACAAAAAAATAAATAAAATAAATACTGAATATTAAGTCATGGTTCATAACATGCTGTCACTTATGTAAGCCTACATTACCGATTTGTGGCATTGTGTTGCTGCACATACCTTAGGCGTTTCCCATTATTTTCTAGGCAGAAAGTTTGATAGCCATGTACAATAAGAGATCGATTCACTTATCACTACTACTCAAAAAGTAAAAACCAATGGGGAAAACATGAAACGTTTTTTTTGCATATATATATATATATATATATATAAATATATATATATAAATAACTCAACGTGTGTGTGTGTGTATGTTCCAGCATCACTTCCAAACAGCTGAAGATATTTCCATGAAACTTAGTAAGCATGTTACTTATATATCAAATAAAAATATATAAAAGTTAAATTAACCCTAACTTACCCCCTTATGTGAAGGATGGGGTTTTTGTCTTAAAAATAGAATACCCCTTTATTTGACTATGCTACAGGGGCTGTAAAGTTAGTGTAGTTCATAATATAGTGTCTGTACCTGTGTGTGATGGTTTTCTCACAATTCTTCTGTGATTTTCACCCCAATATTTATTTTTACCAGCATACAAAATGACTGTTGTCTCAGATTTTTCCCAGGTTGCAATGCATCCGAGACCTGACTCACTAGTCAGCTGATGACAGGGAGCCTGTCTGCTTCAATGGGTGGAGCGATCGCTTGCTGGGAGAGAGATCAATCTGCAACTAATGCAACAGCTGTAGGCACCCTGATTGAAAACCACAGGTCTTTTGAATGGATGCAGCTCGTTTATGTTTCAATGGTTGGGGTGGCTGATGTGTGGGAAGGAGGAAAATGGAATTATGGGATTTGAAGGCAAAAGAAGAAAACTCCAACAGAAAATACCAGTTCACAAAAAGCTAGCCACAGTATTATGGTAATCTCACAACATAGCCATTTAGCCCCAAGACAAGTGCAGATCCTTCCTAAGCATGTCCATTACTGTCTGCCAGGTATGTACTAAAATCACCTTATGGTGGAGAACACCTTTATGTCCCATGCAAGTATAAAGGATTTCAGTACCTTACTCCAAGCTCTGCTCTGCATCTCCTGGTCAGTCCAGCTACACCCCTCCTGCATGTCACACCTCATCTTGCAAAGCCACAAACACCATTTAAGCCACACCCCTCTTATTGTCTACCCTTTTAGTGTATTGCTTAAGATTGCAAGTCAAGCCCACGTCCACAAAACCATGCCTGCTTCTATTTTTGGCCTACAATGTGTTCATCACAACTCAGCCCCAGCTGAAGACGCGATAAGCAGATGAGATATAAGAGTGGGAGATGAGGACGGGATATGAGGTTGGGAAATGAGGATGGGATTCGTGGTTAGGATATGAGTTTGGGATATGAGGTCGGGATATGAGGACGGGATATGAGTTCAGGAAATGAAGATGGGATATAAGGTCAAGATATAAGGACGGGATATGAGGTCATGATATGAGGACAGGATATGAGGACAAGTACTTCCCCCTATGTTGCTTTTCCTTCCCCACAAAGAGTAAGTAGGAGAAACCGGGCAACGCTGGGTACTAGTAATTTCATAAACAAAGAATACAAAAGAATAACAAGACACAGACAACGTGGTTTTACATAAAAAAAAATATAGGCACAAACAGTACACAATACATAATAAATTTCCATGTCACTCATAGATACAATAGTGATTTTAGGCAATAAACACTGAAGGGAGAGAAAACAGCTCCCAAGCAATAAAATTAAAACCATAACCAAGCTGTCTCAGTGTCCCATGTAACAAGAGTAGAGAATTTACCTACAGTGTTATTATAAGTCCTACCCACTACTGTCTGCTTAAGTTAACTGAAGAGGTTCAAGTGAACCATGAAGACCCTCATTACAATAGCAAGTAGTATAGCGATAAGGTAGCACCAAAGATCGGAATTCATTACCGTCAAATGGGGATTCAATAAACGCCCTCCATTGATCTTTGTTAAAGGACATCTGCAGCATGATTAACACTTATCCCCTATCCACAGGATAGGGGATAAGTGTTTGATCGCGGGGGGTCCGACCGCTGGGACCCCCTGTGATCTCCTGTACGGGGCCGCGGCTGTCCAGCGGGCGTGCCGGCCGCAGCAGGACGTTGCAGCCGGCACGCCTCCTCCATACATCTCTATGGGAGAGGCGGGGAGGCAGCGTTCGTGCCTCCCCGTCTCCCCCATAGAACTGTATGGGGCCTTGGAGGAGACAGGGCCTCACCGTCGACCTCTAGGTCGACGCTACGCGCCTTAGTGCTCACCATGAGCACTAATGGCGGTACCCCGTTAGGGAGATCGCGGGGGGTCCCAGCGGTTGGACTCCCCGCAATCAAACCCTTATCCCATATCCTGTGGATAGGAGATAAGTGTCATACCGCTGCAGTTGTCCTTTAACTTAAAGGAAATCTGTCAGTAGTATCACCTAACACTAAATCTGTCACACAGGCTTGTAGTGCGGGTGATGCTGATTAAAAGCGGCACTCACATTGTCGAGACTCGCCCAGCCGTTCCGCCGCAAATCACATTTTTCTATTTATGCTAATGAGGGCATTGGGGCATGGGCGGAGCTCCGATCCGAGCTTGGGGCACGCTGACATCATTTTCGCCGGCGGCAGCTCCGCCCAGCTCATCAATATTCCTAACCCCCCTCCCTGCTCCTTTGCCCTTTGTTAGTGTATGGCGCATGCGCCGCTTGCTGTGTACTACCGAAGATTCCACAGACCTCCTCAAACTATACATTCAATCTTTCCACTCCGACCAGATCTTTTCATATTTTTTCAAGCCTCTCTTTGTCTTTAGAGCATGCCATTTCTCATATTTTTTTATTTGTTGGACTAACCTTACCCAAACCACTATTTCAGGGCGATTTTTCCCAAATAACCCTCTCAAGATTACCACTTTTGCCAGCATAAGAATACAATTTAATATCTCTTGACCCTTTGTGATATTATCCAGATCACCTAGAATAATCTCTGTCCCCAACCATTCCCTCTTGATATTCAATTTATTTTCTTTTTTTTCAACTGTAATTTTTATTAAGGTTTTTCAACAGAACATCACGAGATACATTGTAGCGTAAAGTGCAAATCAATACAAAAACAACAACAACAACAAAAAACTGGAGAAGACAAGGTTTAGCAAGTCATATAGGTCTCAACTGTCAGGCAATTCGTAAACTAGGCCCAATACCGGGCTCCAATAAAGCAATAAAGAACAAATCACAACCAGACAAGACAAAAAAAAACCAACAGGATAAAACCAAAAGTACAAGAGAGAAGGGATAGAGGGAGGGGGGAGGTGAAAAAGGGGGGGACCAGAAGGAAAAGGAAGAAAAAGATAGCGTCAGTGGGGACTAAGGAGTTGCCTATCTAGAAACCTGTCCCACGGCTCCCAAACAGAAAGAAAGAGAGGCAAAGAATTATTAAGAGAGGCAGCAAGGTATTCAAGAGAGCGGATTTAGCAATTAAGGTTTTGGCAGCTAAAACCATATGCATAAACAATCCCAGAATCCCGAGCTCCCAAAACGTCCGATATCAATCGCTTCACCATATCCCAAAACGGAACAATAACAGGGCAGGACCAGAATATGTGAAAGACCGTACCCAACCCCACCCCACAACGCCAGCACTGAGGGGGGATGGTAGGGTTCAGTTTGTTAAGTAGTGCAGGGGTGTGATACCAGCCCATTAACATCTTATATTGCGTTTCCTTATAAGTTGTGCAAATAGAGGCCCTCTGACAAATTATCTGCCATTGGGGTAGGGTAACAGTGGCATTTAAATTCTCCTCCCAACGGCTCATGCGATGGGGAGACCCATGGGGGGGGGGGGCATTAAGAATAGAGTAGATATCAGAGAGAAGCCCTTTCATCTACGGTCCCGACTGGCATAACCGTTGGAAGGCTGTAGGCAAGGAAACCTCGTAACTGCCTAGGTCAGACAACATGAAATGCCTGAGTTGGAGATAATGGAGCTGTTCGGAGGAGGGAAGACCATATT
Organism: Hyla sarda; assembly: GCF_029499605.1. Lineage (NCBI taxonomy): Eukaryota > Metazoa > Chordata > Amphibia > Anura > Hylidae > Hyla > Hyla sarda. The sequence continues at coordinate 85,909,938 of NC_079190.1, forward strand.
GGGAAACCAAATCCTCAAAGGGCAGCAAAGCTCGGGACAAGGGCGGCAGCCTATGAAGGCCGCAGAGCAGCACAATGACAGAGCCTGGAGGTAGCAGTACCATGACGACCCTACAGCGGCACAATGACAGAGCCTGGAGGTGGCAGCAGCATGAGAAGACCATATGGCTGCACAATGACAGAGCCTGGAGGTGGCAGTAGCAGTATCAGAAGTCCTGAAAGTGACCCGGTGACAGAGTGGGGCGGAGGGTGGCAATACCAGTACCCGCTGACAAAGGTGGGTGAAAGAAGGAGCACATGGCATCAGATGTGTGTCATCAGGCGGATGGCAGGATCAGAATAGTAGCTGAGGCAAGTAGGCAAAAGAAACCGGTCTCTTTTGTCAAAGTGTTGGTGTGGCACCATGGATAATCTAGCCTGATGCATCAGGCATTGGTGGGTGGAAATCCTGGCTTATCCAAGCCTGATTCATCTTGACAAAGGTCAGTCTCTCCACATTTTTGGTGGACAGGCGAGTTCTCCCTGGGGTTACTATGGCCCCCGCCACTCTAAACACCCGCTCAGATGGCACACTACTGGCAGGGCAGGACAGCTATTCCAGGGCAAACTCGGCTAGTTGCGGTCACAAATCCAGTTTGGCTGCCCAGTACAGCGGATCTTCAATGTAGGTTGGCAGGGCATGTCCAAATATGCCACCACCTGCTGGTTCAGGTCCTGCTCAAGGTCTACCTGCTGCTGATTAGTTGCTTCACTATGCGGGTGAAGAAAGCTACTCATCAGCAACTGCAGACTCAGGCTGCTGCTGATGGAGCTGGTACTGCTCCTGCCACCCCACCCCTCCCCAGCAATCATGGCAGTGGAACATGAGCGCAGAGGGCCCCCCCAGTCAGACCTGCGAGAGGATGGATGATGGCGCAGAAAGGCATCGGTCAACTGACTAAGTAGGATGTCTCTGTAGTAGGTCTGTTTGTCCGCCCTCTCAGTGGGTGTAAAAAAGGCCCCCATTTTGTGCAGGTAGCGAGGGTCCAACAAGGTAGGTGGAGAGCCAGAAGTCACCCCGCTGCCGAATGGTGACAATTCGGCAGTCACTATGCAAGCAAGTGAGCATGCATCGTGCCATTTGTGCAAGTGACTTGGAGTGACTCCCTGCCTCCATCTCCACTGCATACTGCCACGGTGTGTCTAGGTCCTCTGTCTCGTCTTTCTCATCACCCTGTAGCTCCTGCTCCTCCTCCTCTCCTGTCAGCTGAGTATACAAACCACCCATTTCGTGAAACATTGCCTGTGCTCCTCTGTCCCCCTTCCTTTCCAGTTCAGCCCCCACAGGGCTCATGTGGCCATGAGATGTAGGCACCACGTCTCCAGTGCACTAACCAGCCATTGTTTTCACGATCTGTTGTAGAAAATGAAGCAGCGGAATGATCATTCATACTGTAATCCTGGCAAATAATGTGGCTTCCTCAAAGGTCCTGAGCAAACGGCAGGTGTCACGTATGAGCTGCCACTGGTTGACATCGAAATTACACAGGGGAGTACCCCTATCCGTTTGGATCATCAAATAATCGTTGATGGCCTTTCTCTGTTCGTATAGTCGGTCCAACATATGGAGAGTGTAATTCCAATGGGTGGAAACATTGCATATCAGACGTTGGGGGATGCCATTCTGATGCTGCAGCTTACCGAGGGTTTTGCGGTGTACGAGAGGCTGCAGTGCATGCAAAGTTTCCTGGCCATTGTTATGATGTCTTGCAGATGGGTGGAACACTTTAGGAACCGCTTGATAACCAGATTGAACACGTGTGCCATGCAGGGCGCATGACTTAGGCTTCCTTGACGCAGCGCAGACAAGATGTTCTTCCCATTGTCAGTCACCATGGTTCCAATTTTCAGTTTCGCAGAGAAAGCCATGATTTGATTTCTTGGTGAATCACTTTGAGCAGTTCCTCCCCGTGTGACTCTGTTTACCAAGGCAAACCAGGTAAAGAACAGCATGACACCACCGTGCCCTGCACACTTGGTATGCTGGAGGGGCACTGCGACTTGTCCGTGCAGTTGAGGCTGAGGACATGGTGGAGGATGAGGAGGCAGTCGGACATTGTCCCAGGACCAGTGGCGTGAGAGCGTGGAGGCGGAAGCGGCGTGACCTGGCCAAGTTGCTGGTGTGGCTGTGCAAGAACCACATTCACCCAGTGGGCGATAAAGGACATTTATTGTCCCTGACCGTAGTTACAGCTCCACATGTCGGCGCTGCCGTGCAAGGCTCAAGGACTGGCCCTCCTTCTGTTCTACATATTTGTGCAAGGCTAGTACTGCCTATTTTGAAAATAAATTACTGCTTGGACTCTCCACCTCGGCTCGGCACACGCCATCAGTTCTCTGAAAGGTGCAGAGTCCACCACTTGAAAAGGGGGGGGAACTGCAGCACCAGCAACTTGGACAGGGGCACATTCAGCTTCTGTGCCGTTGGATGAATGGGCATATACTGCTATCTCTTTGAAATCGGTTCAGTGATGGATCGCTGCTGGAATCACTGACCATAAGTAGTAGGAGCAGGAGCATCTGGACCAACAGAAGATAGGAATGACAGCGCCCTTCGGCTAAGGTGGTGGAGCCTTGGCTGGCTGAAACAGGCAGTGGCGTGCCACTGGGGGATAGGGGATAAGATGTCTTAGGACCAGAGTACCCCTTTAAGGTACGCACACAGCAGCCATGGCCGATTCCAGTACGGGTAAGGCCATTTTCACATAGTTTTTTGGGGACACTTTTTTAGTCCTCTCTTGCTCAAAAAAAGGCCGTAAAATTCTAAAATAATAGCTGTGAAATAATAGAATGTGTGCATTACCAGCAGTTTGTCGATTGTCAAAACAACTAAATAATGGCTGTTCTTTTGTTAAAAGGATTGGAAAAAAAATAGTGTGAGCATTAGAGTAATCAGATGCAAAATGCAGTATGAACTTTGCCTGGATTGTACAATAAATGGTTTACCATGAGCCTAGTTCCGCACTCTCTCTTATATTTCTGTAAATAGACTCATTTCAACTGAGAGCTCTTAGGCTTTTTGCAGTTTATCTCAAGACATATGTGGAGCTGTTCTATGTCCCAGGGTTACTTTCCATTTTGTTTTTCATACAGGGCAGGTCACAGAAATTGAATGCAGATTTAAGCTAAACAACAGACATCAGCAAAACAACACAGGTCCAGCATTAGGATGAACCATACAGTGAGAAAAGCTATTGTCATGTGGTCCATTATTCAGTTCTGGCATAGAGAGTAAATGCAGGGGAGGGAGTGTGACCAGAGCTGGGGGGGGGGGGGGGGGGGGGGGGGGGTCCTAATTGTATTCCAGCAGTGCTCTGTGTTCATAATGCTGATGCACTGGGTTCTTTAATAGAAAACAGCCAGAACAATCAGAAAACTGCTATAAGCATTAAACTTATCTAAAAATCCCCATCAGTCTACAACCCTGAACACATTAGTCCGCAAACACTCCACCTATTTAGTGATGTGTCAGGTTCTGTTAACATTGAGACTTGTTTTCCCATCAGTTGCTAAATTTACCTGTTACATTCTGTAATAAAGCATCTAATGAAATAAAACAATATAAAGGCACTGCTCCTCAGAAACAAGACAGAACAAATGAAGGGGGTGCAGAAGTTAAAGTGCCAACTGGGTCCTTACTCTTTGGGGTCCACAGACTGTGATGATATATGCTGTACTATATTTGGGCAGTATGGAAGCTAAATTGGAAACATTTACTAATACTGGCACATTAGCTAAGCTGTACAACACTTTGTAGTATTCCTCATAACTATGCATAGGGCACATCCTACCAATCAGGGCCGGCCGTTGGGGTGTGCGAGCTGTGCGGCCGCACAGGGCGCCATAGCAAGACGGGCGCCAGGCGGCCGACACTGCTCGCAGTGTAATAGGCCGGCCGGAGATGGGGAGAAGCGAGCTGCAGGCTGCAGCTACTTTGAAGGAAGAAGCAAGGTCCGTAACGTGGAGGAGGAGCTTTCGGTGCGGGCAGCGTCCAAGTGCTGCGCGCGCCTTCACAGAGAGCCACGGAAGGATCCCTGTGTGCAGTGTGAAGTGCTCTACAAGCTGATTCCAGGGAGCAGCGCAGCAGCCTTCAAAAGTAAGTACCTGGCTGTTCTAAATAATTGTTTTATTTTATGCTTTTTTAATTAATTTATTTTTTAAACAGGGCATAGGATATGCGAAGGGGGGAAGGGTCCGTCTGTCTAATTGTGGAATAAAGCGAGAGGGTCTGATTAATGGGGACAGAGAAGTGGACTGGTGAAGGGGGGGATCTGAATCTGATTAAGGGGGACTGGTGAAGGGGGGAGGGTCTGATTAAGGGGTGAAGATGGTCTGATTATGAGTGACAGGGGACTGTGGTTATTCACCACAATCGGTATAGCATTTGATCATAGGGATTTTAATACATACTTTTAATGTGAGAGATATACAATTCACTTATAAAGCACAAAGATGCCACTGAAGTAAAGTGCACTGAATATTACGGCCTACAATCCCAATTATAAAGTGTCAAGCTGTGCAAATTGTGCATAAGATACTGGTTATAATCAACTCACCCATGTGGTGCGCCACACTGCCTGCCCCAACGTACGTTTTGTCATTCTCAACTTTGTCAAGGGACATAATTTACACACTACCTACTCCGCTATTTATATGCCGTTAATCATGGCATTTGGCGCAATCCCAGACCGGAGTCATGACCATTGGCGCATGTGCCGGGACGGATATCCACCCTCTTCCCCCGTCGCGTCACAGCAACAGTGCACAGGTCACGGAGATGTCACTTCCGGACCTACGCACTGTGCTTACTGACGCCCGTACGTTGGGGCAGGTAGTGTGACACACCACATGGGTGAGTTGATTATAACCAGTATCTTATGCACAATTTGCACAGCTTGACACTTTATAATTGGGATTGTAGCCCGTAATATTCAGTGCACTTTACTTCAGTGGCAACTTTGTGCTTTATAAGTGAATTCTACAGGGTGGGCCATTTACATGGATACACCTTAATAAAATGGGAATGGTTGGTGATATTAACTTCCTGTTTGTGGCACATTAGTATATGTGAGGGGGGAAACTTTTCAAGATGGGTGGTGACCATGGTGGCCATTTTGAATCCAACTTTTGTTTTTTCAATAGGAAGAGATGTGACACATCAAACTTATTGGGAATTTCACAAGAAAAACAATGATGATAACTTTATTCTTTCATGAGTTATTTACAAGTTTCTGACCACTTATAAAATGTGTTCAATGTGCTGCCCATTGTGTTGGATTGTCAATGCAACCCTCTTCTCCCACTCTTCACACACTGATAGCAACACCGCAGGAGAAATGCTAGCACAGGCTTCCAGTATCCGTAGTTTCAGCTGCTGCACATCTCGTATCTTCACAGCATAGACAATTGCCTTCAGATGACCCCAATGATAAAAGTCTAAGGGGGTCAGATCGAGAGACCTTGGGGGCCATTCAGCTGGCCCACGATGACCAATCAACTTTCCAGGAAACTGTTCATCTAGGAATGCTCGGACCTGACACCCATAATGTGGTGGTCACCATCTTGCTGGAAAAACTCAGGGAATGTGCCAGCTTCAGTGCATAAAGAGGGAAACACATCATCATGTAGCAATTTCGCATATCCAGTGGCCTTGAGGTTTCCATTGATGAAGAATGGCCCCACTATCTTTGTACCCCATATACCACACCATACCATCAATTTTTGTGTTCCAACAGTCTTGGAGGGATCTATCCAATGTGGGTTAGTATCAGACCAATAGCGGTGGTTTTGTTTGTTAACTTCACCATTCACATAAAAGTTTGCCTCATCACTGAACAAAATCTTCTGCGTAAACTGAGGGTCCTGTTCCAATTTTTGTTTTGCCCATTCTGCAGCACCTGAAACTACGGATACTGGAAGCCTGTGCTAGCATTTCTCCTGTGGTGTTGCTATCACTGTGTGAAGAGTGGGAGAAGAGGGTTGCATTGACAATCCAACACAATGTAGAGAAGAAAAAAAGGGGAAAGGCCCACAGAGGTGCCTAGTGCATTACCCTGGGAGATAATGGGGTCCCCACAAAGAAGTGGGGTAGATAGGGGGTCTGATGGATGGCCGCTCACCTGGAGTATATGTTTATATACGCATGTAACCTCTATCTAAGGTAGAAGGAGGATTCTGTGCAGGCCCGCAGGTCTCAGGATGGATCCAAAGGGAAATCCTGTTAGTGGACTGAATGTGATGAGGAAAAATGACCTTAAGGTAGGCGCTCAGAAGTCCAGAGAATTTCACAGCCAAGTCATGGAAGTGAGTTAAATTCAGGCTTTATTTGTTCATAGCATCAATAACGCGTTTCGGGGTCCGCATACCCCTTCTTCAGATTGACAGATTTGTACAGTACATTGACACATGGGGCTTTTTATACACAAATAGATTGAAAAAGATGGTGGCAGGATCAGAGGTCAAAGTGGCAACATGCATGGATAAAATGTTAAACACAAAAAAGAGTAATATATTAATATTTGATACATTTAAGATGCAAAAACAGGCAGAGATTGGACGCAATACATAAAACAATTCATTTATTATATACATCTTGGAAAAGGTTGTTTCTTTATTGTAAGGTTCAGGGATGGAGAGGCTTGATGCGCACTTATAATCGCGCTCGCCGTGCGCTCCACGGCATGTAAATAAAAGCTGCATGTATCCGCTCTGTTTATAAACAGAGAGGAGACAGCGGCGTGCAGGTTGCCAGGGACGTGTCGCTAAGGAGTGGGTCCCTGGCTGTACGGGAGCGAGTATACAGCTCTGCTCACAAACAGAGCGGAGACAGCGGTGTACAGGTTGCCATGGACGCGTCGCTATGAAGTGGGTCCCTCGCTAATACAGAGCTGCAGAACGAGTGTGCGGCTTGTCTGTCAGCATGTGAATGGACATATTACATGTAAATTTGATGGGGGAATAAGTTAATGTAGATGGCTGCAATTGGAATTAATTAGTATACAAATGTATAACCAATTTTATCTGTAAATGCAATAGAAACAGCACTGGTTGCAGTATTAATAAATAGATAACTAATATATGAACAATTATGGGTTTGGGAAATAATAGTGTCATATACAATGGGAAAAGTTAATAATAATTAATAACAATTAATGGTATTTAATAGTTATAGATGAATAAATAGAAAAAGAGACATAATGAGTACATAAGTAAATAAAAAGGAGAGGAAATACTTATAAAAGAAAGAATTGAAAATGGCACAATATAATATTGGTGTATAATTATATGTATATAAAAAGGAGAGAAGTTCATCTGGGTATGGAAAATGGGTATTTCTAAAAGAATAATAAATAATTATATACTATGAGCGACAAATATATATATAAAACAGATGGGGTTTAATATATAGAGTTATGATAAAAGTATAAATACAATTGATGGTGAAAAGGATTGTCATATAAGAATGTAACGTATAATAAATATTAATGTATAAATATAAAAAAAAAATAGTCTACTTATATATCAACCTAAAACTATGAGTATAAAATCCCAGATTGCTCTCAATACATTCATTTAGGCCCAACGGTTATAAAGTGCGCAATTTAAAAATCCAGAAATGTTCACGTTGTCTAAGTACATTCTATCGTTGTGGAACATCTTTGTTGATTTTCTCAATGGCTATAATTTTAAAATCTGAGAAAGAGCCTTCGTGGTGCGTAGAAGTGTGACGTGACACGCTATGCAACTGATATTTTAACATCACATTGCTGCGATGTTTGTTAATCCTACTCTGCAGACATTGTGTTTTGCGGCCTACATACTGCAGGCCGCATGTACATTGTAGGAGGTATATAACGTACTGGGACTCACATGACATATGTGATTTGATGGGAAAAAAAACTCTTTAGTCTCTTCCAAATGAAATTGGGTTGCCATATGTATTAGGTTAAAGCAGCACTTACAGCGTGTATGGTTACACTTATAGCAGCCATTTTTTTTAAGGAAGTTTAAAGAGTTTTTATTCTGCAGGGTTTTGAGGTTGCTGGGGGCTAATATATTTTTAAGAGAGCGTGCTCGTCGAAATGTTATCTGTACAAATCTGTCAATCTGAAGAAGGGGTATGCTGACCCCGAAAAGCGTTATTGATGCTATGAACAAATAAAGCCTGAATTTAACTCACTTCCATGACTTGGCTGTGAAATTCTGTGGACTTCTGAGTGCCTACCTTAAGGTCATTTTTCCTCATCACATTCAATCCAACACAATGGGCAGCACATTGAACTCATTTTATAAGTGGTCAGAAACTTGTAAATAACTCATGAAAGATTAAAGTTACGTTAAAACTAGGGATGTCCTGATACCGATACTGGTATCGATATCAGGGCCAATACTAGCTATTTGCATGGTATCGGGGACTTGTTTAATGTCCCCGATACCATGCCCAATACCTGCTGCCGCTCTGCTGTCCCGTTCTTCCGTCCTCCGGGCCGTATCATGTTGTCCTATGGAGGAGCATGTGACACACACGTCACTCCGCCTCCTCCCCTGCACCCAGCGTAATGCTACGGAGGAAACAGAGTGACGTATATGTCACATGCTCCTCCATAGGACGACATGATGCGGACCGGAGTACGGGAGAACGGGACAGTGGAGCGGCAGCACCCGACAGAGGAGGTGAGCTGCCTGCAAGGATGGGGGCTTCTACTAATGTCTACCGGGGGGGCCCTGCTGCTGTTTAAACGGGGGGGGGGGGCTGCTGCTGTTTAAACGGGGGCCCCTGCTGCTGTCTAAAGGGGGGGCCCTGCTGCTGTCTAAAGGGGGGCCCCTGCTGCTGTCTAAAGGGCGGGCCCTGCTGCTGTCTAAAGGGGGGGCCCCTCTGCTGTCTAAAGGGGGGGGGCTGCTGCTGTTTAAATGGGGCCCACTGTCTAAAGGGGGGCTGTGGTCTACAGGGGGGCTCCTACTTATGTCTACAGGGAGGCTGCTGTCTACAAGGAAGCTGCTGCTAATGTCTGCAGGGGGATACTACCTACTATTAATGGCAATCTTACAGCAGAGTCACCTTCACTAACTTGAATTTATAGGTTGATAGTGCAGGTGACCCGGTTTCTACCGCTGCTCACCATGTGGTCATCGGTCTCACCGCCAATGCAAATTTTCTGTTCTGTCCAATGGAGTAGAGAGAAATCTTGGCTCATACTACAGCAGCCGCCTCCATTAGAGATGAGCGAACTTACAGTTAATTCGATTTGTCACGAACTTCTCGGCTCGGCAGTTGATGACTTTTCCTGCATAAATTAGTTCAGCTTTCAGGTGCTCCCGTGGGCTGGAAAAGGTGGATACAGTCCTAGGAGACTCCACCTTTTCCAGCCCACCGGAGCACCTGAAGGCTGAACTAATTTACGCAGGAAAAGTTATCAACTGCCGAGCCGAGAAGTTCGTGACGAATCGAATTTACTGTAAGTTCGCTCATCTCTAGCCTCCATTGTACACAACAAGGAACCACATATCATACGGTAAACAGCACAAGAAACCGGGTCACCCTGGTGTCAGATTCCCTTTAAAATATACTCGTACTTGGTATCGGCGAGTACTAGAATTAAAGTATCGGTACTCGTACTCGGTCTTAAAAATATGGTATCGGGACATCCCTAGTTAAAACCAAGCAAATCATTGTTTTTCTTGTGAAATTCCCAATAAGTTTGATATGTCACATGACCCTCTTCCTATTGAAAATACAAAAGTTAGATTCAAAATGGCCGACTTTAAAATGGCCGCCATGGTCACCACGCATCTTGAAAAGTTTCCCCCCTCACATATACTAATGTGCCACAAACAGGAATTTAATATCACCAACCATTCCCATTTTATTAAGGTGTATCCATATAAATGGCCCACCCTGTATATCTCTCCCATTAATGGTATGTTGTAAAATCCCTATGATTAATGCTATACTGATTGTGGTAAATAACCGCACTGCTTACCATAGTTGTTTTAGAGTTTCCATTTTTCCTGTATTTTATGTGATGACTTAATAAAGATATTTGAATCAGTAGTTATTGCTCCTGTTCTGCTGTATAATATAGTCTTATGGAGCTATACAGATTTTGGAGACCCTAGGCAACCTCTATACCAATATATGTACCTTTATGAGAAAATATGGGAATAACAAGCCGTGGTGTCTTTTTGTGCCCTAACATAACTGGGAGATGCCTGATGCTATCAGCTGTCATCTGCCGGTAATAACAGACATTGGATATCGCTCCGATGTCAGTAATTTAACTGGTTTAATACCATGATCACTGCATTTAAACATTCAGTGCCGCTATTCCCTGGAGTCTAGTGGTCACATTGCCCCCTGCAATGTAATTACGGGCAGATGATGTGTTTCTAGGAAAGCCTGAGGCCTTACATCTGCTCCACAGGTTTCTGTGGTTGCTAAGTCTGCCTTTGGCAATCAAGCCCAGATACCATAGATCAATGTAATGATATAGCATTACATTGATCTTTGTAAGCCATCTAATGATGACTTATGATAGGCCCCTAGGGGGGGCCAAGAAATGTGTAAAAAGCAAAAAAGTAGATGTTTATGCTTACCGTAAAATCTCTTTCTCAGAGGATCCATTGGGTGACACAGAGAGCGTGGGTATATAATGCTGCCAACAGGAGGCTGACACTAGGCAACAAAAATAAAGTCGTCCCCTCCTAGCAGGATATAGCCCGCCTACAGACTCTCAGGACAGAAGAGAAAGTGGAAGAGGGCGACAATGAAACTGAGCGAAGGGAACAGCCTCCATGGCCGCCACCATCCAACCCAGGACTTCCATGCAGAAATGAATGGAAACTGGAACAGGACGACAGAGAAGACGAACTCCAGTTGACAGAGCGTGGCGCCGGTCTGGCGGGAGCCAAACCAAGGCGGCCGCCGTGTCAAACTGGAATCCCAAAAAGATCAGAGACTGGGTGGGAATCAGGTTGGACTTGTCCTGATTGACCACCCAGCCGACAAGGTCTGAAGAGTGAGAAGGAGACTCTCCTGATTCTGGTCCCTGTTTGGGACACACCCCGGGCTCACAGGTTGGCGATCACCATCACCAGGACCTTGGTGAAGACCCCTGGGGCCATCACTAAGCTAAAACTGATAGCTCAAAGTATGTAGGCAGGTTATATCCTGCTAGGATGGGCTGACTTTCTTTTTGTTGCCTAGTGTCAGCCTCCTGGTGGCAGCAGCATATACCCACGTTCTCTGTGTCCCCCAATGGAGCCGACCGAGTAAAAATGTTTTTAAGGATATAAAAAAATCTTCCCACTTAAAAATTTAAATCACCCTCTTTTCCCATTTTTCAAATAAAACTATTAACCTCTTAAGGACGCAGGGCGTACCTGTACATCCTGCGTCCGTTCCCACGATATAACTCCGCGTGACCCCGCGTCATAGTTGGTCCCGGGGCTAATACTGGACAACATCGATTGCAGTGATGTCCGGTATTAACCCTTTAGACATGTCTAAAGTTAAAAAAAAAGCCTTCCCGGCTGCTCAGGACCACCATGGTGAAACCGCGGTGTCCCGATCAGCTAGGACGCACAACGAGGGTCCCCTACCTGCCTCCTGCTTGTCCGATCGGCGATCGATTGCTCCAAGCCTGAGAACCAGGCTTGAGCAATCGACCGCCAATAACACTGATCAATGCAATGCTATGGCATATCATTGATCAGTGCCTGCCATCAATGTACTGCATGTTAGAGCCCCTTATGGGGGGCTATAACTTTGCAAAGAAAAAATGTAAAAAAAAAAAGTTTATAAATGTGATTTAACCCCTTCCCTAATAAAAGTTTGAATCATCCCCCTTTTCCCATAAAAAAAACTATGTAAATAAAAATAAATATAAACATGTGATATCGCCGCGTGTGTAAATGTCTATAAAAATATATCATTAATTCAACCGTACAGTCAATGGCATACACGTAAAAAAATTCTAGTCCAAAATAGTGTATTTTTGGTCACTTTTTATACCATAAAAAATTGAATAAAAAGCGATCAAAAGGTCAGATCACAACGAATATGGTACCAATAAAAACATCAGATGACAGTGCAAAAACATGGGCCCTCATACATTCCTGTATGTGGAAAAATAAGAAAGTTATAGGGGTCAGAAGAGGACATTTTTAAACATATTAATTTTCCTGCATGTAGTTATATTTTCCAGAAGTACGACAAAATCGAACCTATATAAGTAGGGTATCATTTTAATCGTATGGACCTACAGAATAAAGAGGTGTCATTTTTACCGAAAAATGTACTGCGTAGAAACGGAAGCCCCCAAAAGTTACAAAAGTTTTTTTCTTCAATTTTGTCGCACAATTTTTGTCGCACCCTGGGCTTTAAGGACCAAGGACGTGCCCGGACGTCCTGACGTTTTCCGGTTCCTGCCGCGTGCTTCAGCAGGCATCCAGGGCAAATGCCGAGGGGGGCCATGTTGGCGATCGTCGCAAAACGCGAGGGAAATCACCCCTGCGATCTGTGGCGTTACCGGGCTGATCGGGTCTCTGGGACCCGACCGCCCGGTAATTTTGCATGATCCCGGTTGTCACAGACAGCCAGGACCATGCTGAAGTATAGGAGCGAGGTGGCAAGCCTGCCACCTCCTCCTATCCCCTGCGATTCCTCGGTTAGCTAACCGACCAATCGCAGGGGGGGCAGTTACTTCCTCCCGCCCGGCCCCTGGAAGTCCGGAGAGATCGGGAGGAAGACCGGAGGACGCAGCAGGGGACGGGGGAGTGCTGGGGCCCAGCCCCCGTACTTACCTCGTCCCTGAAGACCCGGATCCTGGCGGCGGAGACGGCGGCGACAGGTGAGTGGATATTCGGCGGCGTTGCGGGACATTTGCAGCAGTCCAGACCGCCGCAAACCGATCTGGACTGCTCCATCTGGTCCCCTTACACTACAACTCCCAGCATGTCCAGACAGCCATTGGCGTCTGGGCATGCTGGGAGTTGCAGTTTTGCAACATCTGGAGGTCCACAGTTTGGAGACCACTGTGCCCTTCCAGATGTTGCAAAATTACACATCCTCAGCATGCCCTTACTGTCCAGGCATGCTGGGAGTTGTAGTTCTGTTAAACCCCAGTAAGTCGTGAAACCCCTGTGGGGTATTAAGGCTCTCTTTATTCCTTGTTATGTTCCTCAAGGGGTCTAGTTTCCAAAATGGTATGCCATGTCGTTTTTTTTTTGCTGTCCTGGCACCATAGGGGCTTCCTAAACACGACATGCCCCCCGAGCAAAATTTGCTCTCAAAAAGCCAAATATGACTCCTTCTCTTAAGAGCATTGTAGTTAGCCCGTAGTGCACTTCAGGTCAACTTATGGGGTACCTCCATACTCAGAAGAGATGGGGTTACAAATTTTGGGGGGTATTTTCTGCTATTAACCCTTGCAAAAATGTGAAATTTGGGGGGAAAACACATTTTAGAGAAAAAACATTTTTTTATTTATATATATATATATATATATATATATATATATATATATATATGCGTGAAACACCTGTGGGGTATTAAGGCTCACTTAATTATTTGTTACGTTCCAAAATGGTATGCCATGTGTTTTTTTTTTTTTTGCTGTACTGGCACCATAGGGGCTTCCTAAATGCAACATGCCCCCCAAAAACCATTTCAGAAAAACGTACTCTCCAAAATCCCCTTGTCGCTCCTTCGCTTCTGAGGCCTCTACTGCGCCCGCCGAACAATTTACATAGACATATGAGGTATGTGCTTACTCGATAGAAATTGGGCTACAACTATAAGTATACATTTTTGCTGCTATTCCTGTGAAACACCTAAAGGGTTAAAACGCTGACTGAATGTCATTTTGAATACTTTGGGGGTGCAGTTTTTATAATGGGGTCATTTGTGGGCTATTTCTAAGATGAGACCCTTCAAATCCACTTCAAACCTGAACTGGTCCCTGAAAAATAGTGAGTTTGAAAAATTGGAAAATTGCTGCTGAACTTTGACGCCCTCTGATGTCTTCCAAAAGTAAAAACTTGTCAATTTTATGATGCAAACATAAAGTAGACATATTGTATATGTAAATCAAAAAAAATTTTTAGTTGGAATATCCATTTTCCTTACAAGCAGAGAGCTTCAAAGTTAGAAAAATGCAAAATGTTCAAATTTTTCATCAAATTTTGGAATTTTTCACCAAGAAAGGATGCAAGTTACCACAAAATTTTACCACTAACATAAAGTAGAATATGTCACGAAAAAACAATCTCTGAATCAGAATGATAACTAAAAGCATTCCAGAGTTATTAATGTTTAAAGTGACAGTGGTCTGATGTGCAAAAAACGCTCTGGTCCTAAGGTGTAAAATGGCTGGGTCCTTAAGGGGTTAAAAGGTAAGGAAAAAAAACGAAAATGCAAAAACTGAAAAATGCTGAGTCCTTAAGGGTTTAAATTGTGATGTTTCTTTAGATTTTACGGTGAACTGCGTAAAAAATTTCCAAAATCGCTGATTTTTTGTCACATCACGACCCAGAAAAAAACGTAATAAAAGGTGATCAAAAAAAGTGATCAAAAAAATTAATAAATATAGCTCATCAAAAAAATTTTAAGTTATGGTGGTCAGAACATGGCATTGAACAATTTTTTTTTTTCCAAGTTTTCTTTTTTACCATGAAACAAAAAAAATAAATAAATAATAATAATACGTATTGTGAACTCTGAAAAAAGTATTGCCCCACAAAAATCCGCAATTCCATATTTTTTTCAATGTTGCCTTTAACCTATATATTTTTTCTGGCTTAGCTATACGATATATAATAAAATAAAGTACGCCAACGAAAAATACAACTTGTCCCGCAAAAAAGAAGCCCTAATACAACTTTGTCATTGGAAAAATAAAAAAGTTACAGGTCTTGGAATGTGAGGAGGAAAAAATAAAAAAAACATTCACTGGGTCACGAAGGGGTTAAGAGCCATAACACTTTAAATTAGGGCTTATTTTTTCCGCCACCAATTCTACTTTGTAACGACATCACTCATTTTACCACCAAATCTGTGGTGAAACCAAAAAATATTTGTGGGGCTAAAGTGAAAAAATAAACGCCATTGTGCTTCAGTTTCTACGCAGTGCAGTTTTTGGTAAAAATCAGGGAGATTTTTACAAACCTGTGCAGAGGAAAAGTTGACCAGTTGCCCATAGCAACCAATTAGATCACTTCTTTCATTTTTAAAAAGGCCTCTGAAAACTAAAAGAAGCGATCAGATTGGATGCTGGGAGTTGTAGTTTTGCAACCTCTGGAGGGCCACACTTTGACAATCACTGGTCTGCTGCCTGCCCCTAGCTTTTAATGGGGTGCAGTTTTTATTTTTGCACTTTTTTGGGGGTGTATGTGGTCCGTGTTACCAGCGACTGTTCTGTGCTGTGTGGCCGGACCGTACCCCGTGTGTAGATTGTCCTGAGTGCTGATCAGTGATTTATTACTGATCAGCCCTTTTTTTGGGGGGGTACAAGCATTTTTATTTTTTGCACTTTATTGGTGGGAGTTTGAGGTCCGGCCACATAGTGCAGAACAGTCGCTGGTGGCATGGACCGCATACGACACCCAAAAAGTGTAAAAAAAAACTGCACCTCAAAAAAAAGCCTACAGTAAACGTAGGAAGCACTACACTAAAACTACACTACACACTGAGATAAAGTGAAAACACTACATTTACACACTAAAACCCCCAATAAAATATAAATGCCCCAAAGGGTTTTCAGTAGAAGAAGTACCGTATTTTTCGTCCTATAGGACGCACCGGCATATAAGACGCACCCAATTTATAGGTGCAAAATCTAAAAAAATAAAGATTTTGAACCCAATAGTGGTCTTCAACCTGCGGACCTCCAGATGTTGCAAAACTACAACTCCCAGCATGCCCGGACAGCCGTTGGCTGTCCGGGCATGCTGGGAGTGGTAGTTTTGCAACATCTGGAGGTCCGCAGATTGAAGACCACTGCATAGGAGGTAATACTCACATGTCCCCGCCGCTCCGGACCCGTCACCGCTGCCCTGGATGTCGCTCCATCGCTGTCACCGTGTCGCCGTCGCTCCGAAACGTCTCTGCTGCCGACCGGGTATCCTCGCTCTCCGCCGCCGCCATCACGTCGTTACGCACGCCGACGCACGTACGCGACAACGTGATGACGAGGAAGGAGAGCGCCGGCCATACAGGGGATCCCTGAACGGAGAAGACACTGAGGAGGCAGGTAAGGTCCCTCCCGGTGTCCTGTAAGCACTAACCCGGCTATTCAGTTGGGCTGTTCGGGACCACCGCGGTGAAATCGTGGCGGTCCCGAACAGCCCGACTGAACAGCTGGGTTAGTGTCACTTTCCCTTCAGACGCGGCGGTCAGTTTTGATCACCGCGTCTGAAGGGTTAATACAGGGCATCACCGCGATCGGTGATGTCCTGTATTAGCCGCGGGTCCCGGCCGTTGATGGCCGCAGGGACCGACCCGATAGGTGTGTGTATTCACAGTATAAGACGCACCGACTTTTCCCCCCCCGTTTTGGGGAAGAAAAAGTGCGTCTTATATGGCGAAAAATACGGTATACGCCATGCGCTTGCCTCCGACAATGAGGGAGAGGAGAAAAACCCCACATTTCTTCCTCCTCCCCCAGTCATTATCCAGTGATGACGAGACCCCCAGAAGGCAGCGCCTCAAGGCAATGCCAATAGTGGCCCCCCCTACTAGTGACCCTGTCCACCCCATCTGGTCCCCAGTCCGGACAGAAATTTTCAGTGCGGACATTCCACCGTCTGAACATAGCCTCCGCCGCCCTTATGCAAATAACTAATTTAGGCCTCAAATGCACATGGTCCTCTCTTACTCGAGAGCCCCCTAGTATTTCAAGGTAACAGTTTAGGGCCACATATGGGATATATCAGTATTCGGGAGAAATTGTGTTACAAATTTTTGGGGGCTTTTTCTACTTTTACCACTTTTGAAAAAAATGAAAAAATTGGGGCTACACCAGCATGTTTGTTTAAAACTTTTTTTTACAATAACATGCTGGGTTTTTACTTTATTTTTTATTTTCACAAGCGGTAAAAGGAGAAAAAGGACCCCAAAATAAGTAACACAATTTCTCCTGGATACAGAAATACCCCAAATGTGGACACAAAGCCATCTGCGGGCACACAACACGGCTCACAAGTGAGAGCGCACCATGTACATTGGAGGTCTAAATTGGGGAATTACACAGGGGTGGCTGATCGTATCAGAGGTTCTGACATAAATGCTAAAAATCTGTCCACTGTTCCAAAAATCTGTCAAACACCAATGAGGTGTAAATGCTCACGGCACCCCTTGTTACATTCGTTAAGGGATGTCATTTCCAAAATCAGGTCACAAGTGGGGGATCTGCGGTCCGGCATCATGGGGACTTAAAGGGGTTATCCAGGGAAAAACTTTTTTGTTATATATCAACTGGCTCCAGAAAGTTAAACAGATTTGTAAATTACTTCTATAAAAAAAAAATCTTAATCCTTTCAGTACTTATGAGCTTCTGAAGTTGAGTTGTTCTTTTCTGTCTAAGTAATCTCTGATGACACGTGTCTCGAGAACCGCCCATTTTAGAAGAAAATCCCCATAGCAAACCTCTTCTAAACTGGGCGGTTCCCGAGACACGTGTCATCAGAGAGCACTTAGACAGAAAATAACAACTTGACTTCAGAAGCTCATAAGTACTGAAAGGATTAAGATTTTTTAATAGAAGTAATTTACAAATCTTCTTAATTTTCTGGAGCCAGTTGATATATTATATTTCCTGGAATACCCCTTTAAGGTTTGTTCTCACTGCACTTTCTTCTGATCATGGTGATTTCCTACTCTTGCCAGCTATAGGTTTGCTTAGGTTCAATAAGTTATCTGTGGCTATGAATGGGCATGTATGATCAGTCCATTAGTGTGTGCACAAAATAGGGCAAATACTCCTAAACCGTATACAACAGTGGTGTAAATGCCCCTTATATACATATACTGAGATGACGCCCCAAATGTCATGAGGAGAAAACCCACATAAGGTGGACACAGAGCTGCAGTCACGTGTCTAGTTCTCCCCCCGGTCATATAACGGGGATCACATAACACCCGGCCCGAGCGCCCCACTCATTCCCCCCGGGAGTCACCACCCACAATCACGTGGCCTCCCGTCCGCTCCAAAACCACGAAAACCTTTACCCCGTGAAGTCAACGTCACATGACGCCGGAAGGCGCAGTCTGCCGGATTCCAAGATGGCGTCGCCCATGAGGGCTGTGTTATTGGGGAGCCGTGCTGTGAGATGCCTGCGTGTCGCGGCTCTGCAGATGAATTACACAGCGGTCAGCTCCAGGAGAGGTGAGGGAGACATCAGAGCGTGGCGTTAGCCGCTGTGACAGTAATGACCTGGGAGACTACAAGTCCCAGCATGCTTGTATCTCTCTGGCAGCGTTCCTGTGGGTGTCATGGCAGCTGCTGGCAGTGACGTCACCGACGTGCCCTCACACCTTCCCTGTACTGTGTGACCTGGCTGGGGAGCGTCCTGTACGCGGGAGGTGACGTCATCTAGGTCAGGTGGTACACGGGGGTCACTTAGGTCAAGGTTTTGTTCACACCGCAGAGAAAACCATCTATAGCAGTGTTTCCCAACTAGGGTGCCTCCAGCTGTTGAAAAGGCTGCCTGGGCATGCTGGGAGTTGTAGTTTTGCAACATGTGGTTGGGAAACACTGTTCTAGATGGCCTTCTCAGTGGTGTGAACAGAGGGTATTGTTTAAAGGGGAACTCCGGTACTGAACTTCTTATCCACTGGTTAGGGGATAACTCTACACTCCCCCTCCATGCATCTCTATAGGAGAGCTGGAGATACACTGATGCTGTGGCCGCTCGGTGCATGAGGTGAGCTGCGGCCCTGGCAGACGATCGCGGGATGTCCCAGCAATCACACACTTATCCCTTGTTCTGTGGATAGGGAATAAGAAGGTCAGTACCAGAGCTTTCTTTAACCCTCAAAAGGAACCTGTCATCAGATTTTACCATATACAGTCATGGCCGTAAATGTTTGCACCCCTGAAATTTTTCTCAAATGAATTATTTCTCACAGAAAAGGATTGTAGTAACACACGTTTTGCTATACACATGTTTATTCCCTTTGTGTGTATTGGAACTAAACCAAAAGAGGGAGGGAAAGAAGCAAATTTGGACATAATGTCACCAAACTCCAAAAATGGTCTGGACAAAATTATTGACACCCTTTCAAAATTGTGGAAAAATAAGATAATTTCAAGCATGTGTTTGCTCCTTTAAAACTCACCTGAGACAAGTAACAGGCGTAGGCAATATAACAATCACACCTGAAAGCAGATAAAAAGGAGAGAAGTTCACTTAGTCTTTGCATTGTGTGTGTGTGTGTGCCACACTAAGCATGGGCAACAGGAAGAGGAGGAAACTGTGTGAGGAGTTGAGAACCGAAATTGTGGAAAAAAATCAACAATCTCAAGGTCACAAGTCCATCTCCAGAGATCTAGATTTGCCTTTGTTCACAGTGCGCAACATTATCAAGAAGTTTGCAACCCATGGCACTGTAGCTAATCTCCCTGGGCGTGGACTGAAGAGAAAAATTGATGAAAAGTGTCAACACAGGATAGTGTAGATGGTGGATAAGCAGCCCCAAACAAGTTCCAAAGATATTCCAGCTGTCCTGCAGGCTCAGGGAGCATCAATGTCAGCGCGAACTATCCGTAGACATTTAAATGAAACAAAACACTATGGCAGGAGACCACGGAGGACCCCACTGCTCACACAGAGACATAAAAAAGAAAGACTACATTTTGCCAAAATTGATGGTTATAGGAAGCAACTGATTTTAATAATTTTTTCCAAAGGATGTGCAACCAAATATTAAGTTAAGGGTGCCAATAATTTTGTCCAGCCCATTTTTGGAGTTTGGTGACATTATGTCCAATTTGCTTTTTTTTTTTCTCCCTTTTTTGTGGTTTAGTTCAAATACACACAAAGGGAATAAACATGTGTATAGCAAAACATATGTTACTGCAATCGTTTTCTGTGAGAAATACTTCATTTTCTAGAAAAACTTCAGGGGTGCCAACATTTACGGCAATGACTGTATAATGCATGGCATTGCATTTTATATGGTAAAATCTTCTTCCTCACCATTCCCGGGAGATTTTCCCATTTAAATGTGTCCCCTGGACGGAGAGCTATACTTACCTAGTCCCAGTGCTCCAGCTGTGATCATTCCCCCTCAGCGTGATTGACAGCCCACATCATTGCTCTGATTTGTATAGGGAGCCAAATATGGCTGTGCGAACGTACCCTTACTGCTCATTCACACTACGGAGATATTCTGAGCAGAGATTGTGTGTGCAGTAGGTGCCCCCAAAATCAGCTGGCTCTATGACTGTGCAGATATGTGCTGCCCCCAATGCAGTCTGTGTGTAATTCTGCTGACGGAATGAACAGGTTCCAGGATTTACATGGCAGAATTTCTGCAGTGTGCATGAGCAGCAGCATCCTGTTGAATTCTACTATTTTCTGTAGTGTGGAAATTTAGTACTATGCATGTGCGCTTTCACAATATAGAACATCCGCCTGGGTTTACGTGCACAAGAGGTGCCGCCTAAATCAATCCATTGACGAGGCATTTCCAAGCAGAAAGAATGAACATGTTCCGGAATGTAAAAATTCTAGGCTCCGCCAATAGAATGAACATGTTCATTATTTCGGTGGAATTCTGCTGCGTTACCATCAATGGTGACCGTACATGTCCGCACAGTCATAGCGCTGATTGATTTCTGTAGTGTGAATGTTTAACCCCTTAAGGACCGGAGGTTTTTCCGTTTTTGCATTTTCGTTTTTTGCTCCTTGCCTTTAAAAAATCATAACTCTTTCAAATTTACACCTAAAAATCCATATGATGGCTTATTTTTTGCGCCACCAATTCTACTTTGTAATGACGTCAGTCATTTTGCCCAAAAATCTATGGTGAAGCGGGAAAAAAAATCATTGTGCGACAAAATTTAAAAAAAAACGCTGTTTTGTAACTTTTGGGGGCTTCCGTTTCTACGTAGTACATTTTTCGGTAAAAATGACACCTGATATGTATTCTGTAGGTCCATACGATTAAAATGATACCCTACTTATATAGGTTTGATTTTGTCGGACTTCTGGAAAAAATCATAACTACATGCAGGAAAATTAATACGTTTAAAATTGTCATCTTCTGACCCCTATAACTTTTTTATTTTTCCGTGTATGGGGCGGTATGAGGGCTCATTTTTTGCGCCGTGATCTGAGGTTTTTAACGGTACCATTTTTGCATTGATAGGACTTATTGATCGCTTTTTATTCATTTTTTCATGATATAAAAAGTGACCAAAAATGCACTATTTTGGACTTTGGAATTTTTTTGCGCGCACGCCATTGACCGTGCGGTTTAATTAACGATATATTTTTATAATTCGGACATTTCCGCACGCGGCGATACCATTTATGTTTATTTTTATTTTTATTTACACTGTGTTTTTTCTTTTATGGGAAAAGGGGGGTGATTCAAACTTTTAATAGGGAAGGGGTTAAATGATGTTTATTCACTTTTTTTTTGCACTTTTTTTTTGCAGTGTTATAGGTCCCATAGGGACCTATAACACTGCACACACTGATCTTCTATGTTGATCACTGGTTTCTCATAAGAAACCAGTGATCAACGATTCTGCCGCATGACTGCTCATGCCTGGATCTCAGGCACTGAGCAGTCATTCGGCGATCGGACAGCGAGGAGGCAGGTAGGGGCCCTCCCGCTGTCCTGTCAGCTGTTCGGGATGCCGCGATTTCACCGCGGCTATCCCGAACAGCCCACTGAGCTAGCCGGCATGCTTTCGGTTTCACTTTAGACGCGGCGTTCAACTTTGAACGCCGCGTCTAAAGGGTTAATAGCGCGCGGCACAGCGATCAATGCCGCGCGCTATTAGCCACGGGTCCCGGCCGTTGTTAGAGGCCGGGCCCGACCCGCTATGACGCGGGGCCACGCCGTGGCCCCGCGTTATAGATCGGGAGTGGACACATGACGTTCCAGTACGTCATGTGTCCTTAAGGGGTTAAAGCTGTTTAGTCATTTAGTTACATTGACGTCTGCAGCAGATCCGGAATGTTCCCTTGAATATATTCAATTTGCCCAAGAAGGGGAAATGTTCACAGTAGAGCCCCATATTGTCTTAATGCGGGGTTTTCATATGCTGCATTTTTAGAATTAAAGGGAGTTTTTTTTTATTTTATTTTTTGCTTTTCTTAGCTTAGGGAGTTAACAGTGTGTTTAAAAAAACAAACTTTCACTTACCGTATAGACTCGAGTATAAGCCGAGGCCCCTAATTTTACCCCAAAAACCCAGGAAAAGTTATTGACTCGTCTATAAGCCTAGGGTGGGAAATAAATCATCCCCCCCCCCTTCATCATCACTGCCTGTCAATCCCTTCATCAGTGGTCTTCAACCTGTGGACCTCCAGATGTTGCAAAACTACAACTCCTAGCATGCCCGGACAGCCATCGGCTGTCCGGGCATGCTCGGTGTTGTAGTTTTGAAACCTCTGGAGCTCCGCAGGTTGAAGACCACTGCGGCCTTCGTCATCGTCCAGCCCCCCCCCTTTTTGTTTTGTACTCGCCTCCCCTCGGCGGGAAGTTAGGGTGAGCTGGTCCGAGCCATCTATGCTGCAGGGACCGTCCGGTGGGGATGGTTAGTCATTCCGGGCTGTCCATTTTCACCGGGAGGCCCTCTTCTCCGTGCTTTGGGCCCGGACTAGTGACGTTTCCTTGACGACGATGCACAGGGACGTTGCGCATGAACGTCCCTGTGTGGCAGCGTCAAGGCAGCGCCACTACTCCGGGGCTGGGCGCGGAGAAGTGGCCCCCCCGGTAAAAATGGACAGCCCGGAATGACTAACCATCCCCACCGGACGGTCCCTGCAGCATAGATGGCCAGGACCAGCTCACCCTAACTTCCCGCCGAGGGGAGGTGAGTACAAAACAAAAGGGGGGGGGGGGGGTGTTGGATCATGACGAAGGCCGCAGTGGTCTTCAACCTGCGGACCTCCAGAGGTTTCAAAACTACAACAGTTGTAGTTTTGCAACATCTGGAGGTCCGCAGGTTGAAGACCACTGAGAAGGGACTGACAGGCGGAGAGTTCACTCGAGTATAAGCTGAGGGGGGGGGGGGGGGAGTTTTCAGCACTAAAAATCGTGCTGAAAAACTCGGCTTATACTCGAGTATATATTGTACCTCCTGCTCTCCAGAGGTGGCTCTGGTAACCCCCTCCGGTCCCCAGCTCTGGCGGAACATCACCGCGGCCAGTAATTGGCTGAGGGCCAGTGTGACATTCCAGGCCCTGACATCACTCCGGGCCCAGGTGTCACATTTTCTGAGCTGAAGGAGCGCTTCTTTTTTTATGCACTGTCAATTGCCTAAGTGCTAAAAGAAAACCCCTCTCACTGAATAACCCTTTAGTGTAGTAATATATACAGTACACTTAAATATGAAAGATAATAACATGATATACACACAGTACACATGTTTTGTCCTGTATTTTATGTTTAGTTGAAGAAGATATTGGGGAAGATTTGTCAAAACCAGTGTAGAGGAAGAGTGGTGGAGTTGACCGTGGCTTCTTTAAATCTCATGTGGTTACTATGAGCAACTGCACCACTCTGATAAATTGTATTTGTTTAGTCAAACCTAACCATTCTTACTGAAAAGTTTTGTTACAATACACTAATTTTGACCTTTTGCTCTTATACAGAAATATCATTCAAACTAGATGAGAAAACTGCTCATAGTAGCCTAGACCTATTCAAGAAGGACACAGGAGTCATTTATCATATACTGGGCATTGACCCTACCAAAGTCCCCCAGAATCCTGAGCGTTTCCGTGAGTGGGCTGTTGTTCTTGGAGACACCCCAGTCGGGAGTGGTCGTCATTATTGGGAGGTGACTGTGAAGAAGTCCAATGAGTTCCGGATAGGTGTTGCAGATGCCGACATGTCCAGAGATGAATGCATTGGTGTAAGCAACCGATCATGGGTCTTTGCATATAGCCATAAAAAGTGGAATGCAATGGTCGTAAATAAAATAATCCCAATTACCAACATTGGCCATCCAAGCAAAGTGGGCCTGCTGCTGGACTATGAAGGTAGAAAACTCAGCCTTTTGGACCCTGAGAAAGGCTCCCTAATCCATACTCTCAATGCAGACTTTCGAGGCCCAGTTGTGCCAGCCTTTGCCCTGTGGGATGGAGAACTCCTTACCCACTCAGGCTTAGATGTCCCTGACAATCTATAAAGTCCTCTAAAGTATTACAGTAAAAGTGCCTCTTCAACTTAAAGCATATACTGGCATAAACAGCAAAACCTTTTTTTATTGGTATTTCTTGATATACCGTACATATAAAGCTTGGCTTTGATTTCTCTGGTGTTTATAACCATTATCAGGGTGGATAGTGTTCATATATTCTCAGAATGGCAAAGTGAAATAAAGATGTATTCTAATGTTGTGCCTAGGGGAAAAGGTGAATGACAACACTATGCTTGTATCTGGAGCAGTGCAGACTCATCACATTGGTGTTATCAAGTACCACCACTTTGGTAAAACACATTTCAGTTTTTTGCAAATTCATAATGAATCTTTTTCCCTAGTGACTTTTTTGTTGGCTGTATATGAATTTTCTCACAATTGTTAAATTAGCGGATGTCGCCCTTTTACATTTTAGTCTGTGAGAAAGTCCAGAGCTCATGGATCTCAGCCTCACTTGCTGAATGCAGCAGGTGTTCTTGTGTGACGTCAGCACACAAGGTTAACCCATTATTGATGGGACATTTTTTATTTTAGCATTTTTGTTTTTGCATTCTCGCCTACCAATAGCCATAACTCTTATTCTTTCAGTCAGTATGATTGAAGTGATACCAAATAAAGAATAACTTTATTTTTATTTTTCAGTCTACAGGGCAGTTTGCACAGTGATCAGTAGTTTTTGCCAACACATGATCTAACCAAAAATCAGCAATCTTTTCTTTTTTAATGTAGTAATACCAAAAGTTTTTTTTTTCTTTATTGGAAAATTGGATAAAAGGGGTGATTAAATTATTTTTTTTATTAAGGCCTTTTATAAAAAAAAAAATTTAAATCCTTCTAAGGGACTTTTAGAAGTAATCATTAGATTGCTTATACTGATCAGTGCTATGCTTTTGCACAGCATTGATCAGATAGATCAGTGTCCTGCTATGGCAGACTGTATCTGCAGTATTACTATGGCAGGCACAGAGGCTTAGTAAAGGCTTCTGACTGCAACAGTAACCAATTTGCACCTGCATTCCTGTTGGGGGGGGGGGGATGCATTTTCCATATATGTTGTGTTTTTTCCCCACAATTCATTTTATCCATTGATCTTGTTTCTCCTGAAAAATGTGGGGGGGAAAAAACTGCACACATTGACACATGCATTTTTTAAGCAGGAAAAAACAAAGGAGGTCTGTTGGAGAAAAATGCCATACCTAGACCGTGCTGTATTAATGAAAAAGCCACTGATCTAAATGAACACCCCTGGTAAGAAAAAGCATTGCAAAGAAGAAAAAAAAAGTATTTTATAAATAGATGTTATATAAACCTGTTGATTTCTACCAAAAGAACTGACTGCAGTGGTTTTCTGCAAAAACACAGGAAAAAAAAACAGCTTTTTTTTTCTGGAAAATGCTGTTTGTAACACCACCCTAATATAGACTTTTCTGTATGGGAAAAAAAAAAGGATCACAGTGGCCCTCATTTACTTACTTACAACCCGATTTTCTATGTTGCTTTCACACCCGACTGCTTTTTTCCCCTGGTATTTATTATTATGTCGCATCCTGTTTATCACACGTGGGTTTTGTAGGTTTTGGTTTCCAACTCCTCTGAGTTGTCGGGGAAAAAATCCACAACAAGTCAACAAATTCGGGTTGGAAACCTTTATAAATACATGGGAAAGCTCAGAAATGTCGGGTTACGCCCCTTTTTCGGGTTTGGGAGAATCCACATCGCGTCCGTCGGGGAAAAAATGTTGCATCGTGTCGCAGACTGGCGCACGATGTCTGCGACATGTCGCAGACAAAGATGCGCCAAAAAAACTCGACAAAACAAGTCGGGTTTAGAATAGTAAATGAGGGCCAGTGAGATTAAAGTTTTTCAGTACTGGGCCAGCTGATGAAGGGATGCCCATGGGATGTTCAATCCTAGTCTTCTATCTATATGGTCCATTTTAAACAAGTTTATTACATGCGCATTTTTGTGTCTGTATTATAGACTTAAAGAGGTACACCGGCGCTAAGACATCTTATCCCCTATCCAAAGGATAGGGCATACGATGCCTGATCGCGGGGGTCCCACCTTTGGCCCCCTTTGATCTTGCACGCAGCACCCCATTACAATCAGTCCCCAGATCTGATTACTGGTGATCACGGGGCCGGAGCATTGTGATGTCACGGCCCCGCCCCTGTGTGATGGCCCGCCCCGCCCCCTCAATGCAAGCCTATGGGAGGGGGCGAGACGGCTTTGGATAGGGTATAAGATGTCTTGACGCCGGAGTACCCCTACTGACCACCTTTCTGGCCTGACCACCTTTCTGATGGCCAGGACTGACTACTTTTTTGGCTCACTAGACTAGACCTGTGAGTAGCCAACTGTAATATTGACGCAGAAATGCATGTGTAATACTGATCTTAGGCTGGTGTCACACACAACAGTTTTAAAGCCAAAGCCAGAAGTAAATTTCAAATTCAGAATTCTTGCCAAATCCACTTTTGATTTGGGCATAAAATCTGCAATTGCGCAAGCCTTAGGCTACATTCTGGGTGTCTGTTACAGATTCCTTTTGATTCTGAAAAACTGAGACTGATCCCGAGAATTGACTTCAATGAGGTCCGTTAAGTTTCCTCTGGTGTCTGTTTATTTAGCAGGATTTGACCGAACTAAAACATACACTGCTTAAACCTTTTTTTTTTTTTCATCCAGTCACATCTTGCTAAATAACCAGAATCTGTGACAGAGGCCCCCTCCTTGCCCAATCAGAGCTCTGACGCAGATGTGAATCTAGTCTAAGGCTGCTTTAGGCTAGCCGTGTTCTTCCGTTATTTTGTAAAATGATAACGTCGTGAAGGGAAATGGCATTCACACTTATACACTAGTATTTATTTGATTTTGATTATGAAAAGTGAAGGTCTCTGTAACCTTAGCCAAACCAGGTGTAACCAATGACATAAGAAGTTTGATGAAATGGCAGTGACTCTGCAGGTAAAAGTACAGAATGTGTATTTCTCTACTTATTAAATTGGTGATTTTTACATAAAGGCTGAACGTATTTACAAATCTGCAATAATATTGATTGTATAAAATAAATATTTTGAACAAAAAAATGCTGATCCAGTAGAGTATTCTGGCTGACGATTCACTTTCTTTTCCTAACCCATTATGTATACAGCACCAGCATATTTCCCAGTATATACACTTATTCCTAGTGAAGCAGTCTATCTTATTTAAATTTTTAATGTTTACAAGTTCACAGCATATTTTCAGTTAATATCAGTAAACTCATGTTAACAGAGGTAGAACATGTAACATTTATATTGCACAGGTTGTGTAATGCTGGTGGTTGGCTATCCGTGCCCCACTACCTGGATGCTGTCATTCTGCTTCCTCCCCCAAGGCTTCTCCTACTGAGCCCTTCTTATACTGGGTGTGTGCATACCTTTAAAACCTCTCCTGGCTCAGCATCTCCTATTTATGGCTACCTTGCCCACTTCTTGATGCCTGCACATTTGAATTTGTTTATTCATTGCAACAGTGCAACAGAGTGTCTGACCCAGCTGTACTGTACAATCTCTCCTTTTTCTGACCTGAACCTGTGCGGCCTGCCCTTATCATCTGAGTTTGGACTACACCGCTTTCTCATTCCTGTATACCATTTTGGGATTTTCCAGTGTACGACCCAGTTTGCTGACTGTTTACCTGCCTGACCACTCTGTGTCATGCATCTGTTCCATCTGACTCTCCTGGGCCAATAGCTACCACACCAGGATCACTCCTTTGAAGCGACTTGACAACTAAGACCAGCTTAAGCATCCACAAGCTAGATAAAGGTAAAAAAAACTCAGGAGGTGCTTTATGCTCCACTCCAGAGCATGGCTCAAAGCTAGACCTGTTGGTAGCAAAGCCTGCCCAATCCAGCAGGGTTGTCATGTATTTGTGGTCAGGGCTTAACACGTAAACGTAAAGATTTACCCGCTTATACTTGACCAATCTATTTCAGGAATTGCCCTGCAAGAAAAACTATTATACAACTGTACATAGTAATAATAGCGGTTGAACTGTGCCCAAAAACCATGATCGAGGGTTAGCCATTAGAGGGCAAAAAACAAGACCGTGCACGTTAAAATATATTAATTGAGATTCACAGAACCAGATATCTGACCATATCTGCCATTTCATGATATGGACTTGGTAAGTAGGTGGAATAACCGCCTGACTTCCACCGACCTAGCTACTGGATGCCTTGCGGGGAAACCTTATGCCTAGAGGCTGTGGATGCAGCCCCAATACTGAATAAAAGCCCTGAAAATTCCAGAGGATTGCCCCCAAAAGTGCAGATCAGAGTGTGTATGTGAGATAACAACTGTGCTGTGGTTAAAGCCGCTGACTCAAAAGGCAGTAGCGGGTAATCATAAATTACTTAATGACAACCACAACTCAGAAACACCACCACCGTACATCGCACAACCTGTGAGGAAAGTACTTAACCGGAGCCCCCAGCCTACAAGTTTCGTGACTCTGCCGCTGAGCTCAAAAACTATCCCTCCACCTTAACTAAGATTTGACTAGAGGCCTGGACTTGGTGCAGGTGCATGAAAAGGCTAGCCATAAAAGGCTAGCTACATGGCAGCCCTTATGCCTAGACTAGGAACATGGCCCATCTGATGGGTGACCAGGATATCTGACATGAATCTTGAAATGTGCCTTTGTATAGGTTGCCGGGAAGGACACTTGGAGTGCTGTGCACCTGAATACCTTTAACCCCTTAAGGACCTGGGGTTTTTCTGTTTTTTGCATTTTGTTTTTTCCTCCTTACCTTTAAAAATCATAACTCTTTCAATTTTGCACCTATAAATCCATATAATGGCTTATTTTTTGCACCACCAATTCTACATTGTAATGATGTTACCAATTTTACCAAAAAATCTACGTCGAAACAGAAAAAAAAGAGACAAAATTGAAAAAACCCACCATTTTGTAACTTTTGGGGCTCCCGTTTCTACACAGAAAATTTTTTTCGGTAAAAATGACACCTTCACTTTATTCTGTAGGTCCATACGATTAAAATGATACCTTACTTATATAGGTTTGATTTTGTCGTACTTCTGGAAAAAATTATAACTACATGCAGGAAAATGTATATGTTTCAAATTGTCATATTCTGACCCCTATAACTTTTTTACTTTTCCACGTATGGCATGATATGAGGGCTAATTTTTTGCGCCGTGATCTGAAGTTTTCAGCTGTATCCTTTTTGTATTGATTGCCTTTTATTCATTTTTCCATGATATAAAACGTGACCAAAAATACGCTATTTTGGACTTTGGAATTTTTTGGGTGTGTACGCCATTGACCGTGCAGTTTTTTTTTTTAAATTCGTTTTATTGAAAAGTAAATAACTGTAGACCACAGGCCCATTAAAGTGAACATGAAGCATATCCACAATACATAGAAAAGGGTCATGAGACCATACATCAATTTACAGAATGTAAGCGACAGGATACTCCAGGTTACATCACATGGTAAACGTCGAAGTCATAAAACACTACCCAACTGAGGTAGGGAGACTGAAAACAATATAGAACATGAAGGCGAACAGTCGCCAAAATTAGCAATCGTATACCATCCCGCGAGGAGCACCAATACTATCACTAGTTAGCGGTGCCATCAAATAACCCATGATAAATAATCCCGAAAGGCACCCACGCATCCAAAGAGGTAGAAAGAGAATCGACAAACGTACACAGAAAGAGAACCGAAGGTTAGTAGATACCACAGAGAGCAAGCATAGCATCAATGTATCTTACACTGTCCCAGAGGGAGTCACAGAATACGAGCATTGAGTCAATGGAGAGGAACACCAACCACCCCACACTGAATAAAATTTACCCGGGCACTTCCTATTTTTGTACACTATGTGTGAGAAAGGCAATGTAGCATTCACCATAGCCTTCCATTGAGTCAGGGTAGGAGAGCCGGGGTCCATCCATTTAAGAGCAATAGCCTTCCTGGCCAAGAACAGAGTTTCCCGCAAAAACGTACGTACGTGATGTGTCCATATCTCTTCATCTAAGATACCAAAAAGGCAGATCAAAGGATCAAGAGATAGGGAAGGTTGGGCTAGAGTAGCTAAAAAAGTGAGCACTGCATGCCAGAAAGCTGCGATATATGGGCAGGCCCAAATCAAATGCCAAAAGTCTGCCCTGGCAGCGCTACAACGATGACAAGCATCGGAGTCTGAACGACCCATTCTATTGAGCCTTAAAGGAGTGATATAACTATAGTGTATAATGTTCAATTGGATCAATTTATTATTCGCCGCCGGGGACACTAACATGTGGGAGGAAAAAATGTCCTCCCATACATCCTTAGTCAAATTAGGGATATGGGATTCCCAATGCTGGACCGCCGGTACTGGAGTGCGGGAGTTCTTGGCCTGAATAAGGTGCGTGTACAGGATGGACACCAGCCCCCTGGGACCCTGTGACTTCAGAACCCCGATGAGGGGAAACGCCGATATCAATGGGCTCCCAATGGGGAACTGGGCATTCAGGGCGTGTCGGAGCTGGAGGTATTTAAAAAAACTGTTTCTGGGAAGAGCATGACCGGATTGCAACTGATCAAATGAACAGAGCACATTGTCACGATAAACCTGCCCCAAGGTGAGCACCCCCGCGTTCTGCCAGAAGACTGGGTCCAGAGCATCGCTCACTTGAGGAAGTTGAGGATTATGCCATAGAGGGGTATCCTCAGCGATGTCAGTATATCCATATATCCCCTTAACAGCCCGCCACACCTTTATAGCCAGCTTATGAAGTTGGAGATAAGCTCTACCACCTAGGACAGGACTATCTAGCAACATCCTAAGGGACATCATCGGGACAGACCTAGCTAGGGACTGTTCGGAGTCCGGCACCACATCCCCAGAGATCCAGTGCCTGATATACCGAAGTTGACCGGCCAAATAATATAAATAAAAATCAGGGAGTGACATTCCCGCCGCCAGCTTGGGGCGTTGTAACGTGGTTAGCCGAATTTTAGGTCTATTGGGGCCCCAAATAAATGGTGAAAGAAGGGAGTGAAGAGAATCAAAGAAGTGTCTAGGTACAGGCACTGAGGCATGCTCCAGCGCATAAAGGCACTTAGGTAAGACAATGAGTTTAATAAGATTGATTCGGCCAGCGACCGACAATGGGAGCGTGGTCCACACCCGGAACTTCGCTTTAACATAAGGAAGTAGAGTGAGTATGTTGGCGGACAGGTCAAGCAAAGGATCTCTGTGAATGTGCACCCCCAAATACTTAAATGAGGAAACCACCGGGAGGCCATTCATTACCGGGGGCCAATCCCTAGACAGAAGCGGCATCACTGCAGACTTAGTCCAGTTGATGAGTAGACCAGAAAAATACCCAAATCGGTCCATGAGTGTCATGACATAAGGTAGCATCAATGTAGGGTCAGAGAGGAATAACACCATATCATCGGCATAGAGGCCTATGCGCTCCTCCCGGCCCCCCGTAGACATACCTCGGAAGCCAGGATCCTGCCGAATGCGGAGGGCGAGGGGCTCCACTGCCACCGCAAACAGAAGCGGGGACAAGGGACACCCCTGACGTGTGCCCCGGCCGAGAGCAAATGGGGAGGAACACACACCATTCACCAGGATCTGGGCCTGCGGGCATCTGTACAGGAGGGACACCCATTTTCTAAAATTAGGACCAAAACCAAATTTAACAAGGGTAGCCTGCAAATAACCCCATTCCACGGAATCAAAGGCCTTGGCGGCGTCCAGCGACGCCAAAGCCCAATCTCCCCCCAGAGCGTTACCCACCTGGACAGCCGCCTGCACCCTACGGATGTTATCGGATGTGGATTTGCCAGGCATAAAGCCGGATTGATCTGGGTGAATTAAGGATAGGATTACCTTATTCAATCGGTTAGCTAAAACTTTCGTAAGCACCTTATAATCCAGATTCAGCAGTGAAATGGGTCTGTAAGAACCGCACTCCACAGGATTTTTATCAGGTTTTAGGAGGACAACTATGGTTGCCTCATACATGGAGGCTGGTAGAATACCATCCTCAAATGCCCGTTCAAACATTGCAAGCAGGGAAGGAAGGAGCATGTCGGAATACCGCAAGTAAATCTCCAGTGGAAGGCCATCAGGGCCCGGAGATTTACCCTTAGTCATGTCCCCCATAGCATCCTGTATCTCCAGTAAGGAGAGGGGGGCCTCCAACATCATCCGATCACTATCCGATAGTACCGGAAAGTCAATACCGTCCAGGTAGGTGTCCAGCTCCTCAGCACCATATTGCACCTGTGAAGAATAAAGATTAGAGTAGTATGTGGCAAAGCAACGCGCAATGTCCGCTACCCCCAACAGCTCGGACCCATCCGAGGCCACTATCTTAAGAATCGCAGGGGCAGAAGAGTTCTGCCTGACTATATGTGCTAACAGCTTACTAGATTGATTGCCATGTTCAAAGAAGAATTGTTTTGTGAAAAACAGCTTTCTATTGGCCTTCTCTGAGAGGTGCAACATATATTGCCGCCCCGCACACAGCCATTCAACCTTATTAGCCTCGGATGAGTCCGCAACGTATCGGGCCTCCAGCTCCGCACACCGTCCAGCCAGCTCCTCCTCCCGCCTAGACGCTGACTTTTTGAGAAAGGAGATAGTGGAGCGCAAACACCCCCTCAAATACGCTTTCAGTGTCTCCCATACCAGGGTGGGGGAACTCCCAGGGGAATTAGCCTCAAGAAAGACTCGAAGCTGGTCCGGAATACGGTCGCAGGGGCCTATCTGTTCCAGCCAGAAAGGGTGGATTTTCCACCTCCGCGGTGAACCAGGATCTACCATGGAGACATCAAGCATTAGGGGGGAATGGTCTGATATAGCCCGCGGTTCATAGGAAACCGCAGAAACTTGGGGAAGAAGGAGCGGGTTGCCACATGCAAGGTCAATCCTGGACAGCGCATTTCTGCCCAGAGTGTGACAAGAGTATTGCCTAGCCTGAGGGTACCTGGCCCTAAAAATGTCCACCCATCCAACCTCCTCCAGAAACAGCGATAAAGGGCCACCCCCAACTCCCGCCGGGATCCCCCTGGGGCTATGACGATCTAGGGACGGATTCGGTACCATGTTGAAGTCCCCCATACAGAGGACACGGGCAGAGGGATAACTAGCTGCGAATGTAACCGCCTTATGGAGTATATCCATAGAGGCGGGAGGGGGGTTGTATATGAATAAGAAGACAAAAGGCACATTATTTAAAAATGCGTATACAAAGATAAAACGACCCTGTGAATCCTTACGTACTGTAACCGGGTCCCACCTCACTCTCCGACTAACTAGTAGGGAAACCCCCCTTGAGAAGGACGTGTGATAGGAGTGCAAGGACCATTGGACCCAGGGTTTAGAAAACTGACCAGCTCTATCTGGAGTAAGATGTGTCTCCTGCAGTGCCACAATATGAGGCTGATACTTCCTAATATGGGAGAATATCATAGTGCGCTTGCGCGGGGTGCGTGCTCCTCTAACATTCCATGACATTATCTTAATATCAGCCATAAGAAGAGACAACACATAAAACAGCAGGGGGAGAGGTAAGGACAGAGAAGACATACATGCCCCAGCCGGGGTGAGAAATACTGACAGAGATGCGCGGGACCATATATAGACCATAGTACTGAAGTGGCTAGACACAAAACCCTACTAATAGGCGACCTCGCGGGTAGGTATCTTGGAGGCAAAATAAAACCCCAAACTAAGTAGGGGAACAGTAAATAAATCAAACAGTAAACATAGTTATACCAGTGTTGCATAAGCATCAGTGGAGCAACAGCTCCATCTAGTGGGGAGAACCTGCTCATATATGCTAACAGTGGAGAACCCTGAGTATGTTCAACAATCAGTAGGAGAATAGTAGTCCAGCTGGGACCCGAGAGAAGAAGTGGAGGAGAATACAGGAAGAAAGAAAAGAAAAGAAAAAGAAAAAAAACGAGGGGGGGGGGGGGGGGAAGGGGAAAAAGAGGAAGAGAAAGGGAAGGAGAGAGGAGGGAGAGAGGAAGGAGAGAGAGAGGGGGGACGGGAGGGGGAAGAACAGGGGGTGGAGGGAGGGTCCTACGAAGGAGAGAGGGATAGGGGAAGCAGGAGAGAGAGAGAGGAAATAGAACAGGAGAAACTCATATGATCAACAGTAAATCCCATCCCCTCCTCAAGAGATTGTCCACCCGCCACCCCGACCCCCCCACAAATGGAAAAATAAAAAATTAAGAAAGAAAGAAAAAAAAAAAAAAAAACACACCCAAAAAAAAAAAAAAAAAAAAAAAAAAAAAATGTTTTTTTAAATAACCCCAGCAAACAGGAGTCACACAGCAAGGAACAGTCCAGGTAGGCGAGGACCAAAAGGCCTAAGGCACAAAAATGGGGGGGGGGGGGGGGTTGTTGGTTAGGAAGGGAGAATGGGAAGGGGGAGGGAGAAAATGGCACATCAGGGAGGGGGGAAGGAGACCTGAGAAAGATCGCATACTGGTAGTCCTGCGGCCGACGTCCTCCAAGTCCGTGACTCAAAAAGTAAAAATAATAAAAAAAAGGGGGGGAAAAAAATGAAAAAAAATGGACCAACCCAGGAAAAAGGGACAGGGTGACGTGGAAGGTAGACTGGAGAGGGACAGAGTGAATCCCTTCAGAGGGTCAGGGTAGGGCCCTCATGCAGTCCCGGAGGATCAGTTCTGAATCAGGGCACACAGCAGTCCAAAGTAAGCAACAGGATGGGGGCGAGGGAAGGGAGAGGTAAGGCCGGGGATCATCAGGGAGGCACTAGGTGCACGGGGAGAGTGGAGGGTCTGGGGAGACTAGGCTCCCGGGGAGGGGGGAAAGAGGAAGCACAGTACCTTGAGCTCCGCAGAGGGGTCCAGGAGACCGGGGCCATACAGGGGGGTAGAGGTAAGGAGAGGGAGACGGCAGGAGGTCCTGTACCAGCATCTCCATCTCCCCACGTAATTCGGGGTCACCTACAGGATCCGGATCAACGTTGGCGCCGTAGCCAGTCATCCGCATCCTGCGGGGAAGTGAAGAAAATCGCCCGGTCACCATCCACGATTCTCAACCGGGCAGGGTACGCCATGGAATATGGTACCCCTCTCTCTCTCAGCCGCGCCTTGATAGAAGTAAACGAGGCCCTCTTGCGTTGAAGATCAGAGGAGAAGTCCGGGAAAATGGACACCTTTGCGTTCTGCACTATGATCTCCGGCAGCCGCCGGGCAGAGCGGAGGATCAAGTCCCGATCATTGCAGTTGAGAAACCTCGCCAATAGAGGACGAGGAGGTGCACCAGGGACCGGAGGCTTAGATGGTACTCGGTGTGCTCTCTCCACGGCGTAAGCAGCTGAGAATGGGGCATCCGGAAAAAGCTCTTTGATCCAGGACTCCACATAGGCCCCCGGGTTCTGACCCTCCGCCCGCTCAGGAAGACCGATCACTCTAATGTTATTCCGGCGCAGCCGGTTCTCGAGGTCATCATTCTTCTGACGGGCCAGATCCAGCTGCTCCCGGACCTCGCGGAGTGAAGAGGGTAGAGGCTGTACCGTGTCCTCCAAGGTGGAGATGCGCGTCTCGGTCTCCGTCACCCGCTCCCTCAGGGTCTGAAAGTCCTGCCGTAGGAGGCCCACGTCCACCCTGACCTCTTCAAGCTTTCCGGTGAGAGAAGTGCGGCATGTCTGGATCGCCATCAGGAGGGTATCGCTCACCTCTCGAAGGGTAAGGTCAGTAGAATCTGCTCCCTCTTCACGATGTGGAGCCTCTCCTTCCTCCTCAGCCGCTAGTAGAACACGCGTCCCGGCCTGAGCGGCGCCATCTTGCCTGACAGCGCGGGCATAGTCCCGGAGCTTTTCCACGGCCGGTCGATCCCTGTTTCTCGTCGGGTCTTGTTTAGAGGCCATAATGCGGGTCCTCAGCCGAGTCTGTGGGGTCAGGGACTCCAGGATTCACCTCAGGATAAGTTAAATGCAGGTTCTAAGCGGGAGCACTCACAGCGTGCGACCGCTCATCTCAACCGCCAAGCCACGCCCCGACCGTGCAGTTTAATTAACTATATATTTTTATAATTTGGACATTTCCACATGCGGCAATACCACATATGTTTATTTTTATTTACACTTTTTTTTTTATGGGAAAAGGGGGGGGGATTCAAACTTTTATCAGGGAAGGGGTTGAATGATCTTAACTTTTTTTTCACTTACTTTTTTTTACAATGTTATAGCCCCCATAGGGGCTATAACATTGCACATACTGATCTTTTACATTGATCAATGGTTTCGCATAGGAAACCATTGATTAATGATTCTGCCGCTTGACTGCTCATGCCTGGATCTCAGGCACTGAGCAGTCATTCGGCGATCGGACACCAGGAGGCAAGGTAAGGGACTCTCCTGCTGTCCTTCAGCTGTTCGGGATGCTGCGATTTCACCGCAGCGATCCTGAACAACCCGCTGAGCTAGCCGGGGGTAGTTTACTTTCACTTTAGACGTGGCGTTCAACTTTGAACGCCGCATCTAAAGGGTTAATAGCGTGCGGCACCGCGATCAGGGCCGCGCGCCATTAGCCACGGGTCCCGGATGTTGTTAGAGGGTGGACCCAACCCGCTATGACCACGCCGTGGCCCCGCGTTATAGAATGGGAGCTGACTCAGGACGTACAGGTACGGGATAGTGAAATGTTGTAAGGCCGATCTTTTTGACTGTATTGTGAGACGGATGTAGTGCTGAGTGGCAAAACCCAACAAACGGTAGGATAGTGGTGGTGTCATAGGAAAATATTGAAGAACCAAAGAAAGTAGTGTGAGAAATTAAAGCTGTGACATAAGCTCTTTTAGTGCTGGAAGAGAGGAAATCTCTAATTAGGGTGTGACCTACTTGAGCATAGTAATTCAATCCATCATTAGTACGTGCAGGGGCGGGACTAGGTTGCTGACTGAATCTGCATGTGGCACAACCTGCGCTCAGACACACGAGTAACTGGACCAAGACCTTGACCATGATCTTCATTTTAGCTGTAACCAGTACCAGGCTCAAGAACTTACCTGAAGACTACCCGAACAGCACCGACAGTCCCCTCCGACAGACATACCCTAAACTACAAACCAACTGGTCTCAGGAGTAATGGCCCACTGCGGGTGACTGATCCAAGCCTAACCATCGTGCCTGTGAAAGGGCCAGGTCTATGGATAAACATCCTGCCTTACGAGTGGCCAGGTCTATGAGTAAACATTGTGTGTATCAACCTGACAGTCTCACGCATCATCTACTACACTCAAATAACCCCTTTCCTGGACACTAACTGACCTTAACCTGCCGAGCTTCTGACTCAAAACTTGTCTCTGGGGTGATGCCCCCCCCCTGCGAGTGACCGATGCCTTCCTTGCCATCATGCCTGTAGACAAGACCATTACTTGCGTACCCCTCAGACCTGTAGGTCCTTACAAGAACCAATGATGGGTACACAACCGCCTATGTGTCGTGATGTCGCTCTGCAGACGTGTCAGTAACAACTGCGCAGCGCATCCCTTCTGCAGACGTGGCAGGTACAACGGGTATACAACCACCTATGTGTCGTAAAGTTGTTGCTCCGAAGACGTATCAGTAACAACAACTATGGAAAGAAGTCCCCTGCAGTCATGGCATGTATGAGGGGTATACAACCTCCTATGTGTCGTTTATGTAGTTGCTCTGAAGGCATGTCAGTAACAACAACTGTGCAGTGCATCCCCCTGCAGACGTGGCAGGCACGAAGGGTATACAACCACCTATGTGTCGTAATGTTGCCGCTCTGAAGAAGTGTCAGTAACAACAATTATGCAATGTATCCCCCTGCAGTCATGACAGGTATGCAGGGAATAGAACCATCTACATGTCGTGATGCCGTTGCTCTGAAGACGTGTCATTAACCACCAATCTGCAATTTATCCCCCTGCAGACATGGCAGGTATGGAGGGTATATAACCACTTATGTATCATTAAATTATCGATCTGAAAAATGTTTCAGTAACATCAACTACGCAGTGCATCCCCCTGCAGAAGCAGCAGGTATGGTGGGAAAACTGCAATACTATGAACGTATAGCACTGTATAAATGCCATTCGCCATGAAATGCCCTGAACGCCTGAACCCAATTGCACGGGCGCATGCTCCACACAACACGCCAATGGTGCATGTGTAGCATGAATACAATGAATGTATGAACAACAAAAGCGTATGGACAGTGTGAATACCATGATCGTATAAACCGTATGACTACCATGACATGACCAGTATAAATGCCATGAGTGTCTGACCAGTATAAATGCTAAGTGTGTGAACAGTAGCCATAAGCATATGAAACAGTATAGATGCCATGAACTTAAGACAGTATGAGTACCGTGAGATTATGGTCAGAATAATTGTCATGAATATAAGTGAATTGTGAATGCCCCGCGTGTATGAACAGTGGAATTCCCTAATTGTATAAACATCATGGCCGGCATTTATCATTGTAGGTGTAAGTGAAGCATTTTTCTACACCTTTTTTTTTTGTGTGCTGGTAATTTGTAGGAGCACCAAATTTATACAATGGTCACAGAGCATTTGATACATTTTGTGCAGGTCACATTTTCTGAAATTTCTCTCTTCACATACACCAAAAAGCTAAGCTAAGTCTGGGCTGGTGTAGTTTTAGAGACTTTTCAGTGGCTTTGTGCCTTTTTTGCACCTTTTCATAAAAAGGCGCAGTTGATAAAACCCTTCCATATCATGAGTATTGCCAAAATCAGTGGATTGCAACTCAAAATCAGCAAAAGATGCAAAAAAAAGGCGCAAATAAACCCTGCTTGTGCCTTTTTTGTGCCTTTTCTAGACACAAAAAACAGTCTTATTTTGTGCATACACTTATGTTATTTACACGATTCATACGCTCAGGATACTAGGCAGCTCAGATGTTCATAGTACCCATCGGCCGGCATTTATCATTATCTTTAGACTGTTTTTTGTGTCTAGAAAAGGCACAAAAAAGGCGCAAGCAGGGTTTATTTGCGCCTTTTTTGTGCCTTTTCTAGACACAAAAAACAGTCTAAAGATAATGATAAATGCCGGCCGATGGGTACTATGAACATCTGAGCTGCCTAGTATCCTGAGCGTATGAATCGTGTAAATAACATAAGTGCATGCACAAAATAAATGCCATGAACGTGTAAACAGTATCAATGCCATGAGCATACGTTTACAAATAGCCTGAGCGTGTAAACAGCATAAATACTGTGGGCTAATAAACAGTATAAATGTCCTGACCGTATGAGCAAAATAAATGCCATGAGCGTATGAAAGTATACCACCACAAGCGTGCGAACAGAATAGAGGCCATGAGAGTAAGACAGTATGAGTGCAGTGAGCGTATGGACAGTATAACTGCCATGAGCATAAGGCCGGTATGAATGCCATAAGCATCCAGACAGAGAAACTCCCTAAATGTATGAACAGTGTGGGTACTATAAACTGCACAGTATCATGAGAATATGCATCGCATAATATCATGAGCGTAATAATCGTGTAACTAACATAAGTTTAGGAACAATATAAATGCCATAAGCGTATGAAGAGAATCAATGCCCCGAGCCTATGATTACAATTGCCATGAGTGTGTGAACAGCATAAATACCGTAGGCTAATGAACAGTATAATAAATACAAACGCCATAAACGTGTGAACAGTGTAAATACTAATAGTGTATAGACAGCATGTATGCTGTAAAAGTATGAACCGTATACCTGCCCTGCGCTTATGAATATTATGAGTGCCATAAGTGTGTGAAAGTATAAAAAACAAATGCCACAAGCGTGTGAACTGTATAAACGCCAACAGACAGAAAAACCTACGGGCGTATAAACAGTGTGACCTCTCTAGGAAGATCCAACCTGTCCGGTCCAAAAAAGAGGGTGCCGAGGAAAGAGTAACAATCAAAACCACAACAATTAACAGGCTAAGAATGACCCAAACTACCAAATTGAGGGATATGCCGTGGGAACGTGAAGTGCTTAGCGAATCAGAGTAGACATAAACGTGACACTACAGTAACAAAAGTATGTTGCTAGGTACTGTGAGTAAACTAACTGAACCCAAGAGTGACCAAATGCTAGCATAGCATCCATGCTTAACCAAATAACCTGCAGAGTCACGCTGAGTGAGTCGGGTTGATGCGAGCAAGCTGTGTAACATAATATCGTATATGATGTATGTAGGGAGCAACTGCTCTGAAAATGTGTCAGTAACAGCCGCAGGCTAAGGTCACCCCTGAAGATGTGTCAGGATAACAGCAAACCAGAATGTAATAATGACTTGATGCTCTGAAGACGTGTCAGTGTTTTAGTACAACCACCGACTGTCCACATGACAGAATAATTGGCTTGAAAACAATCAAGATGTCTATTAAGCAACATAAAAGCAATCTGCTGACTAATCTGACTTTGACTACCCTCCTACTTAATATTAGAATAACCAACATCATGTGAAATAGATCCTCGACCGTCGTGACGAATCTGGAAATACAACCGTAAGTAGTCACAATAAGATGTTTGGTTGATAAAGCGTTAAAATAAACATTATTGGAACCAACCTTCTAGACAGAAATGAAAGCTATGAATGATGACCATCTGGTACCACAACAACGCACCTGCCTGCAGACACGTTACCAATGAACTTTTTTTTCCTTTTTTCTGACGACTCCGTACCTGCTTGTTAATAAATCTATATATGTGTATACACAGCACCCGTCTCTGACCAGTACAATTATAATGCACAGGGGCCGTAACCAAGACTGCACATCCTCATGTCCCCCTATAAACTAATAATATTACCGTTCATTCCCCCTCCCCTCTTTTTTTTTTAAACTTTATTTAAACTAACAAGCTTGCCTTACCATACTACACAGCGCATGTAGCTCCTCCTGGTGAGGGCGTCCATGCATTGCAGGCAGTTGGACCACGAACTGAAGACATTAACGGGCTATGCTGCAAAGCACGCACCGGAACCCTGAAAGCACCGAAGACCCAGTAAGTCCTGAAAACAAGCATGGAACACAGAAACACATCTGCTAAACAGCACCACCCACCGGTACCTGGTTCAAATGCTGCCGCAGCTTAGATACTTACTGCGCTGTCAACAGCGCTGCAGTCCCTTCACACAGGCCTCCGCCGTAAGAACAGGGCCAGAGAAATACACCAACCTACACAGAATGAATGAATAATCGCATCCCCAGACATCGGCACTTACTGCCCACAGACCAGGAATACTAGATACCAGCTCACAGCAGCGCACAGGAACTGAAACTTCACTAAACAT
This sequence comes from Hyla sarda, assembly GCF_029499605.1. NCBI lineage: Eukaryota > Metazoa > Chordata > Amphibia > Anura > Hylidae > Hyla > Hyla sarda. The sequence goes on from NC_079190.1 coordinate 85,951,707, forward strand.
CCGTACGCACCTGTGGAGGGGCCGGTGTGCGCTTATATATCCAACACCCCTCCCACAAACACAGCCTGATAGGCTTAACACCTATACATACATATATAAATACATATACTATCTGAGTACCCGGCGTTGCCCGGTTTTTCTTTCCTAATCCTTGTTGGGGAGGAAAATAAACAAAGGAAGAAGCTTTTGACTTCATATCCCGACCTCCTATCCCGACCTCCTATCCCGTCATCATATCCCGTCCTCCTATCTCGACCTCCTTTCCCCGACCTCTTATCTCTACCTCCTTTCCCGTCCTCCTTTCCCATCCTCCTGTCCCGTCCTCATATCACAACCTCCTATCATGACCTCCTATCCCGTCCTCCTATCTCGACCTCCTATCCCGTCCTATCTCGACCTCCTATCCCGTCCTCCTATCTCGACCTCCTATCCATTCCTCCTATCTCGACCTCCTATCCATTCCTCCTATCTCGACCTCCTATCCAGTCCTCCTATCTCGACCTCCTATCCCGTCCTCCTATCGCATCCTCCTATCCCGGTCCTCCTATCCCGGTCCTCCTATCCCGACCTCCTATCTTGACCTCTCATCCCGTCCTCATATTCCGACCTGTAATATGTGACCAGGTATTGAAATATCTCCAGCCGTACTGAAGTTATGTGGGAACATACATTTCCCATTGATTTGCATGGGACTTTAAACAAAACCCCCAACCCTCACAAATGGGGGTAGTTAAGGGTTAAATTAACTATCCTATATTTTAAGTGGACATATCAGTAACATGTGACTAAGTATTATCGAAATATCTCCAGCCGTTTGGAGGTTATGCAGTAACATATATTTCCCATAGACTTGTATGGGACTTTAAACATAAACCCCGCCCCTGGCAAATGGGGGTGAGTAAGGGTTAAATCATCTATCCTATGTTTGTTGTTGACATATAAGTAACATGTGTGCCAAGTTTCATGTTAATATCTTTAGCCGTTTGGACGTGATGCTGGAACATACACACATACATACATACATACATACACACTAGAGATGAGCAAACTTACAGTAAATTCGATTTGTCACGAACTTCTCGGCTCGGCAGTTGATGACTTTTCCTGCATAAATTAGTTCAGCTTTCAGGTGCTCCGGTGGGCTGGAAAAGGTGGATACAGTCCTAGGAAAGAGTCTCCTAGGACTGTATCCACCTTTTCCAGCCCACCGGAGCACCTGAACGCTGAACTAATTTATGCAGGATAAGTCATCAACTGCCGAGCCGAGAAGTTCGTGACGAATCGAATTTACTGTAAGTTCGCTCATCTCTAATACACACGTTGAGTTTTATATATATATATATATATATATATATATATTACAGTCAAATGTTGGCACCCCTTTTTTCAAGAAAATGAAGTTATTGCAGTAACACATGTTTTGCTATACACATGTTTATTCCCTTTGTTTGTATTTGAACTAAACCAAAAAAGGGAGGAAAAAGCAAATTGGACATAATGTCACACCAAACTCCAAAAATGGTCTGGACAAAATTATTGGCACCCTTTCAAAATTGTGGAAAAATAAGATTGTTCAAGCATGTGATGCTCCTTTAAACTCACATGGGGCAAGTAACAGGTGTGGGCAATATAAAAATCAAATCTGAAAGCAGATAAAAAGGAGAGAAGTTCACTTAGTCTTTGCATTGTGTGTCTGTGTGTGCCACACTAAGCATGGATAACTGAAAGAGGAGAAGAGAGCTGTCTGAGGACTTGAGAACTAAAATTGTGGAAAAATATCAACATTCTCAAGGTTACAAGTCCATCTCCAGAGATCTAGATTTGCCTTTGTCCACAGTGCGCAACAATATCAAGAAGTTTGCAACCCATGGCACTGTAGCTAATCTCCCTTGGCGTGAATGGAAGAGAAAAATTGATGAAAGGTGTCAACACAGGATAGTCCGGATGGTGGATAAGCAGCCCCAAACAAGGTCCAAAGATATTCAAGCTGTCCTGCAGGCTTAGGAAGCATCAGTGTCAGCGCGAACTATCCGTCAACATTTTAATTAAATGAAACGCTATGGCAGGAGACCCAGGAGGACCCCACTGCTGACAAAGAGACATAAAAAAGCAAGACAACATTTTGCCAAAATGAATTTGAGTAAGCCAAAATCCATACCAAAAATGGAATGAGGCCTACAAAGAAAAGAACACAGTACCTACAGGCCTGTTAGTTTAACCTACGTTGTATGTAAATTGTTTGAGGGTTTTCTAAGGGATGCAATTCTGGAGTATCTTGATAAAAATAAATGTATGACTCCATATCAGCATGGCTTTATGAGGGATCAGTCCTGTCAAACTAACCTGATCAGCTTTTATGAGGAGGTGAGCTCCCGACTGGACCAGGAGAAATCGCTGGATGTCGTATATCTGGATTTTTCCAAAGCATTTGATACGGTGCCAAATTTACAACCATGACTGTGTATGTATGTGTATATAATAAATATTTAGCTCCCCTAGGGGACTTGGCTATACAATTGCTGCTGCTGCCACTGTATTACAGTGTACTGTCATTTTACTGTTCCTCTACTATATACTTCTAGGGTGTAATAGATGCAGAATCATGTCAGCCTTGGAGGCCTTCAGAAGGATCCTGGCTGCCATGACAACCGATTGGGTTGTGGTGGGGCACTTGGCGTCTAAATTACCTAGACCATGGCATCTGTGGTGTTAAATGGGTGGAATATGAATTATTGCCCCCATCCTGGCCAACTGAGTGATGGCTGCTATCAGCAGCCATGCACTTATAATAAATAATGGAGAACTGAGATCTCTCAGTTATTGGTTATTAACCTATTTAAATGGGCACTGTCCATTTCAAAAACTTTTTGTATGTTTTATATCTTGGCAAAACATTTACCTTTCTAGTATACTTCATAACAAGATTTTACTTCCTTTTTATAGAAACGATGGCTTATAAAAATCATGGCTTTGTCCAAGCTACAGCACAGGCATGAACAAAGTCCAGTAAGTGAAGGTGGGCTAGCACACCTCTGCGCTCTCTCCTGTCTGATAGGACTCCTCTGTGCTCTCTCTTGTCTGATAGCACTCCTCTGTGCTTTCTCCTGTCTGATAGTACTCCTCTGTGCTCTCTCCTGTCTGATAGGACTCCTCTGTGTTCTCTCCTGTCTGATAGTACTCCTCTGTGCTCTCTCCTGTCTGATAGTACTCCTCTGTGCTCTCTCCTGTCTGATAGGACTCCTCTGTGTTCTCTCCTGTCTGATAGGACTCCTCTGTGCTCTCTCCTGTCTGACAGGACTCCTCTGTGCACTCTCCTGTCTGATAGCACTCCTCTGTGCACTCTCCTGTCTGATAGCACTCCTCTGTGCTCTCTCCTGTCTGATAGTACTCCTCTGTGCTCTCTCCTGTCTGATAGTACTCCTCTGTGCTCTCTCCTGTCTGATAGGACTCCTCTGTGTTCTCTCCTGTCTGATAGTACTCCTCTGTGCTCTATCCTATCAGACAGAGGAGTGATAGCCCACCCTCACTTACTGGACTTTGTCCATGCCTGTGCTTCAGCTTGGACAAAGCCATGCTTTTATAAGTCATGATTTCTATAAAAGGAAAATAAAATTCTCTTATGAAGTATATTAGAAAGGTTAATGTTTTTCCAAGATGTACAACATATAACAATTTTTTTTGTATCTGACAGTGCCCATTTTAGTGCCATGGTCAATAGCTATCACGGCACTTAAGCGCCGCAGTGACTGTCCTCCCTACCTATTCAGCACCCTAGCAACATGTTTATGGAGGTTCAAACTATTTTAATGCCTGCGGGTCCTGGGTCCCATCCCCTGTAGAGCCTGCTTCAGCTATCAAAAGCATAGTGTTGGCAATCTAATGATTGCATGTAAAACTCCCCTATGGGGATTTAAAAAGTTCACATAAAATCTCTTTTTAATTCAAATATGCTCCTCCCCCAATATAAAATTTAAATCGTCCCCTTTTCCCTTTTTGCAAATAAAAAAAAACATCAGCCCTGATTTATCAAACTGTGAGAGAAAAACTGAAGAGATTTTCCCATAACAACCAATCACAGCTCAGCTTTCACTTTACCACAGCTCGTTAGCTGAGATTGGTTGCTGGATAGGGCAATTTTAAGCATACTTAAAATATGCCTACATATTTTGTTGAAAAGTTTGACTTTTTTTTTTAAAGTGGTACAATAATAGAAAAGTATTTAAACATGGTTACATGTTACTTGTATGGACCCACAGAATAAGGCTAGGTTCACACGTCTTTGTCCCCCATCACGATTTTCATCTGTCACTGCCTCCTAAACGGACCATACAACTAATTGATGCAAAGTTATGCCATTTAGTTGCATCCTTTTGCATCAGTTTTTCATCCATTATTATGAAAAGTCAGCCTCCTACAGACTCCAGCAGCTGGGACTACTACTACTCCCATCATGGATAAGACACTTTTCCATGATAGGAGTAGTAGTTCTCCCCCCGGCTGCGGGAGTATGCAGGCAGCTGGGGAGGCTACATAAGTGCTTGTACTACTACCTCCATCATAGAAAAGAGTCTGTTGCATGTTGGGGGTAGTAGTACAGGGGCTGAGGGATTGATCGCACCGGGTCTCATTCCTGAGACCCCATGTGATCAGAAGTTATTAACCAGGGGAGTAGGCACCATGCTCCGCTCCCCTGCGATGTACCGGATTTATCGGCGTATAACACGCACTTTTTAGGCTAAAATATTTAGCCTTAAGTCTACCTGCGTGTTATACGCCGATAAGCCGCTGCAGTTCAATGATTTATAGTGGGCGCTTTAAATCAATGAACTGCAGCGGCTTTGCAGGTACAGAGACCACCACCGCTGCCGGCTTCTCTGCCCCTGCCTGTCCTGGGGTCTAGAGCCCTGCTGCCGGCCCTTCTCTCCCCCTGGCTATCGGTGTCGCTGCCCGTTCTCTCCCCCTGACTATCGGTGCCGGCGCCCCATTGCCGACGCCGATAGCCTGGTGGAGAGAAGCGGAGCCGGCAATGGGGCAGCGGCGCTGACAGACAGGGGAGAGAAGGGGCAGCGGCACCCATTGTCGGCGCCGCTGCCCCGTTGCCTCCCCCATCACCTGTTGCTGGGGTCGGGTCCGCGCTGCTTCAGGCCTCCGGTGTGCGTCCCCTGTGTCGTTGCTATGTGCTGCGAGACACAACGACGTCACTCGTCATTGCGCCGCGCCGTGCAGTGCATAGCAACGACGCAGGGGACGCTGCCCCTTCTCTCCCCCTGGCGCCGGCAATGGGGCAGCAGCGCCACTTCTCTCCCCCTGGCTATCAGCGCCGGCAATTGGGCGCCGGCACCGATAGACAGGGGGAGAGAACGGGCAGCGACGCAGATAGCCAGCGGGAGAGAAGCGGCAGCAGCAGGGCTCCAGACCCCAGGAAAGGCAGGGGGAGAGAAGCGGACAGTGACGGCCTCTCTCCCCCTGCCTTTCCTGGGGGTGTATCGGGGTATACGCATGCACACACACGCACTCTCATTTTACCAAGGATATTTGGGTAAAAAACTTTTTTTACCCAAATATCCTTTGTAAAATGAGGGTGCGTGTTATAGGCCGGTGCGTGTTATACCCCGATAAATACGGTATATATTGGCCCTCATTTACTATTGCAAACCCGACATTTCTTGTCAGGTTGTGCACCAGATTCTGGTGCATTGCACCAGAAATTCTGTCTGCGACAAAATTGAGAATCACCCAACTAACTCTCCATTTTACTGAGAAAGCCTGAAAAAGGGGCATGGTTGTTGGAAAAGGGGGCGTGGTCACAGAAAAGGCGTGTGTTCCCGACATTTTCACAAAAACCCAACATATTTACTGAAGTTTCCACAGAAAATGTAGTGGATTTGAGCTGAGGAAAACCTGACAGAGCATGTGTACAAAAGCTAAATGTAGGGAAAAGTGCAAAATGTAGGGAATTCGTAGTAAATACCGTGCAAAAAAAATTGTAGGGAATTAAAACCCACAAAGAAAGCTACACAACACTCAGGGCCATCAGGGCCATTGTCTTTTACTTTAGTTTTAAAATACCCCGCTGGGAGCCCTGAATGGCCGGCACTGAGGGGCCAATCAGGGCTCCCGGCGGGGTTTTTATACTTGTACTGTGGATATTCACAATCTATTCCTCCCAACATCTCTGCATCATCTAGCGCAATTAGAGCGCACAGAGGGGACGTGTCAGTCTATTCCCTGCTGCTCGTCCACGGACCTGACAGAGTTGAGCAGCAGAGAATGGAGGAAACAACAGTCATATTTTTTACAGCTACAAATATAAGCAAAAATATATGTGAACATAGCCCTATAGTACACCTGAGATGAATATCTTAACACATCTATTATTAGAAAATGTGAATAATTGAGTACATGGTGAACAAATAACCAGTTACAAAGAGTTTATTAAGCATACAAAATTAACACAGCCATATTTGATACAACGTATAAAACCACACAACACAAAGTTTCTCGAAAATTGGCCTACATTACATAGCAGCAATGCAGATAAACTGCACACCTCCGTCATCAAGTACATTCATTCTGTCTTCTATGGACTCCTGGCTGGTGAAGCTTTGGAATTAAAGCAAAACTATATCACATAGATCCATAATGAAAAGAGAACATGACCTATTTGTCTTAGTAGAGGACTCAAAAAAAGAAAAATGACTTTGGACCCAATGTCCACAAGACCTCATTCACACTTCAGTATTGGATCACAATTTTTCAATTGTGTTTTTTTTTTAAGCCAAAATCAGGAATGGAACATGAAAATATGTAATGGAGAGATTTACACTTCTATTTTTTTTAAACCACTCCCAATTTTGACTTACAAAAGATGCTGACCAAATACTGAGGAATGAGTGAACCATACAGTCACAGTGGTCCTTGGGTTTATAAAATGAATACAGTGAAATCTCTTTGAGACAACCACCCATAATTGCACAAAAAGTGGTCTCCTTAAAGAATACATAATAAATGTGGAACAGAAAATCTGGTCTATGCAGCAGTTGTAGTTCTCACACTAAAATGTGAAAATTCCTCTGAAATGATGTACAGTGATCCCTCAACTTACAATGGCCTCAACATACAATAGTTTCAACATACAATGGTCTTATCTGGACCATCATAAGTTGAAACCAGACTCAACATACAATGTACGGACAGTCCAGATCTGTGAAACATGTCAATGGTCGGAAGAACCGACCAATCAGAATGGACATTCACTGGTAAAACACCTGTATTACTGAAGTGTATGCACTGACTGATGTCTGGTAGCGCCCTCTACAGTACAGGGAGGTATTACATGTTCTGTACTCTTTACCTGTACCAGGGTTACCTGCTCCTTTGGACACCAGGTGAGGGCGACTCCATGTTACTTTTTTAGGACACTGTGTACTGTACAGGACCCTGAAGAAGCTTCTGTCCTCTACATAGACCAGTGTTTCCCAAGCAGGGTGCCCCCAGCTGTTGCAACACTACAACTCCCAGCATGCCCGGACAGCCAAAGGCTGTCCGGGCATGCTGGGAGTTGTAGTTTTGCAACAGCTGGAGGCTCCCTGCTTGGGAAACACTGACATAGACAGTGATTTACAGCTCCCAGCAGATTTCTTACTTTTATACGTAAGGATTTGCTTTATCTATATTAGTTATCTACTTATTTTTCTTTAATCATCACTTTTTCCTATTTTGGATGACATTTTGGTGCCTTTAGAACCAATTACCGAGTTTCCATAGAGTTCTGGTCTCAACATACAATGGTTTCAACATACAATGGTCGTCCCAGAACCAATTAATATTGTAACTTGAGGGAGCACTGTATTTGATTTAACCAGCAATGTGAACATACGAAATAAAGAGGTCAGTGCACAATTACTTGATATGGAACCTCCTAGTGTCCTTTTGGATTTCCTTTTCATCACTGGTTGTGAGAATGAAGAGGCCTCAGCACTGATTTAGTACTGTGGCCCCTTCACAGTTTTCCCCTGCGCAATGGTGCCCGGTCACCTGCCGAGCAGGCAATCCGCAGCCAAGCTTTGCTCAGAATGAAGGGGCGACCCCTTTATTCTTGGCAACATCTGGCGACCTAAAGCTTTGATCATAAAATGATGCCATGCCATCCTATCCCTTTATTAATTAGGAGCGCCCCTTTAAATTTCAAAGCAAACTGTTATGTCACCAGTCTCTGGTAAGGTTTATGCTGCAATGATAGACAGGAACAACTGGTGGACAGTAAAGAGTTAACTGAGTAAAGCCTATGAACTCGAGTCTTAGTAAGTACAGTAACTACAAAGTGTTCTTCTACTGTTCTTGCATAATGGAATTGTTGTTATGAGTGCGATTGGATCAAACCTGAAAAGAGTTGCATAATATCTAACATTTGACATTGGTAGATAATATATTTATGTATAATTATGCACACTTACTTAAATATATATTTATTTGCAATACATACATTTTTTATTTTAATTTACAAATAGTATGAAATAAACATAATAAAACACAATTTGCTGTCAGCATTGCTTGTTGTACTGTTGAACGTTATTTAGTTGGGTAACCTAAAGGCTAAGTTTACACATAGAGTAAAATGTATGGCTAGTAACTCAAAGCTGGATATCCTCCTACAATAACTAATAATTTGTGTAAAAACTGGGGCAAAAATCCTCAACAATTATTAATTCAACTACCCACTGCATGGAGTGCCACAAAAGAGCTATATGCAAAGGTTTCTCTCTTTTGATTGGCTGAGAAGAAACCAGGGGGTCTAATTCCACAAGCCTTAAAGGGGTACTCCAGTGGAAACCTTTTATTTTATTTTTTTAAATCAACTGGTGCCAGAAAGTTAAACAGATTTGTAAATCACTTCTATTAAAAAAAAATCTTAATCCTTCCAGTACTTTTTAGGGGCTGTATATTAAAGAGAAATCCAAAAAAGAAATGCATTTCCTCTGATGTCATGACCCCAGTGCTCTCTGCTGACCTCTGCTGTCCATTTTAGGAACTGTCCAGAGCAGCATATGTTTGCTATGGGGATTTTCTCCTACTCTGGACAGTTCCTAAAATGGTCAGCAGAGAGCACCGTGGTCATGACATCAGAGGAAATGCATTTCTTTTTTGGATTTCTCTTTAATATACAGCCCCTAAAAAGTACTGGAAGGATTAAGATTTTTTAACAGAAGTGATTTACAAATCTGTTTAACTTTCTGGCACCAGTTGATTTAAAAAAAAAAAAAAAAAAAAAATTTCCACGGGAGTACCCCTTTAAGCTAGCTGTACAGCCCCAATAGCCGTCAGCTGCCCATCTGTTAGGCTTAGACTAGGTTTCCACTTGGTTTTTTTTCTGGCAGTTTTTGGAAAGCTGCCACTGCAGTTTTTGAGCCAAAGCCAGAAGTGTATTCAAAAGGAATAGGACATATAAAGGAAGGACTTAGACTTCTCTTCCCTTATGGATCCACTTCTGACTTTGGCTCAAAAACTGCAGTGGCAGTTTTCCAAAAACTGCCAGAAAAAAACCCAAGTGGAAACCTAGCCTTAGGCTGCCTTCACACTATAGAATCCTCCGTTTTAAAGATCCGTTATAATGACCCGTTAACAAAACCGTTAAAAACGGCCGTTACAAAATCCTGTTATAGTCTATGGGATTTTTAAATTACCCGTTTTAACCCATCATAGGGCGTTATTTTTTGACGGAAGAAAGAACGGGAGAAATAGTGCATGCACCCATAGACATGAATGGAAGGGGTGTGGTGTGACGAAAGAGGTTTCCGGGACTGGAGACGCAACCCCGCATAGAATACAGGTGCTGCATGGAGATCGCAGGGGGTCCCAGTGGCGGGCCCCCAGCGATCAGACATCTTATCCCCTATCCTTTGGATAGGGGATAAAATGTATTTGGCTGGAATACCCCTTTAACATGTCAGCAACACAAATCACTCTCCTGTCCTAAGGGCTTACTATAGTGTATCATTGTAGGTAAAAAAAAAATAGCAGAACAGTGTTTACATTGGATTCATAGCTCACAAAAGATTACTTAGACCAGTGGTCTTCAACCTGCGGACCTCCAGATGTTGCAAAACTACAACTCCCAGCATGCCCGGACAGCCGTTGGCTGTCCGGGCATGCTGGGAGTTGTAGTTTTGCAACATCTGGAGGTCCGCAGGTTGGAGACCACTGGCCTAGACAGTTGTATCTCCCTGCGTGACCTCAAAGTCCTCAAAAAAGGCACGTGGACAAGGGATATCCTGTTAAGAAAACCCTTTTTTTAAAACTTATCCTAGGGGGCTGTCATATGGACTGCAGAGATTGGTTGTTGAGAGATTCTCACTCTTTTCTTGCAGCGCTGTGGGTTCAGGACTGACCGAGAGCAACATCTGCGTGAGATTTTATCTTCTTCTCATGTCAGAAACTACAGTTTGGATTGTGAACCCCATTGGGGATGGAGATTAAAGGGGTACTCCGGTGAAAACCTTTTTTCTTTTAAATCAACTGGCGGCAGAAAGTTAAACATATTTGTAAATTACTTACATTAAAAAATCTTAATCCTTCCTGTACTTATTAGCTGCTGAATACTACAGAGGAAATTCTTTTCTTTTTGGAATGCTCTCTGATGACATCACGAGCACAGTTCTCTCTGCTGACGTTATAATAATAATAATAATAACGCTTTATTTATTGTTGTCCTTAGTGGGATTTGAACCCAAGTCCCCAGCACTGCAAGGCAGCAGTGCTAACCACTGAGCCACTGAGCATACATCTGCTATGCATGGTTGCTAAAATGGACAGAGATGTCAGCAGAGAGCACTGTGCTCGTGATGTCATCAGTGTTCCAAAAAGAAAGGAATTTCCTCTGTAGCATTCAGCAGCTAATAAGTACTGGAAGGATTAAGATTTTTTAATAGAAGTAATTTACAAATATGTTTAACTTTCTGCCACCAGTTGATTTAAAAGAAAAAAGATTTTCACCGGAGTACCCCTTTAATGTAAGTGATAACAAGCTAAGCAGAATATGTTTGTGATATATAAAAAAAATATTATATTATCGGACTTAACTTTGTAGAAAATTCTACCACTGCACAAAGACATTTTGCTGATCGATGTGTAAAAGGTTAGAGCCGATTCAACTGGGTTGTGTAATCACATGTACAGTGATGAAGGCCGGTAACGGAGATCAGCTACACCATACTCTCCAAAGTCTCCAAAGACATGTGTTCTTCTGCCCCCATCTGTTTTTTCACATAGGTTTCTTGATATTCAGTGAGTAATTTCACCACATCATGTCTCTCAAACCTTATGGCATCTTGCAGAGGAATACTTCCCCATCTAAGGAAAACAGAGAATAGTTTAGTGCCACCTATTAAATACAGAACACGCACAACACTCTTTGTTCTTTTATGGAATAGATAGTTGATAACCACCGTGGATGGTATCACAGGTCATACATGGTGTTATTTCAAATCTGCTTATTTATGCAGCCATAAACTGGGCATGCATCATTCCTTAAAGTGAACCTGTCAAAAAAACAAACAAAAAAAAACTTTTGACATGTCATAGGGAACACTAGAACAAGCTGAGAGAGAAGTATGTACCCGTGCTTCTCTGTGAGCGAAACAGTCCCATAGACTTGTGTGGTACGCCTCGGGGGTGATAGGGTAGTTGGGGTGTTGCTGTTCTGAATAATAAAGGGCGCCGTTAACCCTTGTCACTCGTGACGTCAGGGTGAGGGTTAAATACTGTAATGGTGCTGGGCCTATCGCCACCCTTCCCAAGAGCGATAGGTGAGTCCGTAATAAATGAATTGTCCACAACCACTGTTTAACTGAAAACTTGCAGGAACTTTTACTGAAGATTTTCTGAAGCAGGCAATATCAATAACAGTCCAGATAACAGAGTCTATTTCTAGGTGAGCAGCGATTGACAGTTGGTTGGGATCAGATAAGCTCAATTTAGCTTTTAGAAGATTACGTAGCATAGATCCGCTGGATTTAGGGGTACATTTAGGTCCAGTGATCTTGCGGAGAGTAGCGGGGAATTGTTGAAGTATAACAGCTTTGGGCCTACCTCATTCAGTGACAGCAACCCAAGAGAGAGAATAATGGCCGCAGCTCCCTTATATGGGCAGGGGCTGGCCATTTTGGATTGGTCCATAAGAACTGTCACTCACTGTTACACGGCACTGTGGCTGAATACGTGACACAAGAATCACCTAAGGTCCTTCAACATACCATAGAGTTCTGAGTAACGGGTCACATGACCTAAGGTCCTGCGACGCCAAACAAGTGAATAATACAATATACATATTTACGAGCAAAGTTCACAGCAGCTCACCCTCGTAACCTGCGCACGGACAAGGCGTGGACTCCACCCCAGGAAATATGCAATTGAAGAAAGTGCTGTCCAGCGCTTGACTCAGGGGATCAATATTTTAGTCGGATGCCATGGAGAACAAACAGGTACGTAAAAAGTGACGCGTTTCGGCTCAAGTCACTGAGCCTTAGTCATGACTAAGGCTCAGTGACTTGAGCCAAAATGCGTCACTTTTTACGTATCTGTTTGTTCTCAATGGCATCCGACTAAAATATCGATCCCCTGAATCAAGCGCTGGACAGCACTTTCTTCAATTACAATATACATATTTACTATTATAATTTTGATAAATATCAACTTACTAAGGGGTGACTAGGGGCTAAATAGGGAAGAGGACCCCCACAGTCCAAGGGACTCTGACTTTGGGGACCCCCCTCCACCAAGGCACAGTGTGAAATACGGTGCTGGGACACCACACTTGCATTATGAGACTCAAAGCGTTTGATTTTTACCTACTGGAAACTAATTGACCATCGTAGGATCACTCACTGGGAAAACAAGTCTGACACAGGCTAAAGGACATAGCCCACTGGGAACAATTGGGGAGATTTATCAAAACCTGTGCAGAGAAATAAAGTTGACCAACCATAGAAAGCTTCCAAAGTTCCCTATCCCTTCCACCTCCTCTACCAGCTCTTCTCTTTTTCAGCTGTACATCTTCTCCTCATTTCCATTTCTCAGTTCAAATTTGGTTTTATTGCAGGTCCCATGTGGCCAATTTCAAACCTCCAAGCTAGAACCTCTTTTTTTGTGTTGTATATTTCTAGCACAAATACTTCTGATCCCCACTTTATGTATGTGACATTTCCTGAGCTCATACCACACACACGTCTTACCTGTCTTCTACAAATGGGTTAACTCTGCAACCTTCCGTCAGGAACTTGACCACATCCAGATGTCCTGTCAGAGTTGAAAGTAAAGAATCAAAAATGGAAGAAATACATTTTTGGGGTTTATCTGGGTTTAAATTGTCATACAAACCTTCTGCCGCAGCAACATGTAGAGCGGTCCTGGAGTCATAATCTTTTTGCTCCATGTCCATAGCGGAAAGTGCAAATCTGGAATACAGTGAACACTTATTGCCTGGTATATGCAGAACAATCTAGTTTTAATGAATACAACACAAACGTGTGTGGAGCTTAGAACAATAGATAAGGGAAACTTAACCGGGATTGATAAGATCTATTGACTGTAAATATTATGTAGATAGCATCCAATATAGCCTATATTGAGTGATAGTGACATGGCCAACCACGTTTTTACACTGTGTGCCACTGAACAACATCTATGTATGTGTCAAGGCTGTGCTCTAACTGTGTGTTGTTTGGAGTGTTTTTGGAATGTGCATGTTTCCAAAACGTGATGCAAAAAAAACCAAAAACTAAACTGTAAATAGGTCTAATGGCCTTGGAAATGGATTAAAACATGAAAGCATTAAAAAGATAAGATTTATGCCCAAAAATATTTTTTTTAAATGGCATACTACTGGGCCTGCATAAAAATAGAAAAAATAAATACATATTCACCTACCCCTGGTCTCCCGCAGCTCCTGTTTAACTCCTTCCTTTCCACCTACCTCTTGTCTTCACACTCCTGAGATGAGCACTCAATGTAGGACAGGACCTACTTACTCCACCAAATACTGACTGAGACAAGACACTGCTGCATCCACTGATTGGCTCCGCGGGCAGGTAGAGCACCTACCGCTTGTCTCAGAAGCAGGAAGAAGATAGGGGATCGGGGGACAGAATGAAGCTGCATAGGACCTGGGTATGTAGGTATATATTTTTTTTCTATTCTTATGTGGCCAAGGCAAAGTATATAATTTTTTTAAATTGCTGAAATACCCTTTTAATAGAAGTATAATTTTTCTATTAAATATAGGTAGGTTTCTTTCTAGACAGAATGTGGATTGTACTTTACTTGGTGGCAATGTTTTCCGTATGGCACTTTTAAACATTACTATCTCTGATCTGAATTTATAACATTGATGAAATACATATATTTTAACACTGCTAGATGTCATTTATTTTATTAAGTGCATAACTTAATAATTTATGAGAACAAGAACACCTTACCTTCTTAGAGCAGAGACATCGCCACTGTAGGCTGCAAATAGTAGGTTCACCACAGACTTGTGCTTAAGAGGAGAGAAGAGCAACAATAGAATCTGAGCACCAGGTAGACAACTAATGTGTTTGCAGCACTATTTTATACAATTATAATGTAAGGTACCATAAAAGGTTCATACCACAGTCCACAGAGTGGCCTATCCCCTTTACACACCTCTGGCCTGATCTCCCGGTATTCTACCTTTTCTTCTATACCATTCTTATAAGATCTCCTTCTGTCTGTTCACACAACTGTCTCTAAGATTTCTCCAATTCATATCCCTTACTTGTGCACTTATTACCCCAACATATCAGAATCTCACCCACCCTTGAAACTTCAAAAGAGAAAACCCATCTCTTCAGAAAAGTCTAAAACCTACAGTAACCCTGCTACCGCTGTACATCTATGAGCAGCTCCTTCTTCGCTTCGGTTTTCTCAGCCATCACAGGCAAAGCTCTTCTCCATCTGTAACAGCCTGTAACTTATTTAGCTCATGTGTATTGTACTTGTTTTTTGTTATACATTTTATTTTTTAACCTGCTCTGAGATTAAGAGCTCAAGGTAAAGCTAAGGTAAAATAAGGTCAAATAAATAAATAAAAAATAATAAAAAACAAAAATAATAATTGTAATAATAATTTAACTTCGAAAAAGCCTCAGATTTTAAAAGTAGAGTGAAGTAAGAGGAAAATGTATACCTCTATAGCCTCTGCTCCCATCAGCTCAACATTATCAGTTCCATACTTTTACCGTATATGCCTGATCATATTAGCAGAATACACAATAATACCTGTGATTCTCTTGTCTCTTTGCGGGGATCCACCTTCTTTGCACAGTGACGCAAGTTGTCAAAATGATGGAAATTGAAGAGGGAGACCAATTCCTAAAAAGAAAGATATTTCGACTTTACTGATTAATAAACAGAATGTCCATATCCACACAGTTCAGTATAGCTGCAATGGATAAAGGGATCTAAGGCTCCTTTCACACTATGAATTTCTCAGTTTACAAACTTCCGTCACATGTTCCCTCACTGCAGCTGCAAAACCCGGCGGTTACAAAACCCCTGACGGCCGTGACTAAATTGCATTGCAGCCTATGGGGTTTTGTAACTGCCCGTTTGCACCCGTATATGCCCGTAATTCATTACGGGTGTTATACAGTGACGGGACAACGTGGCGGAAAAATTACTGCATGCTGTAGTGACGGAACGTGACGGAAGTTTGTAAACTGAGAAATTCATAGTGTGAAAGGAGCCTTAGTGCAAGTTGTGTACTTCTAGGTGATTTACAGGAAAACTGACAGCTTGTGCACCCATACTAAACCCAATACACGGGGTTATAGTGCAAGTAAACCAGATGACAATGAGGTATCACCTACTCAGATCTGCAGACCGTTTCTCCAGTGCTAATCTGAAAATGGCCGACTCTGCAATGGATGTGTGACACGGCATACCGAGCTTCTCTTTCTCCATCCCCTCGGCTTTGGTATGTCCACTCACCTTGTAAATATTCATGGAACCCCCTCGCCCATGTTGGTGGGCCTATTTGTGCAGAGGGGGTGGAGGCAGGGAAGCAGAGTGTGCCGGGTCACAACTACATTGTATAAAGCAGTCCATTTCCAAATTAGCAATGCTGGACAATACAATGGGTATCTTTGGTACCGGACCGTGGATCCGAGTAAGTGCTACCTCACTGTAAGGCTGGGTTCACACCACATTTTTCAAGTACGTTTCCCGTATGCGTTTTCATTATTGAAAACTTATGGAACCGTATTGAAAACCGTATACATAGACAAATAATTGAAAACCGTATGCACCCAGATGCATCCAGTTGCGTACGGTTTGCTTGCAATACAGTTTTCTCCCGTACTCAAAACCGTAGTTGACCACGGTTTTGTCTCTCGCACTGCAACCGCATACTTTTTTTTTTTAACATGGACGTCAATGGGAAACGCACATGTACACGGTCCCATACGGGAAACTGGATACGGTTTTTACTTTGCACATGCGCATTTGCATCCTAAAGTCCCCACCCAAGACCCCTCCCATTAAAAATGGACAACATTTTCAAAAACGTATGGTAAAAAAAAAAAAAAAAAAAAAAAAAACGGATGTAACTGTATGCACTTTTAAAAACAGTATACGGTTTAAAAACGCATACGGTTTACATTTTCCCATACTGTTCCATCCGTTTTTTTGCCATACGGTTTTCTTTAGAAAAACGGATTGAAAACAGTATGGCAAAAATGTGATGTCAACCCAGCCTAAGGGTGGGTTCACACTACGTTTTGTCCCATACGGGAGCGCATACGGCAGGAGGGAGCTAAAACCTCGCGCTCCCGTATGTAACCGTATGCGCTCCCGTATGCCATTCACTTCAATGAGCCGACCGGAGTGAAACGTTCGGTCCGGTCGGCTCATTTTTGCGCCGTATGCGCTTTTACAACCGGACCTAAAACCGTGGTTGACCAGTGTTTTAGGTCCAGGGAAAAAGTGCATACAGCGCAAAAATGAACGCTTCACTCCGGCCGGCTCATTGAAATTAATTACATATGGGAGCGCATAGAAAGGCATACGGGAGCGCGAGGTTTCAGCTCCTCCCTGCCGTATGCGCTCCTATATGGGAGAAAACGTGATATGAACCCAGCCTTACACGTAAGGGAATTATTTCTCATATATACATTTTTGCTCCATGAAGATCATACATACCAGGGTTTAATATGTATTCACATCTTTTTTGGAAGACAGGTGTAGCTTGACAAAGCTCTATATATATATATATATATATATATATATATATATATATATATATATATACACATACATACATATACAGTGGCCCAAATTAATCAATCAGCCTTAATCCCATACTGCCTGGGTTTTCCCCACAGAGACCAATCACAGCTCAGGTTTCATATATTAATATGCTCTGGTAAAGTGAAAGCTAAGCTGTGATTAGTTAATGTGGGAAACCCAGAGAGTTTGGGTTTCAGGTAGATTAATAAATGGGGGCCAGTATGTTACTCTGTTAGAATACAATCCTATGTGCAATAAATTCTGATGTTAAAGGGGTATTCCAGGCAAAACCTTTTTCTTTTTATATATATCAACTGGCTCTGGAAAGTTAAACAGATTTGTAAATTACTTCTATTAAAAAATCTTAATCCTTCCAATAGTTATTAGCTTCTGAAGTTTTCTGTCTAACTGCTCAATGATGATGTCATGGAGCTGTGACGGGACGTGAGTCATCAGTTAGACAGAAAACAACAACTCAACTTCAGAAGCTAATAACTATTGGAAGGAATAAGATTTTTTTAATAGAAGTAATTTACAAATCTGTTTTACTTTCCGGAGCCAGTTGATATATAAAAAAAAGTTTTGGCCTGGAATACCCCTTTAACTTTATTTTTTTATAGTTATTATATGCACCAATAAAATAAGTCTTTCTTACGTGGCAAAAATGAATCCCTCGTACACTGTTACCGATTCTGTCCAGAGGAGGGGACCAACAGAAAACTCCCATAATGTTCGGAACAACCAGTAGTATAGCTCCAGACACACCGGACTTAGCTGGAAGTCCAACCTATGAAGACACAACTACAGTCACTAAATGTAAGAGAACCTAATATTCTATTCTTAACAATTCTTTAGACATTCCTAATATAATATGTAAAAAAAAAAGTTTATCTTGTATAATACTGAACTATGTTTTTTTGTAATTACATTATCTCTCCACTAGATGGAACTAGTAGTACATACACAATGAATCCTCTGTGATTGCCACCCAAAATTAAATGCTTAATTAAAGTAAAACTTAAAATCTGGTGAAAAAGTGGGAGGTCTACTTTACATCTATTTTAGACTCATACTTTAAGATTGATTTAATAACATTCCTAAAATGTACTATAAAGAATAGAAAAGTAACAACACAGATTCTTTCCTTTGTATGTTTGCAGAACAATCCAATGTGTCCTCTTGCCTTTATCTTTAGCCAAGAGCCTGGAGGGGCAAGCTGTGCATAACTAGCTTGCCCCCTGACTGGTGAGCAGTTAAGGGGTTAAGAAATGTACAGGCAAGGTTTTTTAGCCCCCTCCCCCGCCTGTAAAACTTGTCAGTGGCTACAGTGGTATGTCCCATGGGTAGGGGGGAAGGAGTGCACCAATCAGGGGTTTAATAGTTTCCCGGGCTTTCAGGGGCCCTCCCCTGGGTATTTATAGCTGTGGTGCCTCCCTTCCCCCCCTCAATCTGCCCAGGACCTGGAGTTTTTGCCCTCCCTCTCTCCCCTTTTTGTATCTCTGTTTATTGTAAGTCACAGCTTGGCGGTAAGAAGACGGTGAAAGCGGGGTCAACCCGGGGTAGACCTCCACACAGGACAGTGTGGCAGCACCTCTCGGGTTGGTAAGAAGCCAATCGGTGTCTTTGTTACAGTTAAATTGTTATTTATATAAGTAATTTTATAAATAAAGCTGTGGCCGATTCCCACCCACGGAAAAGTTAAATTGTTGTTGTGTCAGTTATTATTTAATTAATTATTGTAATAAGGGGGAGGGGTAGTTATAGCCTGCTAGGAGCTAATTGGGTCTCAACAGTCGTGATCAGAGACATAAGCGTCACTGTCTATAATCTACATCCCTTTTATTCAGAGGCTCAGGCTGCTGCTTAGGCCTTCCCATGCTTTAGGCCTCATGCACAAGGCAAAGCTTTGCATATGGAGTCTGTACAGATGCACATAGAGTTCTAATAATTCTATGTGCTGCCATAAACTAGAAGCAACATCAAGAAATGTCACATGACAAATTATGGAATTAAATCCCAGTAAGAAGGGAGCCGCAGAAACCACTTTAATACATAAAGTGTATTATTTATTACAGTAGCATACTTCCAGTCCAGCCACATGGCTGCTATGGGGTCAGTGAGCCAAGGCCCGGCCCTTTAACCCTGTGACTTCACCTTAACCTTCTTCAGGGTCAGATGGACGTGGCTGCGACCCAGGTTGCATCTGCTGAGATGGAGCAATGATTCTGGGCAGCGAGCCGTAAACCATCACAGGAACCCCAATAGGGATTCAACAGAGATTCATACCCAGGACTGTATCTATAACAAGGGGTCATCCTCTACGTTTAGAGGAAAAAAGGTTTCTACACCAGCACAGATAGGGGTTCTTTACTGTAAGAGCAGTGAGACTGTGGAATACTCTGCTAGAGGAGGTGGTCATGGTGAACTCTGTAAAATAATTTAAAAGGGGTCTGGATGCATTTTTTGGAGAGTAAGAACATTGCTGGTTATGTATACTAGATTTTTAGGGACAGAACGTTGATCCAGGGATTTATTCAGAATGCCATATTTGGAGTCAGGAAGGAATTTTTACCTCTAGTATGAGGGTTTTTTTTTTTGGCCTTTTTCTGGCTCAACTCAGTAGGGACTCATTAGGGTTATATGTTGAACTTGATGGACTCTGATCTTTTTTCAACCTTATGAACTATGTTACTTAAAGCCAGGAAGTCACATACAGTATATGCCGAATTAGCAGACAAGGGGCTACCAGGCCAAATAAGTCAGAAGATAATAAGTGAGTAATGCAGAGTACACAGCCAGAATATATAAAAACCACAGGCACCTGCAAAAGACTGAAGCCTTTTTCAAATAGCCCACCTTCTACCAGTATTGGATTCCAAGACGGAGCCCTGAATAGCTTAGTGTCCAGCAGCACTGATTAGCCAACCGGCTTTTCTAGTAGTGAGGGTGGTTGGCAGGGCTCAAGTCCTGCGGGAAAGCATGGGAACAGAGTTTCTACACTTTTTCCACAGCAGGGACGCATTCCCATTAGGAGTGGAAATCTTGGAAAGTTCTGACACTTTTTCCCCCAGGACTTGACCCCTGGTGGTGGGCATGGAGATGGAAGGATGCAGGCTCTCAGTGCCGCCATGCTGATCACAATGGTGGTTGGTGTAAAAGATACACACTGCAGTAACCTGGAGAGCGGTTGTACAGTTTCTTCTTTAGCATATGCATCCATGGTGAAATTTCTGAACTAAATTGTGCCAGTATTCTGCCGGAATTTATTTGTTCTCAGAACACTGAATTCTGCAAAAATTCAAGCCCCCCTGACTTCGATGGGATTTGCTGCGGAGTTCCAAAAAAATGTAAGACTGATCGTATATTTCTGCAGAAAGTGGAATTTTCATGGTGAAATTCCTGCCACGGAAATATCGCTATCAGAATGGGATAGTGGATTCCCATTGAAAGTAATGAGCAGTAAATTCTGCCCTGTGAACCTGCCTCAGTCAGTACCACTCTGAGGGAAAGCTAATATCTTGCACAATATACAGTTGCCCAACTACTCATTTTATTATAATAATAATATTATTAATAACGTTTTTTTTTATACAGAAAACCCTTCTGTTGAAAAAACTAATCTCTCCGAGACTAAAGTTTTCATATTTTATCATATGTTGCTAATGGAAAGTTTTTGTAAAAATATATTTAAAAAAAATTGAGGTCCACCTAAAATTTTTGTAAAGTTGTATAGCAAAGGACTTACATGAAAGGCAAATTGTCCGGAGAAGTCATACATTCCACAAGAATGCATTAGACTCAGAGTATTTCTTACGGCCTCTGGACTCAGGACCCGCTCTCCTGTGATGGGGCAGATGCCACCATTAGCCAGAGTGGCAGCTATCACACTCCCCGACTGACAGTTCACCTCAATGGAGCACAACTAGAAAAGAAATATATATTCAGGGAATATACTGTAAAGGTCAGGGAATATATACAGTGGGACAAAAGTATTTATTTAGTCAGCCACCAATTGTGCAAGCTCTCCCACTTAAAAAAGGTGAGAGAGGCCTGTAAATTTCATCATAGGTATACCTCAACTATGAGAGACATAATGAGAAAAAAAAAATCCATAAAATCACATGTGGTGGAAAATAAGTATTTGGTCATCTACAAACAAGCAAGATTTCTTGCTCTCACAGACCTGTAACTTCTTCTTTAAGAGTCTCCTCTGTCCTTCACTCGTTACCTGTATTAATGGCACCTATTTGAACTTGATATCAGTATAAAAGACACCTGTCCACAACCTCAAACAGTCACACTCCAAACTCAACTATGGCCAAGACCAAAGAGCTGTCGAAGGACACCAGAAACAAACTTGTAAACCTGCATCAGGCTGGGAAGACTGAATCTGCAACAGGCAAGCAGCTTGGTATGAAGAAATCAACTGTGGGAACAATTATTAGAAAATGGAAGGCCTACAAGACCACTGATAATCTCCCTCGATCTGGGGCTCTACGCAAGATCTCACCCCGTGGTGTCAAAATGATCACAAGAATGGTGGGCAAAAATCCCAGAACCATACGGGGGGACATAGTGAAGGACCTGTAGAGAGATGGGGCCAAAGTAACAAAGGCTACCATCAGTAACACACTACACCGCCAGGGACTCAAATCATCGAGTGCCAAACGTGTCCCACCGGTTAAAGGGGTACTCCAATAGAATTTTTTTTTTTTTATCAACTGGTGCCAGAAAGTTAAAACAGATTTGTAAATTACTTCTATTAAAAAATCTTAATCCTTCCAGTACTTATGAGCTGCTGTATGATCCACAGGAAGTTCTTTTCTTTTTGAATTTCCTTTCTGTCTGACCACAGTGCTCTCTTCTGACACCTTTATCCATTTTAGGAACTGTCCAGAATAAGATTTTCTATGGAGATTTGCTCCTACTCTGGACATGCGCTGGCTCCATTTTGGAGAGGCGAGTGTCGCGGAAGTGAATGGATGCAGAGGGGATCTGACGATATAAAAGATGGCCAGATCGTACGGTAAGTTGCCACTGCCACTTCTATAAAGGATCTAGAGGGTATCCCTGACGAGCCTCAGGGCAAAACGCCGCGTTGGAGACAGGTTTTTCCTTGATATCTATTGCACAGCACATTGCACTTTGCTTTTAATCTTGCATTTTGTTTACCGCTAAGAGCCTACTGCTTATCTATAGGGACAACGCAGGTTAGCATTCAGGTTCCGGAGGCACGTGGGTCGCCCTTATTAGGGCGAGTGCCCTAGCTACGTGCCAAACAGCTAGGGGGAGTTTATTGCAGGGGTAACTGCACTACACTATAGGGATCATTAGGGAGTATAGGGAGAGCTACTGTGTAGTATGGCTTCCCTGGATTTAATACCCCTTAGAGACACTACTCTTTTATGACATGTGTGTGTGCAATGTACCTACAAGTATATATGTAAATACAATGCTGCTTTCTAAGTTTATCTTGTAAGGTTCCCTATGCATGCTGCATCTATTTATTGGGCACTGACATTAGGAATATTTTGTGCAAAGTGTATTAAAATTATATGCGCTATTAATTCCAGAAAATTTGACTATCTTTTCTGTGTCAGTGATATTTTGGTCTTAATCTTTTTGGGTAATTTTTAATACTATATCTATTAAAAGTTAGGTTTTATTAGTATTTTTGATAATCTTTACCCCAGTTTCTGAGTAATTGTTTTTTTTATTAAGGTGGGGAAACCTATGGTTTGCTTTTTTGAACTATACAAGCAATTTTTTGTGGTAATTTACAAATCTGTTTAACTTTCTGGCACGAGTTGATTTAAAACATTTTCCAGTGGAGTACCCCTTTAAGCCAGTACATGTCCGGGTACATCTGAAGTTTGCTAGAGAGCATTTGGATGATCCAGAAGAGGAGTGGGAGAATGTCATTTGGTCAGATGAAACCAAAGTAGAACTTTTTGTTAAAAACTCAACTTGGAGGAAAAGAATACTGAGTTGCACCCAAAGAACAACATACCTACTGTGAAGTATGCAAGTGAAAACCTCATGCTTTGGGGCCGTTTTTCAGCAAAGGGACCAGGATGACTGATACGTGTAAAGGAAAGAATGAAAGGGGCCATGTAACGTGAGATTTTGAGTGAAAACCTCTTTCCATCAGCAAGGGAATTGAAGATGAAACGTAGCTAGATCTTTCAGCATGACAAGGATACCAAACACACCGCTAGGGCAACGAAGGAGTGGCCTCGTAAGAAGCATTTCAAGGTCCTGGAGTGTCTAAGCCAGTCTCCAGATCTCAACCCCATAGAAAACCTTTGGAGGGAGTTGAAAGTCCATGTTGCCCAGCGACAGCCCCAAAACATCACTGCTCTATAGGAGATCTGCATGGAGGAATGGGCCAAAATACCAGCAACAGTGTGTGAAAACCTTGTGAACGTTTGACCTCTGTCATTGCCAACAAAGGGTATATAAAAAAGTATTGAGATTAACTTTTCTAATTGACCAAATACTTATTTTCCATCATAATTTGCTAATAAATTCTTTAAAAATCAGAAATGTGATTTTATCATTCTGTCTCTAATAGTTGAGGTATACCTATGATGAAAATTACAGGCCTCTCTCATCTTTTTAAGTGGGAGAACGTGCACAATTGGTGGCTGACTAAATACTTTTTTGCCCCATTGTACAAGGTAATAAAATATTATAGAATTCTTGAAATTCTAATAAGATCATATATATAGGCATGAACAAATATTAGCATTAATCTGAACCATGGCCCACTTGTAAACTTTGCCAAAACCTGGAATATTAATGAAGAGGACTGCTTCTTACCTGGAAGTAAAGATCCAGAGCAGATGCCATGTCAGCTCCTTCTGGGAAACACTAGAAGCACAGAAATAAATGCACAATAATGTCAAAAATTATGTGGAAGTACAAGGATGTCAATGAAATGCTGATGTTTAAAGAAGTGAACTCAGATTGTAAGCACTTTGCAGTAAATACGTTTTCCCAATTAAACATCAATATTAAAAAAATTACATGCTTTCCTTACAATAAAAAAGGTGTATTTGCTGAAACGGTGGCTCATCTTGTGTACCAGGCATTTCATCAGTTTACATAGGAATAGGATTTAATTGGTGCTCAGTAGTGACCATGGCAACCAATTTTTTTTTTTTTTACAAAGGGAAGTGACTTTCCCTTTAACCTATTCATCGGATACTGTAGCAGCTAGAAGCCAAAAAGGCTACTAGATCTGTCATGGACCCGAGTCTTTTAAGCCCTGGCAGATTAAGGGCCTAAAAGCATGCCTCGTAGAAATTGCTTGGTTTTTAATGCCCAAAATCGGTTGGTTAGTACAAGTTTAAAAAGTGAACCAAGGCTTGAATGAGAAATTTTTACCTTTTTCTCTTTCAGGTAATATCCAATAGCAAAGTTTCGATCCCCAGTCTCCTTTTCTGATTGAAAGCTGCAGATGATAGAACACATGTAATGTTAACAAGTGGTTGTTCAGCCCCATAAAAAATGTTTTTAAAACGGACTAAGGTAACATAGAAAAGAAGTCATACTCACCTGCTCTAATCCCCCACAGCTTCCACTCCTGTTTTCCTGAGATGTGTCAACCCCTAAGAAACTGCCTGGTCAACCATAACTACGGCAGAAAACCAGTGCAGCCAGTGATTGGCTAAGCGGGCACTGCCTGCAGAGTCAATGAGTCACAGGGATCAGGAAGCAGCAGTGAGCGGCGGCATCAAGGATCAAGACAGGTGAGTATGACTTCTTTTTCATTTTTATGTACCCTCAGTCAACCGAAAAAAAAAAAATTCTGGGGCAGGACAAACCCTTTAAAACGTTTGAAAGCCTTTTTACCCTTTACACACAATACAGTGAAACGTTTAAGCTTGTGAGCGGCAGGTAATATGCAAACAGTAAACATTCTTTAAGACAGCATTCTAAAAGAAATTCTGAAAAATGTAGAGATAATCCTCTGGTCTAGGTCATTCTTCTCAAATAGGTGGTATTTTTGAGAGGTTTCACAGTACATATAGTGTATATGTATTGCCCAGGATTAAGAGAGAGTCCTGATTTACGAGGAATCTATGAATAAATCAATTATACATTGTTCCTTCTCAGTACTGATTTCTGACTGTACATTGGCATACTGTAGGGAGAGATAGCAAAACACAAGTAGCTGCTGACTGGCAGATTAAAATTAAGTTTGTAACATAGAAAGCAGTTCATGACTGTGGACAAGACAAATGTGTTGTATTCTATTAGATCTGGGCTGCATTGGTATAGGCACCAATATAACAGAAACTGCTACTGCTATATCATTTTGTTTGCACCTAAGGAAAGAAAATCCTGTGCCATGTGTATTTATGATTTACAAGGAATTGTGGCTAGCTATAATTGTGTTTTCTAATAGTTGGTCATGTAGTCTAATAGCCAATAGTGTATGTATTTACAGTACATGTGGTATCCCTGGTATGAGGTTTATAGAAAGCCCACTGAAATTCAAATAGTCTAAATTATGCTAAAAGTAAGGCCCCTTTCACGATACCATTATGTTCCTGGAAAAACTCCCATCAGAAAGTCCATAAAACGGTCGTCAAAAAATCCCATTCATGTCAATGGGATTTTTTGACCATCCTTTTGCATCAGTTATATCCCGTTATGACTAACGTCTGTTATTTTTTAAAAATAACGATGCATGCACAAATTTTTGTTCCGTCAAAAATAACGGTGGAATAATGGACGTTAAAATTTTAACATTGAAGTCTATGGCTGACGGATGTTTACAAAGAACATCCGTTAGCGCCGTTTTTTTCACCTTCCGGTATGATCCATTATTGCTACTGAGCATGCTCAGTATAACATCACAACCAGAACGGGTTAAAACGGACATAAAATAACGGACTAAAACAGTGCGTGACGGATGAAATAACGGATGGAACATGTCCGTTATTTTTACAGAATGCCCGTTAAAATAAAAACATTGGTCATCCATTAGCATCCGTTATGTTCAGTTATTTTGTCTATTTTTTCCATGACCTCTTTCAGCAGAAAAACGGCTGTTAAAATGCAGGAACATGATGGTAGTGTGAAAGAAGCTTAATACACTTGTTCTCAAACTGTGATGAAAAGTCTGGTGGGAGAAAAAGAGCAAAAATACAGGGCTGCATGTTTTTTCACAATATGGGAATTGTCATGATGAGAATGCTTGCTTGTACTGTGCATTGGTAAAGAAAGCTATATTGCCTTGAGTTTTCATGAAATACATGAACTGACCTTCTTACACTGGATGGAGATCGCTATTATCAGATTCCTTATCTAAATAGGTTAAAAATGATGTGCCAGTTTATTCCTTAAAATATCTTTATAGTACTCAGAATTTTTTTTCTTATACAGATCTGCTACAAAGATGGGGCTTTAAACATAACATTTTTGTCACCTGCAGCCACCACTAGAGGGAGTCTGAGCCTACTGCATACTGTTATAGTTTGAACTAATAATGTTACATGCTGTAGGCTCTCCCTCTAGCAGTGGCTGCAAACCAAGAGATTAAATGACAAGTAATGTAAAAAATGTATGTGAGGTGTCCCAGTACCGCATTTCATACGGTACTTATTTATCTATGGGTCCCCGTAGCCAGAGTCCCTAGGACTTAGTAATATCTGTTAGTCAGTCCGCCCCTAGTCGCTTCTATTATAGTGTATAGATTCCTAATTTATCCATAGAATAATGTATATAGTATTATTTCGGCATATAAATGGTTAATTACTTTTCCATGGTGTCGCAGGGCCTTCGGGTCATGTGATGCGTTCCAAGCCTCACTTTGGTATCTCTAGCCTCATTTTGGGTTTTGCAATGTATATAGATCCTGTGATGTAAGCAATCCCATGATACCATGTAAAGTGAGTGGCAGACGTTCGGACCAATCAAAATCGCCACGCCCCCTGCCCATATAAGGTAGCGGCGGCCATCTTATCTCTCTCTTGTTCCTGGGATAGCAAGCAAGCAAGAACTGTATAGCAGTAATCGCAGTGAGTTAGGCCTGAGCCTTGCGACAACGGCTGAATGATCTAAATTATACAGTGTGTCATCCCCTAAGCACTCTGCAGTATCACCGGACCCAATATTTCCCCTAAATCTGGACGGATCTGCACATCAGTCCCTAGATTCAGAGACTAAGTTTAATGCAAGGTCCGTAACTTCTTCCAGTCGCTAAGCAAACTAAGAACTGTTATATGAGACTGTTACTACGCATTGGATATTGCAAGCACTGCAGTAAAGTTATTCAAGTTCAAGTTAAATCTGCTTGTGGACATTCAGTCATTTCATTGCACCTATCGCTTCTGGGAAGGGCGGCGATAGGCCGGAACATAGATTCAGCATACCAGCCCTCACCCTGGCGTCACGAGTGACTGGGTTAATATTAATCCCTCATATACCAACATCATACCATCCCTACCATACACCCCCCAAGTCTACCACAAAGCCTTTTTGGCGTCACGAACAGGATTCGGGTGTGTGCCTACTATTGCCACTAGGGAAAGTGTACTCCCCCCTAAGAAAAGAACTTTATTCATGTGTTGCTGTGTACAGGAACGGTGCTTGTGGTGCATCATACAAGGGGGCCAAGAGAAAAGTAAGGGGGGAGGCGAAGATCTGTCTACAGTTAAAATGTGTAAACTGCGTAATGAGCTCATGCTGCGATCCTCTGGTCCGGTCGGCACAGGCGGAGCCGAACTGCTGCCGGAAAAAGCGCGAAGAAAGCCTGCGCTGCGCCACACCCCGCCCCTCCCCTGGGCGTGGACGCCAAGTTGCTGTATCCCAGCCGAAAGGGAACTCAGAGATGCAGGAGTCGTTTCTGGAGGGACCGGAAGTCAGGGCTGCACCAATAGTGTCCTTCCTGCCCAGCGCCATTTTGGAGAAGCCCACTATAAAAGACGCCATACAGAGCAACCTCTCCAGTCTGCAGAAAGAGCCGGAGGATACAGACATGGCGGAGAGCAGCGTTCCACGTGGTCAAGTTGGCAAAATGGCGCCGGAAACACGGAAAGTTGTGGCAGTCGCAGCCCATCTTTTTCAAGAGCTTGCTGACCGTCTGCAGCGGTTGCCATTAGATGAAGAGGTGGCCTGCAATCTTCCCCCACTGCCTGATGATGACGACAATTGGCCAGAGACACCTCCAGCGAACAGTGCAGGGACACCTGGAGGTGCGTCACCGGTGAGATCGTCCCCTCAACACAGGACCTGGGGCTCGTGGGCCGAGATCCCGTCGGAGGAGTCTGCTGTGAGTACCCCGCCAGAGGCAGCCTATTCTTCCTCCTCCAGCCCTGAGGTCATCCCTCGATCAACCTTGCCAAGTGCACGACCGTGCTCACCAAAATTACCGCAATGGGTGTTCGGAGATGAGCCGGAGCTGATCGAGTACATGCACTTCAACCGTTACCTGGGAAGACACTTCAACCAATCCCAACTGCAGAAGGGGAAAGGGCCTGTCAAGAAGCCGAGCTGGCTGAATTGATGGAAAAGCTAAAGGCCCGATACAAAGAACTCTACGCTCCAAAACACGTACATTTGCCTTACGAAGAAAGAGTGCGGTATCAAGAAAATACCAAAGAAATGGAGGCATTGTACATCCGTAAATGGGGTCACCCCCGAGAAGGGGAGGAGCCATTAGAAAGGAGAAGAGCAACTGTGGCCAAGTTCGACAAGGTCAGAGGTTATGGGACACTCCTTGACTGCCACACTGGGCAGACCATCCTCGTAAACCGGAGAGCAGTGCAAAGGCCATATCTCCATAAAAAGGTCAATACCTTGGAGGTGGGTGAAATTGTGGAGTACACCCCCGTCCAGAGCCTTCGTGGAGAATGGGCTGCAGCGGTCACCAGACCAGCAGCCCCAGCACAGCTTCCCTTTAAATATTTCCCGTCAACGGATTGGGAGTCTGATCCCTTCAACTTGAGGCCGACAAGGTCTGCTCCTAAAGCCTCCACCAGCGTACCCAAGGAGGAGCTTCAAGAGAAAAGTTCATCTTCTGTTTACAGTAAAGAGTCAAGTTCATCATCTTCTGTGTACAGTAAAGAGTCAAGTGCATCATCTTCTACGTACAGCAAAGAACCAAGTTCTTCATCTTCTTCATACCATCGAGAGTCAAGTTCTACACAGGGTGAAGAAAACAGGCCAAAATTGCGGCCACCCAAGTCGGTACCTAGACCCTCTCTGAGCAGTGAGAGTTTGTCTAACCCTGGGGTACCCACAGATGTACCAAGGCCCTCTCAGAGCAGTGAGAGTTTGCCAATTCCTCAGGTAGCAACGAAAGGGTCATGGGTTGCTCCTAATTTGGAGATGGTGCTCAAGCCCTATTGTCCCACTGTGATCCCGGCTAGTAAGCCTATAACCCCTTCTCAAGCTGCTTTCCACAACTCCATTCTCACCAATGTGGTGTGGCAAAGCTATGTCAAATCTGATCCTGCCCCTGATGTTGGCAGATATAGGGGAACCAAGAAAGGCACTACAAGAGTAAAGAAGAACATCTTCTAAAGAGACTCTAAAGTAATGTCTTATTGTTTTTTTCTCTGTCTAACTATTTTGTCTTACAGTAACCAAGTTCAAGAAAAGTGCCTAGCAAGACTGTGCTAAGTTTGTTTCAGTTTAACGTTCAGCAACGTAACCACTAAGCTTGTGCCTGACTATTAAGTCAAGAGAATCCTAGCCTGTAGGAGATTCATCAAGGACTGTACCCGGCTGAGTTGTGGTTAAGGCCGTGTTTATTTTTCATTGAACTCCTAGTGTAGGTGGACTGTTGATCCTTACATGCCTGCTTCATGTATATACCACCATCCTCATAAGAACTCTTATGAAAAATGTCGCACTTATTGAGTGAATGCACCTGAAATATGTTGGAGTGTTAATAAATATATAGTAAATATGTATATGGTTTTGTACACAGAAAGCTGTCCTTGTACATAAATAGTCAGTAAGGTCTGTACATAGAAAAATATAGTCAAATGTCTATATACATTAAAATAGCTTAGAGTTGTGCATGGAAAATATCGACGTACTGCACGTACACACTCAATACTACTGAATCCAATTCTCGTACACACAAATGTATCGTAAATCAAAGGGGTTTAGTAGTAACCCAATAGGGGACACCTCGGCTCCTCCGAGGGTAGTATTATTGCTGTCGCCCATCGCTAGCACCTGTCTCAACCAAAAATGATAGGGAGGATTCCCTTTCAAATAGTACTTGCACATATCAGTACGCTACATTACTCACTTAATGTACTACTTCAAAATTTCTCTAATACATACACAAAAACAAATAAACATCTCACTTAAGTAACACTTAAGGAATTGTAGCACATTGATACCCAATTCCTGCCACTGTTAGGTACACTTCTTCTCTTCTTTTTTCATTGCGTGTGTAAGATGCTCTGCCTGGCCAGTAGATGCTCTTGCTAGTACAAAAGTAGAAACGTAATTTTCAGAATAACCTATTAGGTTGTTTGAGAAGTGCTCTAGGGGTACGTAGCGTGTAGTCGATAGACCCTAGCAGCCACCCTTACTGTGACCTAGCTTAGGACTAGACAGTATACCTTTCGTATACTAACTAACAGGTAACTTGTTGTTGGCATAAAATGTGTGAGATAACAAAATGTCTAGTCAGCTTGAAGCTAACAGTATAGAGAGCTGAACTAATGTCTAGTAAGCTTTAAAAAAAATGTATAATAAGTTTTATAAAGTTATATAGGAAGCTAGAAACTAAAGTATAGATAGCTCCTTTAAGTGTCTAGATAGCATTCAAGTGTCTAGATAGCATTCAAATGTCTAGATAGTATTCAAATGTCTAAGTAGGATGTCTAGCTTAAATATAAATCATCCTGTTCTATAGCATCCTGTTCTAATTCTAGTCCCTCTGTCTCAAGGGACAGACGTTGAGGCCGACTTATGTTTAGTAAGGGAGTTTGTGGTGTCCCAGTGCCGCATTTCATACGGTACTTATTTATCTATGGGTCCCCGTAGCCAGAGTCCCTAGGACTTAGTGATATCTGTTAGTCAGTCCGCCCCTAGTCGCTTCTATTATAGTGTATAGATTCCTAATTTATCCATAGAATAATGTATATAGTATTATTTCGGCATATAAATGGTTAATTACTTGTTTCCATGGTGTCGCAGGGCCTTCGGGTCATGTGATCCGTTCCAAGCCTCATTCTGGATGCGTTCCAGGCCTCACTTTGGTATCTCTAGCCTCATTTTGGGTTTTGCAATGTATATAGATCCTGTGATGTAAGCAATCCCATGATACCATGTAAAGTGAGTGGCAGACGTTCGGACCAATCAAAATCGCCACGCCCCCTGCCCATATAAGGTAGCGGCGGCCATCTTATCTCTCTCTTGTTCCTGGGATAGCAAGCAAGCAAGACCTGTATAGCAGTAATCGCAGTGAGTTAGGCCTGAGCCTTGCGGCAACGGCTGAATGATCTAAATTATACAGTGTGTCATCCCCTAAGCACTCTGCAGTATCACCGGACCCAATATTTCCCCTAAATCCGGACGGATCTGCACATCACTCCCTAAATTCAAAGACTATAAGTTTAATGCAAGGTCTGCAAATTCTGCCAGTCGCTAAGCAACCTAAGAACTGTTATATGAGACTGTTACTACGCATTGGATATTGCAAGCACTGCAGTAAAGTTATTCAAGTTCAAGTTAAATCTGCTTGTGGACCTTCAGTCATTTCATTACACCTATCGCTTCTGGGAAGGGCAGCGATAGGCCGGAACATAGATTCAGCATACTAGCCCTCACCCTGGCGTCACAAGTGACTGGGTTAATATTAACCCCTCATATACCAACATCATACCATCCCTACCATACACCCCCCAAGGGCTACCACATATGTATATGTAGAAACTGACTGACTGCTATAAAGCTACATTAAGGAACTCATCCATGTAATTTTGGACTCAAAAATATCATGGTAGTAAAAGATGGGCATGTTAAGAGATTATATATACATGCTGGCAAATACACAAAAGCAGAAAACCACAATATGGTGTATGTTTGTGTAAGAATGTAAGATCTGTGACAGGATAATTACAGTAGGACATGCGAGCCCTCCACACTTGACTTTGGCGCGACTGATACATCAGTTGTCCTTACGTTGCATTGCTGAAGCCAATTAATTCGTTTCCTGCCATCTTTTTCAGAAACTGCATGACCTTAGGAACAGAAAAATTGTGAGAAACATTAAAACGCTGTTATTTTCCCCTGCCCTCTTGCTAAGAATTGCAGCATATCACTAAACCCCCTTTAATGGAAATAATATGTATAGGGTTTTTCCCTTAAAGATTACCTGTCACCAAATCTTTTATGTGATGTTCCTTATGTAATTATAAGACACTTTGCTATTTACTTGCTGTAAAAATTCTCAACCTTTGTAAGTTTTTGATGTTCTGTTCCCTGCCACAAGTCAAACAGATAGTTTGGTCTCCTCCTGGCCTGGCAGGAGACCAAACTCAGGAAGTGCTTGAGGGGCATGGTGAGGTACAGCTCTCGCAGGCTTCAGTGACGTTGCACCTGCTGGGGAATGTCCACTTTCTCCTGCCGGGAGCTCACACAATGTGTGCAAGGGGAAAGGTATGATACAAAGCTTTTAAAACCTCAGAATTTTTTTTTTAAGGGCAGGGGGGGGGGGGGTGTTAGGAGTAGTTCGGGAATATAATCTGAGTTAGTTTAGAAAATATGGTTTGATGACAGGTACTCTTCAACTTGCTATATATGATTTTGTAATTCAACAAGTTTACGTGTACAGCCCCAATTAAAGCTATCGGCACAATATAAATAAGTAATGACAGAATTCACAATAGGAGAGCATAGAGTGGATCTCAGTAGGATTTTACAACTACATTTGTGGTAAACATTAGCAAACTGGCATAACAGTAGGCTGACATACTGTATACCACGGCAGCCACGCCTTTGAGTCCCACAAAAAAACTGCAAACAGTTTTGCTTGTAGTAGTAGAGATATGATGGCACTCACCACTTCTTGCTTTTCTTTCTTCTTTATTAGAAGTTCTTCATAATTCCGGGGGGGGGGGGGGGGGGGGGGGGAGGAGACACACATAGTGGAAGGGGGGGTACAATACAAAAGACTACAGCACCATTTTTCACTTGCTTGCGCTTTGTCGAGCCTGAGGCCCAACGAAGCACAAGTGTGAAACAGCGCTGTAGCCTTTTGTGTTGTACCCCCCTTCCACTGTGTGTTCCTCCCCCCCGGAATTATGAGGAACTTCTAATAAAGAAGAAAGAAAAGCAAGAAGTGGTGAGTGCCATCATATCTCTATTACTACAAGAAAGATTATCAAAATCTATTATATATATATATATATATATATATATATATATATATATATATATGGCTGAGCACCGCTAGTCTGCTATATTCAGCACAAGTTAGCTTGCATACAACCTTAGCCGTAAATCCAGTTGGGTACCAGTAGCGGCTGTGCCGGATTTCTATGCTATCTTCTTGTACTTTTAGACTATGTTGGGCCCATTGAACAAAATAAATCTGGCACGTGCGCAGCTGTTGTATTCATTTGCATACCAATCTGCCGGTTTGTTGAGATATACCACAAAAGTAGAGAAGTTTTAAGTGTGAAAATACCTTTATTTTGCAGACCAAGATGGCTGTTTTAATCAAATGATTGACAGAATAGGTGATAAATGAGGTGGAGGCAAAGGTAGGGCTTGGTCACTGAACTTGTAACAGATATGTCTATGAAACTACACGCCAATGTAGATATTGTGGTTTGTCCCAATTTTAGGACAATCAGTTTGCTTATCACTTCGCAAAAAGTGTCAGGGCATGCTGCAACAATGTATGATTTCCTATGTATGTATCTTAGTTTAGATTGTTAGGAGAATTTGTTAGGAGAATTTAGCAATCGGGATGTGAAAGCAAATTTATTAAAGCAAATCTGTCGCATGAAAAATACATATGAAACCACTGGCACATACTGTTCAGTTAAAGGATACAGATAATGTATGTGAATCCCGTAGATGAGTTTTTTTTTTTTTTTTAATCTCACGAGAA
This sequence comes from Hyla sarda, assembly GCF_029499605.1. Taxonomy (NCBI): domain Eukaryota; kingdom Metazoa; phylum Chordata; class Amphibia; order Anura; family Hylidae; genus Hyla; species Hyla sarda. Next base: position 85,986,106 of record NC_079190.1, read on the forward strand.
ATGCATTTTCTGGCCTGTTGTAGTGTCAGAGAGACATGACCTAGGGTCTTCTGTGCCCCAGGGCAGCAATCCCTTTGTGCTGTAAATCAGCCCCCCTCCCTTCTCAACCATTGACAGACAGGGTTGACTTGGCTTGTATCGCCAAACCTCACTGAAGCCATGTGAAACTACAGTGCAGGACTTCAACAAGGCTCGATGGTGTAAGTTGAGCCTGGCTGGCCAGTCAGTGGATGGAGGGCAGTGATGTACAGTACAAAGGCTCTGTGGCACTAGTGCACACAAGACCCTAGGCCATGCCTCTCTAACACAACGGGCCATAAATGTATTTTTTAGGCAAAATGAACACTCGCCCACAGGATTCACAGACATCGCCTGTATCCTTCTATTAAAGATTATGTTACAATGCCAGTGACCTCATATGCATTATTCATGTGACAGCTTTGCTTAAAATATGAATCAACGCTCTAAGATGAAACAATCCATAACATGTTTGTAACTGGAATCCTTTCAAAGAATGTCTAGATATTGTTAAAATGTGTTATGTTGCACCTTGTGTTATTTTAATTCCATCTCTGAACATCTAGTTCATATGTGCCTGTGGTCACATGCTCAGTAGCTCTGTACCCCCATTTCTACCCCACTTAAGATAATCCACATAAGAGTAATAGAGAGTTTACTGCTATTGTGCAGGCCAGCCAATAAGTATCAGTACATTAGCAGCAGCTTCTTCTCACCGGCACGGCACACATTAGGTGGACAGATGTAACTATAGGGGTAGCAGTCATAACCGGGTCCTGCTGCCTGAGGAGGCCAAAATGCCCCTCTGCAACATAAGAAAACACCAGAATTATGAATGGCACATTGTAGTGGGGCCATGTTTTAGATTTCCAGGAAATTCAATTTACACCCCTGGTTAACATATCCTTAAAATGAAGGCATTGTATAAATAATAGCAATGTGCTGTAGGTAACTGGCTATTAGCAACCTTTGTATTGCAATTGTGCTGAGCTGTCTATAAAGACAGGGTGCTGTGAGGACAGGTTTACATGTCTTGTAATATAATAGATGGAAGCTTTCATCTTCTCCTTGTATGGAGAGGTTTTAGATGAAAGTCTGCCGACTGCCTAACCAGTCAGTACAAGAACCAAGAAGAATAGGACAACTGTTTCACACACATGTGCTAAAGAAAAAACAAAACCAATGGTACGAGTAATGTATAGACCCATACCTACCAACAGCCCTGACTTGGAGGGGACTCTATAGCTTAATAACCAGCAACAGTTTTTGAAAGGGGGCAGGATTCCTGGGGCACCCTATCTTTGACAGGTATTTCCCTATACAGAAGTACCTGTTAATTATAGTGAGCTAGATGGGAATCCACAGGGAAAATGGCAAGTAGACAGTCCCCCCTGAGCCTGGCACAATACACTGGCTGCGACTTAGTGTTAAAGCTTAGTGTTAAAGCTTAGCTGTTGTTTAAGCTCTTTCCTCTAAGTTAAAACAGTGATGAGAAACTTTGTGATGCACCTTGTAATAAGGCTTCAGAAAGGCAGAGATAAAGATGACACTGTTGCCGTTCTTTCTTAGTGCAGGATTTGCAGCTATACTGCTCATTAATGCTTTACAATGTCCTCCATGTTGCTGCAGCTCCTGAAGGTGTACTATAGAGCTATACAGGTGAACAGGCATGTGTGCAGTGCATGGGAGACTGCATAGGCAAAAACTGCTGATAATGAATATATTTCATATAATAGCCAAAAATAGTGTTATTTTATGTGCATACTCAACTGCTAAAAAGACAGATAGGCCAGTTTCACAAATTGGCTTTTTTTTTTGCCATTTACAGCCTTCTTTACATTGTTTGAACATGGCCTAAAGTTTTTTTTCTCTAGAACAAAAGCAGCATGATCATGGAATCTATCAATAATTTATGCTATTTGTTGCTTCGCTCCCTTTAGGATTATTCATATAAATTAGAGTGATTGAAATAGAGAGTACATACCAAATGTATATAGTTAAATGTAAGTCCAAAGCTGCTCTTCCACCTGATCTGTACAGATTGGTACAGAGAGACGCAGCTGATGCTGGATGGTATAGTTGCCACGACAACCGAATGATGCCCAGCAAGTTCCACGCACGAGCCCCTTTCTGATAAATGGAGCTCGTGCATGGAACTTGCTGAGTAGATTGGGCCAGAGAGCGGCTTTAGACTCACACTTTAAGGGTATGTTCTGACATTATCCTGCGTATATTTGATGTGCAGGATTTTTTGCTGCAGATTTGATACTGTGTTCAGTTATTTAGTTTCATTGAAATCTGCAGCATAAAATGTACAGATTCAAATCCTGTGCATCAAATATGCTCAGGATACTGTACTTGTGAATTGATCCTAAAGGCAGGTTTACACATGCATATTTTGCGGCAGATTTTCTGCAGCTGATTTTGCTACTGCAGAAGCTTTTACTACCTAATGGGTCCACAGCAAAATATGCACGTGTGAATGTACACTAATAGTGGATACAATTCATGTGGAAATCAATATCTGAGTCTTTCCCATACTAAATGAACATTTGTAGAAACCATTATTAATAGCAAATAACAAATGGACCCAATATACTGGAGGATAAATAATGTGAAATACTTACATAATCAAACTTTTCAGCCTTATTAGCTCCTTGCTAAAAAAAAAAAAAAAAAAAAAAAAAAAAAAAAAAACATTATAAAAAGCAGAATATGTCAAGTCAGCACTATCTTTATCACCACTATTCTGGTTTTTGGGCAGTAAAGGGACCAGATAAAGAAGGACCTGCACTGTTTCGCCAAAAGAATTAAAAGGGTACTCTGGTGAAAACCTTTTTTCTTTTAAATCAACTGGTGGCAGAAAGTTAAACATATTTGTAAATTACTTCTATTAAAAAATCTTAATCCTTCCTGTACTTATTAGCTGCTGAATCCTACAGCGGAAATTCTTTTCTTTTTGGAATGCTCTCTGATGACATCACGAGCACAGTTCTCTCTGCTGACGTTGTTATAATAATAATAATGCTTTATTTATTGTTGTCCTTAGTGGCATTTGAACCCAAGTCCCCAGCACTGCAAGGCAGCAGTGCTAACCACTGAGCCACCATGCTGCCCTTAGCATACATCTAATATCCACGGTTGCTAAAATGGACAGAGATGTCAGCAGATAGCACTGTGCTTGTAATGTCATCAGTGTTCCAAAAAGAAAGGAATTTCCTCTGTAGCATTCAGCAGCTAATAAGTACTGGAAGGATTAAGATTATTTAATAGAAGTAATTTACAAATATGTTTAACTTTCTGCCACCAGTTGATTTAAAAGAAAAAAGGTTTTCACCGGAGTTCCCCTTTAACTTGTTCATTCTTATGGTGGAATACATTTCCGTCTATTAGGACCGGCAATGTCTGTGCAGCAGGCCACCTTCGAAATCTTCGCCTGGAAACATTCTGTAGTATAAACGCAGCCTAAAGGTAATGCATGCCTGCACAAACAAGCTGGTTTACTATTGAGCTCTATAGAACTCAAATGGTAAAAAATAAGTCCATCTTTTATCTGTAAATTAGCAGTTTCATGGGTGAAAAAAACTGTTCAAGTATCGATGCGTGAACGTAGCTTGACTGTGATTATTCTCTGGTAACTCCCTCACTGCAGCTGTATTTTATCTATGCAACTTTACAATATGTCTGCTGGTAAACATGCATGAAAGTTTCCAGTCTTATTCAGCCCTCTTATAATACAGGGTGGGCCATTTCTATGGCTACACCTTAATAAAATGGGAATGGTTGGTGATATTAACTTCCTGTTTGTGGCACATTAGTATATGTGAGGGGGGAAACTTTTCAAAATGGGTGGTGACCATGGCGGCCATTTTGAAGTTGTGAAGTGTGAAGAGTGGGAGAAGAGGGTTGCATTGACAATCCAACACAATGGGCAGCACATTGAACACATTTTATAAGTGGTCAGAAACTTGTAAATAACTCATGAAAGAATAAAGTTATGTTAAAACCAAGCACATCATTGTTTTTCTTGTGAAATTCCCAATAAGTTTGATGTGTCACATGACCCTCTTCCTATTGAAAAAACTAAAGTTGGATTCAAAATGGCCGACTTTAAAATGGCCGCCATGGTCGCCACCCATCTTGAAAAGTTTCCCCCCCTCCCTCACATATACTAATGTGCCACAAACAGGAAGTTCATATCATCAACCATTCACATTTTATTAAGTTATATCCATATAAATTGCCCACCCTGTATTTTACTACTGGTTAGACCCCCTTACTGCAGTTTCACTGCAGACACAAAAACTAAAAAAGATACAGGGGGTATTTACTAACTAGCATTTTTTTGGCACGGTGCACATTAGCAAAGCTCGGCCCATTTTGGGTCCACTGCTATTTTATATGAATGTCAGCAAAATAATATATCATAAGGTTCTACTAAGTACATCCTGACAATTGGTGACAGATACACTGTTACATACCGTATGTAGAATGTTTTTAAATTACATTTCTGCTCTCATTGAAAAGGTTAATTTTAAGTGTGCGCAGTTTATATACTGCTTCAGTATTTTTGAAATGCTATTGTTCAATACATTTAAATGTATGCCTTATAATTTTATACATATTCAATTAGGTTCCTTAGACTCTGTGTTAGGAGTTACACACTTCTTGGATGAGGAATTTCTTAGTACTGCTCTATCCAATATATCTGATCTACGTACCCATCGCCCTGTTCTGTAAGCTATGTAAAAAACACTGCCATACTTACTTTAATCAATGAACAACTCACAATCGCTCCGGCATTTACCATAGGGTTGTGTGGTTTGTCTATAAAAAAAGAACATATATCAGTCGATGATTACAAGTAAGAACTTTAAGCCATCTAAGATGGAACAGAGATTGGTACTTTTAAAATGAATACTATTTTGAGTGATCATGAATGTACAATGTATGCCACCAGAAGGCCCTGCACAAGCACGATCAGCATTTGGTAATGAAGTTCCAGTCAGTACAGACAGGGAAACAACACAAAACAGAATCTTGTTTTTAAGGCTTTCTTACATCACTGTCGGAAAAGGAGATTACTCTTTTTTTTGTAACAGAGACAGAACGATCAACACACAAATATAAAATAAATAGGGTAGGTTGGGGGGGGGGGGGGCAGAAGCAATCCCAATGCCTGGGTTCCTCCAACGGCAAAGGGAGGAAAGCACATTGGGACAGATTTATCAAAACCTGCATAGAGGAAAAGTTGACCAGTTGCTCATAGCAACCAATCAGATCGCTCCTTTCATTTTCAAAAAAGCCTCTGAAAATTAGCAATCTAATTGGTTGCTATGGGCAACTGGTTAAGTTTTCTGCTACACAGATTTTGATAAATCTCCCTCATTGTTCTCCATTATTAGCGGTTCTTACCACCCAGTTGGTTTCTCAGGTTTAGCGGAGCCAAAACAGGCAAAAAAAAAAAAAAAAAAGACAGCATGGATGACAGAAATGTACAGTAGGGGGATGTGCTTTCATTGGGGAGAGAAGACGTGTTGGTTGAAGAGGGAACGTGGGTGACATTGTCCTGTCAACAGGGAGGGAATATGTTGCCAAATTTTTTTCAGCATTTTAACTGGTTCTAAAGAGCTAATATAACACATATAGACATAGTCACATAAAGGCAATTGTGATCTGCTGTGGGATTTTACCTTCCTTCGCCACCATAGTACTGTAATCCTATTCCCCGCTTGGTGCTGTATACTTTGGTAAACCCATTCACCATAATAGACTAAACATTTGGGCTATTTCCCAAATGTGTGCATTTTTCTGTGAGACCCAAAATCATGGCTCACTACACTTTTGAGTCTTACAAATAAAAAGTATAAATTAAAGGAAATGGAATAAAATAGTGACCAGTAGACTGCATTCGGTTTATGAAAGTCAGTCGGCCTCCTGCAGGTATGCCATGCTTTATATATGGTATCACAACGTACAACACAGTGACATACAGCCCAAACATGATATAGACCAAGGCTTTACCTTTAGTTCCAAATAGGTGAAAGTATGAGAAACAATAAACATTTTTATATTTACATACATAGGGTTTGAAAATACATTTCTTAGCTATATACAGTATTTCATTTAAGTGATTCCACCCCTCACATTTTTGTACATATTTTATTATATCTTTTCATGTGACAGCACTGAAGAAATGTAAAGTAGTGCACAGCCTGTATAACAGTGTTTAATGTTGTGTCCCTGATCTAAAAAGTTTTTCGACATGAAACTTCTCCTTAAATGTCTAAACCTTGGCAACAAAAGTGAGTACACCCCTAAGTGCAAATGTCCAAATTGAGCCCAATTAGCAATTTTCTTTCCCCGGTGTCAAGGGACTCATTAGCGTTACAAGGTGTCAGGTGTGAATGGGAGCAGGTGTCTTAAAATTTGTGTTATCACTCTCACACTCTCTAATACTGATCAATGGATCTGTATCAAAGAACTTTATGAGAATATAAAAAAAAACAATTGTTGCTCTATATAAAGATGGCATAGACTAAGAAGATTGCCAAGGCTCTGAAAATGAGCTGCAGCACAGTGGGTAAGACCATACAGTGGTTTCACAGGACAGGTTTTATTTAGAACAGGCCTCGCAAAGAAGTTGAGTGCATGTGCTCAGTGTTATATCCAAATGTTGTCTTTGAGAAACAGACATATGAGTGCTGCCAGCATTGCTGCAGAGGTTAAAGGGGTACTCCACTGGAAAACATTTTCTTTTAAATCAACTGGTTCCAGAAAGTTAAACAGATTTGTAAATTACTTCTAATAAAAAAAATCTTAATCTTTCCAGTACTTACAAGCTGCTGTATGTTCCAGAGGAAGTTATTTTCTTTTGGAATTTCCTTTCTGTCTGACCACAGTGTTCTCTGCTGACACATCTGTCCATGTCAGGAACTGTCCAGAGCAGGACAGGTTTTCTATGGGGATTTTCTCCTTGTCTGGACAGTTCCTGAATATGTTACAGAGGTGTCAGCAGAGAGCACTGTGGTCAGGCAGAAAAAAAATAAAGAACTTTCTGTGTAGTATACAACAGCTGTTAAGTACCTGAAAGATTAAGATTTTCAAAAAGAAGTAATTTACAAATCTGTTTAACTTTCTGGCACCAATTAATAAAAAAAAAAAAAACATTTTTCCACCCCTCCCCTTTAAAGTAGTGGAAGGGTGGAGGGGTCAGCCTGTTAATGCTTAGATCAAATGCTGCACACTGCATCAAATTGGTTTGCATGGCTGTCACCACAGAAGGAAGCTTCTTCTAAAGATGAAGCACAAGAAAGTGCACAAACTGTTTGCTGAAGACAACCAGACTAAGGACATGGATTACTGGAACCATGTCATGTTGTTTGATGAGACCAGAATACATTTCTTTTGTTCAGATGGTGTCAAGCGTGTGTCGTGACCACAAGGTGAAGAATACAAAAACTGGTGATTCTTGCTTACAGTCAAGCATGGTGGTGGGAGTGTCATGGTCGGGGCCCCTGCTCTGGGTGCTGCTGATTCTGGGGAGCTACAGTTCATTGAGGAAACTATACAGTGGGGCAAAAAATTATTTAGTCAACCACCAATTATGCAAGTTCTCCCACTTAAAAAGATGAGAGAGGCCTGTCATTTTCATCATAGATATACCTCAACTATGAGAGACATGATGAAAAACAAAAACCATAAAATCACAATGTTTGATTTTTAAAGAATTTATTTGCAAATGATGGTGGAAAATAAGTATTTGGTCAATATCAAAAGTTCATCTCAATACTTTGTTATATACCCTTTGTTGGCAATGACAGAGGTCAAACGTTCACAAGGTTTTCACTCATTGTTGCTGGTATTTTGGCCCAGTCCTCCATACAAATCTCCTCTAGAGCAGTGATGTTTTGAGGTGGTCGCTGGGCAACACAGATTTTCAACTCCCTCCAAAAGGTTTTCTATGGGGTTGAGATCCGGAGACTACTAGGCTACTCCAGGACCTTGAAATGCTTCTTATGAAACCACTCATTCATTGCTTGGGCATTGTATTTGGGATCATTGTCATGCTGAAAGACCCAGCCACGTTTCATCTTCAATGCCCTTGCTGATGGAAGGAGGTTTTCACTCAAAATCTCATGATACATGGCCCCATTCATTCTTTCCTTTACACGTATCAGTCGTCTTGTTCCCTTTGCTGAAAAACAGCCCCAAAGCATGATGTTTCCACCCCCATGTTTCATAGTAAGTATGGTGTTTTTTGGATGCAACTCAGCATTCTTTCTCCTCCAAACATGGCGAGTTGAGTTTTTACCAAAAAGTTCTATTTTGGTTTCATCTGACCATATGACATTCTACCACATCTCTTCTGGATCATCCAAATACTCTCTAGGAAACTTCAGAGGGGCCCAGACATGTACTGGCTTAAGCAGGGGGACACATCTGGCACTGCATGAGTTAAGCCGCTGGCGGCGTAGTGTGTTAGCCAGCTTTCTGCAGGTCATTCACTATGTCCCTCCGTGTGGTTCTGGCATTTTTGCTCACTGTTCTTGAGATTATTTTGACATCACGGGGTGAGATCTTATGTGAAGCATCAGATCAAGGGAGATTATCAGTGGTCTTGTATGGCTTCCATTTTCTAATAATTGTTCCCACAGTTGATTTCTTCACACCAAGCTGCTTGCCTATTGCAGATAAAGTCTTCCCAGCCCGATGCAGGTGTACAATTTTGTTTCCAGTGTCCTTCAACAGCTCTTTGGTCTTGGCCATAGTGAAGTTTGGAGTGTGACTGTTTGAGGTTGTGGACAGGTCTCTTTTATACTGATAACAAGTTCAAACTGGTGCCATTAATACAGGTAATGACTGAAGGACTGAGGAGACTCTTAAAGAAGAATTTACAGGTCTGTGAGAGCCAGAAATCTTGCTTGTTTGTAGGTGACCAAATACTTATTTTCCACCATAATTTGCATATAAAATCTTTAAAAATCCAGACAATATGATTTTATGGATTTTTTTTCTCATTATGTCTCTCATAGTTGAGGTATACCTATGATGAAAATTACAGAACTTGCACTATTGGTGGCTGACTAAATACTTTTTTGCCCCACTGTAAATGCCAACATGTACTGTGACATACTGAAGAGGAGCATGATCCCTTCCCTTCAGAGACTGGGCCACAGGGCAGTATTCCAACATGATAATGACCCCAAACACATCTCCAAGATGACTACTCCTTGCTAAGTAGCAAAGAATAAAGGTGATGGACTGGTCAAACATGTCTCCATTCCAAAACCCTATTGATCATCTTTGGGGTATCCTCAAATGGAAGGTGGGGGAGCCCAAGGTCTCTAACATCCACCAGCTCAGTGATGTCATCATGGAGGAGTGGAAGAGAACTCCAGTGACAACCTGTGAAGCTCTGGTGAACTCCATGCCCAAGAGGCTTAAGGCAGTGCTGGAAAATAATGATGACCACACAAAATATTAACACTTTGGGCCCAATTTGGACATTTCCACTTAGGAGTATTCTCACTATGTGAAACATATAACATTTTTATTTTACTGCCAATAGAGCTGTATAAATCCTTGTTTTTTTTTTATTAGCTGGGCTATAGTATTTTTTGTACCATTTTAATATGCATGTGACATTTTTTTTTATGGGGAAAGAGGTTACGAAAAAGTTTGTCCAACAATTCTTTACATAATATATTACTTTTGTACAGTGTCAGCTGTAATATACAGCTGATAACAGATACATATTGAGTGGGCTTAGCTCCTGATCCTACTCCATATATCTTCTGTGGCTTCTGCCATACTTGTAGGGCACATGATACTAAGCAGCAGGCTTTACTATGTGTTAATTTGATGACTTGCATAATACTCGTCAACAATTCTGTAGAGTGTCAGTTGTATTATACAGCCAACACCTGCTGTGTATGGAGTGGGCTCAGCTCCTAAACCTGCTCCATGTATCCTCTGGCACTTTAACCGTACATGTAGGGCAGATGGCACCATAGGGTTAATGGTCAGCAAGAAACTTGAAGAAAAAAAATTCCACTGTATGGGCATTAGGATTGGTATTAGTGAAGGATTGTATTATGGGGACATAACATTTTATGCTTGTTTTAGCCTGCAGACACCAGGGAAAGCAACTGTAGCTACACAGATCTATTGATGTTTTCTTGTTAGGTCACGTTCCAATGTTAGGAACTGGATTACCAGGTTGTAGCTTATACTACAAATACCTAACCTTCTCACTCACACATACGGAGACAGTTTTGGTCGGGCGAAGTTAAGATTTTTCCAGCAACTACTCTTAGCTCACTGTAACTAGTTTGAGCTAAAACAATGTTGAATTGATGTTACACAATGCATGCAGTATGTGTTAAAGAGGCTTTCCAGGACATTTCCATTGATGGCCTATTATTAGAATAGACCATCAATATTTGATAGGTGAGGATTGGACACTAGACACCCCACCCAGTCAGATGTTTCCCATAGCCATGGTGCTCACATACACAGTGAATAAAGCCGATAGCAGACAGTTTATTACACTGTATAGTGGCCATGCTGAATTACTGCCGCTCAGTATCTGTTGACTTCAATGGGAGGTGAGCTGCAGTAACCTAGCACAGCCACTATAAAGTGTATGTAGCTGTCTGCTTTTGGCTGTGTTCTCTGTACAAGGGGAGTGGCTGCCAGGTATCAAAATCCCACCAATCAAATATTCATGAGACTGCAAAAGGATTTGTTTCCTAGCAGTCTTCTAGTCCTCAAACTGAAACCACATGGTGAGTAAGCGTTGCCATCTGTTCACACTGTGGTGCCGTGTCTGTGGGGTTGCACGGCCCAGAGATAGGGCTAGGTCTAGCAGTACTGGGGGCTGCTTGGCTACTGATCTGTTCCCCGTATGCACACTGGTGTTGTGGCCGTGGTCACCGCCCAACACTACGCCATTTTAAGTTAGGGATGTTAGGAACCTACTCTGCCCGCGTGGGCGTGACATGGCAAGTAAGCTTGCACATTTTAATCAAAACTCACACTAACAACCTGTTAGTTTTATAATTATAATGAATAGCAAATGATCTTTGTACAAGACCCTGAAATGTGGCCTTGTCTGTTTTTCTACATTTATGTCACATTTTGAGTGGTCTACTCATCATCATTTATTTCATTCTAAGTTTGTATAGGGAAATCTAGAATGTTACAAGCAGCTCCTAGGAGGATTCCAGTTGTTACTTCCTAAAACATTGGTCAACAGGGGGAGATTTCCATGTTATGTCATGAAGTGATAATTTTCCCTTTATTATGTGTCCAGGTAGTGACTTTTTGGCAGTACACCTGCCGAATCTCAGTTACCAAGGCTCCATGTCCCAGATGATAAAAAGAGTAACAGTGGAGCCAAGTAGTAGGATCAAGTACAAGGATCAAGGGTTCCTCCAAATCTCACAAATGATTCTAGGTAGTGGGGGAACCGAGGCATCAGAAAACAGAAAAAAAAATTCCCATCAAATTCCACAATCGGAGACAAAATGTAATGCCAATTGTTGCCACCTGCCGACGTGCAGCATGTCTAGGCACTTACTGCCACCCTGCCGTATTCTCTGCTTGACCCCCCCCCCCCCCCCGCGCTGTCAGCTCCGGGCTTCCTTCTCTGGCGGCTCTCCTGCAGCTTTACCCATGACTGCAGTTCCTGGTCTGTCCTCAGGGGATTTGCGCATGCACTGGATCCAACTGAAAGGGCCAGTTTGTGCTTCTGTAATGGGTCTTCCACCAATCTCTTGCTAGCATTACCTATTTAAGGCTGCTCTGCTCGCTTACCCATGTCTGAGCAATATTGTAATTTTAATTGCCATAGAGAAGGTGAGTGCTCCTGGTCTGCTATGCTGTATCTGACCTGTTCCTGTTTACCTGATGTAGCCTCTGCCTGACCCTTGTGTAACTTGCTGACTCTCCTGTGCATAGCCTGAATTGTGAACACTAAACTCGAGCCAGCATCTAGCCAGTGATTAATTCTGTTGCTATTAGAACATCTTTAGCTCTGCTACATCTATGCCTTGAAGCTGCTTAACCCTTGCTAGGCTGAATCTCCTGCTGCTGAGCAATACCACCTATTGCAGTTTCCTTTTGCTACTGACTGTTTACCCACACTGGATTGTGCTGTGTCTCCTGTTATTACCATTAGGCTGCTGAACTCTTGCAGCCGCCTCACTTTTGCCTTTAACCTCGGTACCTGGCATTGGGGCTTTCTGGTTACCTGTCCAGCTGTTCCCTATAACATGACCACTCTTGGGGCAGCTACCTTGTATCCTGTAACAGCAGAGTTCCAGCTTCTGCATCCTGGAACAGGCTAAGGGTTGAAAACCTAGAGGATACCCTCTCTCTAGTTTGGTCTTAAGTCAATCAGGTAAGGTTTAAACAAAGGGTCTGCATCCTTTGGGGGCACTACACAAATTATATCAGTCTAACACAATGAACTATAATTAAAAATAAAGTGGGAAGGGAGTTGGTGATCAATAAGCTCCTGAATACTGCCTCTAAGGGGTGTATCACCTTTACCAGTAAGTGGGTGGGCAGGGCAATTCCTGTGGGGATGACACCATTGTCATAGGAACAAGCAAGCCGGTGATGACTGGGGACTGCAAGGATTCAAATGGCAGCTGCAGGGGATTGGGGAGGTAAATCATATCTATAACATATATAGAGATATATATATATCTATATATAGATATATAATTCTTTTATAAGACCTCATATGACCAGAGCTTGTTAAGATATAAAAAGCTGAGCTGTGATTGGTTGTTATGGCCAAAACCAGACATTTTTGGTTTAAGGCAGATTGATAAATCTGGGCCAATGTCTGTAATAGAGGAAAACAAGAACGTGCTAATCAACATATGATCAAGTCTATGGCCGAGTAAAAAGAATCTGAATGGGTTGTAGGGTGAAGAAGATGCCAGGGGTCACAAATAATGAGTTGAATAAAGCTGTTAAGAATCATAAGGAGAGTGATAGTTGACGCCTGACTTGTCTAAAGTGAGATCAATAGATCTCCTGACACTATGAGGTTAGAGGATTTCTGTGAGTACAAGAATTATGTGTTCGGGGTGTTGGGTACATATACAGTACATGAAGTTTAGATATCTCAGTTTCTGCCACATTTATACACAGTAATAAATATCAACCTTCAAGTGTGGAGGATGGGACATGGCAAGCTTTATGAATAACAATATCAACACCCTTTGTATTCCATTATATGGGGTTGATGACAATGTTCCAACCATGGTGCTTTAAGTTCTTGTTTTCAGATTTGTTTCATGGAGCAATTAATATGGGGCGAAACATGTTTTAGGTATGTTAGAATCTTTTTGTTTAACTGAAGTAATACATTTAGCTCTGCCATGTTCCATAACAACTGTTTTGAAGTGGTTGAAGTAGTGGGAGCATTTGTGTCATACTGCGAGACACTCATCTGTCTACATAAACAAGGATCCACATATGGTCAAAGACTGCATTAGTTGGAGGACCAACCTCATCCCAGCGAGCAGAGAGGCATCTCCAAACTTGAAGACATGCATATGGATAGGACCCAAAGGCCTGGGGAAGGGATAAGGGGAAATGGGGAACTGAAACGACAGTTAGAACCACATATAAGTGTCAGCCACGTTAGTGTGGTAAAATTTCACACAACAACAATAGGTAAGAAAAGCATTTCAGTTCCTAAAAACCCATCATCTAAGAATAACACATTTTAAACAATCAAGGAGGAATTTCCTCTGAACCCCTCAAGCAACAGTTACTACTATTCAAAAGAAGAAACCAAATTGTTGTTGTCCCAAAGATGAGAGAAACTGGTTAATTCCCTCATTCATGAAGCTAAAATGATTATTGCAAGAGTCAGGCTGTCAGATAATACTATGTGATATCAATGGTGACCAAGGTGGACTGGATACAGAATAGGGAATCTGTGATGATGTAATGCCAGTATCTGCAAACTGAGAATCATTCTTTCCTCTTTAAGGAATCTGATACTGGAAGATTTTGGAAAATGAGGATCATGGTCTCTGTTCCTTCTTTTTTTAATATGCTGTTAGAATCTATTCCTGTTTGGAATTGGACATGAGCCATAACTGGCCTCTGTCTAGGTTGGTCAGAACCCAATTTATGGGCCTTTTCAATGGCCAGGGCAGACAGCTCTAGTTGTATCTGAAGATTCAACAGTAATGATACTGTAAGGAAGTGGGTGCGTGCTTCTTCCCTGATTGACTCTGTTATACCCACAAATCTTAAATGGACACTGTCAGATTCAAAAATGTTTTATGTTGTACATCTTAGCAAAACATTAACCTTTCTAATATACAGTACTTCATAAGAAAATGTTATTTCCTTTTTATAGAAATCATGGCTTATAAAATCATGGATTTGTCCAAGCTGAAGCACAGGCATGGACAAAAACCAGTAAGTGAGGATGGGCTAGTACTCCTCTGTGCTCTCTCCTGTCTGATAGCACTCCTCTGTGCTCTCTCCTGTCTGATAGCACTCCTCTGTGCTCTCTCCTGTCTGATAGGACTCCTCTGTGCTCTCTCCTGTCTGATAGGACTCCTCTGTCCTCTCTCCTGTCTGATAGTACTCCTCTGTGCTCTCTCCTGTCTGATAGCACTCCTCTGTGCTCTCTCCTGTCTGATAGGACTCCTCTGTGCTCTCTCCTGTCTGATAGGACTCCTCTGTCCTCTCTCCTGTCTGATAGTACTCCTCTGTGCTCTCTCCTGTCTGATAGCACTCCTCTATGCTCTCTCCTGTCTGATAGGACTCCTCTGTGCTCTCTCCTGTCTGATAGGACTCCTCTGTGCTCTCTCCTGTCTGATAGCACTCCTCTATGCTCTCTCCTGTCTGCTAGTACTCCTCTGTGCTCTCTCCTGGGGGGGGGGACTATATATATTTTTTCATATCAACTGGTGGCAGAAAGTTAAACAGGTTTTTAAATTACTTCTGTTAAAAAAATCTTAAGCCTTCCAGTACTTATCAGCTGCTGTATGCTCCAGAGGAAGTTGAGTTGTTCTTTTCTGTCTGACCACAGTGCTCTCTGCTGAAGCCTCTGTCCATGTCAGGAACTTTCTGCAGCAGGATAGGTTTGCTATGGGGATTTGTTTCTACTATGGACAGTTCATGACACGGACAGAGGTGTTAGCAGAGAGTGGTCAGACAGAAAAGAACAACTCAACTTCCTCTGGAGCATACAGCAGCTGATATATACTGAAAGGATTAAGATTTTTAGTAGAAGTCATTTACAAATCTGTTTAACTTTCTGGAGCCAGTTGATATGAAAAAAATATAGTTTTACCTCTTTAATGTTTTGCCAAGATGTACAACCTATAAAATGTTTTTGAATCTGACAGTGCCAATTTAAGTTATTGTAGTGACATTTGTTTTTAAGGCCTTCTATTTTGTCTTATATTTGACAAATCATGATTACAAATACGACAGGTGTACTGGCACAAGTCCCATTTACTTCTATGGCTGTAACATTGTGAACTAGTGAGTATGTTCGGGTCATTTTCTGAATGCTTATTTGTATTTTCTGGGACTTAACACTACACTTTTGAGTCCTGGAAAATATATGTGTATGTTCGGGAAATGACCTGAACATTATCACTAGCTGAATTTGTTCAGGCTATTAAAGTCAATGGGGACAGTACGTGCAAATATATATTGAAATTCTATTTTGACAGGTTGCCATTGTATGCATATTGCAGAATTGTGATGTGGACTATGAAGTCATGGGGTGTGTATGTGCACCTGGTGCAGTAAAGTCCATATATTTTACCACAAAACCTCAGTAGAATGTCCGAGTTTGTGCAAAGTCAAGGCAATGCCAAGGCATTTTGCATAAGAAATTTGATATGACCACACAGAGTATTTATATAGGTAATTAATAGATATAAATATAAGAGAGTCTTTTGCTGTTATCAAAAACCCTCCATACTGGTAAAATTAACCTGGTTTATTTTCAACATTTTTCCTTAAAGGGGTACTTCCCTGGAAAACCTTTTTTTATTTTATTTATTTTTTTATCAACTGGTGTGAGAAAGTTAAACAGATTTGTAAATGACTTCTATTTAAAAATCTTATCCCTTCCAGTACTTATCAGCTGCTGTATGCTCCACAGGAATTTCTCTTCTTTTTGAATTTACTAACTGTCTGACCACAGTGCTCTCTACTGACACCTCTGTCCATATCAGGAACTGTCCGGAGCAGGATAGGTTTTCTATGGGGATTTGCACCTAATCTGGACAGTTCCTACTCTGGACAGCTGATAAGTACTGGAAGGATTAGGATTTTTAAATAGAAGTAATTTCCAAATCTGTTTAACTTTCTGGCACCAGTTGATTAAAAAAATATGTTTTCCAGAGGAGTACCCCTTTAAGTAAGGAACTTTTTTTGTTGCTTGGTGTTATAGTGTTAATTAAAGTGGCTTTAACTTTTCTTCTTAAAAACAAAAGAAAAAAATGAACCCTTTGTTTAAAGAAAAGAACACATTTCTCTTGTAGCTTGCTGCACATACTGTTATTGAGTTCATCTCCAACATTTGGTAGAGAATGTGGGCAATTTGTTCCTACAAGTCACAACAAGAAGAGTCAGAGGTGATCAGAAGCTGTATATGAACGTCCTGGCTGAAGGCAGCGGCAGGGTCTCCTAGCATGGAGGAGCGGATTAAACATTTAATGCATGAAAAATCTGCAACAGCTGAAAACTAGTGCCCAACAGCAAAATTATGCCCATATGGAGACAACGCAGGCCCAGCAAGAGACAAACCAACATCTTATAAAACAGATGGCTGCCATAACAGAAAAGGTCAGAGCTAAAGATTTTAAAACCCTCCCGAATCAATGATTCAGTGCCACTGACCGGAGTACTGTGACACATAATGACACCTGAGGGTGATGCTGAAGCTTTGTCTAAAGGGATAGAGAAAGAGAGGAATGGCCTCTAGAGCAATGGGCAGAAATGATGGCATCTTACTTAACTGGGGAACCTGAAAAGGCATACTATGATCTGACTCTGCAGGATACTAAGAAGGACAGCAAGCTCAAAGCTGGAATATATGTGCACATTGCACTTTTCTGCACACTATGTAATGGAATAAATACAATTGATCTGCATATTAGCTTATCATGCCTATGTTTCATTGCAGTATTCAAACCTACATCAGTTTGTTTATTGTCTTTTAGAGTACGTTCACATGGGTGTGTAAAAAGTTTTCTGCTGCGGGTTTGAGCCATGGCAGATTTTTTACAGCAAACCAAACCATGCCAACAACTTGTAGACCCTCCCGTAACCGTAGAGCCTGTACGTGCTGGAGGTGTCATGCCCCTGTCCGGTAGGGTTTAGAAGGAGCAGAGAAAAAAACTGGACAAAAGCAAACACTTCGAGAACTGGACATGGTTTTCAAGATTTATTGATTAAAATCAATAAATTCATTTACAGCTGCATAAAGTGTTTTCGAGCAAAAAGAAAAAAAATCCTTCTTTAGATGCAGGCCGATTCAGGAAGACTGGGCAGTCATGACCAGTTTGCCAGATTGTGGGCAGAGTCCTCTCCCCTTCTTTTTCAGCCACTCTGTGTAATGTTTATTGTACTTGGGTTTGTGTCTATGAATTGTAATTTCTCTACCAATTGTTAAAATATTGTCAGCCCATGGATTTGGTCAGTCAGGTATAGTCTGCTATAGGGCCCTATCAGACAGGCCAACACGCCTGAAACATAGAGGTTAGTGGGGAATGTATATGAGAAGAAGGCTTATCCCTTGTGAAGAGAACTATTGTATTGTGGAAAACTTGTCTAGAATTAAAATAGATTAGAATTTTCATGCAGAACACAGACCCGGCTTTGGTTTAGAAAGTAACTGAATATTTTTATTTGTCACTAAGAAGTTGTTAATGTAGATCCTGAGAATAGTATAAATCAGTAACTATAGGATACTGAATAGTTTAATTAACTAGAATTTGGGTCCAGGATTTACAAGTGGAGGATCACTCTCATACTCCATCGCAGGGTTTTAATAGAAAGAAAAGTGATCTAGCACAGTCTGGCTGTGTGAGAACTAGAGAATAAAAATGAAAACTTTATCTGTTCTTTAGTCTAGAAAAGCTGTGTAGGTGAGTTTTCTGATGTACCCTAACCTTTCAAACTTTTGAGATTAACTGGATCCATTGGGTTTGTTGGTCTGTGTATTGTTGTTTTATTCAGTAACAGTGTGGACTCTTTTTATGAGGTTTATTTTGGACTTTTACATCAGTTTTTATGCATTTTTTGTGATATATAAAGTGACCAAAAATCGGCAATTTTGACGTCATCTCAGCTGATCACCCCCCCCCACCCCCAAACCAACCTTAAATGTATTTAAGCACTTTTAGATCCTGTGATCGACTTTGATCATGGCACCTTAAGTGTTAATGCCAGACATTGGCAGGATCCCCAATGTCCATTAGTGGTTGATAGCAGCCATTATTCACCAGCTTTCAAACAAGCTTAGCTCCTGAGCTCGCATCAAAGCCCCGCAGCTGGCATGCTACATCGTGTGTCCTTCAGGGGTTGGGGGAGGGCAATTTAAATGTTTGCCATGGGGCCCAGCCTTTTCTAGTTATGCCTCTGGCTTCATATGTGTGTATATAATATGTATTTAGTGTTATATCTAGTGCTGGATCTGAAATGTGGATCAGGACAAAATTAAAAAAAATTCAGGCCCTGCAATATGTATAAAACCTTGTGTGATTTTTTTAAAAAACATATTTTATATTGAGATAAGTTATATATATATATGAAGAGTGATAACAAACACATTTAATAGCAAGACACACTGTGTTTGTACATGCATCAGATAGAGACTAATCCAACACTTTAGCACCCAGAGAATGTTTTATATATTGAAATCCTGGATGATCTCCTTCACATGAAGCAAATTATCATAGGACACAGATCACGTATTCCTCCAGCTAAAGCCTTGCCATATACATATCTGCCAGCAGATTTATGTTACTCAAACCACGGGAAGCATCATATCACGACTGGCTCCATCATTACTGAAAAGTAAGTTGTGCTCTAAAACCCTGTGGTGTTTAGAGAAAAACTTTTAGACTAAGTACCAAAAAGTTTTCAACCAAGCTGTGGCACAAGGGATGTGTCCAGAATACAGTCTCCCGGCTTCCCATTTGCCCGGCTTAGCTTGATTAATAGGTCTCTCTATATACATAGCTGAGCCAGGAGGGGGGAAGCCAAGGAGACCACCATATTGACACTTTCCTGGTGCCACGCTTCATAGTAAAACATACAGTACTTGTCACTGATGGAGGAGCCGGTTGGGCTTTGATGCTGCTCATGGTTTGGGCAGCAGAAATCTGCAGACAGACTCCCTGTTGTAAAAAGAAAAGGAAACACCTTTGAATTCATTCAATATGTATGTATAGTTAGTGAAAAGCCTGTATGCCAAGGTGCAAAGCAGAACATTCACTCTGTATAAATGGTTAATGCCTATTATCTTAATGGAAAGGGCTTAAATTGAAGATAATCTTGTCGGCACCTAACACACAAATATGTACTGTATAGACATTGGTGAATACACCCACTTTGCTTATAATTACCCTATAATTACAGATGCCTAATATTTCTCCTAAAATACAATTTGTCCAAGTTCACATGTCAGATAAATCACTGGTTGTAAGATGCTGTACTTCAATACAGTACATTTTAACACTTAAACTACTTTAAGCATAGATGGAATCATGGACAAGTCTGTATAACAGCTCTGTACAGGTACAGTGATCCCTCAACTTACAGTGGCCTCAACATACAATAGTTTCAACATACAATGGTCTTTTCTGGACCATTGTAAGGTGAAACCAGACTCAACATACAATATACGACAGTCCAGATCAGTGATACCTGTCAATGGCTGGAAGAACTGACCAATCAGAATGGGCATTCACAGGTAAAACCCTTGTATTACTGAAGTGTATGCACTGACTGATGTCTGGTTGCGCCCCCTACAGTACACGGAGGTACAACATGTTCTGTACACTTTACCTGTACCAGGGTTAGCTGCTCCTTTGGACACCAGGTGAGGGCGACTCCATGTTACTTTTTTAGGCCATTGTGTGTACTGTACAGGACCCTGAAGAAGCTCCTGTCCTCTACATAGACCAGTATTTCCCAAGCAGGGTGCCCCCAGCTGTTGCAAAACTACAGCTCCCAGCATGCTCGGACAGCCTTTGGCTGTCCGGGCATGCTGGGAGTTGTAGTTTTGCAACAGCTGGAGGCTCCCTGCTTGGGAAACACTGACATAGACAGTGATTACATCTCCCAGCAAATCTTTATTACTTTTATATGTAAGGACTTGCTTTATCTATATTAGTTATCTACTTATTTTTATTTATTCCTCACTTTTTCCTTTTTTTGATGACATTTTGGTGCCTGTAGAACCAATTACCAGGTTTCCATAGAGTTCTGGCCTCAACACACAATGGTTTCAACATACAATGGTCGTCCAGGAACCAATTAATATTGTAACTTGAGGGACGACTGTACAAATACTGTTGAACATGTTGAATTTTGTTGCAAAATCCAATTCTGCATCAGAAGTTCAAAATTGAAATCCAAAGGTTACCACATGCTGTGTCCATGAAACCAGAGGGCAAGGCGAGTCCCTACACAGATCACTGTGTGCCACAGCTTCTTCAGGGGTGATCAAATTCAAAGATTCGTTTTTATAAAATGGAAGAAGAGAGCAGCTTCAAATCTTCCCTGAAAAAGTTTCCAGTGAGAAATAAAGACTTTTATGCTGCTCTCTTCTACTATGTTTGGTTTCATCAGACAAGTCACTTTCCAGAAGCTTTGCACACTCAAATATCTCTGGATAACATTGTGCTTTTCCTCTAAGTTTATATAGTTGACTCCACAAAAATATGTGCACTGGATTCCCTATATAAACCATATTACTTATACTTACTGACTATTCTGGATAATATCGAATAGTTAGGGCTTGTTATTTGGCTGTGTTTGATATTTCTAAATTCATAATGTCTGGAATGATCCGGAGATCCATGCAAAGCAGAGCTCTTACCTTGTGGGTTAAGTGACAGCTTGTTAAAGCGAAGGCCGCTTGGCTCTTTACCCACATACTGATGGACATAGTCTGATCCCAGGTCATTCAAAGCGATGGCATACTTTAGTGGCTTCACACATGACTGCAGGCATATTGGGACTTCAGTGTCTCCTACTGAGTATCTTAAAGCAGAGCACACAATTAAAATTGAATATCTACATTGAAATATCCTTTATCTTTTATATACTCTGTTAAAGGGGTACTCCACTAATTTAAAATGTATCCCCATCTGTAGGATACGGGGCCTTGTCTCTACCTGTGCATGAAGCAGCGTATCGGCACGCACTCCATAACCTGTCTATGGGAGCAGGGATTTCAGGCTATAGTGTTCGTGTATCTCCAGCCATCCCATAGACAGCGCATAGAGCGCGCGCTAACATGCTGCTTCATGCACAGGGGATAACTTTTAAAGTAGTGAAGTACCCCTTTTAAGAAAATAATGTAAAAATTGATATTTTCATGACTGTGAAATAACAGTGGTAGTAACAATAGTTTAGGCCCTATTGAAGGGTAATTATAGTAGTATAACTCTGATCACCCTTGAGTTAGGTATTTATATATTTATTGGATAGAATACAGCAACTTGCAATTGAAAAGAACTAATACCTTGGAGACCCATTACCTAATGTGCCATAATGAATAGATTACGGTATAACAAATTCTTCATGGGTCTCATAAAACAGTTATGTGTGGATAGATAGTGCTCCCTCAACATACAATGGTAATTGGTTCCAGGTGGACCATCGTTTGTTGAAACCATCGTATGTTGAGGGATTCGTACAATGGATGCTCAATCATACTCACATGTCCCAGCCGCTGCGGCCCGTCAGTTCGCCGATCCTCTATTGCCATATTACTACGACACCGCTGCCCTGTGCCATCGCTCTCCGTTACCGTCATCACTTTGCCGCTCACACCGCCCCTATTGGATTGACGTGATGACAGCGATGGAGAGCGACAGCGCAAGGCAGCAGAGGAGCGGCAAACTGACAGTCCGGAGCGGTGGGGACATGTAAGTATTATTAAATGGGGCACATGGGGCATATTAAACTGCTTTAACATACAATGGCCTCTGAGATGCTATTTTATGTTGAAACAATCGTATGTTGGGGGACCACTGTACACAGTATCTCACATAAGTGAGTACACCCTTCACATTTTTGTAATATTTTATTATATCTTTTCACATGACAACAGCCTGTATAACAGTGTTTAATGTTGCTGTCTCATTAAAGTAACATAAAACACCCAGCCATTAATGTCTAAACCTTGGCAACAAAGGTAAGTACATCCCTAATTGGATATGTCCAAATTAGGTCCAATTAGACGTTTTCCCTCCCTGATGTCATGTGACTCATTAGTGATACAGGGTCTCAGGTGTGAATGGGGAACAGGTATCTCAAATTTGGTGTTATCACTCCACACTCTCTAATATTGGTCACTGAAAGTTTAACATGGCAACTTCTAGGAAAGAACTCTGTGAGGATCTGAAAAAAAGAATTGTGTCTCTACACAAGGATGGCCTAGGCTTTAAGAAGATTGCTAAGACCCAGAAACTGAGCTGCAGCAAGGTGGGCAAGACCATACAGCGGTTTCAAAGGACAGGTTCCATTCAGTACAGGCCTCGCCATGGTTGACCAAAGAAGTCAAGTGAACCTGCTCCGTGTCATATCCAGAGGTTGTCTTTGGGAAATAGATGTACGAGTGCTGCCAGAGGTTGAAGGGGTGTTAGGAGGTCTGCCTGTCAGTGCTCACACCATACACTACACTGCATCAAATTGGGTGTTGCCCCAGAAGGACGCCTCATAGATGATGCACAAAAAAAGCTCAACAAACTGTTTGCAGAAGGCGAGCAGACTAAGGAACATTGTGCTGTGATGAAACCAAGATAAACCTATTTAGTTTGCGTGTGTGGTGGCTACCAGGTAAGGAGTACAAAGACAAGTGTGTCTTGCCTACAGTCAAGCATGGTGGTGGGAGTGTCATGGTCTGGAACTGCATGAGTGCTCCTGACACAGATGAGCTACAGTTCAGTGAGGGAACCATGAATGCCAACATGTACTGTGACATAGTGAAGCAGAGCATGATCCCCTCCCTTCGAAAACTGTGCCACAGAGCAGTATTCCAACATGATAATGACTCCAAACACACCTCCATATAGTGGGGAGATAAACAAAACTGTCAGCACTGAAAATCTGGTACAATTAAAGGAGAACTTTGGAATATATAAATTGTCCCCCATACTGCCGGCAGTAAAAAACAAAGATGTACATACCTTTCTCCGCTCCCCCGGGGCCTCCGGTCTCCGCCACGATCCTCTTCCTGGTTGCCGGTGGTCGGAGAGTCTTACTGCGCTCAGCCAATCACCAGCCGCAGTGAAGTCCCGACTCGGCTGACGATAGGCTGAGCGGCAGTGTGACGTTTTCGGCCCCGGCAGCAGGTGCCGGTGTAGTGAAGAATTTTGTGTCCTGAAGCGTTCTCACACTGCTGCTCAGCCTATCGCCGGCCGAGTCGGACTTCGCTGCGGCTGGTGATTGGCTGAGCGCAGTATTATTCTCCGACCACCAGCAACCAGGAAGAGGATCACGGCGGAGACCGGAGTCGGTTACCGGAGGCCCTGGGGGATGTACACCTTTATTTTTTTACTGCCGGCAGTATGGGGGACAATTTTTATATTTCGGAGTTCTCCTTTAATGCTAAAAAAAATGTAAAATTGCCCTTGCTATCTTGCACCCAATTTTTTGTGTGTTTTAGACACTTTTTAGACATTTTTGTTCCTCGACAAGGAGGTGTGATCTCCAGGAAATCATGTGTGGTTAAGATGAAAAGTGGTGTGGTTAAGTGCATCAAACTACTTCTGCTTTTTGCCCCACATTTTTGGTATAAAAGTAAGCCAACTAGTAGATGGGAAAATATAGAGTAATCTAAAGATGTGCCACTGTGATAAATCTGGCACATTCTCAGACTGTCTAGGTAACACTGTCTAAGGGTTTTTAATTATCTCTCCACTGTATTTTGCCAGGATTTGCCAGTATGTCGGGTTACTACAAACCTGATATATATTTTTTTTCGTCAAAATAATTTTCTAGCCACTAGCCTTACAGGAGATCACAATATAGCATGGCACCATATCCAGTGGACTCACTAAAAGTAGAAAATATTATGCGTGCACACACAGATATGACAACTAAACTGTTAAACCTAGAATGATAAGATAAGAGCAGTGCTATCTGTTAGGCTCGGGTCACAGTTCATTTTGAGCCTCCCTCGGAATGTTATTGCAGTTTTTATAGAACATAAATCTATAGACAATATATATTTTACAAGAAGTAAAAAAATAAAGCACAGTTAATGACAAAGAAGTGCCAGTGAATTCCTGTTTTTTTTTATAAGCCAGAGAATTCTGCAGCCAGAAGTAACTGCCATTAAAGGAGTAGTCCAGTGGTGACCCAGTGGTGAACAACTTATCCCCTATCCTAAGGATAGGGGATAAGTTTGAGATCGCGGGGGGTCCGACCGCTGGGGCCCCCTGCGATCTCTTGTACGGAGCCCCGACAGCCCGCTAGAAGGGGGGCGTGTCGACCTCCGCATGAAGCGGCAGCCGACACGTCCCCTCAATACAACTCTATGGCAGAGCCGAAGCGCTGCCTTCGGCAATCTCCGGCTCTGCCATTGAGATGTATTGAGGGGGCGTGTCGGCCGCCGCTTCGTGCGGGGGTCGACACCCGCTATCTGGCCGGAGAGCCTGGCCCCCGTATAGAGAGATCGCAGGGGGCCCCAGCAGTCGGACCCCCCGCGATCTCAAACTTATCCCCTATCCTTAGGATAGGGGATAAGTTTTTGACCACTGGACTACCCCTTTAACTAGTACAATAAAACAAAGAGGTGAGCTGCATTTTCTTTTTGCACAGTATGATACATACAGACTCCTATTGTTACACTGTGAAGTATATCATTTTATTTGTTATTTTTTTTTTACTGTGTACCTCTGCATAGGAAAGTATAGGAAACTACGCTTTCAATACAGGACAAAAAAAAAAAACATACATGTATTTTGACAATTTTTTTTAGCATACACTCAGTGCAAGGATCTATTGACAGGATATGTCAATACCAAAGTGTGTACTTGCCTAACTTATTATAAGTAGCACAGGAGCGGGGGGGGGGGGGGGGGGGGGAAATCAAGGAAGGGGTGAATGAAGTTGCATGTCAAAATGTCTAAAAGGGTGTCACCAACACAAAAAGTTTGGAAAGCTCTGATGTTTACACAGCCTATTTTTCCATGGTGCCATATATGGCAGAAATTCCGTTGGTAGGGGAAGACTTATCGGCACTTCAACCTGTATTGTCTGTAGAACCACGCTGGCAGGCGCAGTAGCAGTTAGCAAACACCTGATAGTGAATTGTGTACTCCAACGGAGGTGCGTATCTTGGAATACTGAAGTCCATACAAATCATGTCATAAACAGAGAAGATAAATGCACTCACCATTCCGGTACAAACTGTGGGAAGGTTTTATTTAGTGCAGAGACAAGGTGCAAACATAACGGACAGGTATGCGGCATAGCTGATAGAGCTGGTAAACTGCATTTCTCTCTTTATGACATGGTCTATCGTCTATTAGTATTGGTATTTGAGTGTAAAAATTATACATACAAATTAAAAATGTGAACACAGCTTTAGGATATTCATTGTTGCTTCAGTTAGTGTCCAATAAAAATGTGTCCTGTGTAGTGCAGGCTGTATAAAAGTGTCTTATGGAAAATGTAATTTATAAATACATAAAGGGTTAACTCACCTCTGTCCATCCACTGTGCAAAGAGATACACCCCAGTAGTCAGGACTCACTTTTGCAAGTTGTGGAATATAGTTTGCCACCTGAAGAAAAGTTGAAAAAATAAAAATATTACAAGAGTGTTGCAAAATGCATGGAGGGAGCCTCAATAATAGCTAACCGCTTTGGTTATGGAAGGATACCGGCACGTGATATAGCACATTGTTCAGAGATAAGCCCCATTACTTATTATTCTGACCACACATCCAATTTCAGCCGTGGCTGCAACGCAAAAGCAAAACTATGTTCTCTATAAAGAGCGTTCAGCTAGTGAGGCCGATAACACTATTGAACTGTTCTAAATTGCAGTACTCACAAAAGACTGTTTTTATAATAGGGCCCGATTTTACTTATTTACAGGTAGGACATTTTTCTATTCACTATAACTATACAGTAATTTCTGGTATAGCAAGGATTTTATAAAAGCTTCTGTACTATAAAACGCTTGTCTCATGGTCCTGCACTGCGCTCTACTTTAATAACAGGAAGTTACATTTCCGCAGCCACTATCACTTCCTGTGTCCTCCTCAGCTGGAGCTTAGCAGAAGTCTTTGCTTTATAGCCGACTAGAGCTGGATGGAGGTCAAACAGATCCTCACAATAATGATATAAATCAATGTGAACTGATACATTTTTGTATTAGTTTACATCCCATAGTGTTTACATACATCCCTAGGATTTTAAAGACGGAATATGGTAATGTGAATCTAACAATATAAATTTACACTGTACCTTAATTTCTTTCCTGCTAGAAAAGACAGTGCTAGTCACATAAAGTGCAACATGCATTATCCATTTTTACTTAGGCATTTCACATAACAACTCTGTATGAGGTGACCACCGCTAAGCCCTGGCACCTGCGCAGGTTCACCTACATGCTGGTGACAGTGCTAGATGTGTGTAGGTGCAGGCGCTATGTGCCCAGCAGTTTCCTTATGTGCATGGGTTTCTGTCTACATACTTTGCCTACTATTCACTAATGGAGAAAATTCTAAAGATAATGGGGGAGATCAAAACCTGTGCAGAGGGAAAAAATGCCCAGTTGCACATAGCAACCAATCACATAGCTTCTTTCATTTTTAACAAGGCCTCTACAAAATGAAAAAAACAATCTGATTGGTTGCTATGGGCAACTGGGCAACTTTTCCTCTGGTTTTCCTCAGGTTTTGATCAATCTCCCCAAATGAGTGCCATGATATGATCTTTATGTGCTATTTGGACTTTTTCCATTGTTTCCTAATATGCATTGGTCTGTATTTGCATCCTAGGACTCACGTCTTTCTTAAAGAACCCTTCCCATAGCTGGTAGCCAATAAGGCTAAATATACAGTACAGACCGTGTAAAAATGATATATATATATACACACACACAAACATAGAATGTGTCGGCAGATAAGAACCATTTGGCCCATCTAGTCTGCCCAATAATCTGAATCCTATCAATAGTCCCTGGCCCTATCTTATATGAAGGATAGCCTTATACCTATCTTATATGGAGGATAGCCTTATGCTTATCCCATGCATGTTTAAACTCCTTCACTGTATTTGCAGCGACCACTTCTGGAGAAAGGCTATTCCATGCATCCACTACTCTCTCAGTAAAGTAATACTTCCTGATATCACTGCAGAAACCTTTGCTCCTCTAATTTAAAACTATGTCCTCTTGTGGTAGTTTTTCTTCTTTTAAATATGCTCTCCTCCTTTACCGTGTTGATTCCCTTTATGTATTTAAAAGTCTCTATCATATCCCCTCTGTCTCTTCTTTCTTCCAAGCTGTACATGTTAAGGTCCTTTAAAAGAGATGTCCGGTGCTCACTTTTCTTATTTTATCCGTTCCGGGCCGAAAAATAAAAGAAAACAAATTTTCTCTTACCTGCCTAGGCTCCCCCGGTGCTTCAGTACAGGTGTTCGGTCCCCGGGCTGTATTCTTCTTACTTCCTGTTAGCCCGGCACGTCACATGGAGCTTCAACCTATCACCGGCCGCAGCGATGTCCCGCCTCAGCCAGTGATAGGCTGAAGCTCCGTGTGACGTGCCGGGCTAAGAGGAAGTAAGAAGAATACAGCCCGGGGACCGAACGCCTGTACCGGAGCACCGGGGGAGCCTAGGCAGGCAAGAGAAAGCTTATCTTTTTTTTTTTTGCAGCCCGGGACG
Source organism: Hyla sarda (assembly GCF_029499605.1). Taxonomy (NCBI): domain Eukaryota; kingdom Metazoa; phylum Chordata; class Amphibia; order Anura; family Hylidae; genus Hyla; species Hyla sarda. Next base: position 86,014,268 of record NC_079190.1, read on the forward strand.
GATAAGAAAAGTGAGCACCGGACATGTCCTTTAAGCTTTCCTGGTAAGTTTTATCCTGCAATCCATGTACTAGTTTAGTAGCTCTTCTCTGAACTCTCTCTAGAGCAGGCATAGGCAACCTTCAGCACTGCAGATGTTTTGAACTACATCTCCCATGATGCTTTGTCAGCATTTTGGCTGTAAAAGCATCATGGGAGATGTAGTCCAAAACATCTGCAGTGCCGAAGGTTGCCTATGCCTGCTCTAGAGTATCTATATCCTTCTGCAGATATGGCCTCCAGTACTGCGCACAATACACCAAGTGAGGTCTCACCAGTGTTCTGTACAGCGGCATGAGCACTTCCCTCTTTCTACTGCTTATACCTCTCCCTACACATCCAAGCATTCTGCTAGCGTTTCCTGCTGCCCTATTACATTGTCTGTCTACCTTTAAGTCTTCTGAAATAATTACCCCTAAATCCCTTTCCTCAGAGGGATATACTTTCTGAAACAGCTCCTGAAAAGGGGTTATCAGCAGATAAGATTACATGTTTCTCTTGATTTGAAAGTGAACAAATAGTCTTACATCTTAAAATGGGTACTCCGGTGGAAAACTTTATTTTTTTTTCAAATCAACTGGTGCCAGAAAGTTAAACAGATTTGTAAATTACTTCTATTAAAAAATCTGAATCCTTCCAGTACTTATTAGCTGCTGAATACTACAGTGGAAATTCTTTTCCGTTTGAAACACAGAGCTGTCTGCTGACATCATGAGCACAGTGCTCTCTGCTGACATCTCTGTCCATTTTAGGAACTGTCCAGGGTAAAAGGAAATCCCATAGCAAACATATGCTGTTCTGGACAGTTCATAAAATGGACAGATATGTCAGCAGAGAGCACTGTGCTCGTGATGTCAGCAGACAGTTCTGTGTTTCAAAAAGAAAAGAATTTCCGCTATAGTATTCGGCAGCTAATAAGTACTGGAAGGATTAAGATTTTTTTAATAGAAGTAATTTACAAATCTGTTTAACTTTCTGGCACCAGTTAATAAAAAAAAAAAAAAGTTTTCCACCGGAGTACCCCTTTAAGATGTAAGAATATATTGTTCACTTTCAAATCAAGAGAAACATATAATCTTATCTGCTGATAACCCCGTCTGGCACTATGTAATCTGCAGGTAAATGTTTTCTCTTTTTACTTGTAGATAGTAAAAAAAAAGTCCGTAGCAGTAAAGTTGACCATTTCTATGAACTGGCAAAGAAAAGGAAAAACTAAGTGAAAATCTTTTAATTAAGCTTTAATAAATGCTTGATTAGCAAATATCCTCAATTACTGACACATTGAAGAAAAATGATTTACTTAACAGTGTACCTGTAGTAAACAAAAACTTTCAATATAATGTAAATACCACCATTATATGTATACTTTTAATATACATTGGTTAAAAAATTTGTATATTTTTGCCCCTGCAGCTATTGCATTTGTGTCTCTATGAGGAGTCCAAATACAGGAAGTGAGGGTGGAAAAGCAGGGCTCTGTACGCTAAGAAAAAGTAGGACAGTGTGCACTGAGGCTCTATGACATGCTCCTGACTTATACATCAGGATGATTGACAAGCCAGGAGTCTGCACAGATCCCTGCTTCTCCTGCCCTCGCTTCCTGATTTTGGACTCCTCATAGAGGCACACAATAGCTGCAGGGACAGCATTTTTTCACCCAAAAATATACGCAATTTTTAACCAATGTATATCACAAATATACATATAATGGTATTATCTACATTATATAAAAAGTTTTTGTTGACAACAGGTACACTTTAAAGGAGTACCATAGTGGTTTTTTTTTTTTTATGAATTCATTGTGCCCGGGCTGCATAAAGTAAAAAAAACTCACTTTCCGTCACTTCCCCGTAGCACCAATATATTGCTCATGTAACAGGCTCAAGCAGCAGGGAGAACTCGGGGCCCAGGTTTGTTACATGACACTGCGCTCAGCCTATCACAGGCCGAGGCGGTACATCACTGTGGCCGGCGATACGCTGATCGCAGTGTGAAGTTCTGTGCACACGGAAGCAGGAAGAACACCGGGACCGGAGGACAGTAGAGCTATATCGGCACAACAGCGACGGGAGGAATGATGGAAGGTGAGTTATAGTTGGTTTTATTACTTTATGCAGCCCGGGCACAATGGGATCATAAAAAAAAAAACACTACAGTACTTCTTTAAAAGAGATTTTTTTGTAAATAAATTATTCTGGGTGCTGTAAGAATTTAAAAAAATAAGCCTACTTACCTGCCCTGATCCCTGACCACTGCTATTCAGATGTTGCCTGGTCCCCAGTGCTCTCTGCTGGTTCCTACAATGCACCATTGGTGTAGGAACTGCTCTCCCCAACCAGTCACTGGCTAAGGCTGGCTAAAAAGGTTGTTCCTTCATGATAGGGGAATCATGAAGCATGAAGAAGAGGAGATCACTGGGCACCAGGTCATGTCGGAAAAGCAGCGGGGAATGTGTACTGTTGAGTATGGGTTATATTTTTTTTTGCAGCATCAAACGTGGAGATCCACTTTAAATGTATGCACCACCACCATTTTTATTAATAAAAACCAGATACTAGTACGCATTTTTTTCAAATTTTAATTGTAGATTTGTTATTCTATTGTCTATACATGGTTATGTGAGCTGTTATCTTTCCTAAGCTACTGTTTACATCGTTCACAGAAACCTGTAGTCTGGAGATGGCACATTCATTTCTATAGGAGAGTTTTCTAGGCATGCCCTGTGACCTGTCACTGTGCATAAGGGGGCTGCATTCATCAACTATTGTGAACAGTTTGATCCTGTGTTATCTGGTGTTACTGGTTATTTTAATCCTTCCTGTGATGTTAAGAAGAAGAAAACTAGAAAGCGATCTCTACAGAACATGAAATGTAGTATTATTTAGTCTTAACAGCCAGCGTGAAAGCTGCAACATTTAGAAATATTTTTTATATAAATAGTGACTTAGAAAGGGAATTTAAAGAAACAGGAAGACACAACAAACAAAAAAAAAAAACTTTGAGGCCAACTGTTACGGATCCAACCCAGTGCAAACCCACATTTTTTGAAAAATCTATAGTAACATGGAGAAGGGCCCAAGTAAAAAGGACCCGAGGTAGAGAGAGAGAGATAGCAACAGAGGGGAAAAAAGGAAGGAGAACAAATGGAAGGTGACTTAGAGAGAACATCCAGGAAGACAGCAGGAACACTGATTCAAAATATATATTTTTTTACTTACTTAAATTGATTTTAATTAACTTTGTAAGGGTGGGGTCACACAGGGTAAAATATGCTGCATATATACTACGTGCGACCCTGAAAGGGTTTCTCTAAGCTTAAACAATTGATAGCATATCCAACTGCTTCCTGCCCCATTCACTGTGTATTGTGGGTAAACAGCAGTTCGGCAGGTGTACCAGGTGTTGGTACCTGGCCGATCACCAATTGATGGCTTATTCCGAGGATAGGTATTAGCCTGGAAAACCTCTTCAATAGGTTATCACTTCTCGTACATACAGGATTAAAGAGATTTTTTTTCCTGTACTCTGATTATCTCTTACACACAGTAACATCATGTAAATTAGTTGTATTTGTCATTTAATATATTCACATTTTTTACACAATATATATTCTCCATTTTAGATCTAGAGGTGTTATAACATACCTGCCAGTTTTTTCATGTCTCTGAAGGGTAGATGTAATACACTGCTCAAAAAAATAAAGGGAACACTAAGATAACACATCCTAGATCTGGATGAATGAACTAATCGTATGAAATACTTTCGTCTTTACATAGTTGAATGCGCTGACAACAAAATCACACAAAAATTATCAATGGAAATCAAATTTATCAACCCATTGAGGTCTGGATATGGAGTCACACTCAAAATCTAAGTGGAAAACCACACTACAGGCTGATCCAACTTTGATGTAATGTCCTTAAAACAAGTCAAAATGAGGCTCAGTAGTGTGTGTGGCCTCCACGTGCCCGTATGACCTCCCTTCAATGCCTGGGCATGCTCCTGGACAGTCTGTGGTGCAACATGGCATTGGTTGATGGAGCGAGACATGATGTCACAGATGTGCTCAATCGGATTCAGGTCTGGGGAACGGTATGGCCAGTTCATAGCATCAATGCCTTCCTCTTGCAACAACTGCTGACACACTCCAGCCACATGAGGTCTAGCATTGTCATGCATTAGGAGGAACCCAGGGCCAACCGCACCAGCACATGGTCTCACAAGGGGTCTGAGGATCTCATCTCATTACCTAATGGCAGTCAGGCTACCTCTGGCAAGCACATGGAGGGCTGTGCGGCCCCCCCAAAGAAATACCACCCCACACCATTATTGACCCACCGCCAAATCGGTCATGTTTGAGGATGTTGCAGGTAGCAGAACATTCTCCACGGCGTCTCCAGACTCTGTCACGTCTGTCACATGTGCTCAGTGTGAACCTGCTTTCATCTGTGAAGAGCACAGGGCGCCAGTGGCAAATTTGCCAATCTTGGTGTTCTCTGGCAAATGCCAAATGTCCTGCACGGTATTGGGCTAAGCACAACCCCCACCTGTGGACGTCGGGCCCTCATACCACCCTCATGGAGTCTGTTTCTGACCATCTGAGTGGACACATGCACATTTGTGGCCTGCTAGAGGTCATTTTGCAGGGCTCTGGCAGTGCTTCTCCTCCACAAAGGCAGAGGTAGCGGTCCTGCTGCTGGGTTGTTGCCCTCCTACAGCCTCCTCCACGTCTCCTGATGTACTGGCCTGTCTCCTGGTAGCACCTCCATGCTCTGGACACTACGCTGACAGACACAGCAAACCTTTTTTGCCACAGCTCGCATTGATGCGCAATCCTTGATGAGCTGCACTACCTGAGCCATTTGTGTGGGTTGTAGACTCCGTCTCATGCTACCACTAGAGTGAAAGCACCGCCAGCATTCAAAAGTGACCAAAACATCAGCCAAGAAACATAGGAACTGAGAAGTGGTCTGTGGTCACCATCTGTAGAACCACTCCTTTATTGGGGTGTCTTGCTAATTTCCTATAATTTCCACCTGTTGTCTGTTCTATTTGCACAACAGCATGTGAAATTGATTGTCAATCAGTGTTGCTTCCTGAGTGGACAGTGATTTCACAGAAGTGTAATTGACTTGGAGTTACATTGTGTTGTTTAAGTGTTCCCTTTATGTTTTTTGAGCAGTGTATGTCATGCTAGGGTATAGCTTTTATTAAAATTTGTAGGTATGCACTTATTATTCATATTGCAGATTTACAACTTTCAACCTTTACACATTTTAGAGTTGTTGCTGTAACATTCATACTGGATACCATTTACAACCGTAAGAAGTGCTCACCTCCCCTTCCTTTATACGGCGGGTGTTCTCATACAGCTGGTTTATGTTTAATGTGAAGTGCTCAAAATCTGGAATCACACACTTCTTACAAACAACTTGTGTCAGTAGAACAATATTACTCTGAACACATCTGTAGGAAAAAATGTAAAGGAAAAATATTTTAGCGTTAAATAAATACGTACTGGTAGTTAAAGGGGGTATTCCAACTCTGTAGAAAAAAAATTCTATAGTGCCAGGGACCTGGTAAAATAGAAACAAATATACTTAGCTATCCCATGTCAAGCTACAGTAGCTACGGTGACTCCAGCTGTTGCAAAAGTACACCTCCCAGCATGCTGGGAGTTGTAGTCGAGGAACGTGCTCTCGAATCACCCAAAGTGTAAGAAAAAGTGCAAACGTGTTACACTAAAAAAACGTGCACAAAGGATGCGGTCTATCGCAAGCCCTTCTCCGATAGGAGAGAGGCCCCCCAACAAACCTTACCCTTCGCCTCCTGACCAAAATGTACCTGCGAAATTCCAGGTTCAATGTCCCTTTTCGCCGAAGCTACTAAGGGACCACAAATGCTCCCAGCATCCACCTTGGCGTTAGCCAAGGTATCTACCTGCAGAGCTGATAACGGTAGGTACTCTGCCAAAGCAGGATTACCCGGGGTGTTTGCAGGGAGGTAAGGAACCTTATGGCCTCACACACCTCCCCTAGACCGCCAGGAAGGACACCCAGAAGGGCTACTGCATCCTGACAAATCCTGTGGACACAACACGCAAAAAGTGACACAGTGAAACAAAAAGAAATAAATAAGTGAATGTGTGCAGATATACTGCCGGACATCCGACCGGATCTATAAAAATTTCTCTGATCCTAGCAAGAAGGCCGGGAATCAAGAGGTGAGTGCCACAAAGGTGAAGAGATTATGGTGCCCGTGCTTCAACTCAGTGAGCCAATACTCCCAGTGAGTTTCGGCACCTCGGGGTCACCACTCCCCGAGGCACTAAAGTACCTCGGCTCTAGACCCTCTCAGCCTCATGGTGAGACCCGGAGGTAACAGGTCACACCGGGGCAGCCATCGAGCTGATTCCTCAGAACCAGCCCCGGAACGCCCTGGTACACCTGCTCCCTACCATGCAGCACCCACCCCACCAGCTCCATACTGGCATCACCTGCCACCAGCATGAAACTGATAAGAACAGATACTACATTTGTAACAGCTGGAGGCAGCCTGGTTGAAAAAACTGGTGTAGTATTAAATGGCAGCGATTAAGATAACTAAGAGCTGCTCTTACAACCAAAGACCCAAAAAATGTTGAAGCATAAATTACAAATAATTATATAAGAAAATTACTTTTGAAAAACTTCCAAGTCCATCGATGCTCCCATCATTGACTCCTGTACGGTATATTGTAGCATGTCCATACAGTCTTTCAGCCTGGGGTCTGTTGGAAGCAGTCCATTCACTTTAAGTGTCTACAATGGTTAAGATCAAGTCAGATATTTGAATGAGGAGTGACAATAATAGAGCATTAGTTAAAAGAGATATCAAGTGCTGAAAAACGGAAAGTTTCAGATGGCGGGGGGTCCGACCACTGGGGATCTCCTGTACGGGGCCCCGGCAGCCCGCGGGAAGGGGGTCTGTTGACCACTGCATGAAGTAGCGGCTGACACACCCCCTCATTACAACTCTATGGCAGAGCCGGAGCGATGCCTTCGTACGGTGGTCGACACCCGCTATCTGGCCAGCGAGCCGGGTCCTCGTACAGGAGATCACGGGGGGCCCCAGCGGCCGGACCCCCCGCGATCTGAAACTTATTCCCTATCCTTAGGATAGGAGATACATTTTTCAGCACTGGATATCTCCTTTAAGGTTCTTGTAATATCATTTATATTGTGTAACACAATGTAACAATTCTTCTGGTCATTACACATTTCTATTTTATGGTAAGGATTCAGATTAAAATGAATGTTGAGTTCAGAGATTAATTATTCTTGTATCAATGTACATTTTATCTTGATTTGTACATTCCTCATTGACAATTCTCAGTTTTAATTAATATATGTACAGAAGTAATGAACCATCAATTACATCAATTGCATCAATTACTAATAGAATGCCGTCTGATTATATTCCAAATCACAAATATAAACAACCCCCAAATAACTAAATGAATGCACAAACAATTCTACCGCTTGTATATTTTATTTAGCACACTGGGTAAACATTCACAGCGCAGGGAGAAATAGTAAGGGGACATCTGTGTTAGAAGCATTATCGCAAAATCAACAATTATTGGAAGTCCCAAAGAGAATGAATTCAGTACTGGATCCCATGCATGGTGTTTAATTGTGGGAAAACCCCATTAATGACAGAGCTAACTGGCAAAAGGTTTTTCAATTAAAGGGGTACTCCGGTGGAAAACTTTTTTTTTTTTAATCAACTGGTGCCAGAAAGTTAAACAGATTTGTAAATTACTTCTAGTAAAAATCTTAATCCTTCTAGTACTTATTAGCTGATGAATACTATAGAGGAAATGATTTTCTTTTTGGAACACAGAGGTCTCTGCTGACATCACGAGCACAGTGCTCACTGCTGACATCTCTGTCCATTTTAGGAACTGTCCAGAGCAGCATATGTTTGCTATGGGGATTTTCTCCTACTCTGGACAGTTCTTAAAATGGACAGAGATATCAGCAGAGAGCACTGTGCTCGTAATTCAGCAGAGAGCTCTGTGTTCCAAAAAGAAAAGAATTTCCAGCTAATAAGTACTGGAAGGATTACAATTTTTTTATAGAAGTAATTTACAAATTTAAAAAAGGAAAAATTGGGGCTCAAGGTCAAGGATGTGTGGACACCAGGTATGAATATAGATCATTTATTAAATTAAACAATATACGGTACATGTGGTGGTGACAGTGACCCAAAGGGCCCTTGTGGGATCACAGCACTCACTAATAAAATATTATCTGAATAAATAAAAAATTATAAAATAAATTTTAAAATAAATTAATAGTAGGAAGACCACCAAAATATATAAGCAAAAATATGATCTTATTGAACTGACCAACAGCAGCAAAGAAACAAAAAATTACTAATGACCAGAAAATAGCAGCAGATATGGTCACAAATAGCACAGTTGTAGCAGCAAATATAATCACAATTAGCAGCAATTAATGCCATATAAGTTCAGCAGAGTTCAGCTAAATGAGGGAACTCATAGCAACAATTGGTGTCCTGAGTTCCGTTACACAATTCAGATTTCTTTATATGAAAAACCGCAATATTCTCTTTGTGACAGTATTAGTTCTAATATGCCGGCATATGTAAATTGTAATTAAATGTATCAACTGATACAGCTCACTGCTCCAGAGTCTGTGCGCAGCCGAGGGTTCACTGAGATACTGCGATCTCTTGTGGCAAGGTTGGAATATCTCCTCGAGGACTGTGCCAGGTGCGTTCTCGCGGCAAGAGAGGGCACCGCCGGAGGCTCGGCCATCTCCTAAAGTGACGGTGCTTGTTGGTAGCGGTGGACTCCGGGTGGAGAAGCTACAGCGCTTCAGCTGATAGTGTCGGGCCACGTCCTCGTAGCTCAGAGGTACGTGGTGCTGGTTAGTAACGGTGGGCTCCGGGCAAGGAGGCTACAGCGCTTCAGCTGACGATGTCGGTCCGAGTCCTCGTGGTTTGGAGGTACGTGGTTATACATTCATGCTGCTGAGGAAAATACAGAGAGTCTTGAAACGCGTCCAGCCCCCTGCCAAGGGTGACTTAGACCACCTTGCTATAAGCCCTGAGAGCCCTGTAGAAAGCGGCTCTGCTTGCAATACTACACGCGTACCTCCAAACCACGAAGACGCGGACCGACATCGTCAGCTGAAGCGCTGTAGCCTCCCGCACGGTGAATGCCGTGAAAAAAAAAAAAATCAAAAGATTCGCGAAATTCGCCAATTTTGATACAAATAGCGGAATAAAAAAGATCAAAAGGTAGCATGTAGGACAATAATGATACCAATAAAAAGTACAGCTCATCCCGCAAAAAATAAGCCCTTACTCAATGGCGTCGGACGAAAAATAAAAAGTTACGGCTGTTGGAAAATGAATGGCAGAAAAAGAATTTTGCTCAGAAAAGGAAAAAGAACATAGAAAGCCATATATAATGGGTATCGCCATAATCGTACCGACCCACAGAATAAATATAACATCACTTTTACCGCACAATGTGCACCATAAAAAATAAAAATAAACTCAAGAAATTTTCCAGTTTTTCACAATATTTTGAAGTTTTTCACAAAAAATGCTTCATGTGTCAACAAAAATGCACCAGTTATACAAAGTACAATGTCACGAAAAAAAAAATCCCAGAATCGCTCTGCTCAGAAAAAGCGTTCTAAAGTTATTACCATTTAAAGAGATACATGTAAAAAAAAATAATTTAAAAAATTGTCTTAACGGTCCTTGAGGGGTTAATATAATTCACAACACTACAGTCAATCCCAATAGGGGTGAAAAAATGACCTAAGGAGAACAGCCAAAAACCCATAAAAGACCTAAAAAAAAAAAAACATAAAATGCAAACTGAAAAAAACCTCTGTTCATGTTTCCACAATTAGAAAAAGACTTAACAAGAATGATGAAAAACAGATTAAACAAAAAAAAGCACTAGAACAAATGCTCAATGCTTTGCATACCAACACCAAAACGTAATTCCAAATATAAAACTTAATGGAGGAAGTATCATGGTTTGCTGTTTTAGGGCCTGGAAACAATGTGGAAACTATGAATTTAAATGTGTATCAAAACATTTAACAGGAGAATCTAAGGACAACAGTCTATGATCTCAAGCAGAAGAGACATTGATGCAACAAGACAATGACCCATAATCCACAAAAAACATTAACAAAAGAATGCTTGAAATTCTAAAAGATTTTAGTTTTGGAACAGCCAAATCAGAATCCTGACCTTTTGAATCCTATTGTGATGCTGTGGCATTACCTGAAGAGGGCTATATAAACAAGGCATCCCATAAATATTAAAGGTAATCTATCAGCTCTAGATCATGTTCGGGGTTCTAGTGTCAAAATGGCTGTGCTGAGTTGCAGCATGCATGCCTCCAAACTCCCTCACTCCTCCCTGCCTTGACTAACTGAAGTGCACTGCTCAGAGCTGGAAGCTGAGCTCTTTACATCCATAAAAGCAGGGAGGGGTGGTGGAGGGAGCTGGCATGCATGCTGCCACTCAGCACTCCTCTTTGACGCTTGAATCCTGAGCCAAAAACACTGCTTGAAAAAATACCCTTAGAGTAAACGATACCTCTAGTCTAATAGATTACATATATGTCTAGGAAATTGTTCCATTTTGACTGCCCAGGTCTGATTTTGCTGAGACTTAAATGGAAGAAGTTAATAGCCAGCTGCTAATTCTAATGAAGTCTAAAAACCGTGCGCTATGTGCTAAACCTTTTAACTTTACACAAGCAGAGGCAGGAGTCTGCATAGAGATTGCTGATCTTTCTGGCAACATGTCAGAAAACATTTTTGCAAGGTGAATGTTGAAATAGAGGCAATCAGTTCAGTCACCCCCATCTGAACCATTCCCATGAGTACGGCACCAGCAGTGATCTCAGTGTGGACGTCTGCTTCTGCTCATTCCACCTGTCATTGAGGGCACAGAAGAAGAACTCATACTTTATATAAGATTGACTTCAATGAGTTTGCAGTACATGTCTACTGTATGCACTTATGCACTGGGAAAGGTCCTGGCGTATATGTTTAACATATCCACATACCCTCATTACCCAATATAGGCCAAATGAGTATAATGTTGTCCTCTGTTTGGATGGTAACTCATCGCAGACATCTGCGTTATTCCACTGAGCTGAGCCATCATTTATCTGATGCATTTTTTGTGTGTGTTTTCAGCATATAAAAAGAAAAGAAGGAACTTGTGCATTATTTGTCCAAATTAGATATATATCCAATCCAATACTTACAATGAAATAAATGTGATCCCTTAAAGGGAATTAGTCACCTAGATTTTGTTTTATTACTGGTTGTAGCCAGATGCTAAAAAAAATTTCTTTTTTTAATCTGTTTTTATTTAATGATTACATTTTTTTAAATTTATTTAAACATTATTATAGGGGTAGCCATCTTGCCTGATCATTTTTTAACAGCATTTAGAGATATGCTTTACAGCAAGCCCCATGGACATAAGCAACAATGAACATGAATTGGAAACATTACTGAGCATTCTCGATGACCTTTTCAAAGCTAATTCCACAAGGAAGGGGATCCTGAGCTCTGAGCTTCAGCTATTGTATCTATACACTGGTGTCACCTTTCACTGTAATGCTGTACAGATCACTTTCCAGCAGCATCCAACTTATGATCACAGACAGAACAGGACGTTCTCAGCTTAGTTTCAAGCCTAGTGGCCAAAATGAAAACTGCAAGATTTCAGAATTATTTTCAAATATAGATAGGAAAATTAGAAAATACATACATTCCTAAATGAAAAAAATAAAATAAAACTTGATTTAAACAATAGGTCATTTTCTGATGGCATGTTCCCTCTAAAAGGATTTTAATATACATAATGTACACATTGAAGAGTACCCATCACTAAATAAACTATCCTAAACTAACTTAGGCTATGCTCCCTAACTGCACCTAACAGCCCCCCCCCCCCGTTTAAAAAGCTCTGTATCTTACGCCTACTGGGGCACGCCCACATCATCCTATTTCCTTGCTCACAGAATGACGGATGATGTGGGCGTGCCCCAGTAGGCGTGTCGTCATGGAAGCCTGCTGTGGGTGTGTGTGTGGGGGGGGGGGGAGTGCATTCTAATAAAATACATTTAAAAATTAGTTTCAAATGAGCTTCAAAAATGCTTGCAAATGAAAAAACACCTTAAGGGCAGGTTCACACGTATGTAATGCACTACAGGTTTACCGCAACAGAAACGTCTGCAAGCACATTATCTTGCTACCCATTTTATTGCTTCCAAATCTGCTGCGGAAAACCGAACCTATGTGTGAACCTATACATGTTAAAGCATTAATTGTCATTAAAAGCAACTTTTGACCAGGTCTCACTCCTGAGACCCGCTGTGATCGTGAGATATAAGCTGGGAAGTGGGAAGCATTACGCTCCACTAACCGGACGGCTGGCAGATCCAACTTTTTCTCTGCATAGACTTTGCAGCAAAAAGGAAGGATCTGCTGGCTGGGGGGTGGAGCGTAATGCTGCCCGCTTCTCCAGCTTGACCATAAACATTATGGATTACTTGACCACAAACATTATGGGTTACCCATACAGTATGACATAAGTGTTTGATAAGCAGGGGTTTCGCTACTGGGGCCTCACTTTCCACTAACAAAGTATCCCCCAACAAGAAGAGGGCATAAGAGGACCACAGACTTGGCCATATATGACAGATAAAGAATCAGCCAAACTGTTTCCATATCTATGATGGCCTGTAATAAACAGCGCAATGACCTACAAACGGTGGTCCTCTTGAATGGTGGTGCTGTCTAAACCTCCCCCTCTTTCCCAATGGTAATTCTATGGATAAAAATAGAGCCTCATGAATATTTACCAGCAGTTTTTCCCACTTCTAATTTATAATTTAGCATCTTCCCCTACATATTGACAGATGCCTGGCCTAATGTGTGACCTGAAATTCCATAGTGACAAATAGTGAGCATAATAGGCCATAATCTTCTCTGTAACTTCTTTACATATTTTTGCTCAGTTTTGCAGGTCTATAAAATGTGTATGAGAATATATCAACACATAAAAACAAGTGGCGGGCACAGCACAATACACAAAGTTGTAAATCCACATCTCTTTATGGTTTTACATGCACAGCTTTTAGGAGGACACAGAATATCACAAGAAGGTGCTCAATTCCCAGGAGAAATTAAGCTTCACAATCCATGTAACAGTAGAGCATAGACATAATAGCACTCAACAAGATGCGTGATAAAACTGGTTCTATATTTGATCATCATTAGACAGTAGTATAAGAAGGTAAACTGGCAGACACCGCATAGCAAAAAAGGTTACAGCTGTTTCATACATTAGACACACTTCATCAGACAACACCTGTCACTCTACATTAGTGGGATTATATACCCTCCCACTAATGGATGTGGAGAGGGCAGTTACAAAATATCAGGTTATTTAAAAAACAAAAAGGAATAACAAAGAACATCTGCATTACTCTGACCTTGAGTTCTTAAAATCCAGAGAGCCTCCGCTCATAGTTGTGCCTTTTGTCTGTCTATACTTGGTCTCCCATTAACCCATTCTCTACCTGCAAAATGCAGTACATTAGAGTAAAAGTTATGAACCTCCCTAATATGCTGGATTAGACTTAGGGCCCCCAATTTAGCGGTCATGGAGGGAAAATGTTATACTATTGTCTTGCCTACATAAAATTGCCCACAAGGGCATATAAAAACACACAACATAACTTGTTCTACAGAATATTCCTCAGGTTGTCTATACAAACTATGGACCAGTATATGCTCTTCCTGGAAATTATGAAAGGTTTATTTTCTGCAATACCTGAAAGGTCTGGATCATTTTCTATGAAATAATAGAATTTTAAAAAAGCCAACCTAATAAGTCCAGTCATAGGTAAGTACCTAAAAGAAGGCAAAATGTTTGCTGAAAACACATTGGTGTTTTCTACCCCTTAATAGCGATAGTCAATTTTGAGACTGAGCTTTAAATAAGGCTTCATCTAAGATTATAGCTGGATAGCGCCTCAGTTTTAGGCAGCTTTTCAAATGCTGGGCTTACTCCTGAAAACTAATTCTCTGTGATCGGAGAAATTGGCTATATGGTACCACTTTTTTGGTTTGGATCGGGTGATAACTATTGCAGTGCATCAGTAGGTTTTCTGTTGCCTGGGGTGGACAGTGTACCATTTTTTGCACAAACAGTTACATCTAGGAATTCTAAAGTATCAGGACGGATTTAATATATTAAGTCCATATTCATGTCAAAATCCAACATTGCAAGAAGTAAATAGGGCACTCACCAAACTGTTGCTGATGCGGTTATACTTTATTGAAGACGATCAACAACACATTAGTGTATAAGCAGAAGCAGAAGACAGAGCCATTGATGCTTCCATTGATCTAGGCTATGATGCTTTGTTTACTGCCACTGGGGGAGTTTCTGGAGCAGTAAGTGCAGGTGTAGGTATGGCTGTAAAACCTGCATTAAGAGATGGTGTAAAATCAGCTATAAACTACTTTAAAGCGCAATGGTCAGGTTGACCATACTGCTTTATCTCCGTAAGTGTGCAGACAGTGACAGCTAGTGATGCACAATAATGTAAGTAAAATGGCATGGTCATGAGGTATAATGTACAGATTTCTATACTCTATAGACAATTAATGCTAAAACTATGGGCTAGGGCCATGTGGATTCTTCTAGTATAGCACATAGAATGTGTGAATACAAGAGTCATAGATTTAATTCACAAAGCTGATGTTCTCTTGTAAACTGAATAATTTGGAATCTACATTTTTAAAAGGGTCTCTGCCACAGACATGTCAAAAGATTTGATTGGTTGTGCTGAGACCTCCACCAATCAGGAGAACAAGCAGGGATAAGTGAGCAGCAGCGCGCTTTACTCCCGGCTCACAGCTATCTTTGTCTCACTGCTCCATTATAAGTCTATGGGGCAGCGAGACAAAGATTGCTGGAAGCTGAGGCGTATCCTAGTTGTTCTCCTGAGAGCCTGACCAATTCATAGCCCTATTCAGAACAAAGCATGTTATGTTCCATGTTCTGGTGCTTTCACATGTTTGTTTGTGATCTGTCTTAGCATTTCAAAAAATGTTTACTTCTTGCAATGTTGGATTTTGAACAGTCTGTGTGATTCATAAGGTGAGTGCCACTTAAAGGGTACTCTGCCCCTAGACAGCTTATCCCCGATTGCGGGGGTCCCGCCGCTGGGGCCCCCAGCGATCTTGGCTGCGGCACCCCAGACATCCGGTGCCCTGAGCGAACGTCGCTCCGTATTGGACTGGTGATGCGGGGCGGAGGCTAGTGATGTCACGGCCATGCCCCCTAAATGCAACATCACGGCCATGCCCCCTCCCATAGACTTGAATTGAGGGGGCACAAGTTGACGTCACGAGTCTCCGGCGCTGCACCTGCACTCTAAACGAATGCTCGGGTGCAGCAGGGAGATCACGGGGTCCCCAGCGGTGGGACCCCTGTGATCAGACATCTTATCCCCTATCCTTTGGATAGGGGATAAGATGCCTAGGGGCAGAGTACCCCTTTAAGAAGCATTGCAGTTTAGCTTGTCGTTGTCGGAAAGTAACTGTTACCCGAGTGTATGAAGATACGGATGATATAAACTGTGCCGAGTTTATCTATTTATTAGTGTAGAGCGCATATTCATGTCATTGCTGATGTTGAGCCATTCAATGAACTCCAAAAAGTCTTCCCTGTTCACACAAGTAAGACATCGTTCAAACTTATAGTAACAATGTAAATATTCAAAATAAAATGATTTTCCAGAGGAAAAAAAAAAATGTAGAGCTTTTAAAAAAAACTAACAAAAAAAGGTCCATTAGACTACCAGCTATAGTAGTGCCAATAGCGGTTACGGTTTACCTGCACTGCTCTCCTATGATGTTTGTATAAAAAAAAAAAAAAAAAAATGATCAAGCATCCAGGTGTGTACTACTTCTATGCCCTGCCTCTACATTGTGTAGGAGAATGCATTTCTATCTTTGTCTTACATTTATAAATTTGTTGACTGGAAGCCGTTCCTGTCCTTCGGAAAATGTGTAGAAGAGAAGGTTTGTCATACGTTGTAGCAAGGTGCTGCCTGCAATTCTGAAATGAAAGGAGAGGAGACAAAAAACAAACAAAACACTTATTTGATGCTTCTGATATTTACACATCCACCAGCGCTCTTCTATATCAAAGACACTACTCATAATAAAACAATGTTTGCATTCTATTACTCAAAAGACAATAAACATTGGATGAAATTGGAGGTCAATGTCCATTTTACACCGAGTCACATGATTCTTGGCAAACTTACAGTGGCGTTACACACAAACACATAAAACACACTTGTTAACGCCTACAAAGATAGTAACACAACATAACCACAGGAAAACATGTGACAATATAAACAATACATAAAACTAAAAACGCTTTAAAAGGCATTAAAATAGTAAACCAAGCTTTATTAACCACATTATGACTAAATAGAATTATAGAAAATACCACCAATTGTTATCTAACTGGAAATTGGCAGAAATGTTGTTATTTCCGTTCTTATTCCAATATCCAGAAAAATTTTATAATAGTGTTTTCATGAAACATTGTGTGCTCACAATAATGATCCTTTGGTTCAACTTTTATTTATCTATTGTGCTACCCTGCATTTTATTTTGTCTTAAAGTACTTTTTTTTTTAACAGCCTTGAATTTATGTTGCCATAACTTGTAACACAAAAAAAACTTCACCTTGCAAAAATGTTCTCACTGTAAAAACATTTTTCTAGTTGGCAAGTATGCAGGATAATAAAGCTACAGCGGGGGAGGGGGTGATTCAACCGATGATAGATAGAGCAACCAGCTATCACTGAGCAGATTTGTTATGTTAGTGCTATGGACTGATGCCTTGTATGCTCTAAGATTTCTGACATGGATAAGCAGCAGATTTTTCCTATGGAAAAAAACATTGTCTACACAAACCCTTATTACATATAATTCATTATTTTATTTGGAAGGATAATTTGAGATTTTCCTACTTTTAGTGACAGAATATATGGATTATTTTAAAGACAGGATGCGAATATTATGCATAAATCTTTCTTTAAACTGTCATCAGCAGCAAAATAGTTAAACATAGATAGAAAGAAAAACTTGAAAAAACATAGTAACTCAAACATGCTGGTATTCTTGGACCACCAATCATCTCCGGACCTAGATAATATAAGTCTCTGTCTCTATAGTAGCTTCCTCTCTCTTGTAGCGAAGCAGGAACAGTCTAAATAATAAGTAAAACTCTAAGACTGTAAAACACTGGAGTTGTAGAAGTAACATAGAGAAATCCATAAGTAACTTCTTTTGACACGAACATCTGAGGTATCTTTTCCTTTAAATATGTCGTCAGTATACTGTAAACATATAAAAATATATAATAACTGTCACGATTCGGCTTACGGGTTGTGGATCCGCTGTGTCAGCGAGGGATTGGCGTGGACCGTGCTAGTGGACCGGTTCTAAGAGGCTACTGGTTTTCACCAGAGCCCGCCGCAAAGCGGGATGGTCTTGCTGCGGCAGTAGCAACCAGGTCGTATCCACTAGCAACGGCTCAACCTCACTGACTGCTGAGAAGGCGTGGGACAGAAGGACTAGGCAGAGGCAAGGTCAGACGTAGCAGAAGGTCGGGGGCAGGCGGCAAGGTTCGTAGTCAGGATGGATAGCAGAAGTTCAGGTACACAGGCTTTGGACACACTAAACGCTTTCACTGGCACAAGGCAACAAGATCCGGCAAGGGAGTGCATGGGAGGAGATCAGATATAGCCAGGGAGCAGGTGGAAGCCAATTAAGCTAATTGGGCCAGGCACCAATCATTGGTGCACTGGCCCTTTAAGTCTCAGAGAGCTGGCGCGCGCGCGCGCCCTAGAGAGCGGAGCCGCGCGCGCCAGCACATGACAGCAGGGGACCGAGACGGGTAAGTGACCTGGGATGCGACTCGCGAGCGGGCGCGTCCCGCTGTGCGAATCGCATCCCCGACGGCCATGACAGTGCAGCGCTCCCGGTCAGCGGGACTGACCGGGGCGCTGCAGGGAGAAAGACGCCGTGAGCGCTCCGGGGAGGAGCGGGGACCCGGAGCGCTAGGCGTAACAGTACCCCCCCCCTTAGGTCTCCCCTTTTTTTTGTCCGGTGACTGCCTCCCCTGGGATGAGGACACCGGGAAAGAATGGAGGGTTTCCTCAACGGCACGCAGTACAGCAGGAGTTGGAATGGGGAGGGAGGGCAGAGGGTGAAGCTTGGCACGGGGCAGGGAGACACAAGGACGGGGGCCATGAGGAGGCACAGAGGCTTGCCTGACGGGACTGGGAGGGGGGGGAGAGGCACTTCCTGTGGCAGGCAGAGTCCCAGTTCCTGATCTCCCCGGTGGTCCAATCAAGGGTGGGGGAATGAAGCCGGAGCCAATCTGGCTCCGTTGACCGCGGAAATGTAGAGCGGCTTGACGAGACGGGTCACCGGGATGCTGAATTTATTCACAAAGGACTCCAATATAAAATTTCCAGAGGCACCAGAGTCCAAGCAGGCCACGGCTGAGAGGGAGGAGTTGGCTGAAGAAGAGATCCGCACGGGCACCGTGAGACGTGGAGAAGCAGACTTAGAGCCAAGAGACGCCACACCCACGTGAGCTGGGTGCGTGCGTGCGTTTCCCAGGCATGGAGGACGGATAGGGCAATCCACCAAGAAATGCTCGGTACTGGCACAGTACAGACAGAGATTTTCTTCTCTACGGCGATTCCTTTCTTCCTGGGTCAAGCGAGACCGATCCACTTGCATGGCCTCCTCGGCGGGAGGCCCAGGCGTAGACTGCAAAGGATGCTGTGGGAGAGGTGCCCAGAGATCTAAGTCTTTTTCCTGGCGGAGCTCTTGGTGTCGCTCAGAAAAACGCATGTCAATGCGGGTAGCCAAATGGATGAGTTCTTGGAGGTTGGCAGGAATCTCTCGTGCGGCCAGCACATCCTTGATGCGACTGGATAGGCCTTTTTTAAAGGTCGCGCAGAGAGCCTCGTTATTCCATGATAACTCGGAAGCAAGAGTACGAAATTGGATGGCGTACTCGCCCACTGAAGAATTACCCTGGACCAGGTTCAACAGGGCAGTCTCGGCAGAAGAAGCTCGGGCTGGCTCCTCGAAGACACTCCGGAGTTCAGCGAAGAAGGCCTGGACTGTGGCTGTGGCAGGATCATTGCGGTCCCAGAGCGGTGTGGCCCAAGACAAGGCCTTTCCTGAAAGAAGGCTTACTACGAACGCCACCTTAGACCGTTCTGAAGGAAACAAGTCCGACAACATCTCCATATGCAGGGAACACTGAGACAAAAATCCACGGCAGAGTTTAGAGTCCCCATCAAATTTGTCCGGCAGGGACAAGCGTAGGTTAGGAGCGGCCACTCGCTGCGGAGGAGGTGCAGGAGCTGGCGGAGGAGATGGTTGCTGCTGTAGCAGAGGCAGAAGTTGCTGTAACATGGCGGTCAACTGCGACAGCTGCTGTCCTTGTTGGGCAATCTGCTGCGATTGCTGAGCGACCACCGTGGGAAGATCAGCGAGACTTGGCAGCGGCACCTCAGCGGGATCCATGGCCGGATCTACTGTCACGATTCGGCTTACGGGTTGTGGATCCGCTGTGTCAGCGAGGGATTGGCGTGGACCGTGCTAGTGGACTGGTTCTAAGAGGCTACTGGTTTTCACCAGAGCCCGCCGCAAAGCGGGATGGTCTTGCTGCGGCAGTAGCAACCAGGTCGTATCCACTAGCAACGGCTCAACCTCACTGACTGCTGAGAAGGCGTGGGACAGAAGGACTAGGCAGAGGCAAGGTCAGACGTAGCAGAAGGTCGGGGGCAGGCGGCAAGGTTCGTAGTCAGGATGGATAGCAGAAGTTCAGGTACACAGGCTTTGGACACACTAAACGCTTTCACTGGCACAAGGCAACAAGATCCGGCAAGGGAGTGCATGGGAGGAGATCAGATATAGCCAGGGAGCAGGTGGAAGCCAATTAAGCTAATTGGGCCAGGCAGCAATCATTGGTGCACTGGCCCTTTAAGTCTCAGAGAGCTGGCGCGCGCGCGCCCTAGAGAGCGGAGCCGCGCGCGCCAGCACATGACAGCAGGGGACCGGGACGGGTAAGTGACCTGGGATGCGACTCGCGAGCGGGCGCGTCCCGCTGTGCGAATCGCATCCCCGACGGCCATGACAGTGCAGCGCTCCCGGTCAGCGGGACTGACCGGGGCTCTGCAGGGAGAAAGACGCCGTGAGCGCTCCGGGGAGGAGCGGGGACCCGGAGCGCTAGGCGTAACAATAACTAATTAATGGGATGGGAAATGGGGGGGGGGGGGGAAGATAATATTTGTATTCTGTCTTTAATAAAATCCATATTTTCCGTCATTAAAAGGAAAATCTCAAATTTATAACAAGACAGGACGGCTTCATATTATGCTAGTTTAAAGCTTATAATTGGGAATTTATAAATATCAAAAACAGAAAGAATACAAATACATTTAATATAATGGAAATAAATAATATTAAGAAAGAATCATAGAAACATGAGATTCTGGTCTGAAATAAAAAGGATCTAAAAGTCGATTCTGAGCCCCAATTAGCTGCCTTTAAGATGTCAGCTAAAGAACCTCCTTATTGAACTAATTTAGTGGAAACTGCACTTCTGGTGGAATGTGCTCCAAATTGAGAACTGTCAATTCCTGCTAATTTCATAGTTTGACGAACCCATCTAGCTATAGTGGCTAAGGATACAGGTAAATTGGGTTTACAGAATGAAATGAGAAGTTGAGAAGGGGGGGGGGGGAGGTCTGAAGGATTCTGTACGACATTCGTAAGAACATAAGCAAAGAACTACGCATAGTTTCTCTTGATGAGGGAAATAAGGGTAGAAGACAGAATGTAAATTGGTCTTTGTTCTACGATGAATCGAGAATTGTACTCCCTGAGGTAAGTATTGTCTACGAGAGATGTCCAATGCTTTCACATCAGAAACTCTCTTAACTGATATGAGACATAATAAAACAGTGAGTGTGTAGGAAAGAAGCTTCAGTGATACCGATTCATTGTCTTCCCATGATATGAACATGTTCAGAAGTATGGATACATCCCAAGTGGATTGGTATTTGGGTTATGGAGGTCTACGAAAGCGTATGCCTTTTAATCATTTGCATATGAGAGGATGTCTGCCTATTTGGATAGAATCGATAAAGGCGTGTTTGGAAGAGATAGCCAAAAGGTATAAATCGTGTGATATGCTTTGCCTGAATCAATTGATGAAGAAAGAAAATTCAAGATGGAGTTAAGAGGTGCATGAACGGAATCAAAATCCTGTTGTGAGCACCAATGAATACAACTTTTCCAGGCTGATCGGTAAGCTGCTTTGGTACCAGGAGCCCAGGAGTCGGAAAGGATGTCTCTAGTTGATTGTGAAAGATTTGTGTCAATCTCTGTTGACCTGATATCAGCCATGCAATCAGGGGCTCTGATAGTATCGAAGGGTGATATTCCCGAGTTGTCTTGAAGAAGAAAGGGGTAAGATGGAATCACACGAGGAAAGTCTATTACCATCTCCAGAATTTGTGGGAACCATTATTGCATTGGCCACCAAGGAGTGATCAGGACAAGGGTGGATTGTTGAATTGACATCTCAAGTGGAACTCTGGGAATCATTCGAAAAGGAGGAAAAGCCTATAGTATTTCCGATGGCCAAAGTTGGAGAAAAGCATCTTTACCGATCGCTTCTGGATCCGGACACCAACTTTAAATTCCAGGGTTTGATGATTCAGACGGGAAGTAAACATGTCTAAGTGGAGAGGGCCCGAAAGAATATTGATCTGATGAAATATTGTTGGATCCAGTTTCCAATCGCTGGAGTCCTTCAGATATCGAGAATTCCAGTCCGCTATGTGATTGGATATTCCGGGGAGATATTCCGTTTTTAACACAATGGCCCTCCTTTATTAACAGCATTCCAGCTCTTTTTGTCGGGTTGTGTGCCTAAATTCTGAGTGTGAATTTTTTCGAGAAAAGAGTTGTATTCCCTACATTTCATCCAAAATCACTCGTCTTTTCTGAAAACCACTCTTTTCTGAAAATCATGTGAATTTTCTGGGAAGAAAACCCTACACTTTAAAGCATGTATAAAGTTTCCGAAAGTAGAGTAAAATACCATGAAAAAAAAAAAAAAAGAAACAGACTCCATGAGGGTTGCATGAGGGCCCGACGTCCACAAGTGGGGGGTTGTGCTTACAGCCCAACACCATGCAGGATGTTTGGCATTTGCCAGAGAACACCAAGATTAGCAAATTTGCCACTGGCGTCCTGTGCTCTTCACAGATTAAAGCAGGTTCAGACTGAGCACATGTGACAGACGTGACAGAGTCTGGAGATGCCGTGGAGAAAGTTCTGCTGCCTGCAACATCCTCCCGCATGACCGGTTTGGCGGTGGGTCATCTTGTCATGGTCATGGACTGGATCTGTATTTCTAGCACATCTCACAGTTGCTCAGTTGGACTTGGATTTGGGGAATCTGGAGGACAAGTCTACACCTTGAACTATTTGTCATCTTTCTCTTACCATTCTGTGTTACTGGACACATTGGGGGAGATTTATCAAAACCGGTGCAAAGGAGACGTTGCCCAGTTGCCCATAGCAACCAATCAGCTCGCTTCTTTCATTTTCAACAAGGCCTCTGCAAAATGAAAGAAGGGATCTGATTGGTTGCTTTGGGCAACTGGGCAACTTTTCCTTTGCACAGGTTTTGATATATCTCCCCCATTATCCTGCTGAAAGGGGCCACTCCTTTTTGGGAATACTGTTGCCATAAAGCCATAAAGGTGTGTTCTTTGTTTGCAACAGTGTTTAGGTAGGTGCCACAAGTGATATCCACATGACTGCTAGGACCCAAGATTTCCCAGCCTAACATTTCCCAGAGCATCACACCAACTTCTTATAGTGCATCCAAGTGTTGGCTCTTTCCCTGGTAAGTAACATGTATGCACCTGGATGCCAACATAATGTAAAATACACTGTAATTTGGCAGTGTTAGGCCTAAGGCCTGTGTGTTAGATCAATCCTTATGTATTTTAATTGTGAATCATGTCTAGTCCAAGACCTGAGTGGGAATTCAATCAATGTGTATTTTATATGTGTATGTGCATTTGTATTTTGTACAGTTTTATGGGGGGCTGTATTATAACCTGATGACCTGACAGGATACCTCTGATAAGGACCCATGACACCACCAGTCATAAACTCAAGTCATAAAAACTAAGGAGGAGATAAGAAATCTCAGTCCTAGACTAGTGCTTGGAGACACTTGGTGATTCGGAGGTCAGACACCTAGGCCTCAACTATGATGTTCCAGCTCCCACCTGATAGTCCAGCTCCCACCAGATCATAGAGAAATTGGATCAGATGGACTAGACTCCACTCTCCAGAAACATCAATAAGCCTTGGGTGATCCTGTTGCTGGACCACCATATACCCTTTCTTGGACCCCTTTGAGTAGGTATAACCCACTGCATACTGCCCCCCCCCCCCCCTTTCACACATACACACACACACACAAATGCTGTTTTGGAGATATTGTGACCCAGTCATCTCTGCACCACAATTTGACCCTCACACTCTCATTTAACCTATTTCGTTCTAACATAGCAAATTCAAGAACTGACTGTTCTCTTGCTGCCTAATAAATCACCCCCTTTAACAGGTGCCAGTGTACACCAATGTTATTCCCATCAATTATTTTCAACAATCCATAATGCTGCATATCTGCTGTAGTTTTCCACTAGTACAATAGATCTGTCATCCTATCGCTGTAACCCTACCCTCTAGTGTTATGGGATGACCCTATTGACCCTGTCTCAGTTGGTACAGAAAATCCAAATAGTGAGCAGCTGAAAACAGGAAATGTCAGTATATCTGTGCCATAGAGACAAAGTGAAAAACTGAAGCATCTCAGGAGTTTATACAAAAAATGATGTTTGAAAAGAAACTTTATTTTACAACAACACATTATGAGAATGAGTGTAAAACCATGCCGTATCTTTTTCTAAGTGGAAAATAGAGACGGACATGGTGTTGCATCAAATATTTGTTCCTGATTTTCCTGAATTAATGTCAATTTCCGCTAATTTCCTGTGCTTAGAGAAAAACAATAGCCTTGTGCTACGTATCTGGGTTCAGCTAAAGAATTCACCTGTTCACTAGAGCAGATATCACACATCCTGTTTTTAGTGCTCCTGGCTGTATCACGTGTACATGGGGAATATCGTACAATAATCTATTCAGTCTGCATATGCTTCCAAAAGTTAATAATTAAATTGCTTATGTGACCAAAGAGTTGTTAATGTATTTCTTTATTTACAGCAAAATGTTCCTGCTCCTGGTTGATGTGTAAAAGACTAGCCAGATGGCCGGTTTTAGGCCTATACCCATTTATTCGAATTAAACTGTGGATGAACAAATCCCAAGAGCCATGAAGCTAATGTGGCTAAATGAATGGCTGCTGCTACCTAATGTTTAGAGGTTATAAGGTCAGAGGATGAGCAGATCACCTTGCTTCTAGATTTATACCATTATACCTCCAAGAGAAAATAAATGATGATCTATTCTATTTCTACTTGCTTAAAGGAATATTCCTCCCCTAGACATCTTATCTCCTATCCTTTGGATAGGGGATAAGATGTCTAGAGGTGAAGTACCCCTTTAACACCATAACATTTAACGGGATGATCAGCTTCAGTCTTAAAACTTATGTGTCAGTACCACGCCGCAGTCGTTACCTGCTATTTACTTTCTTTATTCATTGTCTGCTTTTTAGTTTATTCCGTTAGTACACGGCTAAGACCATTGACTCCAGATTGGCAGCATTGCCTATGTTTGTCTGTGGTAATTGGAACTCAACCTAATAAAATAGAGGATGCAGTGTACAATCGAAAAAGAGTAATGATTTGGCTTGCAAATAGCATTGATCGTTCAGTCATTACAAGTCATACAATAAATTACAATTACACAAAGCAAGATAGTACAAAACATAGTGCGGGTTCCCTAAGCTATACATCGCACAGCATGCTACTCTAACACTCCGCTCAAGTCTGACAGAGAAACACCAAATTCGAAATAACCAATACAATACAATCTGTGATCTGGGGGAGGATGGGAGAGCAGCATGGGGGAATATGGGGGTAGGGAGGATCACAGGGCCAAACTACTGGCCAATAACTTCAGGGGGACATGGGGAAGTAGAGGGGACCTCACTCCTCTTGTTCATGGACGCCTGGGCTGTCCAAGATGGCATAGTCTCTCAGCAGGCTACGGATGAACCTGTGGCAGTCCCGGACAGACATGTAGCGTGCTACTAATCATAGCCACGATTTTTTCTGCAAGGTACAACCATATGTAGCTCAGCAGTTGCACTGAATTCATCAGATGCCAAGCACATTGGTGAGGAACATATATACAGTGCCATTCGCCAAGTGGTTTTACTGACAGGTGACCTCTATTCTTCAGTTCAGTTTACAGTGATACACAATTTATATAGTGTTTTGTTTTACTACTTTAAACAAATTGAAAGAGACGCTTTACCCCAAAGCAACAGGAACATTTTACAACTACACAGAAAATGATTTGCTTCGAATTTTGTCTGGTGAACACTTACATATACTTCAAGGAATGTGTAAAGTAAACAGCTTGATCGGTCCTGGTTTTTCTCGTCTTTTAAGTGGAAATTCCTTTTGAGCGTCAACGCTGACATGGTTTGGATTTTTTTTCAAGGGCCCCTGCTAGCACCTAACAAGGTTATTTACTATGTATTACCTATGATTATAACATAATACATAATATATATCATTGTGATAACACACATTAAATATGCAATCATAAAATACCCAAATCATTCTGTAATGGACATAATTACTTTTAAGTCTGGTGTTACGATATATACATGGGATCATGTATGACCACATAAAAGAATCAGATTACTGTTCGATATATACACAATTACAGCATTTTATCTATAGCTACAAATCAATTTAATGTAATGTAATATTGATAGCTATCCTTAAGCTAGAACAAAGGTCACAAACCTTTTGTCCCTTGTAAGCTACATTTAACTGTGAATGAGGGTTAGGGGGCCACATTGGACCCAAACATGGAGGAAAATATTTTATACACGGCCGGGTTACTATAGTAGAGTCTTGTAAGCTGGTTACCAGTAAATCAAAAAGAAAGACATTATATGGCTCAAGGACTTTTCACAGTCTAGCTTGAATTTCATCTCCCATTATAGACACACCAGGGTGACCCTTGGATGATTTACAGTATGCATAAACCCTTACCTAGAGTAGCCAACACATCTAGGCTCACATTAGCTGCAAGTTTGAGCCTATACATTCAAACAATGTCACAAAAAGAAAATACTGAGGCTGATTTCAAGTTATGGAATCTTTTATTCTCTTTTCATATTTAAAGCTAAATGACAAATTCTGCTGCCATTCTGAGAGCTATGCATTGTGGGTGCTCGAATATAAGTCAAAAAGGTTGCAGAGAATTAGCAAAACATGGCGGCTTTGACACACAAATACTGTTTGATATTGCAGCTCATCTTCATTTGAGGCTCCGTGCACATTATGCTTTTGACTTCTATTTGACATAGACAATGGCAAATGTTCCCGACATATCCTTATACTTTATAGAGGGATATGTAGCCCAATTGAAAAAAAATTCTGCATAATATATATATTTTTTTACTATATACAGTAGCTTTTTATAGAATATCATAGGCCATTACCCTATAACATACTTTTCTATGTGTACTTTCCCAAAAGGACATTCTTTTTGGCCCCCATGAGCTGAAGGATACACTTAGCATGTATACCAGGAGCTTTTCCCAGAATAAATGCTAAGCTTTACTAATAGAAAGTGAACAGGACTTAAGTAAATAGGGGTGAGCTGCAATACCACACACAAACTGTAGACAGGTGTGTCACTGTATTTGAGAGAAACCAGCCATACAATCCTTGTAAAGCTAGGTTTCCACACAGGTTTTTTCTGGTGTTTTTTTGCGTCTATTATGTGAGCAGGATTTCCCAAGTGTCAACGGGAGTGCGGAATCCCATAGTAGTGTATTGGGCTTTCATTTCAGGTGGAATTCCACCGTGTGAATTGACCCTAATTCTGTGCAGTACCTACTTCACTTGGCCATACACATATGACTGATGGGACATGTCACTAGCATACAGGGGCTTTTACTAGTGGACATATTAGGCTGTTTTTGGCTTATGGTTTCCACTTTTTTTTCTTCTTCTTCTTGCAAATAAACCACAAAGGTCAAACAGCGTTTTTTGTTTTTTTTTGTATAAAACCCCCCCACAGCAAATAGATGTTAGCCGAAGGGCAATAGGGATTTCTGAAATGTCAAAACCCACTTACTTTGTTGTTTCTTCTTTCAAATTGGCAGCTTGTTGAGAATATGGCTGCTTTTTTTTTTTTTTTTTTTTTTTTTTAAACAAAATCTTGGGGCTTCTCTTAGAGGAAAAAACAAACAAACAAACGTCATGTGGGTTTAGCATTGGCGTTTTTTGGGGTTCCCCCTGTCACGATCACACCCTATCGGTCCAGCCAAGACATTAGAGAGAGTGTGATGGTGCAAGGGTATCCACTACTAGTCCCAGCAAGTCACCAAATGAACCCTTAGATAAACGTGTTTCCACCAGAGCTGAATTCAGAAAGGTGAGCTCATATATTTAGAGATCAAAGACCAGAGCTGATTAATTAAACATTTAATCTGATAAAAGGTATCACAGTGCTGACTATATAAAAATACAGAAACAAATGACATACAGGTATAAAAATATACAGTGGTCCCTCAACATATGATATTAATTGGTTCCAGGAGAACCATCATATGTTGAAACCATCATATGTCGAGTACATATGTCTATGTAAAAATGGTAATTGGTTCTGGTGCCTCGGAACCATTGTATGTTGAATACATATCTCTATGGGAAACTGCCAATTGGTTCTGGGATGACCATTGTATGTGGAGTGTATGGGGAGTGTTTAACAAACCAGGGTGCCTCCAGCTGTTGCACAACTACAACTCCCAGCATGCATGTACAGCCATTGACTGTCTGGGCATGCTGGGAGTTATAGTTTTGCAACAGCTGGAGGCACACTGATAGGGAAACATTGATGTATGGGGTGTATAGTGTGTATATGTATTGTATGTGATGTGTGACATCGCATACAGTACTGTACAGTTCTTTAAATACCTTCAGGGGAGACAGAATGTCCTCCATCACGATCCTGCTGACTACAGCTCTATAGGAAAGGAAGGGGAGCAGCTCATTGGATGCCTGCAGCAAGATGCTGCAGGCTATTGGCTATGGCTGCACTGGGGGGGGGCGGGGCTTACACGGAGCTCACAGTGGAAGCCTCCGTGAGTTAGCAGGACAGCATGTGAGTAACAGGAGGCAGAACGGGGCACACGGGGCACATTAAACAACTATCTGTCAGTTGCTGAAGTTGTCAGCGCTCTCAGATAGCTGTTTGTACGATGGCCCCGACACACAGCAGCATCATATCTCGAGGCTGCCTTCAACATACGATGGGCTCTGAGAGGCCATCATATGTTGAAATGATCATATGTCGGGGCCATCATAAGTCGGGGGATCACTGTATAAAAGAGTTTTGGCAAGGCAAGTTCATAACACAAAAGATGAAGTTCTTACAGCATGATGATATAGCAGTCCTTGTCAGTGAGAGTGCTGTTCTTAGGATGGTCTTGTCAGCTTGTCGCACAGCATTGAACAAACTGAGTCTAGCATTGTTAAATATTATATATCTGCCTTTTTGGAAGGGAGACTCCATTCCCCCCTCCCCGCTGATCCCACCAGGGGGTCTTCTCTCTTCCTGGCCCCTTATCTGTTTGATTATATGATGGGACCAGAGTGCATGACTTCAAAAAACCTTTGACTTCAAAGGAGATGTAAACAAACAGCCAGACCCCCAATAAAATGCAATACACAAACCCACAGTCTGAATGACCTCTCACCCATGGCTTGGATAATGCATCACACAGTTATAATTATAATACACATATAGGATTTTAATAATCAGGCCCCCCCCCTTTCTTCAATAGAAATTAGTCACATGATAAAACATTCAGGACTACAATCCACTATTTAAAAAATAAATAAAAACCATCTTCACCTTAAAAATGAAAACAACAAGGCAGTTTTTGTAGCCTTTTAAGATAAAAAAAACTAAACAAGTGGAAACCTAGCCTAAGGCTACTTTCTCGCTTGCATTTTTCAGCCAGTATTTTACATAATGATTTGAAAGTAAGTAAAAAGTATGAAAGATAGATTTGTACCTCTAGTCTTGGCTTACGAACACTGATGACTCACAAAATACTGCCACGTGAAAGTAACCGCATACACATACACATAGCCAGGCTGTGAGGTCACATAGCTGACAACAGAGAGGAGCTGTGTGCATGTGTCCGTGCTTATTCTGCACTGAACTTATGTCTGGAAGCCAGGACACAGATTAACCCCCATTCAATGGGAACTAATCCACGTACAAAACTGCAGCAAAATCCTTGCGATAAAAGGGTGCGTTCACACGTGCATATTTCTGCTGCAGATTTAGATTGTGTCATTGGGTAGCAAAATCTGCTGCAGCAAATGCAGTAGATAAAATAGCGCATGTGTGAACGTATCCAAAGAGAAACACTGCAAAACTCAGAAAGTACGCTTCAGAGATCTGCCATGTATTTATTTTTTTTTTATTTTTTTTTTATTGAGTTTAAACAAATGTATCAAACAAAGCATATGTAATCCAATAATACCGGGTAGAGTATTTTAGTATTATAAGCGGACGAAAGATGACATAGAGACCTGCTCGCACGTCATCCCACAACTGTTCTTTTGTGTATCGCTTGCTGGTACACGCCAGAGCATGCTAAATCAGAGAAGAATTTGGATATACACTACATAAACTACAGAAAACTACAATACCATGCACCAAGATTTTATCCTAGTTTAGGCCGCTGGTCTCCAAACTGTGGGCCTCCAGATGATTTATTGTCTGACATTTGTCTTCATTTGTCCCCTCAAAAAAGTAAAGTGCTGTGGTATCTGTTGGCACTATATAAATAAATATTATTTTGATTATTATTATTAGATATTCATAAAAAATAAAAAAAATAAAAAAAAACTATGGTAGCAAGGAAAAGCAACTAACTTAAAACTACAATACCACGCAGATTTTAGATTAGTTTAGGCCGGTGGTCTCCAAACTGTTGGTCTCCAGATGTTGTAAAACTGCAACTCCCTGCATGCCTGGACAGCTGTTGGCTGTCTGGGTATGCTGGGAGTTGTAGTTTTGCAACATCTGGAGGTCCACAGTTTTGAGACCACTGCTTTAGGTAATAGATTGCCCTACTTAGTTAAAGGGATTATCCATGATTATAAAAACATAGCTGCTTTCTTCTAAAAATAGTGTGGTGGCCCAGTACAGGAGTGGCACCCCTGTACCTACTCCCTTAAATGCCTATGCTATGCAGTATAATGTACATAAAATGTGTTATAGCATCAACCCATTATAACCCAGTGAGGTATCGGTGACTATGTTACCTAAGGGTGACCTATAGGACCCCTTCTAGTCTCCCCCATTTAAAGGACAACTGCAGCAGAATTACACTTATCCCCTATCCACAGGACAGGGGATAAGTGTTTGATCGCGGGGGGTCCGACCGATGGGACCCCCCTCGATCTCCCTAACGGGGCGCCGGCATTAGCACCCATGGTGACGTAGCGTCGACCTAAAGGTTGACGGTGACGCCCCGTCTACTCCCCGTCCCCATACAGTTCTATGGGGGATGCGGGGAGGCACGAATGCTGCCTCCCCGCCTCTCCCATAGAGATGTATGGAGGAGGCGTGCCGGCCGCAACGTCATGCTGCATGGGAGAGCCGCGGCCCCGTACAGGAGATCGCCTTGGGCCCCAGCGTTCGGAATCCCCGCGATCAAACACTTATCCCCTATCTTGAGGATAGGGGATAAGTGTTTGTACCGCTGCAGATGTCCTTTAAGCCCTGGATGGAGCTAGTTCACTCTCTTAGCTCCTATGCTCTTCTCTACTAAGTGCAGCAAGGTCAAGTCCTAGGTGTGTGTCTGGAGTCCTAAAGAGACCTAAAGTCTACCACGCAGCCAAGGATCCTAAAGTCCAGTACCCCACAGGTCAAATCAAAGCCTGGTAAGCTACAGAAGGGGTGAAGTCAGTCATAGTCAAGTCAGTCCAAGTCAATCTGTTTTCAGTCAGCGTGGCTCTGCAGCAAATTGACCCAGTCCACCATAAGTCCCAGCAAGCCCTGTTGTCTCTGAAGTCAATGGTCACCTCCGTGGACCCATCCAAGCTGTATAGACTGTTACACCTGTCTGACTCAGTAAAGCTGCCATTGTTACGTAACTTGGCGTCAGAGTCATCATTTGCCCTGGTGCCTAGCCCAGGATCCAGCTGTATACCTTCAGGTGGTATAGAGGATAAACCACACCCTGGCGTCACAAACACAATGGGTTAATGCCATCTGCCCCTAGGGTAATTCCATCTGCCCTCATCACACCCTCACCACAAACAGGATACGGGTGTGCGCCTTATGCCCAATGTACCCCTCTCCCCCAGTCTGAACTGTGTACAGTATTGCAGAGTAAAATTTGCATGCCGATGCAAAAATGCCGATGCGAACAAAGTTTGCACCAGAAAGTGTACGGGACTTTGTCAGTGAAAAGTGTTTAATCTGAGGCGCTTGTGAAATAGAGGAAGAGGTGAAGAAAAGTCTGTTATCTGCCATTGTGAACTGTCCTAGAACTGTACCGACCAGGTGTAAAATCAGGTCCGAAGTTATAATACATAACAAACCATTGCCTCTACCTGCCAGGGTTAAAGATGTGCTGGAGAAGCATGCAAAAAATGTCCCTGGGCGTGGAAACCATGTTGCTGTATCGATGCCAAAATGGAACGGTAAAGATCCGCTCCTTATTGCTGGGGAAGTGGAAGTGCACCGCTGAAGCACTTCCAGCCAGGCCCCAATTTTCCCGAAGCCCTCCATAAACGGAGCAGCGCTGCCGGATCCACTCAGTTTTCCTGAAGTCTGCAAGTGGAGCAACATGGCGGAACAGGCAAGCACGAGGTCGGAGAGTCCCAAGATGGCAACGGAGGACCGGAAAGTTGCCATGGCTGCGGCGCAAATGTTTCAGGAGCTGGCAGATCATCTACAACGGATCTCCATTGGGGCCGAAGAGGCCTGCTACCAAGTCCTGGTGCCCGAGGACGATGGAGACTGGCCAGCAACCCCGGCGGAGGGAACACCAGCATCATCTTGAGGAACATCGCCGGTGTATGTGTCCCCTCACCACCGGACCTGGGGATCCATACAGAGGAGTGAGAAGTGATTACCCCGGCTGAGGCCGCTTTCTCTACCCCTTCTTCTACCCCTAACCCAGGGCAAACTCCCAGGTCCAGAAGTCTGTAGTACGTCCCCGGTCACCACTGTTGTCCCAGTGGCTATTTGCCGATGAGCCAGGACTGATCCAGTACATGAGAGAGCACCTTCTTCCCCTGCCAGGGAAGCCCCATTACCCAGTTCCGACGGCCCAGTCCGTGAAGGCTAGGAGAGAAGCCCAGGTGGCCGAAATTGAAGAGGGCATGAGGGCACAAATAATGAAGGCGTATGGGCCAAAGCTGCTACTGTATGACGAGCTACAAGTGCAGCAACACGACAACAAAGCATTAGAGGCCCTGTACATTAGAATGTTGGACCATCCCCAAGAGGGAGAGCCACCCCTGGAATGCTGCAGAGCCACAGTTGAAAAATTCAACAAAGTGCAGGGGTTTGGCACTCTCATGGACTGTCGTCATGGTGGGACCATTCTTGGTCAATTGTCGGGCAGTGCAGAGAGACTATCTTCCCTGACCACTGCATTCTGTGGGGAGATCGTGACATACACTCCTGTTCAAAGTATGAGAGGAGAGTGAGAAATCCGAAAATCCAACACAAATTCCTTTTGCCTACTTCCCATCGGACAGCTGGGACACAGATCCTTTTGGTTTGCTGCAACCTAAAGTCAGAGGTACTGTCCAAGAGGAAGTGGTCTACTTGCCCGAAGGGCATGTCATGGCACCAGTCACAAAAGTCATCTGCAGATGTGCCCAGGCCTACTCCTGTGGTCGAGGAGGTTTGGCCTAATCAGCAGGCACCAACCAAAGTGCCTTGGCCTACTCCTGCTGAGGAGGAGATTTGGCCGGCCCAACAGACACCAACTACTGTTCCCCTAGTGGCGCAAGCTGCTGCAGCGCAAATGGTTGTTACCATCAGCCCCACCATTACCGAGTCTACCTTATCCCGGGTAAACTGGAACACCTCAGTGAGTTCATTGGAGGGGGGCACAATCCCCTGGACCCCATTATATGTCCCAGCTTCGGAAGCAGTCCGACAGGCGAGGCTGGGATGTCAAATACCCAAGCTAAAGAGTCTACAAGTGATAGTGACAAGTAGCAAAATGAACTTTGTTTTGTGAAGAGCTGTTGTTGTTTTCAGGTTCCTGCAACGTTTAAGAAAAGCGCCTGGTGGACTTCTGTAACCAAGAACTTCTGTAACCATTTGCGTATGTGTACGTGCCCGGCTTTTATACGTGATCCTTTACTGAGAACTCTAAAACGTACCAGAACTGTGGAGTGGTACTCCAAAAATATATATGTTCAGAGTAATATATTTCCGTTTATATTTTTGCATAGGTGATGCAAATGTTGTACTATATTGTATAAGGCACAATGTAATAAATGTATAGAACGTGTTTGTACAAAAAAAAATTCTGAGTATTTACTGTTTTTGTCCATGGAAATTTATATAGAAGGTATTCTGACTAGGTCAGGAGAAGAGCATTCACTACCTCACTGCCATGACAGTTACCAGCTAGGTACCGAGAGTGATAGTACCTTTGTATATTTAGTAAGTTTAGCATAGATATTGCTAACATCATGTACATAGTGTTTTGTATAGAAACTAGTCAATTGTCATGCCTAGTTAGGACTGTAGCTAAAATGTATATTATCCAGTCCATATGTAGTCAGAAACGTGTAAATGTCTAACCAATTTTCCTGTCTATCGTGTACAGGGTACTCTACTGGCCAGAGGGTTCCCCTGAAGCATAGGTGAAAACGGATAGAGGCAGAGTTACCATGTATAGGTAATCTTGTATTATTGTTATATTGTCTAGTAATGTGCATAGTGTTCTGGGGAGAAGTAGCTATTGCCGAAGGGCCCCAGCAGCGAAGGCATTCAGGTAGAAAGCCTCCAGCAGCCCGATCCGTATCAAATGTATGCAGTTTCAAGACTCAAAACTTCACATGTCTAACCATCCCAATTATGAATACCCTCACAAAAGGAGCATGAAAAGGACATTCTCACCAATGCCATCATTCCTCAGACCTGAGAAGAACATTCGGTATCAATGCCCCAGGAACCGTTTGTATCACCAGGCCCCAGTGGCAACTTTATTGTCATCTGCCCTCCAGGACTGGGCTCCGAGGATGACTGTTAAGAGGGGGAGTTTGTGGTGGCCCAGTACAGGAGTTGCACCCCTGTACCCTAGCTGCCCTGTCTGGCAGACTCCATACAGCGACCCCTGGGCCCTCCCTGCACTTATGTTCTACCTACTCCCTTAAAAAGTACCTGACACTAAAACTTTTTCTAAACGTACTCAGGCTATGTTCCCTAACTATTCCTATAGACCCCCCCCCCCCCCCCGTCCTTAAAATTTAAAGCTTAAAAAAAGCTTTAAAAATCTCTCTTCTTGCTCACATAGTGTGAGCTGCCGGCAGGAGGATGTGGATGTGCCCCAGCAGGCGCTACGGCACTGAAGCCTCACTTCGCCGAGGAGAGCGGGGGGTGCAAGTGAGCCAGCATTTGCAGAGCCCCGCTTGTCCTCAGTGAACAGAGCCCTGCTTGTCCTCAGAGCCCCGCTTGTCCTCAGTGCACAGAGCCCTGCTTGTCCTCAGAGCGCCGCTTGTCCTCACTGCACAGAGCGCCGCTTGTCCTCACTGCACAGAGCGCCGCTTGTCCTCACTGCACAGAGCGCCGCTTGTCCTCACTGCACAGAGCGCCGCTTGTCCTCACTGCACAGAGCGCCGCTTGTCCTCACTGCACAGAGCGCCGCTTGTCCTCACTGCACAGAGCGTCGCTTGTCCTCACTGCACAGAGCGTCGCTTGTCCTCACTGCACAGAGCGCCGCTTGCCAGTACCCCACAAGTCAGTCATAGTCTGCCATAGTCAAGTCCGTCCAAGTCAATCTGTCTTTAGTCAGCGTTGCTCTGCAGCAAATTGTCCCAGTCCACCATAAGTCCCAGCAAGCCCTGTGGTCTCTGAAGTCACTGGTCACCTCCGTTGACCTAGCCAAGCTGTATAGACTGTTACATCTGTCTGACTCGGAGTCATATTTTGCCCCCCGTATCTAGCCCAGGATCCAGCGGTATACCTTCGGATGATGTAGAGGATAAACCACACCCTGGCGTCACAAACACAAGGAGTTAATGCCATCTGCCCCTAGGGTAATTCCATCTGCCCTCATCACACCCTCACCACAATAGCACCACACTTGTCTTGGTTGCATGTGGTATTACAACCCGGCCCCAAGTTCACTTAAATGGAACTGAGTTGCAACAACATGCACAAAGATTTTATGTTAGTTTAGGCCAGTGGTGAACAAACCGTGGGCCTCCAGATGTTGCAAAACTACATCTCACAGCATGTCTGGACAGCCAACGGCTGAAAGTTGTGGTTTTGAAACATCTGGGGGTCCACAGTTTGGAGACGGGGGGGCAGACCACTGAGCTCTTCCGTGATCTCCTGAACCGGACCCGGCTTTGGTGTGAGGAGCGAGTGTGGTAGATGGCACGTGCTCCATGAAATAAATGGTGCGTACGTTGTCTGGTAGGGTAGATGACACGCGCTCCGCGCTGAGTGAGATGGGGTCCCAGCGGTCAGTCCCCCCCCCCCCCCCTCGATCAGCTATTTATCCCCTATCCTGTGGATAGGGAATAAGTTTATTTTGGCCAAAGTACTCCTTTAAGGTAATAGATTGCCATCTGACAGATGGTTCCATGAACCCCCCAGAGTATACAGGTATACAGTCAATGAACGATTTGTCGAACGGAGATGCTGGATACTATTTTGTGTCCTTCAGGAACCTATTTGACTTTGTATTGTGCCATTATTATCACTGTTGTAAAGGAAATCCCCAACTAACATGTTTAGAAACTGCTTGTCTCCACTATCAATATCCTTTCTATTGCCGCTTACAGCATATGTTGCTATGGACACCGGTACTTGTATTTCTTTTCTTAATAGAATTGACCTTTCAATATGGCAAAGCAATACATAACCAGGGAAACACAGCTTAAAATGTTAATATGCAATGCTCTATATTCTCGGGAGTGTTCATTATAGCCCATATTATATCTCTAATAAAACCTCTTTGAGAAGACCACCCAAAATTGGTGGTTGACTTGTCAAAAAAAATAAAAAAAATTGCCTGTATGCAAAATTTATGGTGGAGTGAAAATCTGCTGCATAAAATCTGGTCTGGATAAAGGGGTGGTCTTCTCAAGGGAGTGGTCTCCTGGAGAGGTTTTATATAATGCATTACTAAAGGAGCTTTATTGACAAAGTATATCGCTAGGATATGCTAAGACGTAGAAAGAGTGTGGTCCTGACTATTGGGACCCCCACTAAGCCTCAGAATAAAGGGACTGCAACATGGCTCCTTTATAGTGTTTCCCCACCCATTGGCATTCTTGGCCACCTACTGTACAGGGGACTAAACCATATCTTAGTTTAAGGGGTTATCCATGATTGGAAAAACATAGCTTCTTTCTTCTAAAAACAGCGCCACGCCTGTCTTCAGGTTGCGTGTGGTATTACAACTTGGCTCCATTCACTTCAATGAAACTGAGTTGCAATACCACGCACATACTGTCGACAAGAGTGGCACTGTTTCTGAAACAAAGCAGTCTTATGTTTCTAACCCTGGATACCCACCATTATTTTTGCATTTCCCTGCACAACGGGTGCTCAGAATAAGGCTGAATACATATCGGTCCATTCATTCCCCAAATTGTTAGAGTTCTGCAGGGATAGGACTGATCAGAATGCTATAGTATATCGTAGCCATATGCCATAGTGTTCTATGATAGGTATACCCCTTTAACCTGTGACAAAGAACACCTAATTTTATAGTGATTTAGTGAACACTGAATTCCCCAAAGTGCAAATGAGAACACCTCAAGAATTCATGAAATCATGGCTGGACCTCAGTATCCATAAAGCGGAGGAAAAGTGACGTTGCCCATAGCAACCAATCAGATCACTTCTTTAATTAAAAAAAAAAAGACCTCTGAAAAATGAAAGAAGCAATCTGATTGGTTGCTATGGGCAACGGCACCACTCTGGCGGGCAGGGCCCTCACTCCTCCTGCTTGTATATTGTGCAATATTTTATTGTCTGATATTTGTCTTCATTTGTAAAGTGCTGGGGTATCTGTTGCCACTATATAAATACATATTATTTGGATTATTATTATTAGATTTTCATTAAAAAGCTATGGTAGCAAGGAGAAGCAACTAACTTAAAACTACAATACCACGCACAAAGGTTTTATGCTAGTTTAGGCCGGTGGTCTCCAAACTGTTGGTCTCCAGATGTTGTAAAACTACAACTCCCAGCATGCCCGGACAGCTGTTGGCTGTCTGGGCATGCTGGGAGTTGTAGTTTTGCAACATCTGGAGGTCCACAGTTTGGAGACCATTGCTTTAGGTAATAGATTGCTCTATTTAGTTAAAGGGGTTATCCATGATTAGAAAAACAGAGCTGCTTTCTTCTAAAAACAGTGCCATACTTGTCTTCAGGTTGCATGTGGTATTACAACTCGGTCATTTCAATGGAACGGAGTTGCAATACCATGCACAAAGATTTTAGCCAGTGGTTTCCAAACTGTGGGCCTCCTATTGCAGTAGGAGGCTGGACCCTAATAATGTGATCCTCACTGAGCATTTGTTAGTTCTATCAGCCCCTGGTATCTGTTTAGTTTCACTTTTAATACTAATAAAAAATATATATATATATAGCACTAACCAGGGTGGTGGCACTAACCAGGGTGGTGCACAGACATTTTGGAGGGCAGGGGCTCAAGTTAAAAAAAATAAATAAATTGGGCAAGTCACTGTGTTTAGTATGCCTATACTGTGCGCAAAACGCTGCAAAATTCAATAATGTGCTTAGGGCATCAAATGGCAAGTGCAGAAAAAGGGCAGGGGCTCAAGCCCCCTTTTACGTCCCTGGCACTAACAGATACCCCAGCACTTTACAATTATGGGGGGGTTCAAATAAAGACAAGTTCCAGAAATTACAATATTACACACTAAATATTCAAACAGGAGAAGACAGGGCGCTGCTCGCGAGAGCTTAGGCTAAGTTTCCACTTGGTTTTTTTTCTGACAGTTTTTGGAATACGGCCACTGCAGTTTTTGAGCCAAAGCCAGAAATGTATTAAAAAGGAACAGGACATATAAAGGAAGGACTTATACTTCTCCTCCCTTATGGATCCACTTCTGACTTTGGTTCAAAAACTAAGGTGGCAGATATCCAAAAACTGCCAGAAAAAACCCCCAAGTGGAAAATTAGCCTTATAGTCTCTGAGTAATAAAAGAGAACACCTCACTCACACTTCTACTTCTACTTACGTCTCTTTGTTGGGTTTGAGTGCCCCGTCAGATGTGCCAGGCCAGTGTTCTCCAAAGTGGCGACGGGGGACATGTTTTTTCACAACGGAGGAAGAGAACATCCAAGGTAGAACTCTCGGGTCGCTCCGTGGTCTCCATCTCAGAAAAAACATTGCTGTCTTAAAGGGTTACAGCTTCGACTTCGGATTCCCAGCTGACGGATGAAGTAGAAATCGCTGAGAAGAAGAAGTTCTTGTTCAACAAAAATACCAGCTAAAAATCCTCGAAACAACCAAGGGAACTGCCTCTCCCCAGTGTCGAATGTCCGGCAAAACTGATCCGGCTGCTTAGGAAAGGATCTGTGGGAAAAAAAAGGTTCTCGGTTGCTCACAGAATCATCCACGTGTAAAATATTTAAGAGAAACAGTGTCTGGAAGCTTACAGCAATGCTTAGCTAAGCTAGTGATGATAGCTACCGTGCGACTGGCGTACAAGTCCCTGAGAAGGTTGTTTCATGTCCCATTCACCAGAGGGAAATTTTCAC
This sequence comes from Hyla sarda, assembly GCF_029499605.1. Taxonomy (NCBI): domain Eukaryota; kingdom Metazoa; phylum Chordata; class Amphibia; order Anura; family Hylidae; genus Hyla; species Hyla sarda. The sequence goes on from NC_079190.1 coordinate 86,053,755, forward strand.
GGCAGGAAATTGCTCACAAACCAGAGATCCTTTCCAGTAGCTTCTGCCCTTTTGACATGTGTCATCACTTGTAGAGGAGCAGTGACTACACCCACAGTCCCTTTAAGGAACCTCCGGCTGCTACACTGTAGCTATTTCAAGATAAATGGCAAGCCTCTTGCAAAGGCCTGTCCAGCACCCAATCAGACAGGCGGAGAGGTGGGGCTCGGCAAGCAATAGCTCATCTACGAGCAAGGGGAAGAAATGGAAACTGTTATCTTGTTTCTGCACCTCGCACACCTACTAGATGTGTATTATCATGCGCTTACACCACTGCCTCAGACTACTGCCACCTCCACTCAGAGCTTTCCTTCTCACCGTATCTCACCGTAGACCGCTGCTTTACGACAGCCGCAGCCTCGGCTGTATGACATATACTACGCCGAATCTCGATCTGGGTGACGCAGATGGCTTCACGTGATTACATTATATTGCTGAAAAAAGGAACGATCATGTATTATAGTTACGTCACAAAAAAAAAAAAAAAAGGACCATATATCTACTATTACTACAAGCTGGCACAGATTCTATCAATTGTTATGTAGATGACGTAGGCAAGAAAAGAGAATATATGTGTATGCAAATGTTGAGATACAAATGACATCTAGCAACATTTGCCTCCAGCTGTTGCAGAACTACAACTCCCAGCATGCCCGGACAGCCTTCGGCTGTCCGGGCATGCTGGGAGTTGTAGTTTTGCAACAGCTAGAGGCACGATGTTTGGGAAACGCTGGGTTAAAGTATCGTTATAATGGATGTGCTTAGCCCTAGAGCTGATTTCTTCAACATCTGCTGATGCCTTTATTTGCTCACATATCTCATGTTACAGGTTACATAGAAATTTATAATAGGGAGACACAGTGTTCTTGGCTTTAAATTGTGGCAACTGCTTTTTTTGAGATGTAAGCGACTCACTCTGGCTTTCACTTTTTGACAGGGTCTATATTTATTTGCTTAATTTATAAAATGTGACTTTTTAAGTCTTGCACACAAAAAATAGCATTTTTAAGCAACACAGGGGGGGGGGGTTATTTTATACCACAGGATAGGGGATAAGTGTCTGATCATGGGGGGTCCAACTCCTGGGACCCTCCCAGATCTCCTGACCATGGTCGACACGCCCCCTCCATGCAGCTCCGTGCATGGAGCGGTGTCCATTCTGTGCATGGAGAGAGCCAGGAGCTCGGCCAGAGATTGTGTGGGGTCCCAGCAGTCGGACCCCTGGTGATCAGACCCTTATCCCCTATCCTGTACATAGGGGAAAAGTTGATCAGTACCAAAGTACCCAGGACTCAAGTCCTGCAGGAATGCAGAGGAACGTCGTTCCTTTGCTTTTTCCAGAGGAGGAACGTCGTCCCTGTTACATTAGTCCTGCAGACCGACCTCTGAATTATTCTTACCCTCCCTCCGTCTCCTCCCCTGGCCCAGAATGCTGTGATGATGTCACCATCACATGTTGGGGGTGGAGCTTAACTGTGGAGGAAAGGAATGATCATGGTTGAAGGACCTGTGTGATGCTGTGGAGGAGGCGGGGCTGAGCTGGAGGAGACATGTCACATGTCACCCCAATAAGGTAATTACATGAAAGGAGGTTTGTTACAGTGTGTCACCCCAGTAGTAATGAGATTACATGTGGAGGGGGTTTGTTACAGTGTGTCACCCCAGTAGTAAGGTGATTACATGAAGAGGGAGTTTGTTACAGTGTGTCACCCCAGTAGTAAGGAGATTACATGTGGAGGAGGTTTGTTACAGTGTGTCACCCCAGTAGTAAGGAGATTATAATGAGGAGGAGGATTGTTACAGTGTGTCACCCAGTAGTAAGGAGATTATATGAGGAGGACATTTGTTACAGTGTATCACCCCAGTAAGGTAATTACATGGCAGGAGATTTGTTACAGTGTGTCACTCTTATACTCCATAGGCAGCTGTATGCCTGTGGCCTGTAAGAATTGTTACGCCGAGCGCTCCGGGTCCCCGCTCCTCCCCGGAGCGCTCGCTTCACTCTCCCCGCGGCAGCGCTCCGGTCACGTCCTCTGACCCGGGGCGCTGCGATTCCGCTGCCAGCCGGGATGCGATTCGCGATGCGGGTAGCGCCCGCTCGCGATGCGCACCCCGGCTCCCCTACCTGACTCGCTCTCCGTCTGTTCTGTCCCGGCGCGCGCGGCCCCGCTCCCTAGGGCGCGCGCGCGCCGGGTCTCTGCGATTTAAAGGGCCACTGCGCCGCTGATTGGCGCAGTGGTCCCAATTAGTGTGTTCACCTGTGCACTTCCCTATATCACCTCACTTCCCCTGCACTCCCTTGCCGGATCTTGTTGCCTTAGTGCCAGTGAAAGCGTTCCTTGTGTGTTCCTTGCCTGTGTTTCCAGACCTTCTGCCGTTGCCCCTGACTACGATCCTTGCTGCCTGCCCCGACCTTCTGCTACGTCCGACCTTGCTTTTGCCTACTCCCTTGTACCGCGCCTATCTTCAGCAGCCAGAGAGGTGAGCCGTTGCTAGTGGATACGACCTGGTCACTACCGCCGCAGCAAGACCATCCCGCTTTGCGGCGGGCTCTGGTGAAAACCAGTAGTGGCTTAGAACCGGTCCACTAGCACGGTCCACGCCAATCCCTCTCTGGCACAGAGGATCCACTACCTGCCAGCCGGCATCGTGACAGTAGATCCGGCCATGGATCCCGCTGAAGTTCCTCTGCCAGTTGTCGCTGACCTCACCACGGTGGTCGCCCAGCAGTCACAACAGATAGCGCAACAAGGCCAACAGCTGTCTCAACTGACCGTTATGCTACAACAGTTACTACCACAGCTTCAGCAGTCATCTCCTCCGCCAGCTCCTGCACCTCCTCCGCAGCGAGTGGCCGCTCCTGGGATACGCTTATCCTTGCCGGATAAATTTGATGGGGACTCTAAGTTTTGCCGTGGCTTTCTTTCCCAATGTTCCCTGCATCTGGAGATGATGTCGGACCTGTTTCCCACTGAAAGGTCTAAGGTGGCTTTCGTAGTCAGCCTTCTGTCCGGAAAAGCCCTGTCATGGGCCACACCGCTCTGGGACCGCAATGACCCCGTCACTGCCTCTGTACACTCCTTCTTCTCGGAAATCCGAAGTGTCTTTGAGGAACCTGCCCGAGCCTCTTCTGCTGAGACTGCCCTGTTGAACCTGGTCCAGGGTAATTCTTCCGTTGGCGAGTATGCCGTACAATTCCGTACTCTTGCTTCAGAATTGTCCTGGAATAATGAGGCCCTCTGCGCGACCTTCAAAAAAGGCCTATCCAGCAACATTAAAGATGTTCTGGCCGCACGAGAAATTCCTGCTAATCTACATGAACTTATTCACCTAGCCACTCGCATTGACATGCGTTTTTCCGAAAGGCGTCAGGAACTCCGCCAAGATATGGACTCTGTTCGCACGAGGCGTTTCTTCTCCTCGGCTCCTCTCTCCTCTGGTCCCCTGCAATCTGTTCCTGTGCCTCCCGCCGTGGAGGCTATGCAGGTCGACCGGTCTCGCCTGACACCTCAAGAGAGGACACGACGCCGTATGGAGAACCTCTGCCTGTACTGTGCTAGTACCGAACACTTCCTGAGAGATTGTCCTATCCGTCCTCCTCGCCTGGAAAGACGTACGCTGACTCCGCACAATGGTGAGACAGTCCTTGATGTCTACTCTGCTTCTCCACGTCTTACTGTGCCTGTGCGGATGTCTGCCTCTGCCTTCTCCTTCTCTACAGTGGCCTTCTTGGACTCAGGATCTGCAGGAAATTTTATTTTGGCCTCTCTCGTCAACAGGTTCAACATCCCGGTGACCAGTCTCGCCAGACCCCTCTACATCAATTGTGTAAATAATGAAAGATTGGACTGTACCATACGTTTCCGCACGGAGCCCCTTCTTATGAGCATTGGATCTCATCATGAGAGGATTGAACTTTTGGTCCTCCCCAATTGCACCTCGGAAATTCTCCTTGGACTTCCCTGGCTTCAACTTCATTCCCCTACCCTGGATTGGTCCACTGGGGAGATCAAGAGTTGGGGGTCCTCTTGTTCCAAGAACTGTCTAAAACCGGTTCCCAGTAACCCTTGCCGTAACTCTGTGGTTCCTCCAGTAACCGGTCTCCCTAAGGCCTATATGGACTTCGCGGATGTTTTCTGCAAAAAACAAGCTGAGACTCTACCTCCTCACAGGCCTTATGATTGCCCTATCGACCTCCTCCCGGGCACTACTCCACCCCGGGGCAGAATTTATCCTCTCTCTGCCCCAGAGACTCTTGCCATGTCCGAATACGTCCAGGAGAATCTAAAAAAGGGCTTTATCCGTAAATCCTCCTCTCCTGCCGGAGCCGGATTTTTCTTTGTGTCCAAAAAAGATGGCTCCCTACGTCCTTGCATTGACTACCGCGGTCTTAATAAAATCACGGTTAAGAACCGCTACCCCTTACCCCTCATCTCTGAACTCTTTGATCGCCTCCAAGGTGCCCACATCTTCACTAAATTGGACTTAAGAGGCGCCTATAACCTCATCCGCATCAGAGAGGGGGACGAGTGGAAAACGGCATTTAACACCAGAGATGGACACTTTGAGTATCTGGTCATGCCCTTTGGACTGTGCAACGCCCCTGCCGTCTTCCAAGACTTTGTCAATGAAATTTTTCGTGATTTGTTATACTCCTGTGTTGTTGTATATCTGGACGATATCCTAATTTTTTCTGCCAATCTAGAAGAACACCGCCAGCATGTCCGTATGGTTCTTCAGAGACTTCGTGACAACCAACTCTATGCCAAAATTGAGAAATGTCTGTTTGAATGCCAATCTCTTCCTTTTCTAGGATATTTGGTCTCTGGCCAGGGACTACAGATGGATCCAGACAAACTCTCTGCCGTCTTAGATTGGCCACGCCCCTCCGGACTCCGTGCTATCCAACGCTTTTTGGGGTTCGCCAATTATTACAGGCAATTTATTCCACATTTTTCTACCATTGTGGCTCCTATCGTGGCTTTAACCAAAAAAAATGCTGATCCCAAGTCCTGGCCTCCTCAAGCAGAAGACGCCTTTAAACGACTCAAGTCTGCCTTTTCTTCGGCTCCCGTCCTCTCCAGACCTGACCCTTCCAAACCCTTCCTATTGGAGGTTGATGCCTCCTCAGTGGGAGCTGGAGCTGTTCTTCTACAAAAAAATTCTTCCGGGCATGCTGTCACTTGTGGTTTTTTCTCTAGGACCTTCTCTCCAGCGGAGAGGAACTACTCCATCGGGGATCGAGAGCTTCTAGCCATCAAATTAGCACTTGAGGAATGGAGGCATCTGCTGGAGGGATCAAGTTCTCCTGTTATTATCTACACCGACCACAAGAACCTCTCCTACCTCCAGTCTGCCCAACGGCTGAATCCTCGCCAGGCCCGGTGGTCTCTGTTCTTTGCCCGATTTAATTTTGAGATTCACTTTCGTCCTGCCGATAAGAACATTAGGGCCGATGCTCTCTCTCGTTCCTCGGATGCCTCAGAAGTTGAACTCTCTCCGCAACACATCATTCCACCTGACTGCCTGATCTCCACTTCTCCTGCCTCCATCAGGCAGACTCCTCCAGGAAAGACCTTTGTTTCTCCTCGCCAACGCCTCGGAATCCTCAAATGGGGTCACTCCTCCCATCTCGCAGGTCATGCGGGTATCAAGAAATCTGTGCAACTCATCTCCCGCTTCTATTGGTGGCCGACTCTGGAGACGGATGTTGTGGACTTTGTGCGAGCCTGCACTATCTGTGCCCGGGATAAGACTCCTCGCCAGAAGCCCGCTGGTTTTCTTCATCCTCTGCCTGTCCCCGAACAGCCTTGGTCTCTGATTGGTATGGATTTTATTACTGATTTACCCCCTTCCCGTGGCAACACTGTTATTTGGGTGGTCGTTGATCGATTCTCCAAAATGGCACATTTCATCCCTCTTCCTGGTCTTCCTTCTGCGCCTCAGTTGGCTAAACAATTTTTTGTACACATTTTTCGTCTTCACGGGTTGCCTACGCAGATTGTCTCGGATAGAGGCGTCCAATTCGTGTCTAAATTCTGGAGGGCTCTCTGTAAACAACTCAAGATTTAATTAAATTTTTCTTCTGCATATCATCCCCAGTCCAATGGACAAGTAGAAAGGATTAACCAGATCTTGGGTGATTATTTGCGACATTTTGTTTCCTCCCGCCAGGATGACTGGGCAGATCTCCTCCCATGGGCCGAATTCTCGTATAACTTCAGGGTCTCTGAGTCTTCCTCCAAATCCCCATTTTTCGTGGTGTACGGCCGTCACCCTCTTCCCCCCCTCCCTACTCCCTTGCCCTCTGGTCTGCCCGCTGTGGATGAAATTTCTCGTGACCTTTCCATCATATGGAGAGAGACCCAAAATTCTCTCTTACAGGCTTCATCACGCATGAAGAAGTTCGCGGATAAGAAAAGAAGAGCTCCCCCCGTTTTTTCCCCTGGAGACAAGGTATGGCTCTCCGCTAAATATGTCCGCTTCCGTGTCCCTAGCTACAAGTTGGGACCACGCTATCTTGGTCCTTTCAAAATTTTGTGTCAAATTAATCCTGTCTCTTATAAACTTCTTCTTCCTCCCTCTCTTCGTATCCCTAATGCCTTTCACGTCTCTCTTCTCAAACCACTCATCCTCAACCGTTTTTCTCCCAAATCTGTTCCTCCCACTCCTGTTTCTGGCTCCTCGGACATCTTCTCGGTCAAAGAAATTTTAGCTGCCAAAAAGGTCAGAGGGAAAAATTTTTTTTTAGTGGACTGGGAGGGTTGTGGTCCTGAAGAGAGATCCTGGGAACCTGAGGACAACATCCTAGACAAAAGTCTGCTCCTCAGGTTCTCAGGCTCCAAGAAGAGGGGGAGACCCAAGGGGGGGGGTACTGTTACGCCGAGCGCTCCGGGTCCCCGCTCCTCCCCGGAGCGCTCGCTTCACTCTCCCCGCGGCAGCGCTCCGGTCACGTCCTCTGACCCGGGGCGCTGCGACTCCGCTGCCAGCCGGGATGCGATTCGCGATGCGGGTAGCGCCCGCTCGCGATGCGCACCCCGGCTCCCCTACCTGACTCGCTCTCCGTCTGTTCTGTCCCGGCGCGCGCGGCCCCGCTCCCTAGGGCGCGCGCGCGCCGGGTCTCTGCGATTTAAAGGGCCACTGCGCCGCTGATTGGCGCAGTGGTCCCAATTAGTGTGTTCACCTGTGCACTTCCCTATATCACCTCACTTCCCCTGCACTCCCTTGCCGGATCTTGTTGCCTTAGTGCCAGTGAAAGCGTTCCTTGTGTGTTCCTTGCCTGTGTTTCCAGACCTTCTGCCGTTGCCCCTGACTACGATCCTTGCTGCCTGCCCCGACCTTCTGCTACGTCCGACCTTGCTTTTGCCTACTCCCTTGTACCGCGCCTATCTTCAGCAGCCAGAGAGGTGAGCCGTTGCTAGTGGATACGACCTGGTCACTACCGCCGCAGCAAGACCATCCCGCTTTGCGGCGGGCTCTGGTGAAAACCAGTAGTGGCTTAGAACCGGTCCACTAGCACGGTCCACGCCAATCCCTCTCTGGCACAGAGGATCCACTACCTGCCAGCCGGCATCGTGACAAGAATCCTGGAACCGTGCAGGATGTCAAGTTTTAGCTTGGACATTTTCGTTTTGTTTTTTTTGCGCAAACTGGGGGCGGGGGGGGGGGGGTGGCTAGGTGTATTAGAAATCTTGGGTAAGTTCCCACACTTTTTTTCCAGGACTTGCCCCCTGAAAGTACCCCTTTAAACTACTCTGTTCAATCATTTTTATTGTGGCTCACTTTCTTCTTTTTGTAGATGTAGTAGGATTTAGTATGTAGTGGCCATAGCTTCAGCCACAGTAAGGTGCTGATATTTCCAGAGGGCCTGACTTTGGAGTCGCCTTAGCTGCATCACAGCGCCCCTTTGAGCCCCTGCAGGCTCTGGACACTCATCCTCAGGGGAAGCTGGTGCGTTGTCTGCATCATCGGATGATACTGGATTAAGTGGAGCTGCCGTCGGAGTAGGTGGCTGGCTGCTGTCGCTGTCCGGCAATGGCACAGAAGAAAATACCTCAACCGAGGGGACTGGTAACGATAAGGTGGGTCTCGTTGGTCAGGCTGAACCTCTGTGGCAGTAGTAGGAGGCCTGGGCACTTGTGGTGGGGCAGATCCCTGCTCTTGATGGGTAGAAGCTTGAGTTTCTGGAGGATCCCTATCCCAGTCCTCTAACTTCAGTTGGGTGAGGGGCTTCTGTTTGATGCTGACAGCAGATGAGGACATGGCGTTGGTCGCCAATAGTTCATTTGTACTTGGTTCAGACATACTATTGATTTTGAGCACGCTGTCGCTTTAAGAGAAATGCTGTGTATGGCCCTTTAAGAAATTTGAAGAGGTGCTGCAGCAGCTTGGATGGCACTCTCATTCTGTTTTGTAAGTGCTGCCAACACTGGAATTTGGGCTGATAACTGCGGACAATAGCAGGCTGGAACGCGACAGCTGTAAGATACTAGTGGCAGATCTGAACACAGGAGGCTTTGTGCAGCACTACACTGATGATGGCTCTGACTCACTTGTGTCTCCTTGCAGCGGCGCAGTCCTGGAGAGCAGTTGCGGCAGCTGCAAGATTTCCAAGATGGCGGCACCCAGGGAGCTTACTGTAGGGTCTAGCTGTGAAGATCTTTCCCTGTGCAAAACAGGGCAGCACTTTAGTTCCTCCTCGCTGCCTGGGAGGAGGCGTTGCTCCCAGAGGTCGGCGGTGGGTGGAGGTCTGCTTTGGTGCGTGCGGGAGACCACGGGCAACTGTTAACCCCTTCAGAGCTGAAGCTGTGATTGGTGGCGCAGCTTGCGCCAACAGGTAATAGCAACAGCACAGTCTCTCGTCTCAGTTTTCTCTCGCAGTATGGCCCACAATAAAATGCTCCCCCACTATTTTTTCAGCGCCGGTTGACGTAAGCAAAGTCTGTTACAATAAATCTGGCGCACATGATTACATGTTACATGCTTGTTCTCTGAAGTATCGGCACAGTTAAGACTTGGGGTGTTTCTTAGGCACACACCAGAATCTTGTTCGTGCATGCCAAGATTTGAGGTGGCATGGGGGTTCAAGTTATTCTTATCACTTTGTGACGCCAGGGCACCGTTAGCCTATACACGGTCCGAGGTAGAGAAAGCTACTCCTGGGCCAGACACACCGACGTTGGGTTACAGATAACTGCCTTTTACTGAGCAGGTGCAGATGGTATTACACACAGTACAGAGCAGAGTAGAAGGGGATGCAGTGTGACCCTTGGGAGCCCTGTTTCCTTGCTGGGACTTATGGTGCTTTTCACCCACTTGATTGATATAGACTTTAGACTTGCGAACTGAAGATTTCCCATACTGACTAGGGTTCTGACAAAGTTCTATTACTATCACTACCAGGGCTTGACTCAACTTGACTGTACGGGGGAACACTTGCAGAATGACGGGGCTGAGGTGAGAAGATATTTTCTTAGGCTTCCCTGTTGATTCATCACACACAACTTCCACCTCCTTTTCACACTGTACTTAGTACACTGAACAACTCTGAACTGGGGCAACTACTCCCCCCCCCCCCAACCTACACTATATACTGACCAATTTAGGGGTTACCATTGTGCAGACAGTTACCTGATTAACACTGCTCCTCTCTCTTAAAGGCACAATATGTAAATTACGCAATACACAGTGAATACAATAGATGTTATAAATTACTGGAGCATATCAGCCATAATGAACATTTTTACAGTGGGCCCAACACATGTGCAGCAGGCATGCCTGAGGAGATCTGTAGCCCCCAGGACAGCCTTTGGTGCTGGGACACCACAAAAGCACCTCCAAATAGCATGATAAATTCCCTCCCAGGGTAAATACAATTGGTGCACAGCTTCTGAAATAGAGGAGGTGTCCAACTAATGATGGATTAGATGGATTAGCATGCCATAAGCAACAAATGCGTAGCACGAGAAACTGATTAAATAATAAATCCCCCCGTATGCAAAACCTGTTTAGAGAAAGAGTGGTGCAGTTGCCCATTTCAACCAATCAGATCGCTTCTTTCATGTTTCCAAGGCCTTTTAAAAAAATTAAAGAACCAATCTGATTGGTTACTATGGGCAACTGTATGACTTTTCCTCTACACTGGTTTTTGTAAATCTCCCCCACAGAACATTTGCTACATTGTAAGATCAGGGCTATACAATTTGGGGGAGATTTAGCAAAGCCTGCGTAGAGGAATAATAATAGAGCAGTTGTCCATAGCAACCAGATTGCTCCTTTAATAAAAAAAATAAAAATAAATAAACAAAAGCAATCTGATTAGTTGCTATGGGAAACCTTTCATCTGCACGGGTTTTCATAAATCTCCCCCCGGTGACTTTTTTGTAGCGCTACAGATTAATTTTAACTATTGAGTGACAGATGCAGTCCACAAGATTACATATAACTCAATGGATTACCTTGGACTGCAGCTGGAGCAGTGCTACAAAAAGAGTCTAGCCCTGGCCTTAACCTTTATTTGGAAAAAAAAAAAAAAAACTGAAATGAAAATTCAGTTAGAGAAGATGTATCAAGTGTTTATTTATATTTTACATTTCTCACATCTTCAGGAATGGTGCCTGGTTTTTCAGCTAGAGAGCCGCCAACACATCGAAACAGGATCTCATCATTTTTCTTATTATTAAAGGAGAACTGTATTTAATTTTTTTCCATTACCTTTGTGCCGAGCTACAAAAACAAAAAAAACAAAAACTTTAACTCACCTTCCGACGTTCTCCCGTTGCGCCGATATTGGTGTCCCGGCCCTCCAGTGCTGGTCTTCTTCCTGCTTCCTGGGGACGGTGTGGTCCGGGACACTAATATCTGCGTAACGGGAGAACGTCGGAAGGTGAGTTAAAGTTTGTTTTTTTAGTTTTTTGCAGCCCGGGCACAGAGGGAAAACATTTTTTCAAGACAGTTCTCCTTTAAGTGAGGGAAGTCATTGTGACTAATATTAAAAGCAAAAGTTATGGTATGATTATAGAACCTGAAGCGTTGTTATAGGGGTTTTCCATCAGTTAAAGAGGAACTTGTCACTATAATATGGTATCTGAGCACCAGGCCTCATGTTATAGAGCAGGAGGAGCTGAGCAGATTGATTTAGGGTATGTTCACATGATCTTCATCTATGTTCTTCATCAGCTACAGATTTCACATTGTGGATTTAATGCTGTAGATATCAGACATTTTTTTTATACTAATAAAATCTGCAGCATACAATCCACAGCAGATTAAAGAAGCTCTGAGTTTTTTTTTTTTTGTTTTTTTTTTTTCAAATTCAAAAGGTTTTTATAAAGTATAACAATTACATATATACAAACAAATACAACAAGCTAAAGGAAACAATAGCCTTTAGGCCAGGTCAGGCCAGAGAGAACCAAGTGGGCCAGTAATAACAGTGAAAGGAGTCAGCAAATTATTACAAAAAGCAATATATCCAATATTAAACCAAAATGAGAGACAAAAGGTGTGGCAACGGAGAGAACTAAGCAGGTATAGCAAGCGACAAGGCTCCACAGCTAAGAGTTAAAGGGGTACTCTGGTGGTAATGTTTTTTTTTTGTTTTTTTAAATCAACTGGTGCCAGAAAGTTAAACAGATTTGTAAATGACTTCTATTAAAAAATCTTTACCCTACCAGTATTTTTTAGCAGGGAATTCTTTTCTTTTTTAATTTCTTTTTTGTCTTGTCCACAGTGCTCTCTGCTGACACCTGATGCCCGTATCAGGAACAGTCCAGAGCAGGAGAAAATCCCCATAGCAAACCTATGCTGCTCTGGACAGTTCCTGACATGGACAGAGGTGTCAGCAGAGAGCATTGTAGACAAGACAAAAAAGAAATTCAAAAAGAAAATAATTTCCTCTGTAGCATACAGCGACTAAAAAGTACTGGAAGGGTAAAGATTTTTTAATAGAATGTACATGAGCAGAAAATGTACTGGAAAGACACCACACTGTTACAAATGACAGAGACAACATAAAATGACAAGCATGGGAACAAACACAAAACAAGAATAGACACAGACAAACAACACAAGGGGGAGAACATGCCGCCTTGGGCATGCAGGGAACATGCACGCCCGATTCCTCAGAGGTAACCTGGGGAACCGTGTGCCAAAAGGGGGCCAATCAAGAGCACCCCCACCAGACGTGCAGCATCGTACCCTCCTCAATCCCACAGCGCCAACATACGCTAGGCACCAAAGGATACCAACGATGTAAGGTTGCCGGTACACAGTACCATCTTGACATGATCTAGGCAATTATCACCTTATGAGTCAGGAAAAAGCAACAGGCCCAGCCCCAGAAAAAGTCTTGCCCAGCTCAACTTCCCAGGCATGACAAAATGCCGTCAGGGATTGAGATCTGGAAGACAATAGTAGGTCATAAACAATAGAAATGGAGTGCCTAGGGTACGATGAGGCAAGACAAAAGTGCCCAAAGGATGTCAACTCATGATGTAACTGAAAATGGGCCAGGAGTAAGGTGTAAAAATGGTGCAGCTGGAGATATGCAAACGGAGCCGCCTCAAGGAAGGCCTGCCAGTTAATAGTTCCTCTAGGGACTTAAGTCTCCCACTAACCAAAACATGTCGGAAGAGGAGGGGTTTGGCCAGTGAAGCGCCAAAGAAGTCTCCAGCAGAGGAGGCCTAGAGCGAGAACAGCGGGTTATCGGTCACAGGGAGAAGAGGTCCCTGACGATCTATCATGTTCCCCCCCGCAGCATGTAGAGATGCTAGAGTGTGGCGCTTGGAATAAGAGGTTAGGAATTGGTCTTGCTGAGTCGGGGACCAAGTCCACGGAAGAGTGGCTAAAACTTGAAGGGAGAGATCCTGCGCTAGGCGAACCCACAACTTGGAGTCAGCGTTATGCGGCCAGCCAAGAACACGAGCAGGTACACAAGCCAAGAAGTACATGCGTCAATCTGGCAGGCCGGTCCCCTAGATAACTGAGAACTGGAGAGAAGGAGTCTGTTATGTTGAGGTTGTGCCAATGACCAGAAAAATAACCAGAAACACCGTTGTACAAGGCTACAAAATGAGGCAGGGATATATAAGGGTATAGTCTGTAAGAGATATAATAAACGCGGCATAAGAGTCATTTTTAAAATGCTCATCCGACCAAACCAAGAGAACTCCCTACTATCCCAAGGAGCCACATCTGTACAAAAAACAAGGTAAAACAAGGAAGAAAAGTTGAGGTAGAACAATTGAGAAAGGTCCGATGATATTTTAATTCCCAAGTAGGAGATACCCTGGGAAGGCCAGCTGAAAGGGAAGGCAGAACGAAGGGAGGATTCTATATATCCAGGCAAGGAAACATTAACCTGTTAAGGACCGCGTTCTATTAATACGGCTATTAATAGCTAATAGCGAATTGATCGCAGTGCCCTGCAGCAAAATCGCGACATCCCGAACAGCTGTAGGACACGAGGAGGGTCCCCTTACCTGCCTCCTGGTGTCCGATCACCGAATGACTGCTCAGTGCCTGAGATCCAGGCATGAGCAGTCAATCGGCAGAATCATCGATCAGTGGTTTCTTATGAGAAACCACTGATCAATGTAAAAGATCAGTGTGTGTAGTGTTATAGGTCCCTATGAGAGCTATAACACTGCAAAAAAAAAAAAAGTGAATAAAGATCAATTAACCCCTCCCCTAATAAAAGTTAGAATCACCCCCCTTTTCCCATAAAAAAAAAACAGTGTAAATAAAAATTTAAATAAACATATGTGGTATCACCGTGTGTGGAAATGTCTGAATTATAAAAATATATCTTTAATTAAACTGCACGGTCAATGGCGTACACGAAAGAAAATACCAAAGTCCAAAATAGTGCCTTTTTGGTCACTTTTTATATCATGAAAAAATGTATAAAGAGCGATCAATAAGTCCTATCAATGCAAAAATGGTACCGCTAAAAACTTCAGATCACGGCGCAAAAAATGAGCCCTCATACCACCCCATACGCGTAAAAATCAAAAAGGGACAAAATCAAACCTACATAAGTAGGGTATCATTTTAATCGTATGGACCTACAGAATAAAGAGAAGGTGTCATTTTTTTTCGAAAAATGTACTGTGTAGAAACGGAAGCCCCCAAAATTTACAAAACGGCTTTTTTTTTCAATTTTGTCTCACAATGAATTTTTCGCCGTAGATAGTTGGGTAAAATGACTGACGTCATTACAAAGTAGAATTGGTGGTGCAAAAAATAAGCCATCATTTGGATTTTTATGTGCAAAATTGAAAGAGTTATGATTTTTTAAAGGTAAGGAGGAAAAAACGAAAATGCAAAAACGGAAAAACCCCGGGTCCTTAAGGGGTTAAGAGCTTCAGACTTCGAAAAATGTATCTTAAAGTTAGACCAAGCACCAAACTCAGGAATACCTACTATACGATTAGGCAACGACACTATATAGGGTCCATAAGATAGACCAACAGGTCGCCTGCACTTATCCTCGTGATCACCCACAACCACACCGTGGATGCTTGGGTACGCCCTAATTTCTGCCAAAAGATGTTTGATCACCAGGGCAACCCTGCCATGTGCCATTACTTATGGAGATGGGATCGGATAGAGAACCATTCATTTTCAAATGGGCCGCTGGGGAATGATAAAGAGCCATAATCTGTGCTGTAAAATTATGTCCCAGCCTAACAAGGTGCAAAGTTTGTGAAAGGGAGGACCAGGAAAATCGATCAAAGGCCTTTTCGGCGTCAATTGAGAGAATCATCAGGGGCAATTTGGAGGACTGAGCATGATGAATAAGGTCCAGAGTCTTAATAGTGTTATCTCTGGCTTCCCTCCCCAGCACAAAACCCACTTGGTCTGGATGAACCAAAGTCGGGAGAATAGAGTACAGGCGGATCACTAACAGCTTGGAGTAAATCTTAAGGTCCACATTTAGGAGAGACATGGGACGGTAATTCCTACAGGACTGAGGGTCTTTCCTGGGCTTCGGGAGGACCACTATGTGGGCCAGAGTGGAAGAGGGAGGGATAGGATTAGAAGGAGAGACAGAATTGAAAGCCAGCAACATAAGCGGGGAAAGGAAATCTAGAAGGGTCTTGTAGAATTTGGCCATATAGCCATCTGGGACGGGGCTCTTCCCTCCCGGGAGGTCCCTAATGACAAGGCTCTCCTCCAGGGAGAAAGGGGCCTACAACACTTCCACTACGTCTGAAGACAAAGAAGAGAAAGGCGAGGAGGGAGGAGAAGGAGATGCAGGAGCAGAAGGGAGGTTATACAAGTCAGAGAAAAAGGCATGGAAAGTGGATGAAATATCCTCAGTAGAGTGGACCACAGGGCCAGCAGAAGAACAGATACAAAGCATATGTGTTTGGGCCACCCAAGTACGCAGCGCTGGGGCCAGCAGACGGCCACTTTTATTGCCATATTCATAGAACCTACTGCGACCCATCTGAAGCCAGCGTACCCAGGACTCTTCTAAAATGCACTTCACCTCAAGCCTAGCCAGCTGCAGGTCCTGGAGAACTGGCTGAGAAAGCGAGCGCTTATGCGACAATTCAAGGGAGGAGACTAAAAGGAGAGCCTTACGCAAAGCCTGGGCCTTGCCCTGCTTCAGCCGAGAGCCATGCTAAATGAGGATGCCACAGAGAACACACTTAAGCACCTCCCACTGAAGGAAGGAGGCAGTAGGGTCCTCAGCTTGATCTCTCATAAAATTGGTAACAGTGGCAGTCAGGTCAGCCAGACAAGGCGGATCTAGAAGCAAGGATTCGTTCAATCTCCACGATCAGGCTGACTTAGTCAAAAATGGAAGATGAAGAGAACAAAATACAGGAGCATGATCTGACCACAAAATGTTTCCAATTGAACAGGACACCATCCAGGAAAGGGCACTATGTTGAACCAATACATAATACAAGCGACAGTAAGACCCGTGTGGGGAAGAGAAGAAGCTTTAATCCCTGTCCAAGAGATGCTGCAAGTGCCAAACATTATTCAGCTGCAATAGAGCAAGAGCCTGTTTTAAACGTTTAATAGCAGCATAAGACAAACTGGAGCAACCCTAGCTAGTCCTACCCCCAGGGATAAAGACAGGACAATATATCTGGCCTGCGGATCTAAAGCAACATTAAGGACCTGATGAGCACGGGACCTATGAATACCAATAGCAACCCCCTTAGCGCGCACCAGCGGATTATTAGCACAAAACCAAACCAGGTAGTGCCTATTTCTAAGGACCGGTGCAGGGCTTTCTTTAAAATGGGTTTCCTGAAAGCAAGCGATGTGTACCTTGCGTTTGTGAAGGTGATGCAAGATGTGCGTCCGCTTTGCTGGTGTATTGAGCCCCTTCGCACTAAAGGTTGCAAAGTTAAGATCCGCCTGGCGGGGGCTCCATCCTACGAGGGGGGAAGTGGAAAACAAGAAAGCAGGAGGGGAGCCCGAGCCCGACACCCCAAAGAAAAGGCACAACAGATCAAGGCAAAATTAAGAAGAGACCTTTGGCAGACTCACATTGGACAGTGCAAATATACAGCAAGAAAAACAGGGGGAGAGATGCTGAAGAAACAGGGACAGGAAGAGGAAGGAGAAAAGGCGAAAAAGCATGGAAAAATTAGCAAGAATGCACAACGTACAAAAGAGAATAAAGGCACCTCAGGTAAAAGTGCTGCAAATCACCTCAAGCCTGCATTAAAGGGAGAAAAAAAAAACACAAAGGTAAAGATCACATCAGCAATACAGTCAAGTAGCAGGGGTGTTACACACTTCACTTTCTTGGCTTTGCCAATTATTACCGTCAGTTTATTCCCCACTATTCCACCTTGGTTGCCCCCATCGTGTCTCTTACCAAGAAAACTGCCAATCCAAAGGTCTGGACTCCAGAGGCTGAGGAAGCCTTCAAGCATTTAAAGTCTGCCTTCGCTTCTGCTCCGGTGTTGTCAAGACCGGATCCGGACAAGTCATTTACTTTGGAGGTGGATGCATCTTCAGTTAGTACAGGAGAAGTCTTGACACAAAGATCTTCCAAGGGCAGGACTGTGACTTACGGATTTTTCTCTAAGACTTTCTCTCCAGCGGAGAGAAATTATACTATAGGAGATCGTGAGCTCCTGGCTATTAAGTTGGCCTTGGAAGAATGGCAACATCTCTTAGAGGGCTCAGTGCATCCAATAACCATCTACACGGATCACAAGAATTTACTCTATCTTCAGTCTGCTCATTGTCTCAACCCTCATCAGGCTCGTTGGTCCTGAGCGCGCCTGTTTAGGGGACTTCTGAGGAGACCTTTGGTTAGGCCATTTAGGGGAAAAGGAAGCAAGCATGGGCCAGTCCGGCAAGAAAATGTCCAAGTCCTGCAGGAACCCAGGAAGATCATCAGGAGAACGCAAAGTGTCCATCCTTCCATCCTTCTGCACTATGAGGGCGAGTGGGAACCCCCAGCGGTAGAAGTCCTTCTCTCTGAACACATCCAATAGCGGCCGGAGGGCTGCACATTGAGCCAGAGTGTGGCGAGACTGGTTTGGGAACAGTTAAACCTCGACAGAGAATCCAACGCCTAGCACGAGGCAGACGTAAAATGTCCTCTTTAATAGCATAGAAGTGTACCCGGCAGATGACATCCCTGGGGCGCCGTTCATCAGGATGAAAGGTGTGCCCTGTCTAGCTAAATATGGGCATCTGGGGGTCTGTCCAGAAGATCATTGAAAATAGCCAACAGGTCAGAGTGCAGTTCATGCGGGACAACCATCTCAGGCAAGCCACACAGGCGAATGTTGTTACGCCTGTTGCGATTTTTCACATCATTCAAGTGCTGCTGCAACATGAAAAGCTGGTCCCTGTGCAGCTGTACCGTTTCATGAAGAGCTGGAACAGAAGCAGCGGTAGAGTCCTGAGCAGTTTCAAATGCAGCCACATTAGATGACAAAGTGGACACTTCAGAATGGAGTTGATTGTTAATTGTTTAGCCATAGAAGAAAAATCTTCTTTGGTAGGTAACGAAGCAATCAATGAATGGAGGTCTGCCAGGGTGACCGGGTGGTCCAATCCAGCCGAGGGAGAGTGAGCAGCTGGGGAGGGACCCCTAGAAGAAGGCACCTGGAGGAAGGGCTCACAGGGCCCTGTGGAAGGGACCTGAAAACAGGCGGTGGGCCTCAGAGACTCAAGGGAGGATCTTCTGGTCCATGGAGAGAGGCTGCAGCATCACGGCCCATAGCCGGCTGAGACAGTTCAGAAGGGAATGGCATGTCCCCAGTACTGGATATAGAAGGAGGGTGCTGTGCAGGGGGCCCCCAGGAGGAGCCCGCGGACCACTGAGGAGATGGAGGTGCCATAGCAAGCTGACGGCCCGGGCAGGCTGAGGGCACTGTGTAGAATGCCACCATCGGTGGGGGGTTCTGCTCCAAAATGTGGGGGCCACTCCAAGAGTGTCAGGGCAAGGCCCAGAGTAAAGCCACCGTGGTTAGGGGCTGAAGGCTTAATCACAGGAGAGAGGGGAATCTGGGCAGTCCAGGGGGAACCCCTATGCTGGGAGATGCCGAAGCAGGCTTAGCTAGAGGAGCCTGAGAGGTGGGTGCAGGAGGGTCCCTCTGCAGGGAGGGCTCATCGCGGCCTATGGTGATGGAGGACGGACAGATTGCCAGCGGGGATGGCGACAGCCTCACCTGATAGCGGCTGCAGGAGAGCAGGACACCCCCATGGGATAGGGCAGCAGCCGTGGCCACAGCAGGCACGGTGGATGCGGGTGGCGAAGTCACGGGGAGGACCAGAGCCGGGCTAGAGAGCAGAGAAGGGCACGCAGCAGGGTCTAGCCATGAAGAAGCACGAGCCACCGACATCGTGGAAGGAGGTAGGGAGGCACTCTGACGCAGCTGGGAGCAGGTAAAATAGCCCCTGAGGTCTAGCTGTGGGGAGGATGGACGTCTTTCGGCCCCTTTCTTTATCCTCGGGTGATTTCTCTCCATGTAATCCGCCAGAGGGTCAGTGTGTAGCTGGGTGCAGGACCGGAGCTCGAACCACACATGTCCTCACTCTTCCATAGCTAGCCATGCCCCCCAGCACTTTGGGTTTTTGTTGCCTATATCATGCACACTTACTATCACTAGTCCAGCACAGCTAAATCTGTGTGTTCAACTACAGTGACTTTCAAACCATACAGTGCATAAAGAGTTAGTCCTACATATTACTTTTCATCTACAGGTCGCAGCAGTCAGAGCCACCTCGATAAGACACTTATACCCTGATAAGTATCTGATCGCGGGGGGTCTGACTGTGGTGACCCCCTGCAATCTCCAGCACGGCAACCCGGTTCTCATGGTCTCAGTGGTCAAACCCCCGCGACCTGACACTCCTCTCCTATATCCTGTGGATAGGGGATAAGTTTTTGACAAAAAAAAGAATACCCCTTAAATGTCTCAAAACAGGATGTCAGTTCTGGTTCTGACTGCCTGGGAACTACAGGATGACATTACCACCTACCAGATCCCTCCTACAAGCTTTCAGATCTCTCCCCTCCCAGCTACATCTGCCATCTCTATAGTGGATATACATCTCTCCTGATGCTGTGATCACACAAGACCTTTTTTGATGTATTTTTCATGTTTGTGCAGTGCAAATCACAGTAAAAATTTGTAATATTTACCATGATTTTTGAAAACTGCAGCAAAAACTGCCAAGATGCTTTAAAAAAACAAACATCTGAACACATCCTTAAAGATAAATTACACCTAGTTCACTGTCACTAAACCCAATATACTAAGTTATAGTGTGGGTAAACAATAGTAAAAAGAGGGTTTACTCACATTTTTAGGTTAAGAGTCATGCCCATTACTAATATCGTGGCCATTGTGTTTCTATGCAGTGCATTTTTTTTGGTAAAAATTATACATTTTCTACTGAATTAAAATGATACCCTACTTATATAGGTTTCATTTTGTCGTACTTCTGGAAAAAATCATAACTACATGCATGAAAATGAATGTTTAAAATTGTCAACTTTTGACCCCTATAACTTTTTTATTTTTCTGCGTACAGGGCAGTATGAGGCTAGTTTTTTTTTGCATCGTGATTGGAAGTTTTTATCGGTACCATTTTTGTATTGATCAGACCTTTTGATCGTTTTTTAATCCTTTTTTCATTATATAAAAAGTGACCAAAAATACGCTATTTTGGACTTCGGAATTTTTTTTGCGCATACATCATTGAACGTGCAGTTTAATTAACAATATATTTTTATAGTTTGGACATTTCTGCACACGGCAATACCACATATGTTTATTTTTATTGGCACAGTTTTTTTTGTTTTTTCTAATAAATGATCTTTATTAGCTTTTTTCCCCACTTTTTTTTGCAATTTTATAGCCCCCTCTAGGGGCTATAACACTGCACACACTGATCTTCTACACAGAGCACTGCCATGCTTTAACATGGCAATGATCAGTGTTATCGGCGGTCGATTGCTCAAGTCTGGATTTGAGGCTTGTGCAATCATTCGCCGATCAGACGTGCCGGAAGCAGGTAATGGACCCTCCGCTCGCATTTTAGCTGATCAGGACAATTTCACTGCGATGGTCCCTATCGGCCCGACTGAGATGCCGGAGTGTATTTTTTTTACTTGAGACACAGTGATCAACTAAAGGGTTAATAGCGCGCGGCATGCTATCAGCCCAGGGTCCCGGCTTTCATTTAGCCACCAGAACCGACCCGCTATGATGACCCCGGGTTATAGACCGGGACTGGTTGCAGGGTGTACACATACTCCCTGCCTCCTTCAAGAGGTTAATATTCACTCCGCGCCCTTCTGTGACATCAGAGCCTGCCGGAGGATAAGCGCTCTGCTCCAAGAGTCCAGAAGTCGGGTGTAGCGAGGGACAAAGAGGCAGAGCGCTTATCCAACAGCCTGTATCCCCACCCTACCCCCACCCGCAGGCTCTCGTGTCACAAAGGGGCGGGGGGGGGGCTGAAGAGTGAATAATCATGAGGCAGCGGAGCTATTCACCCGCACTATAAATGCGGGTGAACTAGCTGTCTAGAAAACACACCCTGAATAAGAAAACGCATTAAAACTGCATGGAGTGTGAACTGACACCAACCCACTTATGAGTTTCAGCTGTTTAGGCTTCTGGATTCTGCAGCTAGCAGGGGAATAGATTGTCATCATGGGAAATGAAGAATGACAAAGCCGGTTTTGCTCTGAATCATAAACCTGTTTGAAATGTCCTCAGCTAAAAAAGGTAAGCACAAGGCACACACAAGAATCTTTATACTATTCTATAATAATAGCCTACGCTGCATTATATAAGAAAAAAACTATTCCTAGAATGCTTCCTTAACCCCTTCATGACCCCTCGATTTTTGACTTGTGGCTTACGTTTTCTTCCTTTTAATTTTTTTTGCTGACAAAGTTGTATTAGGGCATTTTACATGGAACAATTTGTACTTTTCATAATTCATAAATGATAAATAAAGGCTTTTAGCATTGCCATGTAGATAGGCATATTAGCAATCCGGTGATAACAGTCTAGGGTAATATTTCTATTATCTGTGAGAGGCTACAACTGATAAGTATACAAAGAAGATGTAGTAAAATAATAATCAGGGTCAGTGGGTGCATAGGGTTCCAATTGGTAAAGAGACATACTGGAAATTTTATAAGGCAAATTGTATATATCAGGATACACCAGTGTTTCTCAACCAGGGTGCCTCCAGCTGATGCAAAACTACAGCTCTCAGCATGCACAGAAAGCCTTTGGTTGTCCGCACATGCTGGGAGTTGTAGTTTTGCAACAGCCGTAGGCACACCTGGTTGGGAAACACCAGGTTACACTTAGGGGACTGAGATAAAGGGGTACTCCAGAGAAAAGAAAATGTTTTCAGATTATTATGAGAAAAAGATTTGTAACTTACTTCTATTTAAAAATCTTAATCCTTCCAGTACTTATCAGCTTCTGTATGCTCCAGAGGAAGTTGTGTAGTTCTTTCCAGTCTGACCACAGTGCTCTCTGCTGCTTCCTCTATCCGTGTCAGGAACTGTCCAGAGCAGGAGAGGTTCACTATTGGGATTTACGCCTGCTCTGGAAAGTTCTTGACATGGACAGAGGTGGCAGCAGAGAGCACTGTGGTCAGACTGGAAAGAACTACACAACTTTCTCTGTAGTATACAGCAGCTCATAGGTACTGGAAGGATCAAGATTTTTAAATAGAAGTAATTTACAAATCTGTATAACTTTCTGGCACCAGTGGATTTGAACACATTTTCTTTCCTTCAGAGTACCCCTTTAATGGGTTTCATGGCTCACGATTACTGATAAATAGCAATCCACCTGAGAGGGAGTTGCTAAGGAGATGAAGGAGTTTCCCTATGAAGATTTTTTGGGGAGCAAGGGGCCCATCTGTTGTTTTAGCACAGTTATCTGTGTTCACTCCCGATCAGGGTCAGGTACACAATGTACCAAACAACACACAGGCAACATTGATTTTATTCCTATCATTAGTTGGCATCCTGCTGCTTTTGCAGCCTTTTGTTACAGTTAGAGGGAATACTGTTAATTATTTACTACAGCACCATATTGCAAGCCTGAGTGCCTATATATCAAGTTAGTGACACCAGGTGACCTTTATCCATAACACCTCCGGCTATGCGCAAGACCCAATGTCACTTAATAAGGCAGAGGTCCTTTACCTGGGTCTGTGGGCAGAATTCAGGGAGTCCGTGTACCTAGATGGTGAAAAATAATTTAAATCTAGTATTTCCATATATATTTAAAACGTTGGTTCAATACATTTTTACTAAACAAATACAGTAGTCCCTCAAGTTACAATATGAATTGGTTCCGGGACGACCATTGTATGTTGAAACCATTGTATGTTGAGACCAGAACTCTATGGATACCTGGTAATTGGTTCTAAAGGCACCAAAATGTCATCCAAAAATAGGAAAAAGTGAGAATTAAAGAAAAATAAGTAGATAACTAATATAGATACAGCAAATCCTTACATATAAAAGTAAGAAAGATCTGCTGGGAGCTGTAAATCACTGTCTATTTCAGTGTTTCCCAAGCAGGGAGCCTCCAGCTGTTGCAAAACTACAACTCCCAGCATGCCCGGACAGCCAAAGGCTGTCCGGGCATGCTGAGAGCTGTAGTTTTGCAACACCTGGGGGCACCCTGCTTGGGAAACACTGGTCTATGTAGAGGACAGAAGCTTCTTCAGGGTCCTGTACAGTACACAATGTCCTAAAAAAAAGTTATGGAGCCGCCATCACCTGTTGTCCAAAGGAGCAGCTAAGCCTGGTATGGGTAAAGTGTATAGAACATGTAATACCTCCCTGTACTGTAGGGGGCGCTACCAGACACCAGTCAGTGCATACGCTTCAGTAATACAGGGGTTTTACCAGTGAATGCCCATTCTGATTGGCCAGTTCTTCCAGCCATTGACACGTATCACAGATCTGGACTGTCTGTACATTGTATGTTGAGTCTGGTTTCAACTTACGATGGTCCAGAAAAGACCATTGAATGTTGAAACTATTGTGTGTTGAGGCCATTGTAAGTTGAGGGATCACTGTAGATATAAACTGTAAGCGCAGCATCAATAAAGCAAAATAATATAATGGTCACCTCATTTACACAAAGAGCATGTCTGCCATATGCGATCAAAATCACAAATATACCTCTACTAAAGTAGTAAAATGGCTGTTTAAAGGTTATACTCAGGAATAGAAAAATAGAGCTAATTTCTTTCATAAATAGTGCCACGTCTGTCCTCAGGTTGTGTGTGGTATTGCAACTTGGCTCCATTCCCTTCAATGGAACTGAGCTGCAATATCACACACAACCTGGGGACAGATGTGGCGCTGTTTCTGGAAGAAATCAGCTCAGTTTTTCTAATCCTCGATAACCCATTTAAAAGAGTAACATGGACATGGACGGGGGCAGATACAATAGCAGTAGACTGCATATACACTGTCTTCTGTAATTTGTGGTATGGGTCAATCGAAATTTTTTATAACATTGGAGCAAAGGAATACAAACAGCTTAGTACACACGTTCATGTGGCCATTTTCTTATATTCTGAAATATAATATCCTCTTCACCCTCTAAGGGGATACTCCAGAGAACAATTTTTTTTTTAAATTCGCTGGTGCCAAAAAGTTTTGCAGATTTGCAAGTTACCTCTATTAAAACTCAAGAAGTCAAAAAACTCAAGAAGTCCAGTACTTATCAGCTGCTGTATGCTTTAGAAGTTGGTTAGTTCTTTCCATTCAGGCACAGTGCACCCTACAATTTTCTGTGGGTCAAACTGGTGCACATGACCAAGTTACAGTAATAAAATGCATAAATGCAGGTGTGCAGCAATGAAACAAATGGTGCTGCAGGACTAGTGATGGTAAGTGTGGATGGTATGGGCAAAAAATCCCCAAAACAACAGCATGCTTCTTTAATATTGTCATGATGCATATGTATGTCATATGGTGTTAAGGGGTTAACTTGTGAAAGCTATCATTTCCTTAAAGATATAATCTTGCATTTCCTTAAATGATGAAATCCAGCATTTCCGTAAATAATGAAATCTCCTAAATCCTTCGATTATGGAATCAAGCATTTCCTGTAATGATAAAATCAAGCATTTCCTTAACTTATAAATGTAACCAACACATAATCTAAAATCTATATCAGATGTGGAACACACCACTACTGAAAGAGGTACTCCGCCCCCAGACATCTTATCCCCTATCTAAAGGGGGGTGGGGGGGTCCAGCCGCTGGGACCCTGCGATCTCCGACCCGACATTTATGTTCAGAATGTCGGATTCAGCCTGCTGTGTTCATGCCACAGCAATCAAGCTCGACCACAGCCGTCACGCCCCCTCCCATACACATGAATGGAGGGGGCGTCCGAAGCCGGCGTTCTCAACATTAATATTTAGAACACCGGGATGCCAACCATCAGACATCTTATCTTTTATCCTAGTAGTGGAGTACCCCTTTCATTTTTAGGAAGATCTGTGAAAGAATTCTGGTGTTTGTGTGTGTGTGTTTGTGTGGTTTGTGTGTGTGTGTGTGTGTGGTTTGTGTGTGTGTGTGTGAGTGGTTTGTGTGTGTGTGTGTGTGTGTGTTTGTGTGTGTGTGTGGTTTGTGTGTGTGCGTGTGTGTTTGTGTGGTTTGTGTGTGTGTGTGTGTGTTTGTGTAGTTTGTGTGTGTGTGGTTTGTGTGTGTGTGTGTGTTTGTGTGGTTTGTGTGTGTGTGTGTGTTTGTGTGGTTTGTGTATGTGTGTGTGTGTGTGGTTTGTGTGTGTGTGTGTGTTTGTGTGGTTTGTGTGTGTGTTTGTGTTGTTTGTGTGTGTGTGTGTGTGTGTGTGTATATTAGGAGGAAATAAAACGCAGTGGAAACATATGCTTACAAGTAGTGGAGTTGCTGGGCAGAGAATATTAGGAGACTTGTGTAGTATCATTTGTGGCCAAAAGGTGGGGATAGATAACAAACCATTAGACAATGACATTTCCACTACCATTTAACAATATTTGACTTTTTATAACTATAAAATGGATGCACGCACCATTACAGTTATCATACTGTCAACACAGTTATAATACTCATCTAGTAATACAGAATAGCAGGACAAGTCAGATGACAACCATTCACATGTTCTACCAACTATACCAAATCTATGAAGAATCAATTTCTGCAATACACAATGCTGTTATTGATGGTTTTTGTGTGGAATTACACTGGGAAACCACTATTATAAATGCTTGGAATAGTTTGAATTCTAATGAAAATTGCTCCATATAAATGGGCTATTACTGGCATCACCATTATTAACCAGTTCAGATTCAGGCTGAAATGAAAACCTACACATTTCTTAGGTTTTTTAGACTTTTATGTCTGTCTCAATAAGGCTAAAATAAGCTATAAAAAAAAAGTTGTAGAGTGCACTAATATATCAATAATGTGCATTGTTTTTATGCAGAATACTGTAAAGAACATCAGGAATCATGTGACGTAAAGAAGAGAAAATATCTAACATGTCTGGCCACTTGCTCAAGATTTATCATGCTTAAATATATTTTGTGCAATTTTGCAATTTTGCATCCAATTTTTGCATATATCCTGTTTTCCTTTATGTAAAAAAGTAAAAGGGTATTCCAGGATTATTTTTTTTATCTATATAATGCTGGGGCTACTTCTGAGATGATTCATCGGAGGCCTGACTGGGCAGGTCCTATTTGGGCACATCAGTGGGGATAGCAATTCACAGGGGGCGGGTACACGTATTAAAAAATAATGTGGTAGAGGGTGTGAGATGCAGGGCAGATGGAATTACCCTAGGGGCAGATGGCATTAATCCCTTGTATTCATGGCACCAGGGCGTGGTTTATCCTCAATACAACCTGAAGGTATACCGCTGGATCCTGGGTTAGGCATGGAGGCAATAATGACTCCGATGCTAAGTTACAGACAACGGTAGCTTTACTGAGTGAAAGATGGTACAGTCTATACAATTCAGCCAGGCGCACGGAGGTGACCAGTGACTTCAGAGACCTTAAGGGCTTGCTGGGACTTGCAGTAGATTTGGAAAATTTTAGTGCAGGTCACTCTGACTTGACAATAGATGCCTGTGACTGACTTGAGACTGACAATGCTGTGGTTGAAGCTTACTTGTAGAATTGTGGCGGCTGGACTGACTTGAGGCCTCCTATGGACTCCAGACACACTCTAGGACTTGACTGCACTGCAACTCAGCAGAAAGAGAGAGAAGAGACTCCTCCCAGGGCTTTTGTAGGGGAGACTCTGGTGGGGTCCCATAGGTCACCCTTAAGTCACATGGTCACTGATACTTCCTGGGTTACACTCACATGACAACTCACATGACAACTGGTGATCACATGTTAACTACTCTTAAAGTAGTAACACTTTCTTTATGCATTATAGAGTATAACACATGGCAAACAATATATATAAGGGGAGAGGTGTAAGGGGGCCCAGGGGACACTGTAAGGAGGCTGCCTGACAGGGCAGCAAGGGTACTGGGGCACAACTCCTGTATTGGGTCGCCACAAACTCCCCCTATTAAAGTCCTGGAGGGCAGATGACTGGAAGTGGCCACTGGGGCCTGGTGATGACAATTCCTGGGGCCTTATTGTCGAATGTCCTTCACAGGTCTGAATATGAAAACATAACTGGGGATGAGTCCATGTAGAACTTTGTGAAAATGTCCATACATGCTTCTTGTGATAATGGGGTATACACATGTGGGATTAATTACCCTTGTAACTGCATTCTTAACACAATTAAACATACTTAAACACATTTGTTGCGGATTGGGCTGCCGGAGGCTCTCTACCCAATGCCTTAGCTACTGGGGCTCATTGGCACTAGCTACTTCTCCCCAGAACTCTATACATATTTTACACCAAACAACAATGTTACCTTTGTATACAGCAACTCTGCCTCTATACATGCTTTAATTATACCTCAGGGGAACCCTCTGGCCAGTAGAGTACCCTGTACATGTGGATAGGAAATATGATTAGACATATGTACATTAGACAATTTTGGACTGGTAATATACATCCTGGCTACAGTCCTAACTAGCTATTACATGTGTCTAGTCTATATCCAAGCTCTCTATACATCACTAAATAAGTTATGTGTGAACTAACTAGATTGGACTATATGTTGTACAACTTTATACATGGTACTGTGAATTATTCTCTGTACCTAGTTGGTATTATTCATGGCGGTGAGGCAGCTACGCTTCTCCTGACCTGGTCAGGATACCTCCTATATAGATTGCCATAGACACAAAGAAACATCTTAGACATTTCTGTATATACATGTTATATACACTTTATTAAAACACTCCATAGATAATATAGTACAACAACGTGTGCATTCACTTGTGCAAAAATATAAACAAAGATATATTACTTTGACAGTATATAGATATATTTTCTTTTTAGTACCACTCCACAGTTCTGGTACGTTTAAAGTTTTCAGTAAAGGATCACGGCTAAAAGCTGGGCACATGCTTATGTATATGGTTGCAAACAAAACTTCTTGACAAGTTCGTCAGGCACTTCTTCTTGAACATTGCATAACCTGAAACAACAACAATGCTTCCGCATAAAATACAGTTAGTCTCTTCGACTTAAGAAGTAGTAAGCATTTTAACCCCTTAAGGACACATGACGTTCTCATACGTCTCCATTTCCGAGTCCTTAAGGACACATGACGTATGAGAACGTCATGTGTTTTACCGGCCCCCCGCAACCATCTGGAGCGGAGCCGGTACCCGATGCCTGCTGAAATCGTTCAGCAGGCATCGGGGCATATCGCCCAGGGGGGTCATTATGACCCCCCATGTCGGCGATGGCCGCAGATCGCTGGACAATTCAGTCCAGCGATCTGCGGCGGATTCCGGGTCAATCGGGTCTCCAGTGACCCGGTGACCCGGAATTATTGGCTGATCGGGGCCGTCAGAGACGGCCCCGATCAGCCAGAGCCAGCAGGGGTGAGGTGGCACTGGTGCCACCTCACGATCGCCCTGATTCGTCGGCCGGATTACCGGCCGACCAATCGGGGCGCCTGCTGCGGGTGTCACTCCCGCAACCCGCTCCGCCCCTCTTCCGGAGGACGTGAGCGGGTGCGGGACGTGCACCCCGGGTGCTGGGGACCCCGATCCCCGGCGCCCCTGTTGGGATCGGGGCCCCAGGAGCAGCGGCGGCGGCGGAGACGACGAGGGACTGACCTGATGCGGCTGGAACGTTGGAGGTGAGTGACAGCCTCCTGCTGTTGCTTAGCAACAGCTCCCAGCATGCAAAAAGGGCATGCTGGGAGCTGTAGTTATGCAACAGCAGGAGGCAGACCACCACAACTCCCAGCATGCCCTTATGGGCATGCTGGGACTTGTAGTTTTGCAACAGCTGGAGGCACATTCTTTCTATGGAAAAGTGTACCTTCAGCTGTTGTGTAACTACAACTCCCAGCTTGCACAATCAGCTAAAGTGCATGCTGGGAGTTGTAGTGGTGCATCTGGTGGTTGCATAACTACAACTCCCAGCATGCCCGTTGGCTGTCGGTGACTGCTGAGAGTTGTAGTTTTGCAACAGCTGAAGGCACACTGAGTTAAGTAGCAAACCAGTGTGTCTCCAGCTGTTGCATAACTACAATCCCCAGCCAAAGTAGTATGCCTCCAGCTGTTGCATAACTACAACACCCAGCATGCCCTTCCGCTGTCCGTACATGCTGGGGGTTGTAGCTTTTGCAACAGCTGAAGGCACACTGGTTGCAAAACACTGAGTTTGTTACCAAACTCGGTGTTTCACAACCAGTGTGCCTCCAGCTGTTGCAAAACTACAACTCCCAGCATGCACTGATAGACCGTACATGCTGGGAGTTGTAGTTTTGCAACAGCTGGATGTTCCTCCCCCCCCCAATGTGAATGTACAGGGTACACTCACATGGGCGGAGGATTACAGTAAGTATCCGGCTGCAAGTTTGAGGTGCGGCAAAATTTCTGCCGCAGCTCAAACTGCCAGCGAGAAACTACTGTGAACCCCCCGCCCGTGTGACTGTACCCTAAAAACACTACACTACACTAACACACAATAAAATAAAAAGTAAAAAACACTACATATACACATACCCCTACACAGCCCCCCTCCCCAATAAAAATGAAAAACGTCTGGTACGCCACTGTTTCCAAAATGGAGCCTCCAGCGGTTGCAAAACTACAACTCCCAGCATGCACTGATAGACCGTACATGCTGGGAGTTGTAGTTTTGCAACAGCTGGATGTTCCCCCCCCCCCCCCAATGTGAACGTACAGGGTACACTCACATGGGCGGAGGATTACAGTAAGTATCCGGCTGCAAGTTTGAGCTGCGTCAAATTTTCTGCCGTAGCTCAAACTGCCAGCGAGAAACTACTGTGAACCCCCCGCCCGTGTGACTGTACCCTAAAAACACTACACTACACTACCACAAAATAAAATAAAAAGTAAAAAACACTACATATACACATACCCCTATACAACCCCCCTCCCCAATAAAAATGAAAAACGTCTGGTACGCCACTGTTTCCAAAACGGAGCCTCCAGCTGTTGCAAAACAACTACTCCCAGTATTGCCAGATAGCCGTTGACTGTCCAGGCATGCTGGGAGTTTTACAACAGCTGGAGGCACCCTGTTTGGGAATCACTGGCGTAGAATACCCCTATGTCCACCCCTATGCAAGTCCCTAATTTAGGCCTCAAATGCGCATGGCGCTCTCACTTTGGAGCCCTGTCGTATTTCAAGGCAACAGTTTAGGGCCACATATGGGGTATCGCCGTACTCGGGAGAAATTGGGCTTCAAATTTTGGGGGGGTATTTTCTGCTATTACCCTTTTAAAAAATGTAAAATCTTTGGGAAAACAAGCATTTTAGGTAAAAAAAATATATTTTTTTTACATATGCAAAAGTCGTGAAACACCTGTAGGGTATTAAGGTTCAAATTACCCCTTGTTACGTTCCCCGAGGGGTCTAGTTTCTAAAATGGTATGCCATGTGTTTTTTTTTGCTGTCCTGGCACCATAGGGGCTTCCTAAATGCGGCATGCCCCCAGAGCAAAATTCGCTTTCAAAAAGCCAAATGTGACTCCTTCTCTTCTGAGACATGTAGTGCGCCAGCAGAGCACTTTTCACACCCATATGGGGTGTTTTCTGAATCGAGAGAAATTGGGCTTCAAATTTTGGGGGGTATTTTCTGCTATTACCCTTTTTAAAATTGTAAAAATTTTGGGAAACCAAGCATTTTAGGTAAAAAAAAATATATTTTTTTTTACATATGCAAAAGTCGTGAAACACCTGTAGGGTATTAAGGTTCACATTACCCCTTGTTACGTTCCCCGAGGGGTCTAGTTTCCAAAATGGTACGCCATGTGTTTTTTTTTTGCTGTCCTGGCACCATAGGGGCTTCCTAAATGCGGCATGCCCCCAGAGCAAAATTTGCTTTCAAAAAGCCAAATGTGACTCCTTCTCTTCTGAGACCTGTAGTGCGCCAGCAGAGAACTTTTCACCCCCATGCAAGGTGTTTTCTGTATCGGGAGAAATTGGGCTTCAAATTTTGGGGGGTATTTTCTGCTATTACCCTTTTTAAAAATGTAAAATTTTGGGGAAACCAAGCATTTTAGGTAAAAAAAATATATATTTTTTTTACATATGCAAAAGTCGTGAATCACCTGTAGGGTATTAAGGTTCACTTTACCCCTTGTTACGTTCCCTGAGGGGTCTAGTTTCCAAAATGGTATGCCATGTGTTTTTTTTTTGCTGTCCTGGCACCATAGGGGCTTCCTAAATGCGGCATGCCCCCCAAAAACCATTTGTCGCTCCTTCCCTTCTGAGCCCTCTACTGCGCCCGCCGAACAATTAACATAGACATATGAGGTATGTGCTTACTCGAGAGAAATTGGGTTTCAAATACAAGTAAAAATTTTCTCCTTTTTATCCCTTGCAAAAATTCAAAAATTGGGTCTACAAGAACATGCGAGTGTAAAAAATGAAGATTTTGAATTTTCTCCTTCACTTTGCTACTATTCCTGTGAAACACCTAAAGGGTTAATACACTTACTGAATGTTTTTTTGAATACTTTAGGGGGTGTAGTTTTTATAATGGGGTCATTTATGGGGTATTTCTAATATGAAGACCCTTCAAATCCACTTCAAAACTGAACTGGTCCCTGAAAAATAGTGAGTTTGAAAATTTTGTGAAAAATTTCAAAATTGCTGCTGAACTTTGAAGCCCTATGGTGTCTTCCAAAAGTAAAAACTCATAAATTTTATGATGCAAACATAAAGTAGACATATTGTATATGTGAACCCAAAAAAAATATATTTTGAATATCCATTTTCCTTACAAGCAGAGAGCTTCAAAGTTAGAAAAATGCAAAATTTTCATTTTTTTCATCAAATTTTGGGATTTTTCACCAAGAAAGGATGCAAGTTACCATAAAATTTTACCACTAAGTTAAAGTAGAATATGTCACGAAAAAACTATCTCGGAATCAGAATGATAACTAAAACCATCCCAGAGTTATTAATGTTTAAAGTGACAGTGGTCAGAATTGCAAAAAACGCTCCGGTCCTTAAGGTATAAAATGGCTCGGTCCTTAAGGGGTTAAGAACTGCAGCCTGGCAACTTCCTATCCCAACCTCGACGGTCAGCTTGTTTTCTAGGCTGTGACATACACCTAGGATCACGAGATTGTGCCCCCTCCATAGGGCTGATGTGGGTATTCCAGGACACATGTGACAAACTGAAATCAGTGATGGTCAGGCTCACGGTGACCACCACTTGTACAGCAGCAGCTTGCGCCACTGGGGGATCATGTGTAGGTGCCTGTTGGGTCAGCAAAACCTCCTCCTCAGCAGGAGTAGGCCGAGGCAATTTGGTTGGTACCTGCTGGGTAGGTCAAACCTCCGCAACAGCCGGAGTAGGCCTGTGCACATCTGTAGAGGACCCTCGACGCAGATTCTTAGGATCCATGACAGGTGACTCAGGATACCATTCTTCTTGGACGACTTGTCCCTTGGCACTTGGTGGCAGGAGACCAAATGGATCCAACTCCCAATCTTCAGAGGAGAAATAGGCAAAGGGAATTTGTGTAGGATTCTTGGGCCTGGTGACGGCTGCAGCCCATTCCCCTCACTGGCTCTGTACAGGGGTGTATTCTACAATCTTCCCGCTCTCTAGGGAGTGTAGAGGTGTAGGGAGGTAGTCTCTCTTTACCGCTCTCCTGTTAACCAGAATAGTGTCACCGTGGTGGCAGTCCATCAATGTGCCGTACCCCCTAACTCTGTCAAACTTGTACTGTGGCTCTCTGCCCCTCTAGGGGTGGCTCTCCCTCCCGAGGATGTTCTAGCCTTCTAATATATAAGGCCTCAAGGCCCTTAGTGTCCTGTTGCTGCGCTTGGCACACTTTATACGGCATTACTGTAGGGTCATACTCCTTTCTCCTCTGTGCCCGCATTCCTTCAACTATGGCGGCCACTTCGGCCTCTCGTTTGGCCCTCTCGGCCTGGGCTACAGGAACTGGAGAATGGCACTTCCCTGGCAGGGGTAGGAGATGGTCCCTCATGTACTGGGTAAGGGCTGGCTCGTCGCCAAATAGCCACCGTGACAGGGATCGTGACCGGGAACGTGCTGGGGGCTGCTGGACCTGGGGCGCTTGCTCTGGGCTGGGGGTATATGGAGGGGTAGATAACACGGCCTCGGCCAGAATACTCACTTCCGACTCTTCCATAGGGATCTCAGCCCAGGATCCCCAGGTACGGTGGTGGGGAGACAGGCTCACCGGTGACAATCCTCGCGATAATGCAAGCGTTCCACCCGCCAGAGTTGCAGACCAACCTCCATCATCCTCAGGCAGCGGAATTTTAAGATGGGTGTCTTCGGCCCCGATGAAGAATCTCTGCAGATGATCCGCTAACTCCTGGAACATCTGCACCGCAGTAACTTGACGTGGCTCCGCCATCTACTTTCTCTCACCAGGAACTTCTGCAAGACTGAAGAGGTCCGGCTCCACTCCACTTCTTATACCAGTCTCCGACAAAATGGCCGCCAGAACTTTGTCATCAGCAGGGCCTGGGACTGGAAGTGACTAAGCGGTGTGTACTCTTCTTCTGCCCCCTCCCCCCCCCCCGGCAACAAGGGGCGGACCTTTCAAGTTCCACTTAGGGCTAGGAGCTGCGACTTGGCTTCCATGCCCAGGGGCGAGACACTGGCTTTGGCGGGATCCTTTCGTGCACTTTTCTTCCAACAGATTAACCCTTTCAGGTATGGCGGTAGACATCTTGGCATGTAACATTGCTTTGGCATGAATCTTGCACATAGTATTCACAACTTCAGCACTGTCTCCAATGGCAGGCAATAAACTTTTCTTTACCTCCCCCTCTATTTCCCATGCACCTGAGGTAAAACACTTTTCATTGGCAAAGCCCTGTTCACTTTCTGGCGCAAATTTTATTTGCATCGGCATGCAATTCTCTGACAATACTGGACACAGTTCAGACTGGTGGATGACTTTAGGAATAAGGCGCACACCCGTATCCTGTTTGTGATGCCTGAAGTTGTAGTAGAGAGTGTGAGATGCAGGGCAGATGGAATTACCCTAGGGGCAGATGGCATTATCCAGTGACCAGTGACCTTAAGAGGGCTTCAGAGACCTTCAGAGACCTTAAGGGCTTACTGGGACTTGCAGTAGATTTGGAAAATTTTAGTGCAGGCCACTCTGACTTGACAATAGATGACTGTGACTGACTTGACTTGAGATTGACAATACTGTGGTTGTAGATTACTTGAGAATTGTGGCTGCTGGACTGACTTGAGGCCTCCTATGGACTCCAGACACAGAACTTGGCTGCACTGCAACTCAGAAGAGACTCCTCCCAAGGCTTTTATTGGGGAGACTCTGGTGAGGTCCCATAGGTCACCCTTAAGTCACATGGTCACTGATACCTCCTGGGTTACACTCACATGACAACTCACATGACAACTGGTGATCACATGTTAACCTCTCTTAAAGTAATAACACTTTCTATAGGATTATAAAGTATAATACATGGCAAACAATATATACATAAGGGGACAGGTGTAAGGGGGCCCAGGGGAGACTGTAACGAGGCTGTCTGACAGGGAAGCAAGGCTTCGGGGGCACAACTTCTGTACTGGGCCACCACAATAACTTTTAATCAGACGCTTCCATCCAAGAAACCACCCCACAAACCAGAAAACACACAAGCCTAGGACAATACCAGGGGCACAAGTTATAGAGATTAAATGGTATAACCCTATATGTATCTAGACAATAATAATTTGTGCTATCAATTAGCGAAGTCTAGATAACTGGGATGATCAGGTGCAATGGATCAAGGTGAACACACAGTGAAGCTTCGGAAGAGCCAGAGGATCTCTGGAGAAAACAAATAAAAGTGGGATGTCTCCAGATGGCGTTCCTGTTGCTATAAGAAAAAAGTGTTAACCAACCTGAAAGAGCAGACAGAACTAGAAAATAGAATAGGGACAATACGTTTAGAAAGCTTGCTGCTCTCATCGTTCGGTCCGTCCTTCTAATGGGACAGATCCTGGGGGGCCCCAGCAGTTGGACACAACATAACTTTGCAAGTTGGGAAATCCCCTTTGGGAGATTTGGGAAGTCTGTTTTTAAGAGCATCTCAGGGTTTGTGCAAGGATTTTTGCCACCCTAGGCGAAAGCTAATTTTGCCACCCCTTGACCCTGCCCATTGGCTCTGCCCTTTGACAAGCACCACCTTACTACTGGGGTGACACACAGTAACAAACCTTCTCCTCATGGGGCGGATGTATGGAGGTGCGCATAATGAAGGTGGCACTGCACTCCTCCAGCAGGCTGAAGAATGCAGATTATTATTATTATTATATGGTATGGGGTGGGGGGTGCAGATAAATCACAGTAACTGTGATTGCAGCTGCGATGGTGGTGCTGGCTGGGCGGGTGCTTTGGATGAGCGGCAGGTGCTTTGGATTCTGGTTGGCTACTAACTCTCTTGCAGCAGGCAGAGCGGCGCCCCCATCAAGAGGGCACTCTAGGCGGCTGCTTATTTTGCCTGTAGGCAGAACCGACCCTGGATCATCTTCCCAACACCAAACTCCTTTCTTTATGCTTCAGTCTTCAAAGCTAGATATAGATAGAGTACAGATGTGTGCAGTTTAGCATGCTTGACATATTTTATAAAGTCTCTACTAGAGAGGAGCAAATTGAGATTAACTCAAATTTGTTCTGAATTTCCTTATTTCAGCAACTCCTAAATCTAAAATGTGTGAGATTTGTTTTGGGAAAACTGTCTAAAGATGCTGGCTGCCAGCCTGCCACCACTAGTCCTTCACAGTCACACATCTTCTGTGTTGTCCAACATGTTCTATACTGTAAGTCCTGCTTTTGCCGTTGCTGACATATCAAATTTAAATGCTAATTTGAAGGTCAATTCAGACACTACACTAATTTCTGAAAAATGTACTATGTCTACACATTTTTTGTTAAATTGATTTAATGACTATGAAGTTTTGCAGCTGGCATATAATTCATTTTTATACAGAATTCTCGGAATGTTTACCTAGACTTGGATAAAGGTTAGCAAAGATACAGTAGTGTCCTAGTATAGATGGGGTTGCTTTATAAAGACAACCCCCATCCATATGCCGTATTAGTACGTATAGATATATTTCAATGGACACCCCCTCCTTCCTTCCTTCATGGATTGGTAGGGAAAAAGTTTGACCTGTAGGAACCAAACTCGCAGTGATCAGCTTATATCGACTGGGACAGCTGTCTTCATCAAGGGTATACCTAGTCTTTGAGTGGAATGGATCCCCCACCTGCACAATAGGTTGTAAGTTGGGCTAAATGACAACTTATATATTTTTTATGTTCTCATTTTATGTAAATCCGTTTAATACAAGAGTACATGGTTCATAAAACTCTTGATCACAGCAATACTTACTGTATATGCACTCAGTGTAACTCATCCATTACAGACCTACAGTCATGGCCTTAAAAGAAATTAAGTATTTCTCACAGAAAACGATTGTAGTAACACATGGTTTGCTATACACGTGTTTATTCTTTTTGTGTGTATAGGAACTAAACCAAAAAAAGGAGGGAAAAAAAGCAAATTGAACTTAATGTTTCACCAAACTCCAAAAATGGGCTGGACAAAACTATTGGCACCCTTAACTTAATATTTGGTTGCACACCCTTTGGGAAAAATAACTGAAATCAGTCGCTTCCTATAACCATCAATAAGCTTCTTACACTCTTCCTTTGCAAACTGCTCCAGGTCTCTCTTATTGGAAGGGCGCCTTTTCCCAACAGCAATTTTACGATCTCATCACAGGTGTTCAATGGGATTTAGATCTGGACTCATTGCTGGCCACTTCAGAACTCTCCAGCGCTTTGTTGGCATTCATTTCTGGGTGCTTTTTGATGTATGTTTGGGGTCATTGGGAAAACACAGCTTTCTGACACTGGGCCATACAGTGTGACCCAAAATCCGTTGGTAATCCTCAGATTTCATGATGCCTTGAATGTGAATGCCCACACATTCAAGGCACCCAGTGCCAGAGGCACCAAAACAACCTCAAAACATAATTGAACCTCCACCATATTTCACCGTAGGTACTGTGTTCTTTTCTTTCTAGGCCTCATTCTGTTTTCGGTAAACAGTAGAACGATGTGCTTTACCAAAAAACTCTATCTTGGTCTCATCTGTCCACAAAACGTTTTCCTAGAAGGATTTTGTCTTACTCAGGTTCATTTTGGCAAAATGTTGTCTTGCTTTTTTATGTCTCTGTGTCAGCAGTGGGGTCCTCCTGGGTCTCCTGCCATAGCATTTCATTTAAATGTCGACGGATAGTTTGCGCTGACACTGATGCTCCCTGAGCCTGCAGGACAGCTTTAATATCTTTGGAACTTGTTTGGGGCTGCTTATCCACCATCCAGACTATCCTGCATTGACACTTTTCATCAATTTTTCTCTTCCATTCATGCTCAGGGAGATTAACTACAGTGCCATGGGTTGCAAACTTCTTGATAATGTTGCGCACTGTGGACAAAGGCAAATCTAGATCTCTGGAGATGGACTTGTAACCTTGAGATTGGGGATATTTTTCCATAATTTTGGTTCTCAAGTCCTCAGACAGTTCCCTTCTCCTCTTTCTGTTGTCCATGCTTAGTGTGGCACACACAGACACACAATGCAGGTGAGTTTGACCCGATAACGACCACGGACGAGTATAGACGTCCAGGTTGGCGGCCGTTCCCGCACCTGGACGTCTATACTCGTCCATTATCACACAGTATCACACAGCCGGGACCCTGCTGCACTGCCAGGACCGAAGTAAACTTCGGTCCCGGCAGTTTTAACCCTTACAGCCGCGGTCGGAAGTGACCGCGGGCTGTAAGTGTTATGACAGTGGGAGGGGGCTCCCTCTGTCTCCTCTGCAGCACCCCGCATTGCGATCGCGGGGTGCTGTGTGTGGCCGCGGCTGGCCGGGACCTGCCGCACTGCCGGGAGTGAAGTTCACTTCACTCCCGACAGTTTAACCCTTACAGCCGTGGTCAGAAGTGACTGCGCGCTTTAAGGAGTTCTGACAGAGGGAGGGGGCTCCCTCTGTCTCCTCTGCAGCACCCCGCAGCGCGATCGCGGGGTGCTGTGTGTGGCCGCACTGCCGGGAGTGAAGTTCACTTCACTCCCGACAGTTTAACCCTTACAGCCGCGGTCAGAAGTGACCGCGCACTGTAAGGAGTTCTGACAGAGGGAGGGGGCTCCCTCTGTCTCTCCTGCAGCACCCCGGAGCATCGCGGGGTGCTTCTGCATACCTGGGCAGACGGGGGTCCTACAGAGACCCCCAGGTCTGCCCTGGGTATTGCCTGAAAGGACGTGCCAGAGGCACGTCCTAATATGCTGCCTGCTAGTGAAAACTGGCAGGCAGCATATAACTGCAATGCTTTGGAATACTAAGTATTCCAAAGCATTAAAAAGTGTAAAAATAAATAAATTAATAAAATAAAAGTGTAAAAATAAATAAAAATTTAATAAAAGTGTAAAAAAAAAACATTTATTAAATGAATCTAATAAAAAAAATGCATAATGTGTAGGATCGCATTGGCGGACATCCGCAGCATCTAATATGCTGCGGATGTCCACCATGTGATCCTACACATTATGCAGCAGTCACGGTAATGAGCTCCCTGCTGCGGCTGGGTAGCTTTGTGTGTTCACTCATAGCGGCGGATTTCCCGCCAGCAGTCATGAGCGGACACACTGAGCTACCCAGCCGCAGCAGTGATGGATATATTCGCCATGAGAGGGTGCTTATTCCCACAACATGGCGGATATGTCCATCAGGAGCCTTAACTGTCACAGACAGATGTGTTATACTGCAAGCCGACCAAGGACCAATCAGAGAGGTCCCTGGTCCAGCCAATAACTTGTGCGGTATATAAATGGGGTCACTTGTGGGGTTGGGGGTACTGTTCTGCCCTGAAAGCCAAATGGCGCTCCTCTCCTTCTGAGTCCTACCACGCGGCCAAGGAACCATATATGGCCAAAGCGGGGGTATTTCGGAACATGGGACAAGCAGCTAAATAAAATATAGGGTGCATTTCTTTCAATATCATAAGTGATGTACAAAAAATATGCCCCCCAAATGATGCATTTGTGAAAAATTGCTAATTTTGAATTTTTAACACTGACTTTGTAATAATTCCTGCCAAAAAACTATGGTGTTAAAATACTCACTGTACCCCCTAGCGAATACCTTGAGGGGTCTAGTTTTTAAATTGGGGGTAATTTGGGGGGTGTTCCTATGTTCTACTACCTTTTAATTTCTGCAAACCTTGCATAGCACATAAAAAAAGATGTACTTTTCAAATTTTCAAAATTTTCAAAATTTCAAGTTAAATTGTTAGGCTTCTAACTAATTTAAAATGTTAATTAAAAACAAAAAAAGACGTCAAAATAAAGTAGACATCTGAAAGTATAAGTTTCATAAACTATTTGGTCAGTATGTATAAATATATGCAACCTATTAATGTTAAAATAGCAAAAAATCTTATTTTTTTGTAAAAATTTCATGATTTTTTACATTGTTAAAAAAAACTACAAATGATGTCGGCTTACTTTTACTTTGTACATGAAGGACAACTTGTGACAAAAAAACTATGTCAGAATTATCGTGATTGGCAAAACGTTACCAGAGTTATTCTTTAATAAAGACAGACATCCCCGATTTGAAAAAACAGGCCTGGTCTTTCAGGGGCGTACAGGTTTATTTGTATTGGTCCTTAAGGGGTTAAAGGAGCATCACATGCTTGAAACAATCTTATTTATACACAATTTTGAAAGGGTGCCAACAATTTTGTCCAGCCCATTTTTGGAGTTTGGTGTGACATTATGTCCAATTTGCTTTTTTTCCTCCCTTTTTTGGTTTAGTTCCAATACACACAAAGGGAATCAAGATGTGTATAGCAAATCATGTGATACTGCAATCCTTTTCTGTGAGAAATACTTCATTTTCTTGAAAAATTTCAGGGGTGCCATCATTTACGGCCATGACTATATATGAGCACATTCATTATAATAAACAGGTTAAATCTATTAAAGAATACACTGAAAGACGCTTCGGATATACATAGGCCACCAGAACCAAGCTCAGTACATAATTACATCTGAACAGTAAATATGCATAAGACATAAGTAACACATAAGACATAAATAATATATCAGAGCATTTGGTGTTCTATACCCTTTGAACTGTTTTCTTGGTAATTTTGCTTTTATCATGCCAAGGTTTCCTGTTTCATCCTGTTTCTCTTAGAAGAGGCATTAGCCTTATGGAAAGAGGGGGGACTGCCATGGGCCTGACATTGCCCTTCCTGAAAGAATTTTCAGTACCCATCACCTTAAAGGGGTACTCCAGTGCTTAAACATCTTATCCCCTATCCAAAGGATAGGGGATAAGATGCCTGATCGCGGGAGTCTCGCAGCTGGGGACGCCCATGATCATGCACGTGGCACCCCGTTTGTAATCAGTCCCCGGAGTGTGTTCGCTCCGGGTCTGATTACGGTTGACCGCAGGGCTGGCGGCGTGTGACGTCACGCCCCTGCCCCCGTGTGACGTCACGCTCCACCCCTCAATGCAAGCCTACGGGAGGGGGCGTGATAGCTATCACGCCCCTTCCCGTAGGCTTGCATTGAGGGGCAGAGCGTGACGTCACACGGGGGCGTGACGTCACACGCCGCCCGGCCCTGCGGTCGACTGTAATCAGACACGCTCCGGGGA
This sequence comes from Hyla sarda, assembly GCF_029499605.1. Taxonomy (NCBI): domain Eukaryota; kingdom Metazoa; phylum Chordata; class Amphibia; order Anura; family Hylidae; genus Hyla; species Hyla sarda. The sequence goes on from NC_079190.1 coordinate 86,094,651, forward strand.
CTGATTACAAACGGGGTGCCACGTGCATGATAACGGGCATCCCGAGATTTACGCCTCAATGTTGGCGAATAGGATAAATCAGGTGCTGCCATTACTGGCAGCGAATGACCAGGTGGGATTTGTAGGGGGACGCCATGTGAAAAATGGAACACGTCGCATCATCAATATTCTTTCTGTATTGGAAGAAAAAGGAACACCTTCTCTGCTTCTTACGTTAGACGCAGAGAAGGCGTTTGACAGAATTCATTGGGATTATATTTCGCAGGTGTTGGATGAATTTGGTTTTGGAGGAGGAGTTAAATCAGCAATAATGGCGCTATACCAGGGTCCAATGGCATGTATTTATACCTCAGGGGTTAGGTCAAGTGAGTTTCAGATGTTGAATGGAACAAGGCAGGGATGCCCCCTGTCCCCTCTGATTTTTGTATTAGCAATGGAACCGCTGGCACAGTGTATTAGGGGCTCGCCATCTATAGTGGAGGTGGGAAAAAGGGAATATAAAGTGGGATTGTTCGCAGACGATATTATTTTGAGTTTAATTAACCCAATGGAATCATTAAAAGGGGTAGTGAAAGTGCTAGAAAGTTTTTCTAGAATTAGTTACTACAAAATTAACGTTGATAAATCAAGGATTTTGGATATTTCCATCCCCCAAATGCTGAAGGATACTCTTTCTAGCACTTTTTCATACCAGTGGGCTGAGGGGCAGATTACATACTTAGGGATAATTATTACATATCCCCTCTCCAGGATAGTGGAATTTAATTGTGCCCGACTAAGATCTATTATATCACGAGATGTCACCACCTTTTTGAGGCTCCCACTTTCCTGGATGGGTCGAATCTCAGCTGTAAAAATGACTTTACTCCCAAAGGTATTGTATTATTTCCGTAATTTGGTAGTGCCATTTTCTAATCAGGAGATAAAGAAGTTACAAAATTTATTTATGCAGCTTATATGGCAAAATAAAAAAACGAGTGTTTCAGCAAATATACTGTATCTCCCTGTGAATAAAGGTGGCTTAGGCTGCCCGAATTTACGATGGTATTTCCATGCGGTGGTCCTTGATCAGGCATGGTATGCGATTGTGTGTGTGTGGGGGGGGGGGGAAGAAATTATGCATGTGAGTGGAGGATAATAATATTATAATCCTCCCCTCACATGTATGTATCATCTCCCCCTCACATGTATAGTCTGATAACCCCCTCACATATAATCTTATTAGGAGATTATACTTGTGAGGGGACTATAAATGTGAGGAGGGGATTATCAGACTATACATGTAAGGGGGAGATAATACATATATGTGAGGGGAGGATTATAATAATCCCCTCCTCACATGTATAAACCCCTCACATATAGTCTGATTATGATATTATATATGTGAGGGGATTATCAATTTGAGGAGGGGATTATCAGATTATACATGTGAGGGAGATATGATAAATATATGTGAGGGGAGGATTATAATAATCCTCTAACGTGTATAATCCCCTCCTGACATTTATAATCCCCTCCTCACATGTATAATCTGATTTTGCGATTATAAATGTGAGGAGGGGATTATTAGATTATACATGTGATGGGGAGATGTTACATATATGTGAGTGGAGGATTATAATAATCCCCTACTCACATGTATAATCCCCTTCTCACATGTATAATTCCCTTCTCACATGTATAAGGCTTGGTTCACATTGATGAATCTCCAGAAGTGATCCCTTTGGGCGGCGCTAGGACCGTGCAGATCTTTTTGCAGATCCGCTCAGAAATGCATTGCTGTCTGGAGATTTTTCAGTGTGAACCTAGTAATTATAATAGTTATATCCTGTATTATATTCCAGAGCTGTACTCACTATTCTGCTGGTGAGGTCACTGTGTACATACATTACATTACTTATCCTGTACTGATCCTGAGTTATATCCTGTATTATACTCCAGAGCTGCACTAACTATTCTGCTGGTGAGGTCACTGTATACATACATTACATTACTTATCCTGTACTGATCCTGAGTTATATCCTGTATTATACTCCAGAGCTGTACTCACTATTCTGCTGGTGAGGTCACTGTGTACATACATTACATTACTTATCCTGTACTGATCCTGAGTTATATCCTGTATTATACTCCAGAGCTGTACTCACTATTCTGCTGGTGAGATCACTGTGTACATACATTACTTATCCTGTACTGATCCTGAGTTATATCCTGTATTATACTCCAGAGCTGTACTCACTATTCTGCTGGTGAGATCACTGTGTACATACATTACTTATCCTGTACTGATCCTGAGTTATATATCAGACAGGAGGCTCATATCTTGCATTAATCTTTCTTTAATTAATGCCCATAGCAGAAAAATTTTATACAAACGTATTTAATAAAATCTTTTTTTAAAAACTACATATCCCAGCAGTCCCCTGTGAACTCCTCCTCCTATCCCAGCATGCTGGCTGCTATATAAGGGACTGCTTGAAGATCCTCTTCCTCTTTCTTTCTGCTCATGGCAAGTTAAGTATATTCTCTGTGTATTCATTGTATATTAATGTGTATTAATTGTGATTCCGGGTGTATTCAGGGTATCTAGGATTATGCCCTGTATACTCCGGCTGTTATTTTCTCTGTTGTTCTAATATTACTAATTTTTCGGGGTATATATATTTATATATATACCTATTTCTCTCTTGATACCTAGTTTTTTTCTCATACTCTGTATTTCTAAGCTTTCGCTACCTCTAGCAGCGATTCCTGTCATATCTCTGTATTTACCTCTATTAGTATTGTCCCTCTACAGGCGCCATCTTAATTTCTATTCGCGCCGTCTTTTACCTTCTTCCCGCCGCTCGACACCTTCGCGGGCTTCGCGATTTCAGGGGGCGTGTCCGGGTGACGCGCACCCTGCGACACGCCTTCCGGGATTCCGTGCGACCTATCACAGGTCTTACAGCCGTAGTCTCGCGAGATTACGGCTGTAAGCGCTGGTTGCTGGATCCCTCCTCCTCTCCCAGTCGCCAGTGTTGTGCGAGCGGTGAGAGGAGCGCCAGCATTATAGGTCCGGTCCCAGTTTTAGTACCTTCAGGTAGTTTACTATTAATAATAGCTAGTAGCATTAGTTCCTATAAACAGAACTACTATTATTTTACAGTCAGTTGGCTACTTGTAGCTTCTGCTAAAGTTCTTATAACTTCCCTACTCTGTCTATCATGGCTGGTGAAAAACCCTCAGTCCCTTTCTCTACTCTGCCTGGCCAGACTAATGAGGGCATAGAGATTGAGGCTGCTCAGATCATGTCTGCGACCCAAATACAAGACTTGATTAACAAGTCCATTCAGGCAGCTCTGGCTGCAAATATAAGTTGTGATAATCCTTTAGCCTCTACCTCTAGAGAGGTGCCCGTGAGGGGTAAGGTCTCACATAAAAGAAAACATGTCTCTGGACATTCCGACTCCCCGGCAGGGGAAGCTTACAATGTGCCCCAGACAGAACCTGAACCGGTCTGTCGCACCCCGCATCCTAATGTACATTCTCGACCCTTGGGCCCCAAGGAGAAAATTTGTAAGGGGCAAAAGTCCGCCCGGCGGACGAAACCGGACTCATATGTCACGTCTACCGATGAGTCGTCCGGCGAGTCTGATGTGGCTGAGGCCACAGGCTCTGATTCTGATGAGGAAGATGCGGGGTTTACGGCTGATTATCCTGATGCCGAACCAGAGACGCCAAATGAGGCGATCCTAGATTCTCTGGGCCAACCTCTTTTCAGCCCGGATGCGATCACACACCCACGCTCCGGAGACTGGGCACCGCTACCACACGTAGCACAATATGTAGATTATTGGACTAGACGGGCTTTGGACCGCACGAACCGTAACAAATTGAGGGCTGAGTGCCCCAGACCCTGTGTAACCAAGAAGATTGCGGTCACGCCGGAGATAGATCCGGTTCTCCTCAAGTACCTGACACGATCAGGAAAGTATTCAAAGAAGGGGATTGAGAGATCATTTAAGTCGATCCAAGACCGTATTCTTGATCTTCTCGGCCCGCTCACAAAGATATTAAATCTTTCAGAGCAAGCGGCATCCACCGCCCAGCCAGTAGACCTAGAGCAACTGAGAGGCTGGGCCCAACGTGCTATATGCATGCTGGGCAGTGCGAACACGGCCTGTTCTACTGAACGGAGACGGTCCATCCTGATGAAACTGGAGCCGCAGCTCTCCCACTTAGCGGAGAATGAGCCGGGTCCCTCCGCTGAAGGTCTCTTATTTGGAGACGACCTCATTAAAAATATTAACAAATTTGTCAGCCTGTTTTCCAGCCTAGATAAGGCGCAAAATTCTCTAAAAAAGACGGGCCAACCTGGTAAGGTTTTCGGCAAGGCCGGTAGAAGCAGAGGCCGATCTGCCGGCCGCAATGCCCCATATAGGCCCTACATTAGACCGGCACAGCAACAATTTGCTCCTGCTCAACCACAATATGCTCTGCCCGTGGTCCAACCGGCCCCTTTCTTTCCCCCTCGAGGGCGACCATGGAGAGGACGTGGAGGTCGTGGATTCCCCAGATCCCGCCCACCGACCGGTGAGTACCTTTTCAATTCCATACACATTGGTGGGGGGCAGGCTAAGATATTTTTTCCACGTCTGGTCCACGATTACAGCAGACGTTTGGATCCTCAATACGGTAGCTGGCTACCGGATAGAATTCCAATCTCTTCCCGAGTTGAATGTTATACCTCAACCCATACGATTCTCCGCGCAGAACGTAGCGCTCATAGACAACGAGCTCCAGGAGCTCTTGTCAAAACAAGCAGTACAAGAAGTAGACCCATTCTCCCCCGGATTTGTCAGCAACATCTTCTTGGTCAAGAAGAAAGATGGCGGTTACCGCCTGGTGATAAATCTGAGAGGTTTGAATCAACACGTGACTTACCGTCATTTCAAGATGGAAGGGATCCATCTGTTACGCGACCTCCTCTGGCCAGGAGACTGGTTAGTAAAAATCGATCTGAAGGACGCATATCTTACCGTCCCCATTCATCACACCTCTCAAAGATTCCTACGATTCCTATGGAGGGACCGAATGTGGCAGTTCACCTGCCTTCCATTCGGATTGTCATCGGCCCCCTGGTGTTTCACCAAGTTACTGAAACCGGTGATAGCGGCTCTTCGGAGCAGGGGGGTACGACTTATTATTTACTTGGACGATCTACTAATCACGGCCCGGTCCAGGGCACAGGCTGTGACTCACAGCCAATGGGCCCTTTCGTTGATGGAGGAATTGGGATTCCTCATCAATCACAAAAAATCGGTTCTGTCTCCCGCGCAGGAGATGGAGTTCCTGGGTTTCCTAGTGGATACCCAACGAGCCGTCTTGATGTTACCAACATCCAAGTTGGCTTTGATTCGCAAGGAAATCAGAGCGACTTTGCGCAAAGGTCGAGTATCACTGAGGGTGATTGCACGCATTGTGGGCCTATTATCGGCCTCTATTCAAGCGATTTTTCCGGCCCCTCTTCACTATCGGGCCCTTCAGCGGCTCAAAGCTCTTCACCTTCGCCGGGGTCTTCGCTATGCGGACGAAGTTACCATCGGTCCGGAAGTTGTAGAGGAATTGCAGTGGTGGCTTCGACACGCTGTCGAATGGAACGGCAGGACTATCTTCAATGCCTGCCCGGACGTCATAATAGAGTCCGATGCGAGCCGCCACGGTTGGGGAGCTCGCTGCGGGCAAGACACCACAGGAGGGAGATGGTCCGCAGAGGAGTCTTCTCTCCACATCAATGCCTTGGAACTCTTGGCAGCATTCTTCGCTATCAGGAGCTTTCTCCCTCACCATTCCAATTGTTGCGTACTTGTACGCATGGACAATGTGGCGGTGGTTCAATATGTCAACCGCCTGGGAGGTACAAGGTCCAGAGTGCTGGCGGACATCGCGTCCACGTTCTGGCATTTCTGTTTATCCCGGGACATCATCCCGATTGCAGAATACCTTCCTGGTGTGTCCAACATTGTAGCAGATTGGAATTCTCGCTATTTGAAGGATTCCAGCGATTGGATGTTGGAACGATCTATTTTTCAGACTTTGAGGTCTCTTTGGGGTCCGTTACACACGGACCTCTTCGCATCCCGGCTCAATCGACAACTGCCTCGCTTTTACAGCTGGAGGCCGGATCCGGAAGCATCCGCAGTGGACGCATTCCGTCAGATATGGGAATTGGGGACGCACTATGCGTTTCCCCCATTCAATATGATAACCAAAGTTCTTCTCCAAGTACTGAGTCAGAAGGCGACGGTGGTGTTGGTCACCCCTTGGTGGCCAACGCAACCATGGTTCCCCCTTCTTTTAGGGATGGCGATCGACTATCCTCGTTTGATTCCTCAATCGCCTCACCTTCTCACGAACCCAACCAAGGGTCCTCATCCCCTGATATTGGAGGGCAACCTTCCACTCCTCGCGTGGTTGGTTTCGGGGTCCCGGATGCCGGTGGTGACCTTTCGCAATTGGCTAGAGACCTCCTTGCCTTGGCCTGGGCCCCAGGGACTAGATCGGCATATCGATCAGCCTGGGCATTGTGGGTTCGTTGGTGTGATAGACGGCAAGTTGATGCCGTTCATGCACCTGTTTCAGTGATAGTGAATTATTTAGCAGACTCTTTTGAGTCTGGGAAATCCTACAGTTCACTAAATGTCTACAGATCCGCCATATCGGCGTATCATTGCCCGGTGGATGCGTTACCGGTGGGCAAACATCCTTTGGTATGTAGACTCTTACGAGGCGTAAGATTTAAACGTCCTCCCCGTCCTAGGTACCAGTCTACTTGGGATGTCTCCCTTGTGTTGGATTTATTTTCCTCCTGGGAGGATAATGACGCACTCGCTTTAAAGTTGCTATCCATCAAGCTTACTACACTGTTATGTTTAGTATCCATAAAACGGGTGTCGGATGTAAAGGCGCTGGATATTTCCAGGCGACAATTTTCACCGGAAGGGGTACGGTTTTCGGTGGTTCGTAGGACTAAGACGGGACTTCAATCCGTCTTCTATCCCTTTTTTCCTGATCACCCACGTCTGTGTGTAGTACGCTGTCTACAATCGTATGAGTCGCGGACCGTGACTTTGAGATCTGAATCTTACAATCAGTTGTTGATATCATATGTCAAACCTCATCTTCCGGTATCCTCGGCCACTTTGGCCAGGTGGGTGAGGTCGGCCATGGAAATGGCTGGGATCGATATCTCTCTTTTTGGTGCCCACTCTTCTAGAGGGGCTATGGCCACCAAGGTGGTCACTTCAGGAGGTTCACTTTCGGATCTTCTATTGGCCGCTGATTGGTCGTCCGAGACGACTTTTCGGCAATTTTATTTTAGACCTCAAACACACGTCTCTGTGTCTGTTCTATGACATATTTGTTATTATTTCTGTATGTAAGCACTGTTAGCTTTAAACTTGCAAGATATGAGCCTCCTGTCTGATATATAAATAGAGATTTTCCTAGCTAACGTGACGGAAAATATGAGTTATATGAAGACAGGAGGCGAGTATCTTCCCTCCCTACCCTCCCTGTTATGGTGTTTTTGTTTTCCTTCCAGGGTATTGAAAGGAGAAGACGAAGACAGCGGTGTTTCGGTGCAGCCTGATATATTCTGTTGCAATTGTTCCTTAACAGTTTCGTTCACGGTTTTCGGTCCTGTTGGCCGGAGGTTCGGAGTTACCAAGGAGGAGCTGTCCCGGATTCCGGCGTTCCGTGGTTCTGGTGACGGTCATGCAATTCGCATAAAGAAAGAGGAAGAGGATCTTCAAGCAGTCCCTTATATAGCAGCCAGCATGCTGGGATAGGAGGAGGAGTTCACAGGGGACTGCTGGGATATGTAGTTTTTTAAAAAAGATTTTATTAAATACGTTTGTATAAAATTTTTCTGCTATGGGCATTAATTAAAGAAAGATTAATGCAAGATACTCGCCTCCTGTCTTCATATAACTCATATTTTCCGTCACGTTAGCTAGGAAAATCTCTATTTATATCCTGTATTATACTCCAGAGCCGCCATTCATATAACAGAACCTGAGGAGCCTCACAACAGTCGAATGTAAAAGTTTCCTTAGGAGACGAGGTGAGTGACCTGCTGCTTCCACCATAAGTAATGTAACGTGAGCCTTCATTTATCGCAATAGTTAGATTTTGCACAATGGGTGCCACCCGTTGTACAAGATGTCACTATTGTGGTGAATGTAGGGTCACTTTACATTACTTATGTACTGAGTTATATCCTGTGTTATACTCCAGAGCTGTACTCACTATTCACTAGACTGTCCGGGAATGCTGGGAGTTGTAGTTTTGGACCACCTGGAGAGACACTGTTTTGAAAACACCTCCTTAGTCAGTATTTTCCAACCTGGGCACCTGCAGCTGTTGCAAAACTACAACTCCTAGCATTCCCTGGACAGTCTTTAGCTGTCCAGGCAAGCTGGGAGTTTTAGTTCTGCAACAGCTGGAGGCACTCAGGTTTGGTAGGTAGGTTCTTAGTCCATTGTTTCCCAATCTGGGTGCCTCCAGCTGTTACAAAACTACAACTCCCAGCATGCCCAAACAGCCAAAGCCTGTTTGAAAAACACTGGCATATTCTTTGCACAGGGGCGCTCTGCTGTCTGTGTCCGCCCCTGATGGAAACCACTAGGAAACTGTTATATAGATGGTATTTAACCCCAGCAAAATTATCAAGAATGTTCCCGGAACATTCCAACCTGTGTTGGAGATGCGACCTGAAAGTGGGGACGCTTCTTCACATGGTGGGAATGCGAGGAACTTACTAGGGTCTGGGATCAGATTAGGGTAATGATTATTAATATACTCAGAGGCTCCTGTCCTTGGGGACCGGAGGTGGCTCTATTACTCTTATGCCTTGACCACCTCCCTAGCCCGGATTTAGTTGTAATTGTGAACTTGGTAACAATTGTGAAAAACAAAATTGCAACTAATTGGACAAATACCGAACTTCCCGACCTTACTAATTTACTGAATGTGATGCATCAAATCTGTAAAATGGAATATAACATAGCACAGTCTTCTAATGACCTTCCGCGTTTTTATTATCTATGGTCCAAATGGTTCAAATATAGACCCTTGGCAGATGAGCTACTGGTTTGATTTATGGGCTTTCCATGGCGGTCCTCCAGCCTTCTTTCTTTTTAATTTCTTTGCTTCTCTGTGTACCATATTTGCTTGTTGAGTGTTTGTTTGCTTGATTTGATTGTTATCATGTATACCATGTAATGTATGCATAAAATAATAATAATAAAAATTAAAAAAAAGATATGAGATAGATATGAGATAGATAGATATAAGATATCACATGGATTTGTTTACATGTCAATCATGCTTGTGGGGGCGGTCCTGCATGACCTATAAGTACCCTCCTCTTCCACCATTTTGTTGCTTGACAAAGGCAGCGTGAGGCTGCCGAAACATAGCACACTTTGGAGTAAATAAAGACACCACTTTATTTCACCAGCCTGGAGTACCACTGCTTCTACTTCGCTAGATATAAGATAGATAGATATGAGATGGATATGAGATAGATAGATGTGAGATAGATAGATAGATAGATAGATAGATAGATAGAAAGATATTAGATGGATAGATGATAGATAGAGATAGATAGATATAAGATAGATACAGTAGATAGATAGCAACAGGAGAATACAGCAGCACACTGCAAGCACAAAGATATAGATGAAACATGAGTATATAGATAAAACATGAGTATATAGATAGAACGTGAAAAGCTATACAGCTGTAGTGCAATAAATGAAAATATGAAACTATGAAATCATGAGGTACTTAGCTTGCAAATTTGGCGCCAAATAGCGTGGACCGTCCCAACACGGTAAGGTGACCTCATTCTGGGATGGACCCTACACTATGAATATGCCTCTGTGTGAACAGTACAGCAGGCATTGCAAGGTCTGAAACATCCAAGGCACCTTATATACACCTAATAGAGGTGGGTGGGGTGCAAGAGCCAACATGGAGGTAGCCACTCCCCCGTATGTGTAATACAACCAAAGAATAAGTTGGCCAGCACGATTGATTCCAAACTATTGTAAAGACCTGGCTTACAGGTGTAGGCTGCTGGGCTAAATATACAGCAACAGATCTGAAACATCCAAGGCACCTTATAAGGCCAACTTATTCTTTGGTTGTATTACACATACGGGGGAGTGGCTACCTCCATGTTGGCTCTTGCACCCCACCCACCTCTATTAGGTGTATATAAGGTGCCTTGGATGTTTCAGACCTTGCAATGCCTGCTGTACTGTTCACACAGAGGCATATTCATAGTGTAGGGTCCGTCCCAGAATGAGGTCACCTTACCGTGTTGGGACGGTCCACGCTATTTGGCGCCAAATTTGCAAGCTAAGTACCTCATAATTTAATAGTTTCATATTTTCATTTCTTGCACTACAGCTGTATAGCTTTTCATGTTCTATCTATATACTCATGTTTTATCTATATACTCATGATTCATCTATATCTCTGTGCTAACAGTGTGCTGCTGTATTCTCCTGTTGCTGTATATTTAGCCCAGCAGCCTGCACCTGTAAGCCAGGTCTTTACAATAGTTTGGAATCAATAGTGCTGGCCAACTTATTCTTTGGTTAGATAGATAGATAGGACATGGATATCTTTTTACCAACCAAAACTAAAAAAAACTACAACTCCTGGGCCTTTGGCCGTTGAGGTATGCTGGGAGTTATAGTTTTGCAACAGCTGGAGTCACCCTGTGGGATGGATAGATCGATAGGTAGATAGATAGTGTTTTCCAAACAGGGTGTCTCCAGCTGTTGCAAAACTACAACTCCCAGCATGCCCGGACTGTAGTTTTGCAACAGCTGGAGGCACCATGGTAGGAAAACACTGATCTATGCCCAGTCAATCTATCTATCTCAGTGTTTACCAACCAGTGTGCCTCCAGCTGTTGTAAAACTACAACTCCCAGCATGCCCGGACAGTCTTTAGCTGTCCGGAAGTTGTAGTTTTGCAACAGCTGGAGGCTCCCTGGTTGGGAAACACTGCCTTAATGGATTAATGATAAATAAACAAGCAGTGTGTCCACATGTTGTGGCCCCAGTGGGGTCACTTTCCCTCCTCCGGGGTCCACAGGTCACCTACAGGTCACATGACAAGAATTTTTTTTTTGAAAAATTGCGGCATAAATGGCGCAGTTTTACCGCGATTTTACGAAATCGCGGTAAAAACTGCGCCATTTTTGCCGCAATTTTTCCCAAAAATTTTTCTTGTAATGTGACCTGTAGGTGACCTGTGGACACCGGAGCAGGGAAAGTGACCCCACTGGGCTGCTACCCCCCAGCCCCAGGTTCTACTGCTAGTGAGAAGAGAGGCAGGGCAGGGGACATAACTTCCCCTCACAGCCGCTGTGCTCCTGGGAGGCCGGTCAGCTCTCGGCCTCCATCCTCTTCCTGTGCTGGGGGCGGAGCCATGAATCAGGTGCCTTCATCCCTGCGCTACTGCCTGTCTCCCTAATGATACCGGAGCAGCGCAGGGATTGTAAAAAAAAATAGCGCTTGTCTGAGTGGGGATCGGGACAACTGTCCTGGATCCTCACCAGCTGCACCTCTCTCTCAAGGGGGCCCTTGGCCAGTGCCTGAGGGCCCATGTGTAGTGGCAGGCCCCTGTGCAGCTGAACATGCGGCACATGTGATTTGTCCGCCCCTGGTCTAGACGAAGGTTCCAACTTGGTCACACGTACGTGAATACAGTGATTGTTGCAGTGCGGACTCCAGCGACGGACTTCTCCGGTTTTCCAATCCAGCTGTGGGGCATGGAACTGCAGCCAAGGTAGACCAAGCAAGAGAGCTGAAGTACATTGTGGGAGTACATAGACGGACAAGTTCTCCCTATGGGAGACTCCGAACTGCATCACGAAACATCGACAGGACTTGGAAACCCCCTCATATTTTTCAGGGAGCAATAAACGGAGTTTTCTTCTGGAGGAGACAGCAGCAACGGGAGGCTGTACTGGAGCTGGAGGAGGAGGCTGTGGCAGTTGCTGCTGAGCAGATAGCAACTGCTGCCTCATGGCGGATAGCTGGTTAAGCTGCTGGGCCAACTGCTGGGACTGGAGCGCCACAATAGATGCAAGATCCGTGTTGTCAGGCAGAGGAACCCCAGTTGGATCCATGGCCGGATCTTACTGTCACGCACCTGAATGCGGGCTGTCACGAAACTGGATGTGGATCCTCTCTACCTGTGTGGCTGATGACTCGGACCGTATCGGGGAGCGGAGTCTAAGGTGCCGTTGGTCTTCACCAGAGCCTGCCGCAAAGCAGGATGGATTTGCTGCGGCAGGCGACACCTATGTCGCTACCCTCGACATGGCTCAAGCACACACGTAACTGGGCAAAGCGGGGTACTAGAGGATGAGGCAGAGGCGTAGTCAACGTAGCAGAAGGTCTAGGCAGGTAGCAAAGGTTCGGAGTCAAGAAATGTAGCAGGAAGGTCTGGAAACACGGGTAGGCAAAACAGGCAATGGGAACGCTTTCTCTTCCCAGGCAATGAGCACTGAAGATCCGGCAGGGGGGTGTGGGAGGTGCAAAAAACTTATAACATAGTGACAGGTGTATACACTAATTATGGGCGCACTGGCCTTTAAATTTCAAAGCTCCTGCGCACGTACCCTAAGGGACGCGGACGAGTGCTCCAGGGCTGAGAGGAAGCAGCAGCAGGAATGGAGCAAGGTAAGGGACGGGCCAGCATTCACATGCGGGCGCATCCCGCAATGCGAATCCCTGCCCCGCCGGGAGTCGGGGACACAGGGACGCTGCGCTCACGGCCAGTGACAGAGGCTGGAGCGCAGTGTGTTACAACTAAAGAATAATAATGAGCACAGTGATGTCACTAAAGAATAATATTGAACACAGTAATGTCACTAAAGAATAATAATGAGCACAGTAATGTCACTAAAGAATAATAATGAACACAGTGATGTCACTAAAGAATAATAATGAACACAGTGATGTCACTAAAGAATAATAATGAACACAGTGATGTCACTAAAGAATAATAATGAACACAGTAATGTCACTAAAGAATAATAATGAACACTGTGATGTCACTAAAGAATAATAATGAACACAGTGATGTCACTAAAGAATAATAATGACCACAGTAATGTCACTAAAAAATAATATTGAACACAGTGATGTCACTAAAGAATAATAATGAGCACAGTGATGTCACTAAAGAATAATAATGAACACAGTGATGTCACTAAAGAATAATAATGAGCACAGTGATGTTACTAAAGAATAATACTGAACACAGTAATGTCACTAAAGAATAATAATGAACACTGTGATGTCACTGAAGAATAATAATGAGCACAGTGATGTCACTAAAGAATAATAATGAACACAGTGATGTCAATAAAGAATAATAATGAACACAGTGATGTCACTAAAGAATTATAATGAGCACAGTGATGTCACTAAAGAATAATAATGAGCACAGTGATGTCACTAAAGAATAATAATGAACACTGTGATGTCACTAAAGAATAATAATTAGCACAGTAATGTCACTAAACAATAATAATGAGCACAGTGATGTCACTAAAGAATAATATTGAACACAGTGATGTCACTAAAGAATAATAATGAGAACAGTAATGTCACTAAAGAATAATAATGAGCACAGTAATGTCACTAAAGAATAATAATGAGCACAGTAATGTCACTAAAGAATAATAATGAGCACAGTAATGTCACTAAAGAATAATAATGAGCACAGTAATGTCACTAAAGAATAAAAGTGAACACTGTGATGTCACTAAAGAATAATAATGAGCACAGTGATGTCACTAAAGAATAATAGTGAACACTGTGATGTCACTAAAGAATAATAAGGAGCACCGTGATGTCACTAAAGAATAATAATGAGCACAGTGATGCCACTAAAGAATAATAATGAGCACAGTGAGGTCACTAAAGAATAATAATGAACACTGTGATGTCACTAAAGAATAATAATGAGCACAGTGATGTCACTAAAGAATAATAATGAGCACAGTAATGTCACTAAAGAATAATAATGAACACAGTGATGTCACTAAAGAATAATAATGAGCACAGTAATGTCACTAAAGAATAATAATGAACACAGTGATGTCACTAAAGAATAATAATGAGCACAGTGATGTCACTAAAGAATAATAATGAGCACAGTGATGTCACTAAAGAATAATAATGAACACTGTGATGTCACTAAAGAATAATAATTAGCACAGTAATGTCACTAAACAATAATAATGAGCACAGTGATGTCACTAAAGAATAATATTGAACACAGTGATGTCACTAAAGAATAATAATGAGCACAGAAATGTCACTAAAGAATAATAATGAGCACAGTAATGTCACTAAAGAATAATAATGAGCACAGTAATGTCACTAAAGAATAATAATGAACACTGTGATGTCACTGAAGAATAATAATGAGCACAGTGATGTCACTAAAGAATAATAATGAACACAGTGATGTCAATAAAGAATAATAATGAACACAGTGATGTCACTAAAGAATTATAATGAGCACAGTGATGTCACTAAAGAATAATAATGAGCACAGTGATGTCACTAAAGAATAATAATGAACACTGTGATGTCACTAAAGAATAATAATTAGCACAGTAATGTCACTAAACAATAATAATGAGCACAGTGATGTCACTAAAGAATAATATTGAACACAGTGATGTCACTAAAGAATAATAATGAGCACAGTAATGTCACTAAAGAATAATAATGAGCACAGTAATGTCACTAAAGAATAATAATGAGCACAGTAATGTCACTAAAGAATAATAATGAGCACAGTAATGTCACTAAAGAATAATAATGAGCACAGTAATGTCACTAAAGAATAAAAGTGAACACTGTGATGTCACTAAAGAATAGTAATGAGCACAGTGATGTCACTAAAGAATAATAGTGAACACTGTGATGTCACTAAAGAATAATAAGGAGCACCGTGATGTCACTAAAGAATAATAATGAGCACAGTGATGCCACTAAAGAATAATAATGAGCACAGTGAGGTCACTAAAGAATAATAATGAACACTGTGATGTCACTAAAGAATAATAATGAGCACAGTGATGTCACTAAAGAATAATAATGAGCACAGTAATGTCACTAAAGAATAATAATGAGCACAGTGATGTCACTAAAGAATAATAATGAGCACAGTAATGTCACTAAAGAATAATAATTAGCACAGTAATGTCACTAAAGAATAATAATGAACACAGTGATGTCACTAAAGAATAATAATGAGCACAGTGATGTCACTAAAGAATAATAATGAACACTGTGATGTCACTAAAGAATAATAATGAGCACAGTAATGTCACTAAAGAATAATAATGAGCACAGTGATGTCACTAAAGAATAATAATGAGCACAGTAATGTCACTAAAGAATAATATTGAACACAGTGATGTCACTAAAGAATAATAATGAGCACAGTAATGTCACTAAAGAATAATAATGAGCACAGTGATGTCACTAAAGAATAATAATGAGCACAGTAATGTCACTAAAGAATAATATTGAACACAGTGATGTCACTAAAGAATAATAATGAGCACAGTAATGTCACTAAAGAATAATAATGAGCACAGTAATGTCACTAAAGAATAATAATGAGCACAGCAATGTCACTAAAGAATAAAAGTGAACACTGTGATGTCACTAAAGAATAATAATGAGCACAGTGATGTCACTAAAGAATAATAATGAACACTGTGATGTCCTTCAAGAATAAAAACGAGCACCGTGATGTCACTGTAAAGGAACAATGAACATGGGAAAGTATCAATACAGTTTTTTTTCACTAGGTGATGCTATACCACAGCAGAATGCATACCATAGTATCACAGTAAAGATTAAATGCACAAGGAAAAGGTAATGCACATGACTAATGTATATGCTGTAATATAGGCACTTTACAAGGATAATGAACACAATGATGTCACAGGTAAGGGATAAATGTAAGATGAACAGTAAAGTGATAGTACACATTTGATGTTCACACAGTGAGGCAATGGCTTATAAATAGAACCCACATTTACATTACAGTCCAGGAAAAAAGCTTCAAATGAACTTACATCACAGAAGCAATGCACACATACACTATAGTGTTGTCATACCTCTTCTCTGTCCTGGTACATACCACATGCCCACTAACTGGCAGAGATGGATTACCACTGTGGCCAGTGCTGGCTGGGTGAGCATTTCCTATGTAATAGGACAGAGAAGAGGATGTGCTGACAGCTGGAGCCAGCACTGTGTAATGCAACGGATAATGTTGGAGAACAAGAATAATGGTGGTCTCTACTAGCATTGCAAGGAGCCTGGAGATGACCACCCTGCTGTGCAGATGGTGCAGCAATTGATCTGACAGACACAGTCCTTGCTTGCAAACTTTACTCAGGAATGTTACTCATATGAGGTACATCAAGCTTTGCATTTACAGGAAACATATGTAAATATCCTAAGGGCATGAGGGTTCTCACTCTCAATTGATTAACAGTTGTTGGTATAACAATGGTGATTTGCAGTTCCTTGCGGCAAACTCTCTACATTTAGTCTCAATCCCCTGAGACAGTCGACTGCGGTATTCAGACTCTACTCAGTCACTTGAGTCAATGTCCTAGTACTAGGCCTCAGCCCCAAGGACACACTGTATCAGTCTTCCAATCTTTATCTCAGATGACCCTGCTTCAGGGATAACACTGTTTATTCTCTAATCCACTTACACAGGTGCTTTTGATATCAGGGATGTTCCTCATCTCTCCTGCCCCAAGAGCCCTCGGACCCCAGCTCGCTCACAGGCTGTTCTCTCTCAATACTCAGCAGATGTCTTCACTACTTCAGTCACTGATGGAAACTGTTCTGCACACTACTCTTCATGGCCCAAACAGCATTCTCACAGGTCATGACTGCTGCCCTAGCTCAAAGGTGGCCATCTATCTTGAAAAGCAGTTGGTCATGTTCGTCCAGAAGATATTTTAAATCAATTCTTCCATACACATAAATGCTCAGCTTGGCTATAATAAATAAATAAATAATGATTTATTCAACCATATACAGTACAGACCAAAGTTTGGACACACCTTCTCATTCTAAGTTTTCTTTATTTTCATGACTATGAAAATTGTAGATTCACACTGAAGGCATCAAAACTATGAATTAACACATGTGGAATTATATACATAACAAAAAAGTGTGAAACAACTGAAAATATGTCATATTCTAGGTTCTTCAAAGTAGCCACCTTTTGATTTGATTACTGCTTTGCACACTCATTCTCTTGATGAGCTTCAAGAGGTAGTCACCTGAAATGGTCTTCCAACAGTCTTGAAGGAGTTCCCAGAGATGCTTAGCACTTGTTGGCCCTTTTTGCCTTCACTCTGCGGTCCAGCTCACCCCAAACCTGAGTTCAGGTCCGGTGACTGTGGAGGCCAGGTCATCTTGTGCAGCCCCCCATCACACTCCTGCTTCGTCAAATAGCCCTGACACAGCCTGGAGGCTTGTTTGGGGTCATTGTCCTGTTGAAAAAGAAATGATGGTCCAACTAAACGCAAACCGGATGGAATAGCATGCCGCTGCAAGATGCTGTGGTAGACATGCTGGTTCAATATGCCTTCAATTTTGAATAAATCCCCAACAGTGTCACCAGCAAAGCACCCCCACACCATCACACCTCCTCCTCCACACCAGCACACCTGTGAAGTGAAAACCACGTCTAAGGGGTTAATGCTGGGCATCACCGTGATCGGTGATGTGTGGCATTAGACATGGATCCTGGTGGCTGATAGCCCGTGTCAAAGCAGGAAAGCGGGTGCAGGGCATACAGGTATGCCCTGCGTCCTAAAGAGGTTGATAAACTTGCAACACTCGCTTTTGGGGCCTAAAAATCTATATGGCGGCACAGAGGAGCCTATAAATAAAGCAGGCGCTATTGTTGTGTGGGGCCATACACATGGGGAGTTTGTAAAGTGGTATGCATTGTGCTGCAGAAAGGGGCCTAAATGTTTGTCTGCTCTGACAGGTTCCGTGGAGTCACAGCAAAGAGAAGTCTTCACAATGGTCCAGGTCAGAGAGGGAAAAAAATATATAATGAACAACTTCCATCAGAGAAGACGTCGCCTGTAAGTCCCTTACAGTATGTAACTGTAATCACTTATACTGTCTGCTGAGTGCTTGCTGGTATCAAACTGTGTGAGAGAAAAAATAGAGTGATTTTCCCCTAGCAACCAATCACAGCTCAGCTAACGAGCTCTGATAAAATGAAACCTGATTGGTTAACTGGGGCACTAAAAATACCCAAAGTGCTTAATGAAAAAGCGGCACTAAAAAGAAAAAAATGTGTACAGTCCTTAAGAGATTCTAGAGAGGGATAGATGGTATAGAAAAGGAGAAGAAATAGGAGAGGAGGGTTGAAAAGAGGGGAAAAAAAGAAGTGTGAGACAAACGGGGAGTGAGCAATAGAATGAAGTACACTAGACCGTTATAATTTAAAATAAATGGACATTTATTACTAGAATAGGATTTACCAAATACTGTTGTTGATGCTAAGCGTACAGGTGGGATCACAGAGCCTTTGTGGTCACCTTACTCAGCAACCACAATAGGTCAATAAAACATAGGTAGCGTAAACATAATCACAATAAATACAATAAAATATGCATCAGATTTCCTTTTCCTTGTGCCCTCACCATTCCATCTCCTTCATCTACGGCCTGATGATCTCATCTAGGACAGAGTCCCCCCGGCTTTTTGTCATGAGTGGGAAGCCTTACTTGGCTCTACTTTCTCTCCTGAGCAGTGGGCTAAGTTTTTTTCTTATCTCATTAGAGTTTAGCTCTTTTCCCCCGATATAGAACGCTCTGTTGTCCGGCCTCTGTCGCTTGATCCTTGTTGGCAGTTTTCCAGTTTTCCAAGGACCTTGTCGGGTCTTGCCCCAGGTCTACTCTTTCTTCTTTTATTTGTTTTTCTTTCCTGGTTTTCTCCCTTTTCTCTCTATCCTTTTTCCTCCTTTTATTAGTGTATGTTAGTGTTTTTGGTTAACGGCAGCGTATGGTGGGATGGTGGCCCTTGCTTTTTTTGTTTGCTCTCCCATGGCTCAGGTACTCTAGCGGGTCTCTTTACTTCATCCTCCTTACCTAAGTCCCTTTTATGCTTAGTGCTCTCCTGGAGCCCCAGGGATGATCCCCTTGGTTGTTCTCATGCCAATTTTTCTTGTATTGTTTTGAATGATTCCACTATGAATATGGCTGCTCTATATTTTTATAAACTCTTTTCTGAATTTGAAAAAAATAATAATAATATGCATCAGGTTAGAAAGGTATTAAAATATGAGGGGATAGGATGGGATAGCCAGGGGGTTGGCACTGTAATAATACACAGATGGACAATCCAGGATTATTGTAAACTTTCCACACAATAGGTCTGTAATGCAATGGTGTTTTGCAAACAAATTGATTCTGTCCCAAATAACCATGTTAGCTACTATGTAGCTTATAAGACACAATAGAATACAGTTATATCCTTGTCCTATCTCCTCCAAGATGTATCAGTTCCTGTGGGGGAAAGGGTATGCTGATCGCTACGATGTAGCTAGATGTTATAGCTGTAACACGTCATGCAGCGTTTTAGTATGCGAGTTTAAACAGGTTCCGTTGTATCCAATCCTGTGGGGAGAAATGTGGGGGGACTATGTCCCTGCTCACCCGATCTTGCGTTCCTTCTCAGTCACGTCCATGCTTCTGGTCCCGGCGTTACAAGCCAACTAAGACAGTCTGTCCCTGAGGAAGACCGTCCCGTGCAGGGAGCATCCGGTACACAGCACTGTTCAGGGATCGCTGGGGCCGGCCGCATGTGGAGAAGGTGCGCACTTGATGGAGCGCTGTAGTGATGTAGGTCCAGTTGCGGAGTGGGCAGTGATGCTTGAAATCCTTATTCTGTGCCACAGTCTGCTGCCCATCCCTGGGGGCAGATGCAAACAGCTATTTCTCCTCCATTTCTATACCATCTATCCAACTCTGGAATCTCTTGCGGGCTGTACACATTGTTACGTATACCCTTAAGGCTGTAACTAAGCACAGTTTAGAGTTGACATCACAGGTAAGATATAAGGTGCCCACCTCCTACTACTACTACATTAATTTACTGAAAAGGGGATGTAAAAAAAGAAATCAGAACTAAAATCTGGGCTTCATAGAACCTCTCGAAATAGGGACCACAGAGCAAATAACAATAATAATGCAATACCCAAAATATTTTTTAGGTAAACTTTAACTTTACTGTAAATACAGCATTATGTTTCAAGTATACTGTATATATGTTGTCCTCGTGTTCATTTGGTTTCCTTTGGGTACTGTGGTTTCTTCTTACATTCCAAAAACATACTTTGACTTCCTATGTAATCAGCCTGTGCTTTATGGGTTAGGTAGGAATAGAATGTGAGGGTCATTGGATACAGGGGCCAGTTCAAGTGCGTGCATCATGTATACCCTGAATATTCTACAATATATTTATACTTGAAAAGAAATGTGAGAATTATCACAGAAGTGTATGAACTTCTATTGTTAAAGCACATCCACTGAGGTGGGGAGAACACCATAAGCTTCTTTTCGGGCACATGTGGAACTTATCAAGTATCCTAGTGCGTTAAGTGCAAAGTGGATTGGAATGCTAATGTGTGAATGAACAAACATGCAAGCACATGGCCCCAGCATTCAGGAGCCTTCTCTAGCTCTAAAAGAACTACTACAGGGATGACGCATTGTCTGAGCTGGTAACATATTTCTACCATCAGTGCCTGAACCCAACTGTAGCCAAACCTCCAACCAGTATGGTGTAAGTTCAATGAGTCATCTATGGAATTCTGATGCATATGCTGTACTTCAAATGCATTATGGTCCATATTTATCAAACTGTGTGAGGGAAAAAAAATAGAGTGATTTTCCCACAGCAACCAATCACAGCTTAGCTTTCACTTTACCACAGCTCGTTAGCTGAGCTGTGATTGGTTGCTGTGGGAAAATCACTCTATTTTTTCTCTCACACAGTTTGATAAATCTGGGCCTATTTGTTTTAGACACTTTTTCCACTACAGTGATCCCTCAACTTACAATGGCCTCAACATACAATAGTTTCAACATACAATGGTCTTTTCTGGACCATTGTAAGTTGAAACCAGACTCAACATACAATGCTACGGACAGTCCAGGTCTGTGAAATGTGTCAATGGCTGAAAGAACCGACCAATCAGAATGGACATTCACTGGTAAAACACCTGTATTACTGAAGTGTATGCACTGCCTGGTGTCTGGTAGCGCCCTCTACAGTACAGGGAGGTATTACATGTTCTGTACTCTTTACCTGTATTACTGAAGCGTATGCACTGCCTGGTGTCTGGTAGCGCCCCCTACAGTACAGAGAGGTATTACATGTTCTGTACTCTTTACCTGTACCAGGGTTAGCTGCTCCTCTGGACACCAGGTGAGGGCGACTCCATGTTACTTTTTTAGGACACTGGGTGTACTGTACAGGACCCCGAAGAAGTTCCTTTCCTCTACATAGACCAGTGTTTCCCAAGCAGGGTGCCCCCAGCTGTTGCAAAACTACAACTCCCAGCATGCCCGGACAGCCTTTAGCTGTCCGGGCATGCTGGGAATTGTAGTTTTGCAAAAACTGCAGGCGCCCTGCTTGGGAAACACTGACATAGACAGTGATTTACAGCTCCAGTCAGATCTTTCTTACTTTTATGTGTAAGGATTTGCTTTATCTCTATTAGTAATCTGCTCATTTTTATTTAATCCTCACTTTTTCCTATTTTTGGATGACATTTTGGGACTTTAGAACCAATTACCAGGTTTCCATAGAGTTATGGTCTCAACATACAATGGTTTCAACATACAATGGTCGTCCTGGAACCAATTAATATTGTAACTTGAGGGACCACTGTATGTCCAATAAAGACTGGCATGTCTTCTGTAAAAGGGGCATGGCTTGAAATAGAACAATCGAGCCTCTGTATATCCAATGACTCACACATGATGGTTTTGTATATATTCTCTTTCTCCCTCTTCTCCATCTAGCGCAGACCACCATGACAATTAGAGCTTGCTTCCTAGACATCTTCGTTCCCTTGCTTCTGCACAAATTCTCCAGATTAGACCCCAAAATTCATTTAGACCCCAGATCAAATGCGTAAATGAATGCAGACCTGAGTGGCTTGTTCTTCCACTCTTTTTGCTGATCAAATCCTTATACCCAGCCAAAGTTTTTCACCCATTTGGTTTCAATTGGACAATATCATCTGTCTCCACTACGAGCTTCATGTTGTAAATGGGAATGGGAAATGTGCCTTGATTTGTGCCTACTCTCAATTTTGAAGCTAAGGATTATAGTGAAATGATTACCTGGGATAATTTAGATGTCAGCGTAACAGTTCCTCCTGTGTTGTGTTGTGACATGTTTCAAACAAACAACTCAGAGACAAGCTTTTCTTTCTGATAACACAGGACCAGGGTGATCTTTCCATAAATTTCTATGCCATGCAGTGGCAGCGGGCAGGACTATGAAACTTGTGACAGAGAGGTCCACAAAAGTATGTGGTCAAGAGGTACATCACCGCCAAATCTACTCTCTTATCCAGAAAGGCCTTGCCCAAATTTGACAATATGGGTCAATTTGCTACTATCTTTCCTGTTAACCCCTTAAAGGGTACCTCTCATCAAAAAAACTTTTGATATATTATAGATTAATGTATGCAGAATAACTTCACAATTGCATGTTATTAAAAAATATGCTTCTTTCTATTTAATTTTCCACTTTGAAGAAATGACCACTAGGGGTCTCCCTACCAGTCCTGGCAGCAAGCATTTCAGACTCATGCTGGAGTCCTAAACACTACGAGCTGCCAGTCTGCTTTGTTCACAAAGGAGAACACTCAGAGCTGCCAGCCTGCTTTGTTCACAGCCTGTTTGGCTGTGAACAAAGCGGGCTGGCAGCTCTGAGTGTTTAGGACTCCAGCATGAGTCAGAAATGCTTGCTAACAGGACTGATCGGGAAAAATACAATAGAAAGAAGCATATTTTTCATTAACATGCTATTGGAAAGTTATTCAACATTCATTAATCTAAAATATATCAAAAGTTTATTTGATGAGAGGTACCCTTTAAGGACTCAGGGTTTTTCAGTTTTTGCACTTTAGTTTTTTCCTCCTTACCTTTTAAAAATCATAACCCTTTCAATTTTCCACCTAAAAATCCATATTATGGCTTATTTTTTGTGTCACCAATTCTACTTTACAGTGACATTAGTCATTTTACCCAAAAATTCACGGCGAAACGGAAAAAAAAATCATTGTGCGACAAAACTTCCGTTTCTACGCAGTGTATATTTCGGTAAAAATGACACCTTATCATTATTCTGTAGGTCCATACGGTTAAAATGATACCCTACTTATATAGGTTTGATTTTGTCGTACTTCTGGAAAAAATCATAACTACATGCAGGAAAATGTATACATTTAAAAATGTCATCTTCTGACCCCTATAACTTTTTTATTTTTCAACATACAGGGCGGTATGAGGACTCATTTTTTGCGCCGTGATCTGAAGTTTTTATTGGTATGATTTTTGTTTTGATCTGAATTTTTGATCACTTTTTATTCCTTTTTTAATGGTATAAAAAGTGACCAAAAATAAGCTTTTTTGGACTTTGGAATTTTTTTGCGCGTATGCCATTGACCGTGCGGTTTAATTAATGATATATTTTTATAGTTCGGACATTTACGCACGCGGCGATACCACATATGTTTATTTATTTTTTTTATTTACACTGTTTTATTTTTTTTATGGGAAAAGGGGGGTGATTCAAACTTTTATTAGGGAAGGGGTTAAATGACCTTTATTAACACTTTTTTAAAACTTTTTTTTACAGTGTTATAGGTCCCATAGGGACTTATAACACTGCACACTCTGATCTCTCATGCAGATCACTGGCGTGTATTAACACGCCTGTGATCAGTGTTATCAGTGTTATCTCAGGCACGGAGCAGTCATTTGTCGATTGGACACGGAGGAGGCAGGTAAGGGCCCTCCCGGTGTCCTGTAAGCTGTTCGGGATGCCGCGATTTCACCGCCGCGGTCCCGAACAGCCCGACTGAGCTGCCGGGATACATTCACTTACACTTCAGATGCGGCGGTCAGCTTTGATCGCCGCGTCTGAAGGGTTAATACCGGTGATGTCCTGTATTAGCCGCGGGTCCCGGCCGTTGATAGCCGCCGGGACCGACCCGATATCATGCGGGGACACCGCGTGACCCCGCGTCATATCGCGGGAGCCGGCGGAGGACGTAAATATACGTCCTGCGTCGTTAAGGAGTTAAAGATTAATCAGATTAGGTCACCCAAGCTCTACATATGGTTGTTTGGGTAGGGCTTGGGAGGAGCCCAAAATGCAGCCACCTCCACATGGTGGGCCCTGGGTCATTTGATAACTACATCATCAAGTGTGCGAGGAGGTGCATAAGAATGATTTCCACACAATTCACTGCACATTTCCCATGTAAAACATGAAGCTCCTAGTGGAGACAGAAGATATAGTCCAATATATTGTCCAATTGGAACCAAATCTGGCATGCAAGTGGCCCTCATGGGTGATCCGCGAAAAATGTGAAAAAACAGGGCTATCCTAGTATGTAGCCCAGACCAAACAAAGAAAAATCCTTGGTGGCCTATGCCAGGTAAGGATTTACTGCTAGGCAGGGGTCTTGGTTATATCAGCATCCATGGTCGTCTAGCACAGAGAAGCGGTTAATAACACCGTGGTGAGGGTGTGATGAGGGCAGCTGTTATTACCCTAGGGGCAGATGGCATTAACCCCTTGGGTTTGTGATGCCAGGGCATGGTTTAACCTCTACACCATGCAAAGGTATACCATTGGATCCTGGGCTAGACACGGGGGCAAATAATGACTCCGGCGCCAAGTTACAGAACAACGGCAGCTTTAATGAGTCAGACAGGTGTAACAGTCTATACAGCTTGGTTAGGCCCAAGGAGGTGATCAGTGACTTCAAAGACCTCAGGGCTCGCTGGGATTGTAGTGAACTTGGACAATTTGATGCAGGGCCATGCTGACTTGACACAGATTTATGTTGACTGACTTAAATGAGACTGACTATGACAGACTTCACCCTGTTTGGAGCTTACCAGATTTTGACTTTCACCTGTGGAGTAGTGGACTTGTGGATCCGTGGCTGTGTGGTAGACTTAGGCCTCCTCAGGACATCAGATAGTCTCTCAGGACTTGACCTCACTGCAACTCAGCTAAGCAGGAAAAGAGACTGAACTAGCTCCTCTTTATATGGGGGAGACTCTGGAGGGGTCACATAGGTCACCCTGTAGATCACTGGTACCTTCCTTGGTTACAACACTTAGCAACATTACTTAAAGGTATATAACAACATATGTACATTACAATACAGAACATAGGCACTGCTTAACTAGTTAGGGTACATAGGTGAAGGGGGTGGGGCAGGGGTCACTGAATGGAGTCCGCCTGACAAGGCAGCAAGGGTACAGGGGTGCAACTCCTGTACTGGGCCAACACAACACCATTCCTGTTGATCTAGGGAAGTTAAAGGGTAATTTTAGCATCCCTGGTAGTCTAGGGCAGTGAAGATATTAATGACATTGGAAGTAGTCTGTGGCAATAGGGTTAATGAGGGGAATTCATCAAGCTGTGCTTATGTACACGGCTTACGTACACTGTTATACATGGTGTGTTTCTTACGTGTGACACATTTATCATACTATCATGGGGGGGTTGATAAATTTCGCTCACATAAGCAAAAACACTTTTTTAAGCATACATAAGCAAAAAGAAAGAAATGACTTCAGAACACCACTTTGTAACACCACCTCTTCTCCTCTGTGACTTTTCTGCTCTAAAGCCACATTTGTGACAAAAATGTGCGATATATATGTATTAATTATTTTTTTTAACACTTTTCCCCCCTAAATGTACTAACCCATTTTTTTGTATGGTTTTTCTTTTCCTCATTTCAGTTCCGTGTATGCAAAGGACTACTTCGGACTATGGTGACCAGCATTTTTTTTTTGATATTAATAAAATGGCTAACAAAGGCTTGTGGGGGAGTGTTTTTGGAATAACATTTTTTAAACATGTTTTTTATTTTAAGTTTTCTTAACAGGGTTAGTAGTGGAACCTGTCTAATAGACGGAATCCATTACTAAGCTGGGCTTAATATTAGTCACAAAAATAGCCACAGCCTGACATTTACAGGATGGGTTAGAACCATTGTTACTGGTCCTCCCCAGCCTAAATAACACCAGCTTGTTATCGCCTAGGCCCTGGAGCGCAATTTTTGACGCTTCGGGCCTGTTTGTATCTGCTCTTCCCAGCACCCCTGTGGCATTGGTAGTACTATGTTCATGGCTCCCGACCGACCGGCTCTGCTCCCCACCACCCATCCGCATCTATCACCCGCTGCCCCTCGCATATACCACCCGTCGCACGCAATATGCCACCACGTTGCCTCCCCCCTATGTACCACCCGCCGCCCGCATATACCACCTGCTGCCTGGCCTCATTTAACACCCGCCAGCTACCAAGAGTACAACTCCCAGCATATCCTCACTGTAAGTGCATGCTGGGAGTTGTAGTCTTACAACAGCAGGTGTTATATGCAGGAGCCAGTGATCAATGCGGGAGGCCAGCCGGTGTTAGATGCGGGCAGGACTTTACGCTACTTTTTGTAAGCCATGTTTTTTTTTGGGTGTAGATTTGCTGCTTTTCACCCACTTTTTTGCGACTTTTTAGCAAAAGTTGCAGTTAGTAAATCCCTGCCTTCAGCTAAGCAAAAACAAAACTCATGTAAAACAGCTGGATTGTGAGAAATCATGCAGGCCAGCTAACCACTAAAATATACACCAAACATTCAGTGTAAATCCCTTGATGAATTCCCCCCAATGTCTTTAAAACTGGTGGTGTAGGGCAAAGAGAAGGTAAATGCCCAGTTCCCAGGTGGTTTAAGGCAGTGGAAGGGTTAATATCCTGGTGATCTTGAACAGTAAGTGTAATTGATCTTGAACATTAAGTGTAAAGTTGCATACTCCGTGTCCAATGGTCACTTACTTCCCCAGACTCCAGCACTGTACACTGTACACAGCAGTACATCTCTCAATAATATACACCTACTATAGTGAGCAGTGATGCATATAATGTATGCACTGCAGCTAACTTTACATTCCCACTGTTAGGTTAGGGGGCACAATACTTGCCATGCCTTGGGCGCGGCAACCCATGCTACGCCACTGACTGTGATGAATTTGGCACATCTCTATACTGTCAGTGTTACTAAATCCACCCAATTACTCCAGAGAAGATAACACATGTGAGTCACTAAATGTCATTATATAATTATCCTGTGCCTGCCTTGTATCAGTGATGCATGTACTTGTATGGTGTGTAGCCACATGATCATGTGGTGTGTAATTCCCAGGATATCTTTATCATTATTTAGGTCACTGTGAAGACTAGTTTCACACAGTAAAAACTTATATTGCAGGAGTTAACCTTGTCTTACAATTCAACTTTGTATCGAACTTGGTTTGGTACTTCATTTATGTAATAAGCTTAGTTCAGGTATTAATAGGCTTGGTTCTGGTACCCTATTTGGGTAATGAACTTGTTTCTCATACTATATACTGAGCTTGGTCCTTGTGTTGTACTTATGTATGTGCCAAGCTTGGTCCTTGTGCTGTGCTTATGTACTGCGCTTGGTCCTTGTGCTGTGCTTATGTACTGCCCTTGGTCCTTGTGCTGTGCTTATGTACTGTGCTTGGTCCTTGTGCTGTGCTTATGTGCCAAGCTTGGTCCTTGTGCTGTGCTTATGTATGTGCCGAGCTTGGTCCTTGTGCTGTGCTTATGTACTGTGCTTGGTCCTTGTGCTATGCTTATGTGCCAAGCTTGGTCCTTGTGCTGTGCTTATGTACTGAGCTTGGTCCTTGTGCTGTGCTTATGTGCCAAGCTTGGTCCTTGTGCTCTGCTTATGTACTGAGCTTGGTCCTTGTGCTGTGCTTATGTATGTGCCGAGCTTGGTCCTTGTGCTGTGCTTATATACTGTGCTTGGTGCTTGTGCTGTGCTTATGTATGTGCCGAGCTGGGTCCGTGTGCTGTGCTTATGTACTGAGCTTGGTCCTTGTGTTGTGCTTATATACTGTGCTTGGTCCTTGTGCTGTGCTTATGTACTGAGCTTGGTCCTTGTGCTGTGCTTATGTACTGAGCTTGGTCCTTGTGCTGTGCTTATGTACTGCGCTTAGTCCTTGTGCTGTGCTTATGTGCCAAGCTTGGTCCTTGCGCTGTGATTATGTACTGAGCTTGGTCCTTGTGCTGTGCTTATGTATGTGCTGAGCTTGGTGCTTGTGCTGTGCTTATGTATGTGCCGAGCTGGGTCCGTGTCCTGTGCTTATGTGCCAAGCTTGGTCCTTGTGTTGTGCTTATGTGCCAAGCTTGGTCCTTGTGCTGTGCTTATGTGCCAAGCTTGGTCCTTGTGCTGTGCTTATGTACTGTGATTGGTCCTTGTGCTGTGCTTGAAGTAAGTTCTGACTAATGCCGTTACTTTAAAAGATAATACATTTGAAATATTGTAACTCTTTTATTATTATTTAGTGGTTATTTACTGCAAAAAGCTGCTCTGCAGGTATATTTAATCAGCCATTTAGGCAAACTCCTGTCAAAATTAACCTGTCTTAGGCTACCTGATTATGTGTTCTATGTTGCTTCTTGTGTTTACGGTATAGCTTACGTATTTTTTGATTATATAGTACAGCATAGGATATTATGAGGGAATAAAGCAAAGGTTCTTGTGTGTGCCTTGTGCTTACCTTATTTAGCTGATGTGGCAGGTATGAGTTGTGCTCCATGTTGGATATAAATAGATCACTAAAATCCATTGCTTATGTTTCCTACATTTCCCATGAATCTTCTAGCTCCTCTGAGAGATTGGGTGAGGTATGTGACCATGTGAACACATACCGGGGGAAATGTATAACTACTATATATCCTGATCTCATTTAGGTAGCAGTTATACAGATCTGGGTGGGGAGGGATATGACCACTAGTAGGAGGGGATCTGGTAGGTGATGATGTTATCCTGTAGTTAACAGGAAGTCAGTTGATCCCAAACTGACATCCTGTTCTGACACATTAAGCATTGGAATGTTTTGGAATCAGAATGGTGATCACATGACCAAGTTACTGTAATGAAACATATAGCTGCAGCTGCGCTGGAATAAAACAAATTACCCTGTAGGACTAATAATAGTGAATGTGCATAACCTGGGCATAAACAAACAAAACAGAATGCTTCTTTATAGGAATGGCAAGAGTTACATCCAAATAAAACAATATTGACTGCCCCCGCATCCCACAACTTGGATCCACTCCTGCATTAAGCCAGTGGGTTCACAGATGTGTTAATAGCACTAATAGAACTTACAGCTTGGATTTTATCCTTTGTATAATAGTGACATCCTATCTCACTCAGTGATTGGCTGAGCGGGTCACAATCGCAGTGAAGAGCTTTTATTGGAAGTATGAAATAGCCATAGGTGTGGAGGACCATATGACATCACAGCAGGGGCACCAGGGGACTGCGGTAGGTGAGTATGTGTTATGTTTTTTCTTTTTAAACGTAAAGGTTTTTTTTTGTTTTGTTTTTTTCCTGATAACCCCTTTCATCTCTATCTTCTAAAAATTTCTAAAAAGAGGGGTTTTATGAGTCTTCTATCCAACTGATACTGCAGCCCTGGTATATAATTTACATGTGTACTGTCATCTACATAAGGTATCTGCACCTCATATGGTCAAAATCAGCTGACAGATTCCCTTTCATTTATTGAATTAACATTAGACAGATGGGTTTGCCATGTGGGTTTTTATTTTGTCTTTTATTACAGAATAATTACACAAAGACAATTTGAAATGTTCCATTGGATTTCAGCAGCATAGTTATTCAGCACAATCTATATGCTGCAGTATAAGGCTAGAATTCCACTGAGGTTTTTCATGCAAAAACACTGATAAAAACGCCCATTTTGCCACGGCCAGATGTTAGCTGCAAGTCAATAGTGAACTGCAAAATGTCAGATAAACTTGGTGTTGTAGTCTATGGGAGTGAAAAAACGGCGGTTTTTCATTTTGTCAACTTTAGCGATCCAAAAAAGTGATGGAGATACCTTTTTTTGTTAAATTTCATAGGGTACAATTAAAAAAAAAAAAAAAAAAGAAAGTACAGTAGTGATGGAAAAAATAGTTTTTAATGAAATTTTATTTAATTTAAATTTTATGAAATAATTTTTTTAATCAAATTTTTTATACATTTTTAAATAGGGATCAATTTATGTGGCCGGGCAGAGAACTAAAAATCTAGCTGGCAATATAAAAAATTTAGAAAGGGGCCATTTAATTCTAAAAATTATATATTTTTAATAATTAATTTTGTAAAACTTTTTATTAGTAATGTATTTTAATTATGTGTTTAATAAAATGCGTTTGTTTTTTATTTTTTAACTTTTTAAAAATATTTTTATAGGTAGTACTACTACTCCCAGCGTGGAACAGACTGTTACATGATGGGAGTAGTATTACCTGTACTAATAGACAGATTGCAACGGGTGTCACTTCTGATACCCACTGCAATCCTCTGGTATAAGCTATAAGCCGGTGGCGGCCACACTTCTCCGCTCCACTGCCCGGCACTATACTCCGCTGTGATGTGAAGTTCTCTTCAGTTCACAGATTCATATTTCCCGCTGAGAGCTGTGATTGGCCAGGTTATAGGTTACATGCTGGCTTTATTTAGGCTGGGGAGGGCCAGTAACAATGGTCCACGCCCATCCCGGTAACATCAGGCTGTTGCTGCTTGGTTGGTGTCTGCCTGTGAATAAAAATACGGGGAACCCTATGCATTGTTTTTTTCCACATAAATAAAAAACGCATAGGGTTCCCCATATTTTTATTTTCAGCCAGATACCAGGCAAGCAGCAACAGCCTGACTTTGGGAGAGGACCATTGTTACTGGCCCTCCCCAGCCTAAATAACACCAGCCTGTTACCGCCTAGGCCCAGTAGTGCCATTTTTGATGCTCCGGGCCTGTTGGTACCGGCTCTTCCCGGCACCCCTGCGGCGGTGGATACCAGGGTAATAATTGGGGGTTAGCGCTAGCTGTTTTGGGGGCTAATGCTAACCCCCGGCTTAGTAACGGATTCCAACAATAAGACAGCTTCCATTACTAAGCCTGAAAATTCAATAAAAAAAAAAAAAGACGACACATTGGAAAAATTATTTTATTTTTAAAAAACACTCCCCTACATCCCTCATTAGCCATTTTGTTAAAAGAAAAAAAATCCAGTTCATCTGGAGTAGTCCTCCGAATCCGCCGTAATCCTCTGCTTACACGGATCTGAAACGAGAAGAAAAAAGAAACACATAAAATAGGTTAGGACATTTTTGGCGCTCTCTGCTGGGGAGACCATAATGCAGTGTCTTCCCAAACAGAGAGCCTCCAATTGTTGCAAAACTAGAACTGCCAGCATGCCCAGACAGCCAGTGACATCATCACTAGGGGTGGAGCTACACGGACCCGACAGGGAGCGAGGTAGGTAAGCGGACCTTGTCTTCTGTATACACTATACCCAGTTATCTATAGATAGCTGTATATCCTGTATACCGCCCATAGGGGCTATAGGAGCAGGGAATCCTGTCAGTATAGTGACTGGATTTCCGGTTCCTGTATAGTATACATTGGTACGTTATGCACCCCTTTATATTATACGGCCGGGGGAGGTGAGTAGAGATATTATACATCATTCCTCACCTCTTTACACTCTATGGACCAGGTGCTCAGCATCCGACCTACTGAGTGGTACCTGAAGGAAGTGAAAAAACTGCCACAGGGTACAAATTGGTTGTTTCAACACACCAGAAAAAAAGCCAGAAAAAATGCCAAAATGCAGGAAAAAGCTGTGTCAGTTTTTCTGGCAGTTTTTCCTGGTGTTTTCGCTGGTGGGAAAAAAACTTCAGTGGAATCCTAGCCTAACCGTCAAGCAGGGAAAACTGGTCCTATATTTAGCAATATTTCTATTGTGGCTTAAAGGCTAGGTTTCCACTTGTTTTTCTTTTTTTTGTGTGTGTGCAAAAACACCAATAAAAACGCCCATTCTGCCGCATGGGATTTTTTTTGTGAAAAAACGCTCTGGCCAGATGTTAGCTGCAAGTCAATAGGGAACTGCAAAATGCCATATCCACTTGGTATTTTTCAGTTTGGCATTTTCTTTATTTTTTTTTTTGCCATGTGGGTTTTTATTTTGTCTTTTATTACAGAATAATTACACAAAGACAATTTGAAATGTTCCATTGGATTTCAGCATCATAGTTATTCAGCACAATCTATATGCTGCAGTATAAGGCTAGAATTCCACTGAGGTTTTTCATGCAAAAACACTGATAAAAACGCCCATTTTGCCACGGCCAGATGTTAGCTGAAAGTCAATAGTGAACTGCAAAATGTCAGATAAACTTGGTGTTGTAGTCTATGGGAGTGAAAAAACGGCGGTTTTTCTTTTTGTCAACTTTAGCGATCCAAAAAAAGTGATGGAGATACCTTTTTTTGTTAAATTTCATAGGGTACAATTAAAAAAAAAAAAAAAAAGAAAGTACAGTAGTGATGGAAAAAATAGTTTTTAATGAAATTTTATTTAATTTAAATTTTATGAAATAATTTTTTTAATCAAATTTTTTATACATTTTTAAATAGGGATCAATTTATGTGGCCGGGCAGAGAACTAAAAATCTAGCTGGCAATATAAAAAATTTAGAAAGGGGCCATTTAATTCTAAAAATTATATATTTTTAATAATTTATTTTGTAAAACTTTTTATTAGTAATGTATTTTAATTATGTGTTTAATAAAATGCGTTTGTTTTTTATTTTTTAACTTTTTAAAAATATTTTTATAGGTAGTACTACTACTCCCAGCGTGGAACAGACTGTTACATGATGGGAGTAGTATTACCTGTACTAATAGACAGATTGCAACGGGTGTCACTTCTGATACCCACTGCAATCCTCTGGTATAAGCTATAAGCCGGTGGCGGCCACACTTCTCCGCTCCACTGCCCGGCACTATACTCCGCTGTGATGTGAAGTTCTCTTCAGTTCACAGATTCATATTTCCCGCTGAGAGCTGTGATTGGCCAGGTTATAGGTTACATGCTGGCTTTATTTAGGCTGGGGAGGGCCAGTAACAATGGTCCACGCCCATCCCGGTAACATCAGGATGTTGCTGCTTGGTTGGTGTCTGCCTGTGAATAAAAATACGGGGAACCCTATGCATTGTTTTTTTCCACATAAATAAAAAACGCATAGGGTTCCCCATATTTTTATTTTCAGCCAGATACCAGGCAAGCAGCAACAGCCTGACTTTGGGAGAGGACCATTGTTACTGGCCCTCCCCAGCCTAAATAACACCAGCCTGTTACCGCCTAGGCCCAGTAGTGCCATTTTTGATGCTCCGGGCCTGTTGGTACCGGCTCTTCCCGGCACCCCTGCGGCGGTGGATACCAGGGTAATAATTGGGGGTTAGCGCTAGCTGTTTTGGGGGCTAATGCTAACCCCCGGCTTAGTAACGGATTCCAACAATAAGACAGCTTCCATTACTAAGCCTGAAAATTCAATAAAAAAAAAAAAAGACGACACATTGGAAAAATTATTTTATTTTTAAAAAACACTCCCCTACATCCCTCATTAGCCATTTTGTTAAAAGAAAAAAAATCCAGTTCATCTGGAGTAGTCCTCCGAATCCGCCGTAATCCTCTGCTTACACGGATCTGAAACGAGAAGAAAAAAGAAACACATAAAATAGGTTAGGACATTTTTGGCGCTCTCTGCTGGGGAGACCATAATGCAGTGTCTTCCCAAACAGAGAGCCTCCAATTGTTGCAAAACTAGAACTGCCAGCATGCCCAGACAGCCAGTGACATCATCACTAGGGGTGGAGCTACACGGACCCGACAGGGAGCGAGGTAGGTAAGCGGACCTTGTCTTCTGTATACACTATACCCAGTTATCTATAGATAGCTGTATATCCTGTATACCGCCCATAGGGGCTATAGGAGCAGGGAATCCTGTCAGTATAGTGACTGGATTTCCGGTTCCTGTATAGTATACATTGGTACGTTATGCACCCCTTTATATTATACGGCCGGGGGAGGTGAGTAGAGATATTATACATCATTCCTCACCTCTTTACACTCTATGGACCAGGTGCTCAGCATCCGACCTACTGAGTGGTACCTGAAGGAAGTGAAAAAACTGCCACAGGGTACAAATTGGTTGTTTCAACACACCAGAAAAAAAGCCAGAAAAAATGCCAAAATGCAGGAAAAAGCTGTGTCAGTTTTTCTGGCAGTTTTTCCTGGTGTTTTCGCTGGTGGGAAAAAAACTTCAGTGGAATCCTAGCCTAACCGTCAAGCAGGGAAAACTGGTCCTATATTTAGCAATATTTCTATTGTGGCTTAAAGGCTAGGTTTCCACTTGTTTTTCTTTTTTTTGTGTGTGTGCAAAAACACCAATAAAAACGCCCATTCTGCCGCATGGGATTTTTTTTGTGAAAAAACGCTCTGGCCAGATGTTAGCTGCAAGTCAATAGGGAACTGCAAAATGCCATATCCACTTGGTATTTTTCAGTTTGGCATTTTCTTTATTTTTATTTTTTTTTTACTTTGGGCGTTTTTCAGCTATTTTTGGCTCCTTTTTCAAAAATGACCTCTTGTTGAGTGAAAAAACGCCAAGAAAAACGCCATGTGGGTTTTAACTTTGGCGTTTTTGCCAGCAGTTTTTTTTTGGACTTTAGTGATCCAAAAAAGTGATGGAGATACCTTTTTTAATAACATGTATAAATGTATGTTTCTTATAACTAAATTATTATTCATTTTTAAACAGGGATCAATTTATGTGGCCGGGCAGAGACCTAAAAATGTAGCCGACAATAATAAAAATGTAGAAAGGGGCCATTTAAATGTAAAAACTATATATTTGTTACAATTAATTTTGTTAAACTTTTTATTAATAATGTATTTTAATAATGTGTTGAATAAAGTGTGTGTGTGTTTTTAACTTTTTTTTCTTTATTTTTTACATTTTTTAGGTAGTGGATGGTTCCAGCCAATCACAACTCTCTGTGGGAAATATGAATAGGTGTATATATACGTCAGTGCAGGGGACCATAGAAGAGCGGACACTGGCCGGCCGCTCTGCATCTCAGGGATGAAGGACGATTGCAGCAGGTGTCATAAATGACACCCGCTGTGATCTTTCCTTAACTGCAGGTACTACTGCTCCCAACATGGAACGCACTCTGCTCCATGCTGGGAGCTGTAGTACCTGCATTAATAGACAGATCGCAAAAGGTGTCAGAAGTGACACTTGCTGCAATCTGTCTATTAATGGAGGTACTACACTTTCCAGCATGGAGCTAAGTGTGTTCCATGTTGGGAGCAGTAGTACCTGCATTTAAGGACAGATCACAGTGGGTGTCACTCCTGACACCCGCTGAAATCGTCCTTCATCCCTGAGATGCGGAGTGGCTTTTTCCTGCGCTCCGCATAAACAAATTCACATCACTGATTCATATTTCCCCCTGTGAGTGGAGATTGGCTGCCACCATCCGGCCAATCCCCATTCTGCACGGAAAATATGAATGAGTGAGGTGAATTTATATTCACATCACTGGCTGGCCCAGAGTATAGTGCAGAGATGCGACCACTGTATAGAGCCGCTCCATCTATGCAATAGATAGGACGATTGCATCAGGTGTCAGGAGTGACACCCGGGGCTATCTGTCTATTAGTACAGGAACTACTACTCCCATCATGGAACAGTGTGTTCCATGCTGGGAGTAGTAGTAATACCTAAAAAATTAAGAAAAAATGTATTAAAATACATTACTAATAACAATTTTAACACAATTAATTATAAAAAAAAAAATACATTATTTTTACATTTATAAGGACCCTTTCTACATTTTTATTATTGTCAGCTACATTTTTAGTTCCCCCTGTTGGGTCCATCCCTTCTGCATGCTTTTTATTTATTTATTTATTCATTTTTGATACCCAACAAATTTAGAAAAAAAACGCCAAAAATACCAGAAAAACTGCCAAAACGTAGGAAAAAGCTGTGGCAGTTTTTAAGGCATTTTGCTGGCGTTTTTTTAGGTGTAAGAAAAAAAAAAAAAAGTGGAAACCTAGCCTAAAAGGGTACTCTGGTGGAAAACAAATGTTTTTAAATCAACTGGTGCCAGAAAGTTATACAGATTTGTAAACTACTTCTATTTAAAAATCTTCATCCTTCTAGTACTTATCAGCTGCCGTATGCTCTAGAGGAAGTTGTGTAGTTCTTTCCAGTCAGAGGAAGTCAGGAACTGTCTAAAGCAGGAGAGGTTTGCTATGGGGATTTGTTAATACTCTGAACAGTTCCTGAAATGGACAGAGGTGTCAGCAGACAGCACTGTGGTCAGACTGAAAAAACTATACAACTTCCTCTGTAGTATACAGCAGCTGATAAGTACTGAAAGGATTAAAGTGTTACTCTGCTCCCCAGCGTCCGGAACTTAATGTTCCGAACACTGGGTGCGGGCTTCCGTGTTCACCCCTGCCCCTCGTGACGTCACGCCCCACCCTGTGACGTCATGTCCTGCCCCCTCAATGCAAGTCTATGGGAGGGGGCATGATGGCCATCACGCCCCTTCCCATAGACTTTAATTGAGGGGGTGGGGCGTGATGTCACGAGGGGGCGGGTGGGAACACAGAAGCCCACACCCAGCGTTTGGAACATTGAGTTCCGGATGCTGTGGAGCAGGGTAACCCTTTAAGATTTTTAAATAGGAGTAATTTACAAATCTGTTAAGCTTTCTGGCACCTTTAAGTTGTTGTTCTGTTTTACTAAATCTTAATAGGTGAACAAATGAAAGTACTTATACTTAAAATATATATACGTGTATATATATATATATATATATATATATATATATATATCATGAGAGAGGACTTGACTGCGTTAGGAGAGCCCTGGGGACGATTAATCACACTAATGAATGTAAAAAATTATTGAGCGGACTTGTTGAAATTATTTTGACTTGTAATTATTTCCTGTTTGACAGTTAACCTCCTGAGCGGTATTCCCGAGCGTGACTCGGGGTTAATTTTCCCTGCCAGGATCGGTAACCCTGAGTCAAGCTCGGGGTAGAATTACAGAGTCCCCGGCCGGGCTGCACGATATATCGCAAGAGCAATGCGATATAGCGATGCGACCCCCGGGAAAACTTGCGATTATCTGCTCTGGTCGGCTCTCGTTGCGGGGGCCGGCCAGAGCAGGTAAAGAAAAATACTAAAAGTCAGTGTTTCCCTACCAGAGGGCCTCCAGCTGTTGCAAAACTACAACTCTCAGCATGCCCGAACAGCCAAAGGCTGTCCGGGCATGCTGGGAGTAGTAGTTTCACAACAGCTGGAGGCACCCTGTTAGAAAAACACTGAGCTAAGTGTAAAAGGAAAAAGTAGTAAAATAAAAAAAAACTTTTGCTCACCTAGTCCCGGTCCCTGAAGATGTCGTTCCCCTCCGTGCGCTCTGGTCCCTGCTCTATTCATCTTACAGGACCTTTCACTTTTCAGCCAATCACAGGCCGCAGTGGTGTAAAGCCTGTGATTGGCTGAAGGGGAAAGGGCTTGTTCTGCAGCAAATACACTAGGTTTGAAATCTGCCCGGCAAACCTAGTGTATGATGCTGCAGGATAAGGGGGGATGAATGTGACAAAGGGGGGAATGTGACAGAGGGGGAGGGGAATGTAACATGAAGGGGGAGAATGTGACAGGGGGGGGATGTGACAAGGTGGGGAATGTGACAGGGGGAGGGGGAATGTGACATGAAGGGGGGGATGTGCAAGGGGGGGATGTGACAGGGGGAGGGGAATGTAACATGAAGGGGGAGAATGTGACAAGGGGGGGAATGTGACAAGGGGGGAATGTGACAAGGGGGGGAAGAATGTGACAAGGAGGGGGGAGAATGTGACAAGGGAGAGGGAATGTGACGGGGGAGATGTGAAATTCAGTGCAAAAAATTGTACCGCTTTTGGTACAAATTTCCAGACAGAATCATACCGCCAGGGAGGTTTATACTACATACAATTGAGAGGAACGGCCATGGGGTCTAATATGGCCCCTACGTATGCCAACATGGTAATGACAGACTTGGAGGAGTCGGCCGTTTATGTATCTCCCCACTTCAGCCTTGTGCTGAAGTGGTGGAGATACATTGACGACATTTTTGTCGTCTGGGTTGGCAACAATGAGCAACTACAAGATTTCTATCTATTTTTGAATCAGATGGATACAGACATTAAATTTACGATGGTGGAATCTTCAGTAGTTATCCAGTTTCTTGATACCTGGGTGTATGTTGATGGTAACAGGTTGAGGACCAATCTAGTCACCAAAAAGACTGACCCCAATAGCCTATTGCATTATGACAGTCTACATCCTAGAAAAATGGTACGTTCCCTTGCGTACAGCCAGTTTCTCAGAGTGAGAAGGATTGTAGATGACCCTGAAAACCTTGAGAATAGGTTCAAGGACATG
This sequence comes from Hyla sarda, assembly GCF_029499605.1. Taxonomy (NCBI): domain Eukaryota; kingdom Metazoa; phylum Chordata; class Amphibia; order Anura; family Hylidae; genus Hyla; species Hyla sarda. The sequence goes on from NC_079190.1 coordinate 86,133,457, forward strand.
AACAATAAGTTTCTAGAAAGGGGTTACCCTAGGTGGCTAGTTAGTCAACAGAGACAGAAGGCAGCGGTGAAGGAGAGGGGGGAATTATTCAATCCCACAGATAGAGAGGTAGGTCCATCACGCATACCCTTTACATCCACCTATAATAGCTATAGCAAGGACGTGGCTAGAATTTTACACAAACATTGGCCGGTTATCTCGCACTCTTTTGATAATATTCCTGAATTACGTGTGCCTCTGCTTTTTTCATATAGACGGGCTACCAGCCTTAGAGACAGATTGGTCAAATCGGACGTGACGAGGGTTAAGGTAGATTTAGCATCACAGCTCAAGCCTGGGTGTTACCCTTGCTTGGGTTGTGAGAGCTGTAATCTATTGTTGAAGGGTGAGGACTTTGTACATCCCACGACACATAAAGGATACAAAATTAAACAACATCTGACTTGCAAGACGGATCATGCAATATATGTTATACGCTGTCCCTGCGACATGTTGTATGTCGGGGAGACAGTTAATGAGGTCAGGATTAGACTGAATAACCACAAGTCATCCATCAGGATAAAAAAGGGGGAATTACCGATCCCGAGACATTGGATTTAACGTGGTCACACCATTATTTGGGTTCATTACATCCAAATGGTTTGAATATGGATTTTCCATTGAGAGTATTTATATAAAAATATATATTTGACATAGAAGTATAACTTAAGGCCATTCTCCCTAAATGAGACACTTGGCAGTTGATGTCAGCTGATTGGTTGTAGAGGTACATTTCTATAATTTTGTCAATTACTTATAGATGTATGGCATATTTTTTACTTATACTTTTTAATTTTTCCCATTTTTTTCCACTTGTTTATACAGTCTCATGTCAGAAGATCCAGATGAAGAGGGGCGAGCTACTCGACTGATACAGTAGCCAACTTATACAGACTGGACTCCTGCCTGCAAAGGTTTTATTTGTATTATGACAGCTGTTAAGATGGATGTGACAGTGGGTACCGAATTGAATATAGTATATTATGTTTGACGGTCAGGTGTTTTGTTTAATTATTAGGGACACATTGTGTGTAATTTTTGATACAGGTGGACCGAAGAACTCCCCCTTAGAGGCCCAACCAATGCGGTGGAGAGTGGACGCTATTATGAGATGACCACTGGGGGAACCACAACTGGGACCCATAAGTGGGAAACTCTATTTAAGCAATCCATCCTGATAAAAGGTGCCCAGGGTTTTAAAAATTATGGGCAGCCAAATTGGGACCCACCCTATAAGGTAGTGGGACCTGGGGGATTGGTGACCTGTCACACACTGTGATTGTGTGAGAATTTATAGACACAATGTGTACCAAATTTAAAAGATAGGATTATCTAGTGGTGAAGTTACATATAACCGACCGTTCATAGTTATGTTAGTTTGATTGGCACCCACCGTCACACCTATTATCTTTAAACAAATATGAGGTTAAGGGCAAAGGTGCCCTTTTCAAATATGGCCGCCCGCAGTGAAAAGCATGAAGTTAGAGCATGCGTTGATATTGTGGGAGTGTTTAACAACTTAGATCGGCCCCATTACATACGTCAGGCAGATTGGAATCCCTCGCATGGTGCTTCTTTGACTTTATATATTTTTTTATATATATATATATATATATATATATTCCAATTTAAGATTTGTTCAGGAGACAACAAGTAGAAGATGTGTTCAGAAGAAAACAAAACATTTAGTTTGATATGCAATTATCTATTTTGAGCAAGAAATCTACATTATGTCAGAAAGGATAAACTGAAATTAACTTTTTTGTGCAAAAAAAAAAGAAAAATTAATGTTTTTTTTCTTGCCATTTTCACAGAACTGTAACTGGCTCCAGTGCCCCCTCCTTCACCCGCCTTTCTTTGACCCATTATCCATATGACATCAGCATTTCAGGCTTAAGTCCAAAACATCTGCAGATATCGTGAGCTCAGCTACAGGGTGGCAAAGGAATAACATACTCCTCAAGACAAGGGAATGAGAAGATCAGCAGCAGAGCAGGGAGAGCAGCCAATGCAATAACACAGGGAGCAGCACAACGCTTGAAAGGAAGGGTCACAATAGTTCAAAGAAGGTGTGAAAAGAGCACACAACCAGAAATATGAGTGTGCTAGACAGAGGGGAAACCGGCGAGGACACACACTGGGAAACATCCCTTCGGCATAGCTGCAGTTAAGCAACAGGAAATAAAGATGGATAGAGAGGAAGTAGTTATTACACTTATGGAAAAAATAGCAGATCCAGGGAAGGGAGAAGACAAAAAAGGGAGGAAAGTGACATTTACAATAAATGAGTAGAAAAAAGGGAGAACATTTGTATTTTTTTCTAGTGTGTGTGTATACATACATACATACATACAGTAGCTCACATAAGTAAGTTAATCCCTAACATTTTTGTAAATATTATATTCTATCTCTTCATGTGACAACACTGAAGAAATGACCCTCTGCTACAATGTAAAGTAGTCAGTGCACAGCCTGTATAACAGTGTTTAATGTTCGGTCTCTTCAAAAATAACTCAACACATAATCATTAAAGGACAACTGCAGCGGTATGACACTTATCCCCTGTCCAACAGGATAGGGGATAAGTGTTTGATTGCAGGGGGGGGGGGGGGGGGGGGTCCGACCGCTGGGACCCCCCTCGATCTCCCTAACGGGGCGCCACCATTAGCGCTCATGGTGACATAGCATCGACCTAGAGGTCGATGGTGACGCCCCGTCTCCTCCCCGTCCCCATACAGTTCTATGGGGGAGACGGGGAGGCATGGGGGAGATGTATGGAGATGTACGTCTGCAACGGCATGCTGCAGCCGGCACGCCCCCTGCACGGGACAGCCACGGCCTCTTACAGGAGATCACAGGGGGTCCCAGCGGTCGGACCCCCGGCGATCAAACACTTATCCCCTATCCTGTGGATAGGGGATAAGTGTTAATCACGCTGCAGATGTCCTTTAATGTCTAAACTTTGGCAACAAAAGGGCATGGAATTCACCAGAGCTTCACAGGTTGTCACTGGAGTTCTCTTCCACTCCTCCATGATGACATCACTGAGCTGGTGGATGTTAGAGATATTGTGCTCCCCCACCTTCCGTTTCAGGATGCCCCAAAGGTGATCAATAGGGTTTAGGTCTAGAGACATGTTTGGCCAGTCCATCACCTCAGCTTCTTTAGCAAGGCAGTGGAGGTATTTTTAGGGCCGTTATCATGTTGGAATACTGCCAGAGGGTCATTTCTTCAGTGTTGTCAAATGAAAAGATAAAATAAAAAATGTAAAAAAAAATGTGAGGTGTGAACTCACTTATGTGAGATACTATACAGTGGTCCCTCAACATACGATGGTAATCCTTTCCAAATGGACCATCGTTTGTGGAAACCATCGCATGTTGAGGGATCCGTGCAATGTAAAGTATAGGACAGTGGTCTACAACCTGCGGACCTCCAGATGTTGCAAAACTACAACACCCAGCATGCCCGGACAGCCGTTGGCTGTCCGGGCATGCTGGGTGTTGTAGTTTTGCAACATCTGGAGGTCCGCAGGTTGTAGACCACTGTTAGAGGAAGTTGTACTCACCTGTCCCCACCGCTCCGGACCATCACCGATCGTCACCGCTGCCCGGGATGTTGCTGTCTATCACTGTCGCCGCGTCCCCGAGTTGTCCCCAACGCTCCGGTGAGGCCTCTTCTTCCCCGGCATCCGCGCTCAACGTCGCTGCCATCACGTCGCTACGCACGCCGCTCCTATTGGATGACGGGATGGCGTACGCAGCGACGTGATGAAGCCGATGGAGAGCGTTGACGATGCAGAGGATCCCGAAGAGGACGCGCCGGAGCCCCGAGGACAGGTAAGTGATCGTCAGCGGACCACACGGGGCACCGTAAACGGCTATCCGGTGGCAGCTGAAGCAGTCAGCGCTGCCGGATAGCCGTTTATGCGATGGCCCCAACATACAAAAGCATCGTATGTTGATGCTGCCTTCAACATGCGATGGCCTCTGAGAGGCCATCGCATGTTGAAATTATCGCATGTCGGGGCCATCGTAGGTCGAGGGGTCACTGTATATATATATATATATATATATATATATATATATATATATATATATTTGTTGCTTGCTAAAACATATCAATTAATGGATGTATCTGCATGGTGCAGAGGTGTTAATAATAAACCTAATTACTGGGAAATTTTGTTTAATATCATTGATCATTGCAAGTTCTGCTATACTTTTTCCCAACGTCTAAAACTAGACGCTACATTTTTTTCAGTCATTACTGAGACCTCTCCATATTGGTGAGCACCTCTTTCACACTTCATTGTATCATTGTATCAATGTTGATCACCACTCATTGGTCAACTTTGCAGACATGGTGGTGAATGTCCAGTTGACAGCCTATGCCTTTATTAGTTTTAGGCTCTGAAACTAACAGTTCTGATAGGGGAGATAGGAGGGGGGTCATAAAAACTGGTGCCAGAAAGTTAAACAGATTTGTAAATTACTTCTATTTAAAAATCTTAACCTATCAAGTACTTATCAGCTGTTTTATGCTCCAGACTAAGTTCTTTTCTTTTTTGAATTTCTTTTCTGTCTGACCACAGTGCTCTCTGCTGACACCTCTGTCCATGTCAGGGACTGTCCAGCGCGGGATAGGTTTGCTGTGGGGATTTGCTCCTGCTCTTGACAGTTCCTGAGACAGACAGAGGTGTCAGCAAAGAGCACTGTGGTCAGACAGAAAAGAAATTCAAAAAGAAAAGAACTTACTCTGGAGCATACAGCAGCTGATAAGTAATGGAAGGGTTAAGATTTTCAAATAGAAGTAATTTACAAATCTGTTTAACATCCTGGCACCAGTTGATTAAAAAAATGCAATTGTACTTCCCCGCAGTATCCTTTTAAGCTAAATTTGGTGAGTGGAACAATAAAAAAAAGAAACGGATTGATGTATTTTTGTTTTTATTATTGCACAATTGATTATTATAATTATTATTATTGTAATAATAATAATAACAATAAAGTTTAAAGAACACTGCAGTTTTACCTTGTTTTCTATAGATTTCTAACCTTGAGGAAGTCCCCTGCTCTGTTTTCCTTGTAATAGAGAAAGTATGGATAAATGGGAGAGCATGTTATCCCTTAACTAGGCCCCCAGGTTCAAAGGAGTCCGAGGCTCCTGAAATCTACAAACTGGGAGATATGTTAGGAATTCTGGTTTGGATGGGGGGTTCAGAATGGGTCCCAGCTGTGCTAGCTATTGCTGAGGAATGTTCCCCCCACCACTGCCACACACAGTCACTACAACACGGCCAACACAACACAGGGACCTTTCGGCTATCTTCCTCTCACTGGCTATGTCACATTCCTCACAAGTCTCCATTTACTGGCCACAGCTCCAAGAAGACTTGACATAATACGTTAAACTAGAAATCCCCGGCTTTATAGGCCAGTTTGTCAATATTTTTGGCAATTCAGCCTAAATAACCAATAACAATATTGCAGACTATTTAAGCGCAAAATCAGACGATGTAATGTAAAAACAACATTTCCATCAATTAGGCATAAAAGTTGCATAAAAGCAACAGCAGGAATATTTGCTAATAACACCGACCGACAACTTGTCCCCATTGACATAAATATGCATTAGATTTGTGGTTTGCGTAGTTGGAGTTCAGTGGTTTTGGCGCGGTGGAGCCCCCTGGACCTAATCAAGGTAAAAATAACATTTAAAAAAACAACATATTTGGCTCCAAACTTACACGGCTTCGTTTACAAACTAAATAACACAGTATAAATGTTGTATAAGAAATATAGAATTACTGAACATGAAAGCAAAGTAAAGAGGGGCAGGGATCGGCTGAGGAAAAGACTGAACGATTGTTTACAAGCAATAATTATGTACAGCAACATTATATTCATTATGTATATTATGTATCATTAAGACATATATTTTACTTTACATTTTATTTGAATTGTTATGCGGCAAAAACTATCTTTTGTTTTTTTTAGGGGGAAAAAAAGCCTAGGCTATGTGAATGTTCACATCTACATTGGAACTCCGTTGGGGGGGAATCTGTTTAAATAGCGAGACCTTAGCAGGCTACAAAATGCTGATAGCAGTATTTTTTATTCCGCTTAAATCAGTGGACTTAAACTGTGGCCCTCCAGATGTTACAAAACTTCAACTCCCAGGCATGCTGGGAGTTGAAGTTTTGAAACATCAGGAGGGCCACAGTCTGAGACCACTGGCTTAAAGGGGTACTCTGGTGCTAAGACATCTTATCCTCTATCCAAAGGATAGGGGAGAATATGCCTGATTGCGGGGGTCCCGCTGTGACAGCTGTCACGCCCCCTCCCATAGGCTTGCATTGAGGGGGCGGAGCGGGATGTCACACGGGGGCGGAGCCGTGACATCACTAACTATGCTCCGTCCCCGTCATCGCCAGTAACCAGACCCGGAACGAGCATGCTCCGGGGGCTGATTCTAACGGGGTGCAGCGTGGACCCCCGCGATCAGGCACCTTATCCCCTATCCTTTGGATAGGGGATAAGATGTCTTAGCGCTGGAGTACCCCATTAAAGACTATCTGTCATCAAATCATATTTTGTAAACTAACTCAGATAATATTCCCTAGCTTCTCCATACACCCCTCCTGCCCTTAAATTTTTTTCCTGAGCTTTATAAAGCTCTGTATCTTCCGGTTCCGGTGCAGGCATGTGAGGAGCGCAGGGCAAGAGCTCCTGCACCCCAGACCTCGTACCCGCGCCGTACCGACAGCCAGGAGGGGACCTTTCCCACTCATCGGTCTCTCAGAGGTTCCAGAGCCCTCAGGGGCCACGGGGATCCCGCAGCTTATCCGCCGTCAGCCGCAAGAGTCGCAGAGCTCTGGCAGCTGCACGCAGCCTCCCAGCAAGAGCTGCCATCTTCTTCTGAGCTGCAGGAAACAGCAGAGGCTACAATTACTGACCCGGTACCAGCCTTTCATGGACCGCTATCTCAACAAAGGGTCCCAACAAGTGGGTCCCCCAGCTGTGGCACCCCCCACTATACCTGCACTCCAACCAGCCCCAGCTGCCAACTCAGTGCCCTCTAAAAGTGCTCAGCTCCCTCCAGTTAAAATGGAGGTCGCCAGCAGCCAGCCATTGTTCACCCCTGAGGAGGGTGCCCAGACCACATCTGTGCCCCTTCAGATCCCTCCCTTGGTGGGGGCCTCGGAGGTCTCATTTACTTCCCCCAGGGATCTTCAGAGCTTAGCGGCAACCCTGGTCAAGCTGATTACTCCTACTATACAGATGACCCTGGAAAACACCATGCGCTCCATGTGAACTCCTGAGGGCCTACAGGAAGTGTTCCTCCCTGCTCACTTTCTGCAACAAGAAAACATTGCTTTTTGAAGACTTTTCTGCGGAGGTTGCCAAATAGTAAAATTTGCTCAGAACTGTTCAAAGCCAAACCACGCTTTCAACTCCAGTACCCAGCCACTTTGAAAGTTTTCAGATCAGATGGCTCCTTTTCTTCATACCAGAATTACAGGAGCTCTTGAGGGAACCTGCCCGCACCACCCGCTCTCCATCTCATCTCTCTCCCTCACCAAGAGACTGTCCCTCCTCATAATTTTTCCAGACACAGGACCAGCCGCACGAGATCTCCGGTTGACTCAAGGAAACGTTGCAAATCAGCCGGAAGATGCAGCAGGAGTAGGAGCAGCCGTTCATCGTCTCCAGACTGAGTATCCTCTACGTGACTATCTCTTCTTACTTTCTTAATGTGGGGACATGCCTCACTTGAATAGTTTCAATTCCTGTTGGCCCACGAGGCACCTAGTTAACTGTCCCAGGGGATCATTTTACACTGTGCCTTAGGGGTTTATTGTCATTTATTAGTAAATGTAATGTATGTAATGCCATTTGTTGTTATTCTGTGCCAATGGTTTTATTACACCACTCCTCTACGGATCCATCAAGGGACTGCCTAATTTTGCAATATTCTTGTTGTTTAGGAGTGGTGGTTGGGTAATTTATTTATTTTAATTATATAGAGCCTACAGATTCCGCAGCGCGTAATCTCCTCTGGTCATTAGTTTTCCCGTGTTCCTCTGAGGTATCCCCTTCCTATAGGTACCCATCTACTTATAGTTGCTGTAGGATTCCTCGGGAGGCCCCTCTTTATGTATATATTCTTCCCCTGTTGTGTAAGCCAGATTGGATGGTTTATGTTGGGGGTCTGGGTTCTGGTTCCATCCAATGTCTCCTCCTCATCTTCACCCACCTTTGGTCCTCTTGTCTGTCATGTTCTCCTCACCCTCATAGCTATTGTCTTCTCAGTATATGGTCTAGTTCCCCGCTACTCTCTCTTTCCCCCCAGGGGGTCATTAGCATGCCATGTGTAAGTTAGTGACATGGAATGTTAAAGGTTAACGCTCCCCACAAAAACATGTGAAAATGCTCTTTTTGAAACGTCTGCGTCCGGACATAGTCCTTCTTCAGGTAACGCATCTAACAGAGCAGGATTTTCAGAGAGTGCAAAAGTTGTGGGTGGGCAAGGTGGTTGACAGCCAAGCGGTGGACGGCAAATCTGGAGTTGTAACATTGCTTCACTGTTATGATTCGGCAAGCTGGAGGTGGATCCTCTGTGTCATAGAGGGATTGGCGTGGACCGTGTCGGTGGACCAATTCTAGTGTTGCTACTGGTATTCACCAGAGCCCGCCGCAAAGCGGGATGGTCTTGCTGCGGAGGTAGCAACCAGGTCGTATTCACCGGCAACGGCTCAACCTCGCTGACTGCTGAGAAGGCGTGGGACAGAAGGACTAGACAGAGGCAAGGTCAGACGTAGCAGAAGGTCGGGGCAGGCGGCCAGGTTCGTAGTCAATGGCAATAGCAGAAGATCTGGAACACAGGCTTTGGACAACACTAAACGCTTTCTCTGGCGCAAGGCAACAAGATCCGGCAAGGAAGGGAAGGGGAAGTGAGGTTATATAGACAGGGAGCAGGTGGAAGCTAGTTAGACTGATTGGGCCAGGCACCAATCATTGGTGCACTGGCCCTTTAAATCTTAGAGAGCTGGCGCGCGCGCGGCTCCGCTCTCCGCTCTCCGCTCCATAGCGGGCGCGTCCCGCTATGCGAATCGCATCCCCATCGTGAATGTCAGTGGAGCGCTCCCGGTCAGCGGGTCTGACCGGGGCACTGCAGAGAGGAGAACGCCGCGAGCGCTCCGGGGAGGAGCAGGGACCCAGAGCGCTCGGCGTAACATTCACCACATCCTCTCATATGAAAGGGAGGACAAGGGGCGTTTTTCTCATTTACAACTAGTGCATAATGGTACCACATATCACGTTTATAATGTTTATGCTCCTAATGGTGAGAACTCTTCCTTCTTTGCATCTTTAGCAGATACAGTCAATGGTTCTAACGGACCGCACACCATCCTGGGAGGTCACTTGAATACAGTGACTGACCCACTAATTGACCGGGCCCTTCCACCTTTCCTGACACAGACAGGATTAATAGACTCTTGGAATCATTTACACCCGGACGGTCGTGAGTACACTTCTCACACATACACGGTTTATGGTCTCGCATTGACCACTTCCTAGTCCTTCCCCTTGTGTGCTCTCGCTTGGGAGAGGTGGACATACGGGACCATGCACCGGTGGTCTTGGAGCTCCTGCCATCATGCCCAAAGGGTTCTGATATCTTGTGGCGGTTTCTGTCTTACTTTACGAAAGATGAATCTTTTCTAAGACTCTGGAGGGTCATGCAATGGCAAGCACAGCTTTAGCGGAAGCTTACTCTCGCTTTTTAGAGTCCCCCACCACTGACCATAAACTCAAGTGGCAGACAGCAAAATCCTATGAACTCTGGTTGAATAGGAAAGAGAGAATCTATTGGTCTCACTTTGAAGTGGATATGTTTTGACAGGGCAATAAATAGCGAAGGGGTCACACGCGCCTGCGCATATACTAGCGCATGAGCCGCACTCCGTTAATGGCATCTTGGGCTCCTATAATGCTGCTCTCTATTCTTCTCCCCCTGCTCCTACTGAGGAAGGGGCGCGGTTTCTGGAGGGGCTCACATTACAATCTTTATCTTACGAGCAGCAGCAGGAGCTTAACTTGGACAACGGAAGAAGTAGTGGCTAGTATTCATGCTTTGGCAAATGGGAAAGCTTCAGGGCCAGACTGCTATACTGGCGAGTTTTACAAACCCCTGCTTGATCAGGTTGTTTCCCCTTTAACAGCGTATTTTAATGAAATATTAGGCACAGGTGTACTCTCTCCGGCTGCAAAACTAGCATATATAAAGGTACTCCCAAGCCAGACACTTTAGAACCTGGTTCTTAACGCCCAATATCTCTGATCGACCAGGATGTGAATTTATTATCTAAGATCCTGGCAGATCGCCTGGCTAGACTTTTACATAGTTACATAGTTACATAGTTACATAGTTAGTATGGTTGAAAAAAGACATACGTCCATCAAGTCCAACCAGGGGATTGAAGGGAAGGATGTAAGGGGATAAGGGAAAGGGATGTAGTTTTATAATTCTGCATAAGCTTTAATGTTATTTTGTTCCAGGAATGTATCTAACCCTGTTTTAAAGCTGTTAATTGTTCCTGCTGTGACCAGTTCCTGAGGTAGACCGTTCCATAAATTCACAGTCCTCACGGTAAAGAAGGCGTGCCGCCCCTTTAGACTAAACCTTTTCTTCTCCAGACGGAGGGAGTGCCCCCTCGTCCTTTGGGGGGGTTTAACCTGGAACAGTTTTTCTCCATATTTTTTGTATGGGCCATTAATATACTTATATACGTTTATCATATCCCCCCTTAAACGTCTCTTCTCAAGACTAAACAATTGTAACTCCTTTAATCGCTCCTCATAGCTAAGATGTTCCATGCCCCATATTAGTTTAGTCGCGCGTCTCTGCACCCTTTCCAACTCTGCAGTGTCCCTTTTATGAACAGGCGACCAAAACTGAACAGCATATTCCAGGTGAGGCCGTACCAATGCTTTATAAAGGGGGAGTATTATGTCCCTGTCCCTTGAGTCCATGCCTCTTTTGATACATGACAATATCCTGCTGGCTTTGGAAGCAGCAGCCTGACATTGCATGCTATTTTGTAGTCTGTGATCTACAAGTACACCCAGATCCTTCTCTACCAGTGACTCTGCCAGTTTAATCCCCCCTAAGACATACGACGCATGCAGGTTATTAGTACCCAGATGCATAACTTTACATTTATCCACATTGAACCTCATTTGCCAAGTGGATGCCCAGACACTTAGTCTATCCAAGTCATCTTGTAACTTATGCACATCCTCTATAGACTGTACCGTGCTACAAAGCTTGGTGTCATCTGCAAAGATAGAAACAGAGCTGTTAATACCATCCTCTATATCATTGATAAATAAATTAAACAGCAGCGGGCCCAGTACTGAACCTTGGGGTACACCACTAATAACCGGGGACCAATCAGAGTACGAATCATTGACCACCACTCTCTGGGTACGATCCATGAGCCAGTGTTCAATCCAGTTACAAACTAAAGTTTCCAAGCCCAAGGACCTTAACTTACCTGTCAGATGTCTGTGAGGGACAGTATCAAACGCTTTGGCAAAATCCAGAAACACTATATCCACAGCCATTCCTCTGTCAAGGCTTCTACTCACCTCTTCATAAAAGCAAATTAGATTGGTTTGACAACTTCTATCCTTAGTAAACCCATGCTGGCTATCACTTATAATACTATTATCCCCTATGTATTCCTGTATGTAATCCCTTATAAGTCCTTCAAACAATTTACCCACAATGCACGTTAGACTTACCGGTCTATAATTGCCTGGCGAAGACCTAGAGCCCTTCTTGAAGATTGGTACCACATTAGCCTTGCGCCAGTCCCTTGGCACAATACCAGACACCAGAGAATCTCTAAATATCATGAACAAGGGTACAGATATTACTGAACTTACCTCTCTAAGAACTCTTGGGTGTAGTCCATCCGGCCCTGGAGATTTGCTTACATTTACTTTACTTAACTTACCTTGTACCATCTCTACATTAAGCCAGTTCAATACATTATATGATGTGTTACCAGCACTGACCTGGCCAATGTCAGCTCCTTCTTCCATAGTATATACAGAACTAAAGAACCCATTCAGTAGCTCCGCCTTCTCTTGATCGCCCGTGACAACCTCCCCATTATCATTATTAAGGGGTCCTACATGCTCTGTCCTTGGTTTTTTTGTATTTATATATCTAAAAAAATATTTAGGATTAGTTTTGCTTTCTTTGGCCACCTGTCTCTCATTTTGAATTTTTGCTGTTTTTATTACATTTTTACAGATTTTATTAAGCTCCTTGTACTGTTTAAATGTTATAGCTGACCCATCAGATTTGTATTTTTTTAAGGCTATTTTTTTGTTGTTTATTGCTCTTTTAACCTCATTTGTCAGCCATGTAGGATTTAGTTTTAATCGTTTATATTTGTTCCCCTTTGGTATATATTTAGCTGTATAGTTATTTAGAGTTGATTTAAAGATGTCCCATTTACCTTCTGTATCAGTATTTGAGAACACCTCCCCCCAGTCTATGTCCTGTAGTGCAGCCCTCAACCCAGGGAAGTTTGCCTTTTTAAAGTTATATGTTTTTGCTTTCCCCGTCTGTCTTTGTATTCTACATTTTAAGTCAAAAGTAACTATATTGTGGTCGCTATTACCAAGGTTTTCCCGCACAGTTACATTACCAATCAGCTCTGCGTTGTTGGAAATGATCAGATCCAACAAGGCATCACTTCTTGTTGGGTCCTCCACAAACTGGCCCATAAAATTATCCTGCAATAAATTTAGGAATTTTATCCCCTTTGTAGTTTTAGCCAACCCCCGGCCCCAATCTATATCTAGATAGTTAAAATCTCCCATTATTACCACTGTACCTGCCCGGGCGGCCCTCTCTATTTGTTTATACAGCCGAGCTTCTATCTCTTCAGTGATATTAGGGGGTCTGTAGATTACACCAAATATAATTTTTTCAGTATTTCCCTCCTTTTGTAATTCTACCCACAGTGATTCCACCTCCTCGGAATCATCACACACTATGGCATCGTTCACATTGACTTTCATACCACTTCTTACATACAGACAGACTCCACCACCTTTTCTGTTCATTCTATCCTTGCGAAACAATGTAAACCCCTGCAGATTAACAGCCCAGTCATGTGAGGAATCCAGCCATGTCTCAGTGACCCCAACTATATCAATATATTCCTCCAGTATCAAGGCCTCAAGCTCCCCCATTTTATTTGCTAGGCTTCTGGCATTTGTGAACATACACTTTACATTTCCATTAAGTTTTACACATATAGTCTCACTAATGGGATTTTCAGAGTTATTGGGGTTAATGTCATTTTTTGAGTTATAAGGGCTAATTGTACTATTTAAGTTATTGGGGCTAATGGGATTTTTTGAGTTATTGGGTCTAACGTTATTATTTAAGTTATTGTGGCTAATGGGATGTTTTGCGTTATTGCGTCTAACGTTGTTATTTAAGTTATTGGGGCTAACGGTATTTTTTGAGTTAATGGGGCTTATTGTAGTTATTGAGTTATTGGGGCTAATGGAATTTTTTGAATTATTGGGATTACAATTTTTCGGGCTACATTTATTTTTACAGCTGGTTTGTAACGCATGAATCTCCTTATCCACTGCTCTTAACCTCCCCCCACAGGACTCCTCTCCACCCGCCATTATGTCCTGACCCCTCTCTAACCTATCCATCCCACTGTCTGCTTTCTTTGCTTTATTATCCTCCCCCCACTCACCTAGTTTAAATACTCAGCCACCCCTTCCAGGATTCTCTCCCCCAGCACAGCAGACCATCAAGTGACCATCAAGTGGGGTTCGTGAAGACCCGCTGGCGGTCACATACATTAGGAGGGTGCTGTCAGTGCTGGACAGTGTTCGGGGCCATATAGTCCTTTTAGTCGCCATGCGTTGTCTATTTGCTAAATGGTTATGTGGTAACTGCCTTGGGTGTAGTGTATTTGGGGTGTTGCTTCGGTATATGAGGGGTTAATTTAACCCTTGTCACTCGTGATGCCAGGGTGAGGGTTAATACGCTGAGGTAAATCTTCGGCCTATCGCCACCCTTCCCAGAAACGATAGGTGCGTGCTTAAATGAATGAAGGTCCACAATAGAGATGAACTTGAACTTGCATAAACTTTACTGAGGTACTTGCGGTACATCCAATTAACAGCAACAGTCTTAGCAATACAGTCTCTATACAGCACGGCAGTGATTGACAGATGCTGAGGACCATTGACTTATCCAAAGGATTATTAGAATTAGGATTGGTGCAGAGATCCGTCCGGATTTAGGTGTCTATTTAGGTCCGGTGATCTTGCAAAGTTAACAGGGATTGAGATAACTCACAGTTTTGTAAAGATGGCCGTTGCCGCAAGGCTTGGGCCTAGTCACTGCTGATGACAGCTGCGTAGATCCTCCTCCATCAGCAGCCCACGAGGAAAGAGAGCGAGTAATGGCCGCCGCTCCCTTATATGGGCAGGGCCGTTTTGGATTGGTCCGTGTCAGCTGTCACTCACCGTTACAATACATGGTGGGCGATCACCTGACTTCCTCCAAAGGTCCTTAAACCAGAAAACCATAGAGTTTTGGAACGCATCACATGACCCCCAGGTCCTGCGACACCACAACAAGGTAAGTACATTTTATTTACATATTTAAACATTGAATTTGAATAATTTTAACTATTAAAGGGGTGACAAGGGGTTAACTATTGATGAGGACCCCACCGGTACCTAGGGACTCTGACTTTAGGGACCTCACCACAAGGTAACGGATGCAATCCGGTACCGGGACACCACAGTTAGATACTACCACTCCAGATTTGCCTATGCTGATTGCCCAATTGAAAACGTTTCTAGAAGTAGATCGCTTAGATGCCAAAAGACATTTAGAGAAACTGGCACTAAACCTTTTTTCCCAGAAATGGAAATCCTTTATTGTTACTCACTTTGACTCTTGGGGGATCGTTAAGATTGTACGACCATTTTAATACACCACTTGGTACTTCTGAGAGGTTCTCTAGGGGCACTAAGATTACCGGATACATAATACTGAATACAGGCTGGCCATTTATTTTGAGCATTATGGCACAGGGTTCATGTGGGGCTCCCGCAGCGAGGAGCCACACTTTATGCTTTTATACATGGTATGGTGCCAGGGAAGGTATGTGGTAACTATGTCTTCCCATTGATGACACCTATTTTTCTTACCAGATGATGACTACGTGGTGAACAATGTCACTTTCTCCTGAGATGCCTTAGTGCGGGGGGGGGGGGGGGGACGTAAGCTGCCGTTCTGACCGCAAGAAGCCCCTCCATGTATCTCTATGGGATTTAATTGTTTATTTATTTATGGTGCTTGAGGAGAATAAAACACTTGCTAAATTACAGCTGATCCCTAAAGGTCCTTTCGAGAGGACACCTTATGACCAAATAATATTTTGGAGAACTTTTTAACCCCTTAGAGGGGAACTCAGGTACAGAACATATTATCCCCTATCAGCAGGACACCTCCAGATCTGCAACTGAGGAAGGGTGGAACAACACCCGAAACGCGTCTTGCTTTGATGTAGTCTGTTATTTTATTTTTGTTTAATAAACAAGTTTTATTGGATTAAGAGGATTTTCCTCACTTTTATTTTCTCCTCTGGAGATAGCGCCTAGTGGGGATAGTTTTTTTTAACCCTTTCTCTCTTTTTTAACTTTAGACCCAGCGATTGGTGATGTCCACGAGTCCCGGCTATCATCGTCAGCCGCTGGGACTGACCTGATATGACGCACGCCCCAGTGCCAGATGTAAATATATGTCCTGAGTCGTTAAGGGGTTAAAGAGTACCTGTCACCAAAACAAACTTTTAATATATTGTTCCTTATTTAATTAAAAGACACTTTGCTTTTTACTTGCTGTTAAAATTCTCAACCTTTATATGTTGTCAATGTGACTGAAAAAACGGCAACTAGGTGCCTCTGTTCTGTTCTCCTCTGGGCCTGGCCAGTTAGTTTGGTCTCCTCCCGGCCTGCCAGGAGACCAAACTCAGGAATGGGGCATGGCGAGACACAGCTCTCGCAGGCTTCAGTTATGATGCGCCTGCTGGGGAACGCCCACTTTCTCCTGCCAGGAGCTCACACAATGTGAGCAAGGGGAAAGGTATGATATACAGCTTTTTAAAGCTCGGAATTTTTTTTTTAAGGGCAGGAGGGGTGTTAGGAGTAGTTAGGGAATATAATCTGAGTTAGTTTATAAAATATGGTATGATGGCAGGTACTCTTTAAGTTTTCTTTTTGTGGCATTCACTGTGCAGCATAAATGATAAGATAGCTTTGTTTTGTGGTTTGTTTTTCTATCAATGAGAGCTTATTAATGAGTTTTTTTTTTGCAGGGCAAGTTTTAGTCTTCATTGTGGTGATGGTGTGATGAGGGCAGATGTTATTACCCTACGGGCAGATGGTATTAACACCTTGTGTTCGTGACGCCAGGGCGTGGTTTAACCTCTACACCACCCGAAGGTACACCGCTGGATCCTGGGCTAGGCATGGGGGCATATAATTACTCAGACGCTAAGTTACGGAACAACGGCAGCTTTACTGAGTCAGACAGATGTAACAGTCTATACAGCTTGGCTAGGACCAAGGAGGTAACCAGTGACTTCAGAGACCTCAGGGCTTGTTGGGACTTGTAGTGGACTTGGACAATTTGATGCAGGGCCACCCTGACTTGAGATTGACTTGACTGAGACTGACTATGACAGACTTCATCCCGTTTGTAGCTTGCCAGGTTTTGACTTTCACCTGTGGGGCAGTAGACTTATGGATCCGTGGCTGAGTGGTAGACTTTGGGCTTTCTTAGGACACCAGACACTCTCTCAGGACTTGACCTCAATGTAGCTCAGCAAAGACTCAAAGAGAAAGAGGAAGCTCCACCCAGGGTTTTTATGGCGGAGACTCTGGAGGGGTCCCATAGGTCACCCTGTAGGTCACATGGTCACTGGTACCCTCCTTGGCTACAACACAAAGCAACATTACTTAACGGTATATAACAATATATGTACATTACACTGAATAACATAGGCAGTTTATCATTTTAAATGCTACTTATAATAAAACATTGGGGAATATGGGAAAAATATTTTTTTTTTGTTTTTTACAGTTAAACTGGCACTTGCCTATGCAATTAATTGTGTGCTTCTACACTGGTGTATATAATGTGTTACAATGGAAAAGTGACAGGCAGTTGAAAGACCTTATAGGCATGTACATAGACATATTGTAGGACATGAAGGCAAACGACAGGATAACAGATGGAGCTTCATCAATCTGTCTAACCACCAGGCCCGTCGCTACAGGACAGGCAAACCAAGCAATTGCTTGGGGCCCCGAGCAGAGCCAGTGCTTGTTGTGCCGTCCTCCTGCCCCTATCCCAGTTTGGCAGTTTGCCCTGTCGGCCGGGCCAGCAGTGCGAGAGCCTGGAGTGGGAGGCAGAGACTAAAGCCACTCGGCCTCTGGCTCCTATTTTTGTGCCCGCCCCGGCTCACCTGTAGACTAGGCTGTAGTTGCCAGGAACTCAGGATGTACCAGCCCCCAGTGCCGTACAGCTACACGCGTGATGTGTCGGCCTCGTATTGAAGTTCACAATGCTCACGTCACACTCCCAGAATTCAAGGACCGGTGCTACTAAATCCTGATGCCGGCCCTAGGTATTCTAAGAGCGTGACGTGCGTGGTGCGTGAACATCATTACTGCATGTTACGCAGCAGCAGAGGTACCAGCTGGGGGGGTCTAATATAGGGGTACTAGTAGTTTAACCCCCTCCCCCCAGTAGGCAGGTAGTACCGTACTACCTGCCTACTGGGGGGAGGGGGTTAATCTGGGGGTACTACCTTCCTACTTGGGGGGAGGGGGTTAATCTGGGGGTACTATGTGCCTACTGGGGGGAGGGGGTTAATCAGGGGGTAGGGATGGGAAGGGGAGAATGTGACAGTGGGGGAGGGGGGATGTGACATGGGGGAGAATGTGTCTAGGGGGGATAGAAATGAAATGAGGAAAATGTGATTAGGGGGGGATAGAAATGAAACGGGGAAGATGTGAAATGGATATACAATGGGGGAATAGATGTAAAATGGGGGGAGATTGGACATGAAATGGGAGGATTTAACTATTTGTTTATAATGTCGAAATTGCAATATTTAGGTCCATAATCGCAATCGCACAGTTTCCCCATATTGTGCAGCCCTATTAGCTATGTACCTGGCTACTTAACTACCTACATCATTGTTTCCCAACCAACCAAAATGCAAAACTATGACTCCCAGCATGCCCGGAAATCCAGTGGTCGTCTGGGCGCTGTAGTTTTGCAACAGCTGAAGGCACCATGGTTGGGGAAAGGCGACCTACCTACATATCTAACAACCTGCTCTTTTACTGGGCAGGACACCAAGGGGGGCATTATTACAGCTCTATAGATGAGGAGATTGTGTAGTGTTAAGGAGAGCACTGGAAAAATGCAGCGTCTAAGATGTTTGTTCTGCAGATGAAGAGAGATGAAGTTTTGGCTGGAAAAAGACATCATGGCAGTCTGAGTCGGACGGGGAAGAAAAGGAAAGAGGACGACGCTGATCAGAAAAGACGTGACCTGTGAGTTCCTTCATGTAGCTGTAATCACTTATATGGTAAATATATCCTGTGTACAGCTGGTATGTACCTCTATATGGTCCTGTATAGGGGAGGGGGGCCTCCATGTCTATTTTGCTTGGGGCCCCCAAATTCCTTCAAATGGCCCTGCTAGCCACTAAGACGCTAAAGTTAGCATTGACCACAGCATCTAAGGGGTTAAATTAAGATGTGGTTTGATCCTGGTTGCTAGAGTGGATTGTTGCCTGTGTGAGAGTAGGGTCAATCCGCAGCTACGAGTAGACACACAGCGATCTGCTAATCATTGTACGCATGCACAGTGTATTCGCAGACATCGTGGCTGCTCTCCCTGCTTCCTGAGCTAGGCTAAGAGCAGCCGCGATGTGTGCGAGTACACTGCGTCTGCTCTTATCGGTGGATTGCCACTACGAGCAGGCATAGCTGGAGGAACACGGTAGGGTCCGTCATCAGCTGATCCACAGCGGCAAATATTCTGTGGATCCATTCCGTGCGACTCTACCCTAATATTGAAAGTGGTAGCTGAACTGATGTACATTACAATGGACTATTCTGTTAATGGAGTTTTCTAGCCAAAAGCTATTGATGGGGTAAAATATTTCCAGCACATTAAATTAACATTATTGTGCCAGATCTGATCTTTCCAATGGGCTGTCAGGATTTCATCCAGTTTGTACAATGTCTGTTCCCAAAATGATTCTCATTTTTACTCCTGGTTTGCTAGAAATAGGAAGATATAAGATGACTTTTTAAGAATGGGATCACAAGATTGCAGTTTTTCTCTATGCATATACATTATCACTACTTACTGTAACTCAGTAGGGCCTCATGTGCCATTTTCATTACCGGTCTCTTAACGGCCAGATGTGCCTTGGGGTTCCCTTAGGCACCATGGCCCTGGTGGGACTGCTACCTCTGCACCCCCAATAGATAGCCCCTGATGACACTGATCAAAGTTTGCATACAGTAGATGAATAAGTACATTGTACTACTACTTAACACCTTACAATTCAAGGAGGGTTTAAACTCTTTAAAGGGGTACTCCGGCGCCTACAGCTGTCATGCCCCCTCCCATATTACATAGTTAGTACGGTCGAAAAAAGACATACGTCCATCAAGTTCAACCAGGGAATTGAAGGGTAGGGGTGTGGTGGGATATTGGGGGAAGGGATGGGATTTTATATTACTGCATAAGCATTACTGTTATTTTGTTCAAGGAATGTATCTAACCCTGTTTTAAATTTATTAATCGTTCCTGCTGTGACTAGTTCCTGAGGTAGACTGTTCCATAAATTCACAGTTCTTATGGTAAAGAAGGCGTGTCGCCACTTGAGACTAAACCCTTTCTTCTTCAAACGGAGGGAGTGCCTCCTTGTCCTTTGAGGGGGCTTAACCTGGAACTGTTTTTCTCCATATGTTTTGTATGGGCCATTAATATATTTATATACGTTTATCATATCCCCCCTTAAACGTCTCTTCTCAAGACTAAACAATTGTAACTCCTTTAATCGCTCCTCATAGCTAAGATGTTCCATGCCCCATATTAGTTTAGTCGCGCGTCTCTGCACCCTTTTCAGCTCCACAGTGTCCCTTTTATGGACTGGTGCCCAAAACTGAACAGCATATTCCAGGTGAGGCCGTACCAATGCTTTATAAAGGGGGAGTATTATGTCCCTGTCCCTTGAGTCCATGCCTCTTTTGATACATGACAATATCCTGCCGGCTTTGGAAGCAGCAGCCTGACATTGCATGCTATTCTGAAGTCTGTGATCTACAAGTACACCCAGATCCTTCTCTACCAGTGACTCTGCCAGTTTAATCCCCCCTAAGACATACGATGCATGCAGGTTATTAGTACCCAGATGCATAACTTTACATTTATCCACATTGAACCTCATTTGCCAAGTGGATGTCCAGACACTTAGTCTATCCAAGTCATCTTGTAACTTATGCACATCCTCTATAGACTGTACTGTGCTACAAAGCTTGGTGTCATCTGCAAAGATAGAAACAGAGCTGTTAATACCATCCTCTATATCATTGATAAATAAATTAAACAACAGCGGTCCCAGTACTGAACCTTGGGGTACACCACTAATAACCGGGGACCAATCAGAGTACGAATCATTGACCACCACTCTCTGGGTACGATCCATGAGCCAGTGTTCAATCCAGTTACAAACTAAAGTTTCCAAGCCCAAAGACCTTAACTTACCTGTCAGACGTCTATGAGGGACAGTATCAAACGCTTTAGCAAAATCCAGAAACACTATATCCACAGCCATTCCTCTGTCAAGGCTTCTACTCACCTCTTCATAAAAGCAAATTAGATTGGTTTGACAACTTCTATCCTTAGTAAACCCATGCTGGCTATCACTTATAATACAATTATCCCCTATGTATTCTTGCATTGAGGGGCGGAGCGTGACGTCACATGGGGGCGGAGTAGTGACGTCACACGCCGCCGACCCCGTGGTAATCAGACCCGGAGCGAACATGCTCCGGGGACTGATTTTAACTGGGGTGCTGCGTGTAAGATCACGGGGGTCCCCAGCTGCGGGACCCCCGCGATCAGGCATCTTATCCCCTCATTTGGATAGGGGATAAGATGTCTAAGCGCAGGAGTACCCCTTTAAGCACACAGCATACTTTCATTTTTGCATTTTTATTTTGTCCTTGCCGATTTAAGAGACATAATTCTTTTACTTTATCCATCCACAGAGCCATATGAGGGTTTGTTTTGCAGGTCAATGTACTTTGCAGTGATACCTTTTATTTTATCATAAAATGTACCGCAAAGCTAAAAATATATTTTTAAGGGGAAAATGAAAATAAAAAATACTGCAAATTTTGGGGGTTTTCATTTTCACTTTGTGCACTTTTCTGTAAAAATGACATGTAAACTTTATCCTGTGGTTTAATAGGATTATAACAATACCCATATTTACATGCTTGTCTATTATTATACTGCTTTTAATAACAGTAAACCTTTTTGACAAAATAATTTGTCCTATTCTGACCCCTATAAGGCTAGGTTTCCACTTGTTTTTTTTTCTGGCAGTTTTTGGAAAACTGCCACTGCAGTTTTTGAGCCAAAGTCCATAACGGAGGAGAAGTATAAATCCTTCCTTTATATGTCCTATTCCTTTTGAATACACTTCTGGCTTTGGCTCAAAAACTGCAGTGGCAGTTTTCCAAAAACTGCAAGAAAAAAAAAACAAGTGGAAACCTAGCCTAACTTTATCTTTCTGTTTAATGGGCTGTATAACGGTTCATTTTTTGCCTTATGATCTGTAGTTTTTATCAGTTCTAATTTTACAGAACTTTTTGATTTTTTTTTTTTACAAAAAATGTTCTGACAAATGATATGAACAAAAATCAGCATTTTTTGTGTATGGTATTTTGTTTATGTTTCTGAACGTACGGGATTGCCGTTATCTGTCATTAACGCACCTGTGTGCAACCAATGCAGAAAAGACAATTAGAAAATGTTTCTTACACGCTGTGGTAGGTGGCTGTGAGTAAGGAGTTTTCTCTTTGATATACAACCAATTGGTTAGGTTGATGTCTCTCGTCCTGCAGCATTGCCGTCTCTTTTCTCAGAAATCCGGTTCCCTCCTTGCAGCCTGAAAAAGAAGCGACTCCATTGCCTCTGTTTCTGCATTAGCCCCTCTCCACTCCTCTGGCCAAAGTGGTTGACACCAAGCTAGTCTGTTCTTTTACTGTCAGCATCAGGTCCAAGAACAGCAGAAGCTATTTGTCATTTAACAGAACTTTTTTTTTTATCATTTTGGGTCTCTGTCCTGAGACCTTCTCTTATCAGTAGATATAGCTGGCTGAAGTGTGGTAGCCGAATTCACTCCCCAGCTGCCTGTGATCTCTATCCATATGCTGGAAACAGACTTAATAGAATTACAAAGGAGCCTTTTGCCTGCAACTGGACAGAGAGTGCAGCCAGCCGGGGCCACAATACTGCATGCTTCAGCTAGGTATATCTAGCCTTTGGAGGGTCTTAGGACTGAGACACTGATCAAAACTTTTGACAGGTCAAAGGGTAGAGCTCTAATACTGAGGTTCAGTTTTGCCTTACATCTATGTAGTGTACTATTTTTTACCTGTTAATCTGTCAAGGGCCTACATACTGTGAAAGTCCAGCCAAAACTACTCACCAGCTGGTGTTCTAGACAAATACTGTTTTAAGCGTAGTGAAGCATATTGTACTCCCCTCATATATACACTAAGTATGTCAGGCAGAGAAGTGCCAGGACATGCACAGAGGAGTGGCAAAGGCCTAAATCCTTCAGACAGAGGTGGCAGCAGCAGACTAGGGGCGAGGGGCAATAGGAGTCGCAGCGATCAGCTAGCGGTCGTGTCTCGACCAGCAACCCATCTGCCGTTGTCGATTGGTTAACACGGTCATCCACTTCCTCACAAGTGACCTCTGACACCCCAGTCAACAGTCGCTGGGTTCCTCAGACACAATCCTCAGTTGGCATGGCCCGGGAGCAGTACCTGTACTCCCATTGCCTCTGTCCTATGCTGTTCCCTCCCCTACAGAAGTATCTTATGCTGTGGGTTCAGCTCCACTATTCACTGAGGACAATCTAATAGAGGACACTCAGCAGCTACCGTCCAGCCAATATGTGGAGGAGACATCCGCCGTTTCCTCCGCTAGGCGGCCAAGTTGTGATGAGGAGAGTGACGTTGGAGGCGGTGTTGCCAGGGTTGAGGGTCCTGAAGCAGACACTGTTGAGGAACCTGAGGAGGACATCAGTGACGTGCAGACACTTGGTGATGATGATGAAGCCGATCGCAATTGGGAGCCAGGTGCAAAAGTGGCTTCATCATCATCAGGAGAAGAGAGTTGCAGGTCGCCCATGAGGCAGCAGCTGAGCCAGCAAGGCGGTAGCATGGTTGGCAGTCAGCGTGGTGGCAGAAGTGGAAATTCTGGAGCCAAACTTGCCATGGGGAGACCACCTGCTTCGCAGCAGCCTATCTTCCCAGGAGGTAGTGGAACAGGGGTTCTTGGAGACGGTAGCAGTAGCAGTCAATTAGTGCGGACTGTTGGTGTGAAAATCAGCTACTCGGCAGTGTGGCAGTTTTTCATCAAGCATCCGGAGGAGGTTCACATAGCCACATGCAAGATATGTCGGCTGAAGGTGAAGCATGGCCAGGGTCCCAATGTTGGCACCATGGACCTGCATCAACATATGCTTCACCACCATAAAGCGGCCTGGGAGAACCATGGCTCCGATGTAGTAGTCCAGACTGCTGCATCACCCAGTGGCACGCCGCTCCCTCTTTCAGCCAGCCAAGGCTCCACCACCTCAGCCGAAGGGAGCTGTGTGTCATACCCTCCTTCTGTCACTCCAGATGTTCCTGCTCCCCCTACTTTTAGTCAGCCATTCCGCCAACAATCCATCGGCGAAGCCATGTTCAAGAGACAACAGTATGCGCCCATTCATCCAACGGTGCACAAGCTGAATGTGCTCCTGTCTAACTTGCTGGTGCTGCAGTCCCTCCCTTTTCAAGTGGTGGACTTTGCACCTTTCAGAGAACTGATGGCTTGTGCTGAGCCGAGGTGGAGAGTGCCAAGCTGTCATTTCTTTGAGAAGAAGGCAGTACCAGCCCTGCACAATTTTGTGGAAGAGAAGGTGAGCCAGTCCTTGAGCCTGTAGGTGTGTACCAAAGTGCACGGCAGCGCCGATGTCTGTAGCTGTAACTACGGTCAGGGACAATACATGTCCTTTACGGCTCACTGGGTGAATGTGGTTCCTGCACAGCCACAACCCCAATTTGGACAGATCACGCCGCTTCCTCCTCCACGCTCTCAGCCCGTTGGTCCTTTGACAGTGTGCGACTCCGCCTCCTCATCCTCCACCCTGTCCTCAGCCTCCACTGCCCAGACAAGTCTCAGTGGCCCTTCAGCATACTATGTGTGCAGGGCATGGCAGTGACACGCTGTTCTTCATATGGTTTGCCTTGGCGAAAAGAGTCACACAGGGGGGGAACTGCTAAAAGTAATTCGTAAAGAAATTGGAGCATGGCTTACTCCACGAAAACTGGAAATGGGAACCATGGTGACTGACAACGGGAAGAACATCTTACATGCGCTGCGACAAGGAAGGCTGAGCCATGCGCCATGCATGGCACACGTGTTCAATCTGGTTGTGAAGCAGTTCCTGAAGTGTTCCCCTCATTTGCAAGACATCCTAACAATGTGAAGGAAACTTTGCATGCACTTCAGCCACTCATACACCACAAAGCACACCCTCCTTGAGTTGCAGCGTCAGAACGGTATCCCACAACATAGTCTGATTTGTGACGTTGCCACACGTTGGAATTCCACCCTCCATGTGTTGGACCGACTGTACAAACAGAGAAAAGCCATTACCGATTTCTTGATGATCCAAGTGGATAGGGGTACTCCCCTGTGTAACTTCAATGTGAACCAGTGGCAGCTCATTCATGACACCTGCTGTTTGCTCAGGCCCTTTGAGGAAGCCACATTATTAGTAAGTCGCCAGGATTACGGGATGAACAACGTCATTCCACTGCTTCATTTCTTACAACACGTGTTGGAAACGATGGCTGGTCAGGGCACTGGAGACGTAGCGCCTACATCTCACGGCCTGTGGGGGCTGAACTGGAGGAGGAGGACGGGGTGGGGCACAGTGGAGCACAGTTTAGGTTTTGCCAAATGGGCATTTTTTCTAGTAATCTGACAGGAGAGGAGGAGCCGGAGCAGCCAGAGAAGCCAGAGGGTTATAAGGAAAGTGAGACAGAGGACCCAGACACACCGTGGCAGTATGCAGTGGAGATGGAGGCAGGGAGTCCCTCTGAGTCACTTGCACAAATATCACAATGCATGCTCACCTGCTTATATCCAAAAAAATATATATAATTTTATTGATATACATTAAAAATCTTATAAAAATATGGAATTTATATTAAGGGAAGCACAAAATTTATATTAAGGGAAGCACAAAAAAGTGGAGAATAAATAGGCGTTGCTCCAGAACAGACCCACATCAATATGAAGTCAGCATATAATAGGTAAGTATCCACATGTATATATGCTATGTAAACCATAGGGACCATGGATTCCTCCTATAAGTGGTAAAGACAAGCTCACATGAAAGATACATACATACATACCAAAATTGTGATGTACAATTGTGATGTCGCTGGAGCGACGCCACCCCAACGCACATTTTGGGATGTCCTTCATCCCCAGGACTAGGGGGGCAGGAGCAGTACCAGCTCCATCAGCAGCAGGCTGAGTCTACAGTCGCTGATGAGTAGCTTTCTTCACCTGCATAGTGAAGAAACTCATCAGGAGCAGGTAGACCTGGAGCAGGACCTGAACCAGCAGGTGGTGGCATACCTTGACATGCCCATGCCAACACACCTTGAAGATCCGCTGGACTTCTGGGCAGCCAAACTTGATTTGTGGCTGCAACTAGCAGAGTTTTCCCTGGAAAAGCTGTCCTGCCCCGCCAGAAGTGTGCCATCAGAGCGGGTGTTTAGTGCAGCGGGGGCCATAGTCACTGTCAGGCCCAAGGCCTGATTATGGAAACATACATGTGTTTTATAAGACATGGGTGAGGGGTCATTCAGACGGTATATCCTTTGTTTGCTGTGTATTGCATTTTATTGAGGGGGTCTGGCTGTTTGTTTGTATCTCCTTTGAAGTCATGCACTCTGGTCTCATCATATAATCAAAGAGATAAGGGGCCAGGAAGAGAGAAGACCCCCTGGTGGGCTCAGAGGGGAGGGGGGAACGGAGTCTCCCTCCAAAAAGGCAGATATATAATATTTAACAATGCTAGACTCAGGTTATTCAAGGCTTTGCCAGAAGCTGACAAGACCATCCTAAGAACAGCTGGAACTCACTCTCATGGACTGCTATATCATCATGCTGTAAAAACATTTTTTGTTTTCTGAACTTGTCTTGCCAAACTCTTTTATATATTTTTGTAACTGTATGTCATTTGTTTATTTTTATGCATAGCACTGTGATACCTTTTATCAGATTAAATGTTTAATTAATCAGCTCTGGTCTTTGATCTCTAAATATATGAGCTCACCTTTCTGAAGGCAGCTCTGGTGGAAACACGTTTATCTAAGGGTTAATTTGGTGACTTGCTGGGACTAGTAGTGGATACCCAGAGGTCTGGCGGCTTTAACCCTTGCACCATCACACTCTCTCTAATGTCTTGGCTGGACCGATAGGGTGTGATCGTGACAACTGGTGGCAGCGGCGGGATATATTTAGAGATTTTTAGTGCTTGCTGGATTTTACCTGTAAGGAAATCTTAGCACTAAAAAGAAATTGCATACATATTCTTGTGTGTAAATTCCAAAGACAGAGCTCAGTGCTGGTTTAAAAGATATACAAAAAGAGTGCAAGACAGTTCTGTCCTCCCCATCTCCTGTTTTACCTCCTCTGTCTCATCTCGGAAATATGGAGGCATATCGCAAGCAGTCCAAGCCTGCACTGGAGCTAATGTGCCAAGAAAAGGACATCCCTACTGCAGGAAAGAACAAGGAACAACTTATTGCTGAGCGTGTGGAGTATGATGCCCGTGCAGAAGAGCTGAGTGACATGAGACAAAGTCCTACAGCTGGAACTGCCATCCAAGGACTGATATCTCCTGGGGAATACAACATTACTCCCCATCAGGACAGTACTCCACATGAGGCCTTGGACTCTTATATGCGGACTGCCTTACAACACCTTGGGAATGTGGATGCCAATATGAAACTCCAACTGCTTCTCCAGTACCGAACTGCAGAGAGGAAGGCTCAGGCACGAGCCGCAGAGAGAGAGGCGGCAGAGAGGCCCAGCGGAGGCATGTACTGGAGGTTCTGAGGCCTAGAGGGGATACTTTATCTGCACGCAGTGATGTGCAGGATCAAGGAGACCACAAACCTCGCTTGGAACATTTCCCCATGTTGGAGAAAGATGGTGATCTGGATGTGTTCCTGAGGGGATTTGAAAAGGTTTACCGGCAGTTCCATCTACCTAAGGAACAGTGGAGACGATATCTTACCCCATGGCTGCGAGGGAAAGCTCTGGATGTGTTTGCTTCGCTTCCCTCTGAGAGTGACCAGGACTATGAGGTAATAAAATCTGCCCTGCTAAAAAGTTTTAATCTGACTCCAGAGGCTTATCGGAAAAAGTTTCGGACTTTGCAACAAAGTGCCACAGAAAGCTGCACTGAACATGCAGGTCAGCTAAGGATTGCATTCAGGCAATGGACTGGGGGCCTACAAGTCACTATCTATGAGGTCCTGGAGGACTTGATGGTCCTTGATCAGTTTCTCCAAACATGGAGCTTTGAAGCCAGAGAGTGGATTTTGGACCGCAAGCCCAAGACAGCCATGGAAGCAGCAGAACTAGTAGATGACTTTGCCAATAACCGGGCGCCAGCAGCAAAGCGTGGATCTGCACAAGCTGGAGCAAGTACGTGGAGGGGAGCCACACAACCACTAAGCACCAAGTCAGCTGGAAAATTATTGCCATCAGCACCAAAAGCAACAGGAGCAACTTTGGGTCAGGGGGACACCCGCCGATGTTACAATAGCCCTGTGTATGATGCCTGTATTGTTATGTCTGGAACTGAGGGGGAGGAAGGTAAACCCTAGGGAGGCATACCAATGGTGGCAGTGGTAACGCATCAGCAGCATGCCAGGGCTGCAGCTTTAACAGGAAGGGAGGATTGTGATAAAAGGGGCAAGCTGTGTGACTTGCAAGCCCCAGCAGAGGAAGGTGGAGATGCTAGTTCACCTGGGGGAAATGTGCTCCCTGATACCACGAGATGGGGGGAGGGAAATGAGCATTTCCGGGAAGCTCTGCGCAGTGACCCTTCCCTTGAAGGGCTGAGACAACGTGCTGAGCATACAGATGTTGACACATAGGGGCATCGGGTATATTGGGAAAATGATATCTTGTACTGGGAGTCCCTTTCCAAAGGCATGCTAGGGGCCCAGGAGGGAGAAAGGCCGTTAGTGGTTCCTAGGCAGTACAGGAAAGAGCTGCTGAGGTTAGCCCATGAGACCACCCTGGCAGGACATTTGGGAGTGGTCTATGCGGTTATAGAGAAGGAATGTCTAGCTGTGGTCTGGGCTTTGCAAAAATTACAGCCATACCTGTATGGCAGGGATTTTACTGTCATAACTGATCACAACCCTCTGCATTGGTTGGACAGAGTGTCCGGTAACAATGGCACCTTGAAACAAATGCTAAAAAAATTTGTAGAATCGGAGGGCAGAGACTGGGAAAAGTATTTACCCCATCTGTTATTTGCTTACAAGGAGGTACCCCAAGAGTCTACTGGTTTCTCGCCCTTTGAGTTATTATATGGTCACAAAGTGTGGGGACCCCGAGATTTAGTTAGGGAAGAATGGGAAGGGGGGCTACCTGCCCCTGAGACTTCTGTGGTGGAGTGTGTTCTGAGATTCAGGGACAGGATGCAGACATTGACTGGGCTGGTACAGGACAACCTCATAGCAGCACAGTCCAGGCAGAAGTACTGGTATGATCACAATGCAAGGGACCGGGTCTATGAAGTGGGACAGAAGGTAATGGTTCTGAACCCCATCAGGCAGAATAAGTTGCAGGCTGCCTGGGAGGGTCCCTTTACCATTTTACAGTGCCTAGAACCCACCACATATGTAGTAGCCCTTGATGAGAAAGGTCAGAGGCAGAGACCGTACCACATTAATATGCTAAAGGCATACTATGACCCTGAGGAGGTGGTACTCGGTGTATGTAGTGTAGTGCACCAGAGGAATGGCTGGGTAGTGATCCCTTACTTGATCTAGTGGAGGAAGCTAAGAGCCAGGGATCCCTTCAGGATGTGGAGATCAATCCACAGCTCTCAGATGAAAGGAGGAAGCAGCTTAATCAGGTACTAGGCCCCTTCAGTGCCATCTCTGCCTGGGAATGCAGGGCCTGTGGTGTCAAGAAAAGAAATAGACGGTTAAAGGGTACCTCTCATCAAAAAAACGTTTGATATAGTATAGATTAATGTATGCAGAATAACTTTACAATTGCATGTTATTAAAAAATATGTTTCTTTCTATTTAATTTTCCTCTTTGAAGAAATGACCACTAGGGGTCTCCCTACCAGTCCTGGCAGCAAGCATTTCAGACTCATGCTGGAGTCCTAAACACTACGAGCTGCCAGTCTGCTTTGTTCACAAAGGAGAACACTCAGAGCTGCCAGCCTGCTTTGTTCACAGCCTTTTTGGCTGTGAACAAAGCAGGCTGGCAGCTCTGAGTGTTTAGGACTCCAGCATGAGTCAGAAATGCTTGCTGACAGGACTGATCGGGAAAAATACAATCGAAAGAAGCTTATTTTTCATTAACATGCTATTGGAAAGTTATTCAACATTCATTAATCTAAAATATATCAAAAGTTTATTTGATGAGAGGTACCCTTTAACCTCTTAAGGACCCATGACGTATGCATACGTCATGGGTCCCGGTCCTGCGATATAACGCGGGGTCACACGGTGACCCCGCATCATATCGCGGCGGGCCCGGCGTCATAGTGAAGCCGGGACCCGCCTCTAATAGCGCGCGGCACTGATCGCTGTGCCGCGCGCTATTAACCCTTTAGCCGCGCGCTCAAAGCTGAGCCGCGCGGCTAAAAACGAAAGTAAAAGTGCCCGGCTAGCTCAGAGAGCTGTTCGGGATCGCCGCGGTATAATCGCGGCATCCCGAACAGCTGTAGCACAGGAGGAGGTCTTCTTACCTTCTCCTGTGCTGTCCGATCGCCGAATGAATGCTTCAAGCCTGAGATCCAGGCTTGAGCATTCAATCGCCGAAAACACTGATTGATCCATTCCTATGGAGATGGATCAATCAGTGTAAAAGATCAGTACATGCAATGTTATAGCCCCCTATAGGAGCTATAATATTGCATAAGAAAAGTGTAAAAAAATCATTAACCCTTTCAATTATCCCTTCCCCTAATAAAAGTTTGAATCACCCGGCATTTCCAAAAATAAAAAAAACATTATGTAAATAATAATAAAAATAAACATATGTGGTATCGCCGCGTGCGGAAATGTCCGATTTATAAAAATATACCACTTTTTAAACCGCTCGTTCAATGGCGCACGCGCAAAAAAATTCCAAAGTCCAAAATAGCGCATTTTTGATCACTTTTTATACCACAAAAAAGTGAATAAAAAAGTGATCAAAAAGTCTGATCAGAACAAAAATGGTACTGATAAAAACTTCAGATGACGGCGCAAAAAATGAGTCCTCAAAGCACCCTGAACACAGAAAAATAAAAAAGTTATAGGGGTCAAAAGATGACCATTTTAAACGTATAAATTTTCCTGCATGTATTCATGATTTTTTTCGGAAGTGATACAAATTCAAACCTATACAAGTAGGGTATCATTTTAACCGTATGGACCTACAGAATAAAGATAAGGTATCATTTTTGACAAAAAATGTACTGCGTTAAAATAGAAGCCCCCAAAACTTACAAAATAGTGTTTTTTCATCAATTTTGTCGCACATTGATTTTTTTTCCCGTTTCACCGTAGATTTTTGGGTAAAATGACTAATGTCATTACAAAGTAGAATTAGTGACGCAAAAATTAAGCCATTATATATAATTTTAGGTGAAAATTTTTAAGAGTTATGATTTTTTTAAGTTAAGGAGGAAAAATTGAAAATGAAAAAACGGAAAAAGCCCGGGTCCTTAAGGGGTTAAGGAAGACAGATCAATCAGCCTGGAAAGGCAAGATCTCTCTGTCTCCATCTTAAGGGGGAGGTGTCAGGCCCAAGGCCTGATTATGGAAACATACATGTGTTTTATAAGACATGGGTGAGGGGTCATTCAGACGGTGTATCCTTTGTTTGCTGTGTATTGCATTTTATTGGGGGGTCTGGCTGTTTGTTTGTATCTCCTTTAAAGTCATGCACACTGGTCTCATCATATACTCAAAGAGATAAGGGGCCAGGAAGAGAGAAGACCCCCTGGTGAGATCAGAGGGGAGGGGGGAATGGAGTCCCTCCAAAAAGGCAGATATATAATATTTAACAATGCTAGACTCAGGTTGTTCAAGGCTGTGCCAGAAGCTGACAAGACCATCCTAAGAACAGCTGGAACTCACTCTCATGGACTGCTATATCATCATGCTGTAAGAACTTCATCTTTTGTTTTCTGAACTTGTCTTGCCAAACTCTTTTATATATTTTTGTAACTGTGTGTCATTTGTTTATTTTAATGCATAGCACTGTGATACCTTTTATCAGATTAAATGCTTAATTAATCAGCTCTGGTCTTTGATCTCTAAATGTATGAGCTCACCTTTCTGAAGGCGGCTCTGGTGGAAACATGTTTATCTAAGGGTTAATTTGGTGACTGGGACTAGTAGTGGATACCCAGAGGTCTGGCGGCTTTAACTCCTTAAGGACCAAGGACGTACCAGTACGTCCTTGGTTCTGCTCCCGTGATATAATGCGGGGTAACACGGTAACCCCGCATCATATCACGGCGGGCCCGGCGTCATAGTGAAGCCGGGACCCGCCGCCAGTAGCGCGCAGCGCCGATCGCGGCGCAGCGCGCTAATAACCGTTTAGCTGCGTGCTCAGAGCTGAGCCACGCGGCTAAAAGTGAAAGTAAAAACTGCCGGTTAGCTCAGTGGGCTGTTTGGGATAGCCGCGGCGAAATCGCGGCATCCCGAACAGCTTGCAGGACAGCCGGAGGGTCCCTACCTGCCTCCTCGCTGTCCGATCACCGAATGACTGCTTAGTGCCTGAGATCCAGGCATGAGCAGTCAAGCGGCAGAATCATCGATCACTGGTTTCCTATGAGAAACCAGTGATCAATGTAAAAGATCAGTGTGTGCAGTGTTATAGGTCCCTATGGGAGCTATAACACTGCAAAAAAAAAGTGAATAAAGATCATTTAACTCCTCCCCTATTAAAAGTTTGAATCACCCCCTTTTCCCATAAAAAAAACACAGTGTAAATAAAAATAAAAATAAACATATATGGTATCACCGCGTGCGGAAATGTCCGAATTAAAAAAATATATAATTAATTAAACCGCTCGGTCAATGGCGTGCGCGCAAAAAAATTACAAAGTCCAAAATAGTGCATTTTAGGTCACTTTTTATATAATTTTAAAATGAATAATTTTGATCAATAAGTCCTATCAATGGTACCGTTAAAAACTTCAGATCACGGTGCAAAAAATGAGCCCTCCTACAGCCCCATAAATGGAAAAATAAAAAAGTTATAGGGGTCAGAAGATGACAATTTTAAACGTATAAATTTTCCTGCATGTAGTTATGATATTTTCCAGAAGTACGACAAAATCAAACCTATATAAGTAGGGTATCATTTTAATCGTGTGGACCTATAGAATAAAGATAAGGTGTCATTTTTACGGAAAAATTTACTATGTAGAAACGGAAGCCGCCAAAAGTTACAAAACGACTTTTTTTTTTTTTCAATTTTGTCGCGCAATGATTTTTTTTTCCTTTTCACCATAGATTTTTGGGCAAAATGACAGACGTCATTACAAAGTAGAATTGGTGGCGCAAAAAATAAGCAATCATATGGATTTTTAGGTGCAAAATTCAAAGAGTTATGATTTTTTAAAGGCAAGGAGCAAAAAACGAACATGCAAAAACGAAAAAAAAAAACGGTCCTTAAGGGGTTAACCCTTGCACCATCACACTCTCTCTAATGTCTTGGCTGGCCC
The DNA here is from genome assembly GCF_029499605.1 of Hyla sarda. Classification (NCBI taxonomy): domain Eukaryota; kingdom Metazoa; phylum Chordata; class Amphibia; order Anura; family Hylidae; genus Hyla; species Hyla sarda. Next base: position 86,166,950 of record NC_079190.1, read on the forward strand.
GATATGATGTGATCGTGACAGTCACCCCAAGGAGAACTCGTCTGTCCACAAAAAATGTGGAGAGACTGACCTTTGTGAAGATGAATCAGGCATGGATCAGCCAGGATTTCCAACCACCAATGCCTAATGCATGAGAGTAGATTGACCATGGTGCCACACCAACACTTCACAAATATGAATAGTTCCAAACAGATTTAAGGCGCTGCTCCCCAGTTACAAACATTCCTCTGCATCAGACCTTTTTTCACCCACCTTCGTCACCGGGTACTGGTATTGCTACCCACCGCACCACTCTGTCACCGGGTCACTTTCAGGAATCCTGATACTGCTGCTGCCACCTCCAAGCTGTCTCATTCAGACACTATATGGTCTCCTCATGCTTCAGCCACCTCTAGGCTGTGCAATTCATCCAATATATGGTTTACTGATGCTTCAGCCAGCTCCAGTCCGTGTCATTCAACAACTACATGGTTTAGTGATGCTGCTGGGCCTAGGACATTACCTATACATGTTTATGGTAGGACTAGGTACCAGACATCTTCAATGGAAATTTCAAAATTCATCTTTTATTCTTAGAGAGTGTGAGGCCCTATTGTCTCCTCATGTTCAAGGCTGTGCCAGAAGCTGACAAGACCATCCTAAGAACAGCTGGAACTCACTCTCATGGACTGCTATATCATCATGCTTTAAGAACTTCATCTTTTGTTTTCTGAACTTGTCTTGCCAAACTCTTTTATATATTTTTGTAACTGTATGTCATTTGTTTATTTTTATGCATAGCACTGTGATACCTTTTATCAGATTAAATGTTTAATTAATCAGCTCTGGTCTTTGATCTCTAAATATATGAGCTCACCTTTCTGAAGGCAGCTCTGGTGGAAACACGTTTATCTAAGGGTTAATTTGGTGACTTGCTGGGACTAATAGTGGATACCCAGAGGTCTGGTGGCTTTAAGCCTTGCACATCACACTCTCTTTAATGTCTTGGCTGGCCCGATAGGGTGTGATCGTGACAGTCACCCCAAGGAGAACTCGTCTGTCCACAAAAAATGTGGAGAGCCTGACCTTTGTGAAGATGAATCAGGCATTGTTATGGACACTGAAATTATGTGTTTTTACATCCATTGTTTCCATGCAGTATACATTTCCCTGCCCCCACGGTTTTAGCTTGGTTTAGCCACAGCCACAGTGGGCGGGGCTAAAGAACCTGTTTTTCCAGGTTATGTGAGGAGAGTAGGCCAAAGGGGTGGGGCATTAGGGGATATCACAGGAAACCACATAGCCTTTGGGCCTCTTTTGCTTGGGAATTTCGTTGAGAGAGGAGCATCCTGCTCCTTAGCCTGGGATGGATAAGTATATTGGTTGTATCATTTCTACACTAAATATTCACGTATCACTTGCGTAGATTCCTGCTAGTTTGCTAAACATAGAGTATGTACTATTGTATTAATGCTTGTATGTATGTCTTATTTGGTTTAGCTAATTAATGTTTTTATTAAATGTTATTAACTTTGCTGGTTACCGAGTGATAGTTAATTTGGTGGTATACACTGCCGGTACAAGACATTTCTGCCAAAATACCTTGTACAATTATTTCATAGTTGTACAAAACTTAATCAGTGTTTCTGGGTGTTTTACAAACATATTTAGGACCTATAAATTTAGCCTGAACTTCCTGCTTCCGTTTTCATATAGTTGGTGCCATTTTGACTCCAACAAAGAGAGCACATGGTCGGGGGAGGGGCATGTTTGTTTTACTCTAATTCTAAAATCACAATTGGTGTAGCATGCAGGATTGTCCACAATAAGTGGAGCTGCAGACAGGATTATCACCTTTAGAACCGCAACAAATGGCGTAGTTGGCAGGATTTTGCCGGAAATTGAGTATTGGCAGTTAATAACCAAGTTGACAATAATAGTTTAATTACTTTTCTAATTTGGTGTATCTTTTTGATTACATTAGTATATGTTCCCAGTGTAATTGAGTGAGTCTACAAGAGACTTATTCTTAAACTGTGACCTAAGGATTATTGCTTTAGACAGGAGGAAGCCCTTACAGATTTTGTTGTATGTTACAATAGGTTAATCTGTTTAGATGTGGTTATCACGTGTAGCACTGTACTAGTTATACAGGATTCTCATAGACTGTTGCTTTGTGTTCCTTATTTAAGGGTAACTTTTATTGCATACATGATAGTTATTTAGTGATTTGTCACTGGTAATTAATAGCATTGCTTTTCTAGGTAATGGATGGTTTTATTGCATACATGATAGTCATTAGACACAGACTGTAAAGCATATTGAAAGTCTCCTGTTGTACATGTGTTGTTAGATTGTGAGTGTACCCTTAGTTGTGTGAGCTGTAACTCTACAATATATATTTTCAGTGCTTCACTAGTGAGAGGGCATACACACTTGTGCGAGATACCCCCAGTGTAGCCTGTATGTGTTAGTGGTACAATAAGGCTTACTGCAAACACGTGTGATTGTCCTGCCATCTGCTGTTGTTCAGAATGAGTTTCCTTAGGAAGAAGTTTTGTGCATTGATGGAGGATAGAAGGCCCAAATTTGGGGCTGTACCACATTGGGCTACCACTATGGGAAAATGGAGTGTTGTAGCAGAAGAGCTTGTACGCTATGGTGCACCGGTTTACCCAGAGATGGGGATGAGATAGGCGGTATGGCTCTGAAGCTTGATTTAGGGGTTTATCCAAAAAATGAGAGCCGAGCTGCGGCTGAAGTGGGCTGGACTCTGTTACATGCCCTAAAATGTGAGGTGCAGAGAAATGAGGAACTTGAGAAAGAGTTGCAGACAAAAACACAGGTGATTTGTGATAAAGATAAGCAGATTTGCATGTTGGAATCAGAGTTACTGGAATGGGAGAGCCAATGTATAGATACTGATGAAAAATTGTCTCAGTCTTATGCTGAAATCCAGGAGTTGAGGAATGAGATTGGTAAAAGCGAGTTCCCCAAAATGGTGTCTGGTGTGGCCTCTTCCCACAATTCACAGCCACATTTCACAGCAGATTTGCCCTCTGAAAAGGTCTGTGTTTCAAGTGCAAATAAGGGGGCGCTAGAGAGTGAGATTGTAGAAGTTCCCAGTGTTGGTTCTCAATTGTGTAATAAACAGAAATTGAATAACAATAAGGGCAAATACAAAGCAAATTGGAGAAGTTTAAGTGTTGTTAGAAGTGTGTCTCTGGCAGTGAAGCGGTATAGATCAGCTATGAAAAATGAGACCCAGATAGTAAATACGGCTAAAAGGGTAAAGTCTTGTTTTGCATGTGGTGTTTCAGGCCATATCGCTAGATATTGTAAGGCACATGGTAACAAAACGAAACACTCTTCAGCTAAATGTACTACATGTGGTCATAGTGGCCATATCTCCACAAGTTGTTATTCTACTGGAAACATGAAGCAGAGGGAACCAGGTAAATCCAGACTGACTGGGAAGGGAAATCTACATTCTTCCTCCAAACAACAGTTTCCAGAGAAATCTCTCAGCTTCCCATATAAACCTCATCTGTTTAATCCTATGAAAGATGACATTACAAAATACGTGTTCAAGGAGTTGTGTGCACAGGTAGCAATATTCTTACAGAAACCGTATATACAGGTGGAGGATCCCATGCCCCCTGTTGGTCAAACGGGGGAAGGGAGACTAAAGAGTGAACAAGGGCCACCTTCCTTTTGCATGTAAATAGTGTTCACTTGTTTTGTCTTTTGGGGAAAAATGGCGGTACGTAAGATACTGACTAAACTTTCTTTCTGCCCACTAGGGCCATACCATAGGCTTACTTGTAAAAATGACAATTCATTTGTTAGTTTAGGGTTGACATTTACAGGAGCCTCCCCAAATTTGTGGGGAAAACTAATTAGGAAGAAACTAACTAACCACTTTGATTTATTTTTTTCAAGAGGTGGGGGAGGTTTAGCAATAGCTATTCCTCCCACTAGAAGGCAATATGCCTAGAGGGACTGAGGTAACACTCACACTCAAATATTAGTTAGCAATGGTCGGAATAATGCTGGGAAAGTGAGTGTGGATATGCAGAGTGGAGTTCAACTGTGTCTGGTGTTGGGTTGTTCCAAGGTTCACTGATCAGCACAGGCAGAAGATAATCTCTGATGGGCCTGGAAATACTAAAATTGTATTGTTGGAAAGTGACTCTAAACCTGTTTATTTTCCATTCAGCAGATTAGTGGCAGTGTAACCCCGATCAACCCATCGACCTCCTATCAGAAGAATCCAAGCTCAACACAAAGAGATGACCAGATGACCAATGCTTCTAATGGAGTGAAGAAGGCTACCTATTCCCCAGCATCCCGTGGTTGGAAGATGACAAGGATCAAGTCGTCAAGACTGGGTTTGGATGACATCGCGAGACAGGAGAACCCAGAACCAAAGAATTCCCTCCAGCATTTTGGAAAAGGCTTTTAGACACCACAGAGGATGCTTTAAAGAAACTGTCTGAAGAGAAGCTACAAATAAGGGCTGTAGCTCTAACAATCTCCTAGCCCTAGATCCTTGCTGCAGCTACATAGTGAACACTGAGGGCGACATTAACCATCATCAATGTAGACTGACAGCGATCAAAACTCCATGGAACACCAAACACCGGATTATTTGGGTGGATGGGGAAACTGGGGGAATATAATTACTTTGTATTTCTTTGTTTTATGGAGATATACATGTTGGATGTTTGGTAAACTAGCAGACATGGAATTTAGGGAATCACCTAACATTCGTCAATTATGATGTAAAAGCAAGAGGTGGAATGTTATGGACACTGAAATTATGTGTTTTTACATCCATTGTTTCCATGCAGTATACATTTCCCTGCCCCCACGGTTTTAGCTTGGTTTAGCCACAGCCACAGTGGGCGGGGCTAAAGAACCTGTTTTTCCAGGTTATGTGAGGAGAGTAGGCCAAAGGGGTGGGGCATTAGGGGATATCACAGGAAACCACATAGCCTTTGGGCCTCTTTTGCTTGGGAATTTCGTTGAGAGAGGAGCATCCTGCTCCTTAGCCTGGGATGGATAAGTATATTGGTTGTATCATTTCTACACTAAATATTCACGTATCACTTGCGTAGATTCCTGCTAGTTTGCTAAACATAGAGTATGTACTATTGTATTAATGCTTGTATGTATGTCTTATTTGGTTTAGCTAATTAATGTTTTTATTAAATGTTATTAACTTTGCTGGTTACCGAGTGATAGTTAATTTGGTGGTATACACTGCCGGTACAAGACATTTCTGCCAAAATACCTTGTACAATTATTTCATAGTTGTACAAAACTTAATCAGTGTTTCTGGGTGTTTTACAAACATATTTAGGACCTATAAATTTAGCCTGAACTTCCTGCTTCCGTTTTCATATAGTTGGTGCCATTTTGACTCCAACAAAGAGAGCACATGGTCGGGGGAGGGGCATGTTTGTTTTACTCTAATTCTAAAATCACAATTGGTGTAGCATGCAGGATTGTCCACAATAAGTGGAGCTGCAGACAGGATTATCACCTTTAGAACCGCAACAGGCATGGATCAGCCAGGATTTCAAACCACCAATGCCTAATGCATGAGAGTAGATTGACCATGGTGCCACACCAACACTTCACAAATATGAATAGTTCCAAACAGATTTAAGGCGCTGCTCCCCAGTTACAAACATATCTCTGCATCAGACCTTTTTTCACCCACCTTCGTCACCGGTACTGGTATTGCTACCCACCGCACCACTCTGTCACCGGGTCACTTTCAGGAATCCTGATGCTGCTGCTGCCACCTCCAAGCTGTCTCATTCAGCCACTATATGGTCTCTTCTCATGCTTCAGCCAACACCAGGCTGTGTCATTCAGCCACTTTATGGTCTCCTCATGCTTCAGCCGCCTCTAGGCTGTGCCATTCATCCAATATATGGTTTACTGATGCTTCAGCCAGCTCCAGTCTGTGTCATTCAACAACTACATGGTTTAGTGATGATGCTGGGCCTAGGACATTACCTATACATGTTTATGGTAGGACTAGGTACCAGACATCTTCAATGGAAATTTCAAAATTCATCTTTTATTCTTAGAGAGTGTGAGGCCCTATTGTCTCCTCATCTGCCGCCAACTCCAGGCTGTGCCATTCAGACACTATATGGTCTCCTCCTACTGATGCCTCCTCCAGGCTCTGTCATTGTGCTGCCATGTGACATGTGACTCCTTGTTAGATTAGGTCCTTTGTACCCACACGCCGGGGCTCGGGACACTAAAACTTGGGAGTTAAGAGTTCAATTTCAAAACCCTCAATTTCAATTTAAAAATCTTCAATTTCTATTTCAAATTCTTAATTTCAATGGTCTCCTCATGCTTCAGCCAACTCCAGGCTGTGCCATTCAGACACTATATGGTCTCCTCATGCGTCAGCCACCTCCAGGCTGTGTCACTCAGGCAATATATGGTTTACTGATGCTGCTGGGCCTGGGTCTGGGAATAAAACTTTTGTTATGGTAGCACTAGCTACCCAAAATCTTTGGTTTAAATTTCAGAATTCATTTTTTAATCTTAGGGATTGTGAAGGCCTAGTGTCTACTCATGCTACTGCCAACTCCTGGCTGTGCCATTCAGTCACTATATGGTCTCCTCATGCTTCAGCCAACTCCAGGCTGTGTCATTCAGGCAATATATGGTTTACTGATGCTGATGGGCCTGGGTCTGGAAATAAAACTTTTGTTATGGTAGCACTAGCTACCCCAAATCTTCGGTTTAAATTTCAGAATTCATCTTTTAATCTTAGGGATTTTGAAGTCCTAGTGTCTACTCATGCTGCTGCCAACTCCTGGCTGTGCCATTCAGACACTATATGGTCTCTTCATGCTTCAGCCAACTCCAGGCTGTGTCATTCAGGCAATATATGGTTTACTGATGATGCTGAGTGTTACGCCTAGCGCTCCGGGTCCCCGCTCCTCCCCGGAGCGCTCACGGCGTCTCTCTCCCTGCAGCGCCCCGGTCAGTCCCGCTGACCGGGAGCGCTGCACTGACATGGCCGTCGGGGATGCGATTCGCACAGCGGGACGCGCCCGCTCGCGAATCGCGTCCCAGGTCACTTACCCGTCCCGGGCCCCTCCTGTCATGTGCTGGCGCGCGCGGCTCCGCTCTCTAGGGCGCGCGCGCGCGCCAGCTCTCTGAGACTTAAAGGGCCAGTGCACCAATGATTGGTGCCTGGCCCAATTAGCTTAATTGGCTTCCACCTGCTCCCTGGCTATATCTGATCACTTCCCCTGCACTCCCTTGCCGGATCTTGTTGCCTTGTGCCAGTGAAAGCGTTTAGTGTTGTCCAAGCCTGTGTTACCTGAACCCTTGCTATCCATCTTGACTACGAACCTTGCCGCCTGCCCCCGACCTTCTGCTACGTCTGACCTTGCCTCTGCCTAGTCCTTCTGTCCCACGCCTTCTCAGCAGTCAGTGAGGTTGAGCCGTTGCTAGTGGATACGACCTGGTTGCTACTGCCGCAGCAAGACCATCCCGCTTTGCGGCGGGCTCTGGTGAAAACCAGTAGCCTCTTAGAACCGGTCCACCAGCACGGTCCACGCCAATCCCTCGCTGACACAGCGGATCCACAACCTGTGAGCCGAATCGTGACAGTAGATCCGGCCATGGATCCCGCTGAGGTGCCGCTGCCAAGTCTCGCTGACCTTACCACGGTGGTCGCTCAGCAATCGCAGCAAATTGCCCAACAAGGACAGCAGCTGTCGCAGTTGACCGCCACGTTACAGCAACTTCTGCCTCTGCTACAGCAGCAACCATCTCCTCCGCCAGCTCCTGCACCTCCTCCGCAGCGAGTGGCCGCTCCTAGCCTCCGCTTGTCCCTGCCGGACAAATTTGATGGGGACTCTAGACTCTGCCGTGGATTTTTGTCTCAGTGTTCCCTGCATATGGAGATGTTGTCGGACTTGTTTCCTACAGAACGGTCTAAGGTGGCGTTCGTAGTGAGCCTTCTTTCAGGAAAGGCCTTGTCTTGGGCCACACCGCTCTGGGACCGCAATGATCCTGCCACAGCCACAGTCCAGTCCTTCTTCGCTGAGGTCCGTAGTGTCTTCGAGGAGCCAGCCCGAGCTTCTTCTGCCGAGACTGCCCTGCTGAACCTGGTCCAGGGTAATTCTTCAGTGGGCGAGTACGCCATCCAATTTCGTACTCTTGCTTCCGAATTATCATGGAATAACGAGGCTCTCTGCGCGACCTTTAAAAAAGGCCTATCCAGTCGCATCAAGGATGTGCTGGCCGCACGAGAGATTCCTGCCAACCTGCAAGAACTTATCCATTTGGCCACCCGCATTGACATGCGTTTTTCTGAGAGACATCAAGAGCTCCGCCAGGAAAAAGACTTAGATCTCTGGGCACCTCTCCCACAGTATCCGCTGCAATCTACGCCTGGGCCTCCTGCCGAGGAGGCCATGCAAGTGGATCGGTCTCGCCTGACCCAGGAAGAGAGGAATCGCCGTAGGGAAGAAAATCTTTGTCTGTACTGTGCCAGTACCGAGCATTTCTTGGTGGATTGCCCTATTCGTCCTCCATGTCTGGGAAACGCACGCACGCACCCAGCTCACGTGGGTGTGGCGTCTCTTGGTTCAAAGTCTGCTTCTCCACGTCTCACGGTGCCCGTGCGGATTTCTTCTTCAGCCAACTCCTCCCTCTCAGCCGTGGCCTGCTTGGACTCTGGTGCCTCTGGGAATTTTATTCTGGATTCTTTTGTGAATAAATTCCGCATCCCGGTGACCCGTCTCGTCAAGCCGCTCTACATTTCCGCGGTCAACGGAGTCAGATTGGATTGCACCGTGCGTTACCGCACAGAACCCCTCTTGATGTGCATTGGACCCCACCACGAAAGGATTGAATTTTTTGTCCTCCCCAACTGCACCTCTGAGGTCCTCCTCGGTCTGCCTTGGCTCCAGCTTCATTCTCCCACCCTCGACTGGACCACCGGGGAGATCAAGAACTGGGACTCTGCTTGCCACAAGAGATGCCTCTCCCCCCCTCCCAGTCCCATCAGGCAAGCCTCAGTGCCTCCTCATGGCCCCCGTCCTTGTGTCACCCTGCCCCGTGCCAAGCTTCACCCTCTGCCCTCCCTCCCCATTCCCTCTCCTGCTGTACTGCCTGCCTTTGAGGAAACCCTCCATTCTCTCCCGGTGTCCTCGTCCCAGGTAAAGCAGTTGTCGGACAAAAAAAGGGGGAGACCTAAGGGGGGGGGTACTGTTACGCCTAGCGCTCCGGGTCCCCGCTCCTCCCCGGAGCGCTCACGGCGTCTCTCTCCCTGCAGCGCCCCGGTCAGTCCCGCTGACCGGGAGCGCTGCACTGACATGGCCGTCGGGGATGCGATTCGCACAGCGGGACGCGCCCGCTCGCGAATCGCGTCCCAGGTCACTTACCCGTCCCGGGCCCCTCCTGTCATGTGCTGGCGCGCGTGGCTCCGCTCTCTAGGGCGCGCGCGCCAGCTCTCTGAGACTTAAAGGGCCAGTGCACCAATGATTGGTGCCTGGCCCAATTAGCTTAATTGGCTTCCACCTGCTCCCTGGCTATATCTGATCACTTCCCCTGCACTCCCTTGCCGGATCTTGTTGCCTTGTGCCAGTGAAAGCGTTTAGTGTTGTCCAAGCCTGTGTTACCTGAACCCTTGCTATCCATCTTGACTACGAACCTTGCCGCCTGCCCCCGACCTTCTGCTACGTCTGACCTTGCCTCTGCCTAGTCCTTCTGTCCCACGCCTTCTCAGCAGTCAGCGAGGTTGAGCCGTTGCTAGTGGATACGACCTGGTTGCTACTGCCGCAGCAAGACCATCCCGCTTTGCGGCGGGCTCTGGTGAAAACCAGTAGCCTCTTAGAACCGGTCCACCAGCACGGTCCACGCCAATCCCTCGCTGACACAGCGGATCCACAACCTGTGAGCCGAATCGTGACACTGAGCCTGGGTCTGGAAATAAAACTTTTGTTATGGTAGCACTAGCTACCCAAAATCTTCAATTTAAATTTCAAAATTCATCTTTTAATCTTAGGGATTGTGAAGCCCTAGTGTCTACTCCTCATGCCTCAGCCTCATCTAAGCTGTGTCATTCAGCCACTATATGGTCTCCACATGCTGCCAACACCTCCACGCTGTGTCATTCAGCCACTATATGGTCTCCTCATACTGATGCCATCTCCAGGCTCTGTCATTGTGCCGCTCTGTGGCAGTGATTCTAAAAGCGATGCCTGTAATCTGCATGTCATACTGAATAACAGTATTATTTCACTACCCCAGCACACTCCATATGCGTGTTAGAACACAGCAAAGTGTTCTACACCCCTATTGAGGCTCTCTGTAGGGCAGAAATAGTCGTTTTTAATATAGATTCGCCGTAAATAAATTTGGATCGAACCGATCTAAAAATTCGGCGAATCGGCAGAATCAAATTTTTCAAAAGTTTGCTCATTTCTTGATTAATTTTTCCAAGGCGAGGAAGAATTACACAGAAACTGCCCAAACACAAAAAAAAAGTGTCCCCAAGACATAAAAACACAAAAACAAATAAACGGACATTACAGACAGTCATTAACCCCTTAATGACGCAGGACGTATATTTACGTCCTGCGCTGGCTCCTGCGGTGACCCTGCGTCATATCAGGTCGGTCCCGCCGGCCATCAACATCCAGGACCTGGCGGTAATACAGGACATCACCGATCGCGGTGATGCCCTGTATTAACCCTTCAGACGCGACGATTAAAGTTGACCGCCGTGTCTGAAGTGAAACTGAAAATATCCCGGCAGCTCAGTCGGGCTGCTCGGGACCGCCGCGATTAAATCGCGGCATCCCGAACAGCTTACAGGACATCGGGAGGATCCCTTCCTGCCTCCTCGGTGTCCGATCGGCGAATGACTGCTCCGTGCCTGAGATCCAGGCAGGAGCAGTCAGGCGCCAATAACACTGATCAATGGCATGTTATTACATGCCAGTGATCAGTGTAAAAGATCAGTGTGGGCAGTGTTATAGCCCCCCTTGTGTGCAGTGTTATAGCCCCCCTATGGGGGCTATAACACTGCAAAAAAAAAAGTGGAAAAAAAAGTGTTAATAAATGTGATTTACAGTGGGGATCAAAAGTTTGGGCACCCCAGGTAAAAATTTGTATTAATGTGCATAAAGAAGCCAAGGAAAGATGGAAAAATCTCCAAAAGGCATCAAATTACAGATTAGAGATTCTTATAATATGTCAACAAAAGTTAGATTTTATTTCTATCATTTACACTTTCAAAATAACAGAAAACTAAAAAATTGGGCCTCTGCAAAAGTTTGGGCACCCTGCAGAGTTAAAGGAGCAGTACGGCGCGCACTTTTCTTATTTTATCCCGTCCGGGTTGCAAAAGAAGACAACTAACTTTCTCTTGCCTGCCTGCATGCCCCCGGAGCTCCAGTACAGGTGTTCGGTCGCCGGGCTGTTTGCTTCTTACTTCCTGTTAGCCCGGCACGTCACACGGAGCTTAGGTGAAAGGCTGAAGCTCCGTGTGACATGCCGGGCTAACAGGAAGTAAGAAGCAAACAGCCCGGTGACCGAACACCTGTACCGGAGCTCCGGGGGCACGCAGGCAGTCAAGAGAAAGTTAGTTTTCTTTTTTGCAACCCGGACCTGAGAAAATAAGAAAAGTGCGCGCCGGACTACTCCTTTAATATCTTGTACTGCCCCCTTTGGCAAGTATCACAGCTTGTAAATGCTTTTTGTAGCCAGCCAAGAGTCTTTCAATTCTTGTTTGAGGTGTCTTTGCCCATTCTTCCTAACCAAAGTCTTCAAGTTCTTTGAGATTTCTGGGATGTCTGTCACGCACTGCTCTTTTAAGGTCTATCCATAGATTTTCAATTATGTTGAGGTCAGGAGATTGTGAAGGCCATGGCAAAACCTTCAGTTTACGCCTCTTGATGTAATCCCCCGTGGATTTCGAGGTGTGTTTAGGATCATTATCCATTTGTGGAAGCCATCCTCAAGTTAGCATCCAAAATTTGCTGACATTTTATTGAATACATTTTTCCTTCTACTCGTGAAATGTTCCCTGTGCCACTGGCTGCAATACAACCCCAAAGCATGATTGATCCACTCCCATGCTTAACAGTTGGACAGAGGTTCTTTTCATTAAATTCCCCTTCTTCTCCAAACATGCCTTTGCTCATTCTGGCCAAAAAGTTCAATTTTAACCTCATCGGTCCACAGAACTTGTTTCCAAAATGCACCAGGTTTGTCTCTATGTTCATTTGCAAAGTTCAAATGCTGATTTTTGGGGTGAGGATGTAGAAGAGGTTTTCTTCTGATGACTCTTCCATGAAGACCATATTTGTACAAGTATCTCTTTATAGTGGAATAGTGTACCATAACTCCAGTGTCTGCAAGATCTTTCTGGAGGGATTGTGTAGTCAAATGTGGGTTTTGAATTGTCTATTCTCACAATCCTGCGAGCTGTTCTGTCTGATATTTTTCTTGGTCTTCCAGATCTTGCTTTAACTTCCACTGTTCCTGATGACTGCCATTTCTTAATTACATTCCGAACAAAGGATATTGACATCTGAAAACGTTTTGCTATCTTCTTATAGCCTTCTCCAGCTTTGTGAGCGTCAACTATTTTCAGTTTCAGATTTCTAGACAACTGCTTAGAAGAACCCATGGTGCTGATTGTTGGGGCAAGATCAGATGAGTCTGGCCATTTAAAACCTGGTCTTCCCAGATGATGATTGAGAACAATCCATGACACTGGCAGGTCTCAGCTTTGCAAAGGGGCAGTGCATGTTATAAATTCTGCAGGGAGCCCAAAGTTTTGCAGACGCCATTTTTTTGTTTTCTGTTATTTTGAAAGTGTAAATGATGGAAATAAAATCTAACTTTTGTTGACATATTATAAGAATGTCTAATCTGTAATTTGATGCCTTTTGGAGATTTTTCCATCTTTCCTTGGCTTCTTTATGCACATTAATAAAATTTTTTACCTGGGGTGCCCAAACTTTTGATCCCCACTGTAACCCCTTCCCTAATAAAAGTGTAAATCACCCCCTTTTTCCCATTAAAAAAAACAATGTAAATAAAAATAAACATATGTATAAAATTCAAAGTCCAAAATAGCGTATTTTTGGTCACTTTTTATACCATTAAAAAATGAATAAAAAGCGATCAAAAAGTCCGATCAAAACAAAAATGGTACCAATAAAAACTTCAGATCACAGTGCAAAAAATGAGCCCTTAAACCGTTCCAGACGCAGAAAAATACAAAAGTTATAGGGGTCAGAAAAGGAAATTTTTACACGTATACATTTTCCTGCATGTAGTTATGATTTCTTTCTGAAGTACGACAAAATCAAACCTTTATAAGTAGGGTATCATTTTAACCATATGAACCTACAGAATAAAGAGAAGGTGTCATTTTGTACCGAAAAATGCACTATGTAGAAACGGAAGCCCCCAAAAGTTACAAAATGGCGTTTTTTGTTCAATTTTGTCGCACAATGATTTTTGTTCCGTTTCCCCGTGGATTTTTGGTTAAAATGACTAATGTCACTGCAAAGTAGAATTGGTGTCGCAAAAAATAAGCCATAATATGGATTTTTAAGTGGAAAATTGAAAGGGTTATGCTTTTTGAAAGGTAAAAGGAGGAAAAAAATAAAATTCAAAAACTGAAAAACGCTGAGTCCTTAAGGGGTTATAGGGGTTTTCAACCAAAAGGTGATTTTAGTACGTACCTGTCAGACAGTAATGGACATGATTAGGAAGGATCCGTGCTTGTCTTGGTGCTACATGGCTATGTTGTGAGATTAACATAACGCTGAGGCTATCTTTTTGTACACTGGCTATTTACTGTTGGAGTTTGTTCCCTCAAACTACAAGTTCCATGATTCCTTGGTGGTAAGTGTGACATCACTTTTCTCCCTCCCACACATCAGCCACCACACCTATTGAAACACACATTTAATCCCTTCCATGCAATAGACCAGTGTTTTCTAACCAGGGCGCCTCCAGCTGTTGCAAAAAAAAAAATTATGTGTCACTCCACCCATTGCAGCAGACAGGCTGCCTCTAAACATCCGACTAATGTAGCATAGTCAAATAAAAAAAATCCTGGAATAGCCCTTTACAATCTTAAAGGGGTTGTTCCACCATACCAACTTATCCTCTTTTCACAGGATAGGGCATAATTGTCTTATCATGGGGAATCTGACTGATGCCCCCCCCCCCCATATCTCAGGAACAAGGACCCAAGTCTCCCATTAGAATAGAGAAAGGCAAGCACTGTACTCAGCTTTCACTGGTGGCTCAAGAGTCTCCCATAGAGAATGAATGGTGAAGCAGTGCGCATGTATGATCATCACTCTCTTCTAAAGGGATGACTTGGGTCCCTGTTCTCAGGAAAAAAGGATCTCCCAGCATGTGGGCCCCCTGTAATCCTTTTTGGTAAAATTTCATTTTCATATCAAGTATTAGATATATAATAAAAGTTTGACTAATGTATATTTTATAGTACTGATTTGGTCAAGTTATTATTATTTAGTACTTCATTTGTGTCATTGTCTTTTATATATACGTTTGATCATTATATGTTCCACTATGTTCTCTAGTTTACGTGACTGATGGAAATATCATTAACATAGTCAAAACAGGAGCCACTTCATTTTATACCAAGCATAGGATATATGCCCACATGTTAACTCAGTAGGAACTATGTGCTCTAAATTCCCTTATTAGGGAATTTTATATTACAATAGTCATTATAAACAACAATTCTGTTACATAGTAGCCAGACTTCACAACTTAGCTAAAGTTTACCTAAAAAGCTAAACTAGTCTGTAAAGTGAATGGAGCCTAGTTGTAATACCACACACCACCTAAGGACAGGTGTGGCACTGTTTTTTTTTTTTTTTTATAATAATAATTTTAAAAAATTCTCATCAAGGACAACCCCTTTAAATTATTGCATACAGTGTTTTGAAATTATTTAGCACATTCTCTTAGGAATACAATATACATTATTCAGAGGCCAGCATTGTTTTAAGATACTTTTGCACAATTAATTCTTTCTTCCTGGTATTTTCCTTGCTACATGCTGCTATCAATATACTACATGCCCAAGTACAGTTGAATATTGACACAGGTAACCAATGGGCTTCTATGTGCTAAATAAAGCCTACATGTTATACACCTACAGAGAAATTCCTTTAGTGCGTCATCCCATAATAAAGCTGATTATCTACCAGTTGTATCCGGGACGGAACTGTAAAATCATGTGAAATTTCTAAAGACAGGAAAAGGACTGAGCAAATAGAACACAAACATAATTTTAGTAGCAGATTCAGTGTCAACATTTTTGGGCTTTTCTTTTGAAGGTAATCTGCCTCTACAGAAGTTTAATATACTCTTCTAGGATGCGGCAATAACATAGAATAGGTAATAATAGTCTGCCCGTATCAGGTCCCACTTCATGGAATTTTATCACAGTTATAAATTACTTATAACGAGCCCAAAGTAACACCTATTGTACGTAGTTGTTGACAAGGATGTGGAAAAAATATACTTTTGGTTGTGTGAACTTACCTATGAAAAAAATTACCACAATAAAAAAATGTGTAAATTATATGCGAACAATAAATGTTAACCCTTAAATGGGCACTGTCACCAACTTTATTTTTTGATATGTTGTAGTACTTATGTACTACAACATATCTCTAATATACTTTTATAAAAAAAATTTCATTAAAAAGGTTTAATTTACATTTAAAAACCGGCTACTGAAAATGGACTGATTTTGGAGTGGCAATCAGTCCTTTTTCAGTTAGGCTGCACTCGCTCCCTGCCTGTCAATCAGACAGACGGGAGCGAGCGCATTGGCTCCCCGGCCACTGGCTGGGAGGCCACTCCTCCCGCACATCGCTGCCGCCGCCTCGTTGCCGCTGCTGTCTCTGCACGCCCGCTGCCGAACTCTGCAGTAACTGCAAGTGTAATGAGGGAACAGGGTATGCAGGGCGGGGGGGGGGGGAGGAGGGAACGGGCTAGTGCCGTAGCGGGGGGGGGGGGATGGGCTAGCAAAAAAAAAAATAGGATGGTGGGAGCTACCCTTTAAGGACCCAGCCCATTTTCACCTTAAGGACCAAAGCATTTTTGCACATCTGACCACTGTCACTTTAAGCATTAATAACTCTGAGTTGCTTTTACTTATGAAATTGATTCAGAGATTGTGTTTTCGTGACATATTCTACTTTAATATAGTGGTAAATTTTCGTCAATACTTTCATCATTTCTTGGTGAAAAATTCAAAAATTTCATGAAAAAATAGAAAATTTTGCATTTTTCAAACTTTGAAGCTCTCTGCTTGTAAGGAAAATAGACATACCAAATAAATTATATATTGATTCACATATACAATATGTCTACTTTATGTCTGCATCATAAAGTTGACATGTTTTTACTTTTGGAAAACATCAGAGGGCTTTAAAGTTCAGCAGCAATTTTCAAATTTTTCATAAAATCTTCTAAATCGGAATTTTTCAGGGACCAGTTCAGTTTTGAATTTGATTTGAGGGGCCTTCATATTAGAATTACCCCAAAAACGACTCCATTATATAAATGGCACCCCTCAAAGTATACAAAATGACAATCAGAAAGTTTTTTTTAACCCTTTAGGTGTTTCACAGGAATAGCAGCAAACCTCCATTATTTACACTAACATGTTCTTGTAGACCCAGTTTTTGAATATTTGCTAGGGGTAAAAGGATAAAAATCCCCCCAAAATGTGTAATCCAATTTCTCTTGAGTAAGGAAATACCTCATATGTGAACATAAAGTGCTCTGTGGGCGCACTAGAAGGCTCAGAAGGGAACGAGCGACAATGGGATTTTGGAGAGTGAATTTTGCTGAAATGGTTTTTGGGGGGCATGTTACATTTAGGAAGCCCCTATGGTACCATTAGAGCAAAAAAAAAAAAAAAACACATGGCATACTATTTTGGAAACTACACCCCTCATGGCACTTAACAAGGGGTACAGTGAGCCTTAACACCCCACAGCTGTTTGATGACTTTTCGGTAAAGTCGGATTTGTAAATGAAATTTTTTATTCTCACTAAAATGCACCCCCCCCACCTGGAATGTAATAAAGGGTGCAGTGAGTATTTACACCCCACTGGCTTTTGACAGATCTTTGGAACAGTGGGCTGTACAAATGAAAAATTAAATTTTTCATTTTCAAGGACCATTGTTCAAAAAATCTGTCAGACAACTGTGGGGCGTAAATGCTCACTGCACCCCTTGTTACATTCCTTGAGGGGTGTAATTTCCAAAATAGGGTCACATGTGGGGGGTTCAACTGTTCTAGCACCATGGGGCTTTGTAAACGCTCATAGCCTTCAATTCCAGACACATTTTCTCTCCAAAAGCCCAATGGCACTCCTTCTCTTCTGAGCATTGTAGTTCGCCCGCAGAACACTTTATATCCACACATGGGGTATTTATATACTCAGAAGGAATGGCGTTACAAATTTTGGGGAGCTTTTTACCTATTACCCCTTGTGAAAATGAAAAATTTGGGATAACACCAGCATTTTAGTGACATTTTTTTTTAATTTTCACATCCAACTTTAATGAAAATTCTTCAAACATCCAGGGGTTTGCAAGGGGTGCCTGTTGAATGATTTCAGCAGGCATCCCGGTCCATTCCCCGCCAGGTGCGTGGCGGGGACCAGAATTCCCACAGGCATATAGGTACGCCCTGGGTCCTTAAATCCCAGGACGTCAGGGCGTATCTGTACGCCCTGGGTCCTTAATGGGTTAAAGGGATTTCAGTGAAAGTGTGAGTGTGTGTTTTTTTAATTTAATAAAAAGTTTAAAACTTTTCTAAATCCATTATCGATAGTTTTCAAAATCTCTGATTACAGTCATTTAATAGAAATCTTCTTTGGATAAAAATCTGTAATGGTCATGTGACGGACACTCAAGTACACAGCTTATTACAAGACACAACTCTGATAACTGTAATGTTAATATACTCAGCTGAGTACCTGTGTGTCCATTACATGACAAAGACAGATTATTTGGGTGTAAACAATGAAAAATTCTATTGAATGACAGCAAGCAGGGATCGATGAGGGAGGCATTGATAAAATGTAAAAAAATTGGGAAAATGCGGCTCACCCCCGATCCCGACGAGTGTCAGTCCTGCTACTCCCTGAACAAGTATCAAATGTAAATCAAATATAACAACTCAGGACGTCTCCTCTCGGCACCTAGAGGTGCCTAGAGGAATTGTCCTGAGTTGCTAAAATTGATAAAATGTACATAAAGCAGAATACTGCTTTAAAGGGGTACTCCACTGTTAGACATCTTATCCCCTATCCAAAGGATGTTTCTCAGAGGCTGATGACGGGCGGTACAGGGGACACAAAATATTATTGATCATCTTGCTGTTAGCAGAACATTACAGCGAATCTTCCAAGTAAAACAATAGAATATATTAAATGTGAATTACAGTTTCAGCAAAATATGTTAATCTTTCTATTATATAAAGTCAGTTCCCATATACTTTTTCTATGAATGCCTTCTGGGTTCCAAGATCTCTGCTTGATATCATTTAGGAGGAACTTTCCTTACAGTGGATAAAATTTGTCCTGGTCATGTGACAGGTACACAGCTCTCATAACTGGACTGTATTTGTAACAAGCCGCACGCCTCTATGTCCATCACATGATCAGAACAGGTTTCTATTGTCTGCCAGTAAACATTGAGGGAGCCAAAATGTATGTTGATTCTCTATGCCTATTGCTTATTTCCAAGCCTCCACATTTATTTATTTCATTAATATTCAAATCTTGATTTTCTTTATATGTATATTATACACAGAAATGTCAAG
The DNA here is from genome assembly GCF_029499605.1 of Hyla sarda. Lineage (NCBI taxonomy): Eukaryota > Metazoa > Chordata > Amphibia > Anura > Hylidae > Hyla > Hyla sarda. The sequence goes on from NC_079190.1 coordinate 86,185,837, forward strand.
AATAGTGTTGAGCGGCATAGGCCATATTCGAATTCGCGAATATTCGCGAATATATGGACGAATATTCGTCATATATTCGCGAATATTCGCATATTCGAAAAATTCTCATTTTATTTTCGCATATGTGAAAATTATCGTATACCAAAATTTGTATATGCGAAAATTAGCACATGCAAAATTAACATAAGCGGAAATTCGCATATGCGAAAATTCGCATATGCAAATTTTTGTATATGCGAAAATTCGCACACCAGTCTCACACAGTAGTATTAGAGCCTTCTTTACACCACACAAGCTGGAAGCAGAGAGGGATGATCACTGTGATGTGTACTGTGAAAAAATAAAAATAAAATAAATATTCGTAATTACGAATATTTAGTGCTATATTCGCGAATATTCGCGAATATTCGCGAATATGCGATATTCGCGAATAAAATTCGCATTGCGAATATTCGCGAGCAACACTAGTCAAGAATACACTTTGTGGCATAGTTAGGACTCAACAAGTATCAATGACTTTGAAAATAGGTGTAAAAAATAAAATGCAAAATAGGAATTTATAGTTGGATTGTTGCATTAGAACTAAAATTTATATTAGTGTATAACCACTGACAATGTAGAAAATAGGAAATTGATTCACAGTAAATTGTTTTACAAAATTTTGTGATAACTTATTAGGTTTTTACCTACAGCCCAACATAAAGCGACACGTGGTATCATGCCATGTTGTAGTAGTGGCAAACTATAGCTATTATTTATCTTTGCTACATACTGTATGTATACTGTACATGTTTCAAACGCTTTCACTTCTATTAATATTCTACATACACATCCTCTTTATTCATCTGTATAAATACTTTTATCTATTAATGCTTTTACTCACCTTAGCGGCATCTGTATATGTTTTGTGTATCATTACTTCTATGCAGCTTGGCTATAATAGTGTTTTATTTACTATTTATTATAGTTTTTTATAATGTTACTTATTCATACCTTATTTGTTTGATCTTTATTTCTTGAAAACAATCGCTTCTTTTTACACTGTTATAAAAGATACATTTATATTAACAATAATAAAAGTGTTCTATTCGTACGCTCTAAATAGTGTATAGGCTATTAATATTTTCAGTGTGTAACCTGAACTTACCCATAAACATCTGAAGAGTTTTTGTCGCTTAAACTTCAAAAGTTCAATGGGTAAAGCAGCAAAGCAAAATACAGGAGGGAGGAAAAGGTTAAATTACAAATCCCCCTCCTTCGCCTCACTCCCTTGCTTTACCCACAGAGGGCACTAGGACCCTGCAGGCCTCTACTATAGGCTGTGTTACGTCAGAGGGCTGGACAGAACTGCCAGTCTCCTGTGTCCCATCTCCCTGTACCTTAAAGGAAAAATGCTGCTGTCTGTCCCTCCAAGGGCAGGGATCGCCTCTTTCAGCTATACCAGGAGCCATAAGAAGGTAACCTAGTTGACCATACTTGTCTTCTGCTCGCACACTACCTGCGTACTCTCACATTTACTAGCAGGCCTATGCCAGATCTTTAAAATGGTTCACAAATGATTTGTCTGGGAATCAGTTTACCCTTGTAGAAGGCGGAGGGGGACTTATTGGTGTATAGTGCACTTATATGTGTAGGTGCCTATGAGACTCATCAGTGTATATATGTGTATGGGGGCTGAGCAGGAAGTAGACGCTATTGCCTTTATTTCTGTCTTAGCTTTGGTTACAATACAGCAAAACAATGACAAATAGTACAAGAGGATTATACTGTCAGCCCTGGGTGTCATCATGTGTCACGGGGCTGCCTGGATTGTGTGCCTTGTGGTTTGTGTTGTGTGCTTATGTAGCTGGATGATTTGGAAGTAACATTGAGAGAGGCACAGAGGAAGGGCATTCACTGGGAGAGAGAGAGAGGGAGAGAGAGAGAGAGAGAGAGAGAGAGAGGGAGAGAGGCGCACCCAGAGGCAGGCAGACAGGAAAGAGACACACAGGCTATAGAAGTACAAGACACACAGCATAGCGAGAGACACACAAGGCCAAAAAGGGTCAACACTGGGACAAAACTGAACATATACAATGTATCGTACACAACCAGCAAGAAAGAAGAATAGTGCCGACTGTTGTTGGAAAGACCACAATGCAGATTTATAACATGGTAGCCAATAGACAATACTGTATAAAGAAAGGATACAGGTACCAATGTAGTTATCTATAATACTGCACATGTGGCCAGAGAGCAGGGTCATTGCTATAGCACTAGAATCCCTATGGGCAGTTCCCCAGGATGTACTGTACAAGAAGATGCTGCCCATCATAGGTTATCATCCGTGTGGATTATTGCGTTCTCAAGGATAGTAGATTCAAGGTTATCGAGCACATCCTATATACACTGCATTCGGACAGTCTTCAGACCCATTTTATATTGCGACCTTGTTCTAAAATAAAAAAATTCAGCTCCCATGACTTTGCACTGAATACCCAATAATGTGCAAATAGAATGCTTAAAATCTTTGTTAAATTATTGAGATGAAATATACTAATATATTTCATTGACATAAGTATTCAGACCCTTTACTCAGTGCGTAGTTGAAGCCCCTTTGGCAGTGATCACAGCCTCCAGTCTTCTTGGGGATGAGGCCACAAGGTTTACAAACCTGGATTTTCTGCCATTCTGCTCTGCAGATCCTCACAAGCTGTCAGGTTAGATGAGGACTGTCGGTGGAAGCCATTGTCAGGTCTCTCCAGAGATGTTCATTTGGTTTCAGGGCTCTGTCTGGGCCACTCAAGGACATTCACAGAGTTGTCCCTAAGCCGCTCTTGTGTTGTTTTGTCTGTGTGCTTAGGGCCTTTGGTTTGTTGGAAGGTGAACCTTTGGCCCAGTTTTAAGTCCAGTCTAAGTCACTCAGGATCAGGTTTTCATTAAGAATATTTCTGTATGTTCCTCCATTCTGCTTTTCCAAAGCCCTGACCAGTCTCCCTGTCCAAGCCACTGAAATATACCCCCACAGCATGACGCCATTCACTGTAGGGATGGTACTGGGTGGATGATGAGCAGAGCTTTGTTTTATCCAGAAATGACACTTATAATTGAGGCCAAAAAAGTTCAAACTTGGTTTCATTAAACCAGAGAATCTTGTTTCTCACAGTCTGAGAGTCCTTTAGGTGCTTTTCTTTACATATTGCAGGCAGTCTTTCATGTGTATCTTACTGAGGAGAGGCTTCATTCTATCCATTATCCCATAAAGCCCAGATTGGTAAAGTGTTGCAGTGATCATTGACCTCCTGGAAGTTTCTACCATCTGCCAGAGTGATTATTGGATTCTTCGGTACCTCTATTATAATGGTCCTTAGTTTGGATGGGTGACCAGCTCTAGGAAGAGTCCTGGTTTTTCCAAACTTCTTCTTCCATTTAAAAGTTATGGAGGTTGCTGTGCTCTCGGGAACTTTCAATTTTCTGTACCCTTCTCCAGATCTGTGCCTTCACACAATGCACTTTTTTCCCCACTTTATAGTTTTTGCTTTCATATACATTGTCAGCAGTAAGACCTTATATAGGGTGTAATGACTTTCTGAATGTATTATATATGTATGTATATGTGTATATAAACATACTTGACCATGTATTTTATGCAACTATAACACTAATTATTATTAGTAGTAGTATTTTTCATAGCTATGATATATATATATATGTATACGGTATATATATATATATTATTATTATTACAGACATGTAGGCTTTAATAGACCAAACATAACAAACATAGTCTAGTTGTGGCTATGTTTGGTTTGCTTCATGCCAGTAAACTTTTTTTGAGGGAAGAAAAGCAGTAAATCTCATAGGGCACACTGTGTATTTGAAATACAGCTAAAATATGCACATTTTTTTCTGCAGAGTGTGAATGTAGTTATGTAAAAACCTACTCACTGGCATTGTCCTGTAAATCTGTTGTAAGGTTTTGCTCAAATGTTACACCCAAAGTTTACAATAACTATGTCTAAAATTGGCAAGTTCAGCATTGGTGCCGAGGGCAGCATGAAGTGTAAATATGGCCTTGCTTTACAGCATCTCATTTAGGACACTTTCACATGACAGTATTTCGGTCTGTATTTTGCATCAGTATTAGTAAGCCCAAAAGGTTCTACGCCTAGTTTTGGTTTACAAATGCTGATGCAAAATATGGACCAAAAAAACTGCTATGTGATAGGGAGCCAATACTTTATAATGATTGTAATAATGTGAAATGTGAAAATAGCATGCATACCACGATTGTACTATGTGGGGTATATGCTTATGCCCAATATAGTCCAACAAAAGTCATATCAGAAATATCTATGCCAGAATGGAACATTTTGGTTATAAAACTTGATAAAGCTCTGTATAATTTAATTGACTATTATTGAATTGTATGTGGTTTTTATAACAATATTTTATTTGAAGACTAAGGAATTAGGATTGACAGGAACCTATGGCTTCTTATTTAGTATGTATGATTCACAATATTTGCAATTTAGCTTTTTCTCTTATAGTAACATTTGATTCTGTATTAGAGGCCTTTCATACTGCTGCTGGGCTCTGCCTTTTTGAGGGGGGTCCATTTGGTGCCAAAGAACAGTGTAAACCTAGCCCTAAAATGTCAGAAATACTCCCTGTACAAGAAAGAGTGGTTTTAAAAATAAGCCTACAAGAATATGTAGAAACCCATGTCCCTGCCAGGTACAACAAGCAGAATGCAGGCACCACTCTTACCAGCCAGTATCCTGTAAATGGAGCTTCCAAAATTTACAGCCACTGGAATAACTCTATTCTTCTTCCCAGAATCCCCCCTTCTTATGAGTCTGATAATATTACTATGTCGAGGAAATAATTCCATTACCTAATACACTGAATAATTCAGCCTTATGTCAAAGCCTCAATATTTTGGGGTACATTCCCATGATAACAGTGTTTTGCAACCAATGTGCCTACAGCTTTTGCAAAACTGCAACTCCCAGCATGCTGCGCTGGCTCCAGGTTATGTTTTGAATTTGGGCCACAGTGATGTCCTTATGTACCTCATCCTTGGTTTGTCCAGCACAGGCACCCCAAACCCAATCATCCATCGTGCCTTCCCAGGTTTCCCCAGTGCTTATGTTGTAGGATACTTGGTGTATTGTATCAGATACTCCTATCACTAATGCATTTTCCTGTCTATTTCAATGATAAACAAGTGTTCTAGACTGACAAGACAAATAGTACGTTGAGATGAACAGCAGCAGAGTGTCATTTTACACTGGGGAATACCACAATTTGCAGTTGGATTAAGTCAACTTAATATGATATGTTTTGTATAGTTAAAGGTTGAGCTGCAATGTAGCTGTTGTTGAGTAACCCTTGGTATACTGCATGTTATATTGGAACAGGGCTGACATTTCAACTAAATGACATATTAATGTCACAGGATGGATGAGAGAGCCTACTGGGATGCCAGCGTAGTGTTATGTGCTGGAAAGAAGACACACAGTCATGTCATTCTACAGATTACTGGGAAAATCCCTTATTTTATACAAGATCCAGTTTATTAGAATAAGATGAAAGTCTTCATATTTTTTTTCTCAGGAAACCATGTGTTCTTCCCTATAAACCACAATGAGGGATTATTATCTGATTCATAAAACCTTTGGCAAGGTTGTGGAATGACGTATAAGAAATATCTATGACTTTGTTCCTGTGTTGGTAGTTATATCATCTTGTCCAGCCTCCGTAGTGTTTCTAAGTTGTCTATTTACTCCATATTTGGCCATAAACTCATGTTCCCTTTGCTTACTAACACTAGGTTCTGATAGGTCAGTTCTTCTCTAACTTCATAACAACCGTCTGCCACCACATTAAAGGGGTATTCCAATATGAGGTAAAAATGCCGCCAATACATAGCATAGAATTGCTTGCCTATTTGCCCCAATTCTAAAAACTAACAAAAGTCTGGAAATCTTATGTTTCCTGGTTGAGCAGTTGATTAATACCACAATTCCCAGAAGGCATTGCTTTCTTTCAGCTCTTTATCACAGTCCTTCTACCTTATCTACTCCCGTCCCACAGCACTTATGCCAGTTCCCTGCCTAGAGCTATTGCAGAACATCTCATTTGCAGAAGACTATGGCACAATCAGTAAGGTTGCGGCACCTGCTGCATTCATTCCCTGTCTGCTTCTCTGACTTACATTTGGCTGTGTAAACATAGCCTTAACCTGAGTGGATTTAACAACGCTTGCTTTCTTTTGTTTGTGAGTATCAAGAAAGTATACAGCATATATACACATGTACTTTAATAAGTGTTCATTGTAAAAAGCTGAGTTTTAATATAATTTGTATTAACCTATCTGCCATTGTGTGGGAAAATAGTTGTATTTCAGAGGCTAAAGTGAAAACCTGAAATGATTATTACCTTTTTGTCCCATAAAAACCTTTATCTGTAATATCTACCATAGCAGGCATATTATGAATGACTGTAGAGCTTACTTCCAGTGCTTCACTTTTCCTTCTCTAGCACTGTCTTTAGTTACACATGAGCAGTGACAGGGAGCGAAGTTGTCACTCCAACCACTGCACCCTGTCACAGCTCCTGTAAAAATATGACAGAGTTCATAGGGTTCAGAAGAACAGAATACAAATGACAAACGTGCGTACATACATGGCATATAGAGCACTCCGATGGGCAGTAAACAACTCGTTTTCATTCATATCAGAGTCTTTAGGCTTTTTATAGACATATTAGATTTGTAATTATTTCAAGATTTCAGGCCAAAGTTTTAAGAAGCTGCATTCTTAAAAACTGAAATGTTGTGCTGACGCACCCTCCAACAACTTTGACATAGGCAAATAGGTAAAGATTTATCCTTTAAAGACTGGGGGGAGGAGGAGCCAACAGGGACCGTCCCACTGTGCCCTGTTTATGCCTCATGTTTATGATTTCTTTGAAACACTACCGAATCATATATGACCGTAATAAAGAAGTATTTACCTGTTTCATGCTATCTGTGGTTTGGACATCATAAAATCTGGTGACAGGGTTCCAGTAAGGTAGCTATATACATCAGATAGAAATAGACTGCCTGAATAATCATTGAATGAATGAATAACTGTACGGGGAACAATGGTTTCACAGATTCAGCTAGACCCATTTGGCCATTACAGTCATTTAATCTGACTGTACCATGATCAGTGACACCGGGTGAAGGACAAAAATCTTTTAGGGAAAAATTTCAGACCAGAAAATTTCAGACTACGGTCTGTTATTGGTCACCTAAAATTATCATTGTTACAATTTTGGTAAATTTCACCCGATGAGCTTAATGGTGGAAAGTTTTCATCAACTTGCATTGGTACCTTTAAAGGTGTTGAATTGTATCTATATAAACATTACCTCTGAATAAAGTAGCCCGGTCTGCCCCCTAGTAGTGTGAAATCACAGAACAATGTGAACCACCAATAAACAGCTGAATACCACCCCATCAATGATCTTCATGTACACAAACCCTTGTCTCTCTAAGGCTATGTTCACATGGCCAATAATGTTCGGACTGCCCACCTGGGCGGACATTTCGCACAGTTACTTGATTCGGCGGCACTAGGACCACTCAGAAATGCGCTGTCTCCATAGACGGCAATGCATTTCTGACCAGAATCAGCAGAAACACTGAACCGTTCAATGTTTCTGCCGACGCCGGAATCGGAATTTCTGCAGCGGAAGCATCTGCTGTGGAAATTCCGCCATGTGCATAGTGCAGCAGAATCCCATTCCTGCGGAACTCCGCTGTGTGAACATAGCCTCAGGCTGTCTTACACCCAGGCAAACAGGGGTAAAAAGAACTTGACTCACAGACAATGATAAACCCCTCCCTGCTCTGTGTCTGCAGAAGGAAAGCCCTTTGGAGCCATCGCTCTGCAGTGAAAAAAAGGGAAGATGTTGTTTTGATTAATAGTGGCTTTATTATTTCATAAAATGCACAATAGAGTATAATAGGTTCGTGTTTCATTTAATCCGCTTTATTTTAATATTATCCAGTTACAGAAAACCTTCAACAAATCATTGGAATCTATCACATGTTAACAGTGGTGGTGCATACTATAAATTACAAGATCTTGCTTAATAGTAAAAGGATCTACAAGGGATCCATCATCTCCCAGCATAGAAGTACAAAAAAATCTCAAATAAAACAATTTGATAAGGGGAGGTGCCTAAAACTTAACTTTGAAATACTATATAAAATTCACCAAAAGAATCCAGTGCTCAAACTGACCATCACCAACTCAAAAAGTGACCAATGGATCGAGGACCTAAATAAGTATACTCAATCACATATATTGCATATAAGTTCATAGAGGTTCTATCATGAACAACACTTCACAACAATACCCACAGGCAATTTTACATAAAGGTTATTGGAAGTTATATCATGAGTAACACTAAACAATATTACCCTACGCGTTTCAGCCAGTTTTGACTGGCATCCTCAGGGGCTATTTATAATTTGTAACTCAAATACTGACACATGATAGGTCATATCCTAATGTGAGAGCTTCAATTTAGTTTGAATGCTCCAAAAGCCTCTCATTATTTACTATGTTTATAGATAAAGATATATGGTCAACAACAAAGGGGTGCATATAGGGTGCTTTATCCCCTCTGATCACCCCCAGACAGTTCCAGCAACGGTACCTGTAAAAAAAGTTACCTGTAAAAATAAAAACACCCTTTCCCTATTTGTCCTTGGTGTACCTGTAAAAAAAAGGCCACTGCACACCATGCCGCTAAGTAACTACTCACAGTTGCGTAGTCGGTCCTGACGTCTCCACGATCGGAGCGCTTACCCGCAGTGGCGAGGAGCTGTATAGTGTTTACGGCTTCACAGGCTCATCCTGTTGCCGGAGCACCACGTCACTGGGCTATGCCCCGCTGTGACTCTACAGTGGGCATAGTAACTATCCACTGCGTGGTGTCTCAGTACCGGCCGGATTTGCAAATAAACTAGTGTTTATGGCTATCATTAATATTATCTTGTACTAAATAACAGTGAAGTAGAATGACTGCAGAGTGGGTAACATATGGATTTGCAGAGAATAATTACAGAATGGGTCCCATATGTTTACTGAATGGGTCACATATGTTTAAGTTATATCATATCAACCTTGATATGATTGGCAGGGAGTATAAAGCTTTAGAAAAAATGTTGCTAGTAAAGGTTAAATGTTATTAAATAAGGAAGGGGTTACAGTGGGCAGGATATTCGTTTATCCATAGAGATTTGGGGATGGTGTTCAGTGGCCTTTTTGTGGTGCATACTCCTACCACTTCCTAGAATGAAGCTGATAAAAATGTGGTGGCCCAGTACGGGAGTTGTGCCCCCGTAACCTTGCTGCCCTGTCAGGCAGTCTCCTCACAGTGTCCCCTTATGTATATATTGTTTGACATGTGTTATACTGTATAATGCATATAGAAAGTGTTATAACTTTTAGAGAGGTTATCATGTGATCACCAGTTGTCATGTGCGTGTAACCCAGGGACTTAAGGGTGACCTATGGGACCCCACCAGAGTCTCCCCTATAAAAGCCCTGTGAAGAGTCTATTCACTCTTTCTGCTGAGTTGCAGTGCAGTCAAGTCCTAGAGTGTGTCTGGAGTCCATAGGAGGCCTCAAGTCAGTCCAGCCGCCACAATTCTACAAGTAAGCTTCAACCACAGCATTGTCAGTCTCAAGTCAAGTCAGTCACAGGCATCTATTGTCAAGTCAGAGTGGCCTGCACTAAAATTGTCCAAATCTACTGCAAGTCCTTAAGGTCTCTGATGTCACTGGTCACCTCCGTGGGCCTGGCTGAACTGTATAGACTGTACCATCTTTCACTCAGTAAAGCTACCGTTGTCCGTAACTTGGCATCAGAGTCATATTGCCCCCGTGCATAGCCCAGGATCCAGCGGTATAACTTCGGGTGGTATTGAGGATAAACCATGCCCTGGCATCACGAATACAAGGGCTTAATGCCGTCTGCCCCTAGGGTAATTCCATCTACCCTGCATCTCACACCCTCTACCACAAAAAGCTTTAGCATCTGTAGGCTATTCTCTACTTTACCTTAGAGAGCTGAAATTGGTGCAAAGATTTGCTTTATATCTATATTATCTTCGGTATTTTAAGTAAAGAGGGGCCAGAGTGATTCATCAGCTTTCTTCTAGCAATGTACACTCCAGACATGTTGTCTCACCAGAGACTCCATTTCTCATTCCCAGGAACCATCAACAACAATGGCCCTCATTTACTAAGCTAAAACCCACTAGTTTTTGTCGTTTTTTTCCAAGTTATTTTCGTGCACAGTGTCTGAGACTGTCTCAGACACTGTGCGACAGTGTGCACCAGGAAAATCCAACTAACCCAACATTGCATTGTGATAAGCCGGAAAAGAGGTGTCTGGTCTGTTGCAAAGGGGTGAGGCTGGCCCAAAAAGGGGCGTGGTTTTACAACCTGACCTATTTACTATTGAATTAACAAAAAATCTTGTGAATAAATGGCCTGATATTTCCACCTAGAAAAAGCTGGTCAGAAAATTTTCCCAACTTGTAAATCTGTGATCCCCATAGTAAATAGAGAGGAATCCTACAAGTCTGAAACAACATTTCACACAGGTAAAAACCCAACACTTTTAGTAAATGAGGCCCAATGTGGTTTGAAAATGTCATGTTACATGGTGGCCATTATAATGAATGGCCGTCCCAGTAATGCAAGTTCATCCTGTAATACATTCTTGTAATATAAGGATAAACATAAGCGGCAGCTACTGGGACCCCCCCTCCTATAATGTCCATATGCCCTTATAGGGCATATGTATAAGGGTTTATTCACAGGGCAGAATTTCCGCCTCAAATGAAAGCCCATAGACTTCTATGGGATCCCGCACTCCCATCCAACCTTCTGAAGTTCCGCCTGCAAAATTTCAGAATGTTGAATGGGAGTGCTGAATCCCATCTATGGGCTTTAATTTGAGGCAGGATTATATGGAAAGAAAAAACAGACAGTGGTGGCGCTATCCTTGTGCCGTTACCAAGAGCAACACAATAACAGTTTCCACTTTGTAAAATGCCCACGTACCTCGACGTGTTGGGCTCAGAACACAACACCTTTTTGCACATAAACAGGAGTAATTGCGTGGCAGCCAGGACCCGGTTCCGTAGATGCACAGAGTTTGCAGAGAAGACTTGGTTCCGTTGGAAGGCTCGAACGGAGAGGTAAAAACGGGTTTTCCTAAGGGCGCACACCTCTACGGTAGGTTAAAACCGCGGACATCAATAGTAAAATAATAAAACGGCTTTTATGACATATAGACGACGCGTTTCGAGAGCGCAGCTCTCTTTATCAAGTCTTGTAACAGTATATAAGTATCCATGCTTTATATATGCTTGATACAATTTGAAAAAAACAGGGAGTTGACTGATGTAGTGATTCAATATCCTATTCACATTGATTGAGGAGCAGGTGATCAGATAGTGTTCTGGGTGCATTTCTTAAAATTATATATATGAGAATTATTGCTGGAAATAACGATTGTGCAACATATTAAAACCTGGAGCATAGATATGATTTATATTTTATATAAAACACTTTTTTATTTTTTAAACTACTAGGAGAGTGCTGGTGGTGCAGTAAGTAAAGTTCTTTACTTTATGCCACTACATACCTGAAGGTTTGGAGTTCGAGTCTGACCAGTGTCTTACTACGTGTTTGGTTACTATTTTTATTGTCATTTTTTACTATGGTGGAATAAAAGGACCCTTTTTAAAAATAAAAATAAAAACTCAGACATTGTTTACATTTGGCTATTCCATTATTTGATTAAAATTGGATTAAATTAGACTCGTGTTGGTTGATACATTTATGGAATAAATGATACAATGTGAATAATACCTCTCCGTTCGAGCCTTCCAACGGAACCAAGTCTTCTCTTTATTTTGAGGTGGAATTCTGCAAGCAGAAATTCCGCTGTGTGAATAGACCTCAATGGTTGTGTTCATGTCTTCATTTTATCCAATATTTAGAATGACCCACAGCACCTCTATACTGATGATTCTGTAGAGCTGACATATTTAGACAGTAATCATATATTAAATTGCATCTGTCACGTACTATACACTTGTATAGAGTGGTTAGAGTGCTTTATGTCCATAAAAAAGGTTTGCAAGGCATGTTGTATTGTTGGCGAGGCAGGCTGCTTATGTCTCTCCTATTACTTCTCTAAATTGACACACAGGGCTCGCCTGCCTGCGGCTATCTGTGTGGTTGTCCTGCGCATGTGCAGTTAATGTGTATTATGAATGAGATTCAGCACCTCTCTGACTCACTGCTCGTGCATCATGATAGCTCGCTAGCTCCCTGCCTCTAGTGACAGCTCTGTCTTCACTGACAGCCCATATAAGGGACAACTACAAAGGCCGCCATGGGCAGACAAGCCCTGTGTGTCAATCAAGTGGAGAAGCAGTCGCGACTTAAAGAGGTACTCCTGCCCTAAGACATCTTATCCCCTAAGGATAGGGGATAAGATGTCTGACAACGGGGGTCCCGCCGCTAGGGACCCCCTCAATCTTGCATTCAGTACCCACCTCGGAGAGCTGCACGCCGCGCTGCCAGCTCAGAATCTGCCGTGTGACAACCACAGGGCCAGGGTATCGTGATGTCACAACTCCGCCCCCGTGTGATGTCACGCCCTGCCCCTGCTGTGCAAGTCTATGGGAGTGGGCATGACGGCCGGAGTACCCCTTTAAGCAGAGAGTGGTGTGGCCCCGGAGTTTAGTGGATCCTGATCCCTACCTCTCCGACACTCCTGGACGTCTTGATAGATGTAAAGCCCTCTAAACACTAAACAAAGGTATGCCTGGATAATACTTGTGATGCCCTTCTCCAATAGGCAGCCAGAATAGAGTTATGTGACTGATACACTTTAACCTGCAGTCATCACCAGCTATCCTGTGCTATGCAGAAATGACCACAAGTAAAAATTCACTAGGAACCAGCACCAGCTACATTTCAAGAGGTCAGTGCTTCCGTATTACCCGTATTTTTCGCCCTATAGGACGCATCGGCATATAAGACGCACCCAATTTATAGGTGCCAAATCTAAAAAAAATAAAGATTCTGAACCCAACAGTGGTCTTCAACCTGCAGACCTCCAGATGTTGCAAAACTACAACTCCCAGCATGCCCGGACAGCCATTGGCTGTCCGGGCATGCTGGGAGTTGTAGTTTTGCAACATCTGGAGGTCCGCAGGTTGAAGACCACTGGTATAGGAGGTAGTACTCACGTGTCCCCGCCGCTCCGGACCTGTCACCGGTGCCCTGGATGTCGCTCCATCGCTGTCGTCGCGTCCCCGTGGTGTCCCCGACGCTCCGGACTTCTTCTTCCAAGGGATTCACACTCTCCGTCGCCGTCATCACGTCGCCGTCATCACGCCGCTATGCACGCCGCTCCTATTGGATGACGGGGTTCGCGACGACGTGATGACATCGAAGGAGAGCGCAGGGGATCCTGGCATGGAGAAGACACCGAGGAGGCAGGTAAGGTCCATTCCGGTGTCCTGTAAGCTGTTCGGGACGACGCGATTTCACCGCGGCGGTCCCGAACAGCCCGACTGAGCAGCCGGGTTAGTGTTTTTTCCGCTTCAGACGCGGCAGTCAGCTTTGATCGCCGAGTCTGAAGGGTTAATACGGGCATCACCGCGATCGGTGATGTCCTGTATTAGCGGCGGGTCCCGGCCATTGATGGCCGCAGGTATTGGCCGTATAAGACGCACCAACATTCCCCCCCCCCCCCCCCCCCAGTTTTGGGGAAGAAAAAGTGCGTCTTATACGGCGAAAAATACGGTATGTACCTGAATAGTCAATTTAAATCTTGCTATGTATATCTTAGGCCCCATTCACACTACCGTTGTTACACAGTAGTGTAATGGCCGTCGGGCGAATAACGGGAGAAAAAAATACTGCTTGCGCCATCTTTTTCTTTTTGACTATAATGGGGTCCATTGGGACCCGCTGTTGCCCGTTGTGCCCCATTAAAATGACATCCGTCAAACTAAAAAAAAAAAGGAGAGTTTGACGTCCTTTCTCGATGGGGCACAATGGCAGTGTGAAAGAAGCCTTATTTGTAAATAACACTGAAATACTACATACTTACTACATACTCTACCACATATGTTAGAACTAGGCTACATGTCATATTTGCAGCATGGATGGAAACGCTTTGTGACTTAGCACATCATCTGTAAAAGTTTGCGCAGTCATCTATGTCTGACTTGGTGAATGCACTAGTAGCTAAAATAAATGATCGTATACAATAGAATGCAAAAGAAATTCTTAACCCCACCTTTACTTTTATTAGCAAAAAAACTAAACACATTTTTGCTTGTGTGGCAAAATAGGGTATTGCTTTCCAATTACTCTTCTACTTTGCATATTTTGTTCCCAGCGGAGCATTGCATAGCTTATAAGTCTCCACAAGTCACATTGGTGCTTTCCTCAAGGAGAAACTTAACCCCCTCAATGACAAATACCTCCTGAAAAGAGGCAGTGTTAAGGAATGTGCCATACATTACCTTAGAATAACACAATGTACAGATACAATGTGCAATAATTTTGCATGTATGCATATAAAATTATTTTGCAGCCTGACCATGTTCGGTTACACGAAGGAGGCAATCGGGGACATTTATCATTGTTGCTTTGGTAAGCGAGTTCTGTAGTCATGTTTTTTTGGGGGCTGTGGATTTGCTTATGTGTGACATATTTATCATACTATCACAGGGGGTTGATAAATTTGGGTCAAATAAGCAAAAATACAATAAATCACATTTGAATACAATTTTTTAGCACACATAAGCAAAAAACCAATAAATGACTTCGGAACACCAATTTGTAACCCCACCTCAAGTCGCAGCTATTAAAAAAAGCTGCTATATAGAGATATGTATACATACATATACTCACCTGTCCCCGCCGCTCCGGACGGCGTCCTCATCGCTCCCGATGCTGTCCCAGGGGCTCCCGATGCTGTCCCAGGGGCTCCCGATGTTGTCCCGCTGCTCCGGCGTCTTCTTCGGGATCCTCCAGCTTCTTCCCCATCTTCCCCAGGGTCCGGGCCTTGCTTTTTGGTGACGTTATTACGTTGCAGCGCCGGCACGGCGTGTGTAGCGACGTAATAACGACGCCGGAAAGCGAGGCCCGGAGCCTGGAGGAGATGCAAAAGACGCTGGAGGATCCCGAAATGGACCCGGAGCAGCGGGGATAGGTAAGTGAACCTGTCCGGGATGTTTAAACTGCTATCCGACAGCAGCTTAAGCATTTTGGGCTGTCGGATAGCAGTTAATGCGATGGCCCGACATATAAAAGCATCGTATGTCGATGCTGACATCGACATGCGACGGCCTCTGAGAGGCCATCGTATGTCGATTTGATCATATGTCGGGGCCATCACATGTCGGGGGGTTACTGTATATATATATATATATATATATATATATATATATGTGTATGTATCTAAATGTACTTTTTTTCTTTCTCATTTCAGCTCCTTGTATCCTGTGGACTACTTCAGATTCAGAGTACGATGACCAGCGTTTTTTTGTTTATTATTAATAAAATGGTTGACATGGGCTAATGGGGGGGGGGGGTTAAATAAAAGTTTTATAAATTATTATTTTTTTTTTTAGTTTACAAGCTTAGTAGTGGAAGCCGTCTTATAGACGAAGTCCACTCTAATAAGCCAGGGCTTAGCGTTTGCCACAAAAACAGCTAGCGCTAATCCCCAGTTATTACCCTGGTACCCACCGCCACAGGGGTGCTGGGAAGAGCTGGTACCAACAGGCCCAGAGAGTAAAAAATGGCGCTCCTGGGCCTAGGCGGTAACAGGCTGGTATTATTTAGACTGGGGTGGGCCAGTAACAATGGTCCTTGCCCAACCTGGTAACGTCAGGCTGTTGCTGCTTGGTTGTTGCTGCTTGACTGAGAATGTGGGAACCCCACACGTTTTTTGCATAAATAATTATTTAAAAAAAAAAACCGCATAGGGTTTCCCCTATTTTTCATCTCTATTTTTAATATACCAACCAAACAGCACCAGCCTGACGTTACCAGGGTGGGCGAGGACCATTGTTACTGGCCCTCCCCAGCCTAAATAACGCAAGCCTGTTACCGCCTAGGCCAGCCCATTTTTGAGCACCATTTTTGACGCTTTGGGCCTGTTGGTACCGGCTATTCCCGGCACCCCTGTGGGGGTGGGTAATGAGGTAATAATTGGGGGTTAGCGCTAGCTGTTATTGTGGCTAATGCTAAGCCCTGGCTTAGTAATGGACTCCGTCTGTAAGACCGCTTCCACCACTAAGCCTGTCAAGTAAATAGAAAAAAAAACACAACACATTTAGAAAAACTTTTATTCCGAAAAAACACTCCCCCACAAGCCCTCGTCAACCACTTTATTAACATTAAAAAAAAAAACGATGGTCATCGACGTAGTCCACCAAATCCGATGTAGTCCACAGAATACACGGATCTGAAATAAGAAAAAAAAAACACGGAAAATAGGTTAGTACATTTATTATTGCCCGCCCCCACATTTCCCACCCACGATGCATGACTACAACTCCCAGCATGTCCTCACTGTAAGGGCATGCTGAGAGTTCTAGTCATGCGAAGACAGGCTGATGGGAGATGTGCAGGCGGGTGACCAGCAAGCTCACAGTGACCACCACCTGGACAGCAGCAGCTTGCGTCACTGAGGGATCACGTGTTGGTGCCTGTTGGGCCTGCCAAACCTCCTCCTCAGCAGGAGTAGGCCGAGTCACTTTAATTGGTGCCCGTTGGTTAGGTCAAACCTCCTCGACCACAAAAGTAGGCCTCAGCACATCTGTAGAGGACCCTTGATGCAAATACTTGGGGTCCATAGCAGGTGTCTCAGGATACCATTCCTCTTGGATGATCTTCCCCTTGATGCTTGGTGGTAGGAGACCAAAGGGATCTGAGTCCCAATCTTCAGAGGGGAAATAGGCGAACGGGATTTACGTAGGATTCTTGGGCCTGGTGATGGCTGCTGTCCATTCCCCTCAAAGGCTCTGTACAGGGGTGTATTCCACAATCTCCCTGCTCTCTAGGAAGTGTAGAGGTGGAAGGAGGTAGTCTCTCTTCACCGCTCTCCTGTTGACCAGTATAGTACCACCATGGTGGCAGTCCATTAACGTGCCATACCTCCTCACTCTGTCAAACTTGACAGCAGTAGCTCTTTGCCATTCTAGGGGAGGCTCCCCCTCTCTGGGTTGTTCTAGCCTGCGGATATATAGGGCCTCGAGGCTCTTGGTGTCCTGTTGCTGGATTTGACGTACTTCATACGGCATAACTTTAGGGCCATACTACCTTCTCCTCTGCTCCCTTAACTCCTCCATTATGGCAGACACTTCGGCCTCAAGTTTGGCCCTTTCGGCCTGGGACAGGAGGATGTGATTTCCCAGGCAGTCCCTTGGGTAGCGGTGGTGACTAGGGCCGTGCTGTGGGCTGCCGGACCAGGGGCACTGGTTCTGGACTGGGAGTAGATGGCCAGGGTACTCACTTCCGACTCCTCCGTGTAGATCTCTGCCCAGGATCCCCAGGTCCGGTGGTGTGGTGACAGCCTCACCAGCGACGGCTCTTTTGATGACTTCGGCGTACCTTCTGCCAGGTTGCAGGCCACTCTCCATCGTCCTCGTTCAGCAGGACTTAATGGCAGGCCTCCTCGGCCCCGATGGAGATCTCCTGGAACATATGTGCCGAGGCGACTCTCCAGGTCTCTGGCACCATCTTGGGACTCTCTGCATGGGTAATCTGCTGCGCATCTGCCATCTTCTTGCTCTCACCAGGAGCTTCCGCAAGACTGAAGAGGCCGAGCTCCGCTCCGCTTCTTATACTGGTCTCCAGCAAAATGGCTGCCGGCCGGAACTACATCAGCATGGCCAGGGACTGGCAGTGACTAAGCGGTGTGTCCTCTTCTTCCGCCCCCCTGACAACAAAGGGTGGACCTTTCAAGTTCCACTTGGGACTAGGAACTATGACTTGACTTTCACACCAGGGGGCGGGACGCTGGCCATGGCGGAATCCTTTTGCGCGCTTTTCGTCCAACAGATTAACCCTTTCAGGTATGACAGCAGACATCTTGGGACGTAACATTACTTCCGTGCAAATTTTGCACATGATGTTCACAACTTCTGGGTTTTCTTCAATAACAAACGACAGTCTTTGTTTCACCTCCCCCTCTATTTCACAAGCGCCTCGGTTAACACACTTTTCATAGACAAAGTCCCGTACACTTTCTGGCGCAAACTTTGTTCGCTTCTGCATGAGATTTTCTTGCAGACAATACTGGACAAAGTTCAGACTAGGGGGGAGGACTTGCGGCAACAGGCACACACCCGTATCCTGTTCGTGATGCCAAAAGTTGTGGTAGTGGCAGGGTGTGTGGTGCAGGGCAGATGTTATTGCCCTAGGGGCAGATGGTATTAACCCCTTGTGTTCATGGCGTCAGGGCATGGTTTAGCCTTAACCACCTAAGGGTACGTTCACACGGGTGGATTACCTGCGGAATTTCCGCAGCATATTTTCTGTGGAAAATCTGCAGCGGATTTTGCTACCATTGACTTCAATGGGTAAGCAGTAAATCCACAATAGAAGCAGATTTGCAGATTTTTCTTTGGACCCATTGAAGTCAATGGTAGCAAAATCCGCTGCGGATTTTCCTCAGCAAATACGGTGCGGAAATTCCGCAGGTAATCCGCTCATTTGAACGTACCCTGATACTGAGGAAACACATTGTAACAGTTACAAAAAAAAAAACACTGTGGTACAAACTAGTGATACAGTGATAGATTTATAGATTGGGAGTTTTTGGGCTATAAAGAATAGGATAAGGGGTCATGAATCTGTATGTTTTATTCTTTCTAAAGATGGAATATAATGACAGTAATATGTTGGGGAACATAGAGTGCAGTTGGGAAGATAAACCAGTTACACATTAGATCAAAAACTGTATCTTATAGAGCAGTGGTCTCCAACCTGCGGACCTCCAGATGTTGCAAAACTACAACTCCCAGCATGCCCGGACAGCCGTTGGCTGTCCGGGCATGCTGGGAGTTGTAGTTTTGCAACATCTGGAGGTCCGCAGGTTGCAGACCACTGGTATAGAGTTTTGTGATATAGAACCAAGACAGAAAACTTCCACATACAGTGATTTTGTAGCGGCACATGCACCTTCAAGCCCTTGCAAGTGAACTGAGGGTGACAGAGGGAACAGAACACTCCAGTCACATGCCTGCCAGTAAGCGTGATTCTGCTATATAGGAAATAGATAGCACACTTCTCACATGCTCTGCATTTTCTGCCTGATGAAACGATGCAGTTTTTATAGAACAAACCTATTCTTACACATATAAAAGGTTATTTTTTGTCTGAACCAATGTCATGTTACTTTATTAGAAAGTACTGAAATAACTGATATAAATACATAAGACCAGAATCCTGCTCCCTGGCAGAATGGTGAATGAGTGGTCAGCCCTCTCGTCCTGCAGCACTCGGGTCTTGTGTTTTAAAGGGGTACTCCGGTGGAAACTTATTATTATTATTATTATTATTAACTGGTGCCAGAAAGTTATACAGATTTGTAAATGACTTCTATTAAAAAAATCTTAATCCTTCCTGTACTTATTAGCTGCTGAATGCCACAGAGGAAATTCCTTTCTTTTTGGAACAATGATGACATCACAAGCACAGTGCTCTCTGCTGACATCTCTGTCCATTTTAGCAACCGTGCATAGCAGATGTATGCTAAGGGCAGCATGGTGGCTCAGTGGTTAGCACTGCTGCCTTGCAGTGCTGGGGCCTTGGGTTCAAATCCCACTAAGGACAACAATAAATAAAGAGTTATTATTATTATAATGACGTCAGCAAAGAGCACTGTGCTCGTGATGTCATCAGAGAGAATTCCAAAAAGAAAAGAATTTCCTCTGTAGTATTCAGCAGCTAATAAGTACAGGAAGGATTAAGATTTTTTAATAGAAGTAATTTATAAATCTGTTTAACTTTCTGGCACCAGTTGATTTAAAAGAAAAAAGGTTTTCACCGGAGTACCCCTTTAAGAACTGTCCAGAGTAGGAGAAAATCTCCATGGCAAACATATGCTGCTCTGGACAATTCCTAAAATGGACAGAGATGTCAGCAGAGAGCACTGTGCTCATGATGTCAGCAGAGACCTCTGTGTTCCAAAAAGAAAAGAAGTTCCTCTGTAGTATTCAGCAGCTAATAAGTAATGGAAGGATTAAGATTTTTTAACAGAAGTCATTTACAAATCTGTTTAACTTTCTGGCACCAGTTGATAAAAAAAAAAAAAATGTGTTCCACCGGAGTACCCCTTTAACTCCACCAAGGGCAACAACTGCATGGAGTCTGTATGTTCTCCCCATGATGGTATGGATTTTCTCTGGGTACTCTGGTTTCTTCTCACCCTCCAAAAACATATTGATAGATTAAAGGTGTTATCCAAGATTAAAAAAACAAAGTGGATTTCTTCCAAAAACAGCACCGCTCGTCTTCAGGTTGTGTGTTGTATAGTAGCTCAGTTTCCTAGAAGTGAACGGAGTCAATTTGTAATAGTACACACAACATTTGGACAGGTGTGGTGCTGTTTTTAGAAGAAACCAGATCTAACCTCCTGCAAAAATGGGCATAGAACTCTATAGAATCACAAGGAAAAAATGTTATTCCAAAATTCTGTGGTAGAGGGTATGATGCAGGGCAGATGGAATTACCCTAAGGGCAGTTGGCATTAACCCCTTGTATTTGTGACGCCAAGGCATGGCTTATCCTCAATACCACCCGAAGGTATACCACTGGATCCTGGGCTAGGCACAGGGGCAATAATGACTCCAACGCCAAGTTACGGAACAACGTAAGACAGGTGGAATAGTCTATAAAGCTTAGCCAGGCCCACAGAGGTGACCAGTGACTTCAGAGACCTTAGGGCTCGCTGGGACTTGTAGTGGACTGGGACAATTTGGATGCAGGCCACACTGATTGAAAACAGGTTGACTTTGACTGAGACTGACTATACCCCCGTTTGTAGCTTACCAGGCTCTGACTGGGACTTTGGGGTAGTGGACTTTTAGACTTGTGGCTGCGTGGTTGACTTGAGGCCTCCTCTGGACTCCAGACACACTCTTAGGACTTGACTGCACTGGACCTCAGCAAAGACTTAAAGGGGTACTCCCCTGGAAAACATTTTTTTTTTTTTTTTTTTTATCAACTGGTGCCAGAAAGTTAAACAGATTTATAAATTACTTCTATTTAAAAAATCTTAATTTTTCCAGTACTTATCAGCTGCTGTTATGATCCGCAG
The DNA here is from genome assembly GCF_029499605.1 of Hyla sarda. NCBI lineage: Eukaryota > Metazoa > Chordata > Amphibia > Anura > Hylidae > Hyla > Hyla sarda. The sequence goes on from NC_079190.1 coordinate 86,207,257, forward strand.
GAAGTTCTTTTCTGTCTGACCACAGTGCTCTCTGCTGACACCTCTGTCCATTTTAGGAACTGTCCAGAGCAGGATAGGTTTGCTGTGGGGATTTGCTCCTACTCTGGACAGTTCCTAAAATGGACAGAGGTATCAGCAGAGAGCACTGTGGTCAGGCAGAAAGGAAATTCAAAAAGAAAAGAACTTCCTGTGGATCATACAGCATCTGATAAGTACTGGAAGGATTAAGATTTTTTTTAATAGAAGTCATTTATAAATCTGTTTAACTTTCTGGCACCAGTTGATTTAAAAAATTTTTTTCCAGTGGAGTGCCCCTTTAACTGGAAATCAAGAGAGCGAGCTAGCTCCTACCAGGGCTTATATGGGGGAGACTAGGAGGGGTCACATAGGTCACCCTAAGGTCACATGGTCATTGATACCTCACTGGGTTACAATCACATGACTCTGGTTCTTAAAGCTATAACGCATTACAAGTATAATACACTTGATAACATATATATATACAAGTGAATACAGAAGGAGAACAGGTGCAGGGGGACCAGGGGACACTGCAGGGAGGCTGCCTGACAGGGCAGCTAGGGTACAAGGGTACCAATCCGGTACAGGGCCACCACAATACATATAAATATTATGACAAAATCAATATATTAAACAATCATACAATACAACATGAATGATAAAAATTGACACTGCTGTTTAGCAAGTACACATGATGTCCCTAGTCAGCATATAATACAATGCAAGTAAGATACTGTGCTACAGTATGTGATGAATGCAAAGAAGGAACCAATGAATCATGTAGAAACCCAAGGCACCAATGTATAAGAAACATCTAGACTAAATCCATGTGCTTATTGCCCAGTAGTGTCTGACTCCAACGCCGTTTCGCCACACAGGCTTTGTTTGACAATTTTTATCATTCATGTTGTATTGTATGATTGTTATATATACAGTGGTTCCTCAACATATGATGGTAATCCGTTCCAAACGGATCATCGTTTGTTGAAACCATCGCATGTTGAGGGATCCGTGCAATGTAAAGTATAGGACAGTGGTCTACAACCTGCGGACCTTCAGATGTTGCAAAACTACAACACCCAGCATGCCCGGACAGCCAACGGCTGTCCGGGCATGCTGGGTGTTGTAGTTTTACAACATCTGGAGGTCCGCAGGTTGTAGACCACTGTTAGTTGTACTCACCTGTCCCCGCCGCTCCGGACCGTCACCGCTGCCCGGGATGTCGCCGCGTCCCCGAGGTGTCCCCGACGCTCCGCCAAGGCCTCTGCTTCCCCGTCATCCGCGCTCTCCGTCGCCGCCATCACGTCGCTACGCACGCCGCTCCTATTGGATGACGGGACGGCGTGCGCAGCGACTTGATAATGTTGATGGAGAGCACCGACGATGCAGAGGATCCCGAAGAGGACGCGCCGGTGCCAAGGACAGGTAAGTGATTGTCAGGGGACCACACGGGGCACCGTAAACGGCTATTCAGTGGCAGCTGAAGCAGTCTGCGCTGCCGGATAGCCGTTTATGCGATGGCCCCGACATACAAAAGCATCGTATGTTGATGCTGCCTTCAACATGCGATGGCCTCTGAGAGGCCATCGCATGTTGAAATTATCGTGTGGCGGGGCCATCGTAGGTCGGAGGGTCACTGTATTGATTTTGTAATAAAATGGACATGTTTTTGGCATAATATTTATTTGTTATAAGCTTCGTTGGAGATCAAAGGAATTGGCTATTTCTTAATTTCTGGATAACTTCTTTTATTCAGAACATATATCTCGTGAGTCTCAGTGGGGACAGAGAGTGATCTATGTAATGACAGTCTCTAATGCAGAGTACGTAGATGAGAACTTGGCTTCCATCTTGGATTACTTCCTCACTGTAATAGTGCTCCATCACAAGGTATAAGAAAGCGTGAATTAAGCCTTAAAAGGGGTATTATCACTTCAGCAAGTTATCCTCTCTCTACAGGATAGGGGATAACTTGGAGAACGGTGGTGGTCTGACCGCTGTGACCTAAGCCAATCCCGAGAATGCAGGTAAACTGTGCCACCGAATGAATGTAGTGGGCTGAACATGCGTGCCTAACGGTTCACCTATTCTCTGTAAGCCTGAATTCTGAGGTTCAGTGGGGTCCTATCAGACGGACCTCCACTTATCAGCAAGTTACATCTTATCCTTTGGATAGGGAATAACATGCTGAAGTAAAAAATACCCCTTTCATGTATTAAAACAATAAATGTGTCTTAAAGAAGCACTCTGGGATTTTTTTTTTTTTTTACTTATATAGTGTAGAATTTGAAAATAATGTAAAGATTCTTGTGTATGGCTTGTGTATACCTATTTTTTGGCATGCATTTCCCCTCTGATATGCTTCTCCTAATGCAGCTTAAAGGGGTACTCCGGTGAACACCTTTTTTTCTTTTAAATCAACTGGTGGCAGAAAGTTAAACATATTTGTAAATTACTTCTATTAAAAAATTTTAATCCTTCCTGTACTTATTAGCTGCTGAATACTTCAGAGGAAATTCTTTTCTTTTTGGAATGCTCTTGATGACATCATGACCACAGTTCTCTCTGCTGACGTTATTATAATAATAATGCTTTATTTATTGTTATCCTTAGTGGGATTTGAACCCAGGTTCTCAGCACTGCGAGGCAGCAGTGCTAACCACTGAGCCACCATGCTGCCCTTAGCATACATCTGCTATGCATCTGCTATGCATGGTTGCTAAAATGGACAGAGATGTCAGCAGAGAGCACTGTGTTTGTGATGTCATCAGTGTTCCAAAAATAAAGGAATTTCCTCTGTAGCATTCAACAGCTAATAAGTACTGGATTAAGATTTTTTAATAGAAGTAATTTACAAATATGTTTAACTTTCTGCCACCAGAAAAAAGGTTTTCACCATGATGCCTATGGCTTTGCAGAGGCAGATGAAGCAAAGTCTTGTCCCTACACTTGCTATCCTCTCAATATACAAGTGCAATAAGTGATGGATCAGTGACATAGATCTTCTGTGCCCTTACAATATACAGTTCATTAATCACCTGAGAAACAGCCCCTGCCCAGTTAACCCAGAGCACAGAGGAGTCCTATCACATAGGAGAGAGCACAGAGGAGTGCTATCAGACAGGAGAGAGCACAGAGGAGTGCTATCAGACAGGAGAGAGCACAGAGGAGTCCTATCAGACAGGAGAGAGTACAGAGGAGTCCTATCAGACAGAAGAGAGCACAGAGGAGTACTATCAGACAGGAGAGAGCACAGAGGAGTACTATCAGACAGGAGAGAGCACAGAGGAGTACTATCAGACAGAGGAGAGCACAGAGGAGTACTATCAGACAGGAGAGAGCACAGAGGAGTGCTATCAGACAGAGGAGAGCACAGAGGAGTACTATCAGACAGGAGAGAGCACAGAGGAGGGCTATCAGACAGGAGAGAGCACAGAGGAGTCCTATCAGACAGGAGAGACCACAGAGGAGTGCTATCAGACAGAAGAGAGCACAGAGGAGTCCTATCAGACAGGAGAGAGCACAGAGGAGTACTATCAGACAGGAGAGCGCACTGAGGAGTACTATCAGACAGAAGAGAGCACAGAGAAGTGCTATCAGACAGAAGAGAGCACATAGGAGTACTATCAGACAGGAGAGAGCACAGAGGAGTCCTATCAGACAGGAGAGAGCACAGAGGAGTCCTATCAGACAGGAGAGAGTACAGAGGAGTCCTATCAGACAGGAGAGAGCACAGAGGAGTATTATCAGACAGGAGAGAGTACAGAGGAGTGCTATCAGACAGGAGAGAGCACAGAGGAGTCCTATCAGACAGGAGAGAGCACAGAGGAGTGCTATCAGACAGGAGAGAGCGTAGAGGAGTGCTATCAGACAGGATAGAGCACAGAGGAGTGCTATCAGACAGGAGAGAGCACAAAGGAGTACTAGCAGACAGGAGAGAGTACAGAGGACTACTAGGCCACCCTCACTTACTGGACTTTGTCCATGCCTGTGCTTCATGTTGGACAAAGTCATGATTTTATAAACCATGATTTCTATAAAAAGGAAATAACATTTTCTTATTAAGTATATTAGAAAGGTTAATGTTTGCCAAGATGTACAACATATAAAACGTTTTTAAATCTGACAGTGCCCATTTAAGAATTTTTGAGGCCACGGTGCTCTCAGGAACTTTCAGTGAAGTATATTTTTTTTGTACCCTTCTTTACCCTGTCTCTGACCTCTACAAGCAGTTCTTTCCACCTCATGACTTGAATTTTGTTCTGTTATGCATTGTTAGCTGTGAGACCTTATATGGTGGATGTTTCTTTCCAAATCATATAGAAACACTCCAATGATCATGAGAAATGGTAGGCCACCTGAGCTAAATTTCGAGTGTCACAGAAAAGAGTCTTAATACTTCATGTCCCTTTTTAATTATGGGGTATTGTTTGAAGAATAATGGGGGGGGGGTTCTTAAATTATTTTTCCATAACGAAATGTTAAAAGTGAAAGTAGCCTATAAACTGTCCGAATGTGGTGTAGTGCAAACCTCAAAGATACACCATCCAATTCATATAGAGGAGTCACAAGCATTATTACATACATCCTGAGATAAACATAATATTCAAATTACTGCTTATATACAAATCAAGATTCTATAGCGTAGAGATGTAACACCATAGTTAAGCAGATAAGAAATATACAGCAATGTAGTGTGAACAGTTACTTATTCTGCCACTCTCCAAGTTCAGCCCCATGCCCAGACAATTGAACAAGGCATTATGGCGCACTTATACAGCAAAACAAACAGGGCTCCACATCATAATGTGAACAGCTGCTTAATGTCTCGCCCTGTGGCATACATACAAGAAAGGGGCCCCCATAGCAAATATCATAGTGGGCCTTCTATCATGGCATCAGATATTTCCTTTAAGACAGAAATGTCTGGTTTTTATTTCCCTTTGCATTTTCATGACCCATTGGTCAATGCCCCCTCCATTAATTTGCTGACAATAAAGTTCCCTTGAGAGAAGTTCTGAACAGTTTCATTCTATTATGAAAAGGAATGTGACCAACCAGGATGGGGTCCCCTCTCTCCAGGGGCCCCATAGCAGCCACATGGTCTGCCTCTATGCTACGTACAGTCTCAAACACATGTGAGGATCCTTCTTTGCGGATTTTGGTGTAGACATACTCCGCTACATCTGGCCACATTTTTTTTTCATCATAATGATATGAATTCCTCCTATACATAGGAATATATACCGTAATTTAATAGTGCTATAATATTAGTGTTACAGAAGCATGTAAGATTTAGTATGTAATTCCAAATCATATAATCCAAGAAGGACTGTTACCCACTGGGGATATCCGAATCATTTTTTCCTTTTAAGGTAAAAGCAGGTTTTCTCAAGGTTCTCCTGCAATCTGCTTCTCTACCGAAGGCCCATAGAGACGACTACACGCAGCAATTACAATTTAATTAAACAAGCAGCATGTTTTTAGGCTGTGGGAGGAAAACTCTAAAATGTGCAACTAAACACAAGGTCCTACTTATACAGGATTGTCACCAATATAACATCCAAACCAATGCCACCCAGAATTACACTGCCATGAAAAAGCATTGACCCCCCCTGTCCAGAAGTCCCCTGAGACTGGAAACAGATTACATTCAATTGTATTAACAAGAAATTGTGATAAGAAAATAAATTGTAATATTAAATAGCAGGAACATATGTCACATAGATAGAAGAAATGTCCTGGCACAGGCTCTTTGGTGCTTTTCCAATGCTTTATTAATGCATGAAAGGTATACAGGAAGGCAAGATGCGTTTTGGCTTTCGCCTTTCGCTATCAATTGCGTAAAGGCAAAGCCAAAATGCGTCTTGCATTCCTGTATACCTTTCATGCATCAATAAAGCATTGGAAAAGCACCAAAGAGCCTGTGCCAGGACATTTCTTCTATTTATATGCTATATAGTCCACGTGCACGGCAAATTGATTTCCATTTTCATATGTCATATAATACTGTCTTTTAATTGTTACTTCATTATTTTTTTAAGGGATCTGTCACCAGACAAAAATGTGTCCATTAAACATTCATGTGAATATGTAAATTCTTTCTGCCAAGGCCGGAATTTCCGCAGCAGAAGTTTCTGATGCCGAAATTTCACCATTTGCACATTGCAGTAGAATCCCTTTAAAAACAATTCGGGAAAGTTTTTCCACTCAGAAATTCCGCAACGTGAATAAGGCCTAAGGGTAGGTTCATATGGATGGATCTAGCGGCAGAGCCCTTTGAAGTCAACGTAATCTACCGCTGCTTGTTCTAAAGCCCGCAACGGGAAACTTGCAAAAGATCCGCCCATATGAACACACCCTAAGACACTGATTAAAATGTGACCCGGCAAAACTGCCCCTGCACAAAGGTCATCCGAATATAGGCTTGGATGCATTACAAAAGTGTACATGGTCTGATTGTTCACAAGGCACCACATTGTCTACAAGACTACAACTCCTTATGAAAACACTATAGAGAACACTCACACAGAATGCAATTTCTGCTGAATTAACTGGTGGATTTGGCCAGGATACAACCACTGCAGAATACACTACAAGACCCACAATCTTGTCTACATTCTGCAGAGATGCAAATTATTCCTTTAGGGTCAGTTCAAACAAAAAATTTCCACCCAGACTAATTCCAGGCAGAGATTCTAAGTGCAGGTACCACTGGCGCTATGATTGTATGGACATGTGCCATTCATCCCTATTGACAGCAATACAGTTTTTGCAAAATTCCTCTGAAATTCTGCTGCAGAATCCTATTGACAGTAATGGTAGACTGTAGCAAAACCAATTCTGCCCAGAATTTCCCATTCTGGAAATAATTTCTCAGTGTGAAAGTACCCTTATAATTCTTCTCTGTCTTTAGCCCGTAAACTTAACACCCATATAATTTGTTACAATTTTAGGCCTCATTACAGCTCAGTACAAGCTCTATGTCATATGGTGCCATAATATGGGGCCCGTAGGTGTATATGGTTGTAGAAAGAAATCCCGGCACTCACTGAATTCTTCTGCCAAACGTAGTGTGTTTATTTACACAGTGCTAGATACAACATACGCGTTTCGGCCAAAGCCTTTCTCAGACTGACATCAGTCTGAGAAAGGCTTTGGCCGAAACGCGTCTGTTGTATCTAGCACTGTGTAAATAAACACACTACGTTTGGCAGAAGAATTCAGTGAGTACCGGGATTTCTTTCTACAATTGTTCTGCAACTGTCCTCGTGCACCACTCAAAATAGTCGAGTGCCGACCCTTCCCACACTTCCATAGGTGTATATGGGACCCTCCTGTATTTCCATATCTTTTATATAGGCATACAGAATTCTTTATCTATAGGTTTCTGTATAACAGAAAAGGGGGGGGGGGGGGGGTGTTGAAGTTATTTGGGTACAATTTCCTACATATAATAAGGCCATATAGCCTTTCTCTCTGTGTTACAGTTTTATATTGTTTGAATACATTGCTAGGTTTCCATGTATGACCTGCATCCAGAAAGAGGGACAGATTGGGTAAAAAATATTTTTTAAAGAAGTAGTACTCACCGTACAGATTCCCTGCCACTGTCCTTCCAATGGGACTTTGGTGTCCGGTAGTCTCAACTTCCTGGTCCATGGCATAAAATGCAAACTCATAGCAGGTCACCACTTTAGCCAGTTATTGGCATGAGTGGACTCATCGGGGACCCAGGCACCATCTGAATGGCAGGGGATCAGAGAAGTGAGTACTGCTTGTTTTATTTTCCTTACCCAGTTTAACCCCTTTTTTAATTTTAACCTGCAGGAATAACCTCTAATATTTGAATGTAATGATGATATATATATATATATATATATATATATATATATGTGCAGCTTTTGTTTTGTTAGAATAACAGTGTTATTTGGATGAAACAGATAAATTCATATTCCTTAGTTTTTCCTTAGAAGTAGCGTAATGTACCATAGTTGGCTGGGTTTATTCTCCACTAAAGATGAAGTGGTTTAATAAGACAACTGTCTGGTCTCTCGAGGACTCGAATCGCCAGGTACATGACTGCTTTTTATGTTGTAGAAGAGATCATTTGCTCCCGAGATACCCACCACTTTACTGCAGTGTTCTGAGGCGACCTTGTGTCCAAAAAGCTACTATAATGAACAGGAGTTGAATTTACCAGTAGTAGGGTCATTGGGATTAAGGATCCTTGAAAAATGAAGGTCTTGGAGTATCAGCTTTTTATTCCCGAGTGATACAGCATTTCAGGTACCTTGGTCACATATATTTCACACTTGGATAGTCTGTGGTTATTGTTTTATTTTGCTGCTGCATGTCCCTTTATGTTACTTATCTGCTTGTAATAGAAAGCTTACTGAGCTACATACCTAAGAGATCCACAGAAAGACTGACCATTCCCTAAGACAGTGGTCTCCAAACTGCAGCTCTCCAGATGGTGCAAAACTACAACTCACCCTGATGAAGCATAATAGCGAAACGTGCGTTGGGGTACAGAGGTGTGTGGTCTCCGGCAACACACATGGCAGATATACAGTTTGTATTTGTGCTCCTTTAAGTTTTTTACTCCTTAACAGGGCTGTTTATATTAATGTTTCTTATTACCATCTTTTCTGGTCCAGCTACTATTTTTCTGTAGAATTTCCTATATACTTACCTTTGCTGGGAACTCTTTGGTTATTTATACATGTTCTTGTTCTTCCAGTGCCTGTATTTTTCCATGATGTGTGGTTTCCATTATCTATTTTGCTTTGCCTGTAGCCCATGTTCCTTATCCTCTTATGATGTTCTTTTTTTATTTGTGTTTTTATTATGCATCAGTAAAGATTTTGTATTATTCTTTTGTCTACATTCTAGTAACTTTTGTTTGGAATGTAAAACTACAACTCCCTGGATACCCGGACAGCCGTTGGCTGTCCGGGTATCCAGGGAGCTGTAGTTTTGCAGCATCTAGAGGGCCACAGTTTGGAGACCACTGTCCTAGGATGACATTAACTATGTAGGCATTGTAATGTAATTTATTTTATGGTTCAAACATGGATACCTGATACATGTGTATGATGAACAAGGTAAATCAAATAACAGGGTACTGTACAACAAAATAAAAATAAAAGAGCAGCAACCTCAATACGGCACAATCCCAAGGAGCCCCTAAGACATTCAGTAGAGAGACATAGAGTGGCGAACATTTGGACAGTATGACAAAGTCATTCAAGGATTCCCGTCTAGCACTAAGTTTTTCAAGAAGCATGATGGAGTGGATCCGGTTAAGGACAGCGGGAAAAGATAGGGCAGGCTTCCTCCACTGAGAAGCAAGCTGCCAATGCGAGCTGCCAATAAGAAATGGAGGGCAAGCTTAAAGAGTACCTCTCATGATCTTGTTAAATTTTATTTATTTAATTTTATCATTCCAGTTCACTGCCCCATCATGATAAACCACCCCCTGCCTTTATTTTTATTATTTTTTTTAGTTTTCTACATTGATATTGCTCTGTATTTTCTGAAAGTCTAGGTCAGATTCACAGACTGGGAAGGGGTGTTACCCAGCAGGCATGACATCATCTGAAGCCATATAGGGGAGAACTTCCTCCCTCACTCTGCTACACACAGCCCAGAGCAGTTTTGTACGAGATTAGCTATGATTGGCTAAGGCTGCACACACACCCCTCAGCACTCGAGACTGCAATTCCTGATTTTGGACTTAAGCCAGGCCAGCAGGAGTCCAAAGACTGTGCAAGAAATGGGGGAAATGTGCTCTGGACAAGTAGGGAGAAACCTAGTGGCATCTTTTTTAAACACAAAACATAGAAAACTTCTTTGTTTGTAAAAAAAACAAACTACATTAGAAAGACTTTTTGATTTACCATAAGAAGTACAATAACAAAAATTAGTTTTAACAAGAGTGCCCATTTAAAGGTACAGTAAGGCATTCTAGATGGCTTCTGTCCTATTAGACAAAAAAAAAAAGGGTGACAGGGAAATTTATACTGAGTGATTTCCTCGATCAATAAGACCACCTGAGTACAAAAAGATGCCGCGGCCGGGAAACTCCACCATGTGAGATACATAGAACCAGAGGACTAACAGCCCCTAAAACATAGAGGAGACACTGAAGAGTACATGGCGGGTAGTAGAGGTGGAACAAAGTAGGTTCTATGAAGAGGTCTCCGATGTGTAATTTATTTTAGGTGTTCATGCAGTTGTTCTACTGTGCATCTTTACTAGCAACTTTAAGTAGGTTTCACAGCTGGGCCCATAGTCTCCTCAGCTTGTGAACTTCAAACAGGGGCCATAGGCCCAACTGCGAAGGCGACTCTTATTTGTTACAAGGATAATCGTCACGCAGAGTTAAAGGTTATTTAGGAATTACCATTGCACACAATATTTATTAGTCCCCATCAGCCACTTACTCTTTTACTCAATAATGCTTTTTCAATAGACCTTGAAATGCAAAGACCAAGAAAGAGGAACGTTCTCATAGGGGGTTCTTATTAATGCATAAATTTACTTCTAAGTAAAGACCATTTACAGTACAGTATTTCCGTTCACTGATGCTACTAGCAGGGATGGGACTATGTATTTGCAGAAGGATAATGGTTTCTATATTTGATAGATTAAATAAGGTAATTGAAGTGTCAGCACTGCAAATCCCATTAGCAAGAATTTAAAATAATATTTACCTTTGAACATTATTTTACAATATGGATGTCATCTCCAATGTGAGTGCATTGCCTGAATTCACGAAGTTCATTGAGATACAACCTGCATTAAAGCCAAGAGCTGCATTCACATTTCTGATGGAACAAACTTGTCAGGAGACATTTTCTTAATACAGTCAGACAGTTCGTTCTTCCTACATCAGATTACTGTGCTGTGCTTGGTGAAGAGATAAGACACCTCACAATTCACATCACCAGGGTAAGCTATTTCCAGATATTGAACAAACTAAGATTTCAGGGTTAGATTTCAGCTTCAAAGCCTGCTGAGTTATAGCTATAAAATAGTATAAAATAACTTACTCTTTACATAAATGGACTCTATATGTAAACTGTAACATGGTGTATATAAGTGAACATACGCATTTAAAGCTGTTCTCTGTGATAGAAAAATGTATTTCCTATGCTAAGGATAGGGGATACGTGTCAGATCCTGAGGGTTCTGACCTCTGGAACCCCCTGTGATCTCCTGCACTTTGCGTGGGTCTCTGCGTGAAAAGAGCTATGTCGACCACCGCACAAAGCTGTGGCCGACACACCCCGGCCCCTCAAGCATCTCTATAGGATAGCCGGAGATAGCTGAGTGCAGCACTCTGGCTCTCCCATAGAGATGCATGAAGGGGACATGTGGTGGTTTACATGCCCCATTTAGGAGAAGAGGCAGGAGATGGTGGGGGATCCCAGCGGTTAGACCTCCTGCGATCTGAAACTTATCCCCTATCCTTAGGATAGGGGATACATTTTTCTATCCTGAAGTACTCCTTTAAGACAGCCCCAGAAGAAAATATACAATCGGCACAGGGTGACATAAAGATTAAAAAAAAATACTCACCTGCCCTGGTTCCCATGCAGCTCAGCATTGCTTCCTGATTCCAGATAAGCCTCAGCAAGTGACTGGCTGTCTAGGCAATTCCTGTGGGGTCAACGTGTCACAGGAACCAGGGCTGAGCTGCAGGGGATTAGGGCAATTGAGTTCTTTTTTATATTTACATCACCCTGTGCCGTGTGATTTTTTTTTTCAGGGAAATTTCTTTTTTTAAATAAGTTTAGATAACTGTAGCTGGTAATGTTGGTTCAAGTATGGTGGAAATAAGCATGGCCGATCCTTTATCTATAAACATCCATGGGGGAGCAGGTAGAAAGTGTTCTGCTGATATCTGTCTTTCAAAGGGGTACTCCGGTGGAAAACAAATTTTTTTTTTAAATCAACTGGTGCCAGAAAGTTAAACAGATTTTTAAATTACTTCTATTTAAAAATCTTAACTCTTCCAGTACTTATCAACTGCTGTATACTACAGAGGAAGTTCTTTTCATTTGAAATTTATTTTCTGTCTGACCACAGTTCTCTCTGCTGACACGTCTGTCCATGTTAGGAACTGTCCAAAGTAGAAGCAAATCTCCATAGCAAACCTCTCCTGCTCTGGACAGTTCCTGAGATGGACAGAGGAGTCAGCAAAGAGCACTGTGGTCAGACAGAAAAGAAATTAAAAAATAAAAGAACTTCATGTTGAGCATACAGCAGCTGATAAGTACTGGAAGGATTAAGATTTTTAAATAGAAGTAATTTACAGATCTGTTTAAAGAGGTATTCCGGGAATTGTATTTATTTGACTATGCTACAGGGGCTGTAAAGTTAGTGTAGTTCATAATATAGTGTCTGTACCTGTGTATGATGGTTTTCTCACAATTCTTCTGTGATTTTCATCCCAATATTTATTGTTACCAGCATACAAAATGACTGTTGTCTCAGATTTCTCCCAGGCTGCAATGCGGCCGAGACCTGACTCACTAGTCAGCTGATGACAGGGAGCCTGTCTTCTTCAATGGGTGGAGCGATCGCTTGGTGGGAGAGGGATCAATCTGCAACTAATGCAACAGCTGTAGGCACCCTGATTGAAAACCACAGGTCTTTTGAATGGATGCAGCTCATTTATGTTTCAGCGGGTGGGGTGGCTGATGTGTGGGAGGGAGGAAAATGGAATTGTGGGATTTGTAGTAAAAAAAAGAACAGGAAATACTGGTTCACAAAAAGCTAGCCACGGTGTTATGGTAATCTCACAACATAGCCATTTAGCCCAAAGACAAGCGCAGATCCTTCCTAAGCATGTCCATTACTGTCTGCCAGGTACGTACTAAAATCACCTTATGGTGGATAACCCCTTTAACTTTCTGGAACCAGTTGATTTAAAAAAAATTAAAATTCCACCGGAGTACCCCTTTAATCTGGAAAGAAGGCAAACCACAAAAATGTTTGTTTCTCAACTGTGGCACCAACTAAGTTATCTACATCGGTGGTCTACAAAATGTGGACCTCCAGATGTTGCAAAATTAAACACCCAGCATGCCTGGACAGCCAACGGCTGTCCGGGGATCCTGGGAGTTTAGTTTTGCAATATCTGGAGGTCCACAGTTTGAAGACCACTGCTCTACAATGTGCATATTAAAAGCAATTGTTATGTAAATGTTTGATAGTATATTATCTTAATGTTGTCTCCTTTAGCAGTCAACAATGGATTTAATTGATGGGGAGCAGAAGGTATTCTTGGTTTGGGAATCTTTTCTTAAAAAAGAGAACCATTGTGCCCGACAAAAGGCAAAACATCAGAGTTCCCATATGCGCACGCCTGGGCCCTCCCTCGCCTCCTTGTCTGTCATTTCCTCAGCTGTTCTACTAGCTCTGCCGCTGCCAGTACACTGAAGCCTGAGTGTCAGACGATGCTGTCGCCAATTCTGGTGGCAGACACCTCTGGCGACGGAGACAAGGCAGGAAGTAGTTTCAAGGAGCAAAAAGAAAGGTTCTTCTTGTGCTGCCCCTCCCAGCACTTTCCCTGAAGTCTCTGTGTGCCGGAGCTTAATGAAAACTGCATTGCAGATCTATATCACTGGAAGAGAAACTATTCTCAGTGCACTCAACAATACAGCATGGCCCTTCTCAAACAACTTCCTGAAGGACAAAAAGCATTGTTATGGGGGCTCAAGTCATAATATTTAAGACATATGGGGCATCAGTGTGATCGGAGCGTACTATAGCTCCGCTGATGTCAGATACAAACACAGTTAGGCTGGGTTCACATATAGCAGGCATGCGGCATAGTTTCCCTCTGGCGTGCATCGGAGGGAAACTGATGCAAAAACTGATCCCATTCATTTGAATGGGACAGTTCACAATCATTCAGTGTCTCAATTTTGACGTTGGATGGTTGGACACACCGGAGAGCTTGCTGTGTTCCCCTGTCTGTTGTGCAGAAATAATGGACGCTGGATGCCATACAACTGATGACAACTTGTCATCAGTTGTGGCATCAGTTGCGTCGAGATCTAGGCTGACTTCACCTATGCCGGATGCCGGACATATGTGAACCCAGCCTTACAAACTATAAAATTAGGAGGGCAAGAAATATCCATGAATCGGAATTTGCCAACCATTACCTAGCTTTGTGATCTTATAGTACAGGGTACAAATAACATTCAACGACAACATCATATATTTTCTTGCAAAGCGGGTTCTAGCAAACAGTGTCGTTTTTATACTAGTGATTCATCATTTGATCTTAGCAATGCAGTTGGATTTCCCCATCATTCAGGAAACTTGTTACGGTGCCTACTACGACAACGTGCTTGTCAACCTTCCCTTTGTTTCCCGTGTTAGACATTGCACTGGGCCATTTGTGTCTGTGTGACACAACCCATTCAAGACATTTGCCAGTACCTTATTACAGCATCTTGTTTGGGACCTCCATAGATTAGCTGGAGCACAGGGTGGTTTCTAAGGGGGACATTTACCATTGACTTTAATGTTCTAAATGTCTCTGCAAATTGCATTTTGTGCTCAAATTTTTGCACAATTTTTGGTAGAACATCTTTCAAAGGTGTTTACCTTTTGGTGCACTGTACACTACTTTTTGCAGTGGAGCAGTATTTATTATTTGCGCAAAATAAATTTAGAAGTGTTTTTTTGCGCAAGTGTACGACCGGTAACAGGACACATACAAATGTGTCAGAAGCCAGAGTACAAAGCTTAAACTTAACTTTGCAGCTCACTGGTTTCTATAATTGCACATAATTTATCAGGTCTCTGCACCATTTTAAGAAACTGTAAAAAAAATACACCAAGCAACCAGGAGTTAAAGGGGTATTCCAGGCAAAACCTTTTTTTTATATATATATCAACTGGCTCTGGAAAGTTAAACAGATTTGTAAATTACTTCTATTAAAAAATCATATTCCTTCCAATAGTTATTAGCTTATGAAGTTTTCTGTCTAACTGCTCAATGATGATGTCACATCCCGGGAGCTGTGCATGATGGGAGAATATCCCCATAGGAACTGCACAGCTCTCAGGACGTGAGTCATCAGAGAGCAGTTAGACAGAAAACAACAACTAAACTTTAGAAGCTAATAACTATTGGAAGGATTAAGATTTTTTTTAATAGAAGTAATTTACAAATCTGTTTAACTTTCCGGAGCCAGATGATGTATAATAAAAAGTTTTGGCCTGGAATACCAATCTCTAATACCTTACACCAACATTTTAAGGACCCAGCACATCTATTTATTATATAAACAGTTTATTTATTCTATTGGACACCATAAAATGCATCATGAAGGGCCCTTTAACTATAGGGCTCCGCCACCTACTAACAGGAAAGTAAAACAGCAGTGTATGTGGCAATAACTAAAGGTCTGAATAGTGGTGTAACATAAAAGAGAACCCACATAGTGGTGCTAGAAAGCATAAAGCCATTAAACTGTTATTTTCTTAGAAAAGGTGCAATATTCATTTACCTGATTGGGTCCCCTCAACCTCTGGGCCCCATAGCAGATGCTATTACTGCTGAGGCTATAGTTACCCTTATGGCATCATGGACACCATGTTATGAAGATGAGGCTCTTCAACCTCATATACCATGACTTCATACCATTATAGCATACTGTCATACCTATGGTTTCCAACATTGGGTACCAGAAGCTTAGCCATGTACCCTCCTCATTGTCACATGTCTGTTTGTAAGGGTCCTATTACACAGGCAGATAACTGCCCATCACAAGTGCTGCAGTAGGAGCCTCTCCCTCTGCCTTCTCTGTAATAGGACAAAAAGATTAAGCCCCACCCCTAAGGACTGACAAACAGCCAGGGCAAGATTACCTTCTGTTTATAATTCATTTTATGGTTTAGCATAACTTTAACTGGAAATTACATATTACCATGGCCAAGAGCTGGACATATTAGATTTAAAGGGGTACTTCGCCCCTATCCAAAGGATAGGGGATAAGATGTCTGATCGCAGGGGTCTGGTCACTGGAACCCCCTGCGATCTCTGGCACGGCACCCCAGTCATACGATGCACGGAGCATATTCTGCTTTGCACTGGATGACGGGCAACCACAGCCGTCACACCCCCTCCATTCATGTCTATTGAAAGAGGCGTGACAGCTACATACTAACCGTCACACCCCTCCCATAGACATGAATGGAGGGGGCGTGGCGTGACGTCATGAACACAGAAGTTCCAAGCTTCCTTGTTCATAACGCTGCTGTGCCATCCCGGAGATCATGGCAAGACACCCCCCACCCCCCATCCCCATTTGCATAGGGGATAAGATGTCTAGGGATGGAGCACCCCTTTAATATAATTCTTAACTTTACCCAACTACCCTGTGCTTATCCTACAGCCACTATTGGTAAGATGACAGAACCTTGTAGTGTACCTGCTTATTGCATTATCTCATGTTCCTAATTCTTTTTATGTCAAAAGGTCACCAGCCATTGACAGTTCTATTTCTACGTCTTTTTAAAGATATTACGTGACATATGTAGATACCACACCTCAAGCATCACTGTATATCTCGATTTCATGGATGATATGTAAACAAACACTAAATAGCTTAAAATGTGGTGATTTAACTGTAATGCAAAGGGAATGAAGGGCAAACACACGCCAGACTCCACATGTCCTGGATGGTAGAACCCGGCCCTGTTATAGGATTTATGCTGAGGGACCATTTGATGTATGACGATAATTCTATCAAAAAATATAAATATATAGATTTTAAATGTTAAATGTTACTCAATAACAACATCAATCCCTGCTCCATTGTCAATTCAAAGCATATAGATTGGAAAACCACTAAACATGTGTTAATCGCTAGAAATTAACCGATAATTGGGTAAATGGCACCTGGACTAAAAAGCATTGCGAGTGCTATCTGGGGCCACTAATCCTGCATGTAGGGGCGCCCTACGTAACATGTATAATTGCTGCTCTTCCAGTGTCCAAAAACCCGGCTAATGAAACAATAGCATCAGCTGTGGCCTCTCCACATATTTCCTCACAACCCCCAGAGGACTGACCTCCTTTCACACTCTGGGGTCTCCTCTCTCCTTCGCTCTGTGTTTCCTATCTACTAATTGCTATTGATTAGTTTGAGCTGTTGCATTTCCTCATTCCTCATCCCCCTCCGATAGGGTTCGTGAATGCATTACTAATAGCAAATGCTAATGTGAGGTTAACCCTGTGGATTGTAGGGCTGTGGTTACTAGTGTATACATTTGCTAAAGTCTTTTATTTATTCGGTGGTAAAAGGGTTGTCTCATGAAGACAACCTGTTCATATGTCCTATTAGGGAATTTTCATGGACCCCCTCTATGACATAGACCACAGGGGCCATTGTGTAATAATACATATCTCCTGCAGGCCATAGCTTTCTCTGGATAAATAAGCTTTACCATGACTATGATGAGGCACAAGTAAAAAGTACTATGGCTTAGGGCGCTACTACACAGAACAGTATGTAATAGGGCCAATGATCAGCCAACGGCAGCTGATCTTGTAATATTGACCCATTAATAAATAATCTCCACATGTAATAGGGAATTTGCAGTCAACAACTAAGGGGAGCAAAGGGATACAGCGATTGTTTGTGTGGCCCTTACCACCCGATGCTCGAGCTGTGTAAAGATTCGGTAAAGGAGCACCACTCTACGAGATCGGGGCTCAGTACCAGTGCAGAGTCCAACCACAACATACGTTGCAGATACACTGCAGAAATCTGCCGGTAATCTGTCCTTGTGAACGGACCCTAAAGGGGAAATATCAAGGAAGGTGTTATACTTCCAACTGGATACACTTCTGCCTATGGCACATTTTCCGCTGCAGAAAATCTGCAGCGTATCTACAATGTGTGTTCCTATGCTAAAAGGGCCTTAAGGCTTAACGGGTACTCCACCCTTAAAGGGGTATTCCGGTGGAAAACTTTTTTTTTTTAAATCAACTGGTGCCAGAAAGTTAAACAGATTTGTAAATTACTTCTATTAAAAAATCTTAATCCTTCCAGTACTTATTATCTGCTGAATACTACAGAGGAAATTATTTTCTTTTTGGAACACAGTGCTCTCTGCTGACATCACAAGCACAGTGCTCTCTGCTGACATCTCTGTACATTTTAGAAACTGTCCAGAGCAGCATATGTTTTCTATGGGGATTTTCTCCTACTTTGGACAGTTCTTAAAATGGACAGAGAGGTCAGCAGAGAGTACTGTGGTCATGATGTCAGCAGAGAGCTCTGTGTTCCAAAAAAGAAAATAATTTCCTCTGTAGTATTCAGCATCTAAAAAATACTGGAAGGATTAAAAAAATTTTAATAGAAGTAATTTACAAATCTGTTTAACTTTCTGGCACCAGTTGATAAAAAAATAAAAAAAAGTTTTCCACAGGAGTACCCCTTTAAACAACTTCGGGGACATTTATCATCGTTGCTTTGGTAAGTGAGTTATGTAGGCTACCCGCCTGCTAGCTGTTGCAAGACTACAACTCCAAGCATGCCCTAACCCCAACCCCCCCCCCCTGCTTATTGCCAACACCTCCCTGCTTATTGTCCTCACCTGTAGTCCTGTAACGGCTAGCCGGCGGGTGGGAGATGTGGAGCGGGGTCTGCTGCGAGCGGCGGTGAGGCAAAGATAGGCAGCAGTGGGGGGGACTTGACACAAACAGAGCGGGGGACGTGATTTCATAATTCCCGCAGGAGCCGTGGTCTCAGTTCCCGGCGGGAAATATGAAATCCCGCTCTCCAAAGCAAGTATTGTAAGCCAGCTCCAGCTCCGACTTTTGTGCCACTGTTGCACTTGATAAATCCCTGACCACTGCAAAGTGAAAACTGAAATCTGCTATGGTAAGCTCTTTTGTAGATTTTTGCTTACAGCCAAAAGTCGCACAATAAATTGTTTAGGCGCAGATGCGACTTTTTGTGCGACTTTTGTAAGCAAAAAAAAGAGCTCTAAATACCTTGATAAATCTCCCCCCTTATCCCCTATCCAATTATGTTCAGAATGACGGCTTCAGACGGCCGTGGTCGTGATGTCATGCCAAGCCATGCCCCTATATTCATGTCTATGGGAGGGAACATAAATCTTCAGTATGTCGGGTTTCCAGCCCGGAGGTCGTGGAAGTCCCAGCGGCCGGCCTCCCTCTGCGATCAGACATATTATCCCCTATCCTTTGGATAGGGGACAAAATGTCTAGGGATGGAGTACTCCTTTAATTCTTACTAGCAGTTGTGCCTATGGCAGTGTTTCCCAACCAGGGTGTCATCAGCAGTTGCAAAACTACAACTCCCAGCATGTCCCAACCAGGGTGTCTCCAGTGGTTGCAAAACTATAACTCCCAGCATGCCCCAACCAGAGCATCTCGAGCTGTTGCAAAACTAACACTCCCAGCATGTCCCAACCAGGGTGTCTCCAGTGGTTGTAAAACTATAACTCCCAGCATGCCCCAACCAGGGCATCTCGAGCTGTTGCAAAACTACAACTCCAGGCATGTCCCAACCAGGGTGTCTCCAGTGGTTGTAAAACTATAACTCCCAGCATGCCCCAACCAGGGCATCTCGAGCTGTTGCAAAACTACAACTCCCAGCATGCCCGGACAGCCTTCGGCTGTCCGGGCATGATGAGAGTTGTAGTTTTGCAACAGCTGGGGCACCCTGGTTGGGAAACACTGGCTTAAGGCCAAATTCATGCTCACAAGTCTAACCACTTTTCACGTGAGCAGAAATGACATTACCTTAGATTACCATAGAACCCTAAAGTCTATTCAACAGTAATGCAGTTATATTTTAATGTCTATATTACAGCCACAGCAAGACTGCATGGTGATATTGGGGGAGATTTATCGAAACCTGTCCAGTGGAAAAGTTGCTGAGTTGCCCATAGCAACCAATCAGATCGCTTCTTTAATTTTTCAGAGGCCTTTTCAAAAATGAAAGTGAAAGTAGCAAGCTTATTGGTTGCTATGGGCAACTCAGCAACTTTTCCTTTGGACAGGTTTTGATAAATCTCCCCCATTGACTTCTGTTAGATGGTCCTAAAATCCAACTTAAAGCAGATCTGCATTTTTTTTTTTTTTACCTCCAATTAAAGCGCCATATAGTGAATAATGTTTAAGTGAACCCTAATATAAAATCTCTGGGGGATATTTATCAAAGCTGTCTATGTCCCCCATCAATAGAGACCAAACTACAGAGGGTTAGGCCGGTCTATTGTGCGCCTAATTTATCAAAAGTCGCACGGCTCTTGATAAATTCTGCGCACGGACTTCGGGATCTATGCTTTAGTCTATATTTAAACCTGCTCCAGCATGGTCTGACATTTCGGCGTACTTTCAGCCGATGCGACTTGTCGCTGAAAAGTCGCTTTTGATAAATTCAGCACTAATGCATTTTCCAATGCATTTCCGTCTAAAATAGACCAGAATGCATCATGTTCTAAAAAAAACTCTAGAGCAAAAGTCGCAAAAAAGTCGCACATATTTAGACTGCGACTTTCTGTGCGACAAATTTAGACAGGAAAAAACTGTCTAAATCCTTTGATAAATCTCCCCCACTGTCTTTGGTATTCCAACCAACAAGCAAAAGTATCCCATAGTATACCTGGAAGCCTATTTGCCAGTGTCACTGGTTATATAGTCGATCTGCTTACACTAACCCGATTATCTCATTTTGGTAATTGGAAGGTTACTGTCTTTGATAGCATTACATTAAACCAAGCTGGGGAGCCATAGGCTGAATGATCACAGGAGTCTCGAAATCCAGGACTCTCACTTAGTGGTAGCAGCAACTCCCAGAACCTAGTCAGATGCTGCTATCGTGGTGCATTATAAACTTATCCACTAAAAAGTCTGGCAGAAGATGAAGAATATCTTTATTATCGCTGACATTTTCCAGTTTTTTTGTCAAAGTCAAACGTCAATGCTAAATGTGAGGGAAGACATCACCTTCAGAGAGTACAGAATAGGCTACACTGACATCTCTACAACTCTCAAATAATTGACAAGATCCCAAAACATGAAATATCCTGTACAGGTAGCAATACTACATGAAGCAAGTCGAAAAGATGGGGCTGTGAGTAGTTATGGAGAACATGGCGGATTTTTGTCAGTTTTTTTCTGCACTGATTTATGTCCCTTTATAATTAAAGGACTATGGGGGGCATTTACTAAGATATGTATGATGTAGTTCATTTTTTAGTTCATTTTTTTTTTTACATGTTTTTTTTTTTTTTGCGTGACTCCGCCAAATTTATTGAATGGTCGCAGGGCATTTGATACATTTTGTGGAGGATATACATTTTCTGAAGTTTCACTCTTCACATACACCAATAAGCTACACTAAGTCTGGGCTGGTGTAGAATTGCGACTTTTTGATGGTTTTTGCTACTTTTTATGTGAAAGTCGCAGTTGATAAATTACTGACCACTGCACACGACTAACCCTTAACAGCTGGTCTGTACACTCTTTTTAAAAAAAGGTGTAAACCAAAAAGTTGCAAACAAAAAAAAAGGCTGAGGTGCCCAAATAGAGACAAATCTACACACAAAAACAGCTCTAAAGACAATGAGAAATCCCTCCATATATCCATATTATAATGTCATGCAAATCACTAGGATATGTTACCGAAATTGTTACCGAAATTTTCCACGGGTTGCCAGGAATTGCAGATAAAGTACAGTACTGCTATAGTGAAAAATACTGCTATGCAATACTGCTATGGTGAAAAATAGAGGTTCTTAGCTTACCATTTGGCCAAATAGTGTGTACAATCCCGCCACGATAGGGTGACCTCTTTGGGACAGGCCCTACACTATGAAGATGCCTCTCCTAGGCTAGCACTGAGCCTCAATATGTGGGCATGTAAGGTCTAGCACATCACTCACCTAGTGGAATGGGTGGGGTGCATGAACCAACATGGAGGCAGCCACTCCCCCCACATGTGTAAAATAAAAAAGGAATAATTGGTCAGCACATCCTAATTCACAGCTATTGTATGAAACAAATATATAGGTGCATGCTGCTACGGCTGAACAACAAATAAAAGCAAAAGGATAACAGCAGCATACTGCTAGCGCTAAGCTATATGTGAACAATGACACTTTTTGCTTTGCAATACTGCTATGGTGAAAAATTAAGGTTCTTAGTTTACCATTTGGCCAAATAGTGTGTACCATCCCACCACGATAAGGTGACCTCTTTGGGATGGACCCTCCACTATGAATATGCCTCCCCTAGGCTAGCACTGAGCCTCAATATGTGGGCATATAAGGTCTAGCACGTCCCTCACCTAGTGCAATGGGTGGAGTACACGAACCAACATGGAGGCAGCCATGGAAGTGTTACTCTTAGGCAACATGTAGAGAATAGTAAGTGAGGGGGTAGGGACAGAGGACAAGCTATGAGGATGGGATTTGAGGATGGCATATGAGGGTGGGATTTGTGGTCAGGATTGGAGGTTGGGATATTTGGTCGGAATATGAGGACGGGATATGAGGTTGGTATATGTGGTTGGATGTGAGGACAGGATATGAAGGTGGAATATGAGGATTGAATATGAGGTCTGGATATGAGGACACAATTTGAGGTTCGGATATGTGGTTGGGATATGAGGTCGGGATATGTGGTTAGGATATGAGGTCGGATATGCGGTCGGGATATGATATCGGGAAATGAGGACAGCATTTAAGGATGAGAGCTTCATTGTTGCTTTTTCTCTCCTACTGAGCAGCAGTCTTCTTACCTAAAATAAAACATAAAGCCTACCAGTTAAATACATTTCTTTTTCATGTTTTCCCCACACATAAAGTGTCTTTAAGATATTAGACTTGTTAGTAAATCACAGATATTTGGTGGCATAGTCATTGATGAGGTAATCAACCCAGATGTTTCCAAAGCCACGCTGACATTACACAGAGATGGCACTCCATGGTGATCTGAACCGAGAGGAAGCACATCCACACTGTACAAATTGTAGTAATTGTCATAATTAGAGAGTATATAACCCTCCCAATTTTGGGATATGCATATGTTACTGTTATTGGTAGTGTTTTATTTTTTATTTTTATCACTGACAGATGAAAATTCCTTCATAAGATAATGTACCCAAGATGTTTTATAGGTTTACCTAATGGACTATTAGCTATTTGATGATTGAATCTTACTTTTGCTGTCATTATTTTACTTCTCTTTTATACATATATATAATGTATAATAATGCTGTACAAATAGACGATGATCCAACACTTGCAAAACGAAGACAGCTTTATTGAAGATCACTGGGCACAGATAAAACCAACCATATCATCAGACGCGTTTCGAGCGCATGCGCTCGAAACGCGTCTGGTGATATGGTTGGTTTTATCTGTGCCCAGTGATCTTCAATAAAGCTGTCTTCATTTTGCAAGTGCTGGATCATCGTCTATTTGTTTTGTATTGGAGTGCCTTGCCGGGCACAGGATCCAAGCACGGCTAAGAGGTGGCGAGCTGGAAGTTTTTCGTTCATTGTTTGCATAATAATGCTGTACATTAATAACAAAAATAAATGACATTAAGTTTTATAGTGAAGACAGCCCTATTATCTGTTCATGTGAGACTGGAAGAGGTTGGATACATCATAACAAGAGCTGCTGTTTGTTAATGGCCCTCTGTTATGGCTGTAGATGGGGTCTCTACCTTGGAACACAGAGTATAGCTTTTCTTACTTCTTGTAGGTAGGGACGACATTCTTCTGTGTGGGTGGGGGAAGCAGGGCTTGCAGGATTTCTCTGTGAGTCCTTGCCCCTCCTGACACGTCTGTTTAAAAAAATATTTGTATTTCCCGTTAATTAACAATTCTGGAAAGCATTTTCTTATAAATCAGTTTTATGGCATTCTTCTGTTATTCTTATTAGAAATGTATGACCAAGAAGCCAACTAGGTATAGCCAGTTGGGGAGGGGATCTACCTATAATGTCTGATACTATCCAATCAGAGTTGACAGTGCCAGATACCTAGCCCCGCCCCCCCAACTAGTAACACCCAGTTGGCAATTTAATCATATATTTCTAGAAAGAATAGCAGAGGAACGGCACAGCACAGAGCTATAGGAAAAGATGTTCCAGAATTGTTATTTCTTGGGGAATACGAATATTTACTAAAGCAGGCAGGTCAGGGGAGGCCATAGATCCTCTTTGAACAACTCTTTTTGCCTAGGGCTCAGTGTTTCAGGCCTGATAGATCTACGATCTTCACCAAAGTATATGAAATTATTACTGACATCTCCAGGGGGGTTTAGTGCTAACTTTTGCTGTACTTTCAACGTACATATCGATTTCCTTGACAAGCTTACATCCACATCTTGTTTTTTTCTCCATCCATCATAAATCACGAGAAAAGGCTTCCAATATATATTATACAAAGGTTGCGACATATACTATAGTCGTATTTGTCATTTATAGGCTATTATGGCATCCATTTAACAGACACCTCATGAACATATCCTGATGTTTACATTAAAGAAAAGATGGCAGCCATACCGTGGTACTAATGTACAAACAAGGAGAGCGCTCCTAGTGTGCCTGATGTAGCTGGTTATCCAGCGAAACGCGTTGCATGCCGGGTAAATAAACCATTTTACCTTTGAAGTCTTGTGCGCTGCCTCTATCCTGGGCTGTTCCTTGGAGGGATCCGTCTAAGTGCTTCATACCGTGGCACTGTCACCCATAGGCAATAGGCATCCATTAAAGCAATCGTTATTTTATTGAATCTCTATATAAAAGATGTAGTTTACTAACTTGGGCACGTTTTCATGTTTTGCTTTATACAGATGTATACTGGCCTCTTGTAAGCTTATGTAATAATGTAATGTGTACAGGACCCAATCAGTCTTTGCTAGATGTGAACGTCACTCTAGGATTCCTCCCACTAGTCACTGCCACCAAAGTAGAAATTCCTCAATTGCCTAAACTGGACAGCAGACTTGCACTACGAACATGTTAGTTGATCCGTTTATCTAGCATAGACAATATGACTAGGTATGAGTTATTATTTTCTGCAGAATTTCCACAGGAAATGACATTAATAGTTGGATGTAGTAAATCATGATTCCATGCTTTTTATATTGTTTCCTATGGGAACACTCCTGCTGAGCGTAGGCTAAAATTGCTGTTTAATGTACCAACATCTATTTGTTGCATGTAGGTCTAAGAAACTGGCATATTTATAAGATCCTGGTAGATGATTGTTCTGGGTAAATCACGTGGGTGGAGGAAAAGATTTAGCTATATTCAATGTTAGTTTTACTCATTAAAGGGGTTATCCTGGGAACTAAGATGCTATTACCTTCATTGTTCCTGGCCCCTCCCTCATAGATGCATGCTGACACTGCCCGATAGCTTTCTCCCCACTTGACGGGGCAGACCGTGTCCCTGGGCTTGTACTAAGTTGTGACTGCAGTAGAAGGGCAAACCCATACCTGTGTGTGTTGGCTAATGGCTATATTATGTTTCTAGAGTTGCCGCAACATGATGCAGCCGCTGAACACTGCGCGCTGATGTGGTTTCGCCCCATGCAGCATTTGCAACTTGGTGCATGCGGTGCATGCCCCATTGACATGGCCCACTCCTTCAAGTGGGTAGAAAGTTACTGTATATTGGCATGAAGAGAAAGGACAGTTACAGTATATGTTTTCAGCTCCCAGAACAACCCCTTTAAATGTAATAGGGGGCAGCCATATTGAATCAAACTATGTTACTCTTGAAGAGTTTTTTCAGTGGTCTATCCTGAGGGTAGGCTGTCAATATCTATTCTCTGACTCCTGGCACACCTACAGATCAGCTCATTAAAGAGGTTATGGCATCCTCTTTACATCCTACCAAGCACAGCTCTGTACATTTGGTAGCAACTGTACCTGATTTTGCAGCTTGTTCCATTCCCTTCATAGCGATGGCAGGTACAGCCTCTACGGAATGTATAGAGAGATGACTGTTAGGAAGCAAAGAAGTCCCAGTGCTCACACAAGCGCAGTGGCAGCTTTACTTAACTAAATGGTGCGGTGCCAGTCAGACCCCACTTAGCTGATATGAATGGCCCAGCAGAAGGACAAGATAGGCCTATTCTCAGCATCCAGTAGTACAGTTGAGCTGTCATTTACTCCCTTGCTCTCTAATGATAATGAAATGACACTGCATATCTTTCCCATTCTACACAGTAATTAAAGTAAAGGGCAGAATACAAGAAATGACAGCTTATTGTGTGACAATGTGAATTTTCCTGTTTTTTTATGTGTAGTAACATAAAAAAATTAAGAAAACACATCTTTGGAAATGATATGTAATTTTCTGAATGTTCCCTTTAAATCCAGATATTTTTACTGTATATATAACTGTTTTTGACTGAACTTCTCCTTTTACTAAAGTTAATGGGAATCATAAGTGTAGGAATTTGCATTTCTAGCTCACAAGGTAAATCTGGATTACTGTATAAATGATCACACCCAGCCATATGGGTGTGTGACCTGTACTGTCTCCCAGGGCAAAACACTTTCATTATCATAAATAGGAGAATCCAATAACCTAATGTTTGCACTGCCAATCCTACACTTGGTTCCCGAGTCTGTGATAAGACAAGTGCACAGGATGCAGTTACAACACCAGGTTAGATTGGTATTTGGGCACTATGCCAATATGAAGTGCTCATAAGGACCGCTTACAAAGTCAGGTTTAAAAAATTGGCAGATTTCTTGTAAACAATTAATAGTGAGACAGGCTGTTATGTCCTGCTATCACTCCTCTAGGCCTATTGAAAACACACGGTGGTCCTGTAGATACTTACAGTAGGCTTTGCTCACTGGGCCGTCATTGTAAATGTTATAAGAAAACCCATGACAGCACTGCCTGATCTTATTGACTTACGGTGGGTAAAATAAGTCTTTAACACGTTTTCTCACTAAATATTGTTTATTTGAGACATTAGTATGTGCTAATCTTCTTCCAGGTCTTTTTGAAGTTTTCCACAAGAGGTCCTTGTTCTGGACAACTCTTCCGGTTATTCTTTTCACTCCTGTATTAGAAATCTTGTGAGGAGCACCTGGTTGAGGCAAATATATGGTGAAATTATTGTCTTTCCACTAGGGCTGGGCGGTATACTGGTTCATACCGAAAACCGAAATTTTTGTCCTGCACGATATTAATTTTTCCCCAACCGCAATACCGGTTTGGCCCCTCCCCCCCGGGAATGAATGAATTATCAGCCCAGCGCTGTCCCCACATCGGGGAACTAATCATATGGGACCCGCGAGCGATGTTCTGCTACACTCCCCCCCCCCCCAATTAATTATCAGCCCAGCGCTGCGCTGTACCCATCGAGGAACTAATCACATGTCACCCGCAAGCGCTGCCCTCCTCGTCCTCCTGTTTGTTGCAGCCGCTGGCGCTGACACTCTATAGCTGTATCCCTATGCCTGGGCTGCAAATGGTAAACAAAATAAACTTTAACTCACCTTCCCCGTCGGCCCGGACTTGCTTCCTAGGGAATGGAACGTCAGACAACCATCAGCTTATCACCGGCCGCAGCGATGTTACGCCTCGGCCGGTGATAGGCTGAGTGCACTGTCATGTAAGAAGCCGGCTTCTTACATGAGAGTGGGCTCAGCCTATCACCAGCCGAGGCGGAACGTCGCTGCGGTCGGTGATAGGCTGACGGCTCTCCGACGTTCACATCCCCAGGAAGAGCGTAAGGCCAAAGTAGGAACATGCCTTCAAGTTCATTTTTTTACCTTTTGCAGCCCGGGCATAGGGATACAGCTATAGAGTGTCAGCGCCGGCGGCCCGCAACAAACAGGAGGACAAGGAGGGCAGCGCTTGCGGGTGACGGGAGTAGTACCCCGATGGGGACAACGCAACGCTGGGCTAATAATTAATTTTTTTGGGGAGGAGGAATACCGTTATATACCGTGGAACCGCCATAAGTTACAAAAATACCGTGATACACATATTTGATCATACCGCCTAGCCCTACTTTCCACTTCCATATTATGGTCCTAACAGTGCTCAATGAAACAATCAGAAGCTTAGAATTGTGCCTGTAACCAATATCATTGTTATATTTTGCAACAATTATGTTGTGAAGGTCTTGAGACAGCTCTTTGCTTTTACCCATCATAAGATGTGACTTGTGTGCAACCTTGGCATTGAGACCTATTTGTAGGCCATCAGTTGGGACTGAACAAGCTGACATTAATTTGCACTGGCAAGGGGCTGGATAGCTTTCAGCTGTTGTCTTGGCTTCCCATGCCTTTTTGCATCTCTCTTTCTTCATGTACTTCAATACTTTCTTCCCTGTATCATTTCACATTATTACACATAACTTAATTTCTGAGCTTATTTCTTTGTGTTTCTTTGTATGTATGGATTACTTGTGTTGTCACCAATATCTGGTGTAATTTTCATGTCAATAGTGCCTTTGAAAATATATTTAGTAAGAAAATGGTAACAGAGTTCTGTTGTTATGTCTGCTGTTCTTGCACTATTCTTCCTGTCAAATGTGACAGAACTGTCAATGGACGCTCCAAGTGAAGCCTATGATGGCAGTGTGAACACAGCCTAATGAGCAGGCAACTTACATTGAAACAAACATGCATGCATAGTTGAGATAGCTGTCATTCAAATAAGTGTTTGTCTGGCTAAGGGTATATTCACACAGTGTGATTGTGCTACGTTTGCACCATGGCAAAGAACCATGCGTCAAAACCCAAACATATATTATTAGATCACAGAAAAGACAACCACTTTAATTATTTAATCCCAATACTATGGGCCTTTATACTCAATTGAATCTCTCCATACACATACACACCCTTTGTAGCCTCCACAACAGTCTCCACTCTTGCGCAAAGGCTTTCAACAAGATTTGAAAACAATGACTGAGACAATTCATGTCCATTCAGCCGCACAGCATTAGGGAGGTTAAGTACTAAGTGGTGTATGCCTCACCTGTCCTTACTGAAGAGGGCGTTACCAGTGTTCTTTCACCCGCGGATTGTGGCCACCAAGAAGCCTATTATTAATTCTACAAGTATTACTCTATAATGGACAGTCATTAGATTATGTCATTTTTGCCTATGTTGGACACTTTATAGTGGTATTATACTGCATTGTAGATGCTAGTGGCACTATTAAGCCTTTGCATGTACATAAGTGTTATGGGGTATACATATGTCTCTGTTTTTTGGACACCATACAGTGTTGTGTTGATAATTTGTATGATATGGTTATTTGGATACCATATGTATGGGTATTGTATGTTCATGCTTTCGGAAAATTACACATGGACAGCATTTCCGTAAATAATGACGAGCAGGTTTGCCCAGTGGCCACTCAGACTGGATCTCCGAGAAGAATTGCTGATCAGAGTTTTTAGAGGTTATTATTTCAGAAGACTAAAAGGTAGGCAGACAATGTAATAGAGTAGCAGGAAACACTAGCAGAATGCTTGGATGTATAGGGAGAGGTATAAGCAGTAGAGAGAGAAGTGCTCATGCCGCTGTACAGAGCACTGGTGAGACCTCACTTGGAGTATTGTGCGCAGTACTGGAGACTGTATCTCCAGAATGATATAGATCATTTGGAGAGCGTTCAGAGACGATACTAAACTAGTACATGGACTGCAGAATAAAACTTACCGGGAAAGTTTAAAGGACCTTAACATGTATAGCTTGGAAGAAAGAAGAGACAGTGGAGATATGATAGAAATTTTTAGGAGGTAAAAAAAAATAAAAACTACCACAAGAGGACATAGTTTTAAATTAAAGGGGCAAAGTAATACCAGGAAGTATTACTTTACTGAGAGAGTAGTGGATGCATGGAATAGCCTTCCTGCAGAAGTGGTCGCTGCAAATACAGTGAAGGAGTTTAAACATGCATGAGATATGCACAAGGCTATCCTTCATATAAGATAGGGAAAATAACTATTCATAGTATTCAGATTATTGAGCAGACTAGATGGGCCAAATGGTTCTTATCTGCCGACACATTCTATGTTTCTATGTTAATTCTGCGTGTAGATTCCTTAGTATGAACATACCCTAAATATATAAACAGGAGGAGTGACAGCCTTGCCCGCGTACGGTGTCCATTTTAGGACATCATCAGTCGTCAGCCATAACTCCATCCTCCGTCAGGTGAAATAGCGTCCCGCCTCCTCCCTCGGGCCACTCTCCGTCAGGCATCAGCCGCAACTCCCTCCTCCCTCATCCTAAAGTCTCTCATCCAAAACTCTGTCATCCCTCAGACGAAAAACTTTCCTGTCGTGTAGCAGAGCCGAGTCAGTTTCAGCTCTCTGCTATACGGGTTCTGCTGTACACGCTATTCAGTGTTGGCTCTGCTATACAGACTCTGTAGAACATGTAGTGTCTGTAGTATACACGTGCAAGTTTTACAGTTTCGACTCTGCTATACATGCTGTGCAGTGTCGGCTCTGCTATGCGGCAGGAAGTTACGTCTGAGGGAGAATCGTCTGAGGCATGACGGGGTTTTGGATGAGGGAGTTGTGGCTGACGGCGATTGGTCCGTGGGAGGAGGCGGGACGCCGTTTCACCTGACGGAGGACGGAGTTACAGTTGACGATGTCCTAAAATGGACACCGTACCCGAGAGTGCTTACAGTCTATGAATAGGGTTGAGACAAAAAGACAGAAAGTGCTGTATTGATACAATGAACCAGCCATGTTTTATAAAAAAGTGGGGGACCTAGTCACCAACTAATCTCTGAGGGGGAGATTTATCAAAACCTGTCCAGAGGAAAAGTTGCCCAGTTGCCCATACCAACCAATCAGATTGCTTCTTTTATTTTTCACAGGTCTCTTTATAACTGAAAGGAGCAATCTGATTGCACCATTCTTCCTCTGCACAGTTTTTGATAAATCTGCCTCTGAATGTCTATAGACAATAGGGAGACACTACCGCATGATAGTGGAGGGACATATAGATAGTAGGGAAGACCAGACGAAGAATGTCATACGCCTGCTTTAAAAGATAATAATAATTCTTTATCTATATAGCGCCCACAGATTCTGCAGCACTGTACACTGTTTATGCACATTTGTGTGTCTTTAGAGAAATATAAACTATTTTAAATTTGTTGGGATACACTGTCATACAACATCCAGTAGAGCTGGGTACCATTTATATATATATATATATATATATATATATATATATATATATATATTACACTCAAGAGCTGGTCCTGAAGGACCACTTCTTATGGGAATGGTGTTCCTGCTGTGGAAAAAGTGCAGGAACTCAGTTCCCACACGTTCCTCTAGGAATTGAGCCCTGTATAAATATATATATATATATATATATATATATATATATATATATATATATATATATATTGCTTTACATAGGGGTATGAAAATCTCCACAGGATATCGTATGTGTTATGTGAGTCTTTAGGTCAATGTTCTCTATATTGTGACTCTCAAAACTGTTAATAAACTTCAACTCCCATCATGCATAATAGGAATTGTGGTTTTGGAACAGCCATAGGTTGTGGAGCAGTGCAGGTAGGTTGGAGATGGTCTGCCCTCAGCATTTGGATTCTATTAGGCTCTAAAGCAGTGTGACTCCAGCTGTTGCAAAACTACATCTCCCAGCATGCTCCGACAGCCTTCGGCTGTCGGGGCATGCTGGGAGTTGTAGTTTTGCAATAGTTGTAGGCAACCTGGTTGGAAAATACTCCTGTAGAGTATGTGAAAGAGATGTGGCTGGGCCCATAGAGCATGCTGGGAGCTGTAGTCTTGCAGCAACTAGAGGCACCCTGGTTGGGAAACACTGCTGTAGAGTATGTGTAAGGGTACGTTCACACTGCGGAATCTCCGCTCGCTGAGATTCCATTCTGTCGGCCGCCACCAAAATACTTCGGCTGTAGGCTATGCAGTGCTCGCGGACTTCCGCGCAAAGAATGAATATGTTCCTTCTTTGCGCAGAACAATAATTCCACTGCTGAAATTCCTCAGGGTGGACAGGTCTTACGGAAGACCCATTCACACTGATGTTTCCGTTTACAGAGCGTAATTCTGATTGCAGAATGACGCTGGAATTATGCAGTGTAAACATACCCTAAGAGCTGGGGACCGACCCATAGAGCATACTGAGAGTTGTAGCTTTGCTGTAGTTGTAGGCACCCTAGTGTGGTGGCCCAGTACGGGAGGTGTTACCCCGTGCTCCTGCTGTCCTGTCAGGCAGCCTCCTTCAGTGTCCCCAAGGCCCCCTGCACTTGTTTCCCCACTGTAAATATGTTTTACCATGTAAAGTGTTATAAAATGTAATGCTGCTTTAAGAGTTATATCATGTGATATGTCATGTGATTGTTACCCAGGAGGTACCAGTGACCAGGTGATCCTAAGAGTGACCTATAGGCTCCCTGCTAGTCTCCCCCATATAAGCCCTGGGTTGAGCTTCTCTCTCTTTGATCTCTGCTCTTCTGCTGAGGTCCAATCCATTCGTGTCTAGTGTGTGTGTCCAGAATGTTGGAGGCCTCAAAGTCCAGTCCTGCAGCCGCCATCAATTCAAGTAAGATAAAGTCACAGCTTTATGAGTCAAGTCAGTCCCTGTCATCTGTCAAGTCAGTGTGGTCTGTATTCAATTGTCCAATCCTACTACAAGTCCCAGCAAGCCCTTAAGGTCTCTGCTTCACTGGTCACCTCTTTGGGCCCTGGCTGAACTGTATAGACTTTACCATCTGTCTACCCTCAGTAATGCTACCATTGTCCGTAACTTGGCGTCGGAGTCATTATTGTTCCCGTGCCTAGTCCAGGATCCAGCGGTATACCTACGGGTGGTTATAGGCTAAACCACGCCCTGGCGTCACTAATACAAGGGGTTAATGCCATCTGCCCCTAGGGTAACAACATCTGCCCTGCAACACAGACCCCGCCACCACACTAGCGGATGTGTGAAAACTGTGGCTGGACCCATAGAGCATGCTGGGAGTTGTAGTGTTGTAGGCGCCCTAGCACTGCTGTGGAGGATGTGTGAGAGCTGTGGACAGGCCCATAGAGCATGCTGGGAGTTGTAGTGTTGTAGGCGCCATAGCACTGTTGTGGGGAATGTGTGAGAGCTGTGGCTGGGCCCATAGAGCATGCTGGGAGTTGTAGTTCTGTAGTAGTTGTAGGCACCCTAGCACTGCTGTGTAGGATGTGTGAGAGTTGTGGCTGGGCCCATAGAGCATGCTGGGAGTTGTAGTTCTGCAGTAGTTGTAGGCGCCCTAGCATTGCTGTGGAGGATGTGTGAGAGCTGTGGCTGGGCCCACAGGGCATGCTGGGAGTTGTAGTGTTGCAGTAGTTGTAGGCGCCCTAGCACTGCTGTGGAGGATGTGTGAGAGCTGTGGACAGGCCCATAGAGCATGCTGGGAGTTCTAGTGTTGTAGGCGCCCTAGCACTGCTGTGGAGGATGTGTGAGAGCTGTGGCTGGGCCCATAGAGCATGCTGGGAGTTGTAGTAGTTGTAGGTGCCCTAGCACTGTTGTGGAGGATGTGTGAGAGCTGTGGCTGGGCCCATAGAGCATGCTGGGAGTTGTAGTTTTGTAGGTGCCCTAGCACTGTTGTGGAGGATGTGTGAGAGCTGTGGCTGGACCCATAGAGCATGCTGGGAGTTGTAGTAGTTGTAGGCGCCCTAGCAGTGCTGTGGAGGATGTGTGAGAGCTGTGGCTGGGCCCATAAAGCATGTTGGGAGTTGTAGGCGCCCTAGCAGTGCTGTGGAGGATGTGTGAGAGCTGTGGCT
Organism: Hyla sarda; assembly: GCF_029499605.1. Classification (NCBI taxonomy): domain Eukaryota; kingdom Metazoa; phylum Chordata; class Amphibia; order Anura; family Hylidae; genus Hyla; species Hyla sarda. The sequence continues at coordinate 86,241,110 of NC_079190.1, forward strand.
GGACCCATAGAGCATGCTGGGAGTTGTAGTGTTGTAGGCGCCCTAGCACTGTTGTGGCTGGGCCCATAGAGCATGCTGGGAGTTGTAGTAGTTGTAGGTGCCCTAGCACTGTTGTGGAGGATGTGTGAGAGCTGTGGCTGGGCCCATAGAGCATGCTGGGAGTTGTAGTGTTGTAGGCGTCCTAGCACTGTTGTGGTTGGGCCCATAGAGCATGCTGGGAGTTGTAGTGTTGTAGGCGCCCTAGCACTGTTGTGGCTGGGCCCATAGAGCATGCTGGGAGTTGTAGTGTTGTAGGCGTCCTAGCACTGTTGTGGCTGGGCCCATAAAGCATGCTGGGAGTTGTAGTGTTGTAGGCGCCCTAGCACTGTTGTGGAGGATGTGTGAGAGCTGTGGCTGGGCCCATAGAGCATGCTGGGAGTTGTAGTGTTGTAGGCGCCCTAGCACTGTTGTGGCTGGGCCCATAGAGCATGCTGGGAGTTGTAGTGTTGTAGGCGTCCTAGCACTGTTGTGGCTGGGCCCATAGAGCATGCTGGGAGTTGTAGTAGTTGTAGGTGCCCTAGCACTGTTGTGGAGGATGTGTGAGAGCTGTGGCTGGGCCCATAGAGCATGCTGGGAGTTGTAGTGTTGTAGGCGTCCTAGCACTGTTGTGGCTGGGCCCATAGAGCATGCTGGGAGTTGTAGTGTTGTAGGCGTCCTAGCACTGTTGTGGCTGGGCCCATAGAGCATGCTGGGAGTTGTAGTGTTGTAGGTGTCCTAGCACTGTTGTGGCTGGGCCCATAAAGCATGCTGGGAGTTGTAGTGTTGTAGGCGTCCTAGCACTGTTGTGGTTGGGCCCATAGAGCATGCTGGGAGTTGTAGTGTTGTAGGCGCCCTAGCACTGTTGTGGTTGGGCCCATAGAGCATGCTGGGAGTTGTAGTAGTTGTAGGCGTCCTAGCACTGTTGTGGCTGGGCCCATAGAGAATGACATGTAGAGGCCTCTGAGGTGTCTGGCCGGGAGCTCTCCATAGTGCTCCCCATTGTTGTGCTTTGTGTGTTAGTGGAGCAGCCCAGGCAGGCAGAGCAGGCGGCGGGGAGGGCTGTGGACTGTGTCCCTGGCTCGGCTCCTGATCTGCTGATTAACTCGTCAAGTATGCCAGGAATCCTGCCCGGGAACAATGCGCCTCCTCGCTGCAGGACAGCCCCACGTGTAGGGGGCGAGGAGAAGGATGGGTGGGGGCCGCCTCCTCCCCTTACTACGATGCCCCCTGTGCCCACACATAGCTGCCCCCGCACACTGTAGCCGAGCCCCCCTATTAGCCGAGGCTGAGTAGTCACCAGCAGCACAGCGCCCCGGTGCCCCCAGCTCCCCTGGCACCTCACCCGCCGCTGGGCCCGCCCGCCCGCGCACTGTGGGCAGGACTACAGGCGGCCCCGGCCCTGCCCTTCTCTTTTTTGTTAATGAAAGTTCCAGGAACATTGTATTCCTGCCCTTCCAGTGGATCCAATAGCGACAAGAGCCGCGGCCTGACCTTTTACTACGAGGCCACTGACGTGTGGGGCAGGACGGGGCCGCGGGCAAGACTGGCACCGGAGATACACTCGGCACCTGAGCGGGCACTCAACTCTCTGCACCATGATTTTCTCCAGCGTACCCATGAGGATACCCAGCGGGAAACTGGTAGGCACACCTGGGAGCTCCGGCAGCCTTTTGTGGTCATAGATGGTACGGGGGACGGGGTGACCGAGCAGATGTGGGTGAGGGCTGATAGATCGGGTTACACTGACCCCTGGAGATGGAAAAATCCAGCGAGAGTAGCCATGTGCCCACACACTGCTGGCATGGTAACTGCGGGCACTGCTAGACGAGCTTTGTGACCAGCCTGGCATCATCACTGCAGGAATCTATCAATCATCTGTCATATGACTCTATCATCTATCTGTCATCTATCTATTTATCTATCTATTATTATCTATCTGTCTATTTATCTCATATCTATCGCTATCTGTCTTTCTATCTCATATCTATCTCATATTTATCTATCTATTATCTATCAATCTTATATCTATCTATCTCATATCTATTATCTATCTATCTATTTATCTATCTATATCTTATATCTATCTATCTGTTTATCTTTCTATATCTTATATCTATCATCTATTTATTTATCTATATCTTATATCTATTATCTATCTATCATCTATCTATTTATTTATCTATCTATATCTGATATCTATTATATATCTATCCATCTATTCATTCTATTTGTCTATCTATCTAACTCATATCTATCTATTCATCCATCCATCAAATCTCATATTTATCTCTCTTATATCTATTATATATCTATCCATCTCTTCATTCATCCATCTATCTTTGATTTATCTAATATAGATCTATCTCTTTTATCTATATCTATATATATATATATATATATATATATATATATATCTATTATCTTATATCTATGATCTATCTATCTAACTAACTAACATATTCATCTATTTATAATATTATTATCTCTATATAAAATGTGTTTGATTCTACATTCTAAGCCAGTGGTTCTCAACCTGGGGTACAAATATCCCCAGGGGTACTTAGCAGTTCTCCAGGAGGTACTTGAAAAAAAATCAGTAATGGCAGCCACTGGTTACTGGTCTGGACCACTTTGAAAGAAATGGTAGACTGACGTCACTGCACCGAGGAGCGGAGCAGGAGGACAGCAAAGGAGAAGCGCGGGCACTGGGCTGCTGTGGGCAGTAACTACCATCAGCTTTGTTGCTCCACTTTGTTGCTATGAGCCATAACAATAGGTCCCCAGACCAGAGGAGCAGTGGAGCACCAAAGCAGGACAGTATGGTGGCCTACAACTATATATGGGGGCCTACAGCTATATTTGGGGGCACAGAGGGGACCTAACAACTTTATGGGGACACAAAGCGGGTACTATTACTGTATGTGATGATAAACATGGGGAGTTTGTAAATAGGTGGGTATTGTGCTGCTCTCTTGTATAGGAGAAATCTTAATGGCGGTCTAGGCCAGATAGAGAAGAAAAGAAAAGTAAACAACTCCAGTTAGAGAAGACATCACCTGTAAATCAGGGGAGATAGGGAGAGGAACAGGGGGCCTGTTATAGAGGAAAATAAAGCATATGAATTATACTATACAGTGATCCCTCAACATACGATGGTAATTTGTTCCAAATGAACCATTGTTACTTGAATCCATTGTATGTTGAGGGATCCGTTCAATAATAATATACAAGGTTATACTCACGTGTCCCTGCCGCTCCGGACCATCACCGCTGCCCTGGATCGTCGCTCTCCATCGCCATCATCACGTCACTGCGCATACCGCTCCTATAAGATGACGGGATGGTGTTCACAGTGACGGGATGATGACGAAGGAGAGCAACGGCTATACAGTGGAGCATGAAGAGAACAGTCCGGAACATCTGGGACAGGTGAGTGACACTCACCGGAGCACACGGGGCACATTAAACGGCTATCTGGTGGCAGCTGAAGCAGTCTGCGCTGCCGGATAGCCGTTTATGTGATGGCCCCGACATACAAAAGCATCGTCTGTTGATGCTGCCTACAAGACACCATGGTCTCTGAGAGGCCATCGTATGTTAAAATGATCGTATGTCGGGCCCTCGTAGGTCGGGGGATCACTGTAATCATTACAAAATGGGGGTACAATTTTTTGGGAATGGGCTGTCAAGGGGTACTCGGGCAAAAAAGGTTGAGAACCACTGTTCTAAGCAGAAATATTGATATTATTTGTTATTTATTATGCAGTATATTTATATTATAAATAAGATAATACAACTAGTAGCAAGTCAGGATATTTGTCCTAATCCATTGACTGTGACCTCTTGAAGTCTTTTGAACATTTCCTCCATTTATCTTATATAATTCTCTTCTTTGTCCTGGATTCTAATTGTATAATTGGGACATTTATCTAATGAGTCGTGAATAATTCACCTCTCCTGCCCGGACCTTCTAGTAATGGCCGCTGTGCTCTGTGATTTTATGTATTTCTCTGTGCAGTCCAATCTAGTATCTATCACTGCCCCCTGTTTGCCATGTGCCACTGGTGTGATAGCTTATGTGGCAGAGGGGCATTTGGCCCCACATGAGGCATCAGTGCCTGCGGATTGAGTCCTACCTCGCCGCCCCCCTATAGCTACATCTCTGCTGTTACAGTTTTGTTCATACAAAGTTGTCTGTATTCTAATGATATACCATAGTATAAATGAGATTGTATTGATGTTTATCGGAGACCAATGTGACATATAAGGACATGGTGTGAAGTGGTTCTCCCTAGCCTGATGCTCCTCACATCAGATGTCAGGGCATGCTTGGGGTTGTAGGTGGGGACTACTCTGGCTTTAACACTCTCAATAAGCCATGGCAAAAATTTGGATGTTTTACGGCTAGTTATCTACGGAGATTGCAGGCCTTGATGTGGACTTCTTTATGGTATTTAGATCTACTTTATGGATATACTCGAGTATAAGCCTAGTTTTTCAGTACGATTTTTCGTGCTGAAAATGCCCCCCTTGGCTTATACTCGAGTGAACTCTCGGCCAGTCAATAGCTTCCTCATCATCCAGACCCTCCTTTAGTTTTCTACTCACCTCCCCTCGGTGGGAAGGAAGGGGGGGGGGGGCTGGTCCGGGCCATCTATGCTGCAGGGCCCATTGGTGGGGAGGGTTAGTTGTTCCGAGCTATCCATTTTCACCGGGAGGCCCTCTTCTCCGCTCTGGGCCGGCCCCGGCTTAGTGACGTTGCCTTGACGACGACGCACAGGGACGTCCATGCACAGCAGATGTCCCTGCGCATGAAAGTCCCTGTGCGTCGTCGTCAAGGCAACATCACTAGTCCGGGGCCGGCCCGGAGCGGAGAAGAGGGCCTCCCGGGGAAAATGGACTGCCCGGAATGACTAACCCTCCCCACCGGACGGTCCCTGCAGCATAGATGGCCCAGACCAGCTCACCCTTCCTTCCGACCGAGGGGAGGTGAGTGGAAAACTAAAGGAGGGTCTGGATGATGATGAAGGCCACAGTGGTCTTCAACCTGCGGACCTCCAGATGTTTCAAAACTACAACTCCCAGCATGCCCGAACTGCTGATGGCTGTCCGGGCATGCTGGGAGTTGTAGTTTTGCAACATCTGGAGGTCCGCAGGTTGAAGACCACTGATTAAGGGATTGACAGGGGGGTGATGATGAAGGGGGGGGGGGATGATGACGAGGGGGCTGATGACGGGGTGACGATGACATGGGGGTGAAAATGACAGAGTGATGATGATGACGGGGTGATGATGACAGGGGGATAATGACGGGGGTCTGGATGATTACATGGGGGGGATGATGTATTTCCCACCCTAGGCTTATAGTCGAGTCAATAACTTTTCCTGGGTTTTTGGGGTGAAATTAGGGGCCTCGGCTTATATTCGGGTCGGCTTATACTCGAGTATATATGGTATATAATACTGTAAGCTTTTGGCACCCAATGTGTGTAGAAGTCTGATGGGGACCACCTCTCTAGGAGCCAGAGCAGAGAGCATGCAAGGGGCTATCATTTAAATGGTTGTATGTAATACTACTTTTCGCCTGTAAGAGATGCTGCAGAGAAAATGAGCAGCTAAAGGCAAATAGCTCCAGCAAAACCATTTGGTCCAGGATAGGCCTTCAGGATCCATGTGCTGTGACCTGATGATTTCTGCACTGTCAAGGATAAGACCGTGTTTCATGGGAGATGCTCCTACCAGAATTAGATGCCAGAATTAGATGTCTTTCCGCTTGATGATAGGGCAATAATGGGGTAAACTATATGGCCTGTACCTCTTTGTATCTACCTTTATGTGTCTTGTGAACCTCTATGATACCTTCAGGACTGTGTATGAAAGTTCATGATGCTAAACCTTTAGTGTAAGTGTTTATAGAGCTTAAAGGGGTACTCCGCTGCTCAGTGTTTGGAACAAACGTCACGCTCCAACCCCTCAATGCAAGTCTATGGGAGGGGGCGTGACAGCTGACTTGCATTGAGGGGGCGGGGCATGATGTCATGAGGGGGCGGTGCTATGACATCACACGTTCCCGGCACCGGCTCCAGCGTTCGGAACAGTTTTTTCCAAACGCTGAGCAGCGAAGTACCCCTTTAAGTACATGGTGGGAGTTCTGAGAATGGCATGGGCCTTATCCAAGAGGACATTACACTGAACCACAGTTACTGTTGGGTTGTGTACAAAACAGGCTGTCACTCTACGTCCTTACTTTCCAACATCACTCACTCTTATATCTCATTATAATGAATAAATGAACGTAAATGGCCTTAGGATTGTAATTACTTGTGTCTGAACAGTTGAATTGTCTTTCCTTGTTTTAATTGTTAGGGTACGCTCACACGTACAGGATCTGTTGCATATTTTGCTGCATATTTTTTTATTTAAAGTCAATAGGTAGCAAAATGAGTGGCAGAAAATATACAGCAGAATAAGCAGCAGATCCTGTATGTGTGAACGTTTTCCCAGAATGACAACTTATCACCTATTTCACAGGATAGGTGTTTAGTGCTCAGCTATGTGCGTCAGTCCTGTAGACTTTAAGCAGGGCCCATGAAGGAATGGGGACCAAACAAGGTGGCCCCCTATTCTCCATTGGTAGTTTAAACCTAAGCACCAACGTGCAAGCCTATAGTGTTGCTATTCGGCTCACTCTCCACAGTATCTGCCTCTGTTGGGTTAAATGTATTTTTGGGAATTTTTTGTTTTAGTCCATGAATGGTCAGTATAATGCCTTGAATCAGGTTCTCCTAGTATAGAGAAATATATTGTGGTGATCATCAGCAGCCCTCATTGTATGTAAATGCAAGCAACTTCTTGTTAGCTAAAATGTTGTGATTTACATTTATAGTAAAATAAAGGGGTCCATACATTGTAGGTTGCTGTACGATGTATGCTATTCCTGTGCACCTGATGCACATGCATGCTCATCTCAGCTCAGCATGTTTTCTCAGTAGGAAGAGGAGAATTAGCTGCTGTGGTATGTCTATTATAAAGCGGACCTGTCAACAGTTTTTCTTAAAGAGGATATATTGTGAACAAAAACGTATCCCCTATTCGCAGGATAGGGGATAAGTTTTAGATCGTGGGGGGGTCTGACCATTGGGACCCCCCGCGATCTCCTGTACGGGGCCCTAGCTCTCTCTGGAAATGGGGCGAAGCGGCAGCCGACACGCCCCAACCATATCTCTATGGGAGAGCAGTCTGGCTATCTTTGGCTCTCCCATAAAGATATATGGAGGGGGCGTGCCAGACGCCACTTCGTTCCAGGGTCAACACGCTCTGTTCACGAGGAGAGCCAAGGCCCCAAACAGGAGATCGTGGGGGGTCCCAGTGGTTGGAACCTCGTGATCTAAAACCTATTCCATATCCTACGGATAGGGGATAAGTTTTTGTACATGATACTTCTTCTTTAAGGTATAAAGTAAGGGCATGGCTTTTGACCCTGAATCCAAATTAGGCAAATTAGGCTTTGGACACACTGGGTATTCCCCAGAGCCCAGCACAGTTCTGACCCTTCACTAGCTGGTCATTCCACTCTGTGTGCTGGTCACCTCCTCTAACCCCCTGATTGGAAGCCATTAGGATGTTCTGTAAGCCCACCTCTCCCTTATAATCCACCGCTCATGCTTGGGGCCGCTCATGCTGTTCTTCCAGCTTCCTACACCGCTGTCCTGTACTGACATTACGCAAGCGCAGAACATGCTTGGGGATGCCTGGAGAAGAATTTGTTACTGCGCACATGCCGTTTAGTTGCTCTATGGTGCTTGCAAGGGACTTACAAATTTTTTGGCCGCTTACACCATAGTAACCATGTCTGTCCAGCTTTCATCTTTTGTCGACAGCCACCCATCTATTTTGCTCATGAAGTCACTGGATCACTATTAATTTACAGCATTCCTTTTAAGGCCCTTCAAAAATGGCAACCAGTTCTAGAACAATGAATGTGAAACCTGTTATTCTTTTCTCTCTTAATCTCGAATGACAAATACTGCACACACCTGAATACATACCTGTTACTTCCCTGTATTAGTCAACATGTTAAGTGTCAGTGATCAAGATCGCTTTGGGTCACACGGTGATGTAAGGGTGATCGTTCTTTCAGTTTTAAGTTTACTTCATATTTGCATCATAAAAGAAAGGTTTGTTACAGATGAGTTTGTTTTGGATACTACTCCTGTACAACTCTTTGAATTAGCATTTCCTTTTGTACCCTAACAGCTATAGCTACAGCCCCCCTTTAAGCCTCTTGATGTGCTTCATACAACCTCCAAGTTATATAAAGCCACAATACAACACCCATAGACTTGTCTTAGAATGTCCTCAATACAGAACCAAAATTGTGGAATGCTTCATTGGAGCCATATCATTGAGCTAATCTACCATGGAAGCAATAAATTGTTACTACTATAAGGTGATGTACAGCCAACAAGAGATATGTACTACTATTTATCGAAACTCCACATTTACTAAATAAAAATAACACAAAAATAAACAGTCCATGTGATTTTTTTGTTACTGCTTGGTTGCCTTTAGTTAATTTCTCTATAGTCCTGATATTAACAAGACCCTTAGGGTCTATTCACACAGCAGAATTTCCACTTGCGAAATTCCGCATCAAATTAAGGCCCATAGACTTCTATGGGATTCCGCACTCCCATTCACACTTTTGAATTTCCGCTTGCGGAATTCTGCAAACGAAAATTCAGAAGTGTGAATGGGGGTGCGGAATCCCATAGACGTCTATGGGCTTTAATTTGAGGCAGAGTTCCGCAAGCGGAAATTCTGCCATGTAAATAGACCCTAAGGCTAGGTTCACACTGTGGTATCTCTGGGCAGAACTTCTGCCAGAGATCAAGCCGGCGGCACTAGGACCGCGCAGACTGCATTGCTGTCCCCATAGATGTCAATGCATTTCTGAGCAGCTCTCCCAAAAGAACCACCCAGAAATGCATTGCCGTCTACAGGGACAGAAATTCTGTCCGGAGATTCAGCAGTGTGAACTCAACCATACTCTACCTGAGCTCCTGTCATGTCTGACAGTGGCTTACCCTCATCTCCCCATTGAGAACACCTGCATCTTAGCCAAACCTGGCACCCATATGTATAAGGGGGATCATTACAAATTCCATTCAGCTAAACTAACATTTTGCCTACAATCTTTGAAATTTTATGACCACGTAAAGATCTAATAATAAGATATAATTGTTACATTTATTGCCAGTCAACATCTTGAGATCAAATAATTTCTAAACAGTTTTTTTGCCCTCTACCCAGGTAAGTGACATACATTACGGGCCACCTACTTCCATCGCACTGTGGTCCAGTGCTCATGTGTTCAGTGTAGGCACTTTAATTGGCGGACAGGGGTCAGCTATTTTTGCTGTAGTACCTCTTCTGTAAGATAGGACCAGACAGGCTAGACTTTACTCCCCACATACATCAGTGAGCCTTGAGCGCCCATGACCTTGTTACCATTGGACTGTTTCCCCCTCCCTTAGACCACTTTTGGTGGTTATAGCCAATGCATACTGCGGACATCCCACAAGGCCTGCTGTTTAGAGAAGACCCATTTTTTCTACTTTAAACACGTCAACGTCAAGTCCTGACTGGTCACTTGCGGTCTTATATACGTGCAACCTCATGGCATTACCCATGTAACAAGACAATCATTGTTATTAATTTCAATGTTGGGAAGAGAATACATTTGTCTTAGCTCTTTTCTTGATCATAAACATTTAGAATGGAGTTTACTTGTTATTAATAGAAATTACCTGACCGATCTGGTTGAATTAATAGAATAACTAGTGTGTTTGTCTACACTAGAACGTTTTGTTGTTTTGTTTTGAGCTGGTGCTACACAATGAATTGGTAGAGCTGTGTGGCTTATAGTGTGTTCCAGCTTTCATGCTAGTCAAGTCAATAGGCTTTTATAATCTTCTGTATATGTGGGTGGGAAAGGATGCATAAGATTTGTGTGACTACCCTGCCCTTGGTCACTTCCGTTGACATTCACCCTGCATTTACTCTATATATTGTGCCTTAGTTGCAGTTACAGCAATTTAAAGATGGGTTCACATCTGCTTTGTGTATTCTATTGTACCAGAACGAAAAAAGCTGTGGCACATGCATATCCCTTTAATATCGTACAGCCCCTGGCAGACTCCACTGACTTTAATGGAGTTTGTTGGGTTTTTGGGATGGGGTTTGTGTTATTGTGTCGGATGTTTTTCATGGAACATGAAGCAGGCACCCAGCACGGATTTATACCAAGTCTACTGGTTCTAATAACATTGACTCCCAAAATTTGTATTTGTTCGGTATAATGTGAAGCCCCAATGTATGTCACTGTATGTCATATAGTAACATATGTCATCTTTTAGTCCCTCATGTGTACTTGTTTTGTAAAAGAACACACCAAACATTGGGGTATATTTATTAAGAGTGTAGTGTAGTTTTCTTTGTGGGTTTTGATTCTCGACAGGTATTTTCCAAAGGTATTTACTAATGTTTCCCTACATTTTGCACTTTTCCCTACATTTTTCTTCTTTTACAACTGTTCTGATCTGTCGGGTTTTTCCCAGCTCAAATCTACATCATTTTCTGTAGAAACCATAGCAAATATGTTGGAATTTTTCAAAACTGTCAGGGACACGTCTCATTGTCGGGACCACGCCCCCTTTATCCCGAGGCCATGCCCCCTTTTCGGGTTTTTCTTGTAGAGCGAAGGATTTGGTTTTTTTTGTCCGCAAATTGCACAATTTGGGTGTATAACCCGAGAAAAAAGAGTTAGGATCACGTTAGTAAATAAACCCCATTGTGTGAATAGAATACAAATACATTCTATGTTTTTGAATGTTTTTTTTCTGCAGCGTGTGTATGGATTTCTTCTGCCATGTGTCAGTATAGCCTGTTCAGAAGCATTTTGTCCCTCTAGGCTCTTGAAATATACATCCTACGCTTAGTAATAAAGGAAACAGAAATGACAGGGGCAACTCACCAAGACACTGCAATATCTGTGGCATCAAATGCACTGGCAGGTTACTCATACCCAAAGAAATCAAATTTTGAGAAAATAACCAGCTTTAACAGTTTAGGGTTTTCATTTTAGGACAAAATTTGAGGAATGAGATATATTTTAAGGGGTTGTCTGACAAACCAGACATTATTGGAATGGCAGCAGTGGGGAAAGATGAGTACAGCTTTTTTTAGTTTTCAACCCAGTCTGACTACTTTTAAAAAAGAAGTAAAACTCCAAACAACCCCTTTAATAATATTATAATACTAGTAGACAGACCTTTACACATCAATTATAATTACACAAATCAGATTACACAGTTTTATGGTTATAGGTCTGTCGTGTTGCCTATTGTTCTGTCTACTAGTAATATTATGGGGGTTATTAAATATATATCATTTTTCAATATAAATACATCTTGGAGATCACAGCTTGTGGGGGGGGGGATGGCGGGGGGTATGGGTTTACTGTTACAGTTTGGTCACTATATAGAAAACAAAATAAAGAAAAACCCTGTTTACACTGAAATACAGAATAAAAGTTGCCTATACGTCTTATGCGTGTCAGCCGGGCTTTATGTGTAACAAATAAAATGCTATTGCTTAGTGTGAATAAAAAAAACACATTACCTCCAAAATTTACATATTTTTAATAGAGCGAAATGAAGGGAAAATTCTGTAAGAAGCCGCCTTGCTTAGAGTATACTAACAAGTCAGTAATGCCTCACCTTTACTTAGAAAATAACATATGCAGTGTCAGCAGTAATGTAGAAATGTTCATCCGCTCAATGCCATATACAGTCATGGCCGTAAATGTTGGCACCCTGAAATTTTTCAAGCAAATTAGGTATTTCTCACAGAAAAGAATTGCAGTAACACGTTTTGCTATACATACCGGTATGTTTATTCCCTTTGTGTGTGTTGGAACTAAACCAAAAAAAGGAGGAAAAAAAGCAAATTAAACATAATGTCACACCAAACTCCAAAAATGGGTTGGACAAAATTATTGGCACTCTTAACTCAGTATTTGGTTGCACACTCTTTGGAAAAAATTACTGAAATCAGTCGCTTCCTATAACCATCAATAAGCTTCTTACGCCTCTCAGCCGGATTGTTGGACCACTTTTTCCTTTGCAAACTGCTCCAGGTCTCTCTTATTGGAAGGGCGACTTTTCCCAAAAGCAATTTTAAGATCTCTCTACAGGTGTCCAATGGGATTTAGATCTGGACTCATTGCTGCCACTTCAGAACTCTCCAGTGCTTTGTTGCCATCCATTTCTGGGTGCTTTTTGACATATGTTTGGGGTCATTGTCCTGCTGGAAGACCCAAGATCTCAGATGCAAACCCAGCTTTCTGATACTGGGCTGTACAGCGCAACCCAAAATCCATTTATAATCCTCAGATTTCATGATGCCTTGTACACATTCAAGGCACCCAGTGCCAGAGGCAGCAAAACAACCCCAAAACATCATTGAACCTCCACCATATTTCACTGTAGGTACTGTGTTCTTTTCTTTGTAGGCCTCATTCCGTTTTCGGTAAACAGTAGAATAATGTGCTTTACCAAAACCTCTATCTTGGTCTCATTTGTCCACAAGACGTTTTACCAGAAGGATTTTGGCTTTCTCAAGTTCATTTTGGCAAAATGTAATCTTGCTTTTTTATGTCTGTGTGTCAGCAGTGGGGTCCTCCTGGGTCTCCTGCCATAGCGTTTTATTTCATTTAAATGTCGACAGATAGTTTGCGCTGATACTGATGCTCCCTGAGCCTGCAGGGCAGCTTGAATATCTTTGAAACTTGTTTGGGGCTGCTTATCCACCATCCAGACTATCCTGCATTGACACCTTTGATAAATTTTTCTCTTCCGTCCACGCCCAGGGAGATTAGCTACAGTGCCATGGGTTGCAAACTTCTTGATAATGTTGCACACTGTGGACAAAGGCAAATCTAGATCTCTGGAGATGGACTTGTAACCTTGAGATTGTTGATATTTTTGCACAATTTTGGTTCTCAGACAGTTCTCTTCTCCTCTTTCTGTTGTCCATGCTTAGTGTGGCACACACAGACACACAACGCAAAGACTAAGTGAACTTCTCTCCATTTTATCTGCTTTCAGGTGTGATTTTTATATTGCCCACACCTATTACTTGCTCCAGGTGAGTTTAAAGGAGCATCACATGCTTAAAAAAATCTTATTTATCCACAATTTTGAAAGGGTGCCAATAATTTTCTCCAGACCATTTTTGGAGTTTGGTGTGACATTATGTCCAATTTGCTTTTTTTCCCTCCCTTTTTTGATTTAGTTCCAATACACACAAAGGGAATAAACATGTGTATAGAAAAACGTGTTACTGCAATCGTTTTCTGTGAGAAATACTTCATTTTCTTGAAAAATTTCAGAGGTGCCAACATTTACGGCTATGACTGTATCACTGTTTTCCAACCAGGGTGCCTCCAGCTATTGCAAAACTATAACTCCCAGCATGCCCGGTTGGGAAACACTGCCATATATTAAGGTTCTACACAGTAATACATGGTTGTCCTTATACACACTGACAAATAAAAAACATGTTGTCTAGACCAGAGATGGCCAGGATCGTGGCTTTGGGGTCCTGGCATGTAGTGCTCAGCTTTGCCAGTGTTGTTACATAAACAACAGGAAGTAGATCAGATATTAGATTCTTCACCCTTTTTGGTAAAATCTTTTTACTATAAAAAATGTTTGTCTATATATAGCAGCCGTCTGTTAGAAATCCATCTTTCCCTCTTTGCCATTCCATTCCTTTTTGATAAAAGTACCAAGGTAAGAAATCGCTTCAGTCCAGGAGATACAAGTACTAAAAAAGACAAAGGGAATAAGGAGGGACATTTTACAAAAGACCACAATCGATCTTTTCATTTACTGAGAGTAGAGAGTGAAAATGACTATTCACATAAAAGTGTAGCTAGAACCCAAACACAGACTACACCATAACATGTATTTTCTTTGCATTTAGAGAGTGCAAATAAAGAAAGCCACAATTAGGGTTGGTGCCGAAATCGAGTGGAGCAAGCAAACAGCAGTCCAAGAGGAAGTGGAGACGTAACTACACTGACTGCAAATATTGATCCAGTTGTTGTCATAAAACATAATTACATGAATTCAAATATAATAATAAACTATAACTTGTACGAAAAAGTTTTAATTCGAAACGAAGCTTTAAATACCACCATGGTAATTTTCCTGGGACACTAAAGAAATACAAACACAATAGAGAATGCATACTGTACATACATTTTATAGGGTGGGATGAAAGAACTCAATGACATGGACTGTCATGAGGATACACAGCACCACAACACTGTCCCTCTACGGCCCCTTTCACACTACAGGTATCATCCTGCAAAAACCTCTGTTATTACTCCCGGCAAAAAGTCCAAAAATCGGCCGGCAAAAAATCCCATTCATGTCAATGGGATTTTTTGAACACCCTTTTGCATCAGGCATGTCCAATTTTACTAATTTCAGTTATTTTTGCATGCACAAATCTCTGGTCCGGCAAAAAAAATTTGGTGAAAAACCGGACGTTGAAATTTAACATGAAGTCTATGGGAACCGGATGTTTAAAAAAAAAAAAACATCCGTTATCATCAGTTATTCTCAGGTTTTTTAACATCCGTTTTATGTACTGAGCATGCTCAGTACAGCTTTACAAAAAAAGGTTAAAAACCTGATAAATGTAACTGGTAATAAAGGATGATAACGGAGGAACAACATCAGCTTTTTCCTTCCGACCGGTGGTGCGGCCGGTCGGGAGGCCGGTGGCGGTGATAGGTCTCAGGACCCCTGGACAGGCAGGGGGAGAGTAGTGGGTGGTGGCGGCGGTCTATGGCACCGCAAAAGCCACTGCAGTGCACTGATTTAAAACGCACGCTTTAAATCAATGATCTGCAGCGGTGTCGCGCGGGGCATAAATAGCCGATAACTTATACCGGAATATCGGTATAAGTTATCGGCTATCGGCCCTAACCTCCACCGATTATTGGTATCGGCCCTAAAAAAACGATATTGGTCGATCCCTAATTCAGAATGCACCAGTCATAAAGCACTCTTACAACCTGCCCCTAGCACACATTTAGATATTGATGTCTTATTTAGGATTGTGGACTGGAACGTTCATTTTAATTTCAAGATAACCAAAGAAATACATTATTATCTTGTACATTAATGTTCTTCAAACTGTGGATCTTCGAATGTTGCAACGGCTGTCCAGGCATGCTGGGAGTTGTAGTTTTGCAACATCCAGAGGTCCACAGTTTGAAGACCAATGTTGTACATTAAATGACACTTTATAGAACATGTTCTCTTATTTCTGTAGTGTGGAATAAAGTCGGAAAAGCACAAACTTACAAGCTATGTCTACATTTGCCGGACATATGTGAACCCAGCCTTATTGTTCCTATACATCTTGTATGTTGTGATACAAAGCACCCACATCACAATGTGCAAATGTGTTCTGCCCCGATAAAGGGGATTATAAGCCAACATGTACATTTTACGATAATAATAATATGTGCAGTACTATTATATCTGGTGCTATAGACTTGCCCTTGGTTAGGATGAGGGACACCAACACTGCAGCTAGAGAAACCGCTGACCCCTGCAGTTTCTGACATAATGAATTCTGATTATACAATGTTACAAAGTGAAAACTGCAGCACGCAAGACTGAAAGCCAAGTGTTCCTTACAAGCGGTGTCCCCTTTAATATCCTTACCGTTGAAAACAGTTTGGCGGTTATATATGTACACAAAACCAGACATTTTTAGGCATGTGTACACTGGCGTCTATTACAGATAACAACTATATTTTTTCTCACAATTGATACTCCAGATTACAGCACCGAACACCGGAGACTGAGGATCTTGATAGGATATAGCTTGTTTGGGTCCTCATAATGCAACGTTTCGGCATACAACTGCCTTTTTCAAGCAATGCTTGAGAAAGGCAGTTGTATGCCGAAAGGTTGCACTATGGGGAGCCAATAAAGCTATATCCTATCAAGTATCCTCAGTCTCCGGTGTTCGGTGCTGTAATCTGGAGTATCTATTGTATGCATATCTGGACTAGCATTTCTGGATGATTACTGGCACAACAGGGAATTCCAGTGCTGTCTCTTAACATTCTTTTTATAATTTTGCTCATGTACTCACCAAATTGGATGCAATACCTGAAGTGTTTATTCACATCTGGTCATAGTTGTGGTACAGACTGTATGCATTTTGCCACAGCAGGTCTTCCCTTAGCCTGCTGCGCCGAAACACGTACTGTCTGTATTACCACTATGACCAGATGTGAATAAACACTTATTGCATCCAACTTGGTGAGTGCTGGGATCATCCAACTTGGTGAGTGCTGGGATCATCCAACTTGGTGAGTGCTGGGATCATCCAACTTGGTGAGTGCTGGGATCTTCTTACAACTTCCAGTGTTGACTTTGATGCCTCCATCGCAGTTTTGCTGACACTTTTCTATATTCCATATTTTTGCACATAGTATGCTAGGTTGTCAATGTGTGATCGAAAAGGGGTCCACCCACCAGGAACCCCCAAAATCACCAGTAGGAAGAGGCAGCAGGGCTCCACCTTAGCTACAGTGAGACAACCATGTCGCCATCAGAGATTGCTGATTGGAGATGAAGTGACAATCCATGGGGATTACTTCGGTCGCTTATGACTTCAATGTCTGCCCTAACAAAACCCCTTTTCTCAAGTATAAACTTCACAGTTATTGTATGTTTTATGTATGGTCTGTATTGCTGTTGGATAAGTTAGTATTTTAAAAACATAGGCACATTGGTTCCCCCATCATTATGTATAGAAACTGTTATAAAAAATATATATGTTGGAATTTATTATTGGTTTTACCCAATTTTTGCGGTGTTGACTTGTTGTACAATATGTTGCAAAGCCCTCAATTTGTCACAAATCTACCCTAGCCCAGACCTGGCAGTGGACAGCATTTGTAAAAAATCTCACATTTTGGCACAAGGAGTTAAAAAGTTGCAGAGGAGCCATATAAGTGGGGTACTCAAGTGTAATAAAAAAAAAAAAAGTACTAGCACCAAATATACCACATGACATGCAACCATTTAATACATTTAGTAAAACGTACACATTTCCACCACACAAAATAAGGGTGTAAAAATATGGTTCACCTACATCACCCTTGATAAATCCCCCCCATATTCACTTAGTACATAAAAATAAAATAAAAATTATATGTTGCAATATGGGAAACATCTTTCAATGAGATCTGTCATATAAACAGAATTGCAGAAGGTTTTTATAGCACATTGCCTCATTTGTATCTCATGTACCTAGTGTTTCCTGTAATACTCAAAGAATAAAATTACACTGTACAGTTCCTGCAATACATAAATAAGCATAAAACTTATGGAGCCCAATCTCATTGCAGAAGGAGTCTCAAGTGGTTGCAAGACAGTATATAGCAGAAAGCAGAGCGCAGAAAATCCAAGGAAGGACCATTGGCATGATAACCAATGGGGGATTTATCTATTAAACTTTAGAACACCATTTTGTTTGGTTCCTCCTCTGCAACTTTTTCTGTGACTTATTAAAAATATTGGGGGGACATGTATCATTGTTTGCTTTGGTAAACAAGTTCTGTAGGCATTTATTTTTTTGGTTTTGGTTTTGCTTATGTGTGACATATTTATCGTACTATCACAAGGGGTTGATAAATTTGGCTCACATAAGCAAAAACCAATAAAATCACTTTGGAATACCATTTTCTTAGCACACATAAACCAAAAAAATGTGTGTGTTTGTTACATTTTACCAATTTTTCCCCCCTAAATGTACTAACCCATTTTTTTTCTCTTTTCAGTTCAGATCCGTCTATCCTGTGGGCTACTTTAGATTCGGTGGAGTACAATGACCAGCGTCTTTTTGTTTAATATTAACAACATTTTGTAACGAGGGCTTATGGGAAGTGTTTTTTTGGAATAAAAGTTTTTTTAAATGTGTTTTTTTATTTATTTACTTTACAGGCTTAGTAGTGGAAGACGTCTTATAGACAGAATCCATTACTAAGCCAGGGCTTAACGTAGCCCAAAAAACAGCTAGGGCTAACCCTGATTATTACCCTGGTACCCACCGCCACAGGGGTGTCTGGAAGAGCCGGTACCAACAGGCCCGGAGCGTCAAAAACTGGGCCTAGGCGGTAACAGGCTGGCATTATTTAGGCTGGGGAGGGCCAGTAACAATGGTCCTTGCCTACCCTGGTAGCATCAGGCTGTTGCTGTTTGGTTGGTATCTGGCTGAGAATAAAGATTACAGGGAACCCTATGCGTTTTTCTTTTATTATTTATTTATGAAAAAAGGAAATAGGGTTCCCCATATTTTCATTCTCAGCCAAATACTAACCAAGCAGCAACAGCCCGACGTTACCAGGGTGGGCGAGGACCATTGTTACTGGCCCTCCCAAGCCTAAATAACACCAGCCTGTTACTGCCTAGGCCCAGGAACGCCATATTTGATGCTCCGGGCCTGTTGGTACCAGCTCTTTCCGACACCCCTGTGGTGGTGGGTACCGGGGTAATAATCGGGGGTTAGCGCTAGCTATTTTTGGTGCTAACGCTAAGCCCTGGCTTAGTAATGGATTCTGTCTATAAGACAGCTTCCACTACTAAGCCTGTAAAGTAAATAAACAAAAATGTTTAAAAAACTTTAATAAAAAAAAACACTCCCTCACAAGCCCTCGTTAACGATTTTATTAACATTAAATAAAAAAAAAAAACACAGGATACACGGATCTGAAATGAGAAGGAAAAAAAAAACAAGGAAAATGGGTTAATACATTTATTGTAACCCAGCCGCACATTTCCCACCCTTACCGCACCGCATGACTACAACTCCCAGCATGCCCTTACAGTAAGGACATAATGGGAGTTGTAGTCATGCAGCAGGGCTGGGGGGGAGATGAGCTTGTCACCTGCCCCCACTGCATGACTGCAACTCCCAGCATGCCCTTACAGTAAGGACATGTTGGGAGTTGTAGTCATGCGGCGCAGGCGGGTGACAAGCTTGTCATCCGCCCGCCCATCTAACACACACCCCCCTCTGTGCCGCACAACTACAAGCTTGTTACCTTCCTGTACATCTCCAACCCGCTTGTCCCACCGTGCCTGTGAAAATGAAAGTTTAAAAAAGTCACACAAAAAGTCTCACCTGCGATTTTTTGTTCGACTTTTGTAAGCAAAAAAAGCTTCTTAAAGGGGTATTCCAGGCCAAAACTTTTTTATATATATCAACTGGCTGCGGAAAGTTAAACAGATTTGTAAATTACTTCTATTAAAAAATCTTAATCCTTCCAATAGTTATTAGCTTCTGAAGTTGAATTGCTGTTTTCCGTCTAACTGCTTTCTGATGACTCACGTCCCGCGAGCTGTGCAGTTCCTATGGGGATATTCTCCCATCATGCACAGCTCCCGGGATGGGACATCATTATTGAGCAGTTAGACAGAAAACTTCAGAAGCTAATAACTATTGGAAGGATTAAGATTTTTTAATAGAAGTAATTTACAAATCTGTTTAACTTTCCGGAGCCAGTTGATATATAAAAAAAAGTTTTTGCCTGGAATACCCCTTTAAATCCCTTGATAAATCTCTTTCATTGTCCACAGCCAGCTTTGTAAACTAGGTATTGGCTGGTGTACAATTGAGACAAATTGTGCGACAAATCACACATGATAAATTCCTGCCCACTGGAAAAAGTTAACCAATGGAAACCATACCAGAATGGAACCATAATGGAAACCAAAGGATAGGATTGTGGAACTTCTAAAATCCCATGGATTGCAAGATGAGAAACATGGGTTTACTTCACGGAGATCATGTCAAACAAATCTTATTGATTTTTTTGATTGGGTGACTAAAATAATAGATGGCGGAGGGGCAGTGGACATCGCATATCTAAATTTTAGTAAGGTTTTTGACTTACATAGAAAATGTATCAATAAACTACAGTCATTGAGCTTGGACTCCCATATTGTTGAGTGGATTAGGCAGTGGCTTGAGTGGATTAGGCAATGGCTTAGGGACAGATGACAAAGGGTTGTAGTCGATGGAGAATATTCAGCACAAGGTCATATTACCAGTCGGGGACCTCAGGGATCTGTACTGGGACCCATTTTGTTTAATATCTTTATTAGTGATATTGCAGAAGGTCTTGATGGAAAGGTATTGGTGTTTTTGCTGATAATGATTGGTAACAGAGTTGATGTTCCTGGAGGGATACGCCAAATGGAAAAGGATTTAGGTAAACTGGAGGAATAGTCAGAATTCTGGCAACTAAAATTTTATGAGGATAAGTGCAAGATAATGCACCTTGGGCATAAAATCCCAAGAGCATAGTCAGTCCTAACCTCAGTATCTGAGGAAAGGCATGTAGGGGTCACTATTTCAGAAGATTTAAAGGGAACCAGTCATCAGTTTTATCTTGCCTAAACCTCCAGTCATCAGGGTGGTCCCAGTGTCTTCTCCTGGCCCCTCCAGCCTTGACTGATAGGTCTTTCCCCATACCCAAACAGTAAATGATCTATCAATCAAGGCTGTTGGGGCACAGAGAAGCCACCAGAGATTGCACGTTGACGCAGCATGAAAGCGATGACCTTTAAAGGTAAAGACAATGTAATAGAGCAGCTGGAAATACTAACAGAATGCCTGGGTGTATAGGGAGAGGTATTTGCAGTAGAAAGAGGGAAGTGCTTATGGGTGTATAGGGAGATGTATTAGTAGTAGAGAGAGAAGTGCCCATGTTGCTGTACAGAGCACTGGTGAGACCTCACTTGGAGTATTGTGCGCAGTACTGGAGACTGTACCTCCAGAAGGATATAGATACTCTAGAGAGAGTTCAAAGAAGATACTAAACTAGTACATGGATTGCAGGATAAAACTTACCAGGAAAGGTTGTCTAGTGCCTTGTCTCATTGTGACATGACATTTATTGGCACAAAAGAATTAATGATAAAGAAAACCTACCTGATAGCAGCCTCCAGTAGTGATGGACAAATGTATTTCATCCATGTGTCACTTATATAGAACTATGCTGTATTTTGGCTAAACTAGAAGTCCGGTGTATTCATAAGCTGCCCGTGTCCTCCCGCCACTGACTGAACGCATTCTCCCTATCGGGGGCAGGAGAAGACAGGAGCTGAGGAATATTCAGGACTCCGAACCTCACAACGCTCTGCATCCAATAAGCTATTAGTTAAGCTAATACACAGAATAATTCCACATAAGTGGCACAGCGTGCCCATCACTACTGGATTCTGCCTTAAAATGCGCTGACGGGTTCTCTTGAAATAAATGTAATGTAATGTGCTTAGATACAATATTTGCATTGTCCTACATAGGAAATTCTTGGCACAGTGCAGTTTATACTCTAGAATATTCTGCCAAGTAAACTTTTTTCAGCGTGTCCAATAAATGTTATTTTTTTAAACAATCTTTTGTTACCATAGGTACATGGATTATCCACACAAATGTTCGTTATTGGCTGTGTTGGCAGAACCTTCTGCTTGACCCCTGGCCGACGTTACTTAGTAATCTGCTATTTAGTCAGTGTGTGGAATATCCTATGGATTAAACTGTATATACACTATATAGAGCCTGTGTCATCTTTATTATCACTTATTATGTCTACATGTCAAAATGAAAAGTGCCATTTATAATACTGATGTCTTCTATCTGGGACAGGAGTCTGGGCCTATTTAGGCAATAGGGCGGTTGTGATTGCTACCTTTTCACCCACTATGGCCCAGCCCCATGGCAAGACTGGCCTGCTTTGGTGCCCGAGGATCCTCCAGTAGGTCTGGATTCTGATATAACGGGCCCAAAATTCCAGTAGAAGACATCCCAATTTGGAGTTGATTTTGGAGCCAATACCTTCCTACTGGGATCTATTTCTGATTGGTTGATTATAAGTAATCTATTAGACCTTAGCAATGATATGGCTCGTCCTGTATGTTCAATGATACCTGCAAAGTTTATGGTATGATTAAAATTGGACATGTTGGATGTATAAAGTGATTGACATATTGGTTCGGTCTTCTGAGTTACTATTTCTTAACCTCAGTTGTTTGAAGGAGCCACAGGGCTTGTGCCCACACAAGCCCCTGCAAACAGCCGATCTGTGGTGGTACAGGGAGTTGGACCCCGCCAATCTAATATTGATGGCCTATCCTGAGGATAACCGGTTAAATAAAATGAAGGATTGCTTCATGTAATAATTAAGTATGGAAATTTTCATTCGGGGGAGATTTATTAACCCCTTCATGACCAGGCAAATTTTGATTTCTGGCTCATGTTTTTTCTTCCTTACATTCTAAGACCCATAACTTTTTAGTTTTTTCGACTGACAAAGTTGTATTTATCATACAATTTATTACAAAGCCAGAAAAAAATTATACGCAGGGAAAATTGAAAAAAACATGGAATTGCACAATTTTGTAGGGAATTTTTTTTTTTCGGAGTTCAAAATACAGTAAATCTGACATTCCATAAATATTCTATGGGTCAGTATGATTCCAATGATGCCAAACTTGTATATTTGTGTTTAGTTTTATTGTTAAAAAAAATTTAAACCTTGAAACATAAAAAAACAACTTTGTTAATTACCATGGTCTCACCCCTATAACTTTTTTATTTTTCCACCTACAGAGCTGTTTTAGGGTTTGCTTTTTGCGCCATGAGCTGTAGTTTTTAACGGTACCACTTTTGTATAGTTCTGTTTTTTTTATCACTTTTTTATAAAAAAAGAAATTGGGATGTAATGTAACCAAAAATCTGCAATTTTGGCGCATGGAATTTTTACGCCGTTCACCGTGCAGGATAAGAAACATTATAATTTAATAGTTCGGACAATTACGCACGCAGCGATACCAAATATGTTTTTTTTTGTTTGTACAGTGTTTAATTTAAAAAATATGGGAAAAGGGGGATGATTTGAATTTTTATTAGGGGAGGGATTTTTTTTATATTTAAAAAATAATAATTTTGAACTTTTTTTATTCACATTTTTTGGCCCCCTAGGGCCTATCATAAGCCGTCATCAGATGGCTTACATATTGGATTACATTGATCTATGAAATCTGTGGTGCCCTAAGTAATCTCAGAGCCAGGGAAGACGAGGAGGAGCAGGTAAGACCTCGGGCTTCCATAGCAACCCATAGCGATGCAATCGCGGGAGGGTTATGGGACCACTAGACACCAGGGAATAGCGGCATTTAGTGTTTAAATGCTGTGATCTGTATAGATCATGGTATTTAACCAGTTAAATGACGGACCTCGGCACAATCGCCAAAGTCCGTCATTACCTGCAGATGTCAGCTGCTGATAGAAGCGGGCATCTCCCGGTCATAACGCGGACCCGACCCGCGGGCCCCCCGTCATGTACGCCCACCGGACCCATGATGTACATGTATGTCATGGGCCGGGAAGGGGTTAAAACCTGGTGCAGTTGCCTATAGCAAACAATCAGGTTCATTCTTTCATTTTTTAAAAAGGCCTCTGAAAAATAAAAGTAGCAATCTGGTTGCTATAGGCAACTGCGCCACCTTTTCTCTGCACAGATTTTGATAAATATCCTCCATTGTCCTTGGTGTAACGTGGGGCTACTGTTAGTTAGCTGACAGGGCCTAAATGTTGAACATACTGCCAGGCAGGGGCGTTGCTAGGTCTTCAAAAGACCTTGGGCTAGAGACCAAACCCAAGCCACGCCCCTATCCACACCCTAAGACACACCCTTAGCCCACCCTCAGACACACCCCTGACAAACTGACAACCACCATCATTACCATAACAGACCATAGATTATGTGTGTATATATATATATATATATATATATATATATATATATATACAGACACAAACATATCTAGCCAGCATTTCTTTAATTGCCGCACGTCACACAAGTGGTATTATGTGATGTCATAGGCAGTGAGGGGACTGGATAGGCACTGTGGATAATACAAACTCTGGACAGGATAATGAGACCTAAGTGAATCAGAGACTGCGGCGCTGAGTTCATATGAAATATAGAATCAAATACAAGTCCAAAACACAAGAAGACTAAACTATATAGCACTCACCAGTTGTAGATCAGCATAAATAACTGGTCTTTATTCAAACTTCAGTAGTCTCATACAAATGATACACCCGATGCAGGGAGGGAGAGAAAGCGGCCAAAGCAGCATGCAGGAGTGCAGCAAAGGAGCAACAGACTGTTTCGTGTCAGTGACGCTTATCCGGTAAATTTTTTACCTTAAAGGGGTTATCCAGGAAAAAACTTTTTTTTATATCAACTGGCTCCAGAAAGTTAAACAGATTTGTAAATTACTTCTATTAAAAAATCTTAATCCTTTCAGTACCTATGAGCTTCTGAAGTTAAGGTTGTTCTTTTCTGTCTAAGTGCTCTCTGCTGACACGTGTCTCAGGAAACGCCCAGTGTAGAAGCAAATCCCCATAACAAACCTCTTCTAAACTGGGCGTTTCCCGAGACAGGTGTCATCAGAGAGGACTTAGACAGAAAAGAACAACCTTAACTTCAGAAGCTCATAAGTACTGAAAGGATTAAGATTTTTAATAGAAGTAATTTACAAATCTGTTTAACTTTCTGGAGCCAGTTGATATATATAAAAAAGTTTTTCCCTGGAATACCCCTTTAATGACCGGGCTCTATTTTTCAAAGCTGACCTATGTCTTTAAGTGGTAACTTTGAAATGTTTTGTCTGAGCTAAGCGATTTTGAGAACGTTTTTTTTGTGACATTTTGTACTTTATATTAGTGGTACATCTTTGTTGCTACAGGCAACTTTTTTTGTGAAAAACGCCAAGATATTGTAAAAATTACAAAATTTTAAGTTTTTTTATTTTCTTAATTGCATTCACTGTGCGGTAAAAATAATGTTATCTTCATTCTGTGGGTCATTATGAATTTGGCAATTATTACGATTATGCAGTACCCAATTTATACACTTTTTTATGTTTTTCCTCTTCACAATAAAATCCTTTTTTTTTTTGGATAGCGACTTTCCGACACCTCTAACTTTATTTTTCGTCCAATGGCATTGTGTGAGAGCTTATTTTTTGCACTTTTTTTTTTTGTACTTTTATTGGTGTACTTTATTGTATCATATGATGCATTATGAAGCCAGAAAAAAACATTATATGTATGGCAGAATATGGAATTGCGCAATTTTGTGGGGCAAAATTTTCAACAGAACGCGGGGGGTCATGTGGAACACGGGCACATTCTGAAACGCCACAGCGTTCAGGTTTAGAATTGGTTGGGCATTTGCTTTGCTTCAGGATGGAAATTTTGTTTACTATACCCTCGACCTACGATGGCCCCGACATATGATCATTTCAACATGCGATGGCCTCTCAGAGACCATCGCATGTTGAAGGCAGCATCAACATACGATGCTTTTGTATGTCGGGGCCATCGCATAAACGGCTATCCGGCAGCGCAGACTGCTTCAGCTGCCACCGGATAGCCGTTTACGGTGCCCCGTGTGGTCCACTGACGATCACTTACCTGTCCTCGGGGCTCCGGTGCGTCCTCTTCGGGATCCCCTGCATCGTCGGCGCTCTCCATCGACGTCATCACATCACTGCGCACGCCGTCCCGTCATCCAACAGGAGCGGCGTGTATAGCGACGTGATGGCGGCGACGGAGAGCTAGGATCCCGGGGAAGTAGAGGCCTTGCCGGAGCGTCGGAAACACCTCGGGGACGCGGCAACAGCGATGGATGGCGACATCCAGGGCAGCGGTGACGAGCGGTGACGGTCCGAAGCGGCGGGGACAGGTGAGTACAACTTCCTCTAAACGTGGTCTACAACCTGCGGACCTCCAGATGTTGCAAAACTGCAACACCCAGCATGCCCGGACAGCCGTTGGCTGTCCGGGCATGCTGGGAGGTGTAGTTTTGCAACATCTGGAGGTCCGCAGGTTGTAGACCACTGTCCTATACTTTACATTGCACGGATCCCTCAACATACGATGGTTTCAACAAACGATGGTCCATTTGGAACGGATTACCATCGTATGTTGAGGGACCACTGTATTTGACATTTTATGTACCTAGACACTAGTCACCTTGTACATTCTAATTTCCTTGTACTATGGATATTGACTTTTAAATTGTGATTTTTTTCCGTGCTCCAGGAGGGAGAGCGTCTGGCCCCCTCTAGTTTTGTTTGTGGTGTCTAGAGATGAGCGAACTTACAGTAAATTCGATTCGTCACGAACTTCTCGGCTCGGCAGTTGATGACTTTTCCTGCATAAATTAGTTCAGCTTTCAGGTGCTCCGGTGGGCTGGAAAAGGTGGATACATTCCTAGGAAAGAGTCTCCTAGAACTGTATCCACCTTTTCCAGCCCACGGGAGCACCTGAAAGCTGAACTCATTTATGCAGGAAAAGTCAGCAACTGCCGAGCCGAGAAGTTCGTGACGAATCGAATTTACTGTAAGTTCGCTCATCTCTAGTGGTGTCTCTTGTATGGGATACTTTTAATTGTTTTTTAAATGTCTGTTTTATATGTGATGGCTACACATTGTTTGGATGTGCATCTGCTTTACAGTGCGTAGTGTTCTTTCTTGACATGTTTACCTCATTCTACGGGTCTGTACGATTCCAATGATACCAAACCTGGATGGTTTTTTTTGTTTCGCTTTATGGATTAAAAAAAATAAATAAAAATACTCTGTTCAATGCCGTGTTCTGACCCTATAACATTTTTATTTTTCAGTCTGCAGAGCTGTGTTAGGGTTTATTCTTTGTGCCATGAGTTGTAGTTTTTATGGTACCAGTGCAGTTCTGGCTTTTTGATCCACTTTTATTACATTTTTTCTGTGATGTGATGTGACCATAAATCATCAATTTTGGTGTTTGGAATTTTTTTTAACGTTTACTCCATTCACCACGTGGGATAATAAACATTCTATTTTCAAAGATCGGACATTTATGCACGAGGTGATACCAGATATGTAGTGTTTTTTTTTTTTTTCCTTGAATTTATTTTTAGTTTTTTGTTAATGGAAAAAGGTGAATAATTTTCATTTTTATTGGGGGGGGGGGGGGGGTTAAATAATTGTATATTTTTATTATTTTATATTATCTTTTTATATTTATATATTTTTTTTACCTGGCTGGTTAGCAAATAGAGACGGGACCGCATGCATTTTTTGCTTTTTTAACTCCTCAGGGACGTGCGCCATAAATGTACAGTGCTGCAGCGAGTAAGTTTGCACACAGCTCCATACATTTACAGCGCCTATGACTCCCCAGCTGTGGCAAAACTACAACCCCCAGCAAGTCCTCACTGGCAGGGCATGCTTTGAGTTGTAGTTTTGCTAATGCTAGCAGGCGAAGGGGAGATGTTACAGGGGCTGGTCGCGCTATTACCCCCTAGCATGTCTTCACAGTCAGGGCATGCTGGGAGTTGTAGTTTTGCTAATAGTAGAGGGTGGAGGAGGTGGCGGGGAGATGTGTGGCGGGGCTATGTGAGCAGCATAGAGATGTGCGACGCCAGGGCAATGTGAGCGGCGGGAGTTGTGCATTCCGGGGAGATGTGCGGCGGTCCAATATGATTGGTGGGAGTTGTGCATTCCGGGGAGATGTGCGGCGGTCCAATGTGAGTGGCGGGAGTTGTGCATTCCGGGGAGATGTGCGGCGGTCCAATGTGAGTGGCGGGAGTTGTGTATTCCGGGGAGATGTGCGGCGGTCCAATGTGAGTGGCGGGAGTTGTGCATTCCGGGGAGATGTGCGGCGGTCCAATGTGAGTGGCGGGAGTTGTGCATTCCGGGGAGATGTGCGGCGGTCCAATGTGAGTGGCGCGAGTTGTGCATTCCGGGGAGATGTGCGGCGGTCCAATGTGAGTGGCGGGAGTTGTGCATTCCGGGGAGATGTGCGGCGGTCCAATGTGAGTGGCGGGAGTTGTGTATTCCGGGGAGATGTGCGGCGGTCCAATGTGAGTGGCGGGAGTTGTGTATTCCGGGGAGATGTGCGGCGGTCCAATGTGAGTGGTGGGAGTTGTGTATTCCGGGGAGATGTGCGGTGGTCCAATGTGAGTGGCGGGAGTTGTGTATTCCGGGGAGATGTGCGGCGGTCCAATGTGAGTGGCGGGAGTTGTGTATTCCGGGGAGATGTGCGGCGGTCCAATGTGATTGGCGGGAGTTGTGTATTCCGGGGAGATGTGCGGCGGTCCAATGTGAGTGGCGGGAGTTGTGCATTCCGGGGAGATGTGCGGCGGTCCAATGTGAGTGGCGGGAGTTGTGCATTCCGGGGAGATGTGCGGCGGTCCAATGTGAGTGGCGGGAGTTGTGCATTCCGGGGAGATGTGCGGCGGTCCAATGTGAGTGGCGGGAGTTGTGTATTCCGGGGAGATGTGCGGCGGTCCAATGTGAGTGGCGGGAGTTGTGTATTCCGGGGAGATGTGCGGCGGTCCAATGTGTGTGGTGGGAGTTGTGTATTCCGGGGAGATGTGCGGTGGTCCAATGTGAGTGGCGGGAGTTGTGTATTCCGGGGAGATGTGCGGCGGTCCAATGTGAGTGGCGGGAGTTGTGTATTCCGGGGAGATGTGCGGCGGTCCAATGTGATTGGCGGGAGTTGTGTATTCCGGGGAGATGTGCGGCGGTCCAATGTGAGTGGCGGGAGTTGTGTTTTCCGGGGAGATATGCGGCGGTCCGATGTGAGTGGTGGGAGTTGAGCAGCGCAGGTGAGAGCGAGCACGCTCCTTCTGCATGCAATGTTGAAAAGAAGACAAGGATTGCACTCACCGTCCGTACAGCGTTTTATTGATAGTAGTCAGGCATAACGAGCTGGTACAAGAGCAGAGGCGGGGGACGTCGTCCCCCGCCTCCGCTCTTGTACCAGCTCGTTATGCCTGACTACTATCAATAAAACGCTGTACGCACGGTGAGTGCAATCCTTGTCTTCTTTTCAACATTGTTTACACACCTTATTGGATTTATGCACCGCCTTATCCGACATTATACTCTGGGAATCCTCACGCTATCCACATCAGTCACCTGTCCAGCTGCAGCCTTAGTCTTGTAGTGCCGGACCACTTTTTCTCTATCATTCAACTCCTTCTGCATGAGCTCCACAGTCCGTCTGTGGCGGGGAGATGCTGTTCTCCCGCTCTCTGCGCCAAGCCTGAAAGTCTAAAATCTTCTGAGACTGCTGCTACGTGCGGAGAGCGGGACAACAGAGGGGCTGACAACCCAAAATTGGACTGGACTATTGTGACTGAGCTCTCCATTTAACATATTCTAAGAAAAGTTCCCAGTGTAGACATTAAGGGGAGACACTCCAGCCAAAGGTTTATTACCTTTCCAAGCATTAGTCTGGTGAGGGTAAAATGGCCATCTGCTCCATTTCTTACCGGCGGCTCCATCTTCATGATTCAATACCACTTTCTGTCCCTGCTGCTCTCCAGTGTGACCACCCCATTCTCTTGTGTGTGGACCAGAGGTCACTTTGTTAATTTAAAGGGGTACTCCAGTGAAAAACTTTTTTCTTTTTAAATCAGCTGGTGCCAGAAAGTTAAACAGATTTGTAAATTACTTCTATTAAAAAATCTTAATCCTTCCTGTACTTATTAGCTGCTGAATACTACAGCGGAAATTCTTTTCTTTTTGAAACACAGAGCTGTCTGCTGACATCATGAGCACAGTGCTCTCTGCTGACATCTCTGTCCAAAAGGAAATCCCCATAGCAAACATATACTGTTCTGGACAGTTCCTAAAATGGACAGAGATGTCAGCAGAGAGCACTGTGCTCATGATGTCAGCAGAGAGCTCTGTGTTTCAAAAAGAAAATAATTTCCGCTGTAGTATTCAGCAGCTAATAAGTACAGGAAGGATTAAGATTTTTTAATAGAAGTAATTTACAAATCTGTTTAACTTTCTGGCACCAGTTGATTTAAAAAAAGTTTTTCACTGGAGTACCCCTTTAACTCTCATAGAGTTATATGGAGAGAGTTACTCCCGGTCCACACAACAAGCGCCTTTGTAAATTGGCTAGTTATTTTGAAAATAGCAGGTGACACCATGCAGCATTGTATAAGGGAACCTGAGCTGCCCAACAGGGTGGCCTTTTTCCCCTAACCAAAAAAATTAACTTCTTAAAGGGGTATTTCAGGAAAAAACTTTTTTTTAAATATATATATATATATATATCAACTGGCTCCAGAAAGTTAAACAGATTTGTAAATTACTTCTGTTAAAAAAATCTTAATCCTTTCAATAATTATCAGCTGCTGAAGTTGAGTTGTTGTTTTCTGTCTAGCAAAAGTGCTCTCTGCTGACATCTCTGCTTGTCTCGGGAACTGCACAGCGTAGAAGAGGTTTGCTATGGGGATTTGCTTCTAAACTGGGCGGTTCCCGAGACACGTGTCATCAAAGAGCACTTAGACAGGAGAAAAAAACAACTCAACTTTTGCAGCTCATAAGTACTGAAAGGATTAAGATTTTTAATAGAAGTCATTTACAAATCTGTTTAATTTTCTGGAGCCATTTGATATATAAAAAAAAGTTTTTTCCTGGATAACCCCTTTAATGTAAAAATATAAAGTGTAATTTACACTTATATAGTCTTACCTGTTGGTATGAAAAATAATAGCGTAAGTGGATCATTATCGAATACTATTCCTAGACTATACCTGAGCATCTAGTTTTTAACATGTTGGAGAATGACTATATGGAAAGTGTTGATTCTAGTAAGTAGTTGTCATTAGACACTTCAAATGCTGTATAGGAAAAGCTGATTTATGTTAAATAAATGGATGACTTCATTTTCCAAGAAATTATTGCAAATGAACCAATGAATCACCTGGAATAATGCCTGGGTTGTGTACTGGTGTTGCAGATAAAAGTCTTCCAATATCTAAAACTTTCCTTTCCATTTGTTTTCCAGCAGACCTATGTTTCATCGGCACAGCACATGGCTCCTCCCAGCCCTAGTAATAGTAGCGGTGGTGGAGAAGGAGGAGGTGGCGGAGGTGGAGAACAGCTGAGCAAAACCAATCTCTACATCAGAGGTCTTCATCCCAGCACCACGGACCAAGACCTGGTGAAGCTGTGCCAGCCGTAAGAAACATTCCCATTCCCTATTGAATAGGTTGATATAGGGCTGGGCGGTATGACCAAATGTGTGTATCACGGTATTTTTTCCTAGCCCCCCCCCTTATTAATTATCAGCCCACATCCCCATCGGGGTAAATACTCACATATTACCCGCAAGAGCTGCCCTCCTCGTCCTGTTTGTTTCGCTGACACTCTCTATACTGTACGCTGTATTGCTATGCCCTGGCTGAAAAAGGTAAACAAAATAAACTTTAACGCACCTACGTTGGCCTTACGCTGGGGACGGGAACGTCGGAGAGCTGTCAGCCTATCACCAGCCGCAGCGATGTTCCGCCTCGGCCGGTGATAGGCTGAGCCCACTGTCATGTAAGAAGCTGGCCGGCTGGTGATAGGCTGAGCCCACTGTCATGTAAGGAGCTCTGGCCGGCTTCTTACATGACAGTGGGCTCAGCCTATCACCGGTCGAGGCGGAACATCGCTGCGGCTGGTGATAGGCTGACGGCTGTCCGACGTTCCCGTCCCCAGGAAACAAGTGAGGCTGGTACTGGACCAACGGGAGGTGAGTTAAAGTTTATTTTGTTTATTTTTTGCAGCCTGGGCATAGGGATATCACACAGTATAGAGCAGTGGTCTCCAACCTGCGGACCTCCAGATGTTGCAAAACTACAACTCCCAGCATGCCCGGACAGCCAACGGCTGTCCGGGCATGCTGGAAGTTGTAGTTTTGCAACATTTGGAGGTCCGCAGGTTGGAGACCACTGGTATAGAGTGCCAGCGCCCGGCGGCCGCAACAAACAGGACAAGGAGGGCAGCGCATGCTGGTGACATGTGAGTAGTACCCTGATGGGGACAGCACAGCGCTGGGCTAATAATTAATTGGGGGGTGGCAGAACAGCGCTCGCGGGTCAAATAGGATTAGTTCCCCGATGTGGGGACAACGCAGTGCTGGGCTGATTCATTCATTCCCGAGGGGGAGGAGCCAAACCGGTATTGCGGTATGGGTTAAAATTCATATCGTGCAGCACAAAAATTTCGGTATGAACCGGTATACCGCCCAGCGCTAGGCTGATAATACAGAGACAATTATCTCGCTTTGTCTAGGCTTCTTTTGATGCATTTTGGCAATGTCTATGGGTCATAAAATGATGTCCTAGAAGCTGCAATCGATATGCAAATATGTTTGAGATACAGACTGCAAAATAACCTTGAAATACAGTAGGGAGATACAAAATGCCTAATAAATATCTCTAACGCTATCTTTATACTTGTACTGCACAGTAGTAATAGACATGTATCTTGCCCATGGAGGCCCCTGCCAGCAAGCTGCTCACTTCATTTTTTGGATTGCTTGTATTGCCATTTACATGGACTTCGTCCCAGTGTATCTGTTGCCTTGTGGACATTAACAATTTGACGCTGTCAGACTTGGACCAATCCATTGCCATTCACTAATAAGAATTAAAACATCAAAACAAGCTGTCCGTCTCGGCATTTGCCCATGCTTTGTCAGTCTTGTGACTAGTGGCGATGTTTTTTAAACTGTAGTTCTTTTAGCTGTTGCTTTGGGGATTTGTAGGAATTAAATTGAAATGTTATTGCTAAAAGTGTTCCAGTTATCACAGTGTTTTATAGGCTGCTCTGATAAGAAAGAGTAGTAAACATATAGATGCACATGGACAGAGACAGCAGTAAGTGTTACGCCGAGCGCTCCGGGTCCCTGCTCCTCCCCGGAGCGCTCACGGCGTCTCTCTCTCTGCAGCGCCCCGGTCAGACCCGCTGACCGGGAGCGCTGCACTGACTTTGCCGGCGAGGATGCGATTCGCATAGCGGGACGCGCCCGCTCGCGAATCGCATCCCAAGTCACTTACCCGTCCCGGTCCCCGGCTGTCATGTGCTGGCGCGCGCGGCTCCGCTCTCTAGGGCGCGCGCACGCCAGCTCTCTAAGATTTAAAGGGATCAAGAATTGGGGTCCTGCTTGCCGTAAGAGATGCCTCACATCGCCTCCCAGTCCCGTCTGTCAGGCCTCAGTGTCTCCTCCTGTGCCTAGCCTCCCCAAGGCCTATCTGGACTGTGCCGTGCCTCCTCATAGCCCCCGTCCTGGTGACACTCTGCCCCGTGACAAGCTTCACCCTCTGCCCCCCCTCCCCATTTCCACTTCTTCTGAACTACCTGCCGCTGGTATAGCTACCCAGAATTTCTTTTTTCAGAAGGAGACTCAAGAGGCGTCCCCTATGTTGTCGTCTCTTTTGAAGGGACAAGGAGACAAAAAGAGGGGGAGACCTAAGGGGGGGGGGTACTGTTACGCCGAGCGCTCCGGGTCCCTGCTCCTCCCCGGAGCGCTCACGGCGTCTCTCTCTCTGCAGCGCCCCGGTGCCGGCGGGGATGCGATTCGCATAGCGGGACGCGGCCGCTAGCGAATCGCATCCCAAGTCACTTACCCGTCCCGGTCCCCGGCTGTCATGTGCTGGCGCGGCTCCGCTCTCTAGGGCACGCGCGCTCCAGCTCTCTAAGATTTAAAGGGCCAGTGCACCAATGATTGGTACCTGGCCCAATCAGCTTAATTAGCTTCCACCTGCTCCCTGTCCATATTACCTCACTTCCCCTGCACTTCCTTGCCGGATCTTGTTGCCTTGTGCCAGTGAAAGCGTTTGGTGTTGTCCAAAGCCTGTGTTTTCAGATCTTCTGCTATCCACATTGACTACGAACCTTGCGGCCTGCCCCGACCTTCTGCTACGTCTGACCTTGCCTCTGCCTAGTCCTTCTGTCCCACGCCTTCTCAGCAGTCAGCGAGGTTGAGCCGTTGCCAGTGGATACGACCTGGTTGCTACCGCCGCAGCAAGACCATCCCGCTTTGCGGCGGGCTCTGGTGAATACCAGTAGCATCTTAGAACCGGTCCACCAGCACGGTCCACGCCAATCCCTCGCTGACATAGAGGATCCACATCCAGCTAGTCGAATCGTGACAGTAAGGCTTGGTTCACACCACGTTTTCCGTCATACGGGACCGCATACGGCTGGGGGGGGGAGCTAAAACCTTGCGTTCCCGTATCCCTGCCATATGCCCCCCATATGTAATTCATTTCAATGAGCCGACAGGAGTGAAACGCTGACTCCGGTCGGCTCATTTTTGTCCCATATGCGGTTTTCCCACCGGACCTAAAACCGTAGTGGACCACTGTTTTAGGTCCGGTGGAAAACCACATACGGGACAAAAATGAGCCGTCAGGAGTCAGCGTTTCACTCCGGTCGGCTCATTGAAATGAATTACATACGGGCGGCATATGGCAGGGATACGGGAACGCAAGGTTTTAGCTCCCCCCAGCTGTATGCAGTCCTGTATGGCTGAAAATGTGGTGTGAACCCAGTCTAATTTGGCAAAAAAGCATATAAAAGTCCTGTGTTCACACTGTTAGGGGTACTCTTTACTTATTTTTAATCCCTTTAAGGTCAAATAATCTGTGAATAAACACAAAAGTGTTAAAGGGGTACTCCGCGGGTCAGCGTTTGGAACAAACCAGGAGATCATGACGTCATAGCCCCGACCCCCATAATGACGTCACGCCCCATCCCCTGAGGGGG
Source organism: Hyla sarda (assembly GCF_029499605.1). Taxonomy (NCBI): domain Eukaryota; kingdom Metazoa; phylum Chordata; class Amphibia; order Anura; family Hylidae; genus Hyla; species Hyla sarda. The sequence goes on from NC_079190.1 coordinate 86,275,912, forward strand.
TGGGGCGTGACATCATGAGGGGCGGGGCTATCACATCACGAGCTCCTGGCGCCTGCTCCAGCGTTCGGAACAGTTTGTTTCAAACGCTGACCCGCGGAGTACCCCAAGTGTGTCTTGCGTAGCTTTATGAATGTGCAAGGGCTGCATGTAAAAACCCTATAGTCTGTAAGGTTGGTTGTCACTGCCTTAGAATGTGATCTTGAAAGTGGCTGCTCCTACGTATAGAAGTTGTATCAGAAAGTCTAACCAACTCTTCTCATATTTACGTAAAGCTTGTTTCATACAGTGTTGCTAGCAGATGCACTCAATATACAAAGTTACTATAAAGCGTTAGAAACATGTTGTATGTTTAAGTTATTGAAAGTAACATGTCATTTGAGAATGTTGTCTAAAGAATTTGGTGGGCCAGTTTAGTAGGTCTTAGCAGTGGTCCCAAAACAGTAGCTCGAGAGCCGCATGTGGCTAAAAACCCTCTTCTTTGTGGCTTGATATGGAAGTCCTGAGTTATGACCATATGTACTGGCAATTTACATTATTATGGACATATCCTAGCCATGATTTTGATTCATTATGTTCGCTACATTTCTAGGGCACTCTTAGGCTGCATTCTCACCTTGTTTTTACGTTACGGTTGCCAGCTCTGGGTGGGGGAGGGGCAAATCGTGCTCTCCCGTACCCCAGCCGGACCAGCGCTGAAATCCATTGACTTTAATGAGCCGACCGGAGTCAAACGGTGACTCTGGTCAGCTCATTTTTGACCCATATCCGGTTTTGTGACCGGATCTAAAACTGTAGTATACAGTTTGCCCCTCCCCCAGCCGGATCCGGCAACCGTAACATAAAAATGGTGTGAATGAATGCCGCCTAACAGCCATATTTGTATCTGGTGTGAACCTATTACTCTTACTTGTTGTCATTTGGTCTTAAGGGGGAAGATGTTTCCAGCTTGGCACCACTTTCAGGAAATTCACTGGCGTGCTGACTTTTCCTAATCGTTAAAGGGGTACTCCGGCAGAAAACTTTTTTTTTTTTTTTTTTAATCAACTGATACCAGAAAGTTAAACAGATTTGTAAATTACGTCTATTAAAAAATCGTAATCCTTTCAGTACTTATTAGCGGCTGTATACTTGGATTGGATTTCTCTTCGGTCACAATCGCACTGCTCTCTGCTGACACCTCTGTCCGTGTCAGGAACTGTCCAGACCAGGAGAAGATCCCCGTAGCAAACATATGCTGCTCTGGACAGTTCCTAAAATGAACAGAGATGTCAGCAGAGAGCACTGTGGCCGTGACAGAAAAGAAATCCAAAATGAAAAGAATTTCCTCTGTAGCATACAGCTGTTAATAAGTACTGGAAGAATTAACAATTTTTAATAGAAGTCATTTACAAATCTGTTTAACTTTCTGGCACCAGTTGATAAAAAAAAAAAAAAGAAAAAAAGTTTTCCACCGGAGTACCCCTTTTAAGTATTTGTGGCCCTATGACTTCCAAAATCAACTATAGGCTTAAAGGGGTACTCCGGTGCTTACACATCTTATCCCCTATTCAAAGGATAGGGGATAAGATGCCTGATCGCGGGAGTCCCGCAGCTGGGGACGCCCGGGATCATGCATGCGGCACCCCATTTGTAATCAGTGCCCGGAGCGTGTTCACTCCGGGTCTGATTACGGTCGACCGCAGGGCCGGCGGCATGTGACGTCACGCCTCCGCCCCCGTGTGATATCACACTCCGCCCCTCAATGCAAGCCTACGGGAGGGGGCGTGACAGCTATCACGCCCCCTCCCATAGGCTTGCATTAAGGAGCGGAGCGTGACATCACACGGGGGCGGAGACATGATGTCACACGCCGACGGCCCTGCGGTCGACCGTAATCAGACTCGGAGCGAACACGCTCCGGGCACTGATTACAAACGGGGTGCCGCGTGCATGATCCCGGGCGTCCCCACCGGTGGGACCCCCGCGATCAGGCATCTTATCCCCTATCCTTTGGATAGGGGATAAGATGTGTAAGCACCGGAGTACCCCTTTAAAGTGGAAGAGGTGCTTAGGGTAAAGTGAGGACATGGCTGTATATTACTATGACTCTGGCTGTATATGGCTGTTATTTTTTCCAGGTGTTTTCAAAGTGTTTTTGAAATGACAGAGACACTTTAAAAGGATATTCTAATTCTCATTATCAAGAGTTATCCCCTATCTACACGATAATGAATAACTAGTGGATCTATTGGCAATGTTTAGAGGCCCTATAAAGAATGAATGGAGTGTAGATTGCGCATTCGTGGGGACAGTTTTCCCAGTGGTTGTCCCAGCGATCAGATCCCCACTAGTCAGCTTTTTATTTTTTTCGATAGGGAATATCTTTTGAAAATGGGATGACCGCTTAAAGGGGTACTCTGCTGCTCAGCGTTTGGAACAAACTGTTTTGAATACTGGAGCTGGCGCCAGGAGCTCATGATGTCATAGCCCTGCCCCCTCATGATGTCACGCTCCGCCCTCTAAATGCAAGTCTATGGGAGGGGGTGTGACAGCCGCCACGCCCCCTCCCATAGACTTGCATTGAGGGGGCGGGGCGTGGCAGCATGAGGGGGCGGGGCTATGACATCACGAGCTGTCGGCTCCAGCATTTGGAACAGTTTGTTCCAAACGCTGACCAGCAGAGTACCCCTTTAAGAGAGAGTTTGTGGGTCGGCTAGATGCTGAGCTTTGCGGAGGCTGGGAGGAGGAGCTTTTTACTATATTTAAATACATATAATAATTCTTTTAAGCATAATTTTCTTGTTTTTTATGTATGTACCCCCTCCCTGTTTTTTACCTGTGGCCAAATAGGAGGTTTGGTTGTCTATCCTATTTGCCCCCAGCAGCCTATTTAGTGAAAAGGGGGCAAGTACACATCTTCCACTTCCTGCATCTTCTTTCTGCGACTATTGTACGGTTGGGTTCACACCACGTTTTTGCAATACAGTTACCATATCAGGTTTTTGATTTAAAAAAAAACGGATTCCTCAAAACCTTACTAAACTGTATCAAAACGTGTGTACAAATTTGTATCTGTATATGGTTGAAAACCGTATAAGGTTTGAAAAATGATGTCCGGTTGCATCCGTTTGTTAAGAAAAAAACGTATTTGTTTTTAACTTTTTACTCCATTATGAATAAACTGTGCAAAGTCAAAAACCTTATGGTGAAAACTGGATGGAACCGTACGCCCATACCGTTCTGTATGGTTCCCATTGACTCCCATGTTAAAAAAAAAAAAAACGTTTACGGTTTTCTGCCGGGGAAAAAAAAAGTAAAAAAAAACGCTTGGTTTGAAAAACGGAGACAAACGTATACATTATGGTGCTTACAGTTTTAAATGGGAAGTCTATGGGCACGGTTTTCTGTACGGTTGCATACGTTTTTTTTTTTTAGTTTTTTTTTTTTTATGAAAGTGTATTCCGAAACCGTGGTGTTAACCCACCCTAAGTCTGGCCTGACAACCAGGGACTCAGAATAAGCTGCAGAAAGGAGCTTCAGGAAGTAGAAGAGGGTGTGTGCTGGGCCCCGTCTCCACTAAACAGGCTGCCGAGGACCAGAGGAGCATATATACATAGTGATTAGAGATGAGCGAACTTACATTAAATTCGATTCGTCACAAACTTCTCGGCTCGGCAGTTGATGTTACATAGTTACATAGTTACATAGTTAGTACGGTCGAAAAAAGACATATGTCCATCAAGTTCAACCAGGGAATTAAGGGGTAGGGGTGTGGCGCGATATTGGGGAAGGGATGTCTTATCCTGCATAAATTAGTTCAGCTTTCAGGTGCTCCGGTGGGCTGGAAAAGGTGGATACATTCCTAAGAAAGAGTCTCTTAGGACTGTATCCACCTTTTCCAGCCCACCGGAGCACCTGAAAGCTGAACTCATTTATGCAGGATAAGCCGTCAACTGCCGAGCCGAGAAGTTCGTGACGAATCGAATTTACTGTAAGTTCGCTCATCTCTAATAGTGATAATCGCTACGTAATCGATTCTGAAAATAGTTGACAACTATTTCCATAATCAATTAGTTGCCGATGAATCGATTAGTTGTTTCAGCCATAACAATAAAGCATTTTGGAGTATGATGCTTTTGGCTTTGATTTACATCCTGGAGACACTGATAGCTAATTATCATTAATGGACGGAGATACAGATATGGACAGGGAAATATCAAGTATCCAATTCTTACATACGATCATAGGATTCCGCCCACAGCTGAATTGCTGATGTTAAAGGAATTTCACAATTTGAACTGGCTATGTCCTGATATTGTACAAGCTGAAAACTGGCTTCAGGATCTGAAAGAGTATTTTTACATTACAACCTGGGAATGATCAATATGTTGAAACAGTCCTATAAGGTATGCAGAAAAACAACATTGCCCTGTGTGTAACCTTGGTCAGTGTGTAGAAATGATTTGAAGGTACTCTCTATTTACGGTAGAGTTTAACAAGGCAGAGCCCCAATTTAACTATTACTAATAGTCCAGAGCTTTATGCCTGTGTTTAACTGCTTTTCAACAATGTTTTATATGAGGCAGAGTTGTTTACCTCTCTATAAATTACAGAAGTAAACCTAAATCTCCAAATGTAACATTTGTTATAGGAGAGGACAGTTGTGTATATGTTCTTAATCTTTGTCATTTTTTTGTATCTTTCAATAAACGTTGCATAAATCAATAGTACAAGTAAATGTTATTGACTTTATAATATGTCTTATTAGAGAAAAATGACTCTTTTTTTATTGCCACCTATGCTCTTTTCCTTCTTTGTCTTTCTTCTAAACTCATTCTTCACTCTACTAAACACCGAAACTATTGGCTTACTAAGGGATTATATTGTATGCTGCGTATAGAAGAGGATAAAAATAAGGGGAGGAGCAGTTAGATGCAGAGTGTGAGAGAGACACACAAAGACCCTGTTGAAAATGTCTAGTGTGATATCTCACAGTGCACACTGCTCAATTCTGCCCTATAATGTCCTCAATGCTGCTGTGTCTATTTGCTATTGAGATATAGAAGAGCAGAATTTCCTTTCTTTTCTGTGTACACAGTGTATAAGAAGAAATCATAGCAGCTAGTCTCCACCCACTAGTTCATGGTGGGTGGAAAATGGGCACAAAACAGGAAAAAGAGGCATAAACACTTGATAAATCTGCTAGGCACTGGAAAACTAGGTCAAATAGTTACAAAACATGACATTACAACTGAGCACTGAGCTTGATATATATATAGTGTAGCAAGCTATGAGCTCGATGTGTAGTGTGAATTTGGAACAATGGAGAAGATTTATGAAAACCTGTGCAGAGGAAAAATTCTCCAGTTGCCCATAGCAACCAATCAGATTCCTTCTTTTATTTCTACAAAGGCCTGTGAAAAATAAAACAAGCGATCTGATTGGTTGCTATGGCCAACTGGACTACTTTTCCTCTGCACAGGTTTTCATAAATCTCCCCCAATGTGCTTGATATATTTAATATGTGTATGCCATAGTTTATTTAGTATTGTTGTTTATTAAATTTCGTCCTATTTTAAAACCTCTAATGGTGTGTTCACACTAAAGAATCTCTGTGCGGAATTCCACACCGAGATTCCGCTGCATGAACCTTCCAGTGGTGTGAATTACATTTTTCAGCAGAATCTGCAAGCAGAGACCCTTTATTTAAAGGGAACGTGACACCACATATGCTCTACCACTTCCACTGCTAAAACACGTAGTGATACCTGTAATGTAAATGAGTTTACAGTTCCTTAGGGCACTGGGGGTGGTCGCCCAGACCCCACCTATGTCCTCCTCCTGTAGTGAAGTCATTTGACAGTCCCGCCGAGACACAGCACATGCTCAAGACCTTTCACAAGACCTTGGCTCCACGTCACTGCTAAGGGGCGGGTTGTGCTCGGTGGTCAGGCGGGGCTAGAAGACAGGAGTGGTCTGGGGAGACTGCCCCCAGTGCACCATGGAACTGTTGGTGACATGCATTTACATTACAGGTATTAATCTAATGTGTAATATCCTGTAGCTTACACTGCTCAATTCTGCCCTATAATGTTCATAATGCTAATGCTGCTGCTTCTAAGTGCTATACAGATTTAGGGGAGCAGAATCTCCTTTCCTGTGTGTGTCTTGGCTCCACATCACTACTGAGGGGTGGTTTTGACTCAGTGGTCAGACAAGGCTACAGGAGGAGAAAGGAGTGGTCTGTGGAGACCACCCTCAGTGCACCAAGTAACTGTTAGTGCCGTGCATTTACATTACAGTTATCACTGTGTTTTAGCCAGGGCTGTGGAGTCGGTAGATAAATGTTCCGACTCCGACTCCTCTGTATTAATATGCGAATGTATTTATAAACACTTACAGTTGAATCCAAGAAGCTGTTCCACCAAGTTCTTCTAAGCTCTTCTAGCAGAGAGAGGTAGTTGGGCAGAAGCTGCTGCCTTCTCCTTTTTGTGTGCTGATCTGCTGCTGAAGATAGGGCAGTGGGAGGATCCAGGAAGGGGCATTTATTATAAAACATGATTTCCCTAGTAGAATCCCATAGTCATGTTTATAGTTTAAGCTAACAATCAGAGTTTATAAGTTTTTATAGCCTTAGCTGAATGGCAGCAGTTTTTCCAATGGTTTACAGCTTCAGTCTTGAACTATTGACCCTCCATTCCCTTCACTTATACAAGTGTCTCTAGTCCTGCATAAAACATATTTAATCCCTTATCAGTGAGAGGCTAGGTTACCCATGGGTTCCCTGTAACAGCAGAACACAACACTATGGAAAGTATTGCCGCTCCTAATTGTGCGTTGCGTGCCATATAGTGAAGCACATGAAAAGCATGCTTCTTCAGTCACTTAACGTGTTCGTTTTGCGGTTACATGAGGCACTGCATGCATTGGTCTTTATTCTTACAGTAGAGAAGTCATTAATTATAACTTTTGTGAATTGGGACATTTAAACTTGCTTTTTTTTTTTTTATTCCAATCTAAATTTTGTAGGAGTTGGAGTCGTTGCATTGATTGCCGACTCCGACTCCAGGTACCCAAAATTTCGTCCGACTCCGACTCCACAGCCCTGGTTTTAGCAGTGGAAGTGGCAAGGCAAATGTGGTGTCACTTCCGCGCTTATTTCCAAAACAAATTGCAATGAAAAAAAACTACCAGTTCTGGATCATTTCTGCCCCATTTAACACAAAGCAGAAAGGTGTGAGTCCCTAGAAAACACAATTTTCCTTGCTTAATTCCATAGTGTGAACATACCCTAAATGTTTGGCAAGGCCTATGAAAGAAGCTAAGGATTTGTGTCTGGGTGTACATATTTTTCCGAATGCATTCTAAATGAGTAAATATAGATCTATCTAAATACGTATACGCACACATACGTATAATTATACATTTAGAGAATCACAAGGAGGAGGAGTTGAAGGAGGGAGACGGAGGGGGAGTAGCTGCCTCGTAACCTCATTTCACCCCAGCCAAGGAATGCGGTGTACATCCCCTGAGCCCCAAGGAGATCTGCACATGTCGCCCACAGACTGAGGGAATGTTGTTTGGATGAAGCAAGATGTTTGTAGGGGGAGAACAGGCCAGATGGGAAAGTGTTTGATGCCAGTACGGAGCTAGTATTGTAGGAAACAAAGTTCACACAGCACTCACTTCACGTGCACTATAGATCACTATTCTTTTTAAAACGGTGTGTCTCCAGCTGTTGCAAAACTACAACTTCCAGCATGCCTGGACAGCCGAAGGCTGTCCAGGCATGTTGGGAGTTGTAGTTTTGCAACAGCTGCAGGCACACTGTTTTACGGGTTCATCCACTGTGCAGCTTGTCCTTCTTTCCTCCTACTCTTCTCCTTGAGTATATTCCTTTATTTTATATATAACTTTAAATAAAAATCTTGTAATTTTGTATTATTGCTTTTTCTGCCGATTGGTTTGTGATATTTGCTTTCTGTGAATGGAATATATAAGCTAGACCCTTGCGTATACAGTGGAACTAAACGTAAAAAATGAACTTAAAGGGGTAAACATTTTTTTTTAAATCAACTGGTGCCAGAAAGTTAAACAGATTTGTAAATTAGTGCATGAGAAGACAAAGAAAAGTCGGCACTCACCGGGTTTCCAATTCAGCAGATTTTATTGCACGTTGCTCACAGCCGTAGTACAATTCTCGGGGAGACGACGGATGGTACAAGGGGGGTACCACAGAGAGGCCACAGAGAGGCCTCTCTGTGGTACCCCCCTTGTACCATCCGTCGTCTCCCCGAGAATTGTACTACGGCTGTGAGCAACGTGCAATAAAATCTGCTGAATTGGAAACCCGGTGAGTGCCGACTTTTCTTTGTCTTCTCATGCACTGATGGTATATTCTACATAAGTCCGAGCACCACCGTATCCCCACTCCGCTACAGCGACTTAGTGTCCACCCGCTTTCAGGTTCAGAAATTAGCAGTGCCGAACTACTCATCTATACGCTACAGATTTGTAAATTACTTCTATTTAAAAATCTTAATCCTTCCAGTACTTATCAGCTGCTGTAGACTACAGAGGAAGTTCTTTTCTTTTTGAATTTCCTTTTCCGTCTGACCATAGTGCTCTCTTCTGACACCTCTGTCTATTTTAGAAACTGTCCAGAGCAGGATAGGTTTGCTATGGGGATTTGCTCCTGCTCTGGACAGTTCCTGACATGGACAGAGGTGTCAGCAGAGAGCACTGTGGTCAGACAGAAAGGAAATTCAAAAACTTGCTCTGGAACATACAGCAGTTGATAAGTACTGAAAGGATTAAGATTTTTAAATAGAAGTAATTTACAAATCTGTTTAACTTTCTGGCACTAGTTGATTAAAAAATAAAAGTTTTCCAGTGGAGTACCCCTTTAAAGTGTAAAGAAGATTCTGTTTATGAGTGGGAAGGCAATTAATAATTGTATATTTTTACCAGGTTATATCATTTCCAACATATTTGCTGTCTGCTATAGGATATTTCTGTTACTTGTGATCCTGTATGTTGGCACCGACGTTGTGCCTGTCACCGTAGTTTATTTGTTGACTTTGTCCATGATTTGTGATGTGGCTATATAATTTTGAAGCAGTTTTTTTTTAAATTCTATTTCCAGCAAACTAGTGCAGTCTGTTTTGCTATGTACGGTAAGGTTGTAGAAATTTATTTATGGTTCTATAAAAAAACAAATGAAGCGGTGCTTCACCATAATACAGCCTTTTTACCGCACAGCCATAAGATTACAACTACTGACAGGTACAGTGTATAAGGCCCCATTCACATCACGTTTTCAGGACTCCGTTAGGGTGTATGCCGACAGGTTGTACAGCCTGACGTGTTGTCTACAGCCCCGTAGACTTCAGTGGGCCGAACGTATTCCGATCATGACTATGTGTGGTCCGTTGCTCTAAAATATATGCTGTGTTGGTAGGACTTAAAAACGTGGATGACCGTGCTGACTTACAGCTGTATGGAGCCTCGAAACTGTAATGTAAATGTAGCCTAATACCGATTATCTTGTGAAAACAGAACTTGTTAAAGGGAACCAAGCATTAGATTTTACCATATATAACCCTTAGCAATGCGTTATACTGTATATATGGTCAAATCTTCATCTTCCCCGCCGCCCCATAAGTAATCCCCTAGGCAGGGAGCTATGCTTACCTAGTCCCGCTGCTCCAGCTATAGTGTCGCCTGTTCGGTGTGGTTGGTAGCCCGCATCACCACTCTACCCCGTCTGCTTAGGAAGCAGAGCAATGACGCAGGCCATCAATCAGGCCTAGGGGACTTCACTACAGCCGGAAACGGCGGGCCTAGGTAAGTATAGCTCCCTGCCCAGGGGACTACTTATGCAGCGATGAGGAAGAATTACAAACTTCATATCCTCAGCGGGGCATCTCATCTCTGGGGGCAGGAACATCTCCTGGGGATGGTAAGGATGAAGATCTTACCATATATAACGCTTTGCCAAGTGTTATGTATGGTAAAATCTAATGCTTGGTTCCTTTGAGAGATTATACTAGGCAATAAGAGAAAAGTCAGTTCTTGAAGATGATAGGTTTGGAGCAGGATAAATGGGCAAGTGTAAGGATCTAAGGGACTTTGAGAAGGGCCAGATTGAGATGTCTTGATGAGTCACAGCAACTCCAAATAAGCATTTCTTGTTAGATGTTCCTGGTATGCAGTGGTTTGGATCTATTAAAAGGGGTCAAAGGAAGAACAATTGGATACGATAATTGGTAAAAGGGCCATGGGCACCAAAGACTCGTTGATGCATGTGGGAAATAGAGGTTAGCCCATCCAATCTGTTCTTGCAAAACAGCTACCGATTGTTCTTGATATGTTGTAAGCAAAATAAATTGACAGGCATAGGAATCTGAGCAACTTTGATAAAGACAAAATTGTGATAGCTACATGGCTGGTGTTATGGTGCATTCCTTGTTTACAGTGCTTAGTACTTCACGAAAGGGGCTCAAGAATGAAAAAAAAGGTGAAAAGTAGCCACTGCAGGGGCATTGATAAGATCTAAAAAGATCAAGGGCATTAACCCCAAGGCATATGACCTACCAAAACATATACAGGTGAAAGTCGAAAATTTTTAATATCGTGCAAAAGTTCATTTATTTCAGTAATGCAACTCGTCTGCGGAAGGAAGCATGAAGTGCTTCAAAATCTCCTGATAGACGGATGCGTTGACCCCGGACTTAATGAAGCACAGTGGACCAACACCAGATGATGACATGGCCCCAAATCATATAGTATATTGGGGATTTGGGGTTTTCATGAGCAGTAAACCATAATCATAACAATTATGACAAATCATGGGTTGAACTATTTTGCTTTGCATGTAATGAGTCTCTCTCATATATTAGTTTCACCTTTTAAGTTGGATTAAACAGCATAGTTATAAAACAATTAAAAAACGTTTTAGGACATGACAGACTTAGATACACCCCCTCATCAATGTCCCTGGAAATATCATAAAACCTGTACCTAAAGATACATCAGACTTAACCCTAAATGCCCTTCTTCTCCAGTAGCACTAATGTATATGTAACAGCATATCTTTGAATAATACAGTAATATACAAGGTCCTAATTCCTCCACCCCATTCCACAAATATCCACACACATACTGATTTAACTGATATAACACCACATAGTGCCAATATAGCGATCACATTCCAGTACTACATTGGTGGAGGTATGATTAAATGGTAGACCTGATATAGGTGATTACGGTGCAGTTACATCCAGTGACTACAAGTGGTGTATTCTCTAATTAGAATCTTTCACTTTTCCTTTTTTTCTCCATCCAGACCTCCACAACTTATATCTGCTCTCTGTAGTGCCCCACACAATAATAGTGACTTTTTATTGACTGCCATAGTAGTAGCATCCACTTTGTGTCCTACATAGAACTGGTGCCCCCCCAATTGCTCCTATAGTAAAAGTGTGCCAACTCTAGTATTGGTGCCAACCTTGTGCCAACTTGAGCAACTGTGGTGCCCACTCAGTAAAATTCTCCTCTTAGTACCCATGTTTCAGTTATAATTTCCCTTAGTAAGCCCACTGACTACTGATGCCCTCCTTAGAGCCCCCAAGTTAATTATATTGCCCCTACTCAGTATATAAAGCCCCCTATATTGCCCTCCATGTAAGATGATGCTCCCATTACTATTGAAGCCATCCATTCCGGGCAGGTGAAATTACACCATATCGCACCAGACACTTTTTTGGGTTATATATAAATTCTAAGAAGTATCGTTTTTCCTTCAAGCCCTGCATGGTGAACTAGCACAGAGATGGAAATACGTCACTCACACATTGGCCATATGGCATGTATTTAACCCATACACTGGAAACATATTGCTCACCAAATACAATGTGATCATATATAATGTATTTTGTTAGTTTCCACTTGTTTATATAGCAAAAACATATATATGTTTGTATTCATTTGAAAACCCCTAATATACAAAATGTAGAACAGTGACTGAATAATGACCCTATTAGGAGTATTCCAACATATTTTTTTAGCTTTGTATAGAGATTGTTAACGGGGTTATCCACCAAATAGGGATAGTTAACAGGGTTATCCACCATAAGGTGATTTTAGTACGTACCTGGCAGACAGTAATGGACATGCTTAGGAAGCATCTGCGCTTGTCTTGTCCTGGCTAAATGGCTATGTTGTGAGATTACCATAACACCATGGCTAGCTTTTTGTGGACTGGTATTTCCTGTTTGACTTTTCTTTTTTTGCCTACAAATCCCATAATTCCATTTTCCTCCCTCCCGCACATCAGCCACCCCACCCATTGAAACATAAATGAGCTGCATCCATTCAAAGACCTGTGATTTTCAATCAGGGTGCCTACAGCTGTGCCATTAGTTGCAGATTGATCCCTCTCCCACCAAGCGATTGCTCCACCCATTGAAGCAGACAGGCTCCCTGTCATCAGTGATGTCAGGTCTTGGCCGCATTGCAGCCTGGGAAAAATCTGAGACAACAGTAATTTTGAATGCTGATGAAAATAAACATAAAGTGAAAATCACATAAGAATTGTGAGAAAACCGTCACACACAGGTACAGACACTATATTATGAACTACGCTAACTTTACAGCCCCTGTAGCATAGTCGAATAAAAAAAATTCCTGGAATATCCCTTTAACGAACAGGCTGTCACATACCAAGTGCCTAGTATTTTTTGCCATTGACAGGAACTGAGAACGACTTTAAAATGTTGATGGTTAGTGATTATTGTCATGGTTGTGCCAGTTGCTCACTTACACACATACACATGAGGCCAGTTTCACAGGAAGCCAATGATCCTTTGGATGTTTTTGTAATTTACACTATTTCACCCATATATACTATTCACACTGTAATGAACACATATTAGCTTTCTTTTGTTATGCAGAATCCTAGCAGGCTGGACAGAGACACCTACCAATAAGGGGAAAATACTGCCCCTTTTAATAAGAGCTCTATAAGATTAGATGAACAGGCCTTTAATGGCCTTATCCAGTGGCTGTTTTATTTTTATTTTTGCCAATTATGTGGTCGTACGGGTGGACGTGTCCTGGCTGCATCTTTGCTTTCTACATGTAGGTGTCTTTTTGCACCATAGCAGGGCTTTGTACTCTTTGTGCATTTGCTATTTATATGTAATGCTTGGTGTAACCTACGGATACTGCCTTATGCTCTACCTATATTTGTGCCATGAGTTATATGCCCCTACATATGGGATTTGCACCATTGATTATTACTTATTGCCCAGGAGACGCCCTATTTTTCAGCTGCCATTCCTCTGATTTTATAAATATCATTTTATACATGTGTTTGTGTTTTAAACAATAAAGATTGTTACTTTTTTTGCCCAGCTTTTTTGTTGGTATAGGTTTTGTATGATAGCTATATAGTAGAAGAATACATTAGGGACTTCCCGCTGGTGTATACATCTAATGGACACTGCTGTTGTGAACCCATCCTGACCCTGCTACTGCATTATAGACAACCTCTTTCAGATATGTCTGATGGCAGCTTGTTGTCTATTTCTATTAACAAATAGCAGAAGTCTGAATACAGCTCTGGAGCATTGTGCAGGCAATAACCCAGGCCAGTATAAGACAAGTAATTACATCCCATTACGGTAGAACGTGTACAGGCTCATCGCTGTAGAGTTCCACTGGTAACAGAATCTGCCTAGCTTAGTTATTTCCTGTCTGGTGTCAGTAAATGGATGGGTGGAGGTGGGGGATGGTAGCTGTAGGAAGGGTTAGTTAATCCTTTCCGTGCTGGGTAGTAAATAAAATACTGTCATTTGCGCAGACGTACGACCCTAATGCACTAGTAAGGGTTAAACAACTTGGGGGAACCAGAACATTTTTATCTGTCATATGAAGGAGCGAAAGAGGCAGGAATAGGAAGAGGGAGATGGCTGGGAAGCAGCGCTGTCAACCCAGGCTATTCTTAGCTGTATGGGTCACTGTCTCACTAGAGGAAGGAAAAGACAGATAAAAGGCAACACTTCCTGATTCTACATTCAGAAAATTAGAAGATTTCGGCATATCATTATACGCGGCGAAGGCTCTACATGGCAAATACGTTCAATGGTGACTTTATCAGTGCCACTCCTTGGGCCTACAGAACCACAGCAGTTCTTTATGGCATAGCTTCCACTAGGGGATGAAATTGTTCCTCAGGAATATTGGCCCATGCGGACAGGCTAGCTTCTTAGAATGACTGCATAGTCCATTCTACCCTGTCCCAAAGATGTCTCTGGGATTTATATATGGCCAATGAGAAGACCAGGAAACAAGGAAAATTCTCTGTCATGTTTCTGTAACCATTTCATGATGATACAATTGTTGCACGGTGCATTGTCCGGCTGATAGTGCCCTTCTGCCATAGGGTAAACATCTCCCATGAAACAATGAACTTGGTCACCAAGGGGTACTCTGGATACAAAAAATGATTGATGGTAAGACATGCTAGACGACCATAAATTGTTATCATTACAGTGGAGAGAGAGTGTAGCAGTAACTTCCCATCTGGAATTGATGAAATTGGAGCGTCCTAGGGTTTCTTGCTCCCTGCAGGGAATAGTAAGGGTTGGAGGGCGCACAGCACTCTGAGAGGACCAACGAGGAATGCCAGGAACTGTAGTTTTACATCAGCGCATGGCAAGATGTCAAACAAAAGGAAAAAACTGGGAAATGAGGTACTGGTACATTGGGAACATGGGTTTTGGCCATGAAACATACAGGGGGACATTTTTAAGTGCATGCAATTTTTTTGTAATTATTCGTTAGATAATCGCTTTAAACCCTGTTGTCCCAGCATCCAACCACAGGCCACAGACCCAGGTGCTAAGGAGTGATGAGTGTGATGTACTTGGCTGTAATATACAGTGTATAGCATCTGTTCATCAGAACGATTCCTGACCCACTTTCATTGATATCACACCATCCAACACTATTGCACCATTTGTGCAGCAGTTTTTGGAATACTTCCCTTGCTAATCTAGCGTGAATGTCTAGGTCTTGTTTTAAGATGCCCAGATCACTGATTTTCCAATACTAACGTAGATTCACACCAAAAGTGATCCACAGAAATCTTGCACACTTTAAAGGAAAACTGTCAGCTTGCTCCCCCCGCACTAACCAGCGTTACTGGGCGCTGATCAGTTTGATGCTTACTGTGCTCAGATCCACCCTGCCATTTAGCGGATGTCTTTATTTTTCCGTATATACTAGTTAAGTGCTAACTGGCACAGGCGAGGTAACTGGCACTCTGACGTCAGCGGCCGCGGGCCAGCTCATCAATATTCCTCCCCTCCCTCCACCACTCCCTCTTCTCCCCGCTCTGTAATGAAGAAGGAGAGGCAGAGGGTGGGGAGGAATATTGACGAGCTGGCCGGCGGCCGCTGACATCAGAGTGCCAGTTACCCCGCCTGTGCCAGTTAGCACTTAAGTAGCATATACGAAAAAACAAAGATATTGGCTGAACGGCCGGGATCCGGGCACAGTAAGAATCAAACTGATCAGTGTCCCCCGCCAGTACCGCTGGTTAGTGCGGGGGGAGCAAGCTGACAGTTTTCCCTTTAAAGTGTCCCTGTAATTTCTAAAAACTGCTGCTCGCTTCTCCCGACTCGCTCTAATGATCCATGAGGCTGTGACATGTCAAATGTTTTTATATAAATGATAGGCACACTTCAATGCTGCATTTTTGGGTTTTATTCTAGTTTCCACACAGAGAAGCTCCAATTGTAAAAAGACAATGATCACCAGAGCATTTTGGGTGAAAAAATGCTGTCCTGCAGCTATTGCATGTGTGCCTCTATAAGGTGACCAAATAGACAAGCCAGACTCCTGGTTTGTCAATCATCCTGCTGCGTGAGCCGGTTATATGTCACAGAGCCTCACTGCACAGAGCTCTGCTTGTCCTCAGTGTACAGAGCCCTGCTTGTCCTCAGTGTACAGAGCCCTGCTTGTCCTCAGTGTACAGAGCCCTGCTTGTCCTCAGTGTACAGAGCCCTGCTTGTCCTCAGTGTACAGAGCCCTGCTTGTCCTCAGTGTACAGAACCCTGCTTGTCCTCACTGCACAGAGCCCTGCTTGCCCTCAGTGTACAGAGCTCTGCTTGTCCTCACTGTACAGAGCCCTGCTTGTCCTCAGTGTACAGAGCCCTGCTTGTCCTCAGTTTACATAGCTCTGCTTGTCCTCACTACACAGAGCCCTGCTTGTCCTCAGTGTACAGAGCTCTGCCTGTCCTCACTGTAGAGCCCTGCTTGTCCTCAGTACACAGAGTCCTGCTTGTCCTCAGTGTACAGATCCCTGCTTGTCCTCAGTGTACAGAGCCCTGCTTGTCCTCAGTGTACAGAGCCCTGCTTGTCCTCAGTGTACAGAGCCCTGCTTGTCCTCGGTGTACAGAGCTCTGCTTGTCCTCAGTGTACAAAGCCCTGCTTGTCCTCAGTGTACAGAGCCCTGCTTTTCCTCAATGTACAGAGCCCTGTTTTTCCTCAGTGTACAGAGCCCTGCTTGTCCTTAGTGTACAAAACCCTGCTTGTCCTCAGTGTACAGAACCCTGCTTGTCCTTAGTGTACAGAGCCCTGCTTGTCCTCAGTACACAGAGTCCTGCTTATCCTCAGTGTACAGATCCCTGCTTGTCCTCACTGCACAGAACCCTGCTTGTCCCTAGTGTACAGAACCCTGCTTGTCCTTAGTGTACAGAGCCCTGCTTGTCCTTAGTGTACAGAGCCCTGCTTGTCCTCAGTGTACAGAACCCTGCTTGTCCTCAGTGTACAGAAACCTGCTTGTCCTCGGTATACAGAACCCTGCTTGTCCTCGGTGTACAGAATCCTGCTTGTCCTCAGTGTACAAAGCCCTGATTGTCCTCAGTGTACAGAGCCCTGTTTGTCCTCAGTGTACAGAGCCCTGCTTGTCCTCAGTGTACAGAGCCCTGCTTGTCCTCAGTGTATAGAGCCCCGCTTATCCTCAGTGTACAGAGCCCAGCTTATCCTCAGTGTACAGAGCCCCGCTTGTCCTCAGTGTACAGAGCCCCGCTTGTCCTCAGTGTACAGAGCCCTGTTTGTCCTCAGTGTACAGAGCCCTGCTTGTCCTCAGTGTATAGAGCCCCGCTTATCCTCAGTGTACAGAGCCCTGCTTATCCTCAGTGTACAGAGCCCCGCTTGTCCTCAGTGTACAAAGCCCTGATTGTCCTCAGTGTACAGAGCCCTGTTTGTCCTCAGTGTACAGAGCCCTGCTTGTCCTCAGTGTACAGAGCCCTGCTTGTCCTCAGTGTATAGAGCCCCGCTTATCCTCAGTGTACAGAGCCCAGCTTATCCTCAGTGTACAGAGCCCCGCTTGTCCTCAGTGTACAGAGCCCCGCTTGTCCTCAGTGTACAGAGCCCTGTTTGTCCTCAGTGTACAGAGCCCTGCTTGTCCTCAGTGTATAGAGCCCCGCTTATCCTCAGTGTACAGAGCCCCGCTTGTCCTCAGTGTACAGAGCCCCGCTTGTCCTCAGTGTACAGAGCCCCGCTTTTCCTCAGTGTACAGAGCCCTACTTTTCCTCAGTGCACAGAGCCCTGCATGTTCTCAGTGTATAGAGCCCTGCTTGTCCACCCACACCTCCTATATTTGGTCTCCTCACAGAGACACACAGGCAATAGCTGCAGGGACAAAAATAAACATATATTTTTTTTAATCAATGTATATTTCAAATATACATATAATGTAATGTTCTACATGTGTCGTGAGCTTGTGGGGATGTGGGGTAGGAAGGGTGTAGCTGTGCAGTGATGAAAGGGCGTTGGATTAACCCTTAACTGTCGTGATGCCAGGGTGCGGGTTCTTCATATATATATATATATATATATATATATATATATATATATATATATATACATATACATATATATATTCCAAGAAGACCGCAGCACTCCAAGATCAGGTGAAAATAAAGATAGCGTTTATTCCATCTAGTTCAAAGGCAACGTTTCAGCTGCGTACCTGCAGCCTTTATCAAGCCAATCGCTTGATAAAGGCTGCAGGTACGCAGCTGAAACGTTGCCTTTGAACTAGATGGAATAAACGCTATCTTTATTTTCACCTGATCTTGGAGTGCTGCGGTCTTCTTGGAATATACTTACCTGTATCCCGTGACCTGGGCTTGACTGATAGCACCCACCACAATTGGTGTGTTGCTCCCTATTGGATTTCTACATACATATATATATATATATATATATATATATATATATATATCCTACCGCCACCCGTCCCAGGAACGATAGGGAGGAATAAAGGATTGTCCACAACCGGAGGTTTAGTAAACTGGAAATAACTTTACTGCAACTTTTATGCAGGTTAACAGTAGTAACAGTCTTTACAGAGGACCGGACTTCAAGTTCCTCACAGTTGGTTGGGACCTTGTGGGGAATAAGCTCTGAGGCTTGCTTTACGCTGTTCCACTGAATTTAAGGTTTGGTTTTAGGTTCAGTAGTCACATAGATTTAGGATTGAGTTTAGTTGAACTCACGGTTTGGTATTCGGCTGAAGTTAGCAGGCTTCAGGCCTAGATTTGTCTTGCAGGTATACACGGAGCTTCCCTCTGTCTGCTAGTCCGGAACCCAAGAGAGCATGGTGAGAAGAGAGCGATCATTGGACACAGCGCCCTTATATGGCAAGGGGCAGGCTCATAGCTTATTGGTTCCCACCAACTGTCAGTCCTTTCACAAAGCATTGTGGTACATCATGTGACCCACTCATGTGACCTGGAAGGTCCTTAAGCTTAACCTAACAGTAGGCTTAGTAGTCATGTGCCCTAAGGTCCTGGAAGTACTAGATATATATATATAAATTATACAAATTATATACATCAAACACATAAAATTAAAGAAGGAAGAGGCGACAAGGGGTTATCCCACTAGGAGGATCCTACCGATACGCAGGAACTCTGACTTTGGGGACTTACCACACAAGGTACGGTACAACGTACGGTACCGGGACACCACACATGATATAAAAAGTTTTTGCTAATGACAGGTACACTTTAAGCATATTTTGGTGATATTTTTTTCTAATATTCCACATCTATGTTTTGAAAACAATCCTGAAATCTGCAGTTTTCTGGCCACTTAGCTTAAAGAGTACCTGTCATCAAACTATATTTTCTAAACTAACTCAGATTATATTCCCTAATTATTCCCAACACCCCTCCTGCCCTTAAAATTTTTTCTGAGCTTTAAAAAGCTGTGCATAATACCTTTCCCTTTGCTCACATTGTGTGAGCTCCTGGCAGGAGAAAGTGGGCGTCCCCAAGCAGGCATGATGTCACTGAAGACTGCGAGAGCTGTGCCTCACCATGCTTCGCACGCACTTCCTGAGTTTGGTCTCCTGCCAGGCCGGGAACAGAACAGAGACACCTGGTGGCTGTTTTTTAATCGCATTAAAACATATAAAGGTTGAGATTTTTAACAGGAAATTGAGTACCGTATTTTTCGCCGTATAAGACGCACTTTTTCTTCCCCAAAACTGGGGGGGAAAAGTTGGTGCGTCTTATACGGCGAATACACACCTATCGCGGCTGTCCCTGCGGCCATCAACGGCCAGGACCCGCGGCTAATACAGGACATCACCGATCGCGGTGATGCCCTGTATTAACCCTTCAGACACAGCGATCAAAGCTGACCGCTGCGTCTGAAGGGAAAGTGACACTAACCTGGCTGCTTAGTTGGGCTGTTCAGGACCGCTGCGGTGAAATCGCGGCGTCCCAAACAGCTTACAGGACCTTACCTGCCTCGGTGTCTGCTCTGGGATCCCCTGCTTGGCCGGCGCTCTCCTTCGACGTCATTACGTCGTTGCGCACGCCGTTCCATCATCCAATAGGAGCGGCGTGCGTAGCGACGTGATGACGGCGACGGAGAGCGTGGATCCCGTGGAAGAAGACTTCCGGAGAGTCGGGGACACCACGGGGACCCGGCGACAGCGATGGAGTCACATCCAGGACAGCGGTGACAGGTCCGGAGCGGCGGGGACACGTGAGTATAACCTCCTATCCAGTGGTCTTCAACCTGCGGACCTCCAGATGTTGCAAAACTACAACTCCCATCATGCCCGGACAGCCAGCGGCTGTCCGGACATGCTGGGAGTTGTAGTTTTGCAACATCTGGCAGTCCGCAGTTTGAAGACCACTGTTGGGTTCAGAATCTTTTTTTTTTTTGATTTTGCTCCTATAAATTGGGTGCGTCTTATACGCCGGTGCGCCTTATAGGGCGAAAAATACCGTAAATAGCAAAGTGTCTTATAATTATATAAGGAACAATATATTAAAAGTTTTGTTTGGTGCCAGGTACTCTTTAGTAATAAGCTGACACCTCCTGTTCTTTAGAGAAAAATTTTCAGCGCTGTCCTTCTTATCATTAATAGCCGGAGTATAATGAAAGGTTATACCTGTATATAGTGTAGATAACACAGGATCACACCATTCACAGACTATAGTTTCCCATGGTCCATATGGCTGGTGTAAAGTGTTTCTTTTAATTCTCCAGAAGCTTAGACGTGGCTGCAGCCACAATAATGTACGCAAATGGTACTTGCAGAAATATACTTACAAAAAGTATACCGTACTTGCAGAAAATAGAAATTGCTTTTTTTTATATGTTTCAGGATTTAAAACTACAGATTTTATGCTGTGTTCAGACATTTAGTTTACATAAAGTCTGCAGCTTCAAATCCTGTTCATCAAATATGGGCAGGATACTGTATGTGTGAATTTATCCTAAAGGAATATTCTATGTAATAAAGTTCCCTTACTTGATGAGTGTTGGATGTCTGACCTTTGGCCTAGGGGTCAGATCCTGCTGATCATAAAGTGATGGCATATCCTACCTTATGAGATGGGAATACCCCTTTAATGATAATACATAATGCCCCTTCAGTTAGGGCTGGGCGTTATACCGGTTCAAAACGAATACCGAAATTTTTGTGCTGCACGATATGAATTTTAACCCATACCGCAATACCGGTTTGGCCCCTCCACCTTGGGAATGAATGAATTATCAGCCCAGCGCTGCGCTGTCCCCACATCGGGGAACTAATCATATGTGGCCCGCGAGCGCTGTTCTCCTCCCCCCCCCCCCCCAATTAATTATCAGCCCAGCGCTCTCACCCGCAAGCGCTTCCCTCCTCTTCCTCCTGTTTGCTGTGGCCGCTGACACTCTATACTGTGCAGTATCCCTATGCTGTATCCCTATGCTGTATCCCTATGCCTGGGCTGCAAAAAATAAACAAAATAAACTTTAACTCACCTCTCATTGGTCCGGTATCGGCCTCACCTGCTTCTTGGGGATGGGAACGTCGGACAGCCGTCAGCCTATCACCGGCCGCAGCGATGTTCCGCCTTGGCCGCTGATAGGCTGAGCCCACTGTCATGTAAGAACCCGGCCAGAGCTCCTTACATGACAGTGGGCTCAGCCTATCGCCGACCGAGGCAGAACATCGCTGCGGCCGGTGATAGGCTGACGTCTGTCCGACATTCCCGTCCCCAGCGTAAGGCCAACGTAGGAACATGCATTCGTTTATTTTGTTTACCTTTTGCAGCCTGGGCATAGGGATACAGCATAGGGACACCGCACAGTATAGAGTGTCAGCGCCGGCGGCCGCAACAAAAAGGACGAGGAGGGCAGCGCTTGCGGGTGACATGTGAGTATTTACCCCGATGAGGGCAGCGCTGGGCTGATGATTAATTTGGGGTGGAGTGAGGGGAGGAGGAAGAAATACCGTTATATACCGTGGAACCGCCAAAAGTTACAAAAATACCGTGATACACACATTTGGTCATACTGCCCAGCCCTACCTTCAATATTATACATTATTAATAAAGAAGGGTAGAAGAATTGAAATTACCAGTGTTGGACCTCAAGTCATTTATGTAAAACTGAGCAGATGTATGGTACCGTAACATAATAATGTGCACAAGCCCTGAGAGAGATTTTGAGACGACAGAAGTGTTAAAGGGGTACTCCACTGGAGCCTGGTGCCAGAAAGTTAAACATATTTGTAAATTACTTCTATTAAAAAATCTTAATCCTTACAGTACTTATCAGCTGCTATATGCTCCACAGAAAGTTCTTTTCTTTTTGAATTTCCTTTCTGTCTGACCACATTACTCTCTGATGACACCCCTGTCCAATTTAGGAACTGTCCAGAGCATGATAGGTTTGCTATGGGGATTTTCTCCTACTCTGGACAGTTCCTGACATGGACAGAGGTGTCAGCAGAGAGCACTGTGGTCAGACAGAAAGGAAATTCAAAAAGAATATAACTTCCTGTGGAGCAAATAGCAGCTAATAAGTACTGTAAGGATTAAGATTTTTTAATAGAAGTAATATACAAATACGTTTAACTTTTTGGCACCAGTTGATTAAAAAAAAAAAAATGTTTTCCAGTGGAGTACCCCTTTAAGTATATGCCTGCTATGGTTGTTATCTCAGTATGCATGGTCAACTGTACTGATAAATCTACATGATGTCTCCTGTTATCAGCCTGTTAGGAGCAGGTAAATGAAGCATGTGAATTACAGTAAGCTCCTCTTTTTAAGTTTGTCGTACAAACGGAGGCATTTATAATATAATTCTGAAGGTGGGTGTGGTCCATGAACTACTGAGTTCTTAAAGTGGTATTCCCACTATCCTATTCCTGGCTTAGTGTCCCCACTGCCAAAATAAAAACAAAAATTCTCATATACTATACATTTTTAAAAATTAAACAATGCTTGAGATATCAGCGCCTTCAAAATCCCCAACGGTAAAAGATTGTTTCCGTCCTCCTGTAGTCTAGGTTGAGTCTGTGCTGTTCATACCCACTACTCTTCTGTATGTTTTGTGTAGCAAGATGGCGCATGTGTCGTCTCGCTTCCCTCACTGGGCAGGATGGGCATCTTCCAATGTAGGAGCAGCGGGTTTCCATTCTGCTCTGCTTGGACGTGCGATAGGCATAGCCATGAAAGTGCAGAATGCATTGTCTAATAAGACCATGAGAGGCAGATGTCTTATAGAGGGAGTCTGGGGGCAAAGAGGTCAAAAATGGATTTGAATTTTTTGTCTTCAAGAATTTGTAGCTTCAGCATAGACAGTACAAGACTGCATTGTAAATGTAATCCCAGCATAACTAAAGATGTTTCACAATATTTTGGCTGGTCAAAGGGGAACAGTTGATGTTTAATGTGCAAAACAGTGTAGTCGTTCAATCATGCAGTAGTACAAGATGGCCAAATATATAGAGTTACCAGCAAAAAACAGAGTATAAGGGTGCGTTCACACCGAGTAAATCAAGAGTAATTCACGCTGGAAAATTTACTGGCGGAAAAAATAATTTTATTTTTGCGCGAAAATTGTGCGCAATTTGCGCGCAATTGCAAGCGTAAATGGGGGAGAAAGAAGTGAAGGGTTTTTTCAGCGATGTCGGGCAGAATTTTTTTTTTACCATTGACTTCTATTGATTTCTGCTAGCGGATTCCGCTTGAAGAATGAACATGCTCATTCTTCACGCGGAACGGAATTCAGCATCGGAATTCCGCTAGCAGAATTTCCGCAGTGTGAACGGGACAGCGGAAAAAACATTAAAGTCAATGGGCAGAGGAGATGTAAATTACGGTAATTTGGAGTAAATTCCTCTTGAATTACTTCGTGTGAACGCTCCCTTAAGCTGAGACATACAATTAAATAATAGATGTGAGACACTGTGAGGGCCCAGGCACACATTATTGGGTACAATTTTTAGGGATTTATTTATACATCAGTTTAGACCATTAAAAGGAATTTTGGAAGTAAATCTAAGTCTAAGTAGAACTGAATCTGAAAATGTAGGTTTGAAATAACCCAATATCCCACTCCACCATACCCGAGATGTATAACAAGTTGTTTGGAGGTATATGACCCAGCAGAGCTTCTTTATCTGTCTTTATGCCTGTAAGACTGTGATAAGGGGAAATAGTGCAATTCTTTCCTGGAATACACAGTGGTTCTGTTGTTATAAAAAAAAAAAAAAAAATTTTATTCATGTAGAGTTACTATCTAATAGGAGATAATCAATAAGTGACCAAAGTATTTGATACATGTCACAGGGAGGCACAAGTGCAGGTAATGTAGCTCTTCATTGTAATATAATTCATTTATGCAGTTAATTTTATAAGCTTTTAATTCAAATTCTTCTTTAATGTAGTTGTTTCATCTGTAGCCCCATGTAATAGCCCAGAGCAGAGAGCCCCTAAACAAAAGCAGCTCCTATTCTAAAAGACTTGATGCAATGAGGAATACACTTGCTTAAGGTCACAAGAAGAGCTTTCCCTGACTCAGCGGTTGGGGTTAGAGATGGCGGCCGTTCAGTCATCATCTGCTCACTGAGGTGGCTTCAGTATAAGAAAGTGTAACACTATGTAATAATAGTTTTATTTTGTAATGTACTAGCTGAGTACCCGGCGTTGCCTGTTTTTTCCTTCCTAATCCTTGTTGGGGAGGAAAATCAACAAAGGAGGAAGCTTTTGACTTCATATCCCATCCTGATATATTCTTGTAATATTCCGTCCCCATATCCCGTTCTCATATCTCAACCTCATATCCCGTCCCCATATCCCGTCCTCATATCTCAACCTCATATCCCGTCCTCATATCCGTCCTCATATCCTGTCCTCCTATCCCTTCCTCATATGATGTCCTCATATCCCATCCTTATGTCCCGTCCTCATATCCTGTCCTCATATCCTGTTCTCATATCCTGACCTCATATTCCGTCCTCATATCCCGTCCTTATATCCCATCCTTATATCCTGTCCTCAGGTGGGACTGAGTTGTGATGAAGATATTGTAAGCTGAACATAGAAAGGGACGTTGCTTTGTGGGACTGGGCGTAATTTGCAAGCCAGATCGATACACAAAAAGGGTAGATAATAAAAGGGGTGTGGCCTAAAACTGTGGGCTTGTCTTTGTGAGATGGGGTGTGGCTTGCAAGCCGGACTGACACATTCACCAGAGCGGAGCTTGTGGAGTAAGGTAACAGAAATCCCATATACTTGCATGGGACTTGAAACAAAAACCCATCTTTTATATAAGGGTTGTAGGTTAGGGGTTAATTTAACTATCATATCTTTTTATTCGACATATAAGTAATATGTGTACCAGATATTATTGAAATATCTTCAGCCGTACGGAAGTTATGTAGGAACATACATTTCCCATTGATTTGCATGGGACTTTA
Source organism: Hyla sarda (assembly GCF_029499605.1). Taxonomy (NCBI): domain Eukaryota; kingdom Metazoa; phylum Chordata; class Amphibia; order Anura; family Hylidae; genus Hyla; species Hyla sarda. Next base: position 86,301,179 of record NC_079190.1, read on the forward strand.
AACAAAAACCCTGACCCTCAAAAATGGGGGTAGTTAAGGGTTAAATTAACTATCCTATATTTTTTGTGGACATATAAGTAACATGTGACCAAGTAGTATTGAAATATCTCCAGCCATACGGAAGTTATGCAGTAACATATATTTCCTATTTATTTGCATGGGACTTTAAACAAAAACCCCGACCCTGGCAAATGGTAGATGAATCGTGTGGGTTTTTGACTGACTGTCTTTTATGTTTCTATGTGAAAAGCTGGAATTCTTGACAGGGAATTTTTATGTTGTGTTTCATATGAAGAAAATGCTTTTAAGGACACTGTGATGGGCTTGTCAAAGCAGAAGGGCCTGAATGGGTTAATACTGGCTCCCACTGTATTCATGCAAACCTTTTGTACTTCTGTGTACATAGATGCACGTTCACCATTATGTGAATTGAATCTTGCCGACTTGCCCGTTTCGGCGTGTGCTCCATACATACAGGTTAATGGATAGTTGTATGTAATGAAGTTAATCTACAGCCCTGTTGATGACGGGTCATGTTGTAGTCTGTGCTGGTTAGAGTTCCTTATATTCCATAACAGTTAAGGCGGACACTACGTCATGTATTAGAATTGTATGCGGTATGCAGGCGATCATTATAAAGATTATATACTCTTAGTATTATGCACATTTATCATTTACAATCTATGTAACATCAATAGAACATTCTTATTAGTAGCTAACCATATCTATTGTTTTTTTTCTTCTAGATATGGGAAAATTGTCTCCACAAAAGCTATTTTGGATAAAACAACCAACAAATGTAAAGGTGAGAACTATGTCCTATATCATAAAGGCATGAAGCACACTACATAGGAAAAGATGTTTCTGTTATAATGTTAGATAGTGATTGTCATCCGGTACATCACTTCATGTCCCGCTTAAAGGGGTTCACTGGTGCTCCAGCGATCTGAACATATAGTTCAGAACGCTGGGAGCCGGAGGCCAGTCACGCCCCCTAGTGATGTCACACCACGCCCCCTCCCATAGACATGAATGGAGGGGGTGTGGCCATGGCGTCACGAGGGGGCGTCACAACCACTGCCACAGGAACCTGGCGTTTGTTTAAATCGCGGGATGCTGCGGGAGATTTCCGGGGGCGTCTAACAGCAGAGTACCCCTTTAAAGGGGTACTCCCACCCTAGACATCTTATCCCCTATCCAAAGGATAGGGGATAAGATGTCTGATCGCGGGGGTCCCGCTGCTGGGAACCCCCGCAATGTTGCATGCGGCACCCACCTGTTTCTTGTCCAGAAGCGCTGGAGGGTCTGGGTCGCGACCACGGGAACGGAAGTCCGTGACGTCACGACTCCGCCCCCGTCCCCTCAATGCAAGTCTATGGGAGGGGGCGTGACGGCCGTCACGCCCCCTCCCATAGACTTGCATTGAGGGGACGGGGCGTGACGTCACACGGGGCGGAGTCCTGACGTCACGGACTTCCGTTCCCGTGGTGGCGACCCAGACGCTTCCGGACAAGAAACAGGTGGGTGCCGTATGCAACATTGCGGGGGTCCCCAGCGGCGGGACCCCCGCGATCAGACATCTTATCCCCTATCCTTTGGATAGGGGATAAGATGTCTACGGTGGGAGTACCCCTTTAAGGCTCACAATCTAAAGCACCATCTGGCTGTACTGAGTATTGACTGTACAGTCTTGTGCCTACAGAGCTATTCATCGTCTCTATGGGTGCCCGGGTATATAGCTCCATACATGGCTGTGTGTATAAGGCCTTCATTTTTCGATCTCAAACACAAAACGTAGGACAATTTTATAGAAATAAAATTATTCAGCTGAGAAATGACTTTTGAAGCAAAGCCATATTTGAAGTGGTTGGAATGATTTTCCTTTATACCAGTTACCTGTGCACCTCTGCCAGTATGAAGATTGCAAGAAATATCAGACAGCTCCTGAGGCCATGGGCAAATCTTGTGATTTATGGCCAGTTAATCCTAAATCCATACATCATCCACAACATAGCAGTATTTTTCCTTCATTACCCTGTACCTGAAGCCAGTACAATGACACACAGTCCCTACAGGTTTGTATTATAGGGATTTTTGTATTACATGCTGACTCAGGTTTGGTCATCAATATCAGATTGATCAATCAGTTTTTGGCAGAGCTGCTGTACTGTAATACACAGTGACACATAGTAGAAAGCACATGGCTCTATACATTGTGAATAGAGATGAGCGAACTTACAGTAAATTCGATTCGTCACAAACTTCTCGGCAGTTGATGACTTTTCCTGCGTAAATTAGTTCAGCCTTCAGGTGCTCCGGTGGGCTGGAAAAGGTGGATACATTCCTAGGAAAGAGTCTCCTAGGAATGTATCCACCTTTTCCAGCCCACCGGAGCACCTGAAAGCTGAACTAATTTATGCAGGAAAAGTCATCAATTGCCGAGCCGAGAAGTTCGTGACGAATTGAATTTACTGTAAGTTCGCTCATCTCTAATTGTGAAGTAGCCATACTTACTGCAGCTCAGCTCCCATTGAAGTGACTAGGAGCTGAGCTGCAGTTACCCAGGACAGCCACTACACAATGTACGGAGCTGTCTGCTTCCTGCTCTGTTTTCTGTACGGCGACATCACAGCACTGGCAAACAGCTGATCGATAGGGGGCAAGGTACCAGATCTGATATTGATTATCTGTCCTAATGATAGGTCATTAAAATGTTTTTTCCCCCCAGAAAACCCCTTTAAAGGGTTACTTGACTGGCCAGCGTTTGGAACATTTAGTTCCGAACACTGTACGCGCACTGCAGGGGTCGGCTATGCCCCCTCGTGATTTTACACTCCACCCCCTCAATGCAAGTCTATGGAAGGGGGTGTGGTGGCCGCCATGCCCCCTCCAATAGACTTGCATTAAGGGGGCATAATGTCACGAGGGGGCATTTTCAACCCCCGCAGCGTGCACACAGCCAGTGGAGTACCCCTTTAAAGGCTCTTCTTGTGAGGGACTTCTTGTGCTATTGTACGCCTAGGGAATAATATTACCATAATACAGCATGCGATCGGGAATGCTACAGTTACAGAGTCCCTGAGAACCCCGAAACCTCAGTGTCTCAATGTGGAATCGGTAGTCCCTATTATAGTCCACAGCCGAGTGCATGATTTCTAAATAATTCATTTGTTTGGCAAGCATTGGAAACCCTAAAAATAAAATGTTTTAACAATCTGGTTCATTTGCCAAAATGTAATTGGTTGTTTTTGGAAACTTTAGTTTGTCGATGATTATATGTGACGTAATAATGTAGATGGAAACCCGCAGGGTTGAGACTGTGTGTTTCACCTATTGTGTACAGTAGTCTATTTGTGGTTTAAGGTCCTTAAACTAAGGATAGGTTTGCTTGTCACAAGCCCCAGGCATTAGTCACCTCTTGATGGTCATACTAATCGGTGCTCAGGAGCGGGGCGACGGATTTTATACAAAGCTGCAGCCCCATTCTTAGACCAGAGACCAGAGAAACCTTTCATCTCCCCCCACTTGAATTAAAAATGGTGGAGATTAACAGAAAGTGATTTTTAAATGAAAAATACAAAAAATGTTCGAACCAATGAGAGGCAAAAAGAAGACCAAAACTGTACTGATCCTAAAGGGGTTAAGGGGTCACACAGTGACTTACAGGGTAGCCAAATATAGGTTTCTTACTTTTGCTAGAGAGCACTGACACATCAAAATCTCTAAAAGCTTTATCATTTTTACTCCAGTATATATGATTTATGATTTTCTTTCCGTCTGTCGTAGTCTTTTATGATATTTTATAGTAGTGCTTTACTGTATTTAATAATGGCTAAATGCTCTGGAGCTGAGAGAAATGATGTCCAGAATGGATAATGAAAGGATTCACATTCTGAAGGTCAGGAACCTGTTATCTAGAGATTTGCCTCAGTAATTCCAAGAAGGTCTGTTGTTATCAGGTCATGGGGCAGACACATGTAATAGCAGATTCCTTACATTCCAAGAATTTCTAGTGTGAGGGGAGTAGTCGAGAGCTGAGCAGAGCTGCAGAGACATTCTCATATATATATACAGTGGTTCGAGGAACAGGTTACAATCATACGTGTAATTTCCTACATTATACTATACCCGCAGACAGAATTGTCACCCTATGACATAGACCTTACCTGTAGCCAGAGCAGTCACCCTTTTTAACATAGTCCCCTATAATAGAGTCAGTCACTGTACCTCCATTACAGAGCCAAAAGCATAAAATACGTCCCTGGAGGTTACAGGGCAATTTAATCATGAACAACCTTTAAGGGGTTAACCCCCTCACGGGGAGAAAGCCTTTACTAGAACCCCCCTAAAAAATGTATCTTTATTATTTACTTATTAAAATATACCCCACAAAAGTTAAAATTACAGCAATATGGGTGATTTATATACGTATGTGAATATGAGTTATTCACTATAATTGGATTTTTGGTCCAGATATATGTTTGCTACTGGGTGCTTACTGTCTAGCAACCCTTGCTACTGGCACAAAGTCCTTGTTCAAAAAAGAAAGTTGCAACAGCACTCTTGGTCAAAAAATGGAGGCTCTTAGCGCACTTTTTGATCAAAATGTCCTTGTTGTCTTATGCCCCCATGAATCGCTGAGCTAAAAATGCCACTAATAGCCTCCCCGACGTTTCGCTGAACACGTCAGCTTTGTCAAGGGTAGCGAGGCTAATGCCTCTCTAGCCTCGCTACCCTTGACAAAGCTGACGTGTTCAGCGAAACGTCGGGGAGGCTATTAGTGGCATTTTTAGCTCAGTGATTCATGGGGGCATAAGACAACAAGGACTTGGTGCCAGTAGCAAGGGTTGCTAGACAGTAAGCACCCAGTAGCAAACATATATCATTCTGGACCAAAAATCCAATTATAGTGAATAACTCATATTCACATATATAAATCACCCATATCGCTGTAATTTTAACTTTTGTGGAGTATATTTTTACATAAGTAAATAATAAAGATAAAGTTTTAAGGGGGGTTCTAGTAAAGGGTTTTTCCCCGCGAGGGGGTTAACCCCTTAAAGGAAAACTGTCACATATTTTCTCCCACACTATCCACAGGTATTGGTGGATAGTGCGGGAGACGCTGATTAAAACGAGCCCTACCTTGGTCTGATCCGCGACACCGTTCGCCCGCAATTGTAGTTTTAATCTCTGTGTATATCCGGCTGTAACTGGCAAAGGCGGGGCTTCTGCGGGCTAAAGGACACTGACGTCAGTGCGGCTCAAGAATATTCATCCCTTGTGAAGTGTTTGCCAGGTAGGGCTGGATAATCCTGTGGTGCTTTTAAGCAGCCTCCTTCACACGTATTTGTTTCTAGTGCTATTTGGACTTTAAAAAGCACATTCAAAAATGTTAGCCACAAGTAGAATTCGGATCCAGCACTAGGATGCACACGTGGAGTAGGAGTACGATACCGACCCACACAAAACTGGTACAGGTGGTGCTCAGTCCAAACTAGAGATAATGTAATGCAAATACACAGAAGACGAGCAGCCGGCACTCACCATCCTGGTAAATGCTTTATTCAATCCGATGAAGCATTACAGGTGCAGGCGGGTATGGCAATCTCGGGCGGGGGTTACCCCCGCCCGAGACTGCCATACCCGCCTGCACCTGTAATGCTTCATCGGATTGAATAAAGCATTTATCTGGATGGTGAGTGCCGTCTGTTTGTCTTCTGTGTATTTGCATTAAAAAAATTTAGAATTTTATTTTGTGTTCTTTATTTTTATATATTTTTTTATGAAGTTCTTATTGTATTTGTACATTTTTGATATGCATTTTATGGTTGTGCTTTTCTGTGGTGTTTTGTCCTATGACAAACATTATTCCTTGATCATGTGATTAAAAAAAAAAGTGTAATAAAAAGACTAGACACATTTACACGTGCGTTTTATTTAAGCGGGAAAAAGAACAATGGATGTCTGCGGGAAGAGGAAGACCCAACTAATTGGTTAAAAAAAAATTACCACACTTAGATCAAGCTGTATTTTAGAAAACGGAATTTCAGACGAATTTCAGCCGCAAAAAGAATGAGCTTTCTCATTCTTAAAGGGGTTCTTCGCTGGAAAACATTTTTCTTTAAATCCACTGGTGCCAGAAAGTTAAACAGGATTTGTAAATTACTTCTATTTCAAAATCTTAATCATTCCAGTACTTATCAACTGCTATTTGCTCCACAGGAAGTTCTTTTCTTTTTTGGGATTTCCTTTCTGTCTGACCACAGTGCTCTCTGCTGACACCTCTGTTCATGCCAGGAACTGTCCAGAGCAGAAGTGGTTTGCTATGGGGATTTGCTCCTGCTCTGGACAGTTCCTAAAATGGACAGAGGTGTCAGCAGAGAGCACTGTGGTCAGATAGAAAGGAAATCCAAAAAGAAAAGAACTTTCTGTGGAGCAAATAGCAGCTGATAAGTACTGGAAGGATTAAGATTTTTAAATAGAAGTCATTTACAAATCTGTTTAACTTTCTGGCACCAGTTGATTAAAAAAAAAAAAAAAAAAGGGTTTCCAGCGGAGTACCCCTTTAAGGCGGAATCCGTGTCACAGGCATTGCTGTCTATGGGGATGGCAATGTCTGTGCGGTCCTAGTGCCAACTGATTCAGTCGCCAATGGCTGCACTTGGAATCTCTGGACGGATTTTGTCCGCATGAAAGTTCCGTAGTGTGAACCTAATCTTACTGATATCTGTTTGCAGGGAACAGAGCTCCCATTGCCCTACTCCCTGATAAATGAGAGGGCAGAAGTTTACTGGATCATGTCATTTTTAGTTACTTTTTTAATACAATGGAGATTGGTTATATTTATCTTCTTTCTCTTTATCTATAGGATATGGGTTTGTGGATTTTGATAGTCCTGGAGCTGCCCAGAAAGCTGTTACCGCTCTAAAGGCCACTGGGGTGCAGGCTCAAATGGCAAAGGTGAGTCCTGCAGGAAAATATAACTCCGTCAGCATGGGGGTTTCAGACTCTGCTGCATTAAAGGGGTACTCCGCTGCCCTGTGTCGGAAGCTCCTCTCCCCAGCGTCCGGAAGTTTATTGTTCCAGACGCTGTGTGCGGGCTTCCGTGTTCAGGGCCGCCTCTCGTGACGTCACGCCCGCCCCCTTCGTGACGTCACGCCCGCCCCCTCAACGAAAGTCTATGGGAAGGGGGCGTGACGGCCATCGCGCCCCCTTCCCAATGACTTTTGCTGAGGGGGCGGGCGTGACGTCAAGAGGGGCGGCCCTGAACACGGAAGCCCGCACACAGCGTCTGGAACAATAAACTTCCAGATGCTGGGGAGCGGAGCATCCGACACAGGGCAGCGGAGTACCCCTTTAAAGGGGTATTCCAGGGAAAAACTTTTTTTTTTTTTTTTTATCAACTGATTCCATAAAGTTAAACATATTTGTAAATGATTTCTATTAAAGAATCTTAATCCTTCCAATAATTATCAGCTGCTGAAGTTGAATTGTTGTTTTCTGTCTGGCAACAGTGCTCTCTGCTGACATCTCTGCTTGTCTCGGGAACTGCACAGAGTAGAAGAGGTTTGCTATGGGGATTTTCTTCTACTCTGGACAGTTCCCGAGACAGGTGTCATCAGAGAGCACTTAGACAGAAAAGAACAACTCAACTTCAGCAGCTCATAAGTACTGAAAGGATTAAGATTGTTTAATAGAAGTAATTAACAAATCTGTTTAACTTTCTGGAGCCAGTTGATATTTATAAAAAAATAAAAATAAAAAAAATTCCTGAATAACCCCTTTAAGCTTTTATAAGAAAGTAAGTTCTGTACCTGACTCCAAAAGAGCATAAACATCATCCTTTATTAGCCACTAGTGCAGTGTTTCCCAACCAGTGTGTTTCCAGCTGTTGCAAAACTACAACTCCCAGTATGCCCGGACAGCCTTTGGCTGTCCGGGCATGCTGGAAGTTGTAGTTTTGCAACAGCTGGAGACAGACTGTTTGGAACATTGCACTACTGGTTAAAGGAAGGTCCTAGCTAGAGATGAGCGAACTTACAGTAAATTCGATTCGTCACAAACTTCTCGGCTTGGCGGTTGCTGACTTTTCCTGCATAAATTAGTTCAGCTTTCCGGTGCTCCCGTGGGCTGGAAAAGGTGGATACAGTCCTAGGAGACTCTTTCCTAGGACTGTATCCACCTTTTCCAGCCAACGGGAGCACCGGAAAGCTGAACTAATTTATGCAGGAAAAGTCAGCAACCGCCAAGCCGAGAAGTTCGTGACGAATCGAATTTTCTGTAAGTTCGCTCATCTCTAGTCCTAGCCATCCATTTCCTCTATGATGTCCATATGCACTCTTTGGCATATGGGAAGGAGTTGTCTATCATATTACAACTCACGTTGACTAAATGCCACAAAATACCAGTTTACCTTAACAATATACCGAAATACTTTATTTATCTACAATAATGTACTGTTCTTGATGTGAGTGAGAGTACATGTGAGAATTGTTAGAACCGGGTGCCTGTTCCCACCAAAACTGTCAGTGGCAAAGAGATAAAGAGATCATGTATATATATATATATATATATATATATATATATATTTATATATATATATTTATATATATATATATATATATATATATATATTTTTTTTTTTTACATTTTGCATGGTACAGTACAGTAATAGCTTTAATTGAGCTGGCCGTACAGAAGATCCAGTGACAGTCTAGTGTGCACAGGGTCATCCAGGCCATCCCATGATTTCAGCGTGCTCCATCCGTTTCTGTGTTCTGAGATAAGTCATGGGTTTCCCTTTTTTTTATTAAAATAATCAATAACCATGCATGTCCTACATCTTTATATGGAGGTCAGAGGAAAAAGCTACGTTTTTTTTCTTATATACAAAAAAGGGTTGTACAGCGAAAACTAAGTGATCCCTTATCCACAGGGTAGAGGATAAGTAGTTGATCGCTGGGGCCTGCTGGGACCCCCTGCAATCTCCTGCGCGACGCTTCGGTTCTCCCCATGTATGGAGCAGGGGTCTGCATCTCCCATAGAGATGAATAGAGAGCATGCACCGACCCCCACTCCATGCACGGGGAGAGCCAGAGCAACGTGTAGGAGATCGCGGGGGGCAGTCTGACCGCTATGGATAGGGGATAAGTTATTATCCTCTGCACAACCCCTTTAAATGTTTCTTTCTTTGTTTAGCACTTATATGCATCAGTAAATATAAAAGAAAAGTTTTTTCCTGGAATACCCCTTTAACTATATATCAACTGGCTCCAGAAACTTAAACAGATTTGTAAATTACTTCTATTAAAAAATCTTAATCCTTTCAATAATTATCAGCTGCTGAAGTTGAGTTGTTGTTTTCTGTCTGGCAACAGTGCTCTCTGCTGCCATCTCTGCTTGTCTCGGGAACTGCACAGAGTAGAAGAGGTTTGCAATGGGGATTTGCTTCTAAACTGGGCGGTTCCCGAGACACGTGTCATCAGAGAGGACTTAGACAGAAAAGAACAACTCACCTTCAGCAGCTCATAAGCACTGAAAGGATTAAGATTTTTTGATAGAAGTAATTTACAAATCTGTTTAGCTTTCTGGAGCCAGTTGATATAGAAAAAAAAAGTTTTTCCCTGGATAACCCCTTTAACCCCTATATTTTTTTACTCACTTTTTGTTTTGCATTTACAGCAACAGGAACAAGATCCGACTAACCTGTACATCTCCAACTTACCAGTCAGCATGGATGAGCAGGAGCTGGAATCACTGCTAAAACCTTTCGGGCAGGTCATATCCACTCGTATCCTGAGGGATGCCAATGGGACCAGCCGAGGGGTCGGTTTTGCAAGGTGAGAGCACAAACTAGAGTCATGTGTACTTTTAAATATGGAAGAAATAAATAAAAAAATACAAAAATCTTCATATTGCAGACTTTTTCACCAGAGTACCCCTTTAAGTAACTAATGCACTTGAAATTGTTATTTTTATTTGTAGGATGGAATCTACAGAGAAATGTGAAGCTGTGATTTCTCACTTCAATGGCAAATACATGAAAGCGCCACCTGGTGTTCCAGGTAGGTATTGGCAGTCAAGTAAAAAATCAGTATTTAGATACACAATTTGCAGCAGTAAAAAAAAAAAACATTTATTAAATAAATGTGAACAAGATTTATAACAGAAAAAATGATTCACGCTTTGTTACTTCCAGTACTAGGGGCTGTCTGGAATTTTCGCATAACCTTGACTAAAATCCTAATACAGTGGTCTCTCAAGTTACAATATTAATCGGTTCCAGGACGACCATTGTATGGTGAAACCATTGTATGTTGAGACCATAACTCTATGGAAACCTGGTAATTGGTTCTGAAGCCCCAAAATGTCATCCAAAAATAGGAAAAAGTGAGAATTAAAGAAAAATAAGTAGATACCTAATATAGATAAAGCAAATCCTTCCATATAAAAGTAAGAAAGATCTGCTGGGAGCTGTAAATCACTGTCTATGTCAGTGTTTCCCAAGCATGGAGCCTCCAGCTGTTGCAAAACTACAACTCCCAGCATGCCCGGACAGCCAAAGGCTGTCCGGGCATGCTGGGAGTTGTAGTTTTGCAACAGCTGGGGGCACCCTGCTTGGGAAAAACTGGTCTATGTAGAGGACAGGAGCTTCTTCGGGGTCCTGTACACAACACCCAGTGTTCTAAAAAAGTAACATGGAGTTGCCCTCACCTGATGTCCAGAGGAGCAGGTAACCCTGGCAAAGGTAAATAGTACAGAACATGTAATACCTCCCTGTACTGTAGGGGGCGCTACCAGACACCAGTCAGTGCATGCACTTCAGTAATACAGTGTTTTACCAGGGTTTTACCAGTGAATGCCCATTCTGATTGGTCAGTTCTTCCGGCCATTGACATGTATCACAGATCTGGACTGTCTGTACATTGTATGTTGAGTCTGGTTTCAACTTACAATGGTCCAGAAAAGACCATTGTATGTTGAAACTATTGTATGTTGAGGCCACTGTAAGTTGAGGGATCACTGTATTCTCAATTGTCAGAAAGTGGGGTCTATCAGCGGACATTGAAACCCATGAGAGCGATTAGTCACGGCTTATAAGTTATGACACCAGTGTGAAAAGAGTCTTATGAAATGTCATGTCTGTTTATATATTTTTTATACATAGATCCACTTATTTTAGTCTTTCTATTTGTGTCTTCCTTTGTCAGCACCCCAGGAGCCCCTCCTTTGCAAGTTTGCCGATGGAGGTCAAAAAAAGAGACAAACCCAGGGGAAATATATTCAGAATGGACGTGGCTGGCCACGAGAGGGAGAGACGGTAATATGAGACATGATTTCCTCTCTTTTTTTTTATCATATTGTACCAATTCTTGTTTTTCCTAAAATTTTTTCCCTTTATTTCTAAGGGTGGAATGACTTTGACATATGATCCTACGACTGCTCTGCAAAATGGGTAAAAATGTATTTTCTTCTTGACTTCTCCCTACTTTTACCATACTGCAATCCATCATGTCCAGCCTCATAGTTTATCGCGTCTTCTTTCCTCTGCAATAAAGCTGTTAGGCTATGTTCACACAGACATTGGCGGCAGAACATGCCAGCACTAGGACCGCTCGGAAATGTGCCGTTTCATAGATGGCAATGCATTTCCGTGCGGACTTGGCAGAAATAATAGAAATGTCAATTTTTTTCTGTGGATTCTGGAATGGAGATTTCCTCAGCAGAAGTTCTGCTGTGGAAATACCGCCATGTGCACAGTGCGGCAGAATAACATTGGGGGGGGGGGAGGTATTTATCAAAGGATTTATGTGTTTTTGTTTTTTCACGTAACTTTGGCACAATACTTTGGCGCAGTGTCTTTTTGCGCATCTTCTCCACTCTCATTTTTACAACTTTCTCAAAATCCCACGGTCCTGGGTGTGATTTTGACTTTAGTCAGTAAATCATCATTTGCGCCAATCGATCGCAATTTTGGCGCAAATCCCGTTTTTTTGGCGCAAATCCCCGCCAAGAAATTTTGCACATGGAAAACACTAAGCAATGTCAGAAAATGTAAAGGCGTCAAAATACATTTAAAAAATTTTTTTTTGTGAAAGCAGCGACACCTCGAGGGCTGCTCAATACCATCCTGCGCCATAGTTGTCTCTGAGGAACCTTCACCCTCCGTTGAGCCAGCATTGGACATGGCCCCACAGTCTGCAACCTGCGGACCTCCAGATGTTGCAAAACTACAACTCCCAGCATGCCCGGACAGCCAACGGCTGTCCGGGCATGCTGGGAATTGTAGTTTTGCAACATCTGGAGGTCCGCAGGTTGAAGACCACTGCACTAAAGTAACAAAACAAAAAAAAACTACCCAAGTTGAAAATAAAATCCATTTCACATGGTGGCTATAAACCCCACAAAAGAAAATAACTCATGTCTCTTGCTGATATACTGCAGGAGGGACTCCGAAATGGCTGCTCTACAGGGTAAAATACGCGTCCTCTGTGGTGGTAAGTTCTGTGTAAAAGGCGCTGTGAATGGCTGATTACAACATTTGAGCCAAAATTACTAACAACTTGAACCAAATGATAAATTTGGTGAATGTCCACGAAAACCAAAGTGAAAAAAAAAAGGGTAAAAAGAAACGGTCAACAGGCAAAATTGATAAATACCCCCCAATTATATCAATGGGGCTCTGGTGCTGCGGAGTCTCCGCGTTGAACGCTAATGCAGAATTCCACACAGAAATACCATCGTGTGAACATACCCTAATAGTTGGCTATAGAAAACCAAACCTTCTTGGTAAAATTAGATGAGCTATCGTATTGCTATTATTTTTTAATCTCAATATTTGTTTATATAAATTTCAGGTTTTACACCACCCCATACAGTATTGCCCCAAATCGGGTGATCGCTCAGGCAGCCCTCTCCCCATACCTGCCATCACCTGTTTCTTCTTATCAGGTAGGTAGTTAAGATGGATGTTGACCTTATTGTGTATGACTAGAGATATTATCTAGACTAATAGACTTTGTATTGGTTTATTTGTAGGTTCACAATCCTTCCTGGATGCATCATCAGTCTTACCTCATGCAGCCTGCAGTAAGTAACACTTATGTCTGATACCAGCAGAGACCTGTGAATTCTGACACTGCTTACTCTGTCACATCCTATGTCAATGGAGCATATATTATCAATCTTAAAGGGGTACTCTGGGTAACTAAACCAATAGCCCATCCTTTGCTTCTCATTAACCTATTCCGTGGTCTAAATATAATTCATTAGCTATATAGAGTGGTTTCTCCTCTTTGGTTGTCACTTACACGCAACCCAATCTTTCTCTGTCCAAATCCCTCTCTGAAAGCAGCCTCCACCGTCCTTAGAGAAACAGGCCATATGGTTTCTGCCCTGTACCGATGAGTTATGCTCCTTTTAGTGCTGAGAGCTAGGAAGTGTGTGCTGCCTGAACCAAACAGCCATTGAACTTTTTTCACTTCTCTCTACTGCTCAGAGCATGAGGGTGGGGGCTGCTCTCAGAGAGTGAGCTGGCTTGCAGAGCTGTAATGATTGCTGGGAGATGTAGGCAAGGGGAGAGAATGATGGCTAACAGTATCCAACAGTCAGAGAAGACAACAGAGGACACAGGAACCATGCATATCAGTCAGGATGGTGTACAGGGAACATATCCAGGAAGTGTGGTGGCTTTGGAGCTTTATATATATATATATTTTTTTCCCTGGAGTACCCCTTGAACTTAAAGGCAGAGCAACAACATGTTCACAGAGAAGGTGAAAAAGTGACCCCTGTTCCAAATGGTAGATAAAATAGCCATAGAAAATACAGACAATCCAGCACTTAAATGAATGCAGGTACACAACATCACAGCTACACAGACCACCTATTTACATCTTGACGTGTTTCCGGTGAGGTTAGGAGTTGAGCTGGTTTTTCTCTAATAGCTACCATTGGTAATTGAGGTCATTTTTTGCCTTTTTGATGAACATGTTGGGACTAGGTGATTAGGACTGGCTAATGGTATGATGTAGGTATCACCTAAAGGGGTGCTCCGGTAGAAAACAAATGTTTTCAGATCAACCATTGCCAGAAAGTTAAACAGATTTGTAAATTACTTTTATTTAAAAATCTTAAGCCTTCTAGTACTTATCAGCTGCTGTATACCACAGAGAAAGTTATGTAGTTCTTTCCAGTCTGACCACAGTGCTCTCTACTGCCACCTTTGTCTGTGTCAGGAACTGTCCGGGGAGCAGGAGCAAATCCCCATAGCAAACCTCTCCTGCTCTAGACAGTTCCTGACACTGACAGAGGTGGCAGCAGAGAGCACCGTGGTCAGACTGGAAAGAACTATACAGTCTTCTTTGGAGCATACAGCAGCTGATAAGTACTGGAAGGACCTAGATTTTTATACAGAAGTAATTTTCAAATCTGTTTAATGGTCCCCATGAAAGAGCTTCAGTAGTTAATTTGAATGGAACTTTGCAGGGAAAAAAAACAAATCCTTCTTTGTAGTGTCCCAGAAGTTGTACCCGTCTGATCATGTTACGACATATCCTAGCGATATCCCATATCACTCAAAGGTGGGAGTACCCCCTTAGTCTGGATCATTTTCTGTATCGACTGCCTATAGATGAGGATTACATGAAAATAAATGATTATGAAATTAAAAATAAGAACTGATTTTGAGTGTAGAGAGAAGACAGTAAGGCTTTGTGGGTTTGTGCCTTGAACCTATATTTTGTTTGCCAGGGAACTGTCCTCACTCCTACTATGGACCATGCTATTTCCATCCAGCCTTCCATGATGGGACCTCTGACTCAGCAGCTGGGACACTTGTCACTGGGGAGCACGGGAGCGGTAAGAGATTACTATTAAGAGCTCTACAAGTTTCGAATACATTATGTGTAAAAACTGTTTATTGAAGTTGCTTAATTAAATTCCTTAAAATGTACTTTTTGTTTAAAAACATTTTAAAATCCTGCATTTTACATTAACCTTTCTGAGTAGTGACAAGGTCATTTTAGTGCTCTCCTTGCTGTTATTGAGCCCCCTGTGAGTCCCCTCCCGTGTCGCACAGCATTTCTCATTCTGCTATTTAGAGGCAGGACCAGAGCTCAGCTCTTTGCCAGTAGTACACATACTTAGACTTCCTTTACCTTACTTCTCTGGCCAGTGCTCGGCAGTGCTGGTAAAAATGCACTCGGCACCTACTGGCCAAGACTTTACAGCTGTTTCTCTATAGTAACAAGTCATTTTCTGTAAATTTTACAAGTGTGTTTGGATTGACTTAGACTATTAAATGGATGGAAGTTGTTTGAAACAACTGTGATTATTTAAACCTTTTTCCTCACTCTTTTCATCTTTTTTCAGTATATGCCAGCTGCAGCCGCTATGCAGGGGGCTTATATCCCCCAGTACCCGTCCGTGCCTTCTACTGTCTCCATAGAGGTGAGGAATGAACCATTGTGGGAAGTTAAAAGAGAGTTGTGAGAGTTTTGGGAGAGAAGGGGTGTTCTCTTGGTGTGGTACATAAAAGGTGCACCAACCTGATGGGGTTGTGCCGTCTATGGGCACAGCTCCACATAGTGCATTGCAGTCATCAGATCCATATCTCGGGCATTCTGAGCCTCAAGCATGGTTGCTGGTCAAATGTAGCTGCCCATCAGGTTCCTATATTGCCCTGTGGATGTAAAAGGATCAACAAAAAGACAATTGTTAATTGCTCAGATTTTTGTCCCCAGGTGAAGGAGAAGTCAGGATTAAAATAGTTAATATACCATAAAGAATCAGGCTAAAATTAGGGCCAGAAATGCAAATTTAAAAGGAACATGTCATCGCCTTCATGCTGCCTGAACCATGATGGTCTCGGTGGCTGATTGGTTGCTATGGGCACTGCTCCAATCTGCATAGGTTTCAATAAATCTCCCCCTCTGTCTATTAAAAAAATTGTGTAAAATGAACGCTACTACTAGGTTAGCAAACCCACTAAGTAACTAAAGGTATAAACAACTTTAAACTGTGAAGTTCTAAGTACTATATTTTTTTTGGTAATCTACAGGAAATAGTGTTAGTTAGGGATATATTGCTTTCTTGTATCAGTTTTTTTTTTAGCTCCTGCCCCTAGTTTCAGTCAAGTGTTATTTTTGTTATTTTGGTTCTACTATTTCATGTTTCTCAGCCTACAAGCGATTCTAGTGTTTTACATGTTTGGCTTAAAGGGGTACTTCGCCCCAACACATCTTATCCCCTATGCAAAGGATAGGCGATAAGATGTCTGATCGTGAGGGTCCCGCCACTGGGGACCCCTGCGATCTCTCCTGCAGCACCCCGCTATTGTATGCTGCATTGAGCGAACTTCACTCCGTGCCTTATGACGGGCGATACAGGGGCCGGAGTATCGTCACATCAAAGCTCGGCCCCCTCATGATGTTACGCCCCACCCCCTCAATACAAGTCTATGGGAGGGGGCGTAGCAGCCACCAAGCCCCCTCCCTTAGACTTGCATTGAGGGGGCGGGGCATGATATCATGAGGGGGTTGGGCTTTGACGTCAGGATACTCCGAATCTAACGATTCAGATAACTCCTCTTGGGGACAAACAGGGAAGGGTTTTCATTTTGTTGGTCCTCTGACAGTCCATGTTTGCAGCATTGATGGGTGAAGTAGGGCATGTTACGTATACCAGACTCCTCCTAATCATTTCTTTTGCTCAGGAGAGCAGCGGGCAGCCTCAACAAGTTGCCGTGGAAACTACCACAGAACACGCCGCTTATTCGTACCAGTGAAAGAAAGTGCAGGTAAGAACAAAGATACAAAGTTGTGAAGCTTCCAGTACATTATATACATTATACAGATTGGACAGATACAGACACATACAGACAGTGATCTACACATATAAGTCAGCCCTGGGAGCATTGAGAAAATAACAATTGATGTTAATGATTTTGCTATGTTGACTAGTTTATAACCATTTTGGGGCACCCGTCTTTGCTTTGTATTCTTGTTTTTTTTTATTTGGCCATGGCATGGCTGTACACCTGGAACCTTGGTGCAATATGGAAATATAGGGAGCTGAGGATGGCGGTATGTGACCTTTTGATATGTAGCACCGAAAATGAAGTATGGATTAATTCCTTTCATCTGTTTATATAGCACCACCATCTTCAGTGGCAAGGTACAGTGTGGTACCCTGCAGGGGTCACAGAATAAACATGCTTGTAAGTGTTGTCTTTGATAACATTAATAGAGGCAGTAGAACCATCCCTGCTCATATTAGGGCACCACTATTGGATCAAATTATGGATATATACTTGGTCTTTGTTTTTTGTATATATAAATCAGCATTGGCTATTCTTTGAGAACAAAGTAGAGACTATACTAATTTTAAATATAAACCTATATCTCAAAAGATTGCAGCAGATTAATGTAGTAAAAAGTATACTTTATTAAATCAGATAAAACAATTTGTGTCATGTTACTAAATACATATACACAAACAAGACAAATGGCAACTGGAACACATGGGCGACAGTAGTTCGGCAGAAAAATGTGCTGTAAAGGCATGTACATAAAGTGCAATGCTACCCAAAACAAATGGAACGCTAACACATAATGTGGGGCATAAGCAAGTAAAAGCTGAAAAATAAGAGCATAAATTGCACGTGCAAAAATACAGAAATAGTAGCAGAGATTACAGAATAATACCCAGATATAGGAGCAAAAACGGGACGTCCACCCCTACAGTCGTTTCAGAACACTTTCCTTCTTCCAGGGGTGTCACAAATTGGTTACAGGACAGTATTTATGCAAACAATGTCCAATCAAAGAAGAGAATGTAACATAACACACCTGAACAAGAGCAAGACCCATATTTGTGATCCTGAATAATGGCGCTGTGGGGAATGCTTGGACCCCCTAACTCAAACTATATAGTATCATATGAAATACAGCTTCAGTATGTCAGCTTTTCTCCCTGTTAACGATAGCTCTTGCAGAAAGGAGAGCAGATGTCAGGCTCCATCATTTAGGATACGTTAGAGAATCGGCATGTAGAAGAGACAGATAGTGTGAGCCAGGGGATTGTTATAGCACTGCACTAATCATTATATGGACACACCTACTATATCACTGCAGTTATGGTCTTTTAGAGGGGAAAGACTTCAGCATTCTGAATACTGGTCTATGGGTGACTTGGCATTTCCATGTAGTTGTATGATACAGCAGATCTCCGGAGAGGGGCATTCTATGGTCCAGTTAAAGGGGTACTCCAGTGGAAAACATTTTTTTTATAATCAACTGGTGCCAGAAAGTTAAACAGATTTGTAAATGACTTCTATATAAAAATCTTAATCCTTCCAGTACTTATTAGCTGCTGTATACTACAGAGGAAGGTGTATAGTTTTTTCCAGTCTGAACACAGTGCTCTCTGCTGACACCTCTGTCCATGTCAGGAACTGTCCAGAGCAGGAGAGGTTTGCTATGGGGATTTGTTCCTGCTCTGGACAGTTCCTGACATGGACAGGGGTGTCAGCAGAGAGCACTGTGGTCAGACAGAAAAGAACTATACGACTTCCTCTGTAGTATACAGCAGCTGAAAGGATTAAGATTTTTTTTTTCCCCACCCGAGTACCCCTTTAACATGATAGAAAGACTCTAACATAGCAGACAACTCCTTTCATGGAATATATGACATGTTTGTGTATATGAAGGTCACTGTCCACATGTAACGCTTTACATTATTATATTACATATAATATTATGGAACATTTATGTACATTAGGTTTCTCCTCACTCAAGTGTTTCATTATGAGTTTTATGTTTTTTTGCCAGGTTCACACGAGTATATGAGTCAGCCCAGGAAGTGACCGGATGGAGATCTGCAGGGCTGATCATGAGGCTTTACTGAATAATGGGGATAACTGAAAAAAAAACAAAAAAAAATAAAAACAACAAGGAAAAAAAAAAGAAATAAACATGCTGGGGGATGAATGAAGAAAAAATATTTTTCTTTCTTTCTTTTGCAAAGAAGCATTTTTACTGCAATAAACTTTAAAACTTCCAAGGAACCAAAGCAGCTAGGAAAAGAGAACTCAAGAAACCTAATGAAACCAGAACAGACTTTCAAATCTCGACTGAGAAATACTAAAAAACTAAAAAAAAATCTAAAAAAAAAAAGAAAAAAAAAGAAAAGACTGAAAAAAATCCAACAAAGCATAAAAACAAATTCTATTTTAATAAGAAGATTTTTTTTGTCATTTTTTTACCGTAGAATATTTTTTTTTTTTTTTATTTAAATGCGTGACATACAAGGAAAGCGCAGCACCAGGACATAAGCGGCGAACCGTATGCGAAACAGAGACTGCAATGGGGAAGTTGCAATTTTGCTGCCTGACACCATTTTAATTTTCATTTTTTTAATGGACTGTGTGGCTGTTTTTTAGTTGTTCATTTTGGGAAGGGGGGGGACTGAGGGGGGAGGGGAAAGGAGGGATGCAAGTGATATGCAAAAACATTTTTGGAAGGTGATTTAATTTTTTCGTTTGCATTTTTGTCTTTGTGCTTATTTTTTTATTCCTGTCACCGATACTGACTATATTTTCCAAAACGGAAGCCATAGCAAATAGACCCAGAACAGAAACTAAACAGATGCCAACATTTTAAGGACTAAAGCTTCTAGGACTCTGAGGAGGTGGAAAAAGAAAAACTGAAAAAGCTGAAGAATTTGACAAACGTGTTAGACTGCACCGCTCTGACTTCAGTCTTGTGTATGCGAGGAGACCATACATGTGTATCATTAGGAATTCCACCTTAAAGTAGCCTTAGTGTTTAGTTTAAAGGTGCACATACATGTTCTTATTCTTGAGCTGAGGTTTTGTAGCAGCAGCGTGGTCTGTACTGAGATATGCCGGCCAACCTTATAAAAAAAAGAAAGAAACATCTACAACCTTATAAATACTCAAACACATAGACCATATTAGCATTTTACTTCTGTATAACATGCCCCTGCAACTTGTTTAATTGGTAATTCCATCTGATTTAGGCCAGTCCAACACGTGGAAAATATGGATGCCAATGTTGTTCCATCTATGGGTCCAATGGCTCAAACCAACAACATAATAGAGATCTACAATGCTACTATTTTAGGTCATTAGACCTGTTGCAGTTTTAACGTAGATGCAATAATTTGCCCCTACTCACGTGAAACTAGCCTTAGGGTGTCTTTAAAGTGTTACTGTCACAAAGACATGTCAAAAGTATTGTGTCAAGTGCCAAGACCCCTATTGATCACTACATATAGCCAAGAGAAGCGCTTGGCTGTGCGCTTCACTCCCTGACTCGCTTCTTGATCTGGCTTGTCGCAGGTGACAGGCTCTATTGTAAGATTATGGTCCCCGTCTAGAGCAACGAGTAGGATCTAGCAGCGAGCCAGGGATTAAAGTGCACAGCTAAGCTCTTCTCCTGACCTATTAACACTGACCTATTCAATCTTTTGACATATTCTTTGTTTTTAAGCGACAGTAATGATGGGTGTTGTCTGAAGTTATTAAAATAGCAAGACCAACCCGGTTCCATGTGACTAATGGTGACCATACACATAAGAGAAGTTACCTGAACCCACCAATTTGAATGGGACCGGTCAACTCTTTTGTTTGTATGGGGATTTGCCAACTCTTTCTTGACGGATGATGTTGGGGTTGGGGGGGGGGGGGGGGGGGAGGAAGGGGGAAGGATCAGTTATGTTGAATTTTAATGCATAAAAATGTTCTTGTCAAGAGAGTTCATCTGGATGGAAGGAATAGCTGTTGGTTTTGGGATTTTGATAACCTCTGATAACAGCACAGAAACTGTTCTATTAAGTGCGTAATGAAGCCCATTTAAGATATTGAACCCGTTTTTCATACATTGTATTATTTTTAAATAACAGAGAAGAAGGATGGAGGTCAGGATAGAACAAGAACTGTCCCTGCATGAACCATATGGAATACAATTCTGCTACTTCACATTTACATCTTTCTACAAGTTACACCTTTTCTGTTTTCTTTTCCCTGCTTTATACACCTACATAAAAATGGGGTTTAGTTTTATAACTTTCTGTTGGCACCCCCTGGTGGCATGTTAGTTTGTAAAAGTTTTTTAAGGATTCCAGTTTTTCGAAGTTGAATTTTTGTAGATGAGTCCCTTTCAAGCTCTGGAGTTCCACAGTCTTCCTAAAAGGATAGAAAAAATTCATACTGCGTACGTGTGATCTGCAACTAAAAAAGTCATAGGAAAGAAATGGTAATACCGGATAGAAACCTAAGCCAGGTCGCTGTCCCCATTACATGCAGGTTGGTACAGTCCCATCCAGGTTTGATTTTCGGGTCCTTTTCTTCTCTTTATCTAATTTATAGAAATGTAGATCCTTTTTAGGATAAAAGTTATTGTTGGCAATGATTGTACATGCCATATTTCTAGGGTTTGCTTGTGAAGGCTTCCATTATGTCTTCATTTACTTACATAGTGTAATGTACATAGAAATGTCCAGGGCATTGCGGTTTTAGGTCAGCTTTTTATTGTTGTATCTTTTTTTTTTCTGTTAATATGAATAATTTGAGCAAACAGCAACATATTGGAGTATCATGATAACCCAATAAAATGGTTGTAGGGAAAGGATTAAGAAATGAGGAGAGTCAATAGATCACATTGTGATTCATGTTGGTTATGGGAATTTTTTTGCATGGCGTATTTTGTTTATTTAATATATTTTCATTTTTTTTTTAAGGCCTAAGGAGAATAAATCTGTTTATCCTCACTAGAAATTGGCCAACTTAGACAAGTCTGTCATACCTTTCTCTAATTCAGTTTTAGAGCCATGCTTGGCACCACCACCACCAGCTTTAATCATAATCCATATGTTAGCCACAATTAAAGGGGTACTTCTCTGCTCAGCATTTGGAACAAACGGTTCCAAATGCTGGAGCCGGGAGCTTATGACGTCATAGCCCCACCCCCTCAATGCAAGTCTATGGGAGGGGGCATCACGCCCCCTCCCATAGACTTGCATTGAGGGGGTGGGGTGTGACATCATGAGGGGGCGGGGCTATGATGTCACGAGCTCCTAGCATCGACTCCATAGTTTGGAACAGTTTGTTCCAAACGCTGAGCAGCGGAGTACCCCTTTAAATCATAGTCCATCCACAATAGACACCATTGATCCTAATGCTGTGCAGTTCAAGGACTGGAAGCAGTGCAACTTCTCACAGCGACCCTAAAGCTAGCCGTACATATTATATGTGTCACCCAAAACTGCCTCGGTGGCCCCTGTCTTTCCCTTGGACATTACACATCTGACTTTCACCTGTTAAGTCCTATTGTTCTTGGGGAGATAAGCTGCAAAGGAGTCGGGCAGCGTCTTTTTCCTCTCACCCCATTGAGAACACACGTCCCCATCTTACTGTGGCCTTACATGGATGGACTGTTATTTGTCTTTTTTCTAAAGATCATAAAATGGTAAATGATTCCCTCTTGGTCATCTCCGATAAGTTGGGAGCACACGTAAAATACTTTATCCATATACTAATACAAATCTAAAATAACTGGACCAATTGGGGTAAATACTGTATGTAGACACTTAGTATGAAGTACTCCTCATATTTGGCTTTTGTTTCGATCATCATAGGACAATTCCCAGTTGAGTAGTCGGTGTCTTTTGATATGAGACAAGACAAGAGCCGCCAGGTATTACAGGCCTGGTACCTGTGCCTATGGTTATGATAACGGATTGTCCGATAGACGGCAGCTGTCATGTTTCGAGACTTGAGAACTCAGTTTAGAAGACGTATGGCTTTGACTGTATATTCTTCATATTTTCTCTACAGTCCTAATAGGAGTTGTACGTGTAATGATAAAATCCGGTTTTCGAAAATATGCCATGCATAAAATTCCCTTTAACCTTTGACTGTCCAAAACCAATCCATGCTACAGAAATGATCTCATTATGCTACAGTATTCATTCCCATGAGTGTGTCGTTTCACCATGTGCTTCGGGTTCACTTGTTGGAGTGGATCCTTATTTTGCATTATTTCTCCAGGTAGTTGTAGACGGTGGTTCTTTAAAATGAGTTTAAGAAATTCCTGCCTCAATTCTTGTCGGGCTATACTTTGGCCTGCTTCTTCGAAGGTGATGATGTAAAAGTTGTAGTGGCGTAGATTAACATTTTGTATATATGTGCATAGCATACAGTCAGTAGGAGGTTGTATGACTAAATCTTCTTTGTCTTCCTTTGGGGAGCATGCTGTGCGTTGTACAGTTGGTGTTCACAGTAAAGCTGAGTAGATATAGGATCAGGTGTGTTTTGTCATAGAAGTAGAAGGATCTGTTTTTTTTTTTTTTTTGTTTTGTGACTGTGTATATCAGTATGTTACCAAAGAGTTTGAAAAGCCATAAAAAGGGAAAAATAACACTTCATCCCTCCATACATCCCACAGTGCAATATGGTGTGTTCTCTGCCTTTCTTGAAAATGGTGCAGTTCATAGATGTCAACCTAGTCCATTCCATTGAAGTGATTTTCTTTGGCTCCATATGTCTAATTTGCTTTTTCATTGGGTTTATCCAGTGCCTCCCTCCGTCCTGTAAAATTTGAAGATACGCAGTGTAAGACATGGTGGTGGTGGTGGTGGGGGTGACCTATCTTCAGTCTGAATGAAGCTTTGTTGACACCGTTGGTGGTAAATACAGTCGGCACACAGAGAGCTAGTAGAGCATGCCCCCGAAATGGTGACTTCTTAAGTATGTTAAGTACTATTTGTCTTCATTTTTTTACATTATAATGGAAGAACAATTTAGGAGTGACACAATGTGCCATATGGAATGCACTGGGATGACATCTCTGATATTTACACGTGGACAAGGGAGGTAGGAAACAGCTTTTTATTTATGTGTGTACATATAATGTTAGGATGCTGTACATATAATGTTAGGATGCTGGTATATTACTATTGTGATGGCCGTCTGAGATGTTTCTTTTCTGGCAGAGTTTGTGTCTGTTCTTAGGCCCGTAGAAAATGATGGATGTTCCTACTTGGACAATACACCTCATCTATTGCAGTCACCAGATGCAAAAATCCAACTTCTGTTGCTATGCATATAAAACATAAACCTGGGAAATTTGGCAATACCTTGTGCGAGCCTGTTTAACCATGGTAGAAGGACTGACAAAAATTTGAGAGAGCCATCAGCTCTGTTCCAGTTATAAACATAGCCCATTGAATCTTCATGTTATTATCAGCCCAAGGTGCTCTTGCACAGCACAACAGAAGTTATAAAGTTAGCACCCTTAGGCTAGGTTCAGACTACGGAATTTCCGCCTGCAATTCCGCCTGCTAAAATGTATAGTGTAGTGAATGGGTTTCCGTTCACAAATTCACACTTCGGAATTTGTGAAGCGGAATTTGTGAACGGAAAATCCGCTTGAAAATTTCCGCCTGAAGAATGGCGTTGCTCTTTCTTCAGGTGGAAATACTCGCGGAACACATTGCAGTCTATTGGAGACTGCAGTGTCCGCTCGGTCCAGTCGGCACTGGCCGCACTCGGAATCTCCGGGCGGAAATTTTCTGCCCGGAGATTCCGTAGTCTGAACCTAGCCTTAGACTTCTGTGGGGGCCATACTGTGCCTGTAATACCTTTAATTTGAGACAGGTTGCTTCTAGGTAAGAATATCTCCTCAATGCAATTCCACAGGAACTTCATGTACCCAAGGCTATCTGCATGGCTACAGATTTTGTCAAACCCACAGTGGTCAAGAAATGTTCTCCCAATCTGTTATCTCATTTATTGTATTCCTTTATTGACCATGCTTAGACTACAAACATGGTCCAACCATCAAGGTACTTCATACCTAGGAGGCCCCTAAAATTTTCATCCAAAACATAGAGAGCACCTTGCAGATATAGTAAAATTGTGCTAGTAGCCCCCTACCATAGACTTGCATTGAGGGGGCGTGACGTCACGAGCTTCCGCCCAGCTTTGCCAGTCATCCGGCACAGAGCGAAGTTGGCTCTGTGCACTGGATGTCTGGGGTGTCGCAGCCGAGATCACGCGGGTCCCGCACGATCTCTGCTGCGGATGGGGATTAAAGTGAAGGGGCGGCGTATCCCTAAGTAAAGTGAGTACTTGCATTTACTAAACCATACATGGAACTTTTTCCCAAAAATTCAGTGCATGTATAAATTCTTGAACTTGGGTGGACAAATTTTTATTGGTCACTTTTTTCCCCACACACAGTGGCTGGGCTTAATAAAGACTGGCAAAGCACTCAGGCGGGTACAACTTTACAGACTGCCAGGTTATTTCACCTATATATAACTGGGGAATCAATGGCTCCCATTAAGCGCATCAATAGTGAGTTGGCAGAGATTAGTGTTCTAAATCATGACATAGTATTGGGCTGTTGAATAGGTGTTGTCGGAGAACAGTCTAGCGTTGCTGCTTGTTTCTGCGTGTGCGACGATAAGCTGAAGACTTTATGTTACAAGGGTGCATCTGTCACCTGATCTACCCTCCTTTTCTGAGTGCCTTATTACTTTAGTATGTGGTGCAGATGTACTGTAGCAGATGATGGACACCCGAGAGACTTGCTGCTAGACCCTTGTTGATGTTGTCGTTGATGGAGAATGATCCTTTGTGGACTTGTTCTCTGCTATTAAACTACCTTGTAAGTTCGGGAGAAGAAAGTATCGCGCGTGCATCCATCTTTAAGAATTATGTTGATCATGTCCATCATGTATTAGATTTTATTTATGTATTAACCACTTTTCAGCCTTGGCTCCTTTTACGTAACTTGGACCTTGTAGTTATATAGCTGAGCAAAGGGGCATTACTCTGGTGTCATTGGGACACATTTCTATAAAGAGCAAAAATA
The DNA here is from genome assembly GCF_029499605.1 of Hyla sarda. Classification (NCBI taxonomy): domain Eukaryota; kingdom Metazoa; phylum Chordata; class Amphibia; order Anura; family Hylidae; genus Hyla; species Hyla sarda. Next base: position 86,327,083 of record NC_079190.1, read on the forward strand.
AAGGCATTATTTGGCCTTTATTTGATGAGTATTTTTCTCATATTTCATGGAGGTGATTATTATTATACATACATGAAGCATTCATTGTGTGTGTGTTTGTTCTTTCTGTCACCAAAATGACACTTTATATCAATATGTCCCATTGTCAGGTGATAAAATGCAGTCTATTGCCTAAACCCTATACTGCTCTGTAATATGCCGACATTTTTTGATTATCAAAAAAAAAAAACATCTTCTTGTTCCGCTCCGGTCAGCTCATGATGGAGGGTCGGTCTACATATGACAAACGTTGTCGACTTTGTGTCATAGAGGAAAAAATGTCTATTCTTGCTTTCTAGTGGAGATAAAAAGTAAATCATCGTGGCCACTGAAATCACTGGAACTCAGTGCAGTGTGCTGATCGTGATATTCACACCAAACGTGCAAAAAATACCAATACAACATGCAAAAAAATAAATAATAATTAACAGGTTTGGATCCTATAGCTGCCATGATTTGTCAGCGGTTCGCACTTTCAACCAAATCTATCAATATCCTGTTTATGGAGACAGACCAGCAGTGCCACTGGGATCAGACAAACCTTTTTCATGTGATAGTTTCCTAGAGGTGTCTGTAGACATAAAAACAACATGACAGCAATCTTAAAGGGGTACTCCACCCCTAGACATCTTATCCCCTATCCAAAGGATAGGGGATAACATGTCTGATGGCGGGGGTCCCACCGCTGGGGACCCCCGCATTCTACCATGCGGCACCCACCTGTAACGGCTTCCGAAACTGCTGGAGGCCCTCAGGCTAATACTATCACGCCCCCTCCCATAGGCTTGCATTGAGGGGGCGGGTGTGACATCACACGGGGGCGGAGTCGTGACGTCACTTTCTTCTTTTCTTCATGGTTTGAATAGGGGATAAGATGTCTAGGGGTGGAGTAGCCCTTTAAAGGGCGTTCGAAAGAAAATATTCCAAACGCTGTTTTAGCGCTACAGGGGTCAGTCACACCCCTCGCAATGGCACGGCCACGCCCCCTCAATGCAAGTCTATAGGAGGGGGCTTGCTGTGACATCACTGGGGCTTGACCCACCGCCGCAGTGTGAAAACAGCATTCGGAACATTTACTTTTGAACGCTGGCCAGTGGAGTAACCCTTTAAAGGAGTTATCCAGGATTAGAAAAACATAGCTGCCTGATTGTAAAAACAAGGCTACATCTGTCCTCAAGTTATGTACGTTATTCACCATGGCTCCATTTACTTAAAGGGGTACTCCTGTACTTTTTTTTTTTTTAATCAACTGGTGCCAGAAAGTTAAACAGATTTGTAAATTACTTCTATTAAAAAATCTTAATCCTTCCAATACATTTTATGGGCTGTATACTACAGAGGAAATGCTTTTATATTTGGATTTCTCTGATGTCATGACCACAGACATCATGACCACAAAAATGTAGTGCATGTATAAATTCTTGAACTTCGGTGGACAAATTTTTATTGGTCACTGCTCTCTGCTGACCTCTGCTGTCCATTTTAGGAACTGTCCAGAGCAGCATATGTTTGCTCTGGGGATTTTCTCCTGCTCTGGACAGTTCCAAAAATAGACAGCAGAGGTCAGCAGAGAGCACCGTGATCGTGACATCAGAGAAATCCAAAAAGAAAAGCATTTCTTCTGTAGTATATAGCCTCTAAAAAGTACTGGGAGGATTATGATTTTTTTAATAGAAGTAATTTACAAATCTGTTTAACTTTCTGGCACCAGTTGATTAAAAAAAAAAAAAAAAAAAGTTTTCCACGGGAGTACCCCTTTAAGTGGAACTAAGCTGCAATACCACAGACAAACTGAGGACAAGAGTGGCGCTGTTTCTGAAATAAAGCTGCTATTTTTTTTTTTTAACCCAGGAAAACCCCTTTAAGTCTATACCCAGTGCTACTAAACTACGGGAAGGATCTGGCCCACTGGTAAAACAGTAGAGAAAGAACTGGAAGATGCTTCCGAGACAGTAATCTTACCATCTATTGTCAGCTGTATACTGCTCGATCCCACCAGTGTCATTATAACATACATATAACTTTTGTTTATTCTGGTGAACTTACATTGTACACACGCACCAACTTCGACTTTTCTGGAAGCAAATTCATGTGTGGTTTTAATCTTCGCTATCTCAAGGCTATGACTAAATGTTAAATAATTATTACTATTTATTTCTTTATTATAAACCCTGTTGGAACCTGTAGTTAGAGTAGCAAAAAAAAAAGCCTTCCCTTGATAAAAAGAAGTTACCCCTAAATGATAATTGTTAATGGTTGAATAAAAGCAGTGAATAGAACCATATGTGTAAAATGGGTAGAAGACTCATGGTAAAATCTGACATGATATACCGTATATACTCGAGTATAAGCCGAGTTTTTCAGCACGATTTTTCGTGCTGAAAACGCCCCCCTCGGCTTATACTCAAGTGAACAAAAAAAATGTTTTGGCTTAGCTGTGAGGGGATGGTCCGGGCCATCCATCTCTGCCTGTCAATCCCTTCTCAATGGTCTTCAACCTGCGGACCTCTAGATGTTTCAAAACTACAACTCCCAGCATGCCCGGACAGCCATCGGCTGTCCGGGCATGCTGGGAGTTATAGTTTTGAAACATCTGGAGGTCCGCAGGTTGAAGACCACTGCAGCCTTCGTCATCATCCAGACCCACCTTTAGTTTTCTACTCACCTCCCCTCGGTGGGAAGAGAGGTTGAGCTGGTCTGGGCCATCTATGCTGCAAGGACCGTCCGTAGGGGAGGGTTAGTCTTTCCGGGCTGTCAAGCTTCACCGGGAGGCCTTCTTCTCCACTCCGGGCCAGCCCCGAACTAGTGACGCTGCATTGACGCCACTGCGCAGGGACGTTAATGCGTACAGACGTCCCTGCGCGTCGTCGTCAACACAACGTCACTAATCTGGGGCTGGCCCGGAGCGGAGAAGAAGGCCTCCCGGTGAAGCTGGACAGCCCGGAACGACTAACCCTCCCCTACGGATGGTCCCTGCAGCATGCTGGGAGTTGTAGTCTTGAAACATCTGGAGGTCCGCAGGTTGAAGACCACTGTGATGATGATGGGGGGGGGGGGTTGGGGGGAATGATGATGAGGGTGATAATGACAGGGTGATGATGACGGGGGTCTGGATGATGACAGAGGGGGGGGGGGATGATGTATTTCCCACACTAGGCTTATAGTCGAGTCAATAACTTTTCCTAGGTTTTTGGGGTGAAATTAGGGACCTCGGCTTATATTCAGAACGGCTAATACTCGAGTATTTACGGTAACTTCACCCATCCACCCACAGGTTCTGCTGGACCTGGTTTTACCAGATTATTTTTATGGTTTTCTTGCTGCTTTTATGTTGTCTGAGTAACTAGTAAATACATATGTAGTGGAGCGATTTTTTTTTTGTGTGTTACCAAGTCCTATAGAGATGACAGGTTGTCACCCAATCCCTGTAAAACACTTTCTTGCGCTTTCTGTGTGTATATATTATTAGCGTGGATATGATGGTTTTAGCATGTGTCCATCCAACGATCCTGCAAATTCTTTACCGGGAAAGCCACTACTTGCATAGGCTCCGCTTCATCAAACCCATAAGAGATCTTTCCATGGAAGGTAATCTCAGGATCAGGCCAGCAAACCCATCAGAAGAAAGATGGAGCATCTCAATAACTTTACGGTGCAATAGTTACAACTAGATAAACAAAAATAACAGCCACGGTAACTTACATGGGTTAAATAAAAATGCTTCATTTTTTTGAATTGTACTTTTTTATATTATAGTTTCTACTGGTGCTTTTCTAGATTTTTATTGTCGCTGCCAAACCTCATACAAGTGATGGTCTTCCTCTCTCCATTATTGTTGCTGTCTTCTACCATGAAAGGAATTAGCTACAAGAAGGCCAGCAGCCACAGAGTTTAAGCTTTATTTTTTGATTTTAGAATACAGTGATCCCTCAACTTACAATGGCCTCAACATACAATAGTTTCAACATATAATGGTCTTTTCTGGACCATTGTAACTTGAAACCAGACTCAACATACAATGCTACAGACAGTCCAGATCTGTGAAACATGTCAATGGCCGGAAGAACTGACCAATCAGAATGGGCATTCACTGGTAAAACCTCTGTATTACTGAAGTGCATGCACTGAGTGGCTGTCTGGTAGTGCCCCCTACAGTACAGGGAGGTATTACATGTTCTGTACTCTTTACCCTTATTACTGAAGTGCATGCACTGACTGGCTGTCTGGTAGCGCCTCCCTACAGTACAGGGAGGTATTACATGTTCTGTACTACTCTTTACCTGTATTACTGAAGTGCATGCACCGACTGGTGTCTGGTAGCACCCCCTACAGTACAGAGAGGTATTACATGTTCTCTACTACTCTTAACCTGTATTACTGAAGTGCATGCACTGACTGGTGTCTGGTAGCACCCCCTACAGTACAGGGAGGTATTACATATTCTGTACTCTATCTGTGCAGGGTTAGCTGCTCCTTTGTACACCAGGTGAGGGCAGTTCCATTTAAAATTTTTAGGACATTGTGTGTATGGTACAAGAAGCTCCTGCCCTCTACATAGACCAGCGTTTCCCAACCAGGGTGCCTCCAGCTGTTGCAAAACTACAACTCCCAGCATGCCCGGACAGCCAAAGGCTGTCCGGGCATGCTAGGAGTTGTAGTTTTGCAACAGCTGGAGGCACCCTGACATAGACAGTGATTTACAGCTCCCAGCAGATCTTTCTTACTTTTATATGTAAGGATTTGTTTTATCTATATTAGTTATCTGCTTATTTTTCTTTAATCCTCACCTTTTTCCTATTTTTGGATGACATTTTGGTGGCTTCAGAACCAATTACCAGGTTTCCATAGAGTTCTGGTCTCAACATACAATGGTTTCAACATACAATGGTCATCCTGGAACCGATTAATATTGTAACTTGAGGGACCACTGTACTAGGTTTAGTTTTTTCGTTGTTTTTTTTTTCTTGTGGCTTTCAAACCTTCTGTTGCTGCTAAATGTTCTAGAAGGACTGGGCCGTACAGTCTGGAAGTAGATAGTGGAGATGGTTTGTTTTCAAACTTTTGTTTTATAAAAGCATCTTGTGTGCAAAAGGAAATGCAGGTTTTATAGTGTGTAATAAAGAAATCTCCTTTACGTATCGGGGATGGTATCAAACACTAAAACGGACTATGGTAGGAGGAACGGGGATGTTTCTCAGTAGATGAGAATTGTGTTAATAGTGTTTTTTTATATAGGTAAGAGCTTAAGGAAACCAATAGCTTTTATGTCTGTTTATGTTTATTGGAGAAGAGGAACCCTGCCCAGCTAGGAATATGTAGTATTTAGTAGAAGGATCCGTGATCGATAAACATCTGTATAGGTGGTAGGTACTTACCACTCCCAATGAATTATCACTTTTCCAATATGGCCGCCTTGCTGTCTGGGTTGAGTGTAAGAATATCTGAAATGAACGTACATTGTTGTTCATCTTTAACAGGGATACATTTAAGAAAAACCTTTTCTGCTGTGACAAAGTCTTCCACTAGATCATGTGCACTTACCTTGAGACATATGGTACAGCTCAGCCAAGCAATGCAGAGTGTAACATGTCATCTGTTAGTCTCTAGAAGGGGCTACAGAGCATGGACCTAAACTTTGGCTATAAATGGCTATTTTAATGTGCCGAAAAGGGTTAGGTGCCTTGGACCTGACATGTCAAAAAGCCTCAAATCTACACATAGCAAACAAAATGTCAGGTTATAAAAGTGCAAAACTGGCCCATTTATTGCCCCATACATGAAAATTCATGAGTCATGTGACTTCAAACCGGCGGCAAATGAGCCATTTTTGCACCAACTTAAAAGCAACTTGCCATATGTTACGTTTGTTTCTCAACTCCAACGTTAACAAAATACAAATTAATTCATTTGTACAGTTTTATTTTGTTTTTTTATTTTTTTTATGCGTGGTTTTTTTTTTCTCCAGTGCATCACAACTCTCACACATGGCTTCTGTGCTAAAATTGTTTTTTTGTTCTCTTTTTGCAATGATTTTGTGAAGCTCGAATTTGAAAAAAAAAAAAAATGTTGTTTTTCAATAAATACGTGATAAAAGTAACGCAGTGTTTGGTTTCCTTATTACTAAATGTATATTTTGAAGGGATTGAACAAGGGATTGAATAAGCTACTTCTAAAAAAAAAAAAAAAAAAAAAAACTTCTCCAAACCTGTGTGGGGTTGTGGCCCTGTACAATTTATTTCAATAGATCCAATACCCAATGTAACCCATAAACAGCTGTGGCACCCATGGACTGGTTTACTTCTACAAACTCTTTATAATAACTATCTGCTGTAACAAGAGAATTTGGCATAAGGCTGGAATTCCACTGAAGTTTTTTTGTTGCAAAAACGCAGTAAAAAAACGCCAATTTTCCCACACTGCATTTTTTCAGAGAAAAAACACAGCGTCCTGATGTTAGGTGCAGGTCAGTAGTAAACTGCAAAATGCCAGATCCACTTGGCGTTTTTCAGTTTGGCGTTTTTTTTTATCCTTTTGGCGTTTTTTCAGCATTTTTGGGCTCAGAGGCTAGATATTCAAAATGCCCAACAAAACCAAGTTTGGCGTTTTTTCTGGCATTTTTTATTATTTTTTTGGACTTTAGCGATCCAAAAAAGTGATGGAGATACCTTTTTTTTTTTTAATTCGTAGGGTACCATTAAAAAATGATAATAAAAAAGATACTTAGTGATGGAAAAAATGGTATTTAACAAAATTTTTCTTTTTTATTATGAGATTTTTATTAATTTTTAAACAGGGATCAATTTATGTGGGTGGGTAAAGCACTAAAAATGTAGCCGGCAATAATAAAAATGTAGTGTGTGTGTTTTTCACTTTTTTCCCAATTTTTTTTTAGGTAGTACAACTACCCCCAGCATGGAACACACTGTTCCATGATGGGAGTAGTAGTACCTGTGCTAATAGACAGATCGCCCATTGCGATCCTCCTGTATAATATATGGATATGGCCAGCCACTCTTCTATAGTCCCCTGCACTGCCGTATATATACACCTATTCATATTTCCCGCAGAGAGCTGTGATTGGCCAGATGGTTCCAGCCAATCACAACTCCCTGTGGGAAATATGAATAGGTGTGTATATACACGTCAGTGCAGGGGACCATAGAAGAGCGGCCGCATCTATACATTATACAGGAGGATCACAGTAGATGTCAGAAGGAACACCCGCTGTGATCTGTTCTTACCTGAAGGTACTACTACTCCCAACATGGAGCACACTCTGCTCCATGCTGGGAGCTGTATTACCTGCATTGATAGACAGATCGCAGCGGGTGTCAGAAATTACACTCACTGTGATCTGTCTATTAATGCAGGTACTACAGCTCCCAGCATGGAGCAGAGTGTGCTCCATGTTGGGAGAAGTAGTACCTGCAGGTAAGAACAGATCACAGCGGGTATCACTACTGACACCCGCTGTGATCTTCCTGTCTATAGCAGAGATGGAGCGGCTTTCTATTGCGCTCACATCTCTGCACTATACTCAGGCCGGCCACTCACTCATTCATATTTCCCGCAGAGCTGTGATTGGCTGCAACCATCTGGCCAATCACAGCTCTGGGTGGGAAGTATGAATGATGTTCTATTTACATCACTGGCCGGAGTATAGTGCAGAGATGCGAGCGCTGTATAGAGCCGCATCTCTGCTATATTATGGGCTATCGCATCGGGTGTCACGACTAGCACCCGGGGCGATATGTCTATTATAATAGGTAATACTACTCCCATCATGGAACAGTGTGTTCCATGCTGGGAGTAGTAGTACTAAATAAAAAATGTAAAGAATAAAAAGTTAAACACACACATTTTAAAAGAAAAAACATTTAGTTAAATAAAAAAATTTACATCCCTACTGCATCCTTTTTTTTATTTTTTGGTACCCAACTAATTTTGTACAAAAAACACCGAAGGGGCCAAAAAAAAAAAAAAAAAAAAAAAATTCCAGAGAAGTAAAAACGCCAAAACGCAGGGAAAAACTGTGGCAGATTTTCTGGCCTAACTGTAATACCCACAGCATCTCATGTAACTGTCTTTTCTGATAACTTTTAAGGAAAAGCTGCCCTGTGTGTGTACACGAGGAGTTGCCCTTATATAAATTCTATGCAGGTGTAAATAGGCTAGACAGGATGTGGTTTGTGCTCTAAATACTTAAAGGGGTACTCTGCCCCTAGACATCTTATCCCCTATCCAAAGGATGGGGATAAGATGTCTTATCAGGGGGGTCCCCCGCTGCACCTAGTGTTCGTTTAGAGCATCAGGTGCAGTGGCGGAGGCGCATGATGTTACAGCCACCTCCCCTCAATGCAAGTCCATGGAAGGGGGCGTGATGGCCATCACGTGACGTCATGAGCCTCCGCCCCCCCATCGGCAGTCATCAGGCACGGAGCAAAGTTCGCTCCGTGCACCGGATGTCTGGGGTGCCGCAGCCGAGATTGCGGGGGTCCCCAGCGCCAGGACCCCCGCCATCAGACAATCCTTTGGATAGGGGATAAGATGTCTAGGGGCGGAGTACCCCTTTAACTGCATTTTTTCAAAAACTCAGCCCCAAACTCTGAGCTGTATCCAACTCAATATATAATACATATAGTCAATAGATCAGGGCAGTAGACAAACAGCTTTCAACCCAAGGCATATAACATATCCATAAGGTTAAACTCACAGACCTCTTAAAGAGTACTTCCATTTTATTTTACTTTTTCAAACACCATTCACATGATATGCATTACAATGCTAGATCCAGCAGCACAATGTTTCAGGTGAATGCCCCCTTAAAGCATTACTGTCATGAAAAAAGGAGATTTTTTACACTTATCGTAAAATCTTTTTCTCAGAAGCTCCATTGGGGGACACAGGAACCGTGGGTATATCTTGCTGCCACTAGGAGGCTGACACTAGGCATACGAAAAAAGAAGTTGGCCCCTCCCAGCAGGGTATACCCCACCTCCTGTCTTAGAGACACTCCGTTTTAGTCGCAAAGCAATAGGAGGAACCGAAAAATACAGAGTCCAGAGGGTGCCCAGTCAAAACAACGAACCAACAGACTGACAGGCGACCAAAACTCAGATCACAAATAACAACACAGGGTGGGAGCTGTGTCCCACAATGGAGCTTCTGAGAAAAAGATTTTAGGGTAATTGTAAAAAATCTCCTTTTCTCATTCAGCTCCATTGGGGGACACAGGAACCGTGGGACATACCAAAGCAGTCCCCGGGGGTGGGAAAACCATGTAACCCAGAATCAAGCGGACGGCAGAGCCACCGCTGCCTGCAAAACCTTACGCCCTAAAGAGGCATCGGCGGATGCAGAAGTGTGCACTTGGTAAAACTTGGTGAACGTGTGCACCGAAGACCAAGTAGCCGCCTTACACACCTGTAGGGCCGAAGCCCTGTTAAAGACCGCCCAAGAGGCCCCCACAGAGCGAGTGGAGTGAGCCGTAACCCGGAAGGGAGGATCCTTCCCCTTGGAACGGTATGCTTCAGAAATGGCGGACTGGATCCATCTGGAGATGATGGCCTTAGAAGCTGGCAAACCCTTGCGTCGGCCCTCCGGAAGGACAAACAGCGACTTCGACCTTCGGAAAAAAGAGGTGGCTTTGAGGTAAACTCGTAAGGCTCGTACCACATCCAGATTGTGGAGAGAACGCTCATTAGGATGAGACGGAGCAGGGCAGAAGGAAGGGAGAACGATATCCTCGTTCAGATGAAAAGACGAAACCACTTTCGGTTGAAAAGAAGGAACCGGTCGAAGTACTGCCTTGTCTTGATGAAGAATGAGGAAGGGAGGTTAACAAGAAAGAGCTGCCAATTCCGACACCCGACGGATCGAGGTCACAGCTACCAAAAAGGCGACCTTCCAGAAAACAGAGAGAAATATCGCGGATAGGCTCAAACAGAATGGATTGCAAGGCACTCAGAACCAAATTCAAGTCCCAAGGGGGAGTAGGAGACCTGTAGGGAGGAATCTCATGAGCAACTCCTTGGAGGAAGGTGTGAACCGTTGAGTCAGAAGCCAGAGGCCGCTGAAAAAGAATAGACAGCGCCGATACTTGACCCTTGAGGGAACTAAGAGCCAGGCGCGTCTCAAGACCCGACTGCAGAAACGCCAGAAGGTTCGGCAGAGAAAAACGAACCGGGGAAAGAGAGTGGGCCTCACACCACCAAAAATAAGCCCGCCAAGTGCTATGGTAGATCCTCGCCAAGGATGGCTTACGTGCCCTGAGCATAATGCGAATAACCGCAGATGAGAAACCGTGAGCCTTCAATACCGCGGTTTCAACCACCACGCCGTCAAACACAGCGGCTTTGAATTGGGGTGGCAAAGAGGACCCTGAGACAGAAGATCGAGACGATCTGGCAGTCGGAAGGGAACGTCCGCCACGAGCCGAACCACGTCGACATACCAAGATCGGCGGGGCCAATCCGGGGCCACTAGAATGGCCGGAACGCCTTCCACCTTGAGTTTCCTGAGCACTCGGGGAAGGAGGGGAATTGGCGGAAACAGATATGGGATAGTGAACAGAGACCAGGGAATGACGAGGGCGTCCACGGCCAGCGCCAGAGGATCTCTGGACTTTGCCACAAAGCTTGGAACCTGCCGGTTTAAGTGGGACGCAAATAGGTCCACGTCCGGAATCCCCCAACGATGGCAAATGAACTCGAACACCTCCGGGTGAAGGGACCACTCCCCGGGATCGGTAGACGAGTGACTTAGAAAGTCCGCCTCCCAATTTTCTACCCCCGGAATGTGGATCGCTGATATGGAGGGAACCATGCGTTCCGCCCAGGTCAAAATCTTGGACACCTCGGTCATGGCGGCACTGCTGCGAGTGCCCCCTTGGCGGTTGAGATACGCCACGGCCGTGGCGTTGTCGGACTGAATGCGAACCGGGCGACCCCGAAGAAGAGACTCCGAGTGTCGGAGACAAAGGAATATCGCCCGGATCTCCAGGACATTGATAGGAAGCCTGGCTTCCTGAGGTGACCACCGGCCAGGTAAGGAAGGACAGACACCCCCCTGGACCTGAGAATGGCCATGACAGCCGCCAGGACCTTGGTAAAAACCCGGGGGGCTGTGGCCAGGCCGAAGGGCAGAGCCACCAATTGAAAGTGACCCTGCGGAACGGCAAAGCGGAGGAAACGTTGATGAGGAGGAAAAATCAGGATGTGTAGATACGCATCCCGAATGTCCACTGAAGACAGGAATTCGCCCTGATTCATGGATGCTACGATCGACCGTAGTGACTCCATACGGAAGTGGCGAAGGCAAATATGCTGGTTGAGGAGTTTCAGTTCCAAAATCGGACGAACTGAATCCTCTTTTATGGGCACCACGAAGAGGTTTTAATAGAAACGCCTGAAACGGTCCTGAGGTGAAACGGGCACAATAACACTCTGTTGTAGCAGAGTGCGAATGGCAGAATGAAAACCTGCGGCCAGAGTAGGTGAACGAGGAGGCCGGGATCGAAAAAAAACGATCTTGGGGAAAAGAAGCGAACTCGATTCGGTAACCGTCGGAGATGACGTCCCGAACCCAAGAGTCCTGGACTTGTGCCAACCAGACGTTCCGAAAAAGAAGTAAGCGACCGCCCACCCGAGACGGAGTCCCGGGTGGGGGCGCCCCTTCAGGTCGAGGCAGGTTTGCGGGTTCCTGATTTAGCGGGAAATCGGTTGGAGCGATTATCCTGCTTCCAGGAGGAGAGAAGTTTGAAGGACGGGCCCTGCCTACCCTGCGATGGGCTCGACTTTTCCTGGCGCCCCTGACCCAGGGGGCGAAAGGACCGAAAGGAGGTTGACTTACGAAAACCCCCACGAGCCGCAGTGCGGCGAGCCTTGTTCTGGGGAAGCAAAGAACTTTTACCTCCTGTAGCCTCAGAGATTATGTCGTCTAGCCGTTTCCCAAAAAGGCGACCGCCAGTAAAGGCCATTGCCGTCAGAGATTTCTTGGAAGCCGAATCTGAGTTCCAAGCTTGTAGCCACATGGAGCGACGAATGGCGACTAGGTTGGCAGACGCGACAGCTGCACAGCGAGCAGACTCCAACAAAACCTGGCATAAATATTCGCCTGCGTCTGACCCCTGACGAGCAATCTCAGTCAGATCATCCGGGGAGGCCCCGGACAACAGACCTTGACGGAGCTGAGAAGTCCACACCGCTAAGGCCTTCGCAACGCAAGTGGAAGAGAAGGCCGGAAGCAGAGAGGATCCCACTGCTTCAAATGCGTATTTGGCAAAATTCCCGACCCGCTTGTCCGCGGGATCCTTAAAGGAAGCGGCATCCGCCAACGGTAGAGTGGTGGATTTGGACAAACGGGAGACTGGGGGGGTCCACAGATGGTGGAACAGTCCATTTAGAAATAAGGTCCTGAAGGAATGGACACAAAGTCTTTAACCTTTTAGTGCCTTGGAAGCGCTTCTCTGGAAGCTTCCAGGCGGTCTCCAGAAGCACATCAAACTCCTTATGAGGATGGAAAGACTTAGGAGAACGAGGAGTGTGGGCAAAGGAAACCTCAGGAGCAGGGTCCGAGGGTCCAGGGTCCTGTAGATGGAAAGTGTCCCTGACTGCAGACACCAGGCCATCCACCAAGTCAGACATGGAGGGCAGCTCATCAGAATCCGAATGAGGTTCTGAGTCCGCCAATTCACCCAGAGATCGGGAACGGATAATGGAGGCTCCTGATCTGGGCGACCGGGATCTAGAATGGCGGTTCGGGGAAAGCGGAGGAGTCAGGATAAAAAAAAACATGGGCGTCTGTGGGAGCGTCGACTGTCCGAAGACGCCGTACTTGCTTCCCGAGGGGGACGTAGGGAAAACTGCCTTAAGGCTGTAGCCACCTCCTTGGAAACCTGCGTCAGATCTGAGATAGTTTGGGGAGGGAAGACACCCAAACCAGGGCCGGTTCAGGGGCCACAGACCCCGAAGGAGTATCTTGGGCAGGGGTAGTAGGGCGTGCGGAAGAGCAGGCAGAACAAGTGGCTACAGCCGAACCCCCCGAAAATGTAACCCTACACACTGTGCAAGCATAGTAAGTGACCAAAGCAGGGGCCGCCTGTCTGAGGGAAGGTTCAATGCTGGGGTAGACATTGCCAAGCACAGCCTATTAGTGACAGAAGAACTGGAATTATCTCACCCAGGTTCCTGGTTGACGTCCCCACACCCTCGGAACAGCCGGCTGGAAACAGGAAAGGAGACCCACAGGAGCAACGTGCAGCAGCGTCTGAGGACAGCGCTGGACAGGAGCTATCCGGCTCCTTGAGTCATGTGACCTGAGGGGCGGAGTTAATATGCGCGCGCTAGCACGGAAGAGGCTGAGACAGCCTGACCCTGATAGGCTGAACCAGTCCTCCCCGTGCCGGCGCTAAGATTTGGCGCTCAAAGAGCGCAGGAAGGGGCGGAGCTACATGCGGCCGGGACCAGGCCGAAGCCACGGCCTAAAGTATCGGCCTGGTTCCCAGCCAAATAGCCCCATGGAGTCGGCAGCCGTCTCCCTCTGCGGGGACGGCTGCCGGAAAACATACAAGACCGCCCGCGGGGCGGAGCCACACTTTGCCGGGACCAGGCCAGTTGCAGATAAGCAGCGGCCTGATTCCCGGTCACACCATGCCCCCTGACAGAAGCCCGCAGCTGCCTCCCTGTGAGGACGGCTGCAGAACCCAGCTGAGACCGCTCACGGGGCGGAGCTACACTCGGCGGGGACCAGGCCGAAGCCGCAGGCTAAATTAGCGGCCTGGTTCCTGGCCGAACACGCCGCCCCGCCACAGAAGGGCTGGCAATCGCCTCCACTGCGGGCACGGCTGCCGGTAAAAGCTAGTCTGGACGGCCACAATGCCGTCCGGGGGGGCCGGCAGCTGTCTCACGATGTGTGAGGGGCTGCAGCCCACAGAGACAACAGTGCCCCCAATCACAGATTCCCCCAATTGCCCTTACCCCACAACCTTAAGGGAGCCCCCCAACTAATAAAGACCTGTCACCCCTTGAGGAGCCCTAGAGATGGAGAGGGGGAAGGGGTGTAGGGAAACTCACCTGAGTATGAAGGTATACTTACCTCCTTCAGAAGCTCTGTCCCCAGAAGTCTTCACCAGCCTAAGCCTGCTGCATCATGCCAGGCTTCTTTAAGCGGGCGAGCAGAGGCAATAGGTGACCCGGACCCAAGGTACAACCTGGTGCTGGCCGGTGGCGAGGAAGGGTTAACGGACCATACACTATGGAACCGAGCCCTTCAGTCGGGGAAACAGGTAGCGCCATGCTCCTGTCGCCCCTACCTAGGAAAAATAAAAAAGAAGAAAAAGTCTAAACACTAACACTAAAAAATAATAAAAGACCAGACCTGGAGCAATCCAGGACCGTGTTGCCTCCTATGACACTAAGCTAAAGCGGAGTGTCTCTAAGGCAGGAGGTGGGGTATACCCTGCTGGGAGGGGCCGACTTCTTTTTTTGTATGCCTAGTGTCAGCCTCCTAGTGGCAGCAAGATATACCCACGGTTCCTGTGTCCCCCAATGGAGCTGAATGAGAAACAACTTTTGACATGTAAGACATCATTTTACTCAGATACACCTGCAATACATTCCTGTGCATTGGGTTTGTTGCGAGTGAACCAGCTGTCAAATTCACTTTAACCTGTTAAAGGGATACTCCAGTGGAAAACTTTTTTTTAAAATGAACTGGTGCCAGAAAGTTAAACATATGTAAATTACTTATATTTAAAAATCTTAATCCTTCCAGTACTTATCAGCTGCTATATGCTCCACAGAAAGTTCTTTTTTTTTTCTTCCTTTCTGTCTGACAACAGTGCTCTCTGCTGACATCTCTGTCCATTTTGGGAAGTGTCCAGAGTAGGAGCAAATCCCCATAGCAAACCTATCCTGCTCTGGAGGTGTCAGCAGAGAGCACTGTGGTCAGACAAAAAGGAAATTCAAAAAGAAAACTTCCTGCTGAGCATACAGCAGCTGATTAAGTACTGGAAAGATTAAGATTTTTAAATAGACATAACTTAAAAATCTGCTTAACTTTCTGGCACCAGTTGATTTAACAAAAAATAAATAAATAAAATAGTTTCCAGTGCAGTACCTCTTTAAGGATGCAGGGCGTACAGGTACGCCCTTGCGTCCCGGTCCTTAAGGATGCAGGGTGTACCTGTATGCCCTGGTCCCGTTACTATGGTTTAAAACATGCTCACAAGCTTAGAATGCTTCAAACCCGGTAGGTCCCGACTGCAATTAGCAGCCAAGACCCAGGGATAATTCTGGGCACCGCCAATGCCTGGCAATAACCCTTTAACCCTTTCAAATTTAATCGTGCTGTCTAAATGAATTGATTGGTAAGGGATATAGCTTCAATTTCAAATTGCTCATGGTGGGTACAATTTCTTTTTATTCTCCTAAATTGGCTCGTAGGGACATTAATCAGCCATTGAGGAAGATGGCAGCTTGTACGGAGAATAAACCCATTCTTTGCTACAGGTTTATGATATGTACTACATGTAAGTTTGTTATCGGTGGCTGATATTAAAAGATCTAAAAATTCCACAGATGAGCACCATGAGCAATTTGAAATTAAAGCTATATCCCTTACCAATCAATTCATTACCAAAAAATATCCATTAGAAAGTCTACACCAATCCCTCAATAAAGTGCGGAACCTCGATAGGACTACATTCTTCACCCCCAGTACACCAATCACACAAACACCAACCAATAAGGATCTTCCTATACTCATTATCCCCTTCAACACCACAAAATAGAAAATATTATCAAAAAATACTGGCCACTACTTTGCGAAGACAAAGCTTTAAACCGACCGCCTATAGTATACACTAGAGCACCTAATCTAGGTATAAAAATAGCACCCACAGTCCGGACCACTAATCCCAAACCCCTATCCACAATAGTAGACTTAAAAGGGTTTTTTAGATGTGGACAATGTCCAAATTGCAAGGCCACCCAATTTGATAAAAGAACCACAGAAGTAAAATCTAAAACCAACAACTATACACATAAAATCAATTATTTCCTCAATTGTGCAAGTAAAGGAGTGGTGTACATAATAGAATGTTCTTGCCAAAAGCAATATATAGGGTGTACATCACGTGCTCTGAAAACATGTATACTCGAACACAGATACAATATCAAAAAACAAAATGAAAAACATCCACTGTCAGCCCATTTAAACAGTTCCATTAAGGAAACCCCAATTGCCTGAGATACGCAGCCATCCAACTCATCCAGCACGATTGGCGAGGAGGTAATTACATTAACAAAATGTCGAGAGCAGAATCACGAAAAATATTTGAATTTGATTCCCTAGCACCAAAAGGACTGAACAGTGAGTTGGAGGTGTTCGGTTTTTTAGAGCAATTTTTTTTTACAATTTTTTATAATTTTTTATATCACATAATACACAATCATTAACCCTATTACACCACGACCTCACTTCACCTATCCACCTATTACACACTCAAACCTATCACAAGACTATTAGTACCCCACAATCTCACAATATCACTTCACTATATTTATTCATTCCATTCATATTCATAAATGTCTTCTATCTTATTTTTATACCTATTTCACCGATATATCCGAATGTCTTTTCCTATTTCTATCTATCCAGTTTCCTAGTTTTCTATTTAATCCTTTTCTTCATCTTTTTAATATTTTTTCATTATATTTTATTATATTTTTTTTTCATTTTATTACTCACATTTTTTATATACACATATAATTTGATTATTATATTATTATTATAATTTTTATTTCCATTTTTATTATTTTATTTTCTATTTATAATTGTTATTTTATTTATATAATTTTATTCTATTTTACTCATATATAATTTGTGGTTTGCTGCACCTTATCCGATTCCACCCTTTTTTTTTCCCATTTGTACATAGTCTATTCATAGTCTATTCAATTGCAATTCTTCTTAAGCTTAGTTCAGTCATGCATGTCTAAATTAAATTATTTTATATATGTTACATCACACACTATTTATTTTAATATAAAGTCTGCATTTAAATCAACTGACTTTTTTTTTCCACGTTTTCTACAAAAATCCAATTTTTTTGCTAATTGGTTGTGACGCCTCCCTAAAAGGGAGGAGCCACTTATATAAATACTCCTCCAAAAAGACCATTAGGGACATATTCCAAGCTGCTGAGGAAAAGTCCTATGGAGGGCTTGAAACGCGTCCAGCTTTAATCGCCACTTTATCCAGCATTCAACCATCTGTTCCCATTGCGGCATCCTTCAGACACAGATAAATTCTGTGCACATCGCCACAGCCACGAGGAGATTGCCAACCCTCGGGCTGAATGAATGAAACCACCACAGCGCTCCTAAAAGACCGGACTTACTACTAGTACCGATGTATATTTTGAGACGGCCGAGTCTCTAACAGCCATCGCATTCTTCATATGAGCCGGGACTATCCTTCTAATAAGGTACCATGTACATGATTGCATTCTAAGGCACTGCAGTCCCCTTGTCCAAAGCCCACACACATCGCTGTATACGTGTGAGACTGCGGAGTCTCTAATAGCGAGCTCTCTGCTCTGAGAGCGGGGCTACATTGTAGCAATTCCAGTCCATCTGTTACTTATTAACATTATATTCCCCACTAACATTGTATCTACTTCAAAGCATCACTATATCTATTGAGACGGCCGAGTCTCTATTAGTGAGCTTTCAATTATATAAAAAAATAAATAAATAAAAAAATGAACTTTTTCATTTCTGTGGACATTACCGTTACCAATACCAATAGTTATTTCATTACTATTTTTTGCTGCCATGTTTATTGGGATTATTTTTTAAACGTGTGATACTCGCATCTTTTACAAACTGGATAACCATAGACGTGTGGCCTAATATTAATTTTATTAATTCTATTTTAAGTATTGTCATATTTTAGATTGTTTTATTTTTAATGTATTTTTCCCATTTTTGATTGAATATTGCCTCTATCTATTTGTGTTTCCACTGACCCACAAGGGCCCTGTGAGTCACGGTACACATATTACATTTTAACATTGTGTAAATTCATATATAAATACATTTATTTACCATTTATTCTATACCCTGAGCCTCAATTTCTTTCCTATTTATTTGCCATTTTCGACACCGTGGGTATAGGTGCCATTTGAGTTGCTCGGGTCGCAGGTCACTAGTCTGATAAGAGCCTCTCCCAAAATTTTCTCTATTAAAATATTAGGTTCGGTAAATCGCACAGCTGATGGCGTACACATAAAAAAAAATACCAAAGTCCATAAATGTGCATTTTTGGTCACTTCATATACTATATAAAATAATAAAAAGCGATCAAAAAGTCCTATCATCATAAAAATGGTACCGATAAAAACTACAGACCATGGCGCAAAGAAGGAGCCCTCATATAGCCCTGTAAGTGTAAAATAAAAGAGTCATAGGGGTCAGAAAATGACAATTTTAAACATACAGATTTTGGTGCATGTAGTTATTTTTTCACATAGTAAAATAAAACCTACATAAATTGGATATCCTTGTAACTGTATGGACCTACAGAATAAAAATAAGGTGTAATTTTTATCGATAAGTGCACTGCATAGAAACGGAAGACCCCAAAAGTTACAAAATGGCTTTTTTTTATTTTATTTCACCCTGCAGATAAGTTTCTTTTTGTTTTGCCGCAGGTGAAGTGATGTCATTACAAAGAACAATTGGTGATGCAAAAAACAAACCCTTATATGGGTCTGTAAGGTGCAAAATTGAAAGTGTTTTGTTTTTTCCTCCTCCCCTTCTAAAACTCATAAGTTCAAAAACGAAAATTGTCTGAGTCCTTAAGGGGTTAATGACAGTAACGCTTTAATCAAGGTGTATGATTAAGGGGATGTTTCCCAAAACGTGGCACAGCTGGATCTAGCAGAGGTCGAGTAAATCTGACCCAAAGGCGTTGGCATTGTAACACATGCATCATAGAATTCTGTTTGGAAGAAAGGAAAATAAAATGGAAGAAAGTAATCTTCAAGTGGTCCAAGATTTAAACCTTATGGATAAGTTCTGTGCCTTGGTTTGAAAGCGGTTTGTCTACTTCCCTAATTAATTAACTATATACCCCTGTGCAGGCTTTATTTCTTAGTGTCAGCCTTGAGCTCAGGTTCAGAGTGGATGAAAACTAGCTCTTACCATGTATCCTGCTCTCCTGCCTTTCTCTAGCAAAGTCTCAGAAGGAGCAGCAGCATGGAGGACATTGTAGGAAGATCAGTACTTCAGCAATGTAAGCTGTGAATCAAGCTCTTGGCTGAGGAATTCTTTATTCAGGGGTCCTGATCTTTATATTTTGATAGAAGTTAATTGGAGGGATAAAAAAACATATTAGGAGCACTCCCTTGTGCAGTATATCACCACACCAATGTAACACACTGAACATATGAAGTTGTTATAGCGATGGGCACAACTCTATGGAAGATATAGAAGGTAAATTTTAGATGCGCTGCCGCACTCTGACCAGATGCCACACCTTATAGGTGCAGATACTCAGCAAGTGGATGATCAATAAAAGGACAAAGTAGGTCTTAAAAGGTGCTGCTCAAAACTGGCAAAAACATGACCACAGGTGATGCACAGAACAAGAATAGCTTTATTGGGTATACAGCTGGACAATGCATTTCGGCATTTCATGTTCCTTCCTCAGGTCCACCAGAATGACCAGAATGAATGCAGCGTCCTGAACTGATCTGTGCCACCGTAAAGCTGCACCACAGATCACAGCTGCACAGCTTCAGTTTAGAATGCTGCATCAATCATTCTGGTGGATCTGAGTAAGGCACATTAAATGCCAAAACGCGTTGTCCAGCTAATAAAGACATTGTCGTCCTGTGAATGTGTTTTTTGCCAGTTTTGAGCAGTGCCCAAGACCTACTTTGTCCTTTTATTGTTCATCCACTTTATTCTGAACTTTACATTGTACAGTGACTATCCCACCCACTTTGGCTTTCCTATAAGCCAATTCACGATTGGTTATAATTTCTGATTTTCCAAGGCTATGACTAAATGTTTAATAATTATTACTATTTATGTATATAATTTTGAACTTCTTAGTATGTATTAGAATTTAGGTATCAAAAAACTATATTCAGGATATGTGCGATATGAATCCCACACATAGTCATGTGCATTAGGCCTTAGAGAAATATTTTCAAAAGCAGATGTCACCTGATGGCCTCAGCAGTCACACTCTGTACTCCTCACATCACTATACTCCTGGCATTAAGAGTAAGAATCGTGACTGCCTAGAAAGCTGGTTGGCTACGAAGGTCATGTGACAAGTGCTCACAAAGAGAGACCGGAGCAGCAACTTAATCTGCAGCAGATTTCAGCTATTTATATCTATTTAATCTATATATGTGAACATATCCTAAAATAAATTTAGCGGTTCAACAGAAATTGGATTCTTTAATGTGAGTATTTCTCTCAAATAGTCTTACGGCAGGAGATTTATCACTCTTTTTAAAGCATTTTTTTGGCTTATAAATGTTGCATGAAATGTCTCACATGCGCCAAACCCCAATTATTTGCGACTTTTGCCAGAGCAGTCAAGAAACAAAAATCTTTAAAAATGTAATTGACTTTGTAAGACTGTTTTGAACTTGCAGTGGTAACATTTTGCACGTGAGTCATGTAAGTGCAAATGTCACACCAAGATCAAAAAATTAGTAACAAGGTCAGAATCCACAACAGCCTAGACTGGCTCACAAAACTGGCAAAGAATTGTAAAAATTTCGCACAAAATGTAGCAACAGAGTAAAACGTTGCACAAAATGTAGCAGGGGAGGAATCAAAGTGGTGTTTTGAAGTGATTTATTTTTTACTAACATGCGACAAATGTATCAACCCCCATGTGATATTCTGATAAATTTGTACCACGTAAGCAAAACCAAAGCGAAAAATTACTTCCAAACACACTTTCTAAGGACACACAATGATAAGTCTCCCCAAAGGAGTTTTCATGGATGCCACTCTGTGTCTTGAAGAATATTAGGGAGGATGTATCAAAACTGGTGCAAAAGTTAAAAAAAGACTAGGTGCCATAGAAAACAAGTCTGCCTGTAAACAATATGAGCTGGAAAATGAGCCACCACGCCCCCTCCCATAGACTTGTATTGAGGGGGTGGAGCGTGACATCACAAGGGGCAGAGCAGTGACGTCATGATGCTCCGGCCCCTGTAACGCCCGTCATTACGCACAGAGCAAGTTTGAGACGAGATCACAGGGGGTCCCTCGCGATCAGACCTCTTATCCTTTGGATAGGGGATAAGATGTCTAGGGGAGGAGTATCCCTTTAATTTTTATTTGGCGGGGCGGGGGAGTGGGACTGTGTAATGGGTCACACGGGCGGGGGTTCACAGGGAGTTTGAGCTGCGGCAGAAGGAAAATGGACATACCAAGTAAACAACACATTGATTCACAAATACAATATGTTCTTTATCTTGGCATCATAAAGTTGACATGTTTTTACTTTTTGAAGACATCAGAGGGCTTCAAAGTATAGTAGCAATTTTTCACGAAAAGTAAAAAAAAAAAAAAATTTGGAATTTTTCCGAGACCAATTCAGTTTTGAAGTGAATTTGAGGGTAGTCTATTTTAGAAACCCCCCATAATGGACCCCATTATGAAAACTGCACCCCTCAAAGCATTCAAAATGACATTCAAATAGTTTGTTAACCCTTTAGGTGTTTCACAGGAATAGCAGCAAAGTGGAGGAGAAAATTCAAAATCTCCATTTTTTACATTAACATGTTCTTGCAGCCGCATTTTTTTTTTCATTTTTACAAGGGGTAAAAGGAGAAAATGCCCCTCAAAATTTGTAACCACATTTCTCTCGAGTAAGGAAATACCTTATATGTGAATGTAAAGTGCTCGGTGGGTCAACTAGAGGGCTCAGAAGGGAAGGCGCTACATTGGGCTTTTGAAACTACACCCCTCAAGGAACGTAACAAGTGGTACAGTGAGCCTTTACACACCACAGGTGTTTGACGAATTTTTGCTAAAGTTGGACTTAAAAAAAAAAAAAAAAAAAATCTATATTATCATTTTTAACTAAAATGTTTGTGTTACCCCAAATTTTTCATTTTCACAAGGGGTAATAGGAGAAAAAGCTCCCCATAATTTGTAACACTATTTCTTCTATTCTATATATCTTCTTCTGAGTATGGAAATACCCCATATGTGGATGTAAAGTGCTCTGCGGGCAAACTACAGCGCTCAGAAGGGAAGGAGCGCCATTGGGCTTTTGGAGAAAATTTGGTTGGAATGGAAGTTGGGGTCCATGTGTGTTTACAAAGCCCCCGTGGTGGCCAGAACAGTGCCCCCCCCCCCCCCACATGACCCCAATTCAGAAACTATAATCCTCACAGAATGTAATAAGGGGTGCAGTGAGCATTTACACTCCACTGGTGTTCAACAGATCTTTGGAACAGCAGGCTGTGCAAATGAATGTTTTTTTTCATTTTTACGGATCACTTTTCAAAAAATCTTTCAGAGACCTATGGGGAGTAAATGCTCACTGTACCCCTTGTTACATTCCCAAAATGGGGTCACATGTGGGTGTTTTTTTTTTTTTTGGGGCGTTTATTTCAGAACTGCTGTAACTATCAGCCACCCCTGTGCAAATCATCAATTTAGGCCTCAAATGTACATGGTGCACTCTCACTCCTGAGCCTGTTGTGTGCCTGAAGAGCACTTTTTTTCCCCCCCCCTTCTACCTCTTGTGAAAAGGAAAAGTATGGGGCAACACCAGCATGTTATTGTATACAATTTTTTTTTTTAAACATACTGGTGTAGGCCCCCCAATTGGTAACGCAGTCAGTGGCTGTACGGCAATGCTGGGAGTTGTTTTACAACAGCTGGAGGCTTCGTTTTGGAAAAACAGTACCTTACGAGATGTTTTTAAACTGGATGACTGCTGATATCTAATTTTCCGCCACAGCTCAAACTCCCTGTGAATCCCGGCCCGTGTGAATGGACCCTGAAAACACTACACTACATAAATGGTGGAGGAGATTTATCAAAACCTGTCCAGAGGAAAAGTTGTCCAGTTGCCCATAGCAACCAATCAGATTGCTTCTTTCATTTTCCAGATACCTTGTTAAGAATGAAAGTAGTGATTGATTGGTTGCTATGGACAACTCAGCAACTTTTCCTCTGGACAGGTTTTGATAAATTTCCCCCTAAAACACTACATATCCACACCCTTACACAGTCAACCTCCCCCCGTCCCTCCCAATAAAAATGAAAGGGGTACTCTGCCCCTAGACATCTTATCCCCTATCCAAAGGATAAGCAATAAAATGCCTGATCACGGGGGTCCCGATGCTGGGGACCCCCGTGATCTCGGCTGCAGCACCTCGCTGTCATCACTGCACAGAGCAAACTCGATACAGGGGTTGGAGCATCATGATGTCACGCCTCCGCCCCTCGTAACATCATGGCCCGCCCCCTTAATGCAAGTCTATGGGAGGGGGCATGCCGGCCACCACGCCCCCTCCCATAGACTTGCATTGAGGGGGCGGAGGCTCCGGCCCCTGTAATGCCCGTCATTACGCACAGAGTGAGTTTGCTCTGTGCAGTGATGACAGCGGGATGCCGCAGCGGAGAACACAGTGGTCCCCCGCGGGACCCCCGCGATCAGACATCTTATCCCCTATCCTTTTGATAGGGGGTGTGTATATGTAGTGTTTTACTATTTATTTTGTGTAGTGTGTTTTCAGGGTACATTCACACGGGCGGGGGTTCACAGGGAGTTTGAGCTGTGGTGGAAAATTAGATATCAGCAGTCATCCAGTTCCGATCACGGCCCGGAGAGCGGCGGTGATCGGAAATACGGAGGGCGTGCAGGTAGGCCCTCCGTTCTTAAGTACCGGAATGAGAGGGCATACCTGTACACCCTCCATCCCCAACAGGTTAGTGTGAATACTGTAAACAACAACAACAACAACAACAACAACAAAAAAAAAAAACACATGAGCACTGTACCCACAATTACAGCTCTTTGATTTAAAAAACAAAAAAAACACCCTTTGGTGGGACCATATAAAAAAAATAAAAATAAAATAAAAACCCTATGGAGTTAGTATTGTGGCATACAGAATACATTTGTCATTTATGCATGATAAGTGTCCAAATATGATGTAATTGAAAAGAACATTTGTCCTGAGGGGGGGGGGGGGGGGAAGGAAAACAGTAATGACTTTTGTTCAAGTTGAAAACTAGGCCTGGTTCTTGAGGCAATATCAAGGCATAAGAGAGGACACAATAATCAATACATTTCTATAACTCATTGTAACTTTATTTCAGTTCAGCTGCTAAAGGGCACACTACAGCACATGTGCAACAACGTGAAGTTCTAAATTTTTTTTTTGTTTGTTTTATTTCTTAAAAACGAGATTGGTCCTAAAAATATAGAAAGAAATAAATTTAAATTCACAGAAAAACTGTACATTTATCAAAAGTCACTATAACACAGTTTGGTTACATATATATATAAAAAATAATATAGGAGGATGTGAGAGCTGGTGGGGGTAATCCTGGTGAGGGTCCAAAGCACCTGCTAAAGCTGCAAGACTGACCGTGGAGTGGAACGCAGTCACACAGAGATGCTTAGTGCACCGGTAGAAAATCCACACTCACTCTCATTCAGTGTAGCAAAGACTAAACCTGTGTTTTTCCTATTCTGTATTAAGCTGTTGAGCATATTTCGGCAATATATCTGCTACTAGTATTGATGCATATACCTTCCATGGAAGTGACTTGTGTCAAAGAAAACACAGCACTTTAAATAAATCCTCATAAAAGAACTGTAACACGCTGCACTGAAATGTTGGGGCCTGGATTATTGGAATATATAGTGATGTGAGAGCAGATCGAGCTCCATGGTGGTATCAGACAGGGTGAAAAGTAGAGTCTATTCACAGCAAGAATAAAAATACCCACATTTGCTATTGGGCTTCTGGTAAAACCATGATCGTAAAAAAAAAAAAACACTGGTTACATCCATGCCGGAGGACAATCTCACACTATTCCTATTAAAATTGATTTAACGTTTTTAAAGGTTTATTCCGGGTTTATACATCTTATCCACTATCCAAAGGATAGGGGGTAAGATGTATGATCCCGGGGGTCTCGACAATCTCAGGGCAGCCCCTGGCATTCTTTGCTGGGCGATGCCTCCGAGACGGGGACGTGCCACAGAATGCCGGAGGCTGCACCGAGATCATAGGGGTCCCCAGCAGCAGGACCCCTGCGATCAGACATCTTATCCCCTATCCTTTGGATAGGGGATAAGATGTATAAACCCAGAATACCCCCTTTAAGTTTGAGCCCACACGCAGTGACAAACGTCTTGTCATTAAAGTGATTTTATTTCAAGGTAAATGGCCCCAACATTCTGTGATGATCCCTGATTCACTTATCGTGGAAATACATCTAGAAACTGGCATACTATTTACACACAAACCATAGAAGGGAGCTCCCAAAAAGCTTGTTGGGTTAGGCCTCTTTCACACTATGAAATATCTCCGTTTAGGAACTTCCGTCAGAGGTTCCGTCACTAAATCGGGGAAACCCGTCCGTTACGAAACCCCTGGCGGCCGTGACTAAATTGCATTGCAGCCTATGGGGTTTTGTAACTGCCCGTTTGCACCCCCATATGCCCGTAATTCATTACGGGCGTTATATAGTGACGGGTCATCGTGGCGGAAAAATTACTGCATACCAGCCTTCAGAAGTAAGTGTTCCAAATGCTGTTTTCGCGCTGTGGGAGTCGGACACGCCCTTTGTGACGTCATTGTCAAGCCCCCTCAATGCAAGTCAATGGGAGGGGGCGTGATGCCCGCCATGCTCCCTCCCATTGACTTGCATTGAGGGAATTTGACCATGACATCACGAGGAGCGTGGCCGACTCCCACAGCACGAAAATAGCATTTGGAACACTTACTTCTGAAGGCTGGCCAGTGGAGTAACCCTTCAAAGCCCGGCTAATCCCTGTAGCTCTGTTCATGTAGGGCACTTGAAGACCCATATAAAGGGGGAAAAAAGGAGCTCCATCCATTATATAAATCATCAAAATGTTGGACCTCAATCAAAGGTGGACAATCCTTTTAAAGGGGTACTCCACCCCTAAAAATCTTATCCCCTATCCAAAGGATAGGGGATAAGATGTCTGATCCCGGGGGTCCCGCCGCTGGGGACCCCCGCAATATAGCATGCAGCACCCACCTGTTACTGCTCAGGAAGCGCTGGAGGGTCTGGCTCCCGACCACGGGGACAGAAGATCGTGACATGACTCCGTCCCATTGTGACGTCACACCCCGTCCCCTCAATGCAAGTCTATGGGAGGGGGCGTCACGATCTTCCATCACAGTGGTCGGGAGCCAGACCCTCCAGCGCCTCCGGAGCAGTAACAGGTGGGTGCTGCATGCCCAGCGGCGGGACCCCCGCAATCAGACATCTTATCCCCTATCCTTTGGATAGGGGATAAGATGTCTAGGGGTGGAGTACCCCTTTAAGGCCATGGTATATTAAAAACCTTGTCACAAAGCACAGTGCGACGCTATACAACACAACTTTTTATGCAATGACAGCTAATATAGGGTTAAACCTGGGCAGTACTGTCTGTAGCAACAATTCCCAGAGAAAACTGATTTGAAAATATACCAACAAATGCTCTAACATTACTAAGGATACCGTGGTCATTTAGAAAAAAATAAATATGTCTGCATTTTATAAATTCACTATAAAGTTTGTCATTTACTACTTAATAAAATAAAAGCAAAAACAACTCTTGAACATCCTGAATATAAAAATATTTAAATGCAGTGCCAGCATACGTCTGAAAGGAAAGTCCTAGCCCAGTCCTACCACAGAAATGCATTTCACACATGAGGAAACCAAAATTCATCCCTACAACCTTCCCTGACAGAAGAAAAACAATTCAGTGTAAAATTCCAGAGGTTCAATGATTTAAAAAGATGATTTCATTGGGTTCAGTGCATACGACATTATAGTTTATTGCTTCACAGCGCAACGCATTAGTTGCAGTTAGATATTGCTCTGTACACCAACTGCACGATCCCATTAATAGTCCTATTACTGGAGGGACTCCCATTATTCAGAGGATGTAGGATTACGACCCCGGGTGAGCCCCAGATCTAGAGGGATTAAGACTCGTGTCTGCTAGATAAGGACATTTTGGTGAAGAAACCACCTTTATAAAGTGCAAGAACAGCTATACCAGACTATTCTGAAGACGAGGAAACATGTATGTATCCTACAGATTGTAGGCAGAACAAAGGAATGGGGTGGAATGTGCTGGCACTGCGGTTTCTATTATGGAAGAAGAATATTTGTCCCTACAAAAACCTTTTATGTGAATGAAAAAGGAAGGATAAATGATAAGAGGCCATGGTACCAAAAAGCACAGATCTCTGGTCCACACCGAGGACTTGTCCCTTTTTGCCAAGTGTCATATTTATACCTTTAGACACTGTAGCATGTATATAAAGGAACTGGATTAGTCTACGGATCAGTGATCCTTACTAACCTCTGGACAGGCCAACCAAAGCAATGAATAGAAGAAGCAATAGTCTAGTATAGGGCTGGGCGGTTCACCAGTTCATACCGGATACAGAAATTTTTGTGCTGCACAATATGAATTTTAACCCATACCGCAATACCGGTTTGGCCCCTCCCCCTCTGGAATGAATGAATCAGCCGAGCGCTGCGCTATCCCCATATCGGGGAACTAATCATATGTGACCCGCGAGCACTGTTCTGCCCGCCCAATTAATTATCAGCCCAGCGCTGTCCCCATCGGGGTAAATACTCACATGTCATTTGCAAGCGCTGCCCTCCTCTTCCTCCTGTTTGTTGCGGCCGCCGGCGCTGAAACTCTATACCAGTTGTCTTCAACCTGCAGACCTCCAGATGTTGCAAAACTACAACTCTCAGCATGCCCGGTTGTAGTTTAGCAACTTCTGGAGGTCCGCAGGTTGAAGACCACTGCTCTATACTGTGCGGTATCCCTATGCCCGGGCTGCAAAAAATAAACAAAATAAACTTTAACTCACCTCCCGTTGGTCTGGTACCGGGCTCATCTGCTTCGTGGGGACGGGAACGTCGGACAGCCGTCAGCCTATCACCGGCCGCAGCGATGTTCCACCTCGGTCGGTGATAGGCTGAGCCCAATGTCATGTAAGAAGCCGACCAGAGCTCCTTACATGACAGTGCGCTCAGCCTATCACCGGCCGAGGCAGAACATGCGTTAGCTTATTTTGTTTACCTTTTGCAGCCCGGGCATAGGGATACAGCGTACAGTATAGAGTGTCAGCGCCGGCGGCCGCAACAAACAGGACAAGGAGGGCAGCGCTTGCGGTAGACATGTGAGTATTTACCCCGATGGGGGCAGCACTGGGCTGATAATTTGGGGGGGGGAGGAAATTCCGTTATATACAGTGGAATCTCTAAAAGTTACAAAAATACCGTGATAAACACATTTGGTCATACCGCCCAGCCCTAGTCTAGTACTGCCTACAGGGGGAGACACCTCTGGAACACAATGGAATACTAACAGATGCCGACCAGTTCCCAAAACATTTCGGCCAAAAGATGAACCACTTGATGCTACTGGGAAGCCAAATGAATGATCTGCAGCCTAATAAATAAATGCCGAAGGTCACCAACACGGTGGAGGTATAAAACACAGACTGTTATAGCATATACTTGTAAAATAGTTCTCAGAAAAGGTTTAAAAAATAAAAAATGTTTAAACAAGATCTTAAATACCAAAAAAGGAAATGACTATTTAGCAGACACCATGATAAATAAATACACAACGTAAATAAAAAAAAGAAAAGGACACGTCCAACTTTATACAACTTATTATAACGTCAAATGAAGAAAATACAAAAATAAAAAAGTTGTAGCAAGTGTCCTCTGGGAACCCTGTAGTGCTTAAGGCCTATAAAGATCAAAAGGTACTTCTACTAGGCAATAGCTGGTACCTCTCAGTCTAAACAATGGGGGCAAATTACAGAAAAAGAAGCCACTGGCATGGGAGGAGGTAGTGCCAAAAAATTATGGGGACAAAAATAAATGGCTTGTATAACAAACAGTGATAAACCAAAATGAAGCAGCACATTGAACAAAACATAGTGGGAGGTGGATAAATCCAGGTTCAGCACAGGGCATGGAAATGTATTGTTCTGTCAGAGTTAGTGTACTGAAAACTGGCCATACAACACCACATACTATAAAGATACCTCATCCTAATGCACAAAGTCTATTGCTATTGAGTAGATCCTGATTAAGGGTTATATGTAAGGGTTAGAAACCTGGCCACAGGAACAGAAGTGAGCCGATGCCGAAAGTGTAAAACACAGACACGTGGCAACTTATGAACAACTCTAGTACACAACTAAGATGTACATCATCATTTGGGTAATTTTGTGCCCATTTTGTGTGAATGTACTGATTTTATGTATACATGTACAATATAAATATGCATTTTGTACATTATGCTAATGTATATGTAGGAATGGAATACATGTAAACGTGCATATTTTAGTCGGGTTATTTAAGTTCAGTAGATATGAAACATATTGGCTCATGTAGACATGGGCGCTCACGTAGGAATGTCTACACCAGCATACTTAACACTGAGAGAAGTGAATACGGATTCAGCTAGAATGAGCTGGACACAGAAGAATCTTGTAGCACAGCTACTGACCTGGTGACAATATAAAAGAGTTCTACCTCAGAGACACTGAGGACATGTACGGAAGTCAGACACACTGGGTGGTGGGTTAGAAGACAGGCTGCAGGGGTCCTAGATAAAGAGAAATGAAACCCTAAGTTGCCATTAGGTCTCTTCCAAGTGGGTGCACACCTTGAAAG
The DNA here is from genome assembly GCF_029499605.1 of Hyla sarda. Classification (NCBI taxonomy): domain Eukaryota; kingdom Metazoa; phylum Chordata; class Amphibia; order Anura; family Hylidae; genus Hyla; species Hyla sarda. The sequence continues at coordinate 86,357,094 of NC_079190.1, forward strand.
ATGAATGGCCAACAAGAGAGATGAACCCGTTTTTCAGTGTTGCGGAGATGCACATACAAATGTTAAAAATCGAAAAAATTCCTGCGCCCCAAGTCTCAAAGTGAATTGTTTTCTCGTTCTTGGTTAAATTCCTCCCATCGGCTTTCGTAGAACTTTTTCAGAGCCAGTCCAGCCTTCCCTACTTCGGAGTCGTCCTCATTAAACAGCTGGCAATTGCTGAACACCAGCTCGGCATCGTCTGCAAACTCTTTACAGCTGGAATATCTGGAGACATGGAGGAGGAGATAAAAGTATTGGATCATTCTATGTATTTCCCACCTACCCCAAAAATCAACTACTCACAGAAAATGCATTAAAGGGGTACTCCACCCCTAGACATCTTATCCCCTATCCAAAGGATAGGGGATAAGATGTCTGATCGCGGGGATTCCGCCGCTGGGGACCCCCGCAATATAGAATGCATCACCCACCTGTATCCGCTTCCGGCAGCGCTGAAGGTTCTGACCTCACGACCCCGCCCCGTGTGATGCCACGCCCCGCCCCCTCAATGCAAGTCAATGGGAGGGGACGTGACAGCTGTCACATCCCCTCCCATAGGCTTGCATTGAGGGGGCGGGGCGCGACGTCACAATGCTCCTGTCCCATGATCGACAGTAATCAGACCCAGAGCTCCGGGGACTGATTTTAACGGGGTGCTGCATGCAAGATCACGGGGGTCCCCAGCGGCAGGACCCCCGCAATCAGGCATCTTATGCCCTATCCTTTGGATAGGGGATAAGATGTTTAAGCGCCGGAGTACCCCTTTAAAAGGGGTACTCTGCCACTAGATATCTTATCCCCTGTCCAAAGGATAGGGAACAAGATGTCTGATAGCGGGGGTTCCACTACTGGGACCCCACAATCTACGTGCAGTACTGAACAAACACTGGGTTCCGGCGGCAGTGGTCGTGACATCATGGCCCATCCCGCTTGTATGTATATGGGAGGGGGGTGTGAAGCCAGAACCCAGTGTTCGTTCCTTTGGATAGGGAATAAGTCTAACGGCGGAGTTCCCCTTTAAATTAAGTATTATACTTCATCGTGACTATTTGTAAGGGCCCTTTTACACGGACAATTATTAGGCAAATAAGCATTACTACGAATGCTCATTTCTGATAATCAGTGATCAGCCTACTTTGTAGGGCCATATAAATTGTGTAAACAAAGGATGTGCGATGACAGGCCACACAATTAAACCAGAAATATTGGCGCTTGTTGCGTACCTTGGTTATAAATATGGAGAAAAAGCAGCCAGCAAAAGATCTTACAACCACTCAATGATCCTATTAAAGAATAGGCAAGCAGCGGTCATGACTACTAAATATAGTCAATGCTTTAGCGTTCTGATAAACCCCCTAAAACGGAAATCTGCTATAAAGGCTACCATTTAAAATCTTACCTTCCATTCAACAACTTGTTCCGCATAGTGGAAAAATCCATAGGGTTTTTGATGATTTTCCTGTATCCAGGAACAAGGCGTGGGTTCACGGGTTCTAGGAAGGGCCACGCATCATCATGTGACTCCATCTCCATCAAGATGATTCTATAATGCAGACAAATAATGATTAGACTACTAGGTCCTGTTATATTTTAGGCTAGGGTTTCCAGACCAAGGGGCCTCCAGCTGTTGCAAAACGACAACTCCCAGCATGCCCGGACAGCCAAAGGCTGTCCGGGCATGCTGGGAGTTGTAGTTTTGCAAAACCTGGAGGCCCTTTGGTTGGGAAACATTGTTTTAGGCTATAATTAGAGATGAGCGAACTTACAGTAAATTCGATTCGTCACGAACTTCTGGGCTCGGCAGTTGATGACTTATCCTGCGTAAATTAGTTCAGCCTTCAGGTGCTCCGGTGGGCTGGAAAAGGTGGATACATTCCTAGGAAAGAGTCTCCTAGGACTGTATCCACCAGAGCACCTTAAATCTGAACTAATTTATGCAGGATAAGTCATCAACTGCCGAGCTGAGAAGTCCGTGACGAATCGAATTTACTGTAAGTTCGCTCATCTCTAGCTATAATAAATAAACGAGCCCTGGTCCATTTGAATACAAATGTTTCTGTTGCTCCATAAAGAGAATTTAAACTGCACAGTATTATCAAAAGACACCTATCACATGTACACAAGCTTGGACATTCCAGAACCATGGGCATAAATATGGCGGAGAACCCTTATTTGCAGCTAGAACGGACTACACACTTCTGGGAAGACTTTACAAAAGATGTTGGAGTGTGTATGTGGGTTGTGTCTACATTCAGCCAAAAGCATTACTAAAGGTCCTTCTAATTTAAAGGGGTACAGTCCTGAAATACTTATCCCCTATCCTAAGGATAGGGGATAAGTTTCAGATAGCGGGGAGTCCGAGCGCGATCTCCTGTACGAGGCCCCGGCAGCCCGCCGGAAGGGGGTGTGTCGACCACAGCACAAAGCGTGAGTTGACACACCCCCTCAATACAACTCTATGGCAGGAGCGCTGCCTTCGGCAATCTACGGCTCTGCCATGGCGTTGTATTGAGGGGGCGTGTCGGCCGCCGCTTTGTACGGTTGTCGACAAACGCTATCATACATTAGGCCACGTTGTGTACCAGAGACCACATACCTATAATCCACCAAAACAATGAAGCCTTTTTTTGGGGGGGTTGGTTGGTTTATAAATATATTCGTGAAAGACCAAACTCCTGCACAGTGTGACCCTTCTATCATGTCTCACCCAGATGTGAGAAAACTAGACGGGGAAAAATCATTGCACTACCTCGGAGATACAAAAGCTGCCCTATGACTTACTCGCAGAATGTTAAATCTGGACACTGGCTCCTAGTTCCAATTCGCCTTCGTTTTGCTAGTGATGCTTCTACTGGAGACTGTGTAGAGGCTGCAGCTGGCTCTTTTCGACGTGACTGCTTTAAGGGACTATTATCTTGATATCGCTGCACACTTTTTTTGGCTCTTTTTGAAGAGCCACCAGGTCGTAGATACTCACTTTCTCCTTGCTAAAAATAAATAAATAAATGAATTAATAAATAAAATACTACTACCAATAATAATAATGTGAAATTCAAGTCCACAAAACAAAACAAAAAAAAAGGTTTCACATTTAGGAATGCAAATACATCTTGGTAACATAGAAGTTTGCTTTACTCTGCTGTCTGTCAAGTTAAGCACAAGTAAAAGAGGTTTTTCAGAATACACCATTGCTCTGAAGTCCCTTGCCAGGACTGGAAAAATAAAAATGTTGCATACATTACTCACGTGATGCTGCAGCCATAAAATGTATGGCGCAACCAAAGTATTTTTGTGAGGAAATAGTTTCATTTTTTTACTTTTTTTTCTAAAATATGATGCAACCAAAAATCTGTATTTTTGGCATATGGTATATTTTTTATGTTATCACTGTTTACTGTGGAGGATCAAAAACATATTTTAATAGCTTGGACAATTCTTCCATTGGTTTATGATACCAAATAGGATTATTTTTCTTAATTTTTGTAAAATTGTGAGTGATTTTACTTTTTATTAGGGGGCACTTATATAATTTTTTTTTTTTTTCTATTTTATACTTTATAATTCTCCATAGAAAACTTTTATATGCAATCAGAAGATTGCATTCACTGTATAAAGCTATGCCTATTGCATATTATACAGTGTGATCGGAGCTTCACTGGCCAAGCTAGGCTGCGTCATTGGATCTACGATCTGGTGGCCGAAGGGAGGCACATAAAGAGACCCACTTTAGTTCATTGGCTCCCTGCAATCATGTTGCAGGGGTCCGATGACCACCACTGAACAGCCATCATCTTTCATTAACCTGTTACGGACTGAGTCCTTTTTCACCTTAAGGACTCAGCCCTTTTTTGCAATTCTGGCCACTGTCACTTTATGCATTAATAACTCTGGGATGCTTTTACCGATTATTCTGATTCAGAGATTGTTTTTTCGTGACATATTCTACTTTAACACAGTGGGAAACTTTCATCGATACTTGCATCCTTTCTGGTGAAAAATCCCCAAATTTCATGAAAATTTAGCATTTTTCTAACTTTGAAACGCTCTGCTTGTAAGGAAAATGGCTATTGCACAAAAATTATATTTTGATTCACATATACAATATGTCTACTTTATATTTGCATCGTAAAGTTGACATGTTTTTACTTTTGGAAGACATCAGAGGGCTTCAAAGTTCAGCAGCAGTTATCCACAACATTTTCAAAATCAGAATTTTTCAGGGACCAGTTCAGTTTTGAAGTGGATTTGAGGGGTCGTCTTATTAGAAATACCCCATAAATGACCCCATTATAAAAACTGCACCCCCCAAAGTATTCAAAATGACATTCAGAAAGTGCGTTAATCCTTTAGGTGTTTCACAGGAATAGCAGCAAGGTAAAGGAAAAATTCAAAATCTTCATTTTTTACACTCGCATGTTCTTGTAGACCCAGTTTTTGAAATTTTACAAGGGGTAAAAGGAGAAAAAGCCCCCAAAATTTGTAACCCAATTTCTCTCGAGTAAGGAAATACCTCATATGTGGCTGCCAAGTGCTCTGTGGGTGCACTACAAGGCTCAGAAGGGAAGGAGCGACAATGGGATTTTGGAGAGCGAGTTTATCTGAAATGGTTTTTGGGGGGCATGTCACATTTAGGAAGCCCCTATGGTGCCAGAACAGCAGCAAACCCCCCACATGGCATACTATTTTGGAAACTACACCCCTCAAGGAATGTAACAAGGGGTACAGTGAGCCTTAACACCCCACAGGTGCTTGACAAATTTCTGCTAAAGTTGGACGTGAAAATGAAAAATTTGATTTTTTTCACTAAAATGCTGGTGTTACCCCAAATTTTTCATTTTCACAAGGGGATAATTGGAGAAAAAGCCTCCCAAAATTTGTAACCCCATATGGAAATACCCCATATGTGGATGTAAAGCGGGCGAACTACAATGCTCAGAAGAGACGGAGCGCCATTGGGCTTTTGGTGAGAGAATTTGGTTGGAATAGAAGTGAGAGGCCATGTGCGTTTACAAAGCCCCCCCCCCCCCCCCCCCGTGGTGCCAGAACAGTGGACCCCCCCCCCCCCCACATGTGACCCCATTTTGGAAACTACACCCCTCACAGAATTTAATAAGGGGTGCGGTGAACATTTACACCCCACTGGCGATTGACAGATCTTTGGAACAGTGGGTTGTGCAAATAAAAAAGAAAATTTTTCATTTTCACAGACCACTGTTCCAAAAATCTGTCAGACACTTGTGGGGTGTAAATGTTCACTGCAAACCATAATTACATTACATGAGGGGTGTAGTTTCCAAAATGTGTGTGTGTGTGTGTGTGTGTGGGTGGGTGGGGGGGGGGGGGGGGGGGGGTCCACTGTTCTGGCACTATGGGGGGCTTTGTAAACACACATGGCCTTCAATTTCAGACACCATCTCTTGCCAAAAGCCCAATGGCGCCCCTTCTCTTCTGAGCATTGTAGTTCACCCGCAGAGCACTTTATATCCACATATGAGGTATTTTCTTACTCAGTAGAAGTGGGGTTACAAATTTTGGGGGGCTTGTTTCCTATTCTCCCTTGTGAAAATGAAAAATTTAGGGTAACACCAGCATTTTAGTGAGAAAAAAAAGTTTTCTTCATTTTCACATCCAACTTTAACGAAAATTTGTCAAACACCTGTGGGGTGTTAAGGTTCACTATACCCCCCTTGTTAAATTCCGTGCGGGGTGTAGTTTCCAAAATGGGGTCACATGTGGGTATTTATTGTTTTGCGTTTATGTCAGAACTGCCGTAAAATCAGCCACCCGTGTGCAAATCACCAATTTAGACCTCAAATGTACATGGCACGCTCTCACTTCTGAGCCATGTTGTACGTCCGCAGAGAATTATACGCCCACATATGGTGTATTTCTGTACTCAGGAGAAATTGCGTTACAAATTATGGGGTCTTTTTTTCCTTTTACCGCTTGTGAAAATTAAAAGTATGGGGCAACACCAGCATGTTAGTGTAAAAAAAAAAATTGTTTTTTACACTAACATGCTAGTGTAGACCCCAACTTTACCTTTTCATAAGGGGTAAAAGGAAAAAAAGCCCCCCAAAATTTGTAACGCAATTTCTCCCGAGTACGGAGATACCCCATATGTGGCCCTAAATGGTTTCCTTGAAATACGTCAGGGCTCCAAAGCAAGAGAGCACCATGCGCATTTGAGGCCTAAATTGGGGATTTGAATTCGCCACAAAAATACCCTGCGGCAGTGTTTCCCAAACAGGGTGTCTCCAGCTGTTGCAAAACTCCCAGCATGCCTTGACTGTCAGTGGCTCTCCGGCAATACTGTGGGTAAAACTACAACTCCCAGCATGTACAACTCCCAACATGAAAGACCATACATGCTGGGAGTTGTAGTTATGCAACAGCTGGAGGCACACTGGTTGCGAAACAGAGTTTGTCACTTAGCTCAGTGTTTTGCAACCAGTGTGCCTCCAGCTCTTGCAAAACTAGAACTTCCAGCACATACAGTCTCTCAGTGCATGCTGGGAGTTGTATTTTTGCAACAGTTGGAGGTACACTGGTTGCAAAACACTGAGTTAGGTAACAAAGTCTGTTTCAGAACCAATGTGTCTCCATCTGTTGCAAATCTGCAACAATCAGCTTGCATTGACAGCCGAAGGGCATGCTGAGAGTTGTAGTTTTGCAACAGCTGGAGGCACACTGCTACAACTCCCAGCATGCCCTTTGGAAGTCTGTGCATGTTGGGAGTTGTAGTTATGCAACAGCTGGATGCACACTTTTTCATAGAAAAAAAATGTGCCTCCAGCTGTTGCATAACTACAACCCCCAGCATGCACAGACTACTGAAGGGCATGCTGGGAGTTGTATTTGGAACTCCAGCTGTTGCAAAACTACAACTTCCAGCATGCCTTTTGGCTTTGCATGCCGAGAGTTGTTGCTAAGCAACAGCAGGTGATGAACAGGCCTCACCTCCTGCTGTATCCTGCTGCTGGGACCACCGCCGCTGTATCCTGCCGCCGGGACCAATCCTGCTGCTCCTGTTGCAGACACCGATCCTGAGGGGACCCCTGCCGGACCAGGGCAAGGTAGGAGACCCCCGCTGGAGCCAATCTCACCTCCGATCGTCGTCCAGATCACCGCCCAGCAGGTCCGTGATTGGTCGGTCGTTCCGACCGATCAATCACGTGATCGTGAGGCGGCACCCGTGCCACCTCACTCCTGCTGGGTAAGGGTGAATGGGGCTGTCTCGGACAGCCCCATTCACCCTTTTTTTTCCAGGTCACCGGGTCACCAGAGACCCGATTGACCCGGAATAACCGCAAATCGCAGGTCTGAACCTCAGGACCCCCCTGGGCGATATGCCGGGATGCCTGCTGAACAATATCAGCAGGCATCCCGGTCCGGTCCCTGCCCGGCAAGCGTCAGGGGCCAGAAGAACGCAGGGCATACCCATACGCCCCGAGTGCTTAAGGACTCGGAAATGGGGGCGTATGGATACGTCCTGCGTCCTTAAGGGGTTAGTACTTTTGACGCCATGATCGGCATTGATCATGGCAACCAAAGGGTTGATGATGAGCAGCTGTGGAATTGACGCACCCTGTCAGTGGTTAGGTCCCGCTACTGACATTAGCCGTCCCTCATTGCCTATGAAGCGCACAGAACTCCTGCCCTTGTTTCAAAGGCATATATTGATCCAGAGCGTACAGGTACGCCTTTGATTGTTCAGTCCTATAGGGCAAGGGTGTACAGGTATGCCCAATGTTGTCTTAAGGTTAAAAAAAAAGAATATTTACAATGTTGATCAATATATCCCAGTGTAAAAAAAAACAGTAGGCTCAGATTAAAAATATTACTTATTGTCAAGTCTCATACCAAAGAGATACAAGTGGGGCAAAACCAGTCCCCTTCTGGAATCTCCAACATTGGTGGTCGATGGCAGTAAGTGTGGCAACCCCGATCACAGCTATCACAAAGCAGCAAGCATTCATCATTGTCACCTTTTCGACAATAAATGCAGGTCTGTAAGAATAATGACAAGATTCATGAAAACCCATAGTAGAAGACCTATGCAACAAAGTAACTGAAGCTCAAGCAATATAAGCTACTAGAGTGCTACTCAGTCAGTCACTTACAACTTTATTCACCGAACGCTCCCAAGCTAAGGACTTCTCGAGCTGCTGCAGACAGAGAGCCAACTGAGCTGAACTCCGGCATCGCTCCACTGTTTGGCGCCACAAACGCAGACGTGATGTGATGCTGTACTGACTGTCACAAACAGAAAAGACATTGCACAGATTTAGTAGAGTTTATGTAAAAATGATAAATAGTAGGTAAGCACATAATATTGTCTATGAGGATAGGATTGGTGTACTTACATTTCAGTGGTAGACAATGTCTCTGCGTCAGTGATCACAATCTTCTCCTGCTGCACCTCACTCAATATCCACAGTGGTTCCTTTAAATATCTTCTTTCCACATTCTGTTCCATGTCCAAAAGCCGCAACACAGCTATGTCTAGTGGATTATCTGGCTCTCTATGTGCTCGTCCCTCTTCTCTTTTCACTTTTGCAAGAATATCATCAGACGCTTCCACTTTGTGTTCAAAGTATTTAAGGTCGCTCCGAACAGAATCTAAGCTAGGAGGAGACCAGCCCTGTAAAATATGTAAAAAGTAATACGTATATGTAAGTGCACTTTTTTGTTATCTGTTTCTATTTTTTTATTTAAAATTGTATTTAATTCTTCACAGATTATTATGGGGACAGGCATATTGCCTGCACAGTATTTAGAGAGATGCTTTACAGCAGCCCCAAGGACAATTACTTCAATTGGAGAGTTTTGTAGGAAAGTGCTGTGACCTGAGCAGAGATTATTGTTTATGGAGGGGGTAACTGAGACCAACAATTGTGAATGCCCAGATCCCATCTTATCTATATACTGGTGTCCTTTATCATTGTAATCCTGTCTGTGATAAGGAGAAGACTACTAAAAAGTTCTCCATACATAAAAGGAAGTGTCAGCTTATTATTATGCTTAGTGGCCAGAGTGAAACTTCAACATTCTGGACTATTTAAAAACATAAGACAGTACAATGGAAAATTAGAAAAACATAGTTTTTAAATAAATATGTAAAAACATGATTTAAACAATAGGTTATTTTCTGATGACCTTTAACTCCTTAACGACACAGGACATACATTTACGTCCTCCGCCGGCTCCCGTGATATGCCGCGGGGTCACGCGGTGTACCCGCATCATATCGGGTCGGTCCCGGCGGCTAATACAGGACATCACCGATTGCGGTAATGCCCTGTATTAACCCTCCAGACGCGGCGATCAAAGCTGACCGCCGCGTCTGAAGTGAAAGTATCCCGGCTGCTCAGTCGGGCTATCCGGGACCAATGCGGTGAAATCGCAGCGTCCCGAACAGCTTACAGGACACCGGGATGGCCCTTACCTGTCTCCTCGGTGTCCGATCGACGAATGACTGCTCCGTGCCCGAGATCCAGGCAGGAGCAGTCAAGCGCCGATAACACTGACCACAGGCATGTTAATACACGCCAGTGATCTGTGTAAGAGATCAGTGTGTGCAGTGTTATAGGTCCCTATGGGACCTATAACACTGCAAAAAAAAAAAGTTAAGTGTTAATAAAAGGTCATTTAACCCCCCTTTTCCCATAAAAAAAATTAAACAGTGTAAATAAAAATAAACATATGTGGTATCGCCGCGTGCGTAAATGTCCAAACTATAAAAATATATCATTGATTAAACCGCACGGTCAATGGCGTACGCGCAAAAAAATTGCAAAGTCCAAAAAAGCGTATTTTTGGTCACTTTTTATACCATTAAAAAATGAATAAAAAGTGATCAAAAAGTGAGATCAAAACCAAAATCGTACCGATAAAAACTTCAGATCACGGCGCAAAAAATGAGTCCTCATACCGCCCTGTACGTGGAAAAATAAAAAAAAGTTATAGGGGTCAGAAGATGACATTTTTAAACGTATAAATTTTCCTGCATGTAGTTCTGATTTTTTCCAGAAGTACGACAAAATCAAACCTATATAAGTAGGGTATCATTTTAACCATATGGACCTACAGAATAATGATAAGGTGTCATTTTTACTGAAATATGCACTGCGTAGAAACGGAAGCCCCCAAAAGTTACAAAATGGCGTTTTTCTTAGATTTTGTCGCACAATGATTTTTTTTTCCGTTTCGCCGTGAATTTTTGGGTAAAATGACTAATGTCACTGCAAAGTAGAATTGGTGACGCAAAAAATAAGCCATAATATGGATTTTTAGGTGGAAAATTGAAAGGATTATGATTTTTAAAAGGTAAGGAGGAAAAAACGAAAGTGCAAAAACTGAAAAACCCTGAGTCCTTAAGGGGTTAAATGGTTCTCCGATGCTTAGACATCTTATCCCCTATGCAAAGGATAGGAGATAAGATGCCTGATCGCGGGAGTCCCGCCGCTGGGGACCCCTGTGATCTTGCACACGGCACCCCGTTTATAATCAGTCCCTGGAGCATGTTCACTCCGGGTCTGATTACCGGCGACCACAGGGCCGACTGCGTGTGACGTCAAGACTCCGTCCAAGTGTGACGTCACGATCCGCCCCTCAATGCAAGCCTACGGGAGGGGGCATGATAGCTGTCACGCCGCCTCCCATAGGCTTGCATTGAGGGGCGGAGCGTGACGTCACACAGGGGCGGAGGCTTGACGTCACACGCCGTTGGCCCTGTGTTCGCCGGTAACCAGACCCGGCGCTCCGGGGACTGATTATAAACGGGGTGCCGCATGCATGATCACGGGGGTCCCCAGCGGCGGGACTCCCGCGATCAGGCATCTTATCCCCTATCCTTTGGATAGGGGATAAGATGTCTAAGCACCGGAGAACCCCTTTAAATGTACAATAGGACACAGCAGTTTCTACAACCTGCAAAACTATTATGACAACTGCACTGCAAGTATACTGTATTGTATTTTGACCTATTTACATTCAATAAACTTTATTTACTAAATAAACACACACTCTAATAACAGCATGTATAATTTTATAGGCTCAGAAATTATAGAAGAAAATAAATGGTAAACAAGACTGACCCGCAGTTGCAGGTCAGACATCATGACCCTCTGTTCTAAATCTTCCACCCACTGCAGAACAGAGAGATCCACCTGGAATGTCCACTGCTCAACCGACCATTTGTCCAGTGTTTCCTGACTCACAGGGTGACCTTCAGATGGTTTGAACTGAAAGAGTCCATCTAGGGGCGCACACAAAGCAGAAATGAGAGTTACCTTCAATGATATGTTTATGAGGCACAGGAATTATATGTTGTTTCTACATGGTAAAGCTTAAAAAAGAAACCTCTCTTACCAGTGGCTGACCGTGCACACATCTCCTTGAGGTGCACAAGATGCTTTGTGAGATGTTTGTGCAAGGATTTTTCACGGATACCTCGCGGATGCAGAGCTTTTAGCAATGACTCCAGCACAGCTGGGTCCTTTATCCACCACCAGCCATATTTCATGTCTGTGTATTAAGAAAAGCCAATAAAAGTCATTGAATAATGACAGCTAAGTTATATATTTTTTAACTACTACTAACACAAAAACACATATATACCAATCAGCGATTACATTAAAGCCAAATGTATGAGACCTTTGATCTTGTTCCTTGTTCCTATGGTGCATCCTGTTTTCCCAGGTAAACAATATACATTTTCCTAGCCTAGTGGAATTCGTCAGAATAAGCCACCTTCTTTCTCTACGGTCAAGTTATATAGGCACTAGAACAGTTTTTTTTCCAAATCAGGGAGCCTCTAGTTGTTGCAAAAACTACAACTTCCAGCATGCCCAGATAGCCAAGGCATGAGCAGTTTGGACTAGTCTGTGACTATGCATCTATGCTGACTGAGTAAAGGGATGCCAGTATTAAGGTTTTAAGCAATCTGTGCTGCTATAGCTTCTCTCTGGGATTAGCAACAAGGTGCCTTGGGTGCCCAGGACCCTCAGCCAGTCCTCTAGCCATCAATTTGGCCTTTGTCAAGATTCAGATCCTTTACGATTGCCTATTTTCCCAGTTAAAACACATTAACTGATTGGTGCTTGCCGCTTACTGTAGCCATTACTGGACAGGAGCCACGCCCATGGGATATTCCATGTTTATTATTTGACCTTATGGCCAATTTGAGTAAATTCTATCCTATGCAGGAAATCACCCTTGCAAATGAGAATAAAGCTGGTCAAACTCAAAATATACCTGTCCAACAGAGAAAGATGTATTTTAAAATGCTGTATTCTTTGTTCCTATGTTAGATAAAACGCTGGCATGCCTGCCCCGCAGAGTATGCGTTTCACCATCATAATAATACCATAATTTGCGTATGAGCACATTAAGGCCTTACAATCTGCAGAGAAACAGTTCTCATATAAGCAGGTTCCCAACCTATACTTACTAATTGCTTTATGGGAAAGCAATCTTTAGTTAGTTACAGGGAAGGCAAAATTTCCGTCAATTACCAACATAACTAATAAACAAGGCATCAGCTTTCGTGAATGCAAAATAGTCTGTATTCATGTGACCTCAGGGGTGCAAGGACACCATAGAGAATGTCCTTCCCCTGCTCTGTTTAAAGATCATCTCTGCTATAAGGATAATATGAGGGAGTTGCACACAATACAGTTCTCTAAACAGTGCAAGACTTCCTGAAAGTAAACTGTACTTTTACCTTCACTGAATTACAGCCAACACATATGGTCAAAATACTTACCTGTGACAACTTCATGTCTGAACACACTCAAACTATTAGGGTAGGGCCACAAGTAGCGCATCCGCAGGGTATTTCACGTTGTGGATGCACCAATGCCAGTAACTAGAGTAAGCTTCCCGCTGCAGTCGGGTAGCCTTGTGTGTCTGCTCGTAGCAGATCTGCAGTAGGAAATCTGCTGCCACGGGCAGACACACCTTTCCAGCCGCAGCAGGGAACTCGCTCTAGTGACCGGCATGGGCGCAATTGCAGCGTGAAACATGCTGCAGAGGCAACACGTGTGACCCTTCCGTTACACAAAATTAAGCGTAACAACTACGTTCCACTAGATTCAAATTCAATTAACCAACAACTTACTTTCTGGTATGGGCCTTTCTACCAGTTGACTGAAGTATCTTTGCTCTATTTGTGTTATCAGTTTACCGGATGGCCGCCCTCTTCGTTTCTCCATTGCTGTGGTGGCATTGCTTACAGGCTTGTTACATACTTGGCAAACTGAAGACACAGGTGGCAGCTGAGAACCCACAGATTGATGCTGTTCGTCTGCCAATCCACGGCCCTGTGTAATGTAAGAAGATGGTATCATAGAGTTTCTTGCAAACCCAATGTGTGAATAATAGAGATGTTTCAATTTTCTACCATAAGCAAAAAAAGTGTCCTTTCTTTCTTATCAATATATACAAAAATAATATGGAGAAACCTGGTGAGAAGCAGGTGTCATCTGCATACTATGGATTTTAAAGGCAGTGTAGCATGGGACAATTATCCTGGCGACATTTCTTTTTAACATAGGATTTCAGTATATTACATTTTTTTTTATTTTTTTTAACTAATGATAAGTCACATGATCATTTCTCTTTTTAATGTTCTGTCTTAAACACTGACTTTAAACCTCTTAAATTGAATTTAAGAGAACATTAAAAAGATAAATGATCATGTGACTCATCACTAGTTAAAAAAATAAATAAATAAATAAATAAAAAACGTAATATACTGAAATCCTATGAGGAACACCCATTTAGTCATTGTTATAGGCCAGTGTTTCCAAACCAGGGTGCCTCCAGCTGCTGCAAAACTACAACTCCCAGCATGCTCGGACAGCCAAAGGCTGGGAGTTGTAGTTTTGCAACAGCTGGAGGCACCCTGGTTGGGAAACACTGTTATAGGCCCTGTGTAAACAGGTAGTGGGACATTTATCAAAACCTGTCCAGAGGAAAAGTTACTGAGTTGCCCATAGCAACCAATCAGATCGCTTCTTTCATTTTTAACAAGGTCTCTGCAAAATGAAAGAAACGATCTGATTGATTGCCATGGGCAACTCAGCAACTTTTCCTCTGGACAGGTTTTGTTAAATCTCCCCTGTGTAGCCGAAAATTATGAAGTTTACAGAATGAGTGAGCGCTCATGTGCCCCAGCGCAGGCCAGACATAAGGGTCAATGTCATTAAACATAAAAAACTTTTGGCAAGTTGCCCATATAGGTGTCAAAAGTTTTGATCGACCAGGTCTCCCCTCCTGAGACCCTAGTTCATTATCTGGAGAAAAACATAATAAAAGCGATCCTGGTGATAAAAATGTTTGATAAAAGTACAACCTTCATAACAATAACATTACCTGTACAGGCTCTGTAGTTGCAGCGAGAGAAGATGGGGAAAGCAGGGTGTTTGACTGTGAATTGAGGTTTGGGAAATTTTCAGTGCAATGAGTCCTAAGTAGTGAGTTGAACAACCGGTTATCCTTTTCATCTGTGTCCGTAGCCCCAGGACAGGGACCAATATCAAATGTAGACGTTCCCTCAGTGTGAGGAGGACTATTCTCTGGTGTCAACACCGCACTGTTCACAATAGGAGTTTGACACTGAGTCAGCCATGACAGCACTGTTGTCTGGCTTATGTCCTGTTGGCCTTCAGAAAGATTTGCCTGCAAAAGTCCATTTAGTGGCGCTTGTTGTGGTCCAAGACACTGACAGTATTTGCAATGCTCCGACTTCCGCGGTCGACCTCGCGAACGATTAAATGAACAAAAAAATTTGTCTTCTGTCCCTTCTTTCTCTTCATTCTTCATCCCCAAAGATTCGGGAAGTTCAGTTTGCGGAGTATATGAAGTCATAACTGGAAAAGAATAATCGATAAATCAGGATGTGTCAGCATGTTTTGTGCTATAACGCGGGGCCACGGATCACAGTGCCATGCGCTATTAACCCTTTAGACGCGGCGTTCAAAGTGGAACGCTGCGTCTAAAGTGAAAGTAAATTGATTCCGGTTAGCTCAGGGGGCAGTTCGGGATGTCCGCGGCGAAATCACGGCATCCCCAACAGCTGTGACACAGCAGGAGGGTCCCTTACCTTGCCTCCTGGTGTCCGATTGCCGAATGACTGCTCAGTGCCTGAGATCCAGGCATGAGCAGTCAAGTGGCAGAATCATTGATCAATGGTTTCCTATGAGAAACCATTGATCAATGTAAAAGATCAGTGTGTGCAGTGTTATGGCACCCTATGGGACTAAAAGTGAAATTGAAATAAAAGTGAAAAAAAAAAAAAAGTGAAGGTCATTTAACCCCTTCCCTAATAAAAGTTTGAATCACCACCCTTTTCCCATTAAAAAAAAAAAAAAAAAAAACTGTAAATAAAAATAAACATATGTGGTATCGCCGCATGTGGAAATGTCCGAATTATAAAAATATATTGTTAATTAAACCGCACGGTCAATGGCGTACGCGCAAAAAAATTTCAAAGTCAAAAATAGTGTACTTTTGGTCACCTTCAATATCATGAAAAAAATTTATAAAAAGCAACCAATAAGTCCTATGAATACAAAAAGGGTACAGCTAAAAACTTCAGATTATGGTGCAAAAAATGAGCCCTCATACCGCGGAAAAATACAAAAGTTATAGGTGTCAGAAGATGACAATTTTAAAACGTATAAATTTTCCTGCATGTAGTTATGATATTTTCCAGAAGTACGACAAAATCAAACCTATATAAGTAGGGGATCATTTTAATCATATGGACCTACAGAATAATGATAAGGTGTCATTTTTACCGAAAAATTTACTGTGTAGAAACGAAAGCCCCCAAAAGTTACAAAATGGTGTGTTTTTTTCCAATTTTGACTCACAATGATTTTTTTTTCTGTTTCGCCGTCGATTTTTGGGGAAAATGACTGAAGTCATTACAAAGTAGAATTGGTGGTGCAAAAGATAAGCCTTCATACGGATTTTTAGGTCCAAAATTGAAAAAATTATAATTTTTTTTAAGGTAAGGAGGAAAAAAAACGAAAATGCAAAAACGGAAAAACCCCGAGTCCTTAAGGGGTCTGTGTGTGTCTTAATCAGAACCAGAGCAATATGAGAAATGAAAGCTAAGCTGTGATTGGTTGCTATGGGCAACAAAGAGAATCTTACTATAGACAACACAATAAATCTCCCCTTTAATTTTTAAGGCTTATCACACCCGGTGTACAGAATTAAATTAAACATGTGGCAATATATTAACATGTGTCACCTGATAAGTAACAACATTGATGTTGTTATCTTACAGTACAGACGCCAATTTTTATAAGGGTACGTGTAAAGATCGCAGGAGCTCTGCTGTTAGTATGATAGCCAGGCTCCCGCTGTAACTACCAGTAGCGGGTAGTTTAACCCTTCACGTGCCGTGGTCAAATCATGACAACTGCATGTAAAAAATTATTCTTACTTCCAGCATCGAGGCTCCAGGCTCGAGCATTCCAGGCTCCTGTGATCCCCAGCTCTGGTTTCTATGGCAGCTGGGGGTTCTTGTGAAGTCTCCAGGCTTGCCATGGGTATCCTTTTATCCAACCGTGTTGTGCAGCCTGGCTGGATACATTGCTTGTCTGCATTATGTTATAACACCATGATTGCTGCATTTATTAATTTTTTATCTGCTTTTTAATTAGGGCAATGTGGTTAAAAAAAAAAAAAACCTATATAAAAGTTGGTATTACTGTCATTGTATTGACCCAAAGGATAAACCTGTAAAGTTATTTTTATTCTACGTCGAGTGGTGTAAAACGCATAAAATGCAATGCCTAGCAACAAATCACCACCCACAGCAATGTCCCACCTCGGCCGGCAGCAGGTGAGCGGCAGTGTGACTCAGACTAGACAACATTGCTGCGGTCAGGGCATTGTGACACAATAACCACGGCAGACGAGGATGAAGACGGCGGCAGAAGAGCGGAGCCAGATACAGGGACACCAGCAGCAGCGGAGTCCTATTTATTTTTATTTTTTTGCACGCCGTCTGGGCATTGTGGAGATAATTTTTTTGAAAATGAGATATCTCCTTTAGTGTGTATTCACACACAGTATTCTGCACATATTTGATGCGTAGGTTTTTAAAGTTGCAGAGCGCGATGTAAACTAAATGACGAAACACAAAAAAAAAAATTTAATATATCACTCAGTACCTACTCCTGACCATGTACATCCAATTTTTATGTGTCTAGCACCTTTATTTTTTTTATTACACATTTAATTTAGCTCACTAGTCAGAATTCCTCTCAAAGGGAGTTATTTGACTGGCTTTTTCAGTATGAAATACTGAAAATGTTCTAATGAAAGCAATTGCAAAACCTATTGGTTTTGCATGCTTTACAACATATGAAAAGTTTTGTATCTGACAGTGCCCATTTAAGGCCCCAAAGACAAAAGAAATCTTATTTAAAAGAAGATCTCCGGCGAAAAATAAAACTTATCCCCAATCCACAGGATCCACATTTAATCCACATTAAATTTTTTTCAACTTTTTTTTTTTTTACACACTTATGTCCCCATAGGGGACTATCTATAGCAATCATTTGATAGCTAATACTGTTCAGTGCTATGCATAGGACACAGCACTGCTCAGTATTATGGGTGATCTTCTGCCCTGGTCTGCTCAATCTCAGACCAGAGCAGGAGACGCCGGAAGACGGAGGGAGGCAGGTGAGGGGACCTCTGTCCACCATTACAGATGATCGGATCGCTGCAGCAGTGCTGTGGGCAATCCGATCATCTATTTTAACTTGAGCATTGCCGCAGATGCTGTGATCTGTACTGATCACGGCATCTGAGGGGTTAATGGCGGACATCCGCACAATGGCGGATTTTGGCCATTACCGGCGGGTCCCCGGCTGCTGATAGCCATGTATGAAACCTGCCATGTATGACGCGAGCACCGCTCCGATGCTCGCGGTCATACACAGGACATAACTGTACGTCCTGGTGCGCGAAGTACCACCAAACCAGGACGTACATTTACGTCCGTGGTCGTTAATGGGGTTAAACAAAAAAATAGAATACTTTTAATTCAAACTATGTAACACATCCTCTAAAATTACAAGGAATCAGTCTTCACTATCACAAAGGAGTGGAGTTGCACTTTAACTGATTATAAATGAAGGGTAACATAAGGTTTTACTGTTGAGTACTCACCAGTACTGTCTGTCAGTCCCTCTACAAAGATGCCACCTATGCGCGGGAGCATCCAATAGAATCTGCGGAATCGATCCTGACCCAGAGACATACACCGAAGCCTTTGTGAACAGCTAATAATTTTCTTTCTCAGAAACATCTGACGCTATAAGCCAAAGTAACAAATAAAAAAAAAAAACACTGAGAAAAACCATTTAAAAGTGCAGGTGGAAAACATTTTTTTTTTTTTTTAACACATATCCGGCAGAGAACACAGGGGTTAAATTCCTGCTGATCTACTCAATTTTCTGATGGGGAATGATTTAGTTAACCTGTTACATGTATAGCAGCTGGGCATTGGGAGAGTATGAACAGAGCTTGGGAATCTGTTCCAAACCTGTAGGATGCCGACTGCTATCTGCAGCTGATATCCGCCGGTAAAGACTAAAATCGGAAAAGCGGTCATTTAACTGTTCAATAGTGATTGCAACATTTAAAAAGTTCTGTGCTGAAATCCTAGGGATCTAGTGGACAGATCACCAGCCCCTCTATGTAATCGTGGGGTGTCAACTGGTCTCTGCTAGGCCTCAGTGCCTGCAACGTTTTTCAATAAACTTTATGGTAAAGTGAAGGATGCCAATGCAAAATTCAATTGGTTATGCAAAAAAAAATAAAAATAAAATAATAAAAAAAGCAATCAATGAATAAAATTTGTTATGACCCTTAAAAGGTGAGGGAAAAAAAAAAAAAGAAAAAGTAATGCTTTCCTTGTTATTAAAGAGTTAAAGAGGAGGGAGGCTCCTGGTTCAGCAACTTTTCATTTAGGAATAACATTTTTACCTTAGTAAGTTTTTCTATCTGTCTTTCTAATTCCAAAGTATTCACATTAGATGAAACTTCTTCCTGCAATATAAATAAAAAAAGTTAATTCTGAATGTTTATAAAGTAGAATGTTATGGTTTATGGCTAAATTCATTATGTCACTGCTTGTGAAAATGTATCTTCCTCCACAAGGTTTATTCCTTCGCTATTATTACCCTAGAAGAAAATATCTTTCAATCCAAGATGTGGAGAAGTGGGCATCTGATATCTGAAGGCAAAGCAGCATTCTCCTTCTTCAGAATGTTACATCATCATCTATACAAATTGTGTGGGTTTCTAAAAATCTTCTTAATGTTCAACATTGGTTTTACCTTTTCATCCTCCGTTGGTTTCAGTAAAGCAGATTCATTACCCACAGCATCTTCGTTTTCCTCATTATTCCGTGTGTTGCGTCTAGTCCGACAATCCTCTGCAATGTTGACTTGAAGTTCCTCTCGTCCAGTTTTTTTTCCTAATGCGAACTTTAACCTGTGGATTATGATAAAATTATAGTGGACCATAGTAAACTAGTTAATCTGTGTAGGCTAGATATAGCGAATGACAAAATAGATAATCAGTGTAAAGCAGAAGGAACCAGGCCTTAAACTACTATAAACTGGCAGAAGCTTTACTGGGGTTGTTTCATAGCAACAAGTTTACAAAAAACACAGTACAAAGGTATTTAAAGTATGATCATACGTTAAGTGATAATTGAAGAATAACAATACTTTTTACACTTTGCATTAGATACCATGAATTGTTAAAGGGGTTCTCCGGTGCTTAACCCCTTAAGGACTCAGCCCATTTTGGCCTTAAGGACTCAGACAATTTAATTTTTACGTTTTCATTTTTTCCTCCTCGCCTTCTAAAAATCATAACTCTTTTATATTTTCATCCACAGACTAGTATGAGGGCTTGTTTTTTGCGCGACCAGTTGTCCTTTGTAATGACATCACTCTTATCATAAAATGTATGGCGCAACCAAAAAACTATTTTTGTGGGGAAATTAAAAAGAAAAACACAATTTTGCTAATTTTGGAAGGTTTCGTTTTCACGCCGTACAATTTATGGTAAAAATGATGTGTGTTCTTTATTCTGAGGGTCAATACGATTAAAATGATACCCATTATTACATACTTTTATATTATTGTTGCGCTTAAAAAAAATCACAAACTTTTTAACCAAATTAGTACGTTTATAATCCCTTTATTTTGATGACCTATAACTTTTTTATTTTTCCGTATAAGCGGCGGTATGGGGGCTCATTTTTTGCGCCATGATCTGTACTTTTTTTTGATACCACATTTGCATATAAAAAACTTTTAATACATTTTTTATAATTTTTTTAAAATAAATTGTATTAAAAAAGTAGGAATTTGGGACTTTTTTTTTTTTCGTTCACGCCGTTAACCGTACGGGATCATTAACATTTTATTTTAATAGTTCGGACATTTACGCACGCGGCAATACCAAATATGTCTATAAAAAAAAACATTTTTACGCTTTTTGGGGGTAAAATAGGAAAAAACGGACGTTTTACTTTTTTATTGGGGGAGGGGATTTTTCACTTTTTTTTTACTTTTACTTTTACATTTTTTTTTACACTTGAATAGTCCCCATAGGGGACTATTCATAGCAATACCATGATTGCTAATACTGATCTGTTCTATGTATAGGACATAGAACAGATCAGTATTATCGGTCATCTCCTGCTCTGGTCTGCTCGATCACAGACCAGAGCAGGAGACGCCGGGAGCCGGACGGAGAAAGGAGAGGGGACCTCCGTGCGGCGTTATGAATGATCGGATCCCCGCAGCAGCGATGCGGGCGATCTGATCATTCATTCAAATCGCGCACTGCCGCAGATGCCGGGATCTGTATTGATCCCGGCACCTGAGGGGTTAATGGCGGACGCCCGCGAGATCGCGGGCGTCGGCCATTGCCGGCGGGTCCCTGGCTGCGATCAGCAGCCGGGATCAGCCGCGCATGACACGGGCATCGCTCCGATGCCCGCGGTTATGCTTAGGACGTAAATGTACATTTACGTCCTGCGTCCTTAAGGGGTTAAAGGGGTACTCCGGTGAAAACCTTTTTTCTTTTAAATCAACTGGTGGCAGAAAGTTAAACATATTTGTAAATGACTTCTATTAAAAAATCTTAATCCTTCCTGTACTTATTAGCTGCTGAATACTACAGAGGAAATTATTTTCTTTTTGGAATGCTCTCTGATGACATCACGAGCACAGTTCTCTCTGCTGACGTTATTATAATAATAATAACGTTTTATTTATTGTTTTCCCTAGTGGGATTTGAACCCAAGTCCCCGGCACTGCAAGGCAGCAGTGCTAACCACTGAGCCATCATGCTGCCCTCAGCATACATCTGCTATGCATGGTTGCTAAAATGGACAGAGATGTCAGCAGAGAGCACTGTGCTCGTGATGTCATCAGTGTTCCAAAAAGAAAGGAATTTCCTCTGTAGCATTCAGCAGCTAATAAGTACTGGAAGGATTAATATTTTTTAATAGAAGTAATTTACAAATATGTTTAACTTTCTGCCACCAGTTGATTTAAAAGAAAAAAGGTTTTCACCGGAGTACCCCTTTAAACATCTTACCCCCTATCCAAAAGATAGGGGATAAGATGCCTGATCGCGGGATTCCCGCCGCTGGGGACCCCCGGGATCATGCACGCGGCACCCCGTTTGTAATCAGTCCCCGGAGCGTGTTCGCTCCGGGTCTGATTACGGGCGACTACAGGATAGGGGATAAGATGTTTAAGCACCGGAGAACCCCTTTAAAGTTTTGTCTTGCATGTAAATAAACCTGTCAAAAGTTTGATCAGTTAGGGTCTGAGAAAGAGAGATGAGCTTAGCTGCATGCTTCTCTATGCTCATTTAAGAGATCAGTAGAAGTTGTAGCATCCAGACCAACTGATCCAAACTTTTACACAGTAAAACTTTAAATGCTTTAGACACTTTTGGACAGTTTTTTATTGTTGATTTCCTAAATATAAAATGAAGCCATTTTTATATAGTCTTCATTACACATTTCTTACCATTTAGCTACTACTCAGAGAAAGATAAGGCCATGTTTACATCGCGTAAAATATGCGAAATGTCCGCCAGATAATACTGGCGGACATTCCGCACATTATGTTGAATCGGTGGCATTAGGACCGCTTGGAAATGCACCGATTTCATAGACCAGTAGTTCTCAACCTTTTTTGCCTGAATACCCCTTGACAGCCTATTCCCAAAACATTGTACCCCCATATTAGAGACATTTTGTAATGATTATAGTATAATTCATATGCTTTACTTTCTTCTATAACAGGTCCCCTGTTCTTCTCCCTATCTCCCCACTCCCCCGATTTACAGGTGAAATCTTCTCTAACTGGAATGGTTTACTTTTCTTTTCTTCACTATTTGGCCTAGACCGCGATTAAGATTATTTCTCCCATACAAGACTTCTCCACAGAACCAGGTAAACAAACATTTTAGGCTTCTTTCTGCAGCACAATACCCACCTATTTACCAACTCCCCATGTTTTTTGTCACATACAGTAATAGTACCCACTTTACACCCTTATAAAGTTGTTAGGCCCCCCCCCCCCCCTCTGTGCCCGCAAATATAGCTGTAGGCCCCAATATATAGTTGTAGGCCACCATACTGTCCCGCTTTGTTGCTTCACTGCTCCTCTGATCTGGGGACCTATTTTTATGGCTCATAGCAGTAGGTCCCTGGTCTGCAGTGGAGCAACAAAGCTGATGGTAGTTACTGCCCACAGCAGCCCAGTGCCCACGCTTCTCCTTTGCTGTCCTCCTGCTCCGCTCCTCGGTGCAGTGACGTCAGCCTACCATTTCTTTTAAGTGTCCCAGACCAGTAACTAGTTGCTGTGGCTGCCATAACTGTTTTTTTTTTTTTTCAAGTACCCCTGCTAAGTACCCCTGGGGATATTTGTACCCCAGGCTGAGAACCACTGTCAGACTGTAATAGAAGAGAAATTAAGCTAACTTCATAAAGAAGAAAAAACTATGTAGAAAGTGTTTTTTTTCGTACCATAATAAGTACAAAGAGATCGAAATTGTTTAGTTTAAAGTGGTACTCTGGTGGAATTTTTTTTTTTTTTAATTATCTGGTGCCAGAAAGTTGAATAAATTTTTTAATTTTTTCTATAAAAAAAATCCTAATCCTTCCAGAAAAACAACCCCCAGAGAAAAGAAATCAGTCCCGAGACTGAACTCGCGTGTCCATAAGGCCTGCGGACGAGCCCCCAGGCGAGACACACTAGGCCCAGGAATTGAACTCCCGGCAGATCTCCCGTCCAAGGAGATGGACGAGGATGCCAAGGAAAGGGCTGTCCTCTATAGAGACCCAAGGCACCTGGGTCACATAGGGAAACAAGAAACCACAGGGGAAAAAAAAGGAAAGATGGACTTCTGCTCTGGAGAGGCCCGGTGCATGAGCGCAAAGACCTGAACAGGTGCAGACACAAAAACCACTGTCCCAGGGGCCCACCATGATCACCCAGAAGACGAGAGAGCCGTACTGGTGTAATGCTAATAACCTGAACGCCCTCCAACTCTGGAAGACATGGACCCCGAGGAAGAAGGAGCGACAAACACCCTGAAAAGCGGGGCCTCTCGGATACCGAAGAGACCAACAAATAAACTGGAGACGTAGAGTCACCAGGAAGACGAACCCCTGAAGAGTAAGGAAAACCGACGTCTGCGCAAACTCTCCGGGCGACAAACTTCCATGAAGAAGTGAAGGAGTTCAGAAAAACAGCAGGGATCGCAGAGGAGTCTTGGCAGGATCACTACACATGCCAAGACCTGAACCATCACCCAGGCCCAAGGAACCTGAAGAGCTGCCTAAAAAGAAGTCATGCCACAGCCTCTTAGGACAGAGACCAAACCAAGGAGACCAACCACTCCTAGACCCCAGTGGTGCAAGCGGACCAGAGCACACTAAAGAAACCTCCTGCCAGAATGGGAACGGAGGGAGAAACAAATGAGAACCCAACTGGAATTCTCAGGGTCTAGGCCCAGGAAGGATGACCCCAGAAGGCTTAGGTGCCAGTGCAGAACAACTGACACAGACAAAGGGAAGGAAGAACACACCCCTTCCAGGGAGATTGTACAAACTTTTCCAACAGAGGAGAGAGCCCCAAAAAACAGAGAGAGAGCCAGGCTATGATAGTGGACAGTAAGCCCACAAGCCAAGACAGGAAAAATGAGATTTTTTATGCTTACCGTAAAATCTCTTTCTCGAAGGATCCATTGGGGGACACAGACCATGGGTGTATGCTGCTGTCACTAGGAGGTTCGACACTATGGCAACAAAAGAAGTCGGCTCCTCCCAGCAGGGTACACCCGCCCACAGGCACCTGAGGTAATCAGTTTTAGTCCCACAGCAATAGGAGAAGACCGACAGGTCAAGAGAAAACCACAAACTGTCCGAGCAATCAGAAGAAAAGGCAACTGAACACCCCTTCGGGCAGATAACTGAAATAGGAACACCAGAAAAAAAAAGAGGGGGAGCCGTGTCCCCCAATGGATCCTTCGAGAAAGAGATTTTACGGTAAGCATAAAAAAAAAATCTCCTTTTCTCTATTGGCTCCATTGGGGGACACAGACCATGGGACGTACCAAAGCCGTTCCTTGGGTGGGTAAGGAATCAGACAGGTGGTCGGTTGGACCACCGCTGTCTGCAACATCTTACAGCCCAGAGTAGCATAAACCGATGCGATGGCATGAATCCAGTAGCACCTTGAGAAAGTGTACAAAGACGACCACGCGGATGCCTTACAGAACTGCAAGGCCGAAGCCATGTAGCGGAGGGCCCAGGATGCCCCGAAAAACAGGTGGAATGAGCCAAACCCCTGAAGGGTGGGATCTTCCCCTTGCAGCGGTAAGCTTCCAAAAAGAGCAGACCGGATCCACCGAAAAATGGTGGTCGTAGGAGCAGGTTGTCCTATACAACAACCTTCCGGAAAAACAAAAAAAGGGGGTCACACTGCCGAAAGGAAAGAGTGATAGAGATAAGTCCGAACAGCCCTCACCACAACCAGGTTGTGGAACAAACGCTTCCAGGAATGAGAAGGCGCCGGACAAGAGGACGGTTGGACGATGTTCTCATTGAGATGAAAAAGTCAAAAAACCATCTCAGGTAAGAAGGACGGACCTGGACGGAAAACAACTTGTCCTGGTATACCACCAGGAAGGGAGAACGGCAGGAGAGAGCTACCAGCTCTGACACCCTCCTAACAGAGGTAAGAGCAATAAGGAACGCCACCTTACGGGGAAGGAGGAGAAAAGAAATGTCCCTGAGAGGGTCAAAAGGGGCATTCTGCAGAGCACCTAAGACCAAGTGTAAGTCCCAAGGGAAAAAGGGGACTGATAAGGAGGGGCAGCTTGTGCCACTCCCTGAACTAGGTTCGGACATGATAATTGAACGCCAAAGAACGTTGAAAAAGAATGGAAACGGCCAAAGCCAACCACGACCGGAGAAAAAGGCTGAGTTTCACACCAACAGAAATAAGACCGCCAGGTATGGTGGTAAACCTTTGCAGAGGAAGGCTTGTGAGCCCTCAGCATGGTGTGAACCACTTGGGAAGAGAAACCGCGGGTCCTCATAACCGCTGTGTCATACGCCACGCCGTCAAAAGCAGAGACGGCGAATAGGGGTGGCACAGGAGACCTGATATAGGAGGTCTGGACGATAGGGAAGGTGCAGAGGTAAGTAGTACAGGAGCCTGACCACGACGATGTACCACGCCCGCCGGGGCCAGTCTGGGCCACGAGAATGGCGGGAACGCCCTCTGCTGTGAGGAAACAGATAAGGTAGGGCAAAGCCCGACCAATAAACAGATAAGGTAGGGCAAAGCCCGACCAAGAAAGAGGAACGCTTGTTTGTGGCGGCACGTGCAGAGGTCCACGCCTGGAGCGCCCCAGAGGTTGCAGATCACTGCAAACACCTCCGGATGTAGGGACCACTCGCCTTGGAAGGCTGAGGACCGGCTGAGAAAGACCACATCCCAGAAACACCCGGAATGAAAGGCGCTGAGATGGCCGGAAACCTGAGTTCCGCCCAAAAGGGAATTTCCCAAGAAGAAAGCAAAGAAAGGATTGCCCTAGGCCCCAACATGTTGAAGGGGAAAAGGTCGTCCAAGTAAGGAATCACGGAAACAACTGTTGTCTGTAAAAGGGGCTATCACAGGCGCCGGGACTTTGTTAAAGGTCCGCGGAGAAGTGACCAGACCGAAATGGAAAGCCACAATAGAAAATGACCGTCCGGAACTGCAAAGCGGAGGTACCGCTGTTGACCGGAACAATGAGATGTGGAGGCAGGCATCCTTGATGTCCACCGATGAACAAAAATTCCCCATGAACCAGGGACGCCAGCACCGAACGGAGAAACTCCATCCGGGATGAGAAGCAGAAGATGCTGGCTGAGATACTCGAGAACCAAGATTGGGTGAATAGAAACGCCTTTCTTGGGGACCACAAAGAGGTTGGAATAAACCTCGAAAACGTTTCCCTGAAGGAACCGGGACAATGAAGGAAGAGTAAGAGGCGAACAACCACCCGAGAAAGGTCGGCGGGTGGGGGCGACCCATCAGATCGAGGAAGGCCTACGGGTGCCCGATGTGGCCGCAAAACGGCCTGAACAGATAGCCAACCTCCGGGAGGGACAGGTCCGGAAGGAGGAAGCCCTCTTCCCGTGAAGGTGCCCGGCTGGACCCCTTGTTGGTACAATGTGTGGCACCAAAGGTCCGCAGAACCCGAAGGAGGACTTACGACGGAAAGCGGTTCTGTGAGCCGTATCCAGAGGTAATAAAGAACTCTTTTCCACCCGACGCCTCACTTCCTGAAGGCGGCGTCCACATTCCAGGCTTTAAGCCACATGGAGGGACAGTGGCTACCAGGTAGCTTGTGGCAAAGGCAGCACAGTGGCTGCGCATGGAACAGAAAATCTCCAGCTGCGGAGCATCGGGCTAGATTAAATAAATCCTCCACAGGGATCTTGAAGACTACCCTGGCGGAGTTGGGAGACCACACTGAAAGGGCCCTTGACCCCCAGGCAGAAGCAAAAGCAGGAAGATCCTGCTGTCTCAAGGCAAAGTTTGCCAAAGTCTCCACCTACATATCGGCTGGATCTTGAATGCAGCCGCATCAGCCAAAGGCCCGGTAGGCGTCTTAGAAGCGGGAGACCGGCAAATCCACAGTTGGAGAGTAGGTCCACCGAGCATAGAGGTCCTTGGTGAAGGGATACCGTGCTTGAACCTTCTAAGTTTCCTGAAACTTCTTGTCAGGGTGCCTCCAGGCAGATACCAGCAGGGTGTAAAATTAAGCGTGAGAACTGAAGGTCTTGGGTGTCGGTCGGGCATGAAGAAAAGGAGACTTCTGGAGCCACGTCCGAAGTTCCTAGGTCCTTTAGATGGAAGGTGTATCTTATGGCTGAAACCAATGAGTACACCACATCAGGCATCCGTGCGTTCCTTTAAGTTGGAGGCCGAATCAGAAACCTCATCCGCAAGTTCTCGAGGTGAATGGGAACGAGGTGAGGCAGCCCTGGAAGAGGTCGGGCACGACGAGAGGAAACTTCTGGACCATGTCCGAAGTTCCTGGGTCCTTAGCTGGAAGGTGTCTCCTATGGCCGAAACCAATGAGTACACCACATAAGGCACATACGTGAGGTCCTCTGAGTGGGAGGCCGAATCAGAAACCTCATCCACAAGTTTTCCAGGAGAATGGGAACGAGGTGAGGCAACCCTGGAGGTTGGGCACGATTAAAGGAAACTTCTGGAGCCACGTCCGAAGTTCCTGGGTCCTCTAGATGGAAGGTGTCTCTTGTGGCCGAGACCAATGAGTGCTACATGTCCGACATATCCGCGTGGTCCTCCGAATCAGAGGCTGAATCGGAAACGGCAATCCACAAGTTCTCCAGGTGAATGGGAACGTGTGAGGTGGCCCTGGAAGAGGGGGAGACTGGCCAGGTACGCAGGTCTGGAGAGCCAAAGTGGCGACCATGGAAGCGTCCTCTAGGGGAGCGACGCTTGCTACAGGGCGGAGTAACGGAGCAATGCCTGTGAGGGGAGCGCCCGTGCCTGCCAGAAGACTCGGAGGATGAGTCAGATGAAAAACACCCCCATGACGCTGCAAGAGCATCAGTATAGGAGGAGAGTCGGACCCTCCGCAGGGCCGTGAGGGCCTCTCCAATGCAGTCTCCTCATAACAGGAGACCTGAGCCAAGTCGGATATAGACTGGGGGAGGGAGAGAACCCAGGCTGGAGGGGCGGCCGAACCCACCGGGTCTGGTAGACAACCGGGGTAGAATAGCAGGGGGGTCTGGGGGAGCAGTGGAGCAGGCAAAACTGTGGTTCAGCAGAAACAGACATTTTTGAGATAAAGCTTTTACAGATGTAATGAGTGGCTAACACTCCAGTTAACTGTTTTGAGGGAGCAAATGGGTTCAGCAGAACCAGACATTTTGGAATTACAGCTTTACAGACAAAATGATGAACTAATGCTCCAGTTGTCTGTGCAGCCCAAGTCTGTGACCCCAGGCAGCTGCTGTGAGGAGAACTCCGTTCTAGTGTAGACAAAGAAGGGAGAGATGCCAGCCAATAGCATATGAGGGGCAGGCCAGGAGCAGGGGCACTGCTGATTGGCCCGCATAGTATAAACGCCACAGCTATCAGCCGCTTAAAGAAACATACACACCACTCACACACATCGTTCAGGAAAGTGAAAAGTATAGTGCCCTCTGAATAAAGCTGTGCCCCAGTCCAAAAATGCTCCTGCTCACCCCAGTTTTTTTTTTATAAATATAGAAAAAAAAACCTGTCCAGGCCAGCCCCTCAGAAAAAGTGGGGAAAAAGTGAGGGTCTCCAGAGGTTGCAAGGCTGTACCTAGGAGAAAGGGAATATACTCACCTCAGTCAGAAGAACTTACCTCATGAAGTCTTCCTATGAAGTCTTCAGTCAGCTTTCTGTCGCCTGCATCATGCCGAGCTACCATGTGCGAGCGAGGCGAGCAGGGAAATAGGGGGACCCGGAACCATGAGGTACAACCCCAGGCACGGACCGTTGGCGAGAGGGGGTTAACAGTGCATATATGCAATGTCTGTGCCTCCTCAATCGCAATGGGGAGACAGTGAGCCGCAGTTCCTGAATCCCCACCTGAAAACATGAAAGAAAAAGGAATAAAACACTAACACATCCCTAACTAGGAAAATAATAAAACATAAGCCCTCCTTAGACACTAAGCTAAAACTGATTACCTCAGGTGCCTGTGGGCGGGTATATCCTGCTGGGAGGAGCAGACTTCTCTTGTTGCCATAGTGTCGAACCTCCTAGTGACAGCAGCATACACCCATGGTCTGTGTCCCCCAATGGAGCCGATAGAGAAAAAGCTCTGTTGAATGCTAGCAGCAAAAAAACAAGGGCCCCGCCAGATACTCCACCTATACAGTGGTAACACCGAGACGACAACATATTGGCGGCTGAAAAAGAAAAAAAATCTACAAAATAGTCCCTCCAGAGGAGGGAAAACAAGGGTGGTCGAGAGGAAAACTCAAGTACAGACCCATGCCAAGCACCCAGATCCCCATACCCCCTGTGGAAGGGGAATGGCAAAGTGCACCAGGCGCAGGGAAATGCTGCCTCACAGCCACCGAACAAGTACTGGGAGGACGGAGCCCCCAGGCCCCAACGGCAACCCAACTCTGTCTGGAGGAGCCACCTTGTGTTCCAAGAGGGATCGGAATCCTGTACACTGGAGCTGGGCAAAACCTACAAGACGTGTTGAGAACCATTCCAGACAGTGACGAGTAGGTGCCTGAGCTACCCCAGATCGAAACCCTGGGAAACACCCCTGGAGAAATAGGGAGGAGCTGAACTGACTGTCACCCCAGCAGGCCACATGTCAGAACAGAAGTGCTCAACCGTCGTAGAACTGCGGAAACAAAATCACCGGAAGCCCCGAGGCACACCCCACCGAACAAAAAGGAAAGTGGGGGCTCCACACCTACAAGGTGGTCCTAACTAGGGATCGACCGATTATCGGTATGGCCGATATTATCGTCCGATCATCACGATTTTGGGCATTATCGGTATCGGCAAATATCTTGCCGATAAGCCGATAATGCCCCGCCCCCCGCACCGCCCCCGCCACCCCCTCGACCCGCCACACCGCACCTCCGACCCACCGCGTCGCACCCCCCACCGTGATGCTGGGCGGTATACCGGTATGGATTTTTGCCCATACCGCTATACCGGTCAGGCCCCTCCCCCACCCTCCGAGTGAATAAAAAAATTAAACTTACCCGTAATGGGGGTGGTCCAGGCCATCCTTCCTTCATGTAGTGTCCGGGGGCGTTCCGGGTGGAGGGTGGTCCGGTCCGGGCTGTCCTTCTCGCACGGTCTTCTTCTCCACTCCGGGCAGGCTCCGGCCTAGTACGCTGCATAGACGCCGCTACGCCGTGACGTCAGGTGCGTCGCTGCGCACGGGCGTCACTGCGCAGCGACGTCTATGCAGCGTACTAGGCCGGAGCCTGCCCGGAGTGGAGAAGAGGCCCGCCGGAGAAGAAGGACAGCCCGGACCGGTGCACCCTCCACCCGGAACGCCCCCAGACACTACAGGAACGATGGATGGATGGCCCGGAGCACCCTGGCAGGTAGGGGAGAGAAGCAGGTGGTGGCGGCGGCGGCCTATGGCCCCGCAAAAGCCACTGCAGATCTTTAAATCAATGATCTGCAGCGGTGTCGCAGGGGGTTAAATAGCCGATAACTTATACCGGAATATCGGTATAAGTTATCGGCTATCGGCCCTAACCTGCACCGATTATCGGTATCGGCCCTAAAAAACCGATATCGGTCGATCCCTAGTCCTAACATATGTAGGAACCCAGACATGGGCACCCTGCAATAGCAGTGGGGTACCAAGACTGCAGACATGAAAGAAACCACAGACATCCAAGGGACCAGCAGGAAGGGAGGTATGCCTCTAGCAGATCAATAGTGCAACCTAAGAAAGGAGAACAGAGTGATGCTGCTGTTGCTGAGAAAGACCCTGTGACCTGCAGAAAAAAAGCCCACACCCCATCTCCTAGGGTGCCAGACACCAAGGCTACAGACACAGACTCAGGAGATGAAGAATGAATGTGGAGCTGGAAAATACAGACACACTGACTGACAGGAAGAAAAGGTCCCAAGAACCCACAGGTACACACTCTGCGGAACAACACCTGGAAGAGAGACACCGGACTGCAGCTGTGGCAGCAGCAGAAATGGGAGAGATAACCAGGTGGATTAGAACACCATGCAGACAGCCTGGCTATGCGGCAAGGGGACCGAGGCCACGCCGGGTCCCGCATACGGAAACACACAGTGGAATGAGATACTAGCCTGCAGACAGAGAAGCAGGCATGCAGAGAGGGATGTGGCCAAATAGGTAACCCTTTAAACCAGTATGTGGTGCATTGTATAAGGCCCATGGGGTGACTCACTCGAAAACTACATCATGGCAGTGGGTAACCTGAACTACAGTTCACGGGGTGAAAGTGTATGGTAGGTAACCCGAAGTAGTAGTAGGCCATGCGGAAAACAGTCAGGCTGGCAGGTAAAGGATTCCTGAGCACCCAGGGGCACTCCCATTCAACCTCCCACAGAAAGCGGGGTACTACAGTGTGGCCCATCCAATGGGCGACCTGGTGGTGTTGAAAACCCAACAGACGAAGTATTGTCCGACTGGTAGTAATCCCGTATACCTGTAGGAACCTTAGTGCAAGTCCCTCACCCAGCCGTGGGGTACAGGAAACCTGGCTATGCCCACGGCAGCCCAGAGGTCAAAGACCGATGGGGGGCGGAAACAGTGTAGACAACAATCTGGCTGAACAATAACACCCCCAGGCGTTTGGTGAAAAGGGAACAGTCAGACGGGCGATAACTGTGCCCCTTAGGCATAGGTGGGAGGGCGGGGAGGCCGAGAAACCCCACCCCCTGGGAGATAGAGGGAGGCAGAGGAGCCGTGGAATTCATCCCCGACATCCTGCATAGTGTCCGTGGGACACGCTGGGTCAGTTCTACGTATACCGCGCACAACAGTGGGGTACCGAAACTCCAGCTGCCGATACAACAGCAGTGAGATGTGTGACAGGCGGTGTAGTAAACCACGCAGACCGCAGTTTGGCTTACTGGGATGGAGCCATAATGGACAGCGAGTCATTCCATTGGAAACCTCACACAGCAGTGAGGTACCAGAAGTCCAGTCACAGAAACACCAGCCAATGATGTGTGACAGGTGGCATAGGAAACCATGCAGGCCATTTTCTGGCTTACTGGTATGAGTCCAGGATATATATGGAAAGAAAAAACAGAGATGGCGCCTTGATGGTGCCTTTACCTTTGCTAAAAAAAGAGTGTTAGATAGGCAGAGGTATTAAGAAATGAAATGCCTGCTCACCTTTTCAAGTTGTGCTAGCGAGCAGGCACAACTCTGGACAGCACTTTGGGGGGAGTGCGGTGGGAATCCCGATGCCGCTGGAGGTCTCCTCTGCTACTGGATCTTCTCCGCTGGCCGTGGATGTTCTGCAGGAGCAGGTTACTGCTGGTACCGTTAGCTGGAAAAGCGGTGCTGCAGGTAGCGGTGCTGCGGGCAGAGGTATCCAGATGCGGGGCAGATGTCGGGAGATCCCTGCGCCCCTCAGCCCTTAGGATTAGCCGAGCTTGGATGGTGGTAGGGGTCACACGTCTCTCTGCACGTGTAGTGTGCAGGGGTCGGTGGAGGACCACTTTAATTGACCAGGAGCAGCTGGATGTTGGAACCGCTGGAGAGCGGTAAAATACAATGGAAGGAGTGCGGGATGTCTCTGGCAGGAGGCTTCCCCAAAAATGCCAACTGGGATGGAGCGCTTCACTGGTACTGGTGAAATAGAACTGCAGACTGCAGTATTAAAATCCAATAGGTATTTATTAGCTATGATAAAGGTAACAGAAAACAAAAAACAGGGGGGGGGGGGGATAGCAATCTTGTACGGCTACGCGTTTCGAAAGGGATCCCTTTCTTCCTCAGGTCTCAAAATGCGTAGTCCGTACAAGATTGCTATTTTAATATTGCAGTCTGCAGTTCTATTTCACCAGTACCAGTGAAGCGCTCTAGCCCTGTCGGCATTTTTGGGGAAGCCTCCTGCCAGAGACACCCCGCACTCCTTCCATGGTATGAGTCCAGAGAAGACAACTAGTAATTTTGTCGGCAACCCGCCCAGTAGTGAGGTACCAGAGCTCCAGCCGCAGATAAATCAGCCGTTTGATGTATGACAGGCGGCGTAGGCAACCAAGCAGACCCCTGTCTGGCTTATTGGTATGGGCCCATAGTAGACAACGAGACATAGGGTCTCAAGGACACACTGGGTCAGATCTTCGTATACCACACCCAGTAGTGGAGTATTGGAACGCCAGCCACAGACACATCAGCCGTGTGACAGACGGCAGAGGAGACCATGCAGACCACTGTCTGGCTTACTGGTATGGGTCCATAGTAAACAACGGGACACTCCGTCGAACACCTCACAAAGTAGTGAGGTACCGGAGTGCCAGCCGTGAGATGAGTGACAGGCGAAACCCGTTTGGCATCAGGTCCACTAAATGCGGTAGCCTGTGGAGAAGGGAATCAGAGTATGACATGCCATGAACACCCCACAATGGGTGGCCGGCAGACATGACAGAAGAGGAACCTCAAAAGAGACCTGAGTGTCTGCCAGGAATGCAAAGAGCTTGAACAAGGTATGGCCCTCAGTGGTAGCAGAGAACAGATTGCCTGAATATATCCCTGTTAGTTTCCAGGGGGCCGTGAATCCCGGGAACAAACCGCCACGGCGGTTCGCATGTGCTCCAGGACAGAGAGCAACAATGCCGAACTAGGGACACCAGAGGGATACCCTAAGCTGCTCATGTATTCAATGTATAGCAGGTCACCCTCTAGGGTGAGTGAAAAAAAATTAATAAAGCGGTATGTCAGCTCAGCCGATAATACAGACCATAGGAAAGGGCCCTGCACTGCAATAGAAGTTAGAGTGCAATACAAGAATTGGCCACAAGAGGGCGCCAAACTACACCAAATGGACAATGACTTTTTTTATTTATTTTTTATTTACTTCCTCTTCCTTCCTCAACAGGGAAGAAGCGAGGGAAGCAAGCCCTGTGCTGGGACTTTCCGCAAGGCCCCCAAGGGAGAAGGACAGGATGCCCACGCCACAGGGGCAGTAAGAGAATAAGTCATAGCCGGGCAGTCCCAGGAGCGGCGGCAAGCCAGAGCAGCAAGCTTAGAAGCGCCTGCTAAGCTGCCGCATAGCTCCGAGGTAGGGAGGGGGGCGGAGTTTAACTCCGCTGAGTAAGGTGCATACCTCACTGAACCTTCCCCCAGCAACATGCGAGCCGGAGAGGAGGAGCTGCCTGACCTCGCGCGAATAATTAGGGTGACGAAGGGCAGCGCTACATGCCACCATGTGCATTTCTCCCCCCCAACTCCCACCAGCTGACCAACCTGGAGCGCACCCCCGCCGGGTACTCCCCTAGAGAAATCTTCAGCCAGCTTTTTAGTCACCTGCATCACGTCATGCCGCGACAGACAGGACGAGCAGGGGAATATGGGGACCCGGACCCTAGGTACAACCCCAGGCTCTGGCCATTGGCGGGAAGGGGTTAATGGTGCATACTTTTATGACCCATGCCCCTAAGCCACATATGGGGGAACAGGTAGTGTCATGCTCCTGAACCCCCACCTGAAAAAAAGGAAACAAAAGGGAGTAAAGAATCTAACTAAACAGCCCTTACTAGAAAATAAAAAAAAGACATCTGGGGAGCTCCCAGACCTGTGACTGCCTCCTAGCTAAAACTGATTACATCACTGCAGGTGGGCGGGTATATCCTGCCAGGGAGGAGACAACTTTTTTCCTAGTGTTTGCGCCTCATAGTGGCAAGAGCATATACCCATCAGTAAGGTGTCCCCCCAATGAAGAGCGACCGAGAAAGAAAAGAACTTTCTCTGTAGTATACTGGAAGGATTAATATTTTTGAAAAAGTAATTTACAAATTTGTTTAACTTTCTGACACCAGCTGATTTAAAAAAGTTGATTTTTTAAGCTTACCGTAAAATCTCTCTCTCTCGGAGGATCCATTGGGGGACACAGAGACCATGGGTATATCTTGCTGCCATTAGGAGGCTGACACTAGGCAACAAAAAAAGTCTGCCCCTCCTGGCAGGATAAACCCCGCCTACTAACCCTGAGCTAATCAGTTTAGTCCCAAAGCAGTAGGAGAGGACCGACAGAGAAAGAAACCAGCAATTGTCCAAGGGAACCAGACAAAAAACAACCGAAAACAACCCACGGACAGAAACCTGATTCATAGGAACAAATACAAATGTGTGGGTGCCGTGTCCCCCAATGTATCCTCCATGAAAGAGATTTTACGGTAAGACTTCTCGGTAGGCTCCATTGGGAGACACAGAGACCATGGGACATACCAAAGCAGTCCCCGGGGTGGGAAAAACACCCAAGTCAGAATCAGGCAGAAGACTGGGCCACTGCTACCTGCAACCCAAACCGGCGTCCGCAGTCACAGAAGTGTGCACCTGGTAGAATTTAGTGAAAGTGTGCAAGGACAACCAGGTGGCTGCCTTACAGACTTGTAAGGCTGAAGCCCTACTGCATAGCGCCCAAGAAGCCCCAATAGAATGCGTGGAATGTGACCCAAACCTTCACATCACGATTCCAAGATGGCAGAACAGATCCACCGAGAAATGATCGCCTTGGAACGCCTAGGAAAACCCTTGCGACGACCCTCCGGAATAAGAAAGGAGGAGTCACTCTGCCGGAAGGAGGAGGTGACAGAAAGATAGATCCGGACAGCTCAAATAACATCCAGGCAATGGAGGGAATGCTCCTTAGAATTGGATGGGGAATTCTAGCAAGCTCATCATTAAAGGGGTATTCCAGGAAAAAACTTTTCTTTATATATCAACTGGCTCCAGAAGGTTAAACAGATTTGTAAATTACTTCTATTAAAAAATCTCAATCCTTTCAGTACTTATGAGCTTCTGAAGTTAAGGTTGTTCGTTTCTGTCTAAGTGCTCTCTGATGACACACGTCTTGGGAAACACCCAGTTTAGAAGAGGTTTGCTATGGGGATTTGCTTCTAAACTGGGCGTTTCCCGAGACACGTGTCATCAGAGAGCACTTAGACATAAAAGAATAACCTTAACTTCAGAAGCTCAAAAGTACTGAAAGGATTAAGATTTTTTTAATAGAAGTAATTTACAAATCTGTTTAACTTTCTGGAGCCAGTTGATATATATAAGAAAAAGTTTTTTCCTGGATAACCCCTTTAAGAACTTTATATAGTCAGAAACCGATATTTGCCTTGTTCTTCAAGTATTTTTCTTGTAGAAACGAAGAATATTTTTACACCATGAACAATAAATGTTCTGGTCAATCAGATCAGTTTGAGTGGTTAATATTCTTTCGCCTATATCCCGGTTTACAAAGTTTCCTGGATGTAAAGTAGTATACATCAGCAAAAAAATAAACAAACAACCATAACATTGGTGGAGGGGTTTACCTGCGAATTTTGCCCTCGATTATCCACTTGTTCTTTCTGTAATTAGACATGTTCTCCAGGGTTTTATCAATTTCACTGCAGAAACAAACAAATATGTTATATTTAGAGGAAGTTTTATACATTTTTTTATAATAAAACTGATATTTTATCATATGTCCTGAATAAGTTATGTAAAGAGGACCAGTGGTCAGTGCAACAAAATTTTTTAATCATTTCATAGCTTTGCGTGCCTTGAGCCAACATTGTTCCTTTTACTTCTATGCTATCCCCCTGTTCCCAAGATATAGGCTGCAAAATGGGGTGTGAATGCCAAGTTGCAAAGTTGTGGGGGTTTGAATCAAGTTCAGGGGGTGCGATTATGAAGTTTTTAATCACACCCCGTAAACCAAGTATTCTGACTATCCAGAGAAAAGATAGTCAACCAATTAGTTATAAGGGTTTTTCCCATTTAGATAAATTGGTCTAAACAGAAACATCATTTTAAATATAACTAATATCGAATATACCAAAGTCTGAAAATTTACTGTTTGAGAGATATATACTTTCTAATCCCCCCCCCCCCCCCCCCCCCCCAAGTATCCGGCCTTGAACTTATGTCAGGCATTGAAGCTGGTCATAAATGCTCAGTTCAACTGCGATCTCCTGGTCTATCCCAGAAGTACTGGTACTTAAAGGTGTACTCCATGAAAGTATATTATATATATATTTAAAAGCTACAAAGCCACTACACTACCTGGATATGTTCCGGTAAACCATGTCTGATATGCATGGCTTCTATGGCCCCTGTTGTCTTCTCTGGCTGCTTAATATTCTTTGCTATCCTTTCTTCCCCTTGCCTACATCTCCCAAAGATCATTGCAGCCCTGCTCCTCCAGGCAGCTCACTCTCTGAAAGCAGCCCTCACCCTCCTGCTATGAGCAGCAGAGAGAGATTCCGTGCCTAATTGGCTGAGGCTGCACATACCCAGTTCCCAGTTCTCAGCACTTTTAAGTGCAAGGCAGAAACCACATGGTCTGTGTCTCTCAGGAGGGTGGAGGCTGCTTTCAGAAAAGGGGTTTTAAAAGAGACAAAGTGGATGGCTGGATGATGTCATTCCCTCACTTCATGCATGTAAGTGCCAATTGAAGGGGAAAAAGCTCTATATAGCTCATGAATTACATTTAGACAATTAAATATGTTCATGAGGGGGAAAGTATGCCCTATGGGTTTAGTTCCCCCAAGTACTCCTTGAAACCTCATTGTGTATGCAAGCAAGGGAGATTGTGGGGAAGTATCTGCACGGTTGCATGGAAACAGTATGGCCACCATTCAGAAAAAGAAAAATGAATTAGGGCACTCAAAATGTATAAAACTATTTTAAAAAAAAGTACATTTTTTGAGAGGAAAAAGGTGTATAATACTAGACATTTATTTTTAGTAATAAAAACTGTAGAATACTACAAAAAGATGTTACCTGATAATGAGAGTGCTGGCATTGAGTTCATTAATAAGAAATGCGAGCACAGCAGCTTTGGTGTGGGGTGGATGTGCTTGAAATGGATGAGTGCGGAGGCTTTCACAGAGATCTATGTCACCACCATATGCCTCTAGGAAGATACGGAGGATTTCAGACACATTTTCCCTGGTTAAACTAGTTTCAGAAACTTTTTCTCCTAGGATTTTCAGAGACTGTAGATAAATGTAAAGACAAACACTAAATCTGTTAGGCATTTCTTCTATGAAAACCATATAAAATGGTTAAAATGAAACACTGATTTCTAAAGCCATCTGGTTACCTGGCAGTAAGATGGAAGCCCAGGGTCAAACAACGCAACCCTTAGGAGTTTCACCAGCAAGTCTTGTACCTCCCCTAGACTGTCACCTATATTGAAGAGCCCCTCTTGTAGAGTGAGGAGACTGGGTATATCCTTGGTTTCATCCAACCCAAACACTTTCCCATAGGTCTGTAGAAACTCCACAGTTGTTAAGCAATGAGAGAAGGCACTACTGGGCAACACTACTCCTGGAACATGTGGAATGTCTGGTAATGGCTGAAAGAAAAAAACAATTAAAGTAAAATTAAATGTTTCACCCCAGCTCCTAAAAAGCTAAAGGATCGCTAACTAAACCTCAAGATAACATTAAGACCAAATCTAATTATGTCTTATGTCGAAGACATGAATAATGGGTGATAGCATGTTGCTATAGACCTGCTGCCTGACAACTGCATGAAAAAACAAAAACACCAGAGTACTTTCACACATACAGTATCCAGCGCATATTTGATGCGCAGGATTTTATGCTGCAGATTTTAATGTAAACTAACGGACTGAACACATTCAAATCCTGTGCATCAAATCCTGCAAATACGTGCAGAATACTGTACGTGTAAATAGATCTTGAGTGTGGAGAAGTATCATGGAGAAAAATGTATCCCCTATCTAAAGGGGACCCCAGCTATCCCCCCAGAGCAGCGAGTCTCGGGCCCCGCATATATCACTATGGGAGTGCTGGAGATAACCGAACGGCTCTGCCATAGAGATATGAATAGAGCCTGGCAGTCCCTGCTGCAGTTGCCCGGGGAGACTCAGGGCCCTGTACAGGAGATAGCGGGGGTCTCAGAACTCCGATCCCCCGTGATATAAAACTTATGTTGGCACCTCTGAAATTTTTCCAGAAAATGAAGTATTTCTCACAGAAAAGGATTGCAGCAACACATGTTTTGCTATACACATGTTTATTCCCTTTGTGTTTACTGGAACTAAACCAAAAAAAAGGGAGGAAAAAAAGCTAATTGGACATAATGTCATACCAAACTCCAAAAATGGATTGGACAAAATTATTGGCACCCTTAACTTAATATTTGGTTGCACACCCTTTGGGAAAAATAACTGAAATCAGTCGCTTCCTATAGCCATTAATAAGCTTCTTACACCTCTCAGACGGACCATTCTTCCTTTGCAAACTGCTCCATGTCTCTTATTGGAAGGCGCCTTTTCCCAACAGCAATTTTAAGATCTCTCCACAGGTGTTCAATGGGATTTAGATCTGGACTCCTTGCTGGCCACATCAGAACTCTCCAGCGCTTTGTTGCCATCCTTTTCTGGGTGCTTTTTGACTTACGTTTGGGGTCATTGTCCTGCTAAAAGACCCAAGATCTCGGACGCAAACCCAGCTTTCTAACACTAAGCTGTACAGTGAGATACAAAATCCTTTGGTAATCCTCAGATTTCATGATGCCTTGCACACATTCAAGGCACCCAGTGCCAGAGGCAGCAAAACAACCCCAAAACATCATTGAACCTCCACCATATTTCACTGTAGGTACTGTGTTCTTTTCTTTGTAGGCCTCATTCCATTTTCGGTAAACAGTAGAATGATGGGCTTTACCAAAAAGCTCTATCTTGGTCTCATCTGTCCACAAAACGTTTTCCCAGAAGGATTTTGGCTTACTAAAGTTCATTTTAGTAAAATGTACTCTTGCTTTTTTATATGTCTGTATCAGCAGTGGGGTCCTCCTGGGTCTCCTGCCATAGTGTCTCATTGCATTGAAATGTTGACGGATAGTTCGCTCTGACACTGATTCTCCCTGAGCCTGCAGGACAGCTTGAATATCTTTGGAACTTGTTTGGGGCTGCTTATCCACCAGACTATCCTGCGTTGAAACCTTTCATCAATTTCTCTCTTCCGTCCATGCCCAGGGAGATTAGCTACAGTGCCATGGGTTGCAAATTTCTTGATAATGTTGCGCACTGTGGACAAAGGCAAATCTAGATCTCTGGAGATGGACTTGTAACCTTGAGATTGTTGATATTTTTCCATAATTTTGGTTCTCAAGTCCTCAGACAGTTCTCTCCTCTTTCTGTTGTCCATGCTTAGTGTGGCACACAGACACACAATGCAAAGACTTCGTGAACTTCTCTCCTTTTTGTCTGCTTTCAGGTGTGATTTTTATATTGCCCACACCTGTTACTTGCACCAGGTGAGTTTAAAGGAGAAAACACATGCTTGAAACAATCTTATTTTTCCACAATTTCAAAAAGGTGCCAATAATTTTGTCCAACCCATATTTGGAGTTTGGTGTGACATTATGTCCAATTTCTTTTTTTCCTCCTTTTTTGGTTTAGTTCCAATACACACAAAGGGAATAAACATGTGTATAGCAAAATGTGTTACTGCAATCCTTTTCTGTGAGAAATACTTTCAGGGGTGCCAACATTTACGGTTATGACTGTATATTTTTTAATGGTATCAATACTGTAAAACAGCTAAACTATAACAGGAAGGTCACACACCTGATGATCAGGCAAACACATATCTTCAGTAGGCTTCTTCAACTCCTCCAACATAAACTGCTGGCGCTTGCGTTCTTCAAGGCGCCGTTGTTGTGCAAGCTGCTTCCTGTCTGGCTTTGGAACAGGGGGGGTTGTTACTTTTTGCTTCAGTTTTCTTCTTGCTTTCTTTTTTGCCTCCATCTGCTCAGCCTCCTTTATCTTTTGCTCTTTTTCTTCTTTTTCCCTCTCTTTCTTTTCTCTTAACTATGAAAAACAATGTGGTAAAGAAGAGTTACAGAAAAGTTAACTACAAAAATGTATTAGTAATACAGTTGCAATTATGTCCTGCGGTCACTAGAGATTATATACAACCCATCATTGAATATTAAAGAATACTATGCAGAAAGGGCTGAGTCACACTCACTTTTAATTTCTTTGCAGCCTCCTGTTTAGCTTCTTGATTTCTGGCCTAAATAATAAAGAAGATTTATTTCATGAAAATAGAAATCAAATTTCATCTACATCCCTCTACATCTTAGGCTCATTATGACAATTCGCCTTTATGATTTTTCTATGTTGCTGCAGAATGAGCTGGGCACAACGTCCTAGGTGTTCAGCTGTATAATGACAGTAGGAAGACATTTACATGCTGCGTACCTGCTGCAGATTTTCAGCAACTGGTTTTAAATACAAAAAAATATTTTGGTGCAGAAACACTGCTCATTTTCTACAACTGATCTACAGAAAATGTGCTGCGTTATTTGCTGGGAAATTTACTCATTGACTTACCAGCAGAAAATCCACTGCAAAATGTGCATGTGTAATTGTACACTTAGGGCACAAGCACACTATGGAATAGCTGTCTGGAGAAATTCCCAGAGACATGCTGTGTGCACAACGGCACTATGACTGCATAGACATGTGCTGTTCCCATTGACGACAATGCAGATCAGTGCGGTATTCTGCCGAAAGAACAAGCATATTCATTCTTTTGGTACAGTCCAGAATTGGAATTTCCA
This sequence comes from Hyla sarda, assembly GCF_029499605.1. Classification (NCBI taxonomy): domain Eukaryota; kingdom Metazoa; phylum Chordata; class Amphibia; order Anura; family Hylidae; genus Hyla; species Hyla sarda. The sequence goes on from NC_079190.1 coordinate 86,399,070, forward strand.
CAGTAGCAGAAACCCATTAAAAATAATAGGAGGCTGATGCACCCAAGCCTCCACTCTGAACTTGTGTAATGTGCAGGGGCCCTTAGTGTACGTTAACTTGTAATTAATTGAATTATAGGCTGCAGATTGTATGCTGCACATTTTAATCAATATAAATATATAGCTAAGATCTGCAGCATAAAATTTGCAGCAGAACATTTAAGTGTGAACATATCCTCAAATCCGTGCTCTCTCCTGGGTATTTAACTCCCTTGGATGTTGTTATCAATAACGACCATAAAATTAACAGATGCTCCCTCTGTCATCCCATGTGTGCCCCAAAACATGACTGTGGGGTGCTGATGCGTAAAGATCAATAACATTTAAAGAAATAATTTGTAGCAAAAAAGCTAATATATAAAATAAAAATCATCATGTTATTGATCTTGAAATTCTGTGTTCATCCTGCCTCCCAAGAAACAGAATGAAAAGTGATTTAAAGTTTCAAGTATCCCAAAATGGTAGCAATGAAAACTATAATTTGTCATTAATAGTTATGTTGATAGAAAAATTGGAAATAAATGTTTTGATTGTGTAAAATTTGGCACCTCCATAATCATAATAGCCCACAAAATAAAGTCACATTATTAAGAGTCAAATTGTTTGCCAGAATTCTTGGAAAACCTATAATTTCCTATAAAGGCTTACCTTCCTTCTCATTTTCTTCCTTAACTTACTCAGCTGCACTTTTTCAACATCACTTAGAATATCTATCATAGAAGAACAAGGTGAGTTACGAAAGGTTATAAACATTTATCATTTAGCTTATTTGTTTGACATGCTCTGTACCTATATGTAAAACAAGGACAACTTTCCACAGTAGGGGAATCATTTAAAAAGGAGTAGTCTAGTGAAAAGTATTTTCAGGTCATAGTGCCAGGGCTGCAAAAAGTAGATTTTTATGCTTACCGTAAAATCTCTCTCGGATGATCCATTGGGGGACACAAAGACCGTTGGTATATGCTGCTGCCACCAGGATATACCCCGCCTACAGACTCTGAGCTATCAGTTTAGTCCCAAAGCAGTAGGAGAGGACCAACCGCGAAAGAAAAAACGGCAACTGTCTGAGGAAACCACAGACAAAAAATAACCGAACCAACCCTCGGACAGGCAACCGAACCAAGGACACCAGAACAAATGTGTGGGTGCTGTGTCCCCCAATGGATCCTCTGAGAAAGAGATTTAAGGGTAAACATAAAAATCTACTTTTCTCATTCGGCTCCATTGGGGGACACAGAGACCATGGGACGTACCAAAGCAGTCGCCGGGGTAGAAGAGAACCCAAGCAACTCAGGTGGAAGGCTGGGCCACAGCCGCCTGCAACACCTTGCAACCCAAACCAGCGTCAGCTGACGCAAGGGTGTGCACCTGGTAAAATTTTGTAAAAGTGTGCAAGGACGACCAGGTGGCCGCCTTACAGACTTGCAAGGCCGAAACCCTGTTGCAGAGAGCCAAGGAGGCCCCGACGGAACGAGTGGAATGAGCGGAGTCTTTCCTTTGCAGAGGTAAACTTCCGAGATGGCAGAATGGATCCACCGCGAAATGGTCGCCTACAAAGCAGAAAATCTCTTACGACAACCCTCCGTAAGCACTAAGAGTCACACTGGTGAAAGGATAAAGTGACCGAAAGGTAAATCCGAACGGCCCGTACTAAGACCATGAAGCAACCGTTCCATGGTAGGGGGAATGGCAGGAGAGAGCCACCAGCTCTGAAACTCTCCGAATGGAAGTGACCGCAATTAGGAAGGCCACCTTCCAGGAAAGGACACAAAGAGAAACGTCCCGGAGAGGTTCGGAGGGAGTACCCTGCAAAACACTGAGAACCAGATTCAGATCCCACAGGGGAGTAGGGGGATCTGTACAGGGGTGCCGCATGAGCTACACCCTGCAGAAAAGTGCAGATTGTGAGGGTTGGACGCTTGGGGGGCGCTGAAAGAGAATGGAGAAAGCTAACACCTGACCCTTATGGGAACTAAGAGCTAAGCGTTGTTCCAGCCCAGACTGCAAAAAGGAAAGAAGGCGTGGAAGGGAGAAAACAACTGAGTAGGATTGAGACTCACACCATCGAAAGTAGGACCGCCAAGAGGAAGGCTTGTGCGGATCACATGGGGAGAGAACCCCCTGGCCCTTAGAACCGCGGTTTCAACCACCACGCCGTCAAATGCAGCGACAGTAAACTGGGGTGGCAAAGGGGGACCCTGAGAGAGCAGGTCAGGACGAACTGGGAGGCGCAGTGGTACACCGGCCCTGGGATGTGAATCACCGAGATGGAAGGAACTCAGTTCTGCCCAGAGAAGGATCCTGGAGACCTCAGTCATGGCTGTGGGGCTGCGAGTGCCGCACTGGCGATTGACATATGCCACAGCCGTGGTCTTGTCCAAAGGCGCTCCAATAGAGGAGGCAAAGGTAAATTGCCAGGATGTTGATGGGGAGAAGAGCTTCCTGGGAGGACCAACAGCCCTGGACCGTCCAATTACTGCAAACTCCCCCCAACCGCTAAGACTGGCATCCGTCATGATAACCTGCTGGTGGAGGGGCAGGAAAGGTCGGCCCAGTCGAAGAAGAGGAGACCGAAGCCACCACAGGAGGGACTGGCGAGCCCTGGGAGGGGGGGGGGGGAGGGGAATAATCCTGCAATCAAGGGATAGCGGAGACTCGTCCCACCGGGACAGAAGAGTAAGTTGAAGAGGTCGACAATGAAACTGGGCGAAGGGAACATGGCCGCCACCATCCGAAACGAATAGAAACTGGAAAAGGACGACTGAGAAGACGAACTCCTGTTGACAGAGCACGGCGCTTGTCTGGCAGGAGCCGAACCCAGGCAGCCGCCGTGTCGAACTGGAGTCCCAAGAAGATCAGAGACTGGGTGGTAATCAGGATGGACTTGTCCTGATAGACCACCCAGCCGAAACGGGACAAGGTCCTTAGAATGAGAAGGAGACTCTCCTGATCATTGTCCCTGGTTGGAGCCTTGATTAGGAGGTCTTCCAGATAGGGGATCACGGACACAACCCGGGCTCGCAGGATGGCGATCACCGCCGCAAGGACCTTGGTGAAGACCCTTGTGGCCGTGGCCAGGCCAAAAGGAAGGGCCACAAACTGAAAATGACCCTCTGGAACAGCGAAGCGGAGATAGCACTGATGCGCCGGAAAAATTTGGATGTGAAGGTAAGTGTCTCTGATATCCACCGAGGAAAGAAACTCCCCTTGATCCATGGATGCCACCACAGAATGGAGTGCCTCCATACGGAAATTACACAGGAGTAGGTGGCGGTTAAGGGGCTTCAGATCCAGGATCGGGCAGACAGAACCCCCTTTCTTGAGCACAACGAACAGGTTTGAATAGAACCCTGAAAAACGCTCCTTGGGAGGAACTGGGACGATCACTCCCTAAGTGAGAAGGGTCCGAAGTGCGACCAGGAAAGCCACCGCCAAGGCAGGAGACTGAGGAGGGCGGGATCGAAAAAAAAACGGTCCCTTGAAAAGGAAGCAAACTATCCAATAGCCATCGGAAACAACATCTCGGACCCAAGAGTCCTGCACGTGGGCACTCCAAACGTCCCAGAACAGGAACAAACAAGCTTCCACTTGAAAAGAATTTCCGGGTGGGGGCATCCCTTCAGACAGAGGGAGGCTTACAGGTGCCCGACTTGGCCGCAATGGGAGACCAATGGGAGCGGTGTAAGGAAACTTCAGGAGCTGGGTCCGGAGTTCCTGGTTCCTCTAGGTGAAAGGTGGTGGGAGTAGCAGAGCCACACGCTCCTGGGCGGAACATCCTGGGAGTAAGAACCTGGAGGGCAGGGGCGTGCAGTGGTGCAGGCGGGACAGGTGGATTCAGTGGAACCACCAGGCATTTTAGTTTTGCAGCCCACACAAAAGTAATAAGTGACCCTCTCTCACCCCGTCCCAGAGAAACGTACCTACTGAAGTCTTCAGCCAGCTATTAGATACCTGAATCATGCCGGGCTGAGACAGCGAGACATGCAGGGAAGGAAGGGGGACCTGGACCCGAGGTATAACCCCAGGTGCTGGCCAGTGGCAAGAAGGGGTTGACAGTGCATTTAACTCTTTGCCTGTGCTCCTTCATCGCATATGGGGGAAGAGGTAGCGCCATGCTCCTGAACCCCCACCTAAAAACAAGGAAATAAAGAGGAGATAAAAATCTAAAAACACTATCCCTGAACTAAACAATTTAAAAAAGTAAAAGACCAGGTCTGGAGTACTCCAGACCGGTGTCTGCCTCCTACGAACACCAAGCTAAAACTGATAGCTCAAAGTCTGTAGGCGGGGTATATCCTGCCAGGAGGGGCAGACTTTCTTTTTGTTGCATATACCCACGGTCTCTGAGTCCCCCAATGGAGCCGAACGAGAAAAGAAAAACTTTAACTCACCTTCCTTGGTTGCCCCGTAGCGCCTCCAGTCCAGTCTTCTTCCTCCACGTGCACGGATCGTCGTACTGCGGTCAGCCTATCGACGGCTGCAGTGATGTCCCACCTCGGCCGGCGATAGACTGAGCACAGTGTGACTATCCGTGCACGGGAAGACCGGACCGGAGGAACAAACCGCTGTTGCGGTGCTACGGGGGAACGGAGGAAGGTGAATTTTTTTTTTCTTTTGCAGCCCGGGCACAACATACTGAAGATACTTTTCACTAGACTATTCCTTTAAATCCCATAATGGCTCTATACCTTGATTTTCCAGCTTCCTCAAGAGTTTAGCATCAGGTTTGCTGAGCAGATCAATCATCTTCACTTTTGGAGGACGACCTCTTCCTCGCTTCACCTTATTCTCCTTTGCTTTAGCCTTTTCCATATTACGTGGACGTCCCCTCTTCCCAGTGATAGCCAAAATGCGGGAGGGAATTTCCTCTGAGCTCAACAAGACCCACTTTGAGCCCTAGATAAGCAAAGTAGAGAAATAAACAATCCAACGTCCATAAAATTCAGATTGCACATCAGCTGCATTATTATTGCAGTGGTGACATCAAACATCACATGCTTTAAATGTATGACTAGGAGGATGGGGGTTTCAGAGGTGATTCCCCCCAACACTTCCAAAATTGGCTTAGAGAAAAGGTGACCAGACAAGTGCTGTCACTCTCTAAGAAAACAGGAGATATGTCCTTTCTTTTCACTGGTACTGCCTACATAGGGAACTTTCCAAAGAGGGTAGGAAACCGCTCTTTCCAGGAATCTTAATTGTCTTACGACAGTTTCACAGGTTTATCAGGGCCAACAGCTATGCCAGACTTCATTTGATGTGTGCAATAGCTAGGTGTTAAACCATGCAAAGAGAACAAGCGGCTGAAATATGTTGAGAGGTTGCCCTATTTGAAGTAGATAAAAGTCAGCAAAAGGTCTGCCAAACTGCATAAACAAATAGTATCAGTGTATATAGACTCACCTCTGGAGTGTGACGCTCTTCATAGAAGTCTCCCACTGGCATTCTAGGACTAAAACTAAAGTGCTCTCTTCTTACATGAGGACCGGCGTATTTAGAGAGATACTAGATGACAGAAAAGAGAAGGTGAAAAATGGTTGACACAGTATAGGACAACAATCACAAATGGAGAAACATCATGTGACCAATAACCACAACAGACAGAACATTTAGACGAATGTAAGGTTTCCATAGAAGGACTCACTTGGAACTACATATTATGCTTGGTTCACATCACGATTTGCGCCTGAGACAAGTCATGAAACTGTCAAAATGACATGCCGACATATCCATGTTCAGTCAGGCAAGCAGGAGCTCAATTCAATTGCCCAAATGTAAGAGTTTTGTCATGGACTGAAAAGTGCTTCAAACCACACTTCTCACTGAATGTTGTCACTAGCTGACTACACTCGGACCATTGAAATGAATGGGGCCAGTACCTGTCAAAGCACAGATACATCAGCATGTTAAGTTTACAGTTTCTATATGTATCTGTACCTCTAAGCCACAAATAGTCATGTGAACATAGCCTTATACATACAGCATCCTGGTGCAATAATGTTATCCCATTTCACAAATAAGGCAGCATTACCTTTATGACCTCAGGGAACTGTTTCATTCTTTTCCCACAGGGAGCATAGTACCAGGTCTCTCCTTGCCATCTGTGACTGCCTTTCTTTATCCTAACTTCACGCTTCCAACTGAAAAGACACATATTATATAGTCACTCAATGCAGACTACTTGATGTTATCATAAGATGTTTTGCAAATATTTTTTTCTTATTTATCTAACAAAAAAAAAAACAAACAGAAAGACAGGAAAAATCATGAAAGTAAAGTAACTTACCCATGGAGGAGAGGATGACGCACGTCTTCTGGAGTAGCTACCCTTCTTCGTACTGTGGCACCTGACAGTCAAATATATTTTTTAATTGAAAAACCATATATAAATATCACCTAAAAACGTCAGTCAGATATTAGGAGGAAAGTTGCGATCATGGTGGCAGCTACTTTCAGCCCTCACAGTCACTAGTCTCTCTCTAGACCAAAATAGTTGATAATGGCTGACAAATAAGTTTAATTGAAAAGCAAACAGAGAAAAGAGAGACTGAGAAAGATTGCGTATACTATCATTTTTACTACTAAGCAATGTTAAAAGGGTATTCCAGGCACGTAAGATTTTTGCTGGGCCACAACAAACTAAAAATAAAAACACACTCCCTTACTTGGGTGTCCCACACTTCCTGCTGTGACATCTTCCGCGCCCCAACTTGCTGCTCCGCTTCCTACTGCTATCATGGAATCTTCTTGGCAGTGAAAGCCCCGTTGCAACCAGTGATTGGCTAAAGAAGCCATCACTGGCAAAAAGAGTCCATCATGGCAGTAGAAAGTAGGGCAGCAAGTGGAGGACCAGAAGATGCTGTGGGGGACCAAGGTGACAAGGGGGGCGGGAGGGTTTAGGTGATGCACAAAACACTTCATGTTATCAGTTCCTCTTACTATTGACAAAATGGTCACATCCATGGTACACTTACACACATGTAATCCACTGCGAATTTCACGCTGCAGAATCCTCAATATAACAAAATGGCTGAGATGGCTGAGATGTATAAGACGCACTTTTTCTTCCACAAAACTGGGGGGGGGGGAATTGGTGCGTCTTATACGGCAAATACACATTACAACCCTGTCCTATTGTGGCGGTCCCTTCGGCCATCAATGGCTGGGAACCGCGGCTAATACAGGACATCACCAATCGCGGTGATGCCCTGTATTAACCCTTCAGATGCGGCGATGGCGGCACCCCGAACAGCTTACAGGACACCGGGAGGGACCTTACCTGCCTCCTCTGTGTCCGATCAGCGAATGAATGCTCCGTGACGGGATCCCCTGCATGGCCGGTGCCCTCCTTCGTAGTCATCATGTCGTTGCGCACGCCGTCCCATCATCCAATAGGAGCGGCGTGCGTAGCAACGTGATGGTGGCAACAGAGAGTGAGGATACCGGGCAGCAGAGATGTTCCGGAGCGACGGGGACACGGCGACAGCGATGGAGGGCGAAATCCAGGGCAGCAGTGACGGGTCCGGAGCGGCGGGGACACGCGAGTATTACCTCCTATACCAGTGGTCTTCAACCTGTGGACCTCCAGATGTTGCAAAACTACAACTCCTGGCATGCACGGACAGCCAACGGCTGTCCGGGCATGCTGGGAGTTGTAGTTTTGCAACATCTGGAGGTCCGCAGGTTGAAGACCACTGTCCTATACTTTACATTGTATTTGGTTCAGAATCTTTTTTTTCTACATTTTCCTCCTTTAAAATTGGGTTCGTCTTATATGCCGGAGTGTCTTATATGGCGAAAAATACGGTATTTATTTTTTATTTTTTTAAACTACTGGAGTCAGGTGACAAACCCCAAACCCCAAACCCAGGACATTTATTGACTCCATAACTCTGATCACTGAGATTTTTGATCTCTTCAGATCTGGTGAGTATGGGCACGTGCAGACATAAGCATAAGTGCCATGCGTGAACTCCTGCACATCTTATACTTTTACTAGCAGGTGTCAGTACTATGCCCAGCAGCTGCTAAATAGAAAAGTAACTTATACTTTCCTTCCCCATTCCTCTGCTGCAGATGTTCCTACCCCGACCTTCCGTGCTGCACTTCTGGGATTGAGGTCTATTTTTATAATTAAGTTTGTTAAGTGTGACAGCACAATGTGACTGACAGTGAAAGAAGGGCGTCTTATGACCATAATACGGATACTAAAATGCAGGCGTGTTATGCCCCTCTGTGGGGACCCTTAGGCCACTTTCATACAGCAATACTTTAGTTACTATTTTGCAGTATTTGTAAGCAAAAAAACAGGTATTGAGCTTACAGAAAAACAAATATTTGCATCACTTATGTGTTTTGGTCCTACTCCTAGTTTTACAGATGTGAAATACTGTCGGAAATGCTACCGTGTGAAGAAGCATAAAGAGAACCTAAGGAGACAACTACAATAATGACCAACTAATCTACCACACCCAATTAGCTGTCTCCATACCTCCTGTATATTCTGGCCATTGTTTGGGAATGCCTATGGACCATAGTAGGGCAATTCGTCACAAAGGTCTTATTCACATTTCCAACATGCACATCAGCACTTACCCTTTACTTCCCCAGGCTCCAGATCTTCTTCTTCAGCATCAGGGACAGTACTTGGTTCGGGGGTTGTGTTATCTATGTAAATTTCATTCAGCGAGTTGGTTTCTAATGCAGTACTGGGCTCCTCTGCTTTAATTCCTTCTGGACTTTTATCCATATCAGACCTATTATCTGTAAACATACCTTTACTCAGCACGGACATAAACAAGCCAAATTAATCCATACTATCTGCAGGCTGTCCCACTGTGATCAGCATGAAAATCCCCCAAAAAAGGGACAATCCACCCCTGCCAGGTACCGCATGTACATTTAAAGGGTACCTCTCATCAAAAAAACTTTTGATATATTATAGATTAATGTATGCAGAATAACTTTACAATTGCATGTTATAAAAAAATATGCTTCTTTCTATTTAATTTTACACTTTGAAGAAATGACCACTAGGGGTCTCCCTACCAGTCCTGGCAGCAAGCATTTCAGACTCATGCTGGAGTCCTAAACACTACGAGCTGCCAGTCTGCTTTGTTCACAAAGGAGAACACTCCGAGTTGCCAGCCTGCTTTGTTCACAGCCTGTTTGGCTGTGAACAAAGCAGGCTGGCAGCTCTGAGTGTTTAGGACTCCAGCATGAGTCAGAAATGCTTGCTGACAGGACTGATCAGGAAAAATACAGTAGAAAGAAGCATATTTTTCATTAACATGCTATTGGAAAGTTATTCAACATTCATTAATCTAAAATATATCAAAAGTTTATTTGATGAGAGGTACCCTTTAACACATCCATTACTTAGTAGGGACACATACCTTAAATGTACAAACAAGATGGAACACCCCTTGTGTCTTATGTACATTGTCATGAATCTTATTGTATTGTCAGGCATATTCAAACAGTAGAATAAAAAAAGATAACAGAGTCACAGCCCTTGTAGACCCTAGTATTAGTAGTAATGATCAAAAGGGAACATTACAGTTTTTTGCCCTTTCGTTCCGACGCATTTCCCCCCTATACTCTCGGGGTTTCTCAAGGAACATATGGGTAACTTGTCCTATTGATATGGACAGGTGTCACAAGATGAGGCTGGCTCAAGGATAACGCTGATATGCCTGCACAAAACAAGAGCATACTCGTTCACCACATACATGTCAGGTGTGCGCCCCAATAGGTATGTGCAGACTTGTGGAATAACATACCTATTGGGGTGCACACCTGACATGTGGTGTACGAGTGAATGAGTATGCTCTTGTTTTGTGCAGGCATATCAGCGTTATCCTTGAGCCAGCCTCATCTTGTGACACCTGTCCATATGTTCCTTGAGAAACCCCGAGAGTATGGGGGGGAAACGCGTCGGAACAAAAGAGCAAAAAACTGTAATGTTCTCTTTTTATCATTTCTTTATTCACAGTATTTTGCACAATAGGGGTTATTATTTATGGTGAACACCTGAATTTGGTGGTGAGTCAAATGCCCCTGTATTGTGCCTATATAGAGCATGATGATGCATAAGAGGTGGTAGAGTGATTTCTTGATGCTATTGCATGTTACTCTGACCCTATCCAGGGGACATTGTAGGCTTCAGGTGTGTATTTCGGTCTGTTTATCCTGGGAGACCAGCTTATTACTCTGAGCTTACCACTGACTATTTGAATTCAAGCCTGTCCATTAGTCAGGATTGATTTTGGGTTTGTACAGAGATTATTTTCAGGTGTTGTAGTAGTTAATATTTTTCTCTTTGTGTCACTAGTGTGCAGTCACAATTTATGTAAAATTATCTCAATTTTAAGGCATATCATTAAAGTTATAAGTTTTAACAATATCTAATACTAGGGTCTACAAGGGTTGTGATACATATTGTCAGGCGTGTCATAGTTTTCTACCAGGATGTTAAATATACAACCAAGCTGAAATACTACTACCTTGTACTTCAGAGTCTCCCAGCTCAGGAGATGCAGACACTGAACGGGATAAACAAGAGTTCTCGACTTCTTCAACCACTGGACAGAAGGCAGCATCTGACTGTGATAGACAGTCCAAATCTGGAGATTCAACCGGTGGATTCTCCTCTTTCTGCTGCATTACAACTTCACTTTCCTCTGGATTATCCAATGTTCTGCTGACAGAGTCTATTAATTCACCAAAAATAAACCTAAGTTATCAGTGAAACAAAAGAAATAGGATGGCAGAAAAGCAGGACTGGAGGTTTTATCTTCCTCTAGAGCCAGAAAACTAAACAAACAAAATACACTATTCCCCACCCCAAGGGATAAGGGTTTAGATGTGCAAACTACTCTGCTGGAGGCCTTCCCTAGTCCTCAACCCCCTCAATACATAGGAGAACCTCATTTCCTTCACAACTACTTAGTGTTTCTATAACAATGCAAAAGAAAGTCAGCGGATCTTGAATATGAAAAGCAAATGCTTAACTAGGGAGAAGAATAAGATAAACTAGTCAAGAAGCTTTAAAAGGGCATTATGACAGTGACTGTCCTAATGAAACGTTTATATTAATGGTTTATAATATAATAATAGTGCATCACACACTGACCAATTCCAAAGTGCAAAATAGCATATTTTTGGTCACTTTTTATAGCATGAAAAAATGAATAAAAAGCGATCAAAAAGTCTGATCAAAACAAAGATGGTACCGATAAAAACTTCAGATAACGGCGCAAAAAACGAGCCCTCATACCGCCTCGTACAAGGAAAAATAAAAGTTATAGGGGTCAAAAAATGAAAATTTTAAACGTATTCATTTTCGTGCATGTAGTTATGATTTCCATCCAGAAGTACGACAATCAATCCTATATAAGTAGGGTAGCATTTTAATCGTATGGACCTACAGAATAAAGATAAGGTGTCATTTTTACAGAAAAATGTACTGCGTAGAAACAGAATTTTGGTAAAATGACTAATGTCACTGCAAAGTAGAATTGGTGGCGCAAAACATAAGCCATAATATGGAATTTTAGGTGCAAAATTGAAAGAATTGCTTTTTAAAAGGTAAGGAGGAAAAAACGAAAGAGCAAAAACGGAAAAACCTTAAGGTGTTAATGCACGTGGCATAACTTACCACCAGAGTCTTCATTGTCAGAGGTATCCATGGCAGTATCAGAGTTTAGAACATGGCAATCTTCAAGATGGCTTGGAAGTGGAGATAGTACATTCTGACAGATGACATCAGGAGAAGTAGGAGGAGATTGGCTGGATGCAGAAGGACTTCGTTGTTCAATTGCCAGGTCTGGTCCATTGTGCTCAGAAATTCTATGACCTATATTGTGAGAATATCAAATAAATTCATAGATGCCAGTGTTGCTGATTATAGAAACATAGAATGTGTCTACAGATAAGAACCATTTGGCCCATCTGGTCTGCCCAATAATCTGAATACTATGAATAGTCCCTGGTGCAAGTCATGTCAATAAGGACCAACACAAGACCTACTCCTGCCACAACTGTTATTATTATACACATAACCACGACCTTTATGGGTTATATAGTTATTTACACATTTTACTTTTGCTAAATATTTCTTAATCTAATTTTACAGATGGAAAATACTGTTCAATGTATTTGAAATAGGTGTACTAAAAAAGGTGCTGACCCAGAAAAACAACTACCCACAAGATGTTTTGAATAGAGGGTCTGTCTATTACTACTGCTCAATTTAAAGGGGTTATCCAGGAAAACACTTTTATATACATCAACTGGCCCCAGAAAGTTAAACAGATTTGTAAATTACTTCTATTAAAAAATCTTAATCCTTTCAGTACTTATGAGCTGCTGAAGTTGAGTTGTTCTTTTCTGTCTAAGTGCTCTCTGATGACACCTGTCTCGGGAAACGCCCAGTTTAGAAGCAAATCCCCATAGCAAACCTCTTCTACTGTGTGCAGTTCCCGAGACAAGCAGAGATGTCACCAGAGAGCACTGTTGCCAGACAGAAAAGAACAACTCAATTTCAGCAGCTGATAATTATTGAAAGGATTAAGATTTTTTAATAGAAGTAATTTGCAAATCTGTTTAACTTTCTGAAGCCAGTTGATATATAAAAAAAAAAAGTTTTTTCCTGGATAACCCCTCTAAAGTCTATGGGATGACAAAGAAGAATATACAGGGATCGGCTATCTCCACCGGTCCAACACTCGATCAGGGGACACAGAACCCTGCACTCAAACTGTGGAGGTACCAGAGGTTGGAAGACCATGCCATTTGTCACTTACCACCTATTCTATCTCAGCTAAATGCGGGAAAAATAATGGCCAGTAGTAGTCTAGGGAGCTGACAAAATTGCAGGGTCCCAAATACTTAAAGTACAGGCGGAGGTCCCTTACCGCGCTCTGTCTTGCTCAATCAGTACTACAATACTGAAGGAAGCCTCAGCAGCCTCTGGTAATGGAGCACCGCAGTGTACGCAACCAAAAGTAATAAATGTGAATAAGCCTGTCCCTAATAAAAGTTTTAAACACTCCCCTTTTTTCAAATAAAATAATGTAACAAAAAAATAAATAAAAATAAAATCATATGTGGTATCAAAGGGTACAGAAAAGGACAAACTCAAAATAAAACGTTACTTAAATCAATGGTGTTAACATAAAAAAAAATTCCAGAATTACAAATACAAATTCCAGAATTGTGTATTTTTGGTCACTTCATATACCAGATAAAAAATAAATAAAAAGTGATCAGAAAGTCCAATAAAAAAATAAATAAATGGTACTTATAAAAACTACAGATCACGGAGCAAAAAGTGATCCCTCACACAGCCTGTATATATGTAAAAATAAAAAATAAATTAAAAAAAGTTATAGGGGGTCATAAAAAGGACAATTTTAAGCATACTAATTTTCGTACAAAATATATGATTTATTAAATGTAGTAAAACAAAACCTATAGAAATTGGGTATTGTTGTAATTGTATGGACCTACAGAATAAAATAGTGTGTGTTTTTTTTTTTACCAAAAAATAGGACTCAAAAATTTGCTAAAAAAAAAAAAAAAAAAAAAGGTTTCAGTTTTATTTTTTTATTTTTATTTTTCAGTTTTGCCCCAAAAATATAAATTTTTTGCATAGGTACCAAGAAAATAGAAAGCAGAGCACTCACCCGGAATGTGTCCTCAAGGGGTGGCTGGTCAACGGACAGGTTCTTCAGCAGGGAGGCGGTAGATGGAACGGGGGGAGCTCAGACGCCGGTGACCAGCCACCCCTCGAGGACAGGTACCGGGTGAGTGCTCCGCTTTCTATTTTCTTGGTACCTACACATTTGGAATATTCTCAGTTTCCGAGCAGCACCTCATAGGATCTTAATTGGGTTTTACATGCTCCATCTCCATTCATTGTCTGCATACTAGCAATGTTACATCTATAGCAGTAGTATATTCAGTGCCAATTCACTTCTGCTTCTTTTTCTGGTTGTCACAAATATCTATTCTTTTTCACTGTAGATTTGGTGGTAAAATGGGTGAAAATTTGAAGCTCAATTACTCCTGATTAAGAAAATGCCCCATATGTGTACGTTAAGTGCTCTGCTGGCGCAATACAATGCTTAGAAGAGAAGGAGCAAATTTGGGCTTTTTGAAAGAGAATATTTGCTGAAATGGTTTTTGGGGGGCATGTTGCATTTAGAAAATCCCCAGGGTGCCAAAACAGTAAAAATCCCCCCACATGGCAAACTATTTTGGAAACTTAACCCCTCAAGGAACGTAACAAGGGGTATAGTGAACCTTAACACCTCACAGGTGTTTGACGACTTTGCGTTGAAGTTGGACGTGAAAATGGAAAATTTGATTTTTAAACACTATAATGATGGTGTTACCCCAAATTATTCATTTTCACATGGTGTAATAGGTAAAATAAACCCCACAATTTGAAGTCCAATTTCTCCCGGTTAAGAAAACACCCCATATGTGGAGGTTAAGTGCTCTTCTGGCTCAGTACAGGTCTCAGAATAGAAGGAGCGCCATTGGACTTTTGGAGATAGAATTTTGCTGGAATTGAAGTCGGGGGCCATGTACATTTACAAAACTCCCATGATGCCAGAACAGCAGAAACCCCCCACATGTGACCCCATTTTAGAAACTACACCCCTCACAGAATGTAATAAGGGGTGCAGTGAGCATTTACACCCCACTGGCATTTGACAGATCTTTGGAACAGTGGGCTGTGCAAATGAAAAATTACATTTTTCATTTTCACAGACCACTGTTCAAAAAATCTGTCAGACACCTGTGGGGTGTAAATGCTCACTGCACCCCTTATTACATTACGTGAGGGGTGTAGTTTCCAAAATGGGGTCACATGTGGGGGGGTCCACTGTTCTGGCACTATGGGGGCTTTGTAAACACACATGGCCTTCAATTCCACACACATTCTGTCTCCAAAAGCCCAATGGCGCTCCTTCTCTTCTGAGCATTGTAGTTCGTCCGCAGAGCACTTTACGTCCACACATGGGGTTATAAATTTTGGGGGGCTTTTTTTTCCTATTACCCCTAGTGAAAATGAAAAATTTTGGATAACACCAGCATTTTAGTGAAGAAAATTAAATTTTTCATTTTCACGTCCAACTTTAACGAAAATTCGTCAAACACCTGTGGGATGTTAAAGCTCACTATACCCCTTGTTACATTCTGTGAGGGGTGTAGTTTCCAAAATGTGGTCACATGTGGGTATTTATTTTTTTGAGTTTATGTCAGAACCGGTGTAAAATCAGCCACCCCTGTGCAAATCACCAATTTAGGCCTCAAATGTACATAGTGCGCGCTCACTCCTGAGCCCTGTTGTGCGTCCGCAGAGCATTTTACGTCCACATATGGAGCATTTCCGTATTCAGGAGAAATTACATTAAAAATTTTTTTTCCTTTTACTTCTTGTGAAAATGAAAAACACCAGCATGTAAGTAAAATTTTTAATTTTTATTACACTAACTGTCGGGGGTTAATAACTCATTTATGAATTATGAATTATTAAAGGGTACCTCTCATCAAATAAACTTTTGATATATTTTAGATTAATGAATGCAGAATAACTTTCCAATAGCATGTTAATGAAAAAATACGCTTCTTTCTATTGTATTTTTCCCGATCAGTCCTGGCAGCAAGCATTTCTGACTCATGCTGGAGTCCTAAACACTCAGAGCTGCCAGCCTGCTTTGTTCACAGCCAAACAGGCTGTGAACAAAGCAGGCTGGCAGCTCTGAGTGTTCTCCTTTGTGAACAAAGCAGACTGGCAGCTCGTAGTGTTTAGGACTCCAGCATGAGTCTGAAATGCTTGCTGCCAGGACTGGTAGGGAGACCCCTAGTGGTCATTTCTTCAAAGTGGAAAATTAAATAGAAAGAAGCATATTTTTTAATAACATGCAATTGTAAAGTTATTCTGCATACATTAATCTATAATATATCAAAAGTTTTTTTGATGAGAGGTACCCTTTAATTATGGTCAACAAAAATATGAAATATATTATGACCGTTATGAATTGCCAAAAAGAAACAAACAATGCAATTCACCATATCTGGGCCCGACTATTTTCCCAGATATGAGTTCTATAGTAGTGGTAGTGTAACTTTTGCAATATAATAAAATAATAACGCAGTTATTATAAAAATGATATATACATTTATTGGTTACATAAAGGAATAATAAAAACAGACCATGATATCAATGAAATTAGATAAGAAAATATCAATGACACAATGTCAGATATTAAACAATGAAATATTATTAAGTTATTAAAAGATTAAACCTAATCACATAAGTGGGTTAGTTCAGATATCAGTAGATTACTATGTGTAGAGATCACCACATTATATGATATCCTATGGGCATATTATCTCTAGATATATAAAAAAGGGAATAAACCCCACCCAGTCCTAACCCCAGCTTTTCCTTGGTAAGATACAGTATATAAAATATACTTTATTAGGAAAACTTAAAATAAGTTTTCTCGTGGTAATTATTATTATGATGTCATTTATATAAGCAGAGTGGGATCCCAACAGACTATGCTATATATGCAATATGATTATCGCATTAATCCCCATAAGACCCGTTCATCTGCAGTAGAAGGGGGTGGCTTATACACTACTGGTACTATCTCACAATGGAGAAATATATATATATATATATATATATATATATATATATATATATATATATATATAAATAAATGTAATAAGCCGGTCTGCTCATAAACATGACATAACTGTCCACATAAAATGCGATAACTTATTCAAATAAGAAGCCAGTGTATCTTACCAAGGGCACTTCTGGATAAAAGAAAGATGGCTGCCTGGATCCCATGGGAACGCCTGAAGTCAATAACCGGTGAGTAGGGAATAAATGGGCATATGCACTAAAGTATTTCTCCCGGACTCTTCATGGCTCCGCCCCTTCAGGTAGCCTTTGTGATAGGGATGGGTCCCTCTGTCTGTATGGCTGTGATCTCCCTCTAGATCTGTGTGTCCTGGGTCTGTCCCACACCCGCATTTTAACTTGTCCCCATCTAAAAGATCCTCCCCCCACAAATATCATATTATCCAATGATGTTTGGAGGGTGTGTATGGAGATCAGGGCAAGTCACATGTCTAAGCTCATGACATCACAGCTAATCATTAATTATAGCCAGTATGATTAAATTCACCATAAGTGATATAATTATATATATATATATATATACACACACATATATATATATATATATATATATATATATATATATATATATATATACACACACATATATATATATACATATATATACACACACACACACACACACACACATAACAGGCTGGTGTAGACCCCAACTTTACCTTTTCATAAGGGGTAAAATGAGAAAAAGACCCCCAAAATTTGTTGGGCAATTTTTCCTGAGTACGGAAATACCCCATATGTGGCCCTAAACTGCTTCCTTGAAATACGACAGGGCTCCAAAGTGAGAGAGCTCCATGCGCATTTGAGGACTAAATTAGGGATTTGCATAGGGACGGACCCAGATGCCAGAATTACACTCGTATACGATACCAAAATGACCCTACGCAGTGTTTCCCAAACAGGGTGCCTCCAGCTGTTGCAAAACTCCAAGCATTCCTGGACAGTCAATGGCTGTCCGAAAATACTTGAAGTTGTTGTTTTGCAACAGCTGGAGGCTGCGTTTTAGAAACTGTGCCGTACCAGAGGTTTCTCATTTTTATTGGGGGGGAACCAACACTAGCCCTTTCTAAACTTCTTTTCTACTATTTAGGTGTTAAAGGGGTACTCCGGTGGAAAAAAATTTAGTTTAAATCAACTGGTGCCAGAAAGTTAAACAGATTTGTAAATTACTTCTATTAAAAAATCTTAATCCTTCCAGTACTTATTAGCTGCTGAATACTACAGAAGAAATTCTTTTCTTTTTGGAACACAGAGCTCTCTGCTGACATCATGACCACAGTGCTCTCTGTTGACGTCTCTGTCCATTTTAGGAACTGTCCAAAGCAGCATATGTTTTCTATGGGGATTTTCTCCTACTCTGGACAGTTCTTTAAATGGACAGAGATGTCAGCAGAGAGCACTGTGGTCATGATGTCAGCTAAGCGCTATGTGTTCCAAAAAGAAAATAATATCCTCTGTAGTATTCAGCAACTAAAAAGTACCCCTTTAACCACTTAAGGACCTAGAGCGTATGGATATGCCTTGACGTCCTGATACTTAAGGAACATGGGAATTACGACCATGGGAATTTCGGTCCTCGCCGGGCGGGGACCGGACCGGGGTGACTGCTGATATCTATCAGCAGGCACCCCGTGCAAATGCCCAGGGGGGGGGGGGGGTCATCAGACCCCCCCCCCCATGTCGGCGATCGGCGCAAATCGCAAGTGAATTCACACTTGTGATTTGCGCCGATTCCGGTTAACACGGGTCTATGGTGACCCGGAATATAAGGGGTGCCACCCCTCCTATCCCTGCTAATGGTCTGCTATTGATCGTCAGAAGCGACGACCAATAGCAGATCGGGGGCAGGGGGGGGGGTTAACTTTCGTTTTCCCTGTTCTGCCCACCCACTATAGGTGGGGCAGAACGGGGAAACGAAGGGGACCGGGCGACGACGTCCACTTACCGATCGGGAGGCAGCAGCTACGGTGATCGGCGGGCGGCATGACGTGCGTCAGAAGAGGACGGCTCCCGGGATCCTACGGAAACCGGTAAGTTGATCAGGAGGGCTACAGTCTGAGACTGTGGTCTCTAAACTCTAGCCATCCAGATGTTGCAAAACTACAACTCCCAGCATGCCCAGACAGCTGTTTGGGCATGATTAAATATGTAGTTTTGCAACAGCTGGAGGGCTGCAGTTTTAGACCACTATACAGTGGTCTCTAAACTATATCCCTCCAGATCTTGCAAAACTACAACTCCTAGCACGCCCACATAGCTGTTTGCTGTCTGGGCATGCTGGGATTTGTAGTTTTGCAACATATAGAGGTCCACAGTTTGGAGATCACTGTGCAGGGGTCTATAATCTGTAGCCCTCCAGATGTTGCAAAAATGCAAATCCCAGAATGCCCAAACAGCAAACAGCTGTCTCGGCATGCTGGGAGTTGTAGTTGGGTACCTCCAGCTGTTGCATAACTACATCTCCCAGCATGCCCTTCGGTGATCAGTACATGTTGGGAGCTGTAGTTTTGCAACAGCTGGAGGCACATTGGTTGGAAAATACTGAGTTAGGCAACAAGACCTAACTGAAGGTTTTCCAACCAGTGTGCCTCCAACTGTTGCAAAAGTACAACTCCCAGCATGCACGGCCTGTCAGTAATGCTGGGAGTTGTACAGGGTACATTCACACGGACAGGTTTACAGTAAATTTCCTGCTTCAAGTTTGGGCTGCGGCAAATTTTTCGCCGTAGCGCAAACTCCTAGCGGGAAACTCCCCGTAACACGCCAGTGCGAATGTACCCTAAAAACACTACACTAACACATAATAAAGGGTAAAACACTACATAAACACCCCCTTACACTGTCCCCCCCAATAAAAATGTAAAACGTCTTGTACGGCAGTGTTTCCAAAACGGAGCCTCGAGCTGTTGAAAACAACAACTCCCAGCAGTCCTGGACAGCCACTGACTGTCCAGGCATGCTGGGAGTTAAGCAACAGCTGGAGGCACCCTGTTTGGCAATCACTGGCGTAGAATACCCCTATGTCCACCCTTATGCAATCCCTAATTTAGTCCTCAAATGCGCATGGAGCTCTCTCACTTCGGAGCCCTGTCGTATTTCAAGGAAACAGTTTAGGGCCACATATGGGGTATTTCCGTACTCGGGAGAAATTGCACTACAAATTTTGGGGGGCTTTTTCTCTTTTTACCCCTTATGAAAAGGAAAAGTTGGGGGCTACACCAGCCTGTTAGTGTAAAAAAATAAAAAATGTTACACTAACAGGCTGGTGTTGCCCCATACTTTTTATTTTCACAAGCGGTAAAAAAGGAAAAAAAAGACCCCCAAAATTTGTAACGCAATTTCTCCTGAATACGGAAATACCCCACATGTGGGTGTAAAATGCTCTGCGGGCGCACAACAGGGCTCAGGAGTGAGATCGCACTATGTACATTTGAGGCCTAAATTGGTGATTTGCACAGGGGTGGCTGATTTTACAGTGGTTCTGAAAAACGCAAAAAAATAAATACCCACATGTGGCCCCATTTTGGAAACTACACCCCTCACGCAACGTGACAAGGGGTATAGTGAGCCTTACAGGTGTTTGACAAATTTTCATTAAAGTTGGATGGGAAAAAGAAAACAAAAAATTTTTTTTCACTAAAATGCTGGTGTTAGCCTAAATTTTTCATTTTCACAAGGGAAAATAGGAAAAAAGCCCCCCAAAATTTGTAATCCCATCTCTTCTGAGTAAGAACATACCCCATATGTGGATGTTAAGTGCTCTGCTGGCACACTACAATGCTCAGAAGAGAAGAAGCGCCATTGGGATTTTGAAGAGAAAATTTGTCCGGAATTGAAGGCCACGCGTGTTTACAAAGCCCCCATAGTGCCAGAACAATGGACCACCTCCCCAAATGTGACCATTTTGGAAACTACACCCCTCATGTAATGTAATAAGGGGTACAGTGAGAATTTACACCCCACAGGTGTCTGACAGATTTTTGGAACAGTGGTGCGTGAAAAATAAAATTTTTCATTTGCACAGCCCACTGTTCCAAAGATCTGTCGAACGCCAGTGGGGTGTAAATACTCACTGCACCCCTTATTAAATTCTGTGGGGGGGGGTGTAGTTTCCAAAATGGGGTCACATGTGCGGGGTTCCACTGTTCTGGCACCACGGGGGGCTTTGTAAACGCACATGGCCCCTGACTTCCATTCCAGATGAATTCTCTTTCCAAAAGCTCAATGGCGCCTCTCCTCTTCTGAGCATTGTAGTTCGCCAGCAGAGCACTTGACGTCCACACATGGGGTATTTCCATACTCAGAAGAAACGGGGTTACAAATTTTGGAGGTCATTTTCTCCTATTACCCCTTGTAAGAATGTAAAATTTTGGGGAAAAAATGCATTTTAGTAAAAAAAAAAAAAAAAAATTCTCATTTACACATCCAACTTTAACTAAAAGTAGTCAAACACTTGTGGGTAGTTAAGGCTCACTGTACCCCTTGTAAGATCCCTAAAGGGGTTCTCCGGTGCGTAAACATCTTATCCCCTATCCAAAGGATAGGGGATAAGATGCCTGATCGCGGGAGTCCCGCCGCTGGGGACCCCTGGGATCATGCACGCGGCACCCAGTTTATAATCAGTCCCCCGAGCGTGTTCGTCACACACCGCCCGCCCTGTAGTCGCCCGTAATCAGTCCCGGAGCGAACACGCTCCGGGGACTGATTACAAACGGGGTGCCGCGTGCATGATCCCGGGGGTCCCCAGCGGCGGGACTCCCGCGATCAGGCATCTTATCCCCTAGCCTTTGGATAGGGGATAAGATGTTCAAGCACCGGAGAACCCCTTTAAGGGGTGTAGTTTCCAAAATAGTATGCCATGTGGGTATTTTTTGCTGTTCTGGCACCACAGGGGCTTCCTAAATGCGACATGCCTCCAAAAAACCATTTCAGCAAAAGTTGCTTTTAAAAAGCCAAATGTGACTCCTTCTATTCTGAGCATTGTAGTTCGCCAGCAGAGCATTTTACGTCCTAACATGGGGTATTTCCATACTCAGAAGAGATGGGGTTACAAATTTGGGGGGGGGCATTTTCTCCCATTACCCTTTGTAAAAATGCACTTTAGTGAAAACATTTTTTTCCCCATTTACACATCCGATTTTAACGAAAAGTTGTCAAACACCTGTGGGGTGTTAAAGGAGTACTCCGGAGCGTTGGTACTTAAAAAAAAAAAAAGTTTACCTCATCTGATAGCTCTTGCAAAGACCTTTCCAATGATACCTCATTTGTCAAATTTGGCCCAGCCATTCTCTTGTAATTGCCACCTGTAGCAGTAAGCAGCCATGTCATAAAGACTACATTTCCCATGACTCCCTGCGCCAGCTTCCTGTTAGCTGCTGCTCTCTCCCCCTTTCCCCCCCCCCCCAGGAAATTATAATAAATTATAATAAAGTAACGCCCACAGCTCCTTCCCTCCTTAGATGTGCCCACTAGCGCAGTGTTTCCCAACTAGGGTGCCTCCAGCTGTTGCAAAACTACAACTCCCAGCATGCCCAGACAGCCGAAGGCTGTCCGGACATGCTGGGAGTTGTAGTTTCGCAACAGCTGGAGGCACCCTAGTTGGGAAACACTGCACTAGCGGTGTCACAAGAATGCCGAGCGCGGCTCTGTTCCCTGTAAGCTCTCAGGGTACGAGCCTCGCTCGCGGCGATAGGAGCCTAGCGTTAGCCCTACACTATTTGTGTAGTACTGCGCATGCGCAGAATAAATTAACTTTGGGGGAGTAGCCGACTCCGGGTTGGGAGGCCGACACATCCCGCAGTGACTCATGGGAGCGACGAGTCACCGGGCGAAGATGGCGGCGGATCAAGAAGAAATACAGGTCGAGCGTCATCAGAAGACCCAGCTTCCGGACAGAGAGAAAAGCGAGGAGAAGACCGGGAAGAAGACCATATGGAAAACGTGAGTATATTAGAATGTTATATAACTTTGCCTCATGATACAATTCCCCTATAAAAGGTTAGCTTCGGACTACTCCTTTAAGGCTAACTGGACCCCTTGTTACGTGCCTTGAGGGGTGTAGTTTCCAAAATGGTATGCCATGTGGGGTTTTCTGCTGTCCTGGCACCATGGGGGCTTTCTAAATGGGACATGCCCCCCAAAAACCATTTCAGAAAAATTCACTCTCCAAAATCCCATTGTTGCTCCTACCCTTCTGAGCCCTCTAATGCGCCCGCCGAATACTTGACATACACACATGAGGTATTTCCTTACTCAAGAGAAATTGGGTTACAAATTTTGGGGGGCTTTTTCTCCTATTACCACTTGTAAAAATTAAAAAACTGGGTCTACAAGAACATGCGAGTGTAAAAAATGAAGATTTTGAATTTTCTCCTTCACTTTGCTGTTATTCCTGTGAAACACCTAAAGGGTTCACACACTTACTGAATGTCATTTTGGATACTTTGAGGGGTGCAGTTTTTATAATTGGGTCATTTGTGGGGTATTTCTAATATGAAGGCCCTTCAAATCCACTTCAAAACTAAACTGGTCCCTGAAAAATTCCGATTTTGAAAATGGTGCGAAAAATTGGAAAATTTGCTGCTGTACTTTGAAGCCCTCTGATGTCTTCCAAAAGTAAAAACATGTCAACTTTATGATGCAAACATAAAGTGGACATATTGTACATGCGAATCAATGTGTAATTTATTTGGAATATCCATTTTCCTTATAAGCAGAGAGCTTCAAAGTAAAGAAAAAAAATGCAAAATTTTCAATTTTTTCATTTACATTTTTGAATTTTTCACCAAGAAATGATACAAGTATCACAAAATGTTACCACTAACATAAAGTAGAATATGTCACGAAAAAACAAACTCGGAATTAGAATGAAAGGTAAAAGCATCCCAGAGTTATTAATGCTTAAAGTGACAGTGGTCAGATGTGCAAAAAATGGCCGGGTCCTTAAGGTATATTTGGGCCTGGTCCTTAAGGGGTTAAAGAATCATGTTGTGAGGAGTATTTGATGAAAGGGAGTTTCAGCGATGAATCTCCAATCTGCATTGGCCAAACAGTTAAAGCAGACCTCCCAGGAGCTAAATTAGTATATAGGGCTTTTCGTCAGGATTCTGGGCATGTCTCTCTTTTTTATCTCCATAGTCGTTTCCAGCAGAGATATAAGCAGGTTTGATAATATGTAAATGCCTGCTTGAAAATGCCAATCCCATTTGATTAACTGACATAGAGGCAGCGAATTCATTCAGGCTGCGCTCGCTCCCTACCTGTCAAATCAGACAGGCGGGAGCGAGTGCAGTGAACGCCGTAGCTGCGCGTATTGGCTGCTTAGATTCACGCGCAGCCCATCCCCAGCATGTAAAGTGCAGTGGAGACAGCGCGCGCACAGTAGTTATCAGTGCCGCGCTGAAGCTCCACTACAACTTTACACGGGTCTCGGCAGGTTTATATTTATAGGCAGGCTACTCCTATACTCCTCCTCCCTGGGTAGTACATGCACTGCTAAACAGGGAGGAGGAGACCCCAGAGCAGCCTGTCGTGCAATTCGCTGATCATCTATGCGCGCTCCCGACAGGAGCGCAGCATAGATGAAGTGAGGGCGGAAGTCGGCGCCCAGCAGGCATCAGTGACGTCGTGCCTGCTGGGGAAGCTGGCTTCCGGGAGAGGACAGCGCAGCAAGAAAGAAGAGATGAAGATGACGACTTTGTGAGTTGAACAAAAAGTTTTTTTTAAAGGAAGGGAGGGGGTTAAGGATAGATTTAACAATAGGTAGGGACAGAAGAAAACAAAAAACAGATGGTGGGAGCTACTCTTTAACCATAGGCTCTTGCCAAATTGGGAAAACACCACCTGGGCACTTGAGTCAAATTTTTATATGTTTACATCATTTACATAATATTACAGACATATTTAGTTTTCCTAGGGGAGAGGTACAAGTGACTGAACTATACTGTTATTTTACTGTCCTCTCATTTCACAATGCTATAGGTATGGGTCAGTGTTTCCCAACCAGGGTGCTTCCAGATGTTGCAAAACTACAACTCCCAGCATGCCTGGACAGCCTTCGGCTGTCCAGGCATGCTGGGAGTTGTAGTTTTGCAACACCTGGAGGCACCCTGGTATGGGGTAATAGGAATCATATCATGGCAGCCACAGAGGCCTTCAGAAGGCCCCAGGCTGCATGACAACTAATCGGCAACTTGCAACTGAATTGAGGGTGGGATCCCGGCATATACATTTCTATATGCAACAGCATCTAGGGGGTTAAAGTGCTAGCATCAGAGTCCTCTTCCATGCTGGCCGCTGACAGCTAGTGTCAGCTGCAGACAACAGTCAACGTCAGCGCCATACTTCTTCATGCAACAGGTGACATATCTATTCGATGACTGTTGGGAAGGGGTTAAACAAACATTTTGTGTATTTGCGATAAAGTAAAAAAAAAAAAGCTAAGTGATTCCATAAATTTTGCAACAGGTCGTCGCTCAACCTCCGGACACATGTAAATAAAACCACAGTCTATATCTTTGTCTGCCTGATGTCTTACAAAATCCACTAACAATGATCTGGAGTATATAATTATAACAGGAGATAATTCAGTGATACATTTCGTAGTTCTTAAGGAAGGGCACTACCCACCTGTTTGTATATCAGAGGACTCCCCAGCTTCTGTAAGTATTTCATCATTCTCCAATATTTTTGCAGCATCTGACACTTTTCCCTGCTGTGCTTCCTGGGATTGAGAGGTAACAGACACGCACCGTACACTAGACACTGGTGATGCCGGAGCTGGACAATATGTCTCAGAAAAGCAATGTGTCTCATTTACTGCAGCTGCCACTTTTACATTAGAATTACTAAAGTTGCACAAGTCTTGACCACTGATCGTGAGAGACGCTGGGTGGCTGGAGGCAGAGTTTTCCCATGCGTCCTGCGAGCTTCCTTTACAAAATGGGCCGTTAGTCAATGGAGATGCTGAACCATTAACTTGATGTAGACTTGGCCCAAGACTGTCAATCATAATAGTAGACTTGGGGTATTTCCAGAGGTAGTCAAAGTTATTGGATGCAGGGTGACTGGTAGTACTGGCATCTGATGCATACGTCCCATGAGGATTAGTTGGTATGGAGGGAGAGATCAGACCATTTACTGGCATGTCGCAATTCAGACCTAAAGACACATATGTCAAGATTAATTTATGACAACTTCTGGATAAACTTTAAAAAGGGGTACTCGGGTGGAAACCATTTTTGTTTTAAATCAACTGGTGCCAGAAAGTTAAACATATTTGTAAATTATTTCAATAAAAAAAAAATCTTAATCCTTCCAGTACTTATTAGCTGCTGAATACTACAGAGGAAATTCTTTTCTTTTTGGAACACAGTGCTCTCTCCTGACATCTCTGTCCATTTTAAGAACTGTCCAGAGTAGGAGAAAATCCCCATAGCAAACATTTGCTGCTCTGGACAGTTCCTAAAATGGACAGAGATGTCAGCAGAGAGCACTGTGGTCATGATGTCAGCAGAGAGCACTGTGTTCCAAAAAGAAAATAATTTCCTCTGTAGTATTCAGCAGCTAATAAGTACTGGAAGGATTAAGATTTTTCTTAATTCTTTTCTGCTCTCTGCTGACATCATGACCACAGTGCTCTCTGCTGACATCTCTGTCCATTTTAGGAACTGTCCAGAGCAGCAAATGTTTGCTATGGGGATTTTCTCCTACTCTGGACAGTTCTTAAAATGGACAGAGATGTCAGCAGAGAGCACTGTGTTCCAAAAAGAAAAGAATTTCCTCTGTAGTATTCAGCAGCTAATAAGTACTGGAAGGATTAAGATTTTTTTAATAGAAGTAATTTACAAGCCTGTTTAACTTTCTGGCACCAGTTGATTTAAAAAATAAATAAATAGTTTTCTACCGGAGTACCCCTTTAACCATGAAGAAAATAGTAAAACTAAAAAGGAAAAAAAAAAAGACAAAAGTCAATTGCTGCACGGGATCGTGGCATGACGTCACTAGGGGGCATGGCTGTGATGTCATGCCACGCCCCCTCCATTCATGTCTATGTGTGACACCCCCTCTCATAGGCATGAATGGCGGGATCGAGGCATGACGTCACTAGGGGGGCGTGGCTGTGACGTCCCGCCCCTGTCTCTGAGGCAGCGCTCGTCACAGAATGCCGGGGGCTGCACAGATTTCGCGGGACCACTACGATCATACATCTTATCCCCTACCCTTTGGATAAGGGATAAGATGTATAAAGCCGAAATACCCCTTTAATCACTTTTTTTTCTCTTAAACCAACAGGGCACATTCAGAGGTCATGTGGAGTCTTAATAGGTAAGAAAGCACAAGGAAGCCCTGTATAATATAACACAAGTGGTTTTAATGTTAGAACGGTTTGGTTTGTATAAATGCACATATTTAGAATGCATTAGAAAGCTAAGTACAGTGATCCCTCAACTTACAATGGCCTCAACATACAAGTTTCAACATACAATGCTCTTTTATGGACCATTGTAACTTGAAACCAGACTCAACATACAATGCTATGGAATCTGCGAAACATGTCAATGGCTGGAAGAACCGACCAATGAGAATGGATATTTCACTGGTAAAACCCCCGTATTCCTAAAGTACATGCACTGACTGGTGTCTGTTAGCGCCCCCTACAGTACAGGGAGGTATTACATGTTCTGTACTCTTTACCTGTTCCAGGGTTAGCTTCTCCTTTGGGCATCAGGTAAGGGCGGCTTCATTTTCATATTTTTTTTTTTGTTTAGGACATTGCATGTTCTGTACAGGACCCTGAATAAGCTCCTGTCCTCTACATAGACCAGTGTTTCCCAAAGAGGTTGCCTCCAGCTGTTCCAAAACTACAACTCCCAGCATGCCCGGACAGCCAAAGGCTGTCTGGGCATGCTGGGAGTTGTAGTTTTGCCACAGCTGGAGGCACTCTGGTTGGGAAACACTGAAATAGACAGTGATTTACAGCTCCCAGCAGATCTTTCTTACTTTTATATGTAAGGTTTTGCTTTATCTATATTAGTTATCTACTTATTTTTCTTTAATCCTCACTTTTTCTCTATTTTTGGATGACATTTTGGTGCCTTTAGAACCAATTACAAGGTTTCCATAGAGTTCTGGTCTCAACATACAATGGTGGTCCTGGAACCAATTAATATTGTAACTTGAGGGACCACTGTACAGACTAACATATTTGTTCACCTTTTGCTTGCTGAGGAAATATTACAAGAGAATTATGTGTGTAAACTGGTTCCACCAATTGAGGCAGCTGTTTCAGTCCTGAGGCGCTGGATAATGGAGGCTGGCCAGTGCTTCCAAAGTGATTGTTTGTCTCCATGTCTACAAAGCAAAAAGAAAGAAAATGACTACAAAGTAACTAGAACCAAGCAGTGATTTGTAAATACATCAGACATTACAATACCAACACTGTTCAGCAATAAATGTAACTATTATATGGAAGAACATGAGAGATCCAATGACACGCTCGATGGCACCTCCAAGTGATCTACTGTTTAGGAATCCCAAAATTAATCAATAAAAAGGAGGCAGGCACCAATACTGACCTTATACTTCCACTAGAAAATGCAAGAAGATTAAGACAATGGGGGAGATTTATCAAAACCTGTGCAGAGGAAGAGTGGTGCAGTTGCCCATAGCAACCAATCAGATTGCTTCTTTCATTTTCCACAGGCCTCTGAAGAGGCCTGTGGAAAATGAAAGAACAATCTGATTGGTTGCTATGGGCAACTGCACCACTCTTCCTCTGCACAGGTTTTGATAAATCTCCCCAAATATGGGCAAAAAGATTAACTAGCGCCGACCCATTAATGTAGAAACTATAAACCATGCTAGAGGTCCAGCACAGCTGATACATAATCTACTCCCATCATCTACAACATCAGCTATTTAGGAAGTATTATAATACGGACAGACATTAATTAAAGGGGTCATCCAGGAAAAAAACTCTCTCTCTCTATATCTCTATCTATCTATCAACTGGTCCTATTAAAAAAATCTTAATCCTTTCAGTACTTATGAGCTGCTGAAGTTGAGTTGTTCTTTTCTGTAATATCACCGATAGAATTTTTCTACAACTTGGTAGAATAAGGTGCATACATAGAAAGCAACTCCTATTAATAAACAAATGCACCTAAGGCTTCTTTTAGAGATAAGCGAACTTACAGTAAATTTGATTTGTCACGAATTTCTCGGCTCGGCAGTTGATGCCTTTTCCTGCAGGAAATTAGTTCAGCCTTCAGGTGCTCCGGTGGGCTGGAAAAGGTGGATACAGTCCTAGGAAAAAAAGAGTCTCCTAGGACTGTATCCACCTTTTCCAGCCCACCGGAGCACCTGAAAGCTGAACTAATTTATGCAGTAAAAGTCATCAACTGCCGAGCCGAGAAGTTCGTGACGAATCGACACTACGAAATCCTCCGTTTTTAAATATCCGTAGGAAGATCCGTGTGAAAATCGGCTGAAAATGGCAGTAACAAAATCCTATACGTCCGTTAGAAAATCCCATTACAGTCTATGGGATTTTCTAATATCCGTATGAATCCGTTATAGATAACGGACGTTAGTTTGTTACGGAAGATAGTTACGGAAGAAATAGCTCATGAACTATTTCTTCCGTAACAAACTAACGTCCGTTATCAATAACGGACTATAACGGATTCATACGGATATTAGAAAATCCCATAGACTATTATGGGATTTTCTAACGGACGTATAGGATTTTGTTACTGCTGATTTTTACAGGGATCTTCGTACAGATGTTTAAAAACTGAGAATTTTGTAGTGTGAAAGAAGCCCAACACTGAATAATTCAGCAAAATACAAAATGCCTTTATTTCACATATAACAGATAAAAATAGTTAAAAGGTCATACATGTAAATGCACAAAACAGCACCGGTACATACACGATATAGGTAGATAGGCACAGAGGACAATACAATGTAGTGGTAATAGGGTAAACAGGTCACAGTTAGCAGCAATAATACTGGATAGAATACCAGAAATATAAGAAGCACAATATAGATAAAGCATGGACCTGACAGGAGAATGCAGGCAAACAACATGTTAACACAAGAAAATCAAGTGCCAAATCCTACCTATACCTGACCCCAACGACCGTTTCGCAGAATTGCTCTGCTTCCTCAGGGGGAAGTTGAGTTGTTCTTTTCTGTCTAAGTGCTCTCTGATGACACCTGTCTCGGGAACTGTCCAGAGTACAGTAGAAGCAAATCCCCATAGCAAACCTTTTCTACTGTGTGCAGTTCCCGAGACAAGCAGAGATGTCAGCAGAGAGCACTGTCGTCAGACAGAAAAGAACTTAACTTCAGCAGCTGTTAATTATTGGAAGGATTAAGGATTGGACCTGATGAAGAGGGGGTCTTGCCCCTCGTAACGCGTAGTCCCTCCATTAAAACTTTTGATTTATTATTCCACCTGTCCGCTATCGCTTATTGCCGACCGAGGCTTCACATACCTCTCCCGGCTACTGCCAGTAACCACCGAGTGAGCGCCACTACGAGGATCTTTTCTCCTGCCTCCACGGGACAACTCAAGCTATCCAGCACCGGTCAGAGACAACCTCCGACACGGGATTACCTCCGGCAGCTCCCGGTCCTCTACCCTGCAATTGGGTGACATACGCTACAAGGTGTTGTACTCTGCGTACAACACCACCAGGTGAGCACCGTTCTATTTGCATTACGGCATCGATTGCCATCAGAGTAACGGCACAGGTTGCGCCCCCGTCTGTCCCTCCCTTCCTCCCTTTTTTTTTTTTCTATTACATGTGCAAGATTTTTTTAATAGAATTTATAAATCTGTTTAACTTTCTGGAGCCAATTGATATAAAAAAATATATAACGTTTTTTCCTGAAATAACTCTTTAAAAAGGGTTGTCCAGTGAATTAATTCCATTGTGTAAGGCGGAAAAAAAAAACCCCATAGAAATATAAAAAACTTCTCTCAGTGTCCCCTTAGAAAACCTCACCCCAATTGACTTCAATGGAAGCCATCCAATACGTGGTTCAGCACTGTATTCATACTGAAGTCGATGAAAGCTTCAGGGCTCAATTTGACCACGCTGCCGATGGTTCAGAGAGTCAAAAGAAGTCAGTGGCTGCATAAGGCAGTGTTTCCCAACCAGGGTGCCTCCAGCTGTTGCAAAACTACAACTCCCAGCATGCCCGGACAGCCAACGGCTGTCCGGGCATGCTGGGAGTTGTAGTTTTGCAACAGCTGGCGGTACCCTGGTTGGGAAACACTGGTGTAAGGAATTCCCTCGACAACCCTAGTCACACTCTCTACTGCAAAGGGCAACAGCAGCCCGAAATACATCAGTACTACATGAGAGAAATATACAGGATGGTCATGGTTAGAGATGAGCGAACTTACAGTAAATTCGATTCGTCACGAACTTCTCGGCTCGGCAGTTGATGGCTTATCCTGCATAAATTAGTTCAGCTTTCCGGTGCTCCGGTGGGCTGGAAAAGGTGGATACAGTCCTAGGAGACTCTTTCCTAGGAATGTATCCACCTTTTCCAACCCACCGGAGCACCTGAAGGCTGAACTAATTTACGCAGGAAAAGTCATCAACTGCCGAGCCGAGAAGTTCGTGACGAATCGAATTTACTGTAAGTTCGCTCATCTCTAGTCATAGTACTGTATATACTGATTACTAGACAACAAAAGGGAATACAATATTACTGAACAGGGGTGTGCAACACATAGAAGACCACATCAGACCACATACACATTACAATTATCTACTCAGGCAGATCTAAAAGACCCGTGGCACGGATTATAAGGTCCAAACAAAAAAAAAAAACTTAACGCTATTCCTCATATAAAAAATGACACCGTCTTCCACTATACTGTGTAAATACTTTAAAGATCTCCACTTTCATATCATCTCATAGAAACCTTCATTGCTTCCTTCCAGGGTACACAAGTCTGTCCTGGTGATGTAATGATCACACAAGTGCTCATCCTGTTACAGTACATGGCCCCAATGTATCAATCTGTCCGAGTCTATGGGAGCTCCGAGAGCCGCGGCACTTCACGCGGGCCGATTTTGTCCCTGTGTGAAAGTACCCAAAGGCCTTGTGCACAAAGAGTCATTTTAGGCGGAAATGATGCTGATTTTAAGTAGAGTAGACTGCGCCTGAAAATCAGCAGGAATGTACCTAAAACAAGCCTCCCATTGAGTTCAATAGGATTTCTACAACTTGGCGTTCACACGTTCAAACATTTCTGAAGCAGACCGGGCGCAACAACAGACATGTCAGTTATTAAGGCGGAATCCACACGTAAAATCCCATGGACTCCAAGTGACTTTGTATTTTTGCACCAATTCCGCTTTATTTTAGCACGGAGCAGTAAGGGTCTGTGCACACTACATAATCTCTGCCCAGAGGTAATGCCAAATCGGTGCTAGGACCACACAGACATTGCCAAATCATATGAACGGGTTCCGTGAAATTCTGTAGCGTGCACAGTGCAGGGGAATCCCATTTCTCAGCTCGTGATTACTGTAGTGTCCTTAAAGGGCTTCTCAGGTGCTTACACATCTTTTCCCCTATCCAAAGGATAGGGGATAAGATGCCTGATCGCGGGGGTCCCGCCGCTGGGGACCCCCAGGATCATGCACGCGGTACCCCGTTTGTAATCAGTCCCCGGAGTGTGTTCGCTCCGGGACTGATTACGGACAACCACAGGGCGGCGTGTGACGTCACACCTCCGCCCCCGTGTGACGTCACGCTCCGCCCCTCAATGCAAGCCGCCGGGAGGGGGCGTGATAGCTTGCATTGAGGGGCGGAGCGTGACGTCACACGTCGCCGGCCCGGTGGTCACCTGTAATCAGACCCGGAGCGAACACGCTCCAGGGACTGATTACAAACGGGGTGCCGCGTGCATGATCCCGGGGGTCCCCAGCGGCGGGACTCCCGCGATCAGGCATCTTATCCCCTATCCTTTGGAAAGTGGAAAAGATGTGCAAGTACTGGAGAACCCCTTTAAAGGGGTACTCCGCCCCTGGCATCTTATCCCCTATCCAAAACATAGGGGATAAGATGTTAGATCGCCACGGTCCCGCTGCTGGGGACCCGCGGGATCGCCGCTGCGGCACCCCGCCATCATTACTGCACAGAGCGAGTTCACTCTGTGCGTAATGAAGGGCGATACAGGGGCCGGAGCAGCGTGACGTCATGGCTCCGCCCCTCATGACATCACGGCCCGTCCCCTTAATGTCCTGGCCTTAATGACGACCGCCAGGCCCCCTCCCATAGACTTGTATTGACGGGGGCAGGCCATGACGTCACAAGGGGCGGAGCCGTGACGTAACGATGCTCCGGCCCCTGTATTGCCCGTCATCACGTGCAGAGCGATCTCGCTCTGCGCAGTAATGATAGCGGGGTGCTGCAGCAGCGATCCCCGGGGTCCCCAGCAGCGGGACCCCGGCGATCTGACATCTTATCCCCTATCCTTTGGATAGAGGATAAGATGTCTAGGGGCGGAGTACCCCTTTAAGGGATTTCTGCCCCGAAATCTCAGCACAGAGAATTTGTCGTCGATTTCCTTAGAGGAGTATTTTTCCCAAACAGGGCACCTCCAGCTGTGGCCAAACTACAACTCCCAGCAGGCTAGGACAGAGAGTTGTAGTTTTGCAACAGCTGGAGGCACCCTGCTTGGGAAACACTGCTTCAGGCTAGGTCCACACTGAATTAGGGATTCCGTCAGACCTTTCAGTCGGCATACCGCCATTTACTGTATCAGAGGGCGATGGATGCCATTCGTTTCAATGGGCTATTATTTTATGTGGACTAGATAATGCAGCATGCTCCAGCATACTCCATTGGGGCCACTGAAATAAATGGCATTGGTTGCCCTACGTTTTCGGTGTGGAGGCCTGTTAAAAGAGATCCATAGGATTTTCACCGAAAACCAGTAGAGAATCTGATACAGAAAAAACTATAATGGTAAAAAGTTGGGTTTTGAAACCACTCCTGGTTTCGGCTTAAAATACTATGTGTGAACGCAGCCTTAGGGAAAACTGTAACCAAGATAAAGTCTCTTTGTGTTTATTTGGTCTAGAGCAGTGTTTCCCAACTGTGGACCTCCAGATATGGCAAAACTACAACTCCCAGCATGCCCGGACAGCCAACGGCTGTCCGGGCATGCTGGGAGTTGTAGTTTTGCAACATCTGGAGGTGGTCTAGATGTTGTAAGACAGCCAATGGTTGTCCGGGCATGCTGGGAGTTGTAGTTTTGCAACATCTGGAGGTGGTCTAGATGTTGTAAGACAGCCAATGGTTGTCCGGGCATGCTGGGAGTTGTAGTTTTGCAACATCTGGAGGTGGTCTAGATGTTGTAAGACAGCCAATGGTTGTCCGGGCATGCTGGGAGTTGTAGTTTTGCAACATCTGGAAGTTACCTAGATGTTGTAAGACAGTCAATGGTTGTCCGGGCATGCTGGGAGTTGTAGTTTTGCAACATCTGGAGGTGGTCTAGATGTTGTAAGACAGTCAATGGTTGTCCGGGCATGCTGGGAGTTGTAGTTTTGCAACATCTGGAAGTTACCTAGATGTTGTAAGACAGTCAATGGTTGTCCGGGCATGCTGGGAGTTGTAGTTTTGCAACATCTGGAGGTGGTCTAGATGTTGTAAGACAGTCAATGGTTGTCCGGGCATGCTGGGAGTTGTAGTTTTGCAACATCAGGAGGTGGTCTAGATGTTGTAAGACAGCCAATGGTTGTCCGGGCATGCTGGGAGTTGTAGTTTTGCAACATCTGGAAGTTACCTAGATGTTGAAAGACAGTCAATGGTTGTCCGGGCATGCTGGGAGTTGTAGTTTTGCAACATCAGGAGGTGGTCTAGATGTTGTAAGACAGTCAATGGTTGTCCGGGCATGCTGGGAGTTGTAGTTTTGCAACATCTGGAGGTGGTCTAGATGTTGAAAGACCGCCAATGGTTTTCTGGGCATGCTGGGAGTTGTAGTTTTTTTTTTTACATCTGGAGGAGGTCTAGATGTTGCAAGACAGACAACAGCAGTCCCAGCATGTTGGGAGTTGTAGTTTAGCAACATCAGGAGGTGGTCCAGATGAAAAGGTTATATAGAAAATAAAGTTTGAAGGGGGAGGATGTGATCTTTAGGTCTGTACCTGATCTGACAAAATAGAACAGTGGTAGATCACCATACTGCCATACAGCTGTACAGTCACCCCCCAAAAAGTATTAAAAAAATAAAATAATATTCCCAAAGAACAAGCTGCAAACTCCTGAGAAAGTGCAGCAGGACCCGGCGGAGGAACAATAGACGCCTTCCTGGGATTTAAATGCTCAGCTCCATTTGCTTCTTGTATGAATCACTCCTCACATATTACAGGAGAAACTATTCAATCATAAAATGGAGATAAAGGCTGCAATCACATTACTGCAGGAGGGATCAGAGCCGTGTTCACACTATACCGCAGCCCTGCACTCTTATCCCATTATACAGCAGCCATATTAATAATGTCACCGCTTATTAATCAGGAGGCCATTACATTACACGGAGCGGCCTGTACACACCATGTAACAGTGTCCAGAGAACCGCAGCGGTACCGCACACTGCGCACAGCCCGGATACAGCCCCGAACTCCGACACTTCCATCCCAACAATAAGAACTTGATGAAGTGTCCGCTACAGGGCACAGCTCCCAGGTCACCCGGGCCTACCGTGCCCCCTCCAGCCCCGGCTCCTCCCGCCGTACTCCCCGGTTACCTGTGCTCACCTGAAGCCGCCGGAGAGCGGTGTAATTGGTTGTGGTCGCGGCCTGTGCTCACATGGTGTCCCCGGCCTGGCCTGGGGGAGGTAGCAGGACGAAGCCGCGGCTCCGGGGGTTGGAAGCTGAGCGAGTGAGAGCGAGGCAGGAAGTGCTGGCGGAGGCCGCGGGGTCCTAGAGGAGCCGGTTACCACCGCACACTCACAACTTGTCTCCTCGCGTGTCTGTCCCGTCTACGGCGGATGTACGGGAGGAGCGTCTGTCCCGTCACCTCCACACGGGAGTAAAATCATCATGGCGCCCTGTATTGTGTCAAAATATCAGTCTGCCCTGGGGAGAATATTGTACATAGCATTGAGTTCTACCTGACATCACCTGCACTTGTATTGTAAGGGACAGTTCACACACGCACGATTTTTACATCCGTCAAGTAGTTTATCCGGTACTTAAAAAATCGTTTAGAATCGTATGTCTAGTCCAGTGTTTCCCAACCAGGGTGCCTCCAGCTGTTGCAAAACTACAACTCCCAGAATGCCCGGTCAACCACCGGCTGTCCGGGCATGCTGGGAGTTGTAGTTTTGCAACAGCTGGAGGCACCCTGCTTGGGAAACACTGGTCTAGACTTTTCCCAACCAAACTCCCAGCATGCTAGGACAGCCTAGTTATATCTCAACTGGCGCTTCCCAAACAGGGTGCCTCCAGCTGTTGCATAACTACAATTTCCAGCATGCCAGGACAGCCTAGTTACATCTAAACCAGTGTTTTTTGTTTTTTTATCCAGGATGCCTCCAGTCTTTGTAAAACTACAACTCCCAGCATGCCATGACAGCCTAGTTATATCTCAACTGGCGCTTCCCAAACAGGGTGCCTCCAGCTGTTGCATAACTACAATTTCCAGCATGCCAGGACAGCCTAGTTACATCTAAACCAGTGTTTTTTGTTTTTTTATCCAGGATGCCTCCAGTCTTTGTAAAACTACAACTCCCAGCATGCCATGACAGCCTAGTTATATCTCAACTGGCATTTCCCAAACAGGGTGCCTCCAGCTGTTGCATAACTACAATTTCCAGCATGCCCAGACAGCCTAGTTACATCTAAACCAGTGTTTGTTTGTTTGTTTTTATCCAGGATGTCTCCAGTCTTTGTAAAACTACATTTCCCAGCATGCCAGGACAGCCTAGTCACATCTAGACTGGTGTTTTTTTTAACCAAGGTAACTTCAGCTGTTGCATAACTACAGCTCTCAGCATGCCCTGACAGCCTGGTTACAGCCAGACCGGTGTTTTTCAGCCAGGGTGCCTCCAGCAAAACTACAAAGCGATCACAGCGTCTAAAGTGAAAGGTGAAGGTGCCGGCAGCTCAGTGGAGCTCACAGAACCCCCGCAACATGATCACAGGGGTTCCGTGAGCCAAAATGGCGGAGGAGGGTCCCCTTGCAGCCCGATCACCGATTCAAAGATGGAGCCTGTTTAGCCAGACTATATCAGTGGATCACCTATCTTACTGTGTAATGATATGCCATAGGCCAGTGTTTCCCAACCAGGGTGCCTCCAGCTGTTGCAAAACTACAACTCCCAGCATACCCGGACAGCCGTTAACTGTCCAGGCATGCTGGGGGTTGTAGTTTTCCAACAGCTGGAGGCACCCTGGTTGGGAAACGCTGGTCTATGTAGAGGGCAGGAGCTTCTTCAGGGTCCTGTACCGTACACACAATACTGCCATAGTCATAGAATTATACAGTAAATGCAATATAATTATTGCATATAATAGTCCCCTAAAAGAACTTAATATATGTGTAAAATAAAAGAAAATAAAAAAGTTTCTAAAATTATACAAAACCCCCTCCCCTAATAAAAAATCAAATCCCCTCATTTTCCCATTTTACGAAAATTAAAAATTACATATTTGGTATTGCCACATGCATAAATGTTCAAACTATTAAAATATAATGTTTACGATCCCACACGGTAAACAATGTAAACATAAAAAAAATCAAACACCAAAAATACAGATTTTTACCACATCAAATATTGTAAAATAAAAATTCTAAAAATCGATCAAAAAGTCTCCTCAAAATGGTACCAATAAAACTACAGATCACAGCACAAAAATGAGCCCTCATACACTCCTGTATACAGAAAAATAAAAAAAAGTTAGGGGTCAGAAAACTGTCCTGCTCTGGACAGATCCTGACATGGACAGAGGTGTCAGCAGAGAGCACATATTTGTAAATTACTTCTATTAAAAAATCTTCCTGTACTTATTGGCTGCTGAATACTACAGCGGAAATTCTTTTCTGTTTGAAACACAGAACTGTCTGCTGACATCATGAGCACAGTGCTCTCTGCTGACATCTCTGTCCATTTTAGGAACTGTCCAGAGCAGCATATGTTTGCTATGGGGATTTCCTTTTACTCTAGACAGTTCATAAAATGGACAGAGATGTCAGCAGAGAGAACTGTGCTCGTGATTCAGCAGACAGCTCTGTGTTTCAAAAAGAAAATCATTTCCGCTGTAGTATTCAGCAGCTAATAAGTACAGGAAGGATTAAGATTTTTTTTAATAGAAGTAATTTACAAATCGCAGTAAGGAGAAGGAAATAATGTCCGCACTCACCATGCCGTAGAAAATGGGTATGCTTTATTGGCGTCTTCAGAGTTCCATAAGAAACAATATCAAAATACACCCGGGTGCAGGGAGGGGGAGCTGCTCCTGGCAAGGAGACTAGGAGCGGCTGTCGATGGTTAATTTACAAATCTGTTTAACTTTCTGGCCCCAGTTGATTTAAAAAAAAAAAAGTAAAAAAAAAAAAAAAAAAGTAAAAAAAAAAAAAAAAAGGTTTTCACCGGAGTACCCCTTTAAGGCCAAAATGGGCTTGGTCCCTAAGGGGTTAATCATCAATGAAAAATCTGCTGTGTGGTATTTATAACATGCAGATTTTATAACTTTTGAACAATGAAAGGGAGATGAATTTCAGGGAAGCATGCCGATTTGGATGCAGAAATCGGTGCAGATTGTGCATCCAGATCAGCTCGAAATTTAGTTGTGTGAACACGCCCTGAGTGTTGGGAAATTAAAAAAATGTAAACAAAAATTCCATAGTTAATGTAACAATTGTTAACCATATGTTCTATGGCTATGTTCACACAGCGGAATTTCCGGTTGGAATTCCACAAAAAAAGAATTCTGCCAGGAAATCAAGCCGAAATTAAAAGCACATTGGGGAAGATTTATCAAAACCTGTGCAGAGGAAGAGTGGTGCAGCTGCCCATGACAACCAATCAGATTGTTCCTTACATTTTTCACAGGTCTATTTAAAAATGAAAGAAGCGATCTGATTGGTTGCCATGGGCAACTGCACCACTCTTCCTCTGCACAGTTTTTAATACATCCCCCCCCCCCCCCAAATTGTTTTATGGGATTCCGCTGACCCATTCACAGAGCGGAATTTCCGCTGCATAAACTCCTCAAAATTTAAAGACCTGCCTTTAAATTTTGCTGGATTGTGGGCGGAATCTCATTAAACTCAATGGGGCTTTGAATTTCGGCAGAATTTAGTGTTTTAAGGATACAGAAATGAATCTGCAATTCCGTTTAGTAAACTTTGCTAAACGGAATTTGTGCGGAATTGAGCCTAAGGAATTCCACACATATTTTCCTGCATGGAATTCCATCAAAATGTATTGCTCATTCACTTTAATGGGATTCCGCAAGGTCATTCACACAGCAGAATTTCCGCTGCGGAATGTTTGATGCGGAAATCCCGCTTTCCACGCTCCAGAAAAAAATAAGTCTAATATTATAGTTTTCTGGACTTCGGCTGCAAAATCCTATTGAAATCAATGGGGATTAAATTTCTGCACAAATTGCGGAATGCATGCGGAATTTGTGCGGAATTAACTAAGCTTTAGTCTGCATCAATTCCAAAAATGCTGGACAGATGCAGAATTGAAGCCAAAATTAATTTGGACACAGAATTGATGCTGACATGCAGAATCTCTGCCGTGTGAATGCGGCATTATGCACGGAATTCTGCAAGATCTTTCTGCACGGAATTCCGCCTAAATGTATTGCCCATTTACTTACAAGGACATTCACACAGCAGACTTTCTGCTGCGGAATGTGTGATACGGAAATCCAAGATTCCACGCTCCAGAAAAATATCTGGATCTTTGGCTGCGGAATCCTATTGAAGTCAATGGGGCTTGAATTTCTGCACAAAATGCGGAATTGGAATGCTGCCGGAGATTCCAGAGCAGCAGGGTCCCGATGAATTCAACGGGATTCTGCTGTGCACATCTGGCAGGGAAAATTTATTTTGGGGGGGGGGCGGCGCCAAGAAAAAGACCAATTCTGCCGCTTGGCGTTTTTTTCGGCCAAAAAACTCTGCGGATAGATGTTAGCTGTAAATCAATGAGAAATTGCAAAAATTCTTTTTCCACTTGGCGTTTTTCAGTTTGGCATTTTTATTATCCTTTTGGCGTTTTTGTTTTTTTTTCACTCTTTTTAGCTTCTTGGCGGTTTTGCATAATAGCAGCATGTTGAGCCAATGGCTTTTTTTGCCTGAAATCGTGGCGTTTTTCTCGCATAGAAGTCTATGGGATTGAAAAAACGGCAAGAAAAACGACATGTGGGTTTTAACATTTTTTCAGGCGGCTTTTATTCTTTTTTGGACTTTAGCGATCCAAAAAAGTGATGGAGATACCTTTTTTAATACAATTTAGTAGGGTACCATTAAAAAAAATTATAAAAAGATACAGTAGTGAAGGAAAAAATTGTACTTAGCGAAATTTATCTTTTTTATAACAAAATTTTTATTAATTTTTAAAACAGGGATCAATTTATGTGGTCCTATGTGGTCTATGGTCCCCTGCACTGCCATATATATACACATTCATATTTCCCACAGAGAGCTGTGATTGGCCAGATGGTTCCAGCTCTCTGCGGGAAATATGAATATGTGTATATATACAGGAGTGTAAGGGACCATAGAAGAGTGGTCGCCCGCATCTATATGTTATGTTGTGATCTTTCCTTAACTGCAGGTATTAACACACTCTGCTCAATGATGGGAGCTGTAGTACCTGCATTAATAGACAGATCGCAACAGGTGTCAGAAGTGTGCTCCATGTTGGGAGTAGTAGTACCTGCAGTTAAGTACAGATCACAATGGGTATCACTCCTGACACCCAATGTGATTGTCCTATCTATTACAGAGATGTGGAGCGGCTTTATCCAGCGCTCCGCATCTCTGCACTATACTCCGACCATTGATATGAATAGAACATCACTCATTCATATTTCCCTCAGAGCTGTGATTGGCTGCCACCAATCCGGCCAATCACCAGTCTGGGCGGAAAATATAAATGAGTGATGTTCTATTCACATCACTGGCCAGAGTACAGAGCAGAGATGTGAGCGCTGTATAGAGCCGCTCCGCATCTCTGCTATTTTACGGACGATCGCATCGGGTGTCACGACTGACACCCGGGGGCGACATGTCTATTAGTACAGGTACTAAAACTCCCATCATGGAACAGTCTGTTCCATACTGGGAGTAGTAGTACTACCTAAAAAATGAAAAATAGTGAAACACTCACACTTTATAAAAAATTAATAAAAATGTAATTATAAAAAATATAAATTTCGTTAAATAAATTTTTTCCCGTCCCATTTTTTTTTTTTGGTACCCAACAAATTTTGGGTACCAAAAAAAATGCCAAAGGGGCCAAAAATGCAATTTCCACTCAAATGCAAAAAAACGCAAGAAAAAAACGCCAAACACAGGAAAATGCTGTGGCGTTTTTTCGGGTGTTTTTTTCTTGCATTTTTTGGGGCCACAAAAAAACCAAGTGGAAACAGCCTTAGCAGAAAGAATGAACCTGTTCATTCTTTCTGTGGTCTCCGCACGGAATGCATAGCCATCTATGAGATAGCGCATTCTTGTGCGGTCCTAGTCTCCGGAATGTCCGCACGGAGATTTTCTATGCGGACATTCCAGAAGTGTAAACTTAGCCTAAAAAGGCCACCTTTTTAAAACTGTGCTGCGGAATCATGCAGAAAGCATCTGGAAATTCTGCACAAATTCTGCATCAATTCCGCAAATGCAGGAAATATGCGGAATTCTGCCAAAATGAATGCGGACGCGGAATTGATGCTGACATGCAGAAATTCTGCTGTGCGAACGTGGCCTTACAAGGAAAATCCCTTTTTTCTTGTTAAAGAGATTTTTACAATATATGGTCAGAACCCATTGCTGGTGAACATTTACACATTACATTATATTATACACTATAATAGGATCAGAAATTTCCATATTACATGCAAAATCCCTACATGTAAAATTGCCCTAAAGTAGGAGAGCAGATTATGGATGGGGAACTTTATAATTAAATAAAGCTCATCCCACCTCCCTTGGTCTGTACCATCAGCCTGGTTCTGGAGGAAGAGATAGTTTAGTGATATAGGGGAGACTTATCAAAACCTGTGCAAAGGAAAAGTTGCCCAGTTGCCCATAGCAACCAATCAGATCGCTTCTTTCATTTTACAGAGGCCTTGTTAAAAATGAAAGAAACAATCTGATTGGTTGCTATGGGCAACTGGGCAACTTTTCCTCTGGACAGGTTTTGATAAATCTCCACCATAATGCCCCCTACTGCCGGGCTCCACATTAAGAAGGTCTTCCTCAATGTTTCCCAACCAGTGTGCCTCCAACTGTTGCAAAACTGCAACTCCCAACATGGTTGTCCGGGCATGCTGGGAGCTGTAATTTTGCAGCATCTGGAAGCACACTGGTTGGGAACCACTGATCTACCTTCTCAGGTCACCAGCTGCAGGTACATCAAGGCACACATCTAATCTGACGCAATGCAGTTTATAGGGTGACTCCGCTCCCCGGCGACCGGAACATTGAGTTCCGAACGCTGTGTGCGGGCTTCCGGGTTCACGCCCGCCCCCTCATGACATCACGCCCCATCATGTGATGCCACGTCCCGCCCCCTCTATGCAAGTCTATGGGAGGGGGCGTGACATCACAAGGGGGCGGACGTGAACATGGAAGCCCGCACACAGCGTTCGGAACTCAATGTTCCAGACGCTGGGGAGTGGAGTAACCCATTAAAGGGGTGCTCCGGTGAAAACCTTTTTTCTTTTAAATCAACTGGCTCTGGAAAGTTAAACAGATTTGTAAATTACTTCTATTAAAAAATCTTAATCCTTCCTGTACTTATTGGCTGCTGAATATTACAGAGGAAATTCTTTTCTTTTTGGAATGCTCTCTGATGACATCACGAGCACAGTGCTCTTTGCTGACGTTATAATAATAATAATAATAATAATAAGTCTTTATTTATTGTTGTCCTTAGTGGGATTTTAACCCAAGGCCCCAGCACTGCAAGGCAGCAGTGCTAACCACTAAGCCACCATGCTGCCCTTAGCACAGTTGCTAAAATGGACAGAGATGTCAGCAGAGAGCACTGAGCTAATGATGTCATCAGTGTTCCAAAAAGAAAGGAATTTCCTCTGCAGCATTCAGCAGCTAATAAGTACTGGAAAGGATTAAGATTTTTTAATAGAAGTAATTTACAAATATGTTTAACTTTCTGGCACCAGTTGATTTAAAAGAAAAAAGGTTTTCACCGGAGTACCCCTTTAAGTGATCACAGACACTGTATACACCAGTGGTCTTCAACCTGCGGACCTCCAGATGTTGCAAAACTACAACTCCCAGCATGCCCGGACAGCCAACGGCTGTCCGGGCATGCTGGGAGTTGTAGTTTTGCAACATCTGGAGGTCCGCAGGTTGAAGACCACTGGTATACACCATCTTCAGTTATTGTAAAGACATACATAATGCCAAGTGCCTATTTCTATAGATGTGACAAAACATGTATAAGAGCACAGTGGTTTTCAGCTCAAATTCTTGAAACTATGTAGTTGTGATGAACAAGACGTCTCTTATCATTTATTAGGTGCTCTTGGCAACTATTATTAAAGGAAATCTGTATTTTTGAGCCCTGAAAACTAGAAGAGCCCTATACAGCATACGGAGTGACTAGTACAACCTTGTATCTTTGTATTCAGGTCATGCAACCTGCGTTACCAAGATAACTGTCTTTTAATCCTCCTGAGATGAACAGAGGTGTCAGCAGAGAGAACTTGTGGTCAGACTGGAAAGAACTACACAACGTCCTGTGGAGCATACAGCAGCTGATAAGTACTGGAAGGATTAAGATTTTTGAATAGAAGTAATTTACAAATCTGTATAAATTTCTTCAACGGGATTCTGCGGCTCGGTGCACACAGGCACATTTTCCGTGTCCGGACAAAGAATGTGCCTATGTCAATGAGGCTTTTGCTGTAAAGTATATGATTTTGTGCTGTTAAAACCAGCTCAGGCAAGATGGCTGTCACCAAAATAATGTACAAAAAATTAAATAATAAAAATTACGATCAGATAATAGAAACCTAAGATCAGAAATAGAAACAAATAAGGACACCATATTGTAACCACCGTATGTGAGTGACACAATGTTGCCTTAGGGTACGTTCACACGCGCAGATTATTTAGCGGGTTTTCTGCTGCGTATTTGAAAGTGAGTGGGCTCTTCTGGGCTGTCCGCAGCAGAAAATCCGCCGCAAGCCCCATTGAAGTCAGTAAGGACTGTGGTGGATTTTCCACAGCGTAAATTCCGCTGCAGAGAATATGCTGCGGACAGCCGAGAAGAGCCCGCCCACTTTCAAATACGCAGCAGAAAACCCGCTAAAAAATCCTTGCGTGTGAACGTACCCTTAGAGTAGGGTCACACGTGTCGTATTTAGCTGCACATTTTCTGCTGTGTATTTTCCTATCCATTGAAGTCATTGTGTAACAAAATCAGCTGCAAAATACGGCACGTGTGACCCTACCCTTAGGGGGATTTCAGTCACCGCTGTATGACACCAGAGCGAGTAGTTTATGGCTCTACATATTCATTTATTTTTAGAAAGGTATTGTAGCAACCTACGATCTTCAACATATCGTGTTATATTGTAAATTAATATTGTAGAATCACTAAAGCGAGCTCTGCCCCTGTCTGTGGCCTGTTTCCTCGTGATGTTCATCTTTACATACATACCTCTTGTCAATAATAATTTAGCACTGA
Source organism: Hyla sarda (assembly GCF_029499605.1). Lineage (NCBI taxonomy): Eukaryota > Metazoa > Chordata > Amphibia > Anura > Hylidae > Hyla > Hyla sarda. Next base: position 86,443,769 of record NC_079190.1, read on the forward strand.
AGCTGAGAGCCTCACTGGAGTATATATATATATGTACACACACACATACACGTATATATATCTCGTGTATAAATACAGAGACTTCCCATCCAGCCCTTATCTTTGGTCACGGATCAGTCTGTGCTCCTTCCTCCCAGTCCCCTCACTCCCCTCCTTGCCAAGCTCACAAGCTCAGGCAAAAACTAGAATAGACTAAACCTGTTTTCATTCACAAGCTGCCAGTGTTTTATTTTAGTTTTATACCGACATCATAAGCCTCACACAGACAGCTCTCTGGATACTGGGCTTGGCCCATCCTACAGCCCTGGGGCTCCTGCACCCTTTACAATCCTTGATAAATGCAGGAAACTGAAGATCTGACATCTTTATTCCAGAGTACAATGCTACAGATTCTGTGGTTTCCTTTAGAGAAATAAGATATTATAAAAACAACCTGGGCTTTCTGGCTTGTTCCTCATAGAGAGTAAAACCGTCACTTAAGCTTAAGGCTGGCTGTGAGGTACATTTGAAGCCCACGTTCCCCTCATCCTTTCTGGGGGCCTCTAGATTTTTTAGGTATCTGATGTCTGCTTTTCTGCTGTTTTTATAATCGGTCAGGGAAATGTTCAGAGCCTTACAATAAATCACAGGCATCACCTATATTATATGCTATGTACTACCATCCAATCTTAAAGGGGTATTCCGGCCAAAGACATCTTATAAATGTCTGATTGCAGGGGGCCCACCGCTTGCGATCTCCGTGCAGCTGCTGCTGATGATGGCTGCTATTCCAGTCTCAGAAACCTCTTTGTTTCCGGGACTGGAGACGTGATGTCACCCCAGTCCCCCTCCATTCATGTCCATGGGAGGGGGCGTGATGGCCGTCACGCCCCCTCCCATAGACAAGAATGGAGGGGGCGTGGCGTGATGTCACGAGGGGGAGTGGCGTAAGGTCTCCAGTCAACACAGAGGTTTCTGAGACTGGAGAAGCAGCTCTGCCTAGAATGCGGGTGCTGCACAGAGATCACGGGGGTCCCATCGGCGGGCCCCCCTCGATTAAAAATCCTTTGGATAGAACGCCCCTTTAAGATTGTGGTTTAAAACTGATGCTTTTTATTGCCAGGCAGCGTGAATCTTTTTCAAAATAATGGCCAATATTAAAAGACTAAGTCTGGGTCTACACATTGGAAGGGATTTAGTAAGACACCTTCTTAACAGTCTACAGTGTAAAGGGAACCTGTCATCATATTTTACCATATATAAAGTGTGGCAACAGGTTATATATGGTAAAACCTTCTTCCTCACCATCCCCGGGAGACAGGGATGGTGAGGATATATAGTTTAAAAGTGTCCCCTGCCGGCCCAATAAGTAGTCCCCTGGGAGGGGAGCTATACTCACCTAGTCCCGTCTTCTCCAGCTGTAATCACTCCCCCTCAACGTGATTGACAGCCCGCAACACTGCAGAGTGATGACAAGGGCCATGACCGCGCTGAAAGGGCGTGATTACAGCTGGAACAGACAGGACTAGGTGATTATAGCTCCCCGCCCAGGGGACTACTTACAGGGCAGGTGGAGGAGACTTTCAAACATCATTTCCTTTTTTTTTTTTTTTCTGTCCCTGTGAACTGGTGGGACAGACAGAATGTTAATGAAGTCAAGCAAGTAAAAGAGTAATTAATCACTAATTAGCTCCCACCTCCTACCTATAAGAGGGGATACTTTCCCAACAACAGTGTGTTTTTTTCTTTCTGTCGGACTGATGGACAGACTGTACAGCCTCCATAGGCTGCCTTATACATATTCTAACCTTTGTTCTGTGGCCTCCTGGAAGCTTACACTCTACTTTTGTGATTTTTGTTTGGAAGACACTGCCTTGGTGCAGTCTGTTCTGTTTTCCATTCAGCCGGAAGTCCCTACCCAATAGGACAACTTCTTGCAAAGTCCCCACTTGTGCTGCTGGTTAGGATGTAAGGGAAGCGTTAATTTCTTAACGTTAATTTGTTTTCCCTTAGTCTTAACAGCAGCACACAAATGTCCCTCCCTTTTTATGTTTGTTTTAATAGTTATATAACACACTGTCGTTGGTGGATTATCCCCTCTTATAGGTAGGAGGTGGGGGCTAATTAATGTTTAATTACTATTTTAATTGCATGATTTTATTAACATTCCGTCTGTCCTGCAAGTTCACAGGGGCAGATAAATCCCCACTTATGCTGCTGTTAGGACTAAGGGGAAACAAATTAAAGTTAAGAAATTAACGCATCCTCCCCATCCCTGCGGGCAGGAACATCTCCCGGGATTGGTCAGGAAGACGATTTTTCCATATATCACGTTGCCACGTGTTATGTATAGTAAAATCTGTTGACAAATTCCCTTTAAGATGTGGCAGATTTATTAAAAAGTGTACCTCTAATGATGTTCCGATGGCAGGATATCTGTTTAAAATTTGTGGCAATGTCTGAGCCCCAGACTATTGCGATCTGGAAACATATTCGCCTTGATTCCCATGGAAGTCTATAAGACTTCAGGCAAATACATCGCCAGATCATGTGAATCTTGGGCAAGTCTCGGGCTCAGAAGTTGCTGCGGATTGTTAACAGATATCCTGCCGCTGGGACCATCGTGGGATGTACACTTTAATAAGCACAAGTCTCTTTATAAATTTGGCACATCTTACGCACAGTCCACACACCAGACTAAGAAATCTATCCCAAGTAGACATAACTTACACCAATTTCTGGCATAAGTTATGATAAATCTGCTCTGCTGCTGGAGGTAACGCCACTTGCTGCTATGCCCTGCTTCTTTTTTGTAAAATTGAAATATGCTGCGCAAAATGTAGCTTGCACAAAAATGTGCAACGCTTGTATGCCAGAAAACTGGCATACAGCTGTGATAAATTCCAAAACCAGGAGTGGTACCAACATAATGGTCAGTCATAATGGAAATATTTTTTAGTGTTTGCTTCCATCACTGGATGCTGACATATACTGTGGAGGAGAGCAGAGGATGCCATTCATTTCAACAGCCCAAACTGAGTCAACTAGTGAATCCGTTCGGGCCATATACGTTATTTTAGGCAGACTCAAAAGAATGGATTGGTACATTGTCCAGTCCTTTTAAAATAGCGTATACTGCTCAATGAACTGAATGGCATCTGCTGAACTCCACCAGTCTATATCAGCATCCCATTCTCAGCGGGATGACTGTGGATACCTGTGACAGAAGCACTAAAAGCAGTGTGAACCTAGCCTAAGGTCTATGCTATGGATCATGTCCTGCTTGAGAAGTTACTAAGGCCGGTCTAGAAAGTTATATTACTTTAAAGGGGTACTCCGGGGGAGAATATTTTTTTTTTTTTATCAACTGGTGCCAGAAAGTTAAACAGATTTGTAAATTACTTCTATTAAAAAATCTTTATCCTTCCAGTATTTATTAGCTACCATATACTACAGAGAAAGTTCTTTTCTTTTTGGATTTCATTTTTTTTCTGACCACAGTGCTCTCTGCTGACACCTCTGTCTGTATCAGGAACTGTCCAGAACAGGAGCAAATACCCATAGCAAACCTATCCTGCTCTTGACAGTTCCTGATACAGACAGAGGAGTCAGCAGAGAGCACTGTGGACAGAAAAAAAAAAGAAATCCAAAAACAAAAGAACTTTCTCTGTAATATACAGCCGCTAATAAGTACTGGAAGGATAAAGATTTTTTAATTTAAGTCATTTACAAATCTGTTTAACTTTCTGGAACTAGTTGATTAAAAAAAAATAGTTTATCACAGGAGTACCCCTTTAACAATAATAAAAAAAAAAAAAAGCAATTGTAATTGTTGTATGAGTGTCAATGTTTCGGATTTATCTTCACTATCTTATGTTGTGCATTGATATATGGTTCATATTAATAGACTGCATAGCTCATCTTATTATCTATCTTATATATGAGCCTCTGGTTTATATCATTGCTACCCAGCCCCTTGAATGGGCAATGTCATCAACATTTTTTTTTGATATGTTGTAGTACATATGTACTACAACATATCTCTAATATATGTTCATTATTATTTTTTTTTTTAATTAAACCCTTTAAATTTACGTTTGAAAACCGGCCACTAGGGGTCTCTCTTCTAGTGGCCGGCTGCAGGCTGGCGTGATGTCACGCCTGAATGCGGACCGATGCCGGCCGGGCAATCGGTCCGAATTCATTCAGCCTGCGCTCGCTCCCTGCCTGTCAATCAGACAGGCGGGAGCGAGCGCATTGGCCACTCCTCCCGCACATGTTGCCGCTGCTGCTGCAGGACTCTGCGGCATGTAAGTATGTTTAGGGGAGATATGTTTAGGGGGATTGGGGTTTTAACATTGGGGTTGGGGGAGAGCTGGGTTCGGGGATTTAACACGGAGGTGGGGGGCGGCGTAGCGCCGCGCCCATGGCCCTGACTTATTATTTTCAACATGGTGCCTCCAGCTGTTTTACTACTACAACTCCCAGCATGCCCTGACAGCTAATAGGTGTCAGGGCAAGCTGGTAGTTGTAGTGGTGAAACAGCTGGAGGCACCCTGTGTAGATAAACTAAGGGCAGAAGTCGGCCCCCCCCAGCAGGCATCAGTGACATTGTGCCTGCTGGTGAAGTCTGCCTGGTAGTGAGCACACTACCAGGCAGACAAAAAAGCATTTTTGATATAGTTAAAAAAAAAATTTAAAGTAGGGAGGGGGTTAGGGATAGATGGGCAATAGGCAGGGACAGAAAAAAAAAAGGATGGTGGGAGCTACACTTTAAAGGTTAACTGGATGGAAGTGACAACGCTGCTGTTAGAATGGTAACTAAACTTCTATAGGGTAGGAGACCAGGTGGTTCTCTTGCAAGGTAACTTGGCTTGACCCATATTGCCAAGCCTGCACTGATACAATGATACCCTGCTACATCAGATAAGCAATGAAGAGTGCTGCATCACATAGGTAGATGTAAGATCTGGCTCTAGGCCAGTGTTTCCCAATGAAGGTGCCTCCAGCTGTGGCCAAACTACAACTCCCAGCATGCCTGGACAGCCTTCGGCTGTCTGGGCATGCTGGAAGTTGTAGTTTGGCCACAGCTGGAGGCACCCTCGTTGGGAAACACTGCTCTAGGCTGTAAGCTGAGGCCTCTGAGACCCAATAGTCACCAGCTGCTCCGACAGCTGCAGGAAATGAGGCAGGAGCTTACTGCAAAGTCTTGTATGAGAAGGGTCAGTACTGGAGGAGCGAGGGATCAGAGAGGTGTCTGCAGGGCAGGTCACTCACCTGGATGTCCTGCCTTGGTCCTCAGGAGTAATAAGGAGTTAAAGAGGAGGTGTAGCTTGGGCTCTCCCTCCACCCTCTCTGTGTATGAGTCTCTCTCGCTGGAAGCAGGTGGCTGATATTGCTTTGCTGCTGATGTCACTGTATTCACTGCCCATCATTTCCATCCAGCAGCTAGATTAACATGAATTATTTAAAGACGCAGGATCCGTTTTCATCATTGAGGAGCTGGAGGATGCAACGTTATATAAAATAGCAATAACATAAAGGCCTGGTTCAGTTGATGATTTTACCATCTGATTAACAGACAGTAAAATCAGACAAAATCGGATTACCTGAAATCGTATACAATTGTAATCTGAATATTTGTTTGGCATCCGATTTAAAATCGTATCCAAAAATCGTATGGCAGAAGATTTCATCCGATTTTAACAAAAAAATCTTGAAGAATTTTAAAGTTTCTAGCACTTTCCAGAGTATGCCGAGGCTACTGCGCATGTGTAAAAAACATTTGTGGGTGATAAATCTGATGAAATCGCACCGTCACACGATTCAATACGATTTACGTAGGCCACAATAATAATAAAAAAATCAGACACGATTTCAATACGATTTTGAATCTGGGCGAGCGTGGTCAACCATGATTTTAGCGCCAATCTAAAAACGTGCAACTTCAGATGCGGATCAAAACTGATGCATGTGTTGGATGTGATTACTGAATGGAAGTCAATGGATATGACTTGGCATACGGATTTGTACGATTTGAAGGTAAAAAAAATAGTGAGAAAAAGTAGGATGGTAAAATCGTGATGTGAATGCAGCCTAATAGACCTGCTTGAGATCTGCTGTAAGAGCAAATATGGTCTTATCTTAATGGGGTTCTCCGGCGCTTAGACATCTTATCCCCTATCCAAAGGATAGGGGATAAGATGCCTGATCGCGGGAGTCCCGCCGCTGGGGACCCCCGTGATCTTGCACGCAGCACCCCAGTTAAAATCAGTCCCCGGAGCGTGTTCGCTGTCACGCCCCCTCCCATAGGCTTGCATTGAGGGGCGGAGTGTGACGTCACACGGGGGGGCGGAGGCGTGACGTCACGCCTGCCCCGTGGTCGCTGGTAATCAGACCCTGCTCCGGGGACTGAATTTAACTGGGGTGCTGTGTGCAAGATCACTGGGGTCCCCAGCTGGGGGACCCCCGCGATCAGGCATCTTATCCCCTATCCTTTGGAGTACCCCTTTAACAGTGCGTTTACACGCTAGTAACTACCAACGGGTTTCCCTCTGCTGGAAACCCGCTGTGAGTTACGCTACCATTCATTTGAATGGCTCCGCGGACAGTCCGCAAATCTGACACTATTGCGGACTGTCTGTGGACCCATTTAAATCAATGGTAGTGTAACTCGAAGCGGGCAACCCGCTGCTAGTAATAGCGTGTGAACGCACCCTAAGGGGGATAAAGCCTGAAGTAAAAGGCTTCCAGAAATAATGGGGCCCTTCCACACATATTATTTTTTCAGAATCTTTTAACGCCAGAAATTTTGAAGCATTTTTTAAATGTGGTTTACTGTCATATTTAATTTCAACGCAATTTGTAACATGTTTTTTTCCGTTTTTTTTTTGTATAAGAAAATACAAATAAAAATTGACTGTACTTAGGATAGGCTTTTAGTAACAAATGGCTGCAGTGTTTCCTGTCCAATGAGCCACTACTGTACATAGGATAAAATTTAGTGCCCCTAGTGCCCATTTAAATATAAATTTAAAGGGGTACTCTGGGGAAATAGGCTGTATCCCCTAACCATAGGATAGGGTATAACTTTCTGATTGCAGGGGGTCTGAGCGCTGGGGTCCTTCACAATCTCATGAATGTGGGCCGGCTACTCACCTGTCCTCAGCGTGCTCTGGCCCCCACCCTCGGAGATCAGCATCAGTAACAGCCTGTTCAGCAAATCACCAGCTGAGCCGGACCATGCCCTGCAATCAGAAATGTATCCCCTATCCTGTGGATATATTCTATTTCCCCAGAATACCCCTTTAATATAAATGTTTAAAAATGTATCTTTTTTTTAGATTTCTATTTAGAGCACGTTTGCAGCCGATATTACATGTATTTGTCTATATCCAAAAAATAGTCAAAAGAGAAGAAAAGTGTGTCCATTTGTCTAAATAGCTTTTCATGTTTTAGTGTCCTGAGAAGCATAGGCCTCTGCTCTTTTTAGAACAAAAAAAGCCTATACAAAAAATCTTATGCCAAAAGTCAGCGGCAGGCAGATCCAAACCCATATATGTATACATTTGCAGCAAAATAGAAAATGAGAAAAAAATTTCACTCCCGTTTTAGAGTGAACCTGACAAAAGTTATGGCTCCCAGTAGCTGCATTTCTATAGCGCTGCTGTGTGCAATTGAGGTGGGGAGCCAGCTTGCCAAGCTTTACTGCCTCCTCAATATGGAGCACTATGCCCACCCCTGACATGAATATACAATTTTCCTAACTCTCAGGTCCTAGTGAAGTAAGAGACTGCTGGCACATATTTATATCAAGTGTTGGCATAGCGCTCCATATTGAGGAGGCAGGGAAGCTCGGCAAGCCGGCTCCCCGCCTCTATTGTACACAGCAGCACTATAGCAATGCAGCTATCAGAAGCCATAACTTTTTATCCGCTAGACCAATTTCTATAAATGATCCTTCATTTTAATGGTGTTTACCCGCACTATACCCAGTGTATTAGGTTTATTGCGGACAAATAGGCTGTCAGTTTCCCTTTAATAAAATAGACCAGCTCTGTAAATAGGAAAGAAAAAAACATGTTATTAAGTAAATCGCATAATTTTCTTCCAAAAATTCATTTTTAACTACTAAGAGTAATGAGTGTTTCTGTGGCCCTGTTTGTAGTTCCAATTCCTCCTGTCTTCAGCTGTGACATCACTCATTGCTGATGCCAGGCCCAATTAGGACATGTGGACTACTAGCCAATGGTATACTGCCTTGGCGTCCCTGCCCCCCTGAGGTGGGCTATATATACCTCATTTGTTCTCCACCTGTTGTCTGTAACAGAGATATTGGGGGAGATTTTGTAAGACCTGTGCAGAGGAAAAGTAGAGCAGTTGTCCATAGCAACCAATGATCTTGCTTATTTTTAAGAGGCCTTTTCAAAAATGAAAGAAGCGATCTGATTGGTTGCTATGGGAAACTGGTCAACTTTTCCTCTGCACAGGTTACCTGTGTTTATTATCCCGTTCCCTTGTTCTCCTGATCTTTGGCTTGTTCTTTAACGACCCCTTTGCTTAGTGTATCTGTATTGTGACGCTCTCACCGATATTGACTTGGGTTATTTGACTCAGATTTTTTTGTTTGTATGTGCATTTTCTATCTGTCTTATTACTGTGTTGTTGTAAGTTAACCCTTTTGTGCCCTGTACCTTTTCCTGACTTTTGTACTGTGTTTGTATTTTTGTTTTTCATCTTGCTACGCCAAGCACTTTAGTAGGCTAGAGACTGGCACCATGAGCATCCCAAAGGGCAGAAACAGAGGTTTGAGCAAGCTCAGGGCCGCCCTTATCCCTTGTAGGAGAATTATTAATACAGTCTGCTGTTCAGTAGAAATCCATCTTGCTAGTACAGTGACCCCCCGACCTACGATGGCCCCGAGATAGATCATTTCAAGATATGATGGCCTCTCAGAGACCATGGTATGTTGAAGGCAGCATCAACATACAATGCTTTTGTATGTCGGGGCCATCACATAAACGGCTATCTGGCGGCGCAGACTGCTTCACCTGCCACTGGATAGCCGTTTACGGTGCCCCGTGTGGTCCGGTGACGATCACTTACCTGTCCTCGGGGCTCCGGAGCGTCCTTTTTGGGATCCCTGCATCGTCGGCGCTCTTCATCGTCGTCATCACGTCACTGCGCACGCCATCCCATCATCAAAAAGTCCAAAATTACATATTTTTGGTCACTTTGTATACCATAAAACATTTATAAAAAGCGATCAAAAAGTCCCGTCAAAACGAAAAAAGGTACCGATAAAAACTTGAGATCACGGTGCAAAAAAATATGTATGTGGAAAAATAAAAAAGTTATAGGGGTCAGAAGAGGACATTTTTAAACGTATTCAAACTGTTATAATTTTCCCCAGAAGTAAAACAGAATCAAACCTATAAGTTGGGTATCATTTTAATCATATGGACCTACAGAATAAAGATAAGGTGTCATTTTTACGGAAAAGTGCACTATGTAGAAACGGAAGCCCCCAAAAATTTAAAAATGGCGGGGTTTTTCCCCCCAATTTTGTCCCACCAATTTTCTTTTTTTTTGGGTTTCGTCGTTGATTTTTTGATAAAATGCCCCAAGCCGCTGCTGTTCTCTGCTGAGTCCCGCTGTTAGAGAACAGCAGCGGTGACGTCACTAAGCTCCGCCCGTGCCCCAAGCCGGCCTGGAGCTAAAGGTAAAGGAGGAGATTACCAGAGATCCCCTGCACGGAACGGGACACCATTGTCATCAGTGTCACCTGCACTACCTGTCGGTACCAACCGCTTAGTGCAGGTGACACTGGTGACAGATTTCCTTTAATTTTAAGATAGTGTAAACTTCAGTTTTGTGTTAAAAAGTCATTTTTTTTTACTTTTTTTGGACAAATCATTTAGAAACACAATTTTGTCACACAATTGTCACTCAAACCAATTTTTGCGCAATCTGACACCAGCCAGGACCGCACTTAGACACTGGTCTACATCTAAGCTACTTTGCTATTCATGAAGAAATTCCATTGCCGCCAAAATACTTCTGCAGTAGGACCGTGCGGCACTGCGCCGTCATCCTTAACAGCTATGCAGTACTCGCGGTACTTCCACGCAAAGAATGAACAGAATTAAATTCCGCAGTGTTCACACCGCGGAATTCCGACACAACAGGGAGCATGGTGGCTCCTGCTTCAGGCGTGAAGCACTCCTGTGCTGGAGACCCAGGGCTCTAAACAGGAGATAGCGGGGGTCCCCAGTGCTCAGACCCCCCGTGATCTAAAACTTAGCCCCTATCCTTTGGATAGGGGATACGTTTTTAATCATGATAAATAAATGGCAGGATATCTGTTTCTTAACTAATTTTCAAGCATTGATGCCCTATAGTTCCCCAAATTGAGAACTATAGAGGTACATATTATACTTTGAATGTGCATTTTTATGGAAGAGTCAACGCACGTGGAGAGTGTAGAAATGTTCTCATATATCATTCATTACATAGATTGATACTTTTGGGTCATCTAGATAAGTAGCATCACACAGCTCCCATGACCCACTTTCTTGTTAAAAATCAGTCATTTAATATGATTCTAACAGAGCTTTAATCATATATAGTGATATAACCATCTGCTATGCGGTATTTATACTTACCATATAAAGTATATTACATTCAGGGAAGGGGTTAATAGCAATCTCCATTAATTGTTAAGATGGCCCGGTCATTTAACAACAAAAAAAATAAATGAATCGGTGCCTAAGATTGGTGGAAAGACATCACGTGTGTCTAGTCCTATTGTCTTTAGGAGTGTGTGATGGTGTGTTAAGGAAGTGAGACTGCATGTCCCAGCGGTTTCATAGGGTGTGAGCGTCTCCTTGTGTATTAACTCTGTAGCAACCCAACTCCACTGAAAAACTGAGCAGTAAATTGAACTACAGCTATTGTAAGGGGATTAGAGTTATCTGTTCTACATAAAAGGGTTTATAAGCTATCAGGGAAAAATAAAGGATAACAATGTTTTGTAAGGTTTTGCTTTGGAAAAAAAGCTGTATCATGGTACATGTGTATTGTCATTATACATTTATTTTCATAATAAAAAGTATTGATGGTTTTTTATTCTTGTTTTCTTTAGCATTGCCGGCCATACTTACTTTCTTATGCATCTTTGCTTCACTGAATATTCTGACTATATTTTAAAACATAGTGAGAGAGATTTATCAAACTGTTTAGACGGTTTCAGATGGTCTAAATTTGTCTCTCATAAAGTCTAAGACAGTTTAGCTGAGACTTTTATGCAACTTTTGGTTTAGAGCTTTTCTCTTGGCAACAAGCATAGTGGTCTGTAATAGAGCACAAAATGCAGTGGTAATTAACTAATCAACTGTGCATTGATGTAAAATAAGCCGAAACCCCAGACCAAGTCAACCCAGGTGGTAATAAAATCTATCCTCCCAATATATGAAACAGCGTGCGACTTTTGATAAATTTGTTGCACACTAGACTTTTAGGGGGAGATTTATCATCTTGATCTATACTCCGCAATAATTTAGGCATTAGAATTTGCAGAGTTTTGGTTTAGCGTGGGGAAAATTTATCAAAAGTTGCACACTGTTTCATAAATTTGGTGTGCAAACTTCCCACCACCTATATAGATGGTATTACCGCCTGGGTCGACTTGGTCTAAGGTTTTGGCTTAGTTTGTGTCGATGCGACTTTTTTCTGCAACTTTTCAAAAAAAGTCGCAGTTGATAAATTGATGACCACTGCATTTTGTGCACTATTATAGACCACTATTCTTGTTGGGAAGAGAAAAGCTCTAAACCAAAAGTCGCATAAGTCTCAACTAAACTGACTGAGACTTTCTAAGAGACACATTTGGACCATCTCAAACCATCTAAACAGTTTGATAAACCCCCCTCAATACCTACTATATAAAAACACCCTTTGTACCTATTCCCTATTACACATCTTTACATTTGCACAAAACTGATGGTCGAAATGCACCAGGATAAGCAACCTTTTAAATACAATGGGTCACTTGCATAGGTAGCAGCATTAAAGGATACCTCTGGGATGTACAACTTATCCCCTTTCCTAAGGATAGGGGATAAGTGTTAGATCGCGGGGGTCCGACCGCTGGGGCCCCCCCGCGATTCCGAGCATATCACTCAGAAATGCATGTTAGGGTTACAGAATGCCAACTAGCTCCATTGAATGGGGTCAATTATTGTCCATGACAATGTACACAGCATAAATCAGAGGCTACAGAGTAAAGATAGATTAATCTATATATATATAGAGAAGATATCTGCCAGGCACTACTTGCTGTATACCATTTCAGGTGTACTTTTCCTAGGTCATTAAACCGGTGTTTTCACAGGACCTTACTCTGCTTCTTACGTCTAGTGGTTCTCTACGTCCTTACATAGAATACAAGTTCATATGATTCATCTTGTGAGAAAAGAAATGAGGACGGGAACTCACCAGGATGCCGTATCAAAATTACTTCTTTCCCTTTCGTCCCTTGGCGGCACACAAAGGGTTAACATCCTCTTTTCTCCTACTGGACAGAAGATATGATATCCAATTAATTAACAATTAAATCATTAACCAATTGTGATCCAGGGATAGACACTCCTCTACCCCATAAATTCCCCACAGGAACAGAAACACAAGCGTGTGTTTTCTTCTGTCCAGCGGACATTATGATATGTGTCTCAGTTCTGTCCCCGTTGGGGTTAATTCATTGCTGGCTCTGCCTGGGAGTCCTCAGGCTTCCAGCATGTCTCGGGACCCATGTTCCTCTCCCAGTCGGGAGAAAACAGGTGGGGCGGCGTTTATTGTGGTGTGGGCTGTAGGTACTTTGTATTGGGGTGCCTCTGTCTCACCGCAGTATTCCGCTGCCCGTATCCCTTGCCTCTTCTCTTGAGGAGTGCTTGGTTTGGCGGCGGCTGCAGCTTCCGCGTCTGTGCCACGTGCACGGCCCAGCAGGAGTGGCGCACTTGGCGCATGCGCGACATGACGTACTTCCGGAGTCCTGTGTCTGAGACACCGGAAGCCTTCAACAGGTATGGGGTATGTTTCTCCGTGTGCCGCACGGCCTTTTTCTCCACCCACCGCTTCCGGTCCTTTTGTATTTAGCCCGGCAAGCAGTGCACCATGGTCCAACCTCTGCCTGGTGCGCGTCCCTGCCGGTTTTCAGGTAGGTCCATCTGAGTTATGCTCGCATAACTCTTTTTGCTGACCTTAAAATGGCCTTTTTCTACCACTGCATAGGGGATCCTATTGTAGTTTGTGTTTTATATTGGGGAATTATTCCTTGTTATCCTCTGTTATAGGCTTCTTGGTTAAGTTCCCATATTTATTTTTGTCCTTACATGTGATTACAGGATGGACAAAAATCAGGAAGCCCGAAGGTCTAAAAAAAGAAAGAGAAAGGAACATCACAGGTTGTGCCTCCAATGTTCCCAACCCTGTGTGTGCTGATTATGCTCCAGCTTCTAGTTCTTTCCAGTCTGAAGCAAAACAGCTATTTGGATGGTTCAGATCCAGCCTCCAGTCAGTTTTTTCTGATATTTCAAGTAATCGCAAAACATCCAAACCTCCCAAATCCCGCTGTAAGCGTCCGATTTCACCTATATCTTCATCTGACTCCTTTTCTGTGTCCGAGGGAGAAATAGACTCCTCTTCCTCTTCTCAGGATATGGCTGAAATCAGAACCCCAGATGATTTAACAAAGAAAAGATTAATTCTTTAATTAAATCTGTAAAAAAGACAAAAGTTGACGGAGAGCCGAGTGAGGATAAATTGCCTAAAAAAGAATCACTTTTTTATTTTCCACAACCTAGTTAATTGTCTTTTCCAGGCCAACCGCTTCTGGATCCTTCATTAAGGTGGATTGGCAGGAGCCGGAGAAAAAGTCTGACCTCAGTTCTAGGTTCAAGACTACGTACAAGATGGATCCCGGAAGCACATCTGCTTGGGACACCCTGCCTAAGGTAGATTTAGCAGTTGCTAGACTGTCTAAGAAATCTATGTTTCCCTCTGATGAGTCCTCTTTGTTGAGGGATCAAATGGATAGAAGAGCCGAGGGTTCCCTGAAGAGAATTTATAATTCTGCAGCCTCAGCCTGCAAAGCCTCTATGGCTTCAGTTTCTGTGGGACGGGCTCTTCGAATCTGGCTCTCACAACTAACCAGGGACCTTCAGGATGGGGTGTCTAGGGAAGAGATCCTGCAAGATCTACCCAAAATGAAATTAGCAGCCGAATTTTTAGCTGATTTTCCGTTGGATGTTATACAGATTAATTCCAAGATTTTAGCCAGTTTCACTGCGGCTAGAAGGACGCTCTGGTTGAAGGAATGGTCGGGTGATGTCCCTGCTAAGAACCATTTTTGTTCATTACCCTTTCAAGGTCAGGAACTTTTTGGCTCTCAGTTAAACCCAATACTAGAAGGTATGAGTGATAAAAAGGGCGTATTTTTTTTCTTCCCCTTCTAAGAAGCCTAAATTTCACTCCAGAAGGAGACAGTTCATATCTTCTCTTCCACATAGTAGGTACAATGCACAGAGAGGAAGACAGAGGCGTCAATCTCGCCCACAGTCCACTTCTTATAAGAAGAAATCGCCCCAAGGTGGGGAGAAGGGGAAGGGTTTTTGACGCCAACTACTGTTTGCCCCAAGTAGGCGCCACACTCTTCCATTTTGCCTCTTGTTGGTTAGAAACATCATCAGACTCGTGTGTAAACTCAGTAGTGACAAGGGTATGCTCTGGAGTTGTCAAAGATCCCTCCAAACAAGTTTTTTGTGAACAGACAAGACCCTCATCTTCTTCCTTTGATTTCAGATTTTCTTCAGAAGGGAGCATTGGAACCGGTCCAAACCTCTCAAAGAGGTATTGGAGTATACTCCAGGTTCTTTGCGGTCCCCAAGAAAGGCGGGTCCTGGAGGCTTGTCATAGACCTTACGTTTCTGAACAACTACATCATCAAGAAACGTTTCAAAATGGAAACGATCAGGTCAGTTCTATCACTCCTGGAGGAAGGCGACCAGATGGCTACAATCGATATGAAAGACGCCTATCTTCACATCCCGATTATCAATCCCCATCGGAGATTTCTCAGGTTAGCGGTGTTAATAAACCAGGAATTTCATCAGTTTCAATTTACTTGTCTCCCGTTCGGGCTGTCATCTGCTCCCCGGGTATTCACAAAAGTGACTGTTGTGCTAGCTGCCCACCTGCATCTGCAAGGTGTGAACCTAATTCCTTATCTGGATGACTGGCTAATCCTAGCCCGCTCGAAGGAAGCCCTTGTTCATCATCTGCATCTGGCCATCTCTGTGCTTCAGGACCACGGATTCCTGCTCAATTTCCAGAAATCTCATCTCACTCCAACCTCGCAGGGGAGGTTTCTTGGATTCAGGATCGACTCGGTGGCAATGAAGTTGTTCCTCTCAGAAGACAGGCTTCTCAAGTTGAGGACGGAGGTAAATGGTCTGTTGAATTCTGCAGAGTTGTCGGTTCGGTCCGCTATGAGCGTTTTGGGCTTAATGACGTCTGCTTTAGATGCAGTGCCTTGGGGAAGGGCTCACATGAGACCCCTTCAACATGACATTTTGAACCAGTGGAATAGGAGACCCTGGGGCCTAGACAGGCTCATGTCCCTGTCTGGTGTTACTAGGCGGGACCTGGCCTGGTGGTTGCGTCCAGACAAAATCGAGATGGGCAAGTCTTTGTGGCCCGTTCCTCAGGTTCTCCTTAGCACGGATGCCTCTGCCAGCGGTTGGGGAGCGCATCTAGGGTTCGAATGGGTGCAGGGAACATGGAGTGAGTCAGAGGCGTCTCTGTTTTCCAATGGTAGAGAGCTTAGAGTGGTACGTCTAGCCTTAACCCATTTCTCTTCTCTGTTACAGGGGTATCGAGTCCTGGTTCAGTCAGACAACCTCTCGTCTGTCTTTTATCTGAACAAGCAGGGAGGAACGAGATCCTCTCAGATGATGGAAGAATGTCCTCCTCTAATGATCTGGGCGGAAGAACATCTGGCGGACCTTCATGCAGTCCACATCCGAGGCTCTCTCAATCTTCAGGCAGATTTTCTGAGCAGGAAGAGTTACAACCCGGCAGAATGGAGTCTCAACCCCGATGTTTTCCTTCACCTGGTCGAGAGGTTCGGCCAACCAGACATGGATGTTATGGCCATGAGAACAAACCGGAAACTTCCTGTTTTTTGCTCCATCTATCGCAAAGACCTCCCCGACCATCTAGACGGCCTCTCGTTTCCCTGGAGCAACAGATTCCTGTACACATTTCGTCCATTTCCCCTCATTCCACGGATGCTCTTGAAAATCAAAGAGGAACATGCCAAGGTTCTTGCAGTCCTTCCATTTTGGCCCCGGAGGGCTTGGTTCCAACTCGCGTGGAGGCTTTCGAGAGGTTGTCTTTGGGAGTTGCCTCTTCGTCCCGACTTGCTTCATCAAGAGGGGCTTTGTCATCCAGCTCTACACAAGTTGAGGCTGACGGCCTGGCTACTGAGAGGATGATGCTGAGTTCTCAAGGTTTCTCAGAAGAAGTCATCCATCTTCTGGCCGCTTCAAGAAAACCTTCTACACTAAAGGTTTATTCAAGAGTTATGAAACTTTTCAGTTCATGGTGTATTTCTCACAAAGTGGACTCTCCTTCTTTGTCCCAAGTCCTGGAGTTTCTGAAAGATGGCTTCGATAAAGGCCTGAAGCCAAATAAATTGCGGGTGCATTTTTCAGCCATTAATAATTTTCACCAAGGATCCTTTTCTAACAGCGTTTTGGTCTCCAGGTTCTTTAAAGCAATATCTATCCTTAGACCATCTGTATCTCCTCCAGTCCCTCTATGGGATTTGCCTTCGGTCCTTCAAATCCTCAAATTTCACCCCTTCGAGCCTATCCAAGAGGTGGATTTAAAGCTTCTTTCCTGGAAAACTCTTTTTAGTGGCTATTACCTCGGCTAAGAGGGTTTCTGAATTTCAGGCATTATCCATTCAGCATCTGTACATGATAATTCTAGAGGATTGCTTGGTTTTTCGCCTGAACCCTTCTTTCAGACCTAAAGTGTGTTCGGAGTTTAATCTCAACCAAGAAATCTTCTTACCTGACTTCTATCCGAATCCTCAAGATGATCAGCAAGCTTCTCTCCATACCCTTGATGTTAAGAGATCAGTTATCTCCTACACCGATAGAACCAAAGACTTTAGAAATTCTGATGCTTTGTTCCTGCAGTTCACAGGTTCAAACAAGGGTAAACCAGCATCCAAAGCTTCACTGGCTCGTTGGATTAAAAGCACAATTTCTCTCTGCTATAACATTCGTGTAGAAGAGTGCCCAATCGGAGTTCGGGTTCATTCCACCAGATCAGTTTCCACTTCCTCGGCAAGTCTCGCTCAAGTCTCCCTGGATCTCATTTGTCGAGCTGCAACGTGGGCGTCTCCGGACACCTTTATCAACCACTACAAGCTGAATCTCACAGCTCGCAGGGAGGCGTCCTTTGGCAGACATGTGCTGGATGTAGCTTCGTCTTTACCCCCCCCTTTAATTTACTGCTTTTTATATCCCTTTGTATGCCGCCGAGGAACGAAATGGAAGGTTAAAATTTCCCTGGATCCCTGGATCACAATTGGTTAATGATTTAATTGTTAATTAATTGGATATCATATCTTCTGTCCAGTAGGAGAAAAGAGGGTATTAACCCTTTGTGTGCCGCCTCAGGACTCATGGAAAGAAAAAATTACGGTAAGTAAATTTTAACCTTATTCTTGTTTCATAAAACATCTCGAAGAAACAGGGGGGTGCAGACAGGTGAGGAGCAGGTTGCAGAGACGCGAGCTACACAAGACAACGTCCGTTTCTGTTTAACGGACGTTGTCTTGTGTAGCTCGCGTCTCTGCAACCTGTTCCCCACCTGTCTGCACCCCCCTGTTTCTTCGAGATGTTTTATGAAACAAGAATAAAGAAATAATTTTGATACAGCATCCTGGTGAGTTCCCGTCCTCATTTCTTTTCTCACAAGATGAAAGATAGATTGATGCTGGGGCTGCATAATGACACAGTGTATGACATCTGAAACATGAATACATAACATTGTATGTGTGATTTACATGCTATTTGCAACATCTGGTGCATGTGGTAAGTGACATGAACAATAAAATTGCATCCAACATTAACATGATGACACATGACATCATCATTTATAATTACCTATGGGATTTAAAGAATATTGCCAAAATGATCACTAAGATTGCGGCATGGAAGTTGCATTTGCATATATTATGTTGCATGTATTTATATGACACAATGATTTTGTATGGGCCAACCTGATTTTGTGTTGCAATGAAATTTACCTTTTGATGGAGGTAGAGGACAAGAATATTCCTTTTAATACCTCTTATGGGAGCCTGAAAAACAAAACATATATATATATATTTTTTTTTTTACTGTATCCTTCCGTATAGGCAAAGCATCAGACTATACTTCCATGGATCAACTAGCTTTTACCATCAAACCCAATTGATTTTTGATCAGGTTGGGTTCTGGGAAATGTGGAGGCCACATCAACACCTTAGGTCTTTGTCATGTTCTTTAAACCATACCTGAACAAGTTTTTCAGTGTGACAGCAACCTACTCTAATTTGTCCTATAAACACATTTAGAGGTATAAGAACCTTAAATTAGAGGGGCAAAGGTTCATGCAGTAATATTAGGAAGTATTACTTTACTGAGAGAGTAGTGGATGCATGGAATATCCTTCCTGCAGAAGTGGTTGCTGCAAATACAGTGAAGGAATTTAAACATGCATGGGATAAGCATAAGGCTATCCTTCATATAAGATAGGGAAAATAACTATTCATAGTATTCAGATTATTGGGCAGACTAGATGGGCCAAATGGTTCTTATCTGCCGACACATTCTAGGCTTCTATGTTAACCTCACAACAATATAACCCGATCGGCTTGAAAAAACTTCTATATGTGTTACAAATAAAATGTAACTTTTATTATGTGATACGTTATAAAAACAAAGGTGAGAAACACACACTTAAAAACACAACCCTTATTACGTCAAGATATACTTATTGCAAAGTGTCACTACCGGGTCATCACAGAATAAGACACCGTTCGGGTGACAATATAGATGGTGCATTTATTTAAACCTGATTCAAAGCCATAACTGGGTTAACCATTGCACCTAAGGTCACTATTTTAGGTGGCCACTCTTACTCAGAGGAAAAATTGAATGTAAATGTCAGGGGTGCTAAATCACCCTCAATCTTAACATATAAACCCCCTCAAAATACTGTGGCTGACTAGCCACTAGATTATTATTCAATGACCCAGACTGTGATCACACTATTGTATAGACGTAATGAAGTTGCTATTTAAAAAGTATTACTGACACACCCCGACATATTTCGCCACTCAATGTGGCTTTATCAAGGAGAATGACTGAAAGATGAGCCCCATTTATGTGGTACTGAGATGACCTCATCAATTGGCTAGCCAATGTATATCCATTATCGTCTCAGCCAATCCTCCACTACTCTTAATCCAACTAGTACCAACTAAGACCACTCACCGCATCAAGACCACCTAGTCAGAGTGGGTCCCTAATCTAACACTGGCTTAGCGCCAGGCGGCAACCACTGCCTCTGCAATGCCAAGCCTACAAGGGGAATGACCCAGTGGCCAGCCAGCCCCACTGCTGCCCGACCAAGCTCCTGGCTACGGGCCACACCACCCCACAGACAAAGCATCACAGAAACAATGGCCGCCACAGAGCACCACACCAGTGTGAACACCTACCATGTGCTCCCTGCCAGAGGGCTGGGATAATGCTAGGAGGAAACCCATATGTAGTCTCCTGCTAATTAAAAACGCCTGGGCCGAATGGCTGGAGGTGGGGTGGTGTGGCCCAGAGCCAGGGGCTTGGTCAGGCAGCAGTGGGGCTGCCTGCCCACTGGGTCATTCCCCCTGTGGGTTTGGTGTCATGGAGGCAGTAGTTGCCGCCCGGTGCTAAGCCAGTGTTAGGTTAGGGACCCACTCTGACTAAGTGGCCTTGACGTGGCGAGTGGGCTTGTACTTTTTGATCAAAATGTATACTAACCTGTTAGTTTTTGAAATTATGTTGAGAAGCAAGTAGATCAAAATAAAAATATTGGATGTGCGGCTATGTTTCCCTATTTGTTGTATGATTTGTTTATTAGCTACATTCCAGTTCCCTGTATGACTAAGCAGTTATTTTAGGAATCATTCATCCTGAGGCCTTGTTCACTTCTAAAAATGACACTATGTTGTGGGCATACATCCGAATACTGGAAAAATCCTAATTACTAGGTTTTTATAGACCAAATGTAGTCTTTCCTCTTTGTCCTCAGAGCTCACCCATGTTTACTTTTGTCCTCATTCCACCAGCAGGAGAGTGTTTTTGATCTGCTCAATTCCACTTTGGTAGAGGATTTTGTTTTCTTTTAGAGTGATCTGTACTCTGTCTAGATGTCCAGCATAAGGCTGACTTTCCACTTTGCAGAATATTGTCAGTCTGATGTAAGTGTTGTAGGAAGCAGAATAATAATGCTTTCTCATACAGTCTGATGTCTAACATGCAGGACTCCCATTCTTTTCACTGTTTGGTTTATGATTGCTGGATTTAAACTCCACTCTTTTCTTCTTTTGTGGACCCTTGAAATCCATACTATGTGGGATTCTGTACCATCAGATTTGCATTCTCCTGGTGCCTCCTTCTTGTTTATGTAGCATACTGTAGACAGATGTCTGACTGTACTAGTACATGATAACTACATATGTAATGCCTAACAGCATTAGTGCCAACCTCATTGCCCTAAAGAACATTAGGTTAGAGGACATTGCTGCTCCCTTATGGGACTCACTTGGACATCTACCTAAGCACCCCAACTTCAGGAGGAGTGAGCACTTTCTGTGGTTGAGGAACCAGGAACTTATCCATGAGAAGTCTGCCCATTTCCAGCCACTTGGTGAGTAAATGGAAATATTAACCTATATTTATACAGACACTTGTGCCATCTGTTCAATGAGGAGAGAATATTTTACTGGAGGACATGCATGTGGGCTTTAGTTCAGGCCTTGAAGATTCATAGCAAACTAGATAGTGACCCTGGGGTGAGTATTAAATTCTCTCAATGGTAATAATATTCCACTTTCTGATGGAAAGTGTCAGTTGATTATGAGAAATCCATTTACTTCAGATGTTGTAATATGGATGTTTTGAAGAGCACCATATCCAGTAGAAACTGTAAAGTGACTGCAGGTAATACAGCAGATGAATGGAGCTTTCCCTAAACAATGGTGGCGGTATGGTAACATACAAACCCTTCTCCATCTCAGGACTGCTGTAATACTAGTAATACTGTTGTTACGCCTAGCGCTCCGGGTCCCCGCTCCTCCCCGGAGCGCTCACGGCGTCTCTTTCCCTGCAGCTCCCCGGTCAGTCCCGCTGACCGGGAGCGCTGCTCTCTCATGGCCGTTGGGGATGCGATTCGCACAGCGGGACGCGCCCGCTCGCGAATCGCATCCCAGGTCACTTACCCGTTCCCGTCTCCTGCGGTCATGTGCTGGCGCGCGCGGCTCCGCTCTCTAGGGCGCGCGCGCGCCAGCTCCCTGAGACTTAAAGGGCCAGTGCACCAATGATTGGTGCCTGGCCCAATTAGCTTAATTGGTTCCCACCTGTTCCCTGCTTATATCTAGTCTCCTCCCTTGCACTCCCTTGCCGGATCTTGTTGCCTTGAGCCTAGTGAAAGCGTTTTTGTGTGTTTATACCCTGTGTACCAGACCTTCTGTTATCTCCCCTGACTACGAACCTTGCCGCCTGCCCCCGACCTTCTGCTACGTCCGACTTTGCTTCTGCCTACTCCCTTGTACCTCGCCTATCTTCAGCAGCCAGAGAGGTGAGCCGTTGCTAGTGGATACGACCTGGTCACTACCGCCGCAGCAAGACCATCCCGCTTTGCGGCGGGCTCTGGTGAAAACCTGTAGTGTCTTAGAACCGGTCCACTAGCACGGTCCTCGCTATCCCTCTCTGGCACAGAGGATCCACCTCCTGCCAGCCGGCATCGTGACAGTAGATCCGGCCATGGATCCCGCTGAAGTTCCTCTGCCAGGGGTCGCTGACCTCCCTACGCTGGTCGCCCAGCAAGCTCGTCAGATCGCCCAGCAGTCGCAACAGATAGCGCAACAAGATCACCAGCTGTCGTACTTGACTACCATGACACAGCAACTCCAGTCACAACTACAGCAAGTACAGTCGCAGCTACAGCAGCAACAATCATCTCCTCCGCCAGCTCCAGCACCCCTTCCGCGGCGAGTGGCCGCTCCTAGCCTCCGCCTGTCCTTGCCGGACAAATTTAATGGGGACTCTAAGTTTTGCCGTGGCTTTCTTTCGCAATGTTCCTTGCACTTAGAGATGATGTCGGATCAGTTTCCTACTGAAAGGTCTAAGGTGGCTTTCGTAGTCAGCCTTCTGTCTGGAAAAGCCCTCTCATGGGCCACACCGCTCTGGGACCGCGATGACCCCGTCACTGCCTCTGTACACTCCTTCTTCTCGGAAATTCGAAGTGTCTTTGAGGAACCTGCCCGAGCCTCTTCTGCTGAGACTGCCCTGCTGAACCTGGTCCAGGGTAATTCCTCTGTTGGCGAGTACGCCATACAATTCCGTACTCTTGCTTCTGAACTTTCCTGGAATAATGAGGCTCTCTGCGCGACCTTTAAAAAAGGCCTATCCAGCAACATTAAAGATGTTCTGGCCGCACGAGAGACTCCTGCTAGCCTGCATGAACTCATTCATCTAGCCACTCGCATTGACATGCGTTTTTCTGAGAGGCATCAAGAGCTCCGCCAGGAAAAAGACTTAGATCTCTGGCCACCTCTCCCACAGTCTCCACTGCAATCTGCGCCTAGGCCTCCCGCCGAGGAGGCCATGCAAGTGGATCGGTCTCGCCTGACCCTGGAAGAGAGGAATCGCCGTAAGGAAGAGAATCTTTGTTTGTACTGTGCCAGTACTGAACATTTTCTGGTGGATTGCCCAATCCGTCCTCCACGTCTGGGAAACGCACGCTCGCACTCAGCTCTCGTGGGTGTGGCGTCTCTTGATGCCAAGTCGGCTTCTCCACGTCTCACGGTACCTGTTCGGATTTCCACTTCAGCCAGCTCTCCCCTCTCAGCCGTGGCCTGCCTGGACTCTGGAGCTTCTGGGAATTTTATTCGGGACTCCTTTGTGAATAAATTCCGTATTCCGGTGACCCGTCTTGTCAAGCCACTCCACATTTCCGCGGTCAACGGAGCCAGGTTGGACTGTACCATACGTTTCCGCACGGAGCCCCTTCTTATGAGCATCGGATCTCACCACGAGAGGATTGAACTTTTGGTCCTCCCCAATTGCACCTCGGAAATTCTCCTTGGACTTCCCTGGCTTCAACTTCATTCCCCAACCCTGGATTGGTCCACTGGGGAGATCAAGAGTTGGGGGTCCTCTTGTTCCAAGAACTGTCTAAAACCGGTTCCCAGTAACCCTTGCCGTAACTCTGTGGTTCCTCCTGTATCTGGTCCCCCTAAGGTCATTAAGGACTCTGCCTGCCACAGGAAATGCCCCTCCCCCCCTCCCAGTTCCATCAGGCAAGCTTCTGTGTCCCCTCATGGCCCTCGTCCTGGTGTCACACTGCCCCGTGCCAGGTCCCGCCCTCTGCCCTCTCTCCCCATTCCTACTCCTGCGGTTCTGCCTGCCGTTGAGGAATCCCTCCATCCTTTCCCGGTGTCCTCATCCCAGGGGAGGCAGTTACCCGATAAAGAGAAGGGGAGACCTAAGGGGGGGGGTACTGTTACGCCTAGCGCTCCGGGTCCCCGCTCCTCCCCGGAGCGCTCACGGCGTCTCTTTCCCTGCAGCTCCCCGGTCAGTCCCGCTGACCGGGAGCGCTGCTCTCTCATGGCCGTTGGGGATGCGATTCGCACAGCGGGACGCGCCCGCTCGCGAATCGCATCCCAGGTCACTTACCCGTTCCCGTCTCCTGCGGTCATGTGCTGGCGCGCGCGGCTCCGCTCTCTAGGGCGCGCGCGCGCCAGCTCCCTGAGACTTAAAGGGCCAGTGCACCAATGATTGGTGCCTGGCCCAATTAGCTTAATTGGTTCCCACCTGTTCCCTGCTTATATCTAGTCTCCTCCCTTGCACTCCCTTGCCGGATCTTGTTGCCTTGAGCCTAGTGAAAGCGTTTTTGTGTGTTTATACCCTGTGTACCAGACCTTCTGTTATCTCCCCTGACTACGAACCTTGCCGCCTGCCCCCGACCTTCTGCTACGTCCGACTTTGCTTCTGCCTACTCCCTTGTACCTCGCCTATCTTCAGCAGCCAGAGAGGTGAGCCGTTGCTAGTGGATACGACCTGGTCACTACCGCCGCAGCAAGACCATCCCGCTTTGCGGCGGGCTCTGGTGAAAACCTGTAGTGTCTTAGAACCGGTCCACTAGCACGGTCCTCGCTATCCCTCTCTGGCACAGAGGATCCACCTCCTGCCAGCCGGCATCGTGACAACTGTAAGAATTGCAAAACACTTTTAGTGGTTTTAAAATACTTCCTGTGAATTAGTAGGATTGGTAAATGCCCGAGAAGGGAATCTCCTTTATATGACATTGTCAGTGTTTGGTATTAATTTATGTTGGACACAACAGGAACTTTGTGGAAGTCTCTTTCTATAATATTGGATTGAACCGCAGAAATGATTCCTGGTAATAGATAGTCTAATAGCTTAGGTAAAGACCAGTGATTGGGGAAAGAATCCCAGGACATCTAATAAACATCTGAGGCAGACGTCATTAAAGGCACCATCTGAAGAATTTCCTCTCATAAAACACCATTTTCGAAAACACAAGTGGCTGAACCCTTGATAGGAAGGCCTGGTCACAGAGGTAAGAGCAGCCTTGTGGCCTGCAGAGCAGGAGACATATGACTTTTTAGAAGAGAATTAGCTTTGTGCTGACATAGTTAGGAGAATTTATCAGATTGAAATCTAAAATGAAGGATATGTATGAAAAACATCCTAACATTGAGCTAGGGCTACACTGAAAGTTTCCATAGTGCCACCAGACCTACCCTGACCACTGAGCCACATAGTGCAAGGAACACATTTTATTGAGTTATATGTAAAACTGTGGACCACAGCTCCTACTCAACAGTCAAAATCAAACAAGCGGAGCCACAAAAAGCTGCAGTACATGTGTATCTATTACTTGCAACTAGGCATTTTATGCCTCATGCACTAGGCCTCATAACAGAATTATGTTGAACAGATACTAAATAAGGTACTCATAAACTGCTGTTGGCCCATTCTGTACCTTCAAGAGTTTTAGATAATTTGACAGTATATATACCCATAAGGTTATTTAATCTATATCCACAGATTATGTAAAGATGGGTTGTAAAGAGCAGAGACCCTTTCATGATGGCAAGAGTACAGGGTAACTGCAGTTAGCTAGCTTCTGGATCTTATGTCTGCCCCAGTTACAGGGAAACTCAGCAATATTAAAGATGTATTTCAATGTAAAAATGCCCCAATAGGTCTTTTATTACCTTATGGAGGGCACAATATGTAATTAATAAATATATAAATAATGATATATCAGGCAGCACACAAATAGACATGCACAGCAATATGCTTATTGAGGGTAACTGGATATAGCACTTGAAGCACGGTCCTGTCTATGGCTGAGTTTGCTGCAGAGTTATTGTACAGTCTGTGGTACTTCGTAAATGTAGAAGGACTGGTCCAAGTAGCCGCTCTGCAGATTTTGTCTAAAGTGATCTGATTAGCTTCCCCCCAGGATGTGGCTGATGCCACAGTTGAGTGGGCTTTAACATTCAACAGTGATGGTATACCCTCTTTGTTATACGCATCAGATATAGTGGACTTGATCCATCTTTCTATGGACAATGTATTCACCATGGACACTTGGCCTTCGCCTATGGACACTTTCTTCCCCTTGGGCCCTGTATACTGAATGAAAAAAAGAATCATCCATCCGGTAGACTTTCACTGGATCTTTGTCCACAGGAGCTATCAATTGAAGAGAGAATTGCTGGTTGCAAACTAGTTGAAATGTAACCTTTGGCCTGAATGAGGGGACAGTCCTTAGAATCAGAATTCCTACAGGCCTCTCAAATATGGACTTTTGCGCAAAAAAAGCCTGAAGTTATCTGACATGGCATGCTGATGAGATAGCCACTAGGAAAATGTCTTCCATGAAAGATATTTGACATGTGCGTGTTTTATAGTTTCAAATGGAGGAGTGATCAAATACTTAATGATCAGAGGAAGATACCACAATGGAGCTTGTAGATGAACCTGATGTCCCAGAGGTCTAAAGTTCTTTATCGTTTAAAAAAAAAAAACTTTGACCTATGCATTATCAGACAATAAACCTGGATAATGTTACGCCGAACGCTCCGGGTCCCCACTCCTCCCCGGAGCGCTCGCAGCGTTTACCTGCTCGCAGCGCCCCGGTCAGACCCGCGATGCAGGACGCGCCCGCTCGCGGTTCACATCCCAGCCTGCTTACCGGACCTGTCCTCCGTCTGTCCAGTCCCGGCGCGCGCGGCCCCGCTCCCTAGGGTGCCCGCGCGCCGGCTCTCTGCGATTTAAAGGGCCAGTGCGCCACTGATTGGCGTCTGGCCCAAATTAGTAACTTCACCTGTGCACTGGTCTATATTACCTCACTTCCCCTTCCCTGTATTGCCGGATCTTGTTGCCATTGTGCCAGTGAAAGCGTTCCTTGTATGTCCTAAGCCAGTTTTCCAGACCTCCTGCCGTTGCCCCTGACTACGATCCTTGCTGCCTGCCCTGACCTTCTGCTACGTCCGACCTTGCTCTTGCCTAATCCCTTGTACCGCGCCTATCTCAGCAGTCAGTCGGGGTTGAGTCGCTATCGGGTGGAACGACCTGGGGGTTACCTGCCGCAGCAAGTCCATCCCGCTTTGCGGCGGGCTCTGGTGAATACCAGTAACCCCTTAGACTCCGTTCCCCTGGTACGGCCCACATCATCACCCCACTGACACAGAGGATCCACAACCAGTATCCTCTCAGTACCCGGATCCTGACAGATAATAGACTGACAGATGCTGACAAGTCAACTTTAAGGGTGTTAAACTTGAGGCCTTTGTTAAAGTCATCCTATAGGAATTGCTGAATGTCTGCACTGATGTATTCTTGATGGCTTTAGATGAACATTAACTAAAGAAAATTTCTTTATTGCAGAAGACCTTCTTGATGCATGTATAGTGTCAATAGCACTGGAAGATGGACATGAAGACTCTAAGGAAACCCTCTCATCCTCCATGCTGAAAGGGTAACCTGTAGGGGCCTGGATGCCAGAATCCTATGTTAGTAGATCCGGTCTGTGAGTGAGTATGAAGTATTCTCCCTATGAAAGCTCTAACACAAGAGGAAACAGTGCTCTCATTGGCCATCATAATTAATGCCAACAGGATGTTTTCTCCTGTTTGGTCGTCTGGAGGTTTCTGGGTAGGCGACTGGTGGGAAGATGTATATAATTTTTTTCTCCCATTAGACAGACAGGGCATCAAAATGGTCAGGTCTGTCTGCTAGGTTGATCAAGTAGAACATTGGCAGTTGTGCATTCCTCTTTGTGGCAAATGTGCCCACTTGTGGTTTTCCCCACTTGCTGACAATCCAATTGAATGTCTCCTTGATCAAGGACCACTACCTTCGCTTGAGAGTTCTGCAAGTGAGTAGGTCTTCTTTCAAATTGACCACTGATAGGTCTGAAAGATGAAAACGGGTCAACTTGATCGCTTTGAGTCCCTTCATTTTCAAGGTAAGCCAAATTTCTGAAGGACTTAACATCCTCTGCACCCATTCCTGACTGATATGGGCATCCTGGCCCCAAAAGGATGCATCTGATGTGATTAGAATATGATTCTTTACTTTCATACTCCGTCCTTGAGCCACCAATGGAGATCAAGTATGGTGGAGTCAATGATATCTTCTTCTTGAATCCAAAATAAACCCCAGAAATCTGATCTCTGCACTGAAGGGACTAGCTCTGATGAATTCTTACACTACTGGGCTGACAGGATTTCTCCAAGATCTGATGGAATTACAAGTCTTGTCCCCCTCTGATGTTATTGTTTTGTATTTCTAGTTCGGTTCTCATGTTTCTTGGCAGTACTACCACTACTACTGGGTCTTTCTCTACGTCGTCTATCTTGCCTTTCTCTTCTGTTTATGAGTGAGCTCTAAAAACTAGACTGAAAGACATGGAAGAAGAGTTTTTTTTTTTTTCAACTGAGGAAACTTAACACCTATATCTTCACTGAGATTCTTCAGTATGTTCTCCAACTGCATACCAAACATACTGTCTGGTTGAAAGCGCAATGAGCAATGAAAAAGTGTTTTTTGACAGGGCATCCCCAGACAAATCATTGATCTAGGGGTCCTTCTGGCTGAGTTCCCTATGGCCATATTCTTAGCAAAAAGCCTTACTGTATCCACTGGAGCATCACACTGAGGCGGACTTCAAGAGACATGTTCTTAATGATCGTGCAAGTTTTGGGTCAGCAGGCTGTGTCAGGTGTGCAGTAGAAGCAGTAGAAGCTAGACATACTTTGCGAGTTGATGCAGACATTGCATAAGATTTTTTTTTCATTTTTTTTTTTTTTTAATAACAATGTCTGCCTTACGGTCCATAGGTGCTTTTTTCAGGTTTTTTTTTACTGCCTTTTGATAACAACATAGAAATTACCAGATGATCAGGAAAGTTCTCTTTACAGGGAAAGTAGTATAACTGTTCTTTTTTAGGTAATTAGACCCCCTGCTTCAATCCACAGCACCCTTCACTGCATTGACCAGCATTAAGAAATGTCACCTTCAGATGTATCTATAGAGGCACAAAAAGATGTGACAGACATATGAGAGGCTCTACTCTTGTGATTTTTACAG
The DNA here is from genome assembly GCF_029499605.1 of Hyla sarda. NCBI lineage: Eukaryota > Metazoa > Chordata > Amphibia > Anura > Hylidae > Hyla > Hyla sarda. Next base: position 86,472,757 of record NC_079190.1, read on the forward strand.
CTAGCAGTAGGGTGGGTGGAAGAAATCATAACATGAAAGCTAGGTCTTGAACCATCAAAAGAAGTTTCTTGCATCAGTATTAAACAAAGCTTCACCTCCAGCTGAAGAACATAGGTTACAGATGTCTCTATTCCAGTCATCAGGTAATGGGTGCTGACAGTTTTGACACACTCTATAGTGGGTCTTCAAGCTCCTTTTTCCCCCCTTCCTGATGGCTAAATATACAGTGGTCCCTCAACTTACAATGGCCTCAGGTTACAATATTATCAACATACAATGGGTTTTTCTGGACCATTGTAACTTGAACCTATACTCAACATACAATACTATGGACAGTCCAGATCTGCAAAACATGTCAATGGCTGGGAGAATTGACCAATCAGAAAAGGCATTTCACTGGTAAAACACTTGTATTACTGAAGTGCATGCACTGTCTGCTAGCACCTCCCTATAGTACAGGAAGGTACTGCATGTTCTGTACTACTCTTTACCTATGCCAGGGTTTGCTGCTTCTTTGGACACCAGGTGAGGGCGGCTCTTTTTTAGGTCACTTTGTGTATTGTACAGGACCCTGAAGAAGCTCCTGTCCTCTACATAGACAGTGATTTACAGCTTCCAGCAGCTTTTTCTTACTTTTATATCTATGAGCTTGCTTTATCTGTTTATCTGTATTAGTTATCTACTTATTTTTATTTAATCCTCACTTTTCCTATTTATTTCAAACTAATACATTCGCATTATGGAGTTGCAGATGAGCTACAGGAGTCCCTTTCTCTGCCAGCCATGTAGATGCCAAAGCCATGTAGATGCCATGGCATGGCATTTACAGGGTTAACTGCCAAGAGTAGCTTCTGAGCCAACAAATACTCTGTGATGGCTCTGTCTGTCACAGAGCGCTAACTACCTTTCTGCCATGACGTATACATATACATATATATATTCAGCACACCAAAAGAAAGTCCAATAAAATTAGATTATCATGTTTAGGCAGTTTTCTCTTCGGATGCTTGTGTCTTTTCTGTTGTCAGCAGAGTTACTCACGAATGATTTAACGGATTCTTGTTGACCTGGAATAGAAGAAGGATGATTTAAGAGTAGAAACACAGAAACAAGTAACTAGTTAATAAAACACACCTGATAACCAGGTAAAATACCAACAGAAACCACTTTGCATCTTTCTATTCTCAAATAAAGAGTCACAGAAGCAAGAATGCCTCTATACTGGGAGTTCATCTGGTCCCTAGGGTGGTATTGTTTCCAGCCGTATACTGTTTTCCTGGTTTCTCTGCTGGATGCCTCTATGAAGAGTCCTGTGCCAGCCGTATTCTGGTCCTTGGTCCCTGAGCTGTGCCTGCTATATCAACACATAGCATGGTGGAAGATCAGGACTTCTTGTGAAAGATGGCAATGATTCCCTCTGTTACCTTCATTACTTGTTGGTTATCTCTAGCTCAGTCCCCTGCTGTCTGGTGTGCAGAGGGTATTCCAATAAAGAAGTCTGAACCTTTTCCAGCGTACAACTGGTTTCACAAAGTATTGATTCTGAAGAGGAGGAGTTGTCAGATGACTTACTGCATATCTGTTGAATAAGGATAAAATGCATAAGCTGGTTATGGCGGCCAAATAAGTCTTAAAGTCAAATAAAGATTTCTCCCATAGAGGCAAGAAAGAGTAGTTATTCTATTTACCATCAACACAACTGAAAATGTTCCCAGCCTATTCCTTGGTATCTAAAGGAATTTAGAAAAATTGGTCCAAGCCCGGGAAAAACAAAGACTCAGGCGCCAAGTTTAAGTTATCTTACAAGCTGGATCCAGCAGTTTTCGCTGAATGGGAAAATCCATCAAAAATTGATGACAGTTGGCATCAGCACGCCTGGCGAAGAAATCATTTTTTCCTTCTAATGAATCCTCCATGCTTCCTGATCCCATGGAGACGAAAACCGATGTTCGCTGCAATAAAGCCTACTCTGCAGCAGCAGCATCCGCTAAGGTCGGGGTGGTATCCTTACCCATGGCAAAAGCCTTACGCCTATGGCTAATATCTCTCTCAGGATATAAAAGTTGGGGTTCCCTGTCAGAACTTACTCAAAAATCTGTCATTGATTAAATCAGCATTTGAAATCTCTGCAATGCACCACTGGATGTTATGAAGCACTCATCCAGGTTCATGGCATTTGTCAACACCACCAGAAAACCATTATGGATAAAACAGTGGGCAGGGGAGAACCTGTCAGGTCCTTTTGAGGTCACTTCAGGCAGGTGTCCTATCAGAAGACAAAGCCATTTTTAGTAAACCTGAAAGAAGACGCCAATACAGGGGAAAACTGGAGTCTAATTCTTCACAGAAAAAGCCCTTTACCCTGTCATGCAGTAATAACTTAATTATAAATTATTTATTATGGTAATAAAAAAAAATATAAAGTATGAGAAATAAAAAATTGTGAAAATTATCAAAAATTATGACCTGTGAATTGTAGACAAAGCTTATCAATACAATTCACATCTGAATCTGACTATTTCCTCAGATAAAAACAAGTTATTTTTATGACGGGATGACATTAACGCTAAGGATGTAGTTTTTTCAATATACAATAAAACACTGGTATTGAAAAAGTATGCAGATTTATTGGTTATAAGATTATAAACATAAATGAGTAACAAACACAATGATATATGCAAATGATCAATTAGATATGTAAGGTAACATTACAAGCTTGTTAATTGACTATGTAATAGTAGAACAATACATGTGAGTAGTGAGTAACTATGTTATGATACAACATGAGCTACTAGGTTAGGATATCATATAAGAAAAAGGTTATACACCACTCTGTCCAGAGGAAACCTCATGATATCAAGATGGGCAATATCTAATCATAGACATCAATATGGAATGCTAAATACACTCCCCGCCCCCTTCTAACCAACCATCACATGACTCCATGAATGGACAAATTCATATAAGGATAAAAACATGGAAGAACTTTGATATACTTCCACCCCATTCTGGACTATTTTCTACACATTTTGGTAAGATTATTACCACACTTTGGTAAGATTATTAAGACTGATAGCAGAGATACAGTTGTGCTCATAAGTTTACAGACCCTCAGAGAATATGAATGATAACACAAAAACTTTTCTTTCACTCATGGTTAGTGGTTGGCTGAAGCCATTTATTGTCAAACAATTGTGTTTACTCTTTTTAAATCATAATCACAACACAAACTACCCAAATGACCCTGATCAAAAGTTTGAATACCCCAAATTCTTAACACCAATGACAGCTTGAAGTCTTTTGTCGTAGTTGTGGATGAGGCTCTATCTATCTAGGATGGTAAAACTGCCCATTCTTTGTGGCAAAAAGCCTCCAGTTCCTCTAAATTCTATGGCTGTCTTGCATGAACTGCACGTTTGAGATCTCCCCAGAGTGGCTCAATTAAATTGAGGTCTGGAGACTGAGATGGTCACTCCAGAACCTTCACTTTATTTTGCTGAAGCCAATGACAGGTCAACTTGGCCTTGTGTTTTGGATCATTGTCATGTTGGAATGTCCAAGTATGTCCCATGCGCAGCTTTCTGGATGAAATTGTCCACGAGTATTTGTTGATACATTACTGCAATCATATTGCCATCAATTCAGACCAAATTTCCTGTGCCTTTGTAGCTCGCACATCCCCAAAACATCAGCGATCCACCACCATGTTTCACAGTAGGAATGGTGTACCTTTCATCATAGGCCTTGTTGACTCCTCTCCAAATGTAGCGTTTATGGTTGTGTCCAACAGTCTCATCACTCCAAATGACTTTGCGCCAGAAGGTTTGAGGCTTGTCTCTGTGCTGTATCAACAAATACTGGCAGACAATTTGCACTCATCATTCAGGAAGCTGCGCATGGGACATACTTGGACACTCCAACATGACATTGATCCAAAACACAAGGCCAAGTTGACCTGTCATTGGCTACAGCAAAATAAAGGTCCATCTCAGACTCCAGACCTCAATATCATTGAGCCATTCTGGGAAGACTTCAAACGTGCAGTTGATGCAAGACAGCCCAAGAATTTAGGGGAACTGGAGGCTTTTTGCCAGGAAGAATGGGCAGCTTTACCATCTGAGAAGATAAAGAGCCTCGTACACAACTACCACAAAATAATTCAAGCTGTCATTGATGTTAAAGGGGGCAATACATGGTATTAAGAACTCGGGTATGTAAACTTTTGATTAGGGTCATTTGGGTAGTTTGTGTTGTGATTATGATTTAAAAAGAGTAAAAACAGTTGTTTGATAATAAATGGCTTCAGCCAACCACTAACCATGAGTGAAAGAACATTTTTTGTGTTATCATTCATATTCTCTGAACAATGGTTAAGAAATCATAAATTCTGCAAGGGTATGTAAACTTATGAGCACAACTGTATATGACCTCACTAAACTATATTTTAGGAAGAAGAACTTAAAGCAAGTTTCCTGTGTGGGAAATTTACTTATAACACTTAGCTTGGCAAGTAGGAGGTCTATCAATATCTAAAGCAGTAATTTAATGCTTTGATAGATTATGATTCTTGATTCTTCTGCAGGTAGAATGAAGTCTCACAATATCCTAAGACTATAATCTCAATATGGAGGTAATTATTTTATTTAATTAATACATTTATTTGCCAATTTAAATAGTATAATTCCATCCACATTATCCATATTAACCCCTTAAATAATAATAATTAAATATACATCCCCCCTATGGGGGCTATAACAGTGCAAAAAAAAAGTGCAAAAAAAAGTTAATAAATGTGATTTAACCCTTTCCCAAATAAAAGTCCAAATCACCCCCCCCCCCCCTTTTCCCATTAACAAACAAACATGTAAATAAAAATAAACCTATTTGGTATCACCTTGTGCGTAAATGTTCGAACTATAAAAAAATATAATTAATTAAACCGCAGGGCCAATGGCGTATGCGCAAAAAAATTCCAAAGTCCCACATGGGTAAGTTACCTTTACAGATCTAGAATCATGCAGTCTGTTAATATGTAATTGCGGTGAGTGCGTAAGAGGGGGATCCCCATGCATTATTATACAGCATATAGAGCATTGGTTCTAGTGTCTGGTTATACTTCTGTAGTGAGGCTATTTAGATACATTATTTTTACTACTGCCTGCATCTTGTTATAGGATTCTTCACCAACAGTCATTGGTCTCATATAGTCAATTCTAATTTTCTTTATTGTATGTCTCTTTGGTTATTTAATTTAATAAACTTTATATTTTATACAGTAGCAATGCTCTTTTTTGGTTCTTTTTGTATAATACAAAGTCCAAAATAGCGTATTTTTGGTCACTATTTATATCATGAAACAAATGAATAAAAAGCGATCATAAAGTCTGATCAATACAAAAATGGTACCGATAAAAACTTAATCACGGCACAAAAAATTAGCCCTCATACCGCCCCATACGCAGAAAAATAAAAAAAGTTATAGGGGTCAGAAGATGACAATTTTAAACATATAATTTTTCCAGCATGTAGTTATGATTTTTCCCAGAAGTATGACAAAATCAAATCTATATAAGTAGGGTATCATTTTAATTGTATGGACCTACTGAATAAAGATTTGGTGTCATTTTTACCGAAAAATTTACTGCATAGAAACGGAAGCTCATTGCCTTTTTTTCTTCAATTTCGTCACACAATTATTTTTTTTTCCGTTTTGCTGTAGATTTTGGGGTAAAATGACTAATGTAATTACAAAGTAGAATTGGTGGCGCAAAAATTGAAAGGGTTATGATTTTTAAAAGGTGGGGAGGAAAAAAAACTAAAGTGCAAAAACGGAGGGAGGAGGCATGATGGGAGGAGGCTGAACGCTCCTCCCCCTTCCCTTCCGGTCTCCCATGGGCCTCTATGATTTTCCCGGGTGTACCACCGATCTCAGCTTAGACCCTGGACGGAAGCCTATGCCGGTGTATGGTCGACCCACGGTCCTATTGACACACGGTGTGGTCTAGTCCCTACCTGAGGGATGACTCGGTGAGCGGTGGAGTAGCTCTGGCCTGGCTATCGAGGAGTGACGGGCGGATCGGACGGAGGCGCTGGAGGAGAGAGGGAGTGGTGAGGCGGGGCCTCGACGCAGAGAGGAGGATGCGGTCACGTGAACCTGCGAGACTCTTGGACACGTGATCCAGCTGGTGCAGCTGTCGGTTCAGAGTGGGACACGGAGGAGTGGAGGATCCTGTCTGCCCGGAACGCTAAGGTGGCCATCCAGAGGGATAAGCTCTGGGGGCGCCACCGTGCAGAGGGACTGGGTGAGAACGTTCCTTTTTCTTTTTCCCTTATACTCTGTGTGACTTGATGTAGCCGGTGAACGCTGTTGTGGACCCCGCCTGCGCTGTATACGTGTGTCCTGCGCTGTGCCGGATTGCCGCGTGCCTTGTGCAGGACTCCGTAGAGGACTGGAGGACATTTGGGCGAAGGAGGCCCTGTTTTGTTGGAGTTAATTATCTGAGTGCCCCGGAGGTGGTAAAAGGCGGTGAGGGAGAGTGTTGGTTTGCTGTACTGGTATAATCTTAGTCGGCTGTGCCACCCCCCCCCCCCCCACACTGTATGTATTTGATATAATTACTGTACCACAATGGATTATGGTGGGCCTTGTGCTAGACCCCTCAAGGCTTTTGCCAGTGTTAAAATACTAAGGATTAAAAACATTGGAATGAAGGTGGCCCCTGCTAGTCAAGCTAACAACTTGAGTACCTAGGAGGTGGTGTAAGGGACGTGGAAGAGGGTTGGCTGGCTGTATTTATATAACTTTAGTCGATTATATCACATTCCCCACCCTGTGCGCAATTAAAGTTGCGTGATCTCACCCTGTAAAGAGAGTACTGGGTTATAACCTGTTAGCACTCCCAGAGTAGGAGTAGACCAGAACAGGACACTAAATACGGGGCGCTGATTGAGTATATTTCACAGTGGGGAACCCACCACTTTTGGAAAATGGCTCTTAAACAAAATAAAACAAATAGCCCAAGTAAAGATATAAGAAACCCAGGCAAATTGGATAAGTACATGGTTTCACCGGGGGTGTCTGTTAAGAGCCGAGGCCACAATAAATCGACACTAGGGGACCAGACCTTGGACTCTTCAAAGGGGGAAAGGGAAGAGGAGCCCCCTTCCCCAGTTCTGGGAAAAATATTGCTTGCTGTGAACAAATGCAATACTTCTATTGATGTGTTGTCAAATCAGGTGGGAGTAATTGGGGTGGACATCAACCTAATAAGAGACGATCTTAAGAAAATTAGAGAGAGATGTACTGAAGTGGAAACAAGGGTCTCAGTAATTGAGGATGAGAAGCAGAAATTAAAATTGGAAGTTCAAAAGACCACCGCAGCGAATAAAACCTTTACTCTAAAAATAAATGATCTAGAGGACCGAAAAAGAAGGGGGAATCTAAGAATAGTGGGGATGCCGGAGGGGGAAGAGGGAAAAGATATAATTTCCTTTTTACAGGAGTGGTTGTCCTCTCAGAGTGGAAAGGAAAATCTCTCCCCCCATTTCAACATTGTTAGGGCCCACAGAATTCCAGCTAAACCTCCCCCCGTGGGAAGTAGGCCGCGCACGATAATTTTAAAATTGCTAAACGACAGAGACCGGGACAATATACTTTCAGCAGTTAGGGGGAAAAAAGGAAGGGGGGGGGGGTAGTTAGGGGGGGGACCCGGGGAATATGGAGGGGTTGGAGGGAGGTTTGGGGCAATGTTGATTACGACCTGTGTGTGTGTTTTTTTTTTTTCTCTCCCTCTCCTGTTTCACCTCTCTCTTTATTGCCCGGTGTTCCGTCTTCCTCCTCAGATGGATGGAAGGACAGGAGAAGATAGAGTATGAGTAAAATAACATTGATAGCCTGGAATGTCCGGGGTTTGGGGGAGAATATTAAGAGGATGGCAGTAATGAGCGTGGTTAAAAATTACCTCCCATGTGTACTTGGATTATTGGAAACACATCTGACAAGTGACACGGTCCAGCTATTAACAAGAAGTTGGTGGGGAAGTAGTTTTCACTCTTTTTTTACATCTTGTTCGCGGGGGGTATCAGTTCTCTTCCATAGAAACATAAAGTGGGAAACATTGGGACAAAGGGTAGATCAATATGGGAGATTTGTCTTCCTGTATGGAAGACTGGATGGATTGACTTGCATTTTGGCCTTTGTATATATCCCTCCCCCTTTTTCGCCAGAGGTTCTAATTAAACTCTTTGAATTCTGCGCTAACAGGGATAATTGCCCATTGTTTATACAAGGGGATATGAATGGGGTGTTTTCAGAGGAACTGGATAGATATCGTATACAGGGAAATGTGAGGGGTGGCGGGGTTACCCCCCTGGCTAAAATCTGCACAGAGTTCGGCTGGACGGATATATGGAGGATGCAGAATCCGGAGGTGAGGAAGTACTCCTGTTGGAGCAGATCCGGCCGAGCTCTGTCCAGAATAGATACCTGTGTGGGTAATGCTCTCAGTTTGGATAGGGTTAATCGTGTACGTTATCTCACCCGCTGCCTGTCGGATCATGCAGCGATTGAGGTAACTATAGAAACTGGGGGAGTAATTCAGGAAGGGATGCCCAAAATTAATGCTCATTGGCTGTGCCTCATTGAAAATGAGAGAATACTCAATAACCTCAAGGAATTTTTTGCAAATAACTGGGACACGGCGGATGACCATATTGTTTGGGAAGCAGGGAAAGCCTTCCTTAGGGGTGAAATAATAAGAGCTATTAAAAAGAAGAAACGAGATTTTAGAAGTAGGGAAGAAACACTGAGATTAACATGCTCTAGTGCAGAAAACTTATATATGAGAGATCCCTCAGAGGAACATAGGTTGGAATGGGAAAAAGGTCAGGAAGCCCTGGACGCATACCTGCTGGAAAAAAGTAAAAATAAGTGTTTGTTTTTGGGCCAACAGAGACTTCTGGAAGCTGGACAACCCAGTAGGTTTCTGATGTCCCTGGTCAGAAATCAGAAAGGACCCCCAAAAATAACAAGGATAAAGAGAATAGATGGAAAGGTACACGAGGGGACAAAGTAGGTAGTAAAGGAATTTCAGAAGTATTATAATAAACTATACAAATCCGAGTGGAAGGGAGACAAGGAGGAGCTGATGGACTACCTGGACGGGATTGAGTTCCCACAAGTGAAAAGGCCCAATAGGGAAGAGATGGAGGGGTCAGTAACACCAGGGGAATTGAGCTTGGCCCTGAATAAAATTAGGGGTAATACCACTCCCGGAAGTGATGGCCTCTCTTTCGAGGTGTACAGAAGGTATGGAAGATGTTTGTTGCCCGCTCTTGCAAGGGTTCTCTCCACTAGCTTGGAGAGAATGCAGTTACCAATATCTATGAGAGAATCTATAATAATTCTTCTCCCTAAGGAGGGTAAGGATGGGGAAGAGATGGACTCTTATAGGCCCATCTCTTTATTAAACACCGATATTAAGATCTACTCTAAGGTTTTGGCGCTTAGACTACAGAGTGTGATAGGGGATCTAGTGCATAGAGACCATTGTGGTTTCATTCCGGGAAGAATGGCCTGTCACAATATCTTTAGAGTAATGGCCAATATAGAGTTGGGGGGGAGCTCTCCCACTCCATCCTGTGTTTGGACGCATCCAAGGCGTTCGGCAGGGTGGAGTGGGAGTTCTTGTGGCAGACCCTGGGGCACTTTGAGTTTGGTGGAGGGTTGGTGGAAATTATTCGCTTGTTGTACTCGGGGTCGGTGGCCAGGATATCGGTGGAGGGTAGTTTATCTGAACAATTTAGTTTGTCGAGGGGGACTAGGCAGGGTTGTCCTCTCTCCCCTTTGCTCTTCGCCCTAAGTATAGAACCTAGATCCTTTAGCAATTAAAATAAGATCGGAGGAGGGTATAGAGGGGTTCGGAGCGAGGGGGAGAGAGGACAAAATGTCATTATACGCCGATGACATCCTGGTCTTTTTGAGAAGGGAGAGGGAAAAGAGGGGCGCAATGAGTATAATTAATTAAAATTTGGGGTTTCCTATTCGTCCTAAGGCAGCACACACCATTGGGATCTTTCATCCCCCAGACTCCACCCTAGGACCGTCCACCTAGCAAGATAATCAAGAAATTAGCATAGTTAATTGCTCACCTGATAAGAACCCTCTCCTACAGATCACACCTGTGTTTAATTTTGTCCTCATTCCACCAGTAGGATGTGTTCCACTTGCTCCTGTCTCCATTTTGTTTTGGATGTTTTTTTGATCAGCCTTGCGGGGTCCTGGCTGCAACGTTTGAAGTGCCAGTGCGGGGTCCTGGCTGCAACGTTTGAAGTGCCAGTGCGGGGTCCTGGCAGAGACCTGGTTTCAGAGTATGTTCTGAGCTTCATGCCTTGCCAGTGCGGGGTCCTGGTAATACCTGAACCAGTGTCTTCTTTTGAGTCATAAGCCAGCGCGGGGTCCTGGCTGACTCATACTGGTTCCGTAAGTATAACAAGTATATGGCGCCTGTATACAGTATATCCAGTGCGGGGTCCTGGTAAGTACAGAGAGCGCTTAATGTCGGCTGCCACAGTATATCCAGTGCGGGGTCCTGGTAAATACAGAGTACGCTTAATGTCGGCTTCCACAGTATATCCAGTGCGGGGTCCTGGTAAATACAGAGTATGCTTAATGTCTACTGCCACAGTATATCCAGTGCGGGGCCTAGTGAAGAGTGAGTGCACCTCATGCCTGTTATTACAGTATATCCAGTGCGGGGCCTAGATCCAGTGCGGGGGCCTAGTGAAGAGTGAGTGCACCTCATGCCTGTTATTACAGTATATCCAGTGCGGGGCCTAGATCCAGTGCGGGGGCCTAGTGAAGAGTGAGTGCACCTCATGCCTGTTATTACAGTATATCCAGTGCGGGGCCTAGTGAAGAGTGCACCTCATGCCTGTTATTACAGTATATCCAGTGCGGGGCCTAGTGAAGAGTGCACCTCATGCCTGTTATTACAGTATATCCAGTGCGTGGCCTAGTGAAGAGTGAGTGCACCTCATACCTGTTATTACAGTATATTCAGTGCGGGGCCTGGTGAAGAGTGAGTGCACCTCATGCAGGTATGTTTTTCATGCTTGGGGGGGGGGGGGGGTTCCCTGGCATTATATATACTGGTGATATGTAAATAAATTTGCTTTATCCAGTACATTACATGACGTGCGGTCCGGGCAGCAGAGATGTGTTAACCCTTGGCAGATTTCTCTGACCAGAATTCTGACTATGGTCGCTGTATTACTTTACCTGACATGTACAGTATGTTATATATACTGTATATACCATGTGTTATACTGTCTATACCATATGTTATATATATACTGTCTATCTTGCTGCTGTTTAAATCCAGCATGAGAATCATGGCGACCATTTTTTTGCACTGCGTTCTGGGTATGTAAAAGGTACGCAGTTACGTCATGTCAGGAATACAGATAAGTATCCGGTATTATCTATACTGTTATCAGCCATTTAGACTGCATAAGGCCTGTAACGCTTGTGAGTACAAGCTATTGCTCTCTGTTGTCTGCCATATAGGCTATATAAGGCCTTAATGCTTGTGGTTACAAGCTATTGCTCTCTGTTGTCTGCCATATAGGCTATATAAGGCCTTAATGCTTGTGGTTACAAGCTATTGCTCTGTCAGCCATATAGTCTGTATATATCCTGTAATACTTGTGAATACAGGCTATTGCTCTCTGATGTCAGCCATTTAGACTGCATAGGGTCTGTAATGCTTGTGAATACAGGCTGTTGCTCTCTGTTGTCAGCCATATGGTCTGTATATATCCTGTAATACTTGTGAATACAAGCTATTGCTCTGATGTCAGCCATATGCACTGCATAGGGTCTGTAATGCTTGTGGATACGGGCTATTGCTCTCTGATGTCAGCCATGTGGACTGCATAGGGTCTGTAATGCTTGTGGATACGGGCTATTGCTCTCTGATGTCAGCCATGTGGACTGCATAGGGTCTGTGGTGCTTGTGGATACAGGCTATTGCTCTCGGTTGTCAATTATTAGTCTGTATAAGCCGTAGTGCTTGTGAATTCAAGCTATTGTTCTCTGTTGGCAGCCATAAAGTCTGCTCTCGGTGTAAACCATATAGTATATAATGTTGTGGATACAGATGGTTGCTCTCTGTATAAGCATTATAGTCTGTATATAGTATGTAATACTTGTGGATACGGGCGGTTACTCTCTGTATAAGCCATATAGTCTGCGGTGCCTCTGGGTGGTGCTGGACTGCGGCTCCCGGCATGTTGTGACAGCCTTTCTGTCCTGGCATGCTGGGGGTTGTGGTTTTGCGGCATGTATGTTATGCTTGTAGTTACAAGCTATTGCTCTCTGTTGTCAGCCCTTTTAGTGCTTGTAAATATAAGTTGTCAGCCATTAGTCTGCTTATATCATGTGGTACTTGTGCTTAGTAATAAGCTATTGCTCCCTGTTATCAGTCAGATTCATAGAGCCTGTAGTGCTCATGTATACAAGCTTTGCTCCCTACTGCTGAATATAGTTAGTCATATAGACTGTATTAACCCTATAGTTCCTGTGAATACAATGTATTGCTGACTATAGTTAGTCATATAGACTGTATTAACCCTATAGTTCCTGTGAATACAAGCTGTTCCTGTTGTCAGCCTTATAGTCTGCATGGAACCTGTAGTGCTTGTATATTCCAGCCTTTGCTCCTGTTGTCTGCTATATACTTGGGTGAAGCTTATTACTTAGATATACAGATTATTACTCTGTCATTAGTTGTTAAAGCCAGTAGGGATTGTGTATACATGTTCTTGGCCATAAACTACATAAATCTATTGGGTTTATAGATACAAGCTATGGCTCCTGTTATCACCCTTGTTTGGTGAGGCCTCTTCCTATACTCAGGAGTGCGGCTCTTGTTGTCGATCTATGGTGTTGTTAACATCTAGAGACATTGCATTGCACCCTGTATACAGTTATGCAGTAGCTTCCATTGTGCATATCCTGTATACTGTCATGTGTATCCACTGCCTTGTGTATAGTGCTCTGTATACTGTCATGTGGAGCTACTGCCTTCTGTATAGGATTCTGTATACTGTCATGTGGACCCACTGCCTTGTGTATAGGGCCTGTATACTGTCATGTTATCCACTGCCTTGTGTTAGGGCCCTGGTGCAGGGTCTCTTATTTTTGTAGTGGATCTGGCACCAATATGTTGTTCCACCTTTTTGCTGGTGGTTCTGTGGTTTTCATCACTATACTTTACTAATATATGTTTATTTTACAGATATCAGACCCTTCAGATGGAGCCTCTGTGTAAGAATACATAGCTCTGAGCCTTGGCGTGTAGTATGTGCCAGAAATGTCACTACGTTATAGGCATCAAACTAAATTAGTTACATTCCCTTGGGTCTGATTTACATCGGGTGATGACTTGTACATTATCAGATAAGGCTACAGCTTCTAGTTGGCACATGGCAGTCAACATGATAGAAGATATTCACATCTTTATATGTTAGACTTTACTGTCTTCTGTGTGTCTCCAGGTCCAGACTTGGAGGAAGAAGTTGAGATGGTTTCTATAAGATCTGTCACCTAAACCCAAGGATCAGGTTTGTTGTCTAAGTGATGCTCATCTCTATAAGTCCAAGCTCTTCCTTGTCTCTGGTCCCAATGATCTTATGAAGAGTCTATTGTGGTAGTAGCAGATCTGTCTCCAGATCGTTCGTGTGGTGGTGTACTCTTAGTATGGCTGTTTACAAGCAGTAATTCTTCTTTAACCAGAAAATGGATCCTTTAATTATTTTCTTTTACCACCAGATCCAGGTCTCTCATTGAAGATTGCAGCTGAGTGTCTATTCTATTGAAGAGACATTCACCATCTCCCTTCAGCCACATAGATTGTGTGTTAGACAAAGAACCACTTCAGAGATCTCCAGGTCCGGTTGTTGGTTTTCCTTCTGGCATGTAGAAAGGCGGTAATATTCAGCAATGCTATCTTCAGCCCTAAAATGGTATATACATTCATCACTGAAGATGTGGTTGACTTTGTAGCAGTTTAACTGTATCAAAGAAATCCAGTCCTGATCCATACAAGAAACCAAAAACCAGTCCATTCTACAAGTGTATTATGATTCAGCAAAGCTTATACTAGAATCTTAAAGCTACATAGTGGAAGATCTTATGTGACAGAAGAGACTAGACCATCAAATTGTGACTTGAACCTCTTTTACTTCCAGTAGATTGAAGAATCTAGAAGATCCGGAAATAGTTTGGTGCCTCTGAGTTCAACCGGTTATTGGAGAGATTGCACCTCCGCAGGATGCCGATCAACCAGGGCGAGATGTTCTGTTAGTGAAATTGTTTTCCACCAATGTTCTTCATTAAGAAATCTTACAGAAGACCCCCACTGAGTCCATCGTGATGGTCATCCTGTCTGGTTTCCACTGTATCCATTGTGATGGTCATCCTGTCTGGTTTCCACTGTATCCATTGTGATGGTCGTCCTGTCTGCTTTTCAGTGTCTGGTTTTTCAAACCATTATGTATTTGAGAAAGAATTCTCTATGCTTCTTCTTCACCAAGATTTTTGCTGTAGACTAGATTCCTATGATCTTTGCAACTTGCTTCAATTGATAGTCAAAAAATCCCTTCATGGTTGATCCCTTGCTAAGGAGAGTCAGCGACACTTGAGTCTCCATTAGGAATTGTTTTCCTTTCTTGAAAAAACATCTATCATACAATGACTACAGAATGTGAAGTCTCCATGTTTTCTCATCACCTTATGGAATCTTGTGAGCAAATTGTATTTGATTTCGCCTGAGAATTCCTCTTGTTCTGAAAATGATCTTCCAGAAGGATAGAAGAAATGGTCGCCTTACTTCATATATCCCAGGCCGCTGCCAGAGGCTGAAGTTCTTGGACTAGACCATGTACTGTACCTGAAGGCTCCTATTACAGAACAGAAGAAAAATCCTCATTGGATGTTATGAGGCTCTTGTCTTGTTCTAAACAAAGCATTGACCAGCTGAGATCAGCACATTTTTGTCCTGCCTGGCCAGAGTAGGTTGAAGTTCATAGATCTGAGATGGAATTAGTTTTCTTCCATCTCTTGGATTTGAGCAAAAGAAAGGGAAATTTTTCTTTTTTCCAGATTCTTCAGATTGTTCTGTCAGTTCGACTTCTTCCTTACCGGCAAGGAGGGTCCAAATTTTGAGTCTGTAATGCAGCCTCCTGGACCGCACTGTTATTGTGTGAAATTCTCGAGTATAGGCTTAGCATTCAGCCTTTGATGCTATTGTCATTTAAGATTTGCCCTCCCTATGGATTCTATTTTAGATCCCAATGGTGTGTGCTGCCTTAGGACGAATAGGAAAAACAAAATTGTTCTTACCTGTAATTTTGATTTCCTTGAGTCCTAAGGCAGCACACAAATACCCTCCCAATAATATTTTTTTATGGAATTCGTCTCTATTTTAATACACAGGTGTGATCTGTAGGAGAGGGTTCTTATCAGGTGAGCAATTAACTATGCTAATTTCTTGATTATCTTGCTAGGTGGACGGCCCTAGGGTGGAGTCTGGGGGATGAAAGATCCCAGTGGTGTGTGCTGCCTTAGGACTCAAGGAAATCAAAATTACAGGTAAGAACAATTTTGTTTATACTCAGGGTTGGAGATAAATTGGGGAAAATCGATCCTTCTTCCCCTGGGTGAGGAGGGAAGTTGGTCATGTACAGATTTGAAGGTGTTGAGGGGGCCATTTCACATACCTAGGAATTAAGATCTCAGGAAGCCTAGAGGAACACATCATGCACTAAATTTGACCCCCGTAATTAAAAATATTGAAAAAAGGACACAGGCGTGGAGTGGGTTTAATATTTCAAGAGTAGATAGAATAACATTGATAAAGACCGTCCTTTTACCGAAGCTCTTATATGTATTTACTTCATCCCCCATTTGGTGTGACGAATCATCTTTTAGAAAAATAATATCTGCCCTTAACTCCTTGATATGGGGCCGCCGGAGAACCCGGATTAGAATAGGTTTTCTTTGCCAACCAAAAGAGAGGGGGGGGTTTGCCTTCCCAGACATAAGGAATTACTTCCTTGCCTCACATCGATATATTTTATAAATATTTGGGACAGATTGGACTTTTTCCAACTGATGATAATAACAAGTGAGGGGAAGGTGGAGGATATCTATCAGTTCTATTAATTAAGAATATAAGGAAGTCCTGGAAAGTATTTAAGAAGAAATTAAAGATAAAGGGTATGTTAGATATAGCACCTATATGGGATAATAAGAATATCAGTGAGAAACTGATTGGTAAGGATTTCACAATAATAAGACAATTAGGTATTAACAAGGTGAAAGAAATGTGGAAGGATGGGAAATTGATAAAGTGGGAAGAAATGAGGGAGGGAATAGGAAATGGTAGGGGAGGGTGGTATGAATATATGAGAATTAGGAGTATTTTTTTGCATGCAGTAAATACAGGTCTGGTGATTGAACCCACTGGACCCTTTCTTAAAGGAATGATAAAAAGAGATATAAAGAAAGGAATGTTATCTAGGATTTATAAAGAGATTGGTAATTGCACAAGTAAAGACTTAAGACACAGTAGTAAGGAGAAATGGCAAAGAGATTTAGGTAGAATTACAGAAGTTCAATGGTCACGTATTTGTAAAATGATGCAATTATAGAATGATACAGTTCAATATAGTATATAGATTATATTATACACCCCAGTTAATGAGGAGGATAGGTTGGCATAGGTTTTTCGCATGCCCAAAGTGAGGGGAGGAGGAGGCGGATATGTTGCACATGCTTTGGTCATACGAGAGGATCAGGGTTTTTTGGTTAGAGGTCCAAAACAAATTGGAAAAGGAATGGAGGGTGTCTTTTGTTCTTACAGCAGAGATGGCGATTCTGGGCGGGGATCCTGATACCCGGTTGGATAAAAGAGTGTCTAGAGCAATCATGCTGGGATTATTCCACGCGAGGATGATTATTGTAAAAAAGTGGATCTCTGCTAACCGAATCAGTACGCAGGAGTGGTGGAGAGTTTTTTGGAGGGAGGTGGATCGGGAAGGGGGGGTGGAGGTGAGAGGAGAGTTTGAGTAAGTTTCATTTTTTTCCCTTCTATTCATCTTTTCAATATTCCCCGGGGAGTGTGTAGGGGGAGGGGGGGGGGGACGGGTTGGGAGGAGGGGGGGGGGGGGGGGGGGAGTTTGTAGTTATCTGGGATTTATGGGGGTGTGTGCAACTTATTGTATGAAACTTATTGTTTACACTACTTGCTAATTAATGTATGGTTTGTATACCCAATAAAGCATATTTAAAAAAAATAAAAAATAAAACGGAAAAGCCCGTGGTCCTTAAGGGGTTAAATGGAATACCGTTTTTGTGTCTCTTACCAAGTCTATGTAAGAATCTAATTTCTGCTCCTAGGAAATCTGGATGGTCCCTCATCGCATTATCATGGATAGACATTGGTCTGTACCGTGTGATCAGTCCGGCTTTCTGGGATCTCACATGGCTTCCAGATGCTAATGACTGCAACACTCTTAAGTGAGACTAAGACATTAAAATGTTTATTAAATAACCTTATACAGTGTGGGCCTACTTAGAGTATACACAACATGGCAGACACATCCAAAAAAGTCCGACATCATTTAGTGATTCAAGTACGACAACCCCTACAGGTCAAGATCAATTTCTTACAATTTACCGGTGAGGGCCAGACCACAAGTTTTTGCAAACATCTGTTCAGTGACATCATCTGATGCCTTGGTGACCAACACCATAAGAAGAGGCTGCTCCATGGAGCTAAAGAAAAAGTCCCTGGAAGAATTCATGATAAACAGAAGCTCCAATACAGTATCAACTCTAATTTGTCAGTTTCTAAAAAAAACACCCTAGATGATGTTCCAGCTCACGAAAGAGGCAAACGGGTGTATTAGCCAGTCTTCACAGTCCCAAAGTCAGGAGGGACTGGAGACTTGTAATAAACGTATCATTCCTCAACTAGTTATTCGCCAAAAATAAGAAACGTAAAATGAACTCAAAATCCAATAACTTAATATCCATCATGGGGATGTCATAAGATCTGCAGGATATATAGCTCACATACCTGTTGTGAGAAATTGCAATACATTTCTGTGCAATTAATGAGCAAATGGGGCCTTCCTGCCTTGAATGTGATGACAACCTGCAGGAATTCAAAAATGACTAATTTATCCTCCCTGTCCTGGTCAGATCTCCAATCATCATAGACAGCCTGATTAGAGCAAGACCTCATCTATGCCTTTCATCCAGTCCCCGATTCCAAAGCTGCTGAGAAAAATCCAGGACAAAAAGGTTTAGGCAATTGTCATATTGCCCTTCTGGCCTTGGTTTCTGCTTGCATTGGAATCTTCGAGACTTCATAATGTTACCACCATCCAAGGACCTACTACTACAAGGATTTTCCACCCAGACTGAATCTAGCAACCTGGAATATGAATGCTCATGCCTATGGAGTCAGGGGCTTTTGCAGATTTTTTGCAAGAAGGGTTTGAAAAAGGCTTGAAGCCAAATACCCTTATGGTTCATAAGTTACTGCGACTAACGCATAACTAAGGAATATTTGCTGGCGCACCTCTGGTCTCAAGGTTCATTAAAGCTTTGGGAAAACTAAGGTCTAATCACCTTCTTCCAACAGCTTCTTTCAGAGAATCGAAGGGATTCTTTCTTCATTCCAAGGCCCAAACAGGGGATGGGGCTCTATCTCCATTATTACTAAGACACTCTTAGTAGCAGCATCATAGGCAGATTAATATCATGTACCCATGGGCCAAATCTGAAAAGCTTCTTCTTCGACCCTTATCAAACACAATTGCTTGGATGTCACGGCCTCTGAAGGATTGGCCTTTGGCCTGAGGGTTATCCATGAAGCTAGTACCAGTGATCTCTTCCCCTCTTTGTTTTTACGTTAATTACTTTGCATATCCCATTCTTGTGCTGCCTTAGGATGACCAGGAAGTGGAAAATGTATCTAACCTTAAGATTTAATTTCCAGAAGTCTGTAGATAGAACATATACCCCCCCCCAAAAAAAAAAAATTTAACAAAATTGTTGCATGCTATATACGTGTGGAGTGGATTTTGTTGGTATTATACCTGGTTCTCAGGAGTGTTTTAACTCATTGTTTCTGTGATTCTACTACTAGAACATTATTCTTATATTTAAGGTCAATAAGAATCTTAATGTGCTGCCTACAGACTCCAAGAAATGAAAATTTCAGAAATTATAAATTTTACACTTTTGCTCCATATCAATGTATCCTAAACAAAAGAAAATATCCAGTCTCATTTAAGAGCTCATGTAGATCCCAAGACAGGTGGAAAGTGGTGTCTTGTCATAGCCATAACTTAGCTAAGGACTCATATTGCAAAATAGAGAATATTAGCTCAGCTCTGGCTATTTAAGAAAAATGATTTGCTTCTGCTCTGGCTATTTTTTTTTTAGGAAGCTTCTGCAGCCGAGGGCTGTCAAGGCATGCTGGGAGTTGAAGTTTTGCAACATCTTGGGGGGGCCACAGTTTAAGACCACTGCTTTAGATGGTCAGGAGTGTCCTCTGTGTGCTAAACCACATTTCACTATATCCACCCATGTCCTGTGCCGAAGTTATATTCTGGATCACATGTGTAGGGCAGCTTTTTTTGGTCCTCCACCTCTACGGCTGTAGCGCATTATAAACTGGACTCCTTGAGGAAGATTTATCAAAACCTGTGCAGATGAAGTGTGGAACAGTTGCCCATAGCAACCGATCAGATAGCTTTTTAAAAAGTCCTCTAAAAAGCAATTGGATTGGTTGCTTTGAGCAACTGCATCAATTTTGCACAGGTTATACCTTCGGCAGAGGAGTTATTCAGCGAGCGGTGGAAACCTAATCCACACCCAGGTTAATTGCTATATAAGTTCCATTGTATACAGCCTTAGGACTTCTATTAAATAAAATTAACAAAAATGTTTTCTGGATGTCCATAGGCAGCACAACATTCCCACTCCTTTTGTTTTACTATACAGTTTTCTGGTTTTGCCATCCTTTTGTGGCATGTTCACACATTCTGGTTTTTAACGCCTTATTGACTACAAAGCCAGGAATGAACATGAAATTTTTTTTTTATACATGTCCTGATCTGTTCCAGGATCTGTATTAAAAATCTGCAATTCAAAACCTGAACGTGTAAACATACCCAAAGAGGTCTTCTATCCTAGGAGGGGATTAAGGAATATAGCACATTTTGTGCTGCCTAATGATGTCCAGGAAATTAAAATGTTATATTATGTCCCATAGCACTATAAGTGAGAATGCTGGAGCCGTGTGTGAGGGAATACTTTCTGTGCAGGTCAGAGGACAAGAAAACTGAGCTGTAATAAGGGTGGCAGAAATACAGCTCCTTGATGCTAACACAAGTCCCACTGGTGCCAGCCCAAAAAAACTGGAGAGCAGAGAGAAGGGATAAATGGGAAAAATTACAAAAAGAAAAGAACTTTTTTGCATGGATAGTGGTGGTACGTATTAGTTCAGTGCTTTAGTTTTTCCCACTTTCTAGAATAAGGCCTTCAAATTGTTTCTCTCTCAACTGCTGGTATAAATTTACTATTGTATACATATTGTGGAGGATCCAGTTCAGAAAGCATTGACAAAAAATTCTGAATCAACTATACACACACACACACACACACACACACACACACACACACACACACACACTACTACAAATACTTGAGTACTTTAACTTCAAGGGAGTGTGTGATCAGAAAATTACCTATCATTTTAAAGATAATTTTTTAAAGAATGATTTTCCATTTTGCGATCTGTATGTTATATTCCTCAAAATCTTGCTGTTTCCATCCTCACTACAAGGGCTAAAACTAAGCTGAGACTTCCTATTCTGTACAGATCATTTCCTAGGAATGCCTTTTATCTCAAGCAGCGTGAAAGGTGACACCAGTAGAGAGATAACACTGGATCCCCACCTATCACAGCAGAGATCTGCTTCCCCCCTGAAAAATGATCTCTGTAAAAGACTACAAATCATCTGAATGGGACAGGTCCCGTGTAAAGCATGTCACTAAATGCTGTTGAACAGCTAAGGTAAGATTGATGCCTACAAAAAATTACAATGAGATAAAAAAAGATTAGAAAATAAACAGGTTTCTGCATCTCTAATCAGGATAAATCTAGGCGACACTCCCTTTAAAAGGAATATGGTCATCCTGTTCACCTACATTAAACCCAATACACTGGAATTACAGTGTGGGGGAACAGGAGACCTATGAGGGGTCAATAGGGACTATTTATCAAAACCTGTCAGGAGGGAAGTTGCTGTGTTGCCCATAGGAACCAGATTTGTTTGAGGTCTTTTTATAAAGTGATCTGATTGCTATGGGCAACTTTTCCTCTGGACAGATTGAGAAATCTCCCCCAATGGAGTTAAATACATACCTGTAGTGTCCCTCTGAAAATCCATTTCTATGCCTGCTGAATTGCACACAGGAGGCAGGCCTGCCAGATGAATTTAGATTGTCACTGGTAATGTGAGCACTCATGAGACTAGAGCCCATGAATATTCAAATTCACCCGACAGGCCCACCTCCTGTGTGCAAGTCAGGCAGGATAGAAAAGGATCTTCAGAGGGACACCGCTCCAGACTACAGGTACATACTTAAAAGGAGTAGTCCTGTCCTGAAAAACATATCCCCTATCCTAAAGAATAAGGGATAAGTTTCAGATCGCACTTAAAATTTAAAGATTGTAACCCTACCAGTACTTAGCTTCTGAAGTGGAGTTCTTTTCTGTCTGACAACAGTGCTCTCTGCTGACACCTGTCTCAGGAACTGCTCTGGACAGTCTGAGGCAGGTGTCAGACAAAACTCCTCAACTAGAGCTGCTAAGTACTGGTAGGATTAAGTTTTTTTAAATAAAAGTAGTTTACAAATCTAACTTTCTGGAGCCAGTTGATATGAAGATTGTTTTTCACAGGAATACCCAGGAAATGCTGTTATGAGTTTGCCACAAGCCATGTGGAAGAAGGAGTTTTAGTCTGATGAGACCATAACATTTTGGCCTCAGTGCCAATTGCCATATGTGACAGAAACTGATCACTGGACACAATCCTTACAGTATAACATGGTAGCACCTTGCTGTGTGGATGCTACTGTTCAGCAAGTACAGGGAAACTGGTCCAGATTTTAACCTTCAAAGTACTACGTATGTTATGTATAAAAGATAAAAAAATAAACTATAAATGTTTAGCAGACTGCTTTTGCTAAATTGGACTAGGACTACACAGGGACTTGTCCATTATCCTAGATGTAATTTTGGTGATTGCAGTGCTACTATATGGCCTCAGAAAAAGACATTAAGGTTGAGAGATAGGCAATTCAAATTTGGGTTCAGTATTGGCACAGCTCCTTGAAAATTCCACGCACTCAGTTTGATGCATCCCAATGTTTTACTTCAGAAACACATGGTCTTTACAGAGATGTTTTATTGGAAATTTTAAATACACTTTGCCAACATTATCCATTACAGACAGGCAAAAAGCATTACTGAGGATGAAGGTGTTGTGGATGAGTGCTTTCAAGGAAACATTTTAATAAGTCTTTAAGAGTGCTCTTCTGCAAGTTTTTCAGCCTTTGCTACTGCTTCCTCAATAGGTCCTACCATGTAGAAAGCCTGTTCGGGCAGATGATCATATTCCCCTGCAAGAAAAATTTAAATTTTATATTTTCACTATGACTCCGTCCCAAAGTTGTAGTGCAGAGTGCTTGAGTTTCAATAAGTGGTGCCAAAACCTCAATGGCATTCATTTTTTGTAAAATAGTGTCAACAGAATCAATAGATTGGCCCCAATTTACTAAGAGTGGAGCGTAGTTCTTTGTGGTTTAATTCCCTACAATTTTCCCACAGTATTTACTAAGGTTACCCTACATTTTGCACTTTTCCCAAAATTTTACTTTTTTTTTACACATGCTCTGATTTGTCAAGTTTCTAACCTCAAGTCCTCAAATTTTCTGTGGAAACCTTAGTAAATATATATTTTTTGCGAAAGTGCCATGCCCTTTTTGGCTACCACACCCAGTTTTCCACGACTTTCACACCCATTTTTCGTGTTCTCAGTAAAATGGAGAGTTAGTCAGGATTCTTTCAATTCTGGCACACAACCCAACAAAACATGTCAGGTTTAAGATAGTAAGTCAGGGCCATTATCTCCATTTTAAATTACCTTGAAGGATCTGCTTGAATCCCTTAATGGTCTCTTTGAGTGGAACCAGTTTGCCGGCATGTCCAGTAAAGACTTCAGCAACCTGGAATGGCTGGGACAAGAAACGCTGGATCTTGCGAGCTCTGGCTACAGTAAGTTTGTCTTCTTCTGACAGTTCATCCATACCCAAGATAGCAATGATATCCTGCAGTGACTTGTAGTCCTATACGGAAGAGGGACATTCAGGGTACAATGAGAAGTTCAAAAGCTACAAGGAGCTCACAACAGGGTATTCAAATGAACACTGAACAAACCTGCAAAATCTTCTGCACACCACGAGCTACATCATAGTGCTCATTACCCACAATATTGGGGTCCATGATACGGGAGGTTGAATCCAAGGGATCCACAGCAGGGTAAATTCCAAGCTCAGCAATAGCACGAGACAATACAGTTGTAGCATCCAAGTGAGCAAATGTGGTAGCGGGGGCAGGATCTGTCAAGTCATCAGCAGGTACATAGATTGCCTAGAATACAAAAAAGGTGGAGAACTTGAAAATTAAGCCTAACTACTGACAGAAACCCACATAAGATAAGTAATGCCTTCTCAGATTCAAAGTTGCTTCAGCAAACTCAGTAGAACGAAAGTCTGATGTTACTCATCATTTAAGGCATTTGGTACAGCTATAATCACATTCAGAATTGTTCTGTACGTGGATAGCTATTATATCGCAAGAGCTCACCACACAAAGCAAACATACAAATTTTGACCATATATTTTCAAAGTTAAACCTATGACATTCCAAGAGATCACTTCACAAGCCTGCTGCATCAGGTGGTACAAACCTGCACAGAGGTAATAGATCCCTTCTTTGTGGTTGTAATTCTCTCCTGCATTGTACCCATATCAGTGGCCAGAGTTGGTTGGTAACCGACAGCTGAGGGAATACGTCCCAGCAAGGCAGACACCTACAGAACACAAACAAATTTAGCATTCTGAAACGTACTCATGTCATGTAGCAGAGAGGCAGAAGTTAAGTGATTACCTCTGAACCAGCCTGGGTAAACCTGAAGATATTGTCAATGAAAAGCAGCACATCTTGTCCTTCTTGATCTCTGAAGTATTCAGCAACAGTAAGTCCAGTCAAAGCAACACGAGCTCTGGCACCAGGTGGTTCATTCATCTGTCCGTATACCAGAGCCACCTTTAAGTAAAAAATAATAAAATTTCAGGTTACACATCTGTGTCAAGGTTTAAATATGCAGACCTACATACACCGATGTTCTTTAGGGGGGGGGAGAAAATAAATAAAAAAAAACAGCAAGTTAACTACCTTATGACAAGCCAGCAAGTGCTACTAGACCCACTTATGCTTTGTGATACAGCGAAGTCGGATGAATCACTACTTAAGAGTCACATTTACCAGCTACAGAAAACAGTACTCTAGTGTAGAGTACTCCTGCAAAAAACAACAAACAAAAAAAGAACCACACAACTCACCTTCCTGGGTTCCGCGGAGCTCCACTACAGCTGATCGGTCCTCCGGTCCATCTTCATACTTCCGTGTGAACGAAGCGTCACATGGTGCTCAACCTATTATGGGCCAAGGCAGAACATTGCGGTGGCCGGCGATAGGCTGAGTGCCATGTGACGCTTCGTTCACACGGAAGTATGATGAACATGGACCAGAGGACCGATCAGCTGTAGTGGCACTCCGCGGGAACCCAGGAAGGTGAGCGATTGTTTATTTCATTTTTTTGCAGCCCGGGCAGGAGTACTCTGCACCAGAGTACTCCTTTCATTTAATGGCATTGAAGACTCCATGAGAGTTATATTGTAGGTCTTGTCAGAAGCTAAAGAACAAACATGAAGCCTTTGGTCACTGAACCTTCAACTTCACATGTCCAAATCCTGTGGTCTTTGATTAAGACAACAGTCCCCAGCTTAAATAGCTCACTACCACAGAGTGGTTCCAGCTCTGGAAGACTAGGGCAGTCATATTATACTTGTGCCATGTACTACCACATTTTCCATGCAGAAGCTAGAGCATGGAGAAGTGTACAGATGCTGATAGTTCCCTGGCAAAACTAAAGGCCAAATTAAGGCTATCTACACCTCTACAAGACAAACCTTTGATGTTGTGTCCTTCAGGTTGATGACACCAGACTCAATCATTTCATGGTACAAGTCATTTCCTTCACGGGTACGTTCTCCAACTCCAGCAAACACTGAGTAACCACCATGGGCTTTGGCAACGTTGTTGATCAGCTCCATAATAAGCACAGTTTTACCGACACCAGCACCACCAAACAAACCTTGAAAAAATAAAAAAAAATTATATATATTTTCTATATCACAAAACCATTAATCAATTGTGTATTTGTTCCTTAGTCTCTTCAGATTGAGTAGGTGTCCTCAGAAGTCTCAGAAGAACGAAAGTATATAAAATCATCATAAGAAACTATACAATTGTTTTGGTTATATTGAACTGTCAGAGTTCTGAATGTTTGATAAATGTCAAGAGTTAAGACTATTGAACATCCTTTGCCCTCAGACAGCTCAGTATCTATATGAACAAATGAGGCCTTTCTCCACCTATGAGTAGAGTCAAGCATGGTAAGACATTCAACAGAAGCACAAAATATGTACTTACCAATTTTTCCTCCTTTAGCATAGGGGGCAAGAAGATCTACCACCTTGATTCCAGTAACCAGAATTTCCTGCTCAACGCTCATTTCAACAAACTCTGGTGCTTCAGCATGGATAGCAGCATGCCTAAATGTACATACATGACAGAAGTCAGGCAATAGCACGATACACAAGGATTTGTTAATGTGAGAACAAAGGGGGAGATTCATCAATTTTGAATGCGAGAAGCAGCTTTTTTGCATTCTTTTCGACTGCTGTGCGCCCTATTTACAAAAAAGGCGCACAGACTTGATAAATATTGCATATTTTTTGTTACCTAAGAAAGCGCTTGGAGATGCCAAAAGCACAGGCATTTTTTTTAAATTACACCATAATCTAAAATCAGGAAACACTATGGGCAACACAGCTATTTTTCCTTGTCAAGGGGTTAGATATTTCAGCCACACGTTGCTATTTATAGGACCTTTAAAATGAAAGCTTTGAAGTAGTAAAAAAACAAAGAGTTTGGCTTTTTACATTGAAAATTAAGACTCAATTCTAAAAGCTGCGGCCAGATGGAGATATTAAAGCAAAACTGTTCTTTATCAAAAATGTGGATTTGTAAATTAGAAATAAAGATTTTACATTTAATTTGGTAAAAAGATCGACCACTTTAGTAAATGTAAAGCAGCACATCAATAAAGTTATGACATTGAATATATATCTCCCCGTTAGCGCATTACTAAAAATATGACCCCCGCCAGAGCATAATGTGACCCTGCCAGCACATTTGTCCTAATTTTCTATTGCAGCGCTATAGGTAAAAATTATATCCATCAGATGGCATCCAGCAGCCGCCGGCCAGATGATCCTGACAGATATACTATTCATTCATAGCACGGCGGCTGTATATATAGAAGCGCTGTGTGGGGCAGA
Organism: Hyla sarda; assembly: GCF_029499605.1. NCBI lineage: Eukaryota > Metazoa > Chordata > Amphibia > Anura > Hylidae > Hyla > Hyla sarda. The sequence continues at coordinate 86,499,590 of NC_079190.1, forward strand.
TAACGCTATATGTCTGCCCCTCCAGCACATCTATATACATATACAGCCTCCACTCTATGAATGAATAGTATATCAGGATCATCTGGCCGGCGGCTGCTGGATGCCATATAATTTTCACCTATAGTGCTGCAATAGAAAATTAGGACAAATGTATAGATATATATATATATATACACACACACACACGTGCTGGCAGGGGGGGGGGGGGGTGGTCATATTTTTATGAATGTGCTGGGGGGGGCAGATATGTAGCCCTCTATGCATCCTCTGTGACATCAGTTCAATCTCAGGTGAGGCTTAAATACTTGTTTACAGGGCGGAGTTAAAGTACTCCAAATACCTCCCACCTCACCGGAGATCTAACCAACTTGGTAATAGTTGAACAATAAAATGCATAAAAGCAACAAAGTTCAGACATGGATGGATCAGAGTACATGTGAAATGAGAAAGGGAAGCAGAATCAATAATGAAATAATTCACGATGGACATTTAGACCCGATGGGGCACTTGTCTCCCATTCCCCCCCCCCCCCCCCCCCCCAACGTGAATTGCCAAAATGCCTGTCAGCCAACTATTCGTAAGCATCCCTCTCTTATTCCAGCATTCACATGTTCAATAGTAGAGATGAGCGAAGTTAGTGATTCGACTCATCACAAACTTCTCTGCAGTTGCTGACTTTAGGCTGCATATATTAGTTCAGCTTTCAGGTGCTCCGGCGGGCTGGAGACTCTCCCCATCTTTCACAGCCCACCAGAGCACCTGAAAGCTGACCTAATATATGCAGCCTAAAGTCAGCAACTGCAGAGTTATGGTCTACAATAAAGCTGCATTTTAGTGCTGGACCATCTATTTCTTGACAAGGATTTGTTTCCTGGTTAAAGTAAAGTTCAACATAAGGAATTTCCCTACTGGGGGGGGGGGGGGAGAATCAGTAGTGTTTTATCTGAATGAAACTTTAAAGACTGTCCGAGCGCCCACCAGATTTTTTAAGTGTGGGGAAGGATCCTGCACAGAGGTAAAGTTGTCCAGTTGCCCATAGCAACCAGATAACTTCTTGAAGTTTTAAAGACTGCCTCTAAAGAAATACAAATGGTTGCTATGGGCAACTGTTCCATTTTCCTCTGCACAAGTTTTAATAAATTTCCCTCTATGTGGCCTATTAAGTGCATCCTCTGGGCAGCACAGTACTCCCTTATATTAAAGCAATGAGATCTATTACAGAAAGAAATTGAACACTCATTTTGTACAGGTTCTTAATTTTTAAATTAAAGCTCTCATTACAGATCTGTGTGCTGTAAAAACAGTGATCCCTTAACCCCTAGATGAGAGCGTGCATGTATGCCCTTGCTGTCTGGGACTTAACGCACCAGGGCCTAAATTTGCGCCTTGGAGCATAGGAGCTGGCTGCACTCAATATGTGGAGAGTGTCAGCAACTATGAGTAGCACGTAGGCATAAATGCCTTTTGCAGTTAGCTCCAAATTGGACTCTACAACATCACAGGGGTCCAATGAGCTAAAATGGTGGAAGCCCCCTTTGGGTCTGTAGGCAGGCATAACTTATTTCTCTTGAAAGGCGAGAGGAAAATTGAAGTCTTAAAATGAGCTGTCCAGTGACAGAAACCCACCGCTTCAATTCTGCTTCGCCACAGACTCTCTGGAGGTTCTGTTTGTGAGCTTTTAAATAGACTAGGAAGAAACTATGTTTGAATGAAAAGTTGAGTAGTTTCTGCAAAACCTTTAAATCAATTAAGCATGTGTAAAACGCATATAACAGTTTTACAATGTGCCCTGTGTAAAGAGGTAAGGCAATATGATTTCTATTCTAACCAGTTCCCCCGTTATCCTTTCCCACTTTGCAATTCTCATCAAGAAAGAATGCTGACAGACCTAGTAGTATTGGAACTATGGATGGTTGAGGCAGTTGAGTACAGTGACCCTGAGTGCCTGCTACAGTGCTACCTAAGCGCTAATAACTACCTTAAGGCAGTCATGTAAAGTCCATGTTGTCTTATAGAAAGTTCTCTAAAATAAAAGCCAGTGTACCAATTCAGTCTAGAACCAGAGCACAAGTATCAAAAGCAGTTTGGGTAAAGACAGCATTTGACACAACTACTCACTGTTTGGTTGTAATAGGGCCCCTCTCATCAATGGGTTCACCAATGACATTCATGATTCTTCCAAGGGTCTCAGGACCGACAGGAATTCTGATTGGTGTGCCAGCATCAAGAACCCTCTGCCCTCTGACCAAACCTTCAGTACCATCCATGGCAATTGTTCGGACAGTGCTCTCACCTATTCCAAAAGAAAGTGGCCATATTGAAAGCCCAAGAAAAGGACCTACTATGAAAATTTCCTTCTGTTGTCTAAAGTTCCTAATGTGGCCTCTACATATATCTACAGAATTCTAATACATTTACGATCACACTCTTCTCAGATCAATAAGTTGCTTCAGAAGACTCAGAAGAACGAAAGTCATGATTGATGATCATCAAAGAAGGTGTTTTTCTCTTGTACTACTTGGCTCATCCACTGCAGGAAACCAAATTGAGTTCTTACTCAGAGGTCACCTCTATAATACAAGGCTTCCAGTGACCCTTAATTTAGGCTTCTCTCTAAATAAAGTATGACTGCTCGTTGGGTCATAAGTCAGTCTTACCTGTTGCATCAATGAGATGCTCACTGTTCCATGGCATGAAACAATTCCTATACATAGTTAGAACTTAATAAGCCACTATAGAAACCTTAACTATAGTAAAATGGAGTAAAATTTTCCTTTAATACTCAACCCAAGTGCTGAGCAACCTCCAGAACCAGCCTGGTGTCCCTGCCCTGGACCTCCAGTGCATTCAGAATTGGTGGCAGGCCTTCATCAAACTGGACGTCGACCACGGCTCCGATGACAGCCACGATACGGCCGGTTGCTACGCCTGGTTTAGCAGCTGTAGCAGCCTGAGCTGCATAGTCTCTTTCTAGGAATTAAAAACAGTGAATAAGAAAGGTGAAAGTAACTGGTAGAGGCCAATGTGGCTGCGTCGCTGTCAGATTCATAGACTAAGTTAAGAGTTCATGTACACTGATCAGTTCAATGATGAATTTAAAGCGTATAGCGCATCAAGTTCAGTCTGATACTGATTAAATGGGATTGGAAAGTAGAAATTTACATTCATCAAAACCTATGTCTGTTTCCCAACCAGGGTGCCTCCAGCTGTTGCAAATCTACAACTTCCAGCATGTCCAGACAGCCAAAGACTTGCAACAGCCGGAGGCAGCCTAGTTGGAAACACTGACCTATGTAGAGGAAAAGTGGAGGAGTAGTCTAGTGATCAGGTTGCACCACTCTTCCTCAACATTTTGATAACCTCCCCATTGATCCAGATCATTTTAGAGGATGAATCCTTAGTAGAGGCCTAGGAGACTGTCTTTCCATTCCTATTCTGCCACATTTCGTACCAAGTTCTAAAATCCAGCATGGAGCACAAATTATTCCAGCAAGTAATTTTGAGTGAATGTTACTGTGGGCACACCAGCTGTGGAACATGTCACTTTGTACAACTCTGCACCTTGTGAGCTATGGCATGGATTCAGACTGGAAACTATGGGACAGGCTAGACCGGCATCTCCACAACCAGTGCACCTCCAGCTGTCTAAACTACAACTCCCAGCATGCCTGTACATTGTAACAGTTGAGGCACTGAACTAGCAAAATGTATCAGGCCTTGGTTACAATGTGCACTATTACTGCAGTGTTTCCCAACCAGCATACCTCCAGCTGTTTCAAAACTACAACCCCCAGCATGCCTGGACAGCCAGAGGCTGTCCAGGCATGCTGGGGGTTGTAGTTTTGAAACAGCTGGAGGCTTACTGGTTGGGAAACACTTACTGTAATGCAAAAATGTATTAAATCTTTGCAGAGCATTGAAGAAATTGCCATTTCAGTAATGACTTAAAAATGTCCAGTTCCCTCCCTGCACAATGACATATAAAGCTGACGCTGCGATACAGTAACCCCACTAGGTGTACACAAGGTGTCCTCCATTGCCCCAGGTCACACATAGGAGAAGGTCACCCGGGAGGGAAGACAGAGCGCCGTGCACACGGAGGACACTCCGACTCCACAAGGTCAGACTCCAGGGACGGCGGCCGGAGCACATAGAGCCCACAGCCGCCGCCTCCTCCGCCCACCATGTGCTCACAGGACGCCGTCCCCCCTTATGGCTGCGCTCTGTAATGTGCGGCGTGTCCCAGGCCTCACCCGCATAACAGCGGCCTAGTCCCCACTCAATGACACCGCTAGGTCACCGCTCAGGAAACACAAGACCGGCTACTTACGGGCCTGCAGCGCCGCAGGGGAGCTCCTCAGCAGGCTTTGTCCCAGCTGAAGGGAGCTGGCGGCCGGCTTGAAGGCCTTGAGGGCCCCGGCGGAGCAGCGTCCAACAGCTCCTAACATGGCGGCGGCAGAAGGAGAGAGCAGCAGACGAAGGAGCGCTCTGCAGGTCTATGTCTGGAGGCGGGCTCAAGAAGCGGAACGCCTACACGTCATGGGGGAGGAGGTGGATTTTAATTGGATGGGCTTGATGTCACTCTTCGAGTTTCTCTAATTCTATTGGATAGTTGGAGAAACAGGACGGGATGTGGCGCCAGAGGACGGTCAGCCGGGATGGGCGGGGCCTACGTGGCAGCGTGACCTGTTCGGTCATGTCCTTCACTGTCTTTAGAGATGGTGGAAAGGGAAGTGTGACGGTGTGAGGGCGGGGCTGGGCTCCGGTATGGACGCCGGTGTCTCCGGTGAATTTATTAAAGCGCAACTGTCACATGACATCGGCATAGTTACCTGTCCACACTGATCACAAGCTGTTTCCGTGTATAATGCAGTCATACATTTGGCTGTTTATTCTGTGGTGTTAGCTCCATAATTAATAATAAATAAAAAAAAAGACTGTATTTGGCGAGGTTTCTACATAGGGTTTTTTTTTTCTGGCGTTTTTTGGAACACTGGAGGAGATTCATCAAAACCTGTGTAGAGGAAAAGTCGACCAGTTGCCCATAACAACCAATCAGATCGCTTCTTTCATTTTTGAAAAGGCCTCTGAATAATGAAAGAAGCGATCTGATTGGTTGCTATGGGCAACTGGTCGACTTTTTCTTTGCTCAGGTCTTGGTGAATCTCCCTCACTGACATTAAAGTTTTGAGTCAAGGTCAGAAGCGGATCCAATAGGGAGGAGAAGTAGAAGTCCTTCCTTTTCCCTTCCTTTTGAATCGCGGCAAATCGCGGCATCCCCAACAGCTTACAGGACAGCAGGAGGGTCCCCACCTTCCTCCTCGCTGTCTGATCGCCGAATGACTGCTCAGTGTGAGATCCAGGCATGAGCAGTCAAGCTGCAAAATCATTGATCAATGGTTTCCTATGAGAAACCATTGATGAATGTAAAAGATCAGTGTGTGCAGTGTTATAGCACCCTATGGGAGCTATAACATTGCAAAAAAAAAAGTGAAGCAAGATCATTTAACCCCTTCCCTAATAAAAGTTTGAATCACCCCCCTTTTCCCATTTAAAAACAACTGTAAATAAAAATAAACATATGTGGTATCGCTGCGTGCGGAAATGTCCGAATTATAAAAATATATAATTAATTAAACCGAGCGGTCAATGGCGTACGCAAAAAAAATTTCAAGTCCAAAATAGCAAATTTTTGGTCAATTTTTATATCATGAAAAAATGAATAAAAAGCAATCAAAAAGTCAGATCAATACATAAATGGTGCCACTAAAAACTTCAGATCAAGGCACAAAAAATGAGCCCACGTAACGCCCCATATGCCCAAAAATTTAAGTTGACGTATAAATTTTCCTGCATGTAGTTAGGATTTTTTCCAGAAGTACGACAAAAGCAAACCTATATAAGTAGGGTATCATTTTAACCGTATGGACCTACAGAATAAAGATAAGGTGTCATTTTTACCGAAAAATGTACTGTGTAAAAACGGAAGCCCCAAAAATTTACAAAACTGCATTTGGTCTTCAGTTTTTTCGCACAATGATTTTTTTTTTCCGTTTCGCTGTAGATTTTTGGGTAAAATGACGGATGTCATTACAAAGTAGAATTGTTGGCGCAAAAAATAAGCCATCATACGGATTTTTGTTAGGACAGGCCGGATCTTACTGTGAGGAATCACAGCAGGTGACCAACAGGAGGTAGATTCTCTGGGCCTGTGTGGATAGAGACTTGAGCCGTGCCAGGGAGCAGGGTCTAAGGTGCCATCGGTCTTCACCAGAGCCCGCCGCAAAGCAGGATGGTCTTGCAGCGGCGTGTGACACCCAGGTCGCTACCCCTGGCACGACTTGTCCACACAGGTAGCTGGGGGGTAACGTGGCACAGACAGAGACTGGCAGGACATGGCAGGCAGGACGTGACTGGCAAGGCAGAAGGACAAGGCAGAACACGGGAAAAGGAAAGGCCGGAACTAGGAACAGGTACACAGACTCAGGGGCAGGACTTGGACTTGATTCAGGGGCAGACTCAAGTTAAAGATCCCAAGGATCAATTACCCAAGTGAGGGGTGGACTAAACAAATGTTTATTGTATACTGCAACTCAGTCCAAAAGGACTGAGTAAAAAAGTCCACTTATTTTCCCTCACTATAATTTGTTTAAAACTTGACTTTTATTACTGAAAAAACTAATTATATGAGCTGAAAATGAATTAAAAGTCCAGCATCATGAGCACACTCTGTGATCTCTATATACTGTTGTCCATTTGGACTGACATTGATTTTTAGTAATCAGCACACCTGCAGTGTGTGCTGATAGTTGGTGCTGATGTTAAAATTCCTCACACTGCCCCCCCCTTTTCCCATAAAAAAAAAAAAATTGTGTAAATAAAAATAAACATATGTGGTATCGCCGCATGCGGAAATGTCCGAACTATAAAAATATATTGTTAATTAAATCGAACGGTCATGGGCGTATGCGCGAAAAATTCCAAAATCCAAAATAGCGTATTTTTGGTCACTTTTTAAATCATGAAAAAATGAATAGAAAGCGATCAAAAAGTCTGATCAATACAAAAATGGTACCGATAAAAACTTCAGAACACGGCGCAAAAAATGAGTCCTCATACCGGCCCGTACGCGGAAAAATGAAAAAAGTTATAGGGGTTAGAAGATGAGAATTTTTAACATATAAATTTTCCTGCATGTAGTTATGATTTTTTTTCCTAAGTACGAAAATATGCAACCTATATAAGTAGGGTATCATTTTAACCGTATGGACCTACAGAATAAAGATAAGGTGTTATTTTTACCAAAAAATGCACTGCGTAGAAACGGAAGCCCCCAAAAGTTACAAAATGAAATTTTTTCTTCAATTTTGTCGCACAATAAATTTTTTTTCCGTTTTGCCGTGGATTTTTGGGTAAAATTACTAATGTCACTGCAAAGTAGAATTGGTGGCGCAGCAATTAGCCATCATATGGAATTTTATGTGCAAAATTTAAAGCGCTATGATTTTTAGAAGGTGATGAGGAAAAAATTAAAATGCAAAAACGGAAAAACCCTGCGTCCTTAAGGGGTTAAGCCAGTACATGTCCAGGCCCATCTGAAGTTTTCTAGAGAGTATTGGGAGAATGTAATATGGTCAGATGAAACCAAAGTAGAACTTTTTGGTAAAAACTCAACTCATCGTGTTTGGAGGAGAAAGAATGCTGAGTTGCATCCAAAGAACATCATACCTACTGTGAAGCATGGGGCTGGAAACATCATGCTTTGGGGCTGTTTTTCTGCTAAGGGACCAGGCTGACTGATCTGTGTAAAGGAAAGAATGAATGGGGCCATGTATTGTGAGATGTTGAGTGAAAACCTCCATCAGCATGGGCATTGAAGATGAAACGTGGCTGGGTCTTTCAGCATGACAATGATCCCAAACACACCGCCTGGGCAACTAAGGAGTGGCTTCCTAAGAAGCATTTCAAGGTCCTGCAGTGGCCTAGCCAGTCTCCAGATCTCAATCCCATAGAAAACCTTTGGAGGGAGTTGAAAGTCTGTGTTGCCCAGCAACAACCCCAAAACATCACTGCTCTAGAGGAGATCTGCATGGAGGAATGGGCCAAAATACCAGCAACAGTGTGTGAAATCCGTGTGAAGACTTTCAGGAAACGTTTGACCTCTATCATTGCCAACAAAGGGTATATAACAAAGTATTGAGATGAACTTTTGTTATTGACCAAATACTTATTTTCCACCATAATTTGCAAATAAATCAATTAAAAATCAAACAATGTGATTTTATGGATTTATTTTCTCATTATGTCTCTCATAGTTGAGGTATACCTATGATGAAAATTACAGGCCTCTCTCATCTTTTTAAGTGGGAGAACTTGCACAATTGGTGGCTGACTAAATACTTTTTTGCCCCACTGTAGACATGATGTCCTAGATGTGCTCAATCAGATTCAGATCTGGGGGACGGGCGGGCCAGTCCATAGCATCAATGCCTTCCTCTTGCAGGAACTGCTGACACACTCCAGCCACATGAGGTCTAGCATTGTGTTGCATTAGGAGGAACCCTGCCAACCGCACCAGCATATGGTCTCACAAGGGGTCTGAGGATCTCATCTTGGTACCTAATGGCAGTCAGGCTACCTCTGGCAAGCACATGGAGGGCTGTGCGGCCCCCCAAAGAAATGCCACCCCACACCATTACTGACCCACCGCCAAACCGGTCATGCTGGAGGATGTTGCAGGCAGCAGAAAGTTCTCCGCTGCGTCTCCAGACTCAGTCACTTCTGTCACATGTGCTCAGTGTGAACCTGCTTTCATCTGTGAAAAGCACAGGGCGCCAATGTCAAATTTGCCACTCTTGGTGTTCTCTGGCAAATGCCAAATGTCCTGCATGGCGTTAGTCTGTAAGCACAACCCCCACCTGCGGACGTTGGGCCCTCATACCATGTTTCTGACCGTTTGAGTGGACACTTGAACATTTGTGGCCTGCTGGAGGTCATTTGGCAGGGCTCTGGCAGTGCTCCTCCTGCGCCTCCTTGCACAAAGGCGGAGGTAGCGGTCCTGCTGGGTTGTTGCCCTCCTATGGCCTCCTCCACATCTCCTGATGTACTGGCCTGTCTCCTGGTAGGGCCTCCATGCTCTGGACACTATGCTGACAGACACAGCAAACCTTCTTGCCACAGCTAGCATTGATGTGCCATCCTGGATGAGCTGCACTACCTGAGCCACTTGTGTCGGTTGTAGACTCTGTCTCATTCTACCACTAGAGTGAAAGCACCACCAGCATTCAAGAGTGACCGAAACATCAGCCAGGAAACATAGGAACCGAGAAGTGGTCTGTGGTCACCACCTGCATAACCACTCCTTTATTGGGGGTATCTTGCTAATTGCCTAGAATTTCCACCTGTTCATTTGCACACCAGCATGTGAAATTGATTGTCAATCAGTGTTGCTTCCTGAGTGCACAGTGTGAGTTCAAAGAAGTGTGATTGACTTGGAGTTACATTGTGTTGTTTAAGTGTTCCCTTTATTTTTTTTGAGCAGTGTACATGGAAATAGCTTCAAATATGTGTGGTCAGTTTTATGTGTCGATTTAATGTGACAGTTATGCTTTAAGGGTATAGGGTCACACAATGTATATACGCAAAGTATATCACGCTGCAGGAAATCCTCTGCATATTCGCCTATAAGCAGATGCACAGGGCTACCCCTCGTGTGTGCAGTGAGGTTTGGAGGCAGGCCCAACAAGCCCACGTCATGCCCGCCTTCAAACCTTGCTGCACACACAGGGCTCCGCGGGTAGCCCTTTGGGAATACGCAGTGGATTTCCCGCTGCACAGAGGATTTCTCAAAGTGTGAAAATCGCTACATGTGCATTAAGGGTGTATTCACACTCACAGTATCCTGCACATATTTAATGCTGCAGATTTTATGCCATAGATTTCAATGTAAACTACATAACTGAACACAGCATCAAATATGTGCGGGATACTGTGAGTGTGAATACACCCTTAAGGTAGGGTCACACTTAATGTATAAGCAGCGTTTTTCATGCTTTGCAAAATCCTCTGCACAGCGGGAAATCCACTGCGTATTCTCAAAGGGACTCCCGCGGAGCCCCATATGTGAGGAGTCCAAATACAGGAAGCAGGGCTCTGTACGCTGAGGACAAGCAGTGCTCTGTGCAGTGAGCACAAGCAGGGCTCTGTGCAGTGAGGACTAGCAGGGCTCTGTGCACTGAGGACAAGCAGGGCCCTGTACACTGAGGACAAGCAGGGCCCTGTGCAGTGAGGAGAAGCAGGGCTCTGTGCAGTAAGGCTCTGTGACATGCTTTGGGCTCACACATCAGGATGATTGACAAACCAAGAGCCTGCACAGAGCCCTGCTTTTCCACCCACACTTTCTGTATTTGGACTCCTAATAGAGACACACTGTAAATAGCTGCAGCAACAGCATTTTTTCACCTAAAAATAAACACGTTTTTTAATCAATGTAAATTATAAATATACATATAATAGTATTATCTACATTATATCAAAAGTTTTTTGTTAACTACAGGTACACTTTATTTAAAAAAATATATAAATGAAATATGAAAATTATTTATCAGCCCCTATATAAGGATTATCCCCTCCACACCAATCTAGCTGTGCAATATTATTAAAAAATATGTCCCGATGATAGCAAATGATAGCCAATATTTGAAAGCATTTGAAAACGGATATAAATGTGTTGCCAGAAGAACTAACCCCATAGGACAATCCATTTCTCTGAGTCTCTATAGATCTAAAAATGCTACCAATAGGACATGGCTCAATGCCAGTGGAAGTTATAAATGCGGTCACACAAAATGTATTGCGTTCTTATGAAAAACAGCGAAACATTTATTTCTTCTGCAACAAAAAGACAATATAATATTAAACACTTTATAAATTGTAATACCTCCAATGTAATATATCTCCTCACATGTGAAATATGCCAAGTCCAATATATAGGATGTACCTCCAATGCCTTGAAGGTCCGTGTTAGGAAACATGTCTGACATTCCACACTTTTCATCTAGACACGTGTCTATGGCTACTAGAAATTGCGTGGAGAAACATGGAGGAGACTTTTCCTCCATGACTCTCCAGGGCAAGTATAAAACAAAAATTGCTAGACAAGGAAGTCTATTGGATAATACAATTGCAAACTAGATATCCAAATGGATTAAATCAAAGACAAGACCTTATCCTCCATTATTAACATTTATATTGTAGCTTTGCATTATGTGCAATTAGCATTACATATGCAGCTCAGGTCAGGGGCGGACAAACTATATGTGTAGCAGGTTCAACTGCACAAGGGCCCAGTAAGTAAGGGGGCCCACCGCCAGTGGCATAGCTATAGAGGTATCTTTACGCTGGGCCTGGGCCTTGAGAGGGAGGCCCCCGTTAGTGTAACTGTCGCTTTAAGAGCGGAGGGGCTGGTGGGAGTAGACGTGCCCCGCACAGGCAGGAAGTCAGCTCCACGCCCTCTGACCTGTCCCTACATCAGGCCGTGCTTCATCCCCCGATAAGCTGGAGACACACTGGTTGGTAAACACTGTGATATATAGATAGATAGGTAGACTGGGCATATATCAGTGTTTCCCTACCATGGTGCCTCCAGCTGTTGCAAAACTACAGTCCAGACATGCTGGGAGTTGTAGTTTTGCAACAGCTGGAGACACCCTGGTTGGAAAACACTGATCTATGTCCTATCTATCTATCTATCTATTTATGTATTCCATATCTATCTATCTATCTATCCCATATCTATCTATCTGTCTCATATCTATCTATCTACCTAAATTATAGGAGCAGGGGGTTAATGGAAGCAGGGGGGGGGGATTAATGGAAATGGGTGTGTGTGTGTAATGGAAGCTCAGGGGGAGAGAATGGAAAGAGGTGCAGGATGGGGTGAATGGCACGAGCAGGGGGGGGGGTTAATGGAAGCAGGGGGGTTAAGAGAAGTGGGGGTGTATGTGTAATGGAAGCATGGGGAGGGGGTTAATGGAAGCAGGGGGAGGGGGTTACTGGAAGCAGGGGGTTAATGGAAGCGGGTGAGGGGGGTAATTGAAGCAGGGGGGGTTAATGGAAGCAGTGACGGTAATGGAATGAGGGGCATGATGGGGTGAATGAAAGAAGCAGGGGGGTTAATGGGTACAGGGGGGTAGTGGAAGCATGGGGGTGAATGGAAGGAGGGGCAGGATGGGGAGAATGGAAGCAGCAGGGGGTAATGGAAGTAATGGAAGTGGGGGGTGAATGGAAGCAAGGGGGGTGAATGGAAGCATGGACAGGAGGGGTGAATGGAAGAAAGAGCAGAGGGGTCAATGGAAGCAGTGAGGGGGGAATGGAAGCATGGGGGGGGGGGTAATAGAAGTGGAGGGTGAATGGAAGGAGGAGAGGGTTAATGGAAGCATAGGGGGGGGGTAATGAGAGCGGTGGGGGGGGGATTAATAGCAGTGGGGGGGGGGGGTTCCTGAACAATAGACATATGGGGGGGGGGGGGGTCAGGCACATTCTTTGCACAGGGGCCCTCTGCTGTCTGTGTCCGCCCCTGGCTCACATTATACATATGTGTACAGGTAAAGATAATAACTAATGTTAATATTTATTTAAGCTGCATGTGTATGAAATTGCCATATTTGTAAACTATATATACATGGTCAGGTTTTCTAGTGCGTTTTTTTTTCTCCCTCCACCCTCCCCCCCCCCCCCCTTTTTTTCTGATCACAGCGTGTTCTTTAATTAATTTTTTGACTCTATAAAAATTGCAATTGGACAGGTTTTGGCACAGTATAGCTCTTATTTACTTACGTCAGTACATATGGTCAAATAATATTTGACCATGAGCATACCGGTCCGACAATATCCTGTGACAAGATGTGTTTTTTTCTGAGAGATGTGGAGAGAAATTGCTATATAATGTTTTTCCAGGAGATGCGGAGAGACATTGCTTTATGTTACTTAAGTCCACAAATCTCGGAATACATTGTTCCAGAATTTACATGTCAAATATTCTAAGAAAATAACATTATATTATTATAGGCAGCAACATTTCAAAAGAGAAAAAAGAAAATGTCTACATTTGGTCTCTAGAACAAGTAATATCAGAAAAAACAAAGATAATATACAAGAATGTTTTTAAGAGATGAAAATAAAATGATAAAAAAAGTTTTTTTTAGATATATTTTTTGTAACTGTGTGTTCACATTGTTGGTAATCCCTACCTGCGGTTTTTATCTTTGTTGTGAAGATGGAAGTGATGGGGTTAACCACCTGGTGAATTTCCCGCATGGAGACCCCACCCCTCCCTCTATAAATACCAACCACAAATGTCTGTTCATTGTATGACTAAGGCTGCATATTGCGGCCGAAACGCGTCACCTGTCACCCATGTTGGCTGATTGTTGAATAAACCTACCTGCATTGCTTGAAAAATTACGCTGGACTTTGCCTTGTTTTCTACTATGAGGTAAGTAGATACACTTTTCCTGATGGATTCAGGATACCTCCTGTACAAATGCCATGGCTAGCAAGAACATTAGACACCATAGACATTTGGTGCAAACATTTTATATACACTTCATTACAAGGTGTCCAAGGGAATCGACTTCCCAAAAATACTAATTGTTGCATACACTTGTGCAAAACAGGAAACAATATATCACCCTCTTTAAGTAAATAATAGTACCGCTCTACAGTTCTAGTACTCCAGAGTCTGTAATAAAAGATCACGGCTTAAGCCAGGCACAAAAGCTTACGATTTTTGGTTACTGGTAGTTCATGGCTAGTCCGCCAGGCACTTCACTTGAACGTTACATTAAACCTGCAAAACAATAGTGGTACTCCACAAAACAATGTTAGTCTCACAACTGAATAGTAGGAAAACAATAATAGAACAGGTGAGCTGATCCTGGAAACTTTCCATCCCAGCCTCGCCTGTCAGGGTGCTTTCTAGGTTGGGACATGTATCGGGGGCCACAGGACTGTGACCCCTCCAAAGGACTGACTCATGTGTTCGAAGACACTTGAGATAGCTTGGAATCAGTGATGGTGGGGCTCACTGTTATCACCATCTGTACCGCAGCAGCTTGCGCCACTGGGGGACAAAGTGTTGGTTCCTGTTCGGCTGGCCAAACCTACTTCTCAGCAGGAGTAGGCCAGGGCACTTTGGTTGGTGCCCGTTGAGTAGGCCAAACCTCCTCAATGCTAGGAGTAGGCCTGGGCACATTTGTACTGTATACTGATGCTCCTCGACTTGGGGTGTACTAGGGAGCAGTGACAGCCATCTTAGGTAGCTTTGACAGGTACTCAGGTAACTTTGACCGGTACTCATGCATATCATGGACTACTTGCGGCTCATCGCCAAACACCCACTCTGGAAGTGGGGGTGATCTGGGGCGTAATTTAGGTAGGTTTCTGGGCCTGAGGGGTGGACTCTGGGCTGGACTGGCTGGAAGGGGTAGAAAATGTGGTTTCCGCTGGAGTACTTACATCTGACTCCTCTGTAGGTATCTTGGCCCAGAACTCCCAGGATCAATGGTGTGGAGATAGTCTCACTGGTGATGCTTCTCTGGTTGACACGGGCGTTCTTCCCTCTGGAGTCGCTGACCACTGTTCATCATCTTCCAGCAGCGGGAATTGTAAGCATGCCTCTTCGGCCCCATCGACAGCTTCTACAGCCGATCCGCAAGCTCCTGAAATATTTGAACTGCGGCCGCTGCGACTTTGCGGGCGCAGGGCACCATCTTGGGACTCACAGACCTCGTGCTCTCCTGTGCTTCCAACATGTTGCTCTGCTCACCAACTTTCTGCAGACTGCAGAGGTCCAGCGGCCTCGCTCCTTTCATATTGGGCTTCGGCAATATGGCCGCCGGCAGGAAGTACGTCACTGGTGCGTCCCTTACTTCTGCTCCCCCCGGCAACAAGGGGCGTCCCTTTTTGGTTCCACTTAGGATTCGAGACTGCAACTTGACTTCCACGACCAAGGACGGGATGCTGACCTGCACAGGACTTTATGGCGCGTTTTTCCTCCACAACTTTAACCCTTTCATGTACGGCAAGCATTTTATCACGTAGCATAGCCTCAGTACGGATTTTACACATGGCGGGCACAACTTCAACACTGTTCACAATGGCGGACAATAAACGTTTCTTCACCGCCCCCTCTATTTCACAACAAGTTTTCGAAGACAAAGTCCGGTAAAATTCTGGCGCAATTTCTTTTCACATGGGCGGGCAAATTTTCGGCAGTACAGACACAGTTCAGACTGGGGGGTACTTTTCGCAGGCGCACACCCGTATCCTGTTCATGACGCCAAAAGTTGTGTGGAGGGTTTGATGAAGGGCAGATGTTATTACCCTTAAGGCAGATGTTATTAAAACTTAGCATTCATGACGCCAGGGTGTGGTTATCGTCTTCACCATCAGAGGAATGGCCACTGGTTCCTGGGCAAGGCGTGGCGCAAATAATCACTCCGATGCAAGGTTACAGAACAACGGCAGGTTTACTGAGGCAGACAGATGTTATCGTCTTTTACAGCTCAGTTAGGCCCAAGGAGATGACCAGTGACTTTAGGAGACTTGTGGGCTCGCTGTGACTTATAGTGAACTTGGACTCAATTATGCAGTCCCACGCTGACTTTAGACTTGACAGACTCGACTGTGACTGACTAGACTTCTCTCCTGTGGTTGCTTACCAGGTTATGACTTTCACCTGAAGGGGTTCACTGAAGATGGAAGCGTGGCTGCGTGGTTAGGCCTTGGTCTCCCTCAGGACACCAGAAACTCTCAGGTCTTGACTGTACTGTAGCTCAGCATGCACTAAACTCATCTGCATAGGCTAGCTCCTCCCTGCTATATAAGGGAGTAATTTGGAGGGGTCCTATAGGTCACCCACAAGTCACCTGGTCACTGACACCTTCCCTGGTTACATAGCTTAACAACAGGACTTAAAGGTACAAACACATAATGGTAATACATTAACTCTTTAGGTAAAAGAAGAAGTGACGAGAGTTCCGAGGAGCGTTGGGGCCAGAGGACTGGGACTGAGTCCACCTGAAAGAACCAAACAGTGTACAGAAGGGCCAACCACATATATACTGTGTATATATATATATATATATATATATATATATATATATATATATATGTTTTATACACTTAAATGCTGGTGTTGTCCCATATTTTTCATTTTTACAAGAGGTAATAGGATAAAATACCCCCAATATAAGTAACATAATTTCTCCCAAGTACAGGAATACCCTATATGTGGACATAAAGTGATCTGCAGTCACACAACAGGGCTCAGAAGCATGCCATGTTCATTTAAGGCCTAAATTGGTGATTAGTACAGGGTTAGCTGATAGTTGCAGAGGTTCATTGCAGAGGAAAGCTAATCAAACAAACAAACATGTGACTACATTTTGGAAACTACACCCCTCAAGGAATGTAACAAGGGGTGCAGTGAGCATTTACACCCCACTGGTGTCTGACAGATTTTTGGAACAGTGGGCTGTGAATATGAAAAAATGTCATTCAACATTTTTCATTTTCACGGCTCACTGTTCCAAAAAATTTGTCAAACACCTGTGGGGTGTAAATGCTCACTGCATCGCTTGTTACGTTCCTTTAGGGGTACTGTTTCCAAAATGGGGTCGCATGTGAGTTGCACCATAGGGGCTTTATGAACGCGACATGGCCTCCAACATCCATTACAGTCAAATTATTTCTCCAAAAGCCCAAATTCTGAGCCCTGCCGTGTGCCCACAGAGCACTTTACGTCCACATATAGGGTATTTCTGTAGTCGGGAGAAATTGGGTAACAAATTTTGGGGTGCTATTTCTCATTTCACCCCTTGTAAAAATGAAAAAAAAAAAAAAAAAATAAATAAAGGCACTTCTTTCCTTATGAGCCCTGACTTGTGCCCGCAGCGCACTTTACATCGATATATGGGGTATTTTCATACTCGGGAGAAAATGGGTTACAGATTTTAGAGTGCAAACCAAAAAACACAAAAAATGCTTTCAGCTCACCAGATGCCCAGATATACGAAGAGAAGGTGTCCATTAGCAGGGAGCACAGGAAACAGGAGCCAAGCCATATCCTTGGTTGATGCAATCCAACAAAAGGAAAAAGGGGTTCCAGCTCCAACAAAAAATTATGGTGCTAAAGTTAAATTTTTTTTAGGACTATCATTTTTTGGTGGAGCTGGAACCCCTTTTTCCTTTTGTTAGATTTTAGAGTACTTTTTCTAATTTTACCACTTTTAAAAATTTAAAGTTTGGGGCTACACCAACATGTTAGCGTAAAAAGTTAAATCTTTCATTTTTACATCCCTCTGTTCCAAAAAAATTGTTGGACACCTGAATGCTTAATGCACACTTTATTACATTCCTTGGAGGATGTAGTTTCTAAAATGGTGTCACATAAGGGGGTTTCAACTGCCCAGGAGCTTTGTAAATGCAACATGGCCCCTAAAATCTATTCCAGCCAAATTATTTTTCCAAAAGCCTACAGTGAGGCGGAGGAGCTGCAAGCACAGCACGGTACTAGTAAGCAGTGGTACACACCCGTAAACTCCAACCACCGGTGTTATATTGCCCTTGGTGCCTTCAATACTTCCCCTCTTCTGTATCGTTGGTTACAACACATTGCACATTATCAGTTCTCTCTGTGCCAATTCAAGGGTATCATTCCCTCACCCACCCCACCCCCCTTCTCACTCCCATTTTTTTTTTCTTCCTCCCCCTTTCTTTTCTTTTCTTCTACTTATTAATTTTTCTGAGCTTAGTATCATACCTTTTTTCTTAATACCACATTGGCCTTGGCTTTCATGCTATGATAAATGCAGTGGCACACTGTACAGTGGTCCCTCAACATACGATGGTAATTCGTTCCAAACGAGCCATCGTTTGTCGAATCCATCATATGTTGAGGGATTCGTGCAATGTTAAGTATAGGAAGCTGTACTCACCTGTCCCCGCCGCTCCGGACCGCGTCCCGCCGCTTCCGATGGTGACCCCGGGCCTCCGCTGGGCTCTCCTGGTCTTCTCCGGTCCTCCGCTGTCTTCTCCGGTCCTCTGCTGTCTTCCGCAAGGCCTTACTGGGCCTGCGTAGCGACGTCATTACGCCACTGCGTACGCCATTCCTATTGGATGACGGGACGGCGTGCGCAACAGCGTAGTGACGTCACCGGAGAGGCCCGAGAAGACACCGGAGGAACAGTGCTGGACCCGGAGGGCACCCCTCCGGAGTCTCAAGCTGTCTGAATTTTTATACAGCTCTCTATAACATTTCGTCTCAAGCTGTCTAGATACATATATCTCACTAAAACATTTTACTTTATTGCCATTTAAGTTTACCTGTTAGTACACAGAAGGGTATATTGGCTTGCCTGAGGCTATCTACCAATAAGTTAGCTACTAGGGTCTATTGGCTACACGCTTCTTACCCCTAGAACACCACAGTATAACCTTACCTAGGTTACCTTTAATAAATACGTGCCTGACTTTTTAGCTCGCAAGAGCACCTACTGGCCAGGTAGAGCATCTCACACACATAATAAAGAGGAAAAAAGAAAGTTAGTGTACCTAACAGTGGCAGGAATTGGATATCAATAGGCTACAATTCCTGCAATTCTTGATATCTTAAGGGTAGATTATTTTGTGACAGGTGCTAACGATTGGCGACTGTAATGCTACTCTCGGAGGAGCCGGGAGAGTCCCCCTTTTAGTAACTACTAAAACACCTTTTAAATGTTTCTAGTGTGTGTACTTGTGTATAAGAATTACTTACAATTTTTCCTTTTGTGTACACGTGCATCTAGCGGACATTTTTTCCGTGTACAACACTTACTTACTTTTATGTACACAGACACAAAGCTATTTTTTCTGTGTACAAGAAACATATACATTTTTTATTACACAGACTTACATATTTATTGACACTCCAACAAAGTTCAGGCGCATACACCTGATAAGTGCAAATTTTTGTAAGAAAGTCTTATGAATATAGGGATATATACACAAAACTGGCGTGTAAGGATCTGCAGTCCACCTACACTAGGAGTCCATTGATAAACACGGCCTTACAACAATCAGCCAGGCACACAACTTACGAATCTCCTACAGGCTAGGAGTCTCTTGACCTAATGGTCAGGCACAAGCTTAGTGGTTACGTTGCTGAACTTGGAACTGGAACAGTCTTAGCATAGTCCTGCTAGGCACATATGTCTTGAATTTTTCTGTTAGTGAAAAATAAAAGTAGTTAGCAAAAAGAAACATAACAGTCATCACATGACAGTCCTTCAGAAGACATTCTTCCGAACTCTTCCTGTTCCTCTTCTAGACCCCCTAGCTCTTCCTACATCAGGGTCTGGCTGGGAGTTAATATAACTCTTCCACACCACATTGGTGAGAGTAGAGTGGGTTACAGTGGGATTCAAAGTGACCAGGGGTTTACTGGTCGCCCTGGTTACTGGGGTCAAGGTTGGTGCCAAAGGTTTTAGCCCCATCTCCATGTCAGGAGTGGTCTACATCACTTTCGTTGGTACCATTGCAGGAGGCAAACTCTCATTGCTCCGAGAGGGCCTAGGTACGGTCTTTGGTGCCCGCAGTTTAGGCCTATATTCCTGGTCCTTGGCAGGCCTTGGCACTTTGCTGTACACTGAAGAAGATGACTGTTGTTGGAGAAGCTCCTCCTCCTTGAGTACGCTGGTGGAGGCATCAGGAGCAGGCCATTTCGGCCTCAGCCGACTCCCAATCTGTAGAGGGGAAGTATTTGAAGGGAAGTTGTGTTAGAGCTGTTGGTCTGGTGACCGCATCAGCACATTCTCCTCGCAGGCCCCGGACGGGGTGTATTGCACTATTTCACCCACCTCCAGGGAATAGAACTTTTTATGAAGATATGGCCTCTGTACTGCTCGCCGGTTTACGAGGAGGGTTTGCCCTGTGTGGCAATCTATGAGTGTCCCGTACCTTCTCACCTTGTCAAACTTGGCCACAGTTGCTCTTCGTCATTCTAAGGGCTCCTCCCCTTCTCGGGGATGATCCCACTTGCGGATGATGAACAGTGCTTCCATCTCTTTAGTATTCTCCTGATAACGAATTCTCTCTTCAGGAGGCAAATGCACACGCTTAGGGGCGTACAGTTCTCTGTGTCGGGCCTTTATTTTGTCCATCAACTCAGCCAGCTCGGCTTCCTGACAGGCCCTTTCTCTTTGTGCAGTTGGGATTGGTGAGAGTGGCTTCCCAGGTATACGTTGTAGAACCGCGTGCATATATTAAATGAATCCTAGCTCGTCCCCAAAAATCCACTGGGGCAAATTTGGTGAGCGCGGTCGTGCACTCCGCAAGCTGGACAGGGGTATTTCATGCTCAGGGCCAGAGGAGGAAGAAAAGCCCGCCTCCGGCAGGGTACTCACTGTAGACTCCTCCGATGGGATCTCGGCCCACGAGCCCCAAGTCCGTTGGTGAGGGGACAATCTCACCGGCGATGCTACTCCAGGTGTCCCAGCGTAGTCTCCTGGAGGTGTATCCGGACAGTCATTAACATCATCGTCAGGCAGTGGGGGAAGATTGCAGGCCCCCTCTTCGTCCAACAACAACCGCTGCAGACGGTCGGCAAGTTCGTGGAACAGTTGGGCTGCGACCGCCACAACTTTCCGTTGCTCCAGCACCATCTTGGTGCTCTCACCACGTGGAACGCTGCTCTGCTCCATGTCTGTACTCTCCGGCTCTCTGTGCAGACTGAAGAGGTCGCTGTGCAGGGTTTCCTTTATACTGGGCTTCCCCAAAATGGCTGCCGGCAGGAAGAACGTCATCGGTGCAGGTCCTCCCAGAAACAACTCCTCTGTCTCTAAGTTCCCTTTTGGCTGCGATACAGCAACTTGACACCCACGCCCAGGGGCAGGACGTGGCGCAGCGTGGGACTTTTTTGCGCCCTTCCTGTGAGGTTAACTCTTCCTGTGCTGACCGGACCAGAGGATTGTAGCATGTATTCATTTTGCAGTTTACACATTCTTGCATCAAATAAAACTTCGCCTCCCCCTTACTTTTCGGATGGCCCCCTTGTAATGCACACCACACGCACCGCTCTTTTACACTGTAATGCGGTTTGCAGCACATGAATAAAGTCCGTTATATTGGGGGGAGTACACTTTCACTAGTGGCAACAGCAGCAGGCACACACCCGAATCCTGTTCGTCAGACGCCAAAAAGGCTTTGTGGTACGCCTCGGGGGGTGTAGGGTAGCTGGAGTGTTGCTGAGCAGGTATCAGGGGTTTATTAACCCTTGTCACTCATGACGCCAGGGTGAGGGTTAAATGCTGAGGTAATACTGGGCCTATCGCCACCCTTCCCAAGAGCGATAGGTGAGTGCAGAATAATGGATTGTCCACAACCAGTGCTTAGCTGAAAACTTGTTGAAACTTTACTGAAGATTTTCTGTAACATGCAGTAACCGGTAACAGTCCAGATAACAGAGTCTATATATAGCTGAAGCAGTGATTGACAGTGGTTGGGACCTTGTAAGTTCTCTTTAGTTTAGAATTAATCTGTAGCATAGATCCGCTGGATTTAGGGGTAGATTTAGGTCCAGTGATCTTGCGGAGTTAGCAGGGAATTGTAATAACTCACTTATTAGTGTATGCCGAGGCTGCAAGGCTCTGGCCTAGTAATTGTCTTTGTAAGTTGCAGAGGTCCTACCTCATCCAATGTCAGCAGCCCAAGAGAGCGATTAATGGCTGCAGCTCCCTTATATGGGCAGAAGCTGAGCGGTTTTGGATTGGTCCATACAGCTGTCACTCACCGTTACATGGCATTGTGGGTGAACACCTGACACAAGAACCCCCAAAGGTCCTTCAATAAACCATAGAGTTCTGAACACCGAGTCACATGACCTAAGGTCCTGCAACGCTAATAGGTAGGCATTTAAATATACATATTTACATTTATATTTAGATGAATATTAGCTAACTGAGGGGTGACGAGGGGTTGACTACAAAAGAGGGACCCCACCGTTCCTATGAACTCAGACTTTGGGGACTTCCAACAAGGTACGGCATGCAATACGGCACCGGGACACCACAACAGCAAGCTTGGGACTAAAAAAAAAAATGATCATAAAGTCTCTGTTTAATGGCGTAACAAGTAACTTCAGGTGGTAGTGATATCTAACTCCTGTACAACAAACTGTATTTCGCTTCCCTGAGAGAAAGGTTCTGCTCACCGACTGTTCTCTGCACACCTGTAAATATCGCTGCCGAGCTACTCGTGGCCTGCGCCAGGTCTCTTATATTCCCTGGATCTGTGTAAGACATTTCACCTGATAATCCCTGGTCATGGCCTGACCATTGTGCATTCTTCTTCCTGAAAGTGTCACCCCCAGAGACTGGAGAAGAGGGGGACCTGAAGAAGAGGGGGGTCCAGCCCCTTGAAACGCATTGTCTATACTGTTTTAACTGATAAATAAAATCCCTATTTCTTTATTATTTTCTGTCCGAATTGGTTAATTGCTTTCAACCTCTCCACGGGTGAGTGCCCTGAAGCATCGACTTTCTATCTGCTTTCACAGTATCTTCAGGACCGTCCCGAGGGATCCGAAGGACGGGATCGATGCTGGCTGCACCCCGGTGATTTAACCACGGAAGTTGTACATAGGCTTTTGCAATAAATCAAGAACAAAAGGCAATCCTGCGCTCACCGCTCAGGTACACTGTATTCGGCACCTCTCACAGACGCAACATCCGACACGCAGGTGTGTTTGGCGTGGGGCACTCAGAGGCGACTGCCGTCGGTTTCACGCAAAGGAATTATGAGCTTCTTTTGGAATAGAAGAACATACAAGCAATAGCACAGTGACAAGTAATTACAGTAAAATCTCCCTTGGTGGACACCTCCCATTAGGGGACACCTCCCAATAGTGGACAGTTTTTAATTCCCCGGAAGAGTCCCATAAGACTTAATGTATTTGCACCCTCCAAATAGGGGACATTCCCAATAGCGGACGCGGACACACCCAAAAGGGACAATAGGGGACAAGTCACTCACATTAGGGGACAAAACACTCCCAATAGGAAACAACCAGGATTATGTGCTGGCCCTACCTACTGTCAGGGGATACAGCCAATACCCCAGTAAGAACGTTAATCCAGGGATTTATTCTGACTGCCATATTGGAGTCGGGAAGGAATTTTTACCTCTAGTATGAGGGTTTTTTCCTTCCTTTGGATCAACTCAGTAGGGACTCATTAGGGTTATAGGTTGAACTTGATGGATTCTGGTCTTTTTTCAACCTTATGAACTATGTAACTAAGAAGCCCAGGCCCCCCGCTGCACCCCCCTGCAGAAGCCCCAGCACAGAAGCAGAAGAACAATGCCTAAACAGTAATCTCCTGCTTCTGTACGTCCGCCGGCCACATTATTCAACCCCTTCCTTCCCTGATCCCCCTGTGCCACTTTATACCCCTGTCCCAAATCATCCCCCCTTTATTACTCCCTGGGCCATTTCATTCCCCTTTATCCCCCATTGCCATTTTATAACCCCTTTATCCCTCTGTGCCGCTTCATAAAGAGGGGGGGGGGGGGTGATTAATTTAAACAGAGGGCAATAAAGGGGGAATGAAATGGGGGGGATCAAGGGGTAATGTTGTGGCACAGGGGGTAAGAGGTGGATAATTTGGCACAATGCATGGGGGAATAAGGTGGCACAGGGTATAAAGGGGGATTAAATGACACAGGGGTGGTAAGGGGAGACTAAACGACACGGCAAATTCTACTGTAATATTGCTTTTTATCGTGTTTTATAGGTAATTACACTCTGGGGTGAGTTCAGGACAGTATTCTGTCATTTAGTAAGGTTTTTGAGCCTTTTTCCCAATAGGGGACATGTCTCAATAAAGGAACCTTTTTATTACCTGTGAGTGTCTGCTATGGGAGATTCTACTGTACCACTAATAAGGTCCTCCTATACCCTACAAACACACCAGCAGTCACATTTTTTCCTCTTCTTGGAAGATAGAAGATTTAAGAGAAAAGTAAGCCTCTAAACCAGGCATTCGCTCAATAACTGGGGTTCAGCTATAGGTGGCCGCAAACTGGGAGTTTTCCCTCAGCCTCCCTTCTACCCTCAGCGCTCTCACCTGTGGTTCCGAGAATATCTAGGGGTAGTAAAAATGTCCAGAACCTCTTCTCCTGAGCAGAAGGTAAGTCCTCATGTCTCTGGTCCTCTCAGAGCCAGTGGGCAGCGAATGAGGCCGGATAAATAGTTGCGGAGCTCTGCTGCGGGCAGCGCCGGTGGGAGGAAGCTGCACATGTGCCTGGAACCCCAGAGCTGTTTTGTGCATGCGAAGTGCTCAATTCTCGTCGGGAGATTTGAAATTGCCGGAAATTTTCATTCTGAATCAACACTCTGCTGAGGCAGCAGATCCACTGAGAGCTTCAGGTATTTTCTCCTCCCTCCCTCTCCCTTCCTCTTCTTTTCTTCTTTTTTTTCTTATGATGTGTCTCCCTGCCTTCTTAGAATGTCTGGTCTAGGAGGAAAGAGGAAATGGTTCCAGCCTTTGCCAGAGACCTGGGATCAGTATATATGTGTCTAATCAGCCAACCACGATTGAGCCTGGTGCGTTCCTCAACTGGTTCAAAGGCTAACTTACTACCCCTACTTTCCAGGAAGTTGTGGCTTCTATGATGGGTAAAAAGAAAAACAAGCCTTCTGCTAGCTGTGTTTCTCCAGAACTATCTGGTTCCTCTAGTGCTATTACATTGTCTGATTCTGAAGAAGAAGAGGATACAGAGGACCTTTACCTTCTTCATAAAGAGAGGATTCCTAAGGGGTACTGGAAAATCTTTTTTTTTTTTTTTTTTATCAACTGGTGCCAGAAAGTTAAACAGATCTGTAAATGACTTCTATTAAAAAATCTTAATCCTTCCAGTACTTATTAGCTGCGGAATACTACAGAGGAAATTCTTTTCTTTTTGGAACACAGTGCTCTCTGCTTACATCACGAGCACAGTGCTCTCTGCTGACATCTCTGTCAATTTTAGGAACTGTCCAGAGCAACATATGTTTGCTATGGGGATTTTCTTCTACTCTGGACAGTTCTTAAAATGGACAGAGATGTCAGCAGAGAGCACTGTGCTCGTGATTCAGCAGAGAGCTCTGTGTTCCAAAAAGAAAAGAATTTCCTCTGCAGTATTCAGCAAGTAATTTACAAATCTGTTTAACTTTCTGGTACCAGTTGATTTATAAAAAAAAGTTTTCCACCGGAGTACCCCTTTGAGCCCTATAGAAAAAGGTTGAGAAGGTCAACCAAAAGACAGTATTCCTTTAGTAAATCTGATTGGAAAAGACAGAATAGAGAAAGAGGATCAAGCCCTTCACCCCAAAGAGTGATCAATGATCAATGATGCCAGTCCTCCGGTGGGCACCAGACATCTGGATTTTGCAGAGATATGGTCATTAACATCCTTAGATGTCTGAGTCACAGCCACTATGAGAAGGGGATATTCTCTGGAGTTCAAAGAGCAACCTTCAAACAGATTTCTGCTCAGCAAAACTTCCAATCCAATTATTCTGAAACTTGTAGATCAGTTTATTCAGAAAAGAGCCCTAGAAGAAATACCATCTCACAAGAAGGGCGAAGATCACTACTCTCCAGTGTTTGTAGTCCTGAATTCAGGAGGGGATTGGAGACTTATCATAGACCTGTCTTACCTGAACCAATTCTTCCTCAAGAAGGCGTTTGGATGGAATCCATTCAGTTGGCCGTTCTCAACATTCAGCAGGGAGATCATCTAGCCTCCATAGATCTTTAGGATGCTTACCTGGATATGCTTACAGATATTGAAGAGCCATCAGAGAGTCTTACGCATAGAAGTCTGGGACCATCAGAAGATTTGGCATCTGCAGTTTACATTAGGATTACCTTAGAGAACCCTACATGAGGCTTCTTGCTGATGCTGTCGTTTTTTGGACTATACCAGGATTTTTGCCTAAGGTTCCGTCAGAATCTAATTTGAATCAAGAAATAATCCTTCCGCTTTCTTCCTCTCAAGAGGGTAATATGCATCTCCTCTAAGTGAAAAGAGCTATTATGATCTACCTTGAGAAGACGGCATCATTCAGTCTTTCAGAAGGGTTGTTTCTTCAGTTTGAATGCCCAAATAAGGGTTAGAAGGCAAGCAAGTCTTCCCTTGCTAGATGGCTGAGAAATACTATCAAGATGTGTTACTCTATGGAAAGAATTCAGTATTCATTGACTTTGAGAGTTCATTCAACGAGATCGACTGCAGCTTCTTGGGCAGAGAAGTACCACATCCCCTTAGACCAAATATGCAAAGCGGCTATATGGGCGTCACCTACTACCTTCACTAAGCACTACAGGTTGGATGTCGCTATCTCCCAGGGATCCAAGGGGAGGTAGCTGGTAACCTATGAATCAGATTATGCTGCCCGTCTTTGTTCTTTTTACTGCTTGGATTGTGCCATTGTGTGCTGTCACGGATGAACAGGTGTTACGTTATGCGCTCCGGCCACACACGCTGGCCGTGAGCACATGGTCCCGTTACCTGCTACTGCTGGCGGGGCTGGGATTCGCATTGCGGGGCGCACCTGCATGCGAATCCCAGTCTGTCACTCACCGGGTGCTTTTCCTGCCCCCGCCTCTGCCTCTCTGCTCCGGAGCATTTGTCCCCGTCCCCTAGGGCGCTCGACGGACATTTAAGATTTAAAGGGCCAGTGTGCCCATCAGTGTAGTACACCTGTGGCTCATTGATAAATTCCTCCTCCTCCCACACTTCCTTGCCAGATCTTTGCTGCCTTGTGCCTGAGAGAAATCATTCCTGAGAGTTGCCGCGCCGTGTATCTGTTCCTTTGCTCTGTGACCTGACCTTGCTCCTTTGCCGCCTGCCTACTGACCTCCTGCTACGTCCTGACTATGTTACTGTGCCACCTGCCCTGACCTTCTGCTATCTTGACTACGAGCTGCCTTATATCTCCTGTGCCTCGCATCTCCTCAGCCTCCTGTGTGGTCGAGCCGTGCCAGGGGTAGCGACCTGGGTGCCGCCTGCCACAGCAAGTCTCTCCCGCACACAGCGTTCGGAGTAATGAACTTCCAGACACTAAGAGCGGAGCTCCGAAAGGCAGGGCAGCGCACAACCAACGGCACCTTAGACTCCGTTCCCTGGTACAGTCCGAGTAATCTGCCACACAGGTCCAGCGGATCCATATCCACCAGTGTTCCAGTCATCTGAAACGTGAGTATTACAACAGGAAGTGGAAAATTTACCTTTTCTGAAATTTTCATTTTCTGGAATCAATGGCAGCCCAAGTATACCCACCCAAAAAAATTCTCACTGCTGCATAAAATACAATTGCTGGAGTGTTTGTGGGATACTTATAGGTTAGGAGAGGGCTGTACCTTATTAGTGTTAATTACTTATCTCTATGCTATTGCTTGTACGATATTCTATTCCAGGTTCATGAGGAAAGCATTAACCCATTGTGTGCTGCCATGAATTCCAGGAAATGGACATTCCAGAAAAAATTAATTTTCCACCTTTTTAAGTCAACCCTTTGAGAAAAAGTTTCTAAAGCTATGTTCCCATGTCAGAATTTCCGCTGTCAGAGATTCTGCTTCAGCAGAGTCCCGATTAATTCAACAGGAATCTGCTGCGCACCCGAATGCTCCGAATGCTGTGTGCGGGCTTCCGTGTTCGCGGCCGCACCCTCTTGACGTCACGCCCGGCCCCTCGTGACGTCACGCCCGCCCGCCCCCTCAACCAAAGTCTATGGGAAGGGGGCGTGACAGTGGTCGCGCCCCCTTCCCATAGACTTTCGCTGAGGGGGCGGGCATGACGTCACGAGGGGGCGGCCGCGAACACGGAAGCCCGCACACAGCGTTCGAAGTAATGAACTTCCGGACGCTGCAAGCGGAGTTCCGAAAGGCAGGACAGCGCACAACCCCTTTAAGATTTGAAAAACCTGGCCAAAAATGGTACTTTCTCATTGGGCTCCATTGGGGGACACAGGAACCGTGGGTATATCTTGATGCCACTAGAAGGCTGACACTAGGCATTAACAAAAAAGAAGTCAGCCCCTCCTGGCAGGATATACCCCGCCCACTGACTCTGAGCTAATCAGTTTTAGCTTAGTGTCAGTAGGAGGCAGGCACGGGTCTGGAGCTCTCAAGCTCGGGTCTTCTTTTATATTGTTTTCTAGTTTTTCATAGAGTATTAGATTTTTCTCTCATTTGTTATTTTATCTGATTGGGGTGACAGGAGCATGGCGCCTCCTGATCCCCCACTTGCGAGGAAGGGGCACGGTACATAAAGTATGCACTGTTAACCCCTTCTCACCATCGACTAGCTGGTTGAAGACGTCAGAGGTGAGTATGTGGGAAATCTTCCTTGTAGGTAAGTACACCCCTCTTCCTCCTCCCCCCCACATGGCTCCCCTCCGGCCCTTCCCAGTGCTCTCTCCCTGCTCAGGTTTTGGGGTACTATTGGGGCTGTTTAGGGATTTTTTATTGTTATTTGGGGGGTCAGGTACTCTTTGTTGGGGGACCAGCTCTGGCCGCTCCTGGCTTAGCGCTGTCTCTCCCTGCCTCACACGCGGCACTCCCAGCTTCTGTCCTTGTTTGCAACAGTAAGTGTGTCGCACAGCTGGCTCTGTGCTACGGCCGCAGTTTCTCTGCGCCTGTCACACAGCCCTGTTTTTGAGCCCCCGCCGCATATTATTAAGCCGATGACCGCGGCCAGCTCCCATCTTCTTCAGAAGACCGTTCACCCGGCTGCATGGCAGCATCGGTCCTGGGAGCGAAGGCCGCAACCAGCAGACGGCTGTAAATTTAGTCCATGGCTTCGGCCCTGCGGCCGGCGGGTAGCTCCGCCCACTATTTTCACATGGTCCTGCGCTCTGCTTTCTTCCTGTGTTCCCTCTAAATGCCTCCATAGCGTGACCACAAGAGGTCAGCGCTGGCCTCTCCTGGCTTAGCACGCGCTGCAGGTGTTACATATCCCCTCCCCCCACTTGGTCCTCCTGCCTATGGGAGGCCATAAACTCCAGGGGAGGGCCACTCCTCTGCTAGTGATCTCACGGGGGTCTCCTTCTTCCTCACGGCACACTCTGTCCCTCTAGCTGTTCTCTTCAGGGATATACTGCTCTGCAAGCTTCCAATACTGCAAGCTGCCGTTCCTGCAAACTGCCATTCCTGCAAGCTGCCATTCCTGAAAGCTGCTATTCCTCTTCAGCTGTTCCTGGACGTAGCGATCTCCTCTGCAAGGGACCTCCACCTCTGCAAGAGACCTCCACCTCGGCAGGGGACCCGCGCCTCTGTACGGAACCTCCAACTCTGCAAGGGACCTCCGCTGCTGTTCCAGCTGCTGCAGGACACAGAAACCTGGGTGAGCTTGTTCCTTTTTTTCTGGTTTGGCTGACTTAACTGTTGGGTTTTTCCATGTCCGACCCCAGACCCGAACCCCCCACCAGACAGGCGGTCGCCGCCTTGGTTACATACTAAAATGCCAGGTGGTTCGGCTGAGTCCACCTGTTCTACCTGCTCCGCTTCACGTCCCAGCCCCCTGTGCCTTCCGCCCAGGACAGCTCCCTCGAGCGTGCGGTCTCTGACCCTCCCCCGGTTTGGGTGTCCTCTCTCTCTCAGACGATCTCTGATCTGACCAATGTTACCAGAGAGGTGGCTACTGCCTTAAAGCGGTCCTCCTTGGGCCCTCACTCCCAGGAGGCTTATTCAACCTCCTCTGGCCGCCCCACCCAGTGCTCTCACAAGCGCCCTAGGGTCATTTACTCAGACTCCTAACCCGATGGGACGTCTTCACGCCTCTCTCACTCCCTATCTCCATCTACCAGGCAGTGTCCTCGCTCCCGTGGTCGCTCTCCTGGGGGCTGCTCCCGATCTCCAGTCCACCGTTCCAGGTCTCCTATGCCTGGAGCTTCCACTGCCCGTTCCTGGTCTCCTGGGGAACTGGTGGACGCTGATCCGCACTCGGAGGCCGAGGAGCTGTCATCCATGTCGGACATGGTGGAAAGTTTGGTGTCAGCTGTCATGGACACCTTTCACCTACAGGAACCTGGAACTTCGGACCCTGCTCGAGAAGCTTCCTTCCGCCGCACTCAACGCACTCCCAAGGTCTTTAGTACTCATGCAGAGTTTGATGACTTACTGAACGCAGCTTGGAAGCATGAAAAATGCTTCCAGGGGTCTAAACGGTTGCAGGCTATGTATCCATTTGCCCAGGACCTGGTCTCCAAATGGACCGCCCCACCTATAGTGCCTATCCAAGTCCACCACTCTTCCTTTAGCTGATGTGGCTTCTTTCAAAGATCCCGTTGACAAGCGGATTGAGAACGTGGTGAAAAACTGGGTGTCCAAGGCGTCCTCAGCCTGGGCTTCCCAACTTCACCAAGGAGTTTTATCTGGGGCTCCTCCAGATGACCTGGCTGACTTGGCTCTCCAGATCTCCAACGCTGGTGATTATCTGTGCTAGGCGTCTCTGGAGTCCACACTTTTTCGGGCAATTCGGTTGCTATACGCTGCTCTGTGTGGCTGAAGGACTGGAATGGCGATGTGGCCTCCAAGAAATCTCTCACAGAGATGCCTTTTGTTGGTGGCTTTTTGGAAAACGCCTGGATGAAATTATTTCTGAGGCTACAGGCAGTAAGTGCTCTCTGCTTCCTCAGAATAAGGCGCGTTGCACCGATTCGCAAAGCAAGTCCTCTTCTTTTCGGCCCTTTCGGTCCTTTGCCTCGGGCTGCCAGGACAAGCCAGTGGCCTCGCAGTCTGGGAAGGCTCCTTCCTTTAAAGCGCGTCCCTCCTGGAAGCAGAATGTCCGTTCTGGACATTATTCCGCCAAACCAGGTACCCGCAAGCCTACCTCCGCCTGAAGGGGTGCCCCCACTCGAGTCTTCCTCTCAGGTGGGTGGTTCATTTTTTCCAGTCCCGTCCTCCCTGCTCTCCTGCCCTGGCTACGGCTATTCAGTCGGCGCTCCACATCCTCCTTGCACAGGGGGTCATTATGCCAGTTTCGTCCCAGGAAAGTTTTTTTTGTTTTTATTTAAATCTGTTTGTTGTTCCCAAAAAAGGGGAACGGTACGTCAGATTCTCGATTTGGAGCTCCTCAATCGGCACCTGCAGCACTTCCAAATGGAATCTCTCCATTCTGTTGTTGCATTAATGGACATGGGGCGAATTTCTGTCTTTGGTGGACATCCGGGATGCTTACCTCCACATCCCCATTTTTCCGGCCCACCAACAGTTCCTCCGGTTTGCCGTCCCTGCAGGACAATTTCAGTTTGTGGGTCTTCCCTTCGGACTGGCCACAGCTCCCAGGGTCTTCACCAAGGTCTTAGAGGTGGTTATTGCTATTCTCTGCCTGTTGATCAAGGCTCCATCCTTGGCCCAAAACCAGGAGAGTCTCAACATCACCCTTCAGACCCTGACAAATTTCGTCTGGGTGATCAATCGGGAGAAATCCAACCTCTCTCCCTCTCAGTAGCTGGTTTTTCTGGGGCATCGTTTCGACACCGCAAAAGCTCGAGTTCTGCTTCCTCTGGACAAGCGGAGTGCTCTGTTGTTTGGGATTCGCCCCCAGAACCAGTGGCCATCCGTTCTTGCATGGTAGTGCTGGGCAAGATGGTGGCGGCCGTGTGCCCTGTGCCAAGTTCCGGTGTCGCCCTCTCCAGTGGGCCATCCTGTCCCTGTGGGACAAATCTCCACTGTCCCTCCACCGCCGGATCCGTCTGCCCCGCGAAGCTCGCCAGTCTCTCCTTTGCTGGCTCCGCTCTCCTCTTCTTTGGGAGGGACGCTAGTTTCTCCCGCTGTGTTGGCAGGTCTTAATCCCTTAAGGACACAGGACGTACTCAAATGGCCCCTTTTCCGAGTCCTTAAGGACTCAGGACGTTTGAGTACGTCCTGTCAAATCCCGGCCCCCCGCCGCTAGCTGGAGGGGAGCCGGTGCCCGATGCCTGCTGAAGTCGTTCAGCAGGCATCGCAGCATATCGCTCAGGGGGGTCATGATGACCCCCCAGGTCGGCGATGGCCGCAGATCGCTGGACAATTCAGCCCAGCGATCTGCGACGGATTCCGGGTCAATCGGGTCTCCAGTGACCCGGAATTACAGTCTCTGAGGGCCCCGAACAGCCATAGCCAGCAGGGGTGAGGTGGCACTGGTGCCACCTCACGATCGCCCTGATTTGTCTGCCGGTTTACCGGCTGACCAATCAGGGCACCTGCTGCGGGTGTCACTCCCGCAACCCGCTCCGCCCCTCTTCCGGAGGACGTGATCGGGTGCAGGAAGAGGACCCCGGCAGCTGGGGACCCCGATCCCCGGCGTCAATGTTGGGATCGGGGCCCCAGGAGCGGCGGCGGCGAGGGACTGACCTGAAGCGGCGTGGATCAGCAGTTGGAAACATAGAAACATAGAATGTGTCGGCAGATAAGAACCATTTGGCCCATCTAGTCTGCCCAATAATCTGAATACTATGAATAGTCCCTGGCCCCATCTTATATGGAGGATAGCTTTATTCTTATCCCATGCATGTTTAACCCCTTAAGGACGCAGCCCTTTTTCACCTTAAGGACTGAGCCCTTTTTCGCAATTCTGACCACCGTCACTTTACGAATTAATAACGCGAACTTTTACTTTTCTTTTACTTTACTTTTCGTGACATATTCAGCTTTATTTTGGTGGTAAATTTACGGCGTTAATTGCATCCTTTTTTGGTGAAAAATCCCCAAATTTCATGAAAATTTTGAAAATTTAGCATTTTTCTAACTTTGAAGCTCTCTACTTGTAAGGAAAATGGATATTCCAAATACATTTAATTTTTCTTCACAAATACAATATGTCCACTTTATGTTGGCATCATAAAATTAACATATTTTTGCTTTTTGAAAAAATTAGAGGGCTTCAAAGTAGAGCAGCAATTTTCAAAAATGTCATGAAAATTGCTAAATCTGAAGGGACAGATGTTACAGAACTACAACTCCCAGCATGCCTGAGCAGTTGAGGCATGCTGAGAGTTGTAGTTTGGCAACATCTGGAGGGCTACCGTTTGGGCACCACTGTAACAGTGGTCTCCAAATTGTGACCCCCCAGATGTTGCAAAACTACAACTCCCAGGATGCCCAGACAGCCTTTGGCTGTCTGGGCATGCTGGGAGTTGCAGTTTGGCCTTCCTAGTGGTTGCTACAGTAAAGATCGTTTTGTTTTCACTTTCAATTACCCCCCCCCCCCCCCCCCCACACACACACACACCATCGATTCCCCAGCAGGATCCAGCAGGCTCCAGCGAAGATCCCAGGTCCCCAGGCATCTTCTCCTGCAGGTACGGCCTCCATCTGCTTCCCAGATCCCCTCGACATCCAGGGGCGGGCAGAACGGGGGGTCCTGTCCTGCGCTGCCATTGGTCAGAACTCTGTTCTGCTAATGGCAGGGGATAGGAGGAGATCGCAGCTTTGCGACCTCACTCCTATCCCTTAGGCTGATCGGGGCTGTTGCTGACAGCTCCGATCAGCCCTATTTTCCGGGTGATCAGCTCACCAGAGACCCGATCAGCCCGGAATTGGAGAAAATCGTATGTCTGAATTGACATGCGATTTTCTCCGATCGCCGACATGGGGGGTCTCAGGACCCCCCTGGGCGATGTGCCGGGGTGCCTGCTGAATGATTTCAGCAGGCATCCGGCTCCGGTCCCCAACCGGCTAGCGGTGGGGACCGGATTTCCCACGGGCGTATGGATACGCCCTCGGTCCTTAAGGACTCGGAATGCAGGGCGTATCCATACGTCCTATGTCCTGAAGAGGTTAAACTCCTTCACTGTATTTGCAGCGACCACTTCTGCAGGAAGGCTATTGCATGCATCCACTTCTCTCTCAGTAAAGTAATACTTCCTGATATTACTTTTAAACCTTTGCCCCTCTAATTTAAAACTATGTCCTCTTGTGGCAGTTTTTCTTCTTTTAAATATGCTCTCCTCCTTTACCATGTTGATTCCCTTTATGTATTTAAAAGTCTCTGTCATATCCCCTCTGTCTCTTCTTTCTTCCAAGCTGTACATGTTAAGGTCCTCTAACCTTTCCTGGTACGTTCAATCCCGCAATCCATCCAGTACTAGTTTAGTAGCTCTTCTTTGAACTCTCTCTCTGGAGATGAGTGACAGCCTCCTGCTGTTGCTTAGCAACAGCTCCCAGCATGCAAAAAGGGCATGCTGGGAGCTGTAGTTATGCAACAGCAGGAGGCAGACCACCACAACTCCCAGCATTCCCTTATGGGCATGCTGGAACTTATAGTTTTGCAACAGCTGGAGGCACATTTTTCTATGGAAAATTGTACCTTCAGCTGTTGTATAACTACAACTCCCAGCTTGCACAAACAGCTAAAGTGCATGCTGGGAGTTGTAGTGGTGCATCTGCTGGTTGCATAACTACAACTCCCAGCATGCCCGTTGGCTGTCGGTGACTGCTGAGAGTTGTAGTTTTGCAACAGCTGAAGGCACACTGGTTGTGAAACTCAGAGTTGTTGTTTTTTTTACCTAACTCAGTGTTTCATGACCGGTGTGCCTCCAGCTGTTGCAAACTACAACTCCCAGCATGCACCATACATGCTGGGAGTTGTAGTTTTTCAACAGCTGGAGGCACACTGGTTGTGAAACACTGAGTTAGGTCACAAACTCAGTGATACACAACCAGTGTGCCTACAGCTGTTGCAAAACTAAAACTCTCAGCATGTACAGTCGGTCAGCGCATGCTGGGAGATGTAGTTTTGCAACAGCTGGATGTTCCCCCATCCTCAATGTGAACGTACAGGGTACACTCAAATGGGCGGAGGTTTACAGTGAGTATCCGGCTGCAAGTTTGAGCTGCGGCAAATTTTCTGCCACAGCTCAAACTGCCAGCGAGAAACTACTGTGAACCCCCGCCCGTGTGACTATACCCTAAAAACACTACACTACACTAACACAAAATAAAAAGAAGAAAACACTACAGCCTCCAGCTGTTGCAAAACAACTACTCCCAGTATTACCAGACAGCCACTGACTGTCCAGGCATGCTGGGAGTTTTACAACAGCTGGAGGCACCCTGTTTGGGAATCCCTGGCGTAGAATACCCCTATGTCCACCCCTATGCAATCCCTAATTTAGTCCTCAAATGTGCATGGCGCTCTCACTTTGGAGCCCTGTCGTATTTCAAGGCAACAGTTTAAGGTCACATATGGGGTATCACCGTACTCGGGAGAAATTGTGTTACAAATTTTGGGGGGTATTTTCTGCTTTTACCCTTTTAAAAAATGTAAAATGTTTGGGAAAACAAGCATTTTAGGTAAAAAAATTTTTTTTTTACATATGCAAAAGTCGTGAAACACCTGTGGGGTATAAAGGTTCACTTAACCCCTTGTTACGTTCCCCGAGGGGTCTAGTTTCCAAAATAGTGTGCCATGTGTTTTTTTTTTTTTTGCTGTCCTGGCACCATAGGGGCTTCCTAAATGCGGCATGCCCCCAGAGCAAAATTTGCTTCCAAAAAGCCAAATGTGACTACTCCTCTTCTGAGACCTGTACTGCGCCAGCAGAGCACTTTTCACCCCCATATGGGGTGTTTTGTTTTCTGAATCTGGAGACATTGGGCTTCAAATTTTGGGTGGTATTTTCTGCTATTACCTTTTTTTAAAATGTAAAATTTTTGGGAAAACGAGCATTTCAGGTACATTTTTTTTTTTAACATTTGCAAAATTAATGAAACACCTGTGGGGTATTAAGGCTCACTTTATCCCTTGTTACATTCCCCGAGGGGTCTAGTTTCCAAAATGGTATGCCATGTGTTTTTTTTTGCTGTTTTGACACCCTAGGGCAGTGATGGCGAACCTTTTTGAGCCCGAGTGCCCGAACCGTAATGCACGCCAACTTTTTTCCCCTCAAAGTGCCAGCACAGCAATTAAATCAGAATACACATTAGCTTGGCAGTATAGTTCCCCCACATTAGGTGCAGTATAGTTCCCCCACATTAGGTGCAGTATAGTTCCCCCACATTAGGTGCAGTATAGTTCCCCCACATTAGGTGCAGTATAGTTCCCTCACATTAGGTGCAGTATAGTACCCCCACATTAGGTTGGCAGTATAGTTCCCCCACATTAGGTTGGCAGTATAGATCCCCCACATTAGGTGCAGTATAGTTCCCCCACATTAGGTGTAGTATAGTTCTCCACATTAGGTGCAGTACAGTTCCTCCACATTAGGTGCAGTACAGTTCCCCCACATTAGGTGCAGTATAGTTCCCCCACATTAGGTGCAGTATAGTTCCCCCATATTAGGTTGGCAGTATAGTTCTCCACATTAGTGTTGGCAGTATAGTTCCTCCACATTAGGTGCAGTATAGTTCTCCCACATTAGGTGCAGTATAGTTCCCCCACATTAGGTGCAGTATAGTTCCCCCACATTAGGTGCAGTATAGTTCCCCCACATTAGGTACAGTATAGTTTCCCCACATTAGGTTGGCAGTATAGTTCCCCCACATTAGGGTTGGCAGTATACTTCCCCCCACAAGGTTGGCAGTATACTTCCTCCCACAAGGTTGGCAGTATAATTCCCCCCCACAAGGTTGGCAGTATAATTCCCCCCCACAAGGTTGACAGTATAATTCCCCCCCCCCCCCCCACAAGGTTGGCAGTATAATTCCCCCCACAAGGTTGGCAGTATAATTCCCCCCCACAAGGTTGGCAGTATAATTCCCCCGCACAAGGTTGGCAGTATAATTCCCCCACAAGGTTGGCAGTATAATTCCCCCCACATTAGGCAGGCAGAGTTCCCCCACATTAGGCAGGCAGTGTTTCCCCACATTAGGCAGTCAGAGTTCCCCAACATTAGGCAGTCAGTGTTCCCCCACATTAGGCAGGCAGTGTTCCCCCACATTAGGCAGGCAGTGTTCCCCCACATTAGGCAGACAGAGTTCCCCCACGTTAGACAGGCAGTGTTCCCCCACATTAGACAGGCAGTGTTCCCCCACATTAGGCAGGCAGTGTTCCCCCACATTAGGCAGGCAGTGTTCCCCCACATTAGGCAGGCAGTGTTCCCCCAAATTAGGCAGGCAGAGTTCCCCCACATTAGGCAGGCAGTGTTCCCCCACATTAGGCAGTCAGAGTTCCCCCACATTAGGTAGTCAGAGTTCCCCCACATTAGGCAGGCAGTGTTCCCCCACATTAGGAAGGCAGTGTTCCCCCACATTAGGCAGGCAGTGTTCCTCCACATTAGGCAGTCAGAGTTCCCCCGCATTAGGCAGGCAGTGTTCCCCCACATTAGACAGGTAGTGTTACCCCACATTAGACAGGCAGTGTTACCCCACATTAGACAGGCAATGTTACCCCACATTAGGCAGGCAGTGTTACCCCACATTAGGCAGGCAGTGTTACCCCACATTAGGCAGGCAGTGTTACCCCACATTAGGCAGGCAGTGTTACCCCACATTAGACAGGCAGTGTTACCCCACATTAGACAGGCAGTGTTACCCCACATTAGACAGGCAGTGTTACCCCACATTAGACAGGCAGTGTTACCCCACATTAGGCAGACAGTGTTACCCCACATTAGACAGGCAGTGTTACCCCACATTAGACAGGCAATGTTACCCCACATTAGACAGGCAGTTCCCCCACATTAGACAGGCAGTGTTTCCCCAGATTAGGCAGACAGAGTTCCCCCACATTAGACAGGCAGTGTTCCCCCACATTAGACAGGCAGTTCCCCCACATTAGACAGGCAGTGTTCCCCCAGATTAGGCACGCAGTGTTCCCCCACATTAGACAGGCAGTGTCCCCCCACAGACATACAGCCTCCAGCCATATACAGTGTATGGCTGGAGGCTGTATGTCTGTGTCGGAACACCGAAGATGACGTCCCGCTGGTCACTTACCATGCGCGCGTCATCCTCGGTACTCCCCGATGCTCCGCTCTGCTCTGCTTTACTGGTGCACGCATGGGACGTCAGTAACGTGACATCCCTGCGTGCTCTACCTCCCGGCGGTCCCTGTGTTTTTAAAGCTAACGCGGGACCGCAGAGAGGTAACCGGGACATCCTTGTGTCCCGAAATGACCTTTCGGGACACAGGGATGTCCGGAATGTGATGGGGGCCTGTGGCCGCTTGCCCACAGAGGGGGCTCGGTGTGTCACCTGTGGCACGCGTGCCATAGGTTGGCCATCACTGCCCTAGGGGCTTCCTAAAGGTGACATGCCCCCCAAAAACCATTTCAGAAAAATGTTCTCTCCAAAATCCCCTTGTCGTTCCTTCCCTTCTGAGCCCTCTACTGCGCCCGCTGAACACTTTACATAGACATATGAGGTATGTGCTTACTCGAGAGAAATTGGGCTACAAATACAAGTAAAAATTTTCTCCTTTTACCACTTGCAAAAATTAAAAAATTGGGTCTACAAGAACATGTGAGTGTATTTTCTCCTTCACTTTGCTGCTATTCCTGTGAAACACCTAAAGGGTTAAAACGCTGACTTAATGTAATTTTGAATACTTTGGGGGGGGGGGGGGGTGTAGTTTTTTATAATTGGGTCATTTATGGGGTATTTCTAATATGAAGACCCTTCAAATCCACTTCAAAACTTAACTGGTCCCTGAAAAATATCGAGTTTGAAAATTTTGTGGAAAATGGGAAAATTGCTGCTGAACTTTGAAGCCCTCTGATGTCTTCCAAAAGTAAAAACTCATAAAAAAATTATTTTGAATATCCATTTTCCTTATAAGCAGAGAGCTTCAAAGTTAGAAAAATGCCAAATTTTCATTTTTTTCATCAAATTTTGGGATTTTTCACCAAAAAAGGATGCAAGTTACCATAAAATTTTACCACTATGTTAAAGTAGAATATGTCACGAAAAAACAATCTCGGAATCAGAATGATAAGTAAAAGCATTCCAGAGTTATTAATGTTTAAAGTGACAGTGGTCAGAATTGCAAAAAAGGGCTGAGTCCTTAAGGTGAAAAAGGGCTAAGTCCTTAAGGGGTTAAAGGGGTACTCCGGTGAAAAACTTTTTTTTTTTTTAATCAACTGGTGCCAGAAAGTTAAACAGATTTGTAAATTACCTCTATTAAAAAAATCTTAATCCTTCCTGTACTTATTAGCTGCTGAATACTAAAGTGGAAATTATTTTCCGTTTGAAACACAGAGCTCTCTGCTGACATCATGAACACAGTGCTCTCTGCTGACATCTCTGTCCATTTTAGGAACTGCCAGCATGAAAGGAAATCCCCATAGCAAAGTGGGCAGTTCCTAAAATGGACAGAGATGTCAGCAGACAGCTCTGTGTTTCAAAAAGAAAATAATTTCCTCTGTAGTATTCAGCAGCTAATAAGTACAGGAAGGAATAAGATTTTTTAATAGAAGTAATTTACAAATCTGTTTAACTTTCTGGCACCAGTTGATTTAAAAAAAAAAAAAAAAAAAAGTTTTTCACCGGAGTACCCCTTTAACGACCAATGCGAGTCTCCTTGGTTGAGAGGGCGTTTTTCAGGACCGGTGTACTGAAGAAAACTGTTCCCTGAAGAGAAATGTTCCCAAGCAGCTGATGAGAAATGCTGAGTCAGCAAAACCACTGTGATTGGCTGGGACTCGCACACCCGCCCCATACTATTGGTTGTTGGGAGTGTGCAGTCTCGTTCTGCTCACTATTTTGCAGCCTTGCCATGCCTGGATACAGTTCTCTGCAAACCTTTCACAAGCAGACAGATCAGGGGAACAATTCTCTACAGCCTCCTTCCCCTTCAGACAACCAGCAGCACAGCAGAATATGTCCTTTATCATGTCCCAGATCTCTATGCTCGCTCTAGCAGATGTCAGGGGAACATTTCTTTTCAGTGTCTTATTGCACCAAAATGTACGGTGTAAAATCCACATGATTTAGCATTTCTGCGATGTGTGGCCATACCTTTAGGGCAGTGGTCTCTAAATTATTGACCTCCAGTTGTTGCAAAACTACAACTCCCAGCATGTCCAGACAGCCGTTTGCTGTCAGGGCATGCTGGGAGTTGTAGTTTTGAAACATCTAGAGACCCACAGTTTGCAGATCACTGCGCATAGCTCTCTAAACTGTGACCATCCCCATCTTGCAAAACTACAACTCCCAGCATGCCCAGAAAGCCGTTTGCTGTCTGGACATGCTGAGAGTTGTAGTTTTGCAACATTTGGAGAGCCACAGTTTGCAGATCACTGCGCATAGCTCCCTAAACTGCGGCCATCCGCATCTTGCAAAACTACAACTCCCAGCATTCCCAGACAGCAGTTTGCTGTCTGGGCATGCTGGGATTTGTAGTTTTGCAACATCTGGAGGGCCACAGTTTGGAGATCACTGTGCGGTGGTCTCTAAACCGCGGCCCTCAAAATCTTATAAAACTACAACTCTCAGCATGCACGAACAGCAAAAGGCTGTCTAAGCATGCTGGGAGTTGTAGTTGCGTGCATCCAGCTGTTGCATATCTACAACTCCCAGCATGCTTACACAGTAGTTTGCTGTCTGGGCATGCTGGGATTTGTAGTTTTGCAACATCTGGAGGGCCACAGTTTGGAGATCACTGTGCGGTGTTCTCTAAACCGTTGCCCTCAAAATCTTGCAAAACTCACTGCATGCACAAACAGCAAAAGGCTGTCTCAACATGTTGGGAGTTGTAGTTGCATGCCTCCAGCTGTTGCATAACTACAACTCCCATCATGCCCTTCGGCGATCAGTATATGCTGGGAGTTGTAGTTTTACAACAGCTGGAGGCACACTG
The DNA here is from genome assembly GCF_029499605.1 of Hyla sarda. Taxonomy (NCBI): domain Eukaryota; kingdom Metazoa; phylum Chordata; class Amphibia; order Anura; family Hylidae; genus Hyla; species Hyla sarda. Next base: position 86,540,390 of record NC_079190.1, read on the forward strand.
GTTGGAAAATACTGAGTTAGGTAACAGAACCGAATTCATGGTTTTCCAACCAGTGTGCCTCCAGCTGTTGCAAAAGTACAACTCCCAGCATGCACGGTCTGTCAGTGTATGCTGGGAGTTGTAGTTTTGCAACAGCTGGAGGTTTACGGGTGGGTTTACAGTGAGTTTCCTGCTTCAAGTTTGAGCTGTGGCAAATTTTCCGCCGCAGCTCGAACTCCTAGCGGGAAACTCACCGTAACCCCCCGCCAGTCTTAACCCGTACAGGACCTAGGGCGTATGGATACGCCTTCTGTACCTGGGTCTTAAGGACCCAGGGCGTACCTGTACGCCCGTGGGAATTTCGATCCCCAACGCGCGCCGGGCGGGGACCGGGCCGGGGTGACTGCTGATATCGATCAGCAGGCACCCCGTGCAAATGCCCAGGGGGGTCAACAGACCCCCCCATGTCGGCGATCGGCGCAAATCGCAAATGAATTCACACTTGCGATTTGCGCCGATTCCTGGTCATACGGGTCTATGGTGACCCGGAATATAAGGGGGATCGCGGTTGTCTAAGACACCCACGATCCCCCTCTAGCGATAGGAGTGAGGTGGCAGAGGTGCCACCCATCCTATCTCTGTTATTGGTGGTCTAGACGCGACCACCAATAGCAGATCAGCGGCGGGGGGGGGGTTTACTTTCATTTTCCCCGTTCTGCCCACCCACAATAGGCGGGGCAGGATGGGGAAACCGACAGGGACCGAACGCCGAAGATCCACTTACCCGTCGGTGGAAGCTGCGGGACGGGATCGGTGGCGGTGATCGGCGCGGGCGGCGATGTCGTGCAGCAGAGGAGGACGGCTCCCTGGATCCGATGGAAACCGGTAAGTTGCCTAGCAACATCTAGAGGGCTACAGTCTGAGACTGTAGCCCTCCAGATGTTGCAAAACTACAACTCCCAGCATGCCCAGACAGCTGCTGGGCATGGTGGGAGATGCAGTTTTGCAACAACTGGAGGTCTACAGTTTAGAGACCACTGCACAGTGATCTCTATACTGTAGCACTCTAGATCTTGCAAAACTACAACTCCTAGCATGCCCACATAGCTGTTTGCTGTCTGTGCATGCTGGGATTTGTAGTTTTGCAATATCTGGAGGTCCACAGTTTGGAGATCACAGTGCAGTGGTCTCTATCTGTAGCCCTCTAGATGTTGCAAAACTGCAAATCCCAGCATGCCAAATTAGCTGTCTCGGCATGCTGGGAGTTGTAGTTGCGATCCCTCCAGCTGTTGCATAACTAGATCTCCCAGCATGCCCTTCGGCGATCAGTACATGCTGGGAGTTGTAGTTTTGCAACAGCTATAGGCACACTGGTTGGAAAATACTGAGTTCGGTAACAGAACCTAACTGAAGGTTTTCCAACCAGTGTGCCTCCAGCTGTTGCAAAACTACAACTCCCAGCATGCACGGTCTGTCAGTACATGCTGGGAGTTGTAGTTTTGAAACAGCTGGAGGTTTGCCCCCCATGTGAACGTACAGGTTACATTCACACGGACAGGTTTACAGTAAGTGTCCTGCTTCAAGTATGAGCTGCGGCAAATTTTTCGCCGCAGCGCAAATTTCTAGCGGGAAGCTCACTGTAAACCTGCGCCCGTGTGAATATACCCTAAAAACACTACACTACACTAACACATAATAAAGGGTAAAACACTACATAAACACCCCCTTACACTGTCCCCCCCAATAAAAATGAAAAATGTATTGTACGGCAGTGTTTCCAAAAGGAGCCTCCAGCTGTTGCAAAACAACAACTCCCAGCATTTCCGGACAGCCACTGACTGTCCAGGCATGCTGGGAGTTTAGCAACAGCTGGAGACACCCTGTTTGGGAATCACTGGAGTAGAATACCCCTATGTCCACCCCTATGCAATCCCTAATTTAGTTCTCAAATGCGCATGGCGCTCTCTCACTTCAGAGCCCTGTCGTATTTCAAGGAAACAGTTTAGGGCCACATATCAAATCGGGAGAAATTGCGTTACAAATTTTGGGGGCTTTTTCTCCTTTTACCTCTTATGAAAAGGAAAAGTTGGGGGCTACACCAGCCTGTCAGTGTAAAAAAATGTAAAATTTTACACTAACATGCTGGTGTTGTCCTTTACTTTTTATTTTCACAAGTGTTAAAAGGAAAAAAAGACCCCCAAAATTTGTAACGCAATTTCTCCTGAGTATGGAAATACCCCATATGTGGGCGTAAAATGCTCTGCGGGCGCATAACAAAGCTCAAGAGTGAGAGCGCACTATGCATATTTGAGGCCTAAATTGGCGATTTGCACAGGGGTGGCTGATTTTACAGCGGTTCTGACAAACGCAAAAAAATAAATACCCACATGTGACCCCATTTTGGAAACTACACCGCTCACGGAAAGTAACAAGGGGTATAGTGAGCCTTTACACCCCACAGGTGTTTGACAAATTTTCATTAAATTTGGATGGAAAAATGACAAAAAAAAATCACAAAAGTGCTGGTGTTACCCAAAATTTTTCATTTTTCATTTTCACAAGGAAACATAGGAAAAAAGCCCCCCAAAATTTGTAACCCCATTTTTCTGAGTAAGAAAATACCCCAAATGTGGATGTAAAGTGCTCGGCGGGCGAACTACAATGCTCAGATGAGAAGGAGCGCCATTGGGATTTTGAAGATAAAATTTGTCCGGAATTGAAGGCTACGTGTGTTTACAAAGCCCCCATAGAGCCAGAACAATGGACCCCCCCCCCCCACATATGACCCAATTTTGGAAACTACACCCCTCACGTAATGTAATAAGGGGTACAGTGAGCATTTACGCCCCACAGGTGTCTGACAGATTTTTGGAACAGTGGTCCGTGAAAATGAAAAATGTAATTTTTAATTTGCACAGCCCACTGTTCCAAAGATTTGTCAAATGCCAGTGGGGTGTAAATACTCACTGCACCCCTTATTAAATTCTGTGGGGGGTGTAGTTTCCAAAATGGGGTCACGTGGGGGGGTGTCCACTGTTCTGGCACCACGGGGGGGGGGGGGGCTTTGTAAACACACATGGCTCGACTTCTATTCCAACCAAATTCTGTCTTCAAAAGCTCAATGGCGCTCCTTCTCTTCTGAGCATTGTAGTGCGCTTGCAGTGCACTTGATGTCCACACATTGGGTATTTCCATACTCAGAAGAAATGGGGTTACAAATTTTGGGGGTCATTTTCTCCTATTACCCCTTGTAAAAAATATAAAATGTGGGGAAAAACCAGCATTTTAGTGGAAAAAAATAAATAAAAATAAATTTTTCATTTACACATCCGACTTTAGCAAAAAGTCGTCAAACACCTGTGAGGTTTTAAGGCTCACTGTACCCCTTGATGTGTTCCTTGAGGGGTGTAGTTTCTAAAATAGTATGCCATGTGTTTTTTTTTTTTGCTGTTCTGGCACCATAGGGGCTTCCTAAATGCGACATGCCCTCCAAAAACCATTTCAGCAAAATTCGCTTTTCAAAAGCCAAGTGTGACTCCTCCTCTTCTGAGCAATGTAGTGCACCAGCAGAGCACTTGACGTCCACACTTGGGGTATTTCCATACTCAGAAGAGTTGGGGTTACAAATTTTGGGGGGCATTTTGTCCTATTATCCCTTGTAAAAATTAAAAATTTTGGGGAAAACTAGCATTTTAGTGGAAAAAAATAAATAAATCATTTACACATCCAACTTTAGCAAAAAGTCGTCAAACACCTGTGGGGTGTTAAGGCTCACTGGACCCCTTGTTACGTGCCTTGAGGGGTGTAGTTTCCAATATAGTATGCCATGTGTTTTTTTTTTTTTTTTGCTGTTCTGGCACCATAGGGGCTTCCTAAAGGTGACATGCCCCACAAAAACCATTTCAGAAAAACTCACTCTCCAAAATCCCATTGTCGCTCCTTCCCTTCTGAGCCCTCTACTGCGCCCGCCGTACACTGGACATACACATATGAGGTATTTCCTTACTCGAGAGAAATTGGGCTACACATTTTAGGAACATTTCTCTCCTTTTACCCCTTGTAAAAATTCAAAAACTGGGTCTACAAGAACATGCCAGTGTAAAAAAATGAAGATTTTGAATTTTCTCCTTCAATTTGCTGCTATTCCTGTGAAACACCTAAAGGGTTAACAAACCTTTTGAATGTCATTTTGAATACTTTGGGGGGTGCAGTTTTTATAATTGGGTCATTTGTAGGGTATTTCTAATATGAAGGCCCTTCAAATCCACTTCAAAACAGAACTGGTCCCTGAAAATTTTTTATTTTGAAAATTTTGGGAAAAATTGGAAAATTGCTGCTGAACTTTGAAGCCCTCTGATGTCTTCCAAAAGTAAAAACATGTCAATGTTATGATGCAATCATAAAGTAGACATGTTGTATATGTGAATCAATATATAATTTATTTGGAATATTAATTTTTCTTATAAGCAGAGAGCTTCAAAGTTTAAAAAAATGCAAAATTTTCAATTTTTTCATTAAATTTTGGAATTTTTCACCAAGAAACGATGCAAGTATCGACAAAATTTTACCACTAACGTAAAGTAGAATATGTCACGAAAAAGCAATCTCGGAATCAGAATGAAAGGTAAAAGCATTCCAGAGTTATTAATGCTTAAAGTGACAGTGGTCAGATGTGCAAAAAATGGCCGGGTCCTACAGTGAAAATTGGCTTGGTTCTTAAGGGGTTAATGTACCCTAAAAACACTACATTACACAAAATAAAGGGTAAAACACTACATATACTCTCCATTACACTGTCCCCCCCTTCCCCCCCAAAAAAGAAAAATGTATTGTACAGTAGTGTTTCCAAAACGGAGCCTCCAGCTGTTGTAAAACAACAACTCCCAGCTTTTCCGGACAGCCATTGACTGTGCAGGCATGCTGGGAGTTTAGCAACAGCTAAAGGCTCCCTGTTTGAGAATAACTGGTGTAGAATATTTTTGATAGTGGAGCCAATTCTAACATTTGCATCCGTGTCCACCCCTATGCAAATCCCTAATTTAGGCCTCAAATGCGCATGGTGCTCTCTCACTTCAGGGCCCTGTCGTATTTCAAGGAAACAGTTTAGGGCCACATATGGGGTATTTCCGTACTTTGGAGCAATTGCTTTACAAATTTTGAGGGGCTTTTTCTCCATTTACCCCATATGAAAAGGAAAAGTTGGGGTCCACACCAGCATGTTAGTGGGAAAAAATATAAAAATTTACACTACCCTGCTGGTGTTGCCCCATACTTTTCATTTTCACAAGAGGTAAAAGGAAAACAATTTGAAACGCAATTTGTAACGCAAGTACGGAAATACCCCATATGTGGGCGTGAAATGCTCTGCGGGCGCACAACAAGGGTCAGGAGTGAGAGCGCACTATGTACATTTGAGGCCTAAATTGGTGATTTGCACAGGGGTGGCTGATTTTACAACGGTTCTGACATAAACGCAAAAAAATTAATCCCCACATGTGACCCTATTTTGGAAACTACACCCCTCATGGAACGTAACAAGGGGTATAGAGAGCCTTAAAATTTCACTAAAATGCTGGTTTTACCCTAAATTTTTCATTTTCTCAAGGGAAAATAAGAAAAAAGCCCCCCAAAATTTGTAACACCATTTCTTAGAAGTATGGAAATACCCCATATCTGGATGTAAAGTGCTCTTCTATGAAGAGAAGGAGCGTTGGGCTTTTGGAGAGAAAATTTGTCCGGAATTGAAGGCCACGCGTGTTTACAAAGCCCCCATGGTGCCAGAACAATGGACCCCCCCACATATGACCCCATTTTGGAAACTAAACCCCTCACAGAATTTCAAAAGGGGTGCAGTGAGTATTTACACCCCACTGGCGTTTGACCAATCTTTGGAACAATGGGCTGTGCAAATGAAAAATTAAATTTTTCATTTTCTCGGACCACTGTTCCAAAAATCTGTCAGACACCTAACATGCTGGAGTAGACCCCAACTTTTCCTTTTCATAAGCAGTTGTAAAGCAATTGCTCCCGAGTACGGAAATACTCCATATGTGGCCCTAAACTGTTTCCTTGAAATACGACAGGGCCCTGAAGTGAGAGAGCGCCATGTGCATTTGAAGCCTAAATTAGGGATTTGCATAGGGTTGGACTCGGGTGCAAGTGTTACAATTGGCTCCGCTATCAAAAATATTCTACGCCAGTGATTCCCAAACATCCTGCCTCCGGTTGTTGCTAAACTCCCAGCATGCCTGGACAGTCAATGGCTGTCCGGAAAAGTTGGGAGTTGCTGTTTTGCAACAGCCGGAGGCTCTGTTTTTGAAACACTACTGTACAATACGTTTTTCATTTTTATTTGGGGGGGGGGGGGGACAGTGTAAGGGGTGTATATGTAGTGTTTTACCCTTTATTTTGTGTTAGTGTAGTGTAGTGTTTGTAGGGTACATTCACACGGGCAGGGGTTGCAGTGAGTGAGCTTTTTGATGTTCGTACATGCTGAGAGTTGTAGTTTTGCAAGATTTTGAGGGCCACGGTTTAGACACCACAACACAGTGATCTCCAAACTGTGGCCCTCCAGATGTTGCAAAACTACTAATCCCAGCATGCCCAGACAGCAAACTGCTGTGTGGGCATGCTGGGAATTGTAGTTTTGCAAGATCTAGAGGGACACAGTTTAGAGACCACTGCACGGTGATCTCCAAACTGTACCCCTCTAAATCTTGCAAAACTACAAATCCCAGCATGCCCAAACAGCAAACAACTGTGTGGGCATGCTGGGAGTTGTAGTTTTGCAAGATGTGGATGGCCACAGTTTAGGGAGCTATGCATAGTGATCTGCAAACTGTGGTTCTCCAGATGTTGCAAAACTACAACTCCCAGCATGTCCAGACAGCCGTTTGCTGTCTGGACATGCTGGGAGTTGTAGTTTTGCAACAGCTGGAAGTCAACAATTTAGAGACCACTGCCCTAAAGGTATGGCCACACATCGCAGAAATGCTAAATCATGTGGATTTTCCACTGTACATTTTGGTGCAAGAAGATGCTGAAAAGAAATGTTCCCCTGACAGCTGCTAGAGCGAGCATAGAGATCTGGGACAAGATAAAGGCAAAATAGTGAGCAGAGCGAGACTGCACACCTTCAACAACCAATGGTATGGGGCGGGTGTGCGAGTCTCAGCCAATCACAGTGGCTTTGCTGACTCAACATTTCTCATCAGCTGCTTGGGAACATTTCTCTTCAGGGAACAGTTTTCTTCAGTATACCGGACGGTTCAGGGACGTTGGAAGCCCGGTTCTCCCCTGGAAGCCCGTCTCCCCATCAATGTCCCGGAACTTCGGGCCATCTTTCTTTGTCTCCTCCACTGGGAGTCGTACCTCCGAGGTCGTCCAGTTCGAGTTCAAGCTGACAACGCCTCAGCAGTGGCTTATATCAATCGCCAGGAGGGCACTCGCAGCCTCTCAGCAATGGTGGAGGTGACAAGGATTCTGGTCTGGGCGGAACGTCAGGTTCCCTCTATCTTGGCGATCCATATTCCAGGGGTGGACAATTGGAAGTGGACAATCTGAGTCACTCCTCGCCTGACTCCGGGCAGTGGCCTCTCCAACCGGAGGTGTTTGCAGCAATTTGCGAATGTTGGGGGACCCCGGAAATGGACCACTTTGCGTCCCATCTAGACAGACAGGTCCCCGAGTTCGTGGCCAAGTCCCGCGATCCTCTAGCTCTGGCCGTGGACGCATTGGTCATTCCCTGGGCGCAGTTCACCCTTCCTTACCTCTTCCGTCCGCTTCCCCTTCTGCCCAGGGTAGTGAGGAAGCTCAAGGCGGAAGGCATCTCAGCAATTCTTGTGGCTCCAGATTGGCCCCCTGATTTGCCGACATAGTTTGTCTTGTGGCGGACGTCCCCATGTGGCTTCTGGACCGTCCTGACCATCTGTTTCAAGGTCCTTTCTGCCACCCCAAGTCCCTGCCGCTGCGTTTTACGGCATCATGCTTCCATCCTCTGCCAGGGTCTACCATCACACCTGGCGTGCCTACTTTCGATGGTGCAAGGCCCAGTCCCTGTGTCGGGTTGTTTTTTCCTTGCCAAACCTGCTTTCCTTTCTGCAGGCGGGTCTGGAAACGCATCTGAGGCCCTGTTCCCTTAAAGGGCAGGTGTCAGCACTTTCCATTTTTTCTCAGCGCCCACTAGCATCCGACCCTCATGTCCGCACCTTCCTTCAAGGTGTGGCTCATGAGGCTCCTCCATACAGGTCCCCCACTCCGCCCTGGGACCTGAATCTGGTACTCAGTGCCTTATTTGAGCCCCTCAGGGAGGTCTCTCTCCGCTTCCTTTCTTGGAAGGTGTCCTTTCTTATCGCCGTTACCTCGATCTGGCGGGTGTCTGAATTGGCGGCTTTCTCCTGCCGCCCTCCTTTCCTTGTCCTTCATCAGGACAAGGCTGTGCTTTGGCCGGTGCCATCCTTTCTCTCTAAGGTAGTTTTTGCTTTCCATCTGAATGAGGATATTGTCCTTCCCTCCTTCTGCCCGGCCCCTTCTCACCCTAAGGAGCACTCTCTCCACAATTTGGATGTGGTCAGGGCCGAGTCTATCTCTCTGCCACCTCTTCCTTTCGGCGCAGTGATTCACTGTTTGTCATTCCGGAAGGCCGACGCAAGGGGCTTGCAGCTTCTAAGGCGACCATCTTCCGGTGGATCCGATCTGCCATCTCGGAGGCCTATCGTTCTAAAGGGAAGGTTCCTCCTTTCCGGGTTACAGCACATTCCACCCATTCCGTTGGGGCCTCCTGGGCGGTCTTTAACAGGGCTTTGGCACTGCAGGTGTGTAAGGCGGCCACATGGTAGTCCATGCACACGTTTACCAAATTCTACCAAGTGCACACTTCCGCATCTGCTGCCGCCAGGTTTGGGCGTAAAGTGTTGCAGGCAGCAGTGGGGTTGCCCTCCGCCTGATTTTTCTCTGGCTGTGTTCTGCTTCCCACCCCGGGGACTGCTTTGGTACATCCCATGGTTCCTGTGTCCCCCAATGGAGCCGAACGAGAAAAGTAGATTTTTTTTATACTTACTGTAAAATCTTTTTCTTGGAGGATCCATTGGGAGACACAGCACCCACCCCGTTGGTTATTAGTTTGTTGACCTGAGGGTCGGTTGCCTGTCAGTAGTATTGTTCGGTTGTTTCTGTCTGGGCCTTACTCGGACTTCTGTTGTGTGTTTCGGTTCCCTCCTACTGCTTTGGGACTAAACTGATTAGCTCAGAGTCAGTGGGCTAGGTATATCCTGTCAGGAGGGGCCGACTTCTTTCTTGTTAATGCCTAGTGTCAGAAAGATATACCCACGGTTTCTGTGTCCCCCAATGGATCCTCCGAGAAAGAGATTTTACAGTAAGTATAAAAAATCTACTTTTATTTTAGATTTTCTTTTTTTTTTTTTACTGTAATTTTTATTGACATTTTCAAGTACATGAATCCACAGAAAAAACAACAAGCGAATAACAACAATACTGGCTACGCCCGCAAGAAAACAAAAAGGTATACAAAGAAGGCTTGCAGTAGACTATCATGGTACATCCAAAAGAGGAAGGGCGGACCCATGAGGAGACGTCCCACCCAGGGAGCCACAAAATAGTGAGCGATGCAAAAGCCAAACAAAGCGAAAGATTAAGGCACATCTTTGTATGTGGACACAGTAACCTATAAGGCCCAAAGGGCAATACACACACATAAATAAGGGGGGGGGTAGGAAGATGAGGGTAGGGAGAGGGGAGGAAAACACTAAGTGACCACACAGACCAATACAAAGCAAAACATGAAACACAGAGCTAGGAGGAAGAGGAAAAAGAAGGGGAGAAAGAAGGTGAAATGAAAATAGAGCCCAACAGATCAAGGCGGGTGCCGGTCAGAAAAAATCATGATAGCGGTGAGATGGGGGATCTCCATTAGGGGGCCGAAGGAGTAGCGAGTATGTGTTGGAGAGAAGTCCCCGAGCCTGAGGTCCACCACGGCATAACCTTTCAAATTCAGTAGGTCAAGAGACCACAGTAGAACCAGTTGTGGAGGACAAGAAATGCCGAAGTTGCAGGTAGTGGAAGTGCTCAGACGAGGGAATATCCCAACGAGACACCAGCTGATCAAAGGGTAGAAGGGAGCGAGACAAGGGGTCCACTACATCAACCCAGCAAAAAAGACCTCGAGAACCCCATTCCCGCACCATGAGGGAGAACATATCAGCAGAAAAAGCAGGACAGTAAAGGAAAGACCGCAGTGGCAGTGGCAGTGGCAGCGCCTGAATGACGAAGGAGAGTGAGAAAAGGAAAGAAGGACTGGGCAGTGGTCGGACCAGGAAATAGGGTCACAGGAAGCAGTAGAGAGCATGCGCACCATGGGAAGGTTGCCGAAAAAATTGTCTATGCGGGTGTGCAACTTATGCGGGTGTGAATAGGAACTAAAAGAATGGTCCGTCGGATGGTTAATCCGCCACAGGTCGTACAATGAAGAGGCCCGGATAATCCCCCAAAAAATGGAAGCCAAGTGCAATTGGGCTGGGGATGGCGGGGAGCCAGACAGGGAGTGCCCCCCAGAAGCCAAGCAGAAGAGGGATATTTATGGAGCCTAGAGAGGACCCTACGGAGAAATGGGATCTGAGACGTGTTAGGGGCGTAAATATTACAGAGCAGAAGAGGGACCCCACCCAGGACACCCTCAACTATAACATAGCGCCCCTGAGGGTCAAGAGAGCAAGAGGAGACCTGTAAAGGGCAAGAGCGAGAGACCAAGATAGCTGTCCCAGCCGTCTTCCTATCAGAGACTGCAGAGAAGGTCTGAGGGCAGGAGTGTTGAAGAAATTGGAAAGATTCAGAATGGTCAAAGTGTGTCTCCTAAAGGAAGACAATATCAGCTCGGAGATCTATCAGTTCGCGTTGCAATAAACACCTCTTAGAAGGGGAATTAAGACCCTTAACGTTCAAGGAGACACACTTGACCATGGCGGATGGTAAGAGGAGGAAGAAAGCCAGTAAAGAGTCATACTCACGAAAGGCCTTGGGAAGGTGTCAGCCGACACGCGGAGAAGAGATAAAGGATCCCGGATTTCAAAAAGAAAGCACGAGGAAAGGCAACCTGAGGAAGAGAGAAAACAGGAAGGGGAGGGAACAGTGGACAACAAAAAGACCCACAGACCAACAACACACAGACAGGACAACACAACAGACAGAGAAAACAAAACAGTGCAATAAAACAAACCATTGACAATGTCAATGCAGAGGCCAAGACCACCAAAGTGGATTGATAACCAAGGCATGGACGATCCATTGCTATAGCCTCGAGAGGGGAAACGGAAGAACACCACCAAGGAACAACTACAATAAAGGGTAAGCACCCCACCCCGAGGCCACAGCAAGAATCACACAATCTGGAAGTAAATCAAACTACAGGTGACCAATAATGCAAATATAAAACAAGTAGTATAAAACCAAGCAAAAAAGGGGAGGAAATATCAAAACATCAGCAGGAAATCCGTGCAGGACAGGATCAGGCAACAGGAGAAAGTCCCAGGCCATCAGGAAAGATGGGAGCTGTCACAGAGGACTCAGGGGGGGTATCCATGGAGAGCCCCTGCAGTCACGAGGAGGGGACTTCTGAGATCCAGGCCGGCGGGACCGGACCGGTTGCCAGACCAAGGGCAGGGGTGGAGGAGGAGAGGTGAGATCCCAATCCACCAGCTGGGGGAGCGGTAAGTCCAGGACAGAACAGAAGGCCGGGAGGTCAGAGAAGGATCACAGAACTGCAGAGCGTCCATCCCTGCGGGCATGCAGAGCAAACGGAAAGTTCCATCTGTAGGGAACCTGGTGGGAGCGAAGGACAGCCAAGAAAGGTTGAAGCATGCGGCACTTCCGTAGCATCAGCCAGGACAGGTCTTGGTAGAGCTGGATGGGGGCACCATCAAAGTCAAATTTCCGTAGCGAGCGAGCTTTAGCCATGATGGCCTCCTTTACTTGGAAGTCGTGCACACAACAGACTACATCCCTGGGGGCGCCCGTGGTGGATTTAGGGTGGAGGGCCCTATACGCCCTGTCCAGCTTAATCTTGTGGGAGGGTGTCAGCAAGGAGGAGGATGGCTCAGGGGACTCCGATCCCAGCAGTAAGGAAACCGGGGAGCTGCAGGCCAGGGCCACAGGAGGCGGGCCCGAGCGGGAGCACAGGCCCTGCGCCGGACCAGTAATGGCGGGCAAGCGTGCAGGAACCGCCGGATGCCTCCAGGCTGCAAATTCAGGAGCCGGGCAGGTGCAGAAGGGGTCTGGGGTTTGCAGGAGGTCCTCCCCATGTAATAAAGCCAGGTCACTGGGAGTTTCAATGCTTGTGTAGGGCCACGCAGGGGCGGACATATGGCCTGTGCAGCCGGTTCAGCTGCACAGGGGCCCAGCGTGAGAGGGGGCCCGCTGCCCTCTCCAGGTCCGGCCCCAGAGGCGAGCATTAGGCCACATACCACCGCATACTCCCCGACCACAGCAAGTTTGACAGCACCCGGATGGACACTGCGTTCAACCACATCTGCAGCCAGTGGCGTCTCTAGCGGCCCCCCCTACATCATGATTGCCCCCCCCCTTGTGCCCCCCCCTAGCAGCAGTAGGTCACTAGCAGCTCTCATGGCCACCAGTAAGGGGCCCGAGCCCCCGCTGCACCCCCCGCCCCCCGGAGCCATCTACTCCGGCATCCTTTTTTAAAATAAATCTTCAGCCAGCAGCCCTGTCACCACGCAGGGGCCGCACTATGCAGACTGGGAAGAGCAGACAGGAAGCTCCTCCCCCTCTCTCACTCCCCTGTATACTGGACCTTGTGGAGCAGGCCCGCTGTGTGTATACAGGCCCGGACACCACCAGTATGGAAGACTTACCTGCCCAGTGCCCACTGCTGATGCTGCCCTTTTAAAGTAAGTAACTTGCTTGGGGGAGAGGGGGAAAGTTGTAGGAGACAGTGGGAGGTAGTTCAGTGTTTCCCAACCAGGGGGCCTCCAGCTGTTGCAAAACTACAACTCCCAGCATTCCTTTGGCTTTATGAGCATACTGGGAGTTGTAGTTTAGCAACAGCTGGAGGCCCCCAGGTTGGGAAACACTGATCTATCTATCTATCTATCTATCAATCTATTATATATCTATCTCCTATCTATCTATCTCATATCTATCCATCCATCCATCTATCTATATCCATCTATTTATGCATCTATCTATCTATCTTTCTCATATCTATCTATCTATCTATCCTCATATCTATCTCATATCTATCTATCTATCTATCTATCTCATATCTATCTCATATCTATCTATCTATCTCACATCTATCTATCTCATATCTATCTATCTATCTATCTATCTCATATCTATCTATCTCATATCTATCTATCTCATATCTATCTATCTCAAATCTATCTATCTCATATCTATCTATCTAACTCAGATAGATGAGAGATAGATAGATAAATAGATATGAAAGATAGATAGGTAGATGGATGATATATAGATAGATACATAAATATATATATATATATATAGATAGATAGAGAGATAGATAGATAGATATATATGAGATAGATAGAAAGATAGATATACATAAATATAAGTGTACAACAACATAAGATACAAGGTAATAAAACCATTGTAATTTAAGAGGAGCAGTGAATGGTGTGTTGAAAATAAAAAGGCAGGTCGAAGGCTGCAAAATATTATAAAAAATCGCATAAAGTGCATAAACAGTCATAATTGATAAACATGTGCAAAGTTTAAAAAAGCAATCAGGTAGGCGGAGTATGTCGGCTGCACTCACCCCTATATCCATACAAGGTAAACGCCATAATGGCTGATCCAAATCCCGAGGCATATGGCGTGTGGGTAGATGGAAACACCCGGTCACATGACCCGTTCCATCACCCCACGTCACATCCGGTGATAGGGTAAACAATTTTGGTTGTCATGCAGGGAGTCGGGCTGGTCGATGGTCCCGAAAGCGAGGTAGGTCATGTGATGATCACATGACTCACTCTCGCTTCGTCCGCATCATCCCGTCCTAGGTTCCCTTCTCTGCACAGTAGCGCCGGTCAGGGGAATCCCCCTGTGTGGATAGGTGCAATGAACGTTGTGTGGCCGTCACTCCTGGCAACACCTAGTAGTGAATGAAGAGAGTATAGTATAGAAAAAAAATTTTTTATAGAGATCGAAAAATAGTAGGAAAAGTAGATAGAGTAGGTAGAGTCAAACAAAAAATAATAAATAAAAATAAATAAAAATAAAATAAAATAAAAATTGAATAAAAATGAAAATAAATATAAATAAAAAATATAATGGAAAGATAAAAAATAATAAAATAGAAAAAATAAGAAAGATAAAAATAAAATAAAATGAAAATAAGAATAAAAATAAAAAATAAAAATAACTGAAAAATAATGAGAAAAATGAAAAATAAAAAATAATAATAAATTAATGTAAATAAAAATAAATGAAATAACATGATACTATGTTGCACAATGCCTATCTTGTTATTACACTGTGGCACATCCTTCCCTCTCACCTCTAGGTTATTTATCCTCTTTACCCCCGCATTGCGTGCTTGCACATATGCTGACAGGGAGACCTCTTGTACCCGCGGGCATTCTGGGTGTCCGCTGGGGATTCAGAGTGGGATTAACCATAATCAAGGTGGGCATTTTCACCGGGGGGTGCCTGCGTCAGTGTGTAGAGCCATAGTTGTAGTTCATTCTCACTTGCACGGCTATTATATCCAAAAAATAAGAAAATAATAAAAAAGTGAAAAAATAAAAAAGTAATAGAATAAAAATAAATAAAAGAATAAATAAAATTTAATGAAAAAAAATAATGATAAAGATGGAAAAATAGAATAAAAAAGGGCGTTGTGTTGGGGTGTAGGTCACATACAACGTTATTTATTGCACCATATGACAACCGAACAGTTTCAAATATAGAGTTTTTAAAAAAATATATAGTTTTTAAAGGAATATTGTGTTGAAAGTAGTGATCGCAGCCGTCATCATCACGCCAACCTAAGATATATAAAAGAGAACAAGTGTAAATACATATTCACAAATAGATACATATTGATCTTAATATCTCGTCACCACTGACTAAACTGGAAATGAGTTTGTGTATCTACTGGTTGCTAGGGGTTACGCTAAATAAATCTGTGGGGTGACCGTGAAGTCTACATTAAGTCCGTTGGGTCTAAGAGACCCAAGCTGGTATATCCATCTTAGTTCTGTCTTCTTAAGTTTACTCACACGATCTCCACCCCTTTTAAGGGGGGGAGTGTGGTCTAAAAGGACAAAGCGGAGATCCCACTCGGAATGACACATTTCGGTGAAGTGCTTGGATACCGGTAGATCCAAACGCTTTTTCCTAATAGTATACCGGTGTTGATTAATACGTGTTTTGAAATCCCATGTGGTCTCGCCAACATAGACGAGACCACATGGGCATATCAAGGCGTATATTACAAAAGTAGATGTACATGTCAGATAATGTTTCAAATTGTACACTTTTCCTGTTTTAGGATGGGTGAACTGGCCCCCTTTCAACATCAGGGGACAGTTGACACACTGGCAACATGGAAAAGATCCCTTATTTTTGACAGACAGATACCTTTGTGAAGGTGTCTGTCTGGACACATCCGATTTGATCAGTCTGTCTCTGAGGTTGCGAGACCTCCGGTATGACATCAGGGGCGGACTCGCAAACTCAGGGACCAATGGAAAACTTTCTTTCAATAATTTCCAATGTTTGTTAACAACTCTGGCCAATTGGCTCGAGTGGTCACCAAACGTGGATACAAAAGCCAATCTGGTCTGTGACTTTTTTGATGTTGTCTCATAAATAAGTTTTTTGCGATCCATTCTCATAACTCTCTGCTTGCTATCCTCCAAAAGGCGTGGCGGGTATCCACGTCTCCTGAAGTTCGCTACCATCTTGTCCAAGGCTGGTTCAATTTCTTCCTCCTGCTCAATGATCCGTCTTGCCCTAATCATTTGACTGGTGGGCAATGATCGGACCATTGAGCGGGGATGGTTACTATTGAAGTGTAAAGTGGAATTGGAATCTGTTGGTTTAACATAAAGGCTGGTAACTAAACGCTGTGTGTGAACAGAAACCAAGGTGTCCAAAAAATTAACAGACTCTTGTGATGCGGTCAAGGTAAATTGAATGTGAGGATCAATAGAATTCAAAAAATAATTAAAGGAATCCAGTTCCTCCCTACTGCCCTTCCAGACCAAGAAGACGTCGTCTATGTATCGCCACCATCCCAACAACTTGTCGGAATGGTGGGACACATAGACGAACGTCTCCTCCAGCACCGCCATGTACACGTTAGCATACGTGGGTGCCACGTTCGTGCCCATGGCGGTGCCGGTGGTCTGGAGGTAGAAAGCGTCATTAAATAAAAAATAATTATTTTGCAAAATAATGTATAATAACTCAACTATGAACTCAATCTGTGCATGTGAAAAATCAGAATTTATCATGGATCTGACAGCCTGCACACCCCCATCATGTGGGATGGAGGTGTACAGGCTGACAACATCCAATGTGGCAACAAAGGCCCCCTCTGGTATGTCAAGATCGGCAATCTTTTTAAGAAAATCTGATGTGTCCCTCAGATACGACCTAGTTCTCATTGCATAAGGTCTTAAGACTTGATCAGTAAAGACAGACAAGCCACTGGTGATGGAACCCCGCCCGGAGACAATAGGTCTCCCGGGGGGGTCCACCAGGGACTTGTGTATCTTTGGTAAAAGGTATAGAACCTGCACCACAGGGTGCTCAACCAGTAAAAAATCGTACAATGGTTTGTCAATGATATCAGAGTCTAAAGCCTTATCCAGCACATACTTGACCCGTGCAGTTATTTCCTTAGTGGGGTCTTTTGGAAGTTTTTTGTATGTCAACCCATCCGATAGTTGACGGTTGGCCTCCCCAATGTATTACATCCACATACATCCACGGTTGGCGTGATGATGACGGCTGCGATCACTACTTTCAACACAATATTCCTTTAAAAAGTATATTTTTTTAAAAAAACTCTATATTTGAAACTGTTCGGTTGTCATATGGTGCAATAAATAACGTTGTATGTGACCTACACCCCAACACAACGCCCTTTTTTATTCTATTTTTCCATCTTTATCATTATTTTTTTTCATTAATTTTTATTTATTCTTTTATTTATTTTTATTCTATTACTTTTTTATTTTTTCACTTTTTTATTATTTTCTTATTTTTTGGATATAATAGCCGTGCAAGTGAGAATGAACTACAACTATGGCTCTACACACTGACGCAGGCACCCCCCGGTGAAAATGCCCACCTTGATTATGGTTAATCCCACTCTGAATCCCCAGCGGACACCCAGAATTCCCGCGGGTACAAGAGGTCTCCCTGTCAGCATATGTGCAAGCACGCAATGCGGGGGTAAAGAGGATAAATAACCTAGAGGTGAGAGGGAAGGATGTGCCACAGTGTAATAACAAGATAGGCATTGTGCAACATAGTATCATGTTATTTCATTTATTTTTCTTTACATTAATTTATTATTATTTTTTATTTTTCATTTTTCTCATTATTTTTCAGTTATTTTTATTTTTTATTTTTATTCTTATTTTCATTTTATTTTATTTTTATCTTTCTTATTTTTTCTATTTTATTATTTTTTATCTTTCCATTATATTTTTTATTTATATTTATTTTCATTTTTATTCAATTTTTATTTTATTTTATTTTTATTTTTATTTATTTTTATTTTTATTTATTATTTTTTGTTTGACTCTACCTACTCTATCTACTTTTCCTACTATTTTTCGATCTCTATAAAAAAAAATTTTTTCTATACTATACTCTCTTCATTCACTACTAGGTGTTGCCAGGAGTGACGGCCACACAACGTTCATTGCACCTATCCACACAGGGGGATTCCCCTGACCGGCGCTACTGTGCAGAGAAGGGAACCTAGGACGGGATGATGCGGACGAAGCGAGAGTGAGTCATGTGATCATCACATGACCTACCTCGCTTTCGGGACCATCGACCAGCCCGACTCCCTGCATGACAACCAAAATTGTTTACCCTATCACCGGATGTGACGTGGGGTGATGGAACGGGTCATGTGACCGGGTGTTTCCATCTACCCACACGCCATATGCCTCGGGATTTGGATCAGCCATTATGGCGTTTACCTTGTATGGATATAGGGGTGAGTGCAGCCGACATACTCCGCCTACCTGATTGCTTTTTTAAACTTTGCACATGTTTATCAATTATGACTGTTTATGCACTTTATGCGATTTTTTATAATATTTTGCAGCCTTCGACCTGCCTTTTTATTTTCAACACACCATTCACTGCTCCTCTTAAATTACAATGGTTTTATTACCTTGTATCTTATGTTGTTGTACACTTATATTTATGTATGTCTTAATGATTTGATTGCATACTCATAATGTTTTAATCACCTGTACACCTTTATATACTTCCTGTTTGTCACTACTATGATGCTTGAGAAAGGCTGCATGGCAGCTGAAACGTTGCTCTGTATTAGTATGGAATAAAGCACTTTATTTTTGCACCTACTCCTGGAGTGCTGCGGATTACTATTTTGGATGTGTGACCGCCTTGACCGGGCTATTTCGCCGCTGGCACCGCTTCACTAATCTGCCTTTTGGATGTGCTGCTCTGTTGGTATTTTGGAAATATTGAAGTTGGTCGCTGGAGCCTGCACCCACCATGATGGAGACATCTCTATCTACTGCTACTATTACCGGTACTGTGATACCTACTAATACGTTTTCCTATTCTGTTAATGATGCTGATGTTATACTGGGACGTGCTGATGGGGACCCTACATTTTTACATACACCCTCCTTGACAGACCTTCAACGACAGTATACAAATGAAACCAAACGAGCGACTGCTTTGAATCTTCATCTTACTACATTAAAAGAATATTATAAATCACAACGGATCCCACGAGGACTCAGATTTCAACCACGAGAAAATGCTTACTCTCAAGATATAGAATACCGCACAAAATTTGAATTAATTACCAACAAATACTCATTCGACTTGATGCTGTTAAACATGGAGTTTTTATACAAAGACCTTATGGACACTCAAACTCGCATTGCGACCATTGAAACCTCTCTACACACCACCTGCAAGGAAGAGGATGTAACCAATCTAATGGAGAAACAAACCAATTTTTTACAGAAATTCAAGACAGACCAAGAAACAGTTAAAAGGAACAAATGGCATCGAGATAACTTTGATTACACTACTGGGCGTGTGTATACCTGGGGAGTGTCATCCTCACAAAAAAGATTCTGGAAAACCAAGGACTCTAACACAGACTCTAATGATATTCAAAAGAGGGACATTACCGTGGACAATAACAATATTGATTTTTTAGGGGAAACCAGTGGCCCAAAAGAGGACCCACACGGAGAGGGGGCCGCCGTCACGGACGCTCCCGTAAAAACCCGAGCACAACGGAACCCCAAGACGGCACAACCCAAGCTTTCATTCAAGAAGAAATAGAACATACATCCACGGTAAATTTGTCCTCTACCCCTTTAACATCTGAACAACTACAGCTATTAGCTAGAGGGTTAAATTACTGTCCTTCACAAATTACCGATTGGTTCCAACTAGAGTTGGATTTAATACAATTTTTTCGTAAAATTAAACTCAAAATATGGTTTTTTGAACATCCTATGAACCAAACTGAATTTGTACCACCTAACTCATCTCACATTAATGGTTTTTCTTTTTGTGATTACAATTTAAACATTCCTAGCCGCTTCCAGCCACACATTGACTCATGCAGTTTTGATACTTTTTGTCAATTTGTTAAACGGGATATTGAGAAATTAAAGGGGGTTCAAACCATACCCCATAAAACTAACCTTACTAAAATAGAGGCCTTAGCCCTCAATGATCTGATCCATAGCCACAACTTGGTGATGAAGCCCGCTGACAAGGGCGGAGCCGTTGTGGTTATGGATCGGAATAAATACATTGGGGAGGCCAACCGTCAACTATCGGATGGGTTGACATACAAAAAACTTCCAAAAGACCCCACTAAGGAAATAACTGCACGGGTCAAGTATGTGCTGGATAAGGCTTTAGACTCTGATATCATTGACAAACCATTGTACGATTTTTTACTGGTTGAGCACCCTGTGGTGCCGGTTCTATACCTTTTACCAAAGATACACAAGTCCCTGGTGGACCCCCCCGGGAGACCTATTGTCTCCGGGCGGGGTTCCATCACCAGTGGCTTGTCTGTCTTTACTGATCAAGTCTTAAGACCTTATGCAATGAGAACTAGGTCGTATCTGAGGGACACATCAGATTTTCTTAAAAAGATTGCCGATCTTGACATACCAGAGGGGGCCTTTGTTGCCACATTGGATGTTGTCAGCCTGTACACCTCCATCCCACATGATGGGGGTGTGCAGGCTGTCAGATCCATGATAAATTCAGATTTTTCACATGCACAGATTGAGTTCATAGTTGAGTTATTATACACTATTTTGCAAAATAATTATTTTTTATTTAATGACGCTTTCTACCTCCAGACCACCGGCACCGCCATGGGCACGAACGTGGCACCCACGTATGCTAACGTGTACATGGTGGTGCTGGAGGAGACGTTCGTCTATGTGTCCCACCATTCCGACAAGTTGTTGGGATGGTGGCGATACATAGACGACGTCTTCTTGGTCTGGAAGGGCAGTAGGGAGGAACTGGATTCCTTTCATTATTTTTTGAATTCTATTGATCCTCACATTCAATTTACCTTGACCGCATCACAAGAGTCTGTTAATTTTTTGGACACCTTGGTTTCTGTTCACACACAGCGTTTAGTTACCAGCCTTTATGTTAAACCAACAGATTCCAATTCCACTTTACACTTCAATAGTAACCATCCCCGCTCAATGGTCCGATCATTGCCCACCAGTCAAATGATTAGGGCAAGACGGATCATTGAGCAGGAGGAAGAAATTGAACCAGCCTTGGACAAGATGGTAGCGAACTTCAGGAGACGTGGATACCCGCCACGCCTTTTGGAGGATAGCAAGCAGAGAGTTATGAGAATGGATCGCAAAAAACTTATTTATGAGACAACATCAAAAAAGTCACAGACCAGATTGGCTTTTGTATCCACGTTTGGTGACCACTCGAGCCAATTGGCCAGAGTTGTTAACAAACATTGGAAATTATTGAAAGAAAGTTTTCCATTGGTCCCTGAGTTTGCGAGTCCGCCCCTGATGTCATACCGGAGGTCTCGCAACCTCAGAGACAGACTGATCAAATCGGATGTGTCCAGACAGACACCTTCACAAAGGTATCTGTCTGTCAAAAATAAGGGATCTTTTCCATGTTGCCAGTGTGTCAACTGTCCCCTGATGTTGAAAGGGGGCCAGTTCACCCATCCTAAAACAGGAAAAGTGTACAATTTGAAACATTATCTGACATGTACATCTACTTTTGTAATATATGCCTTGATATGCCCATGTGGTCTCGTCTATGTTGGCGAGACCACATGGGATTTCAAAACACGTATTAATCAACACCGGTATACTATTAGGAAAAAGCGTTTGGATCTACCGGTATCCAAGCACTTCACCGAAATGTGTCATTCCGAGTGGGATCTCCGCTTTGTCCTTTTAGACCACACTCCCCCCCTTAAAAGGGGTGGAGATCGTGTGAGTAAACTTAAGAAGACAGAACTAAGATGGATATACCAGCTTGGGTCTCTTAGACCCAACGGACTTAATGTAGACTTCACGGTCACCCCACAGATTTATTTAGCGTAACCCCTAGCAACCAGTAGATACACAAACTCATTTCCAGTTTAGTCAGTGGTGATGAGATATTAAGATCAATATGTATCTATTTGTGAATATGTATTTACACTTGTTCTCTTTTATATATCTTAGGTTGGCGTGATGATGACGGCTGCGATCACTACTTTCAACACAATATTCCTTTAAAAACTATATATTTTTTTAAAAACTCTATATTTGAAACTGTTCGGTTGTCATATGGTGCAATAAATAACCTTGTATGTGACCTACACCCCAACACAACGCCCTTTTTTATTCTATTTTTCCATCTTTATCATTATTTTTTTTCATTAATTTTTATTTATTCTTTTATTTATTTTTATTCTATTACTTTTTTATTTTTTCACTTTTTTATTATTTTCTTATTTTTTGGATATAATAGCCGTGCAAGTGAGAATGAACTACAACTATGGCTCTACACACTGACGCAGGCACCCCCCGGTGAAAATGCCCACCTTGATTATGGTTAATCCCACTCTGAATCCCCAGCGGACACCCAGAATGCCCGCGGGTACAAGAGGTCTCCCTGTCAGCACATGTGCAAGCACGCAATGCGGGGGTAAAGAGGATAAATAACCTAGAGGTGAGAGGGAAGGATGTGCCACAGTGTAATAACAAGATAGGCATTGTGCAACATAGTATCATGTTATTTCATTTATTTTTATTTACATTAATTTATTATTATTTTTTATTTTTCATTTTTCTCATTATTTTTCAGTTATTTTTATTTTTTATTTTTATTCTTATTTTCATTTTATTTTATTTTTATCTTTCTTATTTTTTCTATTTTATTATTTTTTATCTTTCCATTATATTTTTTATTTATATTTATTTTCATTTTTATTCAATTTTAATTTAATTTTATTTTTATTTATTTTTATTTATTATTTTTTGTTTGACTCTACCTACTCTATCTACTTTTCCTACTATTTTTCGATCTCTATAAAAAAATTTTTTTCTATACTATACTCTCTTCATTCACTACTAGGTGTTGCCAGGAGTGACGGCCACACAACGTTCATTGCACCTATCCACACAGGGGGATTCCCCTGACCGGCGCTACTGTGCAGAGAAGGGAACCTAGGACGGGATGATGCGGACGAAGCGAGAGTGAGTCATGTGATCATCACATGACCTACCTCGCTTTCGGGACCATCGACCAGCCCGACTCCCTGCATGACAACCAAAATTGTTTACCCTATCACCGGATGTGACGTGGGGTGATGGAACGGGTCATGTGACCGGGTGTTTCCATCTACCCACACGCCATATGCCTCGGGATTTGGATCAGCCATTATGGCGTTTACCTTGTATGGATATAGGGGTGAGTGCAGCCGACATACTCCGCCTACCTGATTGCTTTTTTAAACTTTGCACATGTTTATCAATTATGACTGTTTATGCACTTTATGCGATTTTTTATAATATTTTGCAGCCTTCGACCTGCTTTTTTATTTTTAACACACCATTCACTGCTCCTCCTAAATTACAATGGTTTTATTACCTTGTATCTTATGTTGTTGTACACTTATATTTATGTATGTCTTAATGATTTGATTGCATACTCATAATGTTTTAATCACTTGTACACCTTTATATACTTCCTGTTTGTCACTACTATGATGCTTGAGAAAGGCTGCATGGCAGCTGAAACGTTGCTCTGTATTAGTATGGAATAAAGCACTTTATTTTTGCACCTACTCCTGGAGTGCTGCGGATTACTATTTTGGATGTGTGACCGCCTTGACCGGGCTATTTCGCCGCTGGCACCGCTTCACTTATCTGCCTTTTGGATGTGCTGCTCTGTTGGTATTTTGGAAATAGAAAGATAGATAAATAGATGATATATAGATAGAGAGATGACATATAGAAAGATACATAAATAGATGGATAGATAGATGATAGACAGATCGATAGATGATAGATACATAGATATGATATAGATAGATAGATGATAGATATGATATAGACAGATAGATAGATAGATATACAGCAACAGAAGAATGCAGCAGCACACTGCAAGCACAAAGATATAGGTGCAACATGAATATGCAGTTAAAACATGGAGAGCTATACAGCTATGGTGTAATAGATGCAAATGTGAAACTATGAAATAGTGAGGCACTTAGCTTGCAAATTTGTCTCCGCCGGCGGTCAAATAGCTTGGACCGTCCCACCGCGATAAGGTGGCCTCCTTGGGACGGACCCTACACTGTGAATATGCCTCTGTGTGAACAGTTCAGTAAGCATGGCAGGGTCTGGAACATCCAAGACACCTTATATACACACATTTGCATCTATTACACCATAGCTGTATAGCTCTCCATGTTTTATCTGCATGTTCATGTTTCACCTATATCCTTGTGCTGGCAGTGTGCTGCTGCATTCTTCTGTTGCTGTATATCTAGCCTAGTAGCGTGCACCTGTAGGCCAGGTCCATATAATAGTTTGGTATCAACTAAAGTGCTGGCTGACTTATTCTTTGTCTAGATAGATAGATAGGAGATAGATGGATATGATATAGATAGATGGATATGATCTAGATACATTTATATGATATAGATAGATAGATCAGTTTCCCAAACAGGGGGCCTCCAGCTGTTGCAAAACCAACTCCCAGCATTCCTTTGTGAGCATACTGGGAGTTGTAGTTTTGTAACAGCTGGAGGCCCCCCTAGTTGGGAAACACAGATCTATATCAATTATCTATCTATTATCTATCTATCTATCTATACAAACCAGCAGCACACAGAAAAATTAGTGCAAAAAAGGTGGAGATTTATTGCATTATCCCAGTGTACAAAAGAAGCGACGTTTCAGCGACCTCTCGTCGCCGTTCTCAAGGAGCTTGTACACTGGTATAATGCAATAAATCTCCACCTTTTTTGCACTAATTTTTCTGTGTGCTGCTGGTCTCTTGATTTTTTCTAGTACAAGTGAAACTCTCACCAAGGTCCACACCCAGCGTGCACCATTGCATTGGTTTTCTTAATTTTGTTGTGCTGCTCTTCTGGAGTTTTTTTTTTTTTTTTTTATCTATCTCCTATCTATCTATCTCATATCTATCTATCTCATATCTATCCCATATCTATCTATCACATATCTATCTATCTATATCATATCTATCTATCTATTTATTTATCCATCTATCTATATCCATCTATTTATGTATCTATCTATCTTTCTATTTATCTATCTATCTCATATCTATCTCAGATAGATGAGAGATAGATGAAAGATAGATAGATATGAGAGATAGATAGATAGATAGATAGATGATATATAGATATATAGATAGAAATATAGATTAATAGATGATAGATAGATGATAGATATGATATAGATAGATAGATATGATATAGATAGATAGATAGATGATTGATAGATAGAGCAGTGTTTCCCAACCAGGGGGCCTCCAGCTGTTGCAAAACTACAACTCCCAGTATGCTCATAAAGCCAAAGACATGCTGGGAGTTGTCATTTTGGAATAGCTAGAGGCCCCCTGGTTGGGATACACTGATCTATCTGTCTATCTATCTATCTATCTATCTCATATCTATTATCTATCTATCTATCTATATATCATCTATCTATCTATCTACAAAACTAAAGATCCAGCGGCACTCCCAGATAAGGTGCAAAAACAAAGGGTTTTATTCCCCCATGTATGTGTGACGTTTCGATAGCATCCCGCCATCATCATCATACGTACAGTTGTACATTCTGTAGTATCTGTGACATCACTGTGCTTCATAATAAACTGTGACATCACTGTGCTTCATAATAAACTGTGACATCACTGTGCTTCATAAAAAACTGTGACATCACTGTGCTTCATAATAAACTGACATCACTGTGCTTCATAATAAACTGTGACATCACTGTGCTTCATAATAAACTGACATCACTGTGCTTCATAATAAACTGTGACATCACTGTGCTTCATAATAAACTGACATCACTGTGCTTCATAATAAACTGTGGCATCACTGTGCTTCATAATAAACTGACATCACTGTGCTTCATAATAAACTGTGACATCACTGTGCTTCATAATAAACTGTGACATCACTGTGCTTCATAATAAACTGTGACATCACTGTGCTTCATAATAAACTGTGACATCACTGTGCTTCATAATAAACTGTGACATCACTGTGCTTCATAATAAACTGTGACATCACTGTGCTTCATAATAAACTGTGACATCACTGTGCTTCATAATAAACTGACATCACTGTGCTTCATAATAAACTGTGACATCACTGTGCTTCATAATAAACTGTGACATCACTGTGCTTCATAATAAACTGACATCACTGTGCTTCATAATAAACTGTGACATCACTGTGCTTCAAAATAAACTGTGACATCACTGTGCTTCATAATAAACTGTGACATCACTGTGCTTCATAATAAACTGACATCAATGTGCTTCATAATAAACTGTGACATCACTGTGCTTCATAATAAACTGACATCACTGTTCTTCATAATAAACTGTGACATCACTGCTTCATAATAAACTGTGACATCACTGTGCTTCATAATAAACTGTGACATCACTGTGCTTCATAATAAACTGTGACATCACATCACTGTGCTTCATAATAAACTGTGACATCACTGTGCTTCATAATAAACTGTGACATCACTGTGCTTCATATTAAACTGACATCACTGTGCTTCATAATAAACTGTGACATCACTGTGCTTCATAATAAACTGTGACATCACTGTGCTTCATAATAATTTGTGACATCACTGTGCTTCATAATAAACTGTGACATCACTGTGCTTCGTAATAAACTGTGACATCACTGTGCTTCATAATAAACTGACATCACTGTGCTTCATAATAAACTGTGACATCACTGTGCTTCATAATAAACTGTGACATCACTGTGCTTCATAATAAACTGTGACATCACTGTGCTTCATAATAAACTGTGACATCACTGTGCTTCATAATAAACTGTGACATCACTGTGCTTCATAATAAACTGTGACATCACTGTGCTTCATAATAAACTGACATCACTGTGCTTCATAATAAACTGACATCACTGTGCTTCATAATAAACTGACATCACTGTGCTTCATAATAAACTGACATCACTGTGCTTCATAATAAACTGTGACATCACTGTGCTTCATAATAAACTGCAACATCACTGTGCTTCATAATAAACTGCGACATCACTGTGCTTCATAATAAACTGCGACATCACTGTGCTTCATAATAAACTGACATCACTGTGCTTCATAATAAACTGTGACATCACTGTGCTTCATAATAAACTGTGACATCACTGTGCTTCATAATAAACTGACATCACTGTGCTTCATAATAAACTGTGACATCACTGTGCTTCAAAATAAACTGTGACATCACTGTGCTTCATAATAAACTGTGACATCACTGTGCTTCATAATAAACTGACATCAATGTGCTTCATAATAAACTGTGACATCACTGTGCTTCATAATAAACTGACATCACTGTTCTTCATAATAAACTGTGACATCACTGTGCTTCATAATAAACTGTGACATCACTGTGCTTCATAATAAACTGTGACATCACTGTGCTTCATAATAAACTGACATCACATCACTGTGCTTCATAATAAACTGTGACATCACTGTGCTTCATAATAAACTGTGACATCACCGTGCTTCATATTAAACTGACATCACTGTGCTTCATAATAAACTGTGACATCACTGTGCTTCATAATAAACTGTGACATCACTGTGCTTCATAATAATTTGTGACATCACTGTGCTTCATAATAAACTGTGACATCACTGTGCTTCATAATAAACTGACATCACTGTGCTTCATAATAAACTGACATCACTGTGCTTCATAATAAACTGCAACATCACTGTGCTTCATAATAAACTGCGACATCACTGTGCTTCATAATAAACTGCGACATCACTGTGCTTCATAATAAACTGACATCACTGTGCTTCATAATAAACTGTGACATCACTGTGCTTCATAATAAACTGTGACATCACTGTGCTTCGTAATAAACTGACATCACTGTGCTTCGTAATAAACTGACATCACTGTGCTTCGTAATAAACTGTGACATCACTGTGCTTCGTAATAAACTGTGACATCACTGTGCTTCATAATAAACTGTGACATCACTGTGCTTCATAATAAACTGTGACATCACTGTGCTTCATAATAAACTGACATCACTGTGCTTCATAATAAACTGTGACATCACTGTGCTTCATAATAAACTGTGACATCACTGTGCTTCATAATAAACTGTGACATCACTGTGCTTCATAATAAACTGTGACATCACTGTGCTTCATAATAAACTGTGACATCACTGTGCTTCATAATAAACTGTGACATCACTGTGCTTCATAATAAACTGTGACATCACTGTGCTTCATAATAAACTGTGACATCACTGTGCTTCATAATAAACTAACATCACTGTGCTTCATAATAAACTGTGACATCACTGTGCTTCATAATAAACTGTGACATCACTGTGCTTCATAATAAACTGACATCACTGTGCTTCATATTAAACTGACATCACTGTGCTTCATAATAAACTGTGACATCACTGTGCTTCATAATAAACTGTGACATCACTGTGCTTCATAATAAACTGTGACATCACTGTGCTTCACAATAAACTGTGACATCACTGTGCTTCATAATAAACTGTGACATCACCGTGCTTTATAATAAACTGTGACATCACTGTACTTCATAATAAACTGTGACATCACTGTACTTCATAATAAACTGACATCACTGTACTTCATAATAAACTGACATCACTGTGCTTCATAATAAACCGTGACATCACTGTGCTTCATAATAAACTGTGACATCACTGTGCTTCATAATAAACTGTGACATCACTGTGCTTCATAATAAACTGTGACATCACTGTGCTTCATAATAAACTGTGACATCACTGTGCTTCATAATAAACTGTGACATCACTGTGCTTCATAATAAACTGTGACATCACCGTGCTTCATAATAAACTGTGACATCACCGTACTTCATAATAAACTGTGACATCACTGTACTTCATAATAAACTGTGACATCACTGTGCTTCATAATAAACTGTGACATCACTGTGCTTCATAATAAACTGTGACATAACTGTGCTTCATAATAAACTGTGACATCACTGTGCTTCATAATAAACTGACATCACTGTGCTTCATAATAAACTGTGACATCACTGTGCTTCATAATAAACTGTGACATCACTGTGCTTCATAATAAACTGTGACATCACTGTGCTTCATTATAAACTGTGACATCACTGTGCTTCATTATAAACTGTGACATCACTGTGCTTCATAATAAACTGTGACATCACTGTGCTTCATAATAAACTGTGACATCACTGTGCTTCATAATAAACTGACATCACTGTGCTTCATAATAAACTGTGACATCACTGTGCTTCATAATAAACTGACATCACTGTGCTTCATAATTAACTGACATCACTGTGCTTCATAATAAACTGACATCACTGTGCTTCATAATAAACTGTGACATTACTGTGCTTCAAAATAAACTGACATCACTGTGCTTCGTAATAAACTAACATCACTGTGCTTCATAATAAACTGACATCACTGTGCTTCATAATAAACTGTGACATAACTGTGCTTCATAATAAACTGACATCACTGTGCTTCGTAATAAACTAACATCACTGTGCTTCGTAATAAACTGTGACATCACTGTGCTTTGTAATAAACTGTGACATCACTGTGCTTCATAATAAACTGTGACATCACTGTGCTTCATAATAAACTGTGACATCACTGTGCTTCATAATAAACTGTGACATCACTGTGCTTCATAATAAACTGTGACATCACTGTGCTTCATAATAAACTGTGACATCACTGCTTCATAATAAACTGACATCACTGTGCTTCATAATAAACTGTGACATCACTGTGCTTCATAATAAACTGTGACATCACTGCTTCATAATAAACTGACATCACTGTGCTTCATAATAAACTGTGACATCACTGTGCTTCATAATAAACTGTGACATCACTGTGCTTCATAATAAACTGTGACATCACTGTGCTTCATAATAAACTGTGACATCACTGTGCTTCATAATAAACTGTGACATCACTGTGCTTCGTAATAAACTGTGACATCACTGTGCTTTGTAATAAACTGTGACATCACTGTGCTTCATAATAAACTGTGACATCACTGTGCTTCATAATAAACTGTGACATCACTGTGCTTCATAATAAACTGTGACATCACTGTGCTTCATAATAAACTGTGACATCACTGTGCTTCATAATAAACTGTGACATCACTGTGCTTCATAATAAACTGTGACATCACTGTGCTTCATAATAAACTGTGACATCACTGTGCTTCATAATAAACTGTGACATCACTGCTTCATAATAAACTGACATCACTGTGCTTCATAATAAACTGTGACATCACTGTGCTTCATAATAAACTGTGACATCACTGTGCTTCATAATAAACTGTGACATCACTGTGCTTCATAATAAACTGTGACATCACTGTGCTTCATAATAAACTGACATCACTGTGCTTCATCCTGTAATTTGATGTCACTGTGTATAACAACCCTGTAGTGACATCACAGTTTATTATTCTTGAATGCTGACTTCACTGTGTATATTTTCCGGGTACAATGACATCACTGTATAGTTACCCTCTACTGTGACAACACTGCGTTTATTAACCCTGTAGTGGCAAAACTGTTTATTGTCCCTGTACAGAGACATTACTGTTTATATTAACTCTGAACTGTGATGTCGCTGTGCATATTTACCCTGTATTGTCACTCGCAGTGCAAGGTAAATATGTACAGTGGCATTAGGGTATACAGGCTTAATATATACAGTGATGTCACAGTGCAGTGTAAGTATTAACAGTGATGTTGCAATATAGAGATAACACACAGTGATGTTATAGTTCAGAGATAATATACACAGTGATGTCACAGTACAGGTATAATACACACAGTGATGTCACAGTACAGGGATAATACACACAGTGATGTCACAGTACCGGGATAATATACACAGTAATGTCACAGTACAGGGATAATATACACAGTGATGTCACAGTACAGGGATAATACACAGTGATGTCACAGTACAGGGATAATACACAGTGATGTCACAGTACAGGGATAATACACACAGCGATGTCACAGTACAGAGATAATACACACAGTGATGTCACAGTACAGAGATAATACACCCAGTGATGTCACAGTACAGGGATAATACACAGTGATGTGACAGTACAGAGATAATAATTTGGGGTTGGCTAAAACTACAAAGGGGCGACAATTCCTAAATTTATTGCAGGATAATTTTATGGGCCAGTTTGTGGAGGACCCAACAAGAAGTGATGCCTTGTTGGATCTGATCATTTCCAACAACGCAGAGCTGATTGGTAATGTAACTGTGCGGGAAAACCTTGGTAATAGCGACCACAATATAGTTACTTTTGACTTAAAATGTAGAAAACAAAGACAGGCGGGGAAGGCAAAAACATATAACTTTAAAAAGGCAAATTTCCCTGGGCTAAGGGCTGCACTACAGGACATAGACTGGGGGGAGGGGTTCTCAAATACTGATACAGAAGGTAAATGGGACATCTTTAAATCAACTCTAAATAACTATACAGCTAAATATATACCAAAGGGGAACAAATATAAACGATTAAAACTAAATCCTACATGGCTGACACATGATGTTAAAAGAGCAATAAACAACAAAAAAATAGCGTTCAAAAAATACAAATCTGATGGGTCAGCTATAACATTTAAACAGTACAAGGAGCTTAATAAAATCTGTAAAAATGTAATAAAAACAGCAAAAATTCAAAATGAGAGACAGGTGGCCAAAGAAAGCAAAACTAATCCTAAATATTTTTTTAGATATATAAATGCAAAAAAACCAAGGACAGAGCATGTAGGACCCCTTAATAATGATAATGGGGAGGTTGTCACAGGCGATCAAGAGAAGGCTGAGCTACTGAATGGGTTATTTAGTTCTGTATATACTATGGAAGGAGGAGCTGACATTGGCCAGGTCAGTGCTGGTAACACATCATGTAATGTACTGAACTGGCTTAATGTAGAGATGGTACAAGGTAAGTTAAGTGATATAAATGTAAGCAAATCCCCAGGACCGGATGGACTACACCCAAGAGTTCTTAGAGAGGTAAGTTCAGTAATATCTGTACCCCTGTTCATGATATTTAGAGATTCTCTGGTGTCTGGTATTGTGCCAAGGGACTGGCGCAAGGCGAATGTGGTGCCAATCTTCAAAAAGGGCTCTAGGTCTTCCCCAGGAAACTCTAGACCGGTAAGTTTAACGTGCATTGTGGGTAAATTGTTTGAAGGACTTATAAGGGATTACATACAGGAATACATAGGGGATAATTGTATTATAAGTGACATCCAGCATGGGTTTACTAAGGATAGAAGTTGTCAAACCAATCTAATTTGCTTTTATGAAGAGGTGAGTAGAAGCCTTGACAGAGGAATGGCTGTGGATATAGTGTTTCTGGATTTTGCTAAAGCGTTTGATACTGTCCCTCATTGACTTCTGACAGGTAAGTTAAGGTCTTTGGGTTTGGAAATTTTAGTTTGTAACTGGATTGAACACTGGCTCATGGATCGTACCCAGAGAGTGGTGGTCAATGATTCGTACTCTGATTGGTCCCCGGTTATTAGTGGTGTACCCCAAGGTTCAGTACTGTGCCCGCTGTTGTTTAATTTATTTATCAATGATATAGAGGATGGTATTAACAGCTCTGTTTCTATCTTTGCAGATGACACCAAGCTTTGTAGCACGGTACAGTCTATAGAGGATGTGCATAAGTTACAAGATGACTTGGATAGACTAAGTGTCTGGGCATCCACTTGGCAAATGAGGTTCAATGTGGATAAATGTAAAGTTATGCATCTGGGTACTAATAACCTGCATGCGTCGTATGTCTTAGGGGGGATTAAACTGGCAGAGACACTGGTAGAGAAGGATCTGGGTGTACTTGTAGATCACAGACTACAGAATAGCATGCAATGTCAGGCTGCTGCTTCCAAAGCCGGCAGGATATTGTCATGTATCAAAAGAGGCATGGACTCAAGGGACAGGGACATAATACTCCCCCTTTATAAAGCATTGGTACGGCCTCACCTGGAATATGCTGTTCAGTTTTGGTCACCTGTCCATAAAAGGGACACTGCGGAGTTAGAAAGGGTGCAGAGACGCGCGACTAAACTAATATGGGGCATGGAACATCTTAGCTATGAGGAGCGATTAAAGGAGTTACAATTGTTTAGTCTTGAGAAGAGACGTTTAAGGGGGGATATGATAAACGTATATAAGTATATAAATGGCCCATACAAAAAATATGGAGAAAAACTGTTCCAGGTTAAACCCCCCCAAAGGACGAGGGGGCACTCCCTCCGTCTGGAGAAGAAAAAGTTTAGTCTCAAGGGGCGACACGCCTTCTTTACCGTGAGGACTGTGAATTTATGGAACGGTCTACCTCAGGAACTGGTCACAGCAGGAACAATTAACAGCTTTAAAACAGGATTAGATACATTCCTGGAACAAAATAAGATTAATGCTTATGAAGAAATATAAAATCTCATCCCTTCCCCAATATCGCGCCACACCCCTACCCCTTAATTCCCTGGTTGAACTTGATGGACATATGTCTTTTTTCGACCGTACTAACTATGTAACTATGTAATACACACAGTGATGTCACAGTACAGGAATAATACACAGTGATGTCACAGTACAGGAATAATACACAGTGATGTCACAGTACAGGGATAATATACAGAGTGATGTCACAGTACAGGGATAATATACAGAGTGATGTCACAGTACAGGGATAATACACAGTGATGTCACAGTACAGGGACAATACACAGTGATGTCACAGTACAGAGATAATACACAGTGATGTCACAGTACAGGGATAATACACAGTGATGTCACAGTACAGGGATAATACACACAGTGATGTCACAGTACAGGGATAATATACACAGTGATGTCACAGTACAGGGATAATACACACAGTGATGTCACAGTACAGGGATAATATACACAGTGATGTCACAGTACATGGATAATACACACAGTGATGTCACAGTACAGGGATAATATACACAGTGATGTCACAGTACAGGGATAATATACACAGTGATGTCACAGTACAGGGATAATACACAGTGATGTCAGAGTACAGGCATAATACACAGTGATGTATTTTTTTTGTGCCTAGTAGGTTCATGGTAGGGTTGGCGCCGCCGCTGCTCACTGTTCTAAAGCAGCTGCGGGGTATAATAGCGCAGCGGGCACTTTAGACAGTGAGTCTGCCTCCGGCCGACCGGGGTCTGACGGGGGACGTCGCACAAGTGACATACTTCTGCAGACCCGCTCAGGAGGACGTCAGTGATGTCACTCGTCAGGCCGCTGCCGGAGAGGAGAAGCGCTGTGCAGGGCAGGTAAGTGTGTCTCTGTGTGTGTCTGTGTCTGTCTGTGTGTTTGGGGGGGCTATGGCTACCTAATGTGAGGAATCTATGCTACCTAATGTGGGGAAAGTATGCTACCTAATGTGGGGAATCTGTGCTACCTAATGTGGGGAAACTATGCTACCTAATGTGGGGAAAGTATGCTACCTAATGTGGGGAAGCTATGCTACCTAATGTGGGGAAACTATGTTACCTAATGTGGGGAATCTGTGCTACCTAATGTGGGGAAATTATGCTACCTAATGTGGGGAAACTATGTTACCTAATGTGGGGAATCTGTGCTACCTAATGTGGGCAAACTATGCTACCTAATGTGGGGAAACTATGTTACCTAATGTGGGGAAACTATGTTACCTGATGTGGGGAATCTGTGCTACCTAATGTGGGGAAACTATGCTACCTAATGTGGGGAAACTATGTTACGTAATGTGGGGAATCTGTGCTACCTAATGTGGGGAAACTATGCTAGCTAATGTGGGGAATCTGTGCTACCTATTGTGGGGAAACTATGCTACCTAATGTGGGGAAACTATGCTACCTAATGTGGGCAAACTATGCTACCTAATGTGGGGAAACTGCTACCTAATGTAGGGAATCTATGCTACCTAATGTGGGGAAACTATTCTACCTAATGTGAGGAAACTATACTACCTAATGTGGGGAATCTATGCTACCTAATGTTGGGAATCTATGCTACCTCATGTGGGGGGCTTGAATGAGCTGCGGCATATGGGAGGCCTTAATAAATAATTAGAAACTTATACAGCAAGTGACATATGCGGGTCCACCTGAGTAAGTGACACATGGAGGGGGGGTGCTGAACAATTGATGTTTTTGGGGGGGGGGGGGCACAGGCACATTCTTTGCACAAGGGCCCTCTGCTGTCTGTGTCCGCCCCTGGATAGAGAATAAGGGGTAAAGTGGAACATAGAACAAATGCAGTTATTTTTTTCTTAATTTTTTTTTAATGAAGTAAACGAGATAAAGGTAAGCAATGACTTTTCCTCAGTCTGAAGCGCGGTCCTCATCGGCAGGAAGCAGTGAGGAGGAGGAGGATGACGGAGGTTCTGATTCCATCTCTGCTTCTTTTTCGTCCCTCTCTATATATAGGGCCGTGGCCATGAAGAAGGCCCCTCCGATGACTGCCATTATGGTGCAGGTCATGAGGGCATACTCCAGGCTGCGGTATTTCAGAAGAGGGGATTTGGCATATCCTCGTTCGTAGGTGTCAGATATCAGGCCGATGAGGTACGGGCTGCCGGCGTCACCTAGGAGGTGATAGATTGTCATCTGCACGGCCAGGGCTGAAGATCTCCTCCACGGAGTTACTACTTTTAGTATAATGTCAGATATGAGGGTGAAATTAACTGACAGAAGCGTCTCTCCGATGAAGATGAAGATGTTGGTGGCAACGAGGCTGATGTTACCAAAAGTCAATGCCAACAGAAGAAAAGGGGCGGAGAGCATCATCGCGCATCCACACACAAGCGGGTCCGCCCGTGGGTTGGATTTGCGATATCTTTTACTTATCTCCGTCCCTGCTACAACTCCCAGAATGCCGGAAACGACTGTAACCACACCAAATATTAGGATGTCGTGATAGTCACACGGTTCAGCACGGCAAGGGTCCTTCTCTTGTAGGAGTGTTCGTGCGTGGGTCAGGTATGACGGACCCCATACACCTATGGCTCCCACTATGAAGGATACAGCCGTCGATCCCATGGTGGTTAACATGAAACTTCGATTTTTAAATAGTTTTTTCAGATCTGTCGCCCATTTGGCAAACTTCTGGGATTTGTTGTTCTTCTTCCCGTTTGTAGTCGTTCGTGGAAGCTCCTTTGTGACCAAAATCATCAAAGCCACAGCTATGAGGCCCAGGCCAGGGGTGACCCGAAATGCCCAGTGCCAATCGCCCTTTGCTGCATCAGTCACTTTTGGCCCGATGATGTATCCTAGTCCGCAGCCTACAGGTATGACGGAGTAAAACACGTTCAGCATGCGGGTCCGCTGGTCACTTGTAAAAAGGTCTGCAATGATGGAGGGGGCGATGGTGCAGAAAGTCGCCTCTCCGGCTCCAACCAGTCCACTCGTCAGCAGGAAGAGCAGGAAGTACCCGTCAGGGATGAATGACAGGGTAAGTGTCATGCTCAGCCAAACGATGACTCCTGCGCAAACAGTATATTTCTTATTACAGTGGTCGCCCAAATATCCGGCAATTGGTGCGACCAGCACGTAGCTTCCAATGAACAATGTATTCAATAAGCCGGACAGACTAGCATTGGTGTCATATGCTTTCTGTATATAAGGCAGCACCCCCGCCACGCTGGAGCGATTTGCATAGATGAGCAAATTAACAAAGGCGAGGATCACTACGGTGATGATGGAACGTGCGGTGGACATCACGCTTAGAGATGGCAGGTTCTGCCTCTCAGGGATATCGCCCTTTTCTACATCCATATCACTATGGTCCTCCATTGCTTCTTCCTCCTCCTTCAGCAATGGGTCTTGTGGAGAGGCCATGGTCACAGGTCAGAGCCTGAAAACACTAGAGAGAGAGAGATAAGAGAACACATTAGACAACATGTCATCATTCCTGTCATTATACAATAGATCCTTCATGCAGAGCAGAAATGTCCAGCACAGAACCACAAGATAACACTAAGACCATGGCAGCCTCAGAAGAAGACGCTTCTCTATAAGTGTTATATATGGAGACGTCTTCCCTGAGGTTACCAATGTCTGATAACCCTGAACCTGTCCGGTCCTAGTAATATCTGATAACCCTGAACCTGTCCGGTCCTAGTAATATCTGATAATCCTGAACCTGTCCGGTCCTAGTAATATCTGATAACCCTGAGCCTGTCCGGTCCTAGTAATATCTGATAACCCTGAACCTGTCCGGTCCTAGTAATATCTGATAACCCTGAACCTGTCCGGTCCTAGTAATATCTGATAACCCTGAACCTGTGCGGTCCTAGTAATATTTGATAACCCTGAACCTGTCCGGTCCTAGTAATATCTGATAAACCTGAACCTCCCCGGTCATAGTAATATCTGATAACCCTGAACCTGTCCGGTCCTAGTAATATCTGATAACCCTGAACCTGTCCGGTCCTAGTAATATCTGATAACCCTGAACCTGTCCGGTCCTAGTAATATCTGATAACTAGTGTTGCTCGCGAATATTCGCAATTCGAATTTTATTCGCGAATATCTCATATTCGCGAATATTCGCGAATATA
The DNA here is from genome assembly GCF_029499605.1 of Hyla sarda. NCBI lineage: Eukaryota > Metazoa > Chordata > Amphibia > Anura > Hylidae > Hyla > Hyla sarda. The sequence continues at coordinate 86,578,099 of NC_079190.1, forward strand.
GCGCTATATATTCGTAATTACGAATATTCGTTTATTTATTTATTTATTTCTTTTTTTTCACAGTACACATCACAGTGATCACCCCTCTCTGCTTCCAGCTTATGTGGTGTAAGAAGGCTCTAATACTACTGTGTAAGACTGGTGTGCGAATTTTCGCATATGCGAATATTTACATATGCAAATTTCCGCATACGTTAATTTTCGCATGTGTGAATATTCGCAAATGCGAAAATAAAACAAGACTATTACGAATATGCGAATATTCGCGAATATGACGAATATTCGTCCATATATTCGCGAATATTCGCGAATTCGAATATGGCCTATGCCGCTCAACACTACTGATAACCCTGAACCTCTCCGGTCCTAGTAATATCTGATAAACCTGAACCTCTCCGGTCCTAGTAATATCTGATAACCCTGAATCTGTCCCAGTAATGGTGGATTATAAGGGCTTGGCTGTATGGTCACTGGGCCATGTGAACTTAGATACAATTGGGCTATCCTGCTATATACATTTACTAATAATGAACCTACCCAACCTCATTGGGATCTATCCATCCCCTATATGACTTTCTGCCACTAGTTGATTTGAAAATTTTCCCTTTCGGAGTACCCAGAGTATTTCTATTGTTAGTACACACAGAATTCTATTATATAATATTATATTTCTGCCCTAATCTTTCTGTTATTCTTTTACTACACCACCAAATCTTTCTCATAGACTTATATCTTTTAGAACTTCATGAATTAGGACTCTTTTTCTTGGGGGCTTTTTTGGGCATAATTGCATTTTAGCAGTTTTGCAAGAAAAAGCTCTGGTCATGATACTATCTGTGCGTTTTATTATGTTTAATGCCTAAGCCAAGTATTGTCACAATGCTATGAGAAATATAACTTTTGTTATTTCTTTTGGAAATTAATTTCTTGTTTTTTTTGCTAAAAAAAAAAGCAACAACAATGAAAAAAAAACTGTCAAACAAAAAGCCCTGTGTATGTATGAATAGAAGAGGCTGAGACTTACCTTGTGGTTCTCTCTTCAGACAAGGAACGGTCAAAATCTTGAATTCTCTATCGCAAATAGAAACTCTCTAACAAACACTTTGCACCACAGGTTGTGAATGCAAAACACACTGAAGAGACTACAGCCGGCGCGCACCTCCTTGTACAGCTTACGGTGACATCATCACAAGCATGTGTGACATCACAGGGTTCTAAACCATCTTCAGGTATGTGTATATCTGTATAGTAAATGTGAAGATCCATATTAGTCCAGTGATGCAGATTGTAATACCTTTTTTATTGGACTAACAGAATTTTGTAGAGACAAACTTTTGGGATTCCTCCCTGATAATTTATAAAGTCCTTTGATCATTAGTCCTTGACTATTGTACTTGATAAAGGGAGGAATCCTGAAAGCTTGTCTCTACAAAATTCTGTTAGTCCAATAAAAAAGGTATTACAAGAGACTGCAACATATTTTTTGATTTGTGTATATATATATATATATATATATATATATATATATGTATATAGTTCCAAGCGTGAGTAGGTGCCTCCAGCTAGGGTCCGTGTCCAGGATTCTGCATACATAGTTCCAAGGAAAATGTTGTGGCACTCAAGGTATGGTGAAAAAATGAAAACTATTTATTCATCCCAAATGTGCAAAGAGCAACGTCTCAATGGTCTCACACCATCATTATCAAGCCAGCTGGAGGCACCTACTCACGCTTTAGGAGTGCTGCTTTCTTCTTTGACATATATACATATACATATATATATATATATATATATATATATATATATATATTAATATACACCTAGAAATACATCAAGTACATAAAAACATATTTTAGAAAAATATTTCTCCAGGCCTGCCGAGTATATCCCCGTACTTCACAGTGTCTTTTAGTTTATATATTTTAATCTTTTGACCTTTTAACCCCACTAGGACCAAGGGCATCCTGGGACTTAAAGGGGTATTCCAGGCCAAAACTTTTTTTTATATATCAACTGGCTCCAGAAAGTTAAACAGATTTGTAAATTACTTCTATTAAAAAATCTTAATCCTTTCAGTACTTATGACCTTCTGAAGTTAAGGTTGTTTTTTTCTGTCTAAATCCTCTCTGATGACACGTATCTCGGGCAACGCCCAGTTTAGAAGCAAATCCCCATAGCAAACCTCTTCTTAACTGGGCGTTTCCCGAGACAGGTGTCATCAGAGAGCACTTAGACAGAAAATAACAACCTTAACTTCAGAAGCTCATAAGTACTGAAAGGGTTAAGATTTTTTAATAGAAGTAATTTACAAATCTGTTTAACTTTCTGGAGCCAGTTGATATATATAAAAAAGTTTTTGCCTGGAACACCCCTTTAAGATTGAACCGATTATTATTGATATATGTCATAAATGCATCAACGGTCAGATGGTTGGACGACCAAATGATGACCACATCGTCTACATACCTCCCATACCATGCGAGGCATGTGGAAAATGGATTGGTGTCAGAAAAAATAAACTGCTCCTCCCACCAAAAAACTAAAAGCTTAGCCCGAGCTGGTGATGACTTTGCTCCCATTGAAGCACCCGTGCGCTGCAAATAAAAATTGTTACCAAACATAAAATAATTGTGTTTTAACACAAAATCTACCACCTCAATAATGTAATGTCTCAAATCCACAGAATATTTAGAAAATCTCATCAGTATATCCGAGATAGCTGATAATGCCAGGTTTTGCAGAATACTGGAATAGAGCGATTCAATGTCGCAAGTAAGCCACGACAGAGAATCGCTCCATGTGAATTTAGTTCTTCTGACCAGGAGTTTACTGAAAATTCAGATTGTTCAGATACCACGGACACTAGCGGGGACTCAGAACCGCAATATGTGAACACTCACAAGAATCGCAATGCGAGAAGACAGTCAAAAAACGAGAGGAAGGCGCGGTGGCAGAAAACATAGGAAGAAGAGCTTCGGAGCGTAACAAGGACAAATGGAAAAATAATAAAAGAGGATTTTCAAGTCATTAACATTTCTGCACAAATCATTACAGATGAAGAAACCTCAGTCCTGTGGAAAGGACTGGGTTTCTCTCCTACACATCATTTTCATGTTTATCGGACAATTTTGGATATAAATAAATTTGTGAGAACTTTAACAGTTAAGAAACATTTTTTTGTGGAAAATGCTGATGAACCATCGGACCCACCTCAACTTTCTATAAACCCTGATTTACCACTAATGCATACGTTAGCAGAACAAATTGCTTTTAGAGATCTCTGTCTCCTTGAAAATAGTGGGATATCAATTTGTGATGAAGTGAATACTGCACATACCTTCTCCACTAAAAAACAGAATTTTTACCCCATACAGACCAGACCAGCAATTTTTGATTGGTTCAAGGACCTTATCATGAAAGATTTGGTTAATCTACAATCAAAAGTAATGTCCAATACAACTCGTCCTAATTTGAATAAAAAGGAGGCTGTTGCCATAAAGAAATTAAAGAAAAACAAAAATTTGACGATCCGATCTGCCGATAAAGGTGACTCGGTAGTATGTATGGACACGGGACTGTATATCAAACTTTGTGGGGATCCCACTGAACCTTTTAAAAAAGAACTGTTGACTCTGTTGGAAGAGGGGAAAGCCAGATCTATTTTGACCCAAAAAGAAGTGGATTATATTTTCGTGCCTGCTCCAATTATTCCTATCTTCTACTCGCTACCCAAGCTGCATAAGGACCGATTCCTGCCGCCGATTCATCTGATCGTGGCGGGGATCGGATCCCTTAACGAGCACCTATGCGAGTGGTTGGACTCAGTACTGCAACCTCTGGTTATGCAATGCCCAAGTTATATCAAGGACACTAAGCACTTGCTAAAAATCATGGATGAATTCACATGGAGCGATTCTCTGTCGTGGCTTACTTGCGACATTGAATCGCTCTATTCCAGTATTCCGCAAAACCTGGCATTATCAGCTATCTCGGATATACTGATGAGATTTTCGAAATATTCTGTGGATTTGAGACATTACATTATTGAGGTGGTAGATTTTGTGTTAAAACACAATTATTTTATGTTTGGTCACAATTTTTATTTGCAGCGCACGGGTGCTTCAATGGGAGCAAAGTCATCACCAGCTCGGGCTAAGCTTTTTGTTTTTTGGTGGGAGGAGCAGTTTATTTTTTCTGACACCAATCCATTTTCCACATGCCTCGCATGGTATGGGAGGTATGTAGACGATGTGGTCATCATTTGGTCGTCTGACCATCTGACCGTTGATGCATTCATGACATATATCAATAATAATCGGTTCAATTTTACGTTTACCCACACATGGTGTAAAAGTGAAACCCCCTTTTTGGATGTCATATTACGTGGAAACCCTGATACAAATAAAATTGAGGTTGATCCTTACAGAAATAAGATATCAGGCAATACCATCCAAAGGGCGAATTCATGCCATTCCAAACAAACAGTAAGAGCCATACCAGTAGGTGAACTTATACGAATTAAGCGGAACAGTTCTTCCGCCGAGATGTAACGCAGGGAAGCTGATGCAGCATGCACACGCCTGGCGGCTCGAGGCTCGAGGGATCGAAAATCCCTTTTTACAAGTAAGCAACCAACTGAATCACAAGATTGTCCTACATTTGTCACCATGTACAGTCCAGAATTTAATGACATCAAACGCATTGTAATTAAACACTTACCTTTGCTATCAACAGATCCCACGGTAGGGGAGATTATAAAGTCAGGTGTGAGATTTGCAGCGAGGCGGGCACCTACTCTATCCAATCTCCTTGTTCCCAGTATGGTGGACACGGCTCGTGTTACCACCCAGTGGATTAGCACCAAGGGCTTCCACAAGTGCGGTAAATTGCGGTGTGTGGTATGTCCCTTTGCCGAAAAATGCCAGAAAATAGAAGGTACGGTGGATGGCAAATGCCATGTCATTCACAACTTTATAAACTGTGATAGCACTTTTGTTGTATATAAAATCATGTGCACACAATGTCACTTAACATATGTGGGTTCCACCAAAAGGTCCCTTAAAAAACGCATGCAAGAGCACATTAGACATGCTGCTGGCCCTTTAAGCTCGAACATTTCTAACATATCTAAACATTTTCTAATATGTCGTAATTCAGACACCACTTCCCTCAGGTTCTCAGGCATTGAGAAGGTGAAGCTAAATAAAAGGGGAGGTGACCATATTCGATCCCTCCATAATAGGGAAATCATGTGGATTTATCTTTTGAATTGCATTCAACCCCATGGTCTAAATAGCAAAACAGATTTAATATTACATTACTGATATGTCTCCGAATAATTTATCTGTGTTTGGTCCCATGTTTTTGTTTTAATCACGCGCACATGTGATTGTGACGTTTTCGAAACATTGTCTCTCCATCTGTTGCAAAACTACAACTCCCAGCATGCTCGGACAGTCTTAAGCTGGAAGTTAGAGTTTTGCAGCAGAAGGTGGCATTTTGGTGGGTAGTTGGGCCCTTAGTCCCGTGTTTCCCAACCTGAGTGCCTCCAGCTGTTGCAAAACTACAACTCCCAGCATACCCAGACAGCCAAAGCCTGTTTGGAAAACACTGGACTAAGGGCCTACCTACCAAATGTAACGTGGACACCCACCTACCAACCAAACATATACCTGCCTACCTACCAACCAAACATATTACCTACCTAGCAAATGCTTTTCCTGCCTACCTAACAAATGTATACCATATATACTCGAGTATAAGCCGAGTTTTTCAGCACGATTTTTCGTGCTGAAAACACCCCCCTCGGCTTATACTCGAGTGAACTCTCCGCCCTCAGTGGTCTTCAACCTGCGGACCTCCAGAGGTTTCAAAACTACAACTCCCAGCAAGCCCGGGCAGCCGTCGGCTGTCCGGGCTTGCTGGGAGTTGTAGTTTTGAAACCTCTGGAGGTCCGCAGGTTGAAGACCACTGCGGCCTTCGACATCATCCAGCCCCCTCTCACCCCCTTTAGTTCTGTACTCATCTCCGCTCGGCGCTGGTCCGGTGCTGCAGGGCTGTCCGGTGAGGAGGTCGTCCGGTGGGATAGTGGTTCCGGGCTGCCATCTTCATCGGGGGGGCCTCTTCTCCGCGCTTCAGGCCAGGAATAGTCACGTTGCCTTGACGACGACGCAGAGGTACGTTCATTACCAACGTCCCTCTGCGTCATCGTCAAGGCAACGCCTCTAGTCCGGGCCCGAAGTGCGGAGAAGAGGCCCCCCGGTGAAGATGGCAGCCCGGAACCACTTTCCCAGCCGACGACCTCACCACCGGACAGTCCTGCAGCACCGGACCAGCGAAGAGCGGACGTGAGTACAGAACTAAAGGGGGTGAGAGGGAGCTGGATGATGTCGATGGCCGCAGTGGTCTTCAACCTGCGGACCTCCAGAGGTTTCAAAACTACAACTCCCAGCAAGCCCGGACAGCCGATGGTTGCCCGGGCTTGCTGGGAGTTGTAGTTTTGAAACATCTGGAGGTCCGCAGGTTGAAGACCACTGTAACAGACATTGACAAGCGGTGATGATGATGACATGTGGGGATGATGACAAGGGGATGATGAAGGGGGGTGTGGGATTATGACAAGGGGATGATGAAGGGAGGGGTGTGGGATGATGACAGGGGGATGATGAAGGGGGGGTGTGGGATGATGACAAGAGGATGATGACAAGGGGAGGATGAAGGGGGGTGGGGATGATGACAAGGGGATGATGACAAGGGGATGATGAAGGGGGTGTGTGGGATGATGACAAGGGGATGATGAAGGGGGGTGTGGGATGATGACAAGGGGATGATGACAAGGGGATGATGAAGGGGGGGTGTGGGATGATGAAGGGGGGATGATGACAGGCGGTGATGATGAAGGGGGGATGATGACAGGGTGATGATGACAGGGTGATGATGATGAGGGTGTTAATGACGGGGGTCTGGATGATGACAGGGGGGATGATGTATTTCCCACCCTAGGCTTATACTCGAGTCAATAACTTTTCCTGGGATTTTGGGGTGAAATTAGGGGCCTCGGCTTATATTCGGGTCGGCTTATACTAGAGTATATACTAGAGTATATAACCTACCTACCTAGCGGCAAACCTTTTACTTGCCTTCCTACCAACTGAATTTACTACCTGCCTAAATAACTTGCAAACTTACTACTTGCCTACCTACTTAGAGAATGTTCTACTTACCTAATTTACTACTTGCAAACGTACTACCTGCTTACCTAGCAAACATATTACCTGGGTGGGGGGGGGGGGCAGGCATAATCTTTGCACAGGGGCCCTCTGTTGTCTGTGTCCGCCCCTGGGGCCACGGGAGCGGAAGCTCTCCTACAGTGCGGCCATTCAGTAGCGCGTCAAGCCACGCCCCCCTAGATTTTCAATGTACATTTCAAGTAAATACAGTTGATTCATGCAGCTGCACCCCACCCCCCAGGAGATACTGAGCAGGGATGCCTGAGCTTATCAATAAAGTATATAATACTCCATTGGTTTGCTTATTGCAGTGCATCCTTTGGCTTTTCTCTCATGCAAACTGTCAGCATTTTGTTCGAAAGACCCCCCCCCCCTCCTCACCTATTTTAAAGCAATATATTGATAGAGTAAACCTCCAGCTATGCCTTAAAGTGTACCTGTGAGATCCCACACAAAAAAAAAATTTTTTTTATTTGTTACTCAGTACCTAACCCTGGCCATGTACATCTAATCTTTATGCCTCTATCACTTATATCTATATATATAAAACTCAATGGCCCTCATTTACTAAGTGTCAGGTTTATCTCTGAGTGTTTCTTCATTTACTCTGTATTTTTCTCCCTGATTTACTAATGTGTCGCACGGGTTGGAAATTGTGTCGCAGGGTAAATTGTATATGCCCCCCGCACAGCGCTATCATATACCCACTGCAGCGCAAGTAGATATATATATACGCCCCCTGCACAGCGCTATCATATACCCCCTGCAGCGCATGTGTATATATATATACCCCCGCAAAGCGCTATCATATACCCCCTGCAGCGCATGTGTATATATATATATACCCCCCGCAAAGTGCTATCATGTACCCCCTGCAGCGCATGTGTATATACCCCCGCAAAGCGCTATCATATACCCCCTGCAGCGCAGGTGTATATATATATATATATATATATATATATATACCCCCCCCCCCGCAAAGTGCTATCATATACCCCCTGCAGCGCATGTGTATATATATATATATATATATATATATATACCCCCCGCAGCGCATGTGTATATATATATACCCCCCGAACAGCGCTATCATATACCCCCCACAGCGCATGTAGATATATATTATATATGCCCCGCACAGCGCATCTATATACATCCTTTGAAGTGCTATCAATGACTAATGCAGTGGTCTCCAACTTACGGACCTCCAGATGTTGCAAAACTACAACTCCCAGCATGCACGGACAGCCGTTGGCTGTCCGGGCATTCTGGGAGTTGTAGTTTTGCAACATCTGGAGGTCCGCAGGTTGGAGACCACTGGCTAATGCTTGTCAATGATAGTGCTTAAGAGGCATATGTATATAGAAGCGAAGTGGGGACCAGACATATAGCGTTATCTGGTCCCCACTTCGCTTCTATACACAATCCTCAGCAAACACCACAGCTGCCCCATCGCCTCCCCCATCCCCGGTGTTATAATTACCTGTTCCCGGGGTCCGCGATCATTCTGGCTTCGGCGCTGTTGCTGTGCGCTGTCCCTGTGCGCACTGACAAGTGACGTCACGACGTGCGTTGGGGATGTCACTCGTCAGTGCGCACAGTGCGCTATCATTGACAAGCATTAGCCAGTGGTCTCCAACCTGCAGACCTCCAGATGTTGCAAAATTACAACTCCCAGAATGCCCAGACAACCGACGGCTGTCCGTGCATGCTGGGAGTTGTAGTTTTGCAACATCTGGAAGTCCGCAAGTTGGAGACCACTGCATTAGTCATTGCTAGCACTTCAGAGGCATATGTATATAGATGCGCTGTGCGGGGCATATATAATATATATCTACATGCGCTGCGGGGGGTATATGATAGCGCTGTGCGGGGGGTATATATGTGTATATATATATATATATATATATACACGGGTATATGATAGCGCTGGGCGGGGGGTATATATATATGTATGTACACATGCGCTGCGGCAGGAGGACAAGACATATGGCGAAGCTGTGGGGACATATATATAGAAGCTGTGGGGACATATACAAAACCCCCAGCGATTCTCGCCGGGATCCTTGATTGGCTCCTCAGTACGGGCCATTCAAGGACCCCGGCGGGGAATTTGAAAATGAAAGTGAAATACATCGTACATCGCTGGGGAGCGGAGCATGCCGCCCACTCCCCTGCTTAATAACTTTTGATCGGATCGGGTCTCAAAAGTGAGACCCGATGCGATCAACCCCTTAGCCCCTGTACTACTACCCCCCAACATGGAACAGACCCTGTTCCATGATGGGGGTAGGATTCACTCGGTTTTGAGTAATTTCCCGACAGCTCTGAGCTGTCGGGTTTTAGTGAAGAAAAAATCACAGGTTTTCCTGTGAGTTTTTCCTCATACTCCGAGTGTTTTTTCTGTTTTGTCGGGAACACGCCCCCTTTTTGTGATAACCACGCCCATTTTGACAGGTTTAAAAAACACTCGGAGTGATGATATATTTTGTCGGGCTGTGCGACCAAATTTGTGTGGCATGGGCTATGAGACACAAATTTGGTCGCACAACCCGACAAAAAAAGTTGGGTTCACATTAGTAAATGAGGGCTAATGTGTGTGTGTATGTGTATGTATGTATGTATGTATGTATGTATGTATGTATGTGTGTGTATGTATGTATGTATGTATGTGTGTGTATGTTCCAGCATCACGTCCAAACGGCTAAAGGTATTAACATGAAACTTGGCAGACATGTTACTTATATGTCAACAACAAATATAGGATAGATTATTTAACCCTTACTCACCCCCATTTGCCAGGGGCAGGGTTTTTGTTTAACCCCTTAAGGACCAAGCCCATTTTCACCTTAAGGACCAGGCCAATTTTATTTTTGCATTTTAGTTTTTTTCCTCCTCACCTTCTAAAATCCATAACTCTTTTATATTTCCATCTACAGACCCATATAAGGGCTTGTTCTTTGCGTGACCAATTCTACTTTGTAATGACACCCCTCATTTTACCATAAAATTTACAGCAAACCCCCAAAAATATTTTTTTAGGGATGAAATTTAGATGAAAACCACCATTTTGCACATTTTGGAGGGTTTCTTTATCACACTGTACAATTTACGGTATAAATGTCATGTGTTCTTTATTCTGTGGGTCAATACAATTAAAATGATACCCATGGCTAGATACTTTTATATTTTTGTACCGCTAAAAAAAAATCTAAAACTTTTTGTACAAAATCAGTAATCTAAAATTGCCCTATTTTGACCACCTATAACTTTTTCATTTTTCCGTATATAGGGCGTTATGAGGGCTCATTTTTTGCGCCGGCATCTGTACTTTATATCGATACCAAATTTGCATATATAAAACTTTTATATAATTTTTATAAATTTTTTTATTTTTATAAAATGTGACAAAAAAGCTGAATTTTTGGACATTAATTTTTTACGTTGACGCCGTTCACCGTACAGGACCATTATCATTAAATTTTGATAGTTCGGACATTTACGCACGCGGCGATACCAAATATGTTTATTTAAAAAAAATTATGCTTTTTGGGGGTAAAATGGGAAAAACTGACAATTTTCATTTTTATTTGGGGAGGGGATTTTTCACTTTATTTTTACATTTTTCAACTTTTTTTTAAACACTTTTTATGTCCCCATAGGGGATTATCTATAGCAATCATTTGACTGCTAATACTGTTCAGTGCTATTATCGGCTATCTCCTGCTCTGGTCTGCTCGATCTCAGACCAGAGCAGGAGATGCCGGGAGACGGACGGAGGCAGGTGAGGGGACCTCCGTCCGCAATTACAGATGATCGGATCGCCGCAGATGCCGTGATCTGTACTGATCATGGCATCTGAGGGGTTAATGGCGGACATTAGCAGCGGATCCCGGCTGCTGATAGCAGCCGGAACCTGCCGTGTATGAAGCGAGCACCGCTCTGATGCTCGCTGTCATACACAGAATGTAAATGTACGTCCTGGTGTGCGAAGTACCGCCAAACCAGGACGTACATTTACGTGCGTGGTCGTTAAGGGGTTAAAGTTTATACAAGTCTATGGGAAATATATGTTACTGCATAACTTCCAAACGTCTGGAGATATTTCGATAATACTTGGTCACATGTTACTTATATGTCCACTTAAAATATAGGATAGTTAATTTAACCCTTAAAGGGGTACTTCCGTGCTGACAACTTATCCCCTATCTAAAGGATAGGTGATAAGTTGCCTGATCGCGCGGGGTCCCGCCGCTGGGGACCCTCGCAATCTTGCAAGCAGCACCCCGCTCTCATCAGGCCCCAGAGCGTACATCCGCTCCGGGTCTGATGACGGGGCCGATGATCGCCCCCTGCCATAGACTTACATTGAGGGGCGGAGCGTGACGTCCCATGGGGCAGAGCTGTGGCGTCAGGATACTCTGGCCCCGTGATCGACAGTCATCAGACCCGGAGCGATGTTCACTCCGGGGCCTGATGATAGCGGGGTGCTGCGTGCAAGATCGCAGGGGTCCCCAGCGGCAGGACCCCGAACGATCAGGCAACTTATCCCCTAACCTTTAGATAGGGGATAAGTTGTCAGCAAGGTAGTACCCCTTTAACTAACACCATTTGTGATGGTCGGGATTATTGTTTAAAGTCCCATGCAAATCAATGGGAAACTTATGTTCCCACATAACTTCCGTACGGCTGGAGATATTTCAATACCTGGTACACATATTAAAGGTCGGGATAGGAGGGGGAGATAGGAGGACGGGATATGACAACAATATATGAGGACAGGATATGAAGTCAGAAGCTTCCTCCTTTATTTTCCTCCCCAACAAGGATTAGGAATAGAGATGAACGAATTTACAGTAATTCAATTCGTCACGAACTTCTCGGCTCGGCGTTTGCTGACTTTATTCTGCATAAATTAGTTCAGCTTTCAGGTGCTCCCGTGGGCTGGAAAAGGTGGATACAGTCCTAGGAGACTCTCTCCTGAAAGCTAAACTCATTTATGCAGGCTAAAGTCAGCAAACGGCGAGAAGTTCTTGACGAATCGAATTGCTGGAAGTTCGTTCATCTCTAATTAGGATAGGGGAGGGTAAAACCGAGTAATGTCGGGTACTCAGCTAGTTTATTATAAAAATACCTTTTTATTAGATCACAGTGTTATAAATCCTCTCAGGGCAAGGAGGCGAGTCCCTCGTGGTGGTGGGAGGTGATTGGTGCATCTGCTCATGCAACCTTGTCTAGGAGTGATCTTTTGTCCATGACTCACAGACAAGCAGATGCTGCCTCAGGACTGGTGTCTCAGTGGGTTTGGGGACCCCTAGTGGTGGAATTTGTAGCAGTAGTTTTCTTTATTAACCCCTTAAGGACTCAGCCCATTTTCACCTGAAAGGGGTACTCCACCCCTAGATATCTTATCCCCCCATCCAAAGGATAGGGGGATAAGATGTCAGATCACCGGGGTCCCGCTGCTGGGGACCCCGGGGATCGCTGCTGCAGCACCCCGTTATCATTACTGCGCAGAGCGAGATCGCTCTGCACGTAATGACGGGCAATACAGGGGCCGGAGCATTGTGACGTCACGGCTCCACCCCCGTCAATACAAGTCTATGGGAAGGGGGCGTGGCAGTCGTCACGCCCCCTGCCATAGACTTGCATTAAGGGGACGGGCCGTGATGTCAAGGGGGGGGGAGCCATGACATCACGCTGCTATGGCCCCTGTATCACCCGTCATTACGCACAGAGCGAACTCGCTCTGTGCAGTAATGATGGCGGGGTGCCGCAGCGGCGATCCCCAGCAGCGGGACTGCAGCGATCTGACATCTTATCCCCTATTCTTTGGATAGGGGATAAGATGCCAGGGGCGAAGTACCCCTTTAAGGACACAGCCAATTTTATTTTTGCGTCGTTTTTTCCTCCTAAGCTTTCTAAAATGCATAACTCTTTTATATTTCCATTCCCGGACCCATATGAGGGCTTGTTTTTGAGTGACCAGTTGTACTTTGTAATTACATCACTCATTTTACCCTAAAATGTATGGTAAAAACAAAAAAAACATTTTTTGTGTAAGGAAATTTAAACAAAAATCATAATTTAGCAAATTTGGGGGGGGGGGGGGCTATTGTTTTTGTGCTGTACACTTTACGGTAAAAATTTATGTTTTCTTTATTCTTTGGGTCAATACGATTAAAATGATACCCATGGTTACATACATTTCTATTAAAGTACTGCTTTTAAAAAATCTCAAACTTTTTTTTTTTTTACTAAATAAGTACCGTATTTATCGGCATATAACATGCACTTTTTAGCCTAAAGTCAACCTGCGTGTTATACGCCGATAAGCCGCTGCAGTTCAATGATTTAAAGCGGGCGCTTAAAATCAATGAACTGCAGCGGCTTTGCAGGTGCAGAGACCGCCAGTGCTGCCGGCTTCTCTCCCCCTGGCTATCGGCGCCGCTGCCCGTTCTCTCCCCCTGACTATAGGTGCCGGCGCCGATAGCCAGGGGGAGAGAAGCGGCGCCGACAGCCAGGGGGAGAGAAGGGGCAGCGGCACCCATTGCCAGCGCTGCTGCCCCGTTGCCTCCCCCCATCCCCGGTTGCATAATTACCTGTTGCCGGGGTCGGGTCCGCGCTGCTTCAGGCCTCCGGTGTGCGTCCCCTGCGTCGTTGCTATGCGCTGCACGGAGCAAAGACATCACTCGTCATTGCGCCGCGCATAGCAACGACGCATGGGACGCACACCAGAGGCCTGAAGCAGCGCGGACCCGACCCCGGCAACAGGTAATTATGCAACCGGGGATGGGGGAAGGCAGCGGCGCCAGCAATGGGTGCCGCTGCCCCTTCTCTCCCCCTGACTGTCAGCGCCGCTGCCCCATTGCCGGCGCAGCTTCTCTCCCCCAGGCTCCAGCCAGCGGGAGAGAAGCGGCGGCAGCAGGGCTGTAGACCCCAGGAAAGGCAGGGGCAGAGAAGCGAGCAGTGACGACCTCTCTCCCGCTGCCTTTCCTGGGGGTGTATCGGGGTATACACACACACGCACCCTCATTTTACCATGGATATTTGGGTAAAAATCTTTTTTTACCCAAATATCCTTGGTAAAATGAGGGTGCGTGTTATAGGCCGGTGCGTGGAATACCCCGATAAATACAGTATTCTCTCATTTAGCTTAAGAGTTGGAGAGGCAGTACCAAGCTGCAGCAGCATGCCTCTCCCTCCTCCTACCAAACTTCGGTTTCCAGCAGAGAGCCCTGTACATCAATCAGGAGGAGCAGTGGATAAGATCAATTCAACTTTGTCACCTGCCAGGTAAACTGGGAATGAAATCCGGCTTTCAACATCCACATTCTTTTGCAAAATTTCTACAAAATTGTTATTTGATGGTGGAAAAATTATGTAGACCGACAAAACAGTGTGAGCAAGTTAATGTCCTGTATTTTATTTTTTTTTAAAGGTTCACTCTGCCCCTAGACAAGTTATCCCCAATCCAAGGGATAGGGGATAACATGTCTGATCGCAGGGGGGTCCGGCCACGGGGATCCCCCACAATCCCCTGGCCGGCGCTGTGACGCTATTACACAGCCGTCACACCCCCTCCCACAGACATGAATGAAGGGGGTGTGGTGTGATGTCAAGAGCACGGAAGGCCCAGGCTCCCATTCTCGTAACGCCGGCCCAAACATCATTGTTTCCTGCGATCAGACATGTTATTCCCTATTCTTTGGATAGGGAATAACATGTCAGGGGACAGAGTACTGCTTTAATCACTCATTTCTATGTTACGGGCTCTGTTTATTTATAAGGCATTGCAATAACAAATAAAAAATAAACAGGTGATGTGCTTTTTTAATACATAAAGAAATAAATCATAAATAAGTCTCTTAATAGTTTATTAGAAATAATGCAGACAATTAAAAAAATCCCCATCAATTCCAATACAACTTAGGCTTTTCACCCAATTAAAGAAATAAAACAAACAAAACAGTATAGTGTATTAACATTGTTACTCTTTCCTTTTTAATATATACTGTGACAGTGCAAATACAATTTGGTCTAAATGTACAGACTGATGAGAGAAACAATGTACAGCTGTCTACACTCTTCCAAGGTGGAAATGCTAAGGGTCAGAGCAGTTGTACAGGACTCATGGTTACAAATGGGATACACCTTACTTAGTATCCAGAAACCCTAAGTCATTGTTCTAGAGGTACAACTACCAAAGCTCATTCCTGGCTTAAAGTCTACTGTTTGAAATAAGAACATGTGTAAACAGTACTGGGAGCACTTCTGATGTCTATGTTAAAATGAACAGTAATTCCCTTATGAATATCAAATGTCGATTATATGTAGAGTTCATTTTGGTTTGTACGGCTACTCTGTCAGTGACAATGCAAGAATTACAGAAAACACTCCCTTGACAGAGCTCATATACTGGATACACAATGTACTTAGGAGACTAATTATTAAGTCATGTTGTAGTGGTTTTCTTTGTAGTTCTCTATTCAGCGTTTCATTTTGGAGAACATATGCCCCCATATAAATCAAGAGTAAATGAAAACTTACTATAACCACATAACAAGATAAGGGATACACAATATACTCTAATGTGTTATGATAATTTAAATTAGCAGCTCCATATTAAGCATTCAGGGATGTCCCGTACAATTGTAACTTCTAAACCCCTGGTAAGCGCCATTCGGTGATACACGAACAAGGCTGACTGGAAGTACTCTGTATTTACAACTTGGGTATCGGCAACTGTTGCAGAGTGTGTTGAAATATTCTTTCCACCCATTCTCCCACCCTCCTCCCACATTTTATGATCATGTATCTTCTTATTCCAGGTCAGGCATTTCTAAAAGAAAGGAAATGAAATGTTATGTTAAAAATAATCCTATAGTTTTCTTACTTCTTTTAACGTTAAAGCAACTTTATTAAAAAGTGTACATAAGCTTTCACACAACTTCTGACATGCCATAGAGAAATATCAGAAGTTTTAATCATTTGGGGGGGGGTCTGGGTGTTAAGACACCCACCGACTGCTATAATAAAGGAACAGAAGCATCCGCCTGAACGCTGTGTCCTTTAGTTTCTGCTTGACTTTATTCAGAAAGCTGAGAGCATGGTGTACAGATGCAGTGATCTACTGCTCAGTGGGGCTCTCCTAAGACAGACCCCCCTGACAACTTTCACTGACATTTGTCTATGACCGGTTAGAAGTTGTGTGAAAACTTCACTGTAAAATGGTTCAAAACATAATAATGATTAATATATAATACTATGCAGTAGAAAGAATCTTCAGGTCGGCGCTACAACTCCCAACAGAACAGTCCTTGACTCACTCTGCATGTAATGGAGTAGCAAGCAGCGGTAGGCAGAATAGTAAGGCAACAAAGCTATAAACAGTGTGGAACTCAGCAATATTTGCAACATAACCTAAGAGCAGAAAGATGGCACTCGCCAAGGATGTCTTTAGCTTAGTCTTTTATAATGTCATTAGGGAAAAGAACACGGAGCAGGCCTGCTTCACAAACGCAGGCCTGTGCTTGTAGTGTGCGCCTGCTCCTTGTTCTCCCTTCCCTAATGACATTATACAAGGTGAAGCTGAAGACCTCCCAGGTGAGTCTTCCTGTCTGTTCTTATGTTGTTGTATATAATGATTTATACTACAGTCATTGTGCACTATTCAAATTTTATTTTTGTTCCTCAGCATATAGAGTAAAAAGGATTAAACTTACTTTCATCATCACTGTCTGGTGAATCCTAAAAGGAAAAAAAAAAGTTTTATTACTTGTAACAGATTAATAACTCTCACATGGCAAAATCCTCTAGCTTACGTATAGGGAAATTTATCAAAACCAGTGTAGAGGTAAAGTGGAGCAGTTGCCCATAGAAATCTGAGTCCTTTCATTTCTATTTCTTTTAAGTAAAGAAGCAATCTGATTGGAACAGTTGCCCATAGTAACCAGATTGCTTCTTTCATAAAAAAAAAAAAAAAAAAAAAAAAAAATGGGGCTTTAGGGAAATGAAAGGACTCTGGTTTCTATGGGCAATTGCCCCACTTTACCTCTACACAGGTTTTGATAAATCTCTCTCAGTGAACAGATCTTGTTTAGGAAGTGACAAGATGTTTTAGGTTTCTGCCATTGGTTTGCTGTGGATTCACCCAAGATGCTACATGCATTTTCCCCTTGAGAGAAAACTGCAGTGGTTCAAGGTGTGAATAAAATAACTTTAAGATGTATTATTGTAGGTGCAGGTCTTTTGTGAAACAATATTTAGAGAGCATTTTCTTTAACACACTGGCACACATTACTATTGTGCTATGGAAGAAGAAAACAGGGATTTGTGTGATTCTTTTGGATTTCAATGCATCTTCGCACAGATGAGAGTGTTAAACATCTCCTAAAGGGAAGGTACATCAACTCAATAACATAAGCGAACACACAGTCTGCATCTTAAGTGGAAATAAAAGACTGGCCAATGACAATTCTGGATCCTATAAAGCTTATCTGTCAACTACTCTTTAGAACCAACATGATTTAAGAATATTTTCACCCTTAGCCTGAATTCTTAGTTGCTCTTTCCTTGGCATTCTAAATGGTGAATTCCATATGTCAAAGTACTATTTTTCTTTTTTGATCCTTTGGGTCCTTTTTTCCTCTCTGTTTGGCTTAGAAATACATATGCCACTCGCTAAAATACTGAATGTGTTTGATGTATGTTTTACAAAGCCAGAATACTAAACCCAGATATGCGATATCTGAGTTACTACAAAGTAAACATGCTGGGTGAACATCATCAGTGTGATGACCACCTGGTTTGGCTAATGGATGTAACACTTGAGGAAATAGTGTTTTTTTTTTATTATATAACAAAACCTTATAATAGAATCTTTAGAAGTCATAACATTTTCAGCAGTTTTAAGACAATAATCGTACATCATCTGCACCGTCTACTTCTGGTAAGTCTACATCTTCATCTCCTCCCATATTGTTCATCATCTGTAAAAGTATGACAGTCATGAGGACATTCTATGTAATAAAGATACAGGAACATCACAAAAGTACAACTAGAGGTCAATCACTAACCTCTGAAAAGCGATCAAAATTGGACAAGTCCTCATCGGAGTCATCTTCCCAATCTTTCCAGTTGTTGAAGTCCACACTAAGCCAATTGAGCTATTTATAAAAAATAAAAAAAAACACATTATAAAAGTTAACACATGTACTAGAATGTCCGTGATCGAGCAGAGTTGGTTCTTACTACAAGTTGATACACAAAACAAGAGACATAAGGGTTTGGCTAGAAGATTTTTAAGAAAAAAAAATTACCTTTGCTTTCTCTTTTGTCAGTCTCGGCCAAGACTGGCCAGATTCTGCTTTTCGTAAACAACTCAAGACAGATCTGTCTGTTCTTTTATGTTTAGACTCCTGAGGAGGAGAGAGAAATTGTGAACAAAACAACAAGAATTACACCTCCGATGTTAAGTAAAGGCACTGTAACTCCATGAGTTCAAGGGGTTTTCTAAACCAATAAAATACTGAAATGTACCTATATGTAATACTGCTCACCAGGTGATTCCAACATAGGTCAAATGTAGTTATTTTAATAATCTCACTAACACCTTTGTTTTGAAGCTGCCAGGATTTCCTGTGGACAGGATTACCTTGTAAAGAACCACAATTACCATGATGCCTCTCCTTTCAGACCATCATTATTTTAGCTGCCTGTATGCCTTTACTACCAGGCCTTGAGTAGTTCTGTTATTATTCTGTTCACATAGTGTTGCTCTGTAACCAGACACGTCCCTGATGTTATATATGTCTGTGGCAAACTATGTCATCCCATTGAGAAAATAACTTTGTGAATTCCACCGAAAGACTGAACTTAATCTTCCTGTGGGATCCCAGTGAAGTTACTCAACCTTCCGTAAAGTAACTTCCAACGTGTTAACTAAGCAAAGATTCCTGAAAGGGCGGCTGCTAGAGGCAGAATCTCTGTAGTGTGAACAGGGCCCAAACCTACAGCATGTAAACCATTTGCACATAAGCTTACATGAAGGTGTTGTGTGTTTTTTTTTCTTTTTTTCTTTTTTTTTAACACTTAATTGTTCATGGATTAATTTCCCATCTACAAGTATTCCCTAAAGCCACCTACTTCCACTATAAAGTGTGAGGGAAATTCAACTTGTGCAAAGGAACAGTGGAGCAGTTGCCTATAGCAACCAAATTGCTGCTTTAATTTAAAAAATCGGTATCTAAAAAATGAAAGCTAGAATTTGATTGTTTGCTATGGGCAACTGCCCCACTGTTCCTCTGCATAGTTTTGATAAAACTCAATCAATGTAAGACAAACACTGGGGTTGCCCATAGCAACCCGATTGCTTTAATTTTTTTTAAAAAGGCCTCTGAAAAATGAAAAGTGATCTGATTGGTTGCTATGGGCAACTGGTCAACATTCCTCTTGGCAGGTTTTGCTAAATCTCCCCCCCCCCCCCGTCTGCCATAGCGACCAATCACAGCTTAGCTTTCATGTCTTATAACATAAAACCTGAGCTCTGATTGGTTTCTATGAGCAAAACCAAACAGTTTTTTTTTTATCAGACAGATTGATAAATCTTGCCCTACATTTCAGTAAAACAGCACTTTGCTTAAGTATTGACTCCCCCCTTTGACTTTTTACATTTTGTCATGGTATAACCACAGATTCAAATTCGATTTCATTGCAATTTTATGGACCAACACAAAATAACCATTTGGCAGAGAAATATTAGATTGATTTTAAAGCAATTTATAAATAAAAAAAATCTAAAGAGTGCATATGTATTCCACCCCCTACGGGTACGTTCACATGTGAATATAATGCTGCAAATTTTCTAGCAGCAGATTTTATTACGCAATGAAGTCAATAGGTAACAAAACCAGATGCAAAACATAAAATATAGACGCATGAACGTACCCTAACAAAGATCTAATGCGTCCAATTGCCTTGACAAGTTACGCAATTAGTAGGACTACTTGTCTGCAACTTAATCTTGGTAATAATACACCTGTTCTGTGAGTTTGTTAGAGAGCATTACTGAACAGACAGCATTAAGACCAAGGAGCTCACCAAACAGGTCACGGATAAAGTTGTGGAAAAGTATGAAGAAGAGTTAGGCTGCAATCAAAGAAGCAGTCAAGTGGCCCATGGTAACTCTGGTGGAGCTGCGAAGATCAACAGCTGAGGTGTTCACATCATTGCTTGTGCCACAACAAAAGGTATTTTGCACTTTAAGGGTACGTTCACACGTGGTGATTGACAGCGTATTTTACGTTGCGGATCCACTGCTGAAGGACCTCTGTATGGTGCCCTTAAATGTGCCTGCCTGCCTTAAATGCGCCGCACATGCGCGGTGTACTCTCACACATCGCGGCCGCTTCCCCTGCTCAATGAGCTAGGCCGAGAGCTGCCACGATGTGCGAGTATACTGCGCATGTGCGCGGCGACTCGCACATAGCAGAGTGTCTGCTCGTAGCGGCTTATTGCCACTCCGAGCAGGCACATATAAAGGCAGCATATAGGAGGTCCTTCAGCGGCAGATCCGCAGGGAAATCCACGCGAAAATCCGCACATGTGAACGTACCCTTAAAGTACAAAAAAAAGTCCAAATGGGGGAATACTTATGCAAGACATTGTAAGGTCCTGCTCGATATTGGCAAGTGGATAACAGAGCATTAGAGAAGACAATATACTTACATTGGGCTCAATAGACTGATACAGTTCGACTTGATTTAAGTATTTAATGTTATCGGATCCTCCCAGACAACTACAAGATAAAAAGGAAAATAAAATAAACACATGTGTATTAAATAATTTAAAGTAGTTCAAGCAATGAATAAGCATAAGTTAAAAGACAAGACTTAACGGGATATTAGCATGCCTCAAATATTATTCTATTTTAAGTTTAACTGGTTGTCGTCTAAGAAGAGCCGGCTCGTCCTGAGACCACAACCAGTGTATGCCGCGGGCTCCTGACATACCTGCCGGCCGACCCCCAGCTGATTCCTGTAGCTGGGGGCCGCCGTTAATAGCAGACATGCGGCGATCGCCATGGGAGGCTATTAACCCTTTAGATCGCCGCTGTCAAAGCTGACAGCAGAGTCTAAAGGTACCTTTAACAAGTCCCTGGTGGCCCAGTGGGGCGGACATAAACCCCCCCCCCCCGGCTGCGCGATCGCGGGGGAGCGACCCACTGTGGAGGTAGCTGGAGGGCTTACCTTATTTTCCATGTCTGCTACGGCTCTGTTATTCATAGAGCCTGGTTAAACCAGGCTTTATCAATGAAGCAAAGAGCACACAAACCAATGTAGTTCTATGGAACGTCATTGATCTGTATGAGGAATCTAATGATTCCTCCTAAAAGTCCCCTAAGGGGACTAAAAGTGTGTAAAAAAAATAAACATATGTGGTATTGTTGCATGCAGAAATGTCCGAATTATAAAAATATACCGCTTTTTAACCCCTTAAGGACCGGGTTTTTTTCCGTTTTTTGCATTTTCGTTTTTTGCTCCTTGCCTTTAAAAAGTCATAACTCTTTCAATTTTGCACCTGAAAATCCATATGATGGCTTATTTTTTGCGCCACTAATTCTACTTTGTAATGACGTCAGTCATTTTGCCCAAAAATCTACGGTGAAACGGAAAAAAAAAAAATCATTGTGCGACAAAATATAAAAAAAAAAACTTTTGTAACTTTTGGGGGCTTCCGTTTCTATGTAGTACATTTTTCGGTAAAAATGACACCTTATCTTTATTCTGTAGGTCCATACGATTAAAATGATATCCTACTTATATAGGTTTGATTTTGTCGGACTTCTGGAAAAAATCATAACTACATGCAGGAAAATTTATACGTTTAAAATTGTCATCTTCTGACCCCTATAACTTTTTTATTTTTCCGTGTATGGGGCGGTATGAGGGCTCATTTTTTGCGCCGTGATCTGAAGTTTTTAACGGTACCATTTTTGCATTGATAGGACTTATTGATCGCTTTTTATTCATTTTAAGATAAAAAGTGACCAAAAATGCACTATTTTGGACTTTGGAATTTTTTTTGCGCGCACGCCATTGACCGAGCGGTTTAATTAATTATATATTTTTTTATAATTCGGACATTTCTGCACGCGGTGATACCATATATGTTTATTTGTATTTACACTTTTTTTTTTTATGGGAAAAGGGGGGTGATTCAAACTTTTAATAGGGGAGGAGTTAAATGATATTCATTCACTTTTTTTTTGCAGTGAGGTCCCATAGGGACCTATAACACTGCACACACTGATCATCATTGATCACTGGTTTCTTATAGGAAACCAGTGATCGACGATTCTGCCGCATGACTGCTCATGCCTGGATCTCAGGCACTGAGCAGTCATTCGGCGATCGGACAGCGAGGAGGCAGGTAGGGGCCCTCCCGCTGTCCTGTAAGCTGTTCGGGATGCCGCAATTTCACCGCGGCTATCCCGAACAGCCCACTGAGTTAACCGGCAGCTTTCACTTTCGGTATTAGCGATAAGCGCTGCGCGCTATTAGCGGCGGGTCCCGGCTTCACTATGACGCCGGGCCCGCCGTGATATGATGCGGGGTTACTGTGTAACCCCGCGTTATATCAGGAGAGCAGGACCAAGGACGTACCAGTACGTCCTTGGTCCTTAAGGGGTTAAACCGCACGTTCAATGGTGTACGCGCAAAAAAATCCCAAAGTCAAAAATAGCGCATTTTTGATCACTTTTTATACCACAAAAAAGTGAATAAAAAGTGATCAAAAAGTCTGATCTGAACAAAAATGGTACCGCTAAAAACTTCAGATCACGGCACTAAAAATTAGCCCTCATAGCGCCCTGAACACAGAAAAATAAAAAAGTTATAGGGGTCAGAAGAGGACCATTTTAAACGTATAAATTTTCCTGCATGTATTCATGATTTTTTTTCTGAAGTGATACAAAATCAAACCTATACAAGTAGGGTATCATTTTAACCGTATGTAAAAATGTACTGCGTAAAAACGGAAGCCCCCAAAACGTACAAAATAGTGTTTTTTCATAAATTTTGTCGCACATTGATTTTTTTCCCGTTTCACCGTAGATTTTTGTCTAAAATGACTAATGTCATTACAAAGTAGAATTAGTGACGTAAAAAATAAGCCATCATATAGAATTTTAGGTGAAAATTTTAAAGAGTTATGATTTTTTTAAGTTAAGGAGGAAAAATTGAAAATGATCGGCAAGGTATTATCGGCAAGGTAATTGCCGTTACCGATAACGTCCAAAATCGTGAATATCGTCTGATAATATCGGCCAAACCGATAATTGGTCGATCCCTAGTGTGAATATGAGTACCAAAATACAGCTGTGTGGGAAACCTACAAAATGATTTTTTTTTTTAAACTGACAACAAGACGTCTAAAAAACATATTTGTCATCAGAGATTACACCAAACTAATCATCAGCGGCTCCTCCCATCTCTCAGAAGTGACTGACAGCTGCATGCTGTCTATTAACGTACTCAAAAGCCCATCAATTACTTTGAAAAGGATAAAGGGTAAAGTTAAATTATAAAATGAATTCAATTAAATGGCGATTTTGAACAAAGTCTAAGTCCCATGAGTAAAGGTAAATGCAACAAGTGAGTTTAAAAGTAGGGTCACACGTAAGGCATCCGCAGCGTATGTTATGCTGTGGATGCGCCCATGACAGTCCCTAGAGTGAGCTCCCTGCTGTGCCATGTGTCCAGCGTGTCTGCTCATAGTAGCAATCCATTGCTATGAACAGACACACAGGGATCTGCGAGCCTGTATTAAACTGTGCACACATGCGGAGTTTACTCTCAGACATAACGGTCACTCTCGGCCTAGCTCAGGGAGCAAGGGGAGCGTCCGCGATGTCTGAGTAAACTACACGTGCAGATTGATACAGACTCTTAGATCCCTGTGTGTCTGTTCATAGCAGCGGATTGCTACTAGGGACAGACACGCAGGACACATGACACAGCAGAGAGCT
This sequence comes from Hyla sarda, assembly GCF_029499605.1. NCBI lineage: Eukaryota > Metazoa > Chordata > Amphibia > Anura > Hylidae > Hyla > Hyla sarda. The sequence continues at coordinate 86,602,357 of NC_079190.1, forward strand.
CACTCTAGGGACGCTCATGGGCGCATCCGCAGCATGAAATGTGTGTGACCCTAACCTAATGGGGTATTCTTATTTTACAAAATTAGTGAGTTATTTGTGAGAAACCCCCTTAAAGATTATTATGACACCTGCAGTTATTGAGGTATTTATTACTGACAAGTTCATGTCACATTGCTAAAACATTACAATTTGCAGAATGGGTTTTCCCCCACAACACTTACCTGAATGTTAGTTTATCTTTTTCAAAGACTACTTTCACTTCTTTGCTGTCCTCAACACAGAATTCAATAAAGACATAATCCCTCCTATCGTACCACTTTGCAGATACTGCTTGCCTGTGTAAACAATAAAAAAAATAAAACATTCATGACAAATAAAGTAGAAAAGAAACAGCACTGAAAATGTTGAACTTTGCAGGAGTTCATCTGTTTTTTTTTATATGGGTGTTTTATAGAAATAAAGGCTAAATTTGTACAATCAAATTTGCTTTATGAAAAACAACACTTAGAGCCCATTCACACTATGTATTTTCGGAGTGGAGATTCCGTAGTGTTATAAGCCCTTATTTTATTAGGACAAAACATTCGGCCAATAGTTAGAGATCATTTAAGCTATTTAATATGTTAAATCGGTATTCCCATCTCAGCATGTTATCCTCACTGATCCGTAATATGGAGGTAAATTATCCCCGGGAATAAATAGAAAACACTGCACATGCACAGCCAGACCCTGCTTCCTCAATAACCAGGCAGTGCACTCACAGTGGCCGCTGTGAAGGTGCAAATTCCCTCTTGGCCCATGACATTGAAACTGCTCTAGTGGGACAGGCTCTGACAAAGGTAGGCAGAGATTGCCCCTAGCTTTTACAGTGATCCCTCAACTTATAATGGCCTCAACATACAATAGTTTCAACATACGATGGTCTTTTCTGGACCATTGTAACTTGAAACCAGACTCAACATACAATGTACAGACAGTCCAGATCTGTGATACCTGTCACAACTGGAGGAACTGACCAATCAGAATTGGCATTTTACTGGTAAATCACCTCTATTAGGCTGGGTCCACACTACGTTTTGTCCCATACGGGAGCGCATACGGCAGGGGGGAGCTAAAAGCTCGCGCTCCCGTATGTTACCGTATGCGCTCCCGTATGTCATTCATTTCAATGAGCCGACCGGAGTGAAACGTTCGGTCCGGTCGGCTAATTTTTGCGCCGTATGCGCTTTTACAACCGGACCTAAAACCGTGGTTGACCACAGTTTTAGGTCCGGTTGTAAAAGCGCATACGGCGCAAAAATGAGCCGACCGGACCGAACGTTTCACTCCGGTCGGCTCATTGAAATGAATGACATACGGGAGCGCATACGGTAACATACGGGAGCGCGAGCTTTTAGCTCCCCCCTGCCGTATGCGCTCCCGTATGGGACAAAACGTAGTGTGGACCCAGCCTTACTGAAGTGCAAGCACTTAATCGCTGTCTGGTAGCGCCCCCTACAGAACAGGGAGGAACTACAAGTTCTGTACTACTTCTTACCTGTGCCAGGGTTAGCTGCTCCTTTGGACACCAAGTAAGGGCGGCTCCATTTGGGACACTGTGTGTACTGTATAGGATCCTGAAAAAGCTCCTGTTCTCTACATAAACCATCGTTTCCCAACAAGGGTGCCTCCAGCTGTTGCAAAACTACAACTCCCAGCATGCCCGGACAGCCGTTGGCTTACTTTATATGTATTAGTTATCTACTTAATTTTTTTTTAATCCTCACCTTTTCCTATTTTTGGATGACATTTTGGTGGCTTCAGAACCAATTACCAGGTTTCCATAGAGTTCTGGTCTCAACATACAATGGTCATCCTGGAACCAATTAATATTGTAACTTGAGGGACCACTGTATAAGGATATAGCTTACCTAATCCACCTACTGAATGAGGCCCTTACCAGTCACTGGTGGAGATATAGAGGAGTCAATCCCATTAAAAGGAAATGTTTTGCCTGAACTTTATTCTTTACAGAATTCAAAGAAATGCTTTTCAGCAAGCCCCATGGATAAAATGACCACAAAGTGGACAGCATATACAAAACTGTATAAACTCTGTAAATATACAGCAAGGACGCAATGCGGTGTCCTATTCTGGGACTAACCTGGCTTAGGCTGGGTTCACACCACGTTTCGTTAAATACGGTTCCCGTATACGGCTGGGAGGAGGCGGGGCTTAATCGCGGCGCCCGCACTCAGCCGTATTCGGGAACCGTATTTAATGCATGTCTATGAGCCGACCGGTCGACCACGTTTTTGCCTGCGGTCAGGAAACCGCATACGGCCGAAAACGAAGCCAACCGGAGGCTGCGGTTCACTCCGGTCGGCTCATAGACATGCATTAAATACGATTCCCGAATACGGCTGAGTGCGGGCGCCGCGATTAAGCCCCGTCCCCTCCTCCCAGCATTATACGGGAACCGTAGTTAACAAAACGTGGTGTGAACCCAGCCTTACACCTACTTATCTTCTCTGAGGCCCCATTTACAAAGCAAAATTTTTGAGCAGAATACAGCGGAAACATTCTTGGAAATTCCGTTGCAGCAGACTAATTTTTTTAATAGGATCCTGCTGCACTGTGCTCATGTAGACAACATCTGCCATGGAAATTCTGATTCCAGACTCCACAGAAAGAATTGACAGGTCAATTGTTTAGAAAAGCATTGGCATCTATGGAGACCGCACATTTCAGAATAGTGCCGTCGCCTGCAGCATGTCCTCCCACAAATATTCTGGCCAGACACTCCAACGTGTGAATAGGGCCTGACTGAGAAGGCTAAATTAAAAGGAATGAGCCACACCTATAATGTTTAGAAGGAAGCCATGTTTATTATGTCTATTTTTGTTTACATATTAAATGCTGACAGAAGCCACATGTTTATTATGTCTTTTTGTTTAAATTTTTTAACCCATTTATGTTTAAAATTGGCATCTTCTGACCCCCTATAACTTTTTTTTTTATTATTCCATATATTTAAATACATGAGGACTCATTATTTGCGCCGTAGTCTCTAGTTTTTATTGGTACCATTTTTGTTTTGATGGGACTTTTTGATGGCTTTTTATTAATATTTTTATGGTATATGAAGTGACCAAAAATGCACAATTTTGGACTTTGGTATTTTTTTACGTGTACACCATCGACTGTGTGGTTTAGCTAACCTTATATTTTAATAGTTCGGACATTTACGCATGCGGCGATACCACATATTAATATTTTTATTCTTTATTACATAATTTTATTTTAAAAAATGGGAAAAAGGGGGGGGGTGATTTAAACTTTTCATAGGGAAGGGATTGCTAAAACATGCAATATTTTGATTGCATATACTGATCAATGCTATGCCATAGCATTGATCAGTGTTCTCGGCGCTCTGCTGCTCCTGCCTAAACAGGCCTGGAGCAGTAGATTGCCATTTGGACAACGGAGAGGCAGGTGAGGACCCTCTTGTCGGCCGATAAGCTGATCAGGACAGTTTAAGTTTTGTTTACTGGATCAGGGCATACAGGTACACCCTGCGTCCTTAACCCCTTGCCACAAATGGATGTACATTAACATCCATTTGCGGCTCCCGAGGTATGATGCGCGCTCAGCAGGTGAGCGCGCGCGGGACACAGCCGATCTGGCTGATGCCCGGCATTAACCCTTCAGATGCAGCAATCAAACTTGATCGCTGCATCTAAAACGAAAGTAAATAATGCCGGTTAGCTCAGCGGTTCTGTCCCGAACAGCTTGCAGGATGCGAGGAGGGTCACCATCTGCCACCTGCACATCCGATTGCCGAATGACTGCTCTGTGCCTGAGATCCAGGCAGGAGCAGTCAAGCGGCGATAACACTAATCAGTGTTATGCTATTGCATAACAGTGATCAGTGTATGCAATGTTATATTTCCTTATGGCAGCAATAACATTGCAAAAAAAAAAAAAAGAAAGGGTTAAAAAAAAGTTAAAGATCATTTAACCCCTCCCCTAATAAAAGTTTGCATCACCCCCCTTTTCCCCATTTAAAAAACAAAAACTGTGTAAATAAAAACAACCGTAAGTGGTATCGCTGCGTGCGTAAATGTCCAAACTGTAAAAATATAGTTAATTAAACTGCACGGTCAATGGCGTACACAGAAAAAAAAATGTAAAGTCCAAAATAGCATATTTTTGGTCACTTTTTATACCATAAAAAAAATGAATAAAACATGATCAAGAAGTCAGAACAAAACAAAAATGGTAACTATAAAATTCAGATATTGCAAAAAATTAGCCCTTATAGTAGTAAAAATCAAACCTATATACGTTGGGTATCCTTGCAACCATATGGACTTACAGTGCAATTTTTACTGAAAACTGCACTGCATAGAAAAAAAAAAAAAAAAGACGCTAAAAATAACAAAATAGCTTTTTTTTACATTTTGCCCAACAAATAATTTTTTCCTGGTTTCGCAGGAGATTTTGTGGTGAAATTATTAATGGTATTACAGTAAAATTGTTGACACAAAGAACAAGCCCTCATACAGAATTTTAGGTGGAAAATTGAAAGTGTTATGATTTTAGAATGTGAGAAGGAAAACACAAAAGTGCAAAAATGAAAAATCGCCAAAGAGGGAAGGGGTTAAGGACTCGGGATTCAGGGCGTACCTGTCCTTGACTGGTTAATGGGAAAAGGGGGTGATTGTAACCTAAGGGGTTAAATCACTTTAACCCCTTAACGACGCAGGACGTATATTTACGTCCTGCACCCGCGATATGAAGCGGGGTCGCAGCTCGACCCCGCATCACATGGCGTCGGTCCCGGCGCTCATCAACGGCCGGGACCCACGGCTAATACCACACGTCAAAGCTGACCGCTGCTTCTAAAGTGAAAGTATCCCGGCTAGTCAGTCGGGCTGTTCGGGACCGCTGCGGTGAAGTCGCGGCGTCCCGAACAGCTTACAGGACACCGGGAGGGCCCTTACCTGCCTCCTCGGTGTCCAATCGACGAATGACTGCTCCGTGCCTGAGATCCAGGCAGGAGCAGTAAGCGCTGATAACACTGATCACAGGCGTGTTAATACACGCAAGTGATCTGTGTAAGAGATCAGTGTGTGCAGTGTTATAGGTCCCTAATAAAAGTTTGAATCACCCCCCTTTTCCCATAAAAAAAATAAAAGTGTAAATAAAAATAAACATATGTGGTATCACCGCGTGCGTAAATGTCCAAACTATAAAAACATATCGTTAATTAAACCGCACGGTCAATGGCGTACACGTAAAAAAATTCCAAACACCAAAAAAAGCGTATTTTGGTCACTTTTTATACCATTAAAAAGTGATCAAAACAAAAATCGTACCGATAAAAACTTCAGATCACGGCGCAAAAAATGAGTCCTCATACCGCCCTGTACGTGGAAAAATAAAAAGAGTTATAGGGGTCAGAAGATGACATTTTTAAACGTATACATTTTCCTGCATGTAGTTATGATTTTTTCCAGAAGTGCGACAAAATCAAACCTATATAAGTAGGGTATCATTTTAACAGTATGGACCTACAGAATAATGATAAGGTGTCATTTTTACCAAAATATGCACTGCGTAGAAACAGAAGTCCCTAAAATTTACAAAATGGTGTTTATTCTTCGATTTTGTCACACAATGATTTTTCTTCCCGTTTCGCCGTGAATTTTTGGGTAAAAAGACTAATGTCACTGCAAAGTAGAATTGGCGACGCAAAAAATGACCCATAATAATAACCCAGCATTCGGACCCCCCACAATCTAAAACCTATCCCCTATCCTTGGGGGATAAGTTTTTCTGCACTGGATATCTTCTTTATGGGGTTAAAGGCAATCTGACAACACTGGGACTTTGGTATGGTGTTTTTGCAGGAATTTCTTTCCCTCCCACAGACTTCAATTTGGGGGGGCAATGTGCATTTAAAATTGACATTTTTATTTTTTTATTCCACCCAAAAGAAATCCTTGAGTCACATGATGATTGAATGACATGACTTGTAATAAATATAACCCAGGGTGTAAAAAAAAATAAATAAATAAGTTCATTTTTTTATTTTTACTGTGCCAACAGCAACATAATATTTTAAAGGAGTATTATCACCTCCTGAGTTTTTCTGGGTGGGCACTTCCTGATTGATACTTCAGGCCACAAGTGGTGACATGACTGCTGCAGCTATGAAAACCATTGATAGAAGCGTCAGGACATTCAGCAGCTCACTGTTCTGCTCCCTGCCCTGGTCCTAGCAGGCCAGGGAGTTGTCCCATAAATTGCCAGGAGCTGTCAGTGCTGAATTAGGGGTCAGAGAAGCCAGCGGACATGAGTCTGCTGCCCGCCCTATACTGCAGAGTGTGACGTCACCAGCCTGCACACTGCTTTAGTGGTTGGTAACCTAAACAACAAGCAGACATTAGAAGGGTTATAGGGAGCAGCTATATCCCCAAAAGATAGCAAGTAGGGCAATTATAAGCATTTGCAAAAACGTTTACCTTGCTGTGCCTTACATGCTTATATAAACCCTCAGATGGGAGTATTTCTTAAAGGAGTATTCTGATTTAAAAATGTATACCCCCCAAATGTCCCCCATGGCTGTACCTGTCTGGCCATGTACTTTTTACTCCAATCGGTCAAGCCTTTCTCCCGGTGTGGTGCTCGGTATTTCATGGCACTTCCTGGTTATGGTGGTGTGGAGGATGACGTAAAAATCGTCATCCCCCATGCTGCTTTGCTGCAAGTTCCTGTCCCTCCGTGCCTCCCTTCTCCGCAACCCCTCTCCTCCCTCCTGCTCTCCCCTCCCTTATAATGTCAATAGTAACGCTGCCCATGCCCCTAACCCCACCCCAATCATCTGTGTCTCCCTCCCCCTCCATTCCCTGGCTACAATATGAAGATAACTAACTTGCTACTAGAATATCCCTGGTAGTTACACCAGCGTAACTATCAGGGATATCATTGGACTACAGATGACCGATCCTGGGATGCACAGTGTGCAGGCGCGTCTGGCGCAGGAGCTTGCCCGCTATATAAAACTAAGTATTTTTGAGAATATCCCTGGTAGTTACAACAGCGTAACTATCAGGGATATCATTGGCCTAAAGAGATCACATGTCCGGTCCCGGGAAAGGATTAGTGCGCAGGCGCGTCCGGCTCGCGCTGATAGGCTAGGGGCATTGTGAGGTGTTTGCACAGCCCAGCGAATGACGGCTGTGCAAACGAAGATTGTATGAATATGTAAATGGTGGGAGTGATCGAGTCGTGGCTAGGGGGGCCGGCATAGAGCGGGGAGGATCCTGAACAAGGTGACGTTTCGTTACCAAGATGGCTGCGGCCCGGGAACGAAATTCATAATTGTGACAGACAGCCTGTACTTCCGGATTTCGGAAAAGTCGGGGATGCGTGGAAGTAAGACAACGGAGGTAATTGAGGTTGTTATATAACTTATTGCTGGCTTTACAATGGGATAAGATAAGTTTGCTTCAGAGTACTCCTTTAATAGGGCACTCCACTGGAAAACAAGGAGAACTCCGGAATAGGAAAATTATCGTCCATACTGCCAGCAATAAAAAAAATACACAGGTACATACCTTCCTTCGCTCACCCGATGCCTCCGGTACCCATCTCCGCCGCGATCCTCTTCCTGGTTGCCGGTGGTCGGCGAGTCATACTGCACTCAGCCAATCACCAACCGCAGTGAAGTCCGGCTCGGCTGACGATAGGCTGAGCGGCAGTGTGACGTTTTCAGCCCCGGCAGCAGGTGCCGGTGTAGTGAAGAATTGTGTGTCTTGAAGCGTTCTCACACTGCTGCTCAGCCTATCGCCGGCCGAGTTGGGACTTCACTGCAGTCGGTGACTGGCTTAGTGCAGTATGACTCGCTGACCACCAGCAACCAGGAAGACGATCACGGCGGATACCGGAGGAGCGAAGGAAGGTATGTACTAGGGATCGACCGATTATCGGTTTGGCCGATATTATCGGCCGATAATCACGATTTTGGGCATTATCGGTAATTACCCCACCGCCGCACTGCCCCATTGCCTCCCCCATCCCCGGTTTTATAATTACCTTTTCCCGGGGCCCACGCTACTTCTGGCTCCTGCTGTGTCCTGTGTTACGCTGCGCGCAATGACGAATGCGATGTGACATCATCGTCAGTGCGCACAGTGACAGCTCAGGAGGACGCCCCCGGAGCCAGATGTAGAGTGGACCCCAGGCCCAGGTAATTATAAAACCGGGGATAGGGGAGGCAATGGTGCCGGGGTGGTGGGGGGTGCAACGCGGCGGTAGGGGGGGGCACGGAGTGGTGCAGTGGTGGGGGGAGCGGTGCGGGGGTGGCAGTGATAGGACTCAGGACCCCCGGACAGGCAGGGGGAGAGTAGTGGGTGGCGGCGGCAGTCTATGGCACCGCAAAAGCCATTGCAGTGAATTGATTTAAAGCACCCGCTTTAAATCAATGATCTGCAGCGGTGTTGCGGGGGGGTAAATAGCCGATAACTTATACCGGAATATCGGTATAAGTTATCGGCCCTAACCTCCACCGATTATCGGTATCGGCCCTAAAAAAAACGATATCGGTCTATCCCTAGTATGTACCCGTTTATCTTTTTTTTTACTGCCAGCAGTATTGACGATAATTTTCCTATTCCGAAGTTCTCCTTTAAAAAGATTTGTAAATTACGTCTATAAAAAAAAAAAAAACCTACATAGCTTCTGTATGCGCCAGAAGAAGTTGTGTAGTTCTCATCTGGCTGACAGTGCTCTGGCAAACCACTCCTGCTCCAGACAGTTCCTGTCACAGACAGAGGTGTCAGAAGAGAGCACTGTGGTCAGAATGAAAAGAACTTACTTCCTCTGTAGTATACAACAGCTGTTAAGTACTGAAAGGATTAAGTTTATTTTTTTTATAGAATTAATTAACAAATTTCTAGAGTTTTCTGACACCAGTTGATTAGAAAATAATAAAGTTTTCCACCAGAGCACCCCTTTAAAGGGTCTATTCACACGTACAATATGCTGAGAATATTTGATGTGCAGGATTTGAAGCTGCAGCTTTCAAGTTGCAGAGTTTAATGTAAACTAAATGATTGAACACAGCTTCAAAGCCCACACATCAAATCTGCACAGAATAGTGTACATGTGAAGAGAGCCTTAGGCCAGGTAGACATGGAAGAATTCCTGCATTGAATTGTGGAAAATATGCAAATCTTTCTCTACTGCGTATTTTCTGCTGACCCATTAACCCCTTAAGGACTTAACCCATTTGGGCCTTAAGGACTCAGACAATTTTATTTTTACGTTTTCATTTTTTCCTCCTCCCCTTCAAAAAATCATAACATATTTTCATCCACAGACTAGTATGAGGGCTTGTTTTTTGCGCAACCAGTTGTCCGTTGTAATGACATCACTCATTTAGTGCAACCAAAAAAATACTATTTGTGTGGGGAAATTAAAAAGAAAACCGCAATTTTGCTTATTTTGGAAGGTTTCGTTTTCACACCGTACAATTTATGTTAAAAGTGACATGTGTTTTTTATTCTTTGGGTCAATGCGATTAAAATGATACCCATAACATACTTTTCTATTACTGTTGCGCTAAAAAGGGGCTCATTTTTTGCGCCGTGATCTGTACTTTTTATTGATACCATATTTGCTTATATAAAACTTAATTCATTTTTTTATAATTTTTTTGGAATAAAATGTTATATAAAAGCAGCTATTTTGGACTTTTTTTTACATTCACCGCACGGTATCTAACATTTTATTTAAATTCTTGAGATATTTACGCACGAGGCGATACCAAATATGTAAAAAAATATTTTATATACACTTTTTGGGGGTGAAAGGGAAAATGGGACAATTTACATTTTTATTGGGGGAGGGGGTTTTCTAAATATTTTTTACTTAATATTTTTACACTTTAATAGTCCCCATAGGGGACTATTTATAGCAATCATTCGATTGCTAATACTGTTCAGTGCTATGTATAGGACATAGCACTGATCAGCATTATCGGTCATCTTTTGCTCTGGTCTGCGGGAAGGCAGATCAGAGCAGAAGACTCCCGGAAGGCAGCGGAGACTGGTGATGGGGACCTCCGGCTGCCATGCTGGATGATCGGATCACTTCCATGCTGCAGATGCCGTGATCTGTATTGATCACGGCATCTGAGGGGTTAATGGCTGACATCCGCGGGATCGCGGATGTCCGCCATTATGGGCGGGTCCCTAGCTGAGATCAGCAGCCGGGACCTGCCGCGCATGATCCGGGCATCGCTCCAATGCTCACAGTTGTGCTTAGGACATACCGTATTTTTCGTCCTATAGGACGCACCGGCGTATAAGACGCACCCAATTTTTAGGTGCAAAATAAAAAAAAATAAAGATGTTGAACCCAATAGTGGCCTTCAACCTGCGAACCTCCAGATGTTGCAAAACTACAACTCCCAGCATGCCCGGACAGCCGTTGGCTGTCCGGGCATGCTGAGAGTTGTAGTTTTGCAACATCTGGAGGTCCGCAGATTGAAGACCACTGCAGGAGGAGGTAATACTTACGTGTTCCCGCCGCTCCGGACCCGTCACCGCTGCCCTGGATGTTGCTCCATTGCTGTCACCGTGTCCCCGTCGCTCCGGAACGTCTCTGCTGCCGGCCGGGTATTCTCGCTCTCCATCGCCGCCATCACGTCGTTACGCACGCCGACGCACATACGCGACGACGAGGAAGGAGACCGCCGGCATACAGGGGATCCCTGAACGGAGAAGACACCGAGGAGGCAGGTAAGGCCCCCCCCCCCCCGGTGTCCTGTAAGCACTAACCCGGCTATTCAGGACCTCCGCGGTGAAATCGCGGCGGTCCCGAACAGCCCGACTGAACAGCCGGGTTAGTGTCACTTTCCCTTCAGACGCGGCGGTCAGCTTTGATCGCCGCGTCTGAAGGGTTAATACAGGGCATCACCGCGATCGGTGATGTCCTGTATTAGCCGCGGATCCCGGCCGTTGATGGCCGCGATAGGGGTGTATTCGCCGTATAAGACGCACCGACTTTTCCCCCCAGTTTTGGGGAAGAAAAAGTGCGTCTTATACGGCGAAAAATACGGTAAATGTACGCCCTGGAGCGTTAAGTACCGGCTCATCAGGACATACTTTTACGCCCTGCGCCCTTAAGGGGTTAAAGTCAATGGTACCAAAATCCACAGGTTATCCGTCCATGTCTAAGGGTGCGTTCACACGTGCGTATTTTCTACTGTAGCAGATTTTGTTACCCATTGAAGTCACTGGGCAGCTAAATCTGCATAAAGGGTGCGTTCACGCTAATTCAAGAGGAATTTACTCGAGTAATTCCTCTTGAATTCCCAGTCCATTGACTTTAAATGTTTTTTCCACTGTCCTGTTCACACTGCGGAAATTCTGATCACGGAATTCCGACAGTGAACTCCTTTCCGCTTGAAGAACACGTTCTTTTATCAAGTGGAATCCGCGAGAATAAAATAAGAAGTCAATGGTAAAGAACATTTTCACCCGACAGTTTTCACATGGAATTAAAAAGGGAATTCAAATGGAATCCTGAAAAGTAGAATTGAATAGCCGCCTCCTCCTCTTTATTTCCTCCATGGATAAACCGACAGACAGCAACAATTTCCTGACCCAAATTATTCCTCATGAATTCCTCAGTGTGAACGTACGCTTACAAGATGTGTTTCAGAATTGATGCTGCAGAGGTCACCAGTTTGTATTTAAGATCAACATAAAATCTGCAGCAAATCCTGTACATGTAATCTTACCCTAAAGGAAAATATAATGTAAATAGAACCTAAGATCTTCAGCCTTATCACAGATGGAATTATATACATATAGGTGTAATGATCAGGATAGGACTAAAGTGCAAAATAAATCTAAAACTAATTAAATCACGTGACGTGAGAGCCTAAGATGATGCCCCTGCCTGCACACACCCCGACACCGCCGACTACATCCTGAGCAGAGCCCCAGACTGGCGGGTGTAAGCGGCAGGTGCCACCCTAGAGCTGCTCCCCACCCACCCACACCTCACAGGTGACGGAGCAGTAATGGAGATGCGCACTGCAATGAATGGACGAGTAAGCGGATTACACGCTCAGCGGATGCTGCTCACAGAAGCTTCTGGAGCGATGGGCCGGGGTGGCTGGGAGCGTCTCCTCCTCCCATAACCAGACCATGAGCGCCACAAACTGGGTGACGGCCTGGGCAGGGGGATTGATCCGCCATGCAGGTGAAGGTCCGTAATGCATGCGGAGACCGGCTGAACTCTACCGGTTCCTCGGATGCGGTACCGCCTACCAGCACCGAGGAGAATGGGCTCTCACCAGCACCGCACACCTACTCGCCCTTTATCGTTTCCGCCACGCATACTTACATGTTGCTGCGCTTCTCCCGGCTTTCCGCTCCACGCTGCTTCTCTCGTCGTGTCCGCCGCCGCACGCCGCTCAGCTCCTCCCCAGGTCTCCCGGGCCTGGTTCGTGACGTCACGGTCGGCGGGCGGAGACTGGCCTCAGCCTCATTCTGGGGGGAGGAAGCGCGCGTAGTCTCGCGGCAACACAAAGGACTATGGGGCGGGGAGTAGAGCGCGGGAGACTCTGCGGTCACGCCTACTCCAACGGCCACTGCGCTCCTCATAGCAGCGCGTCTCCTCACCGTGTATTAACGAGTTTAGGCGGTAGGTTTACACGACACACCGGCTGCTGTGTGGTGGACCGAGGAGTAAAGAATCCTCTAGACCGGGACCGAACTCGTATTGGACGTGTGTATGTCTGAGGACATGCCGCCCCTACCACGGCCTCTATGTAAGGGCCATGAAAAGAATTAGGTCTTAACCGATGCAATGTGGGAAATAATGCAGATCCTCAATGTATAAGCGTTTCTGGAGATATACAGGTTGAGATTATATATACAGTGGTCCCTCAAGTTACAATATTAATTTGTTCCAGGATGACCATTGTATGTTGAAACCATTGTATGTTGAGACCATAACTCTATGGAAACCTGGTAATTGGTTCTGAAGACCACAAAATGTCATCAAAAATAGGAAAAAGGGAGGATTAAAGATAAATAAGTAGATATCTAATAGAGATAAAGCAAGTCCTTACATATAAAAGTAAGGGTGCATTCACACCACGTTTTGTACATACTGGTGCTGGATCCGGCGGGGGGAGGGGCAAACCGGGCGCTCCTGTACCCTGGCCGGATCAGCCCGTGACTCCATTTACTTTAATGACTGGACCGGAGTAAAACGGTGACTCTGGTCGGCTCAGTTTTGACACGTATCTGGTTTTGGACCGGACCTAAAACCGTAGTAAACTACGGTTTTAGGTCCGGTCAGGAAACCGCATACGGGTCAAAACTGAGCCGACCGGAGTCACCGTTTGACTACGGTTGGGTCATTAAAGTAAATGGAGTCATGGGCTGATCCGGCCGTGGTACGGGAGCACACGGTTTGCCCCTCCCCCTGCCGGATTCGGCACCCGTATGTACAAAACGTGGTGTGAATGCACCCTAAGAAAGATCTGCTGGGAGCTGTAAATCACTGTCTATGTCAGTGTTTCCCAACCAGGGTGCCTCCAGCTTTTGTGGGAGTTGTAGTTTTGCAACAGCTGGAGGCACTCTCGTTGGGAAACAGTGGTCTATGTAGAGGACAGGAGCTTCTTCAGGGACCTGTACAGTACACGCAATGTCCTAAAAAAGTAAAATGGAGCCGCCCTTGGTGTACAAAGGAGCAGCTAACCGTGGCATAGGTTAAAAGTAGTACAGAACATGTAGTACCTCCCTTTACTGTAGGGGGCGCTACCAGACAGGAATTCAGTGCATGCACTTTAGAATACAGGTGTTTTACCAGTGAATGCCCATTCTGATTGGTCAGTTCTTCCAGCCAGTGACACGTTTCACAGATCTGGACTGTCCGTACATTGTATGTTGAGTCTTGTTTCAAGTTACAATGGTCCAGAAAAAACCATTGTATGTTGAAACTTGTATGTTGAGGTCATTGTAAGTTAAGGGATCACTGTATATATATTGTATATACTCAAGGTTATTCAGAAATGTAACATTTGAACCTCAGTATTTTATAAGTGGATGTCCACAGCTCAGTTATCTAGGATTAGGAACACAGCAATTTTCTTCCATGAACAGCACCACACCTGTTGTCAGGTTGTGTGTGGTATTACAGCTCAATTCCATTTTGTGATGGAAGATGGTTCCGGGAGAAATAGTGCATGGACTATTTCTCCCGTTACTATCTTCTGTCACAAAATAACGACCGTTATTAATAACGGGTTAAAAAGGATAATGTAAAAATCCCATAGACTATAAGCAATGGGATTTTCTAATGGCCATATAGGATTTTGTAACTGCTGTTTTACAGCCGATTTTCAGACTGAACTTCAAACGGATCTTTAAAACGGAGTAATTTTGTAGTGTGAAAGAAGCCTAATACCGATCAGTGCTATGCCTAGCACATCACTGAACCGTATTAGCAATCTAATGATTGCTATAGATAATCCCCTATAGGGACATAATAGGTTAAAAATAAAAGTAAAAAAAATTTAAAATTCTCCCCCAATAAAAATTTTAATCAACCTTTTCCCCCATTTTATAAAAAAAAAGCGCAAAAAAAATAATTATAGAAAATATTTGGTATCGCCACGGGCGTAAAATGTCCGATCTATCAAAACATAATGTTAATGATTCCATATGTGAACGGCGTTAAACATACTGATTTTGTTTGAAAAAGAAAAAAAAAGTGAGATTTTATAAAAGCGTCACAATAATAGAAAAGGATATAATCATGGGTATCATTTCAATCATATTGACCCAAAGAATAACGAAAACGTAATTTTTACCATAAAGTCTACAGGGTGAAAAGGAAACCCTCCAAAATTAGCAAAATTGCGGTTTTCATTTAAATTTCCTCACACAAATAATAGTTTTTTGGGTTTGCCGTCCATTTTATGGTAAAATGGGCGATGTCATTACAAAGTACAAATGGTTACACAAAAAACAAGCCCTCATATGGGTCTGTGGATGGAAATATAAGAGTTATGGATTTTAAAAGGCGAAAACGCAAGGCCTGGTGCTTAAAGGGGTTCTCCGGTGCTTAGACATCTTATCCCCTATCCAAAGGATAGGGGATAAAATGCCTGATCGAGGGAGTCCCGCCGCTGGGGACCCCCGTGATCTTGCAGGCGGCACCCCGTTTGTAATCAGTCCCCGGAGCGTGTTCGCTCTGGGACTGATTACCGGCGACTACAGGGCAGGCGGCATGTGATGTCACGTCCCCGCCCCCTTGTGATGTCACGCTCCGCCCCTCAATGCAAGCCTACGGGAGGGGGCGTGACAGCTATCACTCCCCCTCCTGTAGGCTTGCATTGAGGGGCGCAGCGTGACATCACGCGGGGGCGTGACGTCACACGCCGTCCGCCCTGTAGTCGGTGGTAATCAGTCCCGGAGCGAACACGCTCCGGGGACTGATTACAAACCGGGTTCCGCGTGCAAGATCACAGGGGTCCCCAGCAGCGGGACTCCCTCGATCAGGAGTACCCCTTTAAGGCCAAAATGGGCTTGATCCATAAGGGGTTAATGGAAGGCTGCTGCATGCATAATTCGCACAGGATAGTGTGAACAGGGCCTAACTCAGAGAACTCATTAAGCTTCTTTCACACTACCGTCGTGTTCCTGCATTTTAACAGCCGTTTTTCTGCTAAAAGAGGTCATGGAAAAAATAGACAAAATAACTGAAGATAAAGGATGATAACAGATGACCAACGTCCGTTATTTTATCGAGCATTCTGTCAAAATAACGGACATGTTCCATCTGTCATCACCTGTTATTTCTTCCATCGTGCACCGTTTCTGCTTGTGATGCTATACTGAGCATGCTCAGTAGCAACAATGGAAGGTGAAAATAACGGGCGCTAACGGATGTTCTTTGTGAACATCTGTCAGCCATAGACTTCAATGTTAAAATTTTAACGTCCGTTATTCCACCGTTATTTTTGACAGGACAAAAATTAGTGCATGCACCGTTATTTGTGCCGTCAAAAATAATGGAGTTAAGTCATAAACGGGACATAACTGATGCTAAAGGATGGTCAAAAAATCCCATAGACATAAATGATATTTTTTTATGTCCATTTTAAGGACTTTCTGACTGGATTTCATAACTGGACGTCATAGCCCCGACCCCCCCCCCCCCCTCTCATGATGTCACGACCCGCCCCCTCACTGCAAGTCTATGGGAGGGGACACCTGTCATGCTCCCTCCCATAGACTTGCAGTGAGGGGGTGGGGCATGATGTCATGAGGGGGCGGGGCTATGACATCATGAGCTGCCAGTTCCAGCGGAGTACCCCTTTAATAACCAAGGCCTTTTTTTCAAATCTGACATGTCTCTTTATGTGGTAATAACTTTGGAACGTTTTCACTTGCAATTCCGAGATTGTTTTTTCGTGACATATTGTACTTAATTTAAGTGTATAAAAAAAAAGTGATAACATTTTTATAAATTGGCGAAAAATATCAATGTTTGCGAGAAATATGAAAAAAAAATAATGTTTTTGGCTACTGTCAACTGTTATATATCACGTAAGTATTTATATACTATACATTTTTTTTATCAGCTACATGTTACCATTTGTTTACTTTATTTTGGCATCAGTTTAAAAAAAATAACAAACATTTTTAAATGCTTTAAAAGATTCAAACTTTAACATTTTTTTAAATTTTGAATTGCATCTTGTTCTCATGCATTAACCCACGTTTGTAAAAGCTCATTATGATTAAAATTATGAAAGCCCCCAAAAATGACCCCATTTTGAAAATTAGACCCCCTAAAGAATTCATCCAGGGGTGTCATGAGTATTTGGACCTCACAGTTTTTGGAGCAAACTTATGCAAAGAAGGTGGAAAAAGGAAAAATGCATTTTTTTTCCACCAATGTGTCACTTTAAAGTCATTTATTTTGTACTGTGCACATGAACATAACAAAATGCACCACAAAACTTATAAACCCATTTCTTCTGTGATCAGAAATATCCCCGTTGTGGTCCTTACTCGAAGTCTGGACACATGGCAGGGTCCAAAACGATAGGAGCCTCAGAGAATTTCAGAGTATCAGTTTTGCTTGGGAAGATCTCAGGCCCCATTGCACACCTACAAAAATCGCAGTGGTAAAGGATCATACGCTAGTGCTGGGCGGTATGACCAAAAATGCATATCACGGTATTTTTGTAAGTTATGACGGTTCCACAGTATTTAACAGTATCCCCCCCCCCCCTTCCTCCTACTGCCTGGGGAACTAATCATGTGTGACTCTGGCGCTGCTCTGAGATGCCAGCCGCTGCAATATAAATGGTTAAGATGCCAGCCGCATGCGCTATAAATGGTTAAGATGCCGGCTGCTGCGCTATAAATGGTTAAGATGCCGGCTGCTGTGCTATAAATGGTTAAGATGCCAGCCGCATGCGCTATAAATGGTTGAGATGCAGGCCGTATGCGCTTTAAATGAATAAGATGCGACCACGGCACTTGAAACGATTAAAGGCAAACTGTCAGATATTTTCTCCTGCACTATCCACAAGTACTACCTGAGCCCTACCTTACCCGGATCCGCCCGACCGGATCCAGGTAAGGTAGGGCTTGTTTTAATATCTGACAGTTTACCTTTAAGTTGCGAACGGAAAGCTGTCAGCTCCCCATGCAAGCGCTGAAAGCCAGACTTTTAGCGCTTGCAGGGGGAGGTGACAGCTTGCCGCGACTGCATCTTAACCATTTATAGCATCGCAGACGGCATCTTAACCATTTATAGAACCGCGGCCGGCATCTTAACCATTTATAGCACCGTGGCCGACATCTCATTAATTTAAAGCGCGGGTTGCTCACAGGATTATGATGATTATTTCCCCGATGTGGGGACAGCCGCTGCGGCTGATAATTCATTAATTTGAGGGGGAGGGGCCCGACCGGTATTCTGGTATGGGAAAAATTCATATCGTGCAGGGGAAAAATTTGGGTATTCAGTATGGACTGGTATACCGCCCAGTCCTATCATACGCAATCAAAAATAACATGGAGCATACAGCAAGGAAAAGCGTATATAGATCAATTGATATCAAAGTTTATTAACATAAATGCAAGCAAAGACATTTAAAAAACATTAAAACACCAAGAGAGGAGAAAAATTGAAGATGTCCAATGAAATGAACATGCATATCCACAGGGAAAACCAATTGGGAAAGAGAACAAAGGAGGTCTATGCAGTGTTCAGTAACATAAATATTCCGTAGTGTCAATAAACGTGCATTTAAACATTTATGGCTAAGGTGCAAGGCTAGAAGAATACAAAAGCACTTTGTCAGATCACATTGTGCTATAATAAGCAACAATAGGGATCGGTATAATACTGACATTGCAAAACTAGTATGATAGTAACAAAGTAACTTGCCTAATGGCTAGCAATCAGAGACCTCTAGTACCCAACATTTCGTCACCAGACTTCTTCCAGACTTGCACCTTAGCCATAAATGTTTAAATGCACGTTTGACACTACAGAATATTTATGTCACTGAACACTGCATAGACCTCCATTGTTCTCTTTCCCAATTGGTGTTCCCGGTGGATATGCATGTTCATTACATTGGACATCTTCAGTTTTTCTCCTCTTGGTGTTTTAATGTTTTTAAATGTCTTTGCTTGCATTTATGTTAATAAACTTTGATATCAATTGATCTATATACGCTTCCCCATTGCACACCTGCCAGAACAATTAAATTCCCCATAATGGACCCCATTTTGAAAACTAGAGTCCCTGAGGAATTCATTTGTAGATGTCATGAATATTTTGACCCCACAGTTTTTTCAACAAATTTATGCAAAGTAGGCACTCCTTCTCAGAAGAGAAGGAGCGCCATTGGGCTTTTGGAGAGAGAATTTGTTTGTAATGTGACCCCATTTTGGAAACTGTACCCCTCACATAATGTAATAAGGGGTGCAGTGAGCATATACACCCCACTGGTGTTAGACAGGCGTAAATGCTCACTGCACCCTTATTACATTATGTGAGGGGTGTAGTTTCCAAAATGGGGTCACATTTGGTGGGATCCACTGTTTCCATACTCAGTATTGGGGATACAAGTTATGGGGGCTTTTTTCCTATTACCCCTTGTGAAAACAAAAAATGTGGGAGAACACAAGCATTTTAGTAAAAAATAAATAAACATTTTTCATTTTCACTACAACTTTAACGAAAAATAATTTTAACCCCTTAAGGATGCAGGGTTTTTCCATTTTTTGCATTTTCATTTTTTCCTCATCACATTCTAAAAATCATAACGCTTTCATTTTTGCACATAAAATTCCATATGATGGCTTATTTTTTGCGCCACCAATTCTACTTTGCAGTGACATTAGTCATTTTACCCAAAATTCCATGGCAAAACGGAAAACAAATTAATTGTGTGGCAAAATTGAAGAAAAAATGTTGTTACTTTTTGGGGCTTCCGTTTCTACGCAGTGCATTTTTAGGTAAAAATAACATCTTATCTTTATTCTGTAGGTCCATACGGTTAAAATGATACCATACTTATATAGGTTGGATATTGTCACACTTCGGAAAAAAATCATAACTACATGCAGGAAAATTTATATGTGAAAAATTCTCATCTTCTAACCCCTATAACTTTTTTATTTTTCCGCGTACAGGCCGGTATGAGGAATCATTTTTTGCGCTGTGTTCTGAAGTTTTTAAAGCATCTTATATATACACACTTAAGTGAATACATTAACACATTACACATTTGAATTTTGGCGGGTAGGAATGAATAGGCTGGGTCTATAATATTGTGATTTTTTTGCCCATTGAAACCAATAGGCCCATTGTGGTCTATAGGGATATTGCAACAAGCGGGGCAGAAAGGTACACATCAGGGTCCTGGTAGTATCATGGAGACCCTGGGGTGCTTCAAATCCCAGACTGAGAATTAATATTGTGATTATTCTTTAAAGACTTGTGATAGACATATGTGGGTCAATTGTTAATTAAGAGTGTTTGAACCGAATATAAAACATCAAACACAATATCGGCCTAGATTGCATCAGAAACACCCTAAAAACAACACCACAAAACCCCCCAATCAATAGGAATTTCTTCTCGATTGCCTCCGGACCATTCTCACCAACAATTACTTCAGATATGACGGGGCCACCTATCACCAGACGTGCGGTACCGCGATGGGCACCCGGGTGGTGCCGTCTTATGCTAACTTGGTTATGGGGGCCTTTGAAGAAAAATTTTATACAATCCAGACACTGTACAAAGATCATGTGGTCGTCTACCGACGCTAAATAGATGACCTTTTCATGATATGGAAAGGGCCCCCATACCTCATCCAACCATTCCAGCAAGAAAAGAGAATTCCTTCCTACTTTCAAGAAAGTAGATTCGAACAGCTACTTTTTATTAGACAGTGGACACTACAAAAAAGGACGCACAAACCTACCATTCAGTCAGTACAAGAGAATTCGCAAAAACTGTACCAGGAACAAAACTTTCGAACAACAAGCCAAAACCCTACAGAACAGATTCAAAGCAAAAGGATACCAGAAACCCTTTTTAAAAGAGGCCTACAAAAAAAACCAAGATACTCACTCAAGACGACTGCTCAAACCAAAGGAACCCCAAACCATGCCCACCAATGCAACAGAAAACATCCGTTTGAACTTCACCACATACAACTGTGCACATAAAGCCATTCGCACAGCACTCATTAAACATTGGCACATACTAAAAACTGACCCAGTACTGAAATCCATTCTTCCGGACAAACCCAACATAACCTTCAGAAGAGCACCAACCCTACGAAACATGTTGGACCCAAGCAAATTGAAGCAACAGAACAAACCCAGGAACAATACCAGTACTCTACCTATAAAAGGAACATATAAATGCGAGAACACTAAATGTCTGTGCTGTAAGAACATAACACACAATCAAAAAACCTTTAAAAGCACCACCAACTGCAAATCATTTCCAATCAGAAACTTCTTCAACTGCAAATCCAGCTTAATCATATATCTGATCACCTGCAAATGCAAGAAGCAGTATGTGGGGAGGATGACACAGGAACTGCAGGAACGTCTTGACAAACATACAACATTAAAAATAAATCTTTACTTCACAGTATCTCAAGACACTGTACCGAGCAGCACCCAGCTGATGAAGACCCCTTCATTATTTGCCTTATAGATCATGTCCCCAATCACATTCCCAACAGATTTGAAACCCTCACCAAAAGGGAAATGTTCTGGATATTTTGCCTCGATACACTACAACTGCAAGGGATTAAAGCCACAGAGCTAATCCGATGAACAGCCCTATCTTAATTTAACACTATTGCCATTCTCTGATGCCACCACTACTCCTACATAATATTAATAATTATTCATTTATAGTCTTTCTATTCTCCTTGGGTGTCCAACTTATTTCTATGCATTATACCATCTCCTGCTATCATGTAATGCTTTGCTGCCACCTACTGGCGAAATGTGCAATTTACAACCCCTCCCTTCATAACACAGAAGCCCATCTATTAATACTACATTACACTTTATACAATCCTTCCTATTATCCTAGTTGCCCATATATGGTATCACTTGTCCTAGTTCCCACGGCTCAAACACTCTCTTAATTACCAATTGACCCACATATGTCTATCACAAGTAAAGAATAACCACAATATTAATTATCAGTCCGGTATTCGAACCACACCGGGGTCTCCCATCCATGATGCTACCAGGACCCTGCTGTGTACCTTTCTGCCCTGCTTGTTGCAATATCCTCAATCCACAATAGGCCTATTGGTTTCAATGGGCAAAAAATCACAATTTTATAGACCCAGCCTATTCAGTCCTATACACCAAATAGGCCCTGTACGACAGACCCTGGATGCTGACGTCACACTCAGCCTCCACTGGTCTTCAAAAACCCGTCACGAACTTCTTGGCTCGGCAGTTGATGACTTATCCTGCTTAAATTAGTTCAGCTTTCAGGCGCTCCCGTGGGCTGGAAAAGGTGGATACAGTCCTAGGAGACTCTTTCCTAGGACTGTATCCACCTTTTCCAGCCCACCGGAGCACCTGAAAGCTGAACTAATTTATGCAGGAAAAGACTTCAACTGCCGAGCCGAGAAGTTCGTGACGAATTGAATTTACTGTAAGTTCGCTCATCTCTAACGGCGGTGTAGCGCTACAGTGACTAAGTCTGATCTTCACTGGAAGGTAAAGGAAAACCCTGCCGGGATTCCCACATCTGTATTCCTGATTTCAGTGGTCTCCTCCCTATAAGAGTATGGCTACACTGTGTATTTCTTTAGTATGAGTAAGACAGGTATATCTGACTGAAACGCGTCACATTTGTCCTGTTGTATCACTGTGGTGTGTCTAATAAAAGAAGTTCTTATTGCACTGACATCTACGCTGGACTTCCATCATTATGTTTTCGTGGATATTGTGGTGCTGGTTTACACCAGTCCAGTTGCGGTTTCTGGCTTAAGGGGTGAGCTGAAGTTATATACAGTTATACTACAAACTACCATATAAAACTCATCATTATAATACCTTGGTAAGTTTATATATAGATAGACATGTGTGTGTAACTAGTTGACTACCTGGCATTGCCCCTTTCATACTACCAAAACTTTTTGGAATATATATTTTGTATTTACATATATGTATGTTTGTTTGTGTATATATTTATATAAAATATGTGTGTGTGTATTTGTGTCTATATGGCTATATTCACATGATTGTTTTGAGCTCTGTAAGTCTGGGTTCACATATGTCCGGTGTATGGCATAGGTGAACTCCAGCCTAAATCTCGACGCAACGGATCCACAACTGATGACAAAATTCATCTGTAGTGTAGCATCCAGACTACATTGTTTTGAATGCCTGACATGAATGTTAACATATGTCCAGCATAGTTTCCCTCCGTCGTGCAACGAAGGGAAACTAATGCTAGAACTGATCCCATTCATTTGAATGTGACAGTTCACAATCATTCAGCATCTCGATTTTGGCACAGGATGGTTGGGCACGCCTGAGGGCACTGGACAGGGGAAGGCAGCTGTGTTCCCCTGTCCTGTCCAACCATCTGTTGACAAAATTGAGATGCTGGATGATTGTGAACTGTCCCATTCAAATGAATGGGATCAGTTTTAGCATCATTTTCCCTCTGGTGCATGCCTGATGGAAACTGTGCCTGACACCGGACATATGTGATTCCACTAAAATGACAAGACTAAAATGACTAGCAAAGAAAACAACCATGCATGTCATTTTTTTCTCTCGGATAAATCATGCATAAATCATAAATCAATGTACATCTAACAACCCTGAAGGGCACCATTCTAAGTGAATTTGATCTGTCTGGATCTGTTCATGTTATTTGTGACACCCTCTGTCTGAGCCCTTTTACCAGCTGTTGTAATATATCTCCTTAAGGCTTGGTTCACATATATCCGGCAAAGGTGAGTTCAGCCTAGATCTGACGCAATTGATGCCATAACTGATGGCAGCCTGTCATCAGTTCTATGGCATTCAGCATCCATTATTACAGGACGTCAGAAAGGGGAACGCAGCAAGCTGGCATGTCCAACCATGCAGCATCAAAATTGAGACTGAATGAGTGTGAACTGTTCCATTCAAATGAATGGGATCAGTTCTAGCATCAGTTTACCTCCGGCACACATCACTATAGGGGATAAGATGTCTTTGGCCGGAATACCGCTTCAAAAGCACATTTTCCTGGAGTCAATCACTGTCTTGTTTTGTAAACCACAGCAGAAAGTGGGCCAATCTGAACTTGTAGTGCATCAGACATTACATGTGATTGCGAATGCTACATTTGAGGGTTTATTTTGCAGGAGGTGGAGGCTTTTTTAGGTTTCTTAAGAAGGGCCATTCTTTATTATATACAACAATAAACTTCTGCTGCATTGAATTTTTGAATTATAAAATTACATGTTGAATTATTTTTATTTATTTAAAAAAAAATTAATACTGGACAATGCTCGGGGTGCCGTGGATTTTACAGAAGGCATGTTGCTTTGTGTCAGTCGGGTGAGAAGTCTGGTGGGACATGGCTGTAGCTATCTGATAGTCTCCCCCTTTTGTCATGGGCCTGACACTACGGACCAGGGATAAAGATGATTACTGTCCTGGGACCCAGGGCACGTAAACTGAGCTCATGTATCACCCCGGGCTAATGCAGCCTTGGTCTGTCCCACACTTCCTGCATGGGTCCTGGATTCTCAAAGTCTACATAGTGCATAGAGATCTGGGTCAGCTGCAAAGCTATAGGCTGTCAGGGCATGCTTGGAGTTGCATTCATGTACTAACTGCAACTCCCGTTATAACATGATATAGCCTATGGCTCTGCAGCTAATCCAAAACCAGTACTAAAATTTCCAGCATGGTTATTAACTTTTGTAGTGCTATAGAGCATTTTTTGAATAATATGCCCAGTATTTTTTTTTAAATCCCTACAGCCTTTTTGATTTATTTATTTATTTATTATTATTATTTTTTTTTTTAAGCAGTGCAATGCATTTTCATTTTCTTTTTTTCACCAAAGCACAACCTAAATTGGTTACCGGCAATAGAGGTTTCTTTGTTTCCGTCTCTGAAGCAAAGTTGAGGTTTCTTTTTTAAATGTATGTATTGTTGAATGGTCATTCTTATTTATAAGCCCAAATTGAAAATACAGTGCTGTCGGTACTGCTCAATAATGAGAAATCTATGTCTTAGCCAGTGGGAGAGACCCGCAGGAGCCACAACTGTATCAGCATCAAAATTGGTGCTCTGTGAGAGATAGTGTAGCATACACACTCAAATTATGAAAAAGACACATCACTCACGCAGCTTCATTTAAAAAAAAAATTCTCTGTATTTTATTACTTTAGGACCACAGAGAACACGGGGGGGGGGGGGGGGGGGGGGAAGCAGGATGACAGGAATATGTCCATTTAACAATCTATTAGGGATCGACCGTTTTTTTAGGGTCGATATTCTGTGGAGGTAAGAGCCGACAGCCGATAACTTATACCGATATTCCAGTATAAATTAATGGCTATTTATCCCACCCGGCGCAACGCACTCCCCCCGCACTGCAAAGCCCCCGCACTGGCCCCCCCCACGCAACATCCACCACCCCCGCACTGCTCCGGCCAGAGACCGCTGCCCCATTGCCTCCCCCATTCCCGGTTTTAGAATTACCTGTTCCCGGGGTCCGCTCTACTTCTGTCTCCGGCGCCGTCTTCCTGAACTGTCACTGTGCGCAATGACGGTGTCGTCGCGTGGGGGACGTCACTCGTCATTGTGCTGCGCAGCGCACAGTGTAACACAGGACGCGCAGGAGCCAGAAATCGCGTGGACCCCAGGAACAGGTAATTATAGAACCGGGGATGGGGGAGGCAATGGGGCAGCAGCCGGTGTGGCGGGGGGGGGGGGCATTATCGGATTATCGGCAAGGTAATTGCCAACACCGATAACGTCCAAAATCGTGAATATCGGCCAAACCGATAATCGGTCGATCCCTACAATCTATACCACTTCCACAGTTGAAGCAGTAGAGACTTTGAAACACACACAGTCCCGTCATCCTGCTCCCTCCCATGGTGTCTGCGATCCTAATGTAATAAAATCCTGACAAGTTTTTTAACTGCCGCTGTGTGAGTGCCGTGTTTTTCTTATCTTATTTATAAGACTCTCCCTTCAGATTAACCCTTTACGTAGCATCTTTTGCAAAATGCAAAATTTTGCAAAAGGATAATTATTGATAAAATGTTCATTTTTGTTGATTACATTTTTAGGATGCCCTCGTGTTGTAATAGGGTGTACAACAAAGTGACGCAACAAGGATCAATTCGTAATTTTACACACATTCCCATCTGATAAAAATCGTATAAGGACTTGGCTTCATCAAACTGGCCATTTCAAAGAAAATCTAGAGGAAATGGTAGAAAAGTCCTTAGGGGAAAGAAAAGTGATATGTATCATATGTGTTAAATGCATTTTCCTGTTGAGGCTTACAATTATGAAGGACTTTGAAACATTTTTAAATATAATGCTGTTACTTCAGTATTTGAAAACAACAACTGTCAGACATGTTAGAAGTTGGTCCATCTGTAACAATTGCACCTATTTTAACATCATCTACCCCATGCATTTTAATAAATTTAACATGTATAACTGCACTTGTCTTTACATGTGCAACTCAATCAGTGACTTATTGCCTAGCTTTGCATCGTCATGCATCTTGTCAAACTATTCCTCGTACAGTTATTTCTACACCTATTCCTTCATATGTGCTGTTGAGATCAAGTATTTCTACACCAAGCAATAGTGATATAAAACCTGACACTATTCAAAGAAAAAATAAAAACACAACCTTGAGCATCCGCTTGAAAAATCATCAATATCGGAAAGTAATTCTCAAGAAAGTAGTGAATCAACAGAAGATATGTCAGCGTCAATGTCAGCACTACCTGATTTGAATTCTACTAAACCATTAAAAAAAACTCCACTCCTGAAAAAGGGATGTGGATCAGTATTAAATTTTGGGTATTCAGAAGACATAGGCGGACACAAACTTATACTAATAAAAAAAAAAATTCTATTTCCAAATAAAAAAACTGATAAAATAAAAAAAAGTCCAAATGAACAAGAATTCTACTGATCATACTTCTATACCTAATACTATTAAAACAACCATTCAGGAAGTACAGTTTGAAGATGTTATCAGTGGAGAAGACGACTTTGATATAGAAAATTTAAATGAAGCCACAACTAGCTTTCAGTTTGCAAATGAAGGGATTTAATCTTCCACACCATTTTTTTTTATATACCTGGGAAATCAAAATCAAGCAAACCACCACCAGATCAAATTATTCTAAAAAATGTTGGAAGTTGCTTTCTTGTATTATGGCAAGACAAAGAAACTGACAAGCAAGAAAGTCAGGACACTTCAGTCATTAGTTTCAACAAAGAGTCTGTTCTTGATCCACTGTCAACCATTTAATTTGATAATTAAAATACTCCAAGAAAATCTTGCAATACAGATGCCATGATCACTGAGGGTGTAACCATCTAAATCTCGGATGTACATGACTCCTCATTCATTTGAGTAATTGTGAGAATGATCCTGATGAACCGTGCTTTGATGACAGTAATGGCAAAACAGAATGCATAGATCAATTTGAATACTACTGATGTTGATCCTGTAAATGAACAGAAGTGCATTGTATTTGACTCCTGTTTACGAGAGTTTCTAAAACTTATATTATACTCAACTCTCAAAAACTGCAAACGAAACTATTAAAATACAAGAAGCGATATAATGGTAGTCCTGTCACTATAAATGTAAAGTGTGAGAATGGTCATGAGAGAATTATTTGCAAAACTCAAACAAAAATACCAGCAGGAAATATTGTAATTTCTGCAGCCACAATTTTAAGTGGAAATAGTTTTCTGAAAATAAAACATTTTTTCAAAATGTTATATTTGAGTCATAGACAAGACAACCTACTATAAAAATGGGAAAAAATAAAATAAAAAAATATATATGTATTTCCAGTTATAGACAAACACTGAAAGAAAGAAAAGTAGTCTCTCATA
This sequence comes from Hyla sarda, assembly GCF_029499605.1. NCBI lineage: Eukaryota > Metazoa > Chordata > Amphibia > Anura > Hylidae > Hyla > Hyla sarda. The sequence continues at coordinate 86,630,067 of NC_079190.1, forward strand.
CAAGAAATAGAGGATACACCATTGATTTTTATTGGAGATGGCCAGTGCAACATCCCAGTTTTTTCTTCGAAATATTGTGTGTATACCACAATGAATGTTGAAAATGAAATGATTTGCTTCTTTTCAGTAGAGAAACTGCTTCCTACTATATCATCAGTGGTACTTGAGTAGACTGCCTTCCAGAAATGTCTTAAAGAACTTTTAGACAATCAATTGGAAATATCTATAATCGCCACTGACCGCCATGTCTCAATTAGGAAACTTATAAAGGAGGAATACCCACAATTTAAATATCATTTTGCTGCTTCAAGAACAAAAGGAACAGAAATGTTAGGATGTTGGGTACAATGCATCAAAAATCATCTGTGGTGGTGTTCACAAAATTGTGAAAAAGACCCTGACATTTTAGTTTAAAGATGGAAGTCATTGAGTTATCATGTTGTCAATCAACAAAGTTGGGAAGTTAATTCCACAACACATCAATGTAACCACCCTCCTTTATCAGATGAAGACAGCAATGACATCAAATGGGTGATACCTGAAAGTGTACCTCATAAAACACTTAAAAAAAATTATAAAAACCCAATAATATTGAAAGATCCTAAGTTTTGTCACACTGGTGAGCTGGCAATCTTTTATAGTATGTGCCTAAAATACTGACAAACGCATACATTTTTATATAGATGGTATGGTGGCAAAAACGCAATCGAAATGTACACCATGTTTGAGCTACTGTGCATAGAAAAACAACCAGTGGAGATCCAGTTAGTACAATAAGTCATCGGATTGAGTACCCGAAAGGGCAAAGAGTGTGGGTTGTTGTTACGCCGAGCGCTCCGGGTCCCCGCTCCTCCCCGGAGCGCTCGCTACACTCTCCCCACTGCAGCGCTCCGGTCAGATCCACTGACCCGGGGCGCTGCGATTCCGCTTCCAGCCGGGATGCGATTCGCGATGCGGGTAGCGCCCGCTCGCGATGCGCACCCCGGCTCCCGTACCTGACTCGCTCTCCCTCGGTCCTGTCCCGGCGCGCGCGGCCCCGCTCCCTAGGGCGCGCGCGCGCCGGGTCTTTGCGATTTAAAGGCCACTGCGCCGCTGATTGGCGCAGTGATTCCAATTAGTGTGTTCACCTGTGCACTTCCCTATATCACCTCACTTCCCCTGCACTCCCTTGCCGGATCTTGTTGCCATCGTGCCAGTGAAAGCGTTTCCTTGTGTGTTCCTAGCCTGTGTTCCAGACCTCCTGCCGTTGCCCCTGACTACGATCCTTGCTGCCTGCCCCGACCTTCTGCTACGTCCGACCTTGCTTCTGTCTACTCCCTTGTACCGCGCCTATCTTCAGCAGTCAGAGAGGTGAGCCGTTGCTAGTGGATACGACCTGGTCACTACCGCCGCAGCAAGACCATCCCGCTTTGCGGCGGGCTCTGGTGAAAACCAGTAGTGACTTAGAACCGATCCACTAGCACGGTCCACGCCAATCCCTCTCTGGCACAGAGGATCCACTACCTGCCAGCCGGCATCGTGACAGTAGATCCGGCCATGGATCCCGCTGAAGTTCCTCTGCCAGTTGTCGCTGACCTCACCACGGTGGTCGCCCAGCAGTCACAACAGATAGCGCAACAAGGCCAACAGCTGTCTCAACTGACCGTTATGCTACAGCAGTTACTACCACAGCTTCAGCAGTCATCTCCTCCGCCAGCTCCTGCACCTCCTCCGCAGCGAGTGGCCGCTCCTGGTCTACGCCTATCCTTGCCGGATAAATTTGATGGGGACTCTAAGTTTTGCCGTGGCTTTCTTTCCCAATGTTCCCTGCATCTGGAGATGATGTCGGACCAGTTTCCCACTGAAAGGTCTAAGGTGGCTTTCGTAGTCAGCCTTCTGTCTGGAAAAGCCCTGTCTTGGGCCACACCGCTCTGGGACCGCAATGACCCCGTCACTGCCTCTGTACACTCCTTCTTCTCGGAAATCCGAAGTGTCTTTGAGGAACCTGCCCGAGCCTCTTCTGCTGAGACTGCCCTGTTGAACCTGGTCCAGGGTAATTCTTCCGTTGGCGAGTATGCCGTACAATTCCGTACTCTTGCTTCAGAATTATCCTGGAATAATGAGGCCCTCTGCGCGACCTTTAAAAAAGGCCTATCCAGCAACATTAAAGATGTTCTGGCCGCACGAGAAATTCCTGCTAATCTACATGAACTCATTCACCTAGCCACTCGCATTGACATGCGTTTTTCCGAAAGGCGTCAGGAGCTCCGCCAAGATATGGACTCTGTTCGCACGAGGCGTTTCTTCTCCTCGGCTCCTCTCTCCTCTGGTCCCCTGCAATCCGTTCCTGTGCCTCCCGCCGTGGAGGCTATGCAGGTCGACCGGTCTCGCCTGACACCTCAAGAGAGGACACGACGCCGCATGGAGAACCTCTGCCTGTACTGTGCTAGTACCGAACACTTCCTGAGGGATTGTCCTATCCGTCCTCCCCGCCTGGAAAGACGTACGCTGACTCCGCACAAAGGTGAGACAGTCCTTGATGTCTACTCTGCTTCTCCACGTCTTACTGTGCCTGTGCGGATGTCTGCCTCTGCCTTCTCCTTCTCTACTGTGGCCTTCTTGGACTCTGGATCTGCAGGAAATTTTATTTTGGCCTCTCTCGTCAACAGGTTCAACATCCCAGTGACCAGTCTCGCCAGACCCCTTTACATCAATTGTGTAAACAATGAAAGATTGGACTGTACCATACGTTTCCGCACGGAGCCCCTTCTAATGAGCATCGGATCTCATCACGAGAGGATTGAACTTTTGGTCCTCCCCAATTGCACTTCGGAAATTCTCCTTGGACTTCCCTGGCTTCAACTTCATTCCCCAACCCTGGATTGGTCCACTGGGGAGATCAAGAGTTGGGGGCCCTCTTGTTCCAAGGACTGTCTAAAACCGGTTCCCAGTAACCCTTGCCGTGACTCTGTGGTTCCTCCAGTAACCGGTCTCCCTAAGGCCTATATGGACTTCGCGGATGTTTTCTGCAAAAAACAAGCTGAGACTCTACCTCCTCACAGGCCTTATGATTGTCCTATCGACCTCCTCCCGGGCACTACTCCACCCCGGGGCAGAATTTATCCTCTCTCTGCCCCAGAGACTCTTGCCATGTCTGAATACGTCCAGGAAAATTTAAAAAAGGGCTTTATCCGTAAATCCTCCTCTCCTGCCGGAGCCGGATTTTTCTTTGTGTCCAAAAAAGATGTCTCCCTACGTCCTTGCATTGACTACCGCGGTCTTAATAAAATCACGGTTAAGAACCGCTACCCCCTACCCCTCATCTCTGAACTCTTTGATCGCCTCCAAGGTGCCCACATCTTTACTAAACTGGACTTAAGAGGTGCTTATAACCTCATCCGCATCAGAGAGGGGGATGAGTGGAAAACGGCATTTAACACCAGAGATGGACACTTTGAGTATCTGGTCATGCCCTTTGGCCTGTGCAACGCCCCTGCTGTCTTCCAAGACTTTGTTAATGAAATTTTTCGTGATCTTTTATACTCCTGTGTTGTTGTATATCTGGACGATATCCTAATTTTTTCTGCCAATCTAGAAGAACACCGCCAGCATGTCCGTATAGTTCTTCAGAGACTTCGTGACAATCAACTCTATGCCAAAATTGAGAAATGTCTGTTTGAATGCCAATCTCTTCCTTTTCTAGGATACTTGGTCTCTGGCCAGGGACTACAAATGGATCCAGACAAACTCTCTGCCGTCTTAGATTGGCCACGCCCCTCCGGACTCCGTGCTATCCAACGCTTTTTGGGGTTCGCCAATTATTACAGGCAATTTATTCCACATTTTTCTACCGTTGTGGCTCCTATCGTGGCTTTAACCAAAAAAAATGCCGATCCCAAGTCTTGGCCTCCTCAAGCGGAAGACGCCTTTAAACGACTCAAGTCTGCCTTTTCTTCGGCTCCCGTGCTCTCCAGACCTGACCCTTCCAAACCCTTCCTATTGGAGGTTGATGCCTCCTCAGTGGGAGCTGGAGCCGTTCTTCTACAAAAAAATTCTTCCGGGCATGCTGTCACTTGTGGTTTTTTTTCTAGGACCTTCTCTCCGGCGGAGAGGAACTACTCCATCGGGGATCGAGAGCTTCTAGCCATCAAATTAGCACTTGAGGAATGGAGGCATCTGCTGGAGGGATCAAGATTTCCAGTTATTATTTACACCGATCACAAGAACCTCTCCTACCTCCAGTCTGCCCAACGGCTGAATCCTCGCCAGGCCCGGTGGTCTCTGTTCTTTGCCCGATTTAATTTTGAAATTCACTTTCGGCCTGCCGATAAGAACATTAGGGCCGATGCTCTCTCTCGTTCCTCGGATGCCTCAGAAGTTGAACTCTCTCCGCAACACATCATTCCACCTGACTGCCTGATCTCCACTTCTCCAGCCTCCATCAGGCAAACTCCTCCAGGAAAGACCTTTGTTTCTCCACGCCAACGCCTCGGAATCCTCAAATGGGGTCACTCCTCCCATCTCGCAGGTCATGTGGGCATCAAGAAATCTGTGCAACTCATCTCCCGCTTCTATTGGTGGCCGACTCTGGAGACGGATGTTGTGGACTTTGTGCGAGCCTGCACTATCTGTGCCCGGGATAAGACTCCTCGCCAGAAGCCCGCTGGTTTTCTTCATCCCCTGCCTGTCCCCGAACAGCCTTGGTCTCTGATTGGTATGGATTTTATTACTGATTTACCCCCTTCCCGTGGCAACACTGTTATTTGGGTGGTCGTTGATCGATTCTCCAAAATGGCACATTTCATCCCTCTTCCTGGTCTTCCTTCAGCGCCTCAGTTGGCTAAACAATTTTTTGTACACATTTTTCGTCTTCACGGGTTGCCTACGCAGATCGTCTCGGATAGAGGCGTCCAATTCGTGTCTAAATTCTGGAGGGCTCTCTGTAAACAACTCAAGATTAAATTAAATTTTTCTTCTGCATATCATCCCCAATCCAATGGACAAGTAGAAAGAATTAACCAGGTCTTGGGTGATTATTTACGACATTTTGTTTCCTCCCGCCAGGATGACTGGGCAGATCTCCTTCCATGGGCCGAATTCTCGTATAACTTCAGAGTCTCTGAATCTTCCTCCAAATCCCCATTTTTCGTGGTGTACGGCCGTCACCCTCTTCCCCCCCTCCCTACCCCCTTGCCCTCTGGTCTGCCCGCTGTGGATGAAATTTCTCGTGACCTTTCCATCATATGGAGAGAGACCCAAAATTCTCTCTTACAGGCTTCATCACGCATGAAGAAGTTCGCGGATAAGAAAAGAAGAGCTCCTCCCATTTTTTCCCCTGGAGACAAGGTATGGCTCTCCGCTAAATTTGTCCGCTTCCGTGTCCCTAGCTACAAGTTGGGACCACGCTATCTTGGTCCTTTCAAAATTTTGTGTCAGATTAATCCTGTCTCTTACAAACTTCTTCTTCCTCCTTCTCTTCGTATCCCTAATGCCTTTCACGTTTCTCTTCTTAAACCACTCATCATCAACCGTTTCTCTCCCAAATCTGTTCCTCCCACTCCTGTTTCCGGCTCCTCGGACATCTTCTCCGTCAAAGAGATCCTAGCTTCTAAAAAGGTCAGAGGGAAAACCTTTTTTTTAGTGGATTGGGAGGGTTGTGGTCCAGAAGAGAGATCCTGGGAACCTGAGGACAACATCCTAGACAAAAGTCTGCTCCTCAGGTTCTCAGGCTCTAAGAAGAGGGGGAGACCCAAGGGGGGGGGTACTGTTACGCCGAGCGCTCCGGGTCCCCGCTCCTCCCCGGAGCGCTCGCTACACTCTCCCCACTGCAGCGCTCCGGTCAGATCCACTGACCCGGGGCGCTGCGATTCCGCTTCCAGCCGGGATGCGATTCGCGATGCGGGTAGCGCCCGCTCGCGATGCGCACCCCGGCTCCCGTACCTGACTCGCTCTCCCTCGGTCCTGTCCCGGCGCGCGCGGCCCCGCTCCCTAGGGCGCGCGCGCGCCGGGTCTTTGCGATTTAAAGGGCCACTGCGCCGCTGATTGGCGCAGTGATTCCAATTAGTGTGTTCACCTGTGCACTTCCCTATATCACCTCACTTCCCCTGCACTCCCTTGCCGGATCTTGTTGCCATCGTGCCAGTGAAAGCGTTTCCTTGTGTGTTCCTAGCCTGTGTTCCAGACCTCCTGCCGTTGCCCCTGACTACGATCCTTGCTGCCTGCCCCGACCTTCTGCTACGTCCGACCTTGCTTCTGTCTACTCCCTTGTACCGCGCCTATCTTCAGCAGCCAGAGAGGTGAGCCGTTGCTAGTGGATACGACCTGGTCACTACCGCCGCAGCAAGACCATCCCGCTTTGCGGCGGGCTCTGGTGAAAACCAGTAGTGACTTAGAACCGATCCACTAGCACGGTCCACGCCAATCCCTCTCTGGCACAGAGGATCCACTACCTGCCAGCCGGCATCGTGACAGTTGTAAAGGCTGTTTACCAAGCTAGTAGCCAAGATTTTTTAAAGGACATATTGTCTACAGATCTTGAAATTGTTATGGAAGAAATGTCTGCTCAATGGATTTCAGAGGAAGAGCCTGCCTGCTAATATAGCCCCGTTCCTTGTCCAAATAAAGATTAGTTGATTACATCTTTTCTAACCAGATTTTAAAAATAATTTCTACTTACGGTTCAAATGTGCTCAAGTGAGGTCTCATGTGAGTGGAGCACCGTCATTGCATCATTAGCCAGACGCTCAATGAATATCACCATATCAACTGATTTTGAAATGTCACTAACATGTTATCAGAACACAGTGAGTGGTTCTCATGGCAAATAGTATGTGTTGTCAAGACTTCTCAGCTCCTATAATACGCTGTTTATTGAACTAGCCATGACTCTTTTGCCTGTGGCTTCCCTATATTTCTTTAATTCACATAGCAGCAGCACACATTTACATTCACTGCACACAATGAACAGTCATTATACTCATAGGATATTTCCTATGCACTGGTTCTCAACTGTGCACTCATAGTACGCACAGAGCAATTAGGCTGTGAATGCCTGATTCTCAGTCTCTCTTTGATGATTAATTGAAAAGTACATGAACTATACAGGTGAAACTTGAAAAATTAGAATATCGTGCAAAAGTTCATTTATTTCAGTAATGCAACTCATCTACGGAAGGAAGCATGAAGTGCTCCAAAATCTCCTCGTAGACGGATGCGTTGACCCGGGACTTAATGAAGCACAGTGGACCAATACCAGCAGATGACATGGCTCCCCAAATCATATAATATATTGGGGATTTGGGGTTTTCATGAGCTGTAAACCATAATCATAACAATTATGACAAATCATGGCTTGAACTATCTTGTTTTGTATGTAATGAGTCTCCCTTATATATTAGTTTCACCTTTTAAGTTGCATTACTGAAAGAAATTACCTTTTGCACAATATTCTAATTTTTTGAGTTTCAACTGTATGAACAAAGAGACACTAAGCATTTAAAAAGAATAAGGATGGGCTGATGATTGATGGACACAAGTTGCTGCTTCTCTTTTGACTATTCTGTTGATGTCTCACGAATGAGGGCATTTTCACCAATCTGCTCTGCAATAGTCCAAAGACTGATAAAGTTTCATACTTTTAACAATTCATTTTGATGTTAAAAATATACTTCAGTTTTCTTACCAAGAATTGTACACATTATTTTGTATGTTACGTGTTTTAAGTACTGGCAGTGGTGTCTGCCTCTGTCGGTTCTTATTTTGTGTATTAAGTGAAACAATAAAAACATTTGATTAAAAAAAATATATATAAATATATATACAGTGGTCCCTCAACATACGATGGTAATTCGTTCCAAATGAACCATCGTTAGTAAAAACCATCGTATGTTGAGGGATCCGTGCAATGTTAAGTATAGGAAGTTATACTCACCTGTCCCTGCTGCTCTGGACCTTCACCACTGCCCTGGATGTCACCCTCCATCACTGTCGCTGCGTCCCCGGGGTGTCCCCGCTGCTCCCGACCATCTCTGCTACCTGGGATCGTCGCTCTTCATTGCCGTCATCACTTCGCTGCGCACACCGCTCCTATTAGATGACCCGACGGCGTGTGCGGCGACATGATGACAACGAAGGAGAATGATGGCGATGCAGGGGATCCTGAACAGATCGGTCTGGAGCGCCGGGGACAGGTGAGTGACCATCACCGGAGCACACGGGGCACCTTATACGGCTATCCGGCGACAGCTGAAGCAGTCTGCACTGCCGGAAAGCCGTTTATGCGATGGCCCCGACATACAAAAGCATTGTATGTTGATGCTGCCTTCAACATGTGATAGCCTCTGAGAGGCCATCGTATGTTGAAATTATCATGTGTCGGGGCCATCGTAGGTCGGGGGGGTCACTGTACTTCAGAAATTGTACACAGGCTAATTTTTTAAACCTTGAATCAAATGACTTTAAGACATTTCTGCATAATTGCTCTAAAGCTAAATAGGATGCACTCAAGTGTCCAAGAACGGAAAGTTCAACTATAACAGGAGATGAATTTATGCAGTGGACTATTTCTTGAAATTCAGCATGATTCTTACTGGATCAAGATTTAGGATTAGAGATGAGCGAAGTTACAGAGATTCGATTTGTCACAAACTTCTCGGCTTGGCAGTTGCTGACTTTAGCCTGCATAAATTAGTTCAGCTTTCAGGTGCTCCGGTGGGCTGGAAAAGATGGATACAGTCCTAGGAGAGTCTCCTAGGACTTTATCCACATAAGGAGAGAAGATAGGGAGAAAGGAAGATTCAGTGGCATAGCCTCAGACTTAGACAGGTTGACCTTCTAGCCCGAAACCACCCCATAGGATGTCAGAATCCGGTATAAAGCAGGAAGGGATAGGAGGGGACGTGAGAGAGTCAGGAGGACATTGTCAGCAAACAAACAGTTCTTAAAGTCCCTATCATGTAACCGGATCCCAGAGACATCCGGATCCCCCCGAATCAAAGCAGCGAACAGTTCAATACAGAGAGCAAAGACCAGGGGAGACAACGAACATCCCTGCCGAGTGCCGTTAAATTGGGAAGCTCAGAGAGGTCACATGAGGGAGTTTAATAGCGGCAGTAGGAGAAGAATAAAGGCCTCTCAAGGCAGTCAGAAAAGGCCCAGCAATCCCAGTAGCAAACATAAAGGGCCAGCTGAGCCTATCAATGTCCTTTTCAGCATCTAGACTAAAGACCAAGGCCTGTTCTGAGCGCCAATTGATTAAGTCTATCAGACCCACAACCCGTCTGGTGTTATCCCCTCCTTGGCGGCAGGGAATAAAGCCAACCTGATCTTTATGAATAAGCCACAAAGGCGTACCGTCATGATTTTGGTAAATAACTTCAAATCTGAATTAAGAAGGGCAATGGGTCTGTAGCTCGCACAATCATGGGGATCCTTGCCCGGTTTGGGAATAAGAGTAATCAAAGAGTGCAAAAAGGATTGTGGAATTCCCTCTCCCCCAAAAAGGAATTAAACAAAGAAACAAGCCGAGGAGATAAGGGACTGGCAAAGGTCTTGTAGTAGAGATAAGTGAAGCCGTCCGGACCGGGAGAGCACCCATGAGGAAGGGACTTGAGAATCTCCACTACCGGAAGTGATCGGAGCATTCAATGCCGCTCGAACAGCAGCCGATAGTCGGTAAATCGCAGTGCGACAAAAAGTGTAAAGCTGCGTCACACTCCCCCAGGTCAGACAGCAACTGCGAAGGGAGAGAGTACAGTTTAGAATAGTAATCCAGAAAGAGACGATAAATAGCGTCAGGGTGATATTGGAGAGTACCCGTAGAATCCTTGGGGGCCGAGGGGGACTGGGCAGCGGCACGATCCCTTAGGCGCCTAGAAAGCATATTATGGGCTTTGTTGCCCTTCTCATAGAACCTTTGTTTAGCATAAAGAAGGAGGCGTTCGACCTTCCGAGGAGCTAAATCACCCAATTGAGACCGAGCCGCTATCAGCCACCTCGGCACCGAAAGGGGAGACTAAAAGAGAGGCCTCCAGTCTAGAGATCTCAGTACGGAGCTCTCGGGAAAGAACCAAGGGCAATACAATGGCCACGGACTACAGATTTATGTGCCTCCCATAGGATGGCCTGCGAAGCAACAGAGCCATCGTTAGTAGTAAAATAATCAGAAATACATTCCTAAATCGAGTCCCGGGAGGGCAGAGATTTGAGGAGAGAGTCATTAAGACGCCAATGACAGCAGCGAGATGAGGTAGACAGAGGAGAAAAGGAGAGCAAAACTGGACTATGATCTGACCACAAAATCGGTTCTAGGGAAGCACCTGCAAGCCTACGCACCATGGTTAAGTTACCGAAAAAGTAGTCAATATGTGTGCATCCGGTGCGGGTAAGAGTAGAAAGAAAAAGACCAATTCGTTGGGTGGTTAATAAGCCAAAGATCGTACAGAGAAGAGCGAATTAGCCGATAAAAAAAAGCAACGCTAAGCGTATCTGCGCCGGGGATGGAGGAGAACCCACGAGAGAGGAGCGATCCATAGAGGGCGAAAAAATTTAATTAAAATCCCCACCCAGAAGCCACGCAGACGAGGGATACCTGTGAAGCTTAGCCAGAACCCTGCGTAGGAAAGGAAGTTGGGAGGAATTTGGGGCATAGACATTGCAAAGAAGGAGAGGCTTACCCCCCAAGGAACCCTCCACAATGACAAACCTGCCTATAAGATCTATAAATGAGGAAGCCATCTGCAGGGGGCAGGATCTGGAGATTAAGATAGCAACCCCTGCAACCTTCCTATTCGTGGTGGCCGAGAAAACCTGGAGATAGATATGATGGAGGAATTGGAAGGATTCAGTACGGTCAAAGTGTGTCTCCTGGATAAAAGCAACATCAGTCTTCAGTGCAATCAACTCCTGCTGTAGCATACGCCTCTTAGGGGGGGGAGTTGAGACCCTTTACATTCAAGATGACGCACCGGACCATAGTGGAGACTGAAAAGGGGAGAAAGCAAATAAACTAGTGCACTCACCAGACCATTGGAAGCAGGAGAGAACGATCCAGGAGGGAGAAGGGCCACAACCAATCCTGGTGAGGAGAGATCCATTCCCAATGAGCTGAGGAGAAAAAGACTGGGAGGGAGAAGGAAAACAGAGGTGGGAGGGAAGACCAGACGGCAGGGGGGACTGTACTAGACAAGACTACACAAACAAAGAGAGACAAGAAGAAACATAAAGAGAACACATCACTAAATAAACCACTGATCCTAGGGTCAGAGAGGAGACCCAACATAACTAGTAAAACCAAAGAATCACACAAAGTGAAATCAACCTTGAAGAAGGCATGGCCTCGGTGGGGGAGTGAGAGACAACTAGGAAGAAAAGAATGACTCAACAGGTCAAACACTGCCCCTCCCAGGCCATGTCAAAGAATTATACTAAAACGAGACATTATAAAATGAAAACTACATATCTGAAAAAGGCAATAATAAAAGCTAAACTAGAGATGAGTCCTGAGAACAAGCCTATCCACAGGGAGACCCAACATAGTGCGGACCCACAAGATAGCGGGACATAACAATCAAGGCACAGCAGTGAAGTAACAATAGGAAGAGTCCCATCAGGGTGGCAGAGAGGGAAGGGCCAGCCAGCCAGAAGGAGCAGGGGATCACCTTGGCCAAGACTGCCGATTGTGGACCAGCTGCCAGACTGGAGTGGGGGGGGGGGGGGGAGATAGGGGACAGGGGCCAGTAGAAGCACATTGTTTGTGCGAAACAATTGTTGCCCATCTTTTTCCGTTTGCTATGTCCTTCCCCTACCTGTATCTACATTGAATAAAGTCCTGTATTTTACTTTCAAGTTATCCCTGTGTGCCGCTTACCTTCTTTTGTTGCTTTGGATTACGTGGACTGTGTCTTCATTAGCCGTGCACCCATGGAGGAGAAAGAAAATAACCACGTCTATCCATCAGAAGCTCTGCCAAGCTCCTCATCACAGGAACAAATAAGTCAGTTTCCTTATGTCAAGTTGCATTTTATGCTGTGCCACATATCTTTCTTTCTTCGTGTCATTGTTCACAAGCAATTATAGCTGACAACGAGCCACGGGAGCTGCACACTTATTCGGCCATTCACTTTGGCACCTAGCCACGCCCCCAGCTAATAGGATTTGATATCTTATGGACCTAACTGTTGATTTTTAAAAACTATCTACACATCGCCAACAAGTGGCTTTATCAAGGGCTATAGGGAAAATGGCGTGTATATGAGCCAACCTGGTATATTACTATAGATGAGCGAACTTTTCAAAAATTTGTTTCGGCCAATATGCTTAATTTTTCCGAAAAGTTGGTTTTGTGTATAATACATTTGCGGCGAAACTGTATTAAAAACGGTTATTTCTGGCCTACAGAGCTCTTCAATAGGGGTGTAGAACACTTTGCCTTGCTGTAACACACATAGGGAGTGTGCTAGGTTAGTGAAATCATACTGTTATTCTGTTTGGCATGCAGATTACAGGCAATGCAATTAGAATCACAGCTGCAGAGCGTCTGTGTGGCAGCAGGGAGACCATAAGGTGTCAAAGTAGAAGAGGATAAAGAGAACTTTTATGTCCTATTTAATGTCATTTGATGTGAAAATTACATTTTTCCATTACCTATTCTGGTGAGCATCGAGCTGGTGGTCCTCCGCAAGGCGAGATACTACCTGTTCCAACCCCTGCCTCTCAGTGCCCCCCTGATTATAAAAGTACGAATGTTTCATTTAATCAGTTATGGTGCATTGCTATTATTCCAACATGTTTCATTGTTGGATTCTTGTGATAATTCAGGTCATATGACGTCGAGGGCCAAAGGGCCTAAGTCTTGAAAAAATTACAATCCCTAAGATTAAAAGATGAATGTTGAAATCTCTATTGAAGATGTATGTTAGCTAGTGCTACCATCAAAACATTTTTTGGGCCAGGCCCAGCAGCAACAGTAAGCCAAGTAGTTCCTGAAACACATCATTGTCTTTAGACTGTTTTTTGTGTCTAAAAAAGGCGCAAGCAGGGTTTATTTGTGCCTTTTTTGCGCCTTTTTGTTTACACATTTCTGCTGATTTTGAGTTGCAATCCACTGATTTTGAGTTGCAATCCACTGATTTTGGCAATACACATGATATAGGAGGGATTTATGTACTGCGCCTTTTTGTAAAAATGTGCAAAAAAAGGCACAAAGCCACTGAAAAGTCTCTAAAACTACACCATCCCAGACCTGGCGTAGCTTTTTAGTGTATGTGAAGAGAGAAATTTGAGAAAATGTTTACCGGCACAAAATTTATCAAATGCTCTGTGAACAGTTAATAAATTTGGTTCTCCTACACATTACCAGCACACAAAAAAAGGTGTAAAAAAATGCTTCACATACACCTACAATGATAAATGTGGGCCACAGAGTGGAGCAGGAAGCAGCATGAGTACACAAGAGGGGTTCACAACCCCTAACATTAAAAGGTGAATGTTTAAATCTCTATTGAAGATGCATGTTAGCTAGTGCTACCATCCAAAAATGTAAGGCCCAAGCCTAAAAGCACCAGTAAGCCAAGTAGTTCCTGAAAGACACAGGAGCAGTCAGGTGCAGGCATCAGGAGTACACCCGAGGGTTTCATAACCCCTTACATTGAAAGATCAATGTTAAAATCTCAATTAAGCATTTATGTTAGCTAGTGCTACCATAACATATATTGAGTTAATAACCCAGTCCCAGCAGCATCAGAAAATTATATATTGGCTGAATGACACAGCCTGGAGGTGGCTGAAGCATGAGGAGACCATATAGTGGCTGAATGGCACAGCCAGGAGTTGGCAGCAGCATGAGTAGACAATAGGCCTTCACAATCCCTAAGATTAAAAGATGAATTCAAAAATTTAAACCGAAGATTTATGCTACCTACCATAACAACATTTTTATTCCCAGGCCCAGCAGCAGTATCAGTAAACCATAAATTGCATGAATGACACAGCCTGGAGTTGGCTGAAGCATGAGTACACACTAGGGCTTCACAATCCCCCAGAAAAAAACTGAAGAATTTTTTAAATTTAAAATGAAGGTTTTGGATAGCTAGTGCTACCTACCATAACACAATTTTTATTCCCAGGCCCAGCAGCGCTATCAGTAAACCATATATTGCCTTAATGACACAGCCTGGAGTTGGCTGAAGCATGAGGAGACCATTGAAATGTATGATTTTTTTTATTTAAATTTAAGATTTTGAAATTTAGGTTTTAGTGTCCCTGACCACGGCGTGTGGGTACCAGCCATTCTTTCCAACACTTTTTGCCAAGGCAAACCATGTGAAGAACATCATGACACCGCCGTGCCCTGCACACTTGGTATGCTGAAGGGCCACTGAGACTTGTCCGGGCAGTGGAGGCTGAGGACACGGAGGATGAGGAGGCGGAGTCGCACACTGTCACAGGAGCATTGGACTGACAGAGTGGAGCAGGAAGCAGCATGAGTACACAAGAGGGGTTCACAACCCCTAAAATTAAAAGGTGAATGTTGAAATCTCTATTTAAGATAGGTAGTGCTACCATCCAAAAATGTAAGGCCCAAGCCAAGAAGCATCAGTAAGCCAAGTAGTTCCTGAAATACACAGTCAGGAAAAGGCATCAGCAGTACACAATAGGATTTCATAACCCCTAAGATTGAAAGATCAATGTTGAAATCTCAATTAAGCATGTATGTAAGTTAGTGCTAAACATCCAAAAATGTCAGGCCCATGCCCTGAAGCATCACTAAGCCAAGTAGTTACTGAAAGACACAGGAGCAGGCATCAGCAGTACCCAAGAGGGTTTCATAACCCCTTAAATTGAAAGATCAATGTTGAAATTTCTCATAAGCATATATTTAGCTAGTGCTAAACATCCAAAAATTTAAGGCCCAAGCCCAGAAGCATCAATATGCCACGAGGTTCCTGAAAGACACAGTCAGGAGCTGGCATCAGCAGTACCAAAGAGGGTTTCATAACCCCTTACATTGAAAGATCAATGTTGAAATTTCTATTAACCCCTTAAGGACTCAGGGTTTTTCCGTTTTTGCACTTTCGTTTTTTCCTCCTTACCTTTTAAAAATCATAACCCTTTCAATTTTCCACCTAAAAATCCATATTATGGCTTATTTTTTGCGTCACCATTTCTACTTTGCAGTGACATCAGTCATTTTACCCAAAAATTTACGACGAAACGGAAAAAAAATCATTGTGCGACAAAATCGAAGAATAAACGCCATTTTGTAATTTTGGGGGCTTCCGTTTCTACGCAGTGCATATTTCGGTAAAAATGACACCTTATCATTATTCTGTAGGTCCATACGGTTAAAATGGTACCCTACTTATATAGGTTTGATTTTGTCGTACTTCTGGAAAAAATCAGAACTACATGCAGTATAATTTATACGTTTAAAAATGTCCTTTTCTGACCCCTATAACTTTTTTATTTTTGCAAGTACAGGGCGGTATGAGGGCTCATTTTTTGCGCCGTGATCTCAAGTTTTTATCGGTACGATTTTTGTTTTGATCGGACTTTTTGATCACTTTTTATTCATTTTTTAATGGTATAAAAAGTGACCAAAATACACTTTTTTGGACTTTGGAATTTTTTTGCGCGTACGCCATTGACCGTGCGGTTTAACTAATGATATATTTTTATAGTTCGGACATTTACGCACGCGGCGATACCACATATGTTTATTATTTTTTTTATTTACACTGTTTTATTTTTTTTATGGGAAAAGGGGGGTGATTCAAACTTTTATTAGGGAAGGGGTTAAATGACCTTTATTAACACTTTTTTAAAACTTTTTTTGCAGTGTTATAGGTCCCACAGGGACCTATAACACTGCACACACTGATCTCCTATGCTGATCACTGGCGTGTATTAACACGCCTGTGATCAGCATTATCGGCGCTTGACTGCTCCTGCCTGGATCTCAGGCACAGAGCAGTCATTCGTTGATCGGACACCGAGGAGGCAGGTAAGGTCACTCCCGGTGTCCTGCAAGATGTTCGGGACGCCGCGATTTCACCGCGGTGGTCCCGAACAGCCCGACTGACTAGCCGGGATACTTTCACTTTCGCTTTAGAAGCGGCGGTCAGCTTTGACCGCCGCTTCTAAAGGGTTAATACCGCACATCGCCGCGATCGGCGATGTGTGGTATTAGCCGCGGGTCCCGGCCGTTGATGAGCGGCGGGACCGACGCGATGTGATGCGGGGTTGCAGCGCGACCCCGCTTCATATCGCGGGAGCCGGCGCAGGACGTAAATATACATCCTGCGTCGTTAACGGGTTAAGCATGTATTTAGCTCGTGATAAACATAAAAAAATGTAAGGCCCAAGCCCATAAGCAATCAATAGGCCAAGTAATGAATGACTTAAAGCCTACTGGAACTGAGGAACTTCAAAATGGTAAATCTACCACCTGGGATAGTCAGTCAATTCCAACAGCCTGTGGTCAGTATCCACAGTTTCCTTTTTCTGCTAGTCCTTGGCAATATTCCTTTTATTACTGGTCTGTATCAACATGGCAATAATGCTGGGAGAGGATAACCACATGTTTCCTACAATACACAGTCAATATATGGAGACCATATAGTGGCTGAATTACACAGCTTGGAGGTGGCTGAAGCATGAGGAGACCATATAGTGTCTGAATGGCAGAGCCTGGAGTTGGTGGCAGATGAGGAGACAATAGGGCCTCACAATCTCTCAGAATAAAAGATGAATTTTGAAATTTCCATTGAAGATGTATGGTACCTAGTGCTACCATAAACATATATAGGTAATGTCCTAGGCCCAGCAGCATCCCTAAACCATGTAGTTGCTGATTGTCACAGAAAGGAGCAGTCTGCAGCAGAAGTGCACAAGAGGGTTTCATAACCCCTAAGATTGAAAGAACAATGTTGAAATCTCAATTCAGCATGTATGTAAGCTTGTGCTAACATCCAAAACTATAAGGCCCAAGCCCAGCAGCATCACTAAGTCAAGTAGTTCCTGAAACAGACAGCCTGGAGCAGGCATCAGCATGAGTTTACAAGAGGGCTTCACAACCCCTAACATTAAAATGTTAATGTTGAAATCTGTATACAAGATGTATGTTAGCTAGTGCATAGCAGATGTATGCAAAGGGCAGCATGGTGGCTTAGTGGTTAGCACTGCTGCCTTGCAGTGCTGGGGCCTTGGGTTCAAATCCCACTAAGGACAACAATAAATATATCGACTTATTATTATTATTATTATAATAATGTCAGCAGAGAGCACTGTGCTTGTGATGTCATCAGAGAGCATTCCAAAAAGAAAAGAATTTCCTCTGCAGTATTCAGCAGCAAATAAGTACAGGAAGGATTAAGCTTTTTTAATAGAAGTAATGTAAAAATCTGTTTAACTTTCCGGAGCCAGTTGATTTAAAAGAAAAAAGGTTTTCACCGGAGTAACCCTTTAACAGGTACAAAATAATAGACTGCTTTGATGTAGGTATGTGGTATGCACGTATGAGGGCAGAAAAATGCACTACAGTCCGCTGAAAAAAAGTATTTTTGCACAGCAGAAGGACACAACAGTGCAGCACTACAAGAAAAAAAGAAAAATGTGTATTAAACCCAAAATTGCACTCTGTCACCGAGTATTAAGAATGGTGTGAACTGCTGCTGGTTATTCTACCGTCTGCAGACTAGTATAAGCAGCAGATGATTTATTGTGGGAAAAATAAACAGAATTGCGCTGAAAAATCACTCCTGCCTCCTGTGATAAGGTTCATGAAGTTTAGGCAGCTTGTTGATATGTATGAGGCAACGAAAAGCTATCTGCCCCTCTCTGATAAAATGCTGAATAACATGACTGGGGCGTTAATGGCTGGCATAAAAATCCTTCTCAGTGAGAACATGCACTGCACTTCTCTTTGTCCACAACATTGATGTGACTAGCAGTTGGCAGTGGAACTCTGCGTTATAATCAATTCAGCATGTCTGTGTAACAAACAGAGACATGCAGTCCCTCCTCTCTCTCTGCAGTGAATGGCATGAAATGAGCAGCCGCAAAATGGATGCAGATTATATAGGACTGTGACATCACAGGAGTCAATGAATGCTGATAAGAGTACAAAAGAATCCCGGCACACCAGTCTTTGATGCAAATAATTTTCCTTTTATTAAGGCATAAGTTAAACGCAGCACGCGTTCCGGCCTATACAGCCTTTTTCAACTGCATGATAATACAAAGAACAGTGGCGCTATTTAAGGGCGCCAAATACTGCAAAAATACGTCATAGCATTAATCAACGAATCACCAGACAAAACGTGAACACCTCCCCCTGTGTCGTCATATTCCGCGTGGAGCAACAAGGCAAAGTAAACAATGCGTTTTTCATGAATAAGAGCATAGTAAAGAGGAGGTGCTTCAAGTTGGGCGTTATAGCTATAGAGAGAAAGAGCGAGAGAAACAAATCAGTTAATCTGTATAAACAATGTAATCAGTACAAAAGGCTTGACAGTTCATACTCGCGATTAAGGCCGCGAGGTTCCAATGTATCGAGCTTATGTATCCAATAAGCTTCTTTACGGGCAAGTAGTTTTTTGATATCACCACCTCGTCGTGGTGGAATCACCTCGTCAATAACCTGAAACTGCAGTTGAGAGATATTATGACTCTGTTTGTGAAAATGGTTAGGGATTGGAAAGAGAAGATTTTTACAACGGATTGTAGATTTATGACGGTTGATGCGGTCCCCCACACGCTGGGTAGTTTCCCCAATGTATAGGAGACCGCACGGGCATTTTATGAGATATATGACATTTTTTGATTGGCAAGTAAAAAATTTATTGATCAGGAACGTTTTACCGGAATGTGGGTGAGTAATCTTATTGGACCGCATCACATTGGAACACTGTGCACAGTTCAAGCAAGGGTATGTACCTGTCCTCTGGGTACATAGAAAAGATTGTCTGCTTTTTTTGGTTTTGCTACCCACGTCCGCCCGTACCACCTTATCTTTAATATTTGGGGCTCTCTTGTTACAAATGAGGGGGGGGGTCATTAAATTCTTCCACCCCAGGGTAGGATTTCCTCAAAATGTCCCAGTGCTGTCTGACAATCTTGTCAACCTTAAAACTCAGCGGGTGGTAGGTGCGGACAAAGGGATTCTTTTTGGATTGTGTCCTACATGTGGATGTGCTTTTTATCTCTGATGCAGTCCCAAGAGTACTTTCAGGGTAACCCCTTTCCCTGAATTTGTCATCAAGTTCTTGAAGTCTCTTGATCCGCAACGTAGGATCTTGCACAATCCTAGTGATGCGCTGTCTCTGTGATTGGGGGATCGACTTTTTCACGGAGGGTGGGTGGGCACTAGAAAAGTGTAACAAGCTATTCCTATCGGTCGATTTCCTGAAGAGGTCTGTAGTAGGTCCTCCTTCCTCATTTTTTAATAGCTGTGTGTCCAAGAAGCTTACACTTCTTGTGTCATGGGTCAGTGTAAATTTAAGTTCCGGGCGGATGGTGTTAAGGTGGTCAAAAAATTCCAGTAGTGACGATTGTGGCCCCTCCCATATGCATACAATGTCGTCAATATAACGACGCCATAGTCTGGAGTGTCTCAAAAAAAGGGGGTTCTGATATACAAATTGATGTTGAAAAAAGGCCATGTATGCATTAGCATACGGGGGGGCCACATTCGCCCCCATCGCCGAACCTCTCCGTTGCTGGTAAAAAGAATCTTCGTATAAAAAATAGTTCTCCCTTAATACAATGTTCAATATATCTTCCAGAAACTGTTTTTGGTGAGTGGTAAAGTGACTTTTATCAAGTAGCCATTTAGTGGCCTCAATCCCTTTGTCGTGATCAATAGACGTGTAGAGACTCACCACGTCTATTGTCACCAGCAAAGTCTCACTCGTGATCTCCCGGATTGATCCTATAATCCGAAGAAAATCAGAGGTGTCCAGAAGAAATGCAGGGGTTTCCTTAACCAATGGGGTAAGTGACTTCTCCAGCGTTATAGATAGGGGGGAAAGGACCGACTCCGTTGAGGCAACAATGGGACGGCCCGGGGGGTCTGTTAACCCTTTATGTACTTTTGGCAAGATGTAAAATACCGGGGTGATGGGGTGCTGTTTTTGTAAGTAGATAGCTAACTTCTCATCAATCACTTCCAGTTCTCTATATTTCTCAATTGTTGTGGAGATAAGTTTCTGGATATATTGTAGGGGATCCTTATCAACCTTTTGATATGTTTCACTGTCCGCCAATTGTCTTAGGATTTCTTTTTGGTATTTAACCGTGTCCATAATAACTATGGATCCGCCCTTATCGGCTGGTTTAATTGTAATTTCTTTATCGGCGGACAATAAATCGAGAGCTCGTCTTTCAAGGGTAGATAGATTGTTGTATACAGGGTATTTTCCACGTTCAATTTCTCTGGTAAGTGATTCCACATCTTTCTTAACAAGGTTAACAAAAGTCTCGACAGGATGGTACAATTTTGGAGGATTGTACCTACTCCTGAGTCGTAGGTTCAGGCTCTCCAAAGTCATTTTGTTCTCCCCAGTATTCTCACGTGTGGAGGTTGCAGTCTCAGATATAGATTCTCCTCTCGAAAAATGTGTTTTAAGACGAACCAAACGGAACAGTCTCTCTAGATCTAAATCTAGTTGAAACGTATCTAATTTCTGTGTAGGGCTAAATGAGAGGCCTTTCTGGAGTACTGCAATCTCCACCGGAGACAGACATCTAGATGATATATTGATAACTAAAGAGTCGGTCCTACCTGTGACCTGGTTAGAACTGGTCCCCCTGGTTCGCCGATGATGGCGGCCCCCTCGCCTCCTCGGCGTCCTCTTCGCCTCTGAAAAAAAGGGCGTCTGCGGTTGGAGTTGATGTATTCGCTTGAACTTGAAGATGAGTATCCTCCACGGCTGTAGAAAGTGTTGCCGCGCAGAGAGGAGGTGGTAGGCTCCCGCCATCTGTAAATCCTATTGGCAAGGTAATCCTCAGTATCTCTTAGAAATTTCTTCCTTTTCTTTTCCTCTAGATCTTTACGTAGGTTATCAATTTGTCTGTCAAGGTCTTGTTTCAAGGTGGTGAAGTCTTCACTTTTCAATAAATCCCGTAGCTGTAAAGATATTGTCTCGACTTCCTTCTTGGTTTCGGAAATTGCTTTCTGAAGCCGTTCCACTGTTAGGACAATGATGTCCAATGAGCATTTATTCAGTATCCGTTCAAAGTCCTTGCAATAATCCGCGTCTTCAGAGAAGAGTGTGGGTCTCAAATTCACTCGTAATCCTCGCAGTATGCGTTCCAGAAGGTGGTATTCCACCAAAGTAGTATTGTGTAGTTCATAGGATAACAATCTCCGTGACTCCCGCTCTAGAGTCCTTCTCTGCAATTCGTTTGCAGGTGTCTGCAGAAAATCAGCAGGTGCAGTCGTCTGGGATATTATCCTAGTAGCTTCGTCCTCACTGAAGGACAATATAGAAGACATCTGTTCAGATCCCGTGCACGTACCTTGGTAAGTAGTGATTCCAAGTATGTTCGGTCGGCACTTGGATCGGTGCGGGTGCCAGGGATAAGAGATCCAGTAAGAGTACAAAAGAATCCCGGCACACCAGTCTTTGATGCAAATAATTTTTGATGCAAAAAACTACTTGCCCGTAAAGAAGCTTATTGGATACATAAGCTCGATACATTGGAACCTCGCGGCCTTAATCGCGAGTATAAACTGTCAAGCCTTTTGTACTGATTACATTGTTTATACAGATTAACTGATTTGTTTCTCTCGCTCTTTCTCTCTATAGCTACAATGCCCAACTTGAAGCACCTCCTCTTTACTATGCTCTTATTCATGAAAAACGCATTGTTTACTTTGCCTTGTTGCTCCACGCGGAATATGACGCCACAGGGGGAGGTGTTCACGTTTTGTCTGGGGATTCGTTGATTAATGCTATGACGTATTTTTGCAGTATTTGGCGCCCTTAAATAGCGCCACTGTTCTTTGTATTATCATGCAGTTGAAAAAGGCTGTATAGGCCGGAAAGCGTGCTGCGTTTAACTTATGCCTTAATAAAAGGAAAATTATTTGCATCAAAGACTGGTGTGCCGGGATTCTTTTGTACTCTTACTGGATCTCTTATCCCTGGCACCCGCACCGATCCAAGTGCCGACCGAACATACTTGGAATGAATGCTGATAGGCTGAATCCCGCATGTGATTCAGGGTAATCACGCCTACCTCCCTTCCCGCCTTGCCTTTCCGCCTTCCCTGCATCCCCTGCCCCGTGTACTGACATGTGGAACTGCCATTTTAGGTGTCCCGGAGCCTGGAATGCTGTTAAATGGAGTTTAATGAAGCGATTTGCGTGATAGTCGCATTCGTTGCGAATCGAATAAATCCTGAAATTCGTAACGAATTCGGGTTCGTCTGCTTCGATTCGCTCATCTCTATATATTACCCTCCATCCATAGGTCCAATTTGTTTTGTTTCCACCATATCTGGTCGCATTATAAATCGCTGGGTTCTAACACTGTATAAAAGTGATATGTCAAACAAATTGTGTCTGGTACCTGGAGAAACTTATGATGGTTAAAATAGAGACTGAAGGCCGACTGTGCTATGCTCCAAACATACCTAGAGGAGAAAGAATTTCTATGTATAAATAAGCTATGGGTTTGATGTGTCTGTGAATCAATGGCTTGTAAAGGCAAAGCATAAATAATTCAAGTTTAATGTATTGTCTCAAGACAGAGTAGACAGTAGGATATTTTAAAACCGGGTATTATAGGGACAAATGTGAAGACTTAGCCTATATGGTATATAGGCACCAAAAATGTATAAATTAGTATTTTTATGTAAATAGAAAGCAAGATGTAGATCAATATTTTTATGAGTAGAGCCAAATCCAGTCAGAAAACAGGTTTTGAACCAGCAGATTGTCAATAAGCGAGCACAACCAGGATAGGGGTTCTTTCCTTGAATATACAGTTCTGTTCGGCGTGTTGTGTACCAGTCATTGGGTACATTCATTGTGGTCCTGTATACATTATATCCTCATGTTACCTGACTTGCGAAGCAAGGTACAGGGCTCATCTATTATCTCAGAACATTCTTCAGTTTTTCTGCATTTCAGCGATATTTTATAAATGTGGGCTTATTACTTGTTGCACTTCCCATCTTATTTTACACATGCATTTGAGGATCAGTTGAGAGATTTGTTGATGTGTTTACCAACCAAAAATAACCAACACAGTATTAATACTCATTTATAATGAGACCCTGCTAAAACAGTACAATCATTTTAGTAATTTATGTCGACCAGAAAATGTAAAACTTGAAAGCTAGTGACAGGCTATGTTTAGCAAGTAGCATTACAGGTGGCCAGGCTGCAGAGTCGGGGTATAGCACACGATCCCCCCATCGTTGAAAAGGTGATCATCGACATTTGTGCTTATTTTCACATTGATCTGACCAGTATTTTGAGATAAAATTGCAGAAAATTGCGCAATCCAATATGGCTGCCAGAAAGTGATCACTAATGTGTACTCATTTTCATGCTATTCCGACCAGCATTTTCAGAGAAAACTATGTATAGAGAATGTTGCGCAATCCAATATGGCGGCCAAACCAGGTGATCATTTGTGGTACAGAAAGTGAACGTGTCTGCTAATTTTCACATTGTTCTGACCAGTTATTCCAGAGAAAACTGTGTGCAGAATATTGCACAATCAATAAGTCTATCAAACAATGTGACTGATAGTCTGACAATCTCACTATAGACCTTTACAACTGCTACTGATTTCATGAATATTAAAAATGTATGAAATTCAAAATGGCCGCCGGCCTTGGTGACATTTGCAAATGATCCAGATTTAGACATGCATCATACAGGAGGTAGGCCTAGACATGTGTGCCAAATTGTGAATTATTTTAACATATGGTTTCCAAAAGAAAGATGTTTGTAGAATAATAATATTGCTCAATCCAATATGGCGGCTAAACTGTGACCAATTGACTTGTAATGAACAAATAATAATCTTGATCATGCTGTTACCATATGCAACAATTTATACATATGTCTATCTTTAGTGGTTGCATGGAAGCAGATATATGAATATTTTGCAAAAACATGGATGAATTATACTAATTAATGAACATTTACTATACAAAGATGAAATATGTCTAATCATATAAAAGGTAAATTGTGAGATAAAGGAAATATGTGACACCTGTGAAAAAGTAGCAAAGAATTAAAGTAAGAACATTGTATATAAATATATATTGTATGTAGAGATATGATGTAAGAAGAATCTCACTGTAATGTTATATTGTAACAGTAGTAAAATGTGTTAGTGTAGTACAGTAATTTAGGCAGTGTTGTTATTGTAATGAATATTTAATATGGACAATTTGTGAAGGTTGTTTTAAATAGTTTGACAGTAAAGATAAGAATTATTAGAAAAAGAAAGACTCTTCTACTAGAAGATTTATTTTCTGTGTAGTCGTAGTTTAGGTCACCAAGGTTCAAACTGCAATTTCACGTTAGTCTGGTTTAATGGTTACAAACAACATATGAAAATAATTATTTTATGATATGTTAAAAACTTTCGTCTTTGTTACTTTTTATTAATTTTCATGTTTCTTTTTCATGTTTAAATTAGACAGTAGACAAAACTCAGATTATTAGAGGATGTTGTAATGGTCATAATAAAAATATTTAGTATTTTGTTGCTGTCTGAGCATGCTGGGATTTGTAGTTTTGCAAGATCTATGTGGGGGGGGGGGGGGGGGGGGCGGACAGTTTGGAGATGAATGACTGGTCCGTGCCTGAGATCCAGGCATGAGAAGTTGAGTGGCAGAATCATTGATCAATTTTATCCTATGGGATAACAATGATCAATGTAAAAGATCAGTGTGAGCAGTGTTATTGCCCCCTATGGGGCTATAACATTGCAAAAAAAAAAAAGTTCAAGAATCACCCCCCTTTTCCCATAAAAAAGTGTAAATAAAAATAAACATGTGGTATCGCCGCTTGCGGAAATGTCCGAATCATAAAAATATATAGTTAATTAAACCGCACGGTCAATGGCGTACGCGCAAAAAATTTTTAAAGTTTTATTCTTTCATGAAAAAAATGAATAAAAAGCGATCAAAAAGTCCAATCAATACAAAAATGGTACAGCTAAAAACTTCACATCATGGCGCAAAAAATGGCGCCCTCGTACCGCCCCATATGCCCAAAAATGTAAGTTATAGGGGTCAGATGATGACAAATTTAAACGCATACATTTTCCTGCATGTAGTTATGATTTTTTCCAGAAGTACGACAAAATCAAACCTATATAAGTAGGATATCATTTTAATCGTATGGACCTACAGAATAAAGAGAAGGTGTAATTTTTACCGAAAAATGTACTGCGTAGAAACAGAAGTCGCCAAAAGGATTTTTAGGTTCAAAATTGAAAGAGTTATGATTTTTTAAAGGTAAGGAGGAAAAAATGAAAGTGAAAAAATGCAAAACCCCGTAACGACGCAGGACACAAATGTACATCCTGGTGAGGTGGTACTTAACGCACCAAGACATACATTTACATCCTATACATTGCGAGCATAGGAGCGATGCTCGGGTCATGCGCGGCAGGTCCCAGCTGCTGATAGCAGCAAGGGATCCGCCAGTAATGGCCGACATCTGCAATCGCGCAGATGTCCACCATTAACCCCTCAGATGCCGTGATCAACGCAGATCACGGCATCTGCGACAGTGCGGTACTTAAGTAAAAAAAAATTAAAATTAAAAAAAAAAAATTTGAAAAATCCCCTCCCCCCAATAAAAAGGTAAAACGTCAGTTATTCCTATTTAACCCCCCAAAAAGCGTAAAAAACCCCCACATATTTGGTATCGCCATGTGTGTAAAATCTGAACTAATATATTAATTATCCTGTACTGTGAACGGGGTAAACGTAAAAATATTAAGTTTTAAATTGCTGCTTTTTTGTCACATTTTATTCGCCCAAAAAATTATAAAAAATTTATAAAAAGTAAAACTTAAGCAAAAGTGGTATCCATAAAAACTACAGATCATGGTGCAATCGCGGCGTCCCGAACAGCTGTAGGACAGGAGGAGGGTCTCCTACCTTGCCTCCTGGTGTCTGATCGCCGAATGACTGCTCAGTGCCTGAGATCCAGGCATGAGCAGTCAAGCGGCAGAATCATTGATCACTGGTTTCCTATGAGAAACCAGTGATCAATGTAAAAGATCAGTGTGTGCAGTGTTATAGGTCCCTATAGGAGCTATATCATTGCAAAGAAAAGTGTAAAAAAAAAATGGATAAAGATGATTTAGGAGAGAAGTGCAGTAATTATATTCCGAAAGGTGGAGAACATGAGAGAAAAATACACTTGTAAGATGATGTAAGAATTCATCAAAAGGGAACAAATGGACAAGTGGACAAAGGGAACAAGTGGTTCGTCTCTCACACTGCCCGTCATGTGATTTATCATGTGACGGGGCCGGCTGGGGCGAGTCCCGGAAGTGGTGCCGCGTGCGCTGGCTCGCGCGCTATGCGCCGCCGTGAAGACAGGCAATTATATCAGCCATCCAGGTATGTTGTCTTTTCCACAAAGTTTGTAATATGGTAACCCATTGGATAGTTGTGTACATAACTAGTCTCTGCACTGAGAGGACGCCACCCCCAGGACGAAGGATATCTCCGAAATGTACGTTGGGGTGGTGTCACTCCTGCTGCACTAGTCACTTTACTTTACATTGAGGTCGGTATTGTACATTGTTCACATTTATATATCAAACTTGTATTTTTGCACTTATGTTAAGATGTTAGTCTTATAACTTATATCCTGTCATGATCACAACTGTGGCAGCAGTGACGCCTCTTGTTGTCCTTGTTCCCCTGCTGTGTTTGTTTTCCCCCCTCACCATCAATTTTTTAATTTCTATTTAATAAAAATTGTATTTTAATAATCTTTACAAATGACTCCATTGTCTTCTTAGTGTATCATGAAAAAATGAATAAAAAGCGATCAACAAGTCCGATCAATACAAAAATGGTACCGTTAAAAATTTCAGATCACGGCGCAAAAATGAGCCCTCATACCGCCCCATATGCAGAAAAATAATAAAATTATAGGGGTCAGAAGATGACAATTTTAAACGTATACATTTTACTGCATGTAGTTATGATTTTTTTCAGAAGTGCGACAAAATCAAACCTATATAAGTAGGGTATCATTTTAACCGTATGGACCTACAGAATAAAGTGAATGTGTCATTTTTACCGAAAAATTTACTGCGTAGAAACAGAAAATGGTGTTTTTTTCAATTTTGTCTCACATGATTTTTTTTTCCGTTTCGCCGTAGATTTTTCGGTAAAATTACTGATGTCACATTACAAAGTAGAATTGGTGGCGCAAAAAATAAGCCATCATCTGGATTTTTAGGTGCCAAATTGAAAGAGTTATGATTTTTTAGAGGTAAGGAGCAAAAATGAAAGTGCAAAAACGGAAAAAACCCTGGTCCTTAAGCACTCAGCAAATTTTCGTTTTTGCATTTTCGCTTTTTCCTCCTTCCTTTCTAAAAATCATAACTCTTTCAATTTTGCACCTACAGACCCATATAAGGGCTTGTTTTTTGCATCACCAATTGTGCTTTGCAATAACATCACTTATTTTAGAATATAACCTACGGTGAAACAAAAAAAAAAAATTAATTGTGGGGTAAAATAAAAAAAAGAAAACGCCATTTTGTAACTTTTGGGGGCTCACGTCTCTACGCAGTGCATTATTTGGTAAAAAATGACAGCATATCTTTATTCTGTAGGTCCATACGGTTACAAGGATACTGAATTTATATAGGTTTTATTTCAATACTTAAAAAAATTATAAACTACATGCACCTCAATTAGTATGTTTAAAATTGGCATCTTATGACCCCTATAACTTTTTTTTCGTATATGGGGCAGTATAAGAGCTAATTTTTTGCGCCGTCATCTGTAGTTTTTATCGGTACCATTTTTGTTTTGATGGGACTTTTTGATCGCTTTTTATTAATATTTTTATGGTATATGAAGTGACCAAAAATACACAATTTTGGACTTAGGTATTTTTTGACATCTACGCCATCGACCGTGTGGTTTAGCTAACCTAATATTTTAATAGTTCCAACATTTACGCACACGGCAGTACCATATATGATTATTTTTATTCTTTATTACATTATTTTATTAAAAAAATGGGAAAAGGGGTGTGTTTAAACTTTTAATAGGGAAGGGGTTAATGAACCTTTATCACACTTTTTTTTTTACAATTTTTTTTTTAGCCCCCATAGGGGGCTACAACATGCAGTCTTCTGATTGCATACACTGTTCAGTGCGCTGTCATTGCCAAGCAATGATCAGTGAAACCGGCGATCTGATGCTCTAGCCTGCTGCGCAGGCATGAAGCAGTAGATCGCCGATTGGACAACGGAGAGGCAGGTGAGGTCCCTCTCGTTGTCCGGCAAGCTGATCGGGACATCACAATTTGTCGGGATTATTTTACTTTCGTTTTAGATGCCGCGATCAATTTTGATTGCGGTATCCTAAAGGGTTAATGCCGGGCATCGGCCCGATCACCATGCCCGGCATTAGCCGTGGGTCCTGGCTGCCCATAGCAACCGGGACCCACCGGGTTTAATCCGTTCTCTTCTGGTGAGAACGGTTTAAACCCGATAAACGGGACCAGGGCGTACAGGTACGCCCTGAGTCCTTAAGACTCAGGGATGCAGGGTGTATGCATACGCCCTGCGTCCCCAAGAGGTTAAGGGGAACTCAGGTGGAAACAAGTGAAAAAAAAAAAAAGGTTTTCAAATCAACTGGTGCCAGGAAGTTAAATAGATTTGTAAATTACTTCTATTAAAAAAATCTTAATCCTTCCAGTACTTATCAGCTGCTGTATACTACAGAAAAAATTGTGCAGTTCTTTCCAGTCTGACAACAGTGCTCTCTGCTGACACCTTTGTCCAGATCAGGAAATTTCCAGATTAGAAGCATATCCCCATAGCAGACTTCTCCTGCTCTGGACAGTTCCTGACACGGACAGAGGTGTCAGCAGAGAGCACTCTGGACAGACAGAATAGAACTTCACAAATTTCTCTGTAGTATACAGCAGCTGATAACTAGTGGAAGGCTAAAGATTTTTTTAATAGAAGTAATTTACAAATCTTATTCTTATAAGACAAGAAAAGTATTTTCGGAGCACTCACCTCGGACACTGGTTATGTTGTGAATTTTTCTTTATTCATAGTACGAGAACAAGTGCATAGCAGGGAGGTGGCAAGATGGTACAGGAGCAGGTGGGCTCAACCGGTGGGCGACGGTCCGTTATTGCGCTCTTGCGCTTCGTCAGGCCCCTTCCGGCAGGTGTGTGTCATGTAGGTTTATACACAAAACAGGGAGGGGTCAAACACCAAAGACAGAGACTCCAGTGAACATATTAACCCTATAAGTGCCTAACTAAAGAAAAACATCATCAGTGACTTTAAAACCAATCTGAACATGGTTCAACAGGATTTCACAGACTCCACATCAATTTAACCAGAAAATCAAAAAATGATGATGAGAGGGTAGAGCTCAATGCATGCAGGAACAATATATTTATAGCATCGCGTTTAATTCATTAGAGTCATTCAGACCGAGGGGACCTGTCGCATTGCAACGTATGATCCACCTTGCTTCTTTATTCAATAAGATTTGAGCTTTGCTTCTTCCCGCATGCGTTCATTCCACTCTCTCTAAACCTGCAAATTTCACAGATTTGGGGTCTCCACTATGAACAGTTAATACATGTTCTCTGAATTTAGTCGATCCTTTTTTAGTTTTCAACGAATAAAGATGTTCCCTAACTCTGTGAAAAAGTGGACGAATCGTTTTGCCTATATAAAACAGACCACAGTCGCAGATTAAAGCATAAACAACATGATCGGTTCTACAAGTAATCAATTGTCTTACTTCTATAGTGTAACCACCTAAGTTTATGGTTTTTGCTTCCATATTGTGACTACAGTAAGGACATGTTCCATATTTGTGGTTGCCCGATGGTCTTATGTCTGTTAACCAATCTTTTCTGGGGGCATTAGTTCTAGCAAATCTTTTAATGTAATCATGGATAGTATGGTTTTTTCTGTACGTGACTATGGGTGGTTTGTCTACAATAGAAACTAAGTCTATATCAGATTGCAGCAAATGCCAATGCCTGTGTATGGCATTTTTTATTGTGTCATTCATGTTAATGTTTTTAAAGGAAAAAACTGCTCTCTCTTTATTTTCTTCCCTTCTCCTATTCACTCCCTTTAGCAGATCAGTTCTAGATATTGTCAATCTTCTTCTTAGCCTGATCACAGATGGTTTTCGGGTACCCTCTTTTATGAAGTCTAGCCATTAATTCGCTAGCTTGTTCTTCAAATTTATTCTCTGTATTATTTATTCGTTTTAACCGGACCAATTCCCCGTAAAGGATATTGTCCCTAACTTGAGGGGGATGAGAAGATCCGTAATGGAGTAAGGAATTTTTAGAAATGGACTTACGGAAACCTGACGTGACTATTTGTCCCTCCACTATATCGACTCTGATATCGAGGAATTCCAGGGAGTCACCACCGAATGTATATGTAAATTTCATATTGACGTCATTGACATCATTCAGGTATGATATGAATTCCTGGAACTCTCTGTCAGAGCCATCCCAGACGACTAATAAATCGTCAACAAAACGCAGTAGTAGTTTGATATGTCGGTTGAAGGGATTAAGTGGCGTAAAAATATAGTTTCTCTCAAAAATAGATAAGAAAATATTTGCGAAAGAACAGGAGACCGGAGTTCCCATCGCAGTTCCTGATTTTTGATTAAACCACTGTAAATCAAACTGGAAATTTTTGTGGGACAAGACAAATCTTGTGGACTCTGTAACGAACTCTATGAACTTCTCAGATTTATTGGTACTCCTTAGGAACTCTCCGAGAGCCTGTATACCCGCATTTTGGGGGATGCGGGTATACAGGCTCTCCACATCAAAGGATGCCAGGGAAAAACCTGGTTGCCAAACAAATAGTTCGAGCATTGAGATCACATCCCCAGTATCTCTCAAATACGTGGGGATGTGTTTCAACAGGGGAGCGATGAGCCATTCAATGTAGCAGATATTCTGTTGGAGGGGGGGGGGGGGGCAAAATAAGGGGTGTCAGTATTTTTATTAATTTTTGTGGTTTGCATAGTGGAGAAGAATTTTTTCAGATTGATCTTCCTGATCGATTTATATAAGTCCTCTTCGAATGAGACATAGGCGAAGGATTCGTTAGGTCCATAGTTCAGACCTTTATTCAAGGCTGAAATACAGTCTTTGCTCAATTCCACATCAGTTAAATTCACCACCAAATTCTCTATCACCACGTTACTTTCTTCCTTTTGGGGGTAGCTCTCCTGGTATTACCCCTAAAGGGCGGTGGTTGTCATTGGCAACGGTTGAGTTCAGTTCGGGGAAATCCGGATCATCTGAAGGGCTTGATTCAGACTCTGTGGTCAGATAGTCTGTCAATTTTATATTCTTTTTCTTTGCATTACCTTTCTTTTTTGGAGTATAAGGATTTTGTTTTCTTTGGGAACGTTCTCTCGCCCATGTAAAGACTTGATTACTTTCAAAGTCTCTCTTGTCCCGCAAAAATTTGTCTCTTAACATCCTTTATTGTGGTTTGTAAAACAGTCAGTTTTTTCTCAAGGTTCGAATTAAATATGGCATATTGCTGTTCTGTAAGAGGTGATCTTAGCTCGATACGGGCTTTGCATAGGTTCGTAGTGATTTTCTCGTACTCCGATCTGTTAGTTTCTAATATTAATTTCTGCAAATTAAAAGAATGTTGTAGATGTAATTCATCCCATGCATTGACAAATGCAGGATTATCTGTAAACAGAGACGGGCTTTTATAGAATCTCAGACCTCGGGGGGTCCGGTTCTTATCATTATAGGCTTCTAGTGAATTGATTGTCCAATAAAATCTCATTTCTTTTTCTGCAGGATTCTGGATTTTAAATTATAAATTTTTAGTGCTAAGCACTTGGAGGTCCTCCTGTTGCTCACACGCCTTTACCAAAAGTTCATAATGGTATTTCCCCCCCCCCCCCCCCCAGGGAGACCGATCATAGCCGGTATAGGATCTCCAACAGAATATCTGTCCAGCTACATTGAATGGCTCATCTCTCCCCTGTTGTAACACATTTCCACGTATGTGAGAGATACTGGGGATGTGATCTCAACGCTCGAACAATTTGTTTGGCAACCAGGTTTTTCCCTGGCATCCTTTGATGTGGAGAGCCTGTATACCCGCATCCCCCAGGATGCGGGTATACAGGCTCTCGGAGAGTTCCTAAGGAGTACCAATAAATCTGAGAAGTTCATAGAGGTCGTTACAGAGTCCACAAGATTTGTCTTGTCCCACAACAATTTCCAGTTTGATTTACAGTGGTTTAATAAAAAATCAAGAACTGCGATGGGAACTCCGGTCTCCTGTTCTTTCGCAAATATTTTTTTTTATCTATTTTTGAGAGAAACTATATTTTTACGCCACTTAATCCATTCAACCGACATATCAAACTACTACTGTGTTTTGTTGACGATTTATTAGTCGTCTGGGATGGCTCTGACAGAGTTCCAGGAATTCATATCATACCTGAATTATGTCAATGACGTCAATATTAAATTTACATATACATTCGGTGGTGACTCCCTGGAATTCCTCGATATCAGAGTCGATATAGTGGAGGGACAAATAGTCACGTCAGGTTTCCGTAAGTCCATTTCTAAAAATTCCTTACTCCATTACGGATCTTATCCCCCTAAAGTTAGGGACAGTATCCTTTACAGACAATTGGTCCTGTTAAAACAAATAAATAATACAGAGAATAAATTTGAAGAACAAGCTAGCGAATTAATGGCTAGACTTCATAAAAGAAGGTACCCGAAAACCATCTGTGATTAGGCTAAGAAGAAGATTGACAAAATATCTAGAACTGATCTGCTAAAGGGAGTGAATAGGAGAAGGGAAGAAAATAAGGAGAGAGAGCAGTTTTTTCCTTTAACCACTTAAGGACCTAGGGCGTATGGATACGCCTTGACGTCCTGGTACTTAAGGACCCAGGGCGTATCCATACGCCCGTGGGAATTTCGGTCCCCGCCGCGCGCCGGGTGGGGACCGGACCAGGGTGACTGCTGATATCAATCAGCAGACACCCAGCGCAAATGCCCAGAGGGGTCATCGGACTAACCCCCCCCCCCCCCCCCGTCGGCGATCGGCACAAATCGCAAGTGAATTCACACTTGCGATTTGCGCCGATTCCGGGTCATATGGGTCTATGGTGACCCGGTGACCCGGAATATAAGGGGGATCGTGGTTGTCTAAGACACCCACGATCCCCCTGAAGGCATAGGAGTGAGGTGGCAGAGGTGCCACCCCTCCTATCCCTGCTATTGCTCTGCTATTGATCGTCAGAGGCGACGATCAATAGCAGATCGGGGGCGGGGGGGGGTTAACTTTCGTTTTCCCCGTCCTGCCCACCCACAATAGGCGGGGCAGAACGGGGAACCGAAGAGGAACGAGCGCCGACGTCCACTTACCGATCCGGAGGCTGCGGTGACGGTGATCGGCGGGCGGCGTGACGTGCGTCAGAAGAGGACGGCTCCGGGGATCCTACGGAAGCAGGTAAGTTGATCTGGAGGGCCACAGTCTGAGACTGTGGTCTCTAAACTCTAGCCCTCCAGATGTTGCAAAACTACAACTCCCAGCATGCTCAGATAGCTGTTTAGGCATGCTGTAATATGTAGTTTTGCAACAGCTGGAGGGCTGCAGTTTGAAACCACTATACAGTGGTCTCTAAACTATATCCCTCCAGATATTGCAAAACTACAACTCCCAGCATGCCCACATAGCTGTTTGCTGTCTGGGCATGCTGGGATTTGTAGTTTTGCAACATCTGCAGGGTCACAGTTTGGAGATCACAGTGCAGTGGTCTCTATCTGTAGCCCTCCAGATGTTGCAAAACTGCAAATCCCAGCATGCCCAGACAGCAAACAGCTGTCTCGGCATGCTGGGAGTTGTAGTTGGGTACCTCCAGCTGTTGCATAACTACATCTCCCAGCATTCCCTTCGGTGATTAGTACATGCTGGGAGTTGCAGTTTTGCAACAGCTGGAGGCACACTGGTTGGAAAATACTGAGTTAGGTAACAGAGCCTAACTAAAGGTTTTCCAACCAGTGTGCCTCCAGCTGTTGCAAAAGTACAACTCCCAGCATGCACGGTCTGTCAGTGCATGCTGGGAGTTGTAGTTTTGAAACAGCTGGAGGTTTGCCCCCCCATGTGAATGTACAGGGTACATTCACACGGACAGGTTTACAGTAAATTTCCTGCTTCAAGTTTGGGCTGTGGCAAATTTTTCGCCGCAGCGCAAACTTCTAGCGGGAAACTCACAGTAACCCGACAGTGCGAAGGTACCCTAAAAACACTACACTACACTAACACATAATAAAGGGTGAAACACAACATATACACCCCTGTACACTGTCCCCCCCAATAAAAATTAAAAACGTCTTGTAGGGCAGTGTTTCCAAAACGGAGCCTCCAGCTGCTGCAAAACAACAACTCCCAGCATTTCTGGACAGCCACTGACTGTCCAGGCATGCTGGGAGTTTAGCAACAGCTGGAGGCACCCTGTTTGGGAATCACTGGCGTAGAATACCCCTATGTCCACCCCTATGCAATCCCTAATTTAGTCCTCAAATGCGCATGGCGCTCTCTTACTTCAGAGCCCTGTAGTATTTCAAGGAAACAGTTTAGGGTCACATATGGGGTATTACCGTACTCGGGAGAAATTACACTACAAATTTTGTGGGGGGCTACACCAGCCTGTTAGTGTAAAAAAAATAAAAAAATTTACACTAACATGCTGGTGTTGCCCCATACTTTTTATTTTCACAAGCAGTAAAAGGAAAAAAAGACCCACAAAATCTCTAACGCATTTTCTCCTGAGTACGGAAATACCCCATATGTAAGCGTAAAATGCTCTGTGGGCAAACAACAAGGCTCAGGAGGAGAGCGCACCATGTACATTTGAGGCCTAAATTGGTGATTTGCACAGGGGTGGCTGATTTTACAGCAGTTCTGACATAAACGCAAAAAATAAATACCCACATGTGACCCACTTTTGGAAGCTACACCCCTCACGGAACGTGACACGGGGTATAATGAGCTTTAACACCCCACAGGTGTTTGACGAATTTTCATTAAAGTTGGATGGGAAAATGAAAAAAAAAATGTTTTCACTAAAATGCTGGTTTTACCCTAAATTGTTCATTTTCACAAGGGAAAATAGGAAAAAAGCCCCCCAAAATTTGTAACCCCATCACTTCTGAGTAAGAACATACCCCATATGTGAATGTAAAGTGCTCTGCGGCGAACTACAATGCTCAGGAGAGAAGGAGGGCCATTGGGATTTTGAAGATAAAATTTGTCCAGAATTGAAGGCCATGTGTGTTTACAAAGCCCCCATAGTGCCAGAACAATGGACCCCCAACACATGTGACCCCATTTTGGAAACTACACCCCTCGTGTAATGTAATAAGGGGTACAGTGAGAATTTACGTCCCACAGGTGTCTGACAGATTTTTGGAACAGTGGTCCGTAAAAATGAAAAATTTTATTTTTCATTTGCACACCCCACTGTTCCAAAGATCTGTCAAACGTCAGTGGGGTGCAAGTACTCACTGCACCCCTTATTAAATTCTGTGAGGGGTGTAGTTTCCAAAATGGGGTCACATGTGGGGGGGGGTCCACAGTTCTGGCACCACGGGTGGCTTTGTAAACGCACATTGCCCCTGACTACCATTCCAAACGAATTCTCTTTCCAAAAGCTCAATGGCGCTCCTGCTCTTCTGAGCATTGTAGTTCGCCAGCAAAGCACTTGACGTCCACACATGGGGTATTTCCATACTCAGAAGATATGGGGTTACAAATTTTGGGGGTCATTTTCTCCAATTACCCCTTTTAAAAATGTTAAATTTTGGGGAAAAAATGCATTTTTGTAAAAAAAAAATTTTTTTTTTCATTTACACATCCAAATTTAACAAAAAGTCGTCAAACACTTGTGGATAGTTAAGGCTCACTGTATGCCTTGTTACGTTCCTTGAGGGGTGTAGTTTCCAAAATAGTATGCCATGTGTGTATTTTTTGCTGTTCTGGCACCACAGGGGCTTCCTAAATGCGACATGCCCCCAAAAAACCATTTCAGCAAAAGTTGCTTTCAAAAAGCCAAATGTGGCTCCTTCTCTTCTGAGCATTGTAGTTCGCCAGCAGAGCATTTTACGTCCTAACATGGGGTATTTCCATACTCAGAAGAGATGGGGTTACAGATTTGGGGGGGCATTTTCTCCCATTACCCTTTGTAAAAATGGTAAATTTTGGAAAAAAAACTGCACTTTAATTTAAAACATTTTTTTTTTCATTTACACATCCGATTTTAAAGCAAAGTTGTCAAACACCTGTGGAGTGTTTAGGCTAACTGGACCCCTTGTTACGTGCCTTGTGGGGTGTAGTTTCCAAAATGGTATGCCCTGTGGGGTTTTCTGCTGTTCTGGCATTGTTGCTCCTTCCCTTCTGAGCCCTCTACTGCGCCCGCCGAATACTTGACATACACATATGAGGTATTTCCTTACTCGAGAGAAATTGGGTTACAAATTTTGGGGGCTTTTTCTCCTATTACCACTTGTAAAAATTCAAAACTGGGTCTACAAGAACATGCGAGTGTAAAAAATGAAGATTTAGAATTTTCTCCTTCACTTTGCTGCTATTCCTGTGAAACACCTAAAGGGTTAACACACTTACTGAATGTGATTTTGGATACTTTGAGGGGTGCAGTTTTTATAATTGGGTCATTTGTGGGGTATTTCTAATATAAAGGCCCTTCAAATCCACTTCAAAACTGTACTGGTCCCTGAAAAATTCTGATTTTGAAAATTTTGAGAAAAATTGGAAAATTGCTACTGAACTTTGAAGCCCTCTGATATCTTCCAAAAGTAAAAACTGTCAGGATTCGGCAGGCTGGAGGTGGATCCTCTGTGTAAGAGAGGGATTGGCGTGGACCGTGTCAGTGAACCGGTTCTAAGTTGCTACTGGTTTTCACCAGAGCCCGCCGCAAAGCGGGATGGACTTGCAGCGGCGGTAGCAACCAGGTCGTATCCACCGGCAACGGCTCAACCTCTCTGACTGCTGAGATAGGCACGGTACAAGGGATTAGACAAGAGCAGGGTCGGACGTAGCAGAAGGTCAGGGCAGGCAGCAAGGATCGTAGTCAGGGGCAACGGCAACAGGTCTGGAACACAGGCTAGGAACACACAAGGAACGCTTTCACTGGCACAATGGCAACAAGATCCGGCAAGAAAGTGCAGGGGAAGTGAGGTAATATAGGTGAAGACACTAATTAAAACCCATGCGCCAATCAGTGGCACACCGGCCCTTTAAATCGCAAAGACCCGGCGCGCGCGCGCCCTAGGGAGCGGGGCCGCACACGCCGGGGCAGCACAGACGGGGAGCGAGTCTGGTAAGCGGGTCGGGATGCGCACCGCGAGCGGGCGCGTCCCGCATCGTGAATCGCATCCCGGCTAGAGACATTATCGCAGCACACCCGGTCAGCGGGTCTGACCGGGGCGCTGCGAACAGGAGAACACTGTGAGCGCTCCGGGGAGGAGCGGGGACCCGGAGCGCTCGGCGTAACAGTACCCCCCCCCCCACCTTGGGTCTCCCCCTCTTTTTAGAACCTGAGAATTTGTGGATAAGGTCCTTTTCAAGGATGTTGTCCTCGGGTTCCCATGACCTCTCCTCCGGGCTGCAATTCTCCCAATCTACAAGAATTTTTTTTTTACCTCTGACCGTCTTGGATGCCAGTATTTCTTTAACCGAGAAGATGTCAGAGGACCCGGAGACAAGAGTAGGAGCAACAACCTTAGGAGAGAAGCAGTTAAGGATGAGTGGTTTAAGGAGAGAGACATGAAAAGCATTAGGAATACGGAGAGAAGGAGGAAGAAGGAGTTTGTAGGAGACAGGGTTGATTTGGCATTTGATTTTAAAAGGACCAAGATAACGTGGTCCCAGTTTATAACTGGGGACACGAAAGCGGACATACTTGGCGGAGAGCCACACTTTGTCTCCAGGAGAAAAGACAGGAACAGATTGCAGCGGACCAGAGAAGAGAGGAGCCGGGGAGAGAAACCGCCTCGTGCGAACAAAGTCCATATCCTGGCGGAGCTCCTGACGCCTTTCGGAAAAACGCATGTCAATGCGGGTGGTCAGATGAATAAGTTCATGCAGGTTAGCAGGGATTTCTCGTGCGGCCAGGACATCTTTGATGTTACTGGATAGGCCTTTTTTGAAGGTCGCGCAGAGGGCCTCGTTATTCCAGGACAATTCGGAGGCGAGAGTACGGAATTGGATGGCGTACTCGCCAACGGAAGAATTACCCTGGACCAGGTTCAGCAGGGCAGTCTCGGCAGAAGAGGCTCGGACTGGTTCCTCGAAGACACTTCGAATCTCCGCAAAGAAAGAGTGTACAGAGGCAGTGACAGGATCATTGCGGTCCCAGAGCGGTGTGGCCCATGACAGGGCTTTCCCAGACAGAAGGCTGACCACGAAAGCCACCTTTGACCTTTCAGTTGGAAATTGGTCCGACATCATCTCCAAATGCAGGGAACATTGCGAGAGAAAACCACGGCAAAGTTTAGAGTCCCCATCAAACTTGTCCGGCAATGATAAACGGAGGCTGGATGCGGCCACTCGCTGCGGAGGAGGTGCAGGAGCTGGCGAAGGAGATGGTTGCTGAAGCTGTGGTAGAAGCTGTTGTAGCATCACAGTCAGTTGAGACAGCTGGTGGCCTTGTTGCGCTATCTGTTGCGACTGCTGGGCGACCACCGTGGTAACGTCAGCGACAACTGGCAGCGGGACCTCAGCGGGATCCATGGCCGGATCTACTGTCAGGATTCGGCAGGCTGGAGGTGGATCCTCTGTGTCAGAGAGGGATTGGCGTGGACCGTGTCGGTGGACCGGTTCTAAGTTGCTACTGGTTTTCACCAGAGCCCGCCGCAAAGCGGGATGGACTTGCAGCGGCGGTAGCAACCAGGTCCTATCCACCTGCAACGGCTCAACCTCTCTGACTGCTGAGATAGGCGCGGTAAAAGGGATTAGACAAGAGCAGGGTCGGACGTAGCAGAAGGTCAGGGCAGGCAGCAAGGATCGTAGTCAGGGGCAACGGCAAGAGGTCTGGAACACAGGCTAGGAACACACAAGGAAGGCTTTCACTGGCACAATGGCAACAAGATCCGGCAAGGAAGTGCAGGGGAAGTGAGGTAATATAGGGAAGTGCACAGGTGAAGACACTAATTAAAACCATGCGCCAATCAGTGGCGCACCGGCCCTTTAAATCGCAAAGACCCGGCGCACGCGTGCCCTAGGGAGCAGGGCCGCGCACGCCGGGGCAGCACAGACGGGGAGCGAGTCTGGTAAGCGGGTCGGGATGCGCACCGTGAGCGGGCGCGTCCCGCATCGCGAATCGCATCCTGGCTAGAGACATTATCGCAGCGCACTCGGTCAGCGGGCCTGACCGGGGCGCTGCGAACAGGAGAACGCTGTGAGCGCTCCGGGGAGGAGCGGTGACCCGGAGCGCTCAGCGTAACAAAAACATTTCAACTTTATGATGCAGTCATAAAGTAGACATATTGTATATGTGAATCAATGTATAATTTATTTGGAATATCCATTTTCCTTATAAGCAGTGAGCTTCAATTTTTTCATCAAATTTTGGAATTTTTCACCAAGAAATGATACAAGTATCGACAAAATTTTACCACTAACATAAAGTAGAATATGTCATGAAAAAACAATCTCGGAATCAGAATGATAGGTAAAAGCATCCCAGAGTTATTAATGCTTGAAGTGACAGTGGTCAGATGTTAAAAAAATGGCCGGGTCCTTAAGGTATATTTGGGCTGGGTCCTTAAGGGGTTA
The DNA here is from genome assembly GCF_029499605.1 of Hyla sarda. NCBI lineage: Eukaryota > Metazoa > Chordata > Amphibia > Anura > Hylidae > Hyla > Hyla sarda. The sequence continues at coordinate 86,670,134 of NC_079190.1, forward strand.
AAAACACTAACATGAATGACACAATTAAAAATGCCATACACAGGGGGGGCGTGGCTTGGCGCCGACGGTGATGGCCGCACATTAGAAGGGCTCCTGCTCTGCTGGCCGTAAAGGAGCTTTAATTCCACAAAGGTGACCCTGCTTTCAGATGGGGAAGAATTCCCGACGTGCATGAAACCCCTCCGCACCCGCCCGACTGACTTTATCTACCTCCGGAGGCATACCACGCTACTTTCAGCCGTCCCCGGCCTCAGCTTCTTCCTCACTCTCCGCCATTATGGGACCTGCGCTGGGCCTGCGCTACCGTTCCGGCGCTCACCCAGTGCTACCCACGGAGGATCTCTCTGCTTACCGCCTGCTGAAGACACCAGGGACGCCTGCGCTCCTACTGCCGGTGACTGCAGCTGCTGTGACAGTGCCTGTGACCTCGCCTCAGCCGTCGGTGAGCAGCGCTACTGACCCTGCTCCGGATCTCTTGCCTGCTGCTGCGCCCCTGTTGTGGGCTCTTCTCCTGCTCCGGAACTGTTGCCTGTGTTAACGGCAGATTCCCCCCCTAACCCCGCTCTGCAGCTGTCCCTGGTGGGCTCCTCTCCCTTATCGTTGGGTGGACCTGCTGGGGCTCCATCTTGGGCCTCCTTGGTGGGGGGCCGGCCTTCTCCAGCAAGTTCTCTGCCGTACTCAGCTACTCACTACTGCTCGGCCTCCCACTCCCCTACATCCCCGGTTAAGGGTTCTGTGCCTTCCACTGCTGGACAGCTTCTACAAGTGGGACCTGCCTCTGTTCCCCCAGCTCATTCTCATACTGCCCCTCTGGACCCTCTAGCTGCCTGCTATACCCCCTCTCGTTCCCCTAAGCCACAGAGGTACAGGCAGGCTGCCATGCAGACCTCCATACCAGCTTCTGGGGCACTCCATATGTCTCCTAAGGGGACTCCTCGCTCTCAACCTGGGCCGATAGCACCACCGGGGCCGGCCCCAGCCCTCCTGTCCTGGGACTTGGCATCTGAATCTTATTTACCCTGCTCGGGCCTGTCTGTGCATTCTTCTGCTCTCCCTGATTTGAGCCAGCTCCTTTCCCAAATTCCTACTAAGGAGGACTTCCGCTCTCTTATTGCCGATGTTAAGGAAGCCTGTCGAGCGGAGATCTCCTCTATGCGACAGGACCTCCAGCATGTCTCTGACCGAGTGGATGGATTGGAAGATGCTCATGATCACACCAGAGAGTATATTGCCCAGCTCCACTCTACCATTGCTTCCCAGAAGGACTTCCTTGGGGATCTCCATGCCCATGTTGAGGATCTGGACAATAGAGGGAGGCGTAACAACATTAGGGTGCGAGGGCTGCCGGAGGCTGCACGTGAGGAGGACCTTTTTGCCACCCTGGAAACCATTTTTAACCTGATACTTGGCGAACCCCCCTCCCATAAGATCAAACTGGACAGAGCTCACAGGGCGCTTCGTCCTAAATCTGCCACGGGCGCTCCACGGGATGTTATTTGCTGTGTGCATGATTTCCAAGTTAAAGAAGCTATAATGGCTAAGGCTAGGTCCCTGAGACATTTTGACTTTGATGGGGCTCCTCTTCAACTTTTTCAGGACTTGTCCTGGTTAACCCTCAGGAAGCGACGACTGCTTCAACCCCTCCTGGAGGTCCTACGCTCTCATCGGGTGCCGTATAGGTGGAATTTTCCATTTGGGCTCCATGCCCGCAGAGATGGACGCTCCGCTGTTTTACGCTCCTTTTCTGGCCTTCTGCTCCACCTTGGAATTGCCCGTGCCTCAGTTGGAAGATTGGGACCTGATGTCTCCCCCTCCACCTTTGCCTCCTGTGTGGCAACCAGTCCGGGCTCGCCGGTCTGGTTCACAGCGGAAGTCTTCGCCACCCGCCCTGGGGGCCCCGACTCGAGCTCCACCCTGAGTTTCTGACTGGGACGTTGTATTTTTTCCTCAATACTTTTTGCTCGGGGGTTCTTGCTGGACTCTGACTGTTCCCTGATTGGCAGAGATTATCTCCTCCGAGCGGTTGACATTTGTTCTAGTTTTATATTGTCCCCATCATTATAGTACAGTCGCATTTTTTGGTCACCTGTGGTTCTTATTCATATGTGTTTTTTTTTTTGCAATGGCCTCAGAGTTGGGTTCCTGCCTTTTTGGTGGTGGTTTTCCAGTTGGCTCCTTCCATTTCCCCTCCTGAGGCCATAGTTATGGACCGCCCATGCTTTGGTTCATGGTCCACATTGATGGTCCTGGTCCCCGCATTGGCTTCCTGGTCAATGGTTTATTTTACTACTGTTTGTTGTACTTTATTTGTTTGTTTATCTGGTATCTGTTTGGTCTTTCGTCTGTTTGTTTGTCTTTGTGTTTTCTCTTGATTTGGTGTTGTTTTCTGTTGGTCTTCTGTTGTCTTGTGTGTCCTTTTCCCTTTTTTTTCTCCCGCCTTAGGTTGCCTTCTCCTGTCAGTACAGTTGCTGGTCCCTGCTCTTTCCCAGTCCCCATTGAGGGTTTGGTGCTGCCCGGTGTATCCTACCAGGTTGTTCTTGTGAGTATGCTTCTTCTTGGCTGTTTCTTTTTCTTCACTCACCCGCCATGGTCAGGTGTGTCTCCCTGAATGTTAAGGGGCTTAATTCCCCCACTAAGCGACGCCTACTTCAAAGGGAGTTGGTTGGTTTACATGCTGATATAATTTTCCTTCAGGAGACGCACTTCGACCATTCTGGGTCCTTCCAATTTCTTCAACACCTGTTCCCCCAGTCTTACTCAGCTACCACGAGTAGGAAAACAGCGGGGGTGGCTATCCTGCTCGCTTCAAGTTTCTTCCTCTCTCTCTGACCCTATGGGACGATACGTAATCTTAGAAGGTACTCTGGGAGGGGTCCCCCTTTTGCTCTGTAATGTCTATGTGCCTAACACTTCGCAAATCCCTTTCCTGCGTAGGGTTTTTGCTAAACTCCAGAGGTATCCCCCATCTGCATGGTTAGTGGGCGGTGACTTCAACCTCATTTTTTCCCCGTCCTTGGACCGCCATTCTGTTACTAGTGCTCCCCCTGCACCTGCGCAGCTGCGTCTGGCTTCGCTTTTTCGACGTCTCATACGTAACTCCTCGCTCTAGGATTTGTGGCGGATTGGCCATCCGACGGAGCGCTCTTTTAGTTTTTACTCACATCCCCACAATTTGCATACACGTATTGATTATTTTTTTGGGAATCTCCCAATGGTGCGCATGCTCTCTGATACTTCTCTAGATCCTATCTCCTGGTCTGACCACTGTCCAGTTCTCTCTTTTTCTTCTACCCCTTCCTCTCTGAGATCCTGTCATTGGAGGATGAACGACACTCTTCTTAAAACTTTACCTTCCCGTGAATCGATTCAGCAGTGTATTTCCGACTACTTTACCACTAATGAAGGCTCTGTGTCCTCTCAGGCTATCCTTTGGGAAGCTCACAAATCGGTGATCCGGGCCATTGCATTGCTCTGGGCGCCGGTCTCAAGCGGAACGCTCTGAGTCGATCTCGGGAACTTCGTATGGAGATTGCTCGACTGGAGGCTCTCTTGTTGTGTTCTCCTTCTGTTTCGACTCTGAGGGACTTGGTGGCGGCTCGGGCACGCTTAAGCGACCTGGCTCTCCATAAAGTTGAGAGGCAATTGCTTTATGCTAGGCAGCGTTTCTATGAGAAGGGGAACAAGGCCCACACTATGCTGGCGAGACGTTTGCGTGACCGGGCTGCTGCTCAATCCCCCTCTGCTTTGAAGGACCCTGCTGGGGGGCTTCATTACCACCCTGCTGATATCTCTCGTATGTTTGTTGACTATTACACTAATCTTTACTCACTTCCTTCCCAGTTGCCGTCCAACCCGGGGGAGAGAGTGGCAGCCTTAGATGCCTATCTTTCTCGGTGTGGATTGCCCTCTCTTTCGGGGGCAGACTGGGATGCTCTTAATGCTCCTATTACTGGAGAGGAGATCTCTGAGGTGCTTAAATCTCTCCCCTCTGGTCGCTTCCCTGGGCCGGATGGCTTCCCTTACCTGTACTATAAAACATTCTCGTCTTTGTTGGTGCCTAAACTTGTCCCTCTTTTCAATTGCTTTCTGGACGGGGAAACGATCCCGCAGTCTTTCTTGCATTCCCTTATCACCCTCATACCCAAGCCTGGTAAGGATCCTCATGATTGTTCCAGTTACCGGCCCATTGCCCTCCTTAACTCTGACCTTAAGCTTTTTTCTAAGGTTTTGGCAGTTAGACTATGCTCCTTCCTCCCGGGCCTTGTTCATAAGGACCAGGTTGGATTTATCCCTTGTCGCCAGGGTGGAGACAACACTAGGAGGGTAGTGGACCTGATTGATTTGATCAATCGGAGATCTGAACAGGCATTAATTCTTAGTCTTGATGCTGAGAAGGCTTTTGATAGGCTTGGGTGGCCGTTCCTTTTTGCTACCTTACAGAAATTTGGGATTTCGGGGAAGTTTTTGACTGCACTGCGGGGTCTCTACTCCTCCCCTACAGCTTCACTTAAACTTCCTCACTCGCCATCTCCTACTTTTTCTTTGTTTAATGGGACTCGTCAGGGTTGCCCGTCATCCCCGCTGATCTTTGCACTCTGTATTGAACCCTTGGCTGCCATGATCAGGGGTGATCCGGACATAACTGGTATTTCCTTACATGATAGGGAGTTCAAGGTTTGTTTATTTGCTGATGATGTTCTTCTTACGCTTTCTCGACCTCTACTGTCTCTTCCTTCTCTCTATAGGGTCCTGCATGACTATGGGGTGGTTTCTGGCTACAAGGTAAATCTTTCTAAGTCAGAGGCCCTTCCTCTTAACCTTCCCCCTCATCTTTCTACTCTTTTACGCTCTAACTTTTCTTTTCGGTGGTCTCCCTCTGCTATTAAATACCTTGGGGTCTGGATCTCCTCTCACTATTCCTCACTATACTCCACCAACTATCTCCCTCTATTCAGGGATCTCCGTGCCCTTATGGAAAAATGGCGCTCGCAATATATTTCTTTTTTTGGTCGCATTGCCGCGGTGAAAATGACTGTCCTTCCTACTTTTTTGAAACCCTGCCGGTTCGGGTCCCGCTGTCGGCCCTACAGGTGGCTATTTTTCGGTTCATTTGGGACGGGAAAAGACATCGGCTACCGATGTCCGTGATGTTGGCTGGGCGGGCGTTTGGGGGTCTGGCGGTCCTGGATGTGGTGAAGTATTACTGGGCTGCCCATTTGCGCCATCTCGCGGCGTGGTCCACCTATCATGCCTACAGCCGCTGGATGGAAATAGAGAAGTTGTGGTTAGCGCCTGTCCACCCTAACGCTCTCCTTTGGACTCTTCCTGCCTCTGCTCCTACTCTCTCCCCTCTCCTGGGTCCTATGGCATTTTCTAAATATGTGTGGAATTACTGTTCTGTCAAATTTAAACAGCTGTCTCCCTCTTCCCCTCTTCAATCTTTCCTTTATCATCCTTGCTTTCCCCCTGGCCGGACCTCTCTTATGGTGAGGGAATGGGGGTCTAGAGGCCTTTTTTGCTGGGCGGATGTAGTTGACTCTTTGTCGCGTACCCTCTTGCCTTTCTCTCAGTTACAGTCTCGTTGGGATCTCCCCTCGTCTGAGCGTTTTCATTATTCACAGCTACAACACTTTATGTCCTCCATGCTAGGTGCGCTAGTGGTGTCTTCCCCTACGGGCTTTGAACGGCTGTGTCGTGGTGGACCTCAGGCGAGGGGGCTTCTCTCCTATATTTATTCCTTGCTAATCCAACCTCAGGAGGGAGTCCAGGTATCTCATCGCTATATGTCTCGCTGGGAGGAGGCGCTTAATGCTACTATCACTCTCCCTCAATGGAAGATAATATGGGAGCGGGCCTCTAGGGCATCTATATGTACGGCTTATAAGGAGACTCAATATAAGCTACTTATTGTTACGCCTAGCGCTCCGGGTCCCCGCTCCTCCCCGGAGCGCTCACGGCGTCTTTCTCCCTGCAGCTCCCCGGTCAGTCCCGCTGACCGGGAGCGCTGCACTGTCATGGCCGTTGGGGATGCGATTCGCACAGCGGGACGCGCCCGCTCGCGAATCGCATCCCAGGTCACTTACCCGTTCCCGTCCCCTGCTGTCATGTGCTGGCGCGCGCGGCTCCGCTCTCTAGGGCGCGCGCGCGCCAGCTCCCTGAGACTTAAAGGGCCAGTGCACCAATGATTGGTGCCTGGCCCAATTAGTTTAATTGGCTTCCACCTGGTCCCTGACTATATCTGACCTCCTCCCATGCACTCCCTTGCCGGATCTTGTTGCCCTTGTGCCTAGTGAAAGCGTTTTGTGTGTCTAAAGCCTGTGTACCAGAACTTCTGCTATCCACCCTGACTACGAACCTTGCCGCCTGCCCCCGACCTTCTGCTACGTCCGACCTTGCTTCTGTCTACTCCCTTGTACCTCGCCTATCATCAGCAGTCAGAGAGGTGAGCCGTTGCTAGTGGATACGACCTGGTCACTACCGCCGCAGCAAGACCATCCCGCTTTGCGGCGGGCTCTGGTGAAAACCAGTAGTGACTTAGAACCGGTCCACTAGCGCGGTCCTCGCCAATCCCTCTCTGGCACAGAGGATCCACTACCTGCCAGCCGGCATCGTGACAGTAGATCCGGCCATGGATCCCGCTGAGGTCCCTCTGCCTTATATCTCTGATATCACCACGGTGGTCGCCCAGCAATCCCGACAGATCGCCCATCTAACCCACCAGCTGTCGGAAATGTCCACCATTGTGCACCAACTTCAGTCGCAACTTCAGCAGCAATCATCTCCTCCGCCAGCTCCTGCACCCCTTCCGCAGCGAGTGGCCACTCCTAGCCTCCGCCTGTCCTTGCCGGACAAATTTAATGGGGACTCTAAGTTTTGCCGTGGCTTCCTTTCGCAATGTTCCCTGCACATGGAGATGATGTCGGACCAGTTTCCTACTGAAAGGTCTAAGGTGGCTTTCGTAGTCAGCCTTCTGTCTGGAAAAGCCCTGTCATGGGCCACACCGCTCTGGGACCGCAATGACCCCGTCACTGCCTCTGTACACTCCTTCTTCTCGGAAATTCAAAGTGTCTTTGAGGAACCTGCCCGAGCCTCTTCTGCTGAAACTGCCCTGCTGAACCTGGTCCAGGGTAATTCTTCCGTTGGCGAGTACGCCATACAATTCCGTACTCTTGCTTCTGAACTATCCTGGAATAATGAGGCCCTCTGCGCGACCTTTAAAAAAGGCCTATCCAGCAACATTAAAGATGTTCTGGCCGCACGAGAAACTCCTGCTAACCTGCATGAACTCATTCATCTAGCCACTCGCATTGACATGCGTTTTTCTGAGAGACATCAAGAGCTCCGCCAGGAAAAAGACTTAGATCTCTGGACACCTCTCCCACAGTCTCCACTGCAATCTGCGCCTAGGCCTCCCGCCGAGGAAGCCATGCAAGTGGATCGGTCTCGCCTGACCCTGGAAGAGAGGAATCGCCCTAAGGAAGAGAATCTTTGTCTGTACTGTGCCAGTACCGAACATTTTTTGGTGGATTGCCCTATCCGTCCTCCACGTCTGGGAAACGCACGCTCGCACCCAGCTCTCGTGGGTGTGGCGTCTCTGGATGCTAAGTCGGCTTCTCCACGTCTCACGGTGCCTGTACGGATTTCTACTTCAGCCAGCTCTTCCCTCTCAGCCGTGGCCTGCCTGGACTCTGGTGCTTCTGGGAATTTTATTCGGGAGTCCTTGGTGAATAAATTCCGCATTCCGATGACCCGTCTTGTCAAGCCACTCCACATTTCCGCGGTCAACGGAGCCAGGTTGGATTGCACCGTGCGTTACCGCACGGAGCCCCTCCTAATGTGCATCGGACCTCATCACGAGAAAATTGAATTTTTGGTCCTTCCCAATTGCACTTCCGAAATTCTCCTTGGACTACCCTGGCTTCTACACCATTCCCCAACCCTGGACTGGTCCACTGGGGAGATCAAGAGTTGGGGTCCCTCTTGTTCCAAGGACTGCCTTAAACCGGTTCCCAATACTCCCTGCCGTGACCCTGTGGTTCCTCCTGTATCCGGTCCCCCTAAGGTCGTTAGGGACTCTGCCTGCCACAGAAAATGCCTCTCCCCCCCTCCCAGTCCCTTCAGGCAAGCCTCTGTGTCCCCTCATGGCTCCCGTCCTTGTGTCTCCCTGCCCCGTGCCAAGCTTCACCCTCTGCCCTCCCTCCCCATTCCTACTCCTGCTGTACTGCCTGCCATTGAGGAAACCATCCATTCCTTCCCGGTGTCCTCATCCCAGGGGAGGCAGTCACCGGACAAAAAAAAGGGGAGACCTAAGGGGGGGGGTACTGTTACGCCTAGCGCTCCGGGTCCCCGCTCCTCCCCGGAGCGCTCACGGCGTCTTTCTCCCTGCAGCTCCCCGGTCAGTCCCGCTGACCGGGAGCGCTGCACTGTCATGGCCGTTGGGGATGCGATTCGCACAGCGGGACGCGCCCGCTCGCGAATCGCATCCCAGGTCACTTACCCGTTCCCGTCCCCTGCTGTCATGTGCTGGCGCGCGCGGCTCCGCTCTCTAGGGCGCGCGCGCGCCAGCTCCCTGAGACTTAAAGGGCCAGTGCACCAATGATTGGTGCCTGGCCCAATTAGTTTAATTGGCTTCCACCTGGTCCCTGACTATATCTGACCTCCTCCCATGCACTCCCTTGCCGGATCTTGTTGCCCTTGTGCCTAGTGAAAGCGTTTTGTGTGTCTAAAGCCTGTGTACCAGAACTTCTGCTATCCACCCTGACTACGAACCTTGCCGCCTGCCCCCGACCTTCTGCTACGTCCGACCTTGCTTCTGTCTACTCCCTTGTACCTCGCCTATCATCAGCAGTCAGAGAGGTGAGCCGTTGCTAGTGGATACGACCTGGTCACTACCGCCGCAGCAAGACCATCCCGCTTTGCGGCGGGCTCTGGTGAAAACCAGTAGTGACTTAGAACCGGTCCACTAGCGCGGTCCTCGCCAATCCCTCTCTGGCACAGAGGATCCACTACCTGCCAGCCGGCATCGTGACACTTATGGATTGGTACCATACTCCAGAGTTATTGAATAGGCTGAATCCTGATATCCCCCCCCCAGTGCTGGCGTTGTGGGGTGGGTTTGGGTACACTTTCATGTTTTCTGGTCCTGCCCTCTTATCACGGGGTATTGGGAGTTAGTGAGTCATTTGGTATCAGATGTTCTTGGAGTATCGGTCCCTCCTGACCCTCAGGTCTACCTCTTGCACCTCTCACACTCTGCTCTGCCCAAGAAACTGTTTAAGCTAGCTATGCATATGTTCTTGGCAGCTAAGACACTTGTTGCTAAATGCTGGAAGAGGACTCTTCCTCCCTCTGAATCAGACCTGCTCTCCCGAATACGTGATATGCGCTCTTTAGAATATCTCACTGCCTCTTTGAATAATAATATCCCTGCCTTTCTCTTAGTTTGGGAACCATGGGACCGTTTCTCTGACAGGCAACCTCCCTGAGGCGGTACTGACATCTTCCTCCCCCCTTGTTCCCCCTTCCCCCCCTTTTGTTGTTTGTTTGTTTGTTTTTGTTTGTTGTTTGTTCGAGGTTTTGTTGTCCTTGTCTCTTTTTTGTCTTTGTTTATGTCTCCTCTCTTTGTCTTTGTGTTGAAGAGTTTTAGTTCTCTCTTTGAATATTTGGCTATATAACTATGTTCATTTACTACAGTCTTTATGGTTTATCTGAGGTTGGGGCTAGTTGTTTTGGACTACAACTGTTTCTGAATGCTCTGGTCTCTATCTTAGCTTGTCATTTGCCCTGATGCGATCGCACTGAGCACTGTCCCGGATTATGCTTTGATTGCGTTTTACTAACTTTCTGTTTTTTATGTGAAAATCTTTAATAAAAACTACAGTTAAAAAAAAAAAAAAAAATGCCATACACAGGCATTGGCTGCAATCTGATATATACTTAGTTTCTATTGTAGACAAACCACCCATAGTCTCGTACAGAAAAAACCATACTATCCACGATTACATTAAAAGATTTGCTAGAACTAATGCCCCCAGAAAAGATTGGTTAACAGACATAAGACCATTGGGCAACCACAAATGTGGAACATGTCCTTACTGTAGTCACAATATGGAAGCAAAAACCATGAACTTAGGTGGTTACACTATAGAAGTAAGACAATTGATTACTTGTAGAACCGATCATGTTGTTTATGCTTTAATCTGCGACTGTGGTCTGTTTTATATAGGCAAAACGATTCGTCCACTTTTTCACAGAGTTAGGGAACATCTTTATTCGTTTAAAACTAAAAAAGGATCCACTAAATTCATAGAACATGTATTAACTGTTTATAGTGGAGACCCCAAATCTGTGAAATTTGCAGGTTTAGAGAGAGTGGAACGAACGCATGCGGGAAGAAGCAAAGCTCAAATCTTATTGAATAAAGAAGCAAGGTGGATCATACGTTGTAATGCGACAGGTCCCCTCGGTCTGAATGACTCTAATGAATTAAACGCGATGCTATAAATATATTGTTCCTGCATGCATTGAGCTCTACCCTCTCATCATCATTTTTTGATTTTCTGGTTAAATTGATGTGGAATCTGTGAAGTCCTGTTGAACCATGTTCAGATTGGTTTTAAAGTCACTGATGATGTTTTTCTTTAGTTAGGCACTTATAGGGTTAAAATGTTCACTGGAGTCTCTGTCTTTGGTGTTTGACCCCTCCCTATGTTTTGTGTATAAACCTACCTGACACACACCTGCCGGAAGGGGCCTGACGAAGCGCAAGAGCGCGATAACGGACCGTCGCCCACCGGCTGAGCCCACCCGCTCCTGTACCATCTTGCCACCTCCCTGCTATGCACTTGTTCTCGTACTATGAATAAAGAAAAATTCGCAACATAACCAGTGTCCGAGGTGAGTGCTCCGAAAATACTTTTCTTGTCTTATAAGAATATCGTTTGCATACCTTATCTGGAGTAGAGTAGCACGACACTGAGACACGCACCGAGATACAAGCTGCCTGCTCCCTGTCTGCCGACAGGTGGGCATTCCATAATTGGACATTGTTCTGACTAGTGCCAGGTCATATTTCCTATGTGATATACATAATTTACAAATCTGTTTAACTTTCTGGAGCCAGTTGATTTAAAAAAAAAATAATCCCCACTGGAGTTCCTCTTTAACCCTTTAAGGACCCAGACAATTTTCACTGTAGGACCCGGCCATTTTTTGCACATCTGACCACTGTCACTTTAAGCATTAATAACTCTGGGATGCTTTTAACCTTTCATTCTGAGATTGTTTTTCCGTGACATATTCTACTTTAACATAGTGGTAAAATTTTGTGGTAACTTGCATCCTTTCTTGGTGAAAAATCCCAAAATTTGATGAAAAATGTGAAAATTTTGTATTTTTCTAACTTTGAAGCTCTCTGCTTGTAAGGAAAATGGATATTCCAAATAAAAAATTTTTTTGATACACATATACAATATGTGTACTTTATGTTTGCATCATAAAATTGATGTGTTTTTACTTTTGGAAGACACCAGAAGACTTCAAAGTTCAGCAGCAATTTTCCAATTTTTCACAAAATTTTCAAACTCACTATTTTTCAGGGACCAGTTCAGGTTTGAAGTGGATTTGAAGGGTCTTCATATTAGAAATACCCCACAAATTACCCCATTATAAAAACTGCACCCCCTAAAGTATTCATAATGACATTCAGTCAGCATTTTAACCCTTTAGGTATTTCACAGGAATAGCAGCAAAGTGAATGAGAAAATTCACAATCTTAATTTTTTACACTCGCATGTTCTTGTAGTCCCAATTTTTGAATTTTTACAAGGGGTAAAAGGAGAAAATTTATACTTATGTTTGTAGCCCAATTTCTCTCGAGTAAGCCCATACCTAATATGTCTATGTAAATTGTTCGGTGGGCGCAGTAGAGGGCTCAGAAGCGAAGGAGCGACAAGGGGATTTTGGAGAGTACGTTTTTCTGAAATGGTTTTTGGGGGGCATGTTGCATTTAGGAAGCCCCTATGGTGCCAGAACAGCAAAATAAAACCACATGCCATACCATTTTGGAAACTAGACCCCTTGAGGAACGTAACAAGCAATTAAGTGAGCCTTAATACCCCACAGGTGTTTCACGACTTTTGCATATGTAAAAAAAATAATTTTTTCACAAAAATGTGTGTTTCCCCCCAAATTTCACATTTTTGCAAGGGTTAATAGCAGAAAATACCCTCCAAAATTTGTAACCCCATCTCTTCTGAGTATGGAGGTACCCCATAAGTTGACCTGAAGTGCAATACGGGCGAACTACAATGCTCAGAAGAGGAGTCATATTTGGCTTTTTGAGAGCAAATTTTGCTCGGGGGGTATGTCGCATTTAGGAAGCCCCTATGGTGCCAGAACAGCAAAAAAAAAAAAACATGGCATACCATTTTGGAAACTAGACCCCCTGAGGAACGTAACAAGGAATAAAGTGAGCCTTAATACCCCACAGGGGTTTCACGACTTTTGCATATGTAAAAAAAATAAAATAAATTCACTAAAATGTGTGCTTCCCCCCAAATTTCACATTTTTGCAAGGGTTAATGGCAGAAAAGACCCCCCAAAATTTGTAACCCCATCTCTTCTGAGTATGAAAATACCCCATGTGTGGTCGTCAAGTGTTCTGCTGGTGCACTACAATGCTCAGAAGAGAAGGAGCGCCATTGAGCTTTTGGAAAAAAAATTGTTTGGAATGGAAGTTAGGGGCCATGTGCGTTTACAAAGCTCCCCGTGGTGCCTGAACAGTGGACCCCCCCACATGTGACCCTATTTTGGAAACTACACCCCTCACAGAATTTAATAAGGGGTGCAGTGAGTATTTACACCCCACTGGCGTTTGACAGAACTTTGGAACAGTGGGCTGTGCAAATGAAAAATTAAATTAAGTTCTATCTATGCAAAAATGCTACCACTATAAACTTCAGATCACGGTGCAAAAAATGAGCCCTCATACCGCCCCATATGTGGAAAAATAAAAAAGTTATAGAGGTCAGAAGATGACAATTTTAAACGTATAAATTTTCCTGCATGTAGTTTTGATTTTTTCCAGAAGTACGACAATATCCAACCTATATAAGTAGGGAATCATTTTAACCGTATGGACCTACAGAATAAAGCGGTATAATTTTTACAGAAAAATGTACTGTGTAGAAACTGAAGCCCCCAAAATTTACAAAATGGCGTTTTGTTTTCAATTTTGTCTCACAATGATTTTTTTTCCGTTTCACCGTAGATTTTTGGGTAAAATGACTGACGTCATTACAAAGTAGAATTGGTGGCGCAAAAAATAAGTCATTGTATGGATTTTTAGGTGAAAAATTTATGATTTTTTAAAGGTAAGAAGGAAAAAACAAAAATGCAAAAACGGAAAAACCCCGGGTCCTTAAGGGGTTAAAAGGGTACTCCGGCCCTGAGACATCTTATACCCTTTCCAAAGGATAGGGGATAAGATGTCTCACAGCGGGGGTCCCACCGCTGAGGACCGCAATCTTGTATTCGCCACCTGTTTGAGCTGCACGCCGCATAGCGGGGGGGGGGGGGGGAGGATGGTGACATCACGACTCCGCCCCATGTGATGTCACCCCCCGTCCCCGCTATGCAAGTCTATGGGAGGGGGCGTGATGGCTGTACTCAAGAAAAATTGTGTTACAAATTTTGGGGATTTTTTTTTTCCTTTTAGTGTAAGCCTATCTGGTTGTGTTTGTGCAAGGGGCTGGAGTATTCCACCCCCAGACTAATAGGTGGGGCTTATAGGCTTTGTTTGTCGCGGCAGGTGTATATAAACCCCTCCTCCCACTACCAGGGTGTGCGTGACGTTTTGCAGATGGACGTTTTAATCTCCTGCCGGCAATCCTGCGGCGTTTGTGTAGCTGCTCGTTGCAGGTCCAGCTCAGCTGCTGTGTAATTGCCTGTTCCCCGCTCGGTGTCTACAGCGATCAGAGAAGCTGCGGTTCCCAAGCAAGGTCGTGCTTTGTTACCCGCCGGTTCTGCCTGCAGCGCTGCAGGAGCCGGGCGGATGTGCGAAGGGGGCACAAGAAATAGGTGACCGAGCCGCAGTGCAGTGAGTTATTGGCACTGTAACACGCCCGTTTTTAAAGAGTGACGTGCGGCAGGCTCGGATATCGGTTTCCGAGCGGACCGGTGTCACACTGGCCGTCCCGGCTGTTTTCCACTCCTCTGACCATAGGAGGTTAGCTCCGCGGTTCGTTGGGGGTCACGGCATTGGCAGGTGAGATATTGGGTAGTGGGGGATATGTGGCGCAGAGGTTCAGCATTATTACTTCTACCCTTGTATAGGTTTGAGTTCTTACAGTGGTCAGGTGGGTATATGCTCTTAGCTTCATTAATAGGTTACACGCACTTGTGGTTATTCTTCAGGCGCTTATTTGGTGCATGCGCTAATAGTAATTATGCTATACATAAGCTGCAAATCATTGTACCAGTTATTTGCTAAGAATGGTTTTCCTGTGCATTTGCAAGTAGTTGTTACACTGGCCATACTTTAGTAGTTTCATAGATATATATATATATATATACACGTTGGTATCATTCATACGTCAATAGATATTACACTGTTATACGCTGTTAATCAGCATGCGCTCGTAGTCGCTGTACACAAGTTCATATATTCTGGTTCTTTCGGTTGTAGTCTTATCAGGGCACATATGCTTGTATCTTATCTCACATTCTATAGGTTAGGGCATACATTTATAGTTCATACACTTATAGCATTTCGTTTAGTTTCTCACATAGTATTTTAGTACAATCAGTTTGGCAGATACGTTGTAGGGTCTGCAGGGCATATATATTTATAACATTTGGGTATATACATTAGCAATCTTACGGCTGTTGCAGTAGAGGCGGTCAAGTTTCATAGCTTTGTTGATAGCGCTTGCAGTGGCTACACGTGTTGCCTACAATCCTGGTGCAAATGTGCTCGTTTCGCAGGTGGTCACAGTATTCTGTTGTTGCATTCAGGTCAATGCGGTTAAGGGCATTTGTTACTCCTGATACACTCATGGCATGCATATCATGCATACGCTTATGGCCTTATTCTGGTTCTGGGATGCTCACGATATTCATACTGTTTACACCCCCACAATGTTCATGTTAATTGGTTTTCACACCGTTCCTCGCCTGTGGTGTTGTTTATTTTCACATCTCATGGCACTCATAATTTTACATGCTCTGGGTAGGTGTACGTTATACTTTTTATAGCAGATACACTATATACACGCGCATAGTGTGTTCTGTTCTCACGATTATGGCATACGTGGTTATACGCTCATGGTATGGATACTATGCATGGGTTTCAGTACGTTTACACTGGTTATGCTCATAGTGTTGATTCTATGCATTCGCGCATCGCCTATATTGTTCATGCGCTTGTGGTTGGTTTATACTATTCTTAGGTCATGGCATTTATACTTTAATACGCTTATGGCGTGTTATACTTTCATATGCTCATAGTGTCATACTGTACATTAGACCACGGTAGTTACATTGTTTACCAGCTTAGGGCAGGGGTAATTTCATGCTCGTGACCTTGATGATGATTGGCCCATGGCTTTTTAGGTTATTCTGGTACTCATGGTACTGACACGAGTCATACACTTTTGATAGGCAGTTCATATGCCCATAATATTTATTCTGTTTCACACGTTTTCAAATTTCCACGGTCCATACGCTCAATGTATTTTACTGCCCTTGTGCTCTCGGCAGTTAGGCTGAGGGTACGCTCACGGCACCCATAATGTCATACGCTCACGGCATGCCTGTCGTTCACAAGATTGGGGCATCTGTACTGGTCATACACTCCTAGATTTAGATTGGTCACTCTCTGTACTCCCTGTATTGGTACCAGTTACGTTCATGGCAGTCAGGGTGCTTTCACTGTCCATACGCTCCCGTTGTTCATACTTTCATACGGTATGGGTACTTGTGGTGTTTTGTGTGGCACATACGCTTGGGTGTAAGGTGCAGGTACTCAGGGCATTCATATTGTGCATGACATTATGCAGTTGATATGTTAATAGTTTTGCAACGGTTTCCCATCATACCTGCCACATCTGCAGGTAGTTGTTATTGCTGGTACGTATTCAGAGCAACCGTTTTACGACTCATATGTGGGGGATGCCCTGCATATCTGCCACATCTGCAGGGAGATACATGGAACAGTTGTTGTTACTGACTCATCTTTAGATCAACAATAAGACTCACAGGCGGTGTATACCCGTTATACCAGCCACGTTTTGCAGGGGGTGCATTGCATAGCATGGATCGACCGATATCGTTTTTTAGGGCCGATAGCCGATAACTTGTACCGATATTCCGGTATAAGTTATCGGCTATTTATCCCCCCCGCGACACCGCTGCACATCATTGATTTAAAGCGGGCACTTTAAAACAATGAACTGCAGTGGCTCTTGTGGTGCCATAGACCGCCGCCGGCACCCGCTTCTCTCTCCCTGCCTGTCCGGGGGTCCCAAGTCCTATCACCGCCACCGCCCCCTTACCGCCGCACCGCGACCGCTCCCCCCCGACCCGCCGCTTCGCACCCCCCACCGCACCGCCCCGGCCCCATTGTCTCCCCCATCCCCAGTTTTATAATTAACTGTTCCCAGGGCCCGGGGTCCACTCTACATCTGGCTCCGGTGGCGTCCTCCTGAGCTGTCACTGTGCGCACTGACGGTGACGTCACGTGTCATTGCGCACAGCGTAACGCAGGATGCAGCAGGAGCCAGAAGTAGCGTGGACCCCGGGAACAGGTAATTATAAAACCGGGGATGGGGGAGGCAATGGGGCCGGGGTGGTGCGTGGGGGGGGGGGTGACGCGGTGCAGTGCGGCGGGCCGGGGGGGTGGGTGTGGTGATTGGCGGTCAAAGTGCGGGCAGTGCGGGGCATTATCGGCTTATTGGCAAGGTAATTGCCGATACCGATTATGCCCAAAATCGTGGTTATCAGCCAAACCGATAATCGGTCGATCCCTATTGCATAGTTCTTACGTCTTCAGAACAACAATAACACGACACATAGGTGGGGTATACCCATTATACCTGCCACCTCTGCAGGGGGATACATTGCATAGCTGTTGTTACTGACACGTTTTCAGAACAACAATAACATGACACATAGGTGGTGTATACCCATTATATCTGCCACGTCTGCAGGGGGATACATTGCATAGTTGTTGTTACTGACACGTTTTCAGAACAACAATAACAAGACACATAGGCGGTGTATACCCAATATACCTGCCACGTCTGCAGGGGGGTACATTGCATAGTGGTTGTTACTGACACGATTTTCAGAACAACTACACTACGACACATAGGCAGTGGATACCAGTTTTTACCTGCCATGTCTGCAGGGGGATGCATTGCATAGTTGTTGTTACTGACACGTTTTCAGAGCGACAATAACGACACAGGAGGTTGTATCCTTCATACCTGCCATGTCTGCAAGGGGATACATTGCATAGTTGTTGTTACTGACACGTTCTTTCAGAGCAGCAACATCACGACACATAGGCGGTTGTACACCCATTATACCTGCCACGTATACATGGGGATACATTGAATAGTTGTTGTTACTGACACGTCTTTCAGACCAACAACATCACGACACATAGGCGGTTGTATACCCATTATACCTGCCACGTCTGCGGGGGGATACATTGCATAGTTGTTGTTACTGACACGTTTTTCAGAGCAACAACATCACGACACATAGGCGGTTGTATGCACATTATGCCTGCCACGTCTGCAGGGGTTGCACTGCGCAGTTGTTGTTACTGACACGTCTTCAGAGCAACAACATCACGGCACATGGGCAGTGGTAAACCCATTATACCTTCCACGTCTGCAGGGGGTTACATTGCGCAGTTGTTGTTACGGACACGTTTTCAGAGCAACAACATCACGACACATAGGCGGTGCATGCACATTATACCTGCCACGTCTGCAGGGGGATGCACTGTGCAGTTGTTACTGACACGTTTCAGAGCAACAACATCACGTCACACTGTCGGTGGTATGCTCACTATACCTGTCGTGTCTACAGGGGGATACATGGCATTAGTTGTCATTATTGTTATGACAACATCAACGCACATAGGCTGTGGTATACCGACCTTATGCAGCATGTCTGAAGGAAATACTGCACAACTGTTGTTACGGTCCAGTTTTCAGAACAATAACAAAATTTTTCATGACACAGACGGTGGGATACCCAGCATACCTGCCACGTGTGCAGGGTAGTATGCTGGGCAGTTGTCACTGACACGCCTTCAGGGCAACAACTTGTTACACAGGTAGCTGTACACTCTTTATACCCAACACAGATGCAGGAAGAGGCACTGGGGACTTGGTGTTACTGACACGACTTCAAAGCAACAACAGCATGGCTTATAGGGGTCGTACTCCTTTCATACCTGCCACACCTGAAGTGGCATGCACGGCGTAGTTATTATTACTGATACGTTTTTTGCAGTTATAGTATATAATAAAAAAAAAAAATATATATATATATATGGTTATGCCAGACCTGTCACGTGTACAGGCACGAGGAGACCTGTCACCTCTTCTAGGCACGAGGCTCACAAAAAGACTTGGTGGAGCTGCAGTCATAACTATTCTGAAATAGGGTCACGAAAGGGACGTTTTTACAGGCACAGTGGCAATGAAGTTACCTGTCACTTACGGCAGGATGTCACCCAGGAGTTTCGTTTGAAGCATGTTCGGCAGTTTTAAGGTTGGGTCGTGTCCAGGAAGGGGTTGTTTCAAGTGTAGGCGTTGGTACATAGTACTTCTCAGGTGGATAGGCACAGTGTGTACGCTTACTCCTGGTCTGTCTGCAGGCATGACGGTTATGCAAGAATCAATCTCCCTAAACAGGCAATTTCTTCAAAGTACAGTTGGCAGGTAATTCACGCTTTCGCGGTCGGTATAATTTGGAAAGTCTTCAGGTAAGTTTTCCGAGCTTAGTCCGGGATACGGGTGAATAGGCAGATTAGGGTCAAGGGGTCAGGTTTCTTGTGGCTGGCAGTTTAGTGTTTTTCTTTTTGGCCTCTAATAAATAGGGATTGGATAGTACAGCTATCAGTTTATCTTGGCTGGATAACACTGGTCAGCATGTTTTATCTTGTATACTATCATGGTCTTGGGTCAGTGCTGGCTTATTCCGCAGGGTAGGCATAGTGGCTATAGCTATCCACTACCAGGTAAGACATTGTTTCACAACTAGTTGGTTTATCCCACTGTCAGAGGGTCTGTATCATGTAATTAGGGTGCACTATGGTTTTATGAGGTTTATACATTCTATTACTAACCTACTGGTTAATGTGTTTTGCCCTCTTAAGGCCTGCCCTCAGTCGCTGTTTATGGGCACACTTCAACTGCTGTTGTCAGGTTTAATATTTCACATACAGGTACGTAAACGTTGGTGATGCAGGTACGGTAAATGTTCGTGACACGAATACGAGTGGAAGCGCTGAGCACAAGTGTAAGCCTATCTGGTCACGATTTATGGGCACACTTCAACCGCTGTTGTCAGGTTTAATATTTCACATACAGGTACGTAAACGTTGGTGATGCAGGTACGGTAAATGTTCGTGACACAAATACGAGTGGAAGCCCTGAGCACCTCTTTTGAAGATGCTGATCAGTTTGATGCTTACTGTGCCCGGATCTGCCAGGCCGATATTTTTGTTCTCTATATGCTAATGAAGTGGTAAGTGGCTCAGGTGGTGTTAACTGGCACTGATGTTACCGCCGCCAGCCGCAGCACCGCCCAAGCTCATCAATATTCCTCCCCTCTTCATTACAGAGCGGGGAGAGGCGGAGGCATATTGATGAGCTGGGCAGCACTGCCGCCAGTTAACACTTCATTGGCATATAGGGAAAACAAGTATTGGCAGGGAGGATCCGGGAACAGTAAGCAAACTGATCAGCCAGTACCGCTGGTTAGTTCGGGGGGGGGGGGGGGGAAGGGAAGCAAGCTGAGTTTTCCTTTAAGAATGTCAAGGCAAATTTAGTAGGTGCCTGCCTTTTCTATCAAGCTCCATGTTTGATCAATATTCCCTGCAATACACACTTTAGTATCTCCTATTTCAGTTGAGGAGGGATCAGATGCATTACCTGTCAGATGCAGACTTTAAGCAATCTGTCATTTTCAAAGAGAAGACTTATTTCCCCAAATGAAGCTGGGCTTAGGCAGGGCGATACAAAAGACGGGCAAAATGGACACGACCCCAATATGTAATCAATCCTATTGTACAGCTTGTGTGTATAGACAGAACATTAGTCATGGTCCTGGTGGATGAAGAATGCAGCATGTATTTTTTATTTTAGCCAAGACCTCAAGCTTGTCTTTCTCCATTTTCCTTTATTTAGGCGTATGTACCCTAAATACCACTTCTAGAGCAGTGGTAATTTTGTTCTCCTCTCCTCACATTGGTGAAAGCTGGCTAATACACTGCAGTGAGGAAAGGGAAGCCAGCAGAAGAGAGAGAACCACAACCCCCTCATAAGTTTGGTCTAAATCGGTGAGTACCAAAGAGCCTTGAATACTAAGGATCATTTTCAAAATTAAAGAGACAGAGACCCCTAGTGGGCATATTTAAACATTTATTTCACATCTTTAGCAACATATTTTTTTTTTTAGTTAAGTATATTAAAAAATGCTTAGTATTTACGAAAGTATTAAATTAAAAAAGTTGTTTCTAACGACACTAACTTTCAATCATTATTGCATTCTACTATTATTCCTATGTAAAGTTTTATAAGCACTTGTAAATGAAAGGATGGGCCATCATTGTTGTTTCTGGAACATGTGCAGGTTGTATATTAGGAAAGTTTTTTTTTTTCTTACTAATCAGACATAGTATGGGAAAAATCTTCAGAGAAACTTAGTGTTTGTCAATTGGACATGTTTCCCTGTATTTATCGTTTAGAAGTGATAGCACTTGTGAGATTTAGACAAAGTAACTCAGTAAATCCTTTTATAACGTTTGACCTTGGAAACTTACCATTACTTCTAAAAGCATACAGGTTAAAGTGTTATTTACTAATGAGAATGCTGAAGTCCATTACTGAAGCATACCAAGATCCACAAATCTTGCTAATCTGCATTGCACAATGCTTATAAAGCCCTGCTAAGGCACTGTATTTCAGATATGTGTAATTACATTGGTTAAGCCATTACTGTACCAGAACTAAAAGGTCTTCATACAAAGCAGATGGGATGTTCACTTATAAATGGTCTCCACTTTCCAACTATAAGTGTTGATTCCCAACGTGCTTTGACTGAGCTAGGTGATCCTGGAATTATTTTAAACCAGCCACAGGTTGGATATGACTTTTCTAGATCACCTGACGTTTTTTATCCCATGTAGCTAATTTTTTTGGATCCAACTTTTCAGAATAGATCCTCAGAACAAAATCTTGAGCCTTATAAATACCTTTCAGTAATGTGTCGCATACACCTTCCTCTTCTGCTGCGTCACGCTCTCACAGTAAACTGCGCTGCATACTATACACTCTTCATCTGCTGTGGAAGGCTATGTTCACAGTGTAAATTTTGAGGAATAATCCATATATTGCAAGCAACGACTTTTCTGTGCTAGGATCATTCGGAAATGCACCGTTGTCTTAGACGCCAATGCATTTCCAAGTGGATTCAGCGGAAAGAACCGACATGTCAATTCTTTCTGTGGAGGCTGGAAATCGGAATTTCCACGGCAGATGTTCAGCAGAATTCTAGTGAGAACAATGGGCCTTTACTGCAATGGAATTTCTGAGCTGATTTTTTTTCTGCCAAATCCCAGTTGGAAATTTTGCCATGTGAAGGAGGCCTAAGGCTGGGTTCACACTGCAGAATTTCTGCCAGAGATCAAGCTGGCAGCGCTAGGACTGAGCAGATTTCATTGCTGCCCCCATAGATTGGAATGCATTTCTGGGTGGATCTTTTGGGAGATCTGCTCAGAAATGCATTGCCATCTATGGGGATCCTAGTGACGCCAGCGTGATCTCCAGCAGAAATTCTGCCCAGAAATTCCAGTGTGAACCTAGCCTAAGATTTACTTCTACACTGAGGCAGCCTAACAATGTCCACATTGTACTGTAAGGGTTCCTCCGTTCTCCTTGGCAATGAAAGTTTTCAGTCACTTCAACCTTCTGCATGACCAGAGGATGCAGGCCAAGATCCCTACATGGCTCATTACAGACAGAGGGCAAGAACACTGAAATAGCCGTCTACAGACCAGGAACTGTTCCTTTTAGAGAAAGTTTTAGTTTGGTTTATAATCCAGAGTCATGTTTTCAAGTTCTTTGTGTGTTAAACATTGGCTCACAGGGTAACTTGGCACTAGAGGAGTTTTATCCCTTATGGAGGACAGCATACAGGTTATACTACACATGCACTGAAAGTCTATAAAGATGTAAACAAATTTCAGTCTCAGGTTTGCATGAGTCATGTGTAATGTTCATGTAAGGCATGTATAACCATGAAATGTCCCTTATAAAGTATTTCTATACATGATACTGTGACACCTATTAAAAAGCTGCTGTTAGTACTCAAATGACTAAAGTAGATATTACAGCATGTTTTCTACTTACACAATTATTAATAAAATAAAGTGTTTGTGACCTGACTCTTAACTTGTCCAAGTTTTTTATATGCATAATCTAATTAAGGGAAATAAATACATTTCAAGTAAGTCACCAACAATAAGCCACAACTTTATTAAATCAATAGAAATAGTATAAATCTCAATTTCAGCTGCACCGACCCAAGAGCAAGACCAAATGAGTTCACTCTGAGGGACACTCACATCGTCAACTCCTACAAGGAAGAAAGGGGAAAATAGAATGGATGAGAGGACATAGCATATTAAGTAGGCAAAGCAATGTCTGTTCAGTATTTAGGTTTGCAATAATGCAAGACTGAAAGTGGTTTAAACAACATGCATTTTATTAGTGTCTAATAAGCTAAACAAAGGGCATCTGTTACATAAAATAGTAATAATACTCCAGCCATACAGTTTATGATAAATTAGGGTGCAGTAAAGCAATTACTTTATTTTTAACTTAACCCATTGGGCATTGTCCCAAATGGTTGGGAGGCAAGGTCTGGGGTCCACGATTATAAAACAATGTGCAGTGTGAGATGATGCCTGAATGGCTGAGGCACACTCCTCCCTCATCTACATGCACTGATCACTCACTGAAGGCTGCCCCTCCCTGCCGCTTACACAGGAAACAAGCGCAGAAGCTCATTGTTTGCGTGGTTTTTTTGCCATATATATCAAGTTTTTATTTTTAACACTTTTGGCTAGATATCTCCTTTGATGGTTCAGACAAGAAATTATCAGAAATTGTTTATAGTCAACTGCACTATGTTACATGACAAATTGAGTAATTGGGATCCGGCACTTGCAGGACTAGGGAAGTGTATAGAAGCGGAGACATGTGTGAATGCAGATAAGGCACAATGTGGACATCGGCGGTGCACCTCAGCATAAAGCAACGTAACAGGACAGAAAAGAATCCAAAACGAGATTGCTGAATACATTTTGTGGATGGTGAGTGCAATCTCGTTTTGGATTCTCTTCTGTTCTGCACTGTTACATATTACTACATCTATAGTACAAAAAAATAAAAATGAACAAGACTGAGTTCAAGTTAGGTCAGCAACTAGAAGACCCCCTTTTAGAATGAAGCCATCCTAGCAACATAACATTGTGGAGAAAACTGGGCTACCAGACATTACTGTTGCACGGAAATCTAGTGAGATCTATGGTTACCCAGCTCACCTGCTTAGCCAGACTCCTGTCGCACGGCACCGTGTGAACCAACACCAGAATAGCAATGAAGAAATTGAAGGTCCAGCGCAGGATAGCGTGCAATAAAAGCCAATATTTATTGTAGATTCAAGCCATAGGACAGCAGGACACAATGCAACGCTTTTCAGCTGGAAAAAAACAGCCTTACTCGTACTTACTCATGAGTAAGGCTGGTTTTTCTGGCTGAAACGCGTTACATTGTGTCCTGCTGTCCTATGGCTTGAATCTACAATAAATATTGGCTTTTATTGCACGTTATCCTGCACTGGACATTCAATTTCTTCAGGGAAATGTAGTAGTACATGACAGCTGTGAAAATGTTTAGGATCTATTCACATCTGTCCAAGGTTCCACAGTTCTCAATGTGAAAAATAACACTGCATGCAGTTAAAATGTGAACCGACTTATGTAAAATTACTACAACTTATTGGCTAAACCAATATGAAATCCCTAATGAAAACATCTGTAAACAAAGCTGTCTTGTTAGAAACTTACCATGATGGCGTTTACAATGTCGTTGCTGTTGTTCTTGAGAGCACGCACAGCCTTCGCCCTGGACACATTAGCTTGTGACATTACGAGTTCAATGTCCTTCACTTCTACTCCAGTCTCATCAACCTGAAAAAAAAAAAAAAGGAATAAAACGTTTAATTCTTCATGTAACACCTCACTATTTTTAAAAGTGCAAGACTTAGAGGTATTCCAGGATTTTTTTTATTTGACTATGCTACAGGGGCTGTAAAGTTAGTGTAGTTCATAATATAGTGTATGTACCTGTGTATACGGTTTTCTCACAATTCTTATGTGATTTTCCCCCCACTTTATTGATTTTTTATCACCATACAAAATGACGGTTGTCTCAGATTTTTCCCAGGATGCAAAGTGGCAGAGACCTGACTCACTAGTCAGCTGATGACAGGGAGCCTGTCTGCTTCAATGGGTGGAGCGATCACTTGGTGGGAGAGCGATCAATCTGCAACTAATGCAACAACTGTAGGCACCCTGATTGAAAACCACAGGTCTTTTGAATGGATGCAGCTCATTTATGTTTCAATGGGTGGGGTGGCTGATGTGTGGGAGGGAGGAAAATGGAATTATGGGATTTGTAGGCAAAAAAGGAAACACCAGTTCACAAAAAGCTAGCCACAGTGTTCTGGTATCTCACAATACAGCCATTTAGCGCCAAGACAAGCGCAGATCCTTCCTAAGCATGTCCATTACTGTCTGCCAGGTACGTACTAAAATCACTTTATGGTGGATAACCCCTTTACGTCAGTGTTCCCATAGGATATTGTCATGTCACAACACAGCATACTGTCTTGATCCTGCCATGCACTTTGCTATGTAATTTTTTTGCCACATATTAGCACTAGAGATGAGCGAAGTCACAGTAATTCGATTCGTCACAAACTTCTCGGCTCGGCAGTTGCTGATTTTAGCCTAAATAAATTAGTTCAGCTTTCAGGTGCTCCGGCGGCCTGGAAAAGGCGGATACAGTCCTAAGAGAGTATTCAGCCCACCGGAAAGCTGAACTAATTTATCCAGGCTAAAGTCAGCAACCGCCAAGCCGAGAAGTTTGTGACGAATCAAATCACTGTAACTTTGCTCATCTCTAATTAGCACCATTCACATATTGCACATGGTTTGCTATGCTATTTTGGTGCATAACTGGTGCAAAAATAAAAATTCCAGGAAAACTAAAAACATTTACATGGACGTGGGAATAGACAAAAAAAAAATATTGTAGAAAATTTGATGTTTCAATGAAGGTAATTAAAACCAAAAATAAATTGACTTTCCTTCTGCCGGCCCCCGATGCAGCTGGAATCTGTATCCTAATTGCTTCCGGCTTTTGGGGCCCAACATGTCACCGCACTCAGGTGATCACAGGCTGCAATGATGTCCTGTCTTGGCCAGTGATAGGCAGAGTGGCAGTGGGTTGTAACGGGACCAGGCCCAGCCTCCTTCCTGGTGCCCGGGCCTGTTATATCACACTGCTGATAAGCACATAACCACTGAGGCGGGACATAGCTGCAGCTAGGGATTAGTTAAGCACAGTGAAATATTGGGCCCCAAAAAACAGAAGACTAAGGCCTACTGGCTACTAAAATGCATTTACCTCTTCCTCTTCGCTTTCCTCCTGTACTGTGGGAGTCTGTGTGTTTTCCTGTATGTTTGAGACTGCTTCTCCTTGTACCTTGAACTTTTCTGCAGCAGCCAATTGGGCTTGTTGTGAGAGATCTTCAATCTAGAATGCAAAAAATGATATAATAAAATTACCTCACAATCACCAACAGGTAGTAGATTAGGATATAGTACAAAAATCCAAGGCTAGCATACCTTAGCTTCTCCAAAGACAATATAGGTATCTGATGCTGGGCTCTTGTATACGTCTGGCTTTGTTATGACAAACAAAATGTTCTTAGATTTTCGGATAGTGACTCGTGTAACTCCGGTGACCTGGCGAAGCCCCAACTTTGACATAGCCTGTTAAATACAAAAAAATATAACTATGAAAATGTAGTCCACACAATAGGTATTTAGGGAAATGGCACTGCTGCATAGGAGCGTCCGGCAGCACATTAAACCTTGCAGCTTGTATGATCTTTCGGTGGTGCTAAATCAGGCATACAATACTGTTCAAAGAATAAGGAACTCTGAGGCACTCACTAAATGACCAATTTTCTTTTGTTACCAAACCATTGGTCACAGAAGACAGAGTGGGGGCCCACACCGTCTCCGTTTTGGAAGAAAAAATAAATAAATTCCCTAAATTCTTTGTAAATTATGAAGATGCACAAACTGTATAAAATGTGAAAGTAAAACATTCTAATAAGCATCCTTTACATGAATTTACACCCCTTTGCGTCATCACATTAATGTAAACAGAAATGGCAGAAATCATTCTCAAATATACTTTGGGCCCCAAGTGTAATTAACCTTTCGAGGACCAAGGGATGTATTTGTCCAAGGTTTTTAATTGCCTGATATAAACATGGGACAAATACGCCCCTTGGTCCTCAAAGAAATTAAGGGTTTTCCAGGACTTTAACCCCTTAAGGACCGGAGGTTTTTCCGTTTTTGCATTTTCGTTTTTTGCTCCTTGCCTTTAAAAAATCATAACTCTTTCAAATTTACACCTAAAAATCCATATGATGGCTTATTTTTTGCGCCACCAATTCTACTTTGTAATGACGTCAGTCATTTTGCCCAAAAATCTATGGTGAAGCGGGAAAAAAAATCATTGTGCGACAAAATTGAAAAAAAAAACGCTGTTTTGTAACTTTTGGGGGCTTCCGTTTCTACGTAGTACATTTTTCGGTAAAAATGACACCTGATATGTATTCTGTAGGTCCATATGATTAAAATGATCCCCTACTTATATAGGTTTGATTTTGTCGCACTTCTGGAAAAAATCATAACTACATGCAGGAAAATTAATACGTTTAAAATTGTCATCTTCTGACCCCTATAACTTTTTTATTTTTCCGTGTATGGGGCGGTATGAGGGCTCATTTTTTGCGCCGTGATCTGAAGTTTTTAACGGTACCATTTTTGCATTGATAGGACTTATTGATCACTTTTTATTCATTTTTAAATGATATAAAAAGTGACCAAAAATGCACTATTTTGGACTTTGGAATTTTTTTGCGCGCACGCCATTGACCGAGCGGTTTAATTAATGATATATTTTTATAATTCGGACATTTCCGCACGCGGTGATACCACATATGTTTATTTTTATTTTTATTTACACTGTGTTTTTTTTTTTATTGGAAAAGGGGGGTGATTCAAACTTTTAATAGGGGAGGAGTTAAATGATGTTTATTCACTTTTTTTTTTCTCACTTTTTTTTTGCAGTGTTATAGGTCCCATAGGGACCTATAACACTGCACACACTGATCTTTCACATTGATCACTGGTTTCTCATAAGAAACCAGTGATCGATGATTCTGCCGCATGACTGCTCATGCCTGGATCTCAGGCACTGAGCAGTCATTCGGCGATCGGACAGCGAGGAGGCAGGTAGGGGCCCTCCCGCTGTCCTGTCAGCTGTTCGGGATGCCGCGATTTCACCGCGGCTATCCCGAACAGCCCACTGAGCTAGCCGGGATGCTTTCGGTTTCACTTTAGACGCGGCGTTCAACTTTGAACGCCGCGTCTAAAGGGTTAATAGCGCGCGGCACAGCGATCAATGCCGCGCGCTATTAGCCACGGGTCCCGGCCGTTGTTAGAGGCCGGGCCCGACCCGCTATGACGCGGGGCCACGCCGTGGCCCCGCGTTATAGATCGGGAGTGGACACATGACGTTCCAGTACGTCATGTGTCCTTAAGGGGTTAAATGTTGATCTATCCTGGCAATCCCAGCATCAACCCATTAACCCGTACAGGACCTAGGGCATATGGACACGTCTTCTGTACCTGGGTCTTAAGGACCCAGGGCGTACCTGTATGCCAGTGGGAATTTCGGTCCCCGCCGGGCGGGGACCGGACTGGGGTGACTGCTGATATCGATCATCAGACCCCCCCATGTTGGCGATCGGCGCAAATCGCAAGTGAATTCACACTTGCGATTTGCGCCGATTCCGGGTCATACGGGTCTATGGTGACCTGGAATATAAGGGGGATCGCAGATGTCTAAGACACCCACGATCCCCCTGTAGCGACAGGAGTGAGTCTAGACGCGACCACCAATAGCAGATCGGGGGCAGGGGGGTTACTTTCGTTTTCCCCGTTCTGCCCATGGGCTCCCTGGATCCGACGGAAGCCGGTAAGTTGCCTAGCAACATCTAGAGGGCTACAGTCCGAGACTGTAGCGTTCCAGATGTTGCAAAACTACAACTCCCAGCATGCCCAGACAACTGTTTGGGCATGCTGGGATTTGCAGTTTTGCAACAGCTGGAGGTCTACAGTTTAGAGACCACTGCACAGTGATCTCTATACTGTAGCACTCTAGATCTTGCAAAACTACAACTCCTAGCATGCCCACACAGCAGTTTGCTGTTTGTGCATGCTGGGATATGTAGTTTTGCAACATCTGGAGGTCCACAGTTTGGAGATCACAGTGCAGTGGTCTCTATCTGTAGCCCTCCAGATGTTGCAAAACTGTAAATCCCAGCATGCCCAAACAGCTGTCTCGGCATGCTGGGAGTTGTAGTTGTGTACCTCTAGCTGTTGCATAACTACATCTCTCAGCATGCCCTTCAGTACATGCTGGAAGTTGTTTTGCAACAGCTATAGGCACACTGGTTGGAAAATACCGAGTTAGGTAACAGAGCCTTACCGAAGGTTTTCCAACCAGTGTGCCTCCAGCTGTTGCAAAACTACAACTCCCAGCATGCACGGTCTGTCAGTACATGCTGGGAGTTTTAGTTTTGAAACAGCTGGAGGTTTGCCCTCCATGTGAACGTACAGGGTACATTCACACGGGCAGGTTTACAGTAAGTTTCCTGCTTCAAGTATGAGCTGCGGCAAATTTTTCGCCGCAGCGCATATTTCTAGCGGGAAGCTCACTGTAAACCTCTGCCCGTGTTAATGTACTCTAAAAACACTACACTACCACATAATAAAAGGTAAAACACTACATAAACACCCCCTTACACTGTCTCCCCCCCCCCCCCAATAAAAATGAAAAAGGTATTGTACAGCAGTGTTTCCAAAACTGAAATGCGCATGGCGCTCTCTCACTTCAGAGCCCTGTTGTACTTCAAGGAAACAGTTTAGGGCCACATAGGGGGTATCTCCGTACTCGGGAGAAATTGTGTTACAAATTTTGGGGGGCTTTTTCTCCTTTTACCCCTTATGAAAAGGAAAAGTTGGGGGCTACACCAGCCTGTTAATGTAAAAAAATAAAACATCTTACACTGACATGCTGGTGTTGCCCCATACTTTTTATTTTCAAAAGTGTTAAAAGGAATAAAAGACCCCCAAAATTTGTAACGCAATTTCTCCTGAGTACGGAAATACCCCATATGTGGGCGTAAAATGCTCTGCGGGCACACAAGGCTCAGGAGTGAGGGCGCACTATATACATTTGAAGCCTAAATTGGTGATTTGCACAGGGGTGGCTGATTTTACAGCGGTTCTGCCATGAACGCAAAAAAAGAAATACCCACACGTGACCCCATTTTGGAAACTACACCCCTCACTTAACATAACAAGGGGTATAGGGAGCCTTAACACCCCACAGGTGTTTGACGAATTTTCATTAAAGTTGGATGGGAAAATGGAAAAAAATAATTTTCATTAAAATGCTGGTGTTACCCAAAATTTCTCATTTTCACAGGGAAAAATAGGAAAAAAGCCCCCCAAAATTTGTAACCCCATTTCTTCTGAGTAAGAACATACCCCATATGTGGATGTAAAGTGCTCTGCTGGCGCACTACAATGCTCAGAAGAGAAGGAGCACCATTGGGATTTTTAAGAGAAAATTTGTCCAAATTGCAGGCTACGCGTGTTTACAAAGCCCCCATAGAGCCAGAACAATGGACCCCCCCCCACATATGATCTCATTTTGGAAACTACACCCCTCACGTGATGTAATAAGGGGTACAGTGGGCATTTACCCCCCACAGGTGTGTGGAACAGTGGACTGTGCAAATGAAAAATCTGTCAAACGCCAGTGGGGTGTAAATACTCACTGCACCCCTTATTAAATTCTGTGAGGGGTGTAGTTTCCAAAATGGGGTAACGTGGGGGCTTGGTAAACGCACATGGCCCCCGACTTCTATTCCAACCAAATTCTGTCTTCAAAAGCTCAATGGCGCTCCTCCTCTTCTGAGTATTGTAGTGCGCCAGCAGAGCACTTGAAGTCCACACATTGGGTATTTCCATACTCCGAAGAAATGGGTTTACAAAATTTGGGAGTCATTTTCTCCTATTACCCCTTGTAAAAATGTAAAATTTGTGGGAAAACCAGCATTTTAGTGAAATTTTTTTTTTCTTCATTTACACATCCGACTTTAGCAAAAAGTCATAAAACACCTGTGAGGTGTTAAGGCTCACTGTACCCCTTGTGTTCCTTGAGGGGTGTAGTTTCCAAAATAGTATGCCATCTGTTTTTTTTGCTGTTCTGGCACCATAGGGGCTTCCTAAATGCGACATGCCCTCCAAAAACCATTTCAGAAAAATGTGCTTTTCAAAAGCTAAATGCGACTACTCCTCCTCTGAGCATTGTAGTGCGCCAGCAGAGCACTTGACGTCCACACTTGGGGTATTTCCATACTCAGCCGAAGAAATGGGTTTACAAAATTTGGGAGTCATTTTCTCCTATTACCCCTTGTAAAAATGTAAAATTTGTGGGAAAACCAGCATTTTAGTGAAATTTTTTTTTTCTTCATTTACACATCCGACTTTAGCAAAAAGTCATAAAACACCTGTGAGGTGTTAAGGCTCACTGTACCCCTTGTGTTCCTTGAGGGGTGTAGTTTCCAAAATAGTATGCCATCTGTTTTTTTTGCTGTTCTGGCACCATAGGGGCTTCCTAAATGCGACATGCCCTCCAAAAACCATTTCAGAAAAATGTGCTTTTCAAAAGCTAAATGCGACTACTCCTCCTCTGAGCATTGTAGTGCGCCAGCAGAGCACTTGACGTCCACACTTGGGGTATTTCCATACTCAGAAGAAGAGATGGGGTTACAAATTTTGGGGGGCATTTTGTCCTATTATCCCTTGTAAAAATTTAAAATTTTGGGGAAAACTAGCATTTTAGTGGAAAAAAAAAATCAATCATTTACACATCCAACTTTAACAAAAAGTCGTGAAACACCTGTGGGGTGTTAAGGCTCACTAGACCCCTTGTTAAGTGCCTTGAGGGGTGTAGTTTCCAAAATAGTATGCCATAGCATGTTTTTTTGCTATTCTGGCACCATATGGGCTTCCTAAACGCAACATGCCCCACAAAAACCATTTCAGAAAAACTCACTCTCCAAAATCCCACTGTCTCTCCTTCTCTACTGCGCCCGCCAAACCCTTAACATACACATATGAGGTATTTCTTACTCGAGAGAAATTGGGTTACACATTTTAGGAAGATTTCTCTCCTATTACCCCTTGTAAAATTTCAAAAACTAGGTCTACAAGAACATGCCAGTGTACAAAATGAAGATTGTGAATTTTCTCCTTCAATTTGCTGCTATTCCTGTGAAACACCTAAAGGGTTAACAAACCTTTTGAATGTCCCTTTGAATACTTTGAGGGGTGCAGTTTTTATAATGGGGTCATTTATGGGTATTTCTAATATGAAGGCCCTTCAAATCCACTTAAAAACAGAACTGGTCCCTGTAAAAACATGTCAACTTTATGATGCAAACAAAGTAGACATATTGTATATCAATATATCATTTATTTGGAATATTCATTTTCCTTATTATGAGAGAGTTTCAAAGTAAAAAATAAAAAAAAATAAAAAAAAAAATGCTAATTTTTTTTTTCTCATCAAATTTTGGAATTTTTCACCAAGAAATTATGCAAGTATCGACAAAATTTTACCACTAACATAAAGTAGAATATGTCACGAAAAAACTCTCGAAATCAGAATGAAAGGTAAAAGCATCCCAGAGTTATTAATGCTTAAAGTGACAGTGGTCAGATGTTCAAAAAATGGCCGGGTCCCACAATGAAAATTGGCTGGGTCCTTAAAGGGTTAAAAGGACCGCAGCACTCTGAGCGTTGCAGCCTCTACATCAGTAGTCTCAAACTGTGGCCCTCCAGATGTTGCAAAACTTCAACTCCTAGCATGCCGGGACAGCCTTTGGCTGTCCGGGCATGCGGGGAGTTGAAGTTTTGCAACATCTGGAGGGCCACAGTTTGAGACAACTGCTCCACATAGTCACTTGCTTGACAATTTGTAGCAGTTGAGCCTGATACTGGACGTATCTTAGTCCTATTAACGTGAATAAAGATGAATACTACAGCCACTGAAAAACATACAGGGCTCTGTCTGGCAAACAGTGAAGAGACCACAGTGCTGTAGAGTCTTCATGCAGCTGATTATATAGATACTTGGGGCAGGAACCCCACTGGTTATACAGATTTCCTATCCTAAGTATTGGCCATCAACAGAGAGTTATGTTCAAACGTTCAGGTTTCCAATTACAATCAATACAAAGCTAGGAACAGGTCATAAATTGAGGACACATATAGAAGAAAGGATTTCTTGAATTCCACTCCTGGCTTTGTAGCCAATATTTGTAATAAAAAATAAAAAAAATGTGTGACCTCCACCCTAAGGTCTCTGAAATATGTTTAATGAAAATCAAAATGCAAAACAAAGCCTGTAGTAGGGAAGGAAGGGGTGGTAGGCAAATCTATTTGTATGAGCACCACAAAAATCAACTATTGATGGCCTACAATGTGGAAAGGCCATCAATAGTTTTAGGCCAGAAACTGGCTAATAGTGCCCGGCAGTGATTGCGGTGCCGCGTGCCATTGACCCTTTAGAAGTGGCGTTCAAAGTTGAACGCCACATCTAAAGTGAAAGTAAATGTTGCCGGTTAGTTCAGGGGGCTGTTGGGGATCGCCGCGGCTAAATCGTAGCATCCCGAACAGCTGCAGGCCAGCCGGAGGGTCCCTTACCTTGCCTCCAGTTGTCAGATCGCCGAATGACTGCTCAGTGCCTAAGATCCAGGCATCAGCAGTCAAGCGGCAGAATCATCGATCAATGCTTTCCTATGAGAAACCATTGATCAATGTAAAAGATCAGTGTGTGCAGTGTTATAGGCAGGGCTGTGGAGTCCGAGTCAGACGGAATTTTTGAGTCGGAGTCGGCAAACAATGCACCGACGCCAACTAAATTTAGATTGGAATAAAAGATAAAAAAAAGCTTAAAAGTTTAAATGTCCCAATTCACAAAAAGTTATAATTAATGACTTCTCTACTATAAGAATAAAGACCAATGCATGCAGTGCCTCACGTAACCGCAAAACGAACACGTTAAGTGACTGAAGAAGCATGCTTTTCATGTGCTTTACTATTTGGCACACAACACACAATTAGGAGCGGCAATACTTATACTTTCCATAGTGTTGTGTTCTGCTGTTACAGGGAACCCATGGGTAACCTAGCCTCTCACTGATAAGGGATTAAGGAAATATGTTTTTTTCAGGACTAGAGACACTTGAATAAGTGAAGGGAATGGAGGGTCAATAGTTCAAGACTGAAGCTGTAAACCATTGGAAAAACTGATGCCATTCAGCTAAGGCCATAAAAACTTGTAAACTCGATTCTTAGCTTAAAGGGGTACTTCGCCCCTAGACATCACGAGGGGCGGAGCCGTGATGACCCGGCCCCTGTATCGCCCGTCATTACGCACAAAGCGAACTCGCTCTGTGCAGTAATGATAGCGCAGTGCCGCGTCGGCGATCCCGGAGGTCCCCAGCAGCGGGACCCCGGCAATCTGACATCTTATTCCCTATCCTTGGGAAAAGGGATAAGATGTCATATCGTCGGGGTCCCACTGCATTACTGCACAGAGCGAGCGAGTAATGACGGGCGATACAGGGGCCGGAGCAATGTTACATCACGGCTCCGCCCCTCATGATTTCACGCCCCGCCCCCTCAATACAAGTCAATGGGAAGGGGCGTGGGGGTCATCGCGCCCCTGCCATAGACTTGCATTAAGGAGGCGGGCTGTGATTTCACGAGGGGCGGAGCCATGATGTCACGCTGCTCCATCCCCTGTATAGCCCATCATTCCGCACAGAACAAACTCTCTGCGTAGTAATGAAAGCGCGGTGCCGCAGTGGCGATCCCGGGGGTCCCCAGCAGCAGGACCCCGGCGATCTGACATCGTATCCCCTATCCTTTGGATAGGGGATAAGATGTCTAGGGGCGGAGTACCCCTTTAAACTTGACTATGGGATTCTACTAGGGAAATCATGTTTTATAATAAATGCCCCTTCCTTGATCCTCCCACTGCCCTATCTTCAGCAGCAGATCAGCACACAAACTGTTCAATACAGTAGACTGTTGGCTTCCCAGCCAGTAGTCCTGTCGTAATGACATGTATGTTGCCTTTCTGTCCTTCAAGGAATGAGTCGGAGTCGGGGAGTTGGAAGCACAGAAAACTCCTGAGTCGGAGTTGGAACATTTATCTACCGACTCCACAGCCCTGGTTATAGGTCCCTTTGCGAGCTATAACGCTGCAAAGAAAAATATTTAAAGTGGAAAAATAAAAATAAAGTGAATAAAGATCATTTAACCCCTTCCCTAATAGTTTGAAACAGCCCCCTTTTCCCCATTAAAAAAAACAACACAGTATAAATAAAAATACATATGTGGTATCGCCGTGTGCGGAAATTGTCCGAATTATAAAAATATATTGTTAATTAAACTGCATGGTCAATGGAGTGCGGGCAAAAAAATTCCTGAGGCTAAGTTTCCTTTTTTTTTTTTCTGGCAGTTTTTGGAAAGCTGCCACTGCAATTCTTAAGCCAAAGCCAGAAATGTATCCAAAAGGAATAGGACATCTAAAGGAAGAACTTACACTTCTCTTCCCTTATGGATCCACTTCAGACTCTGGCTCAAAAACTGCAGTGGCAGCTATCCAAAAACTGCCAGAAAAAAACCCAAGTGGAAACTTAGCTTAAGTCCAAAATAGTGTATTTTTTGTCACATTTTTAGGTGTAAAATTGAAAGGGTTATGATTTTTTTTTAAAAAGGAGGAAAAAAAACGAAGTGCAAAAACTGAAAAACGCTCAGTCCTTAAGGGGTTAAAGGGGGTATTCCAGGATTTTCTTTTTTTATATCAACTGGCTCCAGAATGTTTAACAGATTTGTAAATTACTTCTATAAAAAAATCTTAATCCTTACAATATTTATCAGCTGCTGAAGTTGAGTTGTTTTTTCTGTCTGGCAACAGTGCTCTCTGCTGACATCTCTGCTTGTCTCAGGAACTGCACAGAGTAGAAGAGGTTTGTTATGGGGATTGACTTCTACTCTGGATA
Organism: Hyla sarda; assembly: GCF_029499605.1. Lineage (NCBI taxonomy): Eukaryota > Metazoa > Chordata > Amphibia > Anura > Hylidae > Hyla > Hyla sarda. The sequence goes on from NC_079190.1 coordinate 86,705,957, forward strand.
GTTCTTGAGACAGGTGTCATCAGAGAGCACTTAGAAAAGAACAGCTCAACGTCAGCAGCTCATAAGTACTGAAAGGATTAAAAAAAATTTATAGAAGTAATTTACAAATCTGGTTAACTTTCTGGAGCCAGTTGATTGATAGAATATATATAAACTTCTTAAAAGGATGCAATACCTTTCTTGCTTTCTTTTCACTCCTGCTCTGTTTTGCTTTGCTGACAGGTTCCTCGTCTATTTCTGCTGCTGCTGCCAGCTGTGGACAAAACATTTAAGGTGTTAGTATATAGTTCATAAAACACTATACATTCATATTCAAAGATCATGTAAATAGATAAGAGAATAGAAATGTAGAGCACTGTAAGCTTACCTGTGCCTGCTGTGTAGAGGTTTGTGTGTCCTGTTCCAGCTCTGGAGGAGAATCATCACTGTCGGATTCTGTCCCAGACCCTGCCAAATAAATATACATATTTAGGTTTATGACAATATCTGGAAATGGGCTCTATGGAAGCCAGGTCTCTGTGCCGGAAACAACCTACATAGCAAAGTAAAGAGAGCAAGTTCTAACAAACTGAGCAAACTACATGCGGTCATAAAACAAACCAATACAGGACACATGTATAGCGTGGTATAGGGCACACACAAGCCATTAACCCCTTATGTAACCACTATATATTATAGTAGCAATTCTACAGCCTTTAGAAGCAAGTTAAAACCCATCCCACTACTGAACATGAAGGTCTCACCTTGCTCATCCCCTCCATGATCATCTCTCAAGCCTACACATCTGACAGGGGAGGGGAAGCGCTGCAGCGTTCACAAATGTGTACAATATGGCTACTTGTAAACTACTTTGTAACATATATTATATAGAAAAATCTCAAGTATGGCCAATCACAATCATCTTCAAATTGTGAAGGTCTACTCTTAGGGTGCGTTCACACAACCGTCTGCCCCCGTTTTTTTCCCCCACCCCCGTTTAGGTTCCGTTGTTGCAGCTTGTAAACGGATTACAAACGGTTGTAAAATAATCCCATTGATGTCAATGGGATTTTTTTTTTTAACCCTTTCACATCCGTTTACGCTCATTTCTGTTTTTTATTTGACAGGAGAAAAGACTGTGCATGCAGTATTTTTTTTCTCCAGTCACAAAAAACGGAAGAAAAAAAAAAAAACAGATACAGTAAATTTAAACATTGAAGTCTATGGGAAACGGATGAGCCTTTAACATCATCCGCTTTTTTCAATTCGTTTTTACTTCTGCGCATGCTCAGAACAAAAAATAAATAAATTATACATATATTTTTTTTTTGGGGGGGGGGGGGGGGGTTTATTAACTGAACAATAACGGATCCAAACTGATAACATCAGTTATTGTCCTTTTTTTTTTTTTTTTTGACAGGAGAAGAACGGGACTGGTCTAGACGGCCGCATGGACGCAGCCTTAGAACACACAATACTTTGCAAGATTTCAATTGGACATTTTTTCTAGTCATTGTGTGTGTAGATCAGCGTTTCCCCAACCAGTGCGCTTCCAGCTGTTGCAAAACTACAACTCCCCGCATGCCCGGACAGCCAAAGGCTGTACGGGCATGCTGGGAATTGAAGTTTTTAAACAGCTGGAGGCACCCTGGTTGGGGAAACACTGGTCTAGATATTGCCATTCTGGTGACCCCTGGTGGTCAGTCATGCTCATTAGTGCAATACTATTATCCAAATCTTGTAGGTGGATGGCAGAAGGACTCCAACCCATAAGAATGAGTTCACTAGGAGAGGGTTCTTCTCACTGGTACTGGACACATTTGGACATTGAGAAGGAATCAAAAATCAACCAGGGGGCACCATAATAAATAAGTAACAAATATCCAAACATTTAAAAAAGAATTCCAATTTAAAATTTTTTTTTAAAAATGTAACTGAGAAAAAAAGAAAAATTCCTTTGGGTTAATTCCACATGGTTCAAGACTGCTAATAGTTTTCGGCACCGTGTATAAGGGCGAGATACAAGGTGAATCTGCAACAGCGTAACAGATCAGCATGAAAAAAATGCCTATACTTTTACAAATCCCCCTAATGGGTGCGTATATAGGGAGTTCCTAGGGCAGCACAAGCTGTTAATACGGCCCTGGGAACAAATCTTATAAGCACAAACACTGGGATGAAACAAACAAAGACTCCAATAAACATTCATTGTGGTTTAATAGTTAGGCATCTATATGTTTAGCATATCTACCAAAACAAGTTGTTTTCCTTCCAGTAGAGACAAGACGATCCAGCTTATGAGAACAGCCTTAATTTATAATTCATTCAAACTAAAAAATGTGCAATTTGATGACGTAAGAGTGTGAGAATCACTTACCCCCAGCCAACTGTTATCACCACAAAGCATGTGGTAGGCTTAAAGGGGTACTACCATGCCCCAGCATTCTGGAAATCCTGTTCAGAACGCTTGGAGCGAGCTGATATGGTAGTGATGTCACGGCCATGCCCCCTCGTGACGTCACACCACGCCCCCTCTATTCATGTCTATGGGAAGTAGACATGAATGGAGGGGGCGTGGTGTGACACCACAAGGGGGCATGGCCATAATGTCATCACCACGGCCGCCCCCTTCAAGCGATCTGAACAGGATGTCCAGAACGCTGGGGCATGGTAGTACTCTTTTAATGGAAAGAAAACCACCCGTATTTCTAAACACATCACACCCCCCCTCAATGTGCACATCTTAAGGTTAGTAATATTAAAGCCAAACTCTGAACACCATGCACTGAAAAGATAAACACAAGATACCCTTGTCGTTCTTCAGAATTGGCTCCTTCACAGGAGCAGCTACAGGTGGTTTAGGGGAGGCAAGGTCCACCGTGACCGGCTGAAACACCACTTCCTTAGTGGGAACCTCTGCTGGAATCAGAGGGGGCAATTCCTCCTCTTCAACAACAACAGGGGCAGGTGGCGAGGCAGGCGTTTTTGAGACAAGAGGTGAAGAAACAGAAGCAAGAGGTACAGAAGGCACAGCAGGAGGAGGGGTTAGCTCTTTTGCAGGACTTTGGATATCTAGCTCTGGAGCAGAACCCTGAGACACTTTCTCAACTTTATTAGCTAGAAGAATAGGAGAAGAACAGAGATTAGAAGCAGCAGAGAATGAAAGGTCTTTAGAAGGGGTCAGGTCACTACTGTTATCTGGGGTAGCGGAAGCAGACATAAGAAGGGAAGTGGCACAAATCATCATAAGAGAGGCCGGCCGGGCAGATTCCTCCACAGAAAATGACCCAACACTTTCAGGCACAGAAACTGGAGAGCCAGCGTGCTTTGGCTCATTGGATATATTTTCATTTACAGAGTCTGTAGAAAGAGATTGATTTAAATCCTCATACCCCTCATTCAAGGTTACCTCAGGGGATAACATCACATCCTTTCCTAGCCCCTCAGAATAGGCCTCAGATTTCTGACCAGATTCATTAATAGGTTTTATCATATCTAATGTTTCACCAAAAGCCATTTCCGTGGTTTTTATCTCAGTATCTTGTACAGACTGGGAACAAGGAAGCAATTTCTCAGTGACTGCAGCCGTACCCTCCACAGGCCCAATGGTAGGGGCCTCCTCCTTTGCTGGGACTTCAAGGACTAGAGGAGTTGCACTGTCTAATGGAGGGGTCTCCTCAGAAACAGCAGCGTCTTCTGTTGGAATCACCTCAAGTAGAGATGACTGAACAACATCTTCAAAGGAAATAGCTGGAGCCACATTATGGAACACTACAGAAGAGTCGTCCACTGGTTGAGCAGCTAGGGTCTCTATTAGTAAATGGCCCTCTATTACCGGGGCCTCCGCCTCCTCAGAGGGGGCTGCCGGGGCCTCCGCCTCCTCAGAGGGGGCTGCCGGGGCCTCCGCCTCCTCAGAGGGGGCTGCCGGGGCCTCCGCCTCCTCAGAGGGGGCTGCCGGGGCCTCCGCCTCCTCAGAGGGGGCTGCCGGGGCCTCCGCCTCCTCAGAGGGGGCTGCCGGGGCCTCCGCCTCCTCAGAGGGGGCTGCCGGGGCCAAGATCACTGATTCTGTATCAAATGCTTCCTGTAAGGGCAGCACACAGATTGGTAGCATATGCTTTGAATCAAATATCCCTGGAAATGGAGCAAAATATTCCTCTGCTGGGTAAAACTCATCAGTAGGAGTTTCACAAGTGCCTGGCAATATATTTTCAGGTGTGAATTCTACCTCTACAGATGACACCTCAAATGGTGAACAATTTTTGTGCACCGTTTCCTGTAGTGCCCAGTCATTTGGAGAAACCGCACCATGGAATCTCAAATCCTGAACTACAGTCCCTTCAGAAACACCAATGGGAGCATCTACTACATCTACAGCACATAACTTATCAGGCACTAAACACTGAATGTTAGTAGCAAGCATTGCGGAGCCACTTTCTATATCAGGCTGGCTCAGAGCTCTATCAACTACAGCATCAGCTTGTACAACCAGTGAGCCAGAAAGAAAAGCTAAAGAGGTAGATTTATAGCCACATGTAGGGAAAAATGGGAAAGGAAACATTATATATACACACACATGCAAATATGGCAAAACAAGTTCAACAAATTTAACCTATAACAAGAATAGTGAATGTCCATACCAGTGGTTTAAATGGGAATCTAGCAGCAGGTTAGAGTAGCCAATAAAGCATGCCCTTAAGTTACCTTTAGATATGACGATTAACACTCACATTAAGGGTATGTTCACACATACGTATTTTCTGCTGCATATTTGCTACCAATTGAAGAAAACTGGTTAAAAAACCTGCAGCAGCAAATGTGCAGCAGATCTGCAGCAAAATACGCATGTGTGAACGTACAATATACTTGTATGCTGACAGTGTGCAAAAAAACATGGTATGAAATAAGCCTTATACTAGGGATCGACCGATATCTGTTTTTTAGGGCCGATACCGATAATCGGTGGAGGTTAGGGCCGATAGCTTCTACTGATATTCCGGTATAAGTTATCGGCTATTTACCCCCCGCGACACCAGAGGCGGTCGCGGTGCGGGCATTATCGGCAAGGTAATTGCCGATACCAATAATGCCCAAAATCGTGATTATCGGACGATAATATCGGCCAAACCGATATCTTTCGATCCCTACCTTATACACTACTATTGGCCAGTAAGTGGAAGATATAATTACACACTGTCATGGGATACAACACAAAGAGAAACAAAGCCGCACATCAACCATTTGTATTTTTATCTACTTGCTTCTCAGCATAAACTAAAAAACTAAGAGGTTGTTAATATACATTTTGATCAAAAGTACAAGCCCACTCGCCACGTCAAGGCCACTTAGAGTGGGTCCTTAACCTGACACTGGCTTAGCGCCCGTCATTGGATACCTTAAAGGGGTACTCTGGTGCTTAGACATCTTATCCCCTATCCAAAGGGGCGAACATGCTCCGGGGACTGATTACAAATCGGGTGCCGCGTGCAAGATCCCGGGGGTCCCCAGCGACGGGACTCCCGTGATCAGGCATCTTATCCCCTATACTTTGGATAGGGGATAAGATGTCTAAGCACCGGAGTACCCCTTTAAGTGTCAACATCAGCAATGGGGACATCAGGTGCTGCAATTGAAGCTTTTGAATTGATACCCAGATTACATTTCAGTAAAATGAAAAGCTGAAAGTGAATTATGTTTAATGGGTCCTTCAACTTACTACAATCACTCAAGGAAAAAGTCACTAATCCAACATCACTTCATTTCACACCAATCTTTATAACAATGAGGACTTCAATTTCTAGACTGGCATGTACATCTACAGATTGGAATATATTCTGGCAGAGATAAAATGTTATTTTTTCACCACACTGCACACAGTACCTGGAGCTTTCGACTCCACAACAGGCACTGCAGGCCTTTTAGAATCAGTCATCTTTTCTGGAGCTAAGGCAAAAACAAATGTGCTTACTCAGTAAAAAAGATGAAGTCCCAAGTTATACACCCCCGCAATACAGTCAACCCTTATGTCCAGAATTTTGTGCTAACCAACTAAATGTTAGCAAGAAATGGGGTACAGAAGAAAGGAACCATCTGATAGCAGGATCAGACTACAGTGTTCGTTTGTAGTCTGTAACCATGGAGACGCAGCATTTACACTCCCAGCAATAAATAAATGAATTGCTTGCAAGGACAGACAATTTAACTATGTGTACAACACACTTGGCGCAACTTTTCCTCTACACAGGTTTTGATAAATTTCCCTCAAAGTCTCAAAACTATTGATGCACCAAATTTGCATTTTTTACACGAAAATACGTGTAAAAAAGTTTGATAAATTCCCCCCATAGTGGATGAGGAATACTATGCCATTTCATTATTATTTTATGTTTAAGACGTTCAAAAGTGGAACTGACAGCTGGTTATCCACTAAAGACAACAGAGTTATAGTGCAGGTGAATCGGATTAAGATGAGATAACTTACTCTGATCAGTGCAAGTAGTATTAGGGCCTGTCACGCTAATGCCATTCTTTGCACAATGGAGGCGAGAGCCGGCATACACAGCTTCCCTGCTTCTGTCCCCACTGCTCCGATATGCCTGCCCACAGAGCGCTCGCATGGGTAAGGGTCCCCCAAAAATATTTATGAGCTGGGGTATATGGGATCAGAGGGGAAGGAGGCCACCTCCATTACGTACAGAACGGGATTAGCATATTAGCAATGGACCCTAATCCTTCTTGTATCTCCTGAATGGCCGCACCGATGGGAGTTATATCATTTTAATCTGGTTCACAAGCACTATAACCCTGTTTATTGGGTTTAATGCAGGTTAACCAGCTGACCGTTACCCTTTAAACCATATCCACGGGTCTGCAAAAGTCTAAGGAATAAATCTGAAGCTGAAACCAAATCCTGCCACAGATTGGTCATCAGGCCGATAAGCTCCATTCTAATTCAGTAAAGGAAATCCACAGCCTCTTTCCAGGTCATGTGAATAGAATACCCCGTACTACTGCAGAAAGTCAGACTCCGCCAGGATTCAGGCATGCTGTAGCTTCACATAAAAGCTCGAACGTTTGAGCGCACACTGAAACATCAGCAGTGTTTATCCTCTACTGAAACGGGTACGAGAAAATTAAGAACCCAAATTTAAAGGACCCATTCCATTAATGCTAGGACACGCAAAGTCTCCATAGATGGCAATGCATGTCAGTATTTTTTTTATTTTTTAGCAAAGTTCAGGATTTGAATTTCCTCGCAAAAATTTGTGTGTGCATGGTGCAGCAGAATCCAGATGAAAACAATGGCAGACTGCCCGAATCAGAATTTCCAAGCAGAATAGTCAGCTGGATCCCGCTTTGAAATGTGAATGGGCCCTAACTGCTCTCCCAACACTTTCTTACTCACGCTTAAAGAAGGTGGGAGGGTTGACACTAAGGATAGTGCTACAAAGGGATACTTAAAAATATATGTTAATCTGTGACCAGAAACTATCGTAGAAGTGTCACTGTCCGAAGCATTACACACGTGACTTTCATGCACAAGTCATTGGGCAAATATCAAGGTAAGTTGCTAAAAGTGACATAGGACTGAATGGAACACAAGTCTTCTCACACTGAACATGATACCTGAAGGTTTGGACTCTGCTATGGGCGCTGCAGGAGTTTCAGATGTAGTTTTATTTTCTGGTGCTAAGGAAAAAGAAACACATAGCTAACGCCCAAGATATTTAAGACAACTATTAAAGACAGAACCCAGATTTCCTCAAACATCCAGGCTTGGACATAGATAATATATATCTTTATATGCAATATGCTACTGATGTCTCTTGCTGTTCACTACTCAGGGGGAAAAAAAAGGAGCTATGAAGCCGGGGAGACTATATCAAACTGAAAGAGAAAGTACTACACAACTTCCGGTCAGGCATAACTCAAGCATACGGAAGCCGACAATTATTGTTAACACAATATTAGTAGCTTTTATATCTTGGGGGTGTTTGTTTCATTTAATTATACTTTTTTTTTTTTTAAATAAAGAAATACAAGTTCAGAAAAGAAATACCTGGAGCCTTAGCATCAGCAGAAGGCGCTACTGGAGCCACAGGGGCGGGCAGCTCTGTTTTTTGAGCTAAACAAGAAAGATTTAGGAGCATTAAGAGTGGAAAACTTTAAAGAAATCAACTGGGACTGCAGCAAGTTACCACTAGTAGCAGGGAAGGTCTCGGGCTCCAATCTTAGGCAATTTTTAAAGTAATTTGTAAACCCTACATTATTTACAGAAGGAGAACACTACTCAATAGTGATTGTTTAAAGCTAAGGCCCCTATGACGTTTTGCAGATCCATTCGTAACATGTAGGTTGGGTAATTGGAAGAAATATACACCACAATGTACTTGTGAAGGGCCCATTGTGATTAATGGACTAAAAATAGTTTGTCATTATTGAAGGTTCATTTTAAAACTGTATACTTTTTGTGCAGGACCCAAATGTTGCAGATATTCCGACATAAGCAAAAAGTGATGTGAATGGGGTCTAAACCACATGTTATATTACTTCTCAATGCTTTCTCCACAAGCCGCTAGATTCTGGAAGTCATTTTTAGATCCTTAGGCAAAAGCAGCATGTTTTACTTTCCATTAGAAGAGTAAAATAAGTAATCATTGGTCTATAGCTCCAAAATCTGTGATCTTGCTTCATGACAAGCCTGTTTACCACCTCATGCAGAAAATTGTACTACACACAATACTAATACCTGATTCTTTGCCAGTAGCCACAGGCACCGGAGGAGCATCAGTCTGAGGCAGATGTGTCTTTGAAGCTAAACCAATGGGGGAAAAAATGCTGTTATACCAAAAGTGGGGCGCGTGACATTATAAAGGGGGTGCTATACAAGGACACGAAGTGGCGATGAACTGTAGCTTAAGATTTAGTGTCCACAGGATTACACAGTGTTGTGTGACTTTCATGCATAAGTGAACAAGTCATTAGGGGGCCATTTTGTGAATAGTTAGATGAATGATGCAGGTTATTTCTTCCACACTATACCTGGAGTTTTGGACTCTACTACGGGCGCTGCAGGAGTTTTGGACTCTACTACGGGCGCTGCAGGAGTTTTGGACTGTACTACGGGCGCTGCAGGAGTTTCAGATGTAGTTTTGTCTTCTGGGGCTAAAGGAAAAGAAATATCCTCATTCACAGACAAAGACTGATGAAACCCCAGGTTATGGACTCCTTAATAAACTACATATATAAACTACAGATCTATCCTAGAGGCTACAAGACAGACATAACTACACTAGTTAGGAATACATGGACAGGTGGCATGTGGGTTAAAATGGTTGTACCCAATATGGTTCAACTAAAGAGTCCTGTAGAATAACTTCATAAAATAAATGTATCCTGTTATGGAACCCAACAATGCTATAACATGTACCTGGTGCTTTTGATTCAGCAATGGGCTCAGCAGGGACCACAGTGGGAACAGTCTCTAGTTTAGGAGCTAAACAAACATAAAGGCTATTTAGAGAATGTAGTATAGACGCTCAGTGGTATCAGACAAAATAGTCAGATGACATTCATGTGAAAAACCTTCAAAAACATGAAAACATTAACGCCAAGTACATGCTGAAGCCGACGCAGGCAGGGAAAGGAGCAGGGAACGGTGCATGGGTGAGAAAAGCCAATCTCCACATGGCTGATCACACCAACCCTCTACATGTACAAGAGATGCCAAATGCCATAGAACACTAGGACAATATCAGAAAAGTCTACAACCTACAATAACCCAGCTGCCCCTATACTACCATACGGGCAGCTTCTACCCTCACTTACCGTCTCCTCTCTGTTCCCTTGTAAATAATATAAGTGCCATGAAGAGGAGGCTGGAGAGACTGTAGGACTGGAGCTATGTAGGTACTTTACAGAGAATCAATGGTGTGGAATGATATCAACCTCTTAAGGATGCAGGGCGTACCTGTACGTCCTGTGCCCGGTGTTTAAAAACGGGGTCAAACCGGGTCGCTCCCAGCTGCTATTGATAGCCGGGACCCCGGGCTAATAGATCTTGTGCCGCGTGCTATTAACCCTTCAGATGCATCGAAAATGAAAGTAAAAGCTTCCCAGCAGCTCAGTCGGGCTGATCGGGACTATCGCGATAAAATCGGGATGTTCTGATCAGCTAGGATGCGAGCGGAGGCCCCCTTACCTTGCTCAGTCGTGTCCGATCAGCGTTTGATTGCTCCAAGCCTGAGCTACAGGCTTGAGCAATCAACCCCCTTTTACGCTGATCCATTCAAAGCTATGGCTTTGCAGGGATCAGGGTAAAAGATCAGTGCGTGCAGTGTTCTAGCCCTCTATGGGAGCTATAGCACTGCAAAAAAAAAAAAAATTGTTAATCAAGGTCATTTAACCCCTTCCCTAATAAGTTTGAATCACCCCCTTTTCCCATAAAAAACAAATCTGTGTAAATAAAAATAACATGTGGTATCGCTGCGTGCGTAAATGTCCAAACTATAAAAATATATAATTAAACCGCATGGTCAATAGCGTATTTTTGGTCACTTTTTATGTAAAAAAAATAAGCGATCAAAAAGTCTGATCAATGCAATTGTACAGATAAAAACTTCAGATCATACTGGCCCATACGCGGAAAAATAAAGTTATAAGGGACAGAAAGTGACAATTTTAAATGTATAAATTTTCCTGCATGCAGTTATGATTTTTTTCAGAAGTACGACAAAATCAAACGTATATAAGTAGGAGATCATTTTAACCGTATAGACCTACAGAAGATAAGGTGTCATTTTTACCAAAAAATGAACTGCGTAGAAACGGAAGCCCTAAAAGTTACAAAATGAAATTTTCTCTTTAATTTTGTCGCACAATGAATTTTTATTCCGTTTTGCTGTGGATTTTTGGTAAAATGATTAATGTCACTGCAAAGTAGAACTGGTGGTGCAAAAAATAAGCCATAATATGGAATTTTGTGTGCAAAATTGAAAGTGTTATGATTTTTAGAAGGTGATGAGGAAAAAATTAAAATGCAAAAACGGAAAAATGCTGAGTCCTTAAGGGGTTAAAACATTTCACAATTCTGTATGCTACTGAACATTTCTTGCAGCCCGCATGAAGACCTGGGGTAACACCGCCAAGCAGCCTATTTTTTCTTAATATAAAAGAAATCTGTTTTCTTACCAATAAGAATGCCATATAGCATCAACAATAAACAAGTCAATTCCGCATGCAGCCAACAGTAAGTATATAGTACAGGTTCTGTATTCGCTCACATACACATAACTGGATCATTACTTATTTACATCCCTATAAGAGATGGCATGCAAAACCGTGCAGCCACGATACCTGATGCTTTAGAGTCCGCAACAGGGACTTTAGGGCCAGCAGACTTGGACTTTTTCTTTTGTGCTAAAAACAGATAAATATCCTTAGTGCAAGGTTCTTAAGGAAGGGCTCCAAAAAGTTACACCTTTGCTTCTAAGCTATTTGGTTTCTCAGTACCTTCAGTTTTGGACTCTTTAGTGGCAGCTTTAGGGGTCTCAGGGGGTGGAAGCTTGGTTTTTGAGACTAAATGAAATATACACACAGACTGATTACTGAGAGCTTTAGGACAGGTCTTCTCTGTACAACAATAGCCAAATGGAAGTAACTAGAGATGAGTGAAGTTACAGCTGACTGCTGGAGCACCTGAAAGCTGAACTCATTTATTCAGGCTAAAGTCAGCAACCGCCAAGCCGAGAAGTTTGTGACGAATCGAACCACTGTAACTTCGCTCATCTTTAAAAGTGACTTTACATAGCATGCAACCACAATACCCAGGGTTTTGGAAACACTTATGGGGGCATTTGGTGTTTGAAGGTTGTGACGCTGGAGTTACATGAAGAGGACGGAGATGCACTGTACAGAAATGCAAGGCGGGAACACAAGAAGATCCCTGGAGTTTTAGAACCAGCAGCAGGACTTGCAGACACTTCAGATGGGGTAGCTGATTTTGGAGTTAAACAAGATACCTACATTTACATTATGTACACTGCGTATAGAAGCCCTTTATTAATAAATAGGACTATAATAAATAGGTTGTATTTGATTGGAAGAAGTTTTTTTTCTCTAGAGAGACTAGACTTTTGTCTAAATGTGCGAATAGCTTAGCCGGATTCATGACAGTGCCCATGGGCAAGAGTGCAAAAAACCTTTCAAAAAAACTATAACACTGGTGTCATCATAGTAACATAGTTCATATGGTTGAAAAAAGACCAGAGTCCATCAAGTTCAACCTATAACCAGAATCAGTCCCTACTGAGTTGATCCAGAGGAAGGCCCCAAAAAAAAAAAAAAAAAAAAAAAAATCATACTAGGGGTAAAAATTGCTTCCAGACTCCAAATATGGTATCAGAATAAATCCCTGGATCAATGTTCTGTCCCTATAAATATAGTATCCATAACCTGTAATGTTGTTATTCTCCAAAAATGCCTCATCATCCGAGGCAACAAAATCAAGCGTAATTTGTCAATGTAGATTTAGCTCTAGTCAATGAAGTATTTTTGTGCAGTCCGGGCAGATCTTCAATACTCAATATAAAAGAATGACAAGATGAGCAAATGTCAGAAAAAGCTTGTGTGGGATTATGTCAATGATAAAATCTATTCTGCCAGATAAAAGAACATAAATACACCCAATATTTTGTTTCTGAACAAAACATGAAAACACTCAGATCAGGATACCTGGCGCCTTGGCATCAGAAGCAGGCAACGCAGGAAGTTCAGCTGGTGGAGCCTGTGTTTCTGAGGAGAGAGTTCACGGGCTTAGATATGGCAATGACCCTAGAACACCGTTTCCCAACCGGGGTGCCTCCAGCTGTTGCAAACGACAACTCCCAGCATGCCCGGACAGCCAAAGGCTGTCCGGGCTTGCTGGGAGTTGTCGTTTTGCAACAGCTGGAGGCACCCTGGTTGGGAAACACTGCCCTAGATGCATTTACTACAAATACACAACCAAACTGTTAAGCAGCCAGAGTGAATGAGGGAGGGCTAAAGTGTCCACTACTATAAATGTGTAGACCTGTGGCATTAATAAAAGATACTAAACCTTAAAACTCATCACACACAGCCTTTTCTCAGTGCAAAATTACGGACAGGAAGAGATATATATATATATATATATATATATATATATATATAAATAAATTCTTACAATCTACTGGGAAATGTTAGGCAACACTGCAAACTGTTAGGCACGCCAAATACCTGGAGCTTTAGCATCAGCAGAAGGCTCTACTGGGGCCACAGGGGCGGGCAGCTCTGTTTGAGCTAAACAAGAAAGATTCATGAATATTAAGAGTGGAAAACATTAAAGAAATCAACTGGGACTGCAGAAAGTTACCACTAGTAGCAGGGAAGGTCTCGGGCTCCAATCTCAGACATTTTTTTAAAGTAATTTGTAAACCCTACATTATTTACAGAAGGAGAACACTACTCAATAGTGATTGTTTCAGGCTAAGGCCCCTATCACGTTTTGCAGATCCATCCGTAACGTGTAGGTTGGGTTATATACACACCACAAAGTACTGGCGAGAGGCCCATTGTGATTAATGGACTGAATATAGATTATCTGGCATTATCAAAGGTTCATTTTAAAACTTTATACTTTTTGTGCAGGACTCAAAAAAGTTGCAGATATTCCGACACATAGGCAAAAAGTAATGTGAATGGGGTCCAAACCACATGTTATATTACTTCTCAATGTTTTCTCCACAAGCTGCTAGATTCTGAAAATAATTTTTAGACCCTTAGGCAAAAGCAGCATGTTTTACTTTCCATTAGAAGTGTAAAATAAGTAATCATTGGTCTATAGCTCCAAAATCTGATCTTGCTTCATGACAAGCCTGTTTACCACCTCATGCAGAAAATTGTACTTCACACAATACTAATACCTGATTCTTTGCCAGTAGCCACAGGCACCGGAGGAGCATCAGTCTGAGGCAGATGTGTCTTTGAAGCTAAACCAATGGGGGAAAAAATGCTATTGTGACATCAAAAGTGGGGTGGGTGACATTATAAAGGGGGTGCTATACAAGGACACGAAGTGGTGACAAACTGTCTAGAGGAAAAGATGCAGAGTTGCTTCTTTCATTTTTGTAAAGGCCTCTGAAAAATTAAAGAAGCAATCTGATTGGTTGCTATGGGCAACTCAGCAACTTTAGTGTCCACAGGATTACACAGTGTTGTGTGACTATCATGCATAAGTGAACAAGTCATTAGGGGGCCATTTTGTGAATAGTTAGATGAATGATGCAGGTCATTTCTTCCACACTATACCTGGAGTTTTGGACTCTACTACGGGTGCTGCAGGAGTTTTGGACTGTACTACGGGCGCTGCAGGAGTTTCAGATGTAGTTTTGTCTTCTGGGGCTAAAGGAAAAGAAATATCCTCATTCACTGAGACAAAGACTGATGAAACCCCAGGTTATGGACTCCTTAATAAACTACATATATAAACTACAGATCTATCCTAGAAGCTACAAGACAGACATAACTACACTAGTTAGGAATACATGGACAGGTGCCATGTGGGTTACAATGGTTGTACCCAATATGGTTCAACATAGAGTCCTGTAGAATAACTTCATAAAATAAATGTATCCTGTTATGGAACCCAACAATGCTATAAAATGTACCTGGTGCTTTTGATTCAGCAATGGGCTCAGCAGGGACCACAGTGGGAAAAGTCTCTAGTTTAGGAGCTAAACAAACATAAGGCTATTTAGAGAAGGTAGTATAGACGCTCAGAGGTCTCAGACGAAAATAGATGACATTCATGTGAAAAACCTTCAAAAACATGAACATTAACGCCAAGTACATGCTGAAGCCAACTCAGGCAGGGAAAGGAGCAGGGAACGGTGCATGGGTGGGAAAAGCCAATCTCCACATGGCTGATCACACCAACCCTCTACATGTACAAGAGATGCCAAATGCCATAGAACACTAGGACAATCTATAACCCAGCTGCCCCTATACTACCATACAGGCAGCTTCTACCCTCACTTACCGCCTCCTCTCTGTTCCCTTGTAAATAATATAAGAACCATGAAGAGGAGGCTGGAGAGAGAGAGACTGTAGGACTGGGGCTATGTAGGTACTTTACAGAGAATCAATGGTGCGGAATGATATTAAAACATTTCACAATCTTGCATGCTATTGAACATTTCTTGCAGCCCGCATGAAGACCTGGGGTAACCCCGCCAAGCAGCCTATTTTTTCTTAATATGAAAGAAATCTGTTTTCTTACCAATAAGAATGCCATATAGCATCAACAATAAACAAGTCAATTCCGCATGCAGCCAACAGTAAGTATATAGTACAGGTTCTGTATTCGCTCACATACACATAACTGGATCATTACTTATTTACATCCCTATAAGAGATGGCATGCAAAACCGTGCAGCCACGATACCTGATGCTTTAGAGTCAGCAACAGGGACTTTAGGGCCAGCAGACTTGGACTTTTTCTTTTGTGCTAAAATAGATAAATATCCTTAGTGCAAGGTTCTTAAGGAAGGGCTCCAAAAAATTACACCTTTGCTTCTATGCCATTTGGTTTCTCAGTACCTTCAGGTTTGGACTCTTTAGTGGCAGCTTTAGGGGTCTCAGGGGGTGGAAGCTTGGTTTTTGAGGCTAAATGAAATACACAGACTTATTACTGAGAGCTAGAGATGAGCAAAGTTACAGTGATTTGATTAGTCACAAACTTCTCGGCTCGGCGTTTGCTGACTTTATCCTGTATAAATGAGTTCAGCTTTCAGGTGCTTCGGTGGGCTGGAGACTCTCCTCGGACTGTATCCACCTTTTCTAGAGCACCTGAAAGCTGAACACTTCTTCCAGAGACTACACTTATCTACATGTGTAAATAGCTTAGCCGGATTCAAGACTGATTGCCCATGGGCAAGAGTGCAGGATCTCTGGCAAGCGTGTCATAAAAACCTTTAAAAAAAAAAAATGTAAATAAAAACTAACACTGGTGTCATCCTCCACGGCAACAAAATCAAGTGTAATTGTCAATGTAGATGTAGCTCTAGTCAATGAAGTATTTTTGTGCAGGCCGGGCAGATCTTCAATACTCAATATAAAAGAATGACAAGATTAGCAAATGTCAGAAACAGCGAGAGCTTGTGTGGGATTATGTCAATGATAAAATCTATTCTGCCAGATAAAAACATAAATACAGCCAATATTTTGTTCCTGAACAAAACATGAAAACACTCAGATCATGATACCTGGCGCCTTGGCATCAGAAGCAGGCAACGCAGGAAGTTCAGCTGGTGGAGCCTGTGTTTCTGAGGAGAGAGTTCACGGGCTTAGGCTGCATTCACACCTAGTTTTTACATTACGGGTGCCGGATCCGGCTGGGGGGAGGGGCAAACTGGGCGCTCCCATACCCCAGCCGGACCAGCGCTGAAATCCATTTACTTTAGTGAGCCGACCGGAGTCAAACGGTGACTCCTGTCAGCTCATTTTTGACCCATATCTGGTTTTGTGACCGGACCTAAAACCATAGTATACTACGGTTTTAGGTCTGGTCAAGAAGCCACATAAGGGTCAAAAATGAGCCGACTGGAGTCACCTTTTGACTCCGGGCGGCTCATTAAAGTAAATGGATTTCAGCGCTGGTCCGGGAGCGCCCGTTTGCCCCTCCCCGCACCCGTTACGTAACAACAAGGCGTGAATGCAGCCTTAGGTATGGCAATGACCCTAAAACACCGTTTACCAACTGGGGTGCCTCCAGCCGTTGCAAAAGTACAACTCCCAGCATGCCTGGACAGCCTTTGGCTGGGCCTGCTGGGAGTTGTAGTTTTGCAACAGCTTGAGGCACCCTGGTTGGGAAACTATGCCCCAGAAGCATGTACTACAAATACACAACCAAACTGTAAAGCAGTCAGAGTGAACGAGGGAGGGCTAAAGTGTCCACTACTATAAATGTGTAGACCTGTGGCATTAAATTAACTAAATGATACTAAAACCTTATAACTCGTCACCCACAGCCTTTTTTTTTAATGCAGAATTACTGACAGGAAGGCAAGTTATTCATCTAGTTCTACATATACATTTATATATAAAAATGTTTACTATATACGGGGAAATGTTAGGCAACACTGCAAACTGTATTAAGCACGCCAAATACCTGGAGCCTTAGCATCAGCAGGCGCTACTAGAGCCACAGGGGCAGGCGCTACTAGAGCCACAGGGGCAGGCGGCTGGGTTTTTGGAACTAAACAAAAAAAAAACTAATAAAACAACCGATGCCGACGGTTTGGTATCCACAGGATTATTTTGCATTGTGTGACTTTCATGCACAAGTCGTGAGGTAAATATATCTCGACAGATAGAATGTCAAAATGTTAGAGGGGTACTCCGGTGGAATATTTTCTTTTTTTTTTTTTTAAATCAACTGGTGCTATGGGGATTTTCTCCTGCTCTGGACAGTTCCTTACATGGACAGAGGTGTCAGCAGAGAGCACTGTGATCAGACAAATAAATTCAAAAAGAAAAATAATTTCCTTTGTAGTATACAGCTGCTAAAAAGTACTGGAAGGGTAAAGATTTTTTAATAAAAGTAATTTACAAATCTGTTTTTTTTTTTTTTATCAACTGGTGCGAGAAAAAAAGTTTTCCACCGGAGTACTCCTTTAAGACACTGAACAGTGCATGATATTTTGTCCACACTAAAAAGGATACCTGAAGGTTTGGACTCCACTACAGGCACTGCAGGACTTTCAGGTTTATTTTTGTTTTCTGGAGCAGAAACAAAATGAAATACTCACTCTGTGAGACAAAAAAATCTCTCCAATTCTAGGTCATAGACATTTTAAAAAGGGAACCTGTCATCACTGTCATGCTGCCTGAACCTTGAGCCATAGAGGAGGCTTCGACCTGTCCCGCCAGCCTTGGCCAAAACATCTCTCCTTATACCCAAACAGGGAAGGATCTATTAAATCAAGGCTGATGGGGCAGAAAGAAACCATTGGGTAAGCATGAAAGAGACGACACGTCCCCTTTTACAGCTGTACTACCTGAAGTGTTATATCCCAGCAAAAGGAAAACACCGGCCACTGCAATGTTGGCAGGTATGGTTACACGAGATGAAGTTAGGAAACTTTACTGTCATATAAACAGGATTTTTCCAGCTCTACATATGCATTTCACAAATTCATAAAATATTCTTACTATCTACTGTGACATGTTAGGCAACACTGCAAACTATTAGACAAGCCAAAATACCTGGATCCTCAGTAGAAGCAGGCTCTACTGGAGCCACAGGGGTGGGCGGCCCTGTTTTTGGAACTAAACAAGAAAGATTCATAAATAATCAAAAGTAAACCTATAAAACGCTACATGTGACAAATGGCTGTCTGGGCATGCTGAAAGTTGTAGTTTTGCAATATCTGGAGGTTTGAGACCACTGGTCTAGATAGACCCTCCAATGTTAGTTACTCTAAAACAAGTTAGCAACAGGGGTAATGGTTGAATCAGCACAACATGCACATGGAGGAGAGCAAACCCCCACAGTAAACCAGGGTGGGGATCATTCGTCCGTCCGCTCCTCTGAACGTGAGCGATAAACATAAAGGGGGAGCTTTATCAAAACCTGTGCAGAGGAAAAGTCCACTAGTTGCCCATAGCAACCAGATAGTTTCATTTTTAAAAAGGCCTCAAAAAAAATGAAAGAAGCGATCTGATTGGTTGCTATGGGCAACATTTCCTCTACACAGGTTTTGATAAATCTCCCACAAAGTCTCATCTGCAGCTATTTTGTGTTTAGGAGAGAAGGGATCAATAGAATTACTGACAGGAAGTCCAGTCAAGTTACTCCTCATTCATTCATTTATATAATTGTTTTATTTTTTCATACATTTATACAAGTAAAATATTTTTACTATCTCCTGGGAAATGTTAGGCAACACTACAAACTGTGTTAGGCACGCCAAATACCTGGAGCCTTAGAATCATCAGCAGCAGCAGGCTCTACTGGGGCCACAGGGGCGGGGAGCGCAGTTTTTGGAACTAAACAAGAAAGATTCATAAATATCAAGTGTGTAAAACTATAAAGTGGAGCTGGTGGAGGCCGTGTCTGAAGAGAAAGTTCATTCATTTAAACATGGCAATGACTAGCACCATGCACCGCAGTATTGAGACCACTGATCTAGACAGACCCGCCAATGTTAGTTACTCTAAAAGAAAAGTTAGCAACAGGGGTAATGGTTGAACCAGCATCAACCAGCACAACATGCAGATGGAGGAGAGCAAACCCCCACAGTAAACCAGAGTGGGGATCATCGGTACGTCTGCTCCTCTGAATGCGAGCGATACTAAACATAAAGTCTCTCATTTGCAGCTATTTTGTGTTTAGGAGAGAAGGGATCAACAGAATTACTGACAGGAAGTCCAGTCAAGTTACTCATCATTTATCCAAAAATATATTTTGTACGTTTATACATATAAAATATTCTTACTATCTACTGGGAAATGTTAGGCAACACTACAAACTGTGTTAGGCACGCCAAATACCTGGAGCCTTAGTAGCAGCAGCAGCAGCAGGCTCTACTGGAGCCACAGGGGCGGGGAACTCAGTTTTTGGAACTAAAACAAGAAAGATTCATAAATATCAAGAGTGTAAAACTATTCAGTGCTACATGCGACAAACTGCCTGTGTTACCAGAAATAAGATTACCATTGGAAGGTACAGAAATAGTTTTTAAGGGGGAAGCCCATAACATTGTGTAGCCTGTATACCCTAATAAGATTATTTCACCAAGGAACAATGGGGCTAGTTTAAAGCCAGAAGTAGTATGGCACATTCGGGCACTAAATGTTATGCCAACATGCTACTGGATTCAGGCCAATTTTGAGATTTTATCCAAAATTAGCCAAAAAAAAAAAAAAAAAGGAGAAAAGTTTATTACTAATCGCAGAAGGAGTAAAGAAATATACATAATATAAATGTACATATTAATGAACATCAAGTTAAACCTGCAATACAGGTTGCATCTATTAAGCTAAAGAAAAAATAAGAAAAAAAAAAAAAAAAAAAAAAAAAAAACAAATACAATGCTGCTGTGACTGCTTGGAAAGTGAATCTGTGTCTACCTCATTAGTTAACTGACCCCTTCTGTGATATGTAAAATTAGGCTTCGGGGCCCACTGGACATTCTCCTTGGCCGCTATACTATGAGGTAAAGGTGAAGATTACATTACAGCCTAGTGTGACCAGCGTACAAAGGGGAGCAACTAACTGGTGAAGGTGCCAAAACTGTGCTGGGCTATAGCAGCCAAGTGTTTTAAAGAGGTATTCTGCTTAATACATCTCATCCCCTAACCAAAGGATGGGGTATAAGATGAATGACTGCAGGAGCCCGGCCACTGGGGACCACCACAATCATACATCTTATCCCCTATCCTTTAGATAGGGGATAAGATGTATAAAGCCAAAATATCCCTTTAACCCCCACATCTCAGCGCCAATAAACTAATGATAGGTAAGGATTTGGAATCAACAGCCCTATAAAGCCATGCCCTTGCACAAAAACTACATACAAAGGCACTTTTAAACACAAAATGGTGATAAGCGACTGATAAGCATCTGTTGTGTGAAGTTCATGCACAAAAAAGAAACTTGTGTTAGATGAACAGTGAATGTTTTTCCACACGATACCTGGAGCTATGGACTCCACTACAGGCGCTGCAGGACTTTCAGGTGTAGTTTTGTTTTCTGGAGCTGAGACGAAAAGAAATATCCTCACTCACTAGTAAAAAGGGGGCTAGTCCACATCCAAAACTGTGACCGAACATTAGGCAAAAACCCAAGGCTACAAATCAGAATTTCTGCTATGTATTTCCTGGTGTATTTGTCAAATGGATAAAATACATTGAACATAACCTAGGAACAACTTGGCAAATTAATAAATGTTATGTGAGAAACTCCCCCTCCGCGCCACAGAAAGGTACCTGGTGATTTTGATTCAATGGCTCCAGCAGCACCGACAGTGGGAGGGGTCTCTACTTTAGGAACTAAAAAAACATAAGTATATTTAGATTAAAGTAGCATATAACCAATGTGCATTGAGCGTGGCTTCCTCCTATTGTCAGTTGATAACCGGTTACCATTTACCTGCACAACTTCTCTATGAACACAAGCGTTTACTGTGGGCAATGCAAGTCAAAATAAGGGGCAAAGAACGGTCCACAAAGCTGCCAGCACCACCCCGCTAGGGATGCCAAATGGCACAAAAACTAGGAGATTTCAAGCAATATCAGAAAAGCCTAAAAACTATAACTCTGGACATTATACTATCATACGAGCAGCTGTTACAACACAACAAAACAACCTATTCCTCATTAAAAGACATGTTTCCTTACCAACATAAATGGCATACAGCATCGACGACAAACAAGTAAATTCTGCATGCAGTGAACAGTAACTAAGTATATTGTACAGGTTCTGTATTCACTCATATATACATAACAGGATCATTACATGTAGATCCCTATAAGAGATGGCATGCAAAACCGTGCAGCCACGATACCTGATGCTTTAGAGTCCGCAACAGGGACTTTAGGGCCAGCAGACTTGGACTTTTTCTTTCGTGCTAAAACAGATAAATATCCTTATTTATAGGAGCACTTTTATACACCTTTGCTTCTAAGCTACTTGGTTTCTCAATACCTTCAGCTTTGGACTCTTTAGTGGCAGCTTTAGGGGTCTCAGGGGGTGGAAGCTTGGTTTTTGAGGCTAAATCAAATATACACACAGACCGATTACTGAGAGCTTTAGGGCAGGTCTTCTCTGTACAAAAATAACCAAATGGAAGTCACATAGCATGCAACCACAATACCTGCAGCTTTAGAATCACTTATGGGGGCATTTGGTGGAACACAGGAAGATTTATACTCATGAAATGAATACCTGGGGTTTTAGAAACAGCAGCAGGGCTTGGAGCCACTTCAGATGGGGTAGCTGGGGTTGGAAATAAACAAGATACTCACATGTACACTGTGTATAGAGAATCTCTAATACTGAATGGCATCATGCTGAAAAGGAGCTACAAGAATAGACTAAGCCATATAAATAGTTCAGTCGCATTCAGGAAAATAGGTTGAGCTGCAAAACTATTTTGTCTATGGACAAGAGTGCAGGATCTCTGGAAAGTGTTTCTAAAGTCATAAAACCCCATCAAAACTGTACAGTGATGTCCAAAGTAACCATAACACAATCAAGCCAACAATCTGGGTAGGTATTAAAGGGATACGCCGTCCTAGACATCTTATCCCCTATCCAAAGCTTGGAGCTTCCATGTTCGTGACGTCACGCCATGCCCCATTCATTCATGTCTATGGGAGGTGGCATGACTCGTCTTCTCCCATAGACATGAATGGAGGAGGCGTGACGGCCGTTGTCACCCGTCAGGAAGCAGAGTTCGCTCTGTGCACCGGATGATTAGGGTGTTGTGCGCTGCCCTGCCTTTCGGAGCTCAGCTCGCAGCGTCCGGAAGTTCATTACTCCAAACGCTGTGTGCGGGCTTCCGTGTTCGCGCCCGCCCCCTCGTGACATCACGCCCGCCCCCTCAACGAAAGTCTATGGGAAGGGGGTGCGACCACTGTCATGCCCCCTTCCCATAGACTTTGGTTGAGGGGGCGGGCGCGAACACGGAAGCCCGCACACAGCGTTCGAAGTAATGAACTTCCGGACACTGCGAGCTGAGCTCCGAAAGGCAGGGCAGCGCACAACCCCTTTAAACATGGCAATGACTAGCACATGCACTGCAAATATACAGCTAAACCATAGAGGGTATCTGTCTAGATCAGTGGTCACAAAAGGTGGCACTCCAGATGTTGCAAAACATCAACTCCCAGCATGCCCGGACAACTGTTGGCTGTCCGGGCATGCTGGGAGTTGTAGTTTTGCAACATCCAGAGAGCCACAGTATTGAGACCACTGAAATGGGATTGGCTGTCCGGACATGCTGGGAGTTGTAGTTTTTAACATCTGGAGGGTCACAGTTTGAGACCACTGATCTAGACAGACCCGCCAATGTTAGTTACTCTAAAAGACAAGTTCGCAACAGGGGTAATGGTTGAACCAGCATCAACCAGCACAACATGCAGATGGAGGAGAGCAAACCCCCACAGTAAACAAGGGTGGGGATCATTGGTCCGTCTGCTCCTCTGAATGTGAGCAATAAACATAAAGGGGGACATGTATCAAAGATTTTACCCCCTGTTTTGTGTTAAAATTTTGTGCAAGCAGTTTTTTTGCCTACATTCTGGTGGAGCATTTCCTCCAGATGTGTAGGTTTCGGTGTACCTTGGAGGGACATATTAAGTACGCAAAAATGTATTAACTGCGTACATTTCATTTACCTGCAGAAACTCATTGCGCTTGATTGATAAATCTAGCGCATCTGCGCATAATGTAAAATTCGGCAAAAGGGGTAAACTGCTTCTACCATACACAAATAATGATACATGTCCCCCAAAGTCTCATTTGCAGCTATTGTGTGTTTAGGAGAGAAAGGATCAACAGAATTACTGACAGGAAATCCAGTGACGTTACTCATCATTTATCCGCATATATATATATATATATATATATATATATATATATATATATATATATATATTTCATACAAATAAAATATTCTTACTATCTCCTGGGAAATGTTAGGCAACACTACAAACTGTGTTAGGCACGCCAAATACCTGGAGCCTTAGAATCAGCAGCAGCAGGCTCTACTGGGGCCACAGGGGCGGGGAGCGCAGTTTTTGGAACTAAACAAGAAAGATTCATAAATATCATAAAGTGTGTAAACATGTGACAAATAAACTGGGGATTCTCTCTCAGAATATGCATTTTAGAATGGTTCCTTAATCGTGCACAAAGGACATGCCATCTAACCAATTCAATACCTAATGCACTTCATGTCTAGAAGACAAGTCTGGATTTTCAGTAACCAAGCATGGAGGAGCGACCATCCCCACAAGTTTATTAGACACTGGTCGGCACTACTATTACAAACAACTACACTGGGCAATGTTAGTTTCCAGCTGGACACTGCACACTATTAGCACCATTACTACCATCATACCTGGGGTTTCAGTGGGTGCAGGAGCACCAGAGGGTGGGGAGATGCCATCTGCGACTAAATAGATTGACAAGAAATTACAAAACCATGCTTATAATTTACCATTTTACAGTCAGTAGTCACTGTACTCATACTGAAGAGCCCTTTAAGTGAGATAGGCCTCAAAACAGTTAATGCAAGGTAACTGGTGACATGTAAATGGGCACTTCTATTAGAAGTCTACGGAACATTAATAAATGGTGCTACAATGCTTCTGTAACTCCCATTACTTTCTATGGGAATTATAAATCATTTACCAAAAGAGGAAACTGGTATGTCCCTCCCTCGATGTGACCAAGACTAATACGCCCTAGGAGACTTGTAATTCAATATACAGACCAAAGTAATCCTCCAATGAGGCTGAGATATAGATGATGTTCATCAAAAAATCCATCCACACAGAGACTGAATTAAATAAAATATAACTTTTACTGATATCCATATATAATTCATTACTATTATATGGATATCAGTAAAAGTTATAATTTTATTTGGTGGATGAATTTTTTGATTAATATCATCATCTATATCTCAGCCTCATTGGAGGATTAATTTGGCCTGTATATGGGAATTATAGGCAAAGAATAAAACCGCCCACTGGTTTGTCATTAACCCAGCCATGGAAACCAGGCCCGGAAGACCTTCATCGCATATCCTGTGAACAGGACAAATTGAAAGCCGGGGGAAAACTTTTCTTTTTTAAATCAACTGGTGCCAGAAAGATAAACCGATTTGTAAATTATTGTATTAATAAATCTTTACCCTTCCAGTACATTTTAGCAGCTGTATGCTACCAATGAAATTCTTTTCTTTTTTAATGTATTTCTTGTCTTGTCCACAGTGCTCTCTGCGGACAAGACAAAAAAATTAAAAGAGAAAACAATTTCCTTGGTAGCATAAAGCTGCTAAAAAGTAATGGAAGGATAAAGATTTTTTAAACAGAAGTGTTTTACAAATCTGTAACTTTCTGCTGGCACCAGATAAAAAAAAAAAAAAAAAATTAAAAAAAAGTTTTCTACCGGAGTACCCCTTTAACGTAATTAAAAACAACAACCTTTGGCATGTCGATCATCAGTTATCAGGCAGAGTGGCATTGAGCAGGTGAACAGATAGCTGGGGTAGTGGGCAGCATTGCTAATAACTCACGATCTCTGCAGGTCTCGGGGTGAGATCCAACTTTACACATGTCAAAAGTTGTTTTTAATGACAGCAATGCTTAAAAACACAAACTACAAGACAATAGGTATTGCAAGGACAAATACCATGCCACGGGCACTTGAGGCAAAAAGGGCGAACACAACACACAGTGTAAAGCCACTGACTAAAAGGTTTTGGTCAGCAGACCGTGCACTAAAGGAAAGGCTCTTGTTGTACTCACTCAGCACTTTCCCACAAAGGAGATTAGCACACAAGGGTGGAGTGTGCGCTGCTTTAAAAAAAAAAAAAAAATTTACATTTTTTTTTTTTTTTTAAACATAAGAAAGTAAACTGTCTCAGGATAAGACTGGGATGACAGGATAAACACCAAACAAAAATGCCTAAAGTGGAGCCATAAGTAAGTAAGGTTCCTTGCATAAAAACACCCTCTTATTTCTGTAGAGCAAAACTACTGGAGGAATCCAGTGCTTTTATGTGGGGACATAAGATATCTGTATCTGCGATTCCTGCATGTCTCAAAAAATATCGTTTAAATCAGTGATTCCCAACCTTATTACTTATTCTGCAGAACCTCTATCCAGAGCTTAAAGGGTTGCTGTGGACTAGAGATGAGCGAACTTACAGTAAATTCGATTCGTCACGAACTTCTCGGCTCGGCAGTTGATGACTTATCCTGCATAAATTAGTTCAGGTTTCAGGTGCTCCGGAGGGCTGGAAAAGGTGGATACAGTCCTGGAAAAGATTCTCCTAGGACTGTATACACCTTTTCCAGCCCACGGGAGCACCTGAAACCTGAACTAATTTATGCAGGATAAGTCATCAACTGCCGAGCCGAGAAGTTCGCGACAAATCGAATTTACTGTAAGTTCTCTCATCTCTACTGTGGACCCTAGCTGGGTAACAGTGGTTTATGCAAAATGCTACAATGGAAGTTACAGCAAACTTTCTTCCACTTCTAGATACCTACCTGAGGCCTCAGGAGGGGCTTTAGCTTGTGTCTGGCTAGCCTCCTTGGTGTCCTGAGAGACAGGATTTTTCTCCTGAGCTACTACAGCCGCTTCAGAGGGTGCAGCAGCCTCACCCGTAGTTGGGGGAGAAGTTACTGTAATATCCGCATCAGGTGACAATTATTTCTATTTATTGTCCCCACAACCACATGCTTGGAAACACAGGTGAAAACCAAAACTGCACGCATTAAAAGTAGAGTGAGCCCAAGCATGACCCCCAAGCTGCAAACCAGAACCATTCACTCCTGTAAGATTCTCACTGCAGTGAGACTGAAGTACACAGAACTTTATATATGGCTACAGATCATTTGATGCTTTCTATCCAAACATTAGCATTAGAGATGAGCGAACTTACAGTAAATTCGATTCGTCACAAACTTCTCGGCTCAGCAGTTGATGACTTATCCTGCGTAAATTAGTTCAGCCTTCAGGTGCTCCGGTGGGCTGGAAAAGGTGGATACAGTCCTAGGAAAGAGTCTCCTAGGACTGTATCCACCTTTTCCAGCCCACAGGAGCACCTGAAAGCTGAACTAATTTATGCAGGAAAAGACAACTGCCGAGCCGAGAAGTTCGTATCGAATTTACTGTAAGTTCGCTCATCTCTAATTAGCATCAATCTCAATCAAGTAAGTATTGGCGTATGCTGAAATTTTAACAGTGAATTAAGCACTCACTATCATACATCAGAGGAAAGATTACAACGTGTGTAGAGAAAAATCTATAAATAAAGGACACTTGTGAGAAGCTTTCATAGACCATTCAGGGTTTTAGAAAAGATTGCTATGTGATATACCTGCAAAAGCATGTTAGTATAGGGCAGTGGTCTTCAACCTGCGGACCTCCAGATGTTGCAAAACTACAACTCCCAGCATGCCCGGACAGCCGTTGGCTGTCCGGGCATGCTGGGAGTTGTAGTTTTGCAACATCTGGAGGTTCGCAGGTTGAAGACCACTGGTATAGGCCAAGTTGAGAAACAAAGTATACAAGCCCCAAAAAAAAGAAAAAAAAAAAAAAAAAACACGTTTTGGTCAATGTGCAGTGTGACCAAACCAGTGCAGGTGACAGGCAAGCAAAGTTAGTCCGAGTACATCACTAGGTCACCCCTGCAGATTCTACTCATTCTTCAGCAGCTCTCAACCTCCAAGTGTCACAAATATAGTCAAATGAATACATAAAATACTGAGGCGCCCATAAAGGAGTCAGATTATAGATTATCCATGGGAGCGGCTGTCTGAAGAAGGAAATGAGCTACAAGGTGAGGCAATGTGCATGCACCTACCCGTCTCAGCTTGAGGCTGGTGGAGTTCTTGCTCCGCAACAGGGACGGTTTCTGTGGCTTCACCAGGCATTTCTAAAATGGATATAAAAAAAAAAGCCTTTAGTCTTAGGATCACACGAAGGACAATGTCAACGTGCTGCTATTCTTTCAGGAACTTTAGAACGGATTCCTTAAAACACACACAACAGCTGCTGAGTAAGTCTAGATAAACTGGACTAAATCTGACTATAGATATAAAATACCACTAACCAAGAGTTATCCAACCTAGTGAACAGTAGGTCCGGCTTCTGGAACAAGTCTCAGATATAACAGAACATATAAAAGGAAACTTGTCACCATGAAAATGCAATTGTTATTTCCTCCGATAGTTGCTGTGTGGAGTTAGAATCGGGTTGAACTTGCTGTAAACTTACTGTTCAACTCCGGTCAGTTTACTTCTAACTTATAGACTGAGATCCCTGCCATCTCTAAGAGCCAGCGGGCTGGGGGAAAGGATTTCCAATTGGCATGTTCAGAAGCCTGGATGGTGAGGCCCTTGAAATCCATTATTATCTGTTGCACATCCACGGTTTACATAGAGCAGCATTCTGCTGCTGATATTTTTTAGACTGCACAAACTATGGGATAAGCAAGGAGGCCTAATTTGCCCAATAACTGGCCAAGTAAAGGCATTTAGTGGCCGGCCTTCACACAGATGTATACTACGGTGTGCCAGATCTATAGCAGTGTCTAAATATGATTATTTTTTGTATCTAAAAAGCTTTGTCAACCACCATGGTCTCCATCCAGGCTGCCAGAAGATTGATGTGCATGTAAAGTGGGACATGTCCCCTTTAAGGCCTGCACTATTAGGGTGAGATAAGGTAAGGCCCAACACCAATTATAGAACTTCTCCTAAAAACACATTTAAAGGGGTACTCCGGCCCTAATACCTCTTCCAAAGGATAGGGGATAACATGTCTGACTGTGGGGGTTCCGCTGCTGGGGACCCCCGCAATCTGTCATTGCCGTCACGCCCCCTCCCATAGACTTGCATTGAGGGGGCTGGGCGTGACATCACACGGGGAGGAATTGTGATGTCACTATGCTCCGACCCCATGGTAGTCATGCTACACATTTGGAGCCTCCAGGTGGGTGCGCAATGACAGATTGCGGGGGTCCCCAGTGATTAGACAACTTATCCCCTATCCTTTGGATAGGAGATAAGCTGTATTAGGGCCAGAGTACCCCTTTAATTCCCCCTAAACCCTGTGGAGATGGATGTTTGGTTCAGAACAACCACATGAAGTCCAGGTGCTGAAATTCCTAATTCAGAACTATTTCCACTACTAACGCATGGCACTGGCAATTCACTTATCTGCTTGATGCACCTGGACTTTCCACTGTTTAAAGCAAAATCTAGATCAGTGGTAAAACTGTGGTCCTCCAGATGTTGCAAAACTTCAACTCCCAGCATGCCCGGACAGCCAACGGCTGTCCGGGCATGCTGGGAGTTGAAGTTTTGCAACATCTGGAGGGCCAAGGTTTGAGACCACTGATCTAGATCAGTGATTGTTTATAGATTCCAAACCATACATTATCCAAACTTCAGGGACAAATTGGCCAATTTTTCCCTAGGGAAGTTATGTCCTGCAACCCCATTAGGGCTGCCTCTGTGTGCTACAAAAGGTTAGGGACGCACAACAGATTAATGACCGTCTGAAAAGTCAGGATCACTCCTTATTTGAGGCAGTGCTTTCCAACACAGATCCGCCATATACGAGTGTCAGCACCCAGGTCACTCAATGAGGATAATCCTTACCTTACATCCGTCGAGCTAAACTGTGGACCTTCAGCTGTTGCCAAACATCCACTCCCAACAGCTGACCGGGCATGCTGGGAGTTGCAGTTTTGCACCATCTGGAGGTCCACAGTATGAGAACTCAAGCCTAACTCTAGTATTCACCAGAAATTAATTGTAGGGCCTTGTCTCCAACAGATATCAGCCACAGACGTGAGCAGGGTTACGGAAAACCCATTTACACACTGGAGATGGGACTGTGTTCAGATGTGATGTAATTCCGGTACTGAATTCAGTGTCAAAGCAGAACTGTGTAGACAAGGCCCTACAACTCATCTAGGAAGTAAAAGTCCTGGGATAGGCAGCACCAGGATTACCGTGCAGGTCTATGGGGAGAAACTATTGCCTTATATGTATGAACAGACTAGGGAACACAATCTACAGGGGGCAC
Organism: Hyla sarda; assembly: GCF_029499605.1. Classification (NCBI taxonomy): domain Eukaryota; kingdom Metazoa; phylum Chordata; class Amphibia; order Anura; family Hylidae; genus Hyla; species Hyla sarda. The sequence goes on from NC_079190.1 coordinate 86,735,787, forward strand.
AGTGTAAGCCCTGCTGCCCACCCTACAGGGCATAGAGCAGTGTTTTCCAACCAGGGTGACTCCTGCTGTTTAAAAACTACAACTCCCAGCATGCCCGGACAGCAGGAGTCACCCTGGTTGGGAAACAGTGGCATAGAGTGTAAGCTCTGCTGCCCACATCCCAGAGATATAGAGCGGACTGTACACACAACTCCTCCAGTCTCAGCTCACGCGTTCCGGTCGGACTCCCGGTAGTCACGGCCTCTCGTACTGAATTACTTGAGAAACGTGACCGAGGCCTGAACTCCGCATAGACCCCCACAGCCCGGTATGGAGGGGGCCACGGCCGGACGGTCACACCACTCCATAGACCCCCTCCCCTCGGTCTTCTATCCCCCCCTCACCAGCACCGGACCAGCGCTCCACCTCTCTCCCCATGTTACTTCCCCGGTACCGACACGGTCCCAGGTACTTCCACAGTCAGCCTGAGCCCGCGGCGCGGCCATACACCGCACACTCACCCCACTACACCCTCCGCAGACCCCGGATACTTTCTACACGAGGATTTACTTAGAGAACGTGAAGGATGGAATTGGATGTAAAAGAGACACTTACTGTGTGAGGAGTTCAGGTCCAAGATGGCTGAAGAAAGAACGCCCAGAGCGAACTGCTTCCGGGATATCGCGGCGCAGGAAGGGTGTACTTCCGGGGGTCACACCTGCCGCTAGGAGACACGTGGGGAGGGGTCACAGCTGTTGTTGTCCCTCACAGGTGGTTCACATGGGGAGGGATAATAAAGTGTGATGTCTTATATGTATATACACTGAATAAGTCACACTTCTTCTAAGCCTCCAGCTGTTGCAAAACTACAACTCCAGCATGCCCAGACAGCACAACAGCTGGAGGCGCCCTAGTTGGGTAACACTGTTCTAAGGAGATGTTACAACGTTATTTGGGTCTCTGAATATGCTTAGACCAGTGTTTTCCAACCAGCATGTCTCCAGCTGTTGCAAAACTACAAGTCCCCGCATGTCTGGACAGTTAAAGGCACATTGGTTTGGAAATACTGGCCTAGAACCTTAGGGTATGTTCAATCGGTAGGAAAAGGTGCATAATGTCCACCAGGGCAGATATTCAGCACATTTGAGAGTCTCGGCAGGCACAAGGACCGTCTCAGGCTGGGTCCACACTACGTTTTGTCCCATACGGGAGCGCATACGGCAGGGGGGAGCTAAAAGCTTGCGCTCCCGTATGTTACCGTATGCGCTCCCGTATGTCATTCATTTCAATGAGCCGACCGGAGTGAAACGTTCGGTCCGGTCGGCTCATTTTTGCGCCGTATGCGCTTTTACAACCGGACCTAAAACTGTGGTCAACCACGGTTTTAGGTCCGGTTGTAAAAGCGCATACGGCGCAAAAATGAGCCGACCGGACCGAACGTTTCACTCCGGCCGGCTCATTGAAATGAATGACATACGGGAGCGCATACGGGAGCGCGAGCTTTTAGCTCCCCCCTGCCGTATGCGCTCCCGTATGGGACAAAACGTAGTGTGGACCCAGCCTCAGATGGGAATGCTATTCCGAGTGAAATCCGCAGATAGAATAGACATCTGTTCTTTCTGCGGATGCAGGAATTGGGATTTCCACAATAGAAATTCCACCGCGTGCACAGAGCAGCAGAATTGGAATGTCCGTGTGAACATAGTCTTAGGCTATGTTGCAGAATTTCTGCAATTGCGATGTAAAAAGCAGACTGCGGATTTTTCCAGTATTGGGGAACTTAGAAAACCGCATTCGGGGCAAAAATGAGCCGACTGGAGTCAGCGTTTCACTCTGGTCGACTCATTGAAATACATTACATACAGCCCGCATACGGCAGGGATACGGGAGTGCAGTCCTGTACTGCCTAAAACGTGATATGAACCCAACCTTAAAGGGGTACTCCGGTGAAAAACATTATTATTTTTTTTTTAATCAACTGGTTCCAGAAAGTTAAACAGATTTGTAAATTACTTCTATTTAACTTGTTGGGGACAGAGGGCGTATGGATACACCCTCACGTCTTATCACTTAAGGATGGAGGGCGTACCTATATACACTCCGCATTTCCAATCACCGCAGCTCGCCGGGCAGTGATCGGAACGGGATGCCTGCTGAAATCATTCAGCAGGCATCCCGTGCCAATGCCCCCCCCCCCCATGTCGGCAATCACTGGTAAATTCACACCGGCGATTTCGGGTCATACCGGTCTCCAGTGACCTGGAAAATAAGGGGGATCGGGGATTTCCAAGACACCCCCAGTCCCCCTGAAGGGATAGGAGTTAGGTGGCAGGGGTGGCACCCCCTCCTATCCCTGCTACTGGTGGGTCAGACGCAACCAACCAATAGCCGATTGGAGGCGGGGGTTAAAGTTCAGTTCCCCCGCTCTGCGCACCCACGGTAATCTGGGCAGAGCAGGGGAACCGTAGGTGACCGGTGCCAGAGGTCAATTACCATCGGCGGTGGCAGAGTGCGGCTTACTCCCTGGTGCAGACGACGGAAGCCGGTAAGTTTCCTAGCAACAACTGGAGGGCTACAGTTTAAGACCACTATACAGTGGTCTCTAAACTGTAGCCCTCCAGATGTTGCAAAACTACAACTCCCAGCATGCCCTGACAGCGGTTTGCGGTCTGGGCATGCTGGGATTTGTAGTTTTGCAACATCTGAAGGGCCAGTTTGGAGATCACTGCACTGCAGCCCTCCAGTTGTTGCAAAACTACAAATTCCAGCATGCCCAATCAGCAAACAGCTATCTTGGCATGCTGGGAGTTGTAGTTGCGTACCTCCAGCTGTTGCATAACTACATCTCCTAGCATGCCCTTCGGCGATCATTACATGCTGGGATTTGTAGTTTTGCAACAGCTGGAGGCACACTGGTTGGAAAATACTGAGTTAGGCAACAGAACCTAACTGAAGGTTTTCCAACCAGTGTGCCTCCACCTTTTGCAAAAGTACAACTCCCAGCATGCACGGTCTGTCAGTACATGCTGGGAGTTGTAGTTTTGAAACAGCTGGAGGTTCCCCCCCCAATGTGAATGTACAGGGTTCATTCACACGGGCAGGCTTACAGTGAGTTTCATGCTTCAAGTTTGAGCTGCGGCAAATTTTCTGCCGCGGCGCAAACTCCTAGCGGGAAACTCGCCGTAAACCGCCGCCAGTGCAAATGTATCCTAAAAACACTACACTAACACATAATAAAGGGTAAAACCCTACATATACACCCCCTTACAATGTCCCCCCCCCCCCGCCCCAATAAAAATCATATCGTAAGGCAGGGTTTCCAAAGCGGAGCCTCCAGCTGTTGCAAAACAACTCCCAGCTTTTTCTCCTTTTACCCCTTATGAAAAGGAAAAGTTGGGGTCTACACCAGCCTGTTAAAGTAATTTTTTTTTAATTTTTTTACACTAACATGCTGGTCTTGCCCCATACTTTTTATTTTCACAAGAGGTAGAAGGAAAAAAAAAAGACCCCCAAAATGAGTAACGCAATTTCTCCTGAGTACAGAAATACCCCATATGTGGGCGTAAAATGCTCTGCGGGTGCACAACAAGGCTCAGGAGTGAGAGCGCACTATGTACATTTGAGGCCTAAGTTGGTGATTTGTAGAGATGAGCGAACTTACAGTAAATTCTTTTCGTCACGAACTTCTCCGCTCAGCCGTTGATTACTTTTCCTGCATAAATTAGTTCAGCTTTCCGGTGCTCCAGAAAAGATGGATACAGTCCTAGGAGACTCTTTCCTAGGACTGTATCCACCTTTTCCAGCCCACCGGAGCACCTGAAGGCTGAACTAATTTACGCAGGAAAAGTCATCAACTGCCGAGCGGAGAAGTTCGTGACTAATCGAATTTACTGCAAGTTCGCTCATCTCTAGTGATTTGCACAGGAGTGGCTGATTTTACAGCGGGTCTGACAAACACAAAAAATAAATACCCACATGTGACCCCATTTTGGAAACTACACCCCTCATGGAATGTAACAAGGGGTATAGTAAGCCTTAACACCCCACAGTTTGACAAATTTTCGTTAAAAATGGATGAGAAAATGAAGAAAACATTTTTATTTCACTAAAATGCTGGCGTTACCCTAAATTTTCCATTTTCACAAGGGAAAATAGGAAAAAAGCCCCTCAAAAATTTTAACCACATTTCTTCTGAGTAAGAACATACCCCATGTGTGGACGTAAAGTGCTCTGCGGGTGAACTACAATGCTCAGAATAGAGGGAGCGCCATCGGAATTTTGGAGAGAAAATTTGTACGGAATTGAAGGCCACGTGTGTTTACAAAGCCCCCATAGTGCCAGAACAATGGACCCCCCACACGTGACCCATTTTGGAAACTACACTCCTCACGGAATGTCATAAGGGGTACAGTGAGCATTTATGCTCCACAGGTGTCTGACAGATTTTTGGAACTGTTGTCCGTGAAAATAAAAAATTTAATTTTTCATTTACACAGCCCACTGTTCCAAAGATCTGTCAAACGCCAGTGGGGGTCACAAGTGGGGGGGGTGTGATTCCACTGTTCTGGCACCACTGGGGGCTTTGTAAACACTCATGGCCCCTGACTTCCATTCCAAACAAATTCTCTCTCTAAAAGCTCAATGGCGCTCCTCTGCTTCTGAGCATTGCAGTGCCCCAGCAGAGCACTTGACGTCCACATATGGGGTATTTAGATACTCAGAAGAAATGGGGGTACACATTTTTGAGAGCATTTTCTCCTATTACCTCTTGTAAAAATGTAAAATTTGGGGGAAAAAATAGCATTTTAGTGAAGAAAAATAAAAATCATTTACACATCCAACTTTAACGAAAAGTCGGCAAAAGTCAGGGGGTGTTAAGGCTCACTGTATGCTGTTATGGCACCATAGGGGCTAAAAGCCAAATGTGCCTCCTTCTCTTCTGAGCATTGTAGTTCGCCTCCTGAGAATTTTACGTCCTAACATAGGGTATTTCCATACTCAGAAGAGATGGGGTTACAAATTTTGGGGGACATTTTTTCCCCATTACCCTTTGTAAAAATGGTAAATTTGGGGAAAAAAACCTACACTGCAGTTAAATTTTTTTTTTCTTGATTTACACATCCAAATTTAACGAAAAGTCGTCAAACACCTGTGGGGTGTTAAGGCTTACTGTACCTCTTGTTACGTGCCTTGAGGGGTGTAGTTTCCATAGTAGTAGGCCATGTGGTTATTTTTTTTTTTTTTTGCTGTTCTGGCACCATAGGGGCTTCCTAAATGGGACATGCCACTCATAAACCATTTCAGCAAAATTTGCTTTCCAAAAGCCAAATGTGACTCCTCTTCTGAGCATTGTAGTGCGCCCGCAGTGTACTTGATGTCCAAACATGGGTATTTCCATACTCAGAAGAGGGGGTTACAAATTTTGGGGGGCATTTTTTCCTATTTCCCCTTGTAAAAAATGTAAAATTTGGGGGAAAACCAGCATTTTAGTGAAAAAAATGAAAATTAATTTACACATCCAACTTTAACGAAAAGTCGTCAAACACCTGTGGAGTGTTAAGGCTCACTGGACCCCTTGTTACGGTCCTTGAGGGGTGTCGTTTCCAAAATAGTATGCCATGTGTTTTTTTTTTTTTTGCTGTTCTGGCACCATAGTGGCTTCCTAAATGTGACATGACCCACAAAAACAATTTCAGAAAAACTCACTCTCCAAAATCCCATTGCCGCTCCTTCCCTTCTGAGCCTTCTACTGCACCCACCGAACACATTACATACACGAGGTATTTCCTTACTCGAGAGAAATTGGGTTACAAATGTTATCAAGATTTCTCTCCTTTTACCCCTTGTAAAAATTCAAAAACTGGGTCTACAAGAACATGCGAGTGTAAAAAATGAAGATTTTGAATTTTCTCCTTCCCTTTGCTGCTATTCCTGTGAAACACCGAAAGGGTTAACACTTACTGAATGTCATTTTGAATACTTTGAGGGGTGCAGTTTTTATAATTGGGTCATTTGTGGGGTATTTCTAATATGAAGGCCCTTCAAATCTGAACTGGTCCCTGAAAAATTCTGATTTTGAAAAATTGGAAAATTGCTGCTGAACTTTGAAGCCCTCTGATGTCTTCCAAATGTAAAAACATGTTAACTTTATGATGCAAACATAAAGTAGACATATTGTATTTGTGAATCAAAATATAATTTGGAATGTCTATTTTCCTTACAAGCAGAGAGCTTCAAAGTCAGCAAAATGCAACATTTTCAATTTTTTCATCAAATTTTGGAATTTTTCACCAAGAAATGATGCAAGTATCAACAAAATGTTGCCACTAACATAAAGTAGAATATGTCACGAAAAAAATCTCGGAATCAGAATGAAAGGTAAAAGCATCCCAGAGTTATTAATGCTTAAAGTGACAGCGGTCAGATGTGCAAAAAACGCTCTGGTCCTACAGTGAAAATTGGCCTGGTCCTTAAGCGGTTAAGTCTCCAAACTGTGGCTGTTCAGCAGTTGCAAAACTACAATTCCCAGCATGCCCAGACAGCCCATACTGGGAATTGTAGTTTTGCAACAGCTGTCATAGATCTTCATATATATGCCATTAGCTATAATTATTGCTTTACAGGATAGGAGATAAATGTATGATGATCAGGGGTCAGACCACTGGGACCCTAAAACCCGAGACCCTACCCTCCAAAACGCTGGTCAGAATTAAGCTATGGTCACACACACGTATCGTTGCTCTATTCTACATCTACTAGAGATACGATGATAGTCAAAGATAGAAAAATATTCAGACGCCACCCTTTAATGTGGCGGAGGGTAACATTTATTTCCATTGGTCGAACGTGGTCAACTTTTGGGCTGCATGCACCATTTCCAAATGACTCAAACGCGTGGTCTGCTTCGTTATCCTGTCTGCTTAAAATAGTGCATACAGCCCGAACATTGACTCCGTTCAGTCCATGGAAATGAATGGGGATGGCTGCTATCCTTTACAGTGTCTGTCGCCATCCTGTTATAAGCAGGATACATCTATCAGAGCGCCCTCACACTGAGCTACAATGGAGCGGAGGAAGGAGAGTTACAGTTTTTTTTTTTTTAAATAAATTTCTGTTTATTTGGAACAAAGTGTTTAGGGACAAGATTATTTGCCTTTTTTAGCCTTGATTTTGCTCAGGTAGAACTCCAACTCCTTACCCTCGAGGACGTATCCGTCGGCTCTGCCACACTGGCCTGGTCTGGAGGCTATGCAAGCCAGCAGTTTTCCCTGTTGGAACTGCTCCTCGAGCAGCGTACTGATCTTTGCGGTCTTTTTGCGCTCTATTTCTTCTGAGTTTTCTTGGATCGCTTCTTGTTCAGGATTTCCTCTTCTTCTGGAGTCAGCTTGGCTCCCTTCTTGCACCCGAGCAGTGTGGTGTAGTGTGCTTCATACCACTGTCTGTAGGGGGTGCTGTCCACCAGGACGATGCAGTTCTTCACCAGAGTCTTGGTTCTGACCAGCTCGTCGTTGGAGGCGTTGTAGACGACATCGATGATCCTGGTCTTGCGGGTGCAGCACTCGGAGCGCCAGGAGAAGTTGCCAGTGTCCAGCCTCAGAGCGCGGTATTTCTTGTATCCACCACAGACTATCACGGTGTGGATGCGGCGAGGACCGATCTTTGTGTTGGCGGCCGGGCGGCCCAGCTCATACTTCCTCTTCTTGTGGTAGGACTTCCTTTTGCCTCTGGTCTTGTGGCGCTTGTGCCAGTTGTCCCTTGAGATACCCATTCTCAGGCACTGACAGGAAAGAGGCCAGTTTTTATTATTTTATCAGGCAGGCTGGGCACTATACTGTAAAAATAAAAATTTACACCGGAAAATCTTTTTAAAATAGGAAAAATTTAGCATTGACCTAAGTATTCAGACCCTTTATTCAGTACTTAGTTGAAGCACCTTTGGCAGCGATTACAGCTTCTAGTCTTCGCAGGTAGGATACCACAAGGTTTACACCTCTAGATTTCTTCTCTGCAGATCCTCACAAACAGTTATGTTGAATGGAAATCATCTGTGGAAGACATTTTCAGGTCTCTCTCGAGATGGTCATCTTGGCTCAAGTCAGTGCTCCGGCTGGACCATTCAAGACATTCATACAGTTTTCCCTAAGCCGCTCCTGTGTTGTCTTGGATTTGTGTTCTTGATCATATGTGTTCTATATTTGTCGCAGGCACATTTTGCGCCAACACATTGTGACTTTATTTTGGGCAAAACTGAAAGTGCTCTAGTTTAGAACACATTCAGTTTTGCCCTTTGCAATGGGCATGACATTACAACGTAGGCTTTTAAGTTAGTTGCCTATTTGTAGCACAAGGAGGTCTGCCATAGGACAAACCCAAACCCATGTTTCTTTTTTTGAAACATTTCTAGACTTCTTTTTTCTCATTGTAGGTATAGATTAGAGATGAGCGAAATTCCAGTAATTCGATTCATCACGAACTTCTCGGCTCGGCAGCTGCTGATTTTAGCATGCATGAATTAGTTCAGCTTTCAGGTTCTCCAGTGGGCTGGAAAAGGTGAATACAGTCCTAGGAGAGTCTCCAACCACCGGAGCACCTGAAAGCTGAACTCATTTATGCAGGCTAAAGTCAGCAACCGCCGAGCCGAGAAGTTTGTGACAAATCGAATTACCATCTCTAGTATAGATCAGTGTATCAGTGTATGTATATTATTGTAAGAAGAATTTATAGGCTAGAAAACATGTTGTACACCATGGTTTTGTTTGGTTATTTAAAACAATGGTAATGAACATCTTTTGCTGCTTTATAGTCAGTTTAGGGCATTTCGGATTCTGGTATTGCATTCTGTAAGTACACAGCCTAGAATGGAACGTACAAGAATAAACCACACGTGAGAACAGAAATTGTATAAAACTATAATACAGTTTAGTAAGACCAGTCTTTTCATTGGCCAGTAAGAGGATCTTCATAAACATATGGTAAGTTGTTCTCTGTAGTAAGTGAAGGAAGCCAGAGTTCTTAGAGACACATGAATCCTTAGAATACAACCATCAAGCAGAGTGTGCCAAGGATACTGACACTTTCACAAACTTCAAAACTCTTTCTTTATATCTAAAGTAAAGAAAAAAAAACAATAAGACATAACATTCAGTATAATGCAATGGCAGAGCTAATTCAAGCTCAGTGTAATGTATGAACAAACACACAGTATGTTACTGCAACCAGCAAAGCCTTTTTTGTGTCATTTCATAAATAAGACAAGGGTCTGGTAGAGTGTTAGCCAGTTGAAAAAATATAACTGCTGAGAAAGAGAAAGAGGGGGAAAAAAAAAAAAAAAAAGATGGAAAAGAAAGCGATCAAATATGATACCTTATACTGACTAACTAAAAAAACAATAAATCAAGTGATGTTACATGGTGAGCTTTCAAACCTACTTAGAGTTCTCCTTCTGGCAAACACATTTGAAAGCTCCCGATGTAACGTTATTTGATCTATTTTTGTTAGCTATTAAGAAAGTATAACTGCAAGACTGCAATTTTTCACTTTCAGAGAAATCAAATGATACACTTTCAAAATGTATGATACCTGTAAAAAGTGATTTTAATTTTAGTATATTTTCATTCAAGATGTTGCAGGGGTAGCTGGCACTTGCAGTTCATTTCCATGGTTGGTGACATAAAATAGCAACTTGTGGCTGAAATATACTCCAAGGGGGGGGGATTCATCAATCTATATAGAGTAATTTTAGGTGTATTTTCTAGCGCAAAATCTTGCGCAAGGATATTTCCTGCGCTCTTTTTGTGCATCTTTTTTGGTGGAACTTTTTCTAAAGATGTCACTGTTCAGGTGTACCATATAGCAATTTTTCCTGTAGACATGAATTTACTGACTGCGGTTTTTTTTTTGCGCACAAAAAGAACGCAAGTGTAATTTTTTTCCGCAAATATACACCAGCTCCGAGCACACGTACAAGTCTGCCTTACATTTTTTTTCAAAAGCTGAGATGGGCTGGATTCTATTACTGCACATGATTCACAGTGCCATGACCCATGCGCAAGTTTAGTAAATTTTGCGCAGCTAAATGACAAATACATGCAGCAGAAAGGGGTGTAAAAAAAAAAAAAAAAAAAAAAAAAAGCTCTACCATACACTGATGTTGATGAATCCCCCCCCCAAATGTTTATACTTACCACTTTTCAAGAGCATCTCTCCTTTTCGAGACTTGTCAAGTTGATCAAGAAATTGTTCAAATATTTTTACATATGGGGCCAAGCTGGTTCTTTTATAATCTAAAAGATACACAAAAATTATGTAATCTATTAAGAATTTGAAATAAACAGAAACAAAACAAATAGACTTTTTTAGAGCCGGGATTCTTTAACCCCTTGAGGACAGGCCTATTTTTGCATTTGGACTTTCGGAGAGAGCAATAACTTATTTTTCAATTGATATTTTTTGCAGGGCGATTTGTATTTTTCAAGAGATACTATTTTAAGGTATACCTTATTGATTAGGTTTTTCTGGGAGGAATGGAAAAACAACAACAATTTCAGAATAGTTTTCTTTCCATTTAAAATTTTGTGGCTTATATAACCATATGAATACGGCAATACGGAATACGGCATTTTTCTCTATTTTTTTTTTTTACTAGTTTTACACAATAATAGCACATTTCATGAAGAAAGTAATTTGTTAAATGCCAAGAGCAAATACCTTTTGACTTTCTGCCCCTGTAGAACTATGGGGGCTTGTAATTTCCATGACTATTTATATTTTTGTATAACTATTTAGTCTTCTAATACAGTGATCCCTCAACATACGATGGTAATCCGTTCCAAATGAACCGTTTGTTGAAACCATCATTGAGGGATCTGTGCAATATAAAGTTATACTCACCTGTCCCCGCCGCTCCGGACCGTCACCGCTGCCCTGGATGTCGCCCTCCATCGCTGTTGCCTCGACCTCCGACGCTCCGGCTGTCTCTGCTTCCCCGGGATCCTCGCTTTCCGTCGCCGCCATCACGTCACTACGCACGCCGCTCCTATTGGATGACGGGACGGTGTGCGCAACGACGTGATGACGACGAAGGAGAGCGCCGGCGATGCGGGGGATCCCGAAGAGGACGCTCCAGAGCCCCGAAGACAGGTAAGTGATAGTCACCGCAGCACACGGGGCACCGTAAACGGCTATCCGGTGGCAGCTGAAGCAGTCTGCGCTGCCGGATAGCAGTTTATGCGATGGCCCCGACATACAAAAGCATCGTATGTTGATGCTGCCTTCAACATGCGATGGCTTCCGAGAGGTCATCACATATTGAAATTATCATATGTCTGAGCCATCGTAGGTCGGGGGGTCACTGTACTGATGGCCTCTCCTCTGGCATGGGTGACAGGATTTGAACCTCCACTGATCTAATATTTATTGATGATGTAGGACAGGCCATCAATAATAAAAGCCCAGATTTGCAGGGAGATTGGAAAAGAAGAGAAATTCTGCCTTTTTTGGCACTGCTAATCTCAGTATAAACAACATACTAATTTGCCAACTTTCTCATACGGGTTGTGGTGATTGGGATGCAAGACCTCATTTATCCAGCATTTGCCAACAGGTCTGTAGGGGCCAGATCAAAAAACACTGTACAATTGGTTTCTTGATGTGGCGAATACACGCTGGATGGCAAATATGCCAGATGATCCATAGGCCCGCTGGCAAGCCCCATTTCTACCTATTGGGCAACAGATGGGACATCAGATGTAAATATTCTATAACTTGTGGCATTCAATATTTCCATCCATTCCCACCAGGGACAGTGCCGGATAGCCGGACAAACGTGAACCCAGCCGCCTAACAATGTTATATGAATGTATTATGATGGTTGACAAATGATTGTTAAAAGGAAACTTACACAGATGAATAGGACTATAAAAAGATTTTCATTCTTTAATTGACTACTTCAATTGATATTTCTTCTAAATAGTACTGTGACCGAACACCAAATCAGTTTGTTTGTGTGTCTGGATTTTCTTTTCAATAATAAAGCATTCACAACTGGCAGATCTATTTCACTATTAAATATACCTCTGATTTTTTTTTTGGTTTCTGTCTCTCCTTTATTAGGACTTCCTTGCTCTTCATCTTTTGTGTTTACATTGTCCAGCTCGCTACATATCAAGCTAAAGTAAAGGAGGAAAGTATCATGTTAAATTGTGTAATAAATGGAAAGCGAATTGTTCATGACAACTTTAGCACAGATTCATCAGTAGTGTCACATGTAAAAATGGTCAATAATTTAAGTTACTGTTTAAAAAGATTATCCCTTGTTTTCATTAACCCCTTAAGGACATAGCGTTTTTCCACTTTCATTTTTTCCTCCTTACCTTTTAAAAATAATAACCCTTTCAATTTTGCACCTAAAAATCCATATTATGGCTTATTTTTTGCGCCACCAATTCTACTTTGTAGTCACATCAGTCATTTTACCCAAAAATCTATGGTGATACCAAAAACAAAAAATCATTGTGCGACAAGATTCAAGAAAAAATTCCATTTTGTAACTTTTGGGGGCTTCTGTTTTTACACAGTACATTTTTCGGTCCATACAATTAAAATGATACCCTATTTATATAGGTTTGATTTTGTCGTACTTCTGTAAAAAATCATAACTTCATGCATGAAAATGTATACGTTTAAAATGGTCATCTTCTGACCCCTATAACTTATTTTTCCGCATTCAGGGCATAAGAGGGCTAATTTTTTGCGCCGTGATCTGAAGTTTTAATCCGTACCATTTTGGTTTTGATCTGACTTTATAGTATAAAAAGTGACCAAAATAAGCTATTTTGGACTTTTTTGCATGTATGCCATTGACCGTGCGGTTTAATTAACAATATATTGTTATAGTCCAGACATTTACGCACACGGTGATACCACATGTTTATTTACAGTTTTAATTTTTTTGGGAAAAGGAGGGTGATTCAGACTTATTAGGGAAGGGGTTAAATCATCTTTATTAAACTTTCCTTTTCATTTTATTTTTGCAATGTTATAGCCCCCATAAGGGACTATAACATGCAGTACATTGATTCAATACACTGATCAATGCCATTGCATTAATCAGTATTAAGCCTGGAGCAATCAATCGCCGATCATACGCGCAGGAGGCAGGTAAGGCACCCCCCTGATGCATCGTTGCTGATTGGGACATTTTGTTTTCACCGCGATGGTTCCGATCAGCCTGACTGAGCTGCCAGGAAGCTTTTACTTTAGACGTGGCGATCAACTTTAATCGCCACTTCTAATGAGTTAATGCCAGACATCTGCTGAACGACGATGTCCGGCATTAGTCACGGGTCCTGTTTGCTGATAGCAGCCGGGACCATGCGGGTAAGATGAGAGCTCAGCTACTGAGCTCACGTCATAACCCTGGCATGCCACAGCACTGTTTAAACACTGTTTTGTGGCAAGGGGTTATACAAAAAAGGTTTCCTTTCAGAATGGTGTAGTATTGCAGGTCAGGTGATGGGTGGGATCAGGTGACGGATGGCTAAAGTCTGGAGGTATGTATTAGGCATACACGCCTTTCAATGTAAAATACACACACCCTAACTATATATCCTGGCCATCACCTGAAATTTAATCCCATTATAAAAATTAAATTTATCCCCATCTGACTCCCTGAATAGTCAAACTATAAACCCTTATATCTGGCTATAAACCTTTATATCTGGCCTTGAACACCTGCATAATGATTTATATAAAACTTCTCCCCCACTTGTTGCCCGGTGAACAAACAATTCTTGTCACTGATCATATCTTTTACGTGGTCATGAAGTAGCTCCAGCCAACCTGATATATAGTTGATTAGCATTATTAAAAAGGACCCTTAGGGAGTAGTCACCCTGGACATTTCTGGTTGGGGTTACCTTATTGTTGGAACTTCAAATGGATCAAAACTATCCAACTTCTTTAAATCAATTGGAACTGAAATTCTACCTAAAAAGACAAAAAGGAAATTAATTCAAGATAAATGTACAGTGTTTCGGTTAAAAAATTGTAAACATACAATGGCCATTTCTTTACCATTGTAACTTGAAACCATAAAGGGGTTTTGCCATTTACGAATAACATGGCTTCCAGGAAGTACAGCTGGAAAGATCCAAGCATGAGCAGATCGCTGGAATAACACACGTATTACTGAAGAATATCTAGTAACGCCTACAGTACAGCACATTTTGTACACATTTTTCTACATGTAGTGTACTGCTCTTTTAGAAAATACAAACAAACAATCAAGCACTTAAATAAAAGCAGCTTTATTCCAAGTTATCAGAAGGTACACAAAATCCCACCAGCACAGACCACCCTTCGAAACTAGTCAAGATGTGAACGGGTGGTCTGTGCAGATATGATTTTGTGTCCTTCTGCTAACTTGGAATAAAGCTGCTTTTATTGAGATGGATTGAGAGACGCACCGAGCCAGTTGTGAATCTGTGCACTTAGTTGTGAGGAGGGGAGATGGGTTTTCTCTGCTCTCTACAAGTGTACTGCTCTTTACCTGCTCCTGGATGAGCTGCTTCTATGGTGAAAGCAATTCTATTTTTCATTCTAAAAATCCCAGACATCAGACCCCCACCAATCATATCCTTTATGTGACAAACACATAAGATTAGAAAACTTCTTAAAAAGATCATAACCAGATAGACCTGGAAACTCACTGTACTTACCTGTTTTAGGGTGGACACTGAAGGGACTTTTTAGCAAGTGATTAACTCCTTTGCTGACATTCACATCCAAGCGGGGATAGCAATATTGTAACATGATTTCCTTTGCTGAATTTGATCCTTTTTTGTATTCCTAAATCGGGATACAACACATGAAAAGAAAGTCACATGACTTCATCCTGAATGAGGTAAGAAGACAAATAACACAGGGCAGAATATTCTAAGAATAACCTCTTTTCTGTATGTGAGAAGGATTACAGAGATAACCAATTTGTATAGCTTTTGATTTATTTTACTACTTAAAAAAAAAAAAAAAAAAAGTCTTATATTATTTCACCTATGGAACTGTGTAAGAGCTAATTTTTGTGCTGTGATCTGTAGTTTTTATATGTACCATTTTGGTACAGACAATCACTGGCCTCAGGCTGGGAGGGAAACACCACAGTGGTGAAGGTTCTAAGGCAGTGGGGGTTTTATTTTTTTTAATTTACGCTCTGTCCCATTTACTTAGTGTTAGGTGTCTTTAACCCCTTAATGACCAAGCCCATTTTCACCTTAACCCCTTCAGGACGGAGCCCATTTTGGCCTTAAGGACCGGAGCGTTTTTTGCACATCTGACCACTGTCACTTTAAACATTAATAACTCTGGAATGCTTTTAGTTATTCTGATTCAGAGATTGTTTTTTCGTGACATATTCTACTTTAACATAGTGGTAAATTTTTGTCGATACTTGCATCCTTTCTTGGTGAAAAATCCGTAAATTTGATGAAAAATTTGTAAATTTTGCATTTTTCTAACTTTGAAGCTTTCTGCTTGTAAGGAAAATGGATATTACGAATACATTTTTTTTTGGTTCACATATACAATATGTCTACTTTATGTTTGCATCATAAAATTGACGTGTTTTTACTTTTGGAAGACACCAGAGGGCTTCAACGGTCAGCAGCAATTTTCCGATTTTTCACAAAATTTTCAAACTCAGTATTTTTCAGGGACCAGTTCAGGTTTGAAGTGTCTTCATATTAGAAATACCCCATAAATGACCCCATTATAAAAACTACACCCCCCAAAGTATTCAAAATGACATTCAGTCAGCGTTTTAACCCTTTAGGTGTTTCACACGAATAGCAGCAAAGTGAAGGAGAAAATTCACAATCTTCATTTTTTACACTCACATGTTCTTGTAGACCCAATTTTTGAATTTTTACAAGGGGTAAAAGGACAAAATTTTTACTTGTATTTGTAGCCCAATTTCTCTCGAGTAAGCACATACCTCATATGTCTATGTAAAGTGTTCGGCGGGCGCAGTAGAGGGCTCAGAAGGGAAGGAGCGACAAGGGGATTTTGGAGAGTACGTTTTTCTGAAATGGTTTTTGGGGGGCATGTTACCTTTAGGAAGCCCTTATGGTGCCAGAACAGCAAAAAAAAAACCACATGGCATACCATTTTGGAAACTAGACCCCTCGGGGAATGTAACATGGGATAAAGTGAACCTTAATACCCCACAGGTGTTTCACGACTTTTGCAAAATGTAAAAAAAAAAAAAAAAAAATTTTTACCTAAAATGCTTGTTTTCCCAAAAAAATTTTATTTTTAGAAAGGGTAATAGCAGAAAATACCCCTAAAAATTTGAAGCCCAATTTCTTCCGATTCAGAAAACACCCCATATGGGGGTGAAAAGTGCTCTGCTGGCGCACTATAGGTCTCAGAAGAGAAGGAGTCACATTTGGCTTTTTGAACGCAAATTTTGCTCTGGGGGCATGCCGCATTTAGGAAGCCCCTATGGTGCCAGGACAGCAAAAAAAAAAACCCACATGGCATACCATTTTGGAAACTAGACCCCTCGGGGAACGTAACAAGGGGTTAAGTGAACCTTTATACCCCACAGGTGTTTCACGACTTTTGCATATGTAAAAAAAATTTTTTTTTTTACCTAAAATGCTTGTTTTCCCAAAAATTTTACATTTTTAAAAAGGGTAAAAGCAGAAAATACCCCCCAAAATTTGTAACACAAATTCTCCCGAGTACGGCGATACCCCATATGTGACCCTAAACTGTTGCCTTGAAATACGACAGGGCTCCAAAGTGAGAGCGCCATGCGCATTTGAGGCCTAAATTAGGGATTGCATAGGGGTGGACATAGGGGTATTCTACACCAGTGATTCCCAAACAGGGTGCCTCCAGCTGTTGCAAAACTCCCAGCATGCCTGGACAGTCAACGGCTGTCCGACAATACTGGGAGTTGTTTTGCAACAGCTGGAGGCTCCGTTCTGGAAACGGTGGCGTACCAGACGTTTTTCATTTTTATTGGGGAGGGGAGGGGGGCTGTGTAGGGGTATGTGTTTATGTAGTGTTTTTTACTTTTTATTTTATTTTTTGTGTTAGTGTAGTGTAGTGTTTTTAGGGTACAGTCGCACGGGCGGGGGTTCACAGTAGTTTCTCGCTGGCAATTTGAGCTGCAGCAGAAAGTTTGCGGCAGCTCAAATTTGCAGTCAGATACTTACTGTAATCCTCCGCCCATGTGAGTGTACCCTGTACGTTCACATTGGGGGGGGGGGGGGACATCCAGCTGTTGCATAACTACAACTCCCAGCATGCCCGTTGGCTGTCGGTGACTGCTGAGAGTTGCAGTTTTGCAACAACTGTAGGCACACTGGTTATGTATCACTGAGTTTGTGACCTAACTCAATGTTTCACAACCAGTGTGCCTCCAGCTGTTGCAAAACTACAACTCCCAGCATGTACGGTGCATGGTGTACGGTGACTGCTGAGTGTTGTAGTTTGCAACAGCTGGAGGCACACCGGTCGTGAAACACTGAGTTAGGTAAAAAAAAACTCAGTTTCACAACCAGTGTGCCTTCAGCTGTTGCAAAACTACAACTCTCAGCAGTCACCGACAGCCAACGGGCATGCTGGGAGTTGTAGTTATGCAACCAGCAGATGCACCACTACAACTCCCAGCATGCACTTTAGCTGTTTGTGCAAGCTGGGAGTTGTAGTTAGACAACAGCTGAAGGTACACTTTTCCATAGAAAGAATGTGCCTCCAGCTGTTGCAAAACCATAAGTCCCAGCATGCCCATAAGGGAATGCTGGGAGTTGTGGTGGTCTGCCTCCTGCTGTTGCATAACTACAGCTCCCAGCATGCCCTTTTTGCATGCTCGGAGCTGTTGCTAAGCAACAGCAGGAGGCTGTCACTCACCTCCAACGATCCAGACGCTGCAGGTCAGTCCCACCGCCGCAGCTGCTCCTGGGGCCCCGATCCCAACAGGGGCGCCGGGGATCGGGGTCCCCAGCACCGGGGGTCGTCTTCCCGCACCCGCTTACGTCCTCCAGAAGAGGGGCGGAGCGGGTGCGGGAGTGACACCCGCAGCAGGCGCCCTGATTGGTCGGCCGGTAATCCGGCCGACGAATCAGGGCGATCGTGAGGTGGCACCAGTACCACCTCACCCCTGCAGGCTCCGGCTGTTCGGGGCCGTCAGAGACGGCCCCGAACAGCCAGTAATTCCGGGTCACCGGAGACCCGATTGACCCGGAATCGCCGCAGATCGCTGGACTGAATTGTCCAGCGATCTGCGGCGACGCCGACATGGGGGGGCATAATGACCCCCCTGGGCGATATGCCGGGATGCCTGCTGAACGATTTCAGCAGGCATCCGGCTCCGGTCCCCAACCGGCTAGCGGTGGGGGCCGGAATTCCCACGGGCGTATGGATACGCCCTCGGTCCTTAAGGACTCGGGATTCAGGGCGTATCCATACGCCCTATGTCCTGAAGAGGTTAAGGACCAGGCCAATTTTATTTTTGCGTTTTCGTTTTTTCCTCCTCGCCTTCTAAAATCCATAACTCTTTTATATTTCCATCTACAGACCCATATAAAGGGCTTGTTTTTTGCGTGACCAGTTGTACTTTGTAATGAAACCTCTCATGTTACCATAAAATGTACGGCGAACCCCCTCAAAAATTTTTTTTTTTAGGGAGGAAATTTTAATGAAAACCAAAATTTTGCACATTTTGGAGGGTTTTGTTTTCACACTGTACAATTTACGGTAAAAATGATATGTGTTCTTTATTCTGTGAGTCAATACGATTAAAATTATACCCATGGCTAGATACTTTTATATTTTTGTAACGCTTAAAAAAAAATCTAAAACTTTTTGTACAAAATCAGTAATCTAAAATCGCCCTATTTTGACCACCTATAACTTTTTCATTTTTCCGTATATAGGGTGGTATGAGAGCTCATTTTTTGCGCCGTCATCTGTACTTTTTTTTTTAGATACCACATTTGCATATATAAAACTTTTAGATCATTTTTTATAAAAAAAATTTCGAATAAAATGTGACAAAAAAAAGGAGATTTTTTTGTACTCACCGTAAAATCTCTCTCGTAGTCTTCATTAGGGGACACCTTACTGATGGGTATATGCTCTTGCCACTAGGATGCGCTGACACTAGGAAAAAAAGTCGTCTCCTTCCTGGCAGGATATACCCGCCCTCCTGCAGTGAGGTAACCAGTTTTGTCACAAAGCAGGAGAAGCCAACAAGGAAATACGTCCAAAGGACCCTAGAAAGGAATCCCGGATAACAACCCAAAAACCGGAAAAAACAGACCGGAAAAGATAAAGAAATGGGCGGGTGCGGTGTCCCCCCAATGAAGACTATGAGAAAGATTTTACGGTGAGTACAAAAAAAAAAATCTCCTTTTCTCGGTCGCTCTTCATTGGGGGACACCTTACCGATGGGACGTACCAAAGCAGTCCCCAAGGGTGGGAAAAAAACAACCACCAGAGAAACGGAATCAGTTCTGAGTCTGAACATACGATTCCACAAGGCCTGCGGATGCGCCCCCAAGGCGGAGACCAACTAGGCCCAGAAACTGAGCTCCCGGAAAATCCCCAGGTCAAGGAGATGGACCAGGATGCCAAGGAAGGGTCGTCCTCCGGAGAGACCCAAGACCCCTGGGTCATACAGAGAGACAAGAACCCCAGGAAAAAAGGAAGATGTACTTCAGCAATGGAGAGGTCCGGAGCATGAGAGCAAGGACCAGAACAGCTGAAGGGGCCTTCCATGAGCACCGGGTGGAATGCGGAGAACCTGAACGACCTTAAACCCGGGAGGACATGGACTACGAAGGAAGAAGGAGCAGCCAACACCCTGAAAAAAAGGCCCATCTCGGATATCAGAGAAACCGACAATGGAACTGAAGATGTAGAGTTTGCTTGGAAGACGAAGCACCTAAGGAAAACAGACGTCCGTAAGAGTCCCCGGGCGACAACTTCCAAGAAGTGAAGGGAGTGGAACAGAAAAAGCCCACCCTGACAAGGGGATCGTGGATGAGCCGTGGCCGGATCACCACCAAAGCCCAAGACCTGAACCATCACCAAGGCCCAGGGGACCGGGGAGCCTCCGAAAAGGAAGGCATGCCACAGCTTCCTAGAACCGAGTCCCAACCAAGGGGACCAATAGTCATAGACCCCAGGCATTCGAGCGGACCAGAGCCCTCTGAAGAAACAGGCCCCCAGAACGGGAGCGGATGGAAAAAGAAAGGAGAACCCAGCTGGGAGCCTCAGAACCTGGGCACAGGAAGGATGACTCTAGAAGACTATGGAGTCAGTGAAGTACAACTGACAGACAAAGGGGAAGGAAGAGCACACTCCTCCCAGGTAGAAGGGACAAGGGGAGAGACCTAAGGCTGCGTGAGCAGCAGTAGACAACCAAAAGCAGAGCGAGAGAGCCAGGCTGCGAAGGTGGACAGCGAGCACACAAGCCTAGACAGGAAAAAGGCTCTGTTGAATGCTCCCAGCAAAAGCAAAGGCCCCACCAGATACTTCAGCTATATAGTCGGCACAGCGAGATGGCATCATCCAGGTGACAGGAAAAAACTCAAGACAATAGTCCCTCCAGAGTAGGGAAAACAAGGGCGGTTAAGAGGAAAAGTCAAGCACCCACCCATGTCAAGCACCCAGATTCCCACACCCCCGTGGAAGGGGGAATCGGGAAAAACATGCCAGGCGCAGTAGGAACAGGGAAGTGCTGCCCCACAGCCACGGAACAAGTACTGGGCAAACGGGGCCCCCAGAGGCGACATCGCTGCCTGGAAGAGCCACCCCGAGTCCCAGGAGGGATCAGAATCCTGTACGCAGGAACCGGGCAAAAAATAGCAGACGTGTTGAGAGCCCCTCCAGACCGAGCCAGAGGGAAGCCTGAGTCGCCCCGGACAGAAAAACCCTGGAAGGAACACCTGGAGGTACAGGGAGGGCTGAACCGACTGGCTCCCCAGCAGGCCCCATAGTCAGAACAGAAGTGCTCAACCTCCGCAGAGCTGCGGAAACAAATTCACTGGAAGCTCCGAGGCTTACCCCGCCGAACAAACGGGAAGGTGGGCACTACACCTACATAGCGGTCAGAGCACCTATAGGAACACAGACCAGGGTACCCCACGACAGCTGTGGGGTACCAAGACTGCATACACGAACGAAAACTGCAGAAAACAAGGGACGATCAGGAAGGGAGGTATGCCTCCCGCAGACCAACAGGGCAATCCAAGAGGAGAACAGTGTGACGCCGCTGATGCTGAAGAGACTTACAGATAGAAAAAAATCCCAAGAACTCACAGGTACATGTTCTATAGAACTGCACCGGAAGGAGAGACACCGGACTGCAGACACGGCAGCAACGGGGAGGCAACCAGGTGGAGCGGAACACCATGCAGACACAGTCCGACTATGTGGGAAAGGGACCGTGGCTACACCGGGACCTGCATACGGAAACACATAGTGGAGGGAGATATCAGTCCGTAGACAGAGTAGAAGGGTGGAGAGAGAGAGCAGCCTGTAGACAGAGTAGCAGGCATGCAGAGAGGGACCTGGCCAAGTAGGCAACCCTGAAAAACCAGCACGTGGAGCATTGCAGAGGGTTCACGGGGCAACCTGGGGTGACTCACGAGAAACTACATCATGGCAGAGAGAACCTGAACCACCGTCCACGGGGACAAGGCATGGTAGGGAACCTGAAGAAGCAGTCCGATTGAACAAGACCACCACCAGGCGGTTGGTGAAAAGGGAGCAGTAATGGGATAACTGTGCTTCCTTGTCAAAGGTGGAAGGGCGGGGAGGCTGTGAAACCCCGCCCCCTACGAGAAAGAGGGAAGCAGAGAAACCGTGGAATGCAACCCTGCATTCCGTGTAGTGTCCGTGGGACCTAATGGGTCAGGTCTAAGGATACCGCACTACAACAGTAGGGAATTGGAACGCCAGTTGCAAAAGCAGCCGTGCGACATGTGACAGACGGCAGAAGAAAACATGTCTGGCTCACTTTATGGGTCCACGTCGGACAGCAGGGCATTCCATCGGAAAACTCGCACAGTAGGGAGGAAACGGAAGTCCAGTCGCAGATACACCAGCAATGCGATGTGAGACAGGCCTACTGGTATGGGTCCATGCAAGCAACGAGTCATTTCGTCGTCACCTCGCCAGAAGTGAGGTATCGGAACTCAAGCCGCAGATACATCAGAAGTGTGAGTAGGTAACCATGCAGACTACTGTCTGGCATACTGACATGGGTCCACCGAAGACAACAATGCATCCCGTCAGCACCCTGCACAGCAGTGGGGCACATGAAATCCAGTCGCCCATACATCAGCTGTGTGAAGTGACAGGCGAAGTAGGGAACCAAGCAGACCACCGTCTGGCTTACTGGAATGGGGAACCAAGCAGACCACCGTCTGTTTTACTGGTATGGGTCCGAAGGACACATGGGTCAGTTCTCCAAATACCGCACTCAGCAGTGGGGCATCGTAACTGCAGCCACAGAGACATCAGCCACGTGACAGGCGGCAGAGGAAACCATGCAGACCACTGTCTGTCTTACTGGGATGGGTCCAGAGCATACCACAAGTCATTCCATCAGACACCTCGCACCGTAGTGAGGTAGCGGAACTCCAGCCGCAGATACATCAACCGGGTGATGTGGGACAGGCGGTGTAGGAAACCATGTAGACCACCGTCTGGCATACTGGTATGGGTCCATAGTTGACAACAAGTCATGGGGTCCATAGGACACATGGGTCAGTTCACCATATACCACACTAGGCAGTGGGGTATCGGAACTGCAGCCACAGAGGCATCAGCTGTGTGACTGACTGCAGAGGAAACCATGCAGACCACTGCCTGACTAACTGGTTTGAGTCCCTAGTAGACAACGAGGCACTCCTTGGGACACTGTGCACCAGCAGTGAGGTACCAGGATGCCAGTCGCTGCCACGCAGCTGAGGGATGAGTGAAAGGCGAGGCTACTGTGTGTCACAGTGATATCCGGCCAAGACAGGGACATTCCCATGGGTACCTTGCGCTGGATGTGAGGATCCGGAGCATTAGATGCCTAACCTACAGAGAAGGGGTCATATAACATGACATGCCAAGAACACCCCAGGATGGGCGGCCAGCAGACATGACAGATGAGGGACCTCCAAGGAGACCTGAGTGACTGTCAGGAATGCAAAAGAGCTTGCACCAGGTTAGGAGTAACAATGCAGAAGTAAGGACGCCAGAGGGATACCCATGAATAGCGTATGGCATTCAGGGTGACCCTAAAGCTGCTCACCTCAACCGCCACATACTCACCCTCGAAGTCTTCGACCAGCTAGAGCCACCTGCCTTTTGCAGACATGGCGAACAGGGGCGAATGGGGGACCCGGGGTACACCGCCAGGCACTGGTTGTTGGCGAGGAGGGGGTTAACGGGTCATTCTCATCCAATGTGCCGTGCCCCTAGCTCGCATGTGGGGTATCAGGCAGCGCCATGCTCCTGTCACCCCACGCTAGAAAAAATAAGGAGAGAAAAACTGTTATTTTCCTAGTTTTAGGCTAAAGTTTAAAGAGAAAAAAGACAAGATCCGGGGAGCTCCCCAAAACCATGTCTGGCCTCCTATGACACTAGAAAAAACTGGTTACCTCACTGCAGGAGGGCGGGTATATCCTGCCAGGGAGGAGCAGACTTTTTTCCTAGTGTCAGCGCCTCCTAGTGGCAAGAGCATATACCCATCGGTAAGGTGTCCCTCAATGAAGAGCGACCAAGAAAGCAGCATTTTCAGACTTTTTTTTATTTTTTAAGTTTACGCCATTCACCGTACGGGATCATTAACGTTATATTTTGATAGTTCGGACATTTACGCCACATATACCACATATGTTTATTAAAAGAAAAATGTTACACTTTTTGGGGGTAAAATGGGAAAAACGGACAATTTTCATTTTTATTGGGGAGGGGATTTTTTACTTTTTTTATTTACTTTTTATTTTTACATTTTAAAACTTTTTTGTAATTTTTTATTTTTTTACACTTTTTATGTCCCCATAGGAGACTATCTATAGCAATCCTTTGATTGATTATCGGTGATCATCTGCTCTGGTCTGCTCGATCTCAGACCAGAGCAGAAGACCCCGGGAGACGGCTGGAGCCAGGTGAGGGGACCTCCGGCCGCCATGTTGGATGATCGGATCGCCGTGGCAGCGCTGCGGGCAATCAGATCATCCAATCAAAGTACCGCAATGACGCAATCTGTATTGATCACGGCATCTGGGAGGTCAATGGCGGATATCTGCGTGATCGCGGATGTCGGCCATTACGGGCGGGTCCCTGGCTGCTGCTAGAAGCCGGAACCTGCCGTGTATGACACGAGCACCGTTCCGATGCTCGCGGTCATACACAGGACGTAAATGTACGTCCTGGTGCGGGAAGTCCCGCCAAGCAAGGACGTACATTTACGTCCGTGGTCGTGAAGGGGTTAAAAGGGGTACTTCTGTGGGAAAAAAAGTTTAAGTCAACTGGTGCCAGAAAGTAAAACAGATTTGCAAATAATTTCTATTTAAAAATCTCCATCCTTCAGCTGCTGTATACTACAGAGAAAGTTATGTAGTTCTTTCCAGTCTGACCTGACCACAGTGCTTTCTGCTGACACCTCTGTCTCTGTCAGGAGCAGGAAAGGCTTTCTATGGGGAATTTGCTTATACGCTGGACAGGCCCTGACATGGACAGAGGTGTCAGCAGAGAGCACTGTGGTAAGACTGGAAAGGTCTACACAACTTTCTCTGTAGTAAATAGCAGCTGATAAGTACTGGAAGGAATAAGATTTTTGAATAGAATTTACAAATCTGTAACTTTCTGGTAATGGTTTTGATTTAAAATAAAAGGTTAAAAACAGACCATGGGCAAAAACAAAGACCATGCACTATATAGGGTCAAGATTTACCCACCAGACCAGCTACACCACTCTTTAACTTTTCCCAGCGATCTACCGAGGACCGAGCTTTCTGGAAGTCACGCAGCAGATTCTCTCGCAATGGTGGTTATATACATTAAGGAAACAATATTAGCTTTAAATACCTACAACAAATATATATAATTTAATGAAATAGCATAAAATTCATAGAGTGCTAGAAATCTATGCGAGTAGATGAAAACTTACAGGAAACGTTAAAAATAATTTTTATCAGCAAACTGCCACCTAAATCAATCACAATAGATAATTATTTAGGCAGCAGAGATCTTGTACAGTGGTCCCTCAAGTTACAATATTAATTGGTTCCAGGATGACCACTGTATGTTGAAACCATCGTATGTTGAAACCATAACTCTATGGAAACCTGGTAATTGGTTCTGAAGCCACCAAAATGTCATCCAAAAATAGGAAAAAAAGTGAGAATTAAACAAAAATAAGTAGATAACTAATATAGATAAAACAAATCCTTACATATAAAAGTAATACAGATCTGCTGGGAGCTGTAATCACTGTCTATGTCAGTGTTTCTCAACCAGGGTGCCTCCAGCTGTTGCAAAACTACAACTCCCAGCATGCCCTGACAGCCTTCGGCTGTCCGGGCATGCTGGGAGTTGTAGTTTTGCAAACAGCTGGAGGCACCCTCTTTGGGAAACACTGGTCTATGTAGAGGACAGAAGCTTCTTCAAAGTTTTGTACAGAACACGCAATGTCCTAAAAAAAGTAAAATGGAGCCGCCCTCACCTGATGCCCAAAAGGAGCAGCTAACCCTGGCCCAGGTAAAGAGTACAGAACATGTAATACCTCCCTGTACTGTAGGGGGCGCTACCAGAAACCAGTCAGTGCGTGCACTTTAGGACTACAGGGGTTTTACCAGTAAATGTCCATTCTGATTGGTTGGTTCCTCCAGCCATTGACACGTTTTGCAGATTCCATAGCAATCTATGTTGAGTCTGGTTTCAAGTTACAATGGTCCAGAAAAGACCATTGTATGTTGAAACTATTGTATGTTGAGGCCATTGTAAGTTGAGGGATCACTGTATTTGTACAAGAAATTTGTTCTACACTGTGCCTTCCTATAATAAATCAATTTCTCCATTGTGTCACTGTATCAGCTCCCCCCAAGTCCAACATCCAAGTGTCTCACAAACACACACACACACACACACACACACACACACACACACACACACACACACACACACCAGTGTTTGGCTGTATCTGGGGTCTGCAATCTTGAGAAAAGGGCATTACCCCCTGTGACCAGCGCTATCCTATAGACAAAGGGATAATTTTACAAGATGGCACAACCCCTTTAAGGAACATGCCCCAATATTAGTGATGAGAAACCCTTCGTGGTATTTTAGTTTTACCGTATTTCTTTCTATGCAAGTGTGGTCAGGGCAGAATTGAATGAAAGAAACCACCTATACCTGCCTCTCAGTCCCTCAGCACTTCATAGCATCAGTCCTTGCTGCCAAGCTCAGCCAATCAGTGGCTAAGGCTGGACAGTGACGGCCACTGATTAGCTGAGAGGAAAAGGCCCTTGTGCTGACAAAGAAATGTTACACAGCAACGACTGACAATGTAACATCATTGGTGGGGGAACGAGAAAGTGAAGCACAAAATACACAGAAAAAAAAATCTCTGGAAAATTCCTTTAACTTGAATAAACAAACACATTAATAGAGGCTTGCTTATAGAATTTTCAGAGGGAATAAAGGATATTTTCCGGAACAAGCGCCAACACTTTGTCCCAGCACTGCTTATTCTCCAGAATGTCCTGACCCACCAACGCATATTGTTCAAAGTATCTCTCTACAACTGTGATAGATTTCCTGTAAAAGACCGAACAATGACATTACTGCCAGGATAACATGTTATAAGAGACTAATTTATTTGGGGAAGGGGAACACAGCTTATATGCAGTGTATTTCATACTAAGTAAGATCCATTGTGCAGCAGGAAATACGCTGCATATTCTTCAATAAGCAGACACACAGGGATATCTGGCAGCTGCCGTGTGTACAGTGACGTTTGGAGAAGGGTCTGTGCATCAGTCACGTCAGCGCTCTGGACCCACCTTTAAAGCTCACAGCGCACACAGGGCTGCCTTGAATAGCTCTGTGTGTCTGTTAATAGGACAATACACAGTGTATTACCTGTAGAATGAAGTATATGCTGTGTGTGAACGTTTCCTTAAAGTTCAGAAAAATAAATAATCAGCCATTAAACTATTGCACAGTATCTTTCAGCAGGTAGTTAACATATGTATAAACAGCACTTGAAACAAACTACCAGCCATGCAGAAAGACTTTGGATATGCCCCTATAAGAAAACAACAATAGAACTGACTGCAAACACCACTGGAGTGTCAGGGACAATAGACCTTATAACAGCAGTGATATTAAGAAATAATGGACATACTTTATGAATGGATGAATAGGATCAATCAGTTGTACTTTCTTTATGTTTTCTTCTCCTCCCTGCAAGGAAAACATATCTGAATTTATGAGAGAAGTCATCAGGGAAGTTTTACAGTTCCTTCATATTATTTTCTACAGCAACTAAATAAAAATTAAAATATGCATTATCTGCTCTTGGTATAAAAACAGTAGCCTCCCGAGTATGGCCGGGATTGTAAGAACTATCCATCCAAGGAGTTCAGTTCCTTCGATTGTTGTGGCCCAGTGTGTTTCCCAGTGACCAGTCTGAACACTGGAGAAATGCTCTGCAGCTTGTGTCCAACAGGATAATGTATTATCATACAGGAGTATGTTAATACACAAGCATTAACCCCTTAAGGGTTTTTCAGTTTTTTAACTTTTTCACCTTTTTAAAAATCATAACCCTTTCAATTTTGCACCTACAGACTCATATGGTGGCTTTTTTTTTGCACCACCAATTCTACTTTGTAATGATATAAGTAATTTTTCCCCAAAAAGGGAAAAAAAAAAAAAAAAAAGCCATTTTGTAACTTTTGGGGGCATCTGATTCTACGCAGTACATTTTTCAGTAAAAATTACACCATTATTCTGTAGATCCATACAATAAAAATGATACCCTACTTATTTAGGTTCGATTTTGTTGTACTTCTGGAAAAAATCATAACTACATGCAGGAAAATGTATATGTTTAACAAATGTCCTCTTCTGACTCCTATAACTTTTATTTTTCTGCATATGGGGATGTATGAGGGCTAAATTTTTGCGCCGTGATCTGAAGTTTTTATCGGTACCATTTTTATATTGATCGGACTTTTGGATCACTTTTTATAAATTTTTTTATGGTATAAAAATAGACCAAAAATATGCTATTTTGGACTTTGGATTTTTTTTTTTTTTTTTTAAGTGTACGCCATTGACCGTGCTGTTTAACAATAGTTTTATAGTTCAGACATTTACGCAAGCGGCGATACCACATGTTTATTTTTATTTTATTTTTTAAATGGGAAGGGAAATTTAAACTTATTGGGGAAGCGAACTTTTTTTTTACGACACTTTTTTGCAACATTATAGCCCCCATAGGGGACTATCCCATGCAGTACATCGATCTCATACTGTTCAATGCTATGTCATAGCATAGCATTAACCAGTGTTTCTGCAGCTTGGCTGCTCCTGCCTGGATCTCACGCACGGAGCAGTCATTCAACGATCGGACGCTGAGGAGGCAGGTAGGGACGCTGTGGTCCCGAACAGCACCACTGAGTTAACCGGCAAGGTTTACTTTCGTTTTAGACGCGGCGATCAAGTTTGATCTCTGCATCTAAAGGGTTAATGCCGGACATCAACCAGATCGGCGATGTACGGCATTAGCCGTGGGTCCTGGTTGCTTATAGCAACCGGGACCCACCGGGTATGATGCGCGCTCACCTGCTGAGTGCAAGTCATACCTTGGGAGCCGCAAATGGATGTGAATGTACGGTAGGGGTTAAAGATGGATGTGAAAAAGATGAAAGGTAAAAATGCAAATCCCTAAGTAAAAAAATAAATAAATAAAAAGTACATAAATAAAAAAAAATAAAGAAAAAAAATGACAAAAAATAAATAAACAACTTACAGAACCTGTAAGCATGTAATAAAGAATTAGTTTAAAGGGGTACTCCAGGGAACTAAACTTAACCCCTATCCTCAGGAAAGTGGACAAGTGTCTGATTGCAGGGGGTCTCAACTTTTGTATGGGGCCCAGCTATTCACCCATCATCTCAGTGGCTCCCACCTTCCCAGACGAGCAAGCGTGAAGGCCCGCACAGCCCACTAGTCCCCAGTGGTAGAAACATATATAAATGCCAAACTGCTTAAAAAAAAAAACATATATAAAATAAATAAAATTAAATAAATAAATATATATATACACACACACACACACACACACCATATAATACACATTGAAAGTAGCCATGCTTCTTTAATACTGGACAATTTTCTAAAAATATGTTTAGACCGCTTCTGACCTGATCCAACATAAGCCGTCAGACAATGCAGAAGACTTATGAATGTGTGATATACCATCCTCTATGAAATAGATTTATTTTTTTGGGAAAAAAAATAATAATGATCTTGTTCCGGTGCATTTCTTTCCTAATAAAGAAAACTTTAAAACATTACAGTACCTTCACTACAGTTAAATATTCTGCCACCGCTGATCTTTCTGCTTGAGAGAGTTTCCTTGCAGACTCATCACATACCCAGCAGTGAACTCCTCTCCTACCAGAGTAAACCCATAGTCTGTGTTGAAAGCCAAAGTCCTCTGAGAAAAGAAGATTGGATAAAATGACTACTTGTAGACTGTTGGATTTGGGTACACATTCAGTCAACAGCCATCTGTGTTGGCTTATTACCCAAGTATAAAAGGATCCGGCACTTGAAATACAACATGCCTAATCTTTCTCTCTCAATAGGTGAGGTTGTGGAGGAGAGAGAGTTGTAAAGCCCCATTTGTATGAGTCTTAGGGTGGGTTCACACTACGTTTTGTCCCATACGGGAGCGCATACGGCAGGAGGGAGCTAAAAGCTCGCGCTCCCGTATGTAACCGTATGCGCTCCCGTATGCCATTCACTTCAATGAGCAGACCACGGTTTTAGGTCCGGTTGTAAAAGCGCATACGGCGCAAAAATGAGCCGACCGGACCGAACGTTTCACTCCGGTCGGCTCATTGAAGTGAATGGCATACGGGAGCGCATACGGTAACATACGGGAGCGCGAGGTTTTAGCTCCCTCCTGCCGTATGCGCTCCCGTATGGGACAAAACGTAGTGTGAACACAGCCTTAAAAGGGATTGCCCAGGAATAGAAAACCAGAGCTAATTAATTCCAAAAATAGTGCCAACCCTGTCCTCGGGTTGCATGTGGTATTGCAGCCCAGTTCCATTGCAGTGAATGGCGACAAGTTGTAATACCACACACAGCCCGAGGACAGGGGTGGTGTTGTTTTTGTAAGAAATTAGCTCTGGTTTTCTATTCCAGGACAACCTTTTAAAGGCTCTCCAGAGCTTCCATCTGCAGATTTGATAGAAAGAATAATACTCCATGCAGTACTGCTCTTTAAATGGGCACTATCATTAAAATTTTTTTTGCTATTGCACTCCTAATGGTAAATAAAAACTCATACACAGACTTTGGACCGAAGCCAAAACACAGGAAGTGCAGCCTGGAGTGCTGAGGGGGGGGGGGGGGGGGTCCAACCAACAGCATATGTCAGTTAAGTGTGAGAGGAGCTATGATTGGATGAGGCTGGACACACCCCCCTCAGCACTCCAGGCTGCACTTCCTGTGTTTGGGCTTTGGTCCAAAGTCTGTGTATGAGATGGAGGAAAATGTGCTCTTGAGCTTTGCACAAATAAAACATAGAAAACTTCCTTTTTTTTTTTAAGCAAAGTATATTAGAAATATTATTTACCATAAGGAGTGCAATAGCAAAATTTGTTTTAAACGACATCTATAGTGCAAAATAACTTATCCCCTATCAGTCGGATAGGGGATAAGTTATAGATCACGGGGGGTCCGAGCGCTGGGGCCCACCCCGAGATCTTCGATACGGGGCCGCGGCAATATACAGGAAAGGGGGCGTTCCGTCCCCGCATGACACAGCGGCCGACACGCCCCCTCCATGAATCCCATAGAGATACATGGAGGGGGAGTGTCTGCCGTGGCTTTCTGCTGGGGACGAAACTTTACTTCCGGCAGACTGCCGCAGCCCTGTCCAGGAGATCCCGGGGGGCCCCAGCGCTTGGACCCCCCGCGATCTATAACTTATCCCCTATCTTTTGCATAGGGGATAAGTTATTTTGCACTGGAGCACTCCTTTAATGAGAGTTACCCTTTAAAGGGAACCTGTCATCACTTTCATGCTGCCTGAACCATGAGTCCTTTAGCTAGTGCCCTGTGGCTTCTTCACTCCCCACAAGCTTTGATCGATAGATCTGTCCCTTTTGGGATATAAAGGCTGGCAGGGTAGACTTGAGCCAACAGGGAATGCCCTGATAATAGGTTCCCTTTCAGTCAACTGCCTTGATTAAAGGAGTTCTCTAAGCTTAAACCTTTAACCCCCGCTGTACCCGGGCTGTAAAACTATACATAATAAACTTTCACTTACCTGCCTACGATCCCCCGTTGTTCCGATATCGCCGTCCCGTTCTCCGGTCCCGGTCTCTTCCACTTCCTGCGGGTCGGTGACTTCACTCTGCGCTCAGCATATCAGCGGCCGCAGCAGTGTCCCGTCGCGGCCGCTGATAGGCTGAGCGAAGAGTGAAGTCACCGACCCGCAGGAAGTGGAAGAGAACAGGACGGCGATATCGGAACAACGGGGGATCGTAGGCATGTAAGTGAAAGTTTATTATGTATAGTTTTACAGCCCGGGCACAGCGGGGGTTAAAAGTTTTAGCTTAGAGAACTCCTTTAAGCTCATAAGTAAATAAGGGAGTTCAGTATTGTGATATCCATCATACGAAGAATCTTGCATAGTCATATGCAGTAAGGTGGATCCTCTTCTAGAACTATTTAGGAATAATATTAGAAAGTTACATAAGGTGCTGCTGACATTCTGGGCTATGCTGTCAAAAGAAGAAAAGATATGAAAAGCTCTACAAACAGTGAACTATCAGCATCAGCTGTCTTACCCTGTAATGTACATTCATTTACCAGTTAAATAATGTAGGTGCATCAGCATTTTTAGACTTTATATTTAATATAATATTTAACTTTATCAGCACAAGGTGCCTACCATAGAGGGCTCGATCCAGGATACGAATGGCAATAGTCATCAAGGTCCAGCATTTATTGCATATATCTGCAGAACTAGACACAAATTCAGAAGAGACATCAAGATTACACATTCCAACATGTTCCTTTAACCCCTTCCCGCTATAGGACGTATGCATATTTCCAATCATCCGACACGTTTGCGCAATTGGACGTATGCATACGTCTTAGCGATCTCGTGCACTGCCGCGGGCAGCGCAGAAGATCGGCAACGGGATCAGCTGTCAATCACAGCCGGAGTCTCCCCGGAGCTGCTGCAGCGGCAATCGCGCAGGTCCCGGCAGCATTAACCCCCTAGATGCCATGAGCTATCCTGATCATGGCATCTATGGTGTTGACGGGGAGCGCTCTCCCCTGTTCTCCAACGTCAGTGCCGCGATACGATCCGGGGCACCATTGATTGCTATGGCAGCAGCAGGTCAGATCATGACCTCCAGTATGCCTGCTATGGAAGCCTGTGAGATCCAGCCAGAGGCTGGATCGCACAGGCTGCAGTGTCTGCAGTTCATCAGGTTATGCTGTGCTGCAGTACAAATGTATTACTGCATAGTATAACCTGTAAAAAGTGTAAAAAAATAAAATAAAAAAAGTTCTTCAATAAAAGTATGAAGCGTAAAAAATTAATAAAAAAATCCCTTTCCCAATAAAAGCCCTGTATTATCACCAAAAAAGATCAAAAACACAAATTATATACATAATAGATATTGCCACGTCCGTAATGACGTGTACTATAAAACTACAATGTAAATGTACAATGTAAATTACGGTGAACGCCGTAAAAACAAAAAGCGCAAAATTAGCCAATTTTGGTACAAATAGCGGAATAAAGAAAAGATCAAAAAGGTAGCATGTAGCACAAAAATGATACCAATAAAAAGTACAGCTCATCCCGCAAAAAATAAGCCCTTACTCAATGGCGTCGGACAAAAAATAAAGTTACGGCTGTTGGAAAATGAATGGCAGAAAAAGAATTTTGCTCAGAAAAGGAAAAAACATAGAAAGCTATATAAAATGGGTATCACCATAATCATACTGACCCACAGAATAAATATAACATCACTTTTACCGCACAGTGTACTATAAAAAAAATTTAAAAAACCCAGACATTTTCCAGTTTTTCACAATGTTTTGAAGTTTTTCACAATAAATGCTGCATGTGTCAACAAAAATGCACCAGTTATATAAAGTACAATATGTTATGAAAAAAACTCTCAGAATGCTCAGAAAAAGCGTTCTAAAGTTATTACTATTTAAAGAGATATATGTCAAAAAAAATAAAAAAAGAGAACCTGGTCATTGAGGTAAAAAATTGGTCCGTCCTTAAGGGGTTAAAAGGAAAACTGTCAGCTTGCTCCCCCCGCACTAACCAGCGGTACTGACTGGTAGTGCGGGGGATGCTGATCAGTTTGATCCTTACCGTGCCCGAATCCGCCGTGCGGCCGTGATCTTCTATTTTTGGTATATGCAAATTAGGTGCTAACTGGCACTCTGACGTCAGTGCCGCTGGCCGCATTGCCGCCCAGCTCATCAATATTCCTCCCCTCCCTCTTCTCCCTGCTCTGTAATGATGAGAGAGGGGAGAAATATTGATGAGCTGGGTGGCGCTGCGGCCAGCGGCACTGACGTCAGAGTGCCAGTTAGCCCGGCATTTGCATATACAGAAAATAGAAGATTACGGCCGAACGGCACAGTAAGGACCAAACTGATCAACGTCCCCCGCACTTCCGGCCGATATCGCCGATTAGTGCGGGGGGAGAAATCTGACAGTTTTCCTTTAAAGGGGTATTACCGTGCTGACAACTTATCCCCTATCTAAAAAATAGGGGATAAGTTGCCTGATCCCACATGGAACACCGCGATCTCGCACGCAGCACCCCGCTCTCATCAGGCCCCGGAGCGAACATCCGCTCCGGGTCTGACGACGGGGCCGGTGATCGTGACGTCACAGCTCTGCTCCGTGTGACGTCACAGCTCCGCCCCTCAATGCAAGTCTATGGCATAGACTTACATTAAGGGTGCGGAGCGTGACGTCACGATACTCCGGCCCCGTGATCGGCAGTCATCAGACCGGGAGTGATGGTCGCTTCGGGGCCTGATGAGAGCGGGGTGCTGCGTGCGAGATCGCGGGGGTCCCCAGTGGTGGGACCCCGTGCAATCAGGCAACTTATCCCCTATCCTTTAGATAGGGGATAAGTTGTCAGCACGGTAGTACCCCTTTAAGTGAAAACTAAAGATTCAAACACTATTACAGACAGTATCAACCTGAATAAAAAGTGATTTTGAAGCACAGTACCCAGGAATACACATTGTCATCCAGTGATATGGTGATTTGCATTCTGGGAAGTGTTGGCTCTACCATAGGGACTACTTATAGCAGTGTTTCCCAACCAGGGTGCCTCCAGGTGTTGCAAAACTACAACTTTCAGCATGCCTGGACAGCCTTCGGCTGTCCAGGCATGCTGGGGATTGTAGTTTTACAACATCTGTAGGCACCCTGGTTGGGAAACACTGACTTATAGGGAGTTAAAGGGCCTTTACGGTTTCATGTTAATAAAACTTCACTATAAATGAAATATTTTTTATAACCTAATATATTTTTCACCATTTTAACATATCCTTTTAAAATCCTTTTTACCTGCAGCATCTCCGAACATCATCATAATCTGTCATATCGATATCAAACACCAGTTCCTTCTCCTGAGCTTGAAAGGTTCCTGATTTCACAGAGTTGTGCATGCTGGGCTGCAGAAAGGATTTCCAACAATAAAGATTATCAACATATTAACTAATAATAGTGAAGAAAAAATAATGCATAATACACTGCTGCTTCTCCTGTGTGGGGAACAGAAGAAAGACAAAAAAATAGGGGCGCTCTCCCGTATGTTGTCGTGCAATAAAATGATGGGACCCACCACCTCACCTAATGTGCTGTACCGACCTGCTGGTAGAATGCAATAGTGTAGGTCCTAACACTGTGGAAGGTGTGGGTGGAGGTTGGTCGGTGCAGTATGCAGCTCTATCTTCCCTTTCCGTGTCCCTTAGGGTACGGAAAAATTGACGGAGAATGGGTAGATGAAAGGTGGGGAATTTTGGTAGAGCGCTCCTGCTGTCAAGGACGGACTCAGAATGCCACGGTTGCACACATTTATTGAAATATTTTAGGACAACGCGTTTCGGCACTCATGCACCTTCATCAGGTCAATGCTAGCCAAACTCAGAATGACTATAAAAGGACAAATGGACAGATTGTAGGTTTCTGGCACAATTTTCAGCTAAATTAAATATATGCCTCGCATTACATTTGTGTGTTTTAGACACTATTGCCCCTCAGTCAACTTGAGGCATAGTTTAGCGCACATTTGTAGACTTTTTAGAAGAGGGGTTTCTAATCCTGGATAGCCCCTTTAGGGGCTATCCAGGAAAAAACTTTTTTATATATCAACTGGCTCCAGAAAGTTAAACAGATTTGTAAATTATCCAAATAGAAACACTATCCGGCACTGCTGTACAGGGAGTGAACGTAAGTCCGCAATTAAGGTGCAAGTGTGGATATAGTCCTAAGGGTGGTGCTCAATCTTGCAGAAAATAGAAGGATTCTTAAAACATGGAAAAAAAGCTGGCAAGGACGCCGGGGGACCCAGCTTGCAGGTTACAGCTGTCTCGCACCTCCGTGCTTCATAAGACCATCACCATGGTCTTATGAAGCACGGATGTGCGAGACAGCTGTAACCTGCACCCTGGGTCTCCCGGCGTCCTTGCCAGCTTTTACCTGCCTGAACGCTGCTATGCACATGCACTTTGGTTGACAAGCACGTAATAAAAGTCATCCATGCAAGTCCATTTATTGGTGAGTGCCATCATTTCTTCTACATTGCCATGTTGTAAGATTTGTAAATTACTTCTATTATTTTTTTTTAATCCTTTCAGCACTCTGATGACACGTGCTCTCTGATGACACGTGTCTCGGGAACCGCCCAGTTTAGAAGCAAATCCCCATAGAAAACCTCTTCTACTCCCGAGACAAGCAGAGATGTCAGCAGAGAGCACTGTTGCCAGACAGAAAACAACTCAACTTCAGCAGCTGATAATTATTGAAAGGATTAAGATTTTTTAATAGAAGTAATTACAAATCTGTTTAACTTTCTGGAGCCAGTTGATATAAAAAAAAAAAAAAAGTTTTTTTTCCTGGAATACCCCTTTAAGTGTACACTCCCATTTAGCAGCCTCAGTGACAAGTGTCAGAACACACATCACATATATAGAGCTTTGTACATGCAGGCTGGTCAGAGTCTCCATACTGACCCTTCTTAAAACCACCTACAATAATAGGCACGAGCATCGGAACTGGACCATAAAGCAAAGGAAGGTGGTGGCCTGGTTTGATGCAATATGTTATCATTTACATGAGGAGAGCCAGGTGCATGCGCATTACTAAAGATGAGATGTCGGGTGTACTGTCAGAAGAAAAGCTGGTGGAGGCAATATGATGCAAAACCCTGGCATTCACGTGTATATGACTTTAAAACATATAATCCACCATTGTTGAAGACCAAATACTCCCCTTTTATGGCAATGGCCTCTCTGCCCTATTGCAAAAAAATGTTCAGTAGGTTTGGGGAACAAGGTAGAGAAATCAAGAAATAGACATAGCCCCTAAATTCCTAAGGTCTCAATATGGTCTATACCAGTGGTCTTCAACCTGCGGACCTCCAGATGTTGCAAAATTACAACTCCCAGAATGCTGGGAGTTGTAGTTTTGCAACATCTGGAGGTCCGCAGGTTGAAGACCACTGGTCTATAGGATATTCTGAAGAAGTGCGCTCCATCAAGACTCCACTTTTAATTTACTGGACTTGAAGGATCTGCTGCTATTGCCTTGTTGCCAAAAGTAACCTTCTGAGGTCTTGTGGAATTAAAGGACAACTGCAGCGTAAATACACTTATCCCCTATCCACAGGCTAGGGGATAAGTGTTTGATCTCGGGGGGGGGGGGGGGGGGTCTGAACGCTGGGAGCCCCCGCAATCTCCTGCACAAGGCCACAGCTCTCCTGTGCAGGAGGCGTGCCGGCCGCAGCATGATGCCACAGCTGACACGCCTCCTCCATGAAGTCCTATGGGAGAGGAGTGTATGCAGCGTTTGTGCCTCCCCCATAGAACTGTATGGGGAGGGGGCGTACCGTTGACCTCAGTGAGGTTGACGCTATCTGCATTAGTCGGAGCATAGTGTGGCAATGCCATGGCCCCCGGGGGTGTCGCCGGGGTGTCCCAGGGGACGGAACCCCCCGCGATCAAACACTTATCCCCTATCCTGTGTATAGGGGATAAGTGTATTTATGCTGCAGATATCCTTTAATATCTTGATTGTTTAGAGCTGTTTGGGTAGCATGAGGGACCTACACAATGTTAGGCAGATGGATTTAATGTTATAATCTGGTTTTAGTTGTACATAGAGATGCGTCCGGGAACATACAATGTTATGGTTAATATGGACCATGTGACTTTTGCACTGGTCTCTAATGAAACCTAAAAATAGTAAGGAAGATATAATACTGACCCTGTGTGAATATACTGCGCCGACATCTATTTTATAGGGGTTCATCTTTTGCATCTCCTTCTCAAGCTCATTCAT
This sequence comes from Hyla sarda, assembly GCF_029499605.1. Taxonomy (NCBI): domain Eukaryota; kingdom Metazoa; phylum Chordata; class Amphibia; order Anura; family Hylidae; genus Hyla; species Hyla sarda. The sequence continues at coordinate 86,773,645 of NC_079190.1, forward strand.
GTTGTTGAAGGACTGGTATCGCACATATATGTCGTCTTTCAAGGTGAAGCTGAATTCTCTGTTTGAGAAGTAATTCTTTACAACTGAAATGCATGCAAAAGCAGAATTATTACCTACACAACGATAAAGGAATACACAAGACATTCTGATGCCATTATAAAAGGCAAACATTCCTACATTTATATTGTCAGCAACTTTGTGTAACTGACACTTACACCAGACAGACACCTAAGTATAGAAAGGACCAATAGAAGAAATGGAAGACGGCACTCCGGTATTGGTGTCCAAATTCAAAGAAGGTGGTTTATTGATCCCAATACATACAGAATGATGCAACGTTTCGACCTAACAATAAGGTCTTTATCAGGCACGCTTGATAAAAACCTTATTGTTAGGTCGAAACGTTGCATCATTCTGTATGTATTGGGATCAATAAACCACCTTCTTTGAATTTGGACACCAATACCGGAGTGCCGTCTTCCATTTCTTCTATTGGTACGTTTGCCTTGGTCAAGCTTGAAGATGGGCCCCCACTAACCCTTGTAAGGGTTTGAACATTGTGCATCTCCCATCTTTTGTATAAGTATAGAAAGGAGTCTCAGCAGGGGACCAGCTCAATTGTGGTGACAGTGTATGGTCAGGGCTGGAACAGCAAACACCGTCCATCCAAGGAAGACACCACACACCCCCTCCCATAGGCTTGCATTGAGGGGGCGGAGCGTGACATCACAGGGGCGGAGCCATGACGTCACAATACTCCAGCCCCGTGATCGGCAGTCATCAGACTAGGAGCGAATATGCTCCGGGGGCTGATGGTAACGGGGTGCTGCGTGAAAGATCACGGGGGTCCCCAGCGGCGGGACCCCCGTGATCAGGCATCTTATCCCCTATCCCACTGATCACGAGAAGAGCGCCTCCTGACGAGAGGGGACCCCCACTGATCACGAGAAGAGCGCCTCCTGACGGGAGGGGACCCCCACTGATCACGAGAAGAGCGCCTCCTGACGAGAGGGGACCCCCACTGATCACAGGAAGAGCGCCTCCTGACGAGAGGGGACCCCCACTGATCACAGGAAGAGCGCCTCCTGACGAGAGGGGACCCCCACTGATCACGAGAAGAGCACCTCCTGACGAGAGGGGACCCCCACTGATCACGAGAAGAGCACCTCCTGACGAGAGGGGACCCCCACTGATCACGAGAAGAGCACCTCCTGACGAGAGGGGACCCCCACTGATCACGAGAAGAGCGTCTCCTGACGAGAGGGGACCCCCACTGATCACAGGAAGAGCGTCTCCTGACGAGAGGGGACCCCCACTGATCACAGGAAGAGCGTCTCCTGACGAGAGGGGACCCCCACTGATCACAGGAAGAGCGTCTCCTGACGAGAGGGGACCCCCACTGATCACAGGAAGAGCGCCTCCTGACGAGAGGGGGACCCCCACTGATCACGAGAAGAGCGTCTCCTGACGAGAGAGGACCCCCACTGATCACGAGAAGAGCGGCTCCCAAGTCTCCATTGTGAAGAGCAGTAGTAACAGAGATGACAACTATAGGAACCACTGCCCTGTGACCGGTGACATCCTATTACAGATACCTATCACCTCCTTCATAGCGGATAGATTACACATGTTTTGAGTGGGAAACCTCTGTGTTATTTCAAATGTAAAATGCATCAGCCATCTACAGGATAAAGCAGGGTCTCCCAAATAGGGTGCCTCCAGCTGTTGCAAAACTACAACTTCCAGCATGCCCGGATAGCCGAAGGCATGCTGGGAGTTGTAGGCACACTGGTTAGTAAACACTGGGATAGAGATTAACAGCTAGTTATCCCCTATGCCATATAAAGAAGCAGTAAGTCACAGTGTCATGGCGCTCCACTCACCGCCCCCGTAGTTGAGCCATCTGTAGTACTGGTAGAAGGGGAAGATCCTCCGGTAGTAGAGGGGCAGCAGGTCGGGCAGGCTGGCCGGGTCATACACTGACAGGTCCATGCTGTATCACAGGATCTCCACCATACACTGACAGCCACAGCACAAACTACGCGGGAAACAACGGGCCACGCCCACTTCTTCAACCAACTGTACGTCACTTCCCGTTCCTGCCAAGAGCATCACGGGAGATGTAGTTAATATCGCTGTACGCGGGGAGTACTGTAACCAAGCATTGGTCACGTTATTGTTTGAGGTAATATATTCATGTTTATTCTTCGTCCCGTCCACTACAAGTCTCAAAGACAGACAGGCGGCCTTATGGGAAGGAGTAGGGTTCTCTTCTTGGTTTATCAATGCTTTACCAGTAGTGACCACATGATGGCGCTAAACAGGGTGGAATGAGTACGAAAATCCGTAAGATGGCGGTGTAGTTCTGTCATGGGATCAAGAACTTTACATATTAGAAGTAAATGGGGGAGATTTATCTAGGGATTTATTAGAGCTGTGTTTTTTGCTTACAAAAGTCGCGCCTGCGCCTAAGCAAATTTTTGTGCGACTTTTGGCTGTAAGCAAAAATGAACAAAAGAGCGTACTAAAGTAAATTTCAGTTTTCAATTTGCAGTGGTCAGGGATTTATCAAGTGCGAAAGACGCACAAAAAGTCGCAACCACCTCCAAAGCAGCATAAATGTAAGCCAGTCAAAAACTTGCTTAGGATAGCAGTATTTCATATTACCTGCTGGGAGCCGAGACCACGTCTCCAGCGCGAAATATGAAAGCACAGCTGTACAAAGGAGCCCGGGCTCCGTCTTACCCCCCCCCACCCCACGGTCATCTGCCGCCGACTCACTCCCCCCCCCCTATTCATCTCTCCCCCCCCCCCTATTCATCTCTCCCCCCCCCCTATTCATCTCCCAACCCCCCCCCCCCACTTATCTTTCCTCCGCCGCCGGTCCCCCCAGCTCGTCTCCCCCACTGCCCCGTCATCTCCCGCAACCCCCCGCTTATCTTTCCTCCGCCGCCGGTCCCCCCAGCTCGTCTCCCCCACTGCCCGGTCGTCTCCCGCCACCCCCCCGCTGGTCAGCTTCATCTTGCCACCTGTACATCTCCCACCCTGCTGCTTGCTGTTACCGGACTACTACAACTCCCAGCATGTCCTTTCAGTGAGGACATGCTGGGAGTTGTAGTTTCAGCGGTAAGCAAGCTGGTGGTAGATGCAGGCCGGCCGGCTCCCCAGAATATGAAACTACAGTGTAATCTCGTACTTCCCGGTCTGCGCTGTGATTGTCCGAGACCGACCAGCCAATCACAGAGCAGACCCGGATGTATCAGATTACAGTGTAGTTTCACATTCCGGGGAGCCGGCCGGCCTGCATCTACCATTGGCTTGCTTACTGCTAAATCTACAACTCCCAGCATGTCCTCACTGAAAGGACATGCTGGGAGTTGTAGTAGTCCTGTAACAGCAGGCCCCGATTATTACCCCTGCACCCATCGCCACAGGGGTTCTGGGAAGAGCCTGTACGAACAAGTCTGGAGCGTCAAAAATGGCCCTCCTGTGCCTAGGTGGTAACAGGCTGGCGTTATTTAGGCTCGGGAGGGCCAGTAACAATGGTCCTCGCCCACCCTGGTACCGTCAGGCTGTTGCTGCTTGGTTTGTATCTGGCTGATACTGAATATACAGGGAACCCATGCATTTTTTTTAAAAAATAAAATAATTAAAAAAAAAACGCATAGGGTTCCCTGTATATTCAATATCAGCCAGATCCGAACCAAGCAGCTACAGCCTGATGGTACCAGGGTGGGCGAGGACCATTGTTACTGGCCCTCCCCAGCCTAAATAATGCCAGCCTGTTACCACCTAGGCCCAGGAGCGCCATTTTTGACGCTCCGGGCCTGTTGTTACCGGCTCTTCCCGGCACCCCTGTGGCAGTGGGTACCGGGGTAATATTTGGGGGTTAGTGCTGTTTTTGGGGGCTAACACTAAGCCTCGGCTTAGTAATGGATTCCGTCTATAAGACAGCTTCCACTACTAAGCCTGTAAAGTAAATTAAAAAAACAACACAACAGGTTTAAAAAACTCCCCTACAAGCCCTCGTTAAACATTTTATTAAAAAAAACGTGGTTCATCGTAGTCCACCGAAAGTAGTTCACAGGATACATGGATCTGATGGGTTTGTACATTCAGGGGGAAAAAAGTTGTAAAAAAAAATGTAATAAACATATATAATATAAGAAAAGGATTGTCCAGCGCTGGGCTTGCGGATAAAAGCTTGTTCTTTATTGGAAAATTCACAGAAATCACTTGACAGAGGACAACGTCTGACGAGTTTCACACATAAGTGCTTAATCGTAGACTAACATATTGTACGAATCACACAAAATACAAGAACGCCAGATCACATGACCTAATGCGTCATCAATTGGTTAAAATTACAAGAATTCATAGAAAACATGAAAGAACCTTGGAAGAACGTACTCGTTGCAATCAGGTGGGTGGCTTAGAATCACTGGCAACCGGATTAAATTGAATTGAAGATGTGGCCTGGAGTATTTTTAAGGATCAAATTTGTATCTTCCGCATAAGCGTTATTTATACATGCGTGCATTTAATCTCATTGTGATACCATTCCTAAAGATGTATTGTTGGAGATGCATCTTTCAATTCATATTCATTTGGTCAGCTCCTAAATCTTGATTCTTTCTTTCCACTTCTATTATTGCTGTCTCCGTTGCCAATGGTTACCACCCCTCTGATGCAACGTCTTGCAGAGTTATCATAAACATTTGTCCCGATTCACAGAGGTGCTTCTTGAATTTCTAAGGGAACATGGAAACAAAGGAACATGTATAAATTCAATGCAGATACAATATAGTGTTAACAAACAACATTTTTTTGTTTATAATATTTGTTTACTTATTGTTGTTATTTCTTATAATCTTATTTTTGTTTATATATTCTTTTCATTTGTATGTATTTTGTTGCCCCGTAGAAGGTAAAGTGGTCAAATAATTTAATTTAAAACCATGTCATAACCTATATTGCTTGTTCCCCAATATTAAGTCCTATCGATTACCATATTGTATCTCTTGTGGTTAAAACACCAGTGCATTATACTACATAAATTTGGGGGTACTCTAGGGACATGTCATGATCATGTCTAGTCTTTTATTCATCCCCCTCGGGTATCTGGTGTCTAAGACAAAGATCCAATACGTCTCTCGATTATAGAGCTTCGTTTTCAAATCACCACCTCTGGGGCCCAATTTAACTCTCTCCAACCCTGTCAGTTTAAGTGAGCTAGTGTTGCCTGCATGTACCTCCCAAAAATGCCTAGATAACATAGATATATTAATACCATTATCACTAGCGTCTGATACATGCGCTGACCGGAGTGAAACACTGACTCCGGTCTGCTCATTTTTGCCCTGTATGCGGTTTTCCCACCGCACCTAAAATCGTGGTCGACTACGATTTTAGGTCCGGTGGAAAACCGCGTACGGGGCAAAAATGAGCCAACCGGAGTCAGCGTTTCACGCCGGTCAGCTCATTGAAATGAATTACATACGGGACCTCATGCAAAGGCATACGGGAGCGCAAGTTTTCAGTTCCCCCTGCCGTATGCGGTCCCGTATGGGACAAAACGTAGTGTGAACCCAGCCTAAACCGCGTTTTTAGTGGATTGCTCGTGCAGCCTACATATTGCAGGCTGCACTGAATACAGGTTGCTACATAAACCACATTTTGTGTGTTTCAGTTTATGTAACTCTGGATAGTGTGACTACCCCCTGTATAGCATGATGTGACATTTTTAGTAATATCCATATAGTTGCACGTAAGACATTTACTGTGGCCACACCTGTAATTACCTATGGACTTAAAGGGGTACTCCGGTGAAAACCTTTTTTCTTTTAAATCAACTGGTGGCAGAAAGTTAAACATATTTGTAAATTACTTCTATTAGAAAATCTTAATCCTTCCTGTACTTATTAGCTGATGAATACTACAGAGAAAATTCTTTTCTTTTTGGAATGCTCTCTGATGACATCACAAGCACAGTTCTCTCTGCTGACGTTATTATAATAATAACTGTTAGGATTCGGCTAGCTGGATGTGGATCCTCTGTGTCAGCGAGGGATTGGCGTGGACCGGTTATAGGTTGCTACTGGTTTTCACCAGAGCCCGCTGCAAAGCGGGATGGTCTTGCTGTGGCGGTAGCAACCAGGTCGTATCCACCGACAACGGCTCAACCTCGCTGACTGCTGAGAAGGCGTGGGACAGAAGGACTAGGCAGAGGCAAGGTCAGATGTAGCAGAAGGTCGGGGCAGGCGGCAAGGTTCGTAGTCAAGATGGATAGCAGGAGTTCAGGTAACACAGGCTTTGGACAACACTAAACGCTTTCACTGGCACAAGGCAACAAGATCCGGCAAGGGAGTGCAGGGGAAGTGAGGTAATATAGCCAGGGAGCAGGTGGAAGCTAATTAGACTGATTGGGCCAGGCCCCAATCACTGGTGCACTGGCCTTTTAAATCTTAGAGAGCTGGCACGCGCGCGCCCGAGAGAGCGGAGCCGCGCGCGCCAGAACATGACAGCCGGGGACCGGGACGGGTAAGTGGCTTGGGATGCGATTCGCGAGCGGGCGCATCCCACTATGCGAATTGCATCCCCATCGTGAATGTCAGTGCAGCGCTCCCGGTCAGCGGGTCTGACCGGGGCGCTGCAGAGAGGAGAACGTTGCGAGCGCTCCGGGGAGGAGCAGGGACCCGGAGCGCTCGGCGTAACAATAACGCTTTATTTATTGTTGACCTTAGTGGGATTTGAACCCACGTCCCCAGCACAGCAAGGCAGAAGTGCTAACCATTGAGCCACCATGCTGCCCTTATCATACATCTGCTATGCATGGTTGCTAAAATGGACAAAGATGTCAGCAGAGAGCACTGTGCTCGTGATGTCATCAGTGTTCCAAAAAGAAAGGAATTTCCTCTGTAGCATTCAGCAGCTAATAAGTACTGGAAGGATTAAGATTTTTTAATAGAAGTAATTTACAAATATGTTTAACTTTCTGCCACCAGTTGATTTAAAAGAAAAAAGGTTTTCACCGGAGTACCCCTTTAACCCCTTAAGGACGCAGGACGTAAATGTACGTCCTGGTGAGGTGGTACTTAACGCACCAGGACGTACATTTACCTCCTGTGCATAACCGCGGGCATCGGAGCGATGCCCGTGTCATGCGCGGCTGATCCCGGCTGCTGATCGCAGCCAGGGATCCGCCGGCAATGGCCGACGCCCGCGATCTCGCGGGCGTCCGCCATTAACCCCTCAGGTGCCGGGATCAATACAGATCCCGGCATCTGCGGCAGTGCGCGATTTGAATGAATGATCGGATCGCCCGCAGCGCTGCTGCGGGGATCCGATCATTCATAATGCCGCACGGAGGTCCCCTCTCCTTCCTCCGTGCGGCTCCCGGCGTCTCCTGCTCTGGTCTGTGATCGAGCAGACCAGAGCAGAAGATGACCGAAAACACTGATCTGTTCTATGTCCTATACATAGAACAGATCAGTATTAGCAATCATGGTATTGCTATGAATAGTCCCCTATGGGGACTATTCAAGTGTAAAAAAAAATGTAAAAGTAAAAGTAAAAAAAATTTGAAAAATCCCCTCCCCCAATAAAAAAGTAAAACGTCCGTTTTTTCCTATTTTACCCCCAAAAAGCGTAAATTTTTTTTTTTACAGACATATTTGGTATCGCCGCGTGCGTAAATGTCCGAACTATTAAAATAAAATGTTAATGATCCCATACGGTGAACGGCGTGAACGTAAAAAAAAAAAAAGTCCAAAATTCCTACTTTTTTAATACATTTTATTTAAAAAAAATTATAAAAAATGTATTTAAAGTTTTTTATATGCAAATGTGGTATCAAAAAAAAATACAGATCATGGTGCAAAAAATGAGCCCCCATACCGCCGCTTATACGGAAAAATAAAAAAGTTAGAGGTCATCAAAATAAAGGGATTATAAACGTACTAATTTGGTTAAAAAAATTGTGATTTTTTTTTAAGCGCAACAATAATAGAAAAGTATATAATAATGAGTACCATTTTAATCGTATTGACCCTCAGAATAAAGAACACACGTCATTTTTACCATAAATTTTACGGCGTGAAAACGAAACCTTCCAAAATTAGCAAAATTGCGTTTTTCGTTTTAATTTCCCCACAAAAATAGTGTTTTTTGGTTGCACCATACATTTTATGATATAATGAGTGATGTCATTACAAAGGAAAACTGGTCGCGCAAAAAACAAGCCCTCATACTAGTCTGTGGATGAAAATATAAAAGAGTTATGATTTTTAGAAGGCGAGGAGGAAAAAATGAAAACGTAAAAATTAAATTGTCTGAGTCCTTAAGGCCAAAATGGGCTGAGTCCTTAAGGGGTTAAGCCATGTCTGTTGTTGATTTTTTTTTATTTTTTCCTTCTCCTTCGTTTTTGCTCATACTAGAAAAAAGGCTAGGTGATAAAGCCGCTCCAAGTGAAGGGCCTTTCCTAGACACTACAGCTATGCCATCTGATACAATTTCTTTCAGTATAGGATCTGTTTCTAATACTGGGATGTATTTCTTAATGATATGTTTATCTTATCTTTAATCTTACCAAATTGTACGCTATAAGGGGTAACAAAAAAAAAGGTTTTCTTGTGTTTTTGTTTTTATTTTTATTCTTGTTTTTGTTATCACTCTGCATATCCATTATCATTGTTTGGGGATTGTTGTCTTCTGTACTAGTTGTGTTTCTCCTGGAATATTTTACCAGCTCCGTCCTGCTAATTTTATCCACCCTGCTACATGCTTTTTCAAGAACCGGAGTTGAATATCCCCGATCCTTGAATCTATCCATTAACTCTTCATTAACTGTTTTTAAGATGTTATCATTAGAGCAATTTCTTTTTAGATGGCACATTTCCCCATAAGGAATATTTTGTAATACATGCTTGGGGTGGCAGGAGGATGCCAGCAGGACGGAGTTAGTAGCTGTCTCCTTTCTATAAGGAATGATTTCAATCCGCGACTCCACTCCAATAACCGTGATATCCAAGAAATTAACTTTGTCACCACCAAAATGGTATGTGAATCGCAGATTAAGATCATTAGAACTGATTTAATGTACAAAATCTTTAAATCTGTCTTCTGAGCCCTTCCATATTAGTAGCAGACCGTCAATGAATCTGCCAACCCAATGTATTTCATTAAAGAATGGGTTACTGGAATTAAACAAAAAAATCTGCTCCCAATAAAACATGAATACATTGGCAAAAGAAGGGAAGTATTTAGCCCCCATGGAAGCTCCCCTGGTCTGAAGGAAAAACACGCCATCAAACATAAAATAATTATGTTTTAGCAAAAATTCAGTGGCCATAATGATGAATTCCTTCAGACCAGGGGAGTATGTGCTGTACCTATCTAGATGTACAGAAAGGGCCTCCAATCCCCAATCCCAAGGGATCGAGGGGTAGAGTCCTACCACATCACATGTTACCCAGGAGAAATTTGGTTGCCATTGTATATCCTCCAGGATGCCAATCACATGCTTAGTGTCCTGGATGAATGTGGGGGTTAGAGTAGTAAGGGGTTGTAAATGGTGGTCCACCCACTCCCCAAGTTTCTCCAAAAGGGACCCTATGCCCGCCACGATGGGCCTAAGGGGATGTGGAAAAATCCTCTTATGGAGTTTGGGGAGCGAGTGGAACACAGGTATAATAGGGAGACATACAAGGTTTCTTCTAGTTTGGTATCCAATGCCCCTAATGCTACACCTTCTTTAAGTAATTTCCTAAGACTCTCCTGAAAGGCTTTAGTTGGATGGCTTTTAAGTTTGCGATATGTACTACTGTCTGCAAGTAGTTCCTCATTCTGTCTTTTGTACAACCCGGAGTCTAGAACTATAATGTTGCCTCCTTTGTCAGAGTTGCGGACAACAATGCTATTGTTGTCACATAACTCTTTCAAAGCTGTCCTCTCTGATTTACTCAAGTTGCTGTAACCCCTAGCAACCAATGTTTTTTCATACAATTTTACAAGATCTCTCTCCACCAACTCCTGGAATTTATCCAGGGCCTCTGTGTGAGAGGCCACAGGATAAAACCCAGGGTTGGAGGAGATAAATTGAGTACGCAATGCATCACATTCCTTTGCATTTTCTTTTTATAAGCTCATTAGATGTAACATTACGTTCTGATCAATACAATTGTTACAATCACTTATCACAGTAGGGGACAACAATACATCTTTAGAAACTGCATCATCTTTGATATTAAAGAAATGTCTTTGTAATGTAAGGCCACGTGCTAGCTTATTAACATCTAAAAGTGTATTAAATAAATTGAACTTACAGGTTGGCACAAAGTTAAGTCCCTTGCTGAAAAGTTTAATTTGATCTTCTGAAAGCACGCAGGCCGATAAGTTCGTCATTGGGCTCATCTCAGGGTCAAAAGAGACCTGAGAGGATAACGCCTTTCGCCGATGTCTTCTGCCTGCTCTCCATGTGCCTGTACTCTTTTCTTTAGTCTTTGCCCGTTTTTTGGAAGAGTACCTCCCTGTGGAGTTGGCTTGTTAGAGCTGGTTGTTTGACTCTGTGCAGATTCATCTCTGTTCTTTCTATTACTGCTCTCTTCTTGTGAGCTCTCCGGGTCAGAGAAACTGACTCTTCTCCTTGATTTGGATTTGGCTCTACGTCTTGACTTTGATCGAGAGGTACGTAAAATAGAACATGGAGTGTCTGAGTCCTCTTCTCGATTTTGGAACCAGGTGAATACCTGGTCTTTATTATAGTCCATGGTGTCTCTTTGGAATTTACTTCTTTTAACTTCCATTATGTTGTTTTCAGCTACATCCAATTTATCCCTAACTGCTTTCTCCAATCAGGTGAAATCTGCATGATCTTTGTAATCAGATAAATTGTCTTTAAGTTCTTTTTGCATAAGTGCTAGTTCCTGCTCCTCTTCCTCTACTATGTAGGACATTGGCTTCGCTGAGCAGTCCAAAAGGGCTGTGTCCCATTTTGTGAGAAAGTTTTGAGAGTAGGATTTAATAGGTCTCTTTTTTAGTCTTAGACCACGTGATACCATACTTCTGGTTAGATAGGTAGACAATTTCTTGTGGTCCCACCAAACCTTGGTTTCCCTGGTCATGAGCTTCTCCATTTGTCTTGTAATAGATGTTAGATCCGTGGGAGCCATGTTTATAGTTGTTGTAGCAAAATCTCCGAACACAGACTGTGCTTTCATGTCCCTGTTCGGACCATACTGGTTGCTCTCGCTGTTATTGATATTGCTCGTGGCTTCTACTACCTCTGTACTAGGTGACTCTGGATTACCTTCCATTGTAATGCAAGCAAGTTCGTTGGTGGAGCAAAACTCTTGCGGGAGACACTTGTAATAGCAAATTCCAGTGTCGCTCACTGCACCGATCAATTCCACTACACATGCGCACGGACACGCCGGTCCCGCCCTCGGCTGAAGCAACAATAGAAGAAAAGGATTGTCCAGGCGCTGGGCTTGCGGATAAAAGCTTGTTCTGTATTGGAACAATGCTTGTTCTTTATTGGAACCACATATTTCTATGAATTTTTGTAATTTTAACCAATTGATGATGCATTAGGTCATGTAATCTGGCGTTCTTGTATTTTAACTTGTGTGATTCGTACAATATGTTAGTCTACGATTAAGCACTAATGTGTGAAACGCGTCAGCCGTTGTCCTCTGTCAAGTGATTTCTGTGAATTTTCCAATAAAGAACAAGCTTTTATCCGCAAGACCAGCGCTGGACAATCCTTTTCTTCTATTGTTGCATTCAGCCGAGGGTGGGACCGGCGTGTCCGTGCGCAGGTGTAGTGGAATTGATCGGTGCAGTGAGCGACACTGGAATTTGATATATATGTAAATATATAGTCATTTATCGGTTTTTGCTTATGTGTGCTAAAAAAATGGTGTTCAAAAGCGATTTATTGGTTTTTGCTTAGGTGAGCCAAATTTATCAACCCCCCTGTGATAGTATGATAAATATGTCACACATAAGCAAGTCCAAAGCCCAAAAAAAAAACATGAGTACAGAACTCGCTTACCAAAGCAACGATGATGAATGTCCCCGATAGATTTTATGAAAGACAGAAGGAGAGCATTATCCCTCCCTTTATCCCATCCCTTTATACGTTATTATCGCATAAATATTTCTTTTCACAGCCTACTGATCTACATCTGAGGCGGTCAATGGAATCTCTGCTTACTGATCTTCATCATGTGATATCCTTCGTTGAATTCAACATTCTCGAACACTCGTGTTATATTCGTTATGTTGGACTTCTGGATTTTTTTCCTGACGTAATAGACTGTTCCTGAATTTGGCAATCTGCTTGTTGTTTTCTTTCTCTTTTTATTTTCTATTTATACTATTTTTCAGTTATTTAAATTGCCAAAGAAAGAGGGTGTGGCTTATTATGCAGTGCCTTATATTAGCTAAGCTGCATCCTCATTGGTTATGGTTATGTATAGCACACTTGGTTGTACACCCTCATTGTAAAGTTTTTTGCTTCACACTGATGTTAAACGTTTTAATGTTGCTGCTATAATTTGCAGTAAAGAAAGAATTGCATATAATGCTCGCCTCCTGTCTTCCATAAAATCTATATTTTCCGTCTCCAAGGATAGGAAAATCTCCAACTTTTACTCCAAATTCTTTTAGCTCTTGTCTGCAATAAAGAGTAAAAAGAGGGAAGCGTTATTTTTGTAAAGCATTTTTTTCAAGTTCCAAAACTCTGTGCTGATTTTATAATAATATATTTAGAAAAATTTCTATCAATCCCAGAAAGGGAGGAAGGAAATGGATTTCCCTCCCCGTCAATAAAACCTTCAACCTTCTGATTCAGGAGCAATCTCTATTCCAAGAAGCGTCACATTTACACCTGATGGCCTCGATATTACGTGGACAAGACAAAAACCTTCTTCTTAATTTCATAGATTGCCACTTGACTACAGTTCCCTTAGACAGCTCAATCACAGCTAGTCCGGAGGTCGAAGGCGGTTGTCTTTCAGTGCCCGGCGGCAGTGGGGGCACCTACCTGATCGGCGGCGCAGGACCAGGAGAGTCGGCGCGGCATCCAAGCAGCAGCAGAAGGTACGGACTGTTTACCTCCTGCTGTTGCATAACCACAATTCCCAGCATGCACTGAAAGTCAAAACGCATGCTGGGCATTGTAGGCAGGCAACAGCTGGTGGCACACAACTACAACTCCAAGCATGCCCTTTTGCTGTCTGTGCATGCTGGGAGTTGTAGTTATGCAACTGCTAGAGCCATTTCTTTACTATGAAAAAGTGTGCCTCCAGCTGCTGTATAACTACAACTCCCATCATGCGCGGACAACCGAAGGGAATGCTGGGAGTTATAGTTGTGTGTCTCCAGCTGTTGCATAACTACAACTTCCAGCATGCCCTTCGGCTGCCAGCGCATGCTGGAAGTTGTAGTTATACAACAGCTAGAGGACATGGCGGTTTTACAGTAAGTTTCCCGCTCAGAGTTTGTGTTGCGGAAAATTTGCCATGGCTCAAACTTGTAGCAGGAAACTCATTGTAAATCCAACTGTGTATATTACAGTAAAAACATTGCATTACACTACACTTACACAAAATAAAGAGTAAAACACTACATACACACACACCTTTACACAGTTACTCCTCGCCTCCCCCCCAAAAAAATAGTACGGCACTGATTCCTAACCAGGGTGCCTCCAGCTGTTGCAAATTGACTGTCCAGGCATGCTGGGAGTGGTAATTTTGCAACAGCTGAAGGCACCCTGTTTGGGAAACACTGCCGTAGGGTATGCAAATCCCTAATATCGGCCTCAAATGCGCATGTAGCTCTCTTTGGAGTCCTGTCGTATTTCAAGGCAACAGTTTAGTTCCACATATGGGGTATTTCCATACTCGGGAGAAGATGTGTTACAGATTTTAGGGGGCTTATTCTCCTTTTATCCGTTATGTAAAAGAAAAGTTGGGGGCTACACAAGCATGTTAGTGTAAAAAAAATTACATTTTCTACACTAACATGCTTGTGTAGCCCCATACTTTTAATTTTCACAAGAGGTAAAAGGAGAAAAAGACCCCCAAAATTTGAACTGCAGTTTCTCCCAAGTACAGAAATACCCCATATGTGGACGCAAAGTGATCTGCAGGCACATAACAGGGCTCAGGAGTGAGAGCGCACTATGTACATTTGAGGCCTAAATTGGGGATTTGCACAGGGGTGGCTGATAGTTGCAGCGGTTCTGACATAAACGCAAAAAAAAAAACACTCACATGTGACCCCATTTTGGAAACTAAACCCCTCACAGAATGTAACAAGAGGTGCAGTGAGCATTTATACCTCATAGGTGTCCTGCAGATTTTGTGAACAGTGGTCCGTGAAAATTAAACATTTTATTTCTCATTTGCACAGCCCACTGTTCCAAAAATCTGTCAAACACCCATGGCCAGTTTTAGGCTTAGTGTGGCCCTGGGCAAAATCAAAAGTGGGGCCCCAAAAGTCGTAATAGTGCACTAACCAGATTTGCACATTTTTGGTCACTTCAAATACCATAAAAATATCTAAAAAGCAATTGAAAAGTCCCATCAAAAAAATATGGTACTGATAACTACAAATCACAGCGCAAAAAATTACCCTCATACATCCCCATATACAGAAAAATGTTATAGGGATCAGAATAGTACAATTTTATATTTTTGTATAGTTCCCCCACATTAGGTTGGCAGTATAGTTCCCCCACATTAGGTAGGCAGTATAGTTCCCCCATGTTAGGTTGTAGTTCCCCAACATTAGGTTGGCAGTATAGTTCCCCCACATTAGGTCGGCAGTACAGTTCCCCCACATTAGGTAGGCAGTATAGTTCCCCCATGTTAGGTTGTAGTTCCCCCACATTAGGTTGGCAGTATAGTTCCCCCACATTAGGTTGGCAGTATAGTTCCCCCACATTAGGTTGGCAGTATAGGTCCCCCCACATTAGGTTGGCAGTATAGGTCCCCCCACATTAGGTTGGCAGTATAGTTCCCCCACATTAGGTTGTAGTTCCCCCACATTAGGTTGTAGTTCCCACACATTAGGTTGGCAGTATAGGTCCCCCACTTTAGGTTGGCAGTATAGTTCCCCCACATTAGGTTGTAGTTCCCCCACATTAGGTTGTAGTCCCCCCACATTAGGTTGTAGCTCCCCCACATTAGGTTGGCAGTATAATTTCCCCCACATTAGGTTGTAGTTTCCCCACATTAGGTTGGCAGTATAGTTTCCCCCATATTAGGTTGGCAGTATAGTTTCCCCCACATTAGGTTGTAGTTCCTCCACATTAGGTAGACAGTGGACCACACAGACATACAGCCTTCAGCCATATACAGTGTATGGCTGGAGGCTGTATGTCTGTGTACTGCCCCACTTCAGTGCTCCGTCCACCTCTCCTCCTGTCAGGGGTCACGATCTACTGCTATGGCCTATAGGCCATAGAAGTAGGTCCCGGGACCAAAGGAGCGGTGGTCGAAGCACTGAAAACGTGCCTCTGGTAACTTACCAGGCCACCAGCGCGCGTCCTCCTTCACAATGCTTCGAAGCTCCGCTCCTCCGTTCCTATGGGCGCACGCACGGGCGTCAGTGATGTCTTTGCATGCGCAACCTCCCGGCGGCCCCTGCATTTTTAAAGTTAACGTGGGGCCGCAGAAAGGTAACCGGGATATCCTTGTGTCCCAAAAAGATTTTTCGGGACACAGGGATGTCCCGAATGTGATGGGGGCCCCCTGCGGGCTGCTCAGTGGCAGCCTGCAGGGGCCCTCCTGCAGGATTGGAGCCCCTGGCAATTGCCCAGTTTGCCCAGCCTTAACGCTGGCCCTGCAAACACCAGTGGGATTTAAATGCTCACTTCACTCCTTGTTACATTCCTTGAGGGATGTGGTTTCCAAAAAGGGGTCATGTGGTGGTGGTGGTGGTAGGGGGGAATCCACTGTTCTGGCACCCTGGGGGCTTTGTAAACGCACATGACCCCCGACTTCAATTTCAGCCAAATTCTCTATCCAAAAGCCCCATGGAGCTCCTTCTCTTATGAGCCCTGTTGTGTGCCCGCAGAGAACTTTACGTCCACATATGGGGTACAGTGATCCCCCGACCTACGATGGCCCCAACATACGATAATTTCACCATATGATGGCCTCTCAGAGGCCATCGCATGTTGAAGGCAGCATCAACATACGATGCTTTTGCATGTCGGAGCCATTGCATAAACGGCTATCTGGCAGCGCAGACTGCTTCAGCTACTGATGGATAGCTGGTTAATGTTCCCCGTGTGCTCTGGTGAGTGTCACTCACCTGTCCCTGCCGCTCCAGACCATCCTCTTCTGCATAGCCGTCGCTCTCCTTCGTTGTCATCATGCCACCACGCACGCCGTCCCTTCATCAAATAGGAGCGGCATGTGCAGCTATGTGATTATGGCATTGGAGAACGACTATCCAGGGCAGAAGTGACGGTCCGGATTGGCGGGGACACGTGAGTATAACATTCTATATTACTATCGCACGGATCCCTCAACATACGATGGATTCAAGTAGCGATGGTTCATTTGGAACGAATTAAACTTCGTATGTTGAGGGATCACTGTATTTCCATACTCAGAAGAAATAGGTTTCCAATTTTTGGGGGGCTTTTTTTTTCCTATTACGCCTTGTAAAAATGAAAAATTTGGGATAACATTAGCATTTTAGTGAAATATCAACATTTTCATTTTCACGTTCAACTTTAATTTACCAAACAGCTAGCTGTGGGATGTTAACCCCTTTAAGGACCAAGCCCATTTTCACCTTAAGGACCAGAGCGTTTTTTGCACATCTTACCACTGTCACTTTAAGCATTAATAACTCTGGGATGCTTTTACTTTTCATTCTGATTCCGAGACAGTTTTTTTCGTGACATATTCTACTTTATGTTAGTGGTAAATTTCCCCGATACTTGCATCATTTCTTCGTGAAAAATTCTAAACTTTGATGAAAAAATTTAAAATTGAATTTTTTTTTACTTTGAAGCTCTCTATAAGGAGAATGGACATTCCAAATAAATTATATATTGATTCACATATACAACATGTCTTCTTTATGATTGCATCATAAAGTTGACATGTTTTTACTTTTGGAAGACATCAGAGGGCTTCAAAGTTCAGCAGCAATTTTTCACAACATTTTCAAAATCGGAATCCAGGTTTGAAGTGGATTTGAAGGGCCTTCATATTAGAAATACCCCACAAATGACCCCATTGTAAAAACTGCACCCCTCAAAGTATTCAAAATGACATTCAGTAAGTGTGTTAACCCTTTTGGTGTTTCACAGGAATAGCAGCAAAGTGAAGGAGAAATTTCAAAACCTTCATTTTTTACACTCCCATGTTCTTGTAGACCCAGTTTTTGAATTTTTACAAGGGGTAAAAAAAAAAGGAGAAAAATCCTCCCAAATTTGTAACCCAATTTCTCTCGAGTAAGGAAATACCTCATATGTGTATGTCAAGTGTTCGGCGGGCACAGTAAAGGGCTCAGAAGGGAAGGAGCGACAATGGGATTTTGGAGAGTGAGTTTTTCTGAAATGGTTTTTGGGGGGCATGTCACATTTAGGAAGCCCCTATGGTGCCAGAACAGTAGAAAAACCCCCACATGGCATACTATTTTGGAAACTACACCCCTCAAGGCACGTAACAAGGGGTCCAGTGAGCCTTAACACCCCACAGATGTTTGACAACTTTATGTTAAAGTCGGATGTGTAAATGAAAAAAAAAAATCACAAAAATGCAGTTTTTCCCCCAAATTTTACATTTTTACAAGGGGTAATAGGAGAAATGACCCCCAAAATTTGTAACCCCATTTCTTCTGAGTATGGAAATACCCCATGTGTGGACATCAAGTGCTCTTCTGGCGCACTACAATGCTCAGAAGAGGAGGAGCACCATTGAGCTTTTGGAAAGAGAATTTGTTTGGAATGGAAGTCAGGGGCCATGGACATGCTCAGTGGACCCCCCCCCCCCCCCCACATGTGACCCTATTTTGGATATTACACCCCTCACAGAATTTAATAAGGGGTGCACAAAATTCTGTCAGACACCTGTGGGGTGTACATGCTCACTGCACGTCTTATTACATTACATGAGGGATGTAGTTTCAAAAATGGGGTCACATGTGGGGCGGAGTCCATTATTCTGGCACTATGGGGACTTTGTAAACACACGTGACCTTCAATTCTGGACAAATTTTCTCTCTATAAACCCAATGGTGCTCCTCTTCTGAGCATTGTAGTTCGCCCGCAGAGCACTTTACATCCACATATCGGGTATTCCCTTACCCAGAAGAAATGGGGTTACAATTTTTGGGGGGCATTTTTCCTATTTTCCCTTGTGAAAATGAAAAATTTAGGATAACACCAGCATTTTAGTGAATTTTTTTAAATTTATTTAATTTTTTTATTTAATTTTCCCATCCAACTTTGTGGGGTGTTAACGCTCACTATACACCTTGTTACGTTCCGTGAGGGGTGTAATTTCCAAAATGTGTTCACATGTGGGTATTTATTTTTTTGCGTTAATGTCAGAACCTCTGTAAAATCAGCCACACCTGTGCAAATCACCAATTTAGGCGTCAAATATACATAGTGCGCTCTCACTCCTGAGCCTTGTGCGCCCACAGAGCATTTTACGTCCACCTATGGGGTATTTCCGTACTCAGGAGAAATTGCGTTACAAACTTTGGGGGTCTTTTTTTCCTTTTACCGCTTGTGAAAATAAAAACTATGGGGCAACATCAGCATGTTAGTGTAAACATTTTTTTTTTTTTACTCTAACAGGCTGATGTAGCCCCCAACTTTCCTTTTCATAAGGGGTAAACGGAGAAAAAGCCCCCCAAAATGTGTAGTGCAATTTCTCCCGAGTACGGAAATACCCCATATGTGGCCCTAAACTGTTTCCTTGAAATATGACAGGGCTCCGAAGTGAGAGAGCACCACGAGGACATTTGAGGACTAAATTAGGGATTGCATAGGGGTGGACATAGGGGTATTCTACGCCAGTGATTCCCAAACAGGGTGCCTCCAGCTGTTGCTAAACTCCCAGC
Source organism: Hyla sarda (assembly GCF_029499605.1). Classification (NCBI taxonomy): domain Eukaryota; kingdom Metazoa; phylum Chordata; class Amphibia; order Anura; family Hylidae; genus Hyla; species Hyla sarda. The sequence continues at coordinate 86,792,746 of NC_079190.1, forward strand.
ATGCCTGGACAGTCAGTGGCTGTCCGGAAATGCTGGGAGTTGTTGTTTTGCAACAGCTGGAGGCTCCGTTTTGGAAACACTGCCGTACAATATGTTTCTCCTTTTTATTGGGGGGGGGGGACGACAGTGTAAGGGGGTGTATATGTAGTGTTTACCCTTTATAATGTGTAGTGTAGTGTTTTTAGGGTACATTCACACGGGCAGGTTTACAGTGAGTTTCCCGCTACGAGTTTGCGCTGCGGCGAAAAATTCACCTTGCCTCTATTTATGTTGAGAGCCTGTACACCCGCATCCCACATGATGCGGGTGTACAGGCTGTCCGTGAAATTCTCACTGTGACTGACAAAACCCCTGAATTTATTACTTTTGTTACGGAGGCCCTACAATTCATATTGGCACACAATGAGTTTAGAGAAGGAGATATTCGGTATAGACAGGAGACCGGGACTGCGATGGGCACCCCGGTCTCCTGTACATACGCCAATTTATTTCTTACAGCGTTTGAACGCCGGTACGTGTTCTCTCATAGCAACCCTTATGTGTCCAATATAAAGTTGTATTTGAGGTTCGTCGATGACTTCCTAATCATATGGGAGGGAGGTTTGAAGCTTTCGTTTCCTACTTGAACACGACAAACCTAGAAAATATGTTATTTACATCTGAATTCGGTGACACTGAGCTTACATTTTTAGACGTTAAACTTGTTGCACAGGATGCTGTCCATGTAACTTCTTCTATGGGGCAAGACAATTCGCCCCATGTTTATGCGTTTTCGTGAGCATATTAGGTCTATTCGCACCGGTGTTGGTGCACCTAGGTTGATTGCCCACGTGGAAGAAGTTCATGGCAGTGACCCTAAGACCCTTAGATTTTCTGGCATCGAAAGGGTGCGGGCTCTACCTAATGGAGGTGACAGACATGCCGCTCTCTTGAGAAGAGAGGCGGCTTGGATACTAAAGTTAGATGCTACCGAACCCTTAGGTCTCAATGACGGGGTGGAATTAGTTCCTTTCCTCCAGCATTGAGACCGTTCTAAAACTGTCACTAGGTATACTACAGTGAATGCACCAATATTGCTTTGTGATTTTTTCTGTCCGTATGTAGCGGTTTCAATGTTTATTTTTGTTTGTTGTTACACGTTTCTTTTGTTTTTGTCACATGATCCTTTGTTATGACACGTGATTCAAACGCCGCCTCCTGGAGCGCTGATAAATAGCGTCACCGACAGGGGCCGCGTTTGTATACCGACTGGAAGAAGCGCCTGAGCGGCATGAAACAGTCTGTTCCGGTCTCTCCCCACCCGCCTCCACCCTACACCAGCCTCCACCCTACACCAGCCTGTCATACCTGACACGAAGTGAATAAAGCATATTCTTTGGATGGTGAGTGCAAGCTTCTTCTTTCTTTGTTTCCAGCCACTGTTTATCACTCATAGCTTTGCACCACCGCTACCAAGGATTCCTGTACAGGAACGTCAGCCTTATCCACACCATATCTAAGCCGTATGCCTTAGTCTAGCAGTGCTGGATAACCTGCTCTTTCTTTCTAGTTTTCTATACAGTGCTCACATCTCTGCTCTGTACTCCGGACAGTGATATGAATAGAACATCACTCATTCATATTTCCCTCTGAGAGCTGTGATTGGCTGCAACCATCCGGCCAATCCCCACTCTGGGTGGAAAATATGAATGAGTGATGTTCTATTCACATCACTGGCCGGAGTATAGTTCAGAGATGTGAGTGCTGTATAGAGCCACTCCGCATCTCTGCTATATTATGGATGATTGCATCGCGTGATATGTCTATTAGTTCAGGTACTACTACTCCCATCATGGAAACAGTCTATTCCATGCTGGGAGTAGTAGTACTACCTAAAAAATTTCAAAAAATAGAGGAAAAAAAAGTGAAACACACACACTTTATTAAAAATTAAATAAACAAAAAATTTAAATTTCATTTTTTCCATCACTACTGCATCCTTTTTTTTTTTTTGGGTACCCAACAAATTTTGGGTACCAAAAAAAAAACGCCAAAGGGGCCAAAAATGCAATTTCCACACAAATGAAAAAACACCAGACGCAGGAAAAAAAAATTCTGTCGTTTTTTTCAAACCAAAAAACGCAGGACAAAAAATCAAGTAGAAACTTATCCTCAGGCCAAAATGGGCTTGGTACTTAAGGGGTTAAAGGGGTACTCCCCTGGAAAAAAAAAATTCTTCAAATAAACTGGTGCCAGAAAGTTAAGCAGATTTGTAAATTACTTCTATTTAAAAATCTTAATCTTTCAGTACTTATCAACTGTTGGATACTACAGAGGAAATGGTGTAGTTATTTTTAGCCTGACCACAGTGCTCTCTGCTGACACCTCTGTGTTAGGAACTGTCCAAAGTAGAAGCAAATCTCTGTAGCAAATGTCTCCTGCTCTGGACTGTTCCTGACAAAAAATTAGATATTGGCCCTGATTTACTAAGAATGGAGTGTAGTTTTCTTTGTGGGTTTAGTTTCCTGACAGGTATTTTACCACGGTATTTACTAATGTTTCCCTAAGTTTTGCTTTTTTATACCTGCTCTGAGCTGTGGGGTTTTCCTCAGCTCAAATCCACTACATTTTATGTGGAAACATTAGTAAACATGTTGGGATTTTTCGAAAATTATGGGAACATGCACCTTTTTCTAATTCTAAAATGTAGAATTGGTCGGGTTTTTTGAAATTTTGGCACAGGCACAATCTGTGACAGATCCGGCCATGTTTTCAATAGTATATCAGGGCGTCTATAGGTTTTGTTTTATTTTACTATTAGTAAAATTTGTTACAATTTTCCTCTTCTGACCCCTATAACTCTTTTTCTGTATATGGGGATGTATGGGGCCAATTGTTTGCATCATGATCTGTACTTTTTATCTGTACCATTTTTGATGGGACGTTTTGATAGCTTTTTATTCATTTTTTTCTGAGGTGACCAAAAAATACGTTATTCTGGAATTTTGGAAGGTTCACGCTGTGCACTTTCCAGTAAAAATGATATGTTTTCTTTATTCTGTGGGTCAATATGATTAAAATGATACCCATGATATATGCTTTTCTACAATTGTTTCTAGAGGTAATAATCTTACACAGAATATGAGCCTTTGTGACCACCTTACCATCATATCTCTAAGATTCAAAAGACGCTGTCACAAAGTTGCAGGAGATCGCATTCCCTCTAGTACTCTTATTGCCAGTATATACGTAGAGTCTCTTTATATTGTAATGACCTTAATTATAGATCAGCCCCAAGAAGATGTTACATAATCATCAAATGTATTGGCTCTTTTGATGAAAATAGCTGTAAAATCCCTGGCATTTTGCAGAAGTATTGTCCTTTATTAACATGCAATCCTGATTTGAAAAGATGTGATCTCACCCATTCCATCAGTTACATATCGCCGTGGGTGGAATTTTAAAGAACAATGACTTTAAAGCTTTTATGCTGAGAAGTCTCACGCTATTTGGTTGAGATCTTTAATGAAAGGCTCCTATCCTTTAGGATGTTATACCTTTTGTCAGTACATGCAACCGACTAAGGACTTTATCTATCCTGGTAATAATCGTAAATACACAATTTAGGTATTCATAAATTGTCTGACTATGGGAGGAATTTATGTAGCCCAATGTACATGACTAGGAATGTGCATTCCCCAATACAAATTGGGGTAATTTGAGAAAAAAAATGTTTTCCTACATTAAGGGGTCATTCACACTACAGAGTCCATTGAGGGGTCAATCACACTACAGAATCTTTGCTTGAGATCTTCATCAGAGATTCCATTGGTAGTCGGCACTAGCAGAACTAACCAACTCTAGGACCGATCAGACATTCTGCTCAGAAAAGGACTGCTCCATAGACTGCAATGCATTTTCGATCGCATTGCGAGTCTGGGATCTGAAATTCCGTAGTGTGAATAGTGCAGCAGAATTCCTTTAAAAACAACAGGATGCTGCTGAACCGTATTTTTCGTAGCAGAACTCTAATGCTCCAACTACAGGACGAAAATACGTAGTGCAAATAAGCTCTTAGATGCATGGTGGATATACCAGCTTTGAGCCTTTAAGGAGTACTCTGGTGAAAAACAAATGTTTTCAAATCAGCTGGTGCCAGAAAGTTAAAAGGATTTGTAAATTACTTCTATTAGAAAATCTTAATCCTTCTAGTACTGTCCAGAGTAGGAAAAAATCCCCATAGCACACCTCTCCTGCATAATATAGCTTTGATATTAAGCATAAATATATGCAATATCAAACTTAATATTATGCGTTTTAATAGTCAATTGCTCTGGTCCAGTATGTAGCGCAAGTGTGTGTCTAGTGCAGCCATACCAATTCTGTCACGATAAATACCTGCACATGTAGTATACATGATGGAATAGAGTAATAATTGTTAAAAAAAAAAAAAAAAAAACACCAATTTCATCTGTAAAGACATTTCATGAAAGTTAACTTTTATGTAAATTCAAAATAGAGAAAAAAACAGACATGGTTGAACATCTACAACATGCACAGTGATCTAAGGCTTCTCAGCAAAATTTATTAAACTAACAAGTCGTTAGTGTACTTAACCTCTTAAGGACCCAGGACGTACGGGGACGTCCCCGCACCCTGGGCTTTAAGGACCCAGGACGTCCCCGTACGTCCTGGCGTTTTCCGGTCTCTGCCGCTCGCCGGGCAGAGATCGGAACCGGATGCCTGCTGAAATGCTTCAGCAGGCATCCAGGGCAAACGCCGAGGGGGGCCATGCGATCTGCGGCGATACCGGGCTGATCGGGTCTCTGGGACCCGACCACCCGGTAATTTCGCATGATCCCGGCTGTCACAGACAGCCAGGACCATGCTGGAGTATAGGAGCGAGGTGGCAAGCCTGCCTCCTCCTCCTATTCCCTGCGATCTGTCGGTTAGTTAACCGACCAATCGCAGGAGGGGGGGCGGTTACTTCCTCCCGTCCTTCCCGGCCCCTTGAAGTCCGGAGAGGACGGGAGGAAGACCAGAGGACGCGGCGGGGGACGGGGGAGTGCTGGGGACCGGCCCCGATACTTACCTCGTCCCTGAAGACCCGGATCCCGGCGATGAAGATGGCGGCGGCGGCGACAGGTGAGTTGATCTTCAGCCGCGGTCGGGCCCTTTACAGCAATGCACGTCGCCGTAAAGCGACATGCATTGCTGTATTGGGACCCTGTAAACTACAACTCCCAGCATGCTCAGACAGCCCTCGGCGTCTGGGCATGCTGGGAGTTGCAGTTTTGCAACTTCTGGAGGTCCACAGTTTTTGGACCACTGTGCCCTTCCAGATGTTGCAAAACTACACATCCTCAGCATGCCCTTACTGTCCAGGCATGCTGGGAGTTGTAGTTCTGTAACATCTGGCCCTTCAGATGTTGCAGAACTACAACTCCCAGCATGCCTGGACAGTTTTGGCATACTGGGAGTTGTAGTTTTGCAACATCTGGAAGGGCACAGATTGGGAACCACTGTATTAGTGGTCTGCAAACTGTAGTCCTCCAGATGTTGCAAAACTACAACTCCAAGCATGCTGGGAGTTGTAGTTCGGCAACATCTGGCTCTTAAGATGTTGCCGAACTACTACTCCCAGCATGCCTGAGAATGTTTGGGAGTTGTGGTTTTGCAACAGCTGGAGGCACACTGGTTGGGAAACATTGTTTCCTAACTCAGTGTTTCCCAACCCGTGTGCCTCCAGCTGTTGCAAAACCACAACTCCCAAACATTCTCAGGCATGCTGGGAGTAGTAGTTTTGCAACAGCTGAAGGTCCCCCCCCCTGTGAATGTACAAGGTACATTCACATGGGCAGGGGCTTACAGTGAGTATCGGGCTGCAAGTTTGCGATGCAGCAAATTTTGCGCGGCAGCTCAAACTCTCTGTAATCCCCCGTCCGTGTGACTGTACCCTAAAAACACTACACTACACTAACACAAAATAAAATAAAAAGTAAAAAACACTACATATACACATACCCCTACACAGCCCCCCTCCCCTCCCCAATAAAAATGAAAAACGTCTGGTACGCCACTCTTTCCAAAATGGAGCCTCCAGCTGTTGCAAAACAACAACTCCCAGTATCGCCGGACAGCCGTTGACTGTCCAGGCATGCTGGGAGTTTTGCAACAGCTGGAGGCACCCTGTTTGGGAATCACTGGCGTAGAATACCCCTATGTCCACCCCTATGCAAATCCCTAATTCAGGCCTCAAATGCACATGGCGCTCTCACTTTGGAGCCCTGTCGTATTTCAAGGCAACAGTTTAGGGCCACATATGGGGTATCGCCGTACTCGGGAGAAATTGCCTAACAAATCTTGGGGGTCTTTTTCTCCTTTCACCCCTTATGAAAAGGTGAAGTTGGGGTCTACACCAGCATGTTAGTGTAAAAAAATAAACTTTTTACACTAACATGCTGGTGTTGCCCTATACTTTTCATTTTGAAAAGAGGTAAAGGGGTAAAAAGCCCCCCAAAATTTGTAATGCAATTTCTCCCGAGTACGGAGATACCCCATATGTGGGCGCAAAGTGCTCTGGGGGCGCACAACAAGGCCCAGAAGGGAGAGTGCGCCATGTACATTTGAGGTGATTTGCACAGGGGTGGCTGATTGTTACAGCGGTTTTGACAAACGCAAAAAAAAAAAAAAAAACACATGTGACCCCATTTCGGAAACTACACCCCTCACGGAATGTAATGAGGGGTGCAGTGAGAATTTACACCCCACAGGTGTCTGACGGATCTTTGGAACAGTGGGCTGTGCAAATTAAAAATGTTGTAAAGACCACTGTTCCAAAGATCTGACAGACACCAGTGGGGGGTAAATGCTCACTTTATCCCTTGTTACTTTCCTCAAGGGGTCTAGTTTCCAAAATGGTATGCCATGTGGGGGTTATTTTGCTGTCCTGGCACCATAGGGGCTTCCTAAATGCGACATGCCCCCCTGAGCAAAATTTGCTCTCAAAAAGCCAAATATGACTCCTTCTCTTCTGAGCATTGTAGTTCGCCCGTAGTGCACTTCAGGTCAACTTATGGGGTACCTCCATACTCAGAAGAGATGGAGTTACAAATTTTGGGGGGTATTTTCTGCTATTAACCCTTGCAAAAATGTGAAATTTGGGGGGCAAACACACCTTTTAGTGATTTTTTTTATTTATTTTTTTACGTATGCAAAAGTCGTGAAACCCCTGTGGGGTATTAAGGCTCACTTTATTTCTTGTTACGTTCCACAAGGGGTTTAGTTTCCAAAATGGTATGCAATGTTTTTTTTTTTTGCTGTCCTGGCACCATAGGGGCTTCCTAAATGCGACATGCCCCCGAGCAAAATTTGCTCTCAAAAAGCCAAATATGACTCCTTCTCTTCTGAGCATTGTAGTTCACCCATAGTGCACGTCAGGTCAACTTATGGGGTACCTGCATACTCAGAAGAGATGGGGTTACAATGTTTGGGGGTATTATCTGCTATTAACCCTTGAAAAAATGTGAAATTTTGGGGGGAAACACACATTTTAGTGAAATTTTATTTTTATTTTTTTACATATGCAAAAGTCGTGAAACCCCTGTGGGGTATTAAGGCTCACTTTATTCCTTGTTACGTACCTCAAGGGGTCTAGTTTCCAAAATGGTATGCCATGTGGGGGATTTTTGCTGTTCTGGCACCATAGGGGCTTCCTAAATGCAACATGCCCCCCAAAAACCATTTCAAAAAAACGTACTCTCCAAAATCCCCTTGTGGCTCCTTCGCTTCTGAGCCCTCTACTGCGCCCGCCGAACACTTTACATAGACATATGAGGTATGTGCTTACTCGAGAGAAATTGGGCTACATATATAAATATACATTTCTCCTTTTACCCCTTGTAAAAATTCAAAAATTGGGTCTACAAGAACATGCGAGTGTAAAAAATGGAGATTGTGAATTTTCTCCTTCACTTTGCTGTTATTCCTGTGAAACACCTAAAGGGTTAAAACGCTGACTGAATGTCATTTTGAATACTTTGGGGGGTGCAGTTTTTATAATGGGGTCATTTGTGGGGTATTTCTAATATGAAGACCCTTCAAATCCACTTCAAACCTGAACTGGTCCCTGAAAAATTGTGAGTTTGGAAATTTTGTGAAAAATTTGAAAATTGCTGCTGAACTTTGAAGCCCTCTGATGTCTTCCAAAAGTAAAAACACGTAAATTTTATGATGCAAACATAAAGTAGACATATTGCATATGTGAATTAAAAAAATAATTATTTGGAATATCCATTTTCCTTACAAGCAGAGAGCTTCAAAGTTAGAAAAATGCTAAATTTTCAAATTTTTCATCAAATTTGGGGATTTTTCACCAAGAAAGGATGCAAGATACCACAAAATTTTACCACTATGTTAAAGTAGAATATGTCACGAAAAAACAATCTCGCAATCAGAATGATAACTAAAAGCATTCCAGAGTTATTAAATGGGCACTGTCATGAAATAAAAAAATTGATATGTTGTAGTACTTAAGTACTACAACATATCTCTAATATAGTTTAATTAAAAAAAGTGATTTTAAACCAGTTTAAAATCACTTTTAAATTCGGCCACTAGGGGTCGCCCTCCTAGTGGCCAAATGCATTCGGCAGTGACGTCACTACAGAATTTCGTCTCATTTGAGCCTGGCAAATGAGTCGAAATTCCAGTCACTGCGGTGCTCGCTCCCGCCTGTCAATCAAACAGGCGGGAGCGAGCACAGTGAAATCCAGGGCTGCGCATTGGCTCCCTGGACTCTCACACTGGCCGCCTCCCTGCTGCATATTCTCCCTGCAGCAGGGAGGCACATGGCTCTTACCTCTGCTTACAGCCCCGGCTCCAGTGGGGATACGCCACCTCCTCACTGCTCCTTGCAGCTGTGTCCTGTCATTGCCGGGGGGAGCGCGTTATATGGAGCAACAAGTGTATGCCCGGCTTCCTGTCATGCTCCTACACTCTGGTAACTCTCTCTATGGTTCTGGAGGACTTTCAATCCTCCAGAAACATAGAGACAGTTTCCAGAGTGTACGGGCATGACAGGAAGCCGGGCATACACTTGTTGCTTGCTACGGACCCCTGCTCATGGTCCGGCACCGGTGAGGGGGAGGGGGAGGGGGGGGGGTGCGATGCGATATTGGTCGGGGGCTGGGTGTCTTCCAACACAGGGTGCCTCCAGTTGTTTCCCCACTACAACTCCCAGCATGCCCTGACAGCAAATAGATGTCAGGGCATGCTGGGAGTTGTGGTGGTGAAACAGCTGGAGGCACCCTGTCCTGAGAACTATGGGCGGAACTCGGCCCCCAGCAGGCATCAGTGACGTGGTGCCTGCTGGGGAAGTCTGCCTGGTAGTGAGCACACTACCAGGCAGACAAAATGCCATTTTTAAGATAATAAAAAAAAAAATAAAGGCAGGGAGGGGGTTAGGGATAGATGGGCAATAGGCAGGGACAGAAAAAAAAAAAGAGGATGGTGGGAGCTACCCTTTAATGTTTAAAGTGACAGTGGTCAGATGTGCAAAAAATGGCCGGGTCCTGAGGTGTAAAATGGCTGGGTCCTTAAGGGGTTAATGATCATGAAGTGCAAGCCCACTAGCCACCTCACACTACTTGGTCAGCACTCTGCCCCTCACCCTAGCCCAGACCTATATAAAATGGCAGAGGCTGAAAAGGGCCCCTATTCTTTTTGGAAGTCTCACAGTCTTTGGCTGGGAGTGCATGGTAAGTCAGCTTTGTCACCTGTTCACAATGGTGCTGCGCTGTGCGACGTCCATTGCTGCCATGGCGCCGCGTCTGTGGGGAGGCGCAGCCCAGGGTCTGGTCAGGCAACACTGCCGCTGCTCTGCCTGTGGGTCGTTCCCCCTGTGGGCACTGGTGTTGTGGGGGTGGTGGTCGCTGGTCAGTGCGGCGCCATTTTATGCTAGGGATTTTAGGAACCCGCTACTTACAGGTGGGCGTGACGTGGCTAGCAGGCTTGCACTTCATGATCATTAAAGGGGTATTTCGGCTTTAGACATTTTATCCCCTATCCAGAGGATAGGGGAAAAGATGTGTGATTGCGGGAGGCCCGCCGCTGGGACCTCCCCCGCGATCTTCCTGCAGCACCCGCATTATGTGCAGAGCTGTGTCTCCATGCTCAGAAACTGGAAATTTTTGGGACTGGAGATGTGACGTAACGTCACGCCCCTCCATTCATGTCAATGGGGGCGCAACGGCCGTTATGCCCCCTCCCACAGACATGGAGGGAGGGGGCGTGACGTGATGTCACAAGGGGGCGTGGCATTACGTCACGTCTCCAGTTCTGAAAACTTCTGGTTGCCGAGCCTGGAGACGCAGGGACCCCCCACGATCAGACATCTTATTCCTATACTTTGGTATAGGGGATAAAATGTCTAAAGCTGGAATACCCCTTCAAGTACACTAACAACCTGTTAGTTTAACTGGTTAACGACCATGGACATGTATGCTCGTCCATGGGCCGTTAACCGGGTATGGTGCGGGCTCCCAACTCGAGCCCGCGTCATACCGGCCGGCCCTTAGCTGATTCTTGTAGCTGAGGGGCGGCGTTAATAGCCAACATGCGGCTGGCTATAAACCCTTTAGATCACCACTGTCAAAGCTGACAGCAGCGTCTAAAGAACCCTGTAAACGCTCCCTGGTGGTCCAGTGGGGTGGATCGCCCCCCGCAGCGCGATCGCGTGGGGGTGTTGGGGGGCTAACTTTTCCTGTGCAAGTTCCGGCTTTCGCATTGATAAAGCCTTGCAGGACCAGGCTTTATCAATCGAGTGCAGATCACACAGATCAATGTGGTTCTATGGAACCACATTGGTCTGTATGTGGAATCCAATGATTCCTCCTAAAAGTCCCCTAATAAAGTGTAGAAAAAAGTTTATTAAAAGTAATAGAAAACACACATTAACCCCTTAACCCCTTCCTTATTAAAAGTTTAAAACACCCCCTTTTCCCAAATTCTATATAAAAAATATAAAAACATAACAAAAATAAACATATGTAGTATCGACGCGTGCGGAAATTGCCGAACTATAAAAATATATTGTTAATTAAACCGCATGGTCAATAGTGTACGTGTGAAAAAATTCCAAAGTCCAAAATAGGGTATTTTTGGTCATTTTTTTGTACCATAAAAAGTTTATAAAAAGCGATCAAAAAGTCCGATCAAAGCAAAAATGGTACTGATTAAAACTTCAGATTACGGCGCAAAATATGAGCCCTCATATAGCCCATATGCAGAAAAAGAAAAAAGTTAAAGGAGTCAGAGAAGGACAATTATAAATGTATTAATTTTCGTGTATGTAGTTATGATTCTTTCCAAAAGTATGACAAAATCTAACATATATAAGTAGGGTATCATTTTAATTGTATGGACCTACAGAATAAAGATAAAGTGTCATTTTTACCAAAAATCTACGTAGAAACGAAAACCCCCAAAAGTTACAAAATTGTGTTTTTTCTTCAATTTTTTCCCCATTTCGTCGTAGATTTTTGGGTAAAATGACTGATGTCATTACAAAGTAGAATTGGTGGCGCAAAAAATAAGCCATCATATAGATTTTTAGGTACAAAATTGAAAGGGTTGTGATTTTTAAAATGTAAGGAGGAAAAAACTCAAGTGCAAAAACAGAAGAACGCTTGGTCCTTAAGGGGTTAATAAATGTTGCTGAGAAGCCTTAGATCACTGTGCATGCGACCATGCCTGTTTTTTTGTCTATTTGAATTCATAAAGTTACTTTTTAGTCTGCAAATTAGTGATGGGGAATTGAGGGTTACAGTGATCATGTTATTGGTCTATTGTATATAGTTCTTTAGTGATTAGCCCTTCATCCATAGGTCTCTTGCATTCATAAAATCTACTGGTACGGTCTGACAGATGGTCACATTAGGCTACTAGCCAACCTGACATACCTTGTCCATTCTTTAGGATCACCTGCAGTTCGGTGGTTTCCGACCATGGCTTTCCTCCTCCATTCACATCTGGTTTCTTTACAAACAGATGAGTCCAGGTAATGACAGGAAACTAAGCTTATTTTAAGAGGCATGTTACTTGGGATTGAGTGAAATTCTGACAGCATTTGACTACTGACCCTGATCTTGTTGCTGATTTTGCCTACAGTCTTACCTTTGCCTTCTGCATCGTCTACCTGGTTCCAACTTTTAGCTTTCTCCAGCAATTGTTCTGGTTATCCTTTGACTTATCACATACGAAGTGATTTAATGGGGTCATGACTATTCTGTGAGCCTGGGTATGCTCCTGCAGCAAAGTCCCTACCTATTTAAGGGTTATAGGGATGAAGACCAGGGGGACCTTAAAGTTCTCACCCCAGTCTAGCCTATTTCAGTTGGTTTGCAACCTAGAGGACTCACATTTTAGTCTGTGACTGTAACATATTGGTATTAAAAGGGATTAATAACACGTTATGATCAAACACAATCGTGCCCCTATATAAATAATTTTTGAAGTCACAAACTTGCCACATGCATGACCCCTTTAAGAGATTGATCAGACAAGATTCCAATTTGCAAAGGATGGAACAGTTTAACTTATTTTTTTTTCTTCAATATTTCAGTCCAACAAAAATTTTAAAACTTCATAAGAGATTGTTTATTGCAACCATCAATAATTTATTAAAAGAAGCTGCAAACAAAGATGTGATGGAATATATCCAGGCTAGTAAAGGTTAAATGGGTTGCATACAATAGGAAAAATATAGCTGCTTTATTCTGAAACCGTTCCACACTTGTTTACACATAAAGTGTTGCATTTCAGCCCTATTTCTTTGTGGAACATCACTGTAATAACAGACACAACCCATGAACCAAGCTGGTGATGTTTTCTGCAGTTGTTGTCCCGCTCCAGCTTGGATATAAGGATATAATGGCTCCAGTTCAAGGCATAATGGCTCTAGTTCAAGGCATTGCACACAGTGATAGAAACAATAGTAATTCAGTCAATATAGGACTAAAAGCTTCTTTCTTTATTAACAGACAAACAGCTTCCAGATAAAGATTTGGATGTTTTTTTTCCACATTAAAAAAAGTTTATAAATATATTCGTGCTCTAACAGTCATGAAGCATTTTTAGGATTCTAAGTTTAGCTGGTAAAGTGTTGGTTAATGAATTTAAAGGGTTACATTTTCTGGAACGTCTCTGGCGACATTGCAAGAATTGTCAGATGTATGTATACAAGCATCTGGAAGAAGCTAATACTGCATTGAGATTTACTGCAAAAAAACATCTGAAATTGAATATACAGTATGTTGCCAGATAGTTTGGGTGGAGACCCCTTAGTAGCTTTCCAGAATTAGTTATTTTAACTGATCATGGAATGTGAAAGTAAGGGGAGAGTCATTACGAAAAGACAAAGGAAATATCTAAGGGTAAGCGGGTTGCTATGGCGTCTATCCTTCATGCAATTCCAAAAGTGCATAAAAAAACAAAAAACATGAATGCGTGAGTGGCTGAATAGTCTTTGGCAGCCTTTCGTCTAGCAGAATAGAGAATTTCAACAATACATTTTGGATTTGCGCTATTAACCCTTTAGCCCGAACAGCTGACAGGACAGCGGGAGGGCCCCTACCTGCCTCCTCGCTGTCCGATCGCCGAATGACTGCTCAGTGCCTGAGATCCAGGCATGAGCAGTCATGCGGCAGAATCGTTGATCACTGGTTTCTTATGAGAAACCAGTGATCAATGATGAAGATCAGTGTGTGCAGTGTTATAGGTCCCTATGGGACCTATAACACTGCAAAAAAAAAGTGAAAAAAAAGTGAATAAAGATCATTTAACTCCTCCCCTATTAAAAGTTTGAATCACCCCCCTTTTCCAATAAAAAAAAACACAGTGTAAATAAAAATAAACATATATGGTATCACCGCGTGCAGAAATGTCCGAATTATAAAAATATATAATTAATTAAACCGCTCGGTCAATGGCGTGCGCGCAAAAAAATTCCAAAGTCCAAAATATTGCATTTTTGGTCACTTTTTATATAATTTAAAAATGAATAAAAAGCGATCAATAAGTCCTATCAATGCAAAAATTGAACCGTTAAAAACTTCAGATCACAGCGCAAAAAATGAGCCCTCATACCACCCCATACACGGAAAAATAAAAAAGTTATAGGGGTCAGAAGATGACAATTTTAAACGTATTAATTTTCCTGCATGTAGTTATGATTTTTTCCAGAAGTCCGACAAAATCAAACCTATATAAGTAGGGTATCATTTTAATCGTATGGACCTACAGAATAAAGATAAGGTGTCATTTTTACCGAAAAATTTACTACGTAGAAACGGAAGCCCCCAAAAGTTACAAAACGGCGTTTTTTTTTCAATTTTGTCGCACAATGATTTTTTTTCCCGTTTCACCGTAGATTTTTGGGCAAAATGACTGACTTCATTACAAAGTAGAATTGGTGGCGCAAAAAATAAGCCATCATATGGATTTTTAGGTGCAAAATTTAAAGAGTTATGATTTTTTAAAGGCAAGGAGCAAAAAACGAAAATGCAAAAACGGAAAAACCCCTGGTCCTTAAGGGGTTAACTTACTTACGTCGGCCTTACACTGGGGACTGGAACGTCGTACAGCCGTCAGCCTATCACCGGCCACAGCGATGTGATAGGCTGATAGCCGGCTTCTTACATGACAGTGTGCTCAGCCTATCACTGGCTGATGGGCGGGACATCGCTCCGGCCGATGATAGGCTGACGGCTGTCCGACGTTCCCGTCCCCAGCATAAGGCCGACGTAGGTAAGTTAAAGTTTATTTTCTTTATCTTTTGCAGCCCGGGCATAGGCATACAGCGTACAGCTGTGGTCTCAAACCTGTGGACCTCCAGATGTTGCAAAACTACAACTCCCAGCATGCCCGGACAGCCAACGGCTGTCCGGGCATGCTGGGAGTTGTAGTTTTGCAATATCTGGAGGTTCGCAGGTTGGAGACCACTGGCGTACAGTGAGTTCCAGCACCAGCGGCCCCCAACAAAGAGGAGGAGGGCAGTGCTTGACACATGTGAGTAGTACCCCGCTCGGCTGATAATTA
Source organism: Hyla sarda (assembly GCF_029499605.1). Lineage (NCBI taxonomy): Eukaryota > Metazoa > Chordata > Amphibia > Anura > Hylidae > Hyla > Hyla sarda. Next base: position 86,807,821 of record NC_079190.1, read on the forward strand.
ATTGGGGGGGGGAGCAGAACAGCGCTGGCGGGTCACATATGATTAGTTCCCCGATGTGGGGACAGCACAGCGCTGGGCTGATTCATTCATTCCCGAGACCGAGGGGCCCAACCGGTATTGCGGTATGGGAAAAATTCATATCGTGCAGCCCAAAAATGTCGGTATTCGGTATGAACCGGTATACGGCCCAGCCCTAGATTAGACATTCTTATAATAAATATGTCAACAAAAGTTATATTTTATTTCCATCATTTACACCTTCAAAATAACAGAAAACAAAAAAAAATTTTGTCTGCAAAAGTTTGGGCACCCTGCAGAGTTAATATCTTGTACTGCCCCCTTTGGCAAGTATCACAGCTTGTAAACGCTTTTTGTAGCCAGCCAAGAGTCTTTCAATTCTTGTTTGAGGTATCTTTGCCCATTCTTCCTTACAAAAGTCTTCCAGTTCTTTTAGATTTCTGGGCTGTCTGTCACGCACTGCTCTTTTATGGTCTATCCATAGATTTTCAATTATGCTGAGGTCAGGAGATTGTGAAGGCCATGGCAAAACCTTCAGTTTACGCCTCTTGATGTAATGCCCCGTAGATTTCAAGGTGTGTTTAGGATCATTATCCATTTGTAGAAGCCATCCTCTCTTTAACTTCAGCTTTCTCACAGATGGCATCAAGTTAGCATCCAAAGTTTGCTGAAATTTTATTGAATCCATTTTTCCTTCTACTCGTGAGATGTTCCCTGTGCCACTGGCTGCAATACAACCCCAAAGCATGATTCATCCACCCCTATGCTTAAAAGTTGGACAGAAGTTCTTTTCATTAAATTCTGTTTCCCTTCTTCTCCAAACGTACCTTTGCTCATTCTGGCCAAAAAGTTCAATTTTAACCTCATCGGTCCACAGAACTTGTTTCCAAAATGCATCAGGCTTGTCTATATGTTCATTTGCAAAGTTCAAACGCTGATTTTTGTGGTGAGGACGTAGAAGAGGTTTTCTTCTGATGACTCTTCCATGAAGACCATATTTGTACAAGTATCTCTTTATAGTGGAATAGTGTACCACAACTTCAGTGTATGCCAGATCTTTCTGGAGGGATTGTGCAGTCAAATGTGGGTTTTGAATAGTTTTTCTCACAATCCTGCGAGCTGTTCTGTCTGATATTTTTCTTGGTCTTCCAGATCTTGCTTTAACTTCCACTGTTCCTGATGACTGCCATTTCTTAATTACATTCCGAACAGAGGATATTGACATCTGAAAACGTTTTGCTATCTTCTTATAGCCTTCTCCGGCTTTGTGAGCATCAACTGTTTTCAGTTTCAATTTCTAGACAACTGCTTAGAAGAACCCATGGTGCTGGTTGTTGGGGCAAGGTCAGATGAGTCTGGGCATTTAAAACCTTTGAGATTGACATCACCTGGTCTTCCCAGATGATAATTGAGAACAATCCATGACACTGGCAGGTCTCTGCTTTGCAAAGGGGGCAGTGCATGCTATAAATTCTGCAGGGTGCCCAAACTTTTGCAGACACCATTTTTTTGTTTTCTGTTATTTTGAAAGTGTAAATGATGGAAATAAAATCTAACTTTTGTTGACATATTATAAGAATGTCTAATATGTAATTTGATGCCTTTTGGAGATTTTCCCATTTTTCTTTGGCTTCTTTATGCACATTAATATTTTTTTTTTACCTGGGATGACCAAACTTTTGATCCCCACTGTAAGTAGATATATGTCCTTATAGATAATCCATATTAAAAATGCTAATGACACTATAATGAACGCAATGGTACCTATTGGTTAACATAAGGAATATATACTATCAATACTAATATCCAAAAGTGTGAAATATACTGACGCTGGATGAAATGAATCACAGATGGTTACTGGTAATATTTAAAGAAAATTGTCCATTAGTGACAACAGTAAGAACTATACTATGATCTACATCAAATCATTTAATACAGTCACAATAAGAAGTATAGTAAAGATTCATTGCTTTTCTCTCTAAGTGCTGTGACATGCAAGGAAATAGCAGCATGTCTGAACAAGACCATGAACAAAAAAACATCTATTAAAGCAGGAGATACTGTATTTTGGAACTCAGAATTGAATAGCAAACAACCATCAGGTTTAAATGAAATCTGTACTTTTAAAGCTTATTTGTAACCTGTACAAATAAGTGTTATGTACAGGATATATATATTTTAAAAATGCTACGAAAGCATCTGATTGTAAGTTGTTATTTGCTTGCCTAAATGAACATTTAACTTAGAAACATACTTACCCCTGTGGTTGATCAATTCTTGGTGGTGAAGTCTAAGTCCGGGAGGGTCCACAGTTCACAGAAGCGTTGGCCGCAGATGACAGGAGTGGCGCAGAGAAATGATGAATAAAATGGTGTTGGGATGTGTTGGGCTAACACTGGAGATGATTGGTGAGTAGCATGGCTGCTCCTTAAGTAAGAAATGTATTGGTAGTCACTATTGAACCTCGATCAGAGGCTCTGTTAGGCTGGGTTCACATCAGGTTTTTACCAATACGGGACCGCACATGGCTGGGGGGGAACTAAAACCTTGCGCTCCCGTATCCCTGCCATTTGCCGCCCGTATGCCGCCCGTATGTAATTCATTTCAATGAGCCGACCAGAGTGAAACGCTGACTCCTTACGGCTCATTTTTGCCCCGTATGCGGTTTTCCACCGGACCTCAAACCGTGGTCGACTACGGTTTAAGGTGCAGTGGGAAAACCGCATACGGGGCAAAAATGAGCTGACCGGAGTCAGCGTTTCACTCCGGTCGGCTCATTGAAATTAATTACATATGGGCGGCATACGGCAGGTTTTAGCTCCCCCTAGCCATATGCGGTCCCGTATTGGTAAAAACATGCTGAGAACCCAGCCTCACAAGTGATCTCATCAGTCACTGTACCATGCGGGCACTGATGACGTCATAGGGGCAAAGGCTATATATACCCCTGCTTTCTATGATTATGAGCTATTGCCATCGTAACCTCTTGACAACCCTGTTATTACAGTGAAACATGTCGATGAGGGAATGACACATTTAACCATCATACTGTGACACTTAGTAGTGTACTGCAGTCACTGCAAACTGTTCATACAAGTAGGTATTAATCCTTGTCTAACGCCAACTGGTGCAGGCCCCCAATGTTCTAGATATCACAGTATCAGTTATATAGTCTCTTGTTTGAGGTTTTATAAGGATACAATAAAAGTACTGGGCTTCAGCCCAGGAGTTATTGGTTTTATGTGTTGTACAAACTGTATCTAAATACTAGGGACCTAGGGACACTTGTAGATTGTTAGCCCTTGCAGGCAGGGCTCTCTCACCCTCTATATCAGTGTGTCATATACTCTGTTTCATGTTCTTTGTACTTATTGTACAGTGACCCCCCCGACCTACGATTGCCTCGACATACGATCATTTCAACATACGATGGCCTCTCAGAGGCCATCGCATGTTGAAGGCAGCATCAACATACAATGCTTTTGTATGTCGGGGCCATCGCATAAACAGCTATCTGGCAGCGCTGACTGCTTCAGCGGCCACCGGATAGCCGTTTACGGTGCCCCGTGTGGTCCGCTGACGATCACTTACCTGTCCTCGGGGCTCCGGCTCCTCCTCTTCGGGATCCCCTGCATCGTCGGCGCTCTCCATCGTCGTCATCACATCGCTGCGCACGCCGTCCCGTCATCCAATAGGAGCGGCGTGCGTAACGACGTGATGGCGGCAACGGAGAGTGAAGATGCCGGGGAAGCAGAGGCCTTGCCGGAGCGTTGGGGACACCCCGGGGACGCGGCGACAGCAATGGACGGCGACATCCAGGGCAGCGGTGACGAGTGGTGACGGTCCGGAGCGGCGGGGACAGGTGAGTACAACTTCCTCTACCAGTGGTCTTCAACCTGTGGACCTCCAGATGTTGCAAAACTACAACTCCCAGCATGCCCGGACAGCCGTTGGCTGTCCGGGCATGCTGGGTGTTGTAGTTTTGCAACATCTAGAGGTCCGCAGATTGTAGACCACTGTCCTATACTTTACATTGCACGGATCCCTCAACATATGATGGTTTCAACAAACAATGGTCCATTTGGAATGGATTACCATCGTATGTTGAGGGACCACTGTACTTATGTATCTTAACAATTTTTATATGTACAGTGCCCTGGAAGCCGTGTGTCTGTATTAAAATAGACGTTAGTCATTTATTATTTTTACTTTGCAGAAAAAGAAACCTTTTGGGCTGGTTTGGGCTGTCCCTTGGTTAGGAGGTAGTCTGTGATAACTGTAGGCATATATGAGAGTGGAATCAGAATTAATTTGGTATCCCATCCAGCAGAATAACGTGTCCAGGGATGAACTGCTGTTAGTGCATGCTCCATGCAGTCTGTGGCAAGGGACAACTTCGTTGAGCAGAATGACTCCACGCTGTCCATATAGCCATAACCTGTAACAAAAATACAAACCCCAAATGTTTATTCATGCTTTAAAATAGGGATGTTGATTGAAAGAATGAGCTTGATAACATGCCAACAAGGCATAACATACATACATGAGTAGCAACTAATATGGTTGATTATTTATTTATTTTTTGGTCTCATTTTAATAAGCGATTTCTTCTATTAACAAAAATGTGCACAAGTGCATAAAGCCAGACAAACTGGTTGTATTTTTATCCATTATAAGCAAAGCAGCCAGATTGATGATTGGGTCTTGTGGTTACACAGTACTACCCCTGCTAATCTCCGTCCTCTCTTATAATGGTTAAGCATCATTTTGGCTTCTGTTAGGCTGCATTCACATCACGTTTGCAGCCTACGGCTGCCGGGTCCTACGGCTGCTGCTCCGCAGCTTCTCATTCACTTTAATGAGCCTCATTTTTGCCCCTTATCCGGTTTTGGTGGTATACTACGGTTTTAATTCCAGTCACAAGACCAGATACATGGCAAAAATGAGCCGACCGGAGTCACTATCTTACTCTGGTCGGCTCATTCATATGAATGAGATGGGAGCCGGGTTCGGCTGTAATATGGGAGTGCATGGTTTTCCCATCCCCAGCAGCAGGGTCAGTGTTAGGTCGGGGCAAACCAGCCAATAGCCTAGGGCCCCCATCCCCCAGGGGGCCCCCTGCTGGCTGCTCAGCATAGGCATGCGCACAGGGTGAGGGGTTCCGCGGCCGCCATTGAGCAGCCCGCAGGGGCCCCCCGTCACATTTTGGACATCCCTGTGTCCCGAAAGATGTTTTCGGGACACAAGGATGTCTCGGTTACCTTTCTGCGGCGGCCCCCGCGCTAACTTTAAAAACAGCCATAGCAGTAAATCATGAGCCCGGACAGGAGGAGTGGTGGTCGGAACACTGAAGTGGGGGCAGTACACAGATATACAGCCTCCAGCCATACACTGTATATGGCTGAAGGCTGTATGTCTGCGGGGGAACTATACTGCACCTAATGTGGGGAACTATACTGCACCTAATGTGGGGAACTATGGTGCAATATTGCTCCCCACATTAGGTGCAGTATAGTTCCCCACATTAGGTGCAGTATAGCTCCCCACATTAGATGCAGTCACCTAATGTGGGGAACTATATTGCACCTAATGTGGGGGAACTATACTGCCAACCTTATGTGGGGGAACTACAACCTAATGTGGGGGAATTATACTGCCAACCTAATGTGGGGGGAACTATACTGCCAACCTAATGTGGGGGGAACTATACTGCCAACCTAATGTGGGGGAACATACTGCCTACCTAATGTGGGGAAACTATACTGCCTACCTAATGTGGGGGAACTATACTGCCTACCTTGTGTGGGGGAACATACTGCCTACCTAATGTGGGGGAACTATACTGCCAACCTAATGTGGGGGAACTACAACCTAATGTGGGGGGAACTATACTGCCAACTTAATGTGGGGGAACTACAACCTAATGTGGGGGGAACTATACTGCCAACCTAATGTGGGGGAACTACAAACTAATGTGGGGGGAACTATACTGCCAACCTAATGTGGGGGAACTACAACCTAATGTGGGGGGAACTATACTGCCAACCTAATGTGGGGGAGCTGTACTGCACCTAATGTGCTAATGTGCCAACCTAATGTGGGGGAACATACTGCCTACCTAATGTGGGGGAAATATACTGCCAACCTAATGTGGGGGAACTATACTGCCGACCTAATGTGGGGGAACATACTGCCTACCTAATGTGGGGGAACTACAACCTAATGTGGGGGGAACTATACTGCCAACCTAATGTGGGGGAACTACAACCTAATGTGGGGGAACTATACTGCCAACCTAATCTTGGGAAGCTATATATGGGGGATCTATACTGCCTACCTAATGTGGGGGAACTATACTGCCTACCTAATGTGGGGGAACTATACTGCCTACCTTATGTGGGGGAACATACTGCCTACCTAATGTGGGGGAACTATACTGCCAACCTAATGTGGGGGAACTACAACCTAATGTGGGGGGAACTATACTGCCAACCTAATGTGGGGGGAACTATACTGCCAACCTAATGTGGGGGGAACTATACTGCCAACCTAATGTGGGGGAACTACAACCTAATGTGGGGGAACTATACTGCCAACCTAATCTTGGGAAGCTATATATGGGGGATCTATACTGCCTACCTAATGTGGGGGAACTATACTGCCTACCTAATGTGGGGGAACTATACTGCCTACCTTATGTGGGGGAACATACTGCCTACCTAATGTGGGGGAACTATACTGCCAACCTAATGTGGGGGAACTACAACCTAATGTGGGGGGAACTATACTGCCAACCTAATGTAGGGGGAACTATACTGCCAACCTAATGTGGGGGGAACTATACTGCCAACCTAATGTGGGGGAACATACTGCCTACCTAATGTGGGGGAACTATACTGCCTACCTAATGTGGGGGAACTATACTGCCTACCTAATGTGGGGGAACTATACTGCCTACCTTGTGTGGGGGAACATAATGCCTACCTAATGTGGGGGAACTATACTGCCACCTAATGTGGGGGAACTGCAACCTAATGTGGGGGGAACTATACTGCTAACTTAATGTGGGGGAACTATACTGCCAACCTAATGTGGGGGAACTACAAACGAATGTGGGGGGAACTATACTGCCAACCTAATGTGGGGGAACTACAACCTAATGTGGGGGGAACTATACTGCCAACCTAATGTGGGGGAACTGTACTGCACCTAATGTGCTAATGTGGGGGAACTGTACTGCCAACCTAATGTGGGGGGACTATACAGCCAACCTAATGTGGGGGAACATACTGCCTACCTAATGTGGGGGAACTATACTGCCAACTTAATGTGGGGGAACTACAACCTAATGTGGGGGAACTATACTGCCAACCTAATGTGGGGGAACTACAACCTAATGTGGGGGAACTGTACTGCACCTAATGTGCTAATGTGGGGGAACTGTACTGCCAACCTAATGTGGGGGGACTATACAGCCAACCTAATGTGGGGGAACTATACTGCCAACCTAATGTGGGGGAACTATACAAATATATAAAATTGTACTATTCTGATCCCTATAACTTTTATTTTTCTGTATATGGGGATGCATGAGGGTAATTTTTTGCGCTTTGATTTGTAGTTTTTATGGGTACTATTTTTGTTTTGATGGGACTTTTCAATAGCTTTTTAGATATTTTTATGGTATTTGAAGTGGGGGAACTATACTGCCAACCTAATCTTCGGAAGCTATACTGGCAACCTGATGTGGGGGAACTATACAGCCAACCTAATGTAGGGGAACTATACAGCCAACCTAATGTGGGGGAACTATACAGCCAGCCTAATGTGGGGTGACCTATATTGCCAACCTAATGTGGGGGAACTGTACTGCACCTAATGTGCTAATGTGGGGGAACTGTACTGCCAACCTAATGTGGGGGGACTATACAGCCAACCTAATGTGGGGGAACTATACTGCCAACCTAATGTGGTGGAACTATACAAAAATATAAAAGTGTACTATTCTGATCCCTATAACTCTTTTATTTTTCTGTATATGGGGATGTATGAGGGTAATTTTTTGTGCTTTGATTTGTAGTTTTTATGGGTACCATTTTTGTTTTGATGGGACTTTTCAATAGCTTTTTAGATATTTTTTTATGGTATTTGATGTTACCAAAAATGTGCAAATCTGGTTAGTGCACTATTACCACTTTTGGGGCCCCTCTTTTGATTTTGCCTAGGGCCACGCTAAGCCTAAAACCAGCCCTTGCCCAGCAGGATCCAGTTCCTGGTCACCAGCCTTGGAGAGGTTTCTGTTTTTATGCTGGATGAGGTCTGCATTGTTCCATTGAGCAGGATCCATTAAAAAAACAATTCATGCCACGTAGTATACATTTCTTTTGCATCCAGCCTTACCTGTTTATTTTTTTTTTCAAAACTCTCCTTCTTATCTACAGTACTCTTTACAATACTCACAAATCTATATTCTCTACTGACCCATCTGTGATTTTATTTTCCACTTTCTACCACTCACATTTTCCATTATTACATTCTCCTCCTCTTGTTTTCAGAATCTCTCCTGTGCTGCACCCAGCCTCTGGAGTCATCTTCATGGTTACAACAAACACTAAAACATTCCAAATTGCCTTAAAAAATGTTTTATTGGAAGGTTTCCTTGTGAGAGTAGTTACACGCCTGAGACCACCATGCACAGTAAATGTTGAATTGACTGTTGTGAAATTGATTACCTTTGGGATTTGAAGTACATGGTGGAGATTTATTAAAACCTGTATAGAGGAAAATTTGACCAGTTGCCCATAGCATCCAATCAGATTGATTATTTTATTTTTCACAGACCTGTTTAACATGAAATAAGCAATATGATTGGTTGCTATAGGCAACTGGTGAAGTTTTCCTCTATGCAGGTTTGGATACATTTCTCCCATGATTCTTTGGAGTAATGAATTAAAGTGACCCCCGCGACCTACGATGGCCCCGACATACGATAATTTCAACATGCGATGGCCTCTCAGAGGCCATCGCATGTTGAAGGCAACATCAACATACGATGCTTTTGTATGTCGGGGCCATCGCATAAACGGCTGTCCGGCAGCGCAGACTGCATGCAGGAAAATGTATACGTTTAAAATTGTCATCTTCTGACCATATAACTTTTTTATTTTTCCGTGTACAGGCCGGTTTGAGGGCTAATTTTTTGCGCCGTGTTCTGAAGTTTTTATCGGTTCCATTTTTGTATTGATCAGACTTTTTGATTGCTTTTTATTAATTTTTTCATGATATAAAAAGTGACCAAAAATACGCTATTTTGGACTTTGGATTTTTTTTGCGCGTACGCCATTGACCTTGCAGTTTAATTAACAATATATTTTTATAGTTCGGACATTTCCACACGCGGCGATACCACATATGTTTATTTTTATTTACACCGTTTTTTTATGGGAAAAGGGGGGTGATTCAAACTTTTATTAGGGAAGGGGTTAAATGACCTTCATTAACTTTTTTTTTTTCACTTTTTTTTTTGCAGTGCTATAGCTCCCATAGGGGGCTATAGCACTGCACACACTGATCTTTTACCCTGATCCCTGCAAAACCATAGGTTTGCATGGATCATCTAGATAGAGGCTCGATTGCTCAAGCCTGTAGCTCAGTCTTGAAGCAATTAAACGCCGATCGGACGCGACGGAGCAAGGTTAGGGGGTCTCCTCTCGCGTCCTAGCTGATCGGAATATCGCAATTTTATTGAGATGTCCCGATCAGCCAGACTGAGCTGCCGGGAAGCGTTTACTTTCACTTTCAGATGCGGCGGTCAACTTTGATCGCCGCGTCTGAAGGGCTAATAGTGCTCACCACAACGATCGGTGCCGCACGCTATTAGCCCAGGGTCCTGGCTATCCTTAGCAGCCGGGAATGACCCGGTGTGATGCGGGGTAACAGCGTGACCCCGTTTTAAACACCGGGCAAGGGGGCATACAGGTACGCCCTTTGTCCTGAAGGAGTTAAGAAATAAAAGAAGCAATCTGATTGGCTGCTATGGGCAACTGGTAAACTTTATATCTGCACAGATTTTAATAAATCTTCCCCATTTTCTTAAATGTATTACTTAGATAAAATTCTGAATTTCTAGCCATCTGCGAATTAGCTCTCTAACAGAAGAGTTCTCTCTATAGTGCCACCTACTGGAAGTAACATCTCTGAGGCTGCTTTAAAAGCCTCAGAACACCACTGGCTAATATTTGCCTTAACAGCATAAATGACTGTCTAAAAATAGATCTCTTTGTGGATTTTTGTGGATTTTTAGGCTCTCCAGGCGATCCAACCATCTTTTCCTGTCAGTGAGTCTTGTACTATGGTAGCAATGCAGATGTGGAATTCAATAAGTGGACACAGTTCTCAGTTATAGTCATATGTATTGCAGGTTTTTGTACAAAAGGAGACAGATCAACAGTTCTCAGACATAATGCAGGGTTGAGTTTGAATGCATAGTACATATTCGTTGAGGCACAGAAAAGCTACATCAAAGACAAGCCATAATAATCAGCACAGAAGTACAAAGCTGTGGAGTGATGGAGGGCAACAAGTGCAACCCATTACTAATCACTAGGTGCAGAAAACACATGGCTGGGCAAAGCTAAAACAAGCAAGACACTTCCTAGTAGGGCAGTAAACAAATGCAAAAAGTCCAGTACAGCTCCTAAAATCAATGTACGATCATGTGAATACACCCTAGGACAAAGATAAGATTTCCTGCTCCAAATTTCATACAATTCAAGCTTTATTTGACATCATCTTAAAAAAAAACATTTGTTTTTAGGGTGTACACGTTATAGTAAAAATGACATGTTCTCTTTATTCTGTGAGTTAATACGATTAAAATGATACACATGATATATGCATATATTGTACCGCTTAAAAAAATTTAAAACTATTTTAACAAAATTAGTATGTTTGAAATTGCCCTATTTTGACCAGCTATTACTTTCTCATTTTTCTGTAAGGTCTTACCGGATCAGGTCTAGAAAGCACGGGATCTGAAGAAAAGGCAGACTTTAGGCTGAAGAAAGCCTCTCCGGCCTCAGGATGCCATAAGTTAGGGTTAGAGTTCTTTCTAGTGAGAGCTACAATGGGAGCGACCACAGAAGAGAAATGTATAATGAATTGATGATAACAATTGTCAAACCCCAGGAAACGTTGACTAGCCCGAAGACCGGTAGGGCGAGGCCAATCCGACACCGCAGACAGTTTTACTGGATCTATTTGCAGACCTTGATGAGAGACCATATAACCAAGAAACAGGAGACTGGATTTATCAAAAAGGCATTTCTCCAGTTTGGTGTAGAGATGATTCCTCCGGAGGCGTCGAAGGATGAGACGAACATGAGTGAAAATGCTCCTCCAAGTTGGAAGAATAGATCAAGAAGTCATCAAGATACATGACAACACAGGTATAGACAAGGTCGCGGAAGATATCATTGACGAATTCCTGAAAAACAGCTGGAGCATGACAAAGACCGAAAGGCATCACGAGATGTCCATCTCGGGTATTAAAAGCTGTCTTCCATTTGTCTTCCTCTCGAATTTGAATCAGATTATCATCTCCATGTAAATCCAATTTGGAGAAGACTTTGGCCCCCCAAAGATGATCAAAAGGTTTAGTGATCAAAGGAAGAGGATAATGATTCTTGACCATGATTTTGTTGAAACATCTGTAATCAATACATGGGCGGAGAGAACTATCCTTCTTGCTCACAAAGAAGAACCGGCTCTGGCAGGTGAAGAGGACTATCGGATAAATCCTTTTTGGAGGTTCTCTTGGATATATTTTTGCATGGCTTGAGTCTCAGGGACTGACAAAGGAAAGATTCTACCACGAGGAGGCATAGTCCCAGGCAGTAAATCAATGGGGCAATTGTAAGGACAATGCGGAGGTAAAGTCTCGGCCTGTTTTTCGCAAAAGACATCAGAAAAATCTTGATAAGGGGAAGGCAGACCAGGCATAGGAGGAAAGGAAGAAACAATTTTAGGTTGGACCGGCACAAGACAACGATTTTGACAGCCCTGTCCCCAGCGGGTGATGTCTCCATATTTCCAGTCAAGCTACGGGGAATGGCGTTGGAGCCAAGGAAGACCGAGAAGTATCTGAGAAGTACAATGTGGAAGCAAATAGAATTCAATCCTTTCCTTATGCAAGACTCTCACCTGCAAGAGAAGAGACTCTGTGCGGTAAAGCACTCTACAGTCCAGATTTTGTCCAGTGATGGAAGAGATGAACAGAGGCTTGACACGATGACGCACAGGAAGACGATATTCATGCACGAGAAAGGCATCAATTAAGTTGCCAGCAGCACCAGAGTCCAAGAATGCAGAAGCGAAGAATGAAGTCTAAGCAGAAACGTGGACTTGAACAGAGATATTCAAATGAGGAGAGGTAGTATTCACACCCAGGGACGCCTCTCCTATGTATTCTAGGTGCGAGCATTTTCTCGGACACTGAGGACGGGAAGAACAGTCTTTCAGAAAGTGCTCCGGACTGGCACAGTATAGGCACAAATTCTTGTTGCGTCGTCGGGATCTTTCCTGCTGGGTGAGGTGAGTACCATCCACTTGCATAGCCACTTCAGTAGGTCCACTTTTATTACGAAGTTCCTCCTGTCTTTTGGCAAAACACACATCAGTACGTGTGGCCAAATGGATCAGTTCACAAAGGTTAGTCAGAGCATCACGCGCAGCAAGAGCATCCTTTATTCTACTGGACAGTCCTTTTTTAAATGTAGCACATAAGGCCTCGTTGTTCCATGTCAATTCAGAAGCAAGGGTGCGAAACTGGACTGCATAGTCTCCGACAAAGGAAGTCCCTTGTCTTAGGTTAAGAAGAGCAGTCTCGGCAAAGGAGGCTCATGTGGGTTCTTTAACGCTGCGGAACTCAGCTAAGAAGCCCGTGACATTAGAGGTAATTGGATTACTACAATCCCAGAGAGGAGTAGCCCAGGCCAGGGCCTTTCCAGACAAGAGACTAACCACAAACGCCACCACTGGGTCACAAAGCCTCTACACAGCTTAGGATCTCCTTCAAAATTCATGGGAAGGGGAAAATGAAGCTTTGATCCAAAAGGAACTGCAGGAACGGGTGGAGAAGCTGGAGCAAATTGCGACTGCTGTTGCATGGGCAGAAGTTGCTGCGCCATAGCAGACAGTTGATTTAGTTGCTGTGTCTGTCGGGCCAACTGTTGCGACTGACAGGCCACAACGGAAGGGAGATCTGAAACCTTGGGCAGAGGTACCTCAGTGGGGTCCATGGCCGGATCTTGCTGTTAGACTCACAGCAGTCGACTGGAACTCAGGAGGTAGTAGATATGCAATACCACAGTGGTCTGGAGCAGGAGATGTAGTCGATCCGCTGGGCCTGTGTGACAGATGACGTGGGCAGTGACAGGGAGCGGAGTCTAAGGTGCCGTTGGTTTTCACCAGAGCCCGCTGCAAAACGGGTTGGACTTGCTGTGGCAGGTGGCACCCAGTTCGCTATTCCTCGCGGTCATGGCGGATTGTAAATGTACGTCATGGTGCGTTAAGTACCACGGCACCATGACATCCATTTATGTCCATTGTCGTTAAGGGGTTAAAGGAGAACTCCAGCCAAATGAAATTACCTTTATATAGCTACACATGATAAAGTTATATAACTTTGCAAAGTGAAGTGTAATCTTTGCTGAGCACATACCCTGTTTCTCTCCAGATAGGTAGTCTAGGAGATCTTATCACAATGATGACTAACGTCTACTGTAGACGACACTTCTCACTCCCTCCTCCCCTGCTCAGAGAGCTGACAGCTTCAGTGTGAGTGTCTCTGATTGGCTAGAGGGCACCCCCCCTTTCCTGCTCACTCTCACAGCAGCCCCTCCCTGCAGCTCACACAGGAAATAAGCCCAATGTGTGGATTTTTTTGCTGACACAGCAGGATTATGGGTCTGATTTTTAAACAAATTAGTTGGGATGCCTTGTGGAGTCATGGTGAGCTTATAAATATATAACTTATTTAAGTGTTTTTTTTCCACCAATTTTGGCTGGATATCTCCTTTAAAGGGGTTATCCACCATGAGGTGATTTTAGTACGTACCTGCTAGACAGTAATGGACATGCTTAGGAAGGATCTGCGCCTGTATTGGGGCTAAATGGCTATGTTGTGAGATTACCATAACACCGTGGTTAGCTTTTTGTCAACTGGTATTTCCTGTTTGACTTTTCTTTTTTTGATTACAAAACCCACAATTCCATTTTCCTCCCTCCTACACATCCGCCAGCCCACCCATTGAAACAGAAATGAGCTGCATCCATTCAAAAGACCTGTGGTTTTCAATCAGGGTGCCTACAGCTGTTGCATTAGTTGCAGATTGATCTCTCTCCCACCAAGCGATCGCTCCTCCCATTGAAGCAGACAGGCTCCCTGTCATCAGCTGACTAGTGAGTCAGGTCTTGGCCGCATTGCAACCTGGGAAAAATCTGAGACAACATTCATTTTGTATGCTGGTAAAAATAGATATTGGAGGGAAAATCACAGAAGAATTGTGAGAAAACCGTCACACACAGGTAAAGACTATATTATGAACTACACTAACTTTACATATTATGAACACACTAACTTTACAGCCCCTGTAGCATAGTCAAATAAAAAAATATTCCTGGAATGCCCTTTTAATGTTATACTGCCTCATCATGTACACTTTTTTTTAAACTTTTTTTACTTTACCCTTCCCTCTACTGTGTGTGCCTTGTGGGAGTTTATGGTGCCCTTTTTGTACAGTTTTTTTGCTTAGTCTTTTTACAAATTTTTTTTCAATAAAGATATATATCGCCAGGGCCAGACTGTCGATAAAAACGAGCCCTGGTGTTACAGCTGTGGTGAGGTGGATCCCTGACCTGTGAGGATGATGGTGTGGGCCGTACCAGGGAGCGGAGTCTAAGGTGCCGCTGGTTTTCACCAGAGCTCGCTGCAAAGCAAGATGTAGTTGCTGCGGCAGGCAGCACCCAGGTCGCTACCCCTGATACGACTCATCCCCACAGGCAGCCGAGGTATAACGTGGCACAGTAAGCATGAGGAACAGACAAAGTCAGGACAGGCAGGAGGTCTGGGCTGGTGGCAATGATGCAAGGTCAGGTCATGTAGCAAGAGGTTAGAAGGTAGGCGGCACAGGAGCAAGGTCAGGATACGTAGCAAGGGGTCAGATACACGGCAAGGCAAGACACAAATAAACGCTTTCTCTTAATAACTACATAAAGATCTGGCAAGGATTAAATGAAGTGCGGGGCTATATAGGGTCAAAAGAGACTAGCTCCAATCAATTTTAAAGAGCTGGCGTGTGCGCGCCTTAGGAGGCGGGGACGCGCGCGCTGGCAGACACGGTGAGTGGAGGAGACAGAGCAGCGAGGAGGTGAGGAGAGACCCGGCGGTTGCATGCATCCGCATCGCAGGATGCATACCCCAGCAGTGCCAACAGCAGAAACAGGGATGCGCTTGTGGTAAACAAGTCTGACTGCAGCGCTTACTGTAACAGTACCCCCCTTAGGTCTCCCCCTCAATTTGGGTCGCAGGAACCGATGAATAAAACCTTGGTCCAGTATCTTCTCTTCAGGTTCCCAAGATCTTTCTTCTGGCCCGAACCCCTTCCAATCCACCAAGAAGAAGCGTTTTTTTCTGACAATCTTGGTGGCCAAAATCTCTTTAACTTCAAAGATGTCAGAGGAACTAGAGACAGAAGTGGAAGAGACATCCCCATGAGAAAAGTGATTAAGAATAACGGGTTTGAGGAGAGAGACGTGAAACAAGTTCTGAATTCAAAGAGATGCAGGCAGAGGGAGTTTGTAAGACACAGGATTAATGCGTTGCATGACTTTGAAAGGACCCAGGAAGTGGGGACCCAATTTGTAGCTGGGAATCTTGAAATGAATATACTTGGTGGATAACAAGACTTTGTTACCAGGTGAAAAGATCGGAAGAGGTCTTCTCTTTTTGTCTGCCTGCGACTTTATGCGGGTGGATGCAAGAATTAAAGAGCGCTGAGTTTCTTTCCAAATAGAAGAAAAGTCCCGTAACAGAATATCCACCGCAGGTACTTCGGAAGGAACAGGCAGAGGAAGAGGAGGATGAGGGTGACGGCCGTAGACAATGTAGAACGGGGAAGTTTTAGTAGCTTCAGAATCCTGGTGGTTATATGAAAGCTCAGGGAAGCAGGTTGGCCCAATTGTCTTGTCAAGCAGAAACAAAATTATGTAGATAATCTCCAAGAATTTGATTCACCCTCTCTACCTGACCGTTGGACTGGGGGTGGTATGCAGAAGAGAAGTCAAGCTTGATTTTGAGACGAGAGCAGAGAGCCTGCCAGAATTTGGAAACAAACTGAACCCCACGATTAGAGACAATGTGAGATGGTAGGCCATGCAAAGGAAACATATGTTGAAGGAATTGATCCACCAGTTGTGGAGCAGAAGGAAGTCCAGAGAGGGGCACAAAATGAGCCATCTTGGAAAAACAATAAACAACCACCCAAATGACTGTGTTGTTGCAGGAGGGAGGCAGATCGGTGACAAAGTCCATAGCAATGTTAGACCAAGGGCCCTCCAGGATAGGCAAAGGAAGTAAAAGACCTGCAGGCTTAAGCCGGGAAGTCTTGTCATGGGCACAGGTCGTACAGGAACATGCAAAATCAGTGACATCACGCTCCACGATCGGCCACCAGTAATGTCAGGTGATCAATTGAATGGTCTTCCATAGTCCAGCATGCCCGGCTAGTAAAGAAGAATGGCCCCAATACAACACTTTGCGTCTCAGACGAGGAGACACAAAAGACTTCCCTGGAAGGACTTGCTGAAGAACAACAGGCACCACCATAATCATGCGTTCAGGAGTAACAATATGCCGAGGAGTAGAGTCCAGATCTTTCACATCATAAGCTCTAGAGAGAGCATCAGCACTGACATTCTTGTCCGCAGGTCAAAAATGAATAAAGAAATTAAACCGGTAAAAGAAAAGAGACCATCTGGCCTACCGGAGGTTCAGGCACTGTGCGGACTGAAGAGATAAAAGATTTTTATGGTCCTTGTAGATACTGACAGGGTAAGTTGATCCTTCCAATAACAAATGCCAATCTTCTAAGGCAAGCTTAATGGCCAAGAGTTCCCGATCTCCCATAGAATAGTTTCTCTCAGCAGGCGAGAGTGTCTTAGAAAAGAAGCCACAAGTCACCATTTTACCTCTGGAGGATTTTTGAGTTAAGTTGGCGCTGGCTCCTACTGAAGAGGCATCTACTTCAAGAAAGAACGGCTTTTCTGGGTCGGGTCTAGACAGAACAAGCGCAGAAGCGAAGGCAGATTTCTAATGGATAAAAGACTCTTCTGCTTCTCGGGACCAGGATTTGGGATTACTGTTTTTTCTTGGTGAGAGCCACAATCGGAGCAATCAAGGAGGAGAAATGTGGAATGAACTGTTTATAATAATTGGCAAATCCAAGAAAACATTGTATGGCCCGTAGGCCAGAAGGTCGTGGCCAATTGAGTACCAAAGACAACTTTACTGGATCCATCTGGAGGCCTTGGCTTGAGACAAAGTTACCCGGGAACGGAAGACTTGTCTTCTCAAAGAGGCATTTCTCGAGTTTGGGATAAAGATGATTATTCCACAGGCGACGTAAGACCTGGTGCACATGAATGCGATGCACCTCCAAGTTGGGAGAGAAGATAAAGAGGTCATCAAAATAGACCATGGCACAAGTGTAAAGAAGGTCCCGAAAGATGTCACTAACAAATTCTTGGAAGACAGCCAGGGTGTTACAGAGTCCAAATGGCATCACTAAGTACTCAAAGTGCCCATCACATGTATTAAAAGCCATCTTCCATTCATCTCCTTCTCAAATCCTGATTCAATTATATGCTCCTTACAGATCCAATTTAGTGAAGACCTTGGTGCCCCGCAGATGGTCGAAGAGCTCAGAAATGAGAAGTAAAGGATACCGATTCTTGATGGCAATCTTATTGAGACTACGGTAGTCAATGCAAGGATGAAGAGAGCCGTCCTTCTTCTCCATGAAAAAGAAACCAGCTCCGGCAGAAGAGTAGGATTTCTGGATAAAACCCTTCTGGAGATTCTCCTTAACCCCTTAAGGACACAGGGCATGCCTGTATGTTGTGAGTCCTCTCCCTTTCTATAACGTGGGTGCCACGCGCTATTAACCCTTTAGACGCGGCGTTCAAAGTTGATCACCTCATCTAAAGTGAAAGTAAACTACCTCCAGCTAGCCCAGTCGGCTGTTCGGGACCGCCGCGGCGAAATCGCTGTGTCCCAAACAGCTTGCAGGACATCAGGAGGATCCCTACCTTCCTCCTGCGTGTCTGATCGCCGAATGACTGCTCAGTGCCTGAGATCCAGTCAAGCAGCAAAATCTTTGATCAATGTTATCCTATGGGATAGAAATGATCAATGTAAAATATCAGTGTGTGCAGTGTTATAGCCTCCTATGGGAGCTATAAGATTGCAAAAAAAAGTGAAAAAAAAAAAGTTAATAAAAGTAAAAATCACCCCCCTTCTTTTCCCATAAAAAAAACAAAACTGTGGAAATAAAAATGAACATATGTGGTATCGCCGCGTGCGGAAGTGCCAGAATTATTAAAATATATCGTTAATTAAACCGCATGGTCAGTGGCGTAAAAAAAATTCCAAAGTCCAAGATAGCATATTTTTGGTCAGTTTTTATATAATGAAAAAATGAATAAAAAGCAATCAAAAAGTCCAATCAATACAAAAATGGTACCGCTAAAAACTTCAGATCACCACGCAAAAAATGAGCCCTCATACCACCCCGTATTCGGAAAAATAAAAAAAGTTATTGGAGTCAGAAGATGACAATTTTAAACATATACATTCTTCTGCATGTAGTTATGATTTTTTCTAGAATAAATAGGGTATCATTTTAGTTGTATAGACCTACAGAATAAAGAGAAGGTGTCATTTTTACGAAAAAATTTACTGCGTAGAAATGGAAGCCCCCAAAAGTAACAAATGGTGTCGTAGAATTTTGGGTAAAATTACTGATGTCACTACAAAGTAGAATTGGTGGCGCAAAAAATAAGCAATCATAAGGGTTTAATATACTGAGACATGGCTTTCGTTTCAGGCACAGACAGGGGGTAGATTCTTCCCCGGGGAGGTGTAGTACCAGGCAGAAGCTCAATAGGACAATCATAGGGTCGATTTGGAGGAAGACTTTTGGCCTGTTTCTCGCAAAACACATCAGCAAAGTCCTGATAAGGACCGGCAGAGAAGAAGGTGAAGCAAGAGAGCACTTCAATTGCGATGCCAACAGGCAGAGATTTTAAGGTTCAAACTTTCACCGTTGATGGAGGAGATGTATAGGGGTTTCCTGAGCCTTGTCACCGGAAGATGATGCTTGTGGACCAGGGTGCATTGATGAAATTTCCTGCCGAACCAGAGTCCAAGAAAGCAGGGGCATTAAATGAAGTCCTGGAAGAGGTGAAGATTTGGACCGGCATAAACAAACGAGGAGAGGAGATATTCTCACCTAGGGATGCCTAGGTGCTTGCATTTCCCGGACGAGAAGGACAGAAAGTACAATCTTTGAGGAAATGTTCTGGATTGGCACAATAGAGGCAAAGATTTTCCTCACATCGTCGAGACCTCTCATGCTGTGACAGGTGAGCTCGGTCCACTTGCATAGCTTCTTCAGCAGGAGGTAAGGCAGGTGACAGAGTAGTCCGCTGGAACACCGGTGCCAGTCGAGCGAAATGACGAGTACGAGCAGGTTCACGCTCGAGACGAATTTCCTCTTGCCTCTCGGCGAAGTGCACATCAATACGAGGGGACAGGAGAATGAGTTCACTCAAGGTAGGAGGAGGATCCCGTGCAGCCAAAACGTCTTTGACTCTGCCGGAAAGGCCTTTTTTGAAGGTGGCACAAAGGGCTGCATTATTCCAGTCAAGTTCAGAAGCAGGGGTGCGAAATTTGACCGCATACTCACCTACAGAAGAATCGGCGGAGGTTCAGAAGCGCAGTTTCTGCAGAGGAAGACCGAGCAGGCTCTTCAAAGACGCTGTGGAATTCTGAGAGGAAAGCTTGCAGGTTGGTAGTCACTGGGTCGCTTCTGTCCCAGAGAGGTGTGGACCAGGCCGGAACCTTAGCAAAGAGCAGACTAACCACGAAGGCCACCTTGGCACGTTCTGTCAGGAACTGATCGGCCATATGTTCGACATGCATGGAGCACTGGGTCACGAATCCCCTGCACAATTTAGGATCCCCTTCATACTTTGTCAGCAGGGATAAATGAAGTTTGGGACTGACGGATGCTGCAGACACCGGTGGAACCACTAGAGCAGGTTGCGGCTGTTGCTGCTCCTGCTGTAGTTGCTGCTGCTGGACCGTGAGGAGCTGATGCATCATCACGGACAGTTGATTAAACTACTGCACCTGTGTAATTTGCTGGGACTGCTGGGCCACAATAGAAGTGAGGTCAGAAGCATCCGGCAGAGGCACCGCAGCGGGATCCATGGCCGGATCTTACTGTTACAGCTGTGGTGAGGGGGATCCACTGACCTGTGAGGATGATGGCGTGGGCCGTACTAGGGAGTGAAGTCTAAGGTGCCGCTGGTTTTCACCAGAGCCCGCCGCAAAGCAGGATGGACTTGCTGCGGCAGGCGGAACCCAGGTCGCTACCCCTGATACGACTCGTCCCAGGCAGCCGAGGTATAACGTGGCACAGGAAGGATGAGGCACAGACGAAGTCAGGACAGGCAGGAGGTCTGGGCTGGTGGCAATGATGCAAGGTTAGGTCACATAGCAAGAGGTCAGAAGGCAGGCGGCACAGGAGCAAGGTCAGGATATGTAGCAAGGGGTCAGGTTTATGGCAAGGCAAGACACAAGTAAATGCTTTCTCTTAGGCAATAAAGGTACACAGATCTGGCAAGGATTAAAGGAAGTGCGGGGTTATATAGGGTCAAAAGAGACTAGCACCAATCAATGGTGCACTGGCCCTTTAAATCTTAAAGAGCTGGTGCGTGCGTGCCCTAGGAGGCGGGGACGCGTGCACCTGCAGACACAGAGCGGAGGAAACAGAACGCCAAGGAGGTGAGGAGAGACCCTGCATGCGTTCGTATTGCGGGATGCGAACTGCAGTTGTGCCGGCAGCAGAGACAGGGATGTGCTTGCTATCAGCAAGTCTGACCACATCGCTGACTGTAAAACCTGGAAATAATTGCACGCCAGCCCCACAACACAGTGTCATTGTGCCAGCCAATGGCTGCCACACACAGTCGTAACTTTTTACAAAGCTACATATGCTACACATATTAATGAATAAATATTCATTTATATGTGTAGCATAACACATTTAAAGACCCAATCACAGTCCACAGATTTAAAAACTAAAATGGTGCAGTATTCCATTATAGTGAAAAATGGTGGAAATGCTTGAAAAAGGTTCTATTGGGAAAGGGAAGCATTGCACGTAAAAATCCTGTATACTGAGACTGATATTACAAGTATACAAGGAGGAATATTATCACCATACATATACCATCATACTGTTACTGACCAAATCCTGTATACTGACAGCAATATTACTAATAATACCAGTATAAAAGGAGGAATAGTATCACCCTTCTATTACCATCATGCTGATACTGACCAAATCCTGAATACTAAGACCAATAATACCAATAATTCCAGTATACATGGGGGAAATATTATTACCATACATATAACCATCATACTGTTACAGAGAAAAAACATTATACTGAGACCAATATTACCAATAATTCCAGTATACATAGAGGAAATATTATTACCATACATATAACCATCATACTGACTAAATCTGTATACTGACAGCAATATTACTAATAATACCAGTATACAAGGAGGAATAGTATCACCATATATATCTTACCATCATACTATTACTGACCAAATCCTGTATTCTGAGACCAATATAACCAATAATACCAGTAGACAAGGGGCAAATAATGATAGTGCTTACAGTTTCATCCAGTGAATCACAGGTGACTTCTTTTCCTAATGAATCACAGGTGACATCTTTGAGTGGTTCACTTTCACTTTTCTTCACCATCTGTCCTGGGCATCATGAAGATTCTTCCTGGCCAAGACTTGTCTCCACAGAACCTGCCAGACAAACATTTTAGTCTCATCACTTCACCGCCATACTCACCTCAATACACACTTCCCATCAATACTGCCTTATATACACTGCTCAAAAAAATAAAGGGATCACATCCTATATCTGAATGAATGAACTAATCGTATGAAATACTTTCGTCTTTACATAGTTGAATGTGCTGACAACAAAATCACACAAAAATTATCAATGGAAATCAAATTTATCAACCCATGGAGGTCTGTATATGGAGTCACACTCAAAATCAAAATGGAAAACTACACTACAGGCTGGTCCAACTTTGATGCAAAATCCTTAAAACAAGTCAAAATTAGGCTCAGTAGTGTCTGTGGCCTCCACGTGCCCGTATGACCTCCATACAATGCCTGGGCATGCTCCTGATGAGTTGGCGGATGGTCTCCTGAGGGATGTCCTCCCAGACCCGGACTAAAGCATCTGCCAACTCCTGGACAGTCTGTGGTGCAACGTAGCGTTGGTGGATGGAGCGAGACATGTCCCAAATGTGCTCAATCAGATTCAGGTCTAGGGAACGAGCGGGCGAGTCCATAGCATCAATGCCTTCCTCTTGCAGGAACTGCTGACACATTCCAGCAACATGTGGTCTAGCATTGTCTTGCAACCGCACCAGCTCATGGTCTCACAAAGGGGTCTGAGAATCTCATTTCGGTATCTAATGGCAGTCAGGCTCCCCAAAGAAATGCCACCCCACACCATTACTGACCCACCGCCAAACTGGTCATGCTGGAGGATGTTGCAGACAGCAGAACATTCTCCACGGCATCTCCAGGCTCTGTCACATGTGCTCAGTGTGAACCTACTTTCATCTGTGAAGAGCAGATGGCGCCAGTGACGAATTTTCCAAACTTGGTGTTCTCATGCAAATTCCGAATGTCCTGCACAGTGTTGGGCTGTAAGCACAACCCCCACCTGTGGATGTCGGGCCTTCATACCACCCTCATGGAGTGGAGTGGACACATTCACATTTGTGGTCTGCTGAAGGTCATTTTGCAGGGCTCTGGCAGTGCTCCTCCTGCTCCTCTTTGCACAAAGGCAGAGGTACCGGTCCTACTGCTGGCTTGTTGCCCTCCTATGGCCTCCTCCATATCTCCTGGTGTACTGGCCTGGTAGCACCTCTCTACTCTGGACACTAGGCTGACAGACACAGCAAGCCTTCTTGCCACAGCTCGCATTGATGTGCCATCCTAGATGAGCTGCACTACCTGGGCCACTTGTGTGGGTTGTAGTCTCCGTCTCATGCTACCACTAGAGTGAAAGCACCGCCAGTATTCAAAAGGGACCAAAACATCAGCCAGGAAGCATAGGAACTGAGAAGGGGTCTGTGGTCACCACCTAAAGAACCACTCCTTTACTGGGGTGTCTTGCTAATTGCTTCAATTTCCATCTGCACAACAGCATGAGAAAGTGATTGTCAGTGTTGCTTCCTGAGTGGACAGTGTGATTTCACAGAAGTGTGATTAACTTGGAGTTACATTGTGTTGTTTAAGTGTTCCCTTTATTTTTTGAGCAGTGTAGTAATTGTGCCCCCATATAGAACTTAAGCCTTCACTTTGCCCCATATAGCTGTTAGGCCCCCTCTATTCCCGCATGTGGCAGTCAGGCCCTATCTGTGTCCACATATGGCAGTTAGGCCCCCCCTATGGCTGTCAGGCCCCCTCTGTTCTCCATAGAGTAAAGCCCCCTTGGGTTCCCCATATTAGCTCCCTCCTTCCATATTAGCTAGGTTGATCTCCCCACCATTATATTAGGAATGTAAGTAGGCTCCCCCCTTATATTAGCTGGGTAGGTAAGCATGCTGCTCCCCCTCACTATTAGCCAGGTGGATCCCCATTACATTAGGTAGGTAAGTTAGCAGGCTTCTCCTTCCCTTCCCTCCCTCCATGTAAGTTAGAAAAATGGTAGGCAGGTAGGAGGCAGGCAGCACTCCCCCCCTTTACAGTAGACTCCCCCCTTCGGAGTTAGCAGGTAGGTCCCCCCTTTAGAGTGGGTAAACAGGCAGGCAGGTAGGCTCCCCCCTCTCTAGAGTAGGTAGGAAAGCAGACAGGTAGACCCCCTTTAGAGTAAGTAGGCAAACAGACAAGTAAGTCCCCCCCCCCCCCCCTTTAGAGTAGATAAGCAGGCAGGTAGGCTTCTCCACTCCCTTCCCTTTTGCGGCAATGTTTGTTAAAACCAAAAAAATCTAACATACAACAACTTACCTTTCCACCGCGCCCATGCAGAGCATTTCTGTGCGGCACAGTAACGTTTCCATCCTTGTCTCCCAGCAGGTAATGGGGTGAGCGGCAGGGCTTGGAGCTTATAGTTCTCAGCTTTGCTGCTCTGTGGCCGCTGCTACAAGGTCCTGATACTAATGTCAGGACTTTTTGTGCTAGTGTGGGTGGGTGGGCGGCCGGCCCGCTGCTGGCCCACAACTGTGAGGCTGCGTCCAGTGGCCAGGCACGGCCAGCCACTGCTGACCCACAGGGAGGCAGGTCTACCGGCTATTTTCCTGGTATCCCAGTAGGCCAGTCCGGCCCTGTGCTTTGATGTTTGATTACATTTTGCTGTAGTGTCCTTGTTTGGCGTTACATGATTAAAGACAGCAAACTGGTAGAAGCGCGTCGGCTATACCAGAGATGTGAATTTCAAGATGTTACTTAAAGCTTGAATGTTATGAAGTTTGGAGCTGGAAGTATATCCATATTTTTGTGGTACACGTTTAGGTTTGCTATACGAATAAAACAGATAAGTACATTATATGGTGCGGCTAAGCTGGTTACTGTAGCTTAGCTTCCATTAAAGTTAATGCAGTAACCCAGAATGGCCACTATATATTGTACAGATCTGTTTTATTCCTGTGCTGTTTCTTATGTATTCTGGGTCAAAGCTCGAGCAGACAATCACTGCACTATTCTAGAAAGCAAAACTAAATGTGTACCACCTGAGAGGAGACCAAAGTGACTAGTTTGACCTTTGTCAGGTTATGTCAG
Organism: Hyla sarda; assembly: GCF_029499605.1. Classification (NCBI taxonomy): domain Eukaryota; kingdom Metazoa; phylum Chordata; class Amphibia; order Anura; family Hylidae; genus Hyla; species Hyla sarda. Next base: position 86,833,019 of record NC_079190.1, read on the forward strand.
GGGTTTATGGACATGTTTGCCGTGTAGTCTTGGAGCCTTCCCAATGCACACAGCAAATGATTACTGAAAATACAATGTGAAAAAGCTTTATCTAGGCTTGAACTCTGGATTCTCAATCATACTTTGCAGCCTTATCTGCTCTACTAGGAGTTTGTGTATGCACAAACTTCGAAGTAGACTGATTAGTAAACCAAAAATTCCTTTATTTGCCTTGTCAGATTTGTTTCGAGGTTTCTTACCTCTTTTTCAATGACCACAGCAGTTATTACATTAGAACCTAACATCACTAAAGTCCTTGCAGCAAAACATTCTTTTATGGATTTCTTTTGGGGAAGCTTTTGTATAAATGGTAAATATTTTTTATTAGTTTCACTAGCGGACTTAACGCTGTGATCACATGATCAGTTGCTTTGTCAAATGTAATTATTAGATATTAATAATGTATTTTAATTATGTGTTTTATAAAGTGTGTGTGATTTTTTACTTTTTTTTACTTTATTCTCTTTATTTTATTCATTATTTAGGTACTACCCTCTCCGATCTGTCTATTAGTACAGATACTAAAGCTCCCAGCATGGAACAGTCTGTTCCATGCTGAGAGTAGTAGTAGTACCTAAATAATGTATAAAATAAAGAGTATAAAGTCAAAAAAAGGAAAAAACACACACACTTTATAAAACACATAATTAAAATTCATTGTTAATAAAAAGTTTCACAAAATTTATTAAAAAGATATTATTTTTTACAATTACATGCCCCCTTTATCCTTTTATAATATTGCTGGCTATATTTTTTGTCTCTGCCTGCTCACATTAATTAGTCCCTGATTAAAAATTTATAAAAATTTTGTTCTAAAAAATAAAAAAAATTTCCCTACAGTTTTTTCCATCCCTACTGTATCTTTATATATATATATATATATATATATATATATATATGTGTGTGTATTTTTTTTTATGTTGACCTATGAAATTGAATAAAAAATGCTTACTCCATTCCTCCATCCCACCCACATGGTGTTTTTCTTGGCGTAGACTTCTATGGGAGAGAAACGCCACGATTTCTGTGAAAAAACGCCATAGTCCCAACATGCTGCGATTTTGAAACACTGCCAAGGAGCAGGAAAACGCCAACGAGGAGTGAAAAAATGCCAAAAGGATAAAAAAAACGCCAAACTGAAAAAAGCTAAGTGGAAAAGGCATTTTGCTGTTCCCTATTGACTTGCAGCTAACATCTGGCCGTAGCGTTTTTTCACAAAAAATCCCTGCCTGTCAGGGATAAACTAACAGTTATTTGACCCTTGCAATAAAATGTCAATCAGTATTACCATCATCTATTTATCAGTGTTTGAAAATGCTTTTCTTTTAGCCACACAAAACCTCGGAAAATTTGATGTCACATACTAAGCCTAGGGTGTCAAACAGTGTATACACAAACCATCAGAAGGCACCTGCATGATAATGGGCTATCAGCCAGACATTCAGCTACACTAACCGCACGCCACCGCTCTCAAAAGAGCAGAGCAAGAGGGCAATAGAAGGTTGCAATGGAGGGCTATCCTTTTCAGTGATGAGTCAAAATGCATTGATAGCCAGAAATTGGTCTCGAGACTACGTGGGTAATGCCATGAAGAGGCCTTTATGAGGGAATGCCACACAATTTCTACTCCCCAGGATTATAGTGTAATGTAGGGTAGCCAGACCCCTCTATTCTTCATTCCAGGTACACTAAAAGCTTGTGATTTGGTCGTGAAACCATCATACAGTAATTTCTCCAAATTGTCCCAGAATCCTTTTTTCAATACGACAATGCCAGACTGCATGTTGATCATGTTACTTTGAGCAGTCTGCATGGCCTTAATATGCTACTATGGCTTGCAGCATCTCTGGACTTGTCAACCATCGAGCACATCTGGGATGTTGTTGTTTGGCAATTGCAAAGCGAACTGAATCTTGATAATTTGCATGTCTATGTGGATCCAGCAACATTCCTCAGTCAACCTTATGGATAGCATGCCAAGGCATGTAAGTGTGTGTATTATTTTGTTTTAATTTTTCATTTGCATATCATTTACATGTCTAACGACCCTGTGATTTCCATCATTCCACAACCTTTCCTTTTCGGTGTTGCAATTTCAATGTTGAGAAGTGTTTTAGTGCTAAGGGCATGGTAGGATGCTCTCCTTTGAGAATAGGAAGCTTTACCAAAACTTGCTTTGTATTACAGTGTAAAATTTTTAGCAGACAACAAAACCTCACATCCTAACTTAATAAATACTATTATCAGCATCGGTTGTATAAGGTCACTCACTTTTCATAAAAAACTCTGCTCCATAACTTTCCTTGACTTCTTCTGATGCTTGTTCCCATGTCCGTTTAATGCTTTCCTTTTGTAACTGTGGATTTGTAAGTTCAGTTTTAAAAAAGCCAGGTTCAATGATAGTAACCTTTACTCCAAATGGAAGCATTTCACGGCTGAAAAACAAGAGTAATTTGAATATAGATAATGGCTACACATGGATTAGTCTTAGATCATTAGAATCAAAAACGTTTTATATGTTGGGCATCTTGGCAAAACATTAACCTTTCTAATTTACTTCATAAAAAAGTGTTCTCTCCTTTTTCTAGAAATCATGGCTTATAAAAAAAAAAAAAAGACCACTAGGGGTCCCCATACCATCCAGAACATAATCCTGTCTGGCTGCAGCATCATCTCTCTCCTAGCTGAAGCACAGTCCGGGACAAAGTCCAGTTAGTAAGGGTGGGACAAGCACCCTTTTTTGCTCACTCCTGTCCTGTCTATCAGACTCCTGTCTGAAAACAGAGAGGAGAGAGTTACAGAGCAGCCTGTGGTGATTGAATGAAGAGATCCAGCACTGCACAGCAAACTCATGGAGGAAGTGAATGCATGGGGAGTGACGGCGGGCTCAGTGCTGCCTCGGACACACCTCTTCTTGAGCAGTGGATATCAGAATGAGTGAGCAGCAGAACTGAGGGAGTCAAATATAGAAGCTAGACACTTAAAAAAGCCTTTAAAGGGCTAAATGACAGGTGCAGCAGCAATAGGGGAGGAAGGGGGGGGGGTCGCTATTATTAAGGTTTATTGATAAACCGAAATGCTTAATCTTTTAATGGACAAATGAAAGACTTCATTTTTTTAATGGGAGCTGGAACCACCATTTTCTTTCCATTATGAGCAAAATGACAGATGAAGCACCAATGGGCAAGGAGGGTGAGGTGGGGTGGCATCTAGTACTATGGCAGCCCAAAGCCCTTAATAGTTCTCTGTGCCTGCTATAGTAGACCTTAGGCAGGCTTTGTTAGCACAGCACAGATTAAACTGATCCATACAATGCTGACTCACTGCCAATGCTAAAGGGGAGGTGGACAGAGGATGTGTTCTGGCCCAGGGCACTTTAAGGCCTTAGGAACACCTTCTTGACACTTGGAGGTATATATGTGCATGCTATATGGTAATGATCCAGGGCCTATAATGGGTATAACATTTTATAAAGATCTCTACGCTTCCTTCCCAACTTTTTGCATGATAATTTGTTGGAACCACCAATCCAGAAAGACACATCGTATTGACAGTTTTGCTTTCATTTGGTTTAACATGCAAATGTTTTCATTCACAAGAGACATAAAAATAGTTCTTAAAAGAAGATACACACCGAAGACTGTCTGAAAAGGATTCTATTCCATGCTTTGATATGCAATATCCTCCACCACAAATACTTAGTCTTCCAGCCACACTGCTGACATTCACAATACGGCCTTGTGCTTTCCGTATCATCGGCAACATATTAATTGTCACATCAATTACTCCCAGTAGATTTACTTTCAGAATCTTCACAAAATCATCTGTAGTGAGCCATTCATTTATCCCTCCTGGGATACCAATGCCGGCATTGTTCACCAGACCCCAAAGGCCTGGAAAAGAAACAACCCAGAGAATGTGGTCACCATGAAGTTAGATTTCTGCATAGACAGGTCCATTTCTTACATCAGTTCTATCAGGAAACAAAAAATATGACATTAACCCCTTAAGGACTGGGGTTTTTTCCGTTTTTGCATTTTCGTTTTTTGCTCCTTGCCTTTAAAAAATCATAACTCTTTCAATTTTGCACCTAAAAATCCATATGATGGCTTATTTTTTGCGCCACCAATTCTACTTTGTAATGACGTCAGTCATTGTGCCCAAAAATCTACGGTGAAACGGAAAAAAAAATCATTGTGAGACAAAATTTAAAAAAAACTGCCGTTTTGTACCTTTTGGGGGCTTTCGTTTCTACGTAGTAAATTTTTCGGTAAAAATGACACCTGATATTTATTCTGTAGGTCCATACAGTTAAAATGATACCCTACTTATATAGGTTTGATTTTGTCGTACTACTGGAAAAAATCATAACTTCATGCAGGAAAATTAATACGTTTAAAATTATCATTTCTGACCCCTATAACTTTTTTATTTTTCCGTCTATGGGGCGGTATGGGGGCTCATTTTTTGCGCCGTGATATGAAGTTTTTAACTGTACCATTTTTGCATTGATAGAACTTATTGATCGCTTTTTATTCATTTTTTCATGATCTAAAAAGTGACCAAAAATGCACTATTTTGGATTTTTGAATTTTTTTGCGCGCACGCCATTGACCGTGCGGTTTAATTAACGATATATTTTTATAATTCGGACATTTCCAAACGCGGCGATACCATATATATTTATTTTTATTTTTATTTACACTGTGTTTTTTTATGGGAAAAGGGGGGTGATTCAAACTTTTAATAGGGAAGGGGTTAAATGATATTTATTCACTTTTCCCCCCCTTTTTTTGCAGTGTTATAGGTCCCATAGGGACCTATAACACTGCACACACTGATCTTTCACATTGATCACTGCTTTCTCATAAGAAACCAGTGATCGATGATTCTGCCGCTTGACTGCTCATGCCTGGATCTCCGGCACTGAGCAGTCATTCGGCAATCGGACAGCGAGGAGGCAGGTAGGGACCCTCCTGCTGTCCTGTAAGCTGTTCGGGATGCCGCGATTTCGCCGCGGCTATCCCGAACAGCCCACTGAGCTAACCGGCATGGTTTCAGTTTCACTTTAGGGTTAATAGGGTGAATAGCGCGCAGCACAGCGATCAATGCCGCGCGCTATTAGCCACGGGTACCGGCTGTTGTTAGAGGCCGGGCCCGACCCGGCCGCGGCCCCGCGTTATAGATCGGGAGCGGACACATGAGGTTCCAGTACATCATGTGTCCTTAAGGGGTTAAAGGGGTACTCCCGTGGAAAACTTTTTTATCAACTGGTGCCAGAAAGTTAAACAGATTTGTGAATTACTTCTATCAAAAATTCTTAATCCTTCCAGTACTTATGTTAAGGATGAATATGATGATTTTGATTGAATGAATATACATGTATACTCTTGCTAATGCTGCAGAAAAACATTATTATCCTTATCAGTTATATCAGCTTGCTATTTGCTTGTAACCAAAATGGAACCTGCTCTCTGGGTCAATGCCCAAGAAGCAAGAAAGAAGATTTTCAGTGTCCAAAAATGAGAAATACAATGTAACTGAAAAATATGCAGCTGGTGGAAAATAAAGGACATCTCGAGAATCTTCTTCATAAACAGGAAGCCTGCATCATATAGCTACACATGACTATGATTAATATATGCTTACATGAGCATATACACTTAAACAACCAATCAAATAATAACTGTTATGATATGTAAAGAAGGTATAACTAGTGGATAACTAGTGGATATTGACGATCCTGAAATGCAGTGATTAAATACGATACTGTATTGCAATAAGGTGTTCCCCAAGTACAATGCATACAGGCAGCTGAAAAAAAAACAGGTGAAGGTTACCTTCAATGTATGCGTCCTTGACATATATTCCCGGTCCAGATCGATGGCGGTTGTTTCAGCCGGGATTCAGCTATGTTGCTTTGTAATTTGTATTCCGTGCTGGTGCTCCGGGTGTGTGTAGAAGTCTTTGTGCAGCCGCAGGGAGATCTGCCCCGGCCGGCGGCCTCTCCACCTGCGTGCTACAAAGTGAAAGGAGTAAAAGTCCTGTACTTACAAGTGACGTCACTAAGGTAAAACAAATGGGCCAAAAAGGATAGCTCCAACGGTGTTTCGGAGAATGATGTTCTCCTTCCTCAGGGATACCCTGGCCCTCTGGGATTAGGCTATTTATACCTTTCACTATAATGCTCCCCCATGGACCAGATTAAGTAATAATGATAATTTTGTATGCATATATGTTGTTGCTGATCCTCTTGCAAGAAAACAAAGTACCTAGCATATAGTATCCTCTAGTATCATCACCCTACAGTCTATGTGGAAAAATACATCTGAAAAAACGCATATAAAAAAAAACATATTTCCAAGATGTTTTGCTATTCCTTTCATTTTTGCAGGTTTGATATATAGCATACTCATGATTCCAAAAAGGCAAACAGTTCAAAATCAACATAGAGACCAATGGGGACTAAGGTATTAAGATACAAAAATCCAACTGCATTCCGCTTTGGATAATTGGGAGATATAGTTCCCTCCTCTCCAATATGGGTGTATGTGTTCAATACCATAAAAGTGGGACCATTGAAAGGAGGCATTATGTTTCTCCACATAATGTTTTGAGAGGGGGTGTCCTTCATATTTTCTCCCAATATTATATAAATGCTCGCTGATGTGTTTTGACAAGAGTCTTTTTGTTCGTCCTATATAAGTTTTTCCACATGGGCAGTCTATTCCATAATTGACTCCCTTAGTTTTACAGTTAATATGGGAACTGATTTTTTTCTCAAAAGTGCCATCTTTATTGTTAATGAGTGTTTTTGAGGTAGTGATTCCAGTGGATTTAAGTCTGGTTTTTGGAAGAAAACTGTGTTGGTACTATTTTTTGTATTTCCATGATTTTTTACTGTAGGGGTTACTATATTCCCTATATTTTGACTTTTTTGGAATACAAATTATAGATTTTTAGGGAGCAGTTCCCCAAAAATTCTGTCTCCCTGTAAAATACCCCAGTGTTTTTTAATAGTCTTCATGAGAAAGAAGCTCTGGGAGTTGTAGGTGGTGATTATAGGGATTTTGATGGTTGTGTCACCTATGATCCTGTCTTTTAAAAGGATAGATCTTTCCACTTTTTGTACCTCAATAGTATCTGAGAGAACAACAGTTTTATACCCTTTATTTACGATTTTTTTCTGTAAATCTTCCGCTACTTTTAAAAAAAAATATAATCATCTGTACAATTTCTGTGCAGTCTAACAAATTTACTTCTCGGGATGTTCTCCAACCAAATAGGAAGATGGCAACTTGTAATGTGAATAAAACTATTACTAGCAGTGACCTTCTGGTATGTTTTGTGCACAGACCTCCGTTTTTTACATAAATAACTAAATCTAAAAAGTTGATTTCGGTCTGACTGATGGTGGGTGTAAATTTAAGATAGAACTCATTTTTATATAAATTAGTTAAAAATGATGTTGTCTATGAAGCGACGCCATAAGACCAGATTGGATGCAAAATGGGCACCGGGATGTATGAACATGTGTTCCCAGTGCCGCATATATAGATTGGAATAACTTGGTGCAAACCTGGTCCCCATGGCTGTGCCCCATTGTTGTAAATAAAAGTGATCATCATATATAAAATAATTATGCTTCAATATAAAATCAATACAATCACCAATAAAATCAACCTGAGGAGTTAAAAATTCTGTTTCCTGTTTTAAAAAGAATTCAGATGCCGCTCGACCCTTTTGATGTTCAATGACCATGTATAAGGACATGACATCCAAGGTCCCTAAAATAAAATCTGGTTCCCATTTAATATTTTGTAAAATTTGTAAAATGTGCTTGGTGTCTTTAAGATACGCTGGAAGTTTAGTGACACATTTTTGTAAATGGGTGTCCACATATCTGGAGAGTTTAGAGGTTAAACACTCTACCCCAGATATGATGGATCTGCCTACAGTAAAAATCCTGGAAATACAAAAAATACTACCAACACAGTTTTCTTCCAAAAACCAGGCTTTCCCCCCCCCTGTCGCATGTGCAAAGGATGTAAATCCACTGGAATCACTACCTCAAAAACACTCATTAACAATAAAGATGGCACTTTTGAGAAAAAAATCAGTTCCCAAATCATTTGTAAACTAAGGGAGTCCTTTATGGAATAGACTGCCCATGTGGAAAAATGTATATAGGACGAACAAAAAGACTCTTGTCAAAACGCATAGGCGAACATTTATATAATATTGGGAGAAAATATGAAGGACACCCCCTCTCAAAACATTATGTGGAGAAACATAACGCCTCCTTTCAAGGGTCTCACTTTTATGGTATTGAACACATACACCCATATTGGAGAGGAGGGAACTATATCTCCCAATTATCCAAAGCAGAATGCAGGTGGATTTTTAATCTTAATAAATTAGTCCCCTTTGGTCTCAATGTTGATTTTGAACCGTTTGCCTTTTTGGAATCATGAGTATGCTATATATTAAACCTGCAAAAAGGAAAGGAATAGCAAAACATCTTGGAAATATATACTGGGACTGTATTCACATGGTGCGTTTTTGATATGCGTTTTTTCAGATGTTTTTTTCCACATAGACTGTAGGGGGATGATACTAGAGGATACTATATGCTAGGTACTATGTTTTCTTGCAAGAGGATCAGAAACAACATATATGCATACAAAATTATCATCATTACTTAATCTGGTGCATGGGGGAGCATTATAGTGAAAGGTATAAATAGCCTAATCCCAGAGGGAGAGGGTATCCCTGAGGAAGGAGAACGTCATTCTCTGAAACGCCGTTGGAGCTATCCTTTTTGTCCCATTTATTTTACCTTAGTGAAGTCACTTGTAAGTACAGGACTTTTACTCCTTTCACTTTGTAACACGCAGGTGAAGAAGCCGGCGGCCGGGGCAGATCTCCCTGTGGCTGCACAAAGACTTCGCCACACGCCCGCAGCACCAGCACGGAATACAAATTACAAAGCAACATAGCTGAAATCCGGCTGGAACAACCGCCATTGATCAGGACACTGAAGGACCGGGAATTTATGTCAAGCACGCATACATTGAAGGTAACCTGCGCCTGTTTTCTTTCAGCTGCCTGTATGCATTGTACTTGGGGAAAACACCTTATTGCAATACAGTATCGTATTTAATCACTGCATTTCAGGATCGGCAATATCCACTAGTTATACACGTATTAGCAAGTCTCCACTAGCGCTGCCGTCTACCTTATTTACATATCATATCTTTTATCTATTAAATGGTGATACAGGGTCCCATTGGGTCGACACTATAGCTGCTGTGGGGCACACTGCCTGAGATCCATAACGCCAAGGTACATACATTATTGTAAATAATAACTGTCACGCACCTGAATGCGGGCTGTCACAAAACGGGATGTGGATCCTCTACCTGTGTGGCTGATGACTCGGACCGTATCAGGGAGCGGAGTCTAAGGTGCCGCTGGTCTTCACCAGAGCCCGCCACAAAGCAGGATGGATTTGCTGCGGCAGGTGACACCCAGGTTGCTACCCCCGACACGGCTCGATCACACAGGTAACTGTGCAAAGCGGGGTACCGGAGGATGAGGCAGAGGCTTAGTCAACGTAGCAGAAGGTCTAGGCAGACAGCAAAGGTTTGGAGTAAAAAAAAGTAGCAGGAAGGTCAGGAAACAGGTAGGCAAAACAGGCAATGGGAACACTTTCTCTTAGGCAATAAGCACTGAAGATCCGGCAGGGGGGCGTGGGAGGAATAAATAACTTGGTGACAGGTGAATTCACTAATTATGGGCGCACTTTACCATTAAATCTCAAAGCTCCGGCGTGCACCCACCCTAGGGGACAGGGACATGTGCGCCGGGGCTGAGAGGAAGCAGCTGCAGGAGCAGAGTGTGGTAAGAGACGGGCCGGGGTTCGCATGCGGGCATGTCCCGTGATGTGAATCCCGGCCCCGCCGGCAGTCGGGGACACGGGTGTTACGCCGAGCGCTCCGGGTCCCCGCTCCTCCCCGGAGCGCTCGCAGCATCCTCGCATTCGCAGCACCCCGGTCAGACCTGCTGACCGGGTGCGCTGCAATATCTCTCTCAGCCGGGATGCGATTCGCGATGCGGGAGGTGCCCGCTCGCGATGCGCATCCCGGCTCCCGTACCTGACTCGTTCCCCGTCTGTCTTGTCCTGGCGCGCACGCGCCGGGTCTCTGCAATTTAAAGGGCCACTGCGCCATTGATTGGCACAGCAGGCTTAATCAGTGTGTTCACCTGTGCACTCCCTACTTATACCTCACTTCCCCTGCACTCCCTCGCCGGATCTTGTTGCCATTGTGCCAGTGATAGCGTTTCCTAGTGTGTTCCTAGCCTGTGTTCCAGACCTCCTGCCGTTGCCCCTGACTACGATCCTTGCTGCCTGCCCTGACCTTCTGCTACGTCCGACCTTGCTCTTATCTACTCCCTTGTACCGCGCCTATCTTCAGCAGTCAGAGAGGTTGAGCCGTTGCTGGTGGATACGACCTGGTTGCTACCGCCGCTGCAAGACCATCCCGCTTTGCGGCGGGCTCTGGTGAATACCAGTAGCAACTTAGAACCGGTCCACCAACACGGTCCACGCCAATCCCTTTCTGGCACAGAGGATCCACCTCCAGCCAGCCGAATCGTGACAGTAGATCCGGCCATGGATCCCGCTGAAGTCCCACTGCCAGTTGTCGCCGACCTCACCACGGTGGTCGCCCAGCAGTCGCAACAGATAGCGCAACAAGGCCACCAGCTGTCTCAACTGACCGTGATGCTACAGCAGCTATTACCACAGCTCCAGCAACAATCTCCTCTGCCAGCTCCTGCACCTCCTCCGCAGCGAGTGGCCGCTTCCGGCTTACGATTATCCTTGCCGGATAAATTTGATGGGGACTCTAAGTTTTGCCGTGGCTTTCTTTCGCAATGTTCCCTGCACTTGGAGATGATGTCGGACCAGTTTCCTACTGAAAGGTCTAAGGTGGCTTTCGTAGTCAGCCTTCTGTCTGGGAAAGCTCTGTCATGGGCCACACCGCTCTGGGACCGCAATGACCCTATCACTGCCTCTGTACACTCCTTCTTCACGGAGATCCGAAGTGTCTTTGAGGAACCTGCCCGAGCCTCTTCTGCTGAGACTGCCCTGCTGAACCTGGTCCAGGGTAATTCTTCTGTTGGCGAGTACGCCATCCAATTCTGTACTCTTGCCTCCGAATTATTCTGGAATAATGAGGCCCTCTGCGCGACCTTTAAAAAAGGCCTATCCAGCAACATTAAAGATGTGCTGGCCACACGAGAAATTCCTGCTAACCTGCATGAACTTATTCATCTTGCCACCCGCATTGACATGCGTTTTTCCGAAAGGCGTCAGGAGCTCCGCCAGGATATGGACTTTGTTCGCACGAGGCGGTTTCTCTCCCCGGCTCCTCTCTCCTCTGGTCCTCTGCAATCCGTTCCTGTGCCTCCCGCCGTGGAGGCTATGCAAGTCGACCGGTCTCGCTTGACACCTCAAGAGAGGACACGACGCCGCATGGAGAACCTATGCCTGTACTGTGCCGGTACCGAACACTTCTTGAAAGATTGTCCTATCCGTCCTCCCCGCCTGGAAAGACGTATGCTGACTCCGCACAAAGATGAGACAGTTCTTGGTGTCAACTCTGCTTCCCCACTCCTTACTGTGCCTGTGCGGATATCTTCCTCTACCTTCTCCTTCTCTGCTATGGCCTTCTTGGATTCCGGATCTGCAGGAAATTTTATTTTGGCCTCTCTCATCAACAGGTTCAACATCCCGGTGACCAGTCTCGCCAGACCCCTCTACATCAATTCTGTTAACAATGAAAGATTGGACTGTACCGTGCGTTACCGCACGGAACCTCTCCTAATGTGCATCGGACCTCATCACGAAAAAATTGAATTTTTGGTCCTCTCCAACTGCACTTCTGAAATTCTTCTTGGATTACCGTGGCTTCAACGCCATTCCCCAACCCTTGATTGGTCCACAGGAGAAATCAAGAACTGGGGTACTTCTTGTCACAAGGACTGTCTTAAACCGGTTCCCAGTACTCCTTGCCGTGACCCTGTGGTTCCCCCTGTATCCGGTCTTCCTAAGGCTTATATGGACTATTCTGACGTTTTTTGCAAAAAGCAAGCTGAGACTCTGCCTCCTCACAGGCCTTATGACTGTCCTATTGACCTCCTCCCGGGTACTACTCCACCCTGGGGCAGAATCTATCCTCTGTCTGCTCCTGAGACTCTTGCCATGTCGGAGTACATCCAGGAGAATTTAAAAAAGGGGTTTATCCGCAAGTCCTCCTCTCCTGCCGGAGCTGGATTTTTTTTTGTGTCCAAAAAAGATGGCTCCCTACGTCCTTGTATTGATTACCGCGGACTTAATAAAATCACGGTAAAAAAACGCTACCCCTTACCTCTTATCTCGGAACTCTTTGATCGCTTACAAGGTGCCCACATCTTTACCAAACTGGACTTAAGAGGTGCTTATAATCTCATCCGCATCAGGGAGGGGGACGAATGGAAGACCGCATTTAACACCAGAGATGGACACTTTGAGTATCTGGTCATGCCCTTTGGCTTATGCAACGCCCCTGCCGTCTTCCAAGACTTTGTTAATGAAATTTTTCGTGATCTCCTATATTCCTGTGTTGTGGTTTATCTGGACGATATACTGATTTTTTCTGCCAACTTAGAAGAACACCGCCAGCATGTCCGCATGGTTCTTCAGAGACTTCGGGACAATCAACTTTATGCCAAAATGGAGAAATGTCTCTTTGAATGTCAATCTCTTCCTTTCCTAGGATACTTGGTCTCTGGCCAGGGACTACAAATGGACCCAGATAAAATCTCTGCCGTCTTAGATTGGCCACGCCCCTCCGGACTCCGTGCTATCCAACGTTTTTTGGGGTGCGCCAATTATTACAGACAGTTTATTCCACACTTTTCCACTATTGTGGCTCCTATCGTGGCTTTAACCAAGAAAAATGCCAATCCCAAGTCCTGGTCTCCCCAAGCGGAAGACGCATTTAAACATCTCAAGTCTGCCTTTTCTTCCGCTCCTGTGCTCTCCAGACCTGACCCATCTAAACCCTTCCTATTGGAGGTAGATGCCTCCTCAGTGGGAGCTGGAGCTGTCCTTCTACAAAAAAATTCTTCCGGGCATGCTGTGACTTGTGGTTTTTTTTCTAGGACCTTCTCCCCGGCGGAGAGAAACTATTCCATCGGGGATCGAGAACTACTGGCCATTAAATTGGCGCTTGAGGAATGGAGGCACCTGCTGGAGGGATCAAAATTTCCAGTTATCATATACACTGATCACAAGAATCTCTCCTATCTCCAGTCTGCCCAACGACTGAACCCTCGCCAGGCCAGGTGGTCGTTGTTCTTTGCCTGTTTTAACTTTGAAATTCATTTTCACCCTGCTGACAAGAACATTAGGGCCGATGCCCTCTCTCGTTCCTCGGATGCCTCGGAAGTAGAGGTCTCTCCGCAACACATCATTCCTCCTGACTGTCTGATCTCCACTTCTCCAGCCTCCATCAGGCAAACTCCTCCAGGGAAGACCTTCGTTTCTCCACGCCAGCGTCTCGGGATTCTCAAATGGGGACACTCCTCCCACCTCGCAGGCCATGCGGGCATCAAAAAATCCTTGCAACTCATCTCTCGTTTCTATTGGTGGCCGACTCTGGAGACTGATGTTGTTGATTTTGTGCGGGCCTGTACTGTCTGTGCCCGGGATAAGACTCCTCGCCAGAAGCCTGCTGGCCTCCTTCATCCTCTGCCTGTCCCCGAACAGCCTTGGTCACAGATTGGTATGGACTTTATTACGGACTTGCCCTCATCCCGTGGCAACACAGTTGTTTGGGTGGTCGTTGATCGATTTTCCAAGATGGCACATTTTATTCCTCTTCCTGGTCTTCCTTCAGCGCCTCAGTTGGCAAAGCAATTTTTTGTACACATTTTTCGTCTTCACGGTTTGCCCACGCATATCGTCTCGGATAGGGGCGTCCAATTCGTGTCTAAATTCTGGAGGGCCCTCTGTAAACAGCTCAAGATCAAATTAAACTTCTCCTCTTTGTTACGCCGAGCGCTCCGGGTCCCCGCTCCTCCCCGGAGCGCTCGCTACATCCTCGCAATTGCAGCGCCCCGGTCAGACCCGCTGACCGTTGGCGCTGCGATACCTCTCCCAGCCGGGATGCGATTCGCGATGCGGGAGGCGCCCGCTCGCGATGCGCATCCCGGCTCCCGTACCTGACTCGCTCTCCATCGGTCTTGTCCCGGCGCGCGCGGCCCCGCTCCCTAGGGCGCGCGCGCGCCGGGTCTCTGCAATTTAAAGGGCCACTGCGCCACTGATTGGCGCAGTTAGCCTAATTAGTGTGTTCACCTGTGCACTCCCTATTTATACCTCGCTTCCCCTGCACTCCCTCGCCGGATCTTGTTGCCATCGTGCCAGTGAAAGCGTTTCCTTGTGTGTTCCTAGCCTGTGTTCCAGACCTCCTGCCGTTGCCCCTGACTACGATCCTTGCTGCCTGCCCCGACCTTCTGCTACGTCCGACCTTGCTCTTGTCTACTCCCTTGTACCGCGCCTATCTTCAGCAGTCAGAGAGGTTGAGCCGTTGCTGGTGGATACGACCTGGTATCTACCGCCGCTGCAAGACCATCCCGCTTTGCGGCGGGCTCTGGTGAATACCAGTAGCAACTTAGAACCGGTCCACCAGCACGGTCCACGCCAATCCCTCTCTGGCACAGAGGATCCACCACCTGCCAGCCGAATCGTGACAGTAGATCCGGCCATGGATCCCGCTGAAGTCCCACTGCCAGTTGTCGCCGACCTCACCACGGTGGTCGCCCAGCAGTCGCAACAGATAGCGCAACAAGGCCACCAGCTGTCTCAACTGACCGTGATGCTACAGCAGCTACTACCACAGCTTCAGCAATCATCTCCTCCGCCAGCTCCTGCACCTCCTCCACAGCGAGTGGCCGCTTCCGGCCTACGATTATCCTTGCCGGATAAATTTGATGGGGACTCTAAGTTTTGCCGTGGCTTTCTTTCGCAATGTTCCCTGCACTTGGAGATGATGTCGGACCAGTTTCCTACTGAAAGGTCTAAGGTGGCTTTCGTAGTCAGCCTTCTGTCTGGGAAAGCTCTGTCATGGGCCACACCGCTCTGGGACCCCAATGACCCCGTCACTGCCTCTGTACACTCCTTCTTCACGGAGATTCGAAGTGTCTTTGAGGAACCTGCCCGAGCCTCTTCTGCTGAGACTGCCCTGCTGAACCTGGTCCAGGGTAATTCTTCTGTTGGCGAGTACGCCATCCAATTCCGTACTCTTGCCTCCGAATTATCCTGGAATAATGAGGCCCTCTGCACGACCTTTAAAAAAGGCCTATCCAGCAACATTAAAGATGTTCTGGCCGCACGAGAAATTCCTGCTAACCTGCATGAACTTGTTCATCTGGCCACCCGCATTGACTTGCGTTTTTCCGAAAGGCGTCAGGAGCTCCGCCAGGATATGGACTTTGTTCGCTCAAGGCGTTTTTTCTCCCCGGCTCCTCTCTCCTCTGGTCCTCTGCAATCCGTTCCTGTGCCTCCCGCCGTGGAGGCTATGCAAGTTGACCGGTCTCGCTTGACGCCTCAAGAGAGGACACGACGCCGCATGGAGAATCTGTGCCTGTACTGTGCCAGTACCGAACACTTCCTGAAGGATTGTCCTATCCGTCCTCCCCGCCTGGAAAGACGTACGCTGACTCCGCACAAGGGTGAGGCAGTTCTTGATGTCAACTCTGCTTCTCCACGCCTTACTGTGCCTGTGCGAATATCTTCCTCTACCTTCTCCTTCTCTGCTATGGCCTTCTTGGATTCCGGATCTGCAGGAAATTTTATTTTGGCCTCTCTCATCAACAGGTTCAACATCCCGGTGACCAGTCTCGCCAGACCCCTCTACATCAATTGTGTTAACAATGAAAGATTGGACTGTACCGTGCGTTACCGCACGGAACCTCTCCTAATGTGCATCGGACCTCATCACGAAAAAATTGAGTTTTTGGTCCTCTCCAACTGCACTTCCGAAATTCTTCTTGGATTACCGTGGCTTCAACGCCATTCCCCAACCCTTGATTGGTCCACAGGAGAAATCAAGACCTGGGGTACCTCTTGTTTCAAGGACTGTCTTAAACCGGTTCCCTGTACTCCTTGCCGTGACCCTGTGGTTCCCCCTGTAACCGGTCTTCCTAAGGCTTATATGGACTATGCTGACGTGTTTTGCAAAAAGCAAGCTGAGACTTTACCTCCTCACAGGCCTTATGACTGTCCTATTGACCTCCTCCCGGGTACTACTCCACCCCGGGGCAGAATTTATCCTCTGTCTGCTCCAGAGACTCTTGCTATGTCTGAATACATCCAGGAAAATTTAAAAAAGGGGTTTATCCGCAAATCCTCCTCTCCTGCCGGAGCTGGATTTTTCTTTGTGTCCAAAAAAGATGGCTCCCTACGTCCTTGCATTGATTACCGCGGACTTAATAAAATCACGGTAAAGAACCGCTACCCCCTACCTCTTATCTCAGAACTCTTTGATCGCCTTCAAGGTGCCCACATCTTTACCAAACTGGACTTAAGAGGTGCTTATAATCTCATCCGCATCAGGGAGGGGGACGAATGGAAGACTGCATTTAACACCAGAGATGGACACTTTGAGTATCTGGTCATGCCCTTTGGCCTGTGCAACGCCCCTGCCGTCTTCCAAGACTTTGTTAATGACATTTTTCGTGATCTCTTATATTCCTGTGTTGTGGTTTATCTGGACGATATTCTGATTTTTTCTGCCAACTTAGAAGAACACCGCCAACATGTCCGCATGGTTCTTCAGAGACTTCGAGACAATCAACTTTATGCCAAAATGGAGAAATGTCTGTTTGAATGCCAATCGCTTCCTTTCCTAGGATACTTGGTCTCTGGCCAGGGATTACAAATGGACCCAGACAAACTCTCTGCCGTCTTAGATTGGCCACGCCCCTCCGGACTCCGTGCTATCCAACGTTTTTTGGGGTTCGCCAATTGTTACAGACAATTTATTCCACACTTTTCCACTATTGTGGCTCCTATCGTGGCTTTAACCAAGAAAAATGCCAATCCCAAGTCCTGGTCTCCCCAAGCGGAAGACGCATTTAAACGTCTCAAGTCTGCCTTTTCTTCTGCTCCCGTGCTCTCCAGACCTGACCCATCTAAACCCTTCCTATTGGAGGTAGATGCCTCCTCAGTGGGAGCTGGAGCTGTCCTTCTACAAAAAAATCCTTCCGGGCATGCTGTTACTTGTGGTTTTTTTTCTAGGACCTTCTCTCCGGCGGAGAGGAACTTCTCCATCGGGGATCGAGAATTACTGGCCATTAAATTGGCGCTTGAGGAATGGAGGCATCTGCTGGAGGGATCAAAATTTCCTGTTATCATATACACCGATCACAAGAATCTCTCCTATCTCCAGTCTGCCCAACGGCTGAACCCTCGCCAGGCCAGGTGGTCGTTGTTCTTTGCCCGTTTTAACTTTGAAATTCACTTTCGCCCTGCCGACAAGAACATTAGGGCCGATGCCCTCTCTCGTTCCTCGGATGCCTCGGAAGTAGAGGTCTCTCCGCAACACATCATTCCTCCTGACTGTCTGATCTCCACTTCTCCAGCCTCCATCAGGCAAACTCCTCCAGGGAAGACCTTTGTTTCTCCATGCCAACATCTCGGGATTCTCAAATGGGGACACTCCTCCCACTTCGCAGGCCATGCGGGCATCAAAAAATCCTTGCAACTCATCTCTCGTTTCTATTGGTGGCCGACTCTGGAGACGGATGTTGTTGATTTTGTGCGGGCCTGTACTGTCTGTGCCCGGGATAAGACTCCTCGCCAGAAACCTGCTGGTCTCCTTCATCCTCTGCCTGTCCCCGAACAGCCTTGGTCACTGATTGGTATGGACTTTATTACAGACTTACCCCCATCCCGTGGCAACACTGTTGTTTGGGTGGTTGTTAATCGATTTTCCAAGATGGCACATTTTATTCCTCTTCCTGGTCTTCCTTCAGCGCCTCAGTTGGCAAAACAATTTTTTGTACACATTTTTCGTCTTCACGGTTTGCCCACGCAGATCGTCTCGGATAGAGGCGTCCAATTCGTGTCTAAATTCTGGAGGGCCCTCTGTAAACAGCTCAAGATTAAATTAAACTTCTCTTCTTCTTATCATCCCCAATCCAATGGGCAAGTAGAAAGAATTAACCAGGTCCTGGGTGACTATTTACGGCATTTTGTTTCCTCCCGCCAGGATGACTGGGCAGATCTTCTACCATGGGCCGAATTCTCATACAACTTCAGAGTCTCAGAATCTTCTGCTAAGTCCCCATTTTTCGTGGTGTACGGCCGTCACCCTCTTCCCCCCCTCCCTACTCCCTTGCCCTCTGGTTTGCCCGCTGTGGATGAAGTGACTCGTGATCTTTCCACCATATGGAAAGAGACCCAAAATTCTCTTTTACAGGCTTCATCCCGCATGAAAAGGTTTGCCGATAAGAAAAGAAGAACTCCCCCCATTTTTACGCCCGGAGACAAGGTATGGCTCTCCGCTAAATATGTCCGCTTTCGTGTCCCCAGTTACAAACTGGGACCACGCTATCTTGGTCCTTTCAAAGTCTTGTGCCAGATTAATCCTGTCTCTTACAAACTCCTTCTTCCTCCTTCTCTCCGTATTCCCAATGCCTTCCATGTCTCTCTCCTTAAACCACTCATCATTAACCGCTTCTCTCCCAAACTTGTTTCTCCCACTCCTGTTTCCGGCTCTTCTGACGTCTTCTCCGTGAAGGAGATTCTGGCCTCCAAAACGGTCAGAGGAAAAAAATTCTTCTTGGTGGATTGGGAAGGCTGTGGTCCAGAAGAGAGATCCTGGGAACCTGAGGACAACATCCTAGACAAAAGTCTTGTCCTCAGGTTCTCAGGCTCCAAGAAGAGGGGGAGACCCAAGGGGGGGGGGTACTGTCACGCCGAGCGCTCCGGGTCCCCGCTCCTCCCCGGAGCGCTCGCTACATCCTCGCAATTGCAGCGCCCCGGTCAGACCCGCTGACCGGGTGCGCTGCGATACCTCTCCCAGCCGGGATGCGATTCGCGATGCGGGAGGCGCCCGCTCGCGATGCGCATGCCGGCTCCCGTACCTGACTCGCTCTCCGTCGGTCTTGTCCCGGCGCGCGCGGCCCCGCTCCCTAGGGCGCGCGCGCGCCGGGTCTCTGCAATTTAAAGGGCCACTGCGCCACTGATTGGCGCAGTTAGCCTAATTAGTGTGTTCACCTGTGCACTCCCTATTTATACCTCGCTTCCCCTGCACTCCCTCGCCGGATCTTGTTGCCATCGTGCCAGTGAAAGCGTTTCCTTGTGTGTTCCTAGCCTGTGTTCCAGACCTCCTGCCGTTGCCCCTGACTACGATCCTTGCTGCCTGCCCCGACCTTCTGCTACGTCCGACCTTGCTCTTGTCTACTCCCTTGTACCGCGCCTATCTTCAGCAGTCAGAGAGGTTGAGCCGTTGCTGGTGGATACGACCTGGTTGCTACCGCCGCTGCAAGACCATCCCGCTTTGCGGCGGGCTCTGGTGAATACCAGTAGCAACTTAGAACCGGTCCACCAGCACGGTCCACGCCAATCCCTCTCTGGCACAGAGGATCCACCACCTGCCAGCCGAATCGTGACACTCTTCTTATCATCCCCAATCCAATGGGCAAGTAGAAAGAATTAACCAGGTCCTGGGTGACTATTTACGGCATTTTGTTTCCTCCCGCCAGGATGACTGGGCAGATCTTCTACCATGGGCCGAATTCTCATACAACTTCAGAGTCTCAGAATCTTCTGCTAAGTCCCCATTTTTCGTGGTGTACGGCCGTCACCCTCTTCCCCCCCCCCTCCCTACTCCCCTGCCCTCTGGTTTGCCCGCTGTGGATGAAGTGACTCGTGATCTTTCCACCATATGGAAAGAGACCCAAAATTCTCTTTTACAGGCTTCATCCCGGATGAAAAGATTTGCCGATAAGAAAAGAAGAACTCCCCCCATTTTTGCTCCCGGAGACAAGGTATGGCTCTCCGCTAAATATGTCCGCTTTCGTGTCCCCAGTTACAAACTGGGACCACGCTATCTTGGCCCTTTCAAAGTCTTGTGCCGGATTAACCCTGTCTCTTACAAACTCCTTCTTCCTCCTTCTCTTCGTATTCCCAATGCCTTCCACGTCTCTCTCCTTAAACCACTCGTCATTAACCGCTTCTCTCCCAAACTTGTTTCCCCCACTCCTGTTTCCGGTTCTTCTGACGTCTTCTCCGTAAAGGAGATTCTGGCCTCCAAGACTGTCAGAGGAAAAAAAAATTTTGGGTGGATTGGGAAGGCTGTGGCCCTGAAGAGAGATCCTGGGAACCTGAGGACAACATCCTAGACAAAAGTCTTATCCTCAGGTTCTCAGGCTCCAAGAAGAGGGGGAGACCCAAGGGGGGGGGTACTGTTACGCCGAGCGCTCCGGGTCCCCGCTCCTCCCCGGAGCGCTCGCAGCATCCTCGCATTCGCAGCGCCCCGGTCAGACCTGCAGACCGGGTGCGCTGCAATATCTCTCTCATCCGGGATGCGATTCGCGATGCGGGAGGCGCCCGCTCGCGATGCGCATCCCGGCTCCCGTACCTGACTCGTTCCCCGTCTGTCTTGTCCCAGCGCGCGCGGCCCCGCTCCTTAGGGCGCGCGCGCGCCGGGTCTCTGCAATTTAAAGGGCCACTGCGCCATTGATTGGCGCAGCAGGCTTAATCAGTGTGTTCACCTGTGCACTCCCTTCTTATACCTCACTTCCCCTGCACTCCCTCGCCGGATCTTGTTGCCATCGTGGCAGTGAAAGCGTTTCCTAGTGTGTTCCTAGCCTGTGTTCCAGACCTCCTGTTGTTGCCCCTGACTACGATCCTTGCTGCCTGCCCTGACCTTCTGCTACGTCCGACCTTGCTCTTGTCTACTCCCTTGTACCGCGCCTATCTTCAGCAGTCAGAGAGGTTGAGCCGTTGCTGGTGGATACGACCTGGTTGCTACCGCCGCTGCAAGACCATCCCGCTCTGGTGAATACCAGTAGCAACTTAGAACCGGTCCACCAACACGGTCCACGCCAATCCCTTTCTGGCACAGAGGATCCACCTCCAGCCAGCCGAATAGTGACAACGGGGATGCTGCGCTCACGCCTGGTGTCTGTAGCCGGAGCGCAGCATGTCACAGTACCCTCCCCTTTGGTCTCCCCCTCCTTTTATGTCTCAAGAAACTTTTGAGAAGATCCTGATCCAGGATGTTATCCTGTGGCTCCCAAGACCTCTCTTCAGGACCGAATCCCTCCCAATCTACAAGAAAGAAATGTTTACCTCTGATGAGCTTGGAATTCAGAATTTCCTTGACTGAATATACATCAGAGGTACCAGAGATGGGAGTGGGAGAAATGTCCTTTTTAGAGAAGCGGTTATAGATGACCGGTTTCAGGAGGGAGACGTGGAAAGAATTTGGGATCCGGAGGGAGGAAGGCAGATGTAGCGAATAAGCGACTGGATTAAGACGTCTTTGACCTTGAAAGTCCCCAAATAGCGTGGTCCCAGTTTGTAGCAAGGTACTCTGAAGCGGATATATTTAGATGACAGCCATACCTTGTCCCCGGGTGAAAATTCAGGAGGAGAACGCCTTTTCTTGTCCGCTTGAGATTTCATATGAGTCGTGGCATGAAGAAGGGAGAGCACGAGTCTTCTTCTAAATGGTGGTGAAGTCCCGTACTAGTTCATCAGTCATAGGGACTTCAGAGGAAGAAGGTAAGGGTAGAGGAGGACGAGGATAAAGTCCATAGACTACATAGCAGGGTGACGTTCCTGTGGATTAAGTATCCCTCAGGTTGTATACGAGAACTCAGCCCAGGGTAGAATATCAGACCAGTCGTCATGGAGGAGACAAAGTGGCGAAGATAATCTCCCAAATTCTGATTCACCCTCTCAACTTGACCATTAGACTGGGGGTGATAGCCAGAGGAGAAATCCAAATTAACTTGAAGTTGTGAGCAGAGTGCCCTCCAGAATTTTGAGATGAACTGGACTCCTCGGTCAGAGACAATATGTGTCGGCAATCCATGAAGACGGAAGATATGGGATAGGAATAATTTGGCAAGTTGAGGTGCGGATGGTAACCCATGCAAAGGCACAAAATGAGCCATCTTAGAGAATCGGTCCACAACAACCCAGATGACTGTATTGCCGCTAGAAGAAGGAAGATCCGTAATAAAGTCCATTGCAATGTTAGACCAGGACAGATCAGCAACAGGCAAAGGATGTAGTAGACCGGCAGGCTTGGCGCGTGGTGTTTTGTCCCGGGCACAAACAGAGCAAGAACAAACATAGTCCATGACATCCATTTTCAGAGTGGGCCACAAATACTGTCGAGAAATTAGTTGCAAGGATTTATGGATACCAGCATGACCTTCCAACAGAGAAGAATGACCCCATTTCAAGATCTGGAGTCTCAAACGAGGAGAAACATAAGTCTTCCCAGGGGGCAGACGCTGAAGACTTGCCGGTGCTGTGGAAATAAGACGATCCGGAGGGACAATATCTTGCAGATGGGGTTCCAGGTCTTGTACCTCAGAAGATCTAGATAGAGCATCGTCCTGAAGATTCTTCTCTGCAGGACGAAAATGAATAAAAAAGTTTAATCTGGAGAAGAACAGGGACCAGCGAGCCTGACGAGAATTGAGACGATGGGCTGACTGAAGATAAAGCAAGTTCTTGTGATCCGTATAGATGGTTATTGGATGCACACAGCCCTCTAAGAGATGACGCCATTCTTCCAAGGCCAAGTTAATAGCCAGGAGCTCTCGATCTCCTATAGTATAATTTTTCTCCGCTGGAGAGAAGTTTTTTGAGAAGAATCCGCAAGTCACAGTCTTACCCTTGATAGATCTTAGTGTCAAGACTGCTCCTGCACCGACAGAAGACGCATCCACCTCTAAAGTAAATGGCGTGTCCGGATCAGGTCTTGACAACACCGGAGCAGATGCAAAGGCAGACTAACCTTTTGAAGGCTTCTTCGGCCTCTGGAGTCCAGACCTTAGGATTGGATGCTTTTTTGGTTAGAGAAATGATGGGGGCAACCAAGGTGGAGTAGTGGGGAATAAACTGTTGATAATAATTGGCAAAGCCAAGGAAGCACTGAATTGCTTTCAGTCCAGTTGGTTGAAGCCACTCCAGTACAGCGGATAACTTGTTAGGATCCATTTGTAGTCCTTGACTGGTAACAATATATCCCAGAAACGGAAGGCTGGTCTTTTCAAAGGTACACTTTTCTAGTTTTCTGCGTGGAGTTGGTTGTCTCGGAGACGCTGCAGAACTTGACGACGATGGAGACGATGAGTGTGGAGATTGGGTGAATAGATGAGGGTGTCATCCAAATAGACAACAACACAGGAGTAGAGAAGGTCCCGAAAAATGTCATTGACAAACTCCACTTAAATAATAACGTTAGACCCAATAACGCAAAAAATCCCATTAGCCCCAATAACTTAAATAATAACGTTAGACCCAATAACTCAAAAAATCCCATTAGCCCCAATAACTTAACCCCTTAACGACGCAGGACGTATATTTACGTCCTGCGCCGGCTCTCGCGATATGAAGCGGGATCGCGCCGCGATCCCGCATCATATCGCGTCGGTCCCGGCGCTCATCAACGGCCGGGACCCGCGGCTAATACCACACATCGCCGATCGCGGCGATGTGCGGTATTAACCCTTTAGAAGCGGCAGTCAAAGCTGACCGCCGCTTCTAAAGTGAAAGTGAAAGTGACCCGGCTGCTCAGTCGGGCTGTTCGGGACCGCCGCGGTGAACAGCTTGCAGGACACCGGGAGGGCCCTTGAGATCCAGGCAGGAGCAGTCAAGCGCCGATAACACTGATCACAGGCGTGTTAATACACGCCTGTGATCTGTGTAAAAGATCAGTGTGTGCAGTGTTATAGGTCCCTATGGGACCTATAACACTGCCAAAAAAAAGTTAAAAAAAGTGTTAATAAAGGTCATTTAACCCCTTCCCTAATAAAAGTTTGAATCGCCCATTTCCCATAAACAAAATAAAACAGTGTAAAAAAAATAAACATATGTGGTATCGCCACGTGCGTAAATGTCCGAACTATAAAAATATATCATTAATTAAACCGCACGGTCAATGGCGTACGCGCAAAAAAATTCCAAAGTCAAAAAAAGCGCATTTTTGGTCACTTTTTATACCATTAAAAAATGAATAAAAAGTGATCAAAAAGTCCGATCAAAACAAAAATCATACCGATAAAAACTTCAGATCACGGCGCAAAAAATGAGTCCTCATACCGCCCTGTACGTGGAAAAATAAAAAAGTTATAGGGGTCAGAAGATGACATTTTTAAACGTATAAATTTTCCTGCATGTAGTTATGATTTTTTCGAAGTACGACAATATCCAACCTATATAAGTAGGGTATCATTTTAACCGTATGGACCTACAGAATAATGATAAGGTGTAATTTTTACCGAAATATGCACTGCGTAGAAACGGAAGCCCCCAAAAGTTACAAAATTGTGTTTTTTCTTCGATTTTGTCGCACAATGATTTTTTTTTCCGTTTTGCCGTGCATTTTTGGGTAAAATGACTAATGCCACTGCAAAGTAGAATTGGCGACGCAAAAAATAAGCCATAATATGGATTTTTAGGTGGAAAATTGAAAGGGTTATGATTTTTAAAAGGTAAGGAGGAAAAAACGAAAGTGCAAAAACTGAAAAGCCCTGAGTCCTTAAGGGGTTAAATAGTACAATTAGCCCTTATAACTCAAATAATAACATTAACCCCAATAACTCAGAAAATCCCATTAGTGAGACTATAGGTGTAAAACTTAATGGAAACGTAAAGTGTATGTTCACAAATGCCAGAAGCCTAGCAAATAAAATGGGGGAGCTTGAGGCCTTGATACTGGAGGAACATATTGATATAGTTGGGGTCACTGAGACATGGCTGGACTCCTCGCATGACTGGGCTGTCAATCTGCAGGGGTTTACATTGTTTCGCAAGGATAGAATGAACAGAAAAGGTGGTGGAGTCTGTCTGTATGTAAGAAGTGGTATGAAAGTCAGTGTGAACGATGCCATAGTGTGTGATGATTCTGAGGATGTGGAATCATTGTGGGTAGAATTACAAAAGGAGGGAAATATTTAAAAAATAGTATTTGGTGTAATCTACAGACCACCTAATATCACTGTAGAGATAGAAGGTCGGCTGCATAAACAAATGGAGAGGGCCGCCCGGGCAGGTACAGTGGTAATAATGGGAGATTTTAACTATTCAGATATAGATTGGGGTCCGGGGTTGGCTAAAACTACAAAGTGGAGAAAATTCCTAAATTTATTGCAGTTTGTTATGGGCCAGTTTGTGGAGGACCCAACAAGAAGTGATGCCTTGTTGGATCTGATCATTTCCAACAACGCAGAGCTGGTTGGTAATGTAACTGTGTGGGAAAACCTTGGTAATAGCGACCACAATATAGTTACTTTTGACTTAAAATGTAGAAAACAAAGACAGACGGGGAAAGCAAAAACATATAACTTTAAAAAGGCAAATTTCCCTGGGCTGAGAGCTGCACTACAGGAAATAGACTGGGGGGAGGTGTTCTCAAATACTGATACAGAAGGTAAATGGGACATTTTTAACCTGTTGGGGACGAAGGGCGTATGCATACGCCCTTGCGTCCTGGTACTTAAGGACGAAGGGCGTATCCATACGCCCGTGGGAATTTCGGTCCCCGCCGCGTGCCGGGCGGGGACCGGGCCGGGATGACTGCTGATATCTATCAGCAGGCACCCCGTGCAAATGCCCCCCCATGTCGGCGATCGGCGCAAATCGCAAGTGAATTCACACTTGCGATTTGCGACGATTCCGGGTCATTACGGGTCTATGGTGACCCGGAATAGAAGTGGGATCGTGGGCATCTAAGACACCCACAATCCCCCTAAAGCGATAGGAGTGAGGTGGCACGGGTGCCACCCCTCCTATCCCTGCTATTGGTGGTCTAGACGCGACCACCAATAGCAGATCTGGGGCGGAGGGGTTTACTTTCGTTTTCCCCGCCCTGCCCTCCCACAATATGCGGGGCAGAACAGGGAAAACGAAGAGGAGCGACGCCGGAGTCTACTTACCCATCCGGAGGCTGCGAAGCGACGGCTATCGGCGGGCGGCGACGGAGATCTGCGGCGGCGTGCGGCAGAAGAGGACGGCTCCCGGATGCGACGGAAGCCGGTGAGTAGTTGCCTAGCAACATCTAGAGGGCTACAGTTTGAGACCACTATACTAGTCTCTAGACTGTAGCCCTCCAGATGTTGCAAAACTACAACTCCCAGCATGCCCAGACAGCTGTTTGCTGTGTGGGCATGCTGGAATTTGTAGTTTTGCAACAGCTGGAGGATTACAGTTTAGAGACCACTGCACAGTGATCTCTATACTGCCCTCTAGATCTTGCAAAACTAAAACTCCTAGCATGCCCACACAGCTGTTTGCTGTCTGGGCATGCTGGGAGTTGTAGTTTTGCAACATCTGGAGGTCCACAGTTTGGAGATCACTGTTCAGTGGTCTCTAAATTGTAGCAGTCCAGATGTTGCAAAACTACAAATTCCAGCATGCCCACACAGAAAACAGCTGTCTCAGCATGCTGGGAGTGGTAGTTGGGTGCCTCCAGCTGTTACATAACTACATCTCCCAGCATGCCCTTCTGTGATCAGTACATGCTGGGAATTGTAGTTTTGCAACAGCTGGAGGCACACTGGTTGGAAAATACTGTGTTAGGTAACAGATCCTAACTGAAGGTTTTCCAACCAGTGTGCCTCCAGCAGTTGCAAAACTACAACTCCCAGCATGTACTGACAGACCGTGCATGCTGGGAGTTGTAGTTTTGCAACAGCTGGAGGCACACTGGTTGGAAAATACTAAGTTAGGTAACAGAACCTAACTGAAGGTTTTCCAACCAGTGTGCCTCCAGCAGTTGCAAAATTACAACTCCCAGCATGCACGGTCTGTCAGTATATGCTGGGAGTTGTAGTTTTGAAACAGCTGGAGGTTTGCCCCCCCCCCCCATGTGAACGTACAGGGTACATTCACACGGGCGGGTTTACAGGAAGTTTCCTGCTTCAAGTATGAGCTGCGGCAAATTTTTCGCCGCAGCGCAAATTCCTAGCGGGAAACTCACCGTAACCCGCCAGTGTGAATGTACCCTAAAAACACTACACTACACTACACTAACACCTAATAAAGAGTAAAACACTACATATA
Source organism: Hyla sarda (assembly GCF_029499605.1). Classification (NCBI taxonomy): domain Eukaryota; kingdom Metazoa; phylum Chordata; class Amphibia; order Anura; family Hylidae; genus Hyla; species Hyla sarda. The sequence goes on from NC_079190.1 coordinate 86,860,419, forward strand.
CATCCCCTTACACTGTCCACCTCCACCCCCCCCCCCCCCAATAAAAATGAAAAACATATTGTACGGCAGTATTTCCAAAACGGAGCCTGCAGCTGTTGCAAAAAAACAACTACCAGCATTTCCGGACAGCCACTGACTGTCCAGGCATGCTGGGAGTTTAGCAACAGCTGGAGGCACCCTGTTTGGGAATCACTGGCATAGAATAAACCCCTATGCAATCCCTAATTTAGTCCTCAAATGCGCATGGCGCTCTCTCACTTGGAGCCCTGTGGTATTTCAAGGAAACAGTTTAGGGCCACATATGAGGTATCGCCGTACTCAGGAGAAATTGCACTACAAATTTTGGGGGCTTTTTCTCCTTTTACCCCTTATGAAAAGGAAAAGTTGGGGTCTACACCAGCCTGTTAGTGTAAAAAATTTTTTTTTTACACTAACATGCAGGTGTTGCCCTTTACTTTTTATTTTCACAAGAGGTAAAAGGAATAAAAGACCCCCAAAATTTGTAACGCAATTTCTCCTGAGTACGGAAATACCCCATATGTGGGCGTAAAATGCTCTGTGGGCGCACAACAAGGCTCAGGAGTGAGAGCGCACTATGGACATTTGAGGCCGAAATTGGTGATTTGCACAGGGGTGGCTGATTTTACAGCGGTTCTGCCATAAACGCAAAAAAATAAATACCCACATGTGACCCCATTTTGGAAACTACACCCCTCACGGAATGTAACAAGGGGTACAGTGAGCATTTACACCCCACAAGTGACTGACAGATTTTTGGAACAGCGATCCGTGAAAATGAAAAATGTAATTTTTTTGTTTGCACAGCCCACTGTTCCAAAGATCTGTCAAACGCCAGTAGGGTGTAAATGCTCACTGTACCCCTTATTACATTCTGTGAGGGGTGTAGTTTCCAAAATGGGGTCACATGTGGGGGAGTCCACTGTTCTGGCACCACGGGGGGCTTTGTAAATGCACATGGCCCCCGACTTCCATTCCAAACAAATGATCTCTCTAAAAGCTCAATGGTGCTCCTTCTCTTCTGAGCATTGTAGTTCGCTCGCAGTGCACTTGACGTCCAAACATGGGGTATTTCCATACTCAGAAGAAATGGGGTTACAAATTTTGGGGGGCATTTTCTCCTATTACCCTTTGTAAAAAAGTAAAATTTGGGGAAAAACCAGCATTTTAGTGGAAATTTTTTTTTTCATTTACACATCCGACTTTTACAAAAAGTTTTCAAACACCTGTGGGGTGTTAAGGCTCACCGTACCCCTTGTTACATTCCTTGAGGGGTGTTGTTTCCATAATAGTGTGCAATGTGGGGTTTTTTGCTCTCCTGGCACCATAGGGGCTTCCTAAATAGGACATGCCCCCCAAAAACCATTTCAGAAAAACTCACTCTCCTAAATCCCATTGTTGCTCCTTCTCTTCTGAGCCCTCTAGTGCACCCGCCGAACACTTGACATACACATATGAGGTATTTTCTTACTCGAGAGAAATTGGGTTAAAAAATTTTGAGAGGATTTTTTTCCTTTTACCCCTTGTAAAAATTCAAAAACTGAGTCTACAAGAACAGTGTAAAAAATTGATTTTGAATTTTCTCCTTCACTTTGCTGCTATTCCTGTGAAACACCTAAAGGGTTAACACACTTACTGAATGTCGTTTTGAATACTTTGAGGGGTGCAGTTTTTATAATGGGGTCATTTATGGGGTATTTCTAACCAGAAGACCCTTCAAATCAACTTCAAACCTGAACTGGTCCCTGAAAAATTCCGATTTTGAAAATTTTGCAAAAAATTGGAAAATTGCTGCTGAACTTTGAAGCCCTCTCGCGTCTTCCAAAAGTAAAAGCATGTCAACTTTATGATGCAAACATAAAGTAGGCATATTGTATATGTGAATCAATATATAATTTATTTGGAATATCCATATTCCTTATAAGCAGAGAGCTTCAAAGTTAGAAAAATGCAAAATTTTCTAATTTTTCAAAATGTTTTTGCATTTTTCACCAAGAAAGGATGCAAATATCGACAAAAATTTACCACTAACATAAATAAGAATATGTCACGAAAAAACAATCTCGGAATCAAATTTATAAGTAAAAGCATCCCAGAGTTATTAATGCTTAAAGTGACAGTGGTCAGATTTGCAAAAAATGCTCCTGTCCTTAGGGTCATAATGGGCTCCGTCCCCAAGGGGTTAAATCAACTCTAAATAACTATACAGCTAAATATATACCAAAGGGGAACAAATATAAACGATTAAAACTGAATCCTACATGGCTGACAAATGATGTTAAAAGAGCAATAAACAACAAAAAAATAGCCTTCAAAAAATTCAAATCTGATGGGTCAGCTATAACATTTAAACAGTACAAGGAGCTTAATAAAATCTGTAAAAATGTAATAAAAACAGCAAAAATTCAAAATGAGAGACAGGTGGCCAAAGAAAGCAAAACTAATCCTAAATATTTTTTTAGATATATAAATACAAAAAAAACAAGGACAGAGCATGTAGGACCCCTTAATAATGATAATGGGGAGGTTGTCACGGGCGATCAAGAGAAGGCGGAGCTACTGAATGGGTTCTTTAGTTCTGTATATACTATGGAAGAAGGAGCTGACATCGAACAGTTCAGTAATGGTAACACATCATGTAATGTACTGAACTGGCTTAATATAGAGATGGTACAAGGTAAAGTAAAGTAAATGTAAGCAAATCTCCAGGACCGGATGGACTACACCCAAGAGTTCTTAGAGAGGTAAGTTCAGTAATATCTGTACCCTTGTTCATGATATTTAGAGATTCTCTGGTGTTTGGTATTGTGCCAAGGGACTGGCGCAAGGCAAATGTGGTGCCAATCTTCAAGAAGGGCTCTAGGTCTTCGCCAGGCAATTATAGACCGGTAAGTTTAACGTGCATTGTGGGTAAATTGTTTGAAGTGTAAATCACAGAAAACATTAAAACTTTACTTTTAATAAATCACTCTAAAATATATAGACCATCAAATCCACATATAACAATTCTGGTGTTGTACCCAGATATCGTACATCCAACCAGAAAGGACAAGGTAAGTTACACCTTGGTCATACAGACCACTTTTTGCTGCACTGCAACTACGATAAGTTGACCATTTGCAGACTTACAAAAAGAAAAGACAACACAGTCCCCTGGTCCGGCAGCAGTAATAAGATACATACAGATTATAAAATCAATCTGAACAAAATATCCTAAAATAAAGGATGGGTATAAGGGTGGGGTAGGTATGGGTGGGACCTGGGGGTAGCACGGGCTAGATATGAAATGCCCCTATGGCTATCCTGACCCTAGGTGATCACCCTGCTCTAGGCCTAAACCTAGGCGGAGTGAACGCCCTGATAAGGGCGGCCCCGCTCCGGAACCTTCCCTGATATACCCTAAAAAACCCTATTTAGGAGACAATTAGGAAGGTGGCTCACTGTCTCACTGGGGCGCCCTATCTGACTCGGTGGACAGGGAGGATACCCTAACTTAAAGTAGAGGATATTAACAGGTAGTGTCCCACTGAGGTGTTTATGTCAATTCCCCAATGTGTTTGGTGTATGACTCAAATCATAGAACACTGGACTATATACCAGTATTTGTATCTGTCAGGATAACACAGGTTAGAGTGGTAGTATTCTGATATACTGTAAATTTATACAGACAAATAAGGCTAAAATAAAGCAAAGATGACTATTTGCTGTGGAGACACCAGCGGTTTTTCACCCTACTGCTTTCCATCCGCCATCATGGGATTGTCCACTTACTCCATATCACCCCTCTATCTGTACCCTGAAGAACTGAGGGGGTGAAACGCGTAGGGACTGCGGTCCTCCGGTCCTCCAGCAGCCTTGATAAGTATCCCACTGGTCCTTCTCTTGTGCATATTTACATTTGCTAATCTGTGTTGTGTATGACTCTACATTTGGATTTCTGGGGTTCCTAAAGTCATCTAGTTGAAATCAATTTTATTTGTGAACCTTTTTGGTTGCCTATAACAACCAGAGGTTGCCATCAATGCCTGCTGTGGTTGTTTATAGTAACTAGGAATTCTAGCTCTGTGTTGAGAACAGTGATTTTTGGAGCAGCATTGCCATTTCTCACCTGCCCCGGTTATGGCAGATAGATATCTGTGTCTGTCTCAACAGCAAATAGGCATCTTTGCTATATTTTAGCCTTATTTGTCTGTATAAATTTACAGTGTATCAGAATACTACCACTCTAACCTGTGTTATCCTGACAGATACAAATACTGGTATATAGTCCAGTGTTCTATGATTTGAGTCATACACCAAACACATTGGGGAATTGACATAAACACCTCAGTGGGACACTACCTGTTAATATCCTCTACTTTAAGTTAGGGTATCCTCCCTGTCCACCGAGTCAGATAGGGCGCCCCAGTGAGACAGTGAGCCACCTTCCTAATTGTCTCCTAAATAGGGTTTTTTAGGGTATATCAGGGAAGGTTCCGGAGTGGGGCCGCCCTTATCAGGGCGTTCACTCCGCCTAGGTTTAGGCCTAGAGCAGGGTGATCACCTAGGGTCAGGATAGCCATAGGGGCATTTCATATCTAGCCCGTGCTACCCCCAGGTCCCACCCATACCTACCCCACCCTTATACCCATCCTTTATTTTAGGATATTTTGTTCAGATTGATCTTATAACCTGTATGTATCTTATTACTGCTGCCGGACCAGGGGACTGTGTTGTTTTTTTCTTTTTGTAAGTCTGCAAATGGTCAACTTATCGTAGTTGCAGTGCAGCAAAAAGTGGTCTGTATGACCAAGGTGTAACTTACCTTGTCCTTTCTGGTTGGATGTACGATATCTGGGTACAACACCAGAATTGTTATATGTGGTTTTTGATGGTCTATATATTTTAGAGTGATTTATTAAAAGTAAAGTTTTAATGTTTTCTGTGATTTACAATTTGACTGGTACATTATAAATATTATTTATCTATTTCTGTGAATTCCTAAATTGTTTGAAAGACTTATACGGGATTACATAGGGGATAATAGTATTATAAGTGATAGCCAGCATGGGTTTACTAAGGATAGAAGTTGTCAAACCAATCTAATTTGCTTTTATGAAGATGTGAGTAGAAGCCTTGACAGAGGAATGGCTGTGGATATAGTGTTTCTGGATTTTGCTAAAGCATTTGATACTGTCCCTCATAGTCGTCTGACAGGTAAGTTAAGGTCTTTGGGCTTGGAAACTTTAGTTTGTAACTGGATTGAACACTGGCTCATGGATCGTACCCAGAGAGTGGTGGTCAATGATTCGTACTCTGATTGGTCCCCGGTTGTTAGTGGCGCACCCCAAGGTTCTGTACTGGGACCGCTGTTGTTTAATTTATTTATCAATGATATAGAGGATGGCATTAACAGTTCTGTTTCTATCTTTGCAGATGACACCAAGCTTTGTAGCACGGTACAGTCTATAGAGGATGTGCATAAGTTACAAGATGACTTGGATAGACTAAGTGTCTGGGCATCCACTTGGCAAATGAGGTTCAATGTGGATAAATGTAAAGTTATGCATCTGGGTACTAATAACCTGCATGCGTCGTATGTCTTAGGGGGGATTAAACTGGCAGAGTCACTGGTAGAGAAGGATCTGGGTGTACTTGTAGATCACAGACTTCAGAATAGCATGCAATGTCAGGCTGCTGTTTCCAATGCCAGCAGGATATTGTCATGTATAAAAAGAGGCATGGACTCAAGGGACAGGGACATAATACTCCCCCTTTATAAAGCATTGGTACGGCCTCACCTGGAATATGCTGTTCAGTTTTGGTCGCCTGTACATAAAAAGGACACTGCGGAGCTGGAAAGGGTGCAGAGACGTGCTACTAAATTAATATGGGGCATGGAACATCTTAGCTATGAGGAGCGATTAAAGGAGTTACAATTGTTTAGTCTTGAGAAGAGACGTTTAAGGAGGGATATGATAAACGTATATAAGTATATAAATGGCCCATACAAAAAATATGGAGAAAAACTGTTCCAGGTTAAACCCCCCCAAAGGACGAGGGGGCACTCCCTCCGTCTGGAGAAGAAAAGGTTTAGTCTCAAGGGGCGACACGCCTTCTTTACCATAAGGACTGTGAATTTATGGAACAGTCTACCTCAGGAACTGGTCACAGCAGGAACAATTAACAGCTTTAAAACAGGGTTAGATACATTCCTGGAACAAAATAACATTAATGCTTATGCAGAATTATAAAACTACATCCCTTCCCCTTATCTCCTTACACCCTTCCATTCAATTCCCTGGTTGGACTTGATGGACGTATGTCTTTTTTCAACCATACTAACTATGTAACTGCTGGAGCATTACATAGTCTGAATGGCATAACAAGATATTTGAAATGTCCATCTCGAGTATTGAACGCGGTCTTCCACTCGTCCCCTTCTCTTATACGAATTAAGTTATAGGTACCTCCAAGATCCAATTTGGAGAAAATCCTGGCACCTCGCAGACGGCCGAACAACTCCAAGATTAAAGGAAGGGGATAACGGTTTTTAACTGTAATTTTATTCAGTCCCCGGTAGTCGATGCAAGGACGCAACAACCCAGCTCTGGCAAGAGAAGAGGACTTCCTGATAAATCCTTTCTGTAGGTTCTCCTGGATATAGGTTGACATGGCCTGGGTTTCTGGAACAGACAAGGGGTAGAGACGGCCCCTGGGAGGTGTGGTGCCGGGCATCAAGTCTATAGGACAGTCGTGTGGACGATGTGGAGGCAAAACTTCAGCTTGCTTTTCGCTGAAGACATCAGCAAAATCCTGGAGAAATAAAGGTAAACCGGGTAGAGGTCTAGACGAAGGTTCCCTGGTCACACGTATGTGAATGCAGTGATTGTTACAGTGCGGACCCCAGCGAAGGACTTCTCCGGTTTTCCAATCCAGCTGTGGGGCATGGAGCGGCAACCAAGGTAGACCAAGCAAGAGAGGTGAAGTACAGTGTGGGAGTACATAGAAGGACAAGTTCTCCCTATGGGAGACTCCGACCTACATCAACAGGGGTTCTTTGTGGTATAGCACTGTGCAGTCCAGTCTTTCTCCATTGACTGTAGAGATGAACAGAGGTTTCAGGAGGTGGAAAACTGGTAGATGATACTTATGCACTAGAGAGGCATCAATAAAGTTTCCTGCAGAGCCAGAGTCCAGGAAGGCCAGAACTGAGAGGTTCTCTTTGGAGGGAAGAAGAAGCTGAGCCGTCATATTTAAGCGTGAAGAGGAGGAATTCATACCTAGGGAGGCCTCTCCAACAAACCCTAGGTGCAAGCTATTCCCTGTGCCTGAGGACGCAGAGGACAGTCCGTAAGGAAGGGGTCTGCACTGGCGCAGTATAGACAAATATTCTCGGTTCGTCAGCGAGTCCTTTCCTGCAGGGTGTGGCGAGACCGATCCACATGCATAGCCTCCACTGCGGGGGGCAACGTAGAAGGTTGCGGTGGTTGCTGGAAGACTGGCGCCAGCCGAGGAACGCGCCGAGGTCGAGCAGATTCCCTTTCTTGTCGTAGTTCCTCTCGTCGCTCGAAGAAACGGATATCGATCCGGGATGCCAATTTTATTAGTTCGTTCAAGGTAGATGGCAATTCACGGGCAGCAAGGACATCCTTAGCGACGTAGGACGTATATTTACGTCCTCCGCCGGCTCCCGCGATATGCCGCGGGGTCAGGCGGTGTCCCCGCGTCATATCGGGTCGGTCCTGGGGCTATCAACGGCCGGGACCCGCGGCTAATACAGGACATCACCGATCGCGGTGATGCCCTGTATTAACCCTTCAGACGCGGCGATCGAAGCTGACCGCCGCGTCTGAACTGAAATTGAAAGTATCTCGGCTGCTCAGTCAGGCTGTTCAGGACCACCGCGGTGAAATTGCGGCGTCCCGAACAGCTTACAGGACACCGGAAGGGCCCTTACCTGCCTCCTCGGTGTCCGATCGACGAATGACTGCTCCGTGCCTGAGATCCAGGCAGGAGCAGTTAAGCGCCGATAACACCGATCACAGGCGTGTTAATACACGCCAGTGACCAGCATGAGAGATCAGTGTGTACAGTTATAGGGACCTATAACACTGCAAAAAAAAAAAAAGTAAAAAAAAAGTGTTAATAAAGGTCATTTAACCCCTTCCCTAATAAAAGTTTGAATCACTCCCCTTTTCCCATAAAAAAAATAAAACAGTGTAAATAAAAAAAAAACATATGTGGTATCGCCGCGTGCGTAAATGTCCGAACTATAAAAATATATAATTAATTTAAACGCACGGTCAATGGCGTACGCGTATTTTTGGTCACTTTTTATACCATTAAAAAATGAATAAAAAGTGATCAAAAAGTCTGATCAAAACAAAAATCATACCGATAAAAACTTCAGATCACGGCGCAAAAAATGAGTCCTCATACCGCCCTGTACGTGGAAAAATAAAAAAGTTATAGGGGTCAGAAGATGACATTTTTAAACGTATAAATTTTCCTGCATGTAGTTATGATTTTTTCCAGAAGTACGACAAAATCAAACCTATATAAGTAGGGTATCATTTTAACTGTATGGACCTTCAGAATAATAATAAGGTGTAATTTTTACCTAAATATGCACTACATAGAAACGGAAGCCCCGAAAAGTTACAAAATGGCGTTTTTTCTTAGATTTTGTCGCACAATGATTTTTTTTTCCATTTCGCCGTGAATTTTTGGGTAAAATGACTAATATCAATGCAAAATTAGAATTGGTGACGCAAAAAAATAAGCCATAATATGGACTTTTAGGTGGAAAATTGAAAGGGTTATGATTTTTAAAAGGTAAGGAGGAAAAAACAAAAGTGCAAAAACTGAAAAACCCTGAGTCCTTAAGGGGTTAATTTGACTCGCTAATCCTCTCCTGAAGGTAGCGAAGAGAGCTTCATTATTCCAGGCTAACTCCGACGCCAGGGTTCGGAACCGGATGGCATACTCGCCAACAGTGGAGTTGCCCTGAGAAAGACTCAGCAGAGCCGTCTCAGCAGAGGAAGCACAAGCAGGTTCCTCGAAGACAGTGCAAATTCCATCAGGAATGCCTGGAGATTAGTAGTGATGACATCACTGCGATCCCACAGCGGAGTTGCCCAGGCCAAGGCCCTTCCAGAAAGGAGACTAATGAAAAAACTCGTTCTGTGGAGAACTGGTCCGCCATGAGCTCAATGTGCATGCAGCACTACGTCACGAAACCTCGACAAGAATTGGAATCCCCCTCATATTTTTCAAGCGACAAACGGAGTTTGGAGCTGGAGGAGGAGGCTGTGACAGTTGCTGCTGAGCAGATAGCAATTGCTGCATCATGGCGGATAGCTGGTTAAGCTGCTGTGCCTTCTGGGCCAACTGCTGGGACTGGAGTGCCACGATAGATGCAAGATCCGTGTTGTCAGGCAGAGGAACCCCATTTGGATCCATGGCCGGATCTTACTGTCACGCACCTGAATGCGGGCTGTCACAAAACTGGATGTGGATATTCTACCTATGTGGCTGATGACTCGGACTGTCTTCACCAGAGCCCGCAGCAAAGCAGGTTGGATTTGCTGTGGCAGGCGACACCCAGGTCGCTACCCCCGACACGGCTCGACAACACAGGTAACTGGGCAAAGCGGGGTACCAGAGGATGAGGCAGAGGTGTAGTCAATGTAGCAGAAGGTCTAGGCAGGCGGCAAAGGTTCGTAGTCAAAAAACATAGCAGGAAGGTCAGGAAACACAGGAAGGCAAAACAGGCAATGGGAACGTTTCTCCGGTGGAAAATATAATTTTTTTTGTTTAAATCAACTGGTGCCAGAAAGTTAAACAGATTTGTAAATTACTTCTATTAAAAAATCTTTACCCTTCCAGTACTTTTTAGCAGTTGTATGCTACCGAGGAAATTCTTTTCTTTTTTAATTTCTTTTTTGTCTTGTCCAAAGTGCTCCACTGATACCTGATGCCTGTATCAGGAACTGGCCCGCCCGTTTCCTAGACCTGAATCCGATTGAGCACAACTGGGACATCATGTCTCACTCCATCCACGAATGCCACGTTGCACCACAGACTGTCCAGGAGTTGACTGATGCGTTAGTCCAGGTCTGGGAGGAAATCCCTCAGGAGACCACCCACCACCTCATCAGGAGCTTGCCAAGGCATTGTTCAGAGCAGGAGAAAATCCCCATTGCAAACCTATGCTGCTCTGGACAGTTCCTTACACAGACAGAGATGTCAGCAGAGAGCACAGAAATATAAAGAGAAAATAATTTCCTCTGTAGCATACAGCTGCTAAAAAGTACTGAAAGGGTAAAGATTTTTTTTTTTTATAGAAGTAACTTACAAATCTGTTTAACTTTCTGGCATCAGTTCATTAAAAAAAAAAAAAAAAAAAAAAATCCACCAGAGTACCCCTTTAAGATACAACAAAAATTTACCAAGATAATTTCAAAAAATAGGTAATTGATCAAATTTTGGAATACTCCTGGTGCATTTTTTTCTGGTACCCGGATAACCCCTTTAACGACGCAGGACGTATATTTATGTCCTGCGCCTGCTCCCGCGATATGAAGCGGGATTGCGCCGCGATCCCGCATCATATCGCGTTGGTCCCTATGGGACCTATAACACTGCAAAAAAAAGTTAAAAAAAAGTGTTAATAAAGGTCATTTAACCCCTTCCCTAATAAAAGTTTGAATCACCCCCTTTTCCCATAAAAAAAATGAAACAGTGTAAAAAAAAATGAAAATAAACATATGTGGTATCGCCGCGTGCGTAAATGTCCGAACTATAAAAATATATTATTAATTAAACCGCATGGTCAACGGCGTACGCGCAAAAAAATTCCAAAGTCCAAAAAAGGGCATTTTTGGTCACTTTTTATACCATTAAAAAATGAATAAAAAGTGATGAAAAAGTCAGATCAAAACAAAAATCCTACCGATAAAAGCTTCAGATCACGGCGCAAAAAATGAGTCCTCATACCGCCCTGTACGTGGAAAAATAAAAAAGTTATAGGGGTCAGAAGAGGACATTTTTAAACGTATACATTTTCCTGCATGTAGTTATGATTTTTTCCAGAAGTGCAACAAAATCAAACCTATATAGGTAGGGTATCATTTTAACCGTATGGACCTACAGAATAATGATAAGGTGTAATTTTTACCGAGATATGCACTGCGTAGAAACGGAAGCCCTCAAAAGTTACAAAATGTCATTTTTTCTTCGATTATGTCGCACAATGATTTTTTTTTCCGTTTCGCTGTGCATTTTTGGGTAAAATGACTAATGTCACTGCAAAGTAGAATTGGCGACGAAAAAATAAGCCAGAATATGGCTTTTTAGGTGGAAAATTGAAAGGGTTATGATTTTTAAAAGGTAAGGAGGAAAAAACGAAAGTGCAAAAACGGAAAAACCCTGAGTCCTTAAGGGGTTAAAGAGTACCTGTCATAATCTTGATAAATTTTTTAATCCTCTCAATTCTCTCTCCCTATCATAATAAACCATCACATGCCTTTATTTTTATTATTTTTTAGTTTTCTACCTTGATATTGTGCTGTATATTCTGGCATGACATTATCTGAACCCTTACAAGGGAGAACTTCCACCCTCTCTCTGCTATTATACTCTAAACATACAGCCTAGAGCGTTCAGTGTGTGATAAGCTGTGCTGTGATTGGCTGAGATGGCACCCCCTCCACCCAGCTCTGAACTCTAACTCAACTCTACAGTTTCTGAGCTCTGCCGAGCAGCTGCAAAAGGAGCTCAAATACAGTGCTCAAAAAAAATAAAGGGAAAACTTAGACAACACAATGTAACTCCAAGTCAATCACACTTCTGTGAAATCACACTGTCCACTCAGGAAGCAACACTGATTGACAATCAATTTCACATGCTGTTGTGGAAATGGAACAGACAACAGGTGGAAATGATAGGCAATTTGCAAGACACCCCCGGTAAAGGAGTGGTTCTGCAGGTGGTGACCACAGACCACTTCTCAGTTCCTATGCTTCTTGGCTGATGTTTTGGTCACTTTTGAATGCTGGCGGTGCTTTCACTCTAGTGGTAGCATGAGACGGGGTCTTCAACCCACACAAGTGGCTCAGGTAGTGCAGCTCATCCAGGATGGCACATCAAAGAGAGCTGTGGCTAGAAGGTGTACTGTTTCTGTCAGCGTAGTGTCCAGGAGCCAGAGCCCTGCAAAATGTGCATGTGTCCACTCAAAAGGTCAGAAACAGACTCCATGGTAGTATGAGGGCCCGACATCCACAGGTGGGGGTTGTGCTTACAGCCCAACACCGTGCAGGATGTTTGGCATTTGGCAGAGAACTCCAAGGTTGGCAGATTCGCCACTGGAGCCTTGTGCTCTTCACAAATGAAAGCAGGTTCACACTGAGCACATGTGACAGACGTGACAGTCTGGAGACGCCGTGGAGAACATTCTGCTGCCCGCAACATCCTCCAGCAACCAGGTCGTATCCACCGGCAACGGCTCAACCTCGCTGACTGCTAAGAAGGCGTGGGACAGAAGGGCTAGGCAGAGGCAAGGTCAGACATAGCAGAAGGTCGGGGCAGGCGGCAAGTTTCGTAGTCAATATGGATAGCAGAAGATCTGGAACACAGGCTTTGGACAACACTAAACGCTTTCACTGGCACAAGGGAACAAGATCCGGCAAGGGAGTGCAGGGGAAGTGAGGTAATATGGACAGGGAGCAGGTGGAAGCTAATCACTGGTGCACTGGCCCTTTAAATCTTAGAGAGCTGGCGCACGCACCCTCGGAGCCGCGCGCGCCAGGACATGACAGCCGGGGACCGGGACAGGTGAGTGACTTGGGATGCGATTCGCGAGCGGGCGCATCCCGCTATGCGAATCGCATCCCCGCCGGCAATGTCAGTGCAGCGCTACCGCGGTCAGCGGGTCTGACCGGGGCGCTGCAGAGAGAGGGACGCCGCGAGTGCTCCGGGGAGGAGCAGGGACCCGGAGCGCTCGGCGTAACACCTGCTCAAGAGTCCCTGCTCTCAGCTCAAAGGGAAAGGAAGCTGAAATATTCAGCTCCATACACTGTGCTGAGCTGAGATCCCGCCTGAATTTCCTGCCTTTCTGCAAGCAGGACTGCAGGCAGGACCATTAGGCGGACCCCTGGGAGCCAATCTATTGGGGGCTAATTTAACACAAAATTACAAAATGTTATTAAAAAGCATTTTAGACAAGTAATTTGAATAAGCTAATGTATAATATATGACATTTCATTGATGGTTTAATTGATACCTAAACACATAGGGGAAGATCTATCAAAAGCTGTCTAAAGCAACTAATCAGCTTGCTTCTTTAATTTTTGAAAAGGCCTCTGAAAAATGGAATCTGATTGGTTGTGTGGTGAGGGTGTGATGAGGACAGATGTTATTACCCTAGGGGCAGATGGCATTAACCCCTTGTGTTCGTGACACCAGGGCGTGATTTAACCTCTACACCACCCGGAGGTATACCGCTGGATCCTGGGCTAGGAACGGGGGCAAATAATGACTCTGACGCCAAGTTACTGAACAACAGCAGCTTTACTGAGGTAGACAGGTGTAATAGTCTTGACAGCTCAGTGACCAGTGACTTCAGAGACCTTAGGGCTCGCTGTGGATTTGGACAATTTGCTGCAGGCCCACGCTGACTTGATGAAGACTGATCTCGAGTGACTTTACTAGACTGACTTGACAGACTTCACCCTGTCTGTAGCTTACCAGGTTTTGAAGTTCACCTGTGGGGTAGTGGACTTGTGGATTCGTGGCAGGCTTTAGGCCTCCTCAGGACACCAGACACTCTCTCTGGACTTCACTGCTCTAACCTCAGAACCCAAGAGAGCTAGCTAGCTTCCCCCAGGGTTAATATGGGGGAGACTCGGTAGGGGTCCTATAGGTCACCCTATAAGTCACCTGATCACTGGTACCTTCCTTGGTTACAAGACATATCAATAATATTTAAAGGAACATAACAGCATAAAGACATTGCAATAGATAACATAGGCACTTAACTATTTATAGTATACAGGTAAAGGGGGGACTCAGGGATCACTGCAATTGAGTCCGCCAGACAGGACAGCAAGGGTACAGGGGTGCAACTTCTGTACTGGACCACCACAAACTCCCTCTCTTAACAACAGCCATACTCGGCGCCCAGTCCTGGAGGGCGGATGAATATAAGGTGGCCACTGAGGCCATGAAACAACAAAACAGTTCCTTGGGCTTTGCACCAATGTCCTTTACATGGCTGATGAACTGGGGAAGAGTCCATGTGACATTACAATCAACGTCCTTACATGCTCAGTCTTCTGAGGGTTTTGAGAACTGGGAAAATTGAAATCCTATGGTCTTGCAACTGCTTTTTTGTGAATACTTGGTTCGGATCCGGCTGCCTGAGGCTCCCTACCTGATGCCTGTGCTAATGGGGCCCGTCGACTTTAGCTACCTCTCCCCATAACATTAAAACTAGCAGTTATACATTTCTTAAAAACACATGAAAATGTTACCGATATATACACAATAGCTTTGTCACTGGATGTGCTACTTACGCCTTCAGGAGAACTGTCTGGCCACAAGAGAACCCTGTGCACATTGGACAGGAAACAACTGACATTAGACATTAAATGATTATAATGGATTGAATATACTGACTTTTTGAGTTACAGTCCTGACTAAATATACAGTGAGGCACAAAAATATTTAGTCAGGCACTAATTGTGCAAGTTCTCCCACTTAAAAAGATGAGATAGGTCTGTTATTTTCTTCATAGGTACACCCAACTATGAGAGACCAAATGAGAAAAAAAATCCATAAAACCTCTGATTTTTAAAGACTTTATTTGCAAATTATTGTGGAAAATAAGTATTTGGTCACCTAAAACAAGCAAGATTTCTGGATCTCACAGACCTGTAACTTCTTGTTTAAGAGTCTCCTCTGTCCTCCACTCATTACCTGTATTAATGGAACCTATTTGAACTTGTTATCAGTATAAAAGACACCTGTCCACAACCTCAAACAGTCACACTCCAAACTCCACTATGGCCAAGACCAAAGAGCTGTCGAAACAAAATTGTAGACCTGCACCAGGCTGGGAAGACTGAATCTGCAATTGGCAAGCAGCTTTGTGTGAAGAAATCAACTGTGGGAGCAATTATTAGAAGATGGAAGACATATAAGGCCACTCATAATCTCCCTCGATCTGGGGCTCCACGCAAGATCTCACCCCGTAGTGTCAAAATGATCAGAAGAACGGCGAGCAAAAATCTCAGAATCACACGGTGGACCTAGTGAATGACCTACAGAGAGCTGCGACCAAAGTAACAAAGGCTACAATCAGTAACACAATATGCCAGGGACTAAAATCATGCAGTGCCAAATGTGTCCCCCTGCTTAAGCCAGTACATGTCCGGCCCGTCTGAAGTTTGCTAGAGAGCATTTGGATGATCCAGAAGGGGATTGGGAGAATGTCATATGGTCAGATGAAACCAAAGTAGAACTTTTTGGTAAAAACTCAACTCGTCATGTTTGGAGGAGAAAGAATGCTGAGTTGCATCCAAAGAACACCATACCTACTGTGAAGCATGGGGGCGGAAACATCATGCTTTGGGGCTGTTTTTCTGCCAAGGGACCAGTATGACCGATCCGTGTAAAGGAAAGAATGAATGGGGCTATGTATCGTGAAATTTTGAGTGAAAACCATCAGCAAGGGCATTGAAGATGAAACGTGGCTTGTTCTTTCAGCTTGACAATGATCCCAAACACACCACCCGGGCAACAAAGGAGTGGCTTCGTAAGAAGCATTTTAAGGTCCTGGAGTGGCCTAGCCAGTCTCCAGATCTCAACCCCATAGAAAACCTTTGGAGGGAGTTAAAAGTCCGTGTTGCCCAGCGACAGCCCAAAAACATCACTGCTCTAGAGGAGATCTGCATGGAGGAATGGGCCAAAATACCAGCAACAGTGTGTGAAAACCCTGTGAAGACCTACAGAAAACATTTGACCTCTGCAATTGCCAACAAAGGGTATATAACAAAGTATTGAGATGAACTTTTGTTATTGACCAAATACTTATTTTCCACCATAATTTGCTAATTAATTCTTTAAAAATCAGACAATGTGATTTTATGGATTTTTTTTCTCATTATGTCTCTCATAGTTGAGGTATACCTATGATGAAAATTACAGGCCTCTCTAATCTTTTTAAGTGGGAGAATTTGCACAATTGGTAGCTGACTAAATACTTTTTTCCTCATTGTATGACATTTGACTATGTTAGATACACAAGATGTACTATGTACATTATTGATTATCTGTACATGAAATTAGACTAGATACTAGCATGTGGTTACCTAGAAACTTTTATACAAATAGATACTTTACTCTCTATACCTTGCTGGTATTTGACCTTGTGTGGACCTTTGGGATCTGCGCAGTACCACCTCTGGAGAATAGGAACTGACAAAACTTCTGAAACCTCAGCAGGCTCTTCTTCAGCCAACACGGGAGCTGGAACTTGTTCAGGAGTTTCTGGAATTGGGACCGATAGTACTTGGACTGATGAATCGGAACTATTGCTGGCACTCTGGAAACAGATATATAAGCTGTAGCCAACGGAGATAGAGCAGGAACTGGCATGTTGACTAATGTGGCTGGACCAATCCCGGTGGCTGGAGTCAAACAGATGAATGCTGGCTGACTTGGAGAGAACATAGGGAAATCCATGGATGGATGGATCTCTTCGCCAGGAACATATCCCCTTGCAGGTCTGACATCTGGAGGAGGCAGTGGTGGGAGTACTGCTAGATATTCCTTTAGACAGATCTTAATTTCAGTGGATGACGGCTTGCGGCTAATACCCAGGCTTCTGAACTTCGTACACATCGGACTCAGGATAGGATTTAGCTGTCACCGTGTAGGGCTCTGTTTCTCAGATGGAATCCAATTTGTCCGTTCTCGGGAACTTCCGTAGCCAGACTTTGTCGCCTACCTGGAATGGTGTTGCTGAAATCGGGGCTTACAACCCTAATGTCCGGTCTTTTGGCAGTTGCCCGTGTCATCATCAAGTAGAAGGGGGTGTATCCAGTGGAGCAGTGCACTGTATTGTAAATTTCCAGCAACTCGGGCAGTAGCCGGGGCCATTCTTCTTGTCCTGATACAGCATATGGATGACTACTTGATTGATGCGCTCACAGAGCCTATTTCCCTGAGGGTAATTGTTATGCCGAGCCCTCCGGGTCCCTGCTCCTCCCCAGAGCGCTCACGGCGTTCTTCAGCGTGCAGCGCCCCGGTCAGACCCGCTGACCGGGAGCGCTGCTCTGTTATCACCGGCGGGGATGCGATCTGCATAGCGGGACGCGCCCGCCCGCGGGTCCCATCCCCATCTTCTCACCTGCCCCGTCCTCCTGCTGTCCTGTCTTGGTGCGCGCGGCCCCGCTCTCTAGGGCACGCGCGCGCCAGCTCTCTGAAATTTAAAGGGCCAGTGCACCATTAATTGGTGCCTGGCCCAATCAGTACCAATCACTTCCCACATTATAAAAACCCACTTCCCCTTCCTGTCCTTGCTGGATCTTGTTGCCCTAGTGCCCTGAGAAAGCGTTCTGTGTGTTCCCAAGCCTGTGTATCCAGACCCTTGTTGTTGCCCCTGACTACGAACCTTTGCCGCCTGCCTTGACCTCTTGCTACGTCCGACCTTGCCTTCGCCTTGTCCTTGTGTACTATGCCTATCTCAGCTTTTAGTGAGGTCGAGTCGCTATCGGGGGATACGACCTGGGAGTTATCGCCACAGCAAGTCCATCCCGCCTTGCGGTGGGCTCCGGTAAAAACCAGTAACTTCTTACAACCGGTCCCCTGGTACGGCCCACGCCATCGCCTCACTAACACAGAGGATCCACTACCCGCTTCCAGTCCGGTTCCTGATAGTAGATCCGGCCATGGATCCCGCTGAGGTACCACTGCCAAGCCTCGGTGATCTCACCACCGTGATTGCCCAGCAGTCCCAGCAGATCGCCCAACAAGGACAGCAGCTGTCACAGTTGACTGTTATGTTCCAGCAGCTTCTACCTCCACAGCAGCAACCATCTCCTCCACCAGCTCCAGCATCTCCTCCACAGCGAGCTGCCGCCTCCACGTCCAGAGTCCGCCTGTCTCTATCTGACAAGTTTGATGGGGATTCTAAGCTCTGCCGTGGGTTCCTGACCCAGTCTTCGCTGCACCTGGAGAGCATGTCGGACCACTTTCCCACGGAACGGTCTAAGGTGGCATTCGTGGTCAGTCTGCTATCTGGAAAGGCCTTGTCCTGGGCCACACCGCTTTGGGACCGCAACGATCCTGCTACTGTGTGTGCCTGCTATTGCCACTAGTGAAAGTGTACTCCCCCCCAGATCGCGAACTTTATTCATGTATTGCTGTGTACAAGAGCGGTGCTTGTGGGGCACCATACAAGGGGGCCAAGAGAAAAGTAAGTGGGGAGACGAAGATTTGTCTACAGTTGAAATGTGTAAACTGCGCAATGAGTTCATGCTGCGATTCTCTGGTCCGGTCAGCACAGGCGGAGCCGAACTGCTGCCGGAAAAGAGCGCAAAGAAAGCCCGCGCTGCGCCACGCCCCTGGGCGTGGACACCAAGTTGCTGTATCCCAGCCGAAAGGGAACTCAGAGATGCAGGAGTCATTTCTGGAGGGACCGGAAGTCGGGGCTGCACCGATAGCGTCCTTCCTGCCCAGCGCCATTTTGGAGAAGCCTACTATAAAAGACGCCACACAGAGCAGCCTCTTCAGTCTGCAGAGAGAGCCGGAGAGTACAGACATGGTGGAGAGCAGCGTTCCACGTGGTCCAGTTGGCAAAATGGTGCCGGAAACACGAAAAGTTGTGGCAGTCGCAGCCCAACTTTTTCAAGAGCTTGCTGACCTTTCTGCAGCGGTTGTCATTAGATGAAGAGGGGGCCTGCAATCTTCCCCCACTGCCTGATGATGACGACGATTGGCCAGAGACACCTCCAGCGAACAGTGCAGGGACACCTGGAGGTGTGTCACCGGTGAGATTGTCCCCTCACCACAGAACCTGGGGCTCGTGGGCCGAGATCCCGTTGGAGGAGTCTGCTGTGAGTACCCCGCCAGAGGCGGCCTATTCTTCCTCCTCCAGCCCTGAGGTCATTCTTCGATCAAGCTTGCCAAGTGCACGACCGTGCTCACCAAAATTGCTGCAATGGGTGTTCAGAGATGAGCCGGAGCTGATAGAGTACATGCACAGAGTACTTCAACCATTACCTGGGAAGCCACTCCCACCAATCCCAACTGCAGAAAGGGAAAGGGCCCGTCAAGAAGCCGAGCTGGCCGAATTGATGGAAAAGCTAAAGGCCCGATACAAAGAACTCTACGCTCCAAAGCACGTACATTTTCCTTATGAAGAAAGAGTGCGGTATCAAGAAAATACCAAAGAAATGGAGGCATTGTACATCCGTAAATGGGATCACCCCCAAGAAAGGGAGGAGCCATTAGAAAGGAGTAGAGCAACTGTGGTCAAGTTCGACAAGGTCAGAGGTTATGGGGCACTCCTTGACTGCCATACTGGGCAGACCATCCTCGTAAACCGGCGAGCAGTGCAAAGGCCATATCTCCATAAGAAATTCTATACCTTGGAGGTGGGTGAAATTGTGGAGTACACCCCCTTCCAGAGCAGACCAGACCAACAGCCCCAACAAAGCTTCCTTTCAAATATTTCCCGTTGACGGATTGGGAGTCCAATCCCTTCAACTTGAGGCTGACGAGGTCTGCTCCTAAAGCCTCCACCAGCGTACCCAAGGAGGAGGAGCCTAAAGAGTCAAGTCCATCATCTTCTATGTACAGTAAAGAGTCAAGTTCATCATCTTCTTCATACCGTCGAGAGTCAAGTTCTGCACAGGGTGAATAAAACAGGCCAAAGTTGCAGCCACCCAAGTCGGTACCTAGACCCTTCTCGGAGCAGTGAGAGTTTGCCAGTTCCTAAGGTACCAACGAAAGGGTCATGGGTTGCTCCTAATTTGGAGATGGTGCTCAAGCCCTATTGCCCCACTGTGATCCCGGCTAGTAAGCCTATAACTCCTTCTCAAGCTGCCTTCCACAACTCCATCCTCACCAATGTGGTGTGGCAAAGATATATTAAGTCTAATCCTTCCCCTGACGTTGGCAGATATAGAGGAACCAAGAGAGGCACTACAAGAGTAAAGAAGAACATCTTCTAGAGAGACTCTAAAGTAATGTCATATTGTTTTTCTGTCTAACCATTTTGTCTTACAGCAACCAAGTTCAAGAATAGTGCCTAGCAGGAGTGTGCTAAGTTGTTCCAGTTCAAAGTTCAGCAACGTAACCACTAAGCTTGTGCCTGACTATTAAGTCAAGAGACTCCTAGCCTGTAGGAGATTCATTAAGGACTGTACCCGGCTGATTTGTGGTAAGGCCGTGTTTACCTTTCCCTTCCTATGAACTCCTAGTGTAGGTTACATAGTTACATAGTTAGTTACATAGTATGGTTGAAAAAAGACATAAGTCCATCAAGTCCAACCAGGGAATTGAAGTGAAGGGTGTAAGGGGATAAGGGGAAGGGATGTAATTTTATAATTCTGCATAAGCATTAATGTTATTTTGTTCCAGGAATGTATCTAACCCTGTTTTAAAGCTGTTAATTGTTCCTGCTGTGACCAGTTCCTGAGGTAGGCCGTTCCATAAATTTACAGTCCTCACGATAAAGAAGGCGTGTCGCCCCTTTAGACTAAACCTTTTCTTCTCCAGACGGAGGGAGTGCCCCCTCGTCCTTTGGGGGGGGGGGGGGTTTAACCTGGAACAGTTTTTCTCCATATTTTTTGTATGGGCCATTTATATACTTATATACGTTTATCATATCCCCCCTTAAACGTCTCTTCTCAAGACTAAACAATTGTAACTCCTTTAATCGTTCCTCATAGCTAAGATGTTCCATGCCCCATATTAGTTTCGTCGCGTGTCTCTGCACCCTTTCAAACTCCGCAGTGTCCCTTTTATGAACAGGCGACCAAAACTGAACAGCATATTCCAGGTGAGGCCGTACCAATGCTTTATGAAGGGGGAGTATTATGTCCCTGTCCCTTGAGTTCATGCCTCTTTTTATACATGACAATATCCTGCTGCCTTTGGAAGCAGCAGCCTGACATTGCATGTTATTCTGTAGTCTGTGATCTACAAGTACACCCAGATCCTTCTCTACCAGTGACTCTGCCAGTTTAATCCCCCCTAAGACATACGATGCATGCATGTTATTAGTATCCAGATGCATAACTTTACATTTATCCACATTGAACCTCATTTGCCAAGTGGCTGCCCAGACACTTAGTCTATCCAAGTCATCTTGTAACTTATGCACATCCTCTATAGACTGTACTGTGCTACAAAGCTTGGTGCCATCTGCAAATATAGAAACAGAGCTGTTAATGCCATCCTCTATATCATTGATAAATAAATTAAACAACAGCGGGCCCAGTACTGAACCTTGGGGTACACCACTAATAACCGGGGAGCAATCAGAGTACGAATCATTGACCACCACTCTCTGGGTACTATCCATGAGCCAGTGTTCAATCCAGTTACAAACTAAAGTTTCCAAGCCCAAAGACCTTAACTTACCTGTCAGACGTCTGTGAGGGACAGTATCAAACGCTTTGGCAAAATCCAGAAACACTATATCCACAGCCATTCCTCTGTCAAGGCTTCTACTCACCTCTTCATAAAAGCAAATTAGATTGGTTTGACAACTTCTATCCTTAGTAAACTCATGCTGGCTATCACTTATAATACTATTATCCCCTATGTGTTCCTGTATGTAATCCCTTATAAGTCCTTCAAACAGTTTACCCACAATGCACGTTAGACTTACCGGTCTATAATTGCCTGGCGAAGACCTAGAGCCCTTCTTGAAGATTGGTACCACATTAGCCTTGCGCCAGTCCCTTAGCACAATACCAGACACCAGAGAATCTCTAAATATCATGAACAAGGGTACAGATATTACTGAACTTACCTCTCTAAGAACTCTTGGGTGTAGTCCATCCGGCCCTGGAGATTTGCTTACATTTACTTTACTTAACTTACCTTGTACCATCTCTACATTAAGCCAGTTCAGTACATTACATGATGTGTTACCAGCACTGACCTGGCCAATGTCAGCTCCTTTTTCCATAGTGTATACAGAACTAAAGAACCCAGTCTGTAGCTCCGCCTTCTATTGATCGCCCGTGACAACCTCCCCATTATCATTATTAAGGGGTCCTACATGCTCTGTTCTTGTTTTTTTTTGTATTTATATATCTAAAAAAATATTTAGGATTAGTTTTGCTTTCTTTTGCCACCTGTCTCTCATTTTGAATTTTTGCTGTTTTTATTAAATTTTTACAGATTTTATTAAGCTCCTTAAGTACTGTTTAAATGTTATAGCTGACCCATCAGATTTGAATTTTTTGAAGGCAATTTTTTTGTGGTTTATTGCTCTTTTAACATAATTTGTCAGCCATGTAGGATTTAGTTTTAATCGTTTATATTTGTTCCCCTTTGGTATATATTTAGCTGTATAGTTATTTAGAGTTGATTTAAAGATGTCCCATTTACCTTCTGTATCAGTATTTGAGAACACCTCCCCCCAGTCTATGTCCTGTAGTGCAGCTCTCAGCCCAGGGAAATTTGCCTTTTTAAAATTATATGTTTTTGCCTTCCCCGTCTGTCTTTGTTTTCTACATTTTAAGTCAAAAGTAACTATATTGTGGTCGCTATTACCAAGGTTTTCCCGCACAGTTACATTACCAACCAGCTCTGCGTTGTTGGAAATGATCAGATCCAACAAGGCATCACTTCTTGCTGGGTCCTCCACAAACTGGCCCATAAAATTATCCTGCAATAAATTTAGGAATTTTCTCCCCTTTGTAGTTTTAGCCAGCCCCCGTCCCTAATCTATATCTGGATAGTTAAAATCTCCCATTATTACCACTGTACCTGCCCGGGCGGCCCTCTCTATTTGTTTATACAGCTGACCTTCTATCTCTTCAGTGATATTAGGGGGTCTGTAGATTACACCAAATACTATTTTTTCAATATTTCCCTCCTTTTGTAATTCTACCCACAATGATTCCCCATCCTCAGAATCATCACACACTATAGCATCGTTCACACTGACTTTCATACCACTTCTTACATACAGACAGACTCCACCACCTTTTCTGTTCATTCTATCCTTGCGAAACAATGTAAACCCCTGCAGATTAACAGCCCAGTCATGCGAGGAATCCAGCCATGTCTCAGTGACCCCAACTATATCAATATATTCCTCCAGTATCAAGGCCTCAAGCTCCCCCATTTTATTTGCTAGGCTTCTGGCATTTGTGAACATACACTTTACATTTCCATTAAGTTTTACACATATAGTCTCACTAATGGGATTTTCAGAGTTATTGGGGTTAATGTTATTTTTTGAGTTATAAGGGCTAATTGTACTATTTAAGTTATTGGGGCTAATGGGATTTTTTGAGTTATTGGGTCTAACGTTATTATTTAAGTTATTGGGGCTAATAGGATTTTTTGCGTTATTGGGTCTAACGTTGTTATTTAAGTTGTTGGGGCTAATGGTATTTTTTGAGTTAATGGGGCTTATTGTAGTTATTGAGTTATTGGGGCTAATGGAATTTTTTGAATTATTGGGATTACAATTTTTCGGGCTACATTTATTTTTACGGCTGGTTTGTAACCCATGGATCTCCTTATCCACTGCTCTTAACCTCCCCCCACAGGACTCCTCTTCACCCACCATTATGTCCTGACCCCTCTCTAACCTATCCATCTGATTGTCTGCTTTCTTTGCTTTATTATCCTCCCCCCACTCACCTAGTTTAAATACTCAGCCACCCCTTCCAGGATTCTCTCCCCCAGCACAGCGGTGGGACTGCTGATCCTTACATGCCAATTTGTATATTTTCTTTGGACTCTTAGTGTGGGTGGACTGCTGATCCTTACACGTCTGCTTTATGTATATACCACCAGTTTCATAAAAACTCTTATGATAAATATTGCACTTATCGGGTGAATGCATCTGAAACATGTTGGAGTGTTGATAAATGTATAGTAAATATGTATATGGTTCTGTACACAGGAAGGTATCCTCGTGTCTGTGTACATAAGTAGTAAGTAAAGGTTGTACATAAGAAAATAGTCTAATGTCTATGTACATAAGAAGTAAGTCAGAGCTGTACACGGAAAATATCAATGTACTGCACGTGTACACTCAACACTTAAAACACCACTAATGCTTGTACATATAAATGTATTAAATGCTAAAGGTGTTTAGTAGGTAACTTTACAGGGGACACCTCGGCTCCTCCGAGGGAAATATTATTGCTGTCGCCCATCGCTAGCACCTGCCTCAACAAAAATAGTAGGGAGGATTCCCTCTTAAAATAGTACTTGCATTCATAGTACCCTAGATTACTCACTTAAATGTACTACTTCAAAATGTTCTAGTACATAAATCAAAATAAATATCTCACTTAAAGAAAACACTTAGGACTTGTAGCATATTGATATCCAATTCCTGCCACTGTTGGTACACTTCTTCTTTTCTTTACTCATTGCGTGTGTGAGATGCTCTGCCTGGCCAGTAGGTGCTCTTGCAAATATAAAAATAAACACGCAATTCGAAGAATAACCTGGTAGGTTGTTTTTAAAGTGCTCTAGGGATAAGTAGCGTGTAGCCGATAGACCCTAGCAGCCACCCTTACTGTGACCTAGCTTCCGGCTAGCCAGTATACCTTTCGTGTACTAACTAACAGGTAACTTATTGTTGGCAAATAGAATGTGTGAGATAATACAAATGCCTATTCAGCTTGAAGCTAACTTTATAGAAAGCTGTACTAATGTCTAGTTAGCCTTATGTATAGAAGTATGTGCTAATGTTCAGTTTAGCCTCATAAAAATGTATAGAGAGCTAATAAAGTGTCTTAGGAGCTATCAACTACATGTCAGATAGCTGCCTAATTGTCTAGTAAGCTTAAAATGTATAATAAGTTTAATAAAGTTGTATAGGAAGCTAGAAACTAAGGGATAGATAGCGTCTTTAAATGTCTAGATAGCGTCTTTAAATGTCTAGATAGCATTGAATGTCTAGATAGATTTCTAATTGCCTAATCCAGATACTAGGAAAGGTATCAAAAGAATGTAAATGTGTTTAGTCTACTTAGGATGTATAACAAAAGTACAGATCATCCTGTTATATAGCATCCTGTTCTAGTCCCAGTCCCTCTGTCTCAGGGGACAGACGTCGAGGCCGACTCATCTTAAGTAAGGGGGTTTGTGGTGTCCCGGTACCGCATCTTATACGGCACCTACGTATGTGTGGGTCCCCATAACCAGAGTCCCTAGGATGTAGGGATCCCTGTTGTGTAGCATACCCCTTGTCGCCTCTATTCCAACTAATAGCCTAGTAATTTATGTAAGGGTAATGTAAATATAGTAATATATGTAAATGAATGGTTAATTACCGGTTCCATAGCGTTGCAGGACCTGCGGGTCACGTGACTAGGTAAACTCTATAGTATTCTGCTTAAGGACCTTTGGAGGCCCTGTGACGTATGCAATCCCATTACTATGTTTAATGGTGAATGACAGATGTTCGGACCAATCGGATTCACCCCGCCCCCTGCCCATATAAGGGAGCGGCGGCCATCTTTTCTCTCTCTTGTTCCTGGGCTGTCAAATGAGAAGGATCTGCGCAGCAACTATCGCAGTGAGTTAGGCCCGAGCCTTGCGGCAACGGCTGAGTCATTCAGAATAGAGAGTGTATCAATTCCCAGACACTCTGCAGCATCACCGGACCTAATATAACCTCTAAATCCGGACGGATCTGCAAATATCTACCCTAAAATTCAGAGACTTTCTAAATTGCTCAAGGTCCGCAACAACTGTCAGTCACTGAGCAATATAAGTACTGTTTGTATGAGACTGTAACTGTGCCTCGGATGTATCGCAAGCACTTAAGTAAAGTTGTTCAAGTTCAAGTTCAATCTCCTTGTGGACCTTCAGTCATTTCATGCACCTATCGTTACTGGGAAGGGCGGCAATAGGCCGGAGCATTACCTCAGCATACCAGCCCTCAGCCTGGCGTCACGAACTATAGGGTTAACATTAACCCCTCATATACAGATACCATACCACCACTACCATACACCCCCCAAGGGCTACCACATTCCCACAGCAGAATATTTGACCAATGTCTGTCCAGAAAACACAGGCTGATATTCCGCCAAATATCTGGTTCCGGAAGAACATGCCAGCCCTAGGACCAAACAAAAATGCGCCATCTCCATAGATAGCAATGCATTTCCGAATGGATTCCACCAAAATAATTTACATGTCAATTCTTTTAGCAGAGGCTGGATTTAGGGTTTCTGTTATGGAATATCTGCTGTGTGCGTAGTGCAGGAGAATCCCATTGGGACACTGTTGCAATGGAATTTTCTGCGCTGAATTTTTCTGCTGGTTTCCATTTGGAAATTCAGTTGTGTGAACATGGCCTTACCAAGACATGTAGCTGGCTTTTTTATTTTTTATTTTTTTTAGATACAGTACTGTGTATCTAAATATCATCTACTCAATCATCTACTTAGAACTTAGCTAAGGGTTAAATAGTTTGACATTGACTATTGAAGATGTTGGATCCTGATATCCTATCAGATCCTATCAGTCAAGAACAATATATAGTCTTTCATAGTGAAAGTCAATAGCTGACGTGTCCAACTGTATTGGCATACAGTCTGATATTTTGTAGGCTATTTTATACCAAGTTTGCGTGGTACCTTCACTGTATATGTTGAATGTGTTCATACCGTCTGTAGGGCCCAATGTACGTCAAAAGAGATAGCTTTTTCTAACTGTATTGATGAACATTATCAATTACGCTTTATTGCAGTTAAATCTATCAAAGACATTTAACATGGACATCAATCCTAAATATGGTCATGTGTGTGAGGCCTTAAAAACAGTTTTAAAGTATTTGTCCAAATATGAGAGATAATGGATATAATTCCTACCTTTATCTTTGACTATAGTAGAAACCCACTTGGTAGCAAATCTAACGCTTTTACTGTCAGTGACATCAAGGATTATGGTCTGCAGTCTACTAGATGTCTCCTTCTTCAGGTTCTCAGCCCCCTTTTCTGTCAGAAAAGATGCCAGAACTTTCATTCCACGTTTGTCCAGTTGCTTGGCCAGCAGGTTTCCAAATCCAGTGTCACATCCAGTGATGAAGACATATTTATCCGAGAGATTCTCCAATACCTGACTTTGCCTGTACCATCTGTACAGGATGCTCAGACCCAACAATACTAAACCAAAGAGCCACATGACTGTAGCAGAATTGAATTTCTGTATTTTACAGAAAGAGAAAAAAGACAGTCATTGGTTGGAAAAAGTCACTGTTGGATAGCTAGGGTATAAAAGAAAACTGTACCTTCTCTGAAGCTTTCTCCAACCCCATGGCTGACATTATGATGCCTCCCAGTCCCCAATGTTCACTGCTGCTTCCTGGCTGCTGTGATGTGTCATCCCTGAAGCAAATGCCTGCTCAGCCAGTCATTGCTGCAGTGGTGACCCACCCCGCTAAGCAGTAAGTTCCTTCAGAATAGCAGCAGTGGGGGGATTGGAGAATTGGACCGGTGAGTATGATGTCTTTTTTTATTTATATAAAACCATGACTCTGTTTAAAAAAAACATTTGGTCTGGAATACCCCTTCAAAGGCTGTATGTCTGTGGGTGGAACATACTGCACCTAATGTGGGAGACTATATACTGCACCTAATGTGGGGGAACTATATACTGCACCTAAAGTAGGGGAAATATATACTGCACCTAATGTGGGGGATTATGTACTGCACCTAATGTGGGGGAACTATACTGCATCTAATGTGGGGGAACTATACTGCACCTAATGTGGGGAACTATACTGCACCTAATGTGGGGGACTATATTCTGCACCTAATGTGGGGGAGTATACTGCACCTAATGTGGGGACTATACTGCCCCTAATGTTGGGGATCTATACTGCACCTAATGTGGGGAAACTATACTGCACCTAATGTGGGGGAACTATACGGCACCTCATGTGGGGAACTATACTGCACCTAATGTGGGGAACTATACTGCGCCTAATGTGGGGATCTTTACTGCACCTAATGTGGGGGGAACTATAATGCACGTAATATGGAAAACTATACTGCACCTAATGTGGAGAAGTATACTGCACCTAATGTGGAGAACTATACTGCACCTAATGTGGGGGAGCTATACTGCACCTATTGTGGGGAACTATACTGCACCTAATGTGGGGGAACTATACTGCACCTAATGTGGGGGAACTATACTGCACCTAATGTGGGGGAACTATACTGCATCTAATGTGGGGGAGCTATACTGCACCTAATGGGGGGGAGCTATACTGCACCTAATGTGGGGGAGCTATACTGCACCTAATGTAGGGAAGCTATACTGCACCTAATGTGGGGGAGCTATTCTGCACCTAATGTGGGGGACTATATATGTTGCACCTAATGTGGGGGACTATATATACTGTACCTAATGTGGGGAACTATATACTGCACCTAATGTGGGGAACTATATACTGCACCTAATGTGGGGAACTATATACTGCACCTAATGTGGGGAACTATATATTGCACCTAATGTGGGGAACTATATACTGCACCTAATGTGGGGGAACTATACTGCACCTAATGTGGGGGAACTATACTGCACCTAATGTATAGCTCCCCCAGCTATACTGCACCTAATGTGGAGGGGAACACTGCCTACCTAATGAGGGGGGAACTCTGCCACACCTAATGTGGGGGGAACTCTGCCGCACCTAACGTGGAGGGAACTGCGCTGCACCTAACGTGGGGGGAACTGTGCTGCACCTAACGTGGGGTGAACTGTGCTGCCCCTAACGTGGGAGGAACTGTGCTACACCTAACGTGGGGGGAACTGTGCTGCACCTAATGTGGGGGCCTCGTATCGACGTTCGCTCACGTCGTGCTCCCAGAATTCAAGGGCCGGCGTTACTACGTCCTGATGCCGGCCCTAGAGCGTGACGTGTGTGAACATCTAGGGGGGGGGGGGCCTCCATGTCCATGTTGCTTGGAGCCCCCAAATTCCTTCAACCGGCCCTGAAATTGATCCCCAGTTGACACTCACACCTCCCTAAACTGGTTGTTATTTTAACAATCAGTTCAGGAGAACAGTCAGCATGTGGTGATAAGGGCCTCTGGGCTCTGACTGCTGTGATCCCTATTGCTATTCCTCTACTTCCTAAAAGTTATTGCCACTTTAGGGGTTGCAATACCCCCCCCCCCTTATGACCTTTTGGCTTGAGTACCCAGGGCTTCATTTTCTTACCTTATGTGGGTGCAATCAGGAGTGACACTATAGGGACAGTCAGGACTGGTTTTTACAAGCACTCAATTGACCTGGTAGTTAATAGTTTACAGAAACATAGCAATGAGCTGTAATCATTGTAATCTGAGTTGTGGGGGTGGAGAATATAAAGAATCCACTTGTCATCTACAGCCAAAATGTGTATTTCCAATTATGACTAATGCTGCCTGGATTGCAAAGACAGAATTATTAAAGGAATAGTGACTCCCAAATACGGTCTCCTGAGAAATGTATATACAGAAAAAGATGGAGTCATTTACAAAGGGTATTTTCACAAAAATAAATCTTTATTTTAAATACATAGATTAAAAACTAGGAAGGATGGAGGGGGGGGGGGGGCAATGGGTGTCACTGAGGCTGCCATAAAAATGTCTACACAGAGAATCATAATGATGCAATAAATAGCTAGATGCACTGTGAGGCTAAATCACAATGTTGAAAGGACACATAACAAGTGCGGTCAACAGTACAAGGCATAGAGGCATACATTACCACACCCCCGGGTGGAATACTTCCTAGTTTTTAATCTATGTATTTAAAATAAAGATTTATTTTTGTGAAAATACCCTTTGTAAATGACTCCATCTTTTTCTGTATATTTGTATGTAATTTTGGGAGGTCATATAGCACCATATTGATTGGGCGATTAAGCGGTATATTTTTGCTGTATTATTCATACATGCACACCCTAATATATCTGAAATATTGTTTGTTGTTTCTCCTGAGAAATGAGATAGAAAAGAAAAAGTAAATGAGATAGAAAAAATTGTTTCTGTGCCACTTAGACAATCTTCAAGATGCTAGGAGATTTTAAAGTTATATTAGGGAGAATATTTTTTATACCCCATGCTAAGGGTTCAGTTAAATAAAAAATAAAAATCTTCTGCAAACCTTCCTCCCTCCCCGACAATGTCTTGATGTCTATCCCTGCTGCGAACCTGCTGCCGGCTATGCCTATCAGTTAAGAGAGCATTTAGGAACTCTGACGTAGAGTCTGATGACTTAGGATGCCCGTCACCTGACCGTGGACCCAATCCATGTGACTACATTAGTTATCATATTAAACCTCCCATAGTAGTGATATATATAGGAAGTATTGGGCACATCAATACAATCAATTCTCTCCTTGTCCAGTATGCACTTGGGGTTTATATATTTTAACCCCTTAAGGACCAGGCCATTTTATACCTTAAGGACCGGAGCGTTTTTTGCAATTCTGACCACTGTCACTTTAAACATTAATAACTCTGGAATACTTTTAGTTATCATTCTGATTCCGAGATTGTTTTTTCGTGACATATTCTACTTTAACTTAGTGGTAAAATTTTATGGTAACTTGCATCCTTTCTTGGTGAAAAATCCCAAAATTTTATGAAAAAAATGAAAATTTTGCATTTTTCTAACTTTGAAGCTCTCTGCTTGTAAGGAAAATGGATATTCAAAATATATATTTTTTGGGTTCACATATACAATATGTCTACTTTATGTTTGCATCATAAAATTTATGAGTTTTTACTTTTGGAAGACACCATAGGGCTTCAAAGTTCAGTAGCAATTTTGAAATTTTTCACAAAATTTTCAAACTCACTATTTTTCAGGGACCAGTTCAGTTTTGAAGTGGATTTGAAGGGTCTTCATATTAGAAATACCCCATAAAAGACCCCATTATAAAAACTTCACCCCCTAAAGTATTCAAAAAAACATTCAGTAAGTGTATTAACCCTTTAGGTGTTTCACAGGAATAGCAGCAAAGTGAAGGAGAAAATTCAAAATCTTCATTTTTTACACTCGCATGTTCTTGTAGACCCAATTTTTGAATTTTTGCAAGGGATAAAAAGGAGAAAATTTTTACTTGTATTTGAAACCCAATTTCTCTCGAGTAAGCACATACCTCATATGTCTATGTTAATTGTTCGGCGGGCGCAGTAGAGGGCTCAGAAGGGAAGGAGCGACAAATGGTTTTTGGGGGGCATGCCGCATTTAGGAAGCCCCTATGGTGCCAGGACAGCAAAAAAAAAACACATGGCATACCATTTTGGAAACTAGACCCCTCAGGGAACGTAACAAGGGGTAAAGTGAACCTTAATACCCTACAGGTGATTCACGACTTTTGCATATGTAAAAAAAATATATATTTTTTTTACCTAAAATGCTTGGTTTCCCAAAAATTTTACATTTTTAAAAAGGGTAATAGCAGAAAATACCCCCCAAAATTTGAAGCCCAATTTCTCCCGATACAGAAAACACCTCGCATGGGGGTGAAAAGTGCTCTGCTGGTGCACTACAGGTCTCAGAAGAGAAGGAGTCACATTTGGCTTTTTGAAAGCAAATTTTGCTCTGGGGGCATGCCGCATTTAGGAAGCCCCTATGGTGCCAGAACAGCAAAAAAAAAAAACACATGGCATACCATTTTGGAAACTAGACCCCTCGGGGAACGTAACAAGGGGTAACGTGAACCTTAATGCCCTACAGGTGTTTCACGACTTTTGCATATGTAAAAAAAAAAATTATTTTTTACCTAAAATGCTTGTTTTCCCAAAATGTTTACATTTTTAAAAAGGGTAATAGCGGAAAATACCCCCCAAAATTTGAAGCCCAATTTCTCCCGATTCAGAAAACACCCCATATGGGGGTGAAAAGTGCTCTGCTGGCGCACTACAGGTCTCAGAAGAGAAGGAGTAACATTTGGCTTTTTGAAAGCAAATTTTGCTCTGGGGGCATGCCGCATTTAGGAAGCCCCTATGGTGCCAGAACAGCAAAAAAAAAACACATGGCATACCATTTTGGAAACTAGACCCCTCGGGGAACGTAACAAGGGGTAATGTGAACCTTAATACCCTACAGGTGTTTCACGACTTTTGCATATGTAAAAAAATATATATTTTTTTTACCTAAAATGCTTGGTTTCCCAAAATTTTTACAATTTTAAAAAGGGTAATAGCAGAAAATACCCCCCAAAATTTGAAGCCCAATTTCTCCCGATTCAGAAAACACCCCATATGGGTGTGAAAAGTGCTCTGCTGGCGCACTACAGGTCTCAGAAGAGAAGGAGTCACATTTGGCTTTTTGAAAGCGAATTTTGCTCTGGGGGCATGCCGCATTTAGGAAGCCCCTATGGTGCCAGGACAGCAAAAAAAAAACACATGGCATACCATTTTGGAAACTAGACCCCTCGGGGAACGTAACAAGGGGTAATTTGAACCTTAATACCCTACAGGTGTTTCACGACTTTTGCATATGTAAAAAAATATATATATTTTTTTACCTAAAATGCTTGTTTTCCCAAAAATTTTACATTTTTTAAAAGGGTAATAGCAGAAAATACCCCCCAAAATTTGAAGCCCAATTTCTCCCGAGTACGGCGATACCCCATATGTGGCCCTAAACTGTTGCCTTGAAATACGACAGGGCTCCAAAGTGAGAGCGCCATGTGCATTTGAGGCCTAAATTAGGGACTTGCATAGGGGTGGACATAGGGGTGTTCTACGCCAGTGATTCCCAAACAGGGTGCCTCCAGCTGTTGTAAAACTCCCAGCATGTCTGGACAGTCAACGGCTATCTGGCAATACTGGGAGTAGTTGTTTTGCAACAGCTGGAGGCTCCGTTTTGGAAACAGTGGCGTACCAGACGTTTTTCATTTTTATTGGGGAGGGGGGTTGTATAGGGGTATGTGTATATGTAGTGTTTTTTACTTTTTATTTTATTTTGTGTTAGTGTAGTGTAGTGTTTTTAGGGTACAGTCGCACGGGCGGGGGTTCACAGTAGTTTCTCGCTGGCAGTTTGAGCTACGGCAGAAAATTTGACGCAGCTCAAACTTGCAGCCGGATACTTACTGTAATCCTCCGCCCATGTGAGTGTACCCTGTACGTTCACATTGGGGGGGGGGGGGAACATCCAGCTGTTGCAAAACTACAACTCCCAGCATGTACGGTCTATCAGTGCATGCTGGGAGTTGTAGTTTTGCAACCGCTGGAGGCTCCGTTTTGGAAACAGTGGCGTACCAGACGTTTTTCATTTTTATTGGGGAGGGGGGCTGTGTAGGGGTATGTGTATATGTAGTGTTTTTTACTTTTTATTTTATTGTGTGTTAGTGTAGTGTAGTGTTTTTAGGGTACAGTCACACGGGCAGGGGTTCACAGTAGTTTCTCGCTGGCAGTTTGAGCTGCGGCAGAAATTTTGCCGCACCTCAAACTTGCAGCCGGATACTAACTGTAATCCTCCGCCCATGTGAGTGTACCCTGTACGTTCACATTGGGGGGGGAACATCCAGCTGTTGCAAAACTACAACTCCCAGCATGTACGGTCTATCAGTGCATGCTGGGAGTTGTAGTTTTGCAACAGCTGGAGGCACACTGGTTGTGAAACACCGAGTTTGGTAACAAACTCAGTGTTTTGCAACCAGTGTGCCTTCAGCTGTTGCAAAAGCTACAACCCCCAGCATGTACGGACAGCGGAAGGGCATGCTGGGTGTTGTAGTTATGCAACAGCTGGAGGCATACTACTTTGGCTGGGGATGCTGGGGATTGTAGTTATGCAACAGCTGGAGACACAGTGGTTTACTACTTAACTCAGTGTGCCTTCAGCTGTTGCAAAACTACAACTCTCAGCAGTTACCGACAGCCAACGGGCATGCTGGGAGTTGTAGTTATGCAACCACCAGATGCACCACTACAACTCCCAGCATGTACTTTAGCTGATTGTGCAAGCTGGGAGTTGTAGTTACACAACAGCTGAAGGTACACTTTTCCATAGAAAGAATGTGCCTCCAGCTGTTGCAAAACTACAAGTCCCAGCATGCCCATAAGGGTATGCTGGGAGTTGTGGTGGTCTGCCTCCTGCTGTTGCATAACTACAGCTCCCAGCATGCCCTTTTTGCATGCTGGGAGCTGTTGCTAAGCAACAGCAGGAGGCTGTCACTCGCCTCCAACGATCCTCGCCGCACAGGTCAGTCCCTCGTCGTCTCCGCCGCCGCCGCTGCTCCTGGGGCCCCGATCCCAACAGGGGCGCCGGGGATCGGGGTCCCCAGCACCCGGGGTGCACGTCCCGCACCCGCTCACGTCCTCCGGAAGAGGGGCGGAGCGGGTTGCGGGAGTGACACCCGCAGCAGGCGCCCTGATTGGTCGGCCGGTAATCCGGCCGACGAATCAGGGCGATCGTGAGGTGGCACCAGTGCCACCTCACCCCTGCTGGCTCTGGCTGATCGGGGCCGTCTCTGACGGCCCCGATCAGCCAATAATTCCGGGTCACCGGGTCACTGGAGACCCGATTGACCTGGAATCCGCCGCAGATCGCTGGACTGAATTGTCCAGCGATCTGCGGTCATAATGACCCCCCTGGGCGATATGCCCCGATGCCTGCTGAACGATTTCAGCAGGCATCGGGGACCGGCTCCGCTCCAGATGGTTGCGGGGGGCCGGTAAAACACATGACGTTCTCATACGTCATGTGTCCTTAAGGACTCGGAAATGGAGACGTATGAGAACGTCATGTGTCCTTAAGGGGTTAAAGGGGTACTCCTGTGGAAAACTTTTTTTTTTAAATCAACTAGTGCCAGAAAGTTAAACAGATTTGTAAATTACTTCTATTAAAAAATCGTACTTATTAGCTGCTGAATACTACAGAGGAAATTCTTTTCTTTTTGGAACACAGAGCTCTCTGCTGACATCACGAGCACAGTGCTCTCTGCTGACATCTCTGTCCATTTTAAGAACTGTCCAAAGTAGGAGAAAATCCCCATAGAAAACATATGCTGCTCTGGACAGTTCCTAAAATGGACAGAGATGTCAGCAGAGAGCACTGTGCTCATGATTCAGCAGAGATCTCTGTGTTCCAAAAAGAAAAGAATTTCCTCTGTAGTATTCAGCAGCTAATAAGTACTGGAAGGATTAAAATGTTTTAATAGAAATAATTTACAAATCTGTTTAACTTTCTGGCACCAGTTGATTTAAAAAAAAAGTTTTCCACCAGAGTACCCCTTTAAGTGGATTGAATAAAATATATACTTTTTATAGTAAGGGGGGGCGGGCTCTATAAGTTATAAGGGCAATTGGTTTATACTCTGTAACATTCCTTCCTTTTTTGAGCCATGACTATACAACGGGTAGGCAGAGCAGACATCATAGCAGGGCTGAGGTGAGTAATAGGACAGGACCTGACTGTCTCTTTTGATTTGACCCCTGCTTGAGTAAAGGGGTACTCTGGCCCTGATACATCTTATCCCCTATACAAAGGATAGGGGATAAGATATCTGATCGCGGGGATCCCGCCGCTATGGACCCCTGCAATCTGTCATTCAGCACCCACCTTTGCGAGCTCACCGCAGCGCTGGAGGCTCCGAGTGTGCAACGTTACGACCACGGGGCTGGAGTATCATGACCTCACGACTCCGCCCCCGTGTGGCCATCACCCATCACGACTCCATCGTGACGTCACGATACTCCAGCCTCGTGGTCGTCACACTACACACTCGGAGCCTCCAGCGCTTTGGAGAGCTCAAAAAGGGGGTTACGCAATGATAGATTGCGGGGGTACCCAGCGGCAGCACCCCCGCGATCAAACATCTTATCCCCTATCGTTTGGATAGGGGATAAGATGTATTAGGGACGGAGTACCCCTTTAATCTCTGCATAGTCCTTCAGGTTCTAAACTTCTGACCCATTCCCTGGTTATCTCCCTAGATAGGAGTTTGTGATTGGAATTTAGATACAATTTAGATAACTGCACACTTTTGTGACTTTTTGAATTATTTCTATGTTGTACTGTATTATTGCACCCTAAATGGGTAGTCCAAGTTAAATTTGCTTACCCACAGGATAAGAGAAAAGTTTAAAATTGGGGAGGGGGCTTTGTAGGGTTACCAACCGATGTTGACTTTAGCAATTTAACCCCCTAAGGATGCAGGGTATCACCTTCTACAAATCCTAAAGCTTTCAATTTTGCACATAAAATTCCATATTATGGCTTATTTTTTGTGCCACCAATTCTACTTTGCAGTGACATTAGTCATTTTACCAAAAAATCCACCGCGAAACGGAAAAAAAATTCATTGTACGACAAAATTTAAGAAAAAATGTAATTTTGTAAATTTTGGGGGCTTCTGTTTCTACGCAGTGCATTTTTCGGTAAAAATAACACCTTATCTTTATTCTGTAGGTCCATACGGTTAAAATGATACCCTACTTATATAGGTTGAATATTGTCGTACTTCGGAAAAAAATCATAACTGCATGCAGGAAATTGTATACGTTAAAAATTCTCATCTTCTAACCCCTATGACTTTTTTATTTTTCCACATACGGGCCGGAATGAGGACTCATTTTTTTGCGCCGTGTTCTGAAGTTTTTATCGGTTTCATTTTTGTATTGATTGGACTTTTTGATCGCTTTGAATTCATTTTTTCATGATATGAAAAGTGACCAAAAATACACTATTTTGGACTTTGGAATTTTTTTGCGCATACGCCATTGACCCTGCGATTTAATTAACGATATATTTTTATAGTTCGGACATTTCCGCATGTGGTGATACCACATATGTTTATTTTAATTTTTATTTACACAGTTTTTTTTATGGGGAAAGGGAGAGGGGTGATTCAAACTTTTATTAGGGAAGGGGTTAAATGACCTTTGTTCACTTTTTTTTTCACTTTTTTTTTTGCAGTGTTATAGCCCCCATGTTTCTATTAGCCCAGGGTCCTGGCTATTGTTAGCAGCTGGGACTGACCCGGTGCGATGCGGGGTCACAATGTGACCCCATTTTAAACACCGGGACCAGGCGAGGGGCGTACAGGTACGCCCTTCGTCCTGAAGGAGTTAATCTTATATTCCTTTTTGAACAGTACCCCCTTTTGTATAACTTTTTCTTTATCCCTCCACTTTTTAGTATTTTTTTTTATACACTACTTTTTTGCCCTTCTTATGTTTAGCTGTAAATTAGCTGTAATGTGTTTGGACTTAGTCCTTCTAACACATATGTGTACATGCCACCTTGAATGTGTGGTACTCTTGGGGCTGGCAGGGCTGTAGTGATAGCAAGCTTGGAATAAAAGTCCCTTGGGGATGTAGACGTCTAGGTCACATGGCAGCATGGTCTTTAATGAGCCAAAGGATAGGGGATAAGATGTCAGATCCCCCAGGATCTCCGCTGCAGCACCCCGCTATCATTACTGCACAGTGCACACTCGCTCTGTGCGTAATGACGGGCGATGCAGGGGCTGGATCATCGTGACGTCACGGCTCCGCCCCTCGTGACGTCACGGCACGCCCCTTAATGCAAGTCTATGGGAGGGGGCGTGATGGCTGCCACGCCCCCTCCCATAGACTTGTATTGAGGGGGCGGGTCTTGATGTCACGAGAGGCGGAGCCATGACATAACGATGCTCCGGCCCCCGTCATTACGCACAGAGCGAGTTTGCTCTGTGCATTAATCACAGCAGAGTGCCGCAGCGGAGATCCCGGGGGTCCCCAGCAACAGGACCCTGGTGATCTGACATCTTATCCCCTGTCCTTTGGATGGGGGATAAGATGCTAGGGGCGGAGTACCCCTTTAAAGGGACGGTGATCAGCTGTTTAATAATTTGCTCAAAATCTGTAATCTACAACTCTGTGCTAAAGAGAATGTGTCTTGTTCGGAGTTGCACAGAACGTTTAACAAAGTTCTACTATGGTTCTACCTTATATGTATCAAGATTTGTCATTTCTGAACCTCTCACTATGGGAAAAACCCACTTAAAGGAGTACTCCGCCCATAGCATCTTATCCCCGGGATCTCCGCTGCGGCACCCGCTGTAATTACTGCACAGAGCAAACTCGCTCTGTGCGTGATGACAGTGGCCGGAGCATTGTTACGTCATGGCTCCGCCTCTCGTGACATCACGGCCCGCCCCCTCAATACAAGTCTATGGGAGGGGGCGTGGCAGCCATAGACTTGCATAAAGGGGGCGGACCGTGACGTCACGAGGGGTGGAGCCGTGACGTCATGATGATCCAGCCCCTGTATCGCCCGTCATTATGCACAGAGCGAGTGTGCTCTGTGCAGTAATGATAGTGAGGTGCTGCAGCGAAGATCCCGGGGGTCCTCAGCAGCGCGACCCCGGCGATCTGACATCTTGTCATCTTATCTTGGGGATAAGATGTCTAGGGGCGGAGTACCCTTTTAAGAGAGGGTTTTATAGGGTTTTATACCGCCCCATACACGGAAAAATAAAAAAGTTATAGGGGTCAGAAGATGACAATTTTAAACGTATCAATTTTCCTGCATGTAGTTATGATTTTTTCCAGAAGTACGACAAAATCAAACCTATATAAGTAGGGTATCATTTTAATCGTATGGACCTACAGAATAAAGATAAGGTGTCATTTTTACCGAAAAATGTACTACGTAGAAACGGAAGCCCCCAAAAGTTACAAAACTGCGTTTTTTTTTTCAATTTTGTTGCACAATGATTTTTTTTTCCGTTTCACCGTAGATTTTTGGGCAAAATGACTGATGTCATTACAAAGTAGAATTGGTGGCGCAAAAAATAAGCAATCATATGGATTTTTAGGTGCAAAATTGAAAGAGTTATGATTTTTTAAAGGCAAGGAGCAAAAAACGAAAATGTCAAAACGGAAAAAACCCCGGTCCTTAATGGGTTAACTGCTTAGGGTAGTTGTTTCTGTCCTGATGATTCTTTAAAGGGGTTATCCACCATAAGGTGATTTTAGTACATACCTGCCAGACACTAATGGACATGCTTAGGAAGGATCTATTGTTACGCCGAGCGCTCGCGGCGTTCTCCTCTCTGCAGCGCCCTGGTCAGACCCGCTGACCGGGAGCGCTGCACTGACATTCACGACGGGGATGCGATTCGCATAGCGGGACGCGCCTGCTCGCGAATCGCATCCCAAGCCACTTACCTGTCCCGGTCCCGGGCTGTCACGTTCTGGGGCGCGCGGCTCCGCTCTCTAGGGCGCGCGCACACCAGCTCTCTAAGATTTAAAGGGCCAGTGCACCAATGATTGGTGCCTGGCCCAATCAGTCTAATTAGCTTCCACCTGCTCCCTGTCCATATAACCTCACTTCCCCTTCCCTTCCTTTCCGGATCTTGTTGCCTTGTGCCAGAGAAAGCGTTTAGTGTTGTCCAAAGCCTGTGTTCCAGACCTTCTGCTGTTGCCCCTGACTACGACCCTTGCTGCCTGCCCTGACATTCTGCTACGTCCGACCTTGCTCTTGCCTTGTCCTTTTGTACCGCGTCTATCTCAGCAGTCAGAGAGGTTGAGCTGTTGCCGGTGGATACAACCTGGTTGCTACCGCCGCTGCAAGACCATCCCGCTTTGCGGCGGGCTCTGGTGAATACCAGTAGCAACTTAGAACCGGTCCGCCGGCACGGTCCATGCCAATCCCTCTCTGACACAGAGGATCCACCTCCAGCCTGCCGAATCATAACATCTATGTGGTGTCCAAGGACCACTAGCTGTCCTGTGGCTTCGGACTGCTTCAGGCAGCTTTTCAGCACAAAGTGTTGGGCCTACCAAAGGACTAACTGTTATATTCATTGTGATTATATTCTATTGCAAAGTAATATATTTTCCTAAATGAATTCTATTTCTTTTTTATGTATATATGTTATTCCTGTGTTACTGTACCCTTAGGAGTGAGAAGTGTAAACCTCATGTGACCCTGCCTGCCAATGGGAACTCCTAAATTCTCACTCTTATTGTGTAGTCTGGGGAGGAGTTGCCCAGTTACTGCTGAGCCACAGTGTGGTTCAGGTGTGTTATGTGCTCCAACATGTGTTGTAGGAAATGAAGCAGTGAAATTACGTTGTTCATCCCGTAATCCTGGCGACTTACTAATAATGTGGCTGCCTCAAAGTGCCCGAGCAAACGGCAGGTGTCACGTATGAGCT
Source organism: Hyla sarda (assembly GCF_029499605.1). Taxonomy (NCBI): domain Eukaryota; kingdom Metazoa; phylum Chordata; class Amphibia; order Anura; family Hylidae; genus Hyla; species Hyla sarda. Next base: position 86,900,797 of record NC_079190.1, read on the forward strand.
GCCACTGGTTGACATTGAAGTTATACAGGGGAGTACCCCTATCCGCTTGGATCATCAAGAAATCGGTGATGGCTTTTCTCTGTTCGTATAGTCGGTCCAACATATGGAGGGTAGAATTCCAACGTGTGGCAATGTCGCAAAACAGCCTGACACTGCCGTGCCCTGCATACGTTATGCTGAAGGGGCACTGAGACTTGTTTGGGCAGTGGAGGCTGGGGACACGGGGGATGATGAGGAGGCGGAGTCGCACACTGTCACAGGACCAACGGCCTGAGAGCATGGAGGAGGAAGCGGCGTGACCTGTCCAAGTTGGTGTTGCAGCAGTGCAGGAACCACATTCACCCAGTGAGCCAGAAAGGACATGTATTGTCCCTGACCATAGTTACAGCGCTGCTGGGCAATTTGGTACATACCGACAGGCTCAAGGACCGGCCCACCTTTCTATTCCACAAAATTATGCAGGGCTGGTACTGCCTTCTTCGCAATGAAATGACTGCTTCGCACTCTCCACCTCGGCTCGGCACAAGCCATCAGTTCTCTGAAAGGTGCAGAGTCCACCACTTGAAAAGGGAGGGACTGCAGCACCAGCAACTTGGACAGGAGCACATTCAGCTTCTGCGCCATTGGGGGCACATTGTTGTCTCTTGGACATGGCTTCGCTGATGGCTGACTAAAAGTAGGAGGAGCAGGAGCATCTGAAGCGACAGAAGGAGGGCATGACACACAGTGTTCCCTTCGTCTGAGGTGGTGGAGCCTTGGCGTGCTGAAACAGGGAGCGGAGTGCCACTGAGTTATGCAGCAGGCTGGACAACTACATCGGAGCCACGGTTCTCCCAGGCCGCTTTATGGTGGGGCAGCATATGTTGACGCACGGCCGTGGTGCCAACATTGGGACCCTGGCCATGCTTCACCTTCTGCCGACACATTTTGCATGTGGCTATATTAACGTCCTTTGGATGCTTGATGAAAAACTGCCACACCGTCAAGTTGCTGATTTTCCCACCAACGGTCTGCACTAATTGACTGCTACTGCCACCGTCTCCAGGGACCCCTGTTCCACTACCTCCTGGGAAGGTAGGCTGCCGCGAAGCAGGTTTTTACCCCGGGCACATTTGGCTCCAGAATTTAAACTTTTGCCACCATGCTGACTTCCAACCATGCTACCACCTTGCTGGCTCAGCTGCTGCCTCACGGGCAACCTGCAACTCTCTTCTCCTGATGATGATGAAGCCCCTTCTGCACCCGGCTCCCAATTGCGATCGGCTTCATCATCCTCAACAAGTGTTTGCACGTCACTGATGTCCTCCTCAGGTTCCTCAACAGTGTCTGCTTCAGGACCCTGAACGCTGGCAACACTGTCTCCCACGTCACTCTCCTCATCCCTACATGCCTGCCTAGCCGAGGAAGCAGCAGATGTCTCCTTCACTTCTTGGCTGGGCAGTAGCTGCTGACTGTCCTCTATTAGATTGTCCTCACTGAATAGTGGAGCTGAACCCACAGCATAAGATACTTCTGTAGGGGAGGGAATAGCATAGGACAGAGTCAATGGGAGGACAGGGACTGCTCCTGGGCCATGCCAACTGAGGGTTGTGTCTGAGGAACCCACCGACTGTTGACTGGGGGTATCAGATGTCACTTGTGATAAAGTGGATGGCTGTGTTAACCAATCGATGAGGACAGATGGGTTGCTAGCTAATATCGCTAGCTGATAACTGGAGCTCGCTGATAACTGGAGCTCAGGCCTCTCGCTGCAACTCCTGGTGCCACTCGCCCCTAGTCTGCTGCGACCTCTGCCATTCCTCTGTGCACATCCTGGCACTTCTCTGCCTGACATATTTAGTGCGTATATGAGGGGAGTACAATACGCTTCACTACGCTTAAAACAGTGTTTGTCTAGAACAGCAGCAGGTGTGTACTTTTGGCTGTCGTTTTACAGTTTTAATGCCCTTGACGGATTAACAGGTACAAAATAGTACACTACTTAGATGTAGGTATGTGGTAAGCACTTATGAGGGCAGAAAAATGCGCTACAGTACACTTAAAAAAACGTATGAGTAAAACACCAGCTGGCAATTACTTTTTCCATGACTTTCACAGTATCTAGGCCCTTGCTAAATTAACAGGTACAAAATAGTACACTACTTAGATGTAGGTATGTGGTATGCACTTATGAGGGCAGAAATATATGCTACAGTTAACAAAAAAAAACATATTTTTGCACAACACCAGCAGTACACAGTCGCTGTGTACTAAACCCAAAATTGCTCTCTCTTAAAGTCTATTAGGAAGGGACTGCTAGGTATTATACCGTCTACAGACTAGTATAAACAGCAGACCATTTGTGGTGGAACAGAGACACACAACTGCACTGAAAAATTATTCCTGCCTCTCTGCTAAGGTTTATGAAGCTGAGGCAGCTTGTTCAAATGCATGAGGCAACACACAGCCCTATGCCCCTATCTGTAATACAATGCTGTAGAAAGTGACTGGGAGGTTAATGACTGCAGTAAAAATAATTTTCAGTGAAAAAAAAGCACTGCTCTCTGTCCACCAGAACGCTGATGTGACTAGGAGGTGAAACGTGCATGTGATTCAGGGTCATCCTGCCTACTTCCCTTCCTGCCTTGCCTTCCCGCCTTCCCAGTGTTCCTTGCCCCATGTACTGACATTGGGATCCGCCATTTTAGATGCCCTCGAGCCTGGGCAGCACTAAATGCAGTTTAATGAAGCAATTTGCGCTTGTTTTCTTGTACATTTGTGCTATTACTGAATACTAACCATACATTTAAAAACAATTTTGTCTTGACTTCCGGTTCCGGCGCGCGGATGTGAGGAGCAACGAGAGAGAGCTCCGGCCTGACCGCTTCGTCTACCCGCTCCTAACACCCTATTCAGCTGCATTTTTCCTACCTACCTGGGGCCGGAGGTTAGTGGAGAGCGGCGGGCGCCAGATGGACCGCTTTGTGCAAAGGAGCGGGGACGGGCAGGGCCAGAGAGCGGGGACTCTGTTACAGCCCTGTTTGAGGTGGAGAAGATGGCGGCGATTCGTGGCACTGCCGGAGAGCCCACCCTGCAATCGCTTGCTGAAGCAGTGGGATCGTTGACATGCCTGCCAGCTAGGTCAGAGGAGGCCTTAATCCCGGGACTGCCGTTCTCCTTTCGGTCTTTAGCCACTTTAATGGCTGAGGAGGTGACTAAAATGCTCCTGCCCGACCTGAAAATACAAATTGATACCTCTATTACCTCTGCCCTCACCCATATCCGAGGAGAGGTGTCCCTTCATACAACTCAGATAGCTGACCTGGAGGAAAGGCTGAATGTGATGGAGGAAGAAATGATGTCAGCCACTCAGAAAATACAGCAGTCTGCTCGCATCACTAAAGCTCTGCAGGGAAAGGCAGATGATTTGGAAAATCGCTCCCGGAGGAGCAATCTGAGACTGGTAGGATTACCGGAATCGATTCTGTCGCATCAATTGTGCGCCATCTGTGCGGAGGAACTGCCACAAGCACTTGGAATTAATGTTAAGGCTGTGGTGGAAAGAGCACATAGACTGGGCCCTATAAGACAACCTGCTGCCTCTTCAGCTGCAGCTGCTGCTACCAGACAGAGACAAGTGATCACTAAATTCTTAAACTACGCTGACAAGGCTTTGATTCTTTCAACCTATATAAAGCTGTCGTCTCCTCTGCTGATACGTGGTCACAAGGTGTTGCTGTTTAATGATTTCTCGGCGGAGGTGGCAAAGAGGCGCAAAGCGTTTTCATCCGTTTGTTCCCAACTAGTGGCTCAGCAGAGGAAGTTCACTCTACAATACCCTGCAGTACTTCGCATTTTCAAATTGAAATGCACTACAGAATCCTTTACTACACCAGAAGATGCTATGGCGGCATTGAATTTGAAAGCAGCAGTCAAGGGAAATGCTTCGTTGGAGACGTATAAGAGACGACGCCATACAAGCCCTCCTACTCCACCGGTAGCTATGGAATGACCTCACATGACCTATGTTCCTTCTGGCTTCTGGGACTGCTGATCTTCCTGTAAGCGGACTCCTGTGACCTTCTCTTCGGGACTCTTTCTCGTTGGACTATGCTGGACTGTTTCCTAGCCTTCCTCTACTGGACATGAGAGACGTATTGTATACCACCTTTTTATTTTATTTTTATTTTTTCTGGACTATGTGACTGTTCATTGGGCTCATGCTGCTTGTTTTACGGTTATGGGCTGTCCGGGACTACTTTTGACAGGTTTTATTTTTGTTCTCTAGGTGTTTATTTTTCCCTTTCCTCACCCTCCTCCTCCCCTCTTTTCCCTTGTCCTTCCCCTCCCAACCCCCCCACCCCCTTCCGTTCCACCTCTCTACCCATCCCCTTCCCTTCCCCCTTCACATCCCCCCCCACTTTTCCTTTGCTTTCCGCCTCCTTCTCCCCTACTTACTTACCTACTTTTCTTTTTCTCCCTCCCGTTCTCCTATGGCCTTTAAACTGTTCTTTTTTACACTATATCAGAGGTCTAGGGGCCGGAGCCTCTACGAGTATGATTTGTACTGCTGAGAGGTGTTATGGAGAGTTGGGTCTGCGGGAACCCAGTGGAGATCCACGGAAGAAGTGAAGTCCTTAATCTCCCTGTCTCGCTTAGATCTATAGGGTCTGCTATAGATAGGGATTGGTACTGTGCTATTTTGGTTTATATTTCTTTATGTTTTTTGTTGTTGGTTTTTCTCCCGGGGGGGCTGCACCACATTATATTTACCTGCTATGCCTTTTGCTATTACCATACTTCGTATTGACAGTGCACCTAGGTCTTGTGTACGCATTTTTTTATACGGTGTATGAAAATGATCTCTTGGAATACTAAAGGTCAGCGTTCTCCTGAGAAGCTCTCATCTATTTTACGCCATTTACATAAACTAAGAGCTGATGTGGCGCTTCTTCAGGAAACGCATTTGGTTAAGGAGGACTTTATAAGAATGCAGAAAATGTGGGTGGGACGAGTTATTGGGTCCCCAGCTGTTAATTGAAAAGGGGGGGTATTGATCCTGATACATAAAAGATTGATGCAGAATGTTAAAGCACATTGGGAGGATGCAGAGGGGTTGTTACAACATGTCCTTTTGATAGAGGGAGATACCTCTTACAGCATATATAATGTGTATGGTCCCCAATCTGGGAAGGCCATTTTTTTGGATGCTCTGACATCGCACCTTTTGACTGACACAGAACAATTTACAGTGGTGGACGGAGACTTTAATACAGTAGCCCATACATCAGAAGACAGGAGACGGGATATGGGCAGTGCACCACACACAGAATCATATTTACAATCACTCCTTCACACTACGGGACTTGTGGATGCGTGGAGACATCTTAATCCGACGGAACGGGAATACACCCATTTTTCACACCATTCCTGGTCATGCCTGGATTACATATTTGTTTCCCATCCTCTACTGTTGCACATCCAATCTGAACACATTTATGGCATAGTAATCTCAGACCATGCACCTGTGGGATTACATTTGACTCCGGCTGTGCCCCAGGAGATTCCCTTCTGCACTGGTTAAGGATGAGTCTTTTGTTCAACTGCTAGGCCACTGGTGGGAGGAATATGCCATGTTGAATGAGGCACACAAGAATGACCCTCACTTGTTTTGGGAGGCTGGTAAGGCAGTGTTAAGGGGGAGAATTATAGCACATGTTGCTTACCATAAGAAGTTGGCTAGGGACAAATATGATCGCATGACTACACGACTAAGACAAACCTACACTTCCTTCTTAGATGATCCGACTCCTGTCAAGAAGAGCATATGGGTCCAGGCGCAGCGTGATTTTGAGCTCTCTCAGGCTGCGATTGATTCCTATTATAGGGACCAGTTCAGAGCGGAGTTTTACAGATTTGGAAACAAATCTGGTAAACTATTGGCCAATATGGCCCGTGGTCAGCGACCCCTAGAACCCATCAGACCCTTAAGAGATAAATCTGGTATACTTTATAAACAGCCTAGGAGAGTGTTGGAAATCTTTCGACAGTTTTATCAAGACCTATATACTGCCCAAAATATAGACATTGCTGCAGGGAATCAATTTTTGAGCAACATTTCACTTCCTACATTGTCTGCAGAGGATAGAGACTCGATTAATGCGCCTATTACGCTGGAGGAGGTTTCTCAGGCGATTTCCCACTTGAAGAGTTGCAAGGCACCTGGCCCTGACGGTTTTACGGGGGAGTTTTTTAAGATTTTGCGGGAGAAGCTCAGCCCAGTATTATTAGCGGTGTATGATCACACATTGTCGGTGGGGACGTTACCCCCATCTGGCAACTTGGCCCATATCAAAGTACTACATGAAGCAGGGAAGGACTCTTCACAACCTGGAGCATACCGTCCTATATCTTTGATAAATGTAGATATTAAACTCTTGTCCAAAATCCTGGCAGACAGGCCAGCGGTTTATATGCCATCTCTGATAGGGACACATCAGGTAGGTTTTGTTAAACATAGAGCAGCAGTATTCAATATACGGACGGTTTTTGCAGTTCAGGGGGCTGTAGCGTCTCGTCCATACTCCAGCCGGGTTCCAGCACTATTGTCTTTAGATGCCAAAAAGGCTTTTGACAATGTTCACTGGTCCTGGCTGGAGTTGGTACTGAACAAGGCGGGATTGACGGGTAGTTTTATGATGTTTTTGTCGGCTTTATATAAAAATCCTATATCTAGAATACATCTACCGGGGTATCTTTCTACCCCGTTTCAATTACAGAAGGGAACAAGACAGTGGTGCCCTCTCTCACCCCTACTTTTTAACTTGGCTCTAGAGCCGCTGGCACAGTATTTTCTTCAGCACAATGTCTATGACGGTATTACAGTGGGGTCGGAAGAGGTACGAATTAGCTGCTTTGCTGATGACATACTGCTATACCTAAACGAACCGGAGACGCAGTTGCCGGCTGTTTTTAGGGCTTTGTCCACTTTTGGCTCTTTATCGGGCTATACGGGGAATTGGGATAAGAGTCAACTGCTGTTCTTAGGTACAGGATCTCTTGACCCTGCCCGGGTACCCTTGGTCCAAGTAGCTCAGAAATATATCTCTTATTTGGGTATAAAGCTAGGTCGCACTCCACTCTCCCTGTATACTCTAAACTATCCCCCTTTATTCGCAAAGATCGAGGGTGAGCTGAAAAGGTGGCAGGACTTGCCTCTCTCCTTCTATGGTAGGGTTCAATTAATTAAAATGATGAGCTTCCCGAAATTACTCTATCCGCTGCAGACAACCCTCTGTTGTTACGCCATACTGATGTTAAAAGGCTCCATGCCATTTTTACAAGGTTTATTTGGGCAGGTAAATGCCCAAGAGTGGCTTATGACACTCTATGTCTAGCCAGGGAGAAGGGGGGACTGCAAATGCCTAATGCTCCTTTATATAATTTGTCAGCTACTTTTAGACATGTCCGAGACTGGATTTTTGGTACCACTTATTTTTCCAACACACTCTTAGAAAAAGGACTTTGTCCGTTGGGTTCACTATCCACTCTGTTCCACCTACCTTATAAAGATATCCCTAGCTTGCTGAGAAGAATGTATTATTTAGTGATACTTTAGCAACATGGAAGGCGCTTCGTAAATTATGTGGGATGCCTTGGTGTCTTTCTAAGCACTTTCAGCTATGGAACACTCCTGCGCTTCGTCACTGTGCCACTAGTCTGGTGGGTAGGCATTGGAGGTCACTTGGTATTGCCAATTTTAAGGATTTTCTGACTGACTCCACGGGGGTGGTCATGGGCTGGGGGGAATTCCAGTGTAAATATGCCCTTCCCAACTCTCATCGGTGGTTGTATAACCAAATGTGCACCTTTTTTCATAGTATGGTGCAAGGTTATGCGACAGTAGAGAAGCCTAATGATTTTGATAAGTTACTGGGGAGCACACACGTCCACCGTTCCCTTTCGCTGATCTACGCAACCACCAGGGATATAGCGTTAAAGGGATGGGGGGACACGGCTCTGACCAAATGGTCCTCCAAAATTGGTGACACTGATATCGCCCCCTGTTTATTGGAAGGCCTATTGGCAGCTAATGGTTCTACCCCCAATGCACAATTCAGTGGCGTATTTTGCACAAAGCTACGTATGCATTTAAATGGAGAGGTACGCCACCCCCACCTCCATTCCTCACAAGCTGCCCGATATGTCAGCTACAGAGTGCGGACCTGTGGCATTGTTTATGGAAATGCCCACAGGTGTCGAGATTGTGATCCGACCTATCTTCCTTAATAATGACCATTTGGAATAGACACTTGCCATTCTCCCCAGAACCATACATATTTCACTATATACCTGCAAGAGAGTCGAATCCTCCTGATAGAGGCAAAATGCCCAAAGGTGTACACTTGCTTATCTTGGTTACTAAATTGTGCCTGCTTAGACATTGGCTTCAACCAACAGTGCCGACGATCTCGGAAACCCTGTTGGAATATCATTCTATATTGCATAGAGAGATGTTATTGTCCATAAGATGCTCAGAAGCGCATGCAAAATCTTTTTTTTAAATAAATGGAAACGTTATTTGCAATACCTACCAGATGTAGACGAACGTCGTAGGATAGTAAAGTACTTTAAACATACCACATGGTATTTAACTGAATCTCTTAAAGGCACACTTGGTAATTTGGCACTATCGTCATGATATTGCAGGATTCTTTGCATTCTTTGTCTCATGTAGGGTCCCACTCCTAGACCCCTATACCTGCATAGTAAATAGTTTGACCTTAGGTGACCTGTATATTATATAGGCAAGAAACTGACTTCGGTTTGGGAGGTGGTGCAGCTTCCCTCAGGAGTTTTGAGTTTTGTTTAATAGTTATTGTTCTGTTATTTCCTATACTTGGGTTGGTAATCCTCTATATTATGGAAAAGGATCCAGTGATACACTCTTTGATGTATGATTCTGCTTCTATATTGTTATATACTATTCTGATTGTGCTCAATGCACTTTTGCCATATATGCTTTGTACATGCTCTGGATCTGTGAATAAAGTATATTTTAAAAAAAAACTACAATTCTAGTTCAGTTTCAAAGCAAAACAGGTTCTTGAAGTGTTATGTAAATGAGTTGATGCGATATGTCATAGCAAACGTAAAATCAGTAGTGGACTTTATCTTATTATATTGAACTTTTATATTGAACTTAGCAACTGGTTATATTTGCACAGGGTTGGTTGCACCACAAGTTGTGCATTTTGTGACTCCAGGGATTTTCATACAGATTTAACACCTTAATGACAATAATATGTATTTTGTTCGGGGGCAGAAGTAGCCCAGCACTTATTTACTGTGCAGAGAAACCTCAGTGTAGTCCTGTGTATTATGTGAGCAGTGGAGAGATTACATGTCAAAGTCCCCTTGTCCCCCTGGGACTAAGATAAAGTAAAAAAGAAAGTTTTTCAAAACTTTATTTTATTATACAAAAAAAAAAATCCCCCGCTGAAAAAAATAGAAACACATTTCCCCTTTATACTGTATATATATATTTTTTGATCTATCTCTATATGAAACATAAAAAAAAATTATAATTCTCAGCTTTTCCCCACATAGTGAATTATCTCCTTGCTTTGCTGCTCCTGTTCACTTCCTTTTCTGCTCATAGCACCTTGCAAACCCAGTACATTAGTAATCTCTTCTTCCCTCTACATGCCATCTATAGTAGTGGATACTTGAATTCCCTTGAAAATGTTGGCATATATTTTCATAGAATTCTGCTCGCCCCTACATAATTTAAGGCCATGTTCACATGAAAAACGAAAAACACAGACTGACATTCCACAAATAGTGGGCGCCGGCTGGAAAATGCTGTTGCTAGGACCGCTCGGAAATGCGCCATCTCCCCAGACGGTAATGCATTTCCAAGCAGACTCTGCAGAAAGATTTTACATGTTCATTCTATCGGCGGACACTGGAAATGGAATTTTCACAGTGGAAACATCTGCCATGGACATTCCGTTGTGTGCAGAGTGTAGCAGAGTCCCATTAAAGAAAAAAATGGGATTCTGCTGCAACAGAATTTCTGAGCTGAATTTTTCTGCTGGATTCCGCTTTTATATTCCATCATGTGAACATGACCTAACATTGTTAACACTGATTGGGCAGTAACAGACTGGGCAGGAACATGAGAAATTGACAAGGGAAATGGTGACACCTAATTGGTTAGTTTATCATACAATTTGATGATAAATGAGGGTACGATCAAACTGCCTTCCTGCCCCCCTTAATTGTATCCAACAGCATTCTGCGGAAAGTAATTTATAAGGTCATAATTTTTATAATTTTTGGTGACCATAGGTCACTAAGGTATGGCAGGAGAATAGAGGAACTTTATAGAATAAAATTTGACCCACTATATTCCTGATAGAATCTGCAACAGCAAGATAATTAAACAACAAAACACTATGTATGCTAATTCTATCCTGTTTCTTGCCTTGTTCCTGATTCTAGTGCTTGATCTGCAGTTATTGCAGTAATTTAAATTTTCTGGGGTGTCCTTGTGTTTATTAAAGGGGTACTCCGGTAAAAAGAGTTTATTTTTCAAATCAACTGGTGCCAGAAAGTTAAACAGATTTCTAAATCCCTTCTATTAAAAATCTTAATCCTTCCAGGACTTATCGGCTACTGTATGCTCCAGAGGAAGTTGAATTGTACTTTTTTCTCTCACCACAGTGCTCTCTGCTGACACCTCTGTCCATGTCAGGAACTGTCCGGAGCAGGAGTTTATTCCTACTCTGGACAGTTCCTGACACAGACAGAGGTATCAGCAAAGAGCACCACGGTCAGATATAAAAGAACAACTCAACTTCCTTTGTAGTATACAGCAGCTGATAAGTGTTGGAAGATATAAGATTGTTTAATAAAAGTAATTTACAAATCTGTTTAACTTTCTGGAGCCAGTTGATATGAAGAAAAAAAAAAACGGAATACCTCTTTAACTTTGAGTTTCTACCTGTCTGAGTTTCTACAAGTGAGTGCCCTGTCTAAAGCCAACCTGTAATGAAAGCTAGAAGCTGTATTCTAAAAACACCCTTACAAGCTAATCCATATTGGCAATAATAGTCTCCAAAGAAGGGGGGGGGGGCAATGGTTGAGAGTAGTTTGCAGAAACTGCATGTCAGATTTCTCTCATTGGAGGTCACGGAGCAGGGTCATTCCAATAGGGAGGAAAGCAGATTCTTTCAGCTCATAGTGAGCAGAAACGTACATGGTTTGCAACGCTGAGAAAGATCAAAGCAGATTCTTCAATCAGAAATGACATTTCTTAGTTCAGTAGACAAGGTTGTGTGGTGTCAGCAGGGTGCAATGCAGGGTAGATGTTATAACCCAAGCGGCAGATGTTATTAACCCCTTCTTATTGTGATGCCAAGGCATGGTTTAGCCTTTACCACCTGAAGGTAATACCACTGGTCCTGGGCTAGGAAGTTACGGACAATGGTAGATTTACTGAGGTTAGACAGATGACACAGTCTATGCAGTACAGCCAGAATCCAAAGGAGGTGACCAGTGACACAGGGGGACCTCGCAGGCTTGCTGGGACTTGCAGCAGATGGAGACACTTTATTGCAGGCCATAGTGACTAAACTGATCACTGACTTGTAATTGACAAGACGCTTACTTGAGCTGACTTGTGGCTGGAGACATTAGGCTTGAGGCCTCCAATGTTCTGGGCACACACACTGAGACGACTGCACTGGATCTCAGCAGGAATAGCAATGAGGGAAGAGAGCTAAGAGAGACTGCAGCCCCTCCCCTGGCTATATAGGGTGGCTGTGCAAGGAGCCCATAGGTGACTTGAGGGGGTCACCTGGTCACTAGGGCCTCCTGGGTAACAATCACATGGTCATAGCAATTAAACCCTTAACAACAATGGACGTAAATGCATGTCATGGTGCTGTGGTACTTACGGCACCATGACGTACATTTACTCTCCGCCATGACCGTGAGCACCAGATCGGTGTTCACGTCATGCGCGGCAGGTCCCAGCTGCTAACAGCAGCCAGGGACCCGCTGGTGATGGCAGACATCCACTATCCCACGGATGTCCACCATTAACCCCTCAGATGCCGTGATCAATACAGATCACGGCATCTACGGCAGTGCGGTACTTCAAATAGATGATCGGATCGCCCTTAACGCTGCCGCAGGGATCCGATCATCCATAATGGTGGACGGAGGTCCCCTCACCTCCTTCTGTCCATCTCCAGGGGTCTTCTGCTCTGGTCTGAGATCGAGCAGAAGATCACCGATTACACTGATCAGTGCTATGCCCTATGCATAGCACTGAACAGTATTAGCAATCAAATTATTGCAATAAATAATCCCCTATGGGGACTATTAAAGTGTAAAAATAAAAAGTAAAAAAATTAGAAAAATCCCCTCCCCAATAAAAACGTAAATCAAAAACAAAGTTTTTCCCATTTTACCCACCAAAAAGCGTAATTTTGGTATCAGTCACAGGGGCCTGACGAAGCACCAAACGGTGCGATACGGCTGTGGCCCTGACGTCTGAATCCCCCCATACCATCACAGCCTCCCCGTCCTCCTACTGCCTGATCGTGATGTGCCTGACCGCGATGTGACATACGACACTTCAAGTACTAGGACCTGGTTAGCTGCTCCGCAATCTTTTCTTATCTTCAGTGTTGTGATTACTAATTGTCTAACTATCGTGCAGCACCACCCACAGTGATCCTTACTGTCAGCAGACACAACATATAAATAGTGGAATTTTTAGGAAAAGACAGCAGTGCCGGATTCTCTCTCGTCTTACAGATGTGGGCATATAAAACAAATAAAGTCCAAAATTGCTGAATTTTTTTCACATTTTATTCCAAAAAGAATTTATAAATAAAAAAAAAGTTAAACCTAAGCAAATGTGGTACCGATAAAAACTACAGATCACGGCGCAAAAAATGAGCCCTCATACCACCCCGTATATGGAAAAATTAGAAAGTTATAGGTGGTCAAAACAGAGCAATTTCAAACATACTAATTTTGTTAAAATAGTTTGAGAATTTTTTTAAGCGGTGTAATTATAGAAAAGCATATAACATGGGTATCATTTTAAACATATTAACCCACAGAATAAAGAAAGCATAATTTTTACCATAAAATGTACACCGTGAAAACAAAACCTTCCAAAATTTGCTAAATTGCGGTTTTCTTTTCAATTTTCCCACATTAATATTTTTGATGTCATTACAAAGCAAAATTGGTGATGCAAAAAAAAAGCTCTCATATGGGTCTGTGGATGAAAATATAAAAGAGTTATGATTTTTAGAAGGCAAGGAGGAAAAAAACGAAAAGGCAAAAATAAGATTTGCCTGTCCTTAAGGCCAAAATGGGCCTTGTCCTTAACCCCATATGGACCAAGCCCATTTTCACCTTAAGGACCAGAGCGTTTTTTGCACATCTGACCACTGTCACTTTAAGCATTAATAACTGGGATGCTTTCACTTTTCAATCTGATTCTGAGATAGTTTTTTTGTGACATATTCTAATTTATGTCAGTGGTAAAATTTTGTCAATACTTGCATCATTTCTTGGTGAAAAATTCTAAAATTTTATGTAAAAAATTTTAATTTAGCATTTTTCCAACTTTGAAGCTCTTCTTGTAAGGAAAATAGACATTCCAAATAAATTATATATTGATTGACATATACAATATGTCTACTTTATGTTGGCATCATAAAGTTGCCATGTTTTTACTTTTGGAAGACAGCAGAGGGCTTCAAAGTTCAGCAGCAATTTTCCAATTTTTCACAAAATTTTAAAAATAGGAATTTTTCAGGGACCAGTTTAGTTTTGAAGTGGATTTGAAGGGCCTTCATATTAGAAATGCCCCATAAATTACCCCATTATAGAAACTGCACCCCTCAAAGTATTCAAAATGACATTCAGAAAGTTTGTTAACCCTTCAGGTGTTTCACAGGAATAGCAGCAAAGTGAAGGAAAAAGTTCAAAATCTTCAATTTTAACACTTGCATGTTCTTGTAGACCCAGCTTTTGAATTTTTACAAGGGGTAATAGGAGAAAAAGCCCCCCACAATTTGTAACCCAATTTCTCTTGAGTAAGGAAATCCCTCATATGTGTATGTAAAGTGTTTGGCGGGCGCAGTAGAGGGCTCAGAAGGGAAGGAGTGGCAATGGGATTTTGAAGAGTGAATTTTGCTGAATTGGTTTTTGGGGGCATGTCGCATTCAGGAAGCCCCTATTGTGTCAAAATAGCAAAAAACAAAACAAAAACACATGGCATACTATTTTGTAAACTACACCCCTCAAGGCACGTAAAAAGGGGTCCAGTGAGCCTTAAAACCCCACAGGTGTTTGACGAATTTTCGTTAAAGCCGGATGTGTACATGAAAAAAATGTTTGTTTTTTTACTATAGTGCTAATTTTTTCCCTAATTTTTTATTTTTACAAAAGGGTAATGGGAGGAAATGCCCCCCAAAATGTGTAACTCTTCTGAGTATGGAAGTACCCCATGTTAGGGTGTAAAATGCTCTGTGGGTGAACTACAATGCTCAGAATTTTTGGAAATCAAATTTTGCTGAAATGGTTTTTGGGGAGCATGTTGCATTTAGGAAGCCCCTATGGTGTCAGAACAGTAAAAGGAACGTAACAAGGGGTACAGTGAGCCTTAACACCCCACAGGTGTTTGGCGATGTGTAAATGAATTTTTTCCCCCCAAAATGCTGTTTTTTCCCAAAATTTTACATTTTTACAAGTTTTAAAAAATTTGTATCCCCATTTGTATGTATGGTAATACCCCAAGTTTGGACGTCAAGTGCTCTGCTGGCGCATTGCAATGCTCAGAAGAGGAGGAGCACCATTGAGCTTTTGGAGAGAGAATTTGTTTGGAATGGAAGTCAAGGGCCATGAGCATTTACAAAGCCCTCTGTGGTGCCAGAACAGTGGACCCCCCATATGTGACCCCATTTTGAAAACTACACCCCTCACAGATAGTAATAAGGGGTGCAGTGAGTATTTACACCCCACTGGCATTTGACAGATCATTGGAACAGTGGGCTGTGCAAATGAAAAATTAAATTTTTCATTTTCACGGACCACTGTTCCAAAAATCTGTCAGACACCTGTGGGGTGTAAATGCTCACTGCACCCCTTATTACATTACGTGAGGGGTCTAATTTCTGAAATGGGAGCGTGGGGGGAGGGTCCATTGGTCTGGCACTATGGGGGCTTTGTAAACACACATGGCCTTCAATTCCATACAAATTTTCTTGCCAGAAGCCCAATGGAGCTCCTTCTATTTTGAGCATTGTAGTTCACCAGCAGAGCACTTTACATCCACATATGGGGTATGTTCTTACTCAGAAGAAATGATGTTTCAAATTTTGGGGGGCTTTTTTTTTTCCAATCTTCCCTTGTGAAAATGAAAAATTCAGGGTAACACCAGCATTTTAGTGTTTTTTTTTTTTTTTCATTTTCCCATCCAACTTTAAGGAAAATTCTTCAAACACCTGTGCGGTGTTAAGGCTCACTATACCCCTTGTTACGTTCCGTGAGGGGTGTAGTTTCCAAAATGGGGTACAAGTGGGTATTTCTTTTTTTTGCTTTTATGTCAGAACCGCTGTAAAATCAGCCACTCCTGTGCAAATCACCAATTTAGGCCTCAAATGTGCATAGTGCGCTCTCACTCCTGAGCCTTGTTGTGCATCCGCAGAGCATTTTACACCCACACATGGGGTATTTCCGTACTCAGGAGACATTGCATTACAAATTTTGGGGGTCTTTTTTTCCTTTTACCTCTTGTGAAAATAATAAGTATGGGGCAACACCAGCATGTTAGTGTAAAAAAAAATGTTAAAAAAAATTACACTAACAGGCTGGTGTAGACCCCAACTTTTCCTTTTCATAAGGGGTAAAAGGAGAAAAAGTCCCCTAAAATTTGTAATGCAATTTCTTCCGAGTACGGAGATAACCCATATGTGGCTCTAAACTGTTTACTTGAAATACGACAGGGCTCTGAAGTGAAAGAGTGCCATGCGCATTTGAGGATTAAATTAGGGATTGCATAGGGGTGGACATAGGGGTATTTTACGCCAGTGATTCCCAATCAGGGTGCCTCCAGCTGTTGTTAAACTCTCAGCATGCCTGGACAGTCAGTGGCTGTCCGGAAATGCTGGGAGTTGTTGTTTTGTGTCAGCTGTAGGCTCCATTTTGAAAACACTGCTGTACGATATGTTTTCATTTTTATTGGGGGGGGGGCAGTGTAAGGGGTGTATATGTAGTGTTTTACCATTTATGTTGTGTTAGTGTAGTGTTTTTAGTATACATTTGCACTGGCGGAGGTTTACGGTGAGTTTCCCGCTAGGAGTTTGCGCTGCTCAAACTTGAAGCAGGAAACCCACTGTAAACCCGCCCGTGTGAATGTACCCTGTACATTCACATGGGGGAGGAGGGGGGGATCTCCAGCTGTTTCTAAACTACAACTCCCAGCATGCACTGACAGACCGTGCATGCTGGGAGTTGTACTTTTGCTACAGCTGGAGGTACACTGGTTGGAAAACCTTCAGTTAGGTTCTGGTTACCTTACTCAGTATTTTCCAACCAGTGTGCCTCCAGCTGTTGCAAAAGTACAACTCCCAGCATGTACTGATCGCCAAACGGGCATCTGGAAGATGTAGTTATGCAACAGCTGGAGGTACGCAACTACAACTCCCAGCATGGTAAGACAGCTGTTTACTGTGCGCTGGCAGAACAGGGGAACCAAACTTTAACCCCCCCGCCCCCGATCTCCTATTAGTCGGTCGCTTCTTACCAACCAATAGCAGCGATAGGAGGGGTGGCACTCCTATCCCTTCAGGGGGATCGGGGGTGTCTCCGATCCCCCTTATTTTCCGGGTCACCGGAGACCCGTAATCGACAGTGTGAATTCACCGGCGATTTGCGGCGATCGCCGACATGGGGTGGGGGGAGGGTCTCAGGACCCCCCTGGGCATTGGCACGGGATGCCTGCTGATAGATATCCCCACCCGGCGGGGACCAAAATTCCCACGGGCATACAGGTACGTCCTTAAGTACCAAGGCATACCTGTATGCCCATGGTCCTCAAGTGGTTAAGGGTTTAAAGAAACATTACACTTTTAATGTATAACATATGTGCACTGTGGGTAACACTGAAGGGGGGCCCTGGAGACATGAAGGGACACTGCCTGACAGGGCAGGAGAGGTACGGGGAAACACCATCCCGCACTGGGCCACCACAAACTCCCCATTTAATGAAGTCATCCTCGATGCCCAGTCCTGGAGGGCGGAGGACTGGAATGACCACAGAGGACACAGACAGTTCCTGGGGCATTACAAACAACGTCCATATTCCAGGTCTGCAATTAGTGAGTGGGTGAAGTAGTATAAAATGTCCATACATGCTCCTAAACATGTGGAGGATTAGTAACCTTGTAACTGCTGTAGTAACACTATCAAATACAATAAACATAACAATATACATGACTTAAAACTCACGCATTGGACTGCCGGAGGCTTTTTACCCAATACCTTGGCTACTGGGGTCCCTCGGTGGACACACTTCTCCCCAGAACTCAATATACATTGCTAGATAACATTAGAAACGTGTGTGGTTAGTTATCAGGAATACCTTCTGGCCAGTAAAGATCCTGGGCATCTGATGTAGATATAGGTACATTATGTAGTATTAGTTAACTATGTGTGACAATTAACTTTATGTGGTACTTTAACCTCTTCAGGACGCCAGGCATATGCATACACCCTGCATCCCGAGTCCTTAAAGGAGAACTCCAGAATATATCAATTGTTCCCCATACTGCCAGCAGTAAAAAAATTAAGATGTACATACCTTCTTCCGCTCCCCCGGGGCCTCCGGTAACCGGCTCCGGTCTCCACCGTGATCCTCTTCCTGGTTGCCGGTGGTCGGAGAGTCTTACTGTGCTCAGCCAATCACCAGCCGCAGAAAGGCCTGACTCGGCCGGCGATAGGCTGAGCGGCAGTGTGACGTTTTCGGCCCCGGCAGCAGGTGCCGGTGTAGTGAAGAATTTTGTGTCCTGAAGCGTTCTCACACAGTCTATCCCCAGCCGAGTCGGACTTCGCTGTGGCTGGTGATTGGCTGAGCGCAGTATGATTCTCCGACCACTGGCAACCAGGAAGTGGATCGCGGCGGAAACCGGAGCCGGTTACCGGAGGCCCCGGGGGGAGGAAGGTATGTACATCTTTTTTTTTTTACTGCCGGCAGTATGGGCAACAATTTTTATATTCGGGAGTTCTCCTTTAAGGTTGTGGGGCGTATGCATACGCCAGTGGGAATTCCGGTCCCCGCCGCTAGCCGGTTGGGGACTGGACCGGGATGCCTGCTGGAATCATTCAGCAGGCATCCCGGCACATCGCCGAGGGGGGTCCTGAGACCCCCCCATGTCAGCGATCGCAGAAAATCGCATGTCAATTCAGACATGCGATTTTCTGCTATTCCGGGCTGATCGGGTCTCTGGTGACCCGATCCCCCGGAAAATAGGGATGATCGGAGCTGTAAGTGACAGGGATGGAAATGAAAGTGAAAGTAAAGCGATCTTTACTGTGGCAACCACTAGGAAGGCAGAACTGCAAATCCCAGCATGGGAGCAGCTGGAAGTTGTAGTTTTGCAACATCTGGAGGGTCACAGTTTGGAGACCACTGTTAAAGTGGTGCCCAAACAGTAGCCCTCCAGATGTTGCCAAACTACAACTCTCAGCATGCCTGGACTGCCCAGGCATGCTGGGAGTTGTAGTTCTGTAACATCTGTCCCTTCAGATTTTGCAATTTTCATTAAATTAAGTACCGTATTTATCGGGGTATACCACGCACCGGCCTATAACACGCACCCTCATTTTACCAAGGATATTTGGGTAAAAAAGGTTTTTTACCCAAATATCCATGGTAAAATGAGGGTGCGTGTGTGCGCGTGTATACCCCGATACATCCCCAGGAAAGGCAGGGGGAGTGAGGTCGTCACTGCCCGCTTCTCTCCCCCTGCCTTTCCTGGGGTCTAGAGCCCTGCTGCCGGCCCTTCTCTCCCCCTGGCTATCGGCGCCGCTGCCCGTTCTGTCCCCCTGACTATCGGTACTGGCGCCCCATTGCCGGCGCTGATAGCCAGGGGGAGAGAAGCGGCGCCGACAGCCAGGGGGAGAGAAGGGGCAGCGGCACCCATTGCCGGCGCCGCTGCCCCGTTGCCTCCCCCCATCCCCGGTTGCATATTTACCTGGGTCGGGTCCGTGCTGCTGCAGGCCTCCGGCGTGCGTCCCCTGCGTCGTTGCTATGCACGGCACGGCGCACTGACGTAATGCGCCGCGCCGTGCAGCGCATAGCAACGACGAAGGGGACGCACGCCGGAGGCCTGCAGCAGCGCGGACCCGACCCAGGTAATTATGCCACCGGGGATGGGGGGAGGCAACGGGGCAGCGGCGCCGGCAATGGGTGCCGATGCCCCTTCTCTCCCCCTGGCTATCGGTACCGATAGTCAGGGGGACAGAACGGGCAGCGGCGCTGATAGCTAGGGGGTGAGAAGGGCCGGCAGCAGGGCTCTAGACCCCAGGGAAGGAAGGGGGAGAGAAGCGGGCAGCGACAGCCTCTCTCCCCCTGCCTTTCCTGGGGCGGTATCGGCGTATAACACGCACATAGACTTTAAGCTAAAAATTTTTGCCTAAAAAGTGCGTGTTATGCGCCGATAAATACGGTAAATGAAGTAAAAATATGTCCATTTTATGATGCCAACATAAAGTGGACATATTGTATTTGTGAATAAAAATAACATTTATTTGAAATATCCATTTTCCTTACAAGCAGAGAGCTTCAAAGTTAGAAAAATGCAAAATTTTCAAAAATTTCATGACATTTTGGGATTTTTTACCAAAAAAGGATGCAAGTAACGACGAAAATTTAACACCAAAATAAAGTAGAATACGTCACGGTAAAAGCGTTTTAGAGTTATTAATGCGTAAAGCGACGGTGGTCAGAATTGCGAAAAAAGGCTCAGTCCTTAAGGTGAAAAAGGGCTGCATCCTTAAGGGGTTAATCTTTATGTGACAAGTTAATCTTTGTACCTGGCTGGGATTTGGCCTTGAGTGAACCGTTAGGACCTACGCAGCACCACTTCTTGAGAATCAGGAACGCCTACTTCTTCGGGAGCTCTTGATACAATTTGAGTTGGAGCAGGTTCTCTTTCGGAACTGTTCTGGACTGGCAGGACTTTGACTTGTTGGCAGAGACATTGGTGAGACAGGTGGTCTGGAGACTGGAGTATAGACTGGCACCAACGGTGAACGGACAGGGGCTGGTGTATAGACTAAGGTTGGTTGCATCGGTCCCAGGGTTGATGTGATATAGAAGATTACAGGTTGGCTGGAAGAGAACATTTACACTAGGGTCCCTAGAAATGTATACTGGATCCTACGCAAAAAAATGACTATAATCATCATGAATGAACAAAGCGCATACAGATAAATTTTAGAACAAGTATACAATTTTTATTAACACAAAAGCAAAAAAGAAAATACATTTAAAATCACTTAAAATGTATACTGTATAGTGCCAAAAGGAAAAACAACCTAACACAAATACAAGTGTGAAAATCATTACCAAGTGGACCAAATAACAATGTATGCCAGACCTCCGTCACCCAATGTTTCACCAATTAAGGCTTCTTCCGGGGCGTAATCTGGGTGGGTGTCTACAATATATACACATAGTGAGCCAATCATGGGCTCCAAAACTGTCATGGGGTCAGACAGAGCATAATTGGCCAGCAAGTACACCTGTGATAGCTCATAGTCAGTACCTGAATGGGAGGAGCGGGTGCCCTCAAACAATGAAGCGTGAACAGCGCAGCCGCATTGCAGGACCCAAGTGCTGCGCGTGAGACGCACACGTGCGGCACAGGTAAAGGTATTTCCGGCAATGTGGGGGCAGAAAGTACGTCCGGCCTACGTATAGCGTCCAGGTCACCTGACGCTATACATAGGCCAGACGTACTTTCCGATTGAATGGGGCCTGAAGCCCAAACATCCGGTCTTTCGGCAGCTGCCCATGCCACCCCATCATCAGGTAGAAAGGGGTGTACCCTGTAGAACAATGGACCTTTTCAGTCACGGCCCATACAAGGGCGAGAAGTTTGCATCGTTTTTTTCTGCTCCTCGCAGGTTATGACTGGCATATAACATGCTATTGCCCTTCTTGCACTTGGGACAGTACAGCTCTCAGACGTACAAACTGGCATCAGTATATAGCCGGAATGCCCAACTGTAGTCTGGATACGACAGGATGGGTGGTTCTGTCAGCTGACGTTTAAGAGCTCGGAACGCTGCCTCTTGCTCTTCGGCCCATTTAACAGGTAGTTTTTCACTGAAGTTCTCTGGCACCCCTTTATTATTAATAATAATAATAATAATGCTTTTTTGTGTTTGTTTATTTTAGGTAGTTTGTTTTTCTTTGGCAGAAAAATAAGTATCCTCTAGCTAGCCTCTAGCTAATATATGGCTTAAGTCCTATGGCCTAAGGCAGGTGTATGTGTGCTACAGTCTATGTTTGTTGTTACTCATAATGTCTTGTTGTTATCTTAAACCTAGATAAAGCCCAAGATGGCATCACGTGTTATCCAGACGTGAGACTGGGGATTAAGCTAACCGAGACAAGAAGTAGGAGCCAACCCAGCTAACTCTAAGATGTATCCAGAAGAGCCCAAAAGATTCTTCAGCCCCAGTTCATTACACAAGCATGGTATCAAGATCCCAGATATGAATATAGGAATCCAAAACCCCCCATGCTAATTTGAGTAGCCAAGTGGCAGACAAGCAAGGAAACCATCACTTTGAGCACCAAAAAAATACAATATGACCAGAGATTACGTTTCCTTAAAATTAATGACAAAACATTAAAACAAAAAAACAATTTCTCTTTACAGTGGTTGTCTAAATAATTTTAAATTTAATTAAATGTATTGGTATTTTCTTCAACTAATACATAACAATTAACACACTTGAAGTTGAGTTCAAGTTTGTGCATTGAGAATGTGTCGTAAAAATACTCAAAGTTGTGGTTCATTTATTACAAGTTCAATTTATTACAAGTTAAATTACAAGTTCTCCAATCCACAAACAAATTCTAATATTGAATATTAAAACTGGACTGGGGGGATATCAGGACTTTTATATGTAAAATGAACCAAAGGGCCTGATAATCAAAAGTATGGCATCCATGTTGTCAATAGACAGACATTTTAGATGTGGTGTAAGCAGGTTCATGTACAAGTTCAAATAAAATTCCTTATTTTCGTTTTTCCATTCCATGTCTATCAAAATTTCTTCCTATATAATACCGTATTTTTCGCCCTATAGGATGCACCGGCGTATAAGACGCACCCTATTTTTAGGATAGTGGTCTTCAAGCTGCGGACCTCCAGATGTTGCAAAACTACAACTCCCAGAATGCCCGGGCAGCCGTTTGCTGTCAGGGCATGCTGGGAGTTGTAGTTTTGCAACATCTGGAGGTCCACAGATTGAAGACCACTGCATAGGAGGAAAGACTCACGTGTCCCCGCCGCTCCGGACCTGTCACCGCTGCCCTGGATGTCGCTTCATCGCTGTCGCCGTGTCCCCGTCGCTCCGGAACGTCTCTGCTGCCGGCCGGGTATCCTCGCTCTCCGTCATCACGTCGTTACGCACGCCAACGCACGTACGCGACGACGTGATGACGAGGAATGAGAGCGCCGGCCATACAGGGGATCCCTGAACGGAGAAGACACCGAGGAGGCAGGTAAGGTCCCTCCCGGTGTCCTGTAAGCACTAATCCGGCTTTTCAGTCGGGCTGTTCGGGACCGCTGTGGTGAAATCGCGGCGGTCCCGAACAGCCCGGCTGCACAGCCGGGTTAGTGTCACTTTCCCTTCAGACACAGCGGTCAGCTTTGATCGCCGCGTCAGAAGGGTTAATACAGGGCATCACCGCGATCGGTGATGTCCTGTATTAGCCGCGGGTCCCGGCCGTTGATGGCCTCAGGGACCGCCGCGATAGGGGTGTATTCGTCGTATAAGACGCACCAACTTTTTCCCCCCAGTTTTGGGGAAGAAAAAGTGCGTCTTATACGGCGAAAAATACGGTAATTTGTGAGATTTATGTCTCCCTGAAAGAGCATGCTAGTATCCCACCACAGTATGACTGAACATAAGGCATAAGGGGGTAAGGAAGATGGTAAGAAGCTAAGGTATCTAATCTAATGAACATTATTTCTTTAAATATAAAAATAGTCCATAAGGACATATGTAATGGTTATGTGCACGATTAAATATTGTTAGTGACATGAAACACACATACAGTGTGTGTGTATATATATATGTATATACATACATACATATACACACATATACATATATTATTTTATATTTAAACTTTGCATAAAACTATATATTGTAACATTGCTTTCTCTTTTAGTGCATTACACAGTCCTTGCTTCTATAAAGGTCCACATTTTGACAAAAATTCTGCCTGTGCTATATTGTGTATGAGCCCCGGAAGAAGGACGTAGCTCCGAAACGATCATAGGGGTGGACGTCTCGCAGCTGCTTATGTTGTTTATGTGGCTATTACTGCTGTCTTGCTGCTATATGTTACTTATTGCACTTTTGTTTGGCAGTGGCCATATTCAATTTGCACTTTACGTATATATAAGATGTACTGATACTGCATGCATGCCCTTTACTTATTGCACTTATTGTATTGCATTTTGCTTTGTATTTTTGCATACTTCACGTCTGCTGCAGTGCTTTTTGTAGGTTTTGTATATTGTGCATGAGAAGAGATGCTAATTCTAGCAATAATTTGTGTTGATATGAACAATAAGACTACACATCTATGTTGGGGCATCATAATCTAAAGTGAAAACTAATTTAATTTTAATAGAATCATCAGATAGCTTCTGCTGGTTGGGGTTGTCCAATAGATAATATATAGTCGGAGACTATTGTAGGCAAGTAGGAAAGTGGCAAATAGATAAGTTTGGCATCCCATCCTGCAGAATAACGTGTCCAGGGGTGAACCGCTGTCAGAGCGTGCTCCATGCAGTTTGTGACCACAGACAAATCTGTGTTAACCATTGCTGTGATTTTGTCAAGAGAGTCCATACCTGTATGTAAAATATAACAAAGTTAGATCAAAAGATAAAATTCATAGTTCATTCATCCTGTTTTTCTTTTCTATGTTATGTCTGTATAGGTGCCACTTTCTGCTTTCACAGACACTTTGTTAAATAGCTTCTATGTATGAATACTAGCTGAGTATACGGCATTACCAAATGTTTCTTACCTAATCCTTGTTGGGGAGGAAAAGAAAAATAGGAGAAAGCTCTTGTCCTCATATTCTCTCCTCATAGCCTGAACCCATATCCCCTATATTCCGATCTCCCATCCCGTCCTCACATATCGACCTCATCCCATCCTCCTATCCAGCCTTCATGTCCTGTAGGCCCAAAATATAAGGTGGTGTGGCTTTGTGGGAGTGGGTGTGACCTGCAAGCTGGACCAATGCACAGAAGGGTCGACAGATGAAATGGGTGTGGCGTAAGTGGTGGGTGGGGCTTTTCAGGATAGGGTGAGGCATCTGGGAGGGGTGTGGCTTGTAAGCCACACTGACACTCTCACCAGGATATGGAGAGTGGAACTTGTGGAGTAAGGTACCAGAAGTCCAATATACTTGCAAAGGACTTGAGCCAAAAAAAAAAAAAAAACATTCTTCACATATGGAGGTAAGTAATGGTTAATTTAACTCTCTTATATTTCTGTTTGACATATAAATTACATGTGTACCAAGTATGTTTTAAATATCTCCAGACATTTGGAGGTTATGCTGGAACATAAATTTCCCATAGACTTACACAGGACTTTAACCCCTTAACGACGAAGGACATAAATGTACGTCCTGGTGAGGTGGTACTTAACGCACCAGGACGTACATTTACGTCCTATGCATAACCGCAAGTATCGGAGCGATGCTCGCGTCATGCGCGGCAGGTCCCGGCGGCTGATAGCAGCTAGGGACCCGCCCATAATGGTGGACATCCGCGATCGCGCGGATGTCCGCCATTAACCCCTCAGATGCCGTGATCAATACAGATCATGGCATCTGCAGCATCGCGGTACTTTGAATGGATGATCGGATCACCCGCAGCACTGCCGCCGTGATCCGATCATCCAACATGGTGGCCGGAGGGCCCCTCACCTTGCTCCTGCCATCTCCCAGGGTCTTCTGCTCTGGTCTGCGATCGAGCAGAAGATGACCGATAACACTGATCAGTGCTATGTCCTATACATCAAATGATTGCTATAAATAGTCCCCTATTGGGACTATTAAGGTGTTAAAATAAAAGTAACAAAAATTAAAAAATAAAAAGTAAAAAAATTTGAAAAACCCCCTCCCGCAATAAAAACTTAAGTTGTCCCATTTTCCCTATTTCCCCCCCAAAAAAGTGTAAAAAAAATATTTTATATACATATTTGGTATCTCTGCGTGCATAAATATACCAACTATTAAAATAAAATGTTAATGATACCATACGGTGAACGGCAAGAACATAAAAAAAAAAGTCCAAAATAGCTGCTTTTTTATAACATTTTATTAAAAAAAAATGTAAAAAAAGTATTAAAAGTTTTATATAAGCAAAAAGTACAGATCATGGCGCAAAAAATGAGCCCTAATACCACCGCTTATACGGAAAAATTAAAAAGTTCTAGGTCTTCAAAATAGGGGAATTTTAAAAGTACTGATTTGGTTAAACAGTTTGCGATTTTCATCATGGGTATCTTTTTAATCGTATTGACCCAAAGAATAAAGAACACATGTAATTTTTACCGTAAATTGTACGGCGTGAAAACGAAACCTTCCAAAATTAGCAAAATTGCGGTTTTCTTTAATTTCCCCACACAAATAGTATTTTTTTTTGGTTGCGCCATACATTTTAAGGTAAAGTGAGTGATGGCATTACAACGGACAACTGGGCGTGCAAAAAACAAGCCCTCATACTAGTCTATGGATGAAAATATATAAGAGTTATGATTTTTTGTAGGCGGAAAAACGAAAAAATATTGTCTGCGTCCTTATGGCCCAAATGGGCTTCGTCCTTAAGGGGTTAAACTAAAACCCTGACTCTTGAAAATTGGTAAGGGTTAAATTACCAATCCTATGTTTGTAGTTTACACATAAGTAACATGTGTACCAAGTTTCATGTTATTATCTTCAGCCGTTTAGAAGTGATGCTGGAACGTACACACACACACACTGGCCCCCATTTACTAAGCTAAAACCCAATAGTTTTTGTAGGGTTTTCCTAAGGTATTTTGGCGCATAGTGTCTGAGACCTGTCACAGACAGCGTGTGACAGTGTGCACCAGGAAAATCCGCCTAACCCGATATTGCATTGTGAAAAGCCGAAAGAGAGGCATGGTCTGTTACAAAGGCACATGGCAGGACAAAAATGGGCATGGTTTCATAATAGTTCACAGAAAACCCTGTGAATAAATGGCTGATATATATATATATATATATATATATATATATATATATATATATATATTGATTATTACATTGTCAAATGTAATTTTTTTAAAGTAAATAGCTGCCTCACTGCTTATTACAGTATGTTCACACCTTGTGTAGTTGCTGCAGATTTTATGCTGTGTTCAGTTATTTATTTACGTTGTTAGATTATCAGCATAAAATCTACAGCAGATATGCTATTTGAGAACATTATTCTTGGTCACTTCCACTATAAGTCGCTCAATCAAGTGGCCGTGCATGCGTACATCTCATAGCCTTTCCTCTGTTATCCACATCCATGTCCTAGCAACATGTCAAAAGTTATGTTTGGCAGTGGTCTGAGTGTTCAGAAATTCGCTGTTCAGGAGAACAAGCCAGGAGAAGTCTGTGCTGCAGCATGCTCCTGTGTCATGTGATTGAGAATCCCTCCATAGACTTACAATGTGAATGTGACCCGGAGTTGGGAGAGAAAGCGCTGTGCCCAAACTGTTCCTGGCTCGTTCTCCTGATTGGTGAGACATCTCAAACGTTTTTCTAAATGACAGTACCCATTTAACCCTTAAAATTAGAGACTAGTGAGCAGAGCCTGGTGACCCCAGTCTGGCAGCGAACTTTGGCGTGACAGTGGCTTGTTGAACTTTCCCACATTTCTGGTAATAATAGCAGGAGGGATAAGAAACACAGAGTTTTGGTGCCTAAATGTAAGGAGGAAGTACTGGGAACACTAAGATAACGTCAGGGTAGCCCAGCATACTTTGTAGCTATTAGCAAGATCACATGACCCAGGGTTAGCCAATTATTGCTTTGCATTGTGTATACTACAGCTCCAAAGCCAAAAGAACAAAGCATAGGGGTGGGTGTTAGAGGCTAATAAAGCCCCATGCACTGCATTCTAGCTGTCATATTGGAGTAAGAAAGCTGAAAGTGAGAGCAAGGTCTACAGATCCCAGAAGTCTTTACAAATCCTTTAGAATTTCAAAGCAGGCCAAGCAAAGCATTAATTAGTGGCTGACCTTAAACAGTGACCTCATGTCTCCTGCAGTGCTGTGTTCAGTTTGTGCACTGCAAATCCCAGCCAGCAGTGCGCAAGCCCATAAAAGCTATAACATTACAAGCAGAGCAATGCATTATTAAATGTGCTGACCTTAGTAAGTGACCTCCTGTCACCGGCAGTACTGTGTAAAGTTGGTGCACTACAAATCCCAGTCAGCAATGAATGAGCCCATGAAAGCTATAAGATTAAATACTTAGTAAACTGAGTAAAGCAGTGGACTGACTTGTCTTTTAGAATAGATACGCATTAAAAGCATTAAAATAACATGAACATAAAATAGCCATCTAAGGGTCAGTTAAATGTATTTTCTGTGTTTAATCAAACATAGTATTTCTACCTAGGTTTAATATATCTCACGTCTCATATTGCAGCTCTTCCCATCCTCATCTGCTGCTCATCTCTTCTATTCTCCCTGCTTCTTAAATGACGCATCAGAGCAGAACCTTCTTGCTGGTATTCTTATAGAATGTGATTGATTGAGAGGGCAGGTCTTGCTCTGATCTGTCTTCTCAGAAGCAGGAAGAATAGATGAGCAGCAGCGGACCGGAAGGAGGATCAACAGGGCACTGGGAGTAGGCAAGTATGACTCTTTACAGCAGCATTAATGAATGACAAAAAAAAGAGATAAAAATAAATCCTAGTAATATCCTCTTACAGTATAAAAGCACCCTATAGATTCCATAGGAGAATGAGGGAGGGGATGAATCAGAAACTTTTTTTAAATGGTTTTTCGATAAGCACCATAATTATATTGACAAACCATAAAAAGGTTTGTGATCAGCACCCCCCCCCCACTTTAAGGAATTTATACATACCAGTGGACCAGTAGTACATAGTGATCTTAGAAATGACCGCAGGTCCTAGCTCAGTCTAAGCTAACATTATAATAAATATAGAAGATAGAATATAATAAATATTGAATGAAAAAGAGCATTTACCGGTATAGAACACGTACTGGCGCACCCTAATTTTCTCCCGGAATATTGAGTAAAAAATTAAGAAAAGTAAAATAAATTATTTGGAAACTCAGAACTTAATGTCACATCATTCCCCTATCTTTGATTCCCCCCTGTGCCACCTCATTCCCCCTCCTCTTCAGTTTGATCCCCCCTGTACCACCTCTTCCCCCCCCCCCCCCGATTCCCCTGTGCCACATCTCCCCCCCCCCAATCCCCCCTGGGCCACATCTTTCCCCTGGTCTGCTCACCTCTGTCCAACATATTTCCCCCGTCCATCTGCTCCCCTCTGTGTCATTTCTTTCCCCCACTCTCTGCTCCCCGATGAGCATCTTTCAGGTCGGTCCGCTGCCTCCGCTGCCTCCTCTGCCACTACCTCCCCCCCCCCCTCTCCCCCCCCCCCTTAGCTGGCCTGTGTCTCCAGACGCGCTCCAACAGGCTCAGGTTCAGGTGGCTGGTCTAGCGGGGCTGTGCAGTCAGTGAGGCACTGACGAGTGTTGACCTCTGCGCAGCTCCTTAGTGGGACGTCACTCATGAGTCCCAGAAGCCACCGCTGGCCACTGATTTAAAGTGGCCGCGGCGCCGGCTGCTTATTTAGGATCAGCAGCCCAGCTGTGGTCACTTTAGAATAGGGACCAGTGGTGGTTGCTGCAGGCCTGGTGGATATTTTGGCTTAGAACATGCAGGTAGGGTTCCTGCATTAATTTTTGGATTTAAAAGTGCATGTTATATGCCAATCAATATGTTAATTGATAAAATTATAAATCTCTATATTATTTTAAATACTCACAAAGCTTAAAAAACTCCTGTCCATAGCTTTTTTTCACTTCCTCTGAAGTGCTGTTCCAGCATTTTTCAGCAGATTTTCTTAACATTTCCTTACTTGTGATTCGTGTATCAAAAAATCCAGGTTCAATCATGCATACCTTGACCCCAAATGGCTTCATTTCACGTCTGTAAAATACACAATTAATAGTGGAAAAGTAATAAACTTGACTTATAGGTTGCAAAACACCAACTTGACTGTATCTTTACACATTACAGATCTGTGGTAAAAAAAAATTCGGCAATTGTCGAATGGGGCTTGCAGAAATCTATGCACATGCTTCAGAAATAACCCCATTCACATGTACGAAAGACATTGCTGCAAGAAATTTGCCATGTGTGAACATACCTTAAGGCATCATGCACACAGTCATATTACAACTGGGGCTTCTATATCCTCAATGTTAAATCAGTAGCATATAGAAGTTTTTTTTACAAGCATAAACTGTATGTGTATACTAGATGTGTAACTCATTTATTCACCACTTTAAAGTAAAGTGTAAGGCAAAGCGCAGTTGATAGAACTCACCTCAGACTGTCTGTAAAAGATTCTACTCCATACTTGGAAGGACAGTATCCCCCAGAACATACACTTAGTCTTCCTGCTATACTGGATACATTGACCACTCGTCCCCGAGCTTTCCGGATCAAGGGTAAGAAATGGATTGTCACATCTACGACCCCCAGTAGGTTTATATTTATGATTTTAAAGAAATCTTCTTTTGTCATCCATTCAGTAGCACTGCATGGGACACTGACTCCAGCATTGTTTATTAGGCCCCAGACTCCTGCAAATATAAAGAAAATATATTTTTTTTTAGCTATACAGCTATAATATCAGAACCTTTCCTGTCCATTGTAGTGACGGAAGTTTAATGGAGAAAAAAAATGCTCTTTTTTTTCTTTGGTAAACCACCGGATCCCTGACGAACCCTATTCAAGTCAATGGGCTCCATCGGGACCCAGTGGTAACCCAGTGTAGTCATTGGTGCTGACAAATTACAAATTAGTAAGAGGCAGCCAATTTATGAGGTTGTCAAATGAAGGCTGTATTCTTTAAATAGAAAAATGCTGGGCATTTACTATCATGAAATCCATACTTTTTTTGGGTTGTGTGACCTTCAGTTTTATCACAGAAGGTGATGGTTTAGAATCTACATAAGATTTCTTGTTCTTGCAAAAATGTAGGGAAATTGACCATTATATTTTTTCAATTGTTGAATAATTTATTTTTAATTTTATGGAATTTTTTAACCGCCAACAGCAGCATCATTTTGGCCCTTAACCCCTGAAGGAGAACTCCCGAATATAAAAATTGTCCTCCATATTGCCGGCATAAAAAAAAAATAAAGACCTACATACCTTCCTTCGCTCCCCCGGGGCCTCCGGTAACCAGCTACGGTCTCCGCTGCGGTCCTCTTCCTGGTTGCTGGTGGTCGGCGAGTCATATGTCTGTTTTCCACCTTTCTTACCTCTAATATTAAATCCTGTTCCTTTTTTTATTTATTCTTTCCTTTTTTTTTTTTAAATATATTTTTATTGGAATTTTTCAAAAGAATAAACATTAATACAAAAATGTAAATAAAACATTGAGTCTCTGCGTGGAATACACAATACAGCAAATACATCTAGCGTGGGGCAATCATGTTATAACACAGTTTCAGACAAGATGTAAGGGCAGAAAAATTTTAGATAAGAGCAGGACATTACACTCACAACCCTCGAGACCCATGTCACCCTCCCTCATCCAGATAGGTATACATATATAGGTAATACCCATACAGAGGCAGATGAAGTATCCCTGTAGAAACAGAGTTGCTTATCCAACAGTGAACTCCAAACACAGTCATACATTGTCAAGCGACTTCTCCCGACCATCGGACCACCCCACGTAGTGTCTTTCCTGAAAGTCCTAGTCGTTCCCTCTATTCCAGTGTCAGTCAGTGGATATGAAGAAATGGTCAGAGTGTGGTCAGTCATTTGGAAGACGTAATTCTCCCAGTGTACCCTGAAGTTCTTCCGTATTATACCAGGTAGTGTATCTGAAGGGATACACTACCTCTGCAATCTCAGTGAGGTCAAAGTGGGACACAATGAAAGAACGCCATTTTTTAAAGAATTTCTGCGTCCCCGAGTCTAGGTGTCGTTCCGCATCAATCCTGTCTACCCCCATGAAGTATTTCAGCTGTGAAACTATCATAGCAACATCAGGTCTATGGGCTTCTAACCATGTGTGAAACAGACATCTCAGTGCAACCAGGAGCACAACGTGTAACAAGGCAGGCATACTACCCCCATTTCCCTCCCTCTCCCCAACTTCTGGTGGGCGCAATTGGTGAAAAAGCAATGATTGGTGGGTGAAAGAAAGTTGAGTGTGCCAGTGATCCCGAATATACGAGCAGACGGTCTGCCAATATTGCACGGTGAATGGGCATTCCCAAACTCCATGATAGAGGTTCGTGAAGGGAGCGTTACATTTGGGACATCGAGTGATCCTGTCAGGAAATGAGGGTGAGGGAGGTATATTAAAACCGTATAGCGCAGCATGCGCCAATTTAAAGTACGTTTCTCTCCATCGTTCATTTATTACGTTCTTGCGCACCGCCTCCCATCCCGCTAGAATCGTGTCTCCAATATCAGCATCACCCGTCCAACGCTCCCACGTGCTAAACACCTTTTTTGGGTCTTTTTCAAGAGACGAGCGCGAAGGGTAAGGTATAAGGTAGAGATAGTTGCTCTTCTCGGCTCATTCCCCACAACATCATCGAAGGGATGAGGCAGTGCTTCCCGTGTAAGATCGCGTAGTCGAGAAGAGCAAAACGCGTGCGCTTGATTGGCAAATAGCACATGGGAGCGGGGAAGGCCATATATGTTGAGTATTTCATCAGGCCGCAACCATCTACGTCCCTCAACGTCCATTAAGTCTCTTTTTTTTTTTTTTTTTTTAGATGGCCCCCATCACTTCACCCCTCAAAAAAGACTTTGCTGAATCCCAGACCATCTGGTCTGATGTTGTATCCCAGATAAAACAAAAAAAATTCTTCCAGGTGCTCCTCTATGATCTTAATATCTATTAACTCCAACCAATATGGGTTTATTTTTTTTCATTCTGTTAATTTTCGGTATATGAGTGCTAACAGTAATTTCTAACGGTGTGTGGTCTTAGATACAGTGAGTCAAGTACCTTATTCTCTCTATTTTTGGACATCCCTCTTTATTCTCAAGACACATGTCTATTCTTGATAGGGTTTGACACATTTTGTTCCAGCAGGAATATATTCTTTTCCCTGGATTTTTTATTCTCCAGGTGTCTACTAGACCCACCTCTTGGCAATATTTTGATAATGGTGAACCCTTATTCTTCCCTATATTGTGATTAACCCTTTATCTAAGTTTTCCTCCATTACGCAATTCAAATCCTCCCACAATATTCAAGTATCTCCTCCAAAGCCCTAAGTGAATATGGAGGTGGAATATACACAAAAGCAATTATACAAATTGATCCTTCTAAATTCCCATGCATAACTACATATCTTCCATAATTATCTATACATTTGCCATATAGTTCCCATTTTACCTTCCTGTGAATTAATACATACACTCCTCTTGAGTGTGACGTGAAACATGAGTGGTGATAGTGAGACCACCAATTCCTTTTTAATACATTTGTGGTTTTGTTTGTTAAATGTGTCTCAAGTAACCCTACTACCCCTGGCAAGTGATTCTTTATAATCTCTATAATTGCAATTCTCTTCACCTTATCGCCCAACCCTCTAATGTTCCATGTAAACAAACGTGTACCCATCTAATTTATTTTTAAACCTAAACCCTTCAGTTCCTGCATATCTTATTTAACCACATTAACTTCCTTCGGGATGTAACAAAGTAATAGGAGAACAATAATAGTAGAGAAGAAGTGGAAGAGAGAAGACAAGCAGGAGGAGAAAGAGAAAAAAAAAATAATAAAAAAGGGAAAGAGACTCTACCCCCCCCACCCCCTCCCGTATTCCCCCCCCTTTTGACTTGCCCCAAAAATTGTCAAACCTCTAACCTTACATGTTTCCTAGCTTTCTACTCCGTATTTACTCCACAGATATTATTTTTAAGACCCTGTTTATCCATCCATTCTGTTGCTTCTAGAAAAGATTCTGCTTATTATAGCTAATAAACCAAAAAACAGACAAAGAGTAAATAGGGATTGTAGGTACACAGTCTAATAACTGATATAATCTCACCCCCTGTAATAGATAGTAAGCCCCCAATATGTATTGCAACTCCCAACAACACGGTAAAAAAACAAAAAGAACAAAAAGGAAGTTTTAGCAAACCAGTATGTTAAAAAGTATAAGGTTTATTGATATACATTAAAAACCACATATATGTAAAGAGGAAACAAACATCAAAAAAGCTGCATCACCGGATATGATAAAAGAGATCTTAGTATAGCAAATGGAGAGGTAGGTATATATATGAGGTAGAGAGATTGACACTTATTGCTAAAAGAACTTGTAAACAGTAAATACTGTGCAAAATTGCATACAATATAAAGTGCCATATGCTATATGTCATAAGGGTACAAAAGACAATGCAAATACAAGATAGGGATTGCATAAAACAAGATACCTACACACTACACAAGTGGTATAAATCCGGGATGACGCCACTCCAACGCGCGTTTCGGCACGTGACCTTGGTCCCTTGTAACCTGCATAAAGGTGTCTCTCTCTTTGGCATTTAGCAGTTTCATAATTATTACTCTTGGGAAGCTACTAGTGTTTGGCGCGAACATTCGCATTTCAAATTTTTATTGCGAATATCGCAAATTTGCGAATTCGCGAATATTGCAAATATATTCGCTATTAGAAATTGCAAATATTTCCGCATATGCGCATATTCGCATGTGTACATATTCGCATATTCCTTCTTTTCACTTGTGGGCCAATTAGAATGATGCAAATACAGGTTATACAAATAGAGGTTATCAACAACATCCCTAGCAACCAATAGTAAAGTTACCCACCCCCTCACTATTTTCTTCCTCTAATACACGAATACGCGAATAGTCACATATGCGAATATTCGCATATGCGAATGTAACGAATACGCAAAATTCACGAATATAGGATCAATATTAGTCTATACATTCGCAAATTCGAATATGGGCAATGCCGCTCATCACTAGTAGCTACCAGCTGGAGGAGGTTGGCTTGGTATCCTATGCACTCTTTTCCTCATCACACTGGGACAACATCCATTTCTGCAAAAACCCTGATCAATCAATATCTTCCGCTCCCTCTGGGAGACCGATAATTCTTAAATTACTCCTTCTGGAGCGGTCTTCCAGACTATAGTTTTTTCACTCAGTGTTTTATTTTCATTTATTATTTTTGCTACCTGGGTTTTAACTATTTGCATTTCGTCCTCTACTGAGGAGATCCTTCCTTCCATTTCCAGACATCTCTCCTTAAATTCTTTCACCTCATCTCTTATTATTGCTATATCCCCACCTATAGCTCCTACCTGGTTCACCAAGGAGTCTATGGAACAGTTACATTTGTTAATTGCCTCTAATATTGTCTCCAAAGCAGTATTCGAGACCTCTTTTCCTACCTCTCTATCACACTCTAAATATTATTTCCTCTGTTATATTACTTTTCATTTGCCCACGATTTTAAGGCACCGGCCCTGGTGAAGCGAAATATTTGTCAATTTTTCCCGTGTTTTTATCCTTGACCAAACTGGTCGATTTTCTTGCCCTAGGACCCATATTTCCAAGATCTGTTTTTGGTGTTTTTACCCTAGCTACCTTTCTTCTAGAGACTAGTTACTATACGTATTTGTAAATTTCTATTTTTAAACCAATTGTAAACCAGTCAAGCTCACAGTCCTGAGAATTTTGTATATCCCCACTTTTTTTTTTTAACTACTAAAGGGGGGCTGCTGTCTGCCAATGTTGATCTTATACTTAATACTGTGGTAGACCTCAGGGGTAGGGGTAGTGTAGTCAGGGTGTTGTTTCAGTATATCAAGGGTTAAGGTTAACCCTGTTGTTCGTGACGCCAGGCTGAGGGCTAGTATGCTGAGGTAATTCTCCGGCCTATCGCCGCCCTTCCCAGTAACGATAGGTGCATGCATAAAATGACTGAAGGTCCACAAGGTAGTTGAACTGGAACTTGGATAAACTTTACTTAAAGACTTGCGGTACATCCAATGAACAGTAACAGTCTCATTAATACAGTCTCCATACACTTCAGTGACTGACAGTTGTTGCGGACCTTGACTTTTGATATAAGTCTCAGAATTTAGGGTAATTTGCGAAGATCCGTCCGGATTTAGGGGTTAGATATGGTCCGGTGATCTTGCAGAATGCTTAGGGATTGATTACACTCACAGTTTTGTAAAGATCAGCCGTCGCCGCAAGGCTCAAACCTAACTCACTGATGACAGCAGCGCAGATCCTTCCCTGTCAAAAGCCCACGAGGAAAGAGAAAGAGTAATGGCCGCTGCTCCCTTATATGGGCAGGGGCAGGGCCGTTTTGGATTGGTCCAAGTCAGCTGTCACTCACCGTTACACAGCGTGATGGGTAAACACCTGACTTCCTCCAAAGGTCCTTGAACTACAAACCATAGAGTCTTTGGAACGCATCACGTGACCCGCAGGTCCCGCGACGCCAACCAGGTAAGTACACTTACTATATGAATATATACACATTAAATTTGAATAATTTTAATGACAAAAGGGTTGACAAGGGGCTAATTAAGGATGAGGACCCCACCTACACCTAGGGACTCTGACTTTGTGGACCTCACTACAAGGCAACGGATGCAATCCGGTGCTGGGACACCACAATACATTATACCCCCTCCCCCAGAATAAACATTAATGATTATAGCAGTGTCCTTATCCAGGCAGATCCAGGTCAATCTCCTGTGGGCACTTAGATGAAAACAGATGGTTTCATCTGTATACTGTATCTCCTTTCCCACAGTAAACGTCAGTGTTTTTATTGGTGTCCATATCCAGGTCATCCTATATAACTGAAATAAAAAGAGTAGCACTGGGATTGTTACGCCGAGTGCTCCGGGTCCCCGCTTCTCCCTGGAGCACTCGCGGCATTCTCCTCTCTGCAGTGCCCCGGTCAGACCCGCTGACCGGGAGCGCTGCACTGTCACTGCCAGCGGGGATGCGATCCGCGTAGCGGGACGCGCCCGCCCGCAGGTCGCATCCCAATCTACTCACCTGTCCCGTTCCCCGGCTGTCACGTCCCGGCATGCGCGGCCCTGCTCTCTAGGGCGTGCGCGCGCCGGCTCTCTGAGATTTAAAGGGCCAGTGCACCACTAATTGGTGCCTGGCCCAATCAGTGTCAATTAGCTTCCTCTGCTCCATGTGAATAAAAACCCACTTCCCCTTCCTCTCCTGGCCGGATCTTGTTGCCTTAGTGCCTAGTGAAAGCGTTTCTGTGTGTGCCATTACCAGTGTTTCCAGACCTTCTGCCGTTGCCCTTGACTACGAACCATTTCCGCCTGCCCTGACCTTCTGCTACATTTGACCTTGCCTCTGTCTAGTCCTCCTGTACCACGCCAGTCTCAGCAGTCAGTGAGGTTGAGCCGCTACCGGTGGACACGACCTGGTTGCTACCGCCGCAGCAAGACCTTCCCGCTTTGCGGCGGGCTCTGGTGAAAACCAGTAGCAAATTAGAACCGGTCCTCCGGTACGGTCCACGCCAATCCCTCACTGACACAGAGGATCCACCACCAGCCTGCCGAATCCTGACAGGAATGATATGCAGGGACCCCAATGAGATCAGGGAGGAATTTGCACTATATTACAAAAAGTTGTATACATCAGAAATAAATTATTCAAAAGAAGCTATAATAAAATATTTGGAAAGTATAAATCTACCTAGGTTAACTGAACAACAGATAGAGGCAATGGGTGGCCCGTTAACCTTGGGGAAATTAGAAATGGCATTGAATGGGATAAAAGGGAATACGACCCCCGGGGAAGATGGGTTGCCATTTGAAATATATAGGAAATTTGGAAGAATCTTAATACCAGTACTACTCAGAATCATAAATAACTCACTAAAAGTAGAAATCCTTCCCAAATCCATGAGAGGAGCATAAATAATATTACTACTAAAACCTAATAAAGAAAAAATAGAATTGGAATCATACCGTCCAATATCATTGTTAAACACGGATGTAAAAATATTGGCCAGGGTTCTGGCAATATGTTTGCAAAAAATAATTGGGGAACTGGTGCATGAGGACCAATGTGGTTTCATACCAGATAGGATGACTAAACACAACATCTGCAGAACCCTGGCCAATATTCAGGTGGTAGAAGGGAGCGAGGGGGTCCACTCCATCCTGTCACTTGATGCCAACAAGGCGTTTGACAGGGTGGAGTGGGTGTTCCTATGGGAGATACTTAAGAAGTATGGATTCCAGAGGTAATCCTCCTGTTTTAAATGCTACAATAAATGTGAAGTTTTAACCGTCTACTTTCCTGATTTTGGAGCAGCTGGAGGCCCCCGCTTTTTTGCCTATTTTGTCAAATAGACTTAATTTAATTGTTATATACCAGAGCGGAAGCTAATATAAGCATAGAGGGGAAAAGGTCGGGGAGTTTTGAATTGTCCCGTGGTACTAGGCAAGGATGTCCCCTCTCCCCCCTATTATTTGTATTAGTAGTGGAGCCATTAGCAGCTAGAATTAGAGCAGACCAACAGATAGATGGATTCGGAATAGGGGGTAGAGGGGATAAAATATCCTTATATGCAGATGATATAATTTTTTTTAAGAGGAACCAGGACCTTAAAAGGTATTGGAGAGAGAAAATCTGCTTTATCAAGGTATTCAAATATCAGCGGTAATAGGAGATTACCATAAAATACCAACCTACTGATAAAAAAAGATGGAAAATAAGGTGAGTGTGGAATGAGATGAATGAATTCCTTCATATAATATGGGAAGGTGTGAAGATTCAGGAATACCGGAGGAAAATAATAAAACATATTGGAGAACAGATAAAAGATAAGATAGAAGATAATACAATGTTGATAATTTTGGCTGATGATAGTAAAGTAAACCAAGAAGGGAAGGAAAGAAGGAGGCTATTGGTGATGCTTTTTTATGCTAGATTACTGTTAATTAGGAGATGTTGGCCCCAAATATACCAGAAGTAGAAGAATGCAGAGAGGTGATAAGGGGGGTTCTAGAAAATATAAAATAGAGAGGGAAGAGGTGAGTGGAGGAGAAACTGTATAAGTTGGATGTTTTTTTTTTTTTTTTTGTATATTGTAAGGGGGGGTGGGAACTAGGGGGACACGTGATTCAAAGGAAAGGATAAAGGGGAAAAGAAAAGAAAGGAAAGAACAAAGGATAAACAGAATAGAGAAAGAGTGAGTGTCCTCCTGCTTCCTACCCACCCAGAAAAATGAATAAATGTAAAGAAGGGAAGGGAGAAGGGAGGGGTGGGGAAAAATTCCTTTTTCTAATAATAATAATGGAATGTTAAGTGTAACTTTATTTGAAAAAATAAAAAAAAATTGTATTTAAGGGGGAAAAAATAAAACAATTTCCTATTCCGGAGTTCTCCTTAAAGGCTTTGTTCACATGGCAGAATTTCTGCATGAAAATTTAATTGCCCATTCACTTCAACTTCTGTAGCAGAAATTCTACTGTGTGAATGGGAGAGCTGAATCCCATTGAAGTGTATTGGCTATAAATTCATGCAGAATTCCATGCAGAAATTCTTCCCTGTGAACATTGCCTAAGGCTAGGTTCACACTACAGAATGTCCACACAGAGAATCTCTGTGCAGACATTCCGCAAACTGCGTGAGGTTTATGTTAGCGTTATGACAGCACGGGAATGGCCGTCTCATAGAAGGCTATGCAATTTGTGCAGAGTCTGCCGAAAGAAAGAATACGTTCATTCTTTCTGCATACACGGAATTCGGAATGTCCATGCCGGAAACAACCATAAGTGTTTTATATATTTGCACCAGAGTTAACAAACCTGTGTAGGTCCTCTGAAGTAGAGTATAACCTCATTGGACTGTATATATAACTTCACTAGCAACCTCACCCAAGGTACGCAAAGCATAATCCGATCCTTTTAGCCAGTATTAGAGATTAGTGAACCAAACCTGTAGAACCAGAGTTCGGTAAGAACTACACTAAAGTTTGGTTTGGATAGAACTTAAGTTTTGGGTGATTTGGTTTAGCAGAACCTGCTTAAAGGGGTTCTCCACTGCCCTGGCCTTCCGGAGCTCTGCTCGCAGCGTCCGGAAGTTTATTACTCTGAACGCAGTGTGCGGGCTTCCATGTTCAAGGCCGCCCCCTCAACGAAAGTCTATAGGAAGGGGGCGTGACAGCTGTAGCAGAATGGAGAAGGAGGAGAAGGAAGACACGACCTCTGGTAATCTCAGAATGCCTTTCAAACAGCTCTTCCCACCAATCAGGAGGCAGTATAGTGATATCTGAGCCACTATAAAAGCCTATGCATATACCTTGAGCAGCCATTTTAGCAATTGCAGGTGTTCATGTTCCTCACAGAGATCTTCACCTAAGCAGTGATAGGAGTAGGATCACAGATATATAGTAATTGTAGTAAATCAGCAGTGAGCGTTTTGTATCTGTTTTGTCAGGGCAAAATCTGTTTTAATTAGAAGTGTTCCAGGTTGTTTTTTTACACTAATTGTGAAAAATCAGCCTAGGGTTTTGTGTTACTTTTGTGCATTTCCTATGACAGCAGTCCTATTGCTACAACCCGAAATAATTTTTTACAGCTTTTAAAAAGTCATTACCTTTTCACTTTCAGGCACAAAATATGTTGCTATTGCCAAAAAGAGATCATTTTTCGACCTCTTTAAAAAAAGCCATAGCTTCATTCAAAACCTCTGTGTGCATATAAACAATGGGTACCATCCGTTTACTCATAACCATACATGTTACCAGAACTTTAAAATCAATTTTGCCTTAACAACTCAGAAGTACATAGCTACAGTCCTCTGTGACCTAGCAGTGTTATACAGACCTTTTAGGGCACTAAGACAGTGTTATACACATGTTTTTGGGCTATTGGTGAAGTACAGGTTCGATCAGATCTAGTTCAGTCAGAATCAGAATTTTTTGCCAGAGTTCGGCGAACTCGGCAGACCCAAACTTTTGAAAAATTCGCTCATCTCTAGTTAGAAATACGAAGCTACCAAAGGAACTGTGACCAGATTCTATAAAATTCATCCTGAAGTCTTGTAACTTGCAACCTGATGCAACAAGGACACTGTATGGCTTGCATTTTGCAGAGTTACTTATTTAAATCCAGAAAAATTGCCCACCTGCTCACACATTTTTTTAAACTCCTCACCATTTTTATACCCAGAACAGCTTCGGACCAGGCTGGACTTAATTGAGTTTGATGTGGGGCATCTCTATGATTTGGCAGTGTGAGATTACTTAAAAGAAGTGCTGTGGTGCAAAGCTATTTATTCCCTATTAAAGGGATAAGTCTCTGATCGTGGGGTGTCTGACCACTGGGACCCTCCTTCCATAAATGGAACGGTGTCGATCCCCCGCACAGAGCAATGGCCGACATGCCCTCTCCATTCAGCTCTATGGGAAAGCTGGAGATACAGCGTTTGTGTATTTTCATCTCTCCCGTAGAGATACATGGAGGGGGCATGTTGACCACCGCTTCGTGTGGAGGTCGACAGGCTTCTTACATGGAGCATAGATCACTCCATGTACCAAGAGAGTGGAGCCTCAGGCAGGAGATTGCAGGGAGGTCCCAGTGGTCATATCCCCCGCGATCAGACACTCATCCCCTATCCTTTGGATAGGGAATAAATTGTTTAGCATAATGCAGGGGTGTTGCTAGGAGGGGAGGGGGCTAATGGGGCTGAAGCCCTGGGTGTCACGCGCATAGCCCCGGGTCTCAGGCTGCCCTGTTTTTTTTTCCGTTTTATTTATTTATTTTTTATTATTGCCTGGCTTATGGGAAGTGAGGTGACATAGTTGGCAGTTATCAGCCACACTGTTCTCCTGCTCTCCGCGCCTCGTTGCAGTCATAGAAAATTTTAGCCTTGGCGAGGGTAGGTGGGAGAACAGCATCTTACTGCTGCAGACAGAATGTGGAGCGCAGGCAGAAAGAGTGCTCCACAGACATGCTCCCTACCATCTACTCATCTCCGCACCACTCACATTGTCCTGCCACCCCCACATCTCGCCACTGATCACATAGCCTTGCCACACATCTCCCTGACGATCACATCGCTCCACAGCACATCTCCCCACCGCCTCCTCTGCATGCTAGCATTTGCAAAACTAAAACTCCAAGAATGCCCTGACAGTAAGGACATGCTGGGGTTGTGGTTTTGTAACAGCACGGCCAGCCCCTGTAACATCTCCCCTCCGCCTGTTAGCATTAGCAAAACCAGAACTCCCAGCATGCACTGACAAAATCGCATGTGGTCCCTCCTCTATTTGCTAACAAGCCAGGTTAAAAGTTTTAAAAACATAAAGCAATATAAATAAATAAATAAAGCAGTCACACAATGCAAATCGGACAAAAAGTAAAGTTATGGCTACACACACGAAAAAAGTATTTAATTTTTAAAAAGGAAAAACACAAAAGAGATTATATATGTGTATAGTTTTATTTTTTTTTATTCAGTATCGCCATAATCATAATGCCCCACAGAGTAAAGATAGGAATTTTTACCGTACATTGAACACCATTGAAAAAAAATAGAAGCTACAAAGCAACAAAGATTTACCACTATAAATACCACTATAATATAAAATACAAAATGTCACGAAAAAAACACTCAGAATCGTTTCCGTCAAGTAAAAGCATTTCAGAGGTATTACCACTGAAAGAGACACAGGTCATATTTGAAAAATGGGGACCAGTCATTAAAGGGGTATTCCAGGAAAAAACCTTATCATATTAATATAAATTTTATATAGTGTGCGGTTGCAGTATAGAGGCACGGAAACAGAACTTTTCAACTCAAAGTTCAGTGTTTTATTCACACTTGTCATACAGCAAACAGTCTTTACATGCAGAACAAAAAGGAAAAAGTAACAAAAGTCCACCTGTATTCCTTAGGTGTTTGTTCACACCCGAGTCCATGCCATGCGGCATCAAGCAAGTCTTTTCCAGGCCTCCAGGAAGTCTGCTGATCAGCTTCCAACCTCTCAGGGAAGAACTCCCCACCCAGCTCTCTCTGGCAGTGTGAGCTGCAACTAGCAAATCCCCCTCAGCTGGTGAGGCAGCCTAGCTTTAAGGCCAACAAAAAACAGCCTTGGATTGTGGGGAATGGCCCCCACCCTACACTTGACCATTCCCAGTAAGAGCCGTCCCGGATTGGCCTTCCAGCCATAATACTACAGCAACAGTGTCAGTCTGCATCACATCACAGACACTGTACAATTATCGGCTCTTACTTCACAAGGCCAGGAGCCTTGGTGACATTTCGCCCATCAACCACCATGCCCTTCCCCTTCTCACAACATATATACAGTACAGACCAAAAGTTTGGACACACCTTCTCATTCAGAGTTTTCTTTATTTTCATGACTATGAAAATTGTAGATTCACACTGAAGGCATCAAAACTATGAATTACACATGTGGAATTATATACATAAAAAAAAAGTGAAACAACTGAAAATATGTCATATTCTAGGTTCTTCAAAGTAGCCACCTTTTGCTTTGATTAATGCTTTGCACACTCTTGGCATTCTCTTGTTGAGCTTCAAGAGGTAGTCACCTGAAATGGTTTTCACTTCACAGGTGTGCTAGTGTGGAGGAGGAGGAGGTGTGATGGTGTGGGGGTGCTTTGCTGGTGACACTGTTGGGGATTTATTCAAAATTGAAGGCATACTGAGCCAGCATGTCTACCACAGCATCTTGCAGTGGCATGCTATTCCATCCGGTTTGCGTTTAGTTGGTCCATCATTTATTTTTCAACAGGACAATGACCCCAAACTCACCTTCAGGCTGTGTAAGGGCTATTTGACCAAGAAGGAGAGTGATGACCTGGCCTCCACAGTCATCGGACCTGATCCCAATCGAGATGCTTTGGGGTGAGCTGGACCGCAGAGTGAAGGCAAAAGGGCCAACAAGTGCTAAGCATCTCTGGGAACTCCTTCAAGACTATTGGAAGACCATTTCAGGTAACTACCTCTTGAAGCTCGTGTGCAAAGTAGTAATCAAAGCAAAAGGTGGCTACTTTGAAGAACCTAGAATATGACATATTTTCAGTTGTTTCACACTTTTTTGTTATGTATATAATTCCGCATGTGTTAATTCATAGTTTTGATGCCTTCAGTGTGAATCTACAATTTAAATAGTCATGAAAA
Source organism: Hyla sarda (assembly GCF_029499605.1). Lineage (NCBI taxonomy): Eukaryota > Metazoa > Chordata > Amphibia > Anura > Hylidae > Hyla > Hyla sarda. The sequence goes on from NC_079190.1 coordinate 86,944,590, forward strand.
TAAAGAAAACTCTGAATGAGAAGGTGTTTCCAAACTTTCGGTCTGTATTGTACATATACAGTCATGGCCGTAATTGTTGGCACCCCTGAAATTTTTCTAGAAAATGAAGTATTTCTCACAGAAAAGGATTGCAGTAACACATGTTTTTCCATACACATGTTTATTCCCTTTGTGTGTATTGGAACTAAACCAAAAAAAGAGAGGAAGAAAAACAAATTGGACATAATGTCACACCAAACTACAAAAATGGGATGAACAAAATTATTGGTACCCTTTTAATATTGTGGAAAAATAAGATTGTTTCAAGCATGTGATGCTCCTTTAAACTTCCCTGGGGCAAGTAACAGGTGTGGGCAACATAAAAATCACACGTGAAAGCAGATAAAAAGGAGAGAAGTTCACTTAATCTTTGCATTGTGTGTGTGTGTGTGTGTGTGCGCATGCCACACTAAGCATGGACAACAGAAAGAGGAGAAGAGAACTGTTCGAGGACTTGAGAACCAAAATTGTGAAAAAATATCAACAATCTCAAGGTTACAAGTCCATCTCCAGAGATCTAGATTTGCCTTTGTCCACAGTACGCAACATTATCAAGAAGTTTGCAACCCATGGCACTGTAGCTAATCTCCTTGGGCATGAACGGAAGAAAAAAAATTGATGAAAGGTGTCAACGCAGGAAAGTCTGGATGGTGGATAAGCAGCCCCAAACAAGTTCCAAAAAGATATTCAAGCTGTGCTGCAGGCTCAGGGAGCATCAGTGTCAGCATGAACTATTCGTCGACTTTTTTAAATGAAACAAAGCGCTATGGTAGGAGACCTAGGAGGACCGCACTGCTGACACAGAGACATAAAAAAGCAGGACTATATCTTGCCAAAATGAACTTGAGTAAGCCAAAATCCTTCTGGGAAAATGTCTTGTGGACATATGAGACCAAGATAGAGCTTTTTGGTAAAGCACATCATTCTACTGTTTATCAAAAACAGAATGAGGCCTAAAAAGAAAATAACAGTACCTAAAGTGAAATATGGTGGAGGTTAAATTATGTTTTGGGGTTGTTTTGCTGTCTCTGGTGCTGGGTGCCTTGAATGTGTGCAGGCATCATGAAATCTGAGGATTACCCACGGATTTTGGGCAAATCCCCATAACAAACCTCTAATGCTGTGTCTCTTTAAGTGCCTCGGACAGTTCCTGAGACAAGCAGAGGTGTCAGAAGAGAGCACTGTTGTCAGACAGAAAAGAAAAACTCAACAACTTCAACAGCTGATAGATATCGATTTTTAATAGAAGCAATTTATAAATCTGTTTAACTTTCTGAAGCAAAAAAAAAAAAGTTTTTTCCTGGAATACACCTTTAACCCCTTAAGGACTCAGCCCATCTGGGCCTTAAGGACGCAGACAATTTTATTTTACCGTTTTCGTTTTTTCCTCCTCGCCTTCAAAAAATCATAGCTCTTTTATATTTTCATCCACAGACTCGTATGAGGGCTTGTTTTTTGCGCGACCAGTTGTCCGTTGTAATGCCATCACTCACTTTACCATAAAATGTATGGCGCAACCAAAAAATACTATTTGTGTGGTGAAATTAAAAAGAAAACTTTTTTGCTAATTTTGGAAGGTTTCGTTTTCACACTGTACAATTTATGGTAAAAATGATATGTGTTCTTTATTCTTTGGGTCAATATGATTAAAAGGATACCCATGATAACATACTTTTCTATTACTGTTGCGCTTAAAAAAAAAAATCTCATTAACCAAATTAGTGTGTTTAAAATCCCCCTATTTTTAAGACCTATAACTTTTTCATTTTTCCATATAAGTGGCGGTACGAGGGCTCATTTTTTGCGCGGTGATCTGTACTTTTTACTGACACCATATTTGCTTATATAAAACTTTTAATCCATTTTTTTAATACATTTTTTTTGGGAATAAAATGTTATAAAAAAGCAGCTATTTTGGACTTTTCTTTTTTTACGTTCACCGTACAGTATCATGAACATTTTATTTTAATAGTTCAGATATTTACGCATGCGGCGATACCAAATATGTATATAAAAGATTTTTTTTAACACTTTTTGGGGGTGAAATAGGGAAAATGGGACAATTTACGTTTTTATTGGGGGAGGGGGTTTTTCACATTTTTTTAATTTTTTTTTTTTTTTTACTTTTTTTACTTTTATTTTTACGCTTTAATAGTCCCCATAGGGGACTATTTATAGCAATCATTCGATTGCTAATACTGTTCAGTGCTATAGGACATAGCACCGATCAGGGTTATCGGTCATCTTCTGCTCTGGTCTGCGGGAAGGCAGATCAGAGCAGAAGACTCCCGGAAGGCAGTGGAGCCAGGTGAGGGGATCTCCGTCTGCCGTGCTGGATGATCGTATCGCCGCGGCAGCTCTGCGGGCGATCCAATCATCCATTTTAATGACCGCGATGCTGCAGATGCCGTGATCTGTATTGATCACGGCATCTGAGGGGTTAATGGCGGACATCCGCGGGATCGCGGATGTCCGCCATTACAGGCGGGTCCATGGCTGCGATCAGCAGCCGGGACCTGCCGCGCATGATCCGGGCGTCGCTCCGATGCTCGCGGTTATGCTTAGGACGTAAATGTATGTCCTGGTGCGTTAATTATCACCTCACCAGGATATACATTTACGTCCTGCATCGTTAAGGGGTTAAGGTAAAAATGAATCAGATGAAGCTATACAGTCTCATTCCATTGCTGCGCTCCTGCTTGCGGCTTTGGCCGCTTTCTCTCCCTCTCTGCGCCGCGTGTATCATTGGTATTTGACTGCTGAAAAAAAGTACAGTTATTTATACCGAACTACAACTGGTGAGTGCTATATAGTTCAGTCTTCTTGTGTTTTTGACTTGTATTGGATTCTATATTTTATATGAACTCAGCGCCGCAGTCTATGATTTACCCGGGTCCCATTATCCTGTCAACAGCTTGTAATAGTCTCCCTCAGTGCCTATCTGGGTGATCAGTGGGGTGAGACACCAACCGATCACCAGAATGGAGGAGTAATGTCCTTGGAAATGCTCCATACATTCTTTTAGGGGCGTGTCTTATGGTGTGGTTAAAGACATGGCTGAGGGTGGGTTATGGGCGTGTCTGTTCTATGGACTCTAGCCCCTGGTCTTTTGGAGACCTAGCAATGTCCCTGGCACCATAGTACTCTTTTAAAAAGTGTAGACAGATAGTTTTTCTCAGCTCACCTTCCCAGCCAAAGTCCTGTGCACGGATAGGTGTGAACCAACACAAAGCAACATGTAGAAAAACTGATATCCAGCGCAGGTTCTTGTGCAATAAGAAAGAATTCTTTATTCAAGCCATACAGAGTAGGATACAAAGTGACGCGTTTCAGCCGGTGTAACCAGCCTTACTCATATGAATAAGGCTGGTTACACAGGCTGAAACGCGTCACTTTGTATCCTGCTCTGTATGGCTTGAATAAAGAATTATTTCTTATTGCCCAAGAACCTACGCTGGATATCCGTTTTTCTACATACTCTTTTAAAGTACAGTATACAGTTGGCTGCAGTACCTGAAATGCTCAGTAGATGGGGGACAGAGACAACAAATGAACTTCGTATGCTGTTAATGAAAACTGAAATTGTGATCACGTGATCAGCAGCCATTTTATGAGAAATAATTTAGCATTGGTGGAGACTCCAGTCACATGATTGTGACATTACACAAGTCCTGAATCTTCCACAAGCCCAGCCAGAGAAAGTATGTGCTTCGAGCTGTGAGAGACTGCACCACAGAGACAGTACTTTTATAGAGAGAGACCTGTTGGCTGCACTGAGGAAAAAGTCCAGACGTCTGGTAAACTCAGTGAGGATGTATTCACACCACTGTTATATACAGGGGCCGGATCCAGCTGGGAGATGGGAAAACTGGGCGCTCCCGTATACCAGCTGGACCCCGCCCCTATCTCATTCATTTGAATGGGCCGACTGGAGTCAGATAGTGACTCCGGTCGGCAAAATTTTTGCTCTGTATCAGGTTTCGTGATTGGACTTCTAACCGATGGGGTCCGGGTCCGGGTCCGGCTTGGATATGGGAGCACCCAGTTTTCCCATCTGCCAGCCGGATATGGTATATAACGATAGTGGTGTGAATGCACCCTGAGAGAAAACTGCAGCTGGACTTACCTGGTTACGGGCGCTGTAGCCAAAGCCCTCTCTACCCTGTTTCACCACAGGGCACTTGTCTTGTCATTCAAAGTAAAGACACTGAGGTCTGGTGGCAGACATTACACAGCTCCGACTGTTTTAGCGATGCTGCGGAGCAGGACTTGTAAAGGGCTCCATCTCTCCTATCTGCACCAACGGCCATTAGGACGAAGACAAGGGGGTGGGGCATAGGTGTGCAAGTGGGTCGGGAAGGAAAATCCACATTGCATTGTTTTTCCTGCTATACTGTCATTGTATTTTCTTATGTCTCGTTGTTCATTTGCTATGTCCTATATAAAGTTATGCTGTGTCAGTCTGTGTATCAAGTATGTTCCCAGTGGGGCCCCACATCCCTACCCTGGATTCTCCACTGGGTGGAGGCACTGCCGCAGACATGTACCCCACCTCCCAGATAGCAGAGGCTCAGGATTCACCTGTGCGGCGTAGTAAGGTAACTAGGGTAAGGGACCCCCCCCCCCCCGAGATGTTAAGGGAGTGTTAAGACACTCCCCAACACCCCGATACACATTATTTTACTGCTCACATTTTAAATCGAACAAAATGGATTACACACTAACCTTTGTCCCCAACAATTGCATATGCCCACTTTACAGCTGCCTGAACACTCTGGGTGTTGGTAACATCCAAAATTACAGTATTCACTCTGCTAGAGGTCTCCTTCTTTAGGTTTTCCGCTCCATTCTCTGTCAGACAAGCAGCCAGAACCCTAATTCCACGTTTATCCAGATTTCTTGCAACCAGGTTCCCAAATCCAGAATCGCATCCAGTGATGAAGACATATTTGTCTGTGAGATTGTCCAGGATCAGACCATGTCTATATCGTCTGTATAGGAAGAGGAGACCCAACAGCACCAGCAGAGGGAGCCACATAATGACTGTGCCACTAAAATGGACAGAACAGAGATAGAAAGTTAGGTTTGGTTCACACTTTTTTATTTATTTATTTTTTTTTTTATACACACACTTGAAAAAGGTAAAAACATAAAACAAAAAAACAAAAACACATATGTTAAATGCTAAAAACTCATGCCGCAGTAAACTATACAGCAGAATCCAGTTACCATTGTTTTCTTTTCTGTATTCTTTATCCCCATTTGGTTATGGATACTTGTAAAAAAAGTTTGTATGTGTTACCTTTTAATTAAAATCCTTCAACAAGTTACATAAGTAAAAAAAGCTTTCAGCTTAATTGAGGTGCACAGAACATTAGATTAAAATCAAGAGGCACAGTGTGTACTAGAATGACCAATCACAACTCAGCTTTGTCTAAGATTATGATGAGCATATCAATTAGTAGAAGCCTAAAAAAAAATGAGTTCCACCCAAGTCTCAGTACGAATTTATTTTATAAACATATAGTTAAAACTATATCAATGATATAAATAATGCCCTTTAATTATTTAGTGCATGAATATATTTCCTTAAATGTAGAGATAGATATCAGCTCACCCCGTGGCCTGTCGCGATTCGCACTGGTGTGGACAACACCCACAGTAGTCAAAATAGAAAAAAAAGATTGTCCAGCGCAGCGGCTAAGCAACAAGAAAACTTCTTTATTTATAAAAACACACTGAATATAAGGAAATCATCTGAACAGTGACACGTTTCGGCCAAATAAGCTTAGCATACAATTTGCACAAAAGCAAAGGATCCTACAGTATTTACAGGCCCAGCACTTGTATAAGGCTGAACAACCAGCCACTTGAGGGCGCTAAACACTAAATTAAGCACAGTCCGCCCGCCGGGCTGGGACACTGTGATGGGCATCCCTCAAGTGCAGGGTTGGTGTATAGCAGCGCTGCAGCCAGGCAGCATGGAGACTGACTGGTGCAGTGGCGGCAGGTGACAGAGGGGCTGCACATCCTAACTAATGAAGTCTTTGCATTGCAGCCGGACTGCAGCTGTGCTGCCTGCCTGTTCAAGAAAATCAAATTACCCGCTGCTTTCTCTCTGGGCTGGAGAGCTGAGAGTGTCACGTCACTCATGTGTATAGCAGCAGCACAGCAGTCAGTGGGGACTGACTGGCACCGTGGCAGCAGAGGGGTTGCGCATCCTAAGTCTTCACATGCACATCGCCGGTGGCTCGGGGGGGGGGGGGGGGAGCAGGTGGTCGTAAATATTACTGAGCCTGGTAGCCAGGGGCTGGGGGATCGAAACTGAAGCTGGTGGCTTGGGGGCACCAAAATGCAGCTTCGCTTGTGTAGGCAGAAATCCTTTCACCAGCCCTGCCTATATAGCGGGGAGGAGTAGTTAGATGCGCACAGTACACCTGAGCTAATGGGCCACACCACCAACCCTATACGTTAAGAAATTATTAACAAATGGACACACAACAATGTATAAGCAGATCCTTCAATTAAAAAAATTACATACAACATGTCCCAGTGCAGGACATGGTCCTGCACTATACTTAGGCCCTGTCAGGTTGAGTCCCTCAGTGACCTGGGGCTCTCCTGCAGCGTCACCCCTGCTGATCCTGTAATGTAATTTATTGGTCATAGAATTATAGTCAGTGTATTAATGTATAGTTAGTATAAAAAGGACCTGTGAGAGGTCATCTAAAGGACCTGTGAAAGGTCACGTTATGTTATCACATGTTACCCAGAGGGCACCAGTTTAACACATGACCCGCAGCTTGACCAATGGGCTTTGGCTCAGCCCCCCCTCTATATAAAGGGGGCGGCCATTACAATTCTCTTTCTTAGCACTTGTGCTCTTTACTGAGACCAGCAAACACCAGAGAACTTATTGCTAGAGTCCAGCACCTGAAAGGCCTAAAATCTACAGTCATTCCAGTAAGTCCAAGTCAATGTCTACTGTCACTATCTACAGTCTAGAAAAGCCTAAAGTCAAGCATCTAAAGTCTATTACAAGCATAATTGGTCCCAAGAAGCTGCGAGGTCCTTCTGTGTTCCTGGTCACCTCTCTGGGATTCTGGCCTAGCTGTGAAGATAATAACATCTATCTGACCTCAGTAAAGACTCCGTTAAACCATAACCTGGTTGTGGACTCTCCTTTCACTGCCTAGCTATTGGAATAGCGGAGATACTGTTTGTGTGGTTCCGGAACCCAAAAAACACTCTGGCGTCACAAACATTAGGGGTTAACACCTTGCACCCTCCACCAACACCGCTATACCCTGTGGTCCCGCCATCACCGTGGGCCCCCACATAATATCAGTTGCTATATACGCCTTGCTATAAAACCTTGTTCTGAAAGGTCTACACATGAAAATAATAGATCCTGGTTACTAGTGTTGAGCGGCATAGGCCATATTCGAATTCGCGATATTTCGCGAATATTTGTCATATTACGCTAAATTCGCATATTCGTAATATTAGCAGCATATTTTCGCATATACGAAAATTTGCATATGCAAGAATTTGCATATGGGAAAATTAGCATGTACAAAAATTATCATAAGCAAAAATTCGAATAAGCGAACATTTGCATATGCAAATTTTCGCACACCAGTCTCACACAGTAGTATTAGAGCCTTCTTTACACCACACAAGCTGGAAGCAGAGAGGGATGATCACTGTGAAAAAAAATTTTTTATATAAAAAAAAAATACGAATATTCGTAATTGCGAATATATAGTGCTATATTTGCGAACATTCACACATTCGCGAATATGCGATATTCGTGAATAAAATTCGCATTGCGAATATTCGCAAGCAACACTACTGGTTACATCCTAATGGGAAAACAAACATAGGGCAAAAATTCCGACTATAGAAGACAAAAAATGCTGCCAGACCTTGGATATAATATATTGAATAGTAAAAGTATTATGTGCATTATATGTAAGCCCTTAACATATATGTGATAGCCTGGGGGATGTAGGGTATGGGGAGTGTAGCTGTGCGGTAATCAAAGGGTGCTTGTTAACCCTTGCTATTCGTGACGCCAGGGTGAGGGCTCCTCAATAAAGCTTTTCCTACCGCCGCCCTTCCCAGGAACAATAGGGAGGTAGATGATAGTGGGTTTGAGGTAGAGAATAATAGATTATCCACAACCGGAGAGTTTCTGTAAACAGTGTTAACTTTTACTGAAAATTTTTTGTACACTTCATTAACATAACAGTCTCTTAGCATAACAACAGCTTTCCTTTGAAGATTGACAATGGTTGGGACTTTAGCATTCAGAGTCTTTTAGTATATTGCGCTGTTCCACTGGATTTAGGGGAATTAGTTGCGGTCCAGTAGTCATGCTAGCATTAGCAGGAATTTGGATTTGAACTCACGATTTTGGTTCTGCTGAGGCCGTAGGTTTTGAGGCCTAGCGTCTTTGAAAGTTGCGTAGCACACCATCCTGTTAGTCCGGCATTCACGAGAGCAGCAACCCAAGAGAGCGATAATTGTACGCAGCTCCCTTATATGGGCAGGGGCTGGACTAACGCTAATTGGTCCATACTAATGTCAATCACCATTACAGAGATTTGTGGGTAACATGTGACCCAAGGACCTCATAAGGTCCTACAACATACCATAGAGGTTACTAGCATGGTCCCATGACCGAAGGTCCTGCGACGCTGAACAAGGTAAGTACTATACATTCCTATGAAATATAGGATATAATTATTAAATATAGACATATATTAACATTAAAGTTAGACTTAAGGAGAGGCAACTAGGGGCTGTCCCACCTGAGGAACCCTACCTGAACGTAGTTACTCTGACTTTGGGGACCTCCACACTAGGTACGGTATGCAATACGGTACCGGGACACCACATATAAACGGAAAAAATAGGTCCACTTAATGAATGAACCCCGAAGGAGCCATATGGAGGATTAAAGGGGTACTCCGGTGGAAAACTTTTTTTTTTTGATCAACTAGTGCCAGAAAGTTAAAAAGATTTGTAAATTACTTCTATTAAAAAATATTAATCCTTCCAGTACTTATTAGCTGTTGAATACTACAGAGGAAATTCTTTACTTTTTGGAACACAGAGCTCTCTGCTGACATCATGACCACAGTGCTCTCTGCTGACACCTCTGTCCATTTTAAGAACTGTCCAGAGTAGGAGAAAATCCCCATAGAAAACATATGCTGCTCTGGACAGTTCCTAAAATGGACAGAGATGTCAGCAGAGAGCACTGTGTTCATTATGTCAGCAGAGAGCTCTGTGTTCCAAAAAGTAAAGAATTTCGTCTGTAGTTTTAAGCAGCTAATGAGTACTGGAAGGATTAAGATTTTTTAATAGAAGTAATTTACAAATCTATTTAACTTTCTGGCACCAGTTGATAAAAAAAAAAAAAAAAAAGTTTTCCACCAGAGTACCCCTTTAAGAATAAGTAATGACTGGAGATCAGAACTACTTGTTTTTCCTCCAAAGGCAACCAATATGTATACTTTCAATACCCTGCAACATTAAACTAGACATGCTGCCGCCATGCCGTTTTGAGACCACTGACACATGTCGAGAGCTGAAGTGTGGCACGTCAGTCAGATGCTTACGTGTTCTCACTTTAGGGTACGTTCACATGTACAGGATTCTGTGCAGATTTGATGCACAGAATTTTCTGCTGTAGATTTCAGTGTAAACTAAATGACTAAGCACAGCTTCTAATCTGCAGTTCCAAATCCTGCGCATAAAATCTGAGCAGGATCCTGTATGAGAGAACGTACCCTAAGTGGGTTAGTAGAACATTCGATGTACTGCACCTCACACTCACAACACGAGTGTAAGTATACTACTATACATTAGCAGTATATATATATATATATATATATATATATGAGATGACATTTATGTATACAGTTCTATTTAAAATAGTTGCCTATAGTGTGTATTTTTTCTATTTTATTTGATCACTATTTTTACTCTTGTGTTGATTAAATATGGGGGTAGGGGTTCAGCCCATTAGCACAGGTATACTGTACGGATCTAACTACTGCTGCCCTACATATAGGATCCCTTGCTATTGTTCAAATTGTATGAATAAGGCCAAGTGTCTTTGGCTGAAAAGGTGTCACTGTCCAGATGATGTCCCGATATACCGTGTGTTTTCATAAATAAAGACATTTCGTTTTTGCTGAGCAGCTGCGCTGGACAATCTGTTCTTTCCATTCCCTTAAATGAAATCAAACCAAGTTCTTAAAAGGGGTATGTCACGATCACACCCTATCGGGCCAGCCAAGACGCTAGAGAGAGTGTGATGGTGTAAGGGTTAAAGCCGCCAGACCTCTGGGTATCCACTACTAGTCCCAGAAAGTCACCAAATTAACCCTTAGATAAACGTGTTTTACCAGAGCTGCCTTCAGAAAGGTGAGCTCATATATTTAGAGTTCAAAGACCAGAGCTGATTAATTAAACATTTAATCTGATAAAAGGTATCACAGTGCTGACTATATAAAAATACAGAAACAAATGACATACAGTTACAAAAATATATAAAAGAGTTTTGCAAGACAAGTTCAGAAAACAAAAGATGGAGTTCTTACAGCATGATGATATTAGTCCATGAGTGAGTTCCAGCTGTTCTTAGGATGGTCTTGTCAGCTTGTTGCACAGCATTGAACATCCAACTTTGAGTCTAGCATTGTTTTAAATATCATATCTGCTTTTTGGGAGGGAGACTCCATTCCCCCCTCCCCTCTGGTCTTCTCTCTTCCTGGCCCCTTATCTGTTTGATTATATGATGGGACCAGAGTGCACGACTTCAAAGGAGATACCAAGACAGCCAGACCTCCAATATAATGCAATACACAAAACACAGTCTGAATGACCTCTCACCCATGTCTTGGATGATCCATCACACACAGTTATAATTTATAATACACATATAGGATTTTAACAATCAGGCCTTGGGCCTTACAGGGTATTACAGGAATATTTTTATTTGACTATGCTACAGGGCCTGTAAAGTTAGTGTAGTTCATAATATAGTGTCTGTACCTGTGTGTGATGGTTTTCTCACAATTCTTCTGTGATTTTCACCCCACTATTTATTTTTAACAGCATACAAAATTACTATTTTCCCAGGTTGCAATGTGGCCAAGACCTGACCTGACTAGTCAGCTGATGACAGGGAGCCTGTCTGCTTCAATGGGTAGAGGGATCGCTTGGTGGGAGAGAGATCAATTTGCAACTAATGCAACAGCTGTAGGCACCCTGATTGAAAACCACAGGTCTTTGAATTGATGCAGCTCATTTATGTTTCAATGGGTGGCTGATGTGTGGGAGGGAGGAAAATGGAATTATGGGATTTGTAGGCAAAAAAAGAAAAACAAACAGGAAATACCAGTTCACAAAAAGCTAGCCACAGTGTTATGGTAATCTCATGACATAGCCATTTAGCCCCAAGACAAGCGCAGATCCTTCCTAAACATGTCCATTACTGCCTGCCAGGTATGTACTAAAATCCCCTTACGGTGGATAACCCCTTTATTACACACACTATGGCCCTGATTTACTAAGAGTGTTGTGTAGTTTTCTTTGTGGGTTTTAATTCCCTACAATTTTTACTAAAAGGTTTCCTTAAATTTTGCACTTTTCCCTACATTTTGCTTTTTTATACACATGCTCTGATCTGTCGGGTTTTCCTCCCTCAAATCTACCACATTTTCTGTGGAAACTTTAGGAAATATGTTTTGTTTTTGTGAAAATGTTGGGTACACGCCCCCTTTTTGGCGGCCATGCCCACTTTCCCTGCCGACTATGCCCCCTTTTCGGGTTTTCACAGTAAAATGGAGATTTAGTCAATTCTGGAGCAGACAGAATTTCTGGCGCAATTACTCTTCTAAAATTATTCATTTCGGAATTGAATGTGGCATTTACACATATGTCATTTCTGTTACTGTATATATTTTTACCACCATTACCCCCACATATTTACACTGATTTTTTTCTTTTATGTACAATCAGTGAAATTTTACAGACAGACATGTCTTGTCTTGACATGTTTGAATTAAACACATTACTAGATTCATTGTGGAAGAAGCTTATCTTGTATTGGACTTTGATAGCCAAGTGTGTTTTTGTTTTGTGACACCTATATAGGATATTCAGATACTCAAAACTTAATCTTTGTATTTATGGCTGCATTGTCCACCTTGAGGGAACTATTTGGACATTAATCCTATTTTAATCAACCCCCCCCCCCCTCGACTGATAATATGTTATCCATATTCCTTGTGGGCTACACCAATTGTCAATCCCTGGGCACACCAAGTTCCCCTGTACTCACAACAATAGTATTAACCCCTTAAGGACGCAGGACGTAAATGTACGTCCTGGTGTGGTGGTACTTAACGCACCAGGACGTACATTTACGTCCTGTGCATAACCGCGGGCATCGGAGCGATGCCCGTGTCATGCGCGGCTGATCCCGGCTGCTGATCGCAGCCAGGGACCCGCCGGCAATGGCCGACGCCCGCGATCTCGCGGGCGTCCGCCATTAACCCCTCAGGTGCCGGGATCAATACAGATCCCGGCATCTGCGGCAGTGCGCGATTTGAATGAATGATCGGATCGCCCGCAGCGCTGCTGCGGGGATCCGATCATTCAGAACGCCGCATGGAGGTCCCCTCACCTTCCTCCGTCCGGCTCCCGGCGTCTCCTGCTCTGGTCTGAGATCGAGCAGACCAGAGCAGAAGATAGCCGATAACACTGATCTGTTCTATGTCCTATACATAGAACAGATCAGTATTAGCAATCATGGTATTGCTATGAATAGTCCCTTTATGGGGACTATTCAAGTGTAAAAAAAAAATAAAAAAAATGTAAAAGTAAAAGTAAAAAAAAAGTGAAAAATCCCCTCCTCCAATAAAAAAGTAAAACATCCGTTTTTTCCTATTTTACCCCCAAAAAGCGTAAAAAATTAATTTTATAGACATATTTGGTATCGCCGCATGCGTAAATGTCCGAACTATTAAAATAAAATGTTAATGATCCCGTACGGTGAACGGCGTGAACGAAAAAAAAAAAAAAGTCCAAAATTGCTACTTTTTTAATACATTTTATTAAAAAAATAATTATAAAAAATGTATTAAAAGTTTTTTATAAGCAAATGTGATATCAAAAAAAAGTAAAGATCATGGCGCAAAAAATGAGCCCCCATACCGCCGCTTATACGGAAAAATAAAAAAGTTAGAGGTCATCAAAATAAAGGGATTATAAACGTACTAATTTGGTTAAAAAGTTTGTGATTTTTTTTAAGCACAACAATAATAGAAAAGTATATAATCATGGGTATCATTTTAATCGTATTGACCCTCAGAATAAAGAACACATGTCATTTTTACCATAAATTGTACGGCGTGAAAACGAAACCTTCCAAAATTAGCAAAATTGCGTTTTTCTTTTTAATTTCCCCACAAAAATAGTGTTTTTTGGTTGCGCCATACATTTTATGATATAATGAGTGATGTCATTACAAAGGACAACTGGTCGCGCAAAAAACAAGCCCTCCTACTAGTCTGTGGATGAAAATATAAAAGAGTTATGATTTTTAGAAGGCGAGGAGGAAAAAATAAAAATGTAAAAATTTAATTGTCTGAGTCCTTAAGGCCAAAATGGGCTGAGTCCTTAAGGGGTTTAACTTAATATTATCACTGTACTGTGTAAGTAAGAGTACCCTGTGCACGGCTGCAGAAGCCACAGTCAGAACCGCCATCATTGCAGTACTAAATCTATGTGTGAAGGTAAAGCAACACCATTCACTAAGTAATATGTATTAAAGGGGTTCTCCACTGGAAAACATTTTTTTTTCTTTGAATAAACTGGTGCCAGAAAGTTAAAGGGGTACTCCGGTGAAAACCTTTTTTCTTTTAAATCAACTGGTGGCAGAAAGTTAAACATATTTGTAAATTACTTCTATTAAAAAATCTTAATCCTTCCAGTACTTATTAGCTGCTGAATGCTACAGAGGAAATTCCTTTCTTTTTTGGAACACTGATGACATCACGAGCACAGTGCTCTCTGCTGACATCTCTGTCCATTTTAGCAACCATGCATAGCAGATGCATAGCAGATGTATGCTAAGGGCAGCATGGTGGCTCAGTGGTTAGCACTGCTGCCTTGCAGTGCTGGGGACTTGGGTTCAAATCCCACTAAGGACAACAACAAATAAAGCGTTATTATTATTATAATAACGTCAGCAGAGAGAACTGTGCTCGTGATGTCATCAGAGAGCATTCCAAAAAGAAAATAATTTCCTCTGTAGTATTCAGCAGCTAATAAGTACAGGAAGGATTAAGATTTTTTAATAGAAGTAATTTACAAATATGTTTAACTTTCTGCCACCAGTTGATTTAAAATAAAAAAGGTTTTCACCCCTTTAAACAGTTTTGTAAATTATATAATTATATTATATAAAAATCCTAACCCTTCCAGTACTTATCAGCTGCGGTATGCTCCACAGGAAGTTTTCTTTTTGAATTTCCTTTCTGTCTGACCACAGTGCTCTCTGCTGAAACATCTGTCCATTTTTGGAACTGTCCAGATCAGGAGCAGCAATGATAAGAGACTCCAACTCATCATTAACCCTGACATGGATGACTGATCTTGGAAAAAAATGGTTGAATTTACCCTTTTCATTATTTTATTTAAAGATCATAGGGGGAGATTTATTAAAATTTGTGTAGAGGAAGACTGGTGCAGTTGTCTATGGCAACTAATCATCGCTTCTTTCATTTTTAAGAGACCTGTGAAAAATGAAAGACGCGATCTGATTGGTTACCATGAGCAACTGCACCACTCTTCCTCTACACAGGATTTGATCATTTTCCCCCATTAGCTCTTAAAATAGAAGAGAAACAATTTTAACTGGTACACATCACAAAATATACAAACAGGCACTCCATGTCCATATTTAATGTGCAAAAAGGAAAAGGTGGAGCCTTAAGAGGAAAGGGTGGAGCATAAAGAAAGGAAGTGGGGCCAAAAGAAGAAGGGGTGAAGTTCACAGAGAAAGAAGTGGGTCCTAATCAGGAATTAATGTGGTCAAATTTAGAACTTATAAATTTAGAACTTATAGAATTTATAAATTCAGTCCTAGGGCAACACAAAACCTATATGGGCACTATATAGAGGAATATTGTTTGTATTGTCTTTGTGATAGATACAGTATCCTGTGTGTGGTCACGATTTGGAGGGATTATTTGGCCCTTCTTTAGTGCAATTAGTAAGTGTGGTAAAGATGCCAAATGCCAGACATTCTGCTCAAAACTTCCACTGCACAAATGTAACATTGCTGTGAATGGGTTTTCCATTCACCCTGCTGAACGTTTGTTTATTCCTCATTTTTTTGGCGGAATTCTGCATGGACTTTATTGCCATCATTTCTAGCGCCAATTGATATCAGCGGTGGCAGATACACTCGGATATTCTGTAGTATGAGAGCATTAAATGGTAATATTCATTTGATGTGCTTCTGTATTGGCTGGCTAAGATGGAACAGTTTTGGCTTTATAATAATGGGATTTAATATTCTTAATCTTAAAGGGGTATTCCAGGCAAAAACTTTTTTTTATATATCAACTGGCTCCGGAAAGTTAAACAGATTTGTAAATTACTTCTATTAAAAAATCTTAATCTTAATCCCAATAGTTATTAGCTTCTGAAGTTGAGTTGCTGTTTTCTGTCTAACTGCTTTCTGATGAATCACGTCCCGGGAGCTGTCCAGCTCCTATGGGGATATTCTCCCATCATGCACAGCTCCCGTGACGTGACATCATCATTGAGCAGTTAGACAGAAAACTTCAGAAGCTAATAACTATTGGAAGGATTAAGATTTTTTAATAGAAGTAATTTACAAATCTGTTTAACTTTCCGGAGCCAGTTGATATATAAAAAAAAAGTTTTTGCCTGGAATACCCCTTTAATAAGATTATTACTATTTACTATTCTTACTCAAGTATATATATCAGTGGTGGCCAAACCATGACATTACAGAGGTCAGATGTTGACACACATTACATTTAAAGAGTACCTGTCATCAACAAAAACTTTTAATATGTTGTTCATAATCATTAATGAAGAGATATTGTAATATATCTTCATTAAAAAATATTAATATTTATACCAGTTTTTTCATTTTATAATTTTGGCCACTAGGGGTCACTCTTCTATGCCTGGTCTGCAGGCAGCTTCCTATGCTTTTCATAGTAAGTGTACAGCTTTTAGGACTAATGCTGAAAGGGTTCTGGTCCTTCCACCGGAAGTTCAGTTCTCTCAGCTCAGGACTGTGAGCTACAAGCCTGTGAGCTGAGAGCACTGAACTTCCGGTGCAAGGACCAGAACCCTTTCAGCATTAGTCCTAAAAGCTGTACACTTACTATGAAAAGCATAGGAAGCTACCTGCAGACCAGGCATAGAAGAGAGACCCCTAGAGGCCAAAAGTATAAAATGAAAAAACTGGTATAAATATTAATATTTTTTAATGAAGATATATTACAATATCTCTTCATTAATGGATTATGAACAACATATTAAAAGTTTTTGTTGATGACAGGTACTCTTTAACATCCTGTCTCTCATTTGCAATAAGCAGATGCCCACAAAATACAAATCCCCATTCATTATGGTAAATGGTTTGGCTGATTGCTTCTTCTTGACAGGTTAAAAAAAAATCCTCCTGTTTGCCTGCCACACACATGCTAGCAAAATACTTGGATGTATAGGGAGAGGTTTAATCATTAGAGAGGGAAGTGTGGTAACCACTGGTGTATGGCGGAACCACGGGTATTGCGGTGAGAGTGGTGGGATCAGACGGTATTAACCCCTATGTGTTCGTGACGCCAGTGGTAGTTTTCAGAACACCACATGCCCGGATTCTCCGCTATCCCTCGGGCTAGTAGTGAATAAAGAGTCCACAACCAGTTGAGGGTAAACGGAGGCTTTACTGAGTAAAAGACGGGTGTAATTATCTTCACAGCTAAGGCCAGATTTCCCAGAGAGGTGACCAGGACCCAGAGGACCTCGCAGCTTGCTGGACCAATACTTGTAATATACTTGACTTTGAATTGTAATTAGACTTGACTATGTGTAGGACTTGACTAGATGTAGAGACACCAGACATAGACTTGTAGACTTACTGGAGAGACTTGTAGTTTTGTGGCCTCCAGATGCTGAACACTTGTCCTGAGATCTCTGGTAGCAGATTCAGCAAAGATTTAGATGTTACAGCTAAGAGCACTTAGCAGGGGATCCCCAGGTCACTGAGGGACTTATCCTGACAGGGCCCACAGGTAGTATAGGACCATGTACCTGTACTGGGACATTAAAGAAGGGCTCATGCCGCTGTAGAGAACACTGGTGAGACCTCACTTGGAGTATTGTGCGCAGTACTGGAGACTGTATCTCCTGAAGGATATAGATATTTTGGAAAGAGTTTAGAGAAGAGCTACTAAAACTAGTACATGGATTGCAGGATAAAACTTACCATGAAAAGTTAAAAAAGGACCTTAATATGTACAGGTGAAACTCCAAAAATTACAATATTGTGCAAACTTAATTTCAGTAATGCATTTTGAAAGGTGAAACTAATACTTTAAGTCCAGGGTCAACGCATCCGTCTACCAGGAGATCTGGGAGCACTTCATCCTTTCCTTTTAAGTTGCATTATTGAAACTTTTGCACAATATTCAAATTTTTGGAGTTTCACCTGTATAGCTTGGAAGAAAGACGAGACAGAGGGGATATGATAGAGACTTTTATATACATAAAGGGAATCAACATGGTAAAGGAGGAGAGGAGATTTAAAAGAAGAAAAACCACAAGAGGACATGTTTTATATTAGAAGGGCAAAGGTTTCTGAAGTATTATTTGGAAGTATTTACTGAGAGAGTAGTGGATGCATGGAATAGCCTTCGTGGTCGCTGCAAATACAGTGAAGGAGTTTAAGCATGTATGGGATAGGTAAAAAGGCTATCCTTCATATAAGATAGGGCCAGGGACTATGGATAGGATTCAGAATATTGGGCAGACTAGATGGGCCAAATGGATCTGACACATTCTATGGGTGACATTTATCATTATATATACACACTGTTTTCACTATATTGCGTACATTTGTTTGCACAATTCCGTTTTTTGCGTGTTTTTTTGCATACTTTTTGATAAGTTTTACTGTGGAATTCTATGTGACTGTGTACAGTAGAGCTGATTATGCAGTGTACATCGATCAACTGCGTCTTTAATGTTTACACGCATAAACTTTGCACATGTCCCAATTAAATTGCGCAAATATACACCATTTAGGAGGACACGTAAAAAGCTGTCAGAATCCGTCCAGCAATATGTAATACAGATTTAGAACGTCTACATTTTCTTAATCTTTTTGCCATAGACTCACTATTATGATACACTATGTGACATATTAACTAAACTTGATCATTTTTTATTTTTTCATATGCTTTTTCCAATTTATTTATTTTTCTTCTGTTGGGACATATACAATTATAGTTTAAGATTTTCAAAGCATTTCTTTGTGGTGTGGCAGGGTATGAGGTGCAGGGCAGATGATGTTACTAGAGATGAGCGAACTTCCAGTAATTTGATTTATCACAAATCTCTCGTCTCGGCGGTTGCTGACTTTATCCTGCATAAATTAGTTCAGCTTTCAGGTGCTCCTGAAAGCTGAACTCATTTATGCAGGCTAAAGTCAGCAAATGCCGAGCCGAGAAGTTTGTGAGGAATCAAATCACTGTAAGTTCGCTCATCTCTAGTTGTTACCCTAGGGGCAGATGGCATTAACCCCTTGTATTCGTGATGCCAAGGCCTGGGTTAGCCTATAACCACCTGAAGGTATACCGCTGGATCCTGGGCTAGGCATGGGGGCAATAAAGACTCCGATGCCAAGTTACGGACAATGGAAGCTTTACTGATGGTAGACAGTTGGTAAAGTCTATACAGTACAGCTAGGGCCCACGGAGGTGACCAGTGACTCAGACCTTGCAGGCTCACTGGGACTTGTAGTAGGACAGTGTATTTTAGTGCAGGCCACGTTGACTAGACAGACAACTTGACATGACTGATGACTGACAATTATTGCAGGTTTAGCTTACTTGCACTTGAAGGTGGCTGCAGACTGGGCTTGAGGCCACCACTGCTCTGGACACACACACTGAGACAGCTTGACTGCACTGGACCTCAGCACAAAAAGAGCGAAGCTAGCTCCACCCAGGGCTTATATGGGGGAGACTAGCAGGGAACCCATAGGTCACCCTTGTGGTCAGCTGGTCAATGATACCTCCTGGGTAACAATCACATGGTAAATTTTATTAAAAGGTATAACACATCTTTTAATACAAAAAAACTTATGTACAAATGGGGAAACTACAGGGGGCCCTGGGGACACTGCCAGATAGGGCAGGAAAGGTACGGGGCAGCACTATCCCGTACTGGGCCACCGCATCTTCACATAACCACCTGGTTGCTTATTTGTAAAGGATGAAGCCTGTGGGGGTCCAGGGAGATCAGAGGAAAACCTCTGAAGGGAATTCATAAGCATTAGGGTCAGCCATAACACTTTATGAAAAAAGAAAATCAGTTTAGAAACATGTTAAATTTTTTTTAGCATAAGGCAACTTGGAAATATAAGTAGGCATTAACCTGAGTGGATAGGAGGGAAGTCAGAATTCTGTGGGCCCACCGCGGGAAAATGCCACAGGTCTGTGAAGAGCAGCTCTATGAAGTGTGAAGTAGAGAAGGAGGGCATGGTAGAGCCAGGGGGGCATTTCTATATTTGCATAAAATGTATCAAACGTGCTAATTTTTTGTAAATTTTGTGCAAAAGTGTAAATTAGACAGACACTGTAAAGGGGTAGATCTGTGTCTACAATAGACACCTAATGATAAATGTCCCCCTATGTTTCTATCTGCCCACATTGTCGAGCCTTGTAATGGGTGTCCCTCTCATAGTTTCATAGCTAAAGATCTTTTCTTCTGGAGAGATCTCTGCATTTATATTAAATCCCGATCAATTTCTAAAACTCTGTAGTTGGAGTGAAAAACTGATGTTTAGGAAAAACTACCTGTGATTGAGCTGCTTTGCATGTTCCCTCTTCCCATAATGCCCAGTGGAATGCTAATGGCCTCTGAAGTTCCAAACACCAGTTATGGTGATCTCCTCAAGAAAAACTCTTACCCCATTCACACAGCTGATGATGCACAGCTCAGAACTTTGTTTTTTTTAATTATTTTTTTGGCATATTTATCTTTTGAGATGCATCTTATTAGCCATGCGTTGGGCCAGGGCTTCTGCACACAGTAATCTGAAGTCAGACGAGTTGTTTGGAAACCTGTCCTGAGGATGAAGATATTTTTGTTATCGTACCTGAATTAGGCTTTTAAAAACAGTCTGTCTACACGAAGGTATTTAGCAGAAAATATTGAGCCAAAATCTAAAGACAAGTTATGACATAGTTTCCCAAGAAAGTAAAAATAGAAATAGAACCATCTGTTATGCCAGAGAAGAACAGAGAACGGCAGTTCATGTCCATGCTTGCAATAGAACATGGACAACCTGGCCCTCATAGTTTTAGCAGATTGTGTGACCTGCGAGATGAGAAATAAGGTATGGGAATATGTCAGAGACAATGCAAAAGATGTACCAGAGATCATTTGAACTGAATTAGATGTTCAGGAATGTAAAAATGCCTAAATGTACCCCCCTCCAGCTCATGCACTCCTGGCCTGGGGAGGAGCAAAGTGTGAAGAAGTCAAAGATCAAGTAGCAGAATGCACAGCACATTCTCGTTACATTCTACTCCTGTTATACAGCAAGATGAAAGCTGAGGGAGAAGTGTGCAATATGACAGGATTTAATAAGAAAAAAAAAATAGGCCGAGCATTTTAGACAAAGCAGACCGTTTTTTTGGTGTGGGTCCAACTGCTGGGACCCCACCAATATCCTTAGTTCAAGTGGCTCTTTGGCTGTTGCAAAACTACAACTCCCATTATCCCTTAAGAGCCTCAGGCATTTTGGGAGTTGTAGACTTATAACTGCTGAAGAGCCACAGATTGAAGTACAGTTTCACCAATCATACCTGCAGAACAAGCGACTACAGTTCTGATGGGACAGTTGGGCAGACTACACAATAATATGACTCACATGTGACATCTTTGTAGTCTTTCCTTTTTATCATCTTGTCCCTCTGCAGATGCATGGACAATATTTGTTCCTCATTTTGTCAGCAGATCCTCATTCTCCATGGAAAGGCAATCATTATTATAAACCTGCCACACAATGTGCCCCCTTTAATATGGCCCTGACATACACTGTGCCCGAAATAATAATAATACTGCCACACACAGATTTTTCTATGTTAGGCTGAATTCCACCCCTGTACTGTTGTCCTCCAGGCTCCTCTGCCCCCCCCCCCCCAGACTACTAAGTCCTGCTCCAGGCTCCTCAGTCACCCCAGAACTACTACTCCTACAGACTTCTCTGACCTACTCTGCCCAGGGGCCCTGCATTGTCCTGGTCAGGGAGTCCAATTACCTGCAGTAGAAGTGGCAGCAACATCATCCACAGGCTCTTCTCCTGCTTAGCCGGGACAGAGACACATCAAGGACCTGCACGTGGCACGTCTGCTCACAGCAGCCACTGCTGGTGTTCAAACAACAGTGTCCCTGACCCAGCCGATTGAACTTGGGGCTGGCCAGGAGTCAGGCCCCCCATCAATGTGCCCAGAGAAGGGGCAGAGTGGCTGGGGCAGCAAACCTGTTTTTTTTTTTTTTTTTTTTTTAACAGGGCAGGAGAATGGCCAATGTCCAGTCCTACCCTGCTTAAAGGAATTTTCCAAAAATAAAACCTATTCTCACATGTCTAAATGTGAACATATATTGGTAAATAAAGTAATTTCACTACCTTTCTGTGGTCTTTCCTTCTGCTTCTGATGCAAATTGTCTGCTCTGTTGTCTTCATTAGTCCACATTTCCTGTCTACTTTACATCCTGACTTCCTGTTTCTGCTCTACCCTCTAGCTAGCCTTTCATCCACCTTTATCCCCATCCCACTACACCTTCTTGACTATAACTCTGCCTACTACACCCACATCTGCTTACTACACCCACATGAACTTCTCACATAGTGGAGGGAGATAAAATTGACTGAATTGCCAGCTAGAGTGTCGAGCAGAAACAGAAAGTCCATTATTGGACATACACTAGACAGGAAATTGGGCCAAAGATGACAACCCAGAAGATAGTTAGCGTAAGAAACTTGAAAGACCACAGAAAGGTACAATAAATGTACTAATATCTGTTTATTCGTTAGACATGACAGTTTGAAAACCTATTTGAATGCTCAAAAGGAGAGTGGCTGTCTACAGTGTAGTAAGGTAAATTCTTCTGTTCTGCCATGTTTTCCCCAACATGGAGAGAGGTAGCCATATGTTCACAAATCTCCTATGAAGAATGCCAGCCACACATTCCTCAGCCAGCCATGTGCTCTCTGCTTAGTTAACATCTCTGATAGAATTTAAGGACTAGAAGATCTATGGTGTTTTAGGGGTACATTCTTTTCCAAAGAGGTTGTTTACCAAGAGAGATGTAATCATTTTACATGCCTGAGAAAGCTTTTCTACTAGATTCAGTTTGTCTGATCAAGTCACTTTTAGTATCGGGTCTCCTGTCCCTTAACAGACACCCACTTTTGTCAGACCCTCATCCATCCCCATCCATTCTATACTGGCCCAGAACTTTTTCTCACCTCCTTATCCTGCAGTTTCCAAGGCTGCAGAAGTGGGCTGGGCAAGAGGCTTCCACAAGTCTAAAAGTGTGCGTCTATGCGGAAGCGGTGGGAGGAGGAAGCAGGAGGAAACATTTATACCCAGCAGAGTAATACTGAACTAATCTGGATTCATGCACATATTCAGGGTCTATATCAGAAGGATTGCACTAGATGCCCATCCTCTACCTTCATGTACTTCTAATTTTGCATTACAAAATTGTAGCATACATGCAACTTTACAAAGCCATTCTCCTTAGAAGTATGTGGGTACAATATGAAGATATATGCATTGCGTAGGGTTCAGACCTATAGATACCCGTATTCCATGAAGCAAGGTTCATCTAATCAGTTTTGACGTGTTAAGGGTTTCATTGTACAGATTAGAGATGAGCGAATTTACAGTAAATTCAATTCGTCACGGACTTCTCGGCTCGGCAGTTCATGACTTTTCCTGCATAAATTAGTTCAGCTTTCAAGTGCTCCGGTGGGCTGGAAAAGGTGGATACAGTCCTAGGAGACTCTTTCCTGGGACTGTATCTACCTTTTCCAGCCCTCCGGAGCACCTGAAGGCTGAACTAATTTACGCAGGATAAGTCATCAACTGCCGAGCCGAGAAGTTCGTGACGAATCGAATTTACTTTAAGTTCGCTCATCTCTAGTACAGATGTGACTATACCTAAATGAGGCTACCTCCGTGTGGTGGATGGGAGGACACGTTTTGATCAAAAAGTGTGCCAAGAGCCTCCATTTTTTGACCAAGAGTGCTGCTGCAACCTTCTTTTTTGTATACTCTGTATTTGCCACAGCAGGGTGCACCCGTGTATTAGGTAGTTGTGCTGGCTATGCTTCTTTTTGTTTTTGCTGTACAGATACTTAGTTTGCTCTCTAGCAATTTCTCATGATGCACATTGGTTAGAATTTCACAATATGTTAACTGAATCCTTCCCCGGCTACATCCACTAGGTTCATTCCGTCTGACAGGACTGTTCCGTATGACACAATGGGAAAGAGGAGAGAAGGGGAGGGTAGGTTGTGATCTGTGCTAGAAACGCTGGCGTGCATATACAGCGCGCGCTCCCGGACACCGGACCGGCATACTCTGCCACTGCTGAGTTACTTATGTACCCTTAGGATATTTACTCTCATCTCCCATATTATGCAAGACACTGCTGACTGTATCAGCACCTGACTGTCACACTACATAACGTGCATAATGTGGAGATGAAGCTTGTGCCACGATGTTAACCTGTGATTAACCCCTTGTGTGCTAAGTTTATTGCTTGGCTATGATTTAGCCTACATGGATATTGCATTGGCCTCAGATTCTTTAAGGTTTATAGTGCGAACAGTAGCGCACCTCTGTTATATGGTTTACTCCTGATGAAGTGTGAGGTACCCATCCTGATTTGTCCCCCACAGGGCAACCCGGTGGATCAGGGACAGTTATATCCTCTACATTGATATTTGAAGCTAGGAGCACCTTATGCTGCTGTATGCAGTTTAGCACTAGTGTTGATCAGTTGGCACTAATAAATCAATAGGTCCTCTCAGTAACAGATATATTGAATTTTCATTTTAGTTTTTTATATATTATTTGATTATATTTAATTTTGTGTGATTTTACCGAGCACGTATATTAAAAGTTACGTTTTAGATGATACCCCTGTTCCTTTGGAACATTTGTTTCTCAATCTGATTGGTTGCTATGGGCAATTGTCAACTTTTCTTTTACACAGGTTTTGATGAATCTCCTCAAGTTTGTAGAGACTTAGGCCATGTCCACACTTCACCTGTGCTTCATTTGGGGCCTCCGTCTTAGCCTCCGTCCGTCTTAGGAAAAATAATTTTACGATTTCTCATTGATTTACAGCTAACATCTGGCCGCAGCGTTTTTTGGCCCCTCACATAGGCTTGCATAGCGTGACGTCACACGGGGGCGGGGCCGTGCCGTCACAATGTTCCAGCCCCAGTGATCGCCAGTAATCAGACCCGGAGCGAACGTGCTCCGGGGACTGGTTCTAATGGGGTGCTGCGTGCAAAATCACGGGGGTCCCCAGTGGCGGAACTCCCTCGATCAGGCATCTTATCTCCTATCCTTTGGATAGGGGATAAGATGTCTTAGTGCTGGAGTACCCCTTTAATAGTGATCAAAGCGCATTAAATGTGGAGTTTATACACCTCCAAGTATAAGATTTAAACAACAACAAATGGCAGGAGGTGCTCAACCCCAAATGCAGTTGTGCATATATACTGGGGGAGCAGATCCTGCCCTTGTGATCTGTTGCTAAGGGTGATCCCCAGCATAAAAATGCATACAATGGAGGATGCCTGCAGTGGACTACAAGTGCCACAATGGCATCCTACACCAGATAAACGGTGTGGACCTAAATTCCTGTATTGTATTAAAGGGGCCAGCTTACTGAAAAGAGCCGATGCCCATCACTAGGATCTAGCCTTAGCTTTTTGGTTTACAAACTACACCAGCCCAGCCTTAGCTTAGCCTTTTGGTGTATGTGAAGAGTGAAATATCAGAAAATGTGACTTGCACAAAATTTATCAAATGCCCTGCGACCATTTAATACATTTGGTGCTCCTACACATTACCAGCACGCAAAAAAAAAGGTGAAGAGAAATGTTTAATTTAGGCTAAGTTTCCACTTGGTTTTTTTTCAGGCAGTTTTTGAGCCAAAGCCAGGGGGGTATTCAAAAGGAATAGGACATATAAAGGAAGGACTTACACTTCTCTTCCCTTATGGATCCACTTCTGACTTTGGCTCAAAAACTGCAGTGGCAGTTTTCCAAAAATTGCCAGAAAAAAACCTACAATGATAAATGCCCCCCACTGTGTGTAAACTTAGCCTGTATCTGTAGGACAGAAGACACAGCAGGCAGGTCTGTGTTATCAGGGACACAAGTGTGACAACGAACTACAACCCCCACCCCAGTCTGGGATTAACCCTTCATTGTGTACTTCACAATGTATTTTCCTGCAGAAGCATATTCAGAATCCAGTTTGTTTGTTTATTTCTTTCATTGTTCATTCATTTGCATTTTTTATAACATTAAAGGGGTGTTCCGGCCTTACACATCTTATCGCCTATTCTAAGGATAGGGGATAAGATGTCTGATCGCAGGGGTCCTGCCGATGGGACCCCCACCATCTCCGTGCAGCATTCTGTGCTGGGCGCTGCTACGAGCAAACACGCTGCAATGTGCACTTGCACACATTGCGGCCCCTCCCCCTGCTCCCTGAGCTAAGTCAAGAGCAGCTGCGTTGTGTGTGAGTATACTATGCATGCATGCGGCAACTCACACATTGCAGCGTGTCTGCTTGTAGCGGCAGATTGTAGCTATGAGCAGGCACAGATGGAGGCACAATGTAGGGGTCCATCGTTAGTGGATCCGTCCGGGTGAATGAGGCCCAAGGGTGACAATCACCACAAATAAAAAAGCACTGTAGGCATAGTGTCTTATATTTCCCTAATGACTCCTTGATAACTTCAGGCCTCAGTGTTTAAGAAAAAACCTTGTGCACCCTCCATGTTTTTTTTTTCCCCAAGCCTTTTGTCAGAAAAATGCCATGTATTAAAGCAATCATAAATTACACAAAAGTAATCCTTGCTCCAGATCTGCTATAAGAAAACCATATTGTAAGCATGTTCACATGTCCGAATTTTCGTACGAAATTCAATTGGATTTATTGGGATTATGCTTCAATGTGCACATCGCAGAATTTCTGCAGAAATTCCATTCTTTCTGTGGACTCCACGCAGAATGCATTGCCGTCTAAGTAATGCCAGCACCCGCAGTCTGCAGAATGTCTGCACAGAGATTTTTTGTGCGGATGTTATGGAGGAGTGTGAACATAGCCTAAATGTAACCCTATTAATAGCGTGTGTCAGGCTGCATTTTTTTTTTTTTGCCAACACTGGAAACACCGTATATACTCGAGTATAAGCCGAGTTTTTCAGCACAATTTTTCGTGCTGAAAACGCCCCCCTTGGCTTATACTCGAGTGAACTCTCCGCCTGTCAATCCCTTCTCAGTGGTCTTCAACCTGCAGACCTCCAGATGTTACAAAACCACAACTCCTAGCATGCCCGGACAGCCATCGGCTGGTCCGGGCCATTTATGCTGCAGGGACCACCCGGTGGGGAGGGTTAGTCATTCCGGGCTGTCCATTTTCACCGGGGGGCCCTCTTCTCCGCTTCGGGCCTGCCCTGGACTAGTGACGTTGCCCTGATGACGACGCACAGGGACGCGCATGAAGGTCCCTGTGCGTCATCGTCAAGGCAACGTCACTAGTCCGGGGCAGGCCCAGAGCGTGGAGAAGAGGGCCCCCCCCCCGGTGAAAATGGACAGCCCGGAATGACTAACCCTCCCCACCGGACGGTCCCTGCAGCATAGATGGCCTGGACCAGCTCACCCTTCCTTCCCACCGTGGGGAGGTGAGTAGAAAACTAAAGGGGGAGGTCTGGATGATGACGAAGGCCGCAGTGGTCTTCAACCTGCGGACCTCCAGAGGTTTCAAAACTACAACTCCCAGCATGGCCGGACAGCCGATG
This sequence comes from Hyla sarda, assembly GCF_029499605.1. NCBI lineage: Eukaryota > Metazoa > Chordata > Amphibia > Anura > Hylidae > Hyla > Hyla sarda. The sequence goes on from NC_079190.1 coordinate 86,972,046, forward strand.
GCTGTCCAGGCATGCTGGGAGTTGTAGTTTTGCAACATCAGGAGGTCTGCAGGTTGAAGACCACTGATGAAGGGATTGACAGGCGGTGATGATGAAGGGGGGGGGGGGATGATGACGGGGGTCTGGATGATGTATTTCCCACCCTAGGCCTATAGTTTAGTCAATAACTTTTCCTGGGTTTTTGGGGTGAAATTAGGGGCCTCGGCTTACAATCGGGTCGGCTTATACTCGAGTATATACGATAAGCATTGAAGAAGGAGTTTGCTATTACATTATCAATTTAAAAAAAAAAATCATGTAAAATAATAACCTCTTAATGGGATTACAAAATGTTAACATTTTTTAAATGCAATAATTACATAACGTAATTAGCATAAAATTATTTTCTTTTGTGCACATATTACTGTACATAAAAAAAACTAGAATACAAAAAAATTCCCAAAATCCCCCTTTTTATGTAGCTATGGTTGCTGAACTGCACAAAGGCAAAAAGAAAAGCAAAAACCTGTAGCTAGCCATAAAGGCCCAAACATACTGCATCGCTGCAATGGGCATATTTGACTATTTCATCTCTATCATTTCAAACCTTGTGCCAAGAAGAGGAATTTCCAGCAGAAGAAATAAGGATAACCTCATCAGTAGAATTTTTTTGTCTTTCACAAAGGTGCTTTTTCTTACCTTTTGAGCTTCTTTCTTTACCTGTCGTCTACTAAGTCAGAGAATTTTGCTGCTGTCTCTTGAAAAACTGTGCTCATTGCCCAGAACCACAAGAAGAGCAGATCCTCCCACTCTTCTTTTCAGGGTTTTCTATAGGGCTCTATGATTCCAGGCTACGCCCTTGAAATAACATTCTCTTGGCATTTCTCCAAGTTTAACAGTGTAAAGAGAGTTGAATGCAATAACCAGGATCATGCACCTTTATTAATAGGTCTTTTCTGAAAGTCTTGCAGATGAAACCTGCTCAGCTGTTTATCCTTTTATGTTTTCCTTCCATTACTCAGCATTTTTTATTCAATACACAATTGCACGTTTGTTGCAGTATTAACACAAATACAGTGATCCCTCACATTACAATGGCCTCAACATACAACAGTTTCAACATACAATGGTCTTTTCAGGACCATTGCAACTTGAAACCAGACTCAACATACAATGCTATGGAATCTGCGAAAAGGGTCAATGGCTGGAAGAACCGACCAATCAGAATGGATATTTCACTGGTAAAACCTGTGTATTCCTAAAGTGCATGCACTGACTGGTGTCTGGTAGCGCCCCCTACAGTACAGGGAGGTATTACATGTTCTCTAACTACTTTTTACCTCTGCCAGGGTTAGCTGCTCCTTTGGACATTGTGTGTTCTGTACAGGACCCTGGAGAAGCTTCTGTCCTCTACATAGACCAGTGTTTCCCAAAGAGGTTGCCTCCAGCTGTTGCAAAACTACAACTCCCAGCATGCCTAGACAGCCGTTTGCTGTCCGGGCATGCTGGGAGTTGTAGTTTTGCAACAGCTGGAGGCACCCTGGTTGGGAAACACTGACATAGACAGTGATTTACAGCTCCCAGCAGATCTTTATTACTTTTATATGTAAGGATTTGCTTTATCTGTATTAGTTATCTACTTATTTAACGATCTAGTCGTTATCTACTGGCATAGTAGTACTTGAACTGTGCCCAAATTTTATGGCCAGTTACCCTTCATGAACTGTACCATCATTAGCGCTCTCACTCTGTTACCTACCCGGTTCAGCAGTTCAGATCCATCCCGGTGTAACTATCCTGGTGTAGCCATCCCGGCTCTGACGTCAGACGCCGGCACCACGAGGTGAACTTCCAGCCCTCCAGTACATGGTCCTGTCTACCAACTAACAAAGCGGTGAGGAATACCAACTCCAGCGCACGCCAGCGCCAGCAGTCCCCGGACACCACTACGATCTTCGGCGCCTGCCAGCGCCTTAGCCGACAGCGACTGCCACCACGCTCAGATCCTACTGGACCAGGCTCACAATTGGAAGCACCGCACAGAGAACTGTGCACACCACGGACACTCAGCCATTGCGGGAGCAATATCCATCGCCTGAGTTACAATTTACAGACCGGTAACAATTTCTAATAGTACAGACTGTTTGCTACTGTATCTAAAAGGGACATATCTACCCTAAATATCTAGAAGAGCAACTCGCTAATATATTTGCATGGTACAGATCTTACTCTGCTATTTTATTCTATTATTCTATGCCAAGTTTATAGTTTTAATACTATTGCCTAATACATTGTTAGGTTGCCTTTTAATATGTATGTTCTTCTTACAAGGGCCCTGTGAGAAGTGTCGAAATCTTATCTATATTTTATAAATAAATGATAATTATTATTGAAGCACGATCCACGTATATCCATTTTATACTCACCTAGAAGGTCCGGGCTACATTGTATTTTTTGGTTTTCCTTTTCTAGCAATTAAGGTATAGTTGCTTGCCCAGTTTGACCTCGGTGCGTAATAGTTGTGAGCTGCACACACCTACATAGTTTTTTCTAATTTACAAATCTGTTTAACTTTCTGGAGCCAGTTGATATATCTAAAAAAAAGTTTTTTCCTGGAATACACTTTTAATATTGTAACTTGAGGGACCACTGTATACTGCTGAAGTTGTCTGCACTGATTCTCAAGGATCTCTGCAGCGTTTAAAAAAAATAAAAAAATACTACCACTGCAGTTTTGGAGCCAAAGGCCAGAGCCAAAGGCCCTGCCTCACAGCCATTCCCACAGCTAGCTACGGCAGCATGTCTTGGTAGAAGCACAAAGGCTCACTACTTGCCATCCATACATGTTAAAAAAGTATGGGCCGTGCAAATTCATTCACATATATACATACATAAAATTCAAAAACTAAAAACTCATCAGTCCATAGAATAAAACAGGAAATCAATAATAAAGCATACATCTGTAGTTCATGTTCTACAAAATGGGTAGCAAAATATAGAAATATAGAAAATCAGCAGCAAAGTATGCACATGTGAACTTACCCTTACCATTTACTTCAATGGGGTCTACGGCGGATTCCACAGCAGAAAATCCACTGTCCAAAACTTGCTGATGACAGCTGTCAGGCCCAAGGCCTGATTATGCAAACATACATGTGTTTTATAATTGTATCTGTGTATAAACTAAGACCTGGGGGTGAGGGTCATTCAGACTGTGGGTTTGTGTATTGCATTTTATTGGGGGTCTGGCTGTTTGGCATCTGTTTGAAGTCATGCACTCTGGTCCCATCATATAATCAAACAGATAAGGGGTCAGGAAGAGAGATGCCCCACCTGGTGGGATCGGAGGGGAGGGGAGGGGAGGGGAGGGGGATGGAGATAAGACTTAAAATGCTGGACTCAACTGTTGTTCAAGGCTGTGCCAAAAGCTGACAAGAGCTGGACTCTCACTCCCAAGGACGGCTATACCATCATGCTGTGAGAACTTCATCTTTTGTTTTCTGAACTTGCCTTGCTAAACTCTTTTATATATTTTTGTACCTGTATATCATTTGTTTATTTTTATATATATAGCACTGTGATACCTTTTGTCAGATTAAATGTTTTATTAATCAGCTCTGATCTTTGATCTCTAAATATATGAGCTCACCTTTCTGAAGGCAGCTCTGGTGGAAACACGTTTATCTAAGGGTTAATTTGGTGACTTGCTGGGACTAGTAGTGGATACCCAGAGGTCTGGGGGCCTTAACCCTTGCACCATCACACTCTCTCTAGGGTCTTAGCTGGACCAATAGGGTGTGATCGTGACAACAGCATGTCCTGTTTCAAACTCACAGCAGGAAACACAGTGCATTTGCAAACAAATCTCCTTGTGTTAATGTACCCTTAAAATGTTTTTCATTCATTTATTACATGGGGCTGTTAAAGGGGTACTGCGCCCATAGACATCTCATCCCCTCCCCTATCCAAAGTATAGCTGATAAGATGTCAGATTGCCGGGGTCCCACTGCTGGGGACCCTCGGGATCTCCACTGCGGCACCCCGCTATCATTACTGCACAGAGCAGACTTGCTCCGTGAGTAATGACCAGCGATACAGGGGCCGGAGCATCGTGACGTCACGGCCTGCCCCCTTAATGCACATCTATGGGAGTGGGCGTGGTGGCCACCACGCCCCTCCCATAGACTTGTATTGAGGGGGCGAGGCGTTACATCACGACAGGGTGGAGCCATGACATAACGATGCTTTGGCCCCTGTATAGCCCGTCATTATGCACGGAGCGAGTTAGCTCTGTGCAATAATGACAGAGGGGTGCTGCAGCGGAGATCCCGGGGGTCCACAGCAGCAGGACCCCGGCGATCTGACATCTTATCCCCTATCCTTTGAATAGGGGATAAGATGTCTAGGGGAGGAGTACCCCTTTAAGGGTGTATGGAGAGTGCTCAAGTATGGAGCTTGCACCACACACGGAGACACTTGGCTGTTTGTGATGCCTTGGCTCAAGCCAATTTGTTGCCACAGCAGTCTGAAGCTTTTGCTAGGCCTCCATTGCTGCTGGGACTCTGCTATTGATAGAGGTTGCCTTTGGGTAACCTGTGAGTTATTTGTCAGCTTCCGGCAGCCTGAAGGGTTAAAGGAGAAATGCAGCGATAAACTTTTAACTTTCCCTGTGCCCGGGCTGCAAAAACTAAAAAAAATAACAACTTTAACTCACCTTCCTACATTCCCCCGTTGCACTAGTATCGGTGTTCTGTTCCTCCGGCACTGCTCGGCTCCCTGCTTCTTAGGCTCGGAACATCACACTGCGGACAGCGTATCGATGTCCTGCCTCGACCAGTGATAGGCTGAGTGCACTGTCACAAGTCGTCCCGAGCTCCTAACATGACAGTGCGCTCATTTCTCCTTTAAAATTAAGAATGCCATTACAACGTACAATTGGTCACAAAAAACAAAAAGCCCTCACATGGCTCTGTGGATGGAAAAAGGGCACAATCACAATATGGAATGTCTGCCAGGAGAAATTCTGGGTGCATATTCCGTGTGCAGCAGGCGCTGTTTGGACATGCGCTGTCACCTTTGGTTCTTAGAAGGAGAGGAGAAAAAAATTAAAGAGCAAAAATTTACATCCTGGTTTGTTAGAGGTTAAATTATGCCCTTAGCATGATGACCCAATCTGACTCAAATTGCTATAGCCCTGCTGCCTGCTCTGCAGCACAAGCAATAAGTATGAGAGCAGACAGCAGTAAACTACAGCAAAACGAGCAGAATATGATCTCTGCAGGCACGTAGGTTAATAAGTTAACATTTTAGTAACAATTATGTAACAATGCCAAACATTGTCACAAAATCATGTAATCCTGCTCTATTTGCCGATAACAGGGGGATACAGTCCATGAACAGCCCTTACAGTTCTTCTCTAACATGTTTTGATATGTATTTGAATGAAATGTGCAAAAGAAGAATGGGGTAGTAAATATGAAAGAAGCAACCTAATTGGTTGCTATGGGCAACTGCACAACTCTTCCTCTGCACAAAGTTTGATAAATCTCCTCAGTGTTCCCTCCATGATTTTAAGGCATCCAGGCCATGAGACAGCAAACTAAGCTTTAACTATGATGTTCCCTCCACAATCCTTCACCGTTAGGCTAGGTTTCTACTTTTATTGCCAATAAAAACACCCAGTGTTTTTTCTGTTAAAAAAAGATGCTGCAGCCAGATGTTAGCTGCAAGTCAATCGGGAACTGCAAAATCCTATATCCACTTTTTGTTCTTCAGTTTTGCGTTTTTTTTAAATCCTTTTGGTGTGTTTTTTTGCAATTTTGGGCTCCCTGGCAGTTTTAGAAAAATGACCTCATGTTGAGATTTTGACATTTTTTAGGGAAAGTCTATGAAAGTCTAGGAAAAAATCCCACAGCTTTTTTTTTTTTTTTTTTTTATCAATCCAAAAAAGGATGGGGTTAGCTTTTTAAAAAATTTAATTTGTAGGTTACCATAAAAAAAAATTAAATAAAAAAAAAAGATACAGTAGGGATGGAAAAATTGTAGTGAACGAAATTCATATTTTTTTAGAACCAAATTTTTATTAATTTTTAATCAGGGACCAATTTATGTGAACAGTCTGATCCATGCTGGGAGGAGTAGTAGTAGTAGTAGTAGTAGTAGTAGTACCTAAATAATGTCAGAAATATACAGAATAAAGTTAAACAGTAGTTAAAATCACACACACTTTATAAAACACATTATTAAAATACATTATTAATAAAAAGTTTCACAAAGTAATTTAAAAAACATAAATAAATTTTTATAATTAGATGGCCCCTTTATATATTTGTGATATTGACGGCTACATTTTTATATTCCTGCTCGCTCACATAAATTGGTCCTTGATTGAAAATGTATAAATTTATAAAAATAATATAAATTTCATTCCCCAAAATTTTTTCCAACAAACCTAACAAAATTCTTAAAAAACGCTCGCAGGGAAACTGCCAAAGGGGCAAAAAATGCAATTTTACACAAAGGAAAAAATGCCAAAAACGCAAAAATGCAGGGTAAATCAGTAGCAGGTTTTCTGTCATTTTTTCTGGAGTTAAAAAGCAACACAAAAAGACAGCACTAGAAAATGGTGTTGGCGTGCAGGGTTCTTTTACCTAAAAACGTTGCATTGTGCATTTTTTTAGTTCCACTTTTGTTTCATCTGTCCATAGATAATTTTCCCAGATGCATTATGGAACATCCAGGTGGTTCTGAGCAAACAGGAAGGGGTCTTCCCATCTGGCAAAATGATCATTTACAGACAGATGGGGGTCCAACCACTAAGACCCCAACTGTTCACCAGAATTAAGCAGAAACACAGCCCCAAAAGGAATGGAGTGGGCTGTGCATGCGTGGTCACTGGTGCATTCATTTTTTATGGACTTTCCGATTGTTGCCACCAAGTGTCAATTCACACTAGTCATCTGTGTAATCTGGGAAGATTCTTTTTTATAATGAGAAGTATTAGCATAGTGCCAAAGAGGTTACGGCATAATGATATGACACCAGGGTCACCTACACTAACCTGAATATTCAGGTTGATAATGTAGGTGACCATGTTTTTAACACTGCTTACTGGGGGAAAAAATTCAGTGTAGTGCTTCCTGAAGTATTAGTCCCATTGCTAATTTTTTAATTAATTTTTCTGTGCACTGGAGGCGAGGTGCTGCAGTTTGGGCAACGCTTTTTCCTGCCCGCTCCAGCTGATGTCAACGCTGCTGTCATGTGTGAGATAGACACAGGGGTGGATATTCATGACGGTGGCGGTGACACAGGTTAGTGTGGAAGACAACCACATACATTACACAAAAAAGGGGCTTCTAGGGCGGTGGTCTTCTGAAAGAAGGCATAGTAAATGAGGAACTGAAATTCTACCACAAAAGGGGGTGGTCTTCTTGAAGAAATTACACTGTAAATGTAACAATTTACACACTGAGAAAAATAGAACAAGAGAAAATAAACATTTACTTGTTTACTGTCCATTTATTTATAGCTGTAGTGGCAAAAGTACCTTACATTCCCATCTTATTGTGATAAACTTGCAGAAAAAGCTAAATATTAGTCAATTTTATCGACAGTAAAGTAAAAAATATTTGAGCGCTGTCCATATGAAAAGCCTTTATCTTATCTTCTCATTCATAGCCATCAAAGTTAGCAAAATTGCAATTAAAGGAATATTTTTGGCAGCAAAACATCTGTCAAAGATAAAAACATAATACATTAATAGAAGTACAACTGGCAGCACCATTAGAGAATGAGCTAGATGTAAAAATGACCATGGGATATAAAAAAAACTATTCCAGCACAAATATATTTCCCATTGTAAAAATTTGTGAACAATTTCAGTTTTTCAGTCCTGTCATTGATTGGAATGGATCAGTTCACCACATATGTAACAATTATCATATTTTTTTGGTTACAACAATACATGAAGCAAACTGTTATACTTGTCATGAGAACTTTCTAAACAGAGTTCTTTTGAGGGGCACATCGACCAATGTGGAAAACTCGTTTTTGTGCAATAAGATTTTCATGGGGGTCTGAGGAGGACAGATGCTGCACATTGGTCTGCAACCATGCCACAGCCCCCTACTACAAGCTCAGTGACCTTTATCAAGGTTTATCAGATGGTATTTTCCTTGAATGTGGTGCAAATCGCTTCAAAATTTGTTGCATCTGGGCACAGTGTGGCACAATGTTATTTAAAACACAATTATGTGTGTTTTCGGCACTCTTTGAGCCACAATTGATGAGGGGGGAGGGGCATGTCATTCTGGGGAAGGGGCATGAAGCCAAGCTGTGGTTGGTTTAGGTAAAGCCAGTCAGTTTGGGTTTCAGGCAGATTGATAATTCTGCGCCATTGATTTCTTTCTGAGTTACAAGTGTTTTATTGTTCTTTTTGGCTCCTTACTTTTTTTTTCTCCATTTTTTTCCAAAGCTGGGAGTGGAATTAAAAAAAAGGAAGGAATATAAAGGAAGGATTTATTCTTTTCTTTTCTTTAACCCCTTCAGGACGGAGCCCATTTTGGCCTTAAGGACCGGAGCGTTTTTTGCACATCTGACCACTGTCACTTTAAACATTAATAACTCTGGAATGCTTTTAGTTATCATTCTGATTCTGAGATTGTTTTTTCGTGACATATTCTACTTTAACATAGTGGTAAATTTTTGTCGATACTTGCATCCTTTCTTGGTGAAAAATCCGTAAATTTGATGAAAAATGTGAAAATTTAGCATCTTTCTAACTTTGAAGCTTTCTGCTTGTAAGGAAAATGGATATTACGAATACAATTTTTTTTGGTTCACATATACAATATGTCTACTTTATGTTTGCATCATAAAATTGACGTGTTTTCACTTTTGGAAGACACCAGAGGGCTTCAACGATCAGCAGCAATTTTCCGATTTTTCACAAAATTTTCAAACTCTGTATTTTTCAGGGACCAGTTCAGGTTTGAAGTGGATTTGAAGGGTCTTCATATTAGAAATACCCCATAAATGACCCCATTATAAAAACTACACCCCCCATAGTATTCAAAATGACATTCAGTCAGCGTTTTAACCCTTTAGGTGTTTCACACGAATAGCAGCAAAGTGAAGGAGAAAATTCACAATCTTCCTTTTTTATACTCACATGTTCTTGTAGACCCAATTTTTTAATTTTTACAAGGGGTAAAAGGACAAAATTTTTACTTGTATTTGTAGCCCAATTTCTCTCGAGTAAGGACATACCTCATATGTCTATGTAAAGTGTTCGACGGGCGCAGTAGAGGGCTCAGAAGGGAAGGAGCGACAAGGGGATTTTGGAGAGTACATTTTTCTGAAATGGTTTTTGGGGGGCATGTTGCATTTAGGAGGCCCTTATGGTGCCAGAACAGCAAAAAAAAAAAACCCACATGGCATACCATTTTGGAAACGAGACCCCTTGGGGAACGTAACAAGGAATAAAGTGAGCCTTAATACCCCACAGGTGTTTCACGACTTTTGCAAATGTAAAAAAAAAATAATAATTTTTACCTAAAATGCTTGTTTTCCCCCCAATTTTTTTTTAAAAAGGGTAATAGCAGAAAATACCCCTTAAAATTTGAAGCCCAATTTCTCCCGATTCAGAAAACACCCCATATGGGGGTGAAAAGTGCTCTGTTGGCGCACTACAGGTCTCGGAAGAGAAGGAGTCACATTTGGCTTTTCGAAAGAAAATTTTGCTCTTGGGGCATGCCGCATTTAGGAAGCCCCTATGGTGCCAGGACAGCAAAAAAAAAACCACATGGCATACCATTTTGGAAACTAGACCCCTCGGGAAACATAACAAGGGGTTAAGTGAACCTTTATACCCCACAGGTGTTTCACGACTTTTGCATATGTAAAAAAAAAAATTTTTTTTACGTAAAATGCTTGTTTTCCCAAAAATGTTACATTTTAAAAAAGGGTAAAAGCAGAAAATACCCCCCAAAATTTGTTAGGCAATTTCTCCCGAGTACGGCGATACCCCATATGTGACCCTAAACTGTTGCCTTAAAATACGACAGGGCTCCAAAGTGAGAGCGCCATGCGCATTTGAGGCCTAAATTAGGGATTGCATAGGGGTGGACTTAGGGGAATTCTACGCCAGTGATTCCCAAACAGGGTGCCTCCAGCTGTTGCAAAACTCCCAGCATGCCTGGACCAACAGCCAACGGGCATGCTGGAAGTTGTAGTTATGCAACCGGCAGATGCACCACTACAACTCCCAGCATGCACTTTAGCTGTTTGTGCAAGCTGGGAGTTGTAGTTATACAACAGCTGAAGGTACACTTTTCCATAGAAAAAATGTGCCTCCAGCTGTTGCAAAGCCATAAGTCCCAGCATGCCCATAAGGGAATGCTGGGAGTTGTGGTGGTCTGCCTCCTGCTGTTGCATAAATACAGCTCCCAGCATGCCCTTTTTGCATGCTGGGAGCTGTTGCTAAGCAACAGCAGGAGGCTGTCACTCACCTCCAACGATCCAGCCGCATGAGGTCAGTCCCTCGTCGTTGCCGCCGCTGCTCCTGGGGCCCCGATCCCAACATTGATGCCGGGAATCGGGGTCCCCAGCACCCGGGGTGCACGTCCCGCACCCGCTCACGTCCTCCGGAAGAGGGGCGGAGCGGGAGTGACACCCGCAGCAGGCGCCCTGATTGGTCGGCCGGTAATCCGGCCGATGAATCAGGGCGCTCGTGAGGTGGCTCCAGTACCACCTCACCCCTGCAGGCTCTGGCTGTTCGGGGCCGTCAGAGACGGCCCCGAACAGCCAGTAATTCCGGGTCACCGGGTCACTGGAGACCTGATTGACCCGGAATCGCCGCAGATCGCTGGACTGAATTGTCCAGCGATCTGTGGCGATCGCCGACATGGGGGGGCATAATGACCCCCCTGGGCGATATGCCGGGATGCCTGCTGAACGATTTCAGCAGGCATCCGGCTCCGGTCCCCAACCGGCTAGCGGTGGGGACCAGAATTCCCACGGGCGTATGGATACGCCCTCGGTCCTTAAGGACTCGGTATGCAGGGCGTATCCATACGCCCTATGTCCTGAAGAGGTTAATAATGTACTTCTGGCTTTGGCTTAAAAAATGCATGGAAAACTGGGGTTTTCCAAAATGTTGTGTGAAACCTGGTTTCTACAAGAGTTTTTGGTGCCTTTTTTTATTTAGTAACATTTTGCTGTTTGACGAGTTATTTGTAGGGATCTCTATGACATTATCATTTGTATAAACTTTTGAGATGTCATTCACACATGGGGAAAGATTAGATTCCAGGTGTAGCATGCTTTACTGCCCAGCTGGCCACCAAACCCAACGCTTGAACTGCATTGAAGTCTATTGATCGTATTAGTTGGATCAGGCGGCCACCCGAGGAGTGAAGCATGCTGCCAAACTCCTCCCTGGCTATAACTCACAATCACATGGGGCACTTTCTGAATGGCACTATTTATTAACGGTCTCTTTAAAATTGGGCACAATGTATATGGCACTGCTAATTATGTGTATGGTGCTATTTACTGTGGGGCACATTGGGGAAGCGGTCTTTGCTCTGTTTACTGGCAGGCACTGTTTACTGCAGTGCAGTATTGGAAGGCACTGGGCAACACAGCAGAAAAATTACTTGGGGTAACAATAGGATGACACTATTTAAGGGGTGCAGCAGGATAAGGCATTTATGCAGAGTGAGGGGATAAGCTGTATAGCATAGAGCCAAAGATTTTTGTGTGGCAAACTCTGCATAGGCAATTCATAGCTGGTGGTCTGGCGAAGATGGGGGAAAAAAAAGTTTTTTACTGCCTTTGACTGTTATGAGTATTTTTTGTTCAGCCTGTAGTGTGGTTATACTCTGCATGAAAGAAGGGTACAGTGACCCCCCAACCTACGATGGCCCCGACATACGATCATTTCAACATACGATGGCCTCTCAGAGGCCATCGCATGTTGAAGGCAGCATCAACATATGATGCTTTTGTATGTTGGGGCCATCGCATAAACGGCTATCTGGCAGCGCTGACTGCTTCAGCCGCCACCGGATAGCAGTTTACGGTGCCCCGTGTGGTCCGCTGACGATCACTTACCTGTCCTTGGAGCTCCGGCGCGTCCTCTTCGGGATCCCCTGCATCGTCGGCGCTCTCCATCGTCGTCCCGTCATTCAATAGGAGCGGCGTGTGTAGCGACGTGATGGCGGCGACGGCGAGAGAGGATGCCGGGGAAGCAGAGGCCTTGCCGGAGCGTCGGGGACACCCCGGGGACGCGGCGACAGCAATGGAGAGCGACATCTAGGGCAGCGGTGACGGTCCGGAGCGGCAGGGACAAGTGAGTATAACCTCCAATACCAATGGTCTTCAACCTGCGGACCTCCAGATGTTGAAAAACTACAACTCTCAGCATGCCCGGACAGCCGTTGGCTGTCCAGGCATGCTGGGTGTTGTAGTTTTGCAACATCTGGAGGTCCGCAGATTGTAGAACACTGTCCTATACTTTACATTGCACGGATCCCTCAACATACGATGGTTTCAACAAACGGTCCATTTGGAACGGATTACCATCGTATGTTGAGGGACCACTGTATTTGAATAGTCAACCGCAAATGTAAGAAGAGCCTACACTATCAAGCTTCAGTTGGTAAGGTGAGGGGCCTAGTGATGACTGCCCTGTTTGAGGCGCCCAAATTAACCCCCACTGTGCATGAATCAGTGGCAGCTCTTTGCACGGGGGAAGCCAGGGCGCCAGGCAGGAGATCGCGGGGTCCCAGTGGTTGGACCCCCCCCCCCGATTAGACACATATCCCCTATCACGTGGATAGGGAATAAGTTGTTAAGTACTGGAGTTCTCTTTTAAAGGCTTTTCTCATAAGGAGGCACATAAACTTGGCGTTTTAAGGAACATATTTACAAACATGCCATTTCAGTCACAGGATTTCAGTAAAGGTTTTAACCACCTATAAATTCTCCATGATAAAAAAAGGATGCATCTGACTTTCTTTGGAGCTAGAGGAGCTTGTGCAAGTTATTAGGATTGTTATTATTGTCATTTTATGTGGCACAGTAAAACAAAAATGGAGGTTGTCAACCCTGGGTTTACACACATGGAATACAATCAATTAGAATGCATTCAGTCTCACCCACCTATGTGCTCCTGTATATCAATGAACTCCTTGCGCAGGTTTAGGTGCATTTCTTGATGCCATATAATCAATAATAAATGTTGGGAAATAGGAAAGAGGGATGTAGAATAGTTTAGCATCCAGTCCAGCCGAGTATCTTGTCCAGGGGTGACATGCAGTCAGTGCATGCTCTATACAATTTGTCACCAAGTAACTTTTAGGAGAACTTGTTGTAACCAGCTGTTCCATGTTTTGTTGGTCTGTATACGTGCAATATAAAATAATATTTATTAAGTGTGCAGTAACCTATTTATACCATTTAAATCTTACAGCTTCTATGCATTCTTAAAGGGGTATTCCAGGGAAAAAAAACTTTTTTTTTTTAATATATCAACTGGCTCCAGAAAGTTAAACAGATTTGTAAATTACTTCTATTAAAAAATCTTAATCATTTCAGTACTTATGAGCTTCTGAAGTTAAGGTTGTTCATTGCTGTCTAAGTCCTCTCTGTTTACACATGTCTCAGGAAACGCCCAGTTTAGAAGAGGTTTGCTATGGGGATTTGCTTCTAAACTGGGTGCTTCCCGAGACAGGTGTCATCAGAGAGGACTTAGACAGAAAAGAACAACCTTAACTTCAGAAGCTCATAAGTACTGAAAGGATTAAGATTTTTTAATCAAAGTCATTTACAAATCTGTTTAACTTTCTGGAGCCAGGTGATATATAAAAAAAAAGTTTTTTCCTGGATAACCCCTTTAAGGCTGAAATGACACCATGTTTGATACAGTTTAACCCAAAAAAAAGGGCAACACATACAGTATCAAGTTTTACTCAAAACTACAGATGGCTGTGCTGTTAGTGCAGTTGGGGTAAATAGCATATCAAAAGGACTCTCAAAGTCTATGTTAGTTCTCTTTCATTTAGCTGATAAATAAAGATGGGGAGCTAATGAATTAAATATTGTAAGTTGTCAGATGACTAGGGTAAGGAGTGTGAATGGAGGTTTTGGAGAGAATGCATGCCCCGGGTAAAAACTGGATTTATGAAAGAAGAAGGGCTTATTAAAAAAAAAAAAAAAAAAAAAAAAAAATTAAGGGCTTATTAAAATAAATAAATAAATGAAAGATATACTAATCAATGAATTGTAATATATTGGTAAGATATATAGTGGATTTTGTAAATTAAAGTTATGGTGTAGAATTTTCAACTTCTTTTTGTTTTGTATGGCAAAAATTATAAATAAAGTTTATAAAAAAAAAGAAAAAAAAAGAAGGAACTAAACTAAAATCAGTACAAAAAATGGAACTAAACTTTTCAAAAATGAAAGAAGCGATCTGATTGGTTGCTATGGGCAACTCAGCAACATTTCCTCTGGACAGGTTTTGACAATGACCAATACCACAGTGTAAAGACTGCTAATATAATAAGGTATATGTATCTCCTTGGAAAAGTAAAATAGAAGATAAATTACTCTTACCTGCAACACTATGCAAAGCATGACCCAAAGAAAAACAAATGCAGCATAAATATTGCATGTGTCCCTATATGATTCTTTTAAAGAATAAAGTGAAAAAAATATCTGAGAACAACAAAAGTGCAAGAGCTCATACCTGCAACAAATTATACCAATTGTATCAAAGAATCCTGATGTAGTGTATAGAAGAAATCTTGGCATCACTAGATTCAATAATCTTTGGTATACAGGTACTCGCTTCTTCTATAAAAAATACTCCTAGTGCAGTCCCATAAGATGATACACTACTTTGTGCTCACGTCCAAAACTCTTACAGGCAATAAACAGAGCACTCACCAGGTATCTTTATGAACCATGAAACTTCTTTATTGCAGCATAGAGTACAGCAAGCAGGGGAGCGGACGGGTTCACCCGTCCGCTCCCCTGCTTGCTGTACCCTATGTTGGAAAAAAGAAGTTTCATGATTCATAAAGATACCTGGTGAGTGCTCTTTTCTTTTTGCTTTTGCTGGATTTGTACTTACCAGCGTATTTTCAATTTTTTTAAGGTATGATATATTGCACTGTTGTTCCCATGTATTTTTTCTCTGCACCTGCATTCTTTATTAGAATCATATTGGGGCACGTACAACATTCATGCCGCATTAATTTACACTATTTACTGATACCTATATGTACTACATGCAATGTTAAAATATATCACCTTGTTGCTTGAGCTCGCTTCTTACCAGTTGCATACAATGTGCTGGATATATTTTTAATATCTATTATTGAATGTGAGGACAATGTACACCTGGGCTTGACACATTTCTTATGAATCAAGGAGCCAGCAAGAAAAGTTAGGAGCCAGGATGCTGCATGTCACACAAGGTGTCCTCACTACGCAACAGGACATTAAGTAACGTCATATGATCAGTCATTAGCGTCCCCTCATCTCCCCCCTGTCACTGTTATTGTTGTTCCCTCATCTCCCCCTTGTGTCAATTATTAGTGTCCCCTCATCTCCCCCCTGTCACTGTTATTGTTGTTCCCTCATCTCCCCCTTGTGTCAATTATTAGTGTCCCCTCATCTACTCCCTGTGTTTCAGTTATTAATGCCCCCTTATCTCCCTCTGTGTCACAGTCATTTCTGTCCCCTCATCTTTCCCTGTGTGTCAGTCATTACTATACCCTCATGCACCCCTGTGTGTCACAGTCCTTACTGTCCCCTCATTTCTCCCTATGTGTTACAGTCATTTGTGTCCTCTCATCATCCCTCTGTGTGCCAGCTATTACAATCTCCTCATCTCCCCCCTGTGAGTCAGTTATTACTGTCCCCTCATCTTCTTCCCTGTGTGTCAGTTATTAATGTCCCCTCAACTCCCCCCTGTTTTTATCATTAAAGAAAAAAAAAAACTGTTTTACTTACCTCCACCTCTGTACCCACACTGATTCCCCTTTCTGCCTCTGGTATTCAGCATTGTATGTCTTTGGTCGGTGCTCCGGTGTCACGTGACTGTCACAGACAGTAAGAAGCCTCTCTGTGATGCTCTGTGCTCCTGAGTATGGAGCATCACCCATGAGGCGGCTGATTGGCTGCGGTGGTCACCTGACGTCTGCTGCTCCTGTAACACCAGAACACTGACCACAGGAAGAACAGGGGATCGGTGCAAGAATGTAGACAGAGGGGAGCAAAACAGTTGGACAATCATTGAAGACAAAAACCTAGGTACTATTGAAAAATTTGGCGTGGTGCCCTGGCACCTGGGTTTCTCAAGACAAATACTAAATAAAAGCATCAATGTTATAAAATAGCAATACTTAGTCAGCATACAGAAAGATCCATTAATTTCTATTTACACAAAAATGCTCTAATGAATATGAAATCTTACGTTTTCTTAAGTATTGTTCTCCATAGATCTTCTTAGTCTCAGCCGGCAACATCTGCCATTTCTCCTCCATACTCTTCTTAATGTAAGGCAAGATAGTAAGGGCTGTATTAAAAGCCCCTGGCTCAACTATCGAAACTTTAACTCCAAAATCATTAAGTTCCTGCCTGAAAACATGAAGATATATACATCAATGACAAAATATTTCGGTTGCTGATGATAAAGCTGCAGAAGATAAGCATAAAAGCTAGATGATAGATCCTGTCTGCTTACTCCATGATAATCACGAAACATAACTACAAATTTATAGAGATTGGTAATGTACACTTTTTCCATTTTAGCCATTTTCAAGCAGTTTGTACTACTGATGGCCATAGGACTTGTTGTTTTTTAACCTTACATCACAGGAGAGCAATGACTTGCTTGATCTGATTCAATGGATTCAAACAGAACTCTATATACCATGTATGGCCTCATGTCTCTCTATTGACCTTTTCATAGTGAAAATTTGCCCTTATTTGGATGAATGTTTAAAATTTTGGTGGTCTTTCCTTTATGTAAACTTTTTGTTAAAAGGGAAAAATCACTGCCTGAAGAAAATGCCAAAAACAGGGTAAACTATTTCATAAACTATTTCAAAAATTGAAAACCATACCTGCTTTTTGAAAAGCTGTTAAATAGACAACAGGGTTAAAGGGGTTCTCCCTTGTTTATACAGTTTTTTGTTATGTTTGTGTGTTAAGTGTGTGTTTTTTTTATGTGTGTTGTGATTATGTATATATGTATTTTCTTACCTTTTCAGAAGATCCGGAAGCTGGCCCCTTTTTCTTCCACTGGCTTGCTGTGTACCTCGGCCTCCGCCATATTGTGTTCGGTAAGTGGGATGTCGTGGTTCGTGTTCTTGCTTCTGTCCTTCCTATCTTCTGATGTCTGAGGCAAATCTTTTCTTCCTGTTTCTTCCGTGGTTCAGCGACGAATCTGCGGCCTCTTCCGGCGCATGCGCAGGTAGTTTGGTAGACCTAACGTACGCTACGCTGTTAGCGTACCACTTGCGTACTCGTGCATGCGCAGACAGTTTGTCAATTAGACAAAAAAAACTTTATTGGTAAAAAAAAAAAAAAAACTACCTGCGCATGCGCCGGAAGAGGCCGCAGATTCTTCGCTGAGCCACGGAGAAACGGGAAGAAAAGATTCGCCTCGGACGTCAGAAGATAGGAAGGACAGAAGCAAGAACACACCCCCTGACATCCCACTTATGGTGGAGGCCGAGGTTGCACGGCAAGCCAGTGGAAGAAAAAGGGGCCAGCTTCCGGATCTTCACAAAAGATAAGAAAATACATATATACATAATCACAACACACATAAAAAAACACATACTTATACACACATAACACACAAACATAATAACAAACAAACAGTATAAACAAGGGAGAACCCCTTTAAACAGTAGGGAAATTAAAGCATTAATAAATAAACTGAAATTCTTTTCTCTATACTTTTTTCACCTAAATTTACACCGAACTCCAATAGTACATGAGGACCTCAACCTATAGAGGGCACAGGGCATAAATGTATGCTCTGGTCTTCTAGGGTTTTATGCACCAGGAGGTACATTTATGCCCTGGTGTGTTTACAATCTATGAAGTGAGCACAGGATCTGTGCTCATTTATAGACGGTGGGAACTGGCTGCCATCAGCAATCCTGACAATATCTGTGATTAACCTTCTAGATGCCATGATCAATGCTGATCGTGACATTTATAACAGGGAAATACTGTTGAAGGGCAATGGGGACACTCATCGGAATACCCACAGCAGGATTGCGGGGGTCTGATGAGTAAAGATGGCAGCTTAAAAGGTCTCTTACCCTCCTCTGTGCCAGTCTCTGGGGATCTTGTATTGTCTGTCATAAGGCAGGCTGTGCAAGTAGATCACCGATATTACTGATCAGCGCCTTGCCATTGCATAAAAAAAATGCCAAAAATATTCCACAATTGGGTATCGTTTTAATTGTATTGACCCACATGTCAGTTTTATTGTGAAGTACACCATATAAAAACAAAACTACACAAAATTGCAAAATTGTGTGTTTCTTTTCATTTCCCCACCCCACAAATAAAAATTATTCATTGCCCTGTAATCATTTAATGGTAAAATAAAAGGTGTCACAATGAAGTACAATTGGTTTTACAAAATACAATACCTCACATGGCTCTGTGAATAGACAAATAAAATAATTATGCATTTTAGGATTTAGGCCAGGAGAAAAAAAACGAAAGGCAAAAATGTACATTAGCTCTGTCCTCAAGGCCAAAAATGGGGTTAATGTAAAAGTGAGCCAAATTATGACTGAAAACAAGGCATTGGCATTCAGAGCTCTGTACTGTAAATACAGAAGTCACCTCTAAAAAGATAGAATACGAAATGCACATAATTTTGGACCTGTTTAGATTATAAAACACAAAATGATAGCTATGTTGACCTGATATCAAGCTAGCTTAAAGGGGTACTCCGCCCCTAGACATCTTATCCCCTATCCAAAGGATAGCGGATAAGATGTCAGATTGCCGGGGTCCCGCTGCTGGGGACCCCGGGGATCGCCGCTGCAGCACCCCGCTATCATTACTGCGCAGAGCAAGATAGCTCTGCACGTAATGACGGGCAATACAGGGGCCGGAGCATCGTTACGTCACGGCTCCGCCCCTCGTGATGTCACGGCCCGCCCCCCATCAATACAAGTATATGGGAGGGGGCGGAGTACCCCTTTAATGTTTTGGCCATGAAATCATTAAAAGTGTACCTGTCATCAAAAAAACTTTTTATATAATCTAGATAATACTATTATATCCATATTTATAATATATATTGATTAAAACAAACATGTATTTTTTGGGAAAAATCCTGTCCCTGCAGCTATTGCCTGTGTGTCTCTATAAGGGGACCAAATATAGGAAGAAAGGGCAGGACAAGAAGGGCTCTGTGCAGGCTCCTGGCTTGTCAATCATCTTAATGAGTGAGCTGGAGCATGTCACAGAGCCTCAGTGCAGGGAGCCCTGCTTGTCCTCAGTGCACAAAGCCCTGCTTGTCCTCAGTGTACAGAGCCCTGCTTGTCCTCACTGCACAGAGCCCTGCTTGTCCTCAGTGTACAGAGCCCTGCTTGTCCTCAGTGTACAGAGCCCTGCTTGTCCTCAGTGTACAGAGCCCTGCTTGTCCTCAGTGCACAGAGCCCTGCTTGTCTTCACTGCACAGAGCCCTGCTTGTCCTCACTGCACAGAGCCCTTCTTGTCCTCAGTGCACACAGAGCCCTGCTTGTTCTCACTGCACAGAGCCCTGTTTGTCCTCACTGCACAGGGACATGCTTGTCCTCTGTGCACAGAGTCCTGCTTGTCTTCACTGCACAGAGCCCTGCTTGTCTTCACTGCTCTGAGCCCTGCTTGTCCTTAGTGCACACAGAGCCCTGCTTGTTCTCACTGCACAGAGCCCTGCTTGTCCTCAGTGTACAGAGCCCTGCTTGTCCTCAGTGTATAGATCCCTGCTTGTCCTCAGCGCACAGAGCCCCGCTTGTCTTCACTGCACAGAGCCCTGCTTGTTCTCAGTGCACACAGAGCCCTGCTTATTCTCACTGCAGAGCCCTGCTTGTCCTCAGTGCACAGAGCCCTGCTTGTCCTCAGTGCACAGAGCCCTTCTTGTCCTCAGTGCACACAGAGCCCTGCTTGTTCTCACTGCACAGAGCCCTGTTTGTCCTCACTGCACAGGGACATGCTTGTCCTCTGTGCATAGAGTCCTGCTTGTCTTCACTGCACAGAGCCCTGCTTGTCTTCACTGCACTGAGCCCTGCTTGTCCTTAGTGCACACAGAGCCCTGCTTGTTCTCACTGCACAGAGCCCTGCTTGTCCTCAGTGTACAGAGCCCTGCTTGTCCTCAGTGTATAGATCCCTGCTTGTCCTCAGCGCACAGAGCCCCGCTTGTCTTCACTGCACAGAGCCCTGCTTGTTCTCAGTGCACACAGAGCCCTGCTTATTCTCACTGCAGAGCCCTGCTTCCCCTCAGTGTACAGAGTCCCTGCTTGTCCTTAGTGTACAGAGCCCTGCTTGTCCTCAGTGTACAGAGCCCTGCTTGTCCTCAGTGCACAGAGCCCTGCTTGTACTCAGTGCACAGAGCCCTGCTTGTCTTCACTGCAGAGAGCCCTGCTTGTCTTCACTGCACAGAGCCCTGCTTGTCCTCAGTGCACACAGAGCCCTGCTTGTTCTCACTGCAAAGAGCCCTGCTTGTCCTCCGTGTACAGAGCACTGCTTGTCCACCCACACTTCCTGAATTTGGTTTCCTCACAGAGACACACAGACAATAGCTGCAGGTACAAAAATATGCATATTTTCTAACCAATGTATATTACAAATATACATATAATGGTATTATCTACATTCTATAAAAAGTCTTTGTTAACAAAAGGGTCACTTTAATGTTTTTCTTACATTGTTTAATCCTGCTTCTTTCTGTTGTATTGACAGTGCGGTGTTCTGTTTTCTGACTCACAAGTTTATAATAACACAGTGATTCTTCCCAGTACAGACAGAATAGTGTAGCCTTAGGGGTCCTCAACTGCGTTCCAAACTGCCAGTGCCAGTTGTCTGGACTGGCAAGCAGCCCTTCTGGCAGTACTGGTTTATAGGGAAGGCACCTAAGGCCTCCATCACCTCCAGCCAGTTTGGGCAACTGGTGAGAGGTGACATTCTCTCTTCCTACATTTAATTGTAAATCCCCCCCCCCCCCCTTAGTTTTATCTGTTTCGCCACCAAGCTTTGCTAAAATCAGGGAAAAAAGAATCAAAGATATCAAAATTTTACATTCTACATTTTTAATTTATATTTACCTTAAAAGATCTGAGAAGTTTTCCACACAATATTTTGAGAGATTGTAACCACCTGGAATAAGAGGCATTCTGCCAACAATGCTGGAAACATTTACAATCCTTCCTCTGGTTTTCCTGATCAGAGGCAGTAATGTCAGGGTCACATCAATAAACCCCAGAACATTCACTTCCAGAACCTTTACAAAGTCATTTTTTTTCTGCCATCCAAGAGGAGCCATTTGACCTGGAATGGCAGCATTATTCACCAGACCCCAGAGTCCTACAAAATACAATTTCAATATAAAAAGCATAAATGGGCATCAATATGGGACAATCTACAAGGATTGCTAAGGCAATAGAAACAGAAATTATGTTTGCTCTAATATAATAAGATATCTATGGTTCAGTAGGTTTTATTAAATCTGATTCTTATAAAATTTCACAAATACGATGTCAACCGTGACAACTGTCAACAATAGTATGAATAATATGAAGTTTATCATAATGTTATCTGCCACATACAGTATGTGGTTATGACCCTAGTGTCTAGTTTTAGTAATATATTGCAGGTTCCATAAAAGCACAATAATATGTAGAGTTGCCACAAGCACATCAAGTTAATCTATTGGCTTTGATGCATATGAACGTCTCTTATGTATGTGATCTCTGTTTACTTACAGTTTTCTACATTTTTTGTTTTAAAAACATTGTCTATGAATATTTGCAGCTTATACCGGATAACATTTACTCATAGTAACATAAGAAATTACATGTGGACTCTCCAAGGAGCAGTACATACCCAGCGCTATATCTAATGGTCCTCTTACACAGGCAGATTTTCTGACATTGAACATTGATTGATAATATAAAAGGACGATTGGCGCTTTTTTATTTTACATGTATGATATGTATATTTGATTGTTCAAGGGATCGTTCATCATCATCATGTTTACAACGGGCAGTGATTGTGAATGAATGTTAATGTGGACAATACTTGGCAAAAGGTTTTTGACTCACCTTTGTCTCCAACAATGCGAGACACCCAATCAGCGACATCACTCACATTCTTGCTGTCAGAAATATCTAATATCGTAGTTTTTAGCCTACTAGATGTCTCCTTCTTCAGGTTCTCAGCTCCTTTCTCAGTCAAGCAAGATGCCAGAACCTTCATTCCACGTTTGTCCAATTGCTTGGCCAACACGTTGCCAAATCCAGTGTCACATCCGGTAATAAAGACATATTTATCTGAAAGATTCTCTAATATCTGACTCTGCCTGTACCATCTGTATGCCAACAGCATAACCAACAGCACCAACACAAGCAGCCACATGATGGAAATGGTAATTCTATAAAAAAAAAAAAAAAAAAAGTTGAAATTTAAGTAACAGCCCCAAAAATAATCCATTGCCACTTTCCCTTTAGCTTTCCAACTCTCGCAAAACTACAGCTCCCAGAATTCCATGACAGTCTCTGCGGTCTTCACAGTTCTAGTGTGATGTTTACTGCTTTCTAAAAAACAAATCCTGGATTTGATAAAATTGAAAAAGTTTATTTTTTTATTTTTTTATTCTTCGTTTAGGATTGAATCCTGTTTTTTAGTTAAAAATAAAGTAAACTCTCAAGCACTACAAAGAACTGCCCAACGATTCTCCTGTATGATTACATCCTTCTTGTAAAAATGTGCAGTGATACTTGAACACGTGCTTAAAATATTTGTGACTACCTTGAATCCAATACAAACAAATTCATACATATTTGAGACTAAATAAATAAATAAAAATATCACACTCAGAATCAAGTGAAAAAATTTCTGATTCGGACTTAATAAAATACCTTAATAAACATTGTGTGTATTTACAGGCACTCTGACATGGGGTGATCCATGGCATTTATTTTCAGGTATATAACAGTTTTATTTGTAATTTTATCAGGGCTTTTACTGTGGCCATAAACATACGATGACTGTAGATCTCTTTATACAAGTGCAGTACTGCTGAGTTTGCATGCTTATTTTATTGGCAAAAAATAGTTAAACGCTAGACACTTCTAGAGAGTGGGTTAAAATCCATCCTGTGTTATCTTTTCAATAGGAAGAATTCATAGACATGAAAATGTCAAAAGATTTCACTGAGGATCTAGCACAATCTATAAAAACACACACACACACACACACACACACTTGTGTTATGATATGCTGTAAGTGGTGCATACTATTATTAAGTCACAACCAATACAATCTTATAATACTTAATAATTTTTTTTATATAATTTGATGAAAAGACAAAATTATAATATACTTGTGATGTGATGTCTATTAAGGCATGTAAATGTTGTTTCATTTTAAAATGTGTTAAAGCATAAAAAGAAACCAACAACATAACATTTTTAAGATGTTGAATGCAAGACCATATATTCTACTCAGGCAAGTGTTAAACCAGATTTAAAAAAAAGATATATGTTGAATAATCACCTGTTTAATGCTACTCAAATTATAAGCCACCACACTTGGGGCATGTAGCAGCTGCAGAAACTGCCCCCCCCCCCCATGCCTACTTAGCCAGGATTTCTCTAAAACACCCAAGTGTTTGCTTAGGGTCAAGTTGGCCAGTTGACAATGGCAACCAGTCAGATCGCATTTTTTTTTTTTTTGAAAGTGCTCAGAAAAACCTCCCTCATTGAGTCCAGTCTCTGCAAAAAGCCCCCACAACATGATGCTGCCACCACTATGCTTCACTGTTGGGATGGTATTGGGCAGGTGAAGAGCAGTGCCCAACAGAGGGAGGGGACAAAAGAGAAGGAACCACTCATTGTTGCATGACGCTATAATATTTAGCGTCAGGCTCCTTATTACAGGAAGGAGAAAAGGAAGTTCCGGCTCCCAAGGCTGGATAAAAAAATCAAGTTTATTTCTTCATATTAAAATCCAGTGCATGAGCAAACAATAAAACCAATGAAAGGAGAACAAACGCACCGACGCGTTTCGACTTAACGCTAAGTCTTAGTCATAGGCATGACTAAGACTTAGCGTTAAGTCGAAACGCGTCGGTGCGTTTGGTGTTGTTCTCCTTTCATTGGTTTTATTGTTTGCTCATGCACTGGATTTTAATATGAAGAAATAAACTTGATTTTTTTATCCAGCCTTGGGAGCCGGAACTTCCTTTTCTCCTTCCTGATTGCTTCACCTGAGGACTTGGCCTCAGAGACTATCCGAAGCTCCTGCTGGTGCAGGTGTATTGTGCTATTTTCCATATACCTTGGAGACTACTGGGTGAGCTGATATCTGCCTTTTCCTTATTACAGGTACTGTCAGGGAGCAGTGAATTCAGGAGACAGCGATTCAGGCAGGACTGTGTGGAGGGGGGGGGGGGGGGGTTGTGAGAAGGGGCTTATTTACATCTTTTATATTTATTACCAGTATAGGGCTCATGGCCTTCTATGAAAGCTGGCCATATGCAGAGTTATATAGAGGTACAGTATAGGGCTTATAGATCTATATAAAAGCTGGCCATATGCATGTTGCAAAGGTATATAGAGGTACAGTATAAGGCTAGTGGACCTCTATAAAAGCTGGCCACGTGCAGAGGTATATAGAAGTATAAATGAATGTAATGTTCAGCTCACCTTCTCGACTGTAGTGCGCAGACTGTGTGTGTGAGGTCAGGATGAGGGGCTCTCTTCAGCCTGTGTAGGCACCATTAAGTCATACATTACATTTGGCCCAGACCCCTCTGTAGTGCAGACCCTTTTGTATCCCAGACCTCTCTTTCTTCTGTCCCCCAGACTCCTCTATCTTCTCCAGACCCCTCTGTCCCCAATGGAATTGGAAAAGATTGGAGTAGGTATGCTTGCACCAGCTGCCTCATCGTTGCACACGCACCACACTCTTGACATACCTTTACAAAGAGAGGGGAAGTCAGTGCATCAAGGTGTTGGGCACTAGAAAGACAGGCTGAATTGAGTGCCCAAAGACTTTCTGTGCTTACTCCTCCTACCTCTGTAAGTATAGAAAGCAGAAGCCGTATCCACATCCGAAAACCAGAAGCCGCATCTGCCGCCCACAGTACTAATGTATTCCACAGTTAAACTTTTTTTGGGTGCCCCATACAGCTGAAGTTCCTGCCTTCCTCTCCCTAAGCCCAACAGGATAAGTAATGTAATGTATGTAAACAGTGAATCCATCAGCATAACAGTGAGTGCAGCTTTGGAGAATAATACAGGATATAACGTAATGTGACCTTGCATTCACTGCAATTGTTATATTTTGTGCAATGATTGATACCCACTGTGCAAAATCTAACTATTGCGGTGAATGCAAGGTCACATTACATTACTTATCATGGAAGGAGCAGGTCATTTACCTAGTCTTCTGAGGAAACTTTGGAAGCCGACTTGATGCTTTCCAGGTTCTCTTTTGTCAGTGACTGCTCTGAAATACAATACAAGATAAAAATTAAGATCAGTACAGGATAAGTAATGTAATGTATATACACAGTGACTCCACCAGCAGAAAATTGAGTACCACCCTGGAGTATAATACAGGATATTATTCAAGATCAGTAATGTATGGACACAGTTTAACTTAAAAAAAAAAAAAATAATTGTACAATAATATAAAAACTACATATACATGTCTGTTTTACCGTTAATTGCACTGTGTAAAAACAAAATTAATTATTACACAGTGCAATTTGTTGTACCACAAACTAACCATCGTTTGGCTATGTAGATGAAAAAAATCAAAGTGTTATAGCTCTTAAAGGAGTAGTCCAGTGGTGACCCAGTGGTGAACAACTTATCCCCTATCCTAAGGATAGGGGATAAGTTGCAGATCGCGGGAGGTCCGACCGCTGGGGCCCCCTGCGATCTCCTGTACGGAGCCCCGACAGCCCGCGGGAAGGGGGCGTGTCGACCTCCGCACGAAGAGGTGGCCGACACGCCCCCTCAATACAACTCTATGGCAGAGCCGAAGCGCTGCTTTCGGCAATCTCCGGCTCTGCCATAGAGATGTATTGAGGGGGCGTGTCGGCCGCCGCTTCATGCGGGGGTCAACACCCGCTATCTGGCCGGAGAGCCTGGCCCCCGTAGAGTGAGATCGCAGGGGGCCCCAGCGGTCGGCCCCCCGCGATCTCAAACTTATCCCCTATCCTTAGGATAGGGGATACGTTTTTCACCACTGGACTACCCCTTTAAAAGACGAGGGGCAAAACTGAAAAAAAAAACTGCAAATTTCGTAAAGTTTTGTTTCTACTCAGTGCACTTCTTGGGAAAAATAATATGTTATCTTTACTACGCAGGTCCATGCAACTACAATGATACCTGTAACACTCACTGTTCAGTAGACAGGAGCTCTTTGGGTAGTAGATCCACTGGACCTGTGTGGCAAATGATGCGGGCCATACCAGGGAATGGAGTCTAAGGTCGCTACCCCTGGCACGACTCAACCACACAGGCGGCTGAGAAGATTCGAGGTACAGAAGGAGAACAGCAACTCATAGTCAGAATAGCAGAAGGTCTGGACAGGCGGCACTGGTGCATGGTCAGGAACAAAGCAGGAGGTCAGTAGGCAGGCGGCACAGGAGCAAGGTCAGGAACATAGCAGGAGGTCAGTAACGAGGCAAAGCAAAACACAGTAACACTTTCTCAATGGCACAAGGCAACAAAGATTCGGCAGGGATGTGGGGGGAAAGCAGGAACTTATAGAGGAGACACAGGTGAACACATAATTAAGGGCGTACTGGTCCTTTAAATCTTACAGCTCCGGCAGGTGCATGCGCTAGGAGATGGGGACATGCGTGCCGGGGGTGAGAGGCAGGAGAGGAGGTGGCAGAGGACCGGGGTGAGTGACTGGCTGGGATTCGCATGTGGGCGTGTCCCTCAATGCGAACCCCAGCCCCGCTGGCAGCAGTAGATGACAGGGAAATGTGCTCACGGCCAGCACAGGCGGCCGGAGCGCAGACCGTAACAGTACCCCCCCTTTGGTCTCCCCCTCCTTTTGCATTTCAGAAATTTCCTGAGAAGGTCACAATCCAGGGTATTCTCCTCTGGCTCCCAAGATCTCTCCTCAGGACCATAACCTCCCCAGTTAACCAAGAAATTTTTTTACCTCTCATGGTCTTGGCGGCAAGAACCTCTTTGACCTTAAAGACATCAGAAGAGCCGGAGACTGGCGTCGGGAGAAGATGCTTTTGTGAAAACCGGTTTATGACAAGAGGCTTGAGGAGAGAAACATGGAAAGAATTAGGAATACGTAAAGTAGCAGGTAAACAGAGTTTGTAAGAGACAGGATACATTTTTTGTAACAGTTGGAAGGGACCAAGATAGTGAGAACCGAGTTTGTAGCAGGGTATCTTGAACTGAATATATTTTGAGGAAAGTCAAACCTTATCACCAGGAGAGAAGGGCTGTGGAGATATTCTACTCCTATCAGCTTGTGCCTTCATGCGTGTGGAGGCCTGAGAAAGAGATTGTCGAGTTTGTTGCCAAATGGTAGAGAAGTCCCGAACAAGCTAATCAACAGCTGGCACACCGGAAGAGACTGGAAGAGGAAGAGGGGAATGGAGATGGAGTCCATAAACAACAAAAAGGGAGAAGACTTTGTAGACTCGGAATCCTTATGATTATATTAGAACTCCGCCCAAGGGAGAAGGTAGACCCAATCGTCCTGGCGCGCTGAAACAAAACGACGAAGATAAGTCTCTAAAATTTGATTAATCCTCTCCACCCGGCCATTGGACTGAGGGTGGTAGGCAGAGGAGAAGTCCAAATTGATGTCCAGACTGGTACAAAGAGCTCGCCAGAATTTTGAAACAAACTGAACTCCGCGATCCGAAAAATTATGCTATGGAAGACCATGTAGACGAAAGATATGGAGCAAGAAGTACTTAGCTAGCTGTGGAACAGATGGGAGGCCAGGAAGAGGGATGAAATGAGCCATTTTGGAAAACCGATCGACCAAACCAAAATGACTGTTTTATTCTGGGAAGGAGGCAGATCGGTGATAAAATCCATGGCGATGTGGGACCAGGGAGTCTCCGGAATGGGCAAAGGCTGCAAGAGTCCAGCTGGTTTCTGCCAAGAAGTTTTGTCATGGGCACAAGTATCACAGGAACGGACAAAATCAGAAACATCACGTTCAAGATGCGGCCCCCAGTAATGCCAAGAAATAAGGAGTAAAGTCTTACGTACATCAGGATGACCTGCCAACAGAGAAAAATGACCCCACTTCAGTATCTTGCGTCTCAATCTGGCGGGCACAAAGGATTTTCCAGGAGGGCCTTGCTGAATTTCGGCTGGAGCGACAGAAATCAAGCGATCTGGAGGAATAATATGCCTTGGCGTGCAGTCCAAACCTATGACGTCAGAGGACCTGGAGCTAGCATCAGCTCTTATGTTCTTGTTAGCTGGACAGAAATGAATGTAGAAATTGAATCTAGAAAAGAACAAAGACCACCTTGCCTGGTGAGGATTCAATCCCTGAGCGGGCTACAAGTACAGAAGATTCGTATGGTCTGTGTAGATGCTGACCGGATGAGAAGACCCTTCCAATAAATGTTGCCATTCCTCCAAGGCAAGCATAATGGCGAGGAGTTCTTGATCTTCAATGGAGTAGTACCTTTCAGCAGGAGAGAAAGTCTTGGAAAATAAATGACAAGTTATAGTCTTGCCCTTGGCGTGTCTCTGGGTCAGAACTCTGGGTTTCTCGGCTCCATCAGAAGACGCATTAACCTCCAAAGAGAAGGGCTTCTCCGGATCAGGTCTAGAAAGCACGGGAGCAGAGGAAAATGCAGACTTTAAATGGGTGAAGGCCTGTTCAGCCTCAGGAGGGCATGACTTGGGATTAGAGCCCTTTTTAGTGAGAGCCACAATCGGGGCAACCAAAGAAGAGAAATGTGGGATAAATTGACCATAGTAGTTAGCGAATCCCAGAAAGCGTTGAATAGCCCGTATGCCAGAAGAACGAGGCCAATCCAATACCGCAGACAGTTTATCTGGATCCATCTGCAGACCTTGATGAGAAACAATATAGCCGAGAAACGGGAGACTAGATTTCTCGAATAGACATATCTCCATTTTGGCATAAAGATGATTCAGGTGTTGAAGAACCTGACGAACATGAGTTGGATGCTCCACTAAGTAAATAGAGAAGATCAAGATGTCATCTAGGTAAACGACAACACAGGTGTAGAGAAGATCTCGGAAAATGTCATTGAAAAATTCCTGAAAAATGTCGGGAGCATTTCAGAGACCGAAGGGCATCACGAGATACTCAAAATGTCCATTACGAGTATTGAAGGCCGTTTTTCATTCATTTCCCTCGCGCATACGGATGAGATTATATGCTCCTCGCAAGTCCAACTTGGTGAAGACCTTGGCTCCTCAGAGACTGTCAAAAAGTTCAGAGATAAAAGGAAGTGGATAACGGCTTTTGACCGTGATTTTGTTGAGTCCCCTGTAGTCAGTACAGTGACCACTTGACTTATGATGGCCCCGACATATGATCATTTCAACATATGATGGCCTCTCAGAGCCCATCGTATGTTGAAGGCAGCATCAACATACGATGCTGCTGTGTGTTGGGGCCATCGTACCAACAGCTATCTGACAGCGCTGACAACTTCAGCATCTGACAGATAGTTGTTTAATGTGCCCCGTGCTGCCTCCTGTTACTCACATGCTGTCCTGCTAACTCACTGCAGGCTTCCACTGTGAGCTCCGTGTAAGCCCCGCCCCCCCAGTGCAGCCATAGCCAATAGCCTGCAGCATCTTGCTGCAGGCATCCAATGAGCTGCTGGCTGCCCTCCCCTTCCTTTCCTATAGAGCTGTAGTCGGCGGGATCGTAATGGAGGACATTCTGTCTCCCCTGAAGGTATTTAAAGAACTGTACAGTACTGTATGCGATGTCACACATCACATACAATACATATACACACTATACACCCCATACATCAATGTTTCCCTATCAGTGTGCCTCCAGCTGTTGCAAAACTATAACTCCCAGCATGCTCAGACAGTCAATGGCTGTACATGCATGCTGGGAGTTGTAGTTGTGCAACAGCTGGAGGCACCCTGGTTTGTTAACCCCTTAAGGACCAAGGACGTACCGGTACGTCCTTGGTCCTGCTCTTCTGATATAACGCGGGGTTACACAGTAACCCCGCGTCATATCATGGCGGGCCCGGCGTCATAGTGAAGCCGGGACCCGCCTCTAATAGCGCGCAGCGCCGATCGCGGCTCCGTGCGCTATTAACCCTTTAGCCGCGCACTCAAAGCTGAGCCGCGCGGCTAAAAGTGAAAGTGAAAGTTCCCGGCTAGCTCAGTCGGGCTGTTCGGGATAGCCGCGGCTAATCGCGGCATCCCGAACAGCTGACAGGACAGCGGGAGGGCCCCTTCCTGCCTCCTCGCTGTCCGATCGCCGAATGACTGCTCAGTGCCTGAGATCCAGACATGAGCAGTCATCCGGCAGAATCGTTGATCACTGGTTTCTTATGAGAAACCAGTGATCAACATAGAAGATCAGTGTGTGCAGTGTTATAGGTCCCTATGGGACCTATAACACTGCAAAAAAAAAGTGAAAAAAAAAAAGTGAATAAAGATCATTTAACTCCTCCCCTATTAAAAGTTTGAATCACCCCCCTTTTCCAATAAAAAAAAACACAGTGTAAATAAAAATAAACATATGTGGTATCACCACGTGCGGAAATGTCCGAATTATAAAAATATATCATTAATTAAACCGCTCGGTCAATGGCGTGCGCGCAAAAAAATTCCAAAGTCCAAAATAGTGCATTTTTGGTCACTTTTTATATAATTTAAAAATGAATAAAAAGTGATCAATAAGTCCTATCAATGCAAAAATGGTACCGTTAAAAACTTCAGATCACGGCGCAAAAAATGAATCCTCATACCGCCCCATACAAGGAAAAATAAAAAAGTTATAGGGGTCAGAAGATGACAATTTTAAACGTATTAATTTTCCTGCATGTAGTTATGATTTTTTCCAGAAGTCCGACAAAATCAAACCTATATAAGTAGGGTATCATTTTAATCGTATGGACCTACAGAATACATATCAGGTGTCATTTTTACCGAAAAATGTACTACGTAGAAACGGAAGCCCCCAAAAGTTACAAAACAGCGGTTTTTTTTTCAATTTTGTCGCACAATGATTTTTTTTCCCGCTTCACCATAGATTTTTGGGCAAAATGACTGACGTCATTACAAAGTAGAATTGGTGGCACAAAAAATAAGCCATCATATGGATTTTTAGGTGTAAATTTGAAAGAGTTATGATTTTATAAAGGCAAGGAGCAAAAAACGAAAATGCAAAAACGGAAAAACCTCCGGTCCTTAAGGGGTTAAACACTCCCCATACACTCCACATACAATGGTCATCCCAGAACCAATTAGCAGTTTCCCATAGAGATATGTATTCAACATACAATGGTTCCAAGGCCCCAGAACCAATTATCATTTTTACATAGACATATGTACTCGACATATGATGGTTTCAACATATGATGGTTCTCCTGGAACCAATTAATATCATATGTTGAGGGACCACTGTACATGGACGGAGTGAGCCATCCTTCTTCCCTACAAAGAAGAAACCTTCTCCGGCAACAGAAGAGGACTTATGGATAAATCCCTTTTGGAGGTTCTCCTGGATATACTCTGCCATGGCTTTGGTCTCAGGAACCGATAACATGTAAATTCTTCCATGAAGAGGAGTTATTCCAGGCAGTAAATCTATAGGGCAATCATAAGGACCATGTGGAGGCAGAGACTCAGCCTGCTTCATGCAGAATGCGAGAGAAACAACTTTAGGCTGGACAGAACTGAGACAAAGATTTTGACAGAACTGTCCCCAGTGAATAATTTCTCCAGTTCTCCAATCTAGTTGTGGAGAGTGACGTCGGAGCCAAGGAAGGCCAAGAAGAAGCTCAGAAGTACAGTGAGGCCGTACAAAGAATTCAATCTTTTCTTTATGCAAGACTCCCACTTGCATGACGAGTACGGAATAACACCTTACAGTCCAAATTTTGTCCAGTAACAGAAAAGATGAACAAAGGCTTGGCAAGCTGAGTAAACAGGAAGATGATATTTGTGGACCAAAGAAGCATCAATAAAGTCACCTGCGGATCCAGAATCCAAAAATGCTGTAGAGCTGAAGGAAGACTTGGCAGAAGCAAAGACTTGTACAGAAATGGTAAAGCGAAGAGAGGTGGTAGTCACACCTAGGGACACCTATCCTACGTTCCCTAGGTGCAAGCATTTTCCTGGATACTTAGGACGAACAGAACAGTCTTTGAGGAAGTGTTCTGGGCTAGCACAATACAAGCACAAAATCTCACTGCGTTGTCATGATCTCTCCTCTTGCGTGAAACGGGAACGATGCACTTCCACAAGGCCTCATCAATCCATGCTATTTCTGAGGCAAGAGTGCGGAATTGAACCACGTAGTCACCAACAGAAGAATTCCCTTGACATAGGTTCAGCAAAGCCGTCTCAGCAGAAGAGGCACGTGCAAGTTCCTCAAAGACACTGCAAAATTCTGTCAGAAAAGCCGTCAAATTGTTAGCTACCGGATTACCGCGGTTCCGAAGGGGTGTAGCCCTGGCCAGGGTTTTTCCGGACAGTAGGCTAATAAGGCTGGGTTCACACCACGTTTTTCAAATACGGTTACCGTATACGGTTTTCCGCTAAAAAACGTATTGCAAAAACTGTATGCAACCTTATACAACCGTATGACTCCAAATTAAAACGTATACGGTTTTTCCCCGTACGGTTCTATCCGTTTGCATCAGTTTTTGCCAACGGTTTTGCTATTTTGTTGGAATTAGTTTTCCAGCAATTTAATAAAGTTACTATTGTTCTATTGAAATTCCAAACTGCGCATGTGTCAACTCCAAAAACGGATTAGAAAAACCGTGTGCAACTGTATTCTGAAATTCTGTGTACGGTTCTCATAGACAACAATGTTAAAAGAACCGCATACAATTCGCATACGGTTTTCCAACCGGAGGCAAAAACGTGGTCGACAGCGTTTTTGCCTACGGTTGAAAAATCGGCAAAACCGTATCCGAGGCAAAACGGATGCAACCGTACACAACATTTGGAATACGGTTTACAATGCATTCTCTATGCATACAGTTTCGGATACGGTCGTATACGTTTTTTTGCGGAAAACCGTATACGGTTACCATATTTGAAAAACTTGGTGTGAACCCAGCCTAACAAAGGCCACCTTAGCACGTTCCATCGGACATGAGCTCCAAATGCATGGAGCACTGTGTAACAAAGCCTCTGCATAACTTGGAATCACCGTCATATTTAGAGGGTAATGGTAGACGTAGCTGGGAGCCAGAAACCACTGCAGGAGTTGGAGGAGGGAATGGGACAGGTTGCGGGTGCTGCTGATGTTACAAGGCCAAAAGCTGTTGCATCATAGCTGTAAGTTGAGAGAGTTGCAGCACCTGTGAGGCCAACTGCTGCGACTAACGTACCACAACGGAGGGAAGATCCGCAATTTCAGAAAGGGGTACCTCAGCGGGATCCATGTCCGGATCTTACTGTAACACTCACTGTTCAGTATACAGGAACTCTCTGGGTAACAGATCCGCTGGACCTATGTGGCAGATGACGCAAGCCGTACCAGGGAGCAGAGTCTCAGGTGCCGCTGGTTTTCACCAGAGCCCGCCGCAAAGCTGGATGGACTTGCTGCGGCAGGCGACACCCAGGTCGCTACCCCTGGCACGACTAGACCACACAGGCGGCTAAGGAGATTCGAGGTACAGAAGGAGAACAGCAACTCGTAGTCAGGATAGCAGAAGGTCTAGGCAGGCGGCACTGGTGCGTAGTCAGGAACGAAGCAGAAGGTCAGTAGGCAGGTGGCACAGGAGCAAGGCCAGGAACGTAGCAGGAGGTCAGTAACAAGGCAAGGCAAAACAAAGTACTGCTTTCTCAATGGCACAAGGCAACAGGGATGTGGGGGAGGAGCAGACACTTATAGAGGAGACACAGGTGAGCACATAATTAAGGGCGTACTGGTCCTTTAAGTCTTAAAGCTCAGGCGCGTGCGCAACCTAGGAGATGGGGACATGCACGCAGGAGGAGAGAGGCAGGAGAGGAGGTGGCAGAGGACTAGGGTGAGTGACAGGATGAGATTCGCATGCAGGCATGTCCGTCCACTGTCATACGCATTTCAAGCGCATTTCACCGATGAAGAGCGTGCATGCGCTTGAAACGCGCATGACAGTGGAGTGATCGTTTTTACAGTGTGAAGTCTTTTGATACGGAACCCAATAAAGCTGCAAGTTTTCGTAAAGTGCTGGATCATCTTTCCTTGTACAGTGGGGAAAAAAAGTATTTAGTCAGCCACCAATTGTGCAAGTTCTCCCACTTAAAAAGATGAGAGAGGCCTGTAATCTTCATCATAGGTACACCTCAACTATGAGAGACATAATGAGAAAAAAAAAACATAAAATCACATTATCTGATTTTTAAAGGGGTACTCCGGTGCTTACACATCTTATCCCCTATCCAAAGGATACGGGATAAGATGCCTGATCGCAGGAGTCCCGCAGCTGGGGACGCCCACGATCAAACGGCACCCCATTTGTAATCAGTGCCCGGAGCGTGTTCTCTCCGGGTCTGATTACACTCGACCTCAGAGTCGGCGGCATGTGACGTCACGCCCCCGTGTGACGTCACGCTCCGCCCCTCAATGCAAGCCTACGGGAGGGGGCGTGATACCTATCACGCCCCCTCCCGTAGGCTTGCATTGAGGGGCAGAGCGTGACGTCACACGGGGGCAGGGGCGTGACTTCACATGCCGCCGACTCTCCGGGCACTGATTACAAACGGGGTACCGCATGCATGATCGCGGGCGTCCCCAGCTGCGGGACTCCCGCGATCAGGCATCTTATCCCCTATCCTTTGGATAGGGGATAAGATGTGTATGCACCGGAGTACCCCTTTAACCCCTTAAGGACACATGACGTACTGGAACGTCATGTGTCCGCTCCCGATCTATGGCCCGGCGTCATAGCAGGTCAGGCCCAGCCTCTAACAATGGCCGGGACCCGTGGCTAATAGCGCGCAGGATTGATCGCGGTGCCGCGCGCTATTAACCCTTTGGACGCAGCGTTCAAAGTTGAACGCCGCGTCTAAAGTGAAAGTATGCCGGTTAGCTCAGTGGGTTTCGCGATTTCGCCGCGGCTATCCCGAACAGCTTACAGGACAGCCGGAGGGTCCCTACCTGCCTCCTCGCTGTCCGATCGCCGAATGACTGCTCAGTGCCTGAGATCCAAGCATGAGCAGTCAAGCGGCAGAATCATCGATCACTGGTTTCTTATGAGAAACCAGTGATCAATGTAAAAGATCAGTGTGTGCAGTGTTATAGGTCCCTATGGGAGCTATAACACTGTAAAAAAAAAGTGAGAAAAAAAAGTGAATAAAGATCATTTAACCCCTCCCCTATTAAAAGTTTGAATCACCCCCCCTTTTCCCATAAAAAAACCAGTGTAAATAAAAATAAACATATATGGTATCACCGCGTGTGGAAATGTCAGAATTATAAAAATATATAGTTAATTAAACCGCACGGTCAATGGCGTACGCGCAAAAAAATTCCAAAGTCCAAAATAGTGCATTTTTGGTCACTTTTTATATCAATAAATCATCAATAAGTCCTATCAATGCAAAAATGGTACGGCGCAAAAAATTAGCCCTCATACTGCCCCATACATGGAAAAATAAAAAAGTTATAGGGGTCAGAAATGACAATTTTAAACGTATTAATTTTCCTGCATGAAGTTATGATTTTTTCCAGAAGTACGACAAAATCAAACCTATATAAGTAGGGTATCATTTTAATCGTATGAACCTACAGAATAAAGATAAGGTGTCATTTTTAGCGAAAAATTTACTACGTAGAAACGGAAGCCCCCAAAAGTTACAAAACAGCGTTTTTCTCTTTCAATTTTGTCTCACAATGATTTTTTTTGTTTCACCGTAGATTTTTGGGCAAAATGACTGATGTCATTACAAAGTAGAATTGGTGGTGCAAAAAATAAGCAATCATATGGATTTTTAGGTGCAAAATTGAAAGAGTTATGATTTTTTAAAGGCAAGGAGCAAAAAACGAAAATGCAAAAACGGAAAATACCCCGATCCTTAAGGGGTTAAAGCATTTATTTGCAAATTATGGTGGAAAATAAGTATTTGGTCAATAACAAAAGTTCATCTCAATAATTTGTTATATACCCTTTGCTGGCTATGACTAGAGATGAGCGAATTTTTGAAAAATTTGATTTGGCTGACTTGCCGAATTTTCCGAAAAAATTAGGTTCGGGTTGAATTTATTTGCGGCGAATTGCTATTAAAAATGGCTATTTCTGGCCTACAGAGAGCCTCAATAGGGGTGTAGAACACTTTGCTTTGTCCTACCACGCATAGGGAGTGTGCTGTGTTCGTGAAATAATACTGTTATTCTGTATGACATGCAGATTACTGGCATCACAAGTGGAATCACTGCCGCAGAGCATCTGGATGTGACAGATTTTTTTAATGTAATTTTTATTTTATTTAATTTGAATTTATTTAAATTTTTTGATTACCCATTCTGGTGAGCATCGAGTTGGCGGTCCGCCGTGAGGCGACCTACCACCTGTTCCAGCCCCTGCTTTTCAGCACACTTGAAAATGGAGGGACTGCAGTATCAGCAACTTGGACAGGAGTACATTCAGCTTCTGTGCCATTGGATAAGTGGGCATATAAAGCTAGAAGTGGCTGCAGTGAAAAAGCTTGTACTTGTGTCTTAAAATGGAGCTGTCGGTCCTCCACCAGGTGAGATACTACCTCTTCCATTCCTTGCCTCTCTGTGCCCCCCTGACTGTGAAAGTGCAAATGTTTCATTTAATCAGTTTTGGTTAATTTTTATCACTCCAAGCTGTTTTATTGGGTTCTTGTGACAATTCCACAGGTAATATGACGTTGACGACCATAGGGCCTCAGTCTCAGCCTATCACCGCCCGCAGTGATGTCCCGCCTCGGCCGGTGATAGGCTGAAGCGCCGTGTGACGTACCGGGCTAAGGGAAGTAGGAAGTAAACAGTCCGGCCGACTGATCAGCTGTTGGGGGAACGTAGGAATGTAAGTGAAAGTTTGTTTTGTCTTTTTTTGCAGCCCGGGCAGGATGGAATAGAAAAAGTCTGCACCAGACATCTCCTTTAATGGAGTGATTTGCGTGATAGAATCGCGGCGATATTCGCATTCGCTGCAAATCGAATTTTTCATGAAATTCGTAATGAATTTGGATTCGTCATATTTAATTCGCTCATCTCTAGCAATGACAGAGCTTAAACGTTTTCTGTAAGTCTTCACAAGGTTTTCACACACTTTTGCTGTTTTTTTGGCTCATTCATCCATGCAGATCGCCTCTAGAGCAGTGATGTTTTGGGGCTGTCACTGGGCAACACGGACTTTCAACTCCCTCCAAAGGTTTTCTATGAGGTTGAGATCTGGAGACTGGCTCGGCCACTCCAGGACCTTGAAATGCTTCTTACGAAGCCACTCCTTCGTTGCCCGGGCAGTGTGTTTGGGATCATTGTCATGTTGAAAGACCCAGCCACGTTTCATCTTCAATGCCCTTGCTGATTGAAGGAGGTTTTCACTCAAAATCTCATGATACATGGCCCCATATTCTTTCCTTTACACAATCAGTCGTCACTGGTCCCTTTGCTGATAAACAGCCCCAAAGCATGATTTTTCCACCCCCATGCTTCACAGCAGATATGGTGTTCTTTGGATGCAACTCAGCATTCTTTATCCTACAAACATCACGAGTTGAGTTTTTACTCAAAAGTTCTACGTTGGTTTCATCTGTAGTGTTGAGCGGCATAGGCCATATTCAAATTTGCGAATATTCGCTAATATATGGACGAATATTCGTAATATATTCGCAAAATTTGCATATTCGTAATATTCGCGTTTTTTTTCCGCATATGCGAAAATTAGCATATGCGAAAATTAGCATATACATAAATTAGCACATGCATAAATTCGCATATGCTAATTTTCACATATGCGAAAATTCGCACGCCACACCACACAAGCTGGAAGCAGAGAGGGATGATCACTGTGATGTGTACTGTGATAAAAAAATAATAATAATTAAAAAAAAAAATAATTAATATTCGTAATTACGAATATATAGTGCTATATTCGCGAATATTCGCGAATTCACGAATATGCGATATTCGCGAATAAAATTCACATTGCAAATATTCGCGAGCAACACTATTCATCTGACCATATGACATTCTCCCAATACTCTTCTGGATCATCCAAATGCTCTCTAGCAAACTTCAGATGGGCCCGGACATGTACTGGCTTAAGCAGAGGGACACATCTGGCACTGCATGGTTTGAGTCCTTGGCGGCGTAGTGTGTTACTGATTGTAGCCTTTGCTACTTTGGTCCCAGCTCTCTGCAGGTCATTTACTAGGTCCCCCCGTGTGGTTCTCCCAGATCGAGGGAGATTATCAGTGGTCTTGTATGTCTTCCATTTTCTAATAATTGTTCCCACAGTCCCAAAGAAAAAATACTAGTACAAATATATTGGTAGAAAAATGTAGCAATACAATCTTTATTGACACAAAGCACATATATTAAAAAACATGTAAAATGAGTGATGGCACAAAGAAATGATAACACCATTAAAAGGCATGTACCTGGGACCATAACTATATTAAGGTATATGTAGATATAAGCAGGCTGATACAATTATACATTTACACCGTATATATGCCTTGAGGTAGTATGATATTAATAAAGTGCATAAACAAAGTAACATCCAGTATCAAACAAGCATGATAGATCTTACCAAGGGACATACCACCCCCTACATATGTTTCGCTCCATCGAGCTTCCTCAGGGAGAGGTCTACAATTTTGTTTCTGGTGTCCTTCGACATCTCTTTGGTCTTGGCCATAGTGGAGTTTGGAGTGTGACTGTTTGAGGTTGTGGACAGGTGTTTTTTATACTGATAACAAGTTCAAACAGGGACCATTAATACAGGTAACGAGGACAGAGGAGACTTGTAAAGAAGTTACAGGTCTGTGAAAGCCAGAAATCTTGCTTGTTTGTAGGTGGCCAAATACTTATTTTCCACCATAATTTGCAAATAAATTCTTTAAGACAATCAGACAATGTGATTTTATGGATTTTTTTTTTGCCTCATTAGGTCTCTCATAGTTGAGGTATACCTATGATGAAAATTACAAGCCTCACTAGCACAATTGGTGGCTGACTAAATACTTTTTTTTGCCTCACTGTACATAGAGGTATAGTATGAGGTTTGTAGACCTATATTGAAGCTGGCCATATGCATGCTGCAGTGGTATACATATTGTATAACTCTTCACTGTGCATGTCCATCTTCTACAGAGGTCCATGACCATGAGTCCTACACTGTACCTCTGTGTGGTAACCACCGGTGTATGGCGGGACCACTGGTGTTGTGGTTAGAGTGGTGGGATCTAATGTTATTAACTAGAGATGAGCGAATTGAAGCTGACGAATCCGAATTCATTACGAATTTCATGAAATATTCGATTTGCAACGAATGCGAATATCGCCGCGATTCTATCGCGCAAATCGCTTCATTAAATTCCATATACAGCGTTCCCGGCTAAAGGATACCAAAAATGGCGGATCCACGTGTGAGTACATGGGGCAGGGGATTATGGAAGGGCGGGAAAGTACGTCGGGAAGGGAGGTAGGCGGGATGACCCTGAATCACATGCGAGATGCAGCCTATCAGCATTCATTGACCCCTGCGATGTCACAGCCCTATATAATCGTCAGCCATCTTGCTGCTGCTCATTTCATCCATGCACTCAGAGAGAGAGAGAGTGGGCTGCGTGTGTGAATTGCTTATACCACAGCGTACCACTGCAACTGCTAGTCACATCAGCATTGCGGACAGACAGGAGTGCAGTGCTTTGGTGTTCTCACTGAGAAGGATCTTACGATATATAAACCTCCTATTCACATTATTGAGCATTACATCAGAGAGGGAAAGATAGCTTTTTGTTGCCTCATTCATATCAACAAGCTGCCTGAACTTTATGAACCATCTTATCACCTTATTTTTCAGCGCAATTCTGTGCTTTTTTTGCTCCACAAATCATCTGCTGGTTAGAATTGTGTGTAGACTGTATAAAAACCAGTGCACACCATTCTTAACACTCTGTGACAGAGTGCAATTTAGGGTTTAATCCCTGTTTTCCTTTTTTGTGGTGCTGCACTGTTGTGTCCTGCCGCTGTTCACAAACAAGTTTTTTCAGCGGACTGTAGTGTATTTGTCTGCCCTCATACGTGCATATCACATGCCTACATCAAAGCAGTCTACTATTTTGTATCTGTAACAAGTCTAGATACAGGGAAAGTCCTTGCGAAAGTAATCACCTGCTGGTGTTTAACAAAAACAGATTTTTTCTGCGTATTGTTGCACATTTTTCTGCCCTCATCAGTGCATACCGCATACATACATACAAGTAGTGTACCATTTTGTACCTGTTAATCTGTCAAGGGCCTACATACTGTGAAAGTCCAAACAATAGAACTCACTGGCTGGTGTTTTACAAAAATACAGATTTTTTTCTGCGTATTGTGCGCATTTTTCTGCCCTCATCAGTGCATACCGTATATGTACATCCAAGTAGTGTACCATTTTGTACCTGTTAATCTGTCAAGGGCCTACATACTGTGAAAGTCCAAACAATAGTACTCACCGGCTTGTGTTTTACAAAAATACAGATTTTTTCTGAGTAGTGTTGCACATTTTTCTGCCCTCATCAGTGCATACCGCATAGGTACATCTAATTAGTGTACCATTTTGTACCTGTTAATCTGTCAAGGGCCTACATATTGTGAAAGGGCAGCCAAAAGTAATCACCTGCTCTTCTAGACAAATACTGTTTAAAGAGTAGTGAAGCATATTGTAATAACCTCATATACGCACTAAGCATGTCAGGCAGAGAAGTTTCAGGACGTGCACAGAGGAGTGGCAGAGGCCTAAATAGTTCAGGCAGAGTTGGCAGCAGACTAGGGGCGAGTGGCAGCAGGAGTCGCAGCGAGAGGCCTGAGCTTCCGTTATCAGCCAGCGGTCGTGTCTCGACCAGCAACCCATCTGCCGTTTTCGATTGGTTAACACACTCATCCACCTCATCACAAGTGACATCTGACACCCCCAGTCAACAGTCGGCGGGTTCCTCAGACACAACCCTCAGTTGGCATGGCCCGGGAGCCATCCCCGTCCTCCCATTGCCTTTGTCCTATGCTGTTTCCTCTCCTAGAGAAGTATCTTATGCTGTGGGTTCAGCTCCACTATTCACTGAGGACAGTCTAATAGAGGACAGTCAGCAGCTACTGTCAAGCCAAGAAGGGAAGAGACATGCGCTGCTTGCTCCGCTAGGCGGCCAAGTAGTGATGCGGAGAGTGACGTGGGAGGCGGTGTTGCCAGGGTTCAGGGTCCTGAAGCAGACACTCTTGGGGAATCTGAGGAGGACATCAGTGACATGCAGACATCTGTTGATGAAGATGAAGCTGATCACAATTGGGAGCCGGGGGCAGAAGGGGCTTCATCATCATCATGAGAAGAGAGTTGCAGGTTGCCCTTGAGGCAGCAGCTGAGCCAGCAAGGCGGTAGCACGGTTGGCAGTCAGCTTGGTGGCAGGAGTGGAAATTCTGGAGCCAAACGTGCCCGGGGGAGACCACCTTCTTCGCAGCAGCCTACCTTTCCGGGAGGTAGTGGAACAGGGCTTCCTGGAGACGGCGCCAGTAGCAGTCAATTAGTGCAGACTGTAGGTGGGAAAATCAGCTACTCGGCGGTGTGGCAGTTTTTCATCAGGCATCCGGAGGAGG
The DNA here is from genome assembly GCF_029499605.1 of Hyla sarda. Classification (NCBI taxonomy): domain Eukaryota; kingdom Metazoa; phylum Chordata; class Amphibia; order Anura; family Hylidae; genus Hyla; species Hyla sarda. The sequence continues at coordinate 87,014,283 of NC_079190.1, forward strand.
TTCACGTAGCCACATGCAAGATTTGTCGGCAGAAGGTGAAGCGTGGCCAGGTTCCCAATGTCGGCACCATGGCCCTGCGTCAACACATGCTTCGCCACCATAAAGCGGCCTGGGAGAACCGTGGCTCTGATGTAGTGGTCCAGCCTGCTGCATGACCCAGTGGCCATCCGCTCCCTCCTTCATCCAGCCAAGGCTCCACCACCTCAGCCGAAGGGAGCTGTATGTCAAACCCTCCTTCTGTCGCTCCAGATGCTCCTGCTTCTCCCGCTTTTAGTCAGCCATTCTGCCAACAATCCATCGGCGAAGCCATGTCCAAGAGACAACAGTATGCGCCCACTGATCCAACGGCGCAGAAGTTGAATGTGCTCCTGTCAAAGTTGCTGGCGCTGCAGTCCCTCCCTTTTCAAGTGGTGGACTCTGCACCTTTCAGAGAATTGATGGCTTGTGATGAACCGAGGTGGAGAGTCCCAAGCTGTAATTTCTTTGCGAATAAGGCAGTACCAGGTCTGCATAAGTTTGTAGAAGGGAAGGTGGGCCAGTGCTTGAGCCTGTCGGTGTGTTCAAAAGTTCACGGCAGCGCCGACATGTGGAGTTGTAACTACGGGCAGGGACAATACTTGTCTTTTACGGCCCACTGGATAAATGTGGTTCCTGCACAGCCACAACAGCAACTTGGACAGGTCACACCTCTTCCACCTCCATGCTCTTGCTCTCAGGCAGTTGGTCCTGGGACAGTGTGAGATTCTGCCTCCTCATCCTCCACCGTGTCCTTGGCCTCCACTGCACGTACAAATCTCGGTGGCTCTTCATTGTACCATGTGTGTAGGGCACGGCGATGTCAAGCTGTTCTTCACATGGTTTGCCTTGGCGAACGGAGTCACACAGGGGTGGAACTGATAAAATTCATTCGTCAAGAAATCCAAGTATGGCTTACTCCATGAAATCTGGAAATGGGAACCATGGTGACCGCGTGTCCGCGCTGCGACAAGGAAGTGGTGAAACATGCGTCCTGCATGGCTCACGTATTAAATCTGGTTCTCAAGCACTTCCTGACATCTTCACCCCATTTGCAAAACATCCTGACAATGGCAAGGAAATTGTGAATGCACTTCAGCCACTCGTACACCACAAAGCACACCCTCCTTGAGCTGCAGCGTCAGAACGGTATCCCACAACAAATTCTTAATTGTGACGTTGCCACACGTTGGAATTCCACCCTCCATATGTTGAACAGACTATACGAACAAAGAAAAGCCATCACCGATTTCTTGATGATCCAAGCAGATAGGAGTACTCCCCTGTGTAACTTCAATGTGAACCAGTGGCAGCTCATATGTGACACCTGCTGTTTGCTGAGGCCCTTTGAGGAAGCCACATTATTTGTATGTCGCCTGGATTACGGCATGAACGACGTAATTCCACTCCTACATTTCCTACAACAAATGATTGAAACAATGGCTGGTCACGGCAATGGAGACGTTGTGCCTACATCTCAAGGCTACATGAGCCCTGTGGGGGCTGAACTGGAGGAGGAGGATGAGGGGCAGAGTGGAGCACAGTTTAGGTTGGATGAGATGGCCGGTGTTTCTAGTCAACGGACCAGAGAGGTGGAGCAGGAGCAGCCAGAGGAGCTAGAGGGTTATGAGGAAGGCAAGACAGAGGACCCAGACACACAGTGGCAGTATGCAGTGGAGATGGAAGCAGGTAGTCCCTCCAAGTCACTGGTGCAAATGGCACAATGCATGCTCAGTTGCTTGCTTAGTGACCCCCAAATTGTCAAAATTTGTCAGCGGGATGACTTCTGGCTCTCCAACTTATTGGACCCTCGCTACCGTCCCAGAATGGGGGCCTTTTTTTACACCCACTGAGAGGGAGGACAAACTGACCTACTACAGAGAGATCCTACGTAGTCAGTTGGCCGATGCCTATCGGCGACATGGTCCATCCACTCGCAGGTCTGACTCGGGGGGACCTCTGCGCTCAGCTTTCACTGCCATGGCGGTGGGGAGGGGAGGGGTGGCAGGAGCAGTACCAGCTCCATCAGCAGCAGCCTGAGTCTACAGTCGCTGATGAGTAGCTTTCTTCACCCACATAGTGAAGCAACTCAACAGCAGCAGGTAGACATGGAGCAGGACCTGAACCAGCAGGTGGTGGCATACCTTGACATGGCCATGCCAACAAACATTGAAGATCCGCTGGACTTCTGGGCAGCCAAACTTGATTTATGGCTGCAACTAGCAGAGTTTGCCCTGGAAAAGCTGTCCTGCCCGGCCAGTAGTGTGCCATCAGAGCAGGTGTTTAGTGCGGCTGGGGCCATAGTCACCCCAAGGCGAACTCGTCTATCCACGAAAAATGTGGAGAGACTGACCTTTGTGAAGATGAATCAGGGATGGATCAGCCAGGATTTCCAGCCACCAATGCCAGATGCCTCAGAGTAGATTCACCATGCTGCTACACCAACACTTCCAAATTATGGTTATGAAACCCTCTTGGGTTATCAATTAGGGTTATGAAACCCTCTTGGGTACTGCGAATGCCTGCTCCTGACTCATCCTCTGTCTTTCAGGAACTACTTGCCTCACGGATGCTTCGGTCCTTGAGCCTTTAATTTTTGGATGTTTAGCAGTAGCTAAATACATGCTTAATGCAAATTTCAACATTGATCTTTAACCCCTTAAGGACCGGAGGTTTTTCCGTTTTTGCATTTTCGTTTTTTGCTCCTTGCCTTTAAAAAATCATAACTCTTTCAAATTTACACCTAAAAATCCATAAGATGGCTTATTTTTTGCGCCACCAATTCTAATTTGTAATGACGTCAGTCATTTTGCCCAAAAATCTATGGTGAAGCGGGAAAAAAAATCATTGTGCGACAAAATTGAAAAAAAAACGCTGTTTTGTAACTTTTGGGGGCTTCCGTTTCTACGTAGTACATTTTTCGGTAAAAATGACACCTGATATGTATTCTGTAGGTCCATACGATTAAAATGATACCCTACTTATATAGGTTTGATTTTGTCGTACTTCTGGAAAAAATCATAACTACATGCAGGAAAATTAATACGTTTAAAATTGTCATCTTCTGACCCCTATAACTTTTTTATTTTTCCATGTATGGGGCGGTATGAGCGCTCATTTTTTTGCGCCGTGATCTGAAGTTTTTAACGGTACCATTTTTGCATTGATAGGACTTATTGATCACTTTTTATTCATTTTTAAATGATATAAAAAGTGACCAAAAATGCACTATTTTGGACTTTGGAATTTTTCTCATAAGAAACCAGTGATCAACGATTCTGCCGGATGACTGCTAATGCCTGGATCTCAGGCACTGAGCAGTCATTCGGCGATCGGACAGCGAGGAGGCAGGAAGGGGCCCTCCCGCTGTCCTGTCAGCTGTTCGGGATGCCGCGATTAGCCGCGGCTATCCCGAACAGCCCGACTGAGCTAGCCGGGAACTTTCACTTTCACTTTTAGCCGCGCGGCTCAGCTTTGAGCGCGCGGCTAAAGGGTTAATAGCGCGCGGCGCCGCAATCGGTGCTGCGCGCTATTAGAGGCGGGTCCCGGCTTCACTATGACGCTGGGCCCGCCATGATATGACGCGGGGTTACTGTGTAACCCCGCGTTATGTCAGAAGAGCAGGACCAAGGACGTACCGGTACGTCCTTGGTCCTTAAGGGGTTAAATGTAAGGGGTTATGAAACCCTATTGGGTACTGCGAATGCCTGCTCCTGACTCATCCTGTTTCTCTTTCAGGAAATACTTGCCTCACTGATGCTTCTGGCCTTGTGCCTTTCATTTTTGGAAGTTTAGCAGTAGCTAAATACATGCTTAATGCAAATTTCAACATTGATCTTGCAATGTAAAGGGGTTATGAAACCCTTGGGTGTACTGCTGATGCCTGCTCCTGTGTCTTTCAGGAATTACTTGGCTTACTGATGCTTCTTGGCTTGGGCCTTAAATTTTTGGATGTTTAGCATGAGATAAATACATGCTTAATAGAAATGTAAACTTTGATCTTTCAATGTAAGGGGTTATGAAACCCTCTTGTGTACTGCTGATGCCTGCTCCTTACTGTGTGTTTCAGGAACTACTTGGCTTATTGATGCTTCTGGGCTTGGGCCTTAGATTTGGATGTTTTGCACTAGCTTACATACATGCTTAATTGCGATTTCAACATTGATCTTTCAATCTTAGGTGTTATGAAATCTTCTTGTGTACTGCTGATGCCTTTTCCTGACTGTGTCTTTCAGGACCTACTTGGATTACTGATGCTTCTGGTCTTGGGCCTTACATTTTGGGATTTTTGGAGTAGATACATACATGCTTAATTTAAATTTCAAAATTTATGGTGCAATGTATGGGTTATTAAACCCTCTTGGGTTATAGTTTTTTCAAATTTTCTGATAATTTTCTCAGAAGTTAACTTGAATTTTCCAGAGTATTAACCAAGACACCATGGAACACTTGTTGTGTGTGATTTTTTAATTGAAATTTTTCCAAAATAACACGGTGAGGGATGAACTCTGCTTCTTTATGTCAGAACACATTACTTTAGAGAAGAATGTCTTTTTGTGGTACACCGTCATGCATTATAGAGTCTTCTGGACTCTTGGATATGCACTTGTTATAACACAAAGGTATTTCGTCAGACAACATACCTAAAATAACTTTAATGTTTTCTTCTGACTGAGAGAACTATTGAATTCTTCTAGTACACCTTTTAATAAACACTGAAGTTAGCCTTTTTTTATTCAGTCTATTCTTTATTGTGGGAATCTCAATTTTGTGCAAGCCTTTATTTGATTTAACTGGGCTACAGCTGACTGATGTGTCATGTGACTCAACACTGTTATCCACTTTTAATGAGAGTGTCTAAAGGTTGTCATTTTTACTTTCTATTTAAATTGGAGTGTCTGTCTGAATTTCTGAGATAGAATCTGCTTTCTGGTGATCTCGAGTTAAATAATTAAAATCCTCAAAGGATTTACTTTTTGCTTCTTTGGATGGACCTATTTCCTATGTGTGTGAGTCATAGTGGTTTCCCATTGCTTCAGCCACCTCAAAGATGTGGCATTCAGACACCGTATAGTCTAGAATCTGCTATCAGTTGATCTTGAGTTACATAATTAAAATCCTCAAATTAATTACTTGTTGCTTCTTTGGATGTACCTATTTCCTATGTGTGTGAGTCATAATGGCTTCCCATTGCTTCAGCCACCTCAAGGATGTGGCATTTATACACTGTATAGTCTAGAATCTGCTATCAGGTGATCTTGAGTTAAATAATTAAAATCCTCAAATTAAATGATATTTCAATCATATTGCTTATTAAATCCCCCGGTGTACTGCAGATGCCTTTTCCTGACTGTTTTTATCCAGACCTAATTTACTTAATGATGCTTCTGGCCTTGGCCCTCAAATTTTGTGATATTTAGCACAAGCTTTATTTAAATTTCAACATTGATCTTGCAAAGTAAAGGGGTTATGAAACCCTTGGGTGTACTGCTCATGCCTGCGCCTGCGTCTTTCAGGAATTACTTGGCATACTGATGCTTCTGGGCTTGGGCCTTAAATTTTTGGATGGTAGCACTACCTAAAATGTATCTTCAATAGAGATTTCAAAGTTCACCTTTTAATTTTAGGGGTGAAATTGTTGTGTTTTTTCTTAGGGAGTGTGAAGCCCTGGTGTATACTCATGTATCAGCCAACTCCAGGCTGTGCTATTCAGGCAATATATGGTTTACTGATGCTGCTGCTGGGCCTGGGTATTAAAATTTTATCATAGGCAGCACCCGCTATCCAAAATCTTCTTCTAAAATTTCAAAAATTGTTGTGTTTTTTTGTGGGGATTGTGAAGCCCTGGTGTGTACTCATGCATCAGCCAACTCCAGGCTGTGTCATTCAGGCAATATATGGTTTGCTGATGCCGCTGTGGGGCCTGTTTCTGGGAAATTCAAATTTTATCACAGGTAGCACCCGCTATCCAAAATCTTCGGTTTAAATTTCTAAATGAATCTTTTAATTTTAGGGATTGTGAAGACCTAGTGCCTACTCATGCTGCCAACACCTCCACGCTGTGTCATTCAGCCACTATATGGTCTCCTCATGCTACCGACACCTTCATGCTGTGTCATTCAGCCACTATATGGTGTCCTCATGCTGCCAGCACCTCCAAGCTGTGTCATTCAGCCACTATATGGTGTCCTCATGCTTCAGCCTCATCCAAGCTGTGTCATTCAGCCACTATATGGTGTCCTCATGCTGCTAACACCTCCACGCTGTGTCATTCAGCCACTATATGGTCTCCTCACACTGATGCCACCACCTAGCTCTGTCATTGTGCTGCTGTGCGGCAGTGATTCTAAAAGCGATGCCGGTAATCTGCATGTTATTCTGAATAACAGTATTATTTCACTGCCCCAGCACACTCCATATGCGTTTTAGAACACAGCAAAGTGTTCTATACCCCTATTGAGGCTGTATGTAGGCTAGAAATAGCCTTTTTTAATATAGATTCGCCATGAAAAAATTCGGATTAAAACTAACTTTTTCGGAAAAATTTGGCGAATCGGCCGAATCAGATTTTTTAAAAGTTCGCTCATCTCTATTATTAACCCTGGGGGTCGGATGGTATTAACCCTTTTGTTTTTGTGGCACCAGTGTGGTTTTCGGGTTCCGTAACACCACATGGATGCATAGATTCTCCGCTATCCCACGGGCTATTAGTGAATAAAGATTACAAGTTATGGATAAACAGATGCTTTACTGAGTAGAAGACAGGTGTAATTATCTTCACAGCTAAGACCAGAATTCCCAGAGAGGTGGCCAGGACCCAGAGGAGCTCACAGCTTGCTTGACCAATACTTGTAATAAACTTGACTTTGACTTGTAATTAGACTTGACTTGATTATTTGTAGTGACAGCAGACATAGACTTGTAGGCTTACTGGAGAGACTTGTTGCTTTGTGGTACTCCAGATGCTGATCACTTGACTTTAAGGCCTCTGGTGCTTGCTGCCTCAGCAAGAACTTGTTCTCAGATTAGATAGTAAGATCCAAGAGCAGATGGAATCTCAGAGAAACTGTAATGGCCACCCCTTTATATAGTGGGGGGCTGGACTAAAGCCCATTGGTCAAGCTGTAGGTCATAGGTTAAGCAGGTGCTCTCTGGGAGTACAGGTTACAAGAAATCATGTAACTGCATAACATAACATGTGACAGGCTTACTCACAGGTCCTTGAGACATCCACAGGTCCTGTGGACTATCTAGACCAGGGGCCCTCAAACAATGGCCCGCGGGCCACATGCGGCCCGCGAGGAGATTTATCCGGCCCACCGCTGCCTAAGGACATCCCTGTGTCAGCACCGGGAAGGTGGCGCATGCAGGGACGTCACTGATGTCCCGTGCGTGCGCTCATAGCAATGGAGAGCGGAGGAGCGGAGCAGCAATGAGGACTTGCACTGGCCAGCTTGGTAAGTGTTACCAGCAGCACGTCAGCTTCGGTGCTCCGACCACCGCTCCTCCGGTCCCGGGATTTACTGCTATGGCCGGACTGGAGGAGTGGTGGTAGGAGCACTGAAGTGGGGCAGTACACAGGCATACAGCCTCCAGCCATACACTGTATGGCTGGAGGCTGTATGTCTGTGGGGGAACATACTGCAGCTAATGAGGGGAAGTATACTGCACCTAATGTGGGGAGCTCTACTGCAACTAATGTGGGGAGCTCTACTGCACCTAATGTGGGGAACATACTGCACCTAATGTGGGGGAACTATACTGCACCTAATGTGGGGGAACTATACTGCACCTAATGTGGGGGAACTATACTGCACCTAATGTGGAGAACTATACTGCACCTAATGTGCGGGAACTGTACTGCACCTAATATGGGGGAACTGTACTGCACCTAATGTGGGGGAACTGTACTGCACCTAATGTGGGGGAACTACAACCTAATGTGGGGGATCAATACTGCCAACCTAATGTGGGGGGAACTGTGCTGCATACTTAAAGGGGTAGTCCACTAATAAGATATATAAGTGTGGATAGGAATTTGTTTATGTTTTTTAAATTTTATTTTTTATCTGTAGTCTGGCTCTCCAACGGTCTGAGGGACCGTGAACTGGCCCCCCGTTTAAAAAGTTTGAGGACCCCTGATCTAGACATAGGGATCCTGTCTATGTATTAAAGGAACATACACACATTTATTAAACCAACAGAGAGACAACAGGGGGAGACCCTGCAGGGAGCCCCCAGGTCACTGAGGGACTCAACCTGACAGGGCCTACAGGTAGTACAGGACCATGTATCAGTACTGGGACATTACATCTGCATCATGCATGTGGCCATCTTCCACAGAGGTTCATGAGCACTATACTGTACCTGTGTATTGTGTGCAGAATGACATGAGAAAACATGATTATAATCATCATTATTATTATTATTTAGCGCAAGGCTGCCACGTAACAAAATCTTTAAAATAGAAGTGAAATGAATTAATTTCTCCTATATTTGATCTGGAAACTAAAATGTATTAGTTAAAGAAAAATCGCCTTATTAGTTTGATGTAGCCGGCTATTAACTATTTTTGTTGGGTCATAGGCAATTTGTCCGGGAATGCTGGGTGTTGTAGTTTTGCAACAGCTGGAGGCACCCTGGTTAGGAAACACGGTTCTACACTAAAAAGATAATTCACTATCTTTATATGTGTTTATTATCAAATCTCTATTGATACAGTTGGTACAAGCAAATATGTCTCAGCTGTGTAATATGTGCAAATAGTATAAAAGTACAGTATAAAGGTATGTTGAACATGAAACCGCTTACAGCTGTTACATTTTCAGAAATGTAACATGTGAGAGGAAATCCACCATCATATCAGGACAGATTTTATGTATACTATGTACCAACCCACCACGTACTTCGTTCTTCTGAACCTCTGTTTTCTTTGCTATTCTCGTACAGTTCTTCTATTACTGTATACTAACCATACATTTATAAAAATAAAAAAATTCTTACCTTTATAGTCTAGTTCGAGAGCAAAACGGCCCGTGAAGCGTTATGTAAAAGAGTTGACCTGAAATGCCTTAGTAAACAGGATATCAGTAGTGGACTTTTTAGATCACACTGAGCAATTGTTTAGGTTGTTCTTATATGAGATTGGTTGCACTGAAAGCCGTGCCTGTGTTTTCTTCCCAAAACTTGGAGTGGTTCCTAAAGGGAGGAGATTTATAAAGGCAGAGAACATGGCTCCAGAGATTTCGTACCAACTTAACCCTTTAATGACCACAATGAGTCTTTTGGTTGATGGGGCAGAAGTAGCCATGCACTCATCTCCTGGGCCAAATATTGCAGGAACTCAGCTGTTGTATGACAGCAGGGCCTCCTCCTCTAAGAGCCAGGAACAGAGAAATGTCCGGTTCTTGTAGGTTAACTCCTTAGATGCTGTGGTGAAATTGTGCTAATGGTATTTATGTGGTTTCTGGACACCTGCCTCCTCATTGGCACCCGGTTGAAACGATTGCTGGGACATGGATGGGTTTCCATGGCAGCAGAAGGCCTACTGAAGGTATGCCATGTATTTGTGCCTACTCAGCTCTGTCTCTGGCGGGGCCGGATAGGTCCTCTTTCAGTTTTATGTTGACAGGATAATGCAGTGCACTACAGTAGTAGTACAATGTATTAGTAAAACTAAAATAGAGAAAAAGAAACATAGCCGCACATCCACCATTTGTATTTTGATCTACTTGCTTCTCAGCATAAATAAAAAAAAACTAACAGGCTGTTATTATACATTTTGATCAAAAAGTAAAAACCCACTCGCCACGTCAAGGCCACCTATTAAGAGTGGGTCCCTAACCCATCATCGGCGTAGCGCCAGGCGGCGGTCACCACCACCGCGACACCATGCCCACAGGGGGAGTGACCCAGTGGCCAGGCAGCCCAACCAAGCCCCAGACAAAGCATCACAGTAACAATGACGCAATGTAACCACACCAATGTGAATACCTACCAAGTGCTCCTTGCTAGAGGGCTGGAAGAATGCTAGGAGGAAACCCTTATGCAGTCTCCTGCTAATTAAAAATTATGGGTCAAATGGGTGGAGTAGAGTGATGGCTATGAAAGAGGGGAAAAAAAGTAATGTAAAGGTTCAGCTCACCATAAGCAGCATGCAGACCCAGATCACAATGAACTCAGCACACCTTCCAGCGGAAGCCAAGGAATGAGCAAGGGCCGTGTTCCCAGGTATAAGGATGAAGCAAAAATGAGGAAAATCCGGCTCCCAGGACTGGATAAAAATATGAATCATATTAAAATCCAAAAATAGAAAAAGGGGGATGAAGTAAAAGCACAAACGAAACGCACCAACGCGTTTCGACTTGTTAACAAGTCTTAATCATGATTAAGACTTGTTAACAAGTCGAAACGCGTTGGTGCGTTTCGTTTGTGCTTTTACTTCATCCCCCTTTTTCTATTTTTGGATTTTAATATGATTCATTAAAGCCTATTTTTTATCCAGTCCTGGGAGCCGGATTTTCCTCATTTTTGCTTCATCCTTATGAAAGAGGGGACAGGCTACAATTGTAAAACAAAAATAGAGAAAAAGAAACAAAGCCGCACATCCACAGTTTGTATTTTGATCTACTTGCTTTTCAGCATAGAAGAAATTAGAATGCTACAGACACCGAAAAAAAATGGTGTGGAGCAATACCAAAAATAATAATAAGGGGATATGCAATCCTCACAATAATAACACCTGTCTATAAAGAAGTAAGGAGTGCTAATAAGCTCCCATAAGCATATGGTACTACAAAAAAACAATTGGAGCCATTTTAAGGAAAATTACAAAATATCCTTTATTTAATAATACATCAGTACATAAAAAATGGAGGACTTCCACCCAGATGGAGGACAGAACAGCAAGATAACAAGGGTGACCCCTCAGGTCAGAAGAAGAGCTAGTGAGACATAACATGCATGAACATTATAGAGAAAGATAGCATAGCTGAAATAAAGTTGTGTCCAAAAGGACTACAAAACACAGCGAGTCCACACGCTGCGATTCGGGACCAAAGCCTTTGTCAAGGGGTCGCAGCATAAGTTGAAAAAGCCCAGCCCTCTGGTAGGGAGCACATGGTAAGTGTTCACACTGGTGTGGTTCTCTGTGGCGGCCATTGTTTCTGTGATGCTTTGTCTGTGGGGTGGTGCGGCCCAAAGCCAGGGGTTTGGTCGGGCAGCAGTGAAGCTGCCTGGCCACTGGGTCGTTCCCCCTGTGGGCATAGTGTCTCAGAGGCAGTGGTCGCCGCCCGGAGCAACGCCAGTGTTAGGTTAGGGACCCACTCTGACAAGATGGCCTTAACGTTGCGAGTAGGTTTGTACTTTTTGATCAAAATGTATGCTTGAGGGCTGTTTACATGAGGAACTTATGTATTTATAAAGTAGACATGTTAGAAGAGTGGACAGACCCTTTTTAAAGTTACCCTGCATCCTCTCACTCTGAACCAGACAGTCCGTGTAATACCATCTACACCCTGCTCAGTAAAGACAGTTATCCGTAACCTGACGTTGGTGTGTTCACTTACTCCCCGTGTCTGGCCCAGGAGAAGCTGTCTTCAACCTTGGACGGTGTATAGAATAAGGGTGCCCTGGTGTCACAAAGTGATAAGGTATTTCCCTAACACCCCCGTGGCTGCCACAAAACCTGGCATCACGAACAGGATATTCCTAATCGTGCACCAACGCCACACATGTAATGTTATCTACATTATATAAAGCATTTTTTGCAAACAACAGGTACACTTTAAAGGGGTACTCCCACCTTAGATATCTTATCCCTTATCCAAAGGATAGGGGATAAGACGTCTGATCGCGGGGGTCCCGCCGCTGGGGACCCCCGCATTATTGCATGTGGCACCCACTTGTTTTTTCACCGGAACCGCTGGAGGGCCTGAGTCGTGACTATGGGAACGGAAGTCCGTGACGTAAGGACTCCGCCTCCGCGTGACGTCTACCCCGTCCCCTCAATGCAAGTCTATGGGAGGGGGCGACGTCACGGACTTCCGTTCCCGTAGTCGCGACTCAGGCCCTCCAGCGGTTCCAGTGAGAAAACAGGCGGGTGCCGCATGCAATAATGCAGGGGTCCCCAGCAGCGGGATCAGACATCTTATCCCCCATCCTTTGGATAGGGGATAAGATGTCTAGGGTGGGAGTACCCCTTTAAGAGAACAACAACTGCAGAAGGTCCTGTGCCCAAAGTGAGTGTGGACTCTGGTTAGTGCTAACTGAACCATACTTATTATATATATAGTTAGTGTAAGATCACACACAGCGCATCCGCAATATATTTGACACTGATGATGCACTGCCGGCCATCACAGAGCTACTGCAGATGGAGCCATCTGCTGCAGCTGGGTAACTCTGTGTATCGGCTCGTGATTGCTGGCGGGAAATCCACCACTATGAGCGGACACAGGGAGCAGGTAGCTGTTGTAGGTTTCACAGTTCATCAGACCCAGATGAAGCGTGAAGCCTACACGCGCAACAGCTGTAACTCGGCTTGAACTGACATGATGTCCTAATTCGTTGTATTTACTTTGCACCTGTGATGTTGAACCCATACATATGCGGTGAGTGCTGCCCATTACTTCTGTGCACTTATGATTTATTGATGCTTTGCTATTGCTATGGTTTTCAGTGTCTATTCACACGGCAGAGTTTCCGCTTGCAAAATTTACTGATGGCCTATCCTTACGATTGGTCAGGTGCTGGCACCCGGCACCCCGTTGATTAGCTGTTTGCCTGAGCCATGGCACAGCCATATGCAGTTAGACAGAGCAGGATACAAGTGGCTTCATACATTGTGTCAGAGAAAATGAATGATTTTGGCATATGTGCTATGGTAGCGATGCTGGTTCTCAGACCTGAAATCTAATAAGGGTCTATTCACACGGCAGAATTCTGCAAGCGGAAACTCAGAAGTGTGTATGGGAGTGCAAAATCCCATAGAAGTCTATGGGATTTAATTTGAGGTGGAATTCCGCAAGCGGAAATTCGCCCGTGTTAATAGACCCTTAGTAAAAGTCTTGTGTCTGTCAATCCCAGGAGAGTTGCACTTAACCCTTTCCATGCCGGTGAAATAAAGAACATTAGCGTCTCCTCTGTGTTCAGTATATACATGCACATTTAAACGCATAGAGCAAACTCCTATATGCACGGACCTCAAGTGTTCACTAAATTTAATTCATAAGGGTCTGATGGTAAACCCTATATAAAACTGCCCAAAAGGACTAATAATGCAATACACAACAAAATCTTAACGGTAGAACTGAAAAGTAGAAATTGCAGTGAGGGCACTGACCACATTTGTGGTTTCCTATGGTCGATGAGTTAGATAATTAATCTTTTTGTTCGTCTAGGGGTACAGAACTGTGAACTAGAACCTCCAACTCCAACTCTAGCCACTATCAGCCTCCCAGTGGGGTTCTTTAAAGCCTTATGAGTCTTTGGTAAGACATACAATTTTGGCTTTATGGAGTTTGGAGGTAGAAGTGTCCCTGCTTCTTTTTTGTTAGAAATCCTTTTTTAGTATAACGTCTTAAAAATGTTTGTATTTTGGAGTATTTCCTTTTAGTTATATCAAATTCCAAGGGTACATAAGTTTCTAAATTACCACATGGCTTCTTTAATCTATGCTTTTTTGGTCATAATGGTAATAATACATTATTGGCTTTTTCTAACTTTTTATGATGAGAGCCAGTTGTTCTAAAGTTCTTTTTTCTTTTTAATTTTTCTCCCTCTTGAAGGGGTCTGACAGTGTTACCCGGGCATGTACTGAGTTGGGATTGCCACATGCAGGCCCACATACAGCGGTCAATGCCCACTGCAGAAAAATGTTGTGGCCATTGGTGTGGTTTTGCCTGCATGCCGAAGTCACAACTCAGTACATGCCCCAGTGACATAGCCTACCACCTTAAGGCAGGAACAATGCTATTTACTTGTGTCGTTGTAAATCTGGAAGCTGACTGCCTGGGAACAAGGCAAGTAACAACACTTTTTTAAATATTTCAAATGCATGAACTACAGTTTGTAAATTCACCTTACCATTTGGAACCTTAACAAAAACTCTGACACAGAATTAACATTGACCGAAGATTAATATTTAACAGACTAGCTTTGCCTTGGCACAGTTCATATATACTGTACGTGTTATATGCAAACATGGTTGTGTACAAGGACGCAGGGTACGGATTGAAACCTGTACTTCAGAGCTTACCATTATAACTAAAATGGGAATAGTCTACCTTCTCCACATTTTTCCAAAATAAGTGTCTGCCACATACTTGCTGTGCCTTTCATCTAAAGTAGTATTCTATTCTGCAAGTTACTATACAGAACATTTTCTGCACGATTTTTCATGCTGAAAATGCCCCCTCGGCTTATACTCAATTGACCAAAAATAAATAAATACTGGTGGGGGGAGGGGTGTGTGGTCCGGCCCGTCCATCTTCGCTGCAGGGACCGTCCCCATTCCAGTGGGGAGGGTGAGCCGGTCCAGGCAGTCCATCTTCACTGGTAGGAGGGGGGGGGGGGGGGGTGGAGGTTGCGGTCTGGATGATGACAGGGGGATATTGACTTGGGGTGATGATTACAGGGGGTGTCTGGATGATGACTGGGGGGGTTGACAGGTGGTGATGATTATGGGAAGGGGATGATGATGGAGGTCTGGATGATGACAGGGGGTGATGATGATGGGAGGGTCTGGATGATGACAGGGGAGGGGGGATGATGGATGATGACAGGGGGGATGATGTATTTCCCACCCTAGGCTTATACTCGAGTCAATAAGTTTTCCCAGGTTTTTGGGGTTAAATTAGGGGCCTCGGCTAATATTTGTGTCAGCTTATACTCGAGTATATACGGTAAGGGAATTCTGTTAGGCTGTGTTCCCACATTTATGTTTTTGTTGTATTTTTTTCAATACTGATGTATGAATGAACAATTAAAAATGAATGTGTTTGTCTAACTCCATTGCTAACTGTGGTTTAAAATGCAAATGTGGGACCCCAGCCTTATAAATCACTTTTGTGGGAAGGTACATCTAGACAGTTGTGGCCATGTGTGTGAAGTGGAAGCTGTTTCATAACCTGTATAAAGGCACTTTGTCTGTGGCCTCTGGCCTATAGTCACAGATGACCACAGAAGGACCCTATGCAAAAATGGCATATCTTCTCTTTGATTTCCAACTACTAAGTTGATTACACAAAAGTACAAGCTGTAGACTTAGTCTATGTTCACATGGAAGAATGTCCGTGCAGAATTCCACATGAAATTCTGCTCGAACATTCCACAACAGCATTGTCCCATTGATTTCAGTGGGATTTTGCTGCTCTATTAACATGGCAGAATTTCTAAACCGAGTCTAAAATCATCAAAAACATTGAATCTGTTCCATGTCTTTGCGGATTCCGCTCGTAAATGCATTGGCAGCTATGAGATAGTACATTTTCGAGTGGTCCTAATGCGACATGTTCTGCAGATGCTCCGCTGTCTGTGTAATGCCCGAAAATTTTCTGTGCGGACATTCCACCGTGTGGACATAGCGTGTGGACATTTTTTTTTTTAAAGGCAACCTGTCATCACTTTCATGCTATTTGGACCACCAGTCATTGTGGCAGTCCCCTTCGGCTTCTTCCAGCCTCACCCACCATCTATTAGTCAAGGCCAGTAGGGCAGGCAGAAAGAGATCTGTCCTGATGACAGGCAGCATGAAAAGGATGACAGGTTTTCTTAAACTGATTATCAACACCTACACCTACAGACCTAGATTGGTTTTGAATCCACCTCTCTCCTGGAATAGGAACTTGAACTAGGCACTCCTCTCAAAGCCCTTCTAAATGAGTCTGTGGGGAAGCATAGGCTAAGGAGCATCACGTGACCAAGCATTATTCATCTGATCCAACAGTATGCAAATTTTAACCCTTATATTCTCGTTTTGCCTCAGTGTATGTTATTATTGCAGTGAAATGCACAAAAACAGTTTTGTAAGTAAACTTACTGTACCCCAAACAGTAGTTAAAAAAAAAAAAAATTCACAGCCACACAACAACTTCTTAGAGATCGTAGCTGGAAAACAGGTACTGGGGCACTATACAATTACAAGCCACAATGCAAGTGCCATGCAACCTGATCGTGTGTTTTCAACTATAAGGTTAGGGTCAAATGCGCTGTATTTTTCTGCATATCTTCTGCAGCTGATTTTGCTACTTATTGACTTCAGTCGGTAGAAAAATATTCAGCAGCAAGTATGCAGAAAAATATGGCACATATGACCCTACCCTAAAGTTGTTTGGTCGTGTCACTTTTTTCAATGATCTTGTGAAGTCTCATTCTCAAGATCATTAGTTGTCGCAGTGGCCAGACCACCCAAAACTTAGACACTTATTCCCCTATCCTATGACTAAGGGTTAAGTGTAAAACTCCTTTAACCCCTTAAGGACCCAGCCATTTTACACCTTAGGACCCGGCCATTTTTTGTGCATCTGTCCACTGTCACTTTAAACATTAATAACTCTGGAATGCTTTTAGTTATCATTCTGATTCCGAGATTGTTTTTTCGTGACATATTCTACTTTAACTTAATGGTAAAATTTTTTGGTAACTTGCATCCTTTCCCAAAATTTGATGAAAAATTTGAAAATTTTGCATTTTTCTAACTTTGAAGCTCTCTGCTTGTAAGGAAAATGGATATTCCAAAAATTATTTTTTTTATTCACATATACAATATGTCTACTTTATATTTGCATCATAAAATTGATGAGTTTTTACTTTTGGAAGATACCAGAGGGCTTCAAAGTTCAGCAGCAATTTTCCAATTCTTCACAAAATTTCGAAAATCACAATTTTTCAGGGACCAGTTCAGGTTTGAAAAGGATTTGAAGGGTCTTCATCTTAGAAATACCCCACAAATGACCCCATTATAAAAACTGCACCCCCCAAAGTATTCAAAATGACATTCAGTCAGCATTTTAACCCTTTAGGTGTTTCACAGGAATAGCAGCAAAGTGAAGGAGAAAATTCACAATCTTCATTTTTTACACTCGCATGTTCTTGTAGACCCAATTTTTGAATTTTTACAAGGGGTAAAAGGAGAAAATGTATACTTATATTTGTAGCCCAATTGCTCTCGAGTAAGTACATACCTCATATGTCTATGTAAAGTGTTCGGCGGGCACAGTAGAGGGCTCAAAAGGAGCGACAAGGGGATTATGGAGCGTACGTTTTTCTGAAATGGTTTTTGGGGGGCATGTTGCATTTAGGAAGCCCCTATGGTGCCAGAACAGGAAAAAAAAACACATGGCATACCATTTTGGAAACTATACCCCTTGAGGAATGTAACAAGGAATAAAGTGAGCCTTATTACCCCACAGGTGTTTCACGACTTTTGCATATGTAAAAAAAATTTTAAAAAAAATTCAATAAAATGTGTGTTTCCCCCCAAATTTCACATTTTTGCAAGGGTTAATAGCAATAGCAGAAAATACCCCCCAAAATTTGTAACCCCATCTCTTCTGAGTATGGAGGTACCCCATGAGTTGACCTAAAGTGCACTACAATGCTCAGAAGAGAAGGAGTCATATTTGGCTTTTTGAGAGCAAATTTTGCTCGGGGGCATGTCGCATTTAGGAAGCCCCTATGGTGCCAGGACAGCAAAAACTACCCACATGCCATACCATTTTGGAAATTAGACCCCTTGAGGAACGTAACAAGGAATAAAGTAAGCCTAAATACCCCACAGGGGTTTCACGACTTTTGCATACGAAAAAAAAAGAAAAAAATTTTCACTAAAATGTGTGTTTCCCCCCAAAAATTTCACATTTTTGCAAGGGTTAATAGCAGAAAATACCCCCCAAAATTTGTAACCCCATCTCTTCTGAGTATGGAGGTACCCCATAAGTTGACCTGAAGTGCACTACGGGCGAACTACAATGCTCAGAAGAGAAGGAGTCATATTTGGCTTTTTGAGAGCAAATTTTGCTCGGGGGCATGTCGCATTTAGGAAGCCCCTATGGTGCCAGAACAGCAAAATAACCCCCACATGGCATACAATTTTGGAAACTAGACCCCTTCAGGAACGTAACAAGGGGTACAGTGAGCATTTACCCCCACTGGTGTCTGTCAGATCTTTGGAACAGTGGGCTGTACAACATTTTTAATTTGCGCAGCCCACTGTTCCAAAGATCTGTCAGACACCAGTGGGGTGTAAATTCTCACTGAACCCCTCATTACATTCCGTGAGGGGTGTAGTTTCCAAAATGGGGTCACATGTGGGGTTTTGTTTTTTTTGCGTTTGTCAAAACTGCTGTAACAATCAGCCACCCCTGTGCAAATCCCCTTCTGGGCCTTGTTGTGCGCCCCCAGAGCACTTTGCGCCCACATATGGGGTATCTCCGTAGTCAAGAGAAATTACATTACAAATTTTGGGGGGCTTTTTTCCCTTTTACCTCTTGTCAAAATGAAAAGTATGGGGCAACACCAGCATGTTAGTGAAAAAAATTTATTTTTTTACACTAACATGCTGGTGTAGACCCCAACTTCACCTTTTCATAAGGGGTGAAAGGAGAAAAAGCTCCCCAAAATTTGTAAGGCAATTTCTCCCGAGTACGGCGATACCCCATATGTGACCCTAAACTGTTGCCTTGAAATACGACAGGGCTCCAAAGTGAGAGCGCCATGCGCATTTGAGGCCTGAATTAGGGATTTGCATAGGGGTGGACATAGGGGTATTCTACGCCAGTGATTCCCAAACAGGGTGCCTCCAACTGTTGCAAAACTCCCAGCATGCTTGGACAGTTGACGGCTGTCCGGCAATACTGGGAGTTGTTGTTTTGCAACAGCTGGAGGCTCCATTTTGAAAACAGTGGCGTACCAGACGTTTTTCATTTTTATTGGGGAGGGGGGCTGTGTAGGGGTATGTGTATATGTAATGTTTTTTACTTTTTATTTTATTTTGTGTTAGAGTAGTGTAGTGCTTTTAGGGTACAGTCACACAGGCGGGGGGTTACAGTGAGTTTCCCGCTGCGAGTTTGAGCTGCCGCTCAAAATTTGCTGCATCGCAAACTTGCAGCCTGATACTCACTGTAAGCCCCTGCCCATGTGAATGTACCCTGTACATTCACAGGGGGGGGGGGGACCTCCAGCTGTTGCAAAACTACAACTCCCAGCATGCACAGTCTATCAGTGCATGCTGGTAGTTATAGTTTTGCAACAGCTGGAGGCACACGGGTTGGGAAACACTGAGTTAGGAAACAGACAATGTTTCCCAACCAGTGTGCCTCCTGTTGTTGCAAAACCACAACTCGCAAACATTCTCAGGCATGCAGGAAGTGGTAGTTCGGCAACATCTTTAGAGCCAGATGTTGCCGAACTACAACTCCCAGCATGCTTGGAGTTGTAGTTTGCAACATCTGGAGGACTACAGTTTGCAGACCACTAATACAGTGGTTCCCAATCTGTGCCCTTCCAGATGTTGCAAAACTACAACTCCCAGTATGCCAAAACTGTCCAGGCATGCTGGGAGTTGTAGTTCTGCAACATCTGAAGGGCCAGATGTTACAGAACTACAACTCCCAGCATGCCTGGACAGTAAGGGCATGCTGAGGATGTGTAGTTTTGCAACATCTGGAAGGGCACAGTGGTCCCAAAACTGCGGACCTCCAGATGTTGCAAAACTGCAACTCCCAGCATGCCCAGATGCCAAGGGCTGTCTGGGCATGCTTAAAGTTGTCGTATACAGGGTCCCAATACAGCAATGCATGTCGCTTTACGGCGACGTGCATTGCTGTAAAGGGCCCGACCGTGGTTGAAGATCCACTCACCTGTCGCCGCCGCCGCCACCGTCTTCATCGCCGGGTTCCGGGTCTTCAGGGACGAGGTAAGTACCGGGGCCGGGCCCCAGAACTCCCCCGTCCCCTGCCGCGTCATCCGGTCTTCCTCCCGTCCTCTCCGGACTTCCAGGGGCCGGGCAGGACGGGATGAAGTAACCGCCCCCCCCCCCCCCTGCGATTGGTCGGTTAACTAACCGACGGATCGCAGGGTATAGGAGGAGGTGGCCGGCTTGCCACCTCGCTCCTATACTTTAGCATGGTCCTGGCTGTCTGTGACAGCCGGGATCATGCAAAATTACCGGGCGGTCGGGTCCCAGAGACCCGGTATCGCCGCAGATCGCAAGGGCGATTTCCCTTGCGATTTGCGGCGATTGCCAACATGGGGGGCCTACATGGCCCCCCTCAGCATTTGCCCTGGATCCCTGCTGAAGGATTTCAGAAGGGATCCGCTTCCGATCTCCGCCGGGTGAGCGGCGGAGACCAGGAAAAGACCATGACGTATGCATACGTCATGGGTCCTTAAGACCCAGGGTGTGATGACGTATGCATACGTCATGGGTCCTTAAGAGGTTAAGAATTTCTTGTAATTTATTACACACATAAATTGTCTTCTTGCTCTGTGACTTTCACCTGTAGGTTGTAGGCTGCATTGGGCCTACTGTCTATAAGGGGTCCAGAGCAGCTAGGGGGACCCACCCACCACAGGAGGTCCAATGACATCATAATTTCATGTCACCTACATCGTAAATCAGAAGAAAGAGATGCTTGGCGCTGAAACAATATAGAGAAGTTAATTTTTTTTCATTGATCATGATCATTGGCCTAAATAATATGGGGGCTCAAAGGAGGATATTACATAGTACGGGTTGTTAGAGGGGGATAATATCAGTATATGTGCACAAAGCAGATTAAAAGGGGCAAAGAAAAATGTATCAATAATATATGGGTCCAGAGGGAGATAAAAAAAAAAAATTGTATGGGGCACAAGGGGCATACAAAATAGTATGAGGGCATAAAAGGGGATATATTCGTATTATGGGGGCACATATGGGATTAAAAATATAATGGCTGCACAAACAGGGTATTAGGGGGAAAAAGAATATTGAGAAAAAGAATGAGGGCAAAAATGGAGATAAAAAGTAAGGGCATATCCACATGTAGCACACATGCTGCAACATTTCTGCATCAAAAATTCTGCAGCCAGGTCCGCAGCAGAAAATCTGCACCAAATTATGCATATTTGGCTACAGTTTTGGTGCAGTTTTTTTGCATAGATTTCATGCTACCTATTATTATCTATATGGAAAATTTGCTGAAAACCTGCTACTTGTGGACATTAGGGTTCACACGTGCTTGCTGTGTTGGAAGAGAAATTAGTCATTTTGAAGGCTGCGGAGGCTAATAAATTAGGAGCTTGTGATGTGATGGATTAATAGTGTTAACAAGAGTATTATGATTTCTTCAAGCACATGTTTTGTAAAAGGTGAAATACATTTTAAAGCAACTTTAAAGGGGGTACTCCGGTAAAAATCAACTGGTGCCAGAACGTTAAACAGATTTGTAAATTTGTAAATGTGAAGCAGATTTACCGGTAGAAACAAATAATTTAGTTTTTTTTCCAAAAGAATGTACCCAAGTAGAAATAGAATGTTTAGAGATGTTAGCTAATGAATTCAGCGAACCGAATAATGAATGTGGGTCAAAAGCTGTCTATTTTTCTAAAGGAAAGAGATCCAGGTTTAACCCCCCGATTTTTCCGGGGAGTAGCCTGGACCTGTTTCAAAATGCAGTCATGCAAGACGTTAAGTCTATAATGTACAAAGAAGCCCCACAGAATTTATCGGCAGATGAAACTAAGGCACTTAACATTTTGAAAAATAGGGAAGATTTACAGGTGGTTCGAGCGGACAAAGGTGGGGCAGTGGTTGTAATGTATAAATCTATGTATATAGCCGAAGCCGAAAGGCAACTTCAGGACACCGCTACCTACACCATGTTAAAATCCGACCCCACAAGCAGAATCCTCTCTAAATTAACGTCTTTTCTTCATTCAGCAGTCGCGAAAGGTACCTTATCTAAAAAGAATGCAGAACGTCTGATTCCAGATACCCCTAAGCCAGCTACCTGGTATCATTTACCTAAAGTTCATAAAGGGCAGATCCCCCCCCCCCGGGACGACCCATCGTCTCGGGGGCGGGATCTGTCACTGAACACCTTTCTCATTACTTGGAATGGCTATTGAGCCCTATGCTGAAGGCCATACCTGCATACATAAAGGATACTTTACACCTTTTACAAATGATGGAAGATTTGAATTGGGAGAGGGAGTGGAAGCTGTGTTCAATAGATGTTGTCAGCCTGTACACCCGTATTCCACATGATACGGGTGTGCAGGCTGTCAAGGAAGGACTAAGAAGGTCCAATAAGTCAGAAGAATTTGTTGGTTTCGTAATTGATGCACTTTCCTTTGTATTAACTAACAGTACATTTATGTTTGGAGATAGTTGGTATAGACAGGACACCGGGACCCCGATGGGCACCCCGGTGTCCTGTACATACACAAACCTCTTTTTGGCTGAATTTGAGAGGCAGTATATTTACTCCTCCATGAATCCATATATCGGGCATCTGAAATTCTATGCCCGCTATGTGGACGACATATTAATAGCTTGGGCAGGGACCGAGTCACAATTTGACAGTTTCGTTAGACACCTAAATGAAGTGAATACAATGAACCTTGCCTTTACGTCTCAATTTGGAGGATCATCTATCGAATTTTTAGATGTTAAATTGATTATTAATGGAAATAAGATTGTGAGCGAAGGACATAGAAAAGATATGTCCAGGAATATCCTTCTTCACTATCACAGCTCTCACCCAGCATCAGTGAAGAAGGGTATTCCCTACGGACAATTTATTCGTCTAAGGCGGAATAATGCCCAAGATGAAACATTTAATATGCAAGCCGATGATTTACAGAAAAGACTCATAGAAAGACAGTATCCTATACAGTTAATAAAAGAAGGTAGAGAAAGAACTACAAAAATGCAACAGGTTAATCTATTAAAAAATAAAAATAAGAATAAGACACACACATTAGAACAGAAACGTTTCACTTTCACCTTTCACCTTTGAATAGAACTATAGAACAGGCAGTTAGACGGAATTGGCATATAATAGAGAGTGATGCAGAATTGAAAGAAGTAGCTAGTAAAAAAACATTGATTTCATACAGAAAAAATAAAACTATAGGTGACATTTTGAAAAAACAAGTAAAAACTAAGAAAAATACAGAAAATACATGGCTGGAGAAATGTACCCCGAAAGGGAATTTTGCATGTAAGTCATGTAGTTTTTGTAAGTATAACGCTGAATTAAAAACTATGAGATTAGGTGCAATTACGCACACAGTAACTGATCTTATTACTTGTAGAACTAAGTTTGTGGTATATGTCATCTATTGCCCATGTGGGTTCTATTATATCGGCAAAACTATAAGACAATTATGTGCTCGTATTAGGGAACATCTTTATTCGTTCCGTACCTTGAAAGGAGCACCGCGTCTTATTGCCCATATGATGGAAGCCCACAAGGGACAATTGGATCATCTAAAATTCTCCGGGATAGAAAAGGTTAAACCCAAACCGGGGATAAGTCTGGATCAATACCTCTTGCAAAGAGAAACATATTGGATCATACAAACAGAAGCAGCTGGTCCTCTCGGATTGAATGATAAAATTGATTATGCACCATGTTTTAAATTTTCAGTTTTTAACATGCACATGTCTTAGTATATGCTTTCTTATACTGATGCACTTACAAAAATGGCGATGGTTAGCCAATGGTGAGACTCTAACGAGAACTCACCAGGTGCATCAGAAGAAGAGGGCGGTCCAGAGCATTCACAATTGGCCGCCCACCTGTATAAGAAGCAGCACAGAAATCCAGGTAGATATGGCCGGATGAAGCTCGTATAACGAGTGAAACAGAATCTGTCGCCTACTACGTACCCCCCCTGCATGGGTCCCTCTCCCTTACTGCATTTCATGTTGTGAGTATGTATCAATAAAGAAGCCTTTTTTAAGAGAAGACCGGTGAGTGCCGATGTTATTCTATTCTCTACTGCATTGAAGATTTATACTTTGCTGAAACGTCAGAGCACCACCATATCTCTATCGGTTTATCCAAGTCACACGCCCGCCATACAATCCAGCCTAGCCAATAGGAGCAGTGCCGAATATCACATCTTCTCTTTGCTCTTTGAGATTTGTAAATTACTTCTATTTAAAAATCTTAACCCTTCCTGTACTTATCAGCTGCTGTATGCTCCAGGGGAAGTTGAGTTCTTTTTTGTTGCTCTTTTCAGTCTGACCACAGTGCTCTCTGCTGACACAGGATAAGCATAAGGCTATCCTTCTTATAAGATAGGGCCAGGGACTATTGATAGGATTCAGATTATTGGGCAGACTAGATGGGCCAAATGGTTCTTATTTTCCGACAAATTCTATGACACCTCTGTCTATCTCAGGAACTGTCCAGATCAGGAGCAAATGCCCATAGCAAACTTATCCTGCTCTTGAAAGTTCCTGAGACATACAGTGGTGTACTGTGCACTGTGGTCAGACTGAAAAGAACAACAAAAAAGAACTCAACTTCCCCTGGAGCATACAGCAGCTGATAAGTACTGAAAGGGTTAAGATTTTTACATGGAAGTAATTTACAAATCTGTTTAATTTTATGGCACCATTTCATTTAAAAAAATGTTTTCACTGGAGTACCCATTTAACCTGTTAAGGACCAAGGGCGTACCTGTACAACCTGAGTCCGTTCCCGTTCTATAACGCGGGGCCACGGCGTATCTAAAGTGAAAGTAAATCATTGCCGGTTAGCTCAGGGAGCTGTTCGGGATGTCCGCGGCGAAATCGCGGCATCCCGAACAGCTGTGACACGGCAGGGGGGTCCATTACCTTGCCTCCTGGTGTCCGATCGCCGAATGACTGCTCAGTGCCTGAGATCCAGGCATGAGCAGTCAAGCGGCAGAATCCTCGATCAGTGGTTTCCTATGAGAAACCATTGATCAATGTAAAAGATCAGTGTGTTCAGTGTTATAGCCCCATATGGGAGCTATAACATTGCAAAAAAAAAAGTGAATAAAGATCATTTAACCCCTTCCCTAATAAAAGTTTTAATCACCTCCCTTTTCCCCATTAAAAAAAACTTTGTAAATAAAAATAAACATGTGGTATTGCCGAGTGCGAAAATGTCTAAATTATAAATATATATAATTGATTAAACCGCACGGTCAATGGCGTATGCGCAAAAAAATTCCAAAATAGCGTATTTTTGGTCACTTTTTATATCCTGAAAAAAATTAATAAAAAGCGATCAAAAAGTCTGATCAATACAAACATGGAACCGCTAAAAACTTCAGATCACAACGCAAAAAATGAGCCCTCATACCACCCCATACGCAGAAAAATGAAAAAGTTATAGGGGTCAGAAAATTACAATTTTAAAAGTACAAATTTTCCTGCATGTAGTTATGATTTTTTTCAGAAGTACGACAAAATCAAGCCTATATAAGTAGGGTATCATTTTAATCGTATGGACCTACAGAAGAAGGTGTCATTTTACCGAAAAATTTACAGTGTAGAAACAGAAGCCCCCAAAATTGACAAAATGGCGTTTTTTTTTTTTCAATTTTTTCTCACAATGATTTTTTTTCCATTTCACCATAGATTTTTGGGTAACATGACTGATGTAGTTACAAAGTAGAATTGGTGGCGCAAAAAAAATAAGCCATCATATGGATTTTTAAGTGCCAAATTGAAAGAGTTATGATTTTTTAAGGGTAAGGAGGAAAAAATGAAAGTACAAAAACTGAAAAAACCCTGGTCCTTAAGGGGTCAAAGACCCCTAACCCTACCCCTAACCTTACACATGAAATCTGGTGTGAATAAGTGGATGGTCTTCTCAAAGAGGTGATCTGTTAGAAAGGTTTCACTGTACTTTATACTCAGTTAATTCTCAGATGTACAAAGAAACAAGGTAAACAGTATCTGAAGGCCAATAAAGATTATTGTTATCTAAAAGAACACAGTTAAACTCTATACATTCAAGGACCAAGTTCAAGGCTATATTACCTGTCACCGTTGTCTTTTACTGTCTGGATGTGCTTTATAGACCAGTTTTAAAAAGATAGCACATTTTTTATGTCCTCTAGAATGTAATATTAACCCCTTAAGGACCCAGCCCATTTTCACCTTAAGGATCCCAGCATTTTTTGCACATCTGACCACTGTCACTTTAACTCCTTGGGGACGGAGCCCATTATAACTCTAAGGACGGGAGCATTTTTTACAATTCTGACCACTGTCACTTTAAGCATTAATAACTCTGGGATGCTTTTACTTTTCATTCTGATTCCGAGATAGTTTTTTTTTGTGACATATTCTACTTTATGTTAGTGGTAAATTTTTGTCGATACTTGCATAATTTCTTGGTGAAAAATTCCAAAATTTGATGAAAAAATTGAAAATTTTGCTCTCTGCTTGTAAGGAAAACAGACATTCCAAATAAATTATATATTGATTTACAAATACAATATGTCTACTTTATGTTGGCATCATAAAGTTGACATATTTTTACTTTTGGAAGACATCAGAGGGCTTAAAAGTTCAGAAGCAATTTTCCACAAAATTTTCAAAATCGGAATTTTTCAGGGACCAGTTCCGTTTTGAAGTGGATTTGAAGGGCCTTTATATTAGAAATACCCCATAAATTACCCCATTATAAAAACTGCACCCCTCAAAGTATTCAAAGTGACATTCAGTAAGTTTGTTAACCCTTTAGGTGTTTCATAGGAATAGCAGCAAAGTGAAGGAGAAAATGTTCTTGTAGACCCAGTTTTTAAAATTTTACAAGGGGTAATAGGAGAAAAAGCCCCCCAAAATTTGTAACCCAATTTCTCTTGAGTATGGAAATACCTCATATGTGTATGTCAAGTGTTCGGCGGGCGCAGTAGAGGGCTCAGAAGGGAAGGAGCGACAATGGGATTTTGGAGAGTGAATTTTGCTGAAATGGTTATTGGTGGGCATGTCACATTTAGGAAGCCCCTATGGTGCCAGAACAGCATAAAAAAAACACATGGCACACTATTTTGGAAACTACACCCCTCAAGGCACGTAACAAGGGGTCCGGCGAGCCTTAACACCCCACAGGTGTTTGACGACTTTTCGTTAAATTCAATGTGTAAATGAAAAAAAAATTTTTTCACTAAAGTGCAGTTTTTCCCCCAAAATTTACCATTTCTACAAAGGGTAATGGGAGAAAAATCCCCCAAAATTTGTAACGCAATTTCTCCCGAGTACGGAGATGCCCCATATGTGGCCCTAAACTGTTGCCTTGAAATACGACAGGGCTCTGAAATGAGAGAGCTCCATGCGCATTTGAGGCCTGAATAAGGAATTTACAATAGTGGTGGACCCGGTTACAAGGACAAGGCTTGTCTCCTCCAAACCCTACAGCAGTGTTTCCCAAACAGGGTGCCTCAAGCTGTTGCAAGACTCTCAGCCTGCCAGGACAGTCTATGGCTGTCCGGCAACACTGGGAGTTGTGGTTTTGCAACAGCTGGAGGCGCCGTTTAGGAAACACTGCCGTATGAGACGTTTTTAATTTTTATTTTGGGGGGGGGGGTGCGGGCGACGTGTAAGGGGGGTATATGTAGTGTTTTACTTTTTATTATTTGTTAGTGTAGTATAGTGTTTTTAGGGTACATTCACACAGGCAGGGGTTCACAGTAAGTTTTCTTGAAGGAAACCCACTGTAAACCCGCCCGTGTGAATGTATCCTGTACATCCACATGGTGGGGGGGGGGGACCCCAAACCTTCAGCTGTGGCAAAATGACAACTTCCAGAATGCACTGACAGACCGTACATGCTGGGAGTTGTAGTTTTACAACAGCTGTAGGCACACTGGTGGGGAACCACTGTGTTAGAAAACAGACTCTAGCTCAGTGATTCCAACTCATGTGCCTCCAGCTGTTGCAAGACTTCAACTCCCAGCATGTACGGTCTGTCAGTGCACTCTGGGAGTTTTAGTTTTGCAACAGCTGGAGGCACACGGTTTGGAATCACTGAGTTAGGAAACAGACTCTAGCTCAGTGTTTCCCAACCAGTGTGCCTACAGCTGTTGCAAAACTACAATTCCTAGCACGGCCAGACAGTCAGGGATGCTGGGCGTGTAGTTCTGCAATATCTGGCCCTTCAGATGTTGCAGAACTACAACTCCCAGCATGCCTGGACAGTCTGGGCATGCTAGGAGTTGTAGTTATGCAACAACTGGGGAAGAACAGTGGCCTCCAAACTGTAGCCCTCCAGATGTTGCAAAACTACAACTCCAAGCATGCCCAGACTGTCCAGGCATGCTGGGAGTTGTAGTTCTTCAACATCTGAAGGGCCAGATATTGCAGAACTACACGCCCAGCATCCCTGACTGTCTGGGCATGCCGGGAGTTGTAGTTTTGCAACATCTGGAGGGCTACAGTTTGGAGACCACCATATAGTGGTCTCCATACTGTGCCACTTCAGATGTTGCAAAACTACAACTCCCAGCATGCCCAGACAGTCAGTGCATGCTGAAAGTTGTAGTTTTGCAACATCTGGAGGACCACAGTTTAGAGACCACTACACAATGGTCTCCAAACTGTGACCCTCCAGATGTTGCAAAACTACAACTCCCAGCATGCCCAGACAGCCTTTGGCTGTCTGGGCATGCTGGGAGTTGTAGTTTTGCAGCTTTTAGAAGGCCACAGTGAAGATCACTTATCGCAATCTTCACTGCACCTTCTCAGCTGCACTTTCCGTCCGCCGCTCTTCCTGCTTGCGCCGCTGCTCCGGGATGCCGCCTCCGCCACCTCCGAAGGTCCGGGTAAGCCGGGCCATGCTCTCCCCTCTCCGCCCGTGTTCCCCCACTCTGTACCGACTTCCGATCGGTGGCCAGAGCGGGGGAAATGAACTCTAATCCACCCGCCCCCCTCCTGACATTGGTGGTCAGCCTGACCGACCAATGGCAGGGGATAGGAGGGGGTGGCAACACTGCCACCTCGCTCCTATCCTTTAGGCTGGTCGGAGCTGTCTCTGGCAGCTCCTATCAGTCTTATTTTCCGGGAGATCGGGTCACCAGTGACCCGATTTGCCCGGATCGCGGCAAATCGCAGGTCTGAATTGACCTGCGATTTGCTGCGATCGCCGATATGGGGGGTCTCTTGACCCCCCTAGGCATTGCCACGGGATGCCTGCTGATAGATATCAGCAGTTATCCCGGTCAGATCACTGCCCGGCGAGCGGCAGTGATTGGAAATGCCGAGGGTGTATGGATACGCCCTCCGTCCTTAAGTGACAGGACACGAGGGCGTATGCATACGCCCTTCGTCCCCAAGGAGTTAAGCATTAATAACTCTGGGATGCTTTTACTTTTCATTCTGATTCCAAGATTGTATTTTCGTGACATATTCTACTTTATTTACTACTTTAATAAATTTCTTCTTGGTGAAAAATTCCAAAATTTTGAAAATGGACATTGCAAATGAATTATATATTTATTCACATATACAATGGGGGATATTTATCAAAGTTGTCTATGTCCCGCATCAATATAGACCAAACTACAGATGGTTAGTCTGGTCTATTGTGCACCTAATTTATCAAATGGCGCACGGCTCTTGATAAATTCTGTGCACAGTCTGCATGATCTATGCTTTAGTCTATATTTAAACCTGCTCCAACATGGTCTGACATTTCGGCGTACTTTCAGCCTATGTGACTTTTCGCTGAAAAGTCGCTTTTGATAAATTCAGCACCAATGCATTTTTCAATGCATTTCAGTCTAAAATAGACTTGCATGCATCATGTTCTAAAAATCCTCTAGAGCAAAAGTCGCAGAAAAGTCGCACATATTTAGACTGCAACTTTCTGTGCGACAAATTTAGACAAGAAAAACCAGTCTAAATCCTTTGATAAATCTCCCCCAATATGTCTACTTTATGTTTGCATCATGTTTGCATCAGTTTTTACTTTTGGAAGACATCAGAGTCTGAAGACTTTAAAGTTCAGCAGCAATTTTCCAATTTTCAAAATCGGAATTTTTCAGGGACCAGTTCAGTTTTGTAGTGGATTTGAAGGGCCTTCATATTAGAAATACTTTATAAATGACCCCATTATAAAAACTGCACACCTCAAAGTATTCAAAATGACATTCAGTAAGTGTATTAACCCTTTAGGTGTTTCACAGGAATAGCAGCAAAGTGAAGGAGAAAATTCAAAATCTTCATTTTTTACACTCGCATGTTCTTGTAGACCCAGTTTTTGAATTTTTACAAGGGGTAAAAGGAGAGAAATCTTCCTAAAATGTGTAACTCAATTTCTCTCGAGTAAGGAAATACCTAATATGTGTATGTCAAGGCTTTGTGGGTGCACTAGAGGGCTCAGAAGGGAAGGAGAGACAATGGGATTTTGGAGAGTGAGTTTTTCTGAAATGGTTTTTGGGGGGGCATGTCGAATTTAGGAAGCCCCTATGGTGCAAGAACAGCAAAAAAACAAAAACAAATGGTATACTATTTTGGAAACTGTACTCCTCAAGGAATGTAGGAAGGGGTACAGTGAGCCTTAACACCCAACAGGTGTTTGATGACTTTTCGTTAAAGTTGGATGTGTAAATGATTTTTTTTTTCACAAAAAATGCTGGTTTTGCCCCAAATTTTACATTTTTACAAGAGGTAATAGGAGAAAATGCCTCCCAAAATTTGTAACCCCATCTCTTCTGAGTAAAGAAATACCCCATGCGTGGACGTCAAGTGCACTTCGGGCGCACTACAATGCTCAGAAGTGAAGGAGTCACATTTGGCTTTTGGAAAGCAAATTTGCTGAAATGGTTTTTGGGGGGCATGTCCCATTTAGGATGCCCCTATGGTGCCAGAACAGCAAAAGAAATACCCTACATGGCATACTATTTTGGAAACTACAACCCTCAAGGAATGTAACAAGGTGAACAGTGAGCCTTAATAATGTGACACATTTGCAATTTATTTATTTGCTAAGAAGTGTGGTGTCCCGGTACCGCATCTTATACAGTACCTATGTATGTGTGGGTCCCCATAGCCAGAGTCCCTAGGACGTAGGGATCCGTGTTGTGTAGCCTACCCCTTGTCGCCTGTATTCCAACTAATAGCCTAGTAAGTTATGTAAGGGTAATGTAAATATAGTAATATATATGTAGATAAATGGTTAATTACCGGTTCCATAGCGTTGCAGGACCTTTGGGTCACGTGACTAGGTAAACTCTATGGTATTTTGCTTAAGGACCTTTGGAGGCCCTATGACGTATGCAATCCCATTACTCTCTGTAATGGTGAGTGACAGATGTTCGGACCAATCGGATTCACCCCGCCCCCTGCCCATATAAGGGAGCGGCGGCCATCTTTTCTGTCTCTTGCTCCTGGGCTGTCAAACGAGAAGGATCTGCGCAGCAGCTATCGCAGTGAGTTAGGCCCGAGCCTTGCGGCAACGGCTGAATAATTCAGAATATAGAGTGTATCAATTCCCAGACACTCTGCAGCATCACCGGACCTAATATAACCCCTAAATCCGGACGGATCTGCAAATATCTACCCTAATTTCAGAGACTTTCTAAATAGCTCAAGGTCCGCAACAACTGTCAGTCACTGAGCAATATAAGGACTGTTTGTATGAGACTGTTACTGTGCCTTGGATGTATCGCAAGCACTTAAGTAAAGTTGTTCAAGTTCAAGTTCAATCTCCTTGTGGACCTTCAGTCATTTCATGCGCCTATCGTTACTGGGAAGGGCGGCGATAGGCCGGAGCATTACCTCAGCATACCAGCCCTCAGCCTGGCGTCATGAACTATAGGGTTAACATTAACCCCTCATATACCGATACTATACCACCACTACCATACACCCCCCAAGGGCTACCACAAAGCCTTTTTGGCATTGCACTAACAGGATTCGGGAGTGTGCCTGCTATTGCCACTAGTGAAAGTGTACTCCCCCCCCAGAACGCAAACTTTATTCATGTGTTGCTGTGTACAAGAGTGGTGCTTGTGGGGCACCATACAAGGAGGCCAAGAGAAAGGTAAGGGGGAGACGAAGATTTGTCTACAGTTGAAATGTGTAAACTGCGCAATGAGTTCATGCTGCGATCCTCTGGTCCGGACGGCACAGGCAGAGCCGAACTGCTGCCGGAAAAGCGCGTGAAGAAAGCCTGCGCTGTGCCCCGCCCCTGGGCATGGACACCAAGTTGCTGTATCCCAGCCGAAAGGGAACTCAGAAATGCAAGAGTAGTTTCTGGAGGGACCGGAAGTCGGGGCTGCACCGATAGCGTCCTTCCTGCCCAGCGCCATTTTGGAGAAGCCTACTATAAAAGACGCCACACTGAGCAACCTCTTCAGTCTGCAGAGAGAGCCGGCGAGTACAGACATGGCGGAGAGCAGTGTTCCACGTCGTCAAGTTGGCAAAATGGCGCCGGAAACACGGAAAGTTGTAGCAGTCGCATCCCAACTTTTTCAAGAGCTTGCTGACCGTCTGCAGCGGTTGTCATTAGACGAAGAGGGGGCCTGCAATCTTCCCCCACTGCCTGATGATGATGACGATTGGCCAGAGACACCTCCAGCGAACAGTGCAGGGACACCTGGAGGTGCGTCACCGGTGAAATTGTATCCTCACCACAGGACCGGGGGCTCGTGGGCCAAGATCCCGTCGGAGGAGTCTTCTGTGAGTACCCTGCCAGGGGTGGCCTATTCTTCCTCCTCCAGCCCTGAGGTCATTCCTCGATCAAGCTTGCCAAGTGCACGACTGTGCTCACCAAAATTGCTGCAATGGGTGTTCAGAGATGAGCCGGAGCTGATAGAGTACATGCACAGAGTACTTCAACCGTTACCTGGGAAGACACTCCCACCAATCCCAACTGCAGAAAGGGAAAGTGCCCGTCAAGAAGCCGAGCTGGCCGAATTGATGGAAAAGCTAAAGGCCCGATACAAAGAACTCTACGCTCCAAAGCATGTACATTTGCCTTATGAAGAAAGAGTGCGGTATCAAGAAAATACCAAAGAAATGGAGGCATTGTACATCCGTAAATGGAATCACCCCCGAGAAGGGGAGGAGCCATTAGAAAGAAGAAGAGCAACTGTGGCCAAGTTCAACAAGGTCAGAGGTTATGGGACACTCCTTGACTGCCACACTGGGCAGACCATCCTCGTAAACCGGCGAGCAGTGCAAAGGCCATATCTCCATAAGAAATTCTATACCTTGGAGGTGGGTGAAATTGTGGAGTACACCACCGTCCAGAGCCTTCGTGGAGAATGGGCTGCAGCCGTCACCAGACCAACAACCCCAACACAGCTTCCCTTCAAATATTTTCCGTCAATGGATTGGGAGTCCGATCCCTTCAACTTGAGGCCAACAAGGTCTGCTCCTAAAGCCTCCACCAGCGTACCCAAGGAGGAGGAGCTTAAAGAGTCAAGTCCACCATCTTCTATGTACAGCAAAGAGTCAAGTTCTTCATTTTCTACAGATCGTCGAGAGTCAAGTCCTGCTCAAGTTCAAGAAAGCAAGCCCAAATTGCGGGCAACAAAGACCGTACCTAGGCCCTCTCGGAGCAATGAGAGTTTGCCTCCTGCACAGGTACCAACGTATGTACCAAGGCCCTCTTCTGACATTGAGAGTTTGCCTGCTTCCAGGGTACCAACAAAAGGGTCATGGGTTGCTCCTATTTTGGAGATGGTGCTCAAGCCCTATTGCCCCACTGTGATCCTGGCTAGTAAGCCTATAGCCCCTTCTCAAGCTGCTTTCCACCACTCTATCCTCACCAATGTGGTGTGGCAAAGCTATGTTAATTCTAACCCTGCCCCTGATGTTGGCAGGTATAGGGGAACCAGAAGAGGCACTACAAGAGTAAAGAAAAACATCTTCTAGAGAGACTCTAAAGTAATGTCATATTGTTTTTCTGTCCAACCATTTTGTCTTACAGCAACCAAGTTCAAGAATTGTGCCTAGCAGGACTGTGCTAAGTTCAGCAATGTAACCACTAAGCTTGTGCCTGAGTATTAAGTCAAAAGACTCCTAGCTTGTAGGAGATTCATTAAGGACTGTACCCGGCTGATTTGTGGTAAGGCCGTGTTTACCTTTCCCTTCCTATGAACTCCTAGTGTAGGTGGACTGCTGATCCTTACACGCCAATTTGTATATTTTCTTTGGACTCTTAGTGTAGGTGGACTGCTGATCCTTACACGTCTGCTTTATGCATATACCAGCAGCTTCATAAGAACTCTTATGATAAATGTTGCACTTATCGGATGAATGCATCTGAAACATGTTGGAGTGTTGATAAATGTATAGTAAATATGTATATGGTCTGTACACAGGAAGGTATCCTCATATCTGTGTACATGAGTAGTAAGTAAAGGTTGTACATAGGAAAATAGTCTAATGTCTATGTACATAAAAAGTAAGTTAGAGCTCTACACAGAAAATATCGACGTACTGCACATGTACACTCAACACTAAAAACCTAACTAATTCTTGTACATATAAACGTATAGAATGCTAAAGGTGTTTAGTAGGTAACTCAATAGGGGACACCTCGGCTCCTCTCAGGGTAGTATTATTGCTGTCGCCCATTGCTAACACCTGTCTAAACAAAAAATAGTAGGGAGAATTCCCCTTAAACTAGTACTTGTACACATAGTACCCTAGATTACTCACTTAAATGTACTACCTCAAAATTTCTCTAGTACATACATCGAAATAAATATCTCACTTAAGAAAAACACTTAAGGAATTGTAGCGTATTGCTACCCAATTCCTGCCACTGTTAGGTACACTTCTTCTTTTCTTCCATTGCGTGTGTGAGATGCTCTGCCTGGCCAATAGGTGCTCTGGCAAATACAAAAATAAACACGTAATTCCAAGAATAACCTAATAGGTTGTTTTGAAAGTGCTCTAGGGATAAGTAGCTTGTAGCTGATAGACCCTAGCAGCCACCCTTACTGTGACCTAGCTTCCGGCTAGCCAGTATACCTTTCGTGTACTAACTAACAGGTAACTTAGTGTTGGCAAATAGAATGTGTGAGATAATACAAATGCCTAGTCAGCTTGAAGCTAACTGTATAGAAAGCTGTACTAATAGAGAAACAGCAATGCTTCAGCTCACCCCAGGTGCGCACGGACAGGGCGCGGACCTCGCCCAAATGAACAGCAGAAGAAAGAGGAGTCCAGCGTCCAGAAACTTGGAGGATAATATTTATTCACCAGATGGTCATAACAGGAACACAGGGTACAGTGACGCGTTTCGGCTTTACAACAAAGCCTTAGTCATACACAACTTGTAGTACAAAAAGACCGGGTTTTATACATGTGGGTGGGCGGACATGACGCAGCGGCACACCTGCACTGACAGGTGGACGTGACGTCAAAGGCCACACCTACACGAGATGGTATAACCACCCACATGTAGAAACCAATGGCAACCGCCACTGCAAGACATGCAAAACATAAATTAGAAATCCATAAAATTGTATAAGATTTATCAAATATGGACGCTTTTACATGGAAACAGTATTAAAATATATTAACATACATAGATATAACAGTTTCTTTATTACAAAAATATATTAAATATAAAAGAGGAGAAAGATATCAACATAATTTGTAAATTACAGAAATCTATCTCTCATAGTAATAAAAGAAAAGGAAACCGCATATCTTATAAGCATTCACACTCATGGTTTATATATATGAGTGTATCGCGGAATTATGCTATCGCACTACAAATGTAACAGCTAGAACCATATTAATCGTTGAGAAATAAACAGATAAGAAAGGGGGGGAAGGGGGTGAATAAGAAAAAAAGAGAGAGGGGGGGGAGGGGAAAGGGAAAAAGAGGGGGGGGGGAAGAAAGGGGAGGTTTTTGTGGGAAGGGGCAGTGACCCAGAGAAGAGGAAAAAAGGAAGAAGAAGAGGGAAAAAGAAACAAACTCAAAAAATACAAAAAATTATATCAGTAATGTAGGATCGTATCCATTCTTTTGTTCAAACCTTGAGGATATCTAGTCCCCAGCTTCAGGATCCAAAAGATCTCACGGTCTAGAATCTTATGTCTAAGATTACCTCCTCTAGTTGGAACCGTGACCCTTTCAATCCCCTGAAGCCGGAGGCCAGAGGTATCCCCAGCATGCGCCTCCGCGCAGTGCTTGGATACCATTGAGACGTTCCTAGATAGGAAATGTGGTACATCGGAAATATGCTTCCGAATCCTCATTTTCAGAGAACTTGTGGTGCAGCCCACGTATTGTACCTGACAGCTAATGCATGTAAACAGGTATACGACACCAGTGGTGTTACAGTTTACATACTGTTTAATTGGAAAACTAGTATGGTTAACTGTAGACACAAATGTAGTAGAATTAGAAATATAGCTGCAACAAATGCAACTTTTAGCCCCACACTTGAATGATCCAATGTATGTCAGCCAAGTGGGTTTAGTAGAAGCCTTATCCTGGAACAGGCTAGGAGAGAGACGTTGGCCAATAGCGGGTGCTTTCTTAGACACACATCTATGGCCCCCTATCAAAGCCTGTTTAAAATCTGGATCACTACTTAAGATCGGCATATACTTATTGATGACCTTCTTAATTTTATGAAACTCTATGCTATACTGGGTAGAAAACACTACTGGTGAATTATTTCTGTTATCAAACTTAATGTTTCTGTTATGACTATAGCTATGAATAACATTTCTATCATCACCATTATGTGTTTCACCGTGCGTGTCAGAAGTAATGCCCATCAAAGACTTGCGATCTTTACCATTGGCAACCGCAAGGGCTTTATCAATGGTCCACTGTGGATAATTCCTTGCTCTAAGGCAGTTGCCTATGGAAACTGCCTCCCCACTAAAATCAACCTCTCGGGTACAATTATGCTGAGCTCTAATGAGCTCACCAGTTGGGAGGTTCTCTATAACGTGTCTGGGGTGACAGGAATCGGCATGCAGGATGGAATTCACTGCAGTATGTTTCCTGTAGGTAGATGTTATAACCTGGCCGACTTCTCTGTCACCCCACAGACGCAAATCCAAAAAATTGATCACCTCTTTCTCCACAGTCACAGTGAATTTTAAATTCAACTCATTCTGATTGAGGTATTCCGAAAATTCCTGTATGGCCGCTACATCAGACCTCCAAATAAAGAGGAGATCGTCAATGTAGCGGCCATACCACACCAAAGCGTGACTGTGGGGATTGTTGGGGGTGAAGAGAATCCCCCTCTCCCACCAACACATATAGATGTTGGCGAGAGAGGGGGAGAACTTCGCCCCCATCGAAGCACCGGTGGTCTGCAGGAAAAACACGCCATTGAACATAAAAAAGTTATGCTTTAACAGATAATCTACTGCCAATAACATGTATTCCCGGAGACCATCGGGGTATCGAGAATAGGTTTCCAGAAACCAGGATAAGGCTAATAAGGCAAGATGATGTGGTATGACAGAGTACAGTGAGGTGACATCAGCTGTCACCCACTGA
This sequence comes from Hyla sarda, assembly GCF_029499605.1. Lineage (NCBI taxonomy): Eukaryota > Metazoa > Chordata > Amphibia > Anura > Hylidae > Hyla > Hyla sarda. The sequence continues at coordinate 87,051,764 of NC_079190.1, forward strand.
TACCCCTCATGCCATTGTATCAAGTCCAACATTTCTAACACATGTTTTGTGTCTCTTATGTAACCTGGGATAGTAGGAATGAGTGGCTGTAAAAGTGAGTCAATCCACTCGCACAACCGTTCATTGAGAGAGGATATCCCCGCCACGATAGGCCTAAGCGGAGGGGGAAATACCCCCTTGTGCACTTTGGGCAGTGAATGGAATATAGGTATAACAGGGCTATCAATAATTAAATATTTTGCAATACTCTCTGTGATATGTCCATTCACTGCACCAAGATGCACCAGGGACTCTAGGATCTTCTTAAATTTCGGAGTCGGGTCACTTGGAAGGGGTCTGTATGTGTCTAGATCATTTAACATCTCCATATTTAACTTGCTATAGAGTCCCCTATCCAATATGACCACCGCTCCTCCTTTGTCTGCTTGTCTTATGACTATGCTGTCCATGTTTTCCAATTCTTTGAGAGCATTCCTTTGTTTGAATGATAAATTATATTTAACAGAATGGTTTTGCATGGACAGCATAGTCAAGTCTGACTCCACAGCATCTTGAAAGTTATCTAGTGCTGGGGTGCGGGACATGATGGGGTAAAAGTCCCTATTGGAAGTGACAAAGTCAGGGATATCAGTTGAAAAACTGGTATCACACTGATCCTGTAAATTGGACGCCAGGGCAAGTTCGGAAAAGCTAAAACTGGCCGTGGAGCTCAATGGGGATGTATGTGAGAACCCAGAGACATGAGATGAATGCAAAGAGATGTTTATGTTGGACACATCCGATACAACAGCATCACTAGAATAAGTATTAGTAACATCAGATACGGTATTCTTCTCAATATTGACAAAATGTTTACGTAAAGTGATGTTACGAACAAAACGGTTTAAATCAAGTAAAGTCCAGAATAAATCAAATCTACATGTGGGGGCACATGTACTAATGTCTAGTTAGCCTTATGTATAGAAGTATGTGCTAATGTTCAGTTTAACCTCATAAAAATGTAGAGAGCTAATAAAGTGTCTTAGGAGCTAGCAACTGCATGTCAGATAGCTGCCTAATTGTCTAGTAAGCTTCAAATGTATAAGTTTGATAAAGTTGTATAGGAAGCTAGAAACTAAAGGTTAGAGAGCTTCTTTAAATGTCTAGATAGCTTTAAATGTCTAGATAGCATTAAATGTCTAGGTAGATTTCTAATTGCCTAATTCAGATACTAGGAAAGGTATCAAAAGAATGTAAATGTGTTTAATCTTGTCATGCCGAGCGCTCCGGGTCCCGCTGCTTTCCTGAAGCGCTCGCGGCGTACCTCTGTATGCAGCACTCTGGTCAGCACCGCTGACCGCGAGCGCTGCTTCCATGTCACCGAAGGGGACGCGATCCGAGGCACGGGATGTGCCCGCTCTCGGATCGTGGCCCGTGTCTCTCACCTGCCCTGTCCTCCTGCTCAGTCCCGGCGCGCTCTAGGGCGCGCCCGCCGGGTCTCTCAGATTTAAAGGCCAGTGTACCATTAATTGGTGCCTGGCCCAATTAGTTCCAAGCACTCCCTACACTATATAAACCCGCTTCCCCTTCCTGTCCCTGCCGGATCTTGTTGCCTTGTGCCCTGTGAAAGCGTTATAGTATGTTCCCTAGCCTGTGTACCCAGACCTTCTGCTGTTGCCCCTGACTACGAACCTCGCTGCCTGCCCTGACCATCCTCTACGTCCGACCTTGCTCTTGCCTTGTCCTTGTGTACCGCGCCTGTCTCAGCTGTCAGTGAGGCTGAGTCGTTATCGGGTGGAACGACCTGGGGGTTACCTGCCGCTGCAAGTCCATCCCGCTTTGCGGCGGGCTCTGGTAAAAACTAGTAACCCCTTAGATTCCGTTCCCCTGGTACGGCCCACGCCATCATCACACATACACAGAGGATCCACCACCCGTGTCCTCGCCGCATACTAGTCCGGATCCTGACAGTAGATCCGGCCATGGATCCCGCTGAGGTCCCGCTGCCCAGTGTCTCTGACCTAACCTCCTTGGTCGCCCCCAGCAATCACAGCAGCTCGTGCTACAAGGACAACAGCTGACTCAGTTGACCGCTATGCTGCAACAGCTTCTGCCGCAACAACAGCAACCATCTTCTCCACCAGCTTCTGCATCTCCTCCGCAGCGAGTGGCTGCTCCCAGTTTCCGCCTGTCTCTTCCAGACATGTTTGATGGGGACTCTAAACTGTGCTGTGGATTCCTGTCCCAGTGTTCCCTACACCTGGAGATGATGTCAGACCAATTTCCTACAGAACGGTCTAAGGTGGCGTTCGTGGTCAGCCTGCTGTCTGGAAAGGCCTTGTCATGGGCCACAACGCTTTGGGACCGCAACGATCCTGCCACTGCTACAATCCAGTCCTTCTTCTCAGAAGTACGTAGTGTCTTTGAGGAGCCAGCCCGGGCTTCCTCAGCAGAGACTGCTTTGCTGAATCTTGTCCAAGGGAGTTCTTCAGTGGGCGAATACGCCATCCAGTTCCGCACCCTTGCCTCTGAGCTATCCTGAAATAATGAGGCCCTCTGCGCGACCTTCAAGAAAGGCTTATCCAGTCACATCAAAGATGTCCTGGCCGCACAAGAAATTCCTGCTAACCTGTCTGAACTCATCCATTTGGCCACCCGCATCGACATGCGTTTCACGGAAAGACGCCAGGAGCTTCATCAGGAAAAGGATCTTGTTCACACCAGGCGGTTTTTCTTCCAGGCTCCTCTCTTCCAACGCCCTTTGCATTCTGTTCCTGTGCCTCCTGCCGAGGAGGCTATGCAAGTGGATCGGTCTCGCCTGACCCAACAAGAGAGGACTCGCCGTAGAAATGAAAACCTGTGCCTATACTGTGCAAGCACCGAACATTTCCTAAAGGACTGTCCTACTTGTCCTCCGTGTCTGAGAAACGCACCCACTCACCTAGTTAACGTAGGAGAGTCGTTGCTAGGAGTGAATTCTTCCTCTCCACGATTGACTTTACCTGTGCGGATTGCTATACCCGCTAATGCTACTTCCTTCTCTGCTGTGGCCTTCTTGGACTCGGGTTCAGCAGGAAGTTTCATTGAAGCCTCCCTAGTCAACAGATTCAACATTCCAGTTATCAGTCTTGTCAAACCTCTCTTCATTTCATCCGTCAATGGAGAAAGACTGGTCTGCACCGTGCGTTACCGCACTCAACCACTACTCATGAGTGTTGGAGTTCACCATCATGAACATATTGAATTTTTTGTGCTACCCAACTGCACTTCTGAAATTCTTCTGGGCTTGCCCTGGCTCCAACGTCATTCGCCTAGCCTCGACTGGCTCACTGGGGACATTAAGAGTTGGGGATCTTCTTGCCACAAGCGATGTCGCCACCCAGTTTCTTCCTGACAGGTCTCCACGGCTACTCCATTGCCAGGTCTTCCTAAGGCCTATCAGGACTTTTCGGACGTCTTTTGTAAAAAACAAGCAGAGGTCTTACCTCCACATAGACCCTATGACTTCCCTATCGACCTGCTCCCTGGTACCACACCGCCCCGTGGTAGGATTTACCCACTTTCTGCCCCGGAAACACAAGCTATGTCTGAGTACATACAAGAAAACCTCAAAAGAGGTTTTATCCAGCAATCTTCTTCTCCAGCTGGAGCTGGATTTTTCTTTGTCGCTAAAAAAGATGGCTAAACCCTCGCCAGGCTAGGTGGTCGTTGTTTTTTGCCCGTTTTAACTTTCAAATCCATTTTCGTCCCGCAGACAAGAATATCAGAGCTGATTCTCTATCTCGTACCACCGATGCCTCTGAAGCCGAGACCCTTCCTCAGCACATCATCCCCCCTGTGTGTCTGATCTCTTCTACTCCTGCTTCTCTGGTGCCTATTCCTCCAGGAAAGACTTATGTTCCTCCCCGTCTTCGCCTCCGGATCCTCAAATGGGGCCATTCCTCCCTTCTGGCTGGTCACGCCAGAATCAAAAAGACTTTACAGTTGATTGCCAGACATTATTGGTGGTCCTCCTTGGAAAAGGATGTGACCGATTTCGTATGAGCCTGTACTGTATGTGCACGTGACAAGACCCCTCCTCAGATGCCTTCAGGTCTTCTCCATCCGCTGCCTGAACAGCCTTGGTCCCACATAGCCATGGACTTCATCACTGATCTTCCTGTATTCCAGGGCAACACTGTCATCTGGGTGGTCGTTGATCGTTTTTCCAAAATGGCTCACTTTATTCCGCTTCCAGGCCTTCCTTCTGCGCCACAGTTGGCGAAGCAATTTTTTCTGCAGATTTTTTGTCTTCACAGGCTTCCCACGCATATCGTCTCGGATAGAGGCATTCAATATGTGTCTAAATATTGGAGAGCTCTCTGTAATCAATTAAAGATCAAATTAAATTTCTCGTCTTCCTACCACCCGGAGTCCAATGGACAAGTGGAGAGAGTGAACCAGATCCTTGGTGACTACCTGTGACATTTTGTCTCCTCCCGCCAAGATGATTGGGTCGACCTGTTACCCTGGGCTGAATTCTCATACAATTTCAAAAACTCTGAGTCATCCGCCAAGTCCCCGTTCTTTGTGGTGTACGGCCGTCACCTGCTTCCCCCCTCCCCATTCCCACTTCTTCTGGAGTTCCTGCCGTGGATGAAGTCGCTCCTACTGGCCTCGTCTCGTATGAAGAGACATGCTGATAAAAAGAGAAGAACTACTCCTGTCTTTCTCCCTGGGGACAAAGTGTGGCTCTCTGCCAAATACATACGGTTTGGTGTCCCTAGCTACAAGTTGGGTCCTCGCTACCTCGGCCCTTTTAAAATCAAGAATCAAATCAATTCTGACTCTTACAAGCTTCATCTTTACTCTTCTCTTCGCATTCCTAACTCTTTCCATGTGTCTCTTCTCAAACCTCTTGTACTTAACCGCTTTTCTCCCAAGGTCACTGTTCCGGCTCCCATTTCTGGCTCCTCTGATGTCTTCTCTGTTAAAGAAATCCTCACCTCCAAGATCGTCCGAGGTAAAAAAAAATGTTTTTGGTAGATTGGGAGAATTGTGGCCCTGAGGAGAGATCATGGGAACCAGAGGCCAATATTTTAGACAAACCTCTCATCCACAGATTCCTCGGTTCAAAAAAGAGGGGGAGACCCAAGGGGGGGGGTACTGTCATGCCGAGCGCTCCGGGTCCTGCTGCTTCCCCAGAGTACTTGCGGCGTGCCTCTGTATGCAGCGCTCCGGTCAGCACCGCTGACCGCGAGCGCTGCTTCCATGTCACCGGAGGGGACGCGATCCAAGGCACAGGACGTGCAAGCTCTCGGATCGCGCCCCGTGTCTCTCACCTGCCCCGTCCTCCTGCTCAGTCCTGGCATGCGCGGCCCTGCTCTCTAGGGCGCGCGTGCGCCGGGTCTCTCAGATTTAAAGGGCCAGTGCACCATTAATTGGTGCCTGGCCCAATTAGTTCCAAGCACTCCCTACACTACATAAACACCGCTTTCCCTTCCTGTCCCTGCCGGATCTTGTTGCCTTGTGCCCTGTGAAAGCATTATAGTGTGTTCCCTAGCCTGGGTACCCAGACTTTCTGCCGTTGCCCCTGACTACGAACCTCGCTGCCTGCCCTGACCTTCTGCTACGTCCGACCTTGCTTTTGCCCTGTCCTTGTGTACCGCGCCTGTCTCAGCTGTCAGTGAGGTTGAGTCGTTATCGTTTGGAACGACCTGGGGGTTACCTGCTGCTGCAAGTCCATCCCGCTTTGCGACGGGCTCTGGTGAAAACCAGTAACCCCTTAGATTCCATTCCCCTGGTACTGCCCACGCCATCACCTCACTGACACAGAGAATCCACCACCCGTGTCCTCCCCGCATACCAGCCCGGATCCTGACAAATCTACTTAGGATGTATAGCAAAAGTACAGATCATCCTGTTCTATGGCATCCTGTTCTAGTCCTAGTCCTTCTGTCTCAGGGGACAGACGTCAAGGCCGACTTATCTTAAGTAAGGGGGTTCATGGTGTCCCGGTACCGCATCTTATACGGTACCTATGTATATGTGGGTCCCCATAGCCAGAGTCCCTAGGGCGTAGGGATCCCTGTTGTGTAGCCTACCCCTTGTCGCCTCTATTCCAACTAATAGCCAAGTAAGTTATGTAAGGGTAATGTAAACATAGTAATATATATGTAGATAAATGGTTAATCACCGGTTCCATAGAGTTGCAGGACCTGCGGGTCACATGACTAGGTAAACTCTATGGTATTTTGCTTAAGGACCTTTGGAGGCCCTGTGACATATGCAATCCCATTACTCTCTGTAATGGTGAGTGACAGATGTTCGGACCAATCGGATTCACCCCGCCCCCTGTCCATATAAGGGAGCGGCAGCCATCTTTTCTCTCTCTTGTTCCTGGGCTGTCAAACGAGAAGGATCTGCGCAGCAGCTATCGCAGTGAGTTAGGCCCGAGTCTTGCGGCAACGGCTGAGTAATTCAGAATATAGAGTGTATCAATTCCCAGATACTCTGCAGCATCACCGGACCTAATATAACCCCTAAATCCGGACGGATCTGCAAATATCTACTCTAAATTCAGAGACTTTCTAAATAGCTCAAGGTCCGCAACAACTGTCAGTCACTGAGCAATATAAGGACTGTTTGTACGAGACTGTTACTGTGCCTTGGATGTATCGCAAGCACTTAAGTAAAGTTGTTCAAGTTCAATCTCCTTGTGGACCTTCAGCCATTTCATGCACCTATCGTTACTGGGAAGGGCGGCGATAGGCCGGAGCATTACCTCAGCATACCAGCCCTCAGCCTGGCGTCATGAACTATAGGGTTAACATTAACCCCTCATCTAAGAGTGGGGAATCCATATATTTGCTAGGGATTGAATGTAACTGTCTGCATTCCTATATAGAGTTAAGTGAATCTCTTAAGTTTCATTTCAGGTCGGATTTGGCGATTCAATCCTGATTTTAAAGTGCCCCAAATTCCCTGCAATTTCTCACGTGAAGTATGTACAGTGGCAGGGACTCCTGTCAAAAAGCAGAAGTCTCTGCTCCTATACAGTACACTGAGCTGCGGGGCCAGGTGAAGGAGTCTATAGTTCTTCCCCATACATCATACTGGTTATTGAGATTAAATTACCTGAAAAAACATTTATTCCTTGACATGCAGCTGCTAAATCTATAGTGGCACATGTGGCAATTGTCTTTTCGAACACATACCAACAATACAAACTAATAACGTGGTGACCAACACAACATAGCATATTCTATTGTGTAGCTTACTCAGGGCTGGTGTTAGGTTATTTTGCACCACAGGCAAGTAACTTGCAGAGTTAGTTACTGGCATGCGAAACCTGAGTCCAAAGCAGGATGACTGACTATGCTTATGGTGACGGCAACATGTTGTCCTCTAGTCTTTCTCCCCTCCTCTTCTTTTTAGCAGGTAGATGGGGGTAAGGCAGCGACTTCTTATTGCAGACATACATGTGCATGGCACTTTTTTCTCTTAAAGTGGCAGAGGATATCTGAAATGTATTTGGGGCTGGACCAGCCTGGAGTGAGGTCTGCTCTAGCACGAGGCCGTAGGTGGTGGCCTAGCTCGCCTAATGGAAAATCTGCCTCTGGCCAGTGGAATCCATGGAAGCTGGCTGGCTGTCCCCTAGGCAGCTGTCAAGTTTGCCCAGAGGCTGTGTCGGCTCTGAGCTTACTACTGCATGTGTGTTGCATGTTGCTGTCTTAATGTTTGTTTTCCCATACTTTATGAAATATTACATCTCATGTGCCAACATATAGTCATCAAACAAATTACATTCTAGACCCGTGACAATTTACAGTGAGACTGAATGTTATCACCATAATATCTGAATATCTCTTGCACTGCCTGACTGAGATGAGCATGGAAAGCAGACATACAGGTGACTGAGGACATATGGTGATCTGGGGAGGGGGGACTGAAGAATCACTGCCCATTTTTGGGTTGTAAATTATATTGACTGTATAAGGCTGGGTTCACATATCGGTTCCATCGAAATAGTTTTTTTTGTGCGGAAAAATAACCACATCTGATAAGATGCATCAGCAATCATCAAGATTTTTCACTTTTAATCCCTTAAGGACCAAGCCCATTTTGACCTTAAAGATCAAACCAATTTTATTTTAGCATTTTCGTTTTTTCCTCCTCGCCTTCTAAAAATCATAACTCTCTTATATTTCCATCCACAGACCCATATGACGGCTTGTTTTTTGCATCACCAATTGTACTTTGTAATGACATCACTTATTTTACCATAAAATGTACGGCGCAACCAAACAAATATTAAAAACCGCAATTTAGCAAATTTTGGAAGGTTTTGTTTTCACGCTGTACACTTTCCGGTAAAAATAACATGTTTTCTTTATTCTGTGGGTCAATACAATTAAAATGATGTGAATTCGGGTAGAAAAACAGACATGGTGCACATCTACAATCTTGTATAATGATCTGATTGCTTCTCAGCATAATATCAAAAACTAACAGGTTGTATACATTTTTGATCAAAAAGTACAAGCCCACTCGCCACGTCAAGGCCACCTATTTAGATTGGGTCCCTAGCATAAAATGGCGCAGCACCGGGCGGCGACCACCACCGCCGCGACACCAATGCCCACAGAGGGGAACGACCCACCGGCAAAGCGGCCCCAATGCCACTCAAACCAATCTATGGGCTGCACCCCCCGCAGACACGGCGCCACGGCAGCAACGGACACCGCACAGCATCACACCAGTGTGAACAAGGTGTAATGGCTCACTTACCATGCTCTCCCAGTCAGACTGGGAGGCTACTAGGAAAGAAATGACCCATGTGTAGCTAACTACTACTTATAAAGGGTTGGGCTGAGGGGGTGGGGAAGAGTGCAGCACATGTTCAAAAAAAATAAAATAAAAAAAAAGAGGGGATAGAAATCACAGTGTGAATCCGGGTAGAAAAACAGACATGGTGCACATCTACAATCTTGTATAATGATCTGATTGCTTCTCAGCATAATATCAAAAACTAACAGGTTGTTAGTATACATTTTTGATCAAAAAGTACAAGCCCACTCGCCACGTCAAGGCCACCTATTTAGAGTGGGTCCCTAACGTCCCTAGCATAAAATGGCGCAGCACCGGGCGGCGACCACCACCGCCGCGACACCAATGCCCACAGGGGGGGAAGACCCACCGGCAAAGCGGCCCCAATGCCACTCAAACCAGTCTATGGGCCGCACCCCCCGCAGCCACGGCAGCAACGGACACCGCACAGCACCACACCAGTGTGAACAAGGTGTAATGGCTCACTTACCATGCTCTCCCAGTCAGACTGGGAGGCTGCTAGGAAAGAAATGACCCATGTGTAGCTAACTACTACTTATATAGGGTTGGGCTGAGGGGGTGGGGAAGAGTGCAGCACATGTTCAAACAAAAAAAAAAAAAAAGAGGGGATAGAAATCACAGTGTGAATTCGGGTAGAAAAACAGACATGGTGCACATCTACAATCTTGTATAATGATCTGATTGCTTCTCAGCATAATATCAAAAACTAACAGGTTGTTAGTATACATTTTTGATCAAAAAGTACAAGCCCACTCGCCACGTCAAGACCACCTATTTAGAGTGGGTCCCTAACGTCCCTAGCATAAAATGGCGCAGCACCGGGCGGCGACCACCACCGCCGCGACACCAATGCCCACAGGGGGGAACGACCCATGATACCCATGTTATATGCTTTTCTATAATTGTACCGCTTAAAAAAAATCTCAAACCATTTTAACAAAATTAATATGTTTGAAATTGCCCTAGTTTGACCACCTATAACTTTCTCATTTTTCCGTATATGGGGCGATATGAGGGCTCATTTTTTTGCGCCATGATCTGTAGTTTTTATCCGTACCACTTTTGCCAAGGTTTTACTTTTTATTCATTTTTTATAAAAAATTTTTGAATAAAATGTGACAAAAAAGCAGCAATTTTAAAAAATTTTTTTTACGTTTACGCCGTTCACCATACGGGATAATTAACAATATATTTTAATAGTTCATACTTTTATGCACGCGGCGATACTAAATATGTGTATAAATTTTTTTTAACGCTTTTTGGGGGGAAAACGGACGTTTTACTTTTTATTGGGGGAGGGGATTTTTCAAATTTTTTTACTTTTTTATTTTAAATTTTTTTACATTTTTTTTTTACGCTTTTTATGTCCCCATAGGGGACTATTCATTGCAATCAGTTGATTGCTAATACTGTGCAGTGCTATGTATAGGACATAGCACTGCTCAGTATTATCGGTGATCTTCTGCTCTGGTCTGCTCGATCGCAGACCAGAGCAGAAGACCCCGGGAGACGGCCGGAGCCAGGTGAGGGGACATCTGGCTGTCATGCTGGATGATCGGATCCCCGCGGCAGCGCTGCGGGCGATCCGATTGTCCATTCAAACTACCGCACTGCCGCAGATGCCGTGATCTGTATTGATCACGGCATCGGAGGGGTTAATGGCGGACATCCGCGCAATCGCGGATGTCCGCTATTAACGGCAGGTCCCTGGCTGCTGATATCAGCCGGGACCTGCCGGGCATGACGCGAGCACCGCTCCGGTGCTCGCGATCATGTCGGTGCGTAAATGTACGTCATGGTGCGCTAAGTACCACGTCACCATGACGTACATTTACGTCCATTGTCGTTAAGGGGTTAAAGGATTTATCCAGCAATAGAAAACCAAAGTTAATTCCTTCCAAAAACAGCACCACACCTGTCTGCAGCTTGTGCATGGTATTACAACTTCCTTCATTTCAATAAAACTGAGCTGCAAAACCACACTCTACCTTCAGACAAATGTGGTACAGGTTTTTGACTAAATCAGCTCAGTTTTTGTAATGCCCTTTACTGTTTCCTATTCAATGCCTGCAGTAGTCACTGACATGCCAGATGCCTTGAAAACAATGGATAAGTTCTTGCGTCACTTTTCTTTTGGATGTATAAAAGTAGAAAACGACATTCCAGACAAAAAAGTTCAGTGGAAAAGTGAAGTGGCTTTATTCCCCCACCCTGCTTGAAAAAACATCATTGTGAGGTTAAAACATTGCAATTACTATCTGATGGGTGAATAAAGCCACTTTACTTATTCAATGAACTTTTTTTGTCTGGAGTGCCGTTTTCCATTTTTCTTAGATTTCAACCTTGGTTGGGTTTTTGAAGACAGAGCACCCATGGACTATAAGTCAAAACACTATGCCCTATTCAACACATTTTTGGGAATTTTTTTTTTTTTTTAGGTTTAACAAGTTGGAAACAGGGCCTTATAAGGATTGTATTTAGCATTTAAGGGTACGTTCACACGAGCGGATTTTCGCAGCGGATTTCACTCCGGATCCGCTGGTGAAGGCCCGTTCTATGCTGTCTTTACATGTGCCTGCTCGTAGAGGCAATACGCCGCTATGAGCAGACACACAGTGATGTGCGAGTTGCAGTATACTCGCACATCGCGTGAGCTCTCTGCCTAGCTCAGAGCAGGGAGAGCGGCCGCGATGTGCGAGTACGCCACACACATCGCTGCAGTGTCTGCTCGTTGCGGCGTATTGGCGCTAAGAGCAGGGACTTGTAAAGACAGCATAGAGCGGGCCTTCACCAGCGGATCCGCAGTGTAAAATCCGCTGTAAATCCGCTCATGTGAACGTACCCTTAAGGAGTATTACAGGAATGAAAAAAACAGGCCTTTTTTCTTTCAAAGACCTCTCCCTGTTTGTCTCCAGTTTGGTTGTGGTTCTGCAGCTCAGTTCCATTGAAGTGAATGAAGCCAAGTTGTGATAACACACCCAAAGTGGAGACAAGGAGGGCGATGTCTTTGAAAGAAAAAAGGCCTGTTTTTTATTCCTGGAATACCTCTTTAAAGCCACATGTCAGTTTACTAGTATGGAGCTAAGCTTGCTGTATACTCAGCAGTTGCCAGATGTATATTACAGCTGTAACTCTCAACAATTAATTTTAATTCTGGCTGTTTAATCACTTAGATGCTGCAGTCAATAGCAACTGTGGTATCTAAGCAGTTACACAGAATAAGTGGGATCCCTCTGTCACCCCAGCAGCATCACTTCTGTGTAATTGAGAAAAAGGATGGATTGTTATGGCAGCTATAAATAAACCCCATCTACAAACGTAGCAACAGAAAATCTTTTAAAAATAGTTTTTTTTTATTATGTAAAAGTAAGAAAACATAACAAAAACTATATACAGTTGGTATTGTCATAATCATACTGACTTGCAGAATAAAGACAATTGAATATGTATGATAACAAGCATTCAGGGGGCAATCTCCTCCTGTTCTTGACTGACTGCTGGGTCCCCCTCCCCCCCCCCCCCCTCGATCAGCTTGTTGTTCTCTATCCTGTGGATAAGGGATGACTACCTTAAAATGTCCTAAAACTTCAAATTACTCAGAAGATTATGTATAGAGGTGTTATTTTGTAGTACAATAAGATGAAAACAGATACACCGGTATATATGGACATGTTTATAATGTAATGTTTGGATACATTAATTATGTAATTTATTACTGAGAAGGAAAATATTCTTAGGCAATCTTTAATAGCTTAGGAAATAAACTAACAATGAGAAAATCAGTGATTACAGTGGGGAAGTAAGAGAGAGGAATGTATAGGAGTTTGGCATCCCATCCAGCAGAATAACGGGTCTTGGGGTGGACAGCAGTCAGGGCGTGCTCCATGGCATCTGACACCAGCGACAACTTTTTGCTGGACATTGACAAATGCATGTCAATCATTTTACAATCTATACATAGAAATAAAAAACAAGATTTGTTACGAGCAATATTACAGTCAGGGCAAAGTATCTCAAGCACAATGCAGAAGATTATTATTTAAAGCAATCTATTATCTAAGATGTCGGTGTACTTTATGACTAAGGTCAAAGGGAATCTGTCAGCTGTATCTGCTAATAAGAGCTGCAGACATCATTAGTTAATTGTCTCTTAGTCAGATGTCACCGCTCACCCTCACCTCCCAGCCCCTCCCTGACTGTCTTATAAGTTTCACAACCACTATCAGCTCCAGGAAAGATACCGTTTGCTTTTAGACCCTAACAGATATCCAATGGTGCCTGCAGCTTTTAGCAGCAAATAAAGCTGACAGGTTCCCATGAAAGGGGTACTCAGCCCCTAGACATGTTATCCCCTATCCAAAGGATAGGGGATAACATTTCTGATAGCGGGGGGGTCCGGCTGATAGCGGGGGGGGGGGGGCGTCCCCCACAATCTCCGGGCTGGTGGGGTCCCCCACAATCTCCGGGCTGGTGGGGTCCCCCACAATCTCCGGGCTGGTGCTGCAGCATTCAAGAACACAGAAGTCTTGGGCTTCTGTGTTCATGATGTCACGCCACCACCCCTGCATTCATGTCCATGGGAGGGGGGAGGGGGTACTCACTTTTGCTTTTTCCCTTTGCAGTGGTCAGAGATTTATGACACATGACTTTTCTAAAAAAAAATCAAATAAAAAGTTGCAAATTTATCGTACAGCCCTAAATTTCACAAAAATATACACCATCCAAGACCTCGCTTACAAACCTGGCTGTAGACAGCAGGTGCAAAAATTTGCACAAAAGTCACAGAGAAGGCGTCATATAAAGTGATGCTTGTACACTCCAACTACACCATCAAAACCTGTGTATAAAATCAGTACACCTACACTGTCTTTGATAAATGTCCCAATATGTGCGACACGGTTGTCATACTATCAAGTGGGGTTGATAAATTATTTGCACATAAGCAAAAAACAATAAATCACTTCAGAATGCCATTTTGTATGATTACTATTCTCTTTTTGTGAGACATCTTAAAAGTGCCCTCCAATGGCATTTTTTGTAAGCCAGGTCTGACCCTACTTTGACTTGCGAAATTTTTTTATGCCTACATGTGACATTGGAATATCATCAATTCACAACCACTGCAAAATAAAATAAAAAAATTAAAGTTGCTTAGATAAGGCTGTTTGCTACTTTGATGTTTACACACAAAAGTGGAAAAAAAAGTGCTTAGGCTCATGTGCAGAATTTTGTGCACTTGGAGTAGGCAAAAAAATAAAGCTCTAAATGCAAAGATAAATCTCCCCCTATAGTCATAATTTTAGTCTTTTTTTAAGACACAGGTGACAGAACTAAAGACGCTCATACACTTTAGTCATCTAAATATTCTTTAGGCTAACAGCTATTCTTCCCAATTTCCCTATTAACTGTTACGCCGAGCGCTCCGGGTCCCCGCTCCTCCCCGGAGCGCTCGCAGCATCCTCTCATTCGCAGCGCCCCGGTCAGACCTGCTGACCGGGTGCGCTGCAATATCACTCCCAGCCGGGATGCGATTCGCGACGCGGGAGGCGCCCGCTCGCGATGCGCATCCCGGCTCCCATACCTGACCCGTTCCCCGTCTGTCTTGTCCCGGCGCACGCGGCCCACTCCTTAGGGCGCGCGCGCGCCGGGTCGGGTCTCTGCAATTTAAAGGGCCACTGCGCCACTGATTGGCGCAGCAGGCCTAATCAGTGTGTTCACCTGTGCACTCCCTACTTATACCTCACCTTATACCCTGCACTCCCTCGCCGGATCTTGTTGCCCTTGTGCCAGTGAAAGCGTTTCCTTGTGTGTTCCTAGCCTGTGTTCCAGACCTCCTGCCGTTGCCCCTGACTACGATCCTTGCTGCCTGCCCTGACCTTCTGCTACGTCCGACCTTGCTCTTGTCTACTCCCTTGTACCGCGCTTATCTTCAGCAGTCAGAGAGGTTGAGCCGTTGCTGGTGGATACGACCTGGTATTACCGCCGCTGCAAGACCATCCCGCTTTGCGGCGGGCTCTGGTGAATACCAGTAGCAACTTAGAACCGGTCCACCAACACGGTCCACGCCAATCCCTCTCTAGCACAGAGGATCCACCTCCAGCCAGCTGAATCGTGACAGTAGATCCGGCCATGGATCCCGCTGAAGTCCCACTGCCAGTTGTCGCCGACCTCACCACGGTGGTCGCCCAGCAGTCGCAACAGATAGCGCAACAAGGCCACCAGCTGTCTCAACTGACCGTGATGCTACAGCAGCTATTACCACAGCTCCAGCAATCTTCTCCTCCGCCAGCTCCTGCACCTCCTCCGCAGCGAGTGGCCGCTTCCAGCCTTCGATTATCCTTGCCGGATAAATTTGATGGGGACTCTAAGTTTTGCCGTGGCTTTCTTTCGCAATGTTCCCTGCACTTGGAGATGATGTCGGACCAGTTTCCTACTGAAAGGTCTAAGGTGGCTTTCGTAGTCAGCCTTCTGTCTGGGAAAGCTCTGTCATGGGCCACACCGCTCTGGGACCGCAATGACCCTGTCACTGCCTCTGTACACTCCTTCTTCACGGAGATTCGAAGTGTCTTTGAGGAACCTGCCCGAGCCTCTTCTGCTGAGACTGCCCTGCTGAACCTGGTCCAGGGTAATTCTTCTGTTGGCGAGTACGCCATCCAATTCCGTACTCTTGCCTCCGAATTATCCTGGAATAACGAAGCCCTCTGCGCGACCTTTAAAAAAGGCCTATCCAGTAACATTAAAGATGTGCTGGCCGCACGAGGAATTCCTGCTAACCTGCATGAACTTATTCATCTTGCCACCCGCATTGACATGCGTTTTTCCGAAAGGCGTCAGGAGCTCCGCCAGGATATGGACTCTGTTCGCACGAGGCGGTTTCTCTCCCCGGCTCCTCTCTCCTCTGGTCCTCTTCAATCCGTTCCTGTGCCTCCCGCCGTGGAGGCTATGCAAGTTGACCGGTCTCGCTTGACACCTCAAGAGAGGACACGACGCCGCATGGAGAATCTTTGCCTGTACTGTGCCGGTACCGAACATTTCTTGAAGGATTGTCCTATCCGTCCTCCCCGCCTGGAAAGACGTACGCTGACTCCGCACAAAGGTGAGACAATTCTTGATGTGAACTCTGCTTCTCCACGCCTTACTGTGCCTGTGCGGATATCTTCTTCTACCTTCTCCTTCTCTGCTATGGCCTTCTTGGATTCCGGATCTGCAGGAAATTTTATTTTGGCCTCTCTCATCAACAGGTTCAACATCCACAGTCTCGCCAGACCCCTCTACATCAATTCTGTTAACAATGAAAGATTGGACTGTACCGTGCGTTACCGCACGGAACCTCTCCTAATGTGCATCGGACCCCATCACGAAAAAATTGAATTTTTGGTCCTCTCCAACTGCACTTCAGAAATTCTTCTTGGATTACCGTGGCTTCAACGCCATTCCCCAACCCTTGATTGGTCCACAGGAGAAATCAAGAACTGGGGTACTTCTTGTCACAAGGACTGTCTTAAACCGGTTCCCAGTACTCACAGTCGTGACCCTGTGGTTCCCCCGGTATCTGGTCTTCCTAAGACTTATCTGGACTATGCTGATGTTTTTTGCAAAAAGCAAGCAGAGACTTTACCTCCTCACAGGCCTTATGACTGTCCTATTGACCTCCTCCCGGGTACTACTCCACCCCGGGGCAGAATCTATCCTCTGTCTGCTCCAGAGACACAAGCCATGTCGGAGTACATCCAGGAGAATTTAAAAAAGGGGTTTATCCGCAAGTCCTCCTCTCCTGCCGGAGCTGGATTTTTTTTTGTGTCCAAAAAAGATGGCTCCCTACGCCCTTGCATTGATTACCGCGGACTTAACATAAAATCACGGTAAAAAAACGCTACCCCTTACCTCTTTACTCGGAACTCTTTGATCGCCTACAAGGCGCCCACATCTTTACCAAACTGGACTTAAGAGGTGCTTATAATCTCATCCGCATCAGGGAGGTGGACGAATGGAAGACTGCATTTAACACCAGAGATGGACACTTTGAGTATCTGGTCATGCCCTTTGGCCTGTGCAACGCCCCTGCCGTCTTCCAAGACTTTGTGAATGAAATTTTTCGTGATCTCCTACATACCTGTGTTGTGGTTTATCTGGACGATATTCTGATTTTTTCTGCCAATTTAGAAGAACACCGCCAGCATGTCCGCATGGTTCTTCAGAGACTTCGGGACAATCAACTTTATGCCAAAATGGAGAAATGTCTCTTTGAATGTCAATCTCTTCCTTTCCTAGGATACTTGGTCTCTGGCCAGGGACTACAAATGGACCCAGATAAACTATCTGCCGTGTTAGATTGGCCACGCCCCTCCGTACTCCGTGCTATCCAACGTTTTTTGGGGTTCGCCAATTATTACAGACAATTCATTCCACACTTCTCCACTATTGTGGCCCCTATTGTGGCTTTAACCAAGAAAAATGCCAATCCTAAGTCCTGGTCTCCCCAAGCGGAAGACGCATTTAAACATCTCAAGTCTGCCTTTTCTTCTGCTCCCGTGCTCTCCAGACCTGACCCATCTAAACCCTTTCTATTGGAGGTAGATTCCTCCTCTGTGGGAGCTGGAGCTGTCCTTCTACAAAAAAATTCTTCCGGGCATGCTGTTACTTGTGGGTTTTTTTCTAGGACCTTCTCTCCGGCAGAGAAAAACTATTCCATTGGTGATCGAGAACTACTGGCCATTAAATTGGCGCTTGAGGAATGGAGGCACCTGCTGGAGGGATCAAAATATCCAGTTATTATATACACTGATCACAAGAATCTCTCCTATCTCCAGTCTGCCCAACGACTGAACCCTCGCCAGGCTAGGTGGTCGTTGTTCTTTGCCCGTTTTAACTTTGAAATCCATTTTCGCCCTGCTGACAAGAACATTAGGGCCGATGCCCTCTCTCGTTCTTCTGATGTCTCTGAAGTAGAGGTCTCTCCGCAACACATCATTCCTCCGGACTGTCTGATCTCCACTTCCCCAGCTTCCATCAGGCAAACTCCTCCAGGGAAGACCTTCGTTTCTCCACGCCAGCGTCTCGGGATTCTCAAATGGGGACACTCCTCCCACCTCGCAGGCCATGCGGGCATCAAAAAATCCTTGCAACTCATCTCTCGATTTTATTGGTGGCCGACTCTGAAGACTGATGTTGTTGATTTCGTGCGGGCCTGTACTGTCTGTGCCCGGGATAAGACTCCTCGCCAGAAGCCTGCTGGTCTCCTTCATCCTCTGCCTGTTCCTGAACAGCCTTGGTCACAGATTGGTATGGATTTTATTACGGACTTGCCCTCATCCCGTGGCAACACAGTTGTTTGGGTGGTCGTTGATCGATTTTCCAAGATGGCACATTTTATTCCTCTTCCTGGTCTTCCTTCAGCGCCTCAGTTGGCAAAGCAATTTTTTGTACACATTTTTCGCCTTCACAGTTTGCCCACGCATATCGTCTCGGATAGAGGCGTCCAATTCGTGTCTAAATTCTGGAGGGCCCTCTGTAAACAGCTCAAGATCAAATTAAACTTCTCTTCTTCTTATCATCCCCAATCCAATGGGCAAGTAGAAAGAATTAATCAGGTCCTGGGTGACTATTTACGGCATTTTGTTTCCTCCCGCCAGGATGACTGGGCAGATCTTCTACCATGGGCCGAATTCTCATACAACTTCAGAGTCTCCGAATCTTCTGCTAAATCACCATTTTTCGTGGTGTACGGCCGTCACCCTCTTCCTCCCCTCCCTACTCCCTTGCCCTCTGGTTTGCCCGCTGTGGATGAGGTGACTCGTGATCTTTCCACCATATGGAAAGAAACCCAAAATTCTCTTTTACAGTCTTCATCCCTGATGAAAAAATTTGCTGATAAAAAAAGAAGAACTCCCCCCATTTTTGCTCCCGGAGACAAGGTATGGCTCTCCGCTAAGTATGTCCGCTTTCGTGTCCCCAGTTACAAACTGGGACCACGCTATCTTGGTCCTTTCAAAATCTTGTGCCAGATTAACCCTGTCTCTTACAAACTCCTTCTTCCTCCTTCTCTCCGTATTCCCAATGCCTTCCATGTCTCTCTCCTTAAACCACTCATCCTTAACCGCTTCTCTCCCAAAGTTGTTTCTCCCACTCCTGTTTCCGGTTCGTCTGACGTCTTCTCTGTGAAGGAGATTCTGGCCTCCAAGATTGTCAGAGGTAAAAGATTTTTTTGGGTGGATTGGGAGAACTGTGGCCCAGAGGAGAGATCCTGGGAACCTGAGGACAACATCCTAGACAAAAGTCTTGTCCTCGGGTTCTCAGGCCCCAAGAAGAGGGGGAGACCCAAGGGGGGTACTGTTATGCCGAGCGCTCCGGGTCCCCGCTCCTCCCTGGAGCGCTCGCAGCATCCTCTCATTCGCAGCGCCCCGGTCAGACCTGCTGACCGGGTGCGCTGCAATATCACTCCCAGCCGGGATGCGATTCGCGACGCGGGAGGCGCCCGCTCGCGCTGCGCATCCCGGCTCCCGTACCTGACCTGTTCACCGTCTGTCTTGTCCCCGCGCGCGCGGCCACGCTCCTTAGGGCGTGCGCGCGCCGGGTCTCTGCAATTTAAAGGGCCACTGCGCCACTGATTGGCGCAGCAGGCCTAATCAGTGTGTTCACCTGTGCACTCCCTACTTATACCTCACTTCCCCTGCACTCCCTCGCCGGATCGTGTTGCCCTTGTGCCAGTGAAAGCGTTTCCTTGTGTGTTCCTAGCCTGTGTTCCAGACCTCCTGCCGTTGCCCCTGACTACGATCCTTGTTGCCTGCCCTGACCTTCTGCTACGTCCGACCTTGCTCTTGTCTACTCCCTTGTACCGCGCTTATCTTCAGCAGTCAGAGAGGTTGAGCCGTTGCTGGTGGATACGACCTGGTTGCTACCGCCGCTGCAAGACCATCCCGCTTTGCGGCGGGCTCTGGTGAATACCAGTAGCAACTTAGAACCGGTCCACCAACACGGTCCACGCCAATCCCTCTCTAGCACAGAGGATCCACCTCCAGCCAGCCGAATCGTGACATTAACATTCTTATTTAAAGGGGTACTCCGGTGAAAACCTTTTTTCTTTTAAATCAACTGGTGGCAGAAAGTTAAACATATTTGTAAATTTCTTCTATTAAAAAATCTTAATCCTTCCAGTACTTATTAGCTGCTGAATGCTACAGAGGAAATTCCTTTCTTTTTGGAACACTGATGACATCACGAACACAGTGCTCTCTGCTGACATCTCTGTCCATTTTAGCAACCATTCATAGCAGATGTATGCTAAGGGCAGCATGGTGGCTCAGTGGTTAGCACTGCTGCCTTGCAGTGCCTGGGCACTTGGGTTCAAATCCCACTAAGGACAACAATAAATAAAGCATTATTATAATAATGTCAGCAGAGAGAACTGTGCTTGTGGTGTCATCAGAGAGCATTCCAAAAAGAAAAGAATTTCCTCTGTAGTATTCAGCAGCTAATAAGTACAGGAAGGATTAAGATTTTTTAATAGAAGTAATTTACAAATATGTTTAACTTTCTGCCACCAGTTGATTTAAAAGAAAAAAGGTTTTCACCGAAGTACTCCTTTAAGTATGCATGTTCATTTCAATGAAGAGGACCCCATCCCAGCCGGTGAGTCGCTAAGCGTACCGTCACTGCTGTTCAGAACAAGCGCATCCAAGAAGGTGGCTGCAGAGCCCTGTTCAGGAGACAGCTGTGGGATCCCCTATGATTAGACATCCCTATTCTGGGGTTAAGTTTTTATTAATGTGAGTACCCCATTATCTCCGTTGTTTCTAAACCTTTACAGGGCTCAATCAGATGTGGGACCCTAAACTTCATCTTTGTCAGTCACACATCCACATTACATAGTGTGATCTGCGGCAGATAATAATGATTTTATTGGTCGCACAAAAGATCCAATTAGCAAAAGAACCAGTGCCATTTATTCGTCAGCTTATCGCTGGCCCTTTTACATGGGCCGATTATTGGGAGCGAGCCTTCCAAGGAACACTCATTTAACCAATAATCGGCCAGTGTAAAAGGGTTTTTACTTTGCGGTAATATAAAAGTATATATATAAAAGTATATAGAAAAATATAAAAAGTTATTTTGTGTAAATGAAAGAATGTGTAAAGAAAAAATGAGTGTAAATAAGAGAAATAATAGCCTTTATCTGTCCTTTTTTTCTGATTTGCTGGTGTAGGCCTTTTTTTTAAGGTGCTGAGAGATTCATGGCACCTTCACACTTGTGTAAGTATGTCCATTAAAAGTTTGAATGTTCACTTTAGGTTTATTTCAGCTTTTAGAAATATAAGCAGCAATTTATGTCCTCATATCTAATTATAAATGTTTAAAAATGTCCATAATTCCTTGGGCAATATACTTACATTCTTCAAAGTATTGTTGTCCATAGCTCCTGCGGATTTCTTCTGGTACTCGAGCCCAGAGTTTATTAATGCTTTCTTTCATACACTTAGCATCTGTTACATGGGTTGCAAAGAAACCAGGTTCTATAATACAAATCTTCA
This sequence comes from Hyla sarda, assembly GCF_029499605.1. Lineage (NCBI taxonomy): Eukaryota > Metazoa > Chordata > Amphibia > Anura > Hylidae > Hyla > Hyla sarda. Next base: position 87,073,099 of record NC_079190.1, read on the forward strand.
CCCCAAATGGCTTCATCTCGCGGCTGTAAGATATAAAAGTCAACTTGGATGATTTACAAGTTTTTCATTGCTTTTTATTCTGGGGCACACTGCATTGTTCCTACAGTATCTATATTTTTATAATAGGGTTACCACACTGTGTGCCTCCAGTTTTAAATGAAGGCATGGAAGTTTATCTTTTGTTTGATTCTGTAAGAAGTATACTAGTTGAGAATATCTGTAACCAATGGAGCACAGTGTGCCAGTCTTTACATAGTACAGAGGAAGACAGGGCTCAGTGTACTTAGAATCCTTGATACTACATATGGATCTGCCACATGCATGAACCTTAACTAATATATGTAAAGTCATACAAAAGAAATACTAGGTTAGCTGCAAAATATATATCCTAAAATTTATGAAATATAATATGTATTAAAGGGGTTGTCTGAGGACATTCAGTGCATCTGGAAAGTCTTTATACCCCTTCACCTTTTTCACACTTTTTTATGTTGTGGTCTTTAAGTCCAACCCAATCATACTGCACTCATAATCCCATAATGGCAACGTGAAAAAAGAATCTTTAAAATCTTGGCAAATTTATTCAAAAGAAAAAACTATTAAATATAGCGTTGGCATGAGTATTTAGACCCTATACTCAGTACTTAGTGGAAGCACTATACTCATTCATTGACAACCTCCAGTCAGGGTTCAAGTCAGGGCTCTGGTTGGGCTATTCATGGACCTGCACAAAGTGGTCCCTTTAGCGAATCTTTAGCCCAGTCTGAGGTCCAGAGAACTCTGGAATTAATATCTCTGTATTTTTCTCCGTTCAGCCTTTCCCTTATCTCTGACCAGTCTCCTTGTCTCAACTACTGAAAAACACCCCTACAGCATGATACTGCCAGTGATCGTTCATGAAGCAGTGATATAGGCCTAAGGTCGGCACCCTGTATCAGGCAGAAGTTGGGCTGTTCATTCATATAGCTCTTAGTTGAGCTGGAAATCTGCACAAAGCAGTTATCTCTTACAAACGGTTGAGATGGGTGGCACAGGAAGAGTGCTAGTTTGTAGCAAACCCCAAATATGGGTGAAAAGTAGACATTTTTTGTGATCCTAGAAAACCCTATCAATTCAACTACTCAAGAGAAAAAAATTGGTTCATATGGAGTACTAGTGGCAGACTAAATGGATATTTCAATACGTTTATGCAGTCATCTTGTATATTTCTACATAAAAGTGTCCATGGCATAGCACTAGATAGAATTTACCATAATATTAATACCAGTGGCAACTAGTTTGTTAGCAATTAGGTGCACAAACCATATGACTAAATTAATGGTTCATGATTTTCCCATTGTGTGGATTCCCTCCTTAATCTGGTTTCTTCTACACTGCAAAAAATACAATAATAGTTTAATTTGCTTTGTACACAATTTGCCCTAGATTGTAAATGAGATTTCATGTACAGTGTCCTGGTACCCACCTACAGTATCAGCTGCTGTAGTCTAAATGTATGTATGCAAGGTGCAATGTTTCTGTGTACTGCCACAACTGATGGAAATATGTAAAGATGCATGAGAACTGGGTCACATGACCTTCTTTCAGACAAGCTTCTGCTCTGTCCAACCCTCTCTCCCCAGAGTTCTAAAACCAATTTTAACTAGTCAGTGTCTGGCTACCCTGGGGAAGTGTAAGCGTGTCTTTCAGCTATGCTGCTTAGTAGACTGTAAGTTATCTGCCAGAGAAGTTTTCTTTATTTCCATGATGCTAACCATATAAAATCAGCTTTGGAATGATTACAGTAACCTACGGTATGTGTGACATTTAGGAGGGGTATTACCCAAAAACTGTCTCCAGTTAATTGTTACGATTCGGCAGGCTGGATGTGGATCCTCTGTGTCAGCGAGGGATTGGCGTGGACCGTGTCGGTGGACCGGTTCTAGGTTGCTACTGGTCTTCACCAGAGGCCGCCGCAAAGCGGGATGGTCTTGCTGCGGCGGTAGCAACCAGGTCGTATCCACCAGCAACGGCTCAACCTCGCTGACTGCTGAGAAGGCATGGGACAGAAGTACTAGACAGAGGCAAGGTCAGACGTAGCAGAAGGTCGGGGCAGGCGGCAAGGTTCGTAGTCAATGGAGATAGCAAGAGGTCAAGAACACAGTTATGGTAAACACAATAAACGCTTTCTCAAGGCACAATGGCAACAAGATCCGGCCAGGAAGGAAAGGGGAAGTGAGGTTATATAGACAGGTGCACAGGCGGAAGCTAATCAGACTGATTGGGCCAGGCACCAATCATTGGTGCACTGGCCCTTTAAATCTTAGAGAGCTGGTGCGCGCGCCAGGACGTGACAGCCGGGGACCGGGACAGGTGAGTGACTTGGGATGCGATTCGCGAGCGGGCGCGTCCCGCTATGCGAATCGCATCCCCGCCGGCAGTGTCAGTGCAGCGCTCCCGGTCAGCGGGTATGACCGGGGCGCTGCAGAGAGAGGAACGCCGCGAGCGCTCTGGGGAGGAGCAGGGACCCGGAGCGCTCGGCGTAACAGTACCCCCCCCCCCCCTTAGGTCTCCCCCTCTTTTTGTCCGGTTGTCGCTCCGCATGGGACGAGGACATTGGGAGCGATTGTAGAGTCTCCTTCTGGAGGACAGAGAAGTCCTGGGTATACTCATCAACGGCAGGCAGTTCAGAAGGAGTGGGAATGGGGAGGGGGGGCAGAGGGTGAAGCTTGGCACGGGGCAGTGTGTTACCAGGACGGGGGCTATGAGGAGGAGACACAGCATAGTCCTGATAGGCCTTGGGGAGACCAGGTATAGGAGGAGACACTGAGGTTTGACTGACGGGACTGGGAGCAGACGTGAGGCATTTTTTGTGGCAAGAAGCACCCCAGCTCTTGATCTCCCCGGTGGTCCAGTCAAGGGTAGGAGAGTGGCGTTGGAACCATGGCAGACCGAGGAGGACTTCAGAGGTGCAGTTGGGCAAAACTAAAAGTTAAATTTTTTCGTGATGCAGTCCAATGCTCATGAGCAGGGGTTCTGTGCGGTAACGCACAGTGCAGTCCAATTTTACTCCGTTGACCGAGGAAATGTAGAGCGGCTTGGCGAGACGGGTCACAGGGATGTTGAACTTAATAACAAAAGAGGCCAAAATAAAATTTCCCGCAGAACCAGAGTCCAAGAAGGCCACAGCTGAGAAGGAGGAGTTGGCATAAGGAGAAATCCGTACGGGCACAGTGAGACGTGGAGAAGCAGACTTCAGACCAAGAGACGCCACTCCCACGTGAGCTGGGTGCGTGCGTTTCCCAGACGTGGAGGACGAATAGGGCAATCCACCAAGAAATGTTCTGTACTAGCGCAGTAAAGACATACATTTTTATCTCTGCGGCGAGTCCTCTCTTCATGGGTCAGGCGAGACCGATCCACTTGCATAGCCTCCTCGGCGGGAGGCACAGTGGTAGATTGCAAAGGATACTGTGAGAGAGGTGCCCAGAGATCAAGGTCTTTTTCCTGGCGGAGCTCCTGGTGTCTTTCAGAAAAACGCATGTCAATGCGGGTGGCCAAATGGATAAGTTCATGCAGGTTGGCAGGAATTTCTCGTGCGGCCAGCACATCTTTGATGTTACTGGATAGGCCTTTTTTAAAGGTCGCGCAGAGGGCCTTGTTGTTCCAAGATAATTCAGAGGCGAGGGTACGAAATTGGATGGCGTATTCGCCTACAGAAGAATTTCCCTGAACCAGGTTCAGCAAGGCAGTTTCGGCAGAAGAAGCTCGGGCAGGTTCCTCGAAGACACTGCGAACCTCAGCGAAGAAGGACTGTACAGTGGCGGTGACAGGATCATCGCGGTCCCAGAGCGGTGTGGCCCATGACAGGGCCTTCCCAGACAGGAGACTAACCACGAAAGCCACCTTTGACCGTTCTGTAGGAAATTGGTGCGACAACATCTCCAAATGTAGGGAACATTGTGACAGGAAACCACGGCAGAGTCTAGAGTCCCCATCAAATTTGTCCGGCAGGGACAAGCGGAGGTTAGGAGCGGCCGCTTGCTGCGGAGGAGGTGCAGGAGCCGGCGGAGGAGATGGTTGCTGCTGTAGCTGTGACTGAAGTTGCTGTAGCATGGCGGTCAAGTGCGACAGCGGGTGACCTTGTTGGGCGATCAGTCGGGATTGCTGGGCGACCACCGTGGATATGTCAGCGAGACTTGGCAGCAGCACCTCAGCGGGATCCATGGCCGGATCTACTGTTATGATTCGGCAGGCTGGATGTGGATCCTCTGTGTCAGCGAGGGATTGGCGTGGACCGTGTCGGTGGACCGGTTCTAGGTTGCTACTGGTCTTCACCAGAGCCCGCCGCAAAGCTGGATGGTCTTGCTGCGGCGGTAGCAACCAGGTCGTATCCACCAGCAACGGCTCAACCTCGCTGACTGCTGAGAAGGCGTGGGACAGAAGGACTAGACAGAGGCAAGGTCAGACGTAGCAGAAGGTCGGGGCAGGCGGCAAGGTTCGTAGTCAATGGAGATAGCAAGAGGTCAGGAACACAGTTATGGTAAACACAGTAAACGCTTTCTCAAGGCACAATGTCAACAAGATCCGGCCAGGAAGGAAAGGGGAAGTGAGGTTATATAGACAGGTGCACAGGTGGAAGCTAATCAGACTGACTGGGCCAGGCACCAATCATTGGTGCACTGGCCCTTTAAATCTTAGAGAGCTGGCGCGTGCGCGCCCTAATGAGCGGAGCCGCGAGCGCCAGGACGTGACAGCCGGAGGACCGGGACAGGTGAGTGACTTGTGATGCGATTCGCGAGCGGGTGCGTCCCGCTATGCGAATCGCATCCCCGCCGGCAGTGTCAGTGCAGCGCTCCCGGTCAGCGGGTCTGACCGGGGCGCTGCAGAGAGAGGAACGCCGCGAGCGCTCCAGGGAGGAGCAGGGACCCGGAGCGCTCGGCGTAACATTCATGTTGAGATGATGTCAGTTTATATATTCCTGTTTCTGCTGGGTTTTTCTGAGAGGAAAATTATCTTAAAGCCAGAAGAAATAAAAGCTGTACAAGTGCTCTTCTGCCATCATTGGACTCTGTGTGCTGTGTGGTTTACAAATGAAAACCATGTTTTCCTTAAACCCTATTTTAGGAAATCGTAACACAGGTAAGACTTCTGCACATTTACCACAGTGAAGGACCAAAAAAAAAAAAAAAAAAAAGACTTCTGCACATTTACCACAGTGAAGGACCTCCTCAGTAGAGTTTACTTTGCTAGACTGTGTCTGTATGTCATAGCAATGCTTCAAATGCTTATAGCCTTATTAGAGACTTTCCTACAGCATTTCTGCTTCTAAAACTACTCAAGTGAACTGTCTTAAACGCTCATGCATCCAGGCTAAAGACTGTAGATTTCTCACTACCCTGTGCTGTAAGGAGTTTATTTGCATTGTACGGCACAGAGAAGTATTTCCGAATTACCCACATGTCTGGATTAAGTAATTTGCACATACTAACGTGGGTACACTAGCACCCAGACACCTCATCTTAGTTTACTTTAGGGTCATGGACTTCTTCAATTGTGCAGACCCCCCTATCCTCCCCGTGGGCACCACACAAGCATCACAACAAAAGCAACATAAAGACAGAATAATCATTTGTTACTCACCGGAGGCTATCAGAAAATGACTCCACCCCATATTTAGATATGCAGTATCCCCCTCCACAGATTGTTAATCTACCCGCAATGCTTGCAACGTTCACTACACGCCCACGAGCTTTTCGAATTAAAGGCAGCATCTTAAGAGTGACATCAATAACACCCAAGAGATTCACGTTCAGGATTTTACAAAACTCTTCTTTAGTCATCCATTCATTTGGGGCAGTTGGCACAGAAATACCAGCATTATTCACTACACCCCAGAGACCTACGATAAGAAAATAGAAGTTGGACAGAAGAAAATCATGTATTTTATTGTAAAGTCATTTATACAATTTTTGTTAGTGCTTGGATCATCTATTTGACCTAAAATTATCCTAATTAATACAGATCTTATAATATATATATATATATATATATATATATATATATATATATATATATATATATATATAAATAACATTTTACTTTTATGAATATCCTTTTAAAAGGGTATTCCCATTTTAATTGAATAGGTGATAACAATCTGATTGGCTAAAGTGTACCTGCCAGTAGCAAAAAATTTATAATATACACTGGTTAAAAAATTTGTATATTTTTGTCCCTGCAACTATTGCCTGTGTGTCTCTTTGAGGAGACCAAATACAGGAAGTGTGGGTGGACAAGCAGGGCACTGTGCGCTGAGGACAAGCAGGGCTCTGTGCACTGAGGACAAGCAGGGCTCCGTACACTGAGGACAAGTGGGGCTCTGTACACTGAGGACAAGCGGCGCTCTGTACACTGAGGACAAGCAGGGCTCTGTACACTGAGGAAAAGCAGGGCTCTGTACACTGAGGACAAGCAGGGCTCTGTGCACTGAGGACAAGAAGGGTTCTGTGCACTGAGGACAAGCAGGGCTCTGTACACTGAGGACAAGCAGGGCTCTGTACACTGAGGACAAGCAGGGCTCTGTACACTGAGGACAAGCAGGGCTCTGTACACTGAGGACAAGCAGGGCTCTGTGCATTGAGGACAAGCAGGGCTCTGTTCATTGAGGACAAGCAGGGCTCTGTACACTGAGGACAAACAGGGCTCTGTGCAGTGAAGACAATCAGGGCTCTGTGCATTGAGGACAAGCAGGGCTCTGTACACTGAGGACAAGCAGGGCTCTATACAATGAGGCTCTGTGACACGTTCCTGGCTCACACATCAGAATGACTGAGAAGCCAGGAGCCTGCACAGAGTCCTGTTTGCCCTGTCCTCACTTCCTGTATTTGGACTCTTAATAGAGACACTCAGGCAATAGCTGCAGGGTCAGTATTTTTTTTAACCCAAAAATATACACCTTTTTTTAACCAATGTATATTACAAATATACATATAATGGTATTATCTACATTATAAAAAATTATTAAAATATAATTATTGCTACACAGGAACACTTTAAAGTCTGACCCCTGGGACTCCCACTGATCCAGAGAAAGAATAAAAATGAATAAGAGGGGAACCGTGTCTGGCTGGTCACCACTCCCTGCGTTCTCTATAGGGTTGCCAAACATTTCCAAGATGGGAATACCCCTTTAGGGTACATTCACACATACAGGATCCTGCGCAGATTTGATGTGCAGGATTTGTAACTGCAGATTAGATGCTGTGCTCAGTCATTTACTTTACATTGAAATCTGCAGCAGAAAATCCTGTCCATCAAATCCTGCGCATCAAATCTGAGTATGTGTGAATGAACCCTTGAAGTCTGGAAAATCATACTAAGGAATGTCAGCCTGAATTGCATAGTTTTTCCAGAGGGCTATTGTTATTTTTTTATTTTATAGGCTTAGATACACCTAAAATAAAACTGTCTAGTTTTAGGGTTGTTATAAATCTAATTTATTCCTTCATTTTAACTTTATGAGCCTGATAAATTGGTACAATATCTGGTTTCCTATGCTGGATCTTATGGCGTTTTCCAGGATTTTTTGTAAATTGTATAAGGCTTCTTTCACACTACCGTCATGTTCCTGCATTTTGACAGCCATTTTTCAGATGAAAGAGGCCATGAAAAAATAGACAAAATAACTGAACATAATGGATGATAACGGATGACCAATCTCCGTTATTTTAACAGGCATTCTGTCAAATTAACGTACATGTTCCATCCATTATCACCTGTTATTCCATCCGTTATAGTCCGTTATTTTATTTCTGAGCATGCGCAGTACAAATAATGGATCATAACGGACGTTAAAATAATGGGCACTAATGGATGTCAATTGTGAACATCCATCACCCATAGACCTACTGCATGCACCGCCTTTTGAGCCATCAAAAATAATGTCCGTTAGTCATAACGGGACATAACTGGTGCTGCAGGATGGTCAAAAAATCCCATTGACATGAATGGGATATTTTGACGGCCGTTTTAGAGACTTTTTAGATGGGAGTTCATGATGTAAGATTTTGGTGACAACGGTAGTGTGAAAGGGGCCTTGGAGCTGGTAGAGGCATAAAACAGAGAAGTAAAACTTTATTTACCTGCAAATCCCCTGCTGCTTCAGGGCCATCACTGCTATGGTGTTTTATGACCTTCAGTAATAAAATTGTCTACCTTATTTACATGATGCTACAGCATCACTTGAATGATGTATGTGATGTAACTGCTGCAGGCCCTGCTGGAAAATACATAAAGTGGCAGCAGCACTAAAGTGGCAGGGATTTAGGGGTTAGTAAATTTTCCCCATGTTTTATGCAGGTTTGAGCTCTAACCCATTATTCTAAGGATGCTGGTCAACCCCAATAATCTTGAGAGCTTGTCTAGCCAATCCTTTATATCACATAATGGACAATGTTTATAAGAGAGAAGAAAATAAGTAACCTTTGTTTCCTACAATGGAAGTGACCCATGCAGTGGCAGCATTGACACTCTGGCTGTCAGTAACATCAAGGATCACAGTCTGCAGCCTACTAGATGTCTCCTTCAGGTTTTCAGCTCCCTTCTGTGTAAGACAAGCTGCAAGTACATGCATGCCACGTTTGTCCAGCTGTTTAGCTGCTAAGTTTCCAAATCCAGAGTCACATCCTGTGATCAGTACATATTTATCTAGGAGATTGGATAGAATCAAACGTCTTTGGTTCCACCTGAAGAGGTAGACCAAACCTAATGCAACAAGGATCAGAAGCCACATGACTCAGGTCCTGAAAAGAAAAAAAGTAAATAAAGTTAAAACAATTTGCTGGAAATTATTTTGACACCATAGATGTTTATTTTTTATTTTTAGAATACATATTGTGCCCCTTTGATCAATACTGTATAAGAGAACTTTGAAAATTTAGTATGAGTTTTTCATGATGGGTTAACCTTTTATTGAGCCTGAAATTAGTGATTCAACAGGGCACAAGGTAATGTTTTATGCCTCTTGAGGACCTAATAATAGTAAAAGTAGTCATGATACTTAAAGGGATACTCCTGTGGAAAACTTTTTTTTTTTAAATCAAATGGTGCCAGAAAGTTAAACAGATTTGTTACATAGTTACATAGTCACTACGGTTGAAAAAAGACATATGTCCATCAAGTTCAACCAGAGAATTAAGGGGTAGGGGTGTGGCGCGATATTGGAGAAGGGATGAGATTTTATATTTCTTCATAAGCATTAATGTTATTTTGTTCCAGGAATGTATCTAATCCTGTTTTAAAGCTGTTAATTGTTCCTGCTGTGACCAGTTCCTGAGGTAGACCGTTCCATAAATTCACAGTCCTCACGGTAAAGAAGGCGTGTCGCCCCTTGAGACTAAACTTTTTCTTCTCCAGACGGAGGGAGTGCCCCCTTTGTTAATCAATAAACAACAAAGCAAGGGAATTGGGAAAGCACTCAAGGAGCTATATCACCTAACTCTGTGTGCAGTAAGGTCCTCAGTGACCTCCAATAAAAGTCTCCTGCGGGGTGCACGTACATAGATATGAAGCCTCAATCTAAAACAACCAAAGACGACGTAGGTGCACTCACCGCAAAGCAGAGACTATTGGGTCTTGAAGTTCGGTGACGGGGTGACGGCATGGGCACTGGTGAAGCGCCCATGCCATCACCCGTCACCCCATCATCGGACTTCAAGACCCGATAGTCTCTGCTTTGCGGCGAGTGCACCTATGTGTTCTTTGGTTGTTTTAGATTTGTGAATCACTTCTATTAAAAAATCTTAATCCTTCCAGTACTTTTTAGGGGCTGTATACTAAAGAGAAATCCAAAAAAGCAATGCATTTCCTCTGATGTCATGACCACAGTGCTCTCTTCTGACCTCTGCTGTCCATTTTTGGAACTGTCCAGAACAGGAGAAAATCCCCATAGCAAACATATACTGCTTTGGACAGTTCCTAAAATGGACAGCCGAGATCAGCAGAGAGCACTGTGGTCATGACATCAGAGGAAATGCATTTCTTTTTAGGATTTCTCTTTAGTATACAGCCCCTAAAAAGTATTGGAAGGATTAAGATTTTTTAATAGAAGTGATTTACAAATCTGTTTAACTTTCTGGCACCAGTTGGCACCATTTGCTCCATAGCCATATCTTATTCATACAGTATATAGCGTGCTATTCTGACCAGCCCTACTAGAGTGTACATTAACTTTTGGGAACTGAGTGAATTCCTCATCAGCTAATGGTTGAGATATAAGTCCTTTTGTAAGCTGGTAACTGTGTATATACATACCCTCCTGGACATACTTGTCCCTTACTTGTATGTGAGTCTTTGGTCCTGGTGGTTTCCTCTTCTGGGTGTTTGTTGTGTTCCTGCAGTGTCAAGTATTAGTGCATAAGCAACATGAACCATCAATATTCTTACTTGAGTACAAGGAATATATGGCCTCAACTAGTCACACCTGATAGGTGCCTGGCATAGACTAAATATGCCCTTCCAACAGTGCTCTTCACTGCTTGGCAATACCAATAATGTATCCCAGCTCACATGGTTATTTCCTTGCAGGAACATGCTCTTTGACTTACACCAACTACTTGGGACCTACATCTTTTCTTTTATTTACTGATATTTTACCTGCTTCATTTGGACCATGTAATATGCTTTTACATTTTACTGTACGTGCACCTATCAGGTGTTACTCATTAAGGCTCCCCCTATATTCCTTGTACTTTGGTTTATGCTTTATATGCATTAATCCTTTACACTGCTTAGGACCTACCACTCTTGGCCTGACATCCTACCCAACATACCCGCATGGTGTTTAGAGTGAGCTGTTTACATTATGTATAGTATCATCATGTAATTCTTGTTCATAGCTATATCTGCTCTACGGTATTATATGTATCTTGAGTCCTTCCTGACTGCCCTCCCTTTTTTCTCCTAAATCATTCCTTCCATCAAGGTTTCTTCTATCAAGGTGACGTCCCTTAAAAGACCAAAATCATACTCTGTTACTGCAAGTATAACTGTATGCTGGCCTAAGTAAGTTCTATTCTCTTGCTGTATTATGCTGCAGCTTTGCTGTATTGTGTTTTATACATGGTGTTACCATGTTATGTATAGTTTGCATATTTAAATGTACATATTTTTGCTTCTAATGTTTGGTTACTTACTCATGATATTTGTATCCTTCACTTGAATTTAATTTGACATAGGACAATTTCCCCTGAAATGTTGCTTTTAGTCACATACACAAGAATGCATATTTTGAACATGCACAATAAATGTTAAACAGATACACAACTCAGTTATGGTGTGCTGACTCCTTTTTACTCCTGGATATCATTTTGTGGTATTGAGGTGTACCACATGAGCCTGCACCCATACTAGATAAGCTATATTGAAGAAGTGATGCCTGAAACTACAGATTTTCTAAATATCCAGAGCATATGCCTTAAGTGTCTAGATGGTTCTACCCTTTTAAAGCCATAGTCTGTATTTGTAACCAAAAACGACAGGGTAAAGTGCCTGTAGGATCTGCTGAGCGGGTGACTGGTAGGACAAGAGGCATAGTAACAAGCCAAGTGAGTTATTCCTCCTTTTGTATATTAAGTGGAAGTTCATATGTTTCCCTGTGTTTTGCTAAACAATAGGCATTCTATGTTTAAGTTACAGTTGTACTGTTGTTGGAAGTTAGGTTGGGTTCACATCACGTTTTTGCCATACTTTTTTCAATCAGTTTTTCTAATGAAAACCATATGGCAAAAAAACGGATGGGACAGTACAGTGGTCCCTCAACATATGATATTAATTGGTTCCAGGAGATCCATCATATGTTGAAACCATCATATGTCAAGTACATATGTCTATGTAAAAATGGTTATTGGTTCTTGGGCCTTGGAACCATTGTATGTTGAATACATATCTCTATGGGAAACTGCTAATTGGTTCTGGTATGACCATTGTATGTGGAGTGTATGGGGAGTGTTTAACAAACTAGGGTTCCTCCAGCTGTTGCACAACTACAACTCCCAGCATGCATGTACAGCCATTGACTGTCTGGGCATGCTGGGAGTTATAGTTTTGCAACAGCTGGAGGCACACTGATAGGGAAACATTGATGTATGGGGTGTATAGTAAGTATATGTATTGTATGTGATGTGTGACATCGCATACAGTACTGTACAGTTCTTTAAATACCTTCAGGGGAGACAGAATGTCCTCCATTACCATCCTGCCGACTACAGCTCTATAGGAAAGGAAGGGGAGGGCAGCCAGCAGCTCATTGGATGCCTGCAGCAAGATGCTGCAGGCTATTGGCTATGGCTGCACTGGGGGGGGGGGCTTACACGGAGCTCACAGTGGAAGCCTGCAGTGAGTTAGCAGGACAGCATGTGAGTAACAGGAGGCAGCTCGGGGCACACGGGGCACATTAAACAACTATCTGTCAGATGCTGAAGTTGTCAGCGCTGTCAGATAGCTGTTTGTATGATGGCCCCAACACACAGCAGCATCGTATGTTGATGCTGCCTTCAACATACGATGGGCTCTGAGAGGCCATCATATGTTGAAATGATCATATGTCGGGGCCATCATAAGTCGGGGGGTCACTGTATTGGAAAAAGTAAACCGTATGCACTTTTAAACCATATACTGTTTTTATAAGTGCTTGCAGTTCCGTCTGGTTTTATTTTTAAAATGTTGTCCATTTTTAATGGGAGGGGTCTTGGGTGGGGACTTTAGGATGCAAATGCAAAAGTAAAAACCGTATACGGTTTCCTGTATGGAACCGTATACATGTGCATTTCCCATTGACGTCCATGTTAAAAAAAAAACGTATGCGGTTGCAGTACGGTTTTTAAACCGGAAACAAAACCGTGGTCAACTACGGTTTTGAGTACAGGAGAAAACCGTATTGCAAGCAAACCATCTGCAACCGGATGCATATGGTTTTCAATTATTTGTCTATGTATACGGTTTTCAATACGGTTCCATACGTTTTCAATAATGAAAACGTATATGGGAAACGTACTTGAAAAACGTGGTGTGAACCCACCCTTAAATTGAGCAGATTTCTTAAAATAAAGGCCCATTATATCAAAAAAGGAGGTGGACAGGTTAGTCACTCTTGTCATACTTTAGTGTTGTGTAAAGTATAATTGAGGTGCACTCTGCACACTTGGGTAGTCTTGTTTTCTCCAGAGTTAGTGGCGTACTGGCCCATAAGGACCTGTGGAGGTGCAGGGCAATTCCTAATCAAAATAAACGGTGTTAAGGCTGGGTTCACACTACGTTTTTGCCATACTGTTTTCAATCCGTTTTTCTAAAGAAAACCGTATGGCAAAAAAACGGATGGAACAGTATGGAAAAATGTAAACCGTATGCGTTTTTAACAGTATACTGTTTTTAAAAGTGCATACAGTTTCGTCCGTTTTTATTTAACCCCTTAACGACGCAGGACGTATATTTACGTCCTGCGCCGGCTCCCGCGATATGAAGCGGGATCGCGCCGCGATCCCGCATCATATCGCGTCGGTCCCGGCGCTAATCAACGGCCGGGACCCGCGGCTAATACCACACATCGCCGATCGCGGCGATGTGCGGTATTAACCCTTTAGAAGCGGCGGTCAAAGCTGACCGCCGCTTCTAAAGTGAAAGTGACCCGGCTGCTCAGTCGGGCTGTTCGGGACCGCCGCGGTGAAATCGCGGCGTCCCGAACAGCTGATCGGACACCGGGAGGGCTCTTACCTGCCTCCCCGGTGTCCGATCGACGAATGACTGCTCCGTGCCTGAGATCCAGGCAGGAGCAGTCAAGCGCCGATAATGCTGATCACAGGCTTGTTAATGCACGCCAGTGATCAGCATTAGAGATCAGTGTGTGCAGTGTTATAGGTCCCTATGGGACCTATAACACTGCAAAAAATTTTTAAAAAAAAAGTGTTAATAAAGGTCATTTAACCCCTTCCCTAATAAAAGTTTGAATCACCCCCCTTTTCCCATAAAAAAAATAAAACAGTGTAAAAAAAATAAAAAATAAACATATGTGGTATCGCCGCGTGCGTAAATGTCCGAACTATAAAAATATATCATTAATTAAGCCGTACGGTCAATGGCGTACGCGCCAAAAAATTCCAAAGTCCAAAAAAGCGTATTTTGGTCACTTTTTATATCATTAAAAAATGAATAAAAAGTGATCAAAAAGTCCGATCAAAACAAAAATCATACCAATAAAAACTTCAGATCACGGCGCAAAAAATGAGTCCTCATACCACCCCATACGTGGAAAAATAAAAAAGTTATAGGGGTCAGAAGATGACATTTTTAAACGTATAAATTTTCCTGCATGTAGTTATGATTTTTTCCAGAAGTGCGACAAAATCAAACCTATATAAGTAGGGTATCATTTTAACCGTATGGACCTACAGAATAATGATAAGGTGTAATTTTTACCGAAATATGCACTGCGTAGAAACGGAAGCCCCCAAAAGTTACAAAATGGCGTTTTTTTTTCGATTTTGTCGCACAATGATTTTTTTTTCCGTTTCGCCATGCATTTTTGGGTAAAATGACTAATGTCACTGCAAAGTAGAATTGGCGACGCAAAAAATAAGCCATAATATGGATTTTTAGGTGGAAAATTGAAAGGGTTATGATTTTTTAAAGGTAAGGAGGAAAAAACGAAAGTGCAAAAACGGAAAAACCCTGAGTCCTTAAGGGGTTAAAGAAAACCCATAAGTTTTTGAAAATGTTGTCCATTTTTAATGGGAGGGGTCTTGGGTGGGGACTTTAGGATTCAAATGCGCATGTGCAAAGTAAAAACGTATACGTGTTTCCCGTATGGAACCGTATTTTAAACCGGAGACAAAATCGTGGTCAACCACAGTTTTGACTCCGGTTTAAAAACTGTACTGCAACCGCATACGTTTTTTTTTAACATGGACGTCAATGGGAAACGCACATGTATACGGTTCCATACGGGAAAAACTTATACGTTTTTACTTTGCACATGCGCATTTGAATCCTAAAGTCCCCACCCAAGACCCCTCCCATTAAAAATGGACAACATTTTCAAAAACGTATGGGTTTTTTTCTATAAAAACTGACGGAATTGTATGCACTTTTAAAAACAGTATACTGTTTAAAAACGCATACGGTTTACTTTTTTCCATACTGTTCCATCCGTTTTTTTGCCATACGGGTTTCTTTAGAAAAACGGATTGAAAACAGTATGGCAAAAACGTAGTGTGAACCCAACCTAACTCTGTGAGCAGTGTATAGTGGTGGTAGGCTGTAGCAGAGAGTAAACGCTCAGAGACCCATAGTGACACAGCAGGATAGACTGGAAGCCAAGTCACCATGGCACAACATGTCTTTCTGGGACCTCAGAGGTCAGGTTATGGCCCCTCTTTTAGGACTGCTCAGGAAGGTTGTGCCACTGCTGTGAAAAATAGTCATTCTGTTTATCTGTGACTGTATTGCGAGTGTTGTCTGAAGGAAAGACTTAGCTACACTTTTATGAGTCTCCCTTGAAAAGTACAGACAGATCGAAACAAAACATGACCTCTGGAAGGTAATTCAGTTTATGAGTATGGTGTATCATAGGACAGTGGTCTCCAACCTGCGGACCTCCAGATGTTGCAAAACTACAATTCCCAGCCTGCCCGGACAGCCAACGGCTGTCCGGGCATGCTGGGAGTTGTAGTTTTGCAACATCTGGAGGTCCGCAGGTTGAAGACCACTGATATAGGAGATTCTTGAGGTAAACCTATTTTTGGCAGCTATAAACGAAGCCCCCTGTTTATATACCCCTAACTAGCGGATTTAAACGTGCTGTGAGATATGGAGGCAAAGAGCATTTTCACGCTAGACAGTGGAAAAGTAAGAATCTGTATACTTACACATTCCTCCCACAGCCATAGCGACTTCATGAGCTCTCTGTGCTTCCCTTAAAATGCCAGGATTTCCCCTCAGCCAGCGTAAGTTGGCAGCATGCCACTTTATGCTGAAACCTCCCAAAATACATGGTGTAGCAAAAGACATTTGAGAAGTATACACAAGGAAAAGCACAACTGAAATGTTATGCCATACAGAAGAAAACACAGGACTTTTGGGGGTGTTTTCAAGTGGACTGGTGTCCATAATGGAGACAAGAAAATACTCTGATTATTTGTACAACTGTTTTTTGGCTAAAATAACATTTTTTCTGCAAGTGCTGGGATCTAGTAGGCCAGTGTATTCATGAGCGGCAAGCCCCCCTGCCCCCCTGCCCACCTGCCCCCCTGCCCACCTACCCACCTTCTGCTGACAGTTCTCTCCCTATTAGGCTGGGTTCACACTACGTTTTTGCCATACTGTTTTCAATCCGTTTTTCTAAAGAAAACCGTATGGCAAAAAAACGGATGGAACAGTATGGAAAAAAGTAAACCGTATGCGTTTTTAAACAGTATACTGTTTTTAAAAGTGCATACAGTTTGTCAGTTTTTATTTAAAAAAAAACATACGTTTTAGAAAATTTTGTCCATTTTTAATGGGAGGGGTCTTGGGTGGGGACTTTAGGATTCAAATGCGCATGTGCAAAGTAAAAACGTATACGTTTTTCCCGTATGGAACCGTATACATGTGCGTTTCCCATTGATGTCCATGTTAAAAAAAATGTATGCGGTTGCAGTACCACAATTGACCACAGTTGACCACAATTTTGTCTCCGGTTTAAAAACCGTACTGCAACCGCATACGTTTTTTTTTAACATGGACGTCAATGGGAAACGCACACATATACGGTTCCATACGGGAAAAACATATACGTTTTACTTTGCACATGCGCATTTGAAACCTAAAGTCCCCACCCAAGACCCCTCCCATTAAAAATGGACAAAATTTTCAAAAACGTATGGGTTTTTTAAAATAAAAACTGACGGAACTGTATGCACTTTTAAAAACAGTATACTGTTTAAAAACGCATACGGTTTACTTTTTTCCATACTGTTCCATCCGTTTTTTTGCCATACGGTTTTCTTTAGAAAAACAGATTGAAAACAGTATGGCAAAAACGTAGTGTGAACCCAGCCTTATTGGGTGGGTATAGGGAGCCTGCAGCTCCGGAGCACGCCACACTCCTAATTCACAGTGCCCTGCAACTATTACATTATTCAAAATAGAGCATATTATAACACAAGTTAGAAAAAAAGACATGGCCACAAATCCAGGGGTTGTACGTTGATCTATTGCTTTTTAATACAATTATTACCTCTACCTAGTCACTGACTTGGAAACCCTTTGAAACCCTCCTGAATGCATCCTTGCTATCATAACGAATGTTCACTTGCAGATCAGTAGCGAGCAAGGAGGCAGAGAGGGCAACAGGGCCCACTTACATGGGGCACAAGAGGGAGGGTTACATTCCACATCATTGCACTCCTTTCTCAGGACACAAATATAGATGAATCCTATGGCAGGAAAGTGATCCACCAGTTCTCTGCCCAATGCAATGCAGTGACATCATTGCATCTAACTGCAGTATGGCACTGTAGGGACTTAAAGGGTTATCCAGGAAAAAACTTTTTTTTATATATCAACTGGCTCCAGAAAGTTAAACAGATTTGTAAATTACTTCTATTATTTTTTTTTTATCCTTTCAGTACTTATGAGCTTCTGAAGATAAGGTTGTTCTTTTCTGTCTAAGTGCTCTCTGATGACACCTGTCTCAGGAAACGCCCAGTTTAGAAGCAAATCCCTATAGCAAACCTCTTCTAAACTGGGCGGTTCCCGAGACAGGTGTCATCAGAGAGCACTTAAACAGAAAAGAACAACCTTCAGAAGCTCATAAGTACTGAAAGGATTAATATTTTTTAATAGAAGTAACTTACAAATCTGTTTAACTTTCTGGAGCCAGTTGATATATATAAAAAAAGTTTTTTTTTCCTGGAATACCCCTTTAACTGTTCTGCACATAGTGGGAGTGGGGGTTAAAACATTTTTTTTCTGGGGGAGGCACATTTTACTGTATGGAGAAAGCAACTATGTGGGGAACAGCAGTACTAATATGACAAGGCAGTAAGTAAGTTTTTAAACATTGCGAATTTTCGGCAATTGCGAAAATAATTGCGAAAACAATGATTGCGAAAATAACATCGCTCGCCCGCATGCGCACTATTACATCACGCGAGAACAGAGATCGTTGCCTGGATGCTTGCCAGTGACATGGCGAATAAGCGAAGCGAAGATGGTGGGAAGTAATTTCAGCGAAAGTGAGGAGAGAGTTCTGATTTGTGTAAGTAGTTTCACCACTGTTAGTTGATTATATTAAACTGCATTTTAGACTAGATTAAAAGTTATGATATAAGATCATATAGCCGTGTTTCCCAAACAGTGTGTCTCCAGCTGTTGCAAAACTACAAATCCCAGCATGCCTGGACAGCTGGAGGAACTCTGGTTGAGAAACACGTGTGTTGCCTGGACAGTCTGGCCATGCTGGGAGTTGTAGTTTTGCAACATCTGCAGGGCCACAGTTTTTAGACCACTATACAGGGGTCTCTAAACTGTGGCCCTCCAGATGCTGCAAAACTACAATTCTCAGCCTGCTCACTGTCCAGGAATGCTGGGCATTGTAGTTTGGCAACAACTGGCACTTCAGTTGTTGCCGCAATACAACTCCCAGCATGCTTGTACAGCATCTGCCTGGACAGTTGTAGTTTTGCAGCATCTGGAGGCACACTGGTTAGGAAACATTGTCTGTTTCCTAACTTAGTGTTTCCCAACCCATGTGCCTCCAGCTGTGGCAAAAATATAACTCCCAGCATGTACTGACAGACCATGCATGCTGGGAGTTGTAGTTTTGCAACAGCTGGAGGCACATTGGTTTTGAAACACTTAGTTAGGTAACAAACTCTCAGTGTTTTGCAACCAGTGTGCCTGTTGCAAAACTACAACTCCCAGCATGCAACTCCCTGCATTCCCCCCCCCCCCTCTCCCCCAATGTGAATGTACAGGGTACAACTCACATGGGCAGGGGCTTAGAGTGTGTTTCTAGCTGCAAGTTTGATATGCAGCAAATTTTGCTCTGCAGCTCAAACTCTCAGCGGTAAATAGGGTTGCCACCTTTCCCTCAGAAAAATACCGGTCATGGGTGTGGCTATGTGGGGGTGGAGCTACAAAAGGGGAGGGCCAGATTGCACAGGGGCTGAGGGATCAGGGGTTTAAGAAATGGCATGGGGGATGGGAGGGGTGTTTAAGAAATGGCATGGGGGATGGGAGGGGGGTTTAAGAAATGGCATGGGGGATGGGATGGATACAATATATATGCGGGGGGAGTTTTCCTATATCGCACAAAAAAATTTACATTTAGAGAATACCTACCAAAACCCTATTTATGCCGGCGGCGGCGGTAGTGGTGGTGCGCGACAGCAACGCTGGCTCTCTCTGATGACGAGTGACGTCCCCCTGCGCAACGTCAGATAAACAGGCTAATCAGACAGTATCACACATGACAGATTTAGATGCACAGGCTCAGCAGACAGTATCACACATAACAGGATTAGATGCACAGGCTCAGCAGACAGTATCGCACATGACAGATATAGATACACAGGCTCAGCAGACAGTATCACACATGACAGATTTGGATATACAGGCTCAGCTCACAGTATCACACATGACAGGATTAGATACAGAGCGCAGCAGACAGTATCGCACATGACAGGATTAGATACAGAGCGCAGCAGATAGTTTCACACATTAAATCAGTGTTTCCCAACCAGGGTGCCTCCAGCTATTGCAAAACTACAACTCCCAGCATGCCCGGACAGCCAAAGGCTGTCTGGGCATGCTGGGAGTAATAGTTTTGCAACAGCTGGAGGCACCCTGGTTGGGAAACACTGCATTAAATACACAATTTTGCAGAGAGGTCTCACCAGTCTCTTGTCTTCACTTTCTCCTTTCCCCGGGCGGCTCCAGGTTAAGGAATGTCCAGGGGTTGAGGAGGAATGGGGTGGGCAATTATTTATCCCATGGGGCCACATGAGAAACTAAAAATATTGTGGAGGGTCGGGTAGTTTTTCCCCAGATTAGGCAGCATAGTTGTCCCCCAGATTAGGCAGCATAGTTGTCCCCCAGATTAGGCAGCATAGTTGTCCCCCAGATTAGGCAGTTTACCCCCCCCCCCCTACACACACACACACACACACACACACACACACACACACACACACACATATATACACAGACGCATAGAGACACACAGACACACACACAGACACATATATACACACAGACACACACACAGACACATATATACACACAGACACATATATACACACAGACACATACACAGACACATATATACAGACACATATATACACACACACACATATATACACACAGACACTCACCCGCCCTGCGCAGCAGATGGAGACAGGATACACGGCCTCTCCCCTCCCTGCTCTGCCTATGGAGGGTTGTAAGACTGCACGGGGCAGAGGGAAGGAGGGGGAGGGGGAGAGAGGAGACAGGAGGTCACGCCCCCTCCCCAGCACTGTACAATCTCTTCCTGTCATCGCACGGAGCTCTCCCTGTCACAGGCTGGTGGTGTCAGACCTGGGCATTGTACGGCCGGTCATGAAAGCAGTGTTCTTCTGGGGATGCTGCTCCGTCCGCCCCTGTCAGTGAATGAAAAATACCGGCCATTGCATAGCCGGTATTTTTCATCCAAACTTACCGACACAGCCCGGAATGTAGATGAAAATACCGGCTGTGCCGGTAAAATACCGGCAGGGTGGCAACCCTAGCGGTAAACTACTTTGATCCCCCACCCGTGTGACTGTACCCTAAAAACACTACACTACACTAACATAAAATAAAAAGTAAAAAAACACTACATATACACATACCCCTACACCGCCCCCCTCCTAAATAAAAATGAAAAACGTCTCGTACGGCACTGTTTCCTAAACGGAGCAAAACAATTCCCCAGTATTGCCGGACAGCCACTGACTGTCCAGGCATGCTGGGAGTTTTGCAACAGCTGGAGGCACCCTGTTTGGGAATCACTGGCGTAGAATACCCCTATGTCCACCCCTATGCAAATCCCCAATCTAGGCCTCAAATGCGCATGGCGCTCTCACTTTGGAGCCCTGTCGTATTTCAAGGCAACAGTTTTGGGACACATATGGGGTATCGCCGTACTCTGCAGAATTTGCCTAACAAATATTGGGGGGCTTTTTCTTCTTTAACCCCTTATGAAAAGGTCAAGTTGGGGTCTACACCAGCATGTTAGTGTAAACAAATCAAAATTTTACACTGACCTGCTGGTGTTGCCCTATACTTTTCATTTTCACAAGAGGTAAAAGGGAAAAATGCCCCCCAAAAATTGTAACGTAATTTCTCCTGATACCCCATATGTGGACGCAAAGTGCTCTGCAGGTGCACAACAAGGCCCAGAAGGGAGAGTGCACCATGTACATTTGAGGTGATTTGCACAGGGGTGGCTGATTGTTACAGCGGTTCTGACAAAAGCAAAAAAAAAAGCACACCCACATGTGACCCCATTTTGGAAACTAGAACCCTCATGGAATGTAATGAGGGGTGCAGTGAGAATTTACCCCCCACAGGTGTCTGACAGATCTTTGTAAAATTGATCTGTGAAAATGAAAAATGTAATTTTTCATTTGCACAGCCCACTGTTCCGAAGATCTGTCAGACCCCTGTGGGGTATTAAGGCTCACTGTACCCCTTGTAACATTTCTCAAGGGGTCTAGTTTCCAAAATGGTATGCCATGTGGGTTTTATTTTTTGCGTTCCTGGCACCATAAGGGCTTCCTAAATGCGACATGCCCCCCCAAGCAAAATTTTCTCTCCAAAGCACTGTTATCTGTGGTGTTACATAGGACTGCAGGTCACATCAACTACATCATCTGTTCTCAGAGAATTATCACTGTGTTATCTGTGGTGTTACATAGGACTGCAGGTCACATATACTACATTATCTGTACTCAGAGTTATCACTGTGTTATCTGTGGTGTTACATAGGACTGCAGGTCACATATACTACATTATCTGTACTCAGAGAGTTATCACTGTGTTATCTGTGGTGTTACACAGGACTGCAGGTCACATCTACTCCATTATCTGTACTCAGTTATCACTGTGTTATCTGTGGTGTTACATAGGACTGCAGGTCACATCTACATTATCTGTACTCAGAGAGTTATCAGTGTGTTGTTATCTGTGGTGTTACATAGGACTGCAGGTCCCATCTACTATATTATCTGTACTCATAGTTATCACTGTGTTATCTGTGGTGTTACATAGGACTGCAGGTCCCATCTACTACATGATCTGTACTCATAGTTATCACTGTGTTATCTGTGGTGTTACATAGGACTGCAGGTCACATCTACTACATTATCCATTAAAATATGTGCTTTGAAGAAATCAGTTGGGTCTTTTGCTTTGAAAAAAGCAGTTGGGTCTAAGGTCGTACTATGAAGCACAAAGCTCAAAGTACGCTGGAAAAATGACAGCAGCCGCTCCACTCTCAAAACCACCATGTGAATCTGAAAGGAAATACTGCTGGGAGTCATCTTATATACTGGTCGTGCCAGCAAGTTTCTATTGGTTGCTAGGGTGGTTGCTAACCTCTGACAACTGTGGTTGCAGAACTATCATTGGCTCAGAGGCATAAGAAGGGCGTGGAAAATATTCGCATGCACAAACTAATCGCCTCAGATTCTCGCCCCAGGGTCTCTAATCATACCAGCAACGCATTTATCCATCGATGGAGATGACTATAATGTGATCTGTGTTTAAACAAGTTTGGGGAAAAAAACGAATATTTGTAATCGCGAATATTATTTGCGATATTCTAAATATTCGCGAATTCTGGAATATGCTATATTCGCGACGAATATTCGCATTGCGAATATTCGTGAGCAACACTATATATTACTGAAGATCCTCTGTCACTTTTGACAAGCATCCTTTATTAGAGAATTAGATTAGATTTAAGCACTACGGGGGAGATTTATCAAAACCTGTGCAGAGGAAAACTTGCCCAGTTGCCCATAGCAACCAATCAGATTGCTTCTTTCATTTTTCACAGGCCTTCATAAAAAATGAAAGCAGCAAGCTGATTGGTTGCTATGGGCAACTGGGCAAGTTTTCCTGGGCACAGGTTTAGATAAATCTTCCCCTACATATAACATGCCCACACACACTTCTCCCAGATAAATCTAGCAAACATTATCATATGTAAAAAAATAAGAGAATAAAAAGATACACACGTACATCAACAAACCACAATACACACATATATAAAGTCTTTTCATTCAAAAACTTACTTTAAAACTGGTGATTTAATTTCTTGCCACATGAGTTCAAAAGACAGTGAAAACAAGCGTCAGATCCTGGCACATAAGACACGTTCCACCTGTTATCCTGAGTGCTGAACCGCAGTCAGACCAAGCATCAGATAAAGACACTGGTGACCCTCCCATAGTTTTTCAGTTTTTTTATTTTTTTTGCCTTTTTTAGTATCTTTGTGTGCAGAAACAAGTTGTGGCTGCTAGAAGCATTTATGACTTTCTTATTCGCATGCATGTTGTTGCTAAATGCACAACATTG
Source organism: Hyla sarda (assembly GCF_029499605.1). NCBI lineage: Eukaryota > Metazoa > Chordata > Amphibia > Anura > Hylidae > Hyla > Hyla sarda. The sequence continues at coordinate 87,096,715 of NC_079190.1, forward strand.
CCTTTCTATTCCTTAGCCATGTGTTAAAGAGGTGAGAGCGGGGGGGTGGGGGGTTAGGGAGGATAGGTGGTTTGGTGTGGGGATAAAGAAAGAAATTCTACTACAATCCAATATATGTGGCTGTCTTATTCTTTGTTGTAGGTGCTTGAGTCCGGTTTACTCTGCATATACCCATTTACACTGTCTATGTCTTGCACATAGGGAGAGAGATAGAGTAAGATAATCATGATGAGAGAGAGGAGAGAAAGAAATCCATAAAAAAGAAAAGTAAGAAAGAAAGAGACACTATCTATCTATCTATCTATCTATATATATATATACACACACAGTGGGTAAAAAAAGTATTTAGTCAGCTACCAATTGTGCAAGTTCTCCCGCTTTAAAAGATGAGAGAGGCCTGTAATATTCATCATAGGTATACCTCAACTATGAAATACATTATGAGGAAAAAAAATCGATAAAATCACATTGTCTGATTTTTCAAATAATTTATTTGCAAATTATGGTGGAAATAAATATTTGGTCCATAACAAAAGTTCATCTCAATACTTTGTTATATACTCTTTATTGGCAATGACAGCTGTCAAATATTTTCTGTAAGTCTTCACAAGGTTTTCACTCACTGTTGCTGGTATTTTGGCCCATTCCTCCATGCAGATCTCCTCTAGAGCAGTGATGTTTTGGGGCTGTCGCTGGGCAACACAGACTTTCAACGCCTTCCAAAGGTTTTCTGTGGGGTTGAGATCTGGAGACTGGCTAGGCCACTCCAGGACCTTGAAATGCTTCTTGTCATGCTGAAAGACCCAGCCACGTTTCATCTTCAATGCCCTTGCTGATGGAAGGAGGTTTTTACTCTAAATCTCATGATACATGTCCCCATTCATTCTTTCCTTTACACGGATCAGTCCTCCTGGTCCCTTTGCTGAAAAAGTGCTCCAAAGCATGATGTTCCACCCCCATACTTCACAGTAGGTATGGTGTTCTTTTGATGAAACACAGCATTCTTTCTCCTCAAAACACGATGAGTTGGAGATTTTACCAAAAAGTTCTACTTTGGTTTCATCTGACATTGGACATCCTCCCAATCCTCTTCTGGATCATCCAAATGCTCTCTAGCAAACTTCAGAAGGACTGGGACATGTACTGGCTTAAGCAGGGGGACATGTCTGGCCCTAGATTATTTGAGTCCCTGGCGGTGTAGTGTGTTACTGATGGTAGTATTTGTTACTTTGGTCCCAGCGCTCTGCAGGTCATTCACTAGGTCCCCCTGTGTGGTTCTGAGATTTTTACTCACCAATCTTGTGATCATTTTGACACCATGGGGTGAGATCTTGCATGAAGCCCCAGATCGAGGGAAATTATCAGTGGTCTTGTATGGCTTCCATTTTCTAATAATTGCCCCCACAGTTGATTTTCTTCACATCAAACTACTTGCCTATTGAAGATTCAGTTTTCCGAGCCTGGTGCAGGTCCACACTTTTGTTTCTGGTGTCACTCGACAGCTCTTTGGTCTTGGCCATAGTGGAGTTTGGAGTGTGACTGTTTGAAGTTGTGGACAGGTGTCTTTTATGCTGATAACAAGTTCAAACAGGTGTCTTTAATACAGTTAACAAGTGGAGGACAGAGGAAACTCTTAAAGAAGAAGTAACAGGTCTGTGAGAGCCAGAAATCTTGCTTGTTTGTAGGTGACCAAATACTTATTTTACCAAGGAATGTTCCAATTCATTCATTAGAAATCCTACAATGTGATTTCCTGTATTCTTTCCCCCCATTTTGTCTCTCGTAGTTGAAGTTTACCTATGAGGAAAATTACAGGCCTCTCTCATCTTTTTAAGTGGGAGAACTTGCACAAATGGTGGCTGACAGGATGTCAAGAGGGTGTAATTACCAAATCACCAGTATCTCACAAACCTCACCAATCCTATCTACAATGGCCATCAAAGTCCACTATATACATGTCACCCGATAACAAATAGAACTGTCCCAACTCAATAATATGCACTTAAAAGGGTATTTCTGCCCTAAGACATCTTATCCCCTATCCAAAGGAAAGGAATAAGATTTCTGATCATGGGGGTCCTGCCGCTCTGGACCCCCGCAATCTCTCATGCAGCACGCACCTGTGGGAGCTGCACGCAGCGCTGCAGCCTCCAAGTCTGCCGGGTCACGACTACAGGGCCGGAGTATCGTGATGTCACGAATCCACCCCCGTGTGACGTTATGCCCCGCCCCCGCCATGAAAGTCTATGGGAGGGGGCTTGACGGCTGTGAGTCAGCATTTTGCCAGTTGTAAATTTGGCCACTAGGGTAATCCGCCCCATCACAATGCCATTTCTGGCGCTTAGAGTCCTCCTGCTCATTTTGAAACTTGAGTAAAACAGCCTGCAAACGGTCTCAAAACAGTTTCAGTTCATCATCATCCAAAAATAATTCACACCAACCATTGTTTAACAACCAAAAGTTCTTTCTGAAGAAACTCTATGCTCAGCAAAATAATGTCAAGAGCTTATATATTGGATAGTCCTTCAAACATCTTACAAAATTCAGCATTTTTCAGAAACAGGTTAGATCTAAGGTAAGATCTCAAACCCCTCGGTATCATTTTCTGTTCATAGTATTTACTTAATAATGAAAGATGTAAAGTTAGAGACACTTGTCGTTTAGATTACACTTCAAAAGATCTTTTAATGTCCACTTTGGAGGGGGTGCATAAAAAAGTCCCATCACCCAATGGTCCACTTAGGACAGTGATGGCAAACCTTTTTGAGCCCAAGTGCCCAAACCATAATGCACGCCAACTTTGTTTCCCTCAAAGTGCCCTCAAATAGAAATCATCCCCAGTCTGTGATGTCCCTCCCCCCCTTATCCCCAGCCTGTGCAGTATGTCCCCTTTCACACAAAGAAATCATCCCCAGCCCATGCAGTACATCCCCCTTCACACATAGAAATCATCCCCAGTCTGTGATGTCCCCCCCTTATCCCCAGCCCGTGCAGTATGTCCCCCTTCACACATAGCAATCATTAGGGAGGGGAGATGAGGAGCCGTGTACATCCTCTCTCCCCTGCTCTGCCTTCTTTCTGTCTTGCAGACTTGCATCCTCCGGGAGGGGTGCACGGCTTGGGGCGTGGCTTCTTTCTCCCATGCACACCTGCATCCGGGAGGGGGAAATTAGGGGGGCGCGGCTTCTTTCTTCCATGCAGACCTACGTCCTCTGCTTTGCCTTCGCTCCCCCCCAGCTCTAGCTTCGAAAACCTTCGGAGAGCTGAGGGGAGAAGCGGTCGCAAGTCAGCACGGGTTGCAAGTTTCCACCTCACACCGGCGGAGCGCATCAAAAGGCACCCATGGCGAACTATGGCTGCGTGCCCACAGAGGGGGCTCGGCGTGCCATAGGTTCGCCATCACAGACTTAGGATCTTGTCTATATCCTCATGAGTGTATGCAAAAAGATTGGGTGATGGATTAACAGTGCATTCCATACTAAAAAAAACTCACGTGCTCAGTTTAGCAAGGTCAAATCGATATCCAAAAAGTAGTGTAGTGGCACTGTGAAGGATTGAGTATTTAGTGGATATATGGCGGGTACTCTATCTCTCCCAGAGACTTGACCAAAGCCTCATTTCAATCAATAATCCACACCAAAAGAAGGTAAAGATGACACTCCAGCAATCCAATAGTGAAAAATGTGGTTTATTCACCCAATTTCTCCATATAAAAAATAAACGTTGCATTTTTTTTTTATATGGAGTAATTGGGTGAATAAACCACATTTTTCACTATTGGATTGCTGGAATGCCATCTTTACCTTCTTTTGGTGTAGATTGTCGATTAAAATGAGGCTTTGGTCAAACGGGTCCCTTCATCCAAAAGAAGGGACCCGCTATGGCCCCAACCTATGCTAATTTTGTAATGTTGGATCTAGAAGAACTCAGTATCTATGTATCCCACCACCTTAGCCATGGGCTGAAGTGGTGGAGAAACATAGATGATATTTTTTGAATTTGGTGTGGTGACTTGGGAGAACTTATGGAATTTGTTACTTTTCTTAATGGAATTGACTAGGATATTAAGTTTACCATGAGCCAATCAGAGACAGGCATACAATTTATGGATACATGGGTTTATCAAGATAAGGACAAGCTTAAGACAAACTTATTTGTGAAACCAACAGATAGGAACAATTTGTTGACATACGAAAGCCAGCACCCGAAGAATATGATTAAATCTTTGTCTTATAGCCAATTTTTGAGGATCAAAAGAATAGTAGATGACCCTGTAAAGTTAGATATAAGATTGGAGGAGATGGGAAAGAAATGTGAAAGTAGGGGATACCCTAGGAGAATAATTCAACAACAAAAGAGAAAGGTTGAACTTTTACCCAGAGAACGGATAGTACAATCCACATCCCAGAAAGAGAAAGAAAAAGGTCCTGACAGGATTCCATTTATATCCACCTATGGTGGTTCAAGTAGGGATGTGGCGTCGATTTTACGTCAGCACTGGCCAATTCTGTCTAGGAGTTGCACACAGATACCAGCTTTTTCCATTCCTCCATTATTATCATATAGGAGACTAAAAATCTGAGGGATAGGCTGGTACAAGCAGATACGATTAAGGATAAACTTGATGTAGCCTCCCAATTGTGACCGGATTGTTTCCCTTGTGGCAATTGCAACAATTGTGCGTTAATGGTTCAAGGGGATGTTTTTGTACATCCAGTAACTGGGGAACAAAATTAAGCATCATGTTACATGCAGGAGTGACTTTGTCATTTACATTCTACTTTGTCCTTGCAACTAGCTTTATGTTGGTGAGACCACAACTGAATGTCGGTTTCGTCTGAATAACCATAAATCTTCAATCCGTACAGCTAAAGTGGAGTTACCAGTTCCTAGACACTTTATTGAATGTCAACATAGTGTAGAACAATTGAGATTTACTATTATAGATCAGATACCACGTTCTTGGAGGGGAGGCGACAGAGAGAGACTTCTTAAAAAGAGGGAGGTAATGTGGATTAATAAATTATGTACTTTACAACCCCAGGGTTTAAATATTGATTTGTCCTTGAAGTCCTTTCTGTATTTTTATGATGACCCGTTTTGGTCCCATGTGGATATTGTATTATTGAGTATTAAGATGTTCTTATATATATATGAATATGAGAATTATGTCTTGTAGGATTTTAATTACACTTATTACTATATTTAGGGACAAGATATTGTATATATTATTATGCCATTAATAATGTGTTTCTTCTTTTTTCTATTTTTCTTAGGTTCATCTCCTCATTGTGATAGACACCTCACCAATATGGATGTCTTTAAATTTGAAGCTGGAACCAAGAATAATGTCATATATTTTTTTGGTGTCATATTTAATAATAAAAAATGCCTGAACTAATGGACCAAGCCAATTTTATTTTTGCATTTTTGTTTTTCCTCCTCGCCTTCTAAAATCCATAACTCTTTTATATTTCTATCTACAGACCCATATAAGGGCTTGTTTTTTGCATGACCAATTGTACTTTGTAATGAAATCTCTCATTTTACCATAAAATGTACGGCGAACCCCAAAAAAAATTTTTTTAGGGAGGAAATTTAAATGAAAACCACAATTTTGCACATTTTCAAAGGTTTCGTTTTCACACTGTACTCTTTACGGTAAAAAGGACATGTGTTCTTTCTTCTGTGGGTCAATACAATTAAAATGATACTCATGGCTATTAATACCGTATTAATCTGTGTATAATACGCACTGGCGTATAACACGCACCCCCATTTTAACAGGGAAATTTAAGTAAAAAAAATTAAAATGTAAAATAAATGACTTGGACTAAATGCCACATCATCCCCCCAACTTCGTTTTCTTCTGCACCTCAGTTTGGTCCTGTCCCCTCCAGTGCCACGTCATTCCTTCCTTTTTATCAGTCCCTGTGCCAGATTTACCCCTCTCATCGCCACCCCCCATGTCTCATCATCCCCCCATGTCTCATCATTCTCCGTCATACACCATGACTAGCCATACAGACATTAAGCATTTAGTGCCACCCCCCACCATCATTTCCCCCTGTCTCATCATCCCCAACCCTATCTCATCATGCCCCCCTCATTCCCCCCCTCATCATTTCCCCCTGTCCCATCATCCCCCACCCCGTCTCATCATGTCCCCATCATCATCACCCACCCTGTCTCATCATCCCCCCATCATTCCCCCTTCCCCCGGGAAGGAGACGCCGCTGGTCACTGATTTAAAGTGGCCGCGGCCGTGCTGCTAATACTTAACAAGCAGCCGCTTTAAATGAGTGACCAGAAGATTTATTGGCATATAGCACGCAGGCAGGCTTTTTGCCTTAAATTTAAAAGTGCGTGTTATATGCCGATAAATATGGTACTTTTATATTTTTGTACCGCTAAGAAAAAATCTAAAACTTTTTGTACAAAATCAGTGATCTAAAATTGCCCTAGTTTGACCACCTATAACTTTTTCATTTTTCCGTATATAGGGCATTATGATGGCTCATTTTTTTGCGCTGTCATCTGTACTTTTTATTGGTACCACATTTGCATATATAAATGTTTTAGATCATTTTTTATAAATTTTTTGGGGAACAAAATGTGACTAAAAAGCACCGTTCACCGTATGGGTTCATTAACATTATATTTTGATAGCTCGGACATTTACGCATGCGGCGATACCAAATATGTTTATACAAAAAAAATTACGCTTTTTGGGGGTAAAATGGGAAAAACGGACAATTTTCATTTTTATTGGGGGAGGGGATTTTTCTACTTTTTCTTTACACTTTTTATGTCCCCATAGGACTATCTATATCAATCATTTGATTGCTAATACTGTTCAGTGCTATGCATAGGGAACAGCACTGATCAGTATTATCGACTATCTTATGCTCTGGTCTGCTCGATCTCAGACTAGAGCAGGAGACACTGGGAGACGGACGGAGGCAGGTGAGGGGACCTCCGTCTGCCATTACAGATGATCGGATCACCGTGGCAGCACTGTGGACGATCCGATCATCTATTTTAACATGCTCATTGCTGCAGATGCCGTGATCTGTACTGATCACGGCATCTGAGGGGTTAATGGCGGACATCTGCGCGTTCGCAGATGTCGACCATTACCAGTGGATCCCTGGAACCTGCTGTGTATGACGCGAGCACTGCTCTGATGCTCGCGGTCATACACAGGATGTAAATGTATGTCCTGGTGCGTAAAGTACCGCCAAGCCAGGACGAATATTAACGTCCGTGGTTGTTAAGGGGTAAAAGGGGTACTCCAGTGGAAAACATTATTTTTTTTAAATCAACTGGTGCCAGAAAGCTAAACAGATTTGTAAATTACTCCTATTAAAAAACCTTTACCCTTCCAGTACTTATTATCAGCTGTGCTACAGAGGAAATTCTTTTCTTTTTTTAATTTCTTTTTTGTCTTGTTCACAGTGCTCTTTGCTGACACCTGATGCCCAAATCAGGAACTGTCCAGAGCAGGAGAAAATCCCCATAAAAACCTATGCTGCTCTGAACAGTTCCTGACAGGGACAGAGGTGTCAACAGAGAGCACTGTGGACAAGATAAAAAATAAATTAAAAAAGAAAATAATTTCTTCTATAGCATACAGTTGCTAATAAGTACTGAAAGGATGAATATTTTAAATAGAAGTCATTTACAAATTTGTTTAACTTTCTGGAACCAGTTCATTAAAAAAAAAAAAAAAAAAAAAAAAAAAAAAAGCTTTTCCACCAGAGTACCCCTTTAAGTGCATATTAATCATATCATTAAGGCGTTACTGTCATAAGTAAGAAAAAAAAAATGTGTAGTAATGTGCCCTAAGACCTGTATGCATGATAATATGCATGTGTAAATATGTAAAATACTTTTCGATTTATGTGTAACCCCTATGTGTTTTAAAATGCTGTAGTACCTAAACATGCCCAGTAGATGGCGGACTGCAACCACAAATGAACTGCGGTAAATGTTACTAGGTGAATTGTGATCATGTAATTAGGAGCCATTTTAGGAAAGAAAACAATGTTTCAGTGACGCTGCAGCTTGTAAGGGCTCCATCTCTCCTATGTGCACCAATGGCCATTAGAGCGAAGACAAGGGGGGTTGGCCGCAGGTGTGCAAGTGGATGGGTAAGGAAAATCCACATTGCATTGCTTCTCATGTTTTATTATTCTTATTGTACTTTCTTATGTCTGATTGTTCAGTTGCTATTTACTAAATAATGTCAGGTCCAGTAAGGCTGTTCCAGTCATATTGTATCAAGTATGTTCCCAGTGGGACCCCACATCCCTACATCGGATGCTCCACTGTGTGGAGGCACTGATGCAGACATATACCCCAGCTCCCAGATAGCGGAGACCCGGATCCACCTGTTGGGCGTAGTGAGGTAACTAGGGTAAGGGATCCCAGAGGCGTAAGGGACACTCCCAACACCCTGCTACTTATGTATTACTGTGATCAGTATTTTTGCACTTCTCTTGGAGGCTGGTGGCATTTCTCCAGGAGCTCCTCTCCTCCCTCCCCCTCCCTCTCCCCTGCCATGAGGTCTGCCCAAACATTTCTACATTTGCAAAGCTTTGTGCCTAAACTGCATTCTCTATATAACTCTAATGCAGCCATGTAGAACCTACACAGTTCAAATACACAAGAAATAAGTTCATAATATGACCAAAGAGAAACCATTTTACATATAAATAATTATTGAGCACCTTGTATTGCTTGTCAGTGTGCATGGAAATGCTCCTATTTTGAAAAGACTGCAACCTGTCTCACACTGGTGAAAGCTGGCGGATACACTGCACTGAGACACAGCAGGGAGGAGAGCAGAAGAGAACCACAACCCTCCTCCCCCCTACCCTCAGAAAAATTGTCCTGCACCAAAAGACTTGGTTACCAAGGTCTGTTTGCAAAATTAAAGAGACAGAGACCCCCAAGTGGCCATTTTCTTAAAACCATTTTTTCACATTTTTAGAAATCAAATTTTTTATTTAAGTATTTTCAGCACTCTTAAGTATTTTCAGCACTCATCCCCACTGTTTACCTAATGACATTACATCCTCTTTCCAGATACTTACAGGAGACCAATCACCATTAGTCTTACATATTTCTGCTTGGATGTCCCAATCGTCTCATTGTAGGTAATGAACAATCAAATCCCACCTAGGACAACATCCACAAGGAGCCTATATGTTCTCCCCAGTGCAATGTTGGTCTTAATTTTTACACAAATACCGTACTATACATTTTGCTCTCTTAAAGGGGTACTCCACTGGCCAGTGTTCAGTCTGCGTTCAGAACATTTAGTCCCGAACGCTGTGGCATGCTAGCCATCAGTGGAGTACCCCTTTAAGGGGGATGGCTGAGAGGGGATCCCCCATAAAAGAATCCAACAGCCCTCTATCACAGCCTATGGATCTCTATAATGTGATACTGCACTTGATGTCACTCATTTGACTCCCATAAACATACAATTGTTTATAGACATGACATACTGTTATTATACCAACACATGCAACCCTCCATTGACAAAGATTATGCGCATCTGGGAGAGATACATGTAGCCACAGCACCACTCGCACAACCAGTGACACTGCTGTGTAGTACCACAAGTCCCATCATAAACTTCCTTAAGGTTACCACAAACACATTCTATCACACCGCCCCCTGCTGGTCATCTCCTCTACCGAGAGGACTCTAGCTGCACAGTGGAGCTTCAGTCTGCACAAAGAACACATTGGCCCTCATTTACTATTCTAAACCCGACCTCTTTTGTCAGTTTTTTTTGTCGCATCTTTGTCTGCGCCATGTCGCAGACATCGTGCGCCAGTCTGCGACACGATGCAACATTTTTTCCCGATGGACCCGATGTGGATTCTCCCAAACCCGAAAAAGGGGCGTAACCCGACATTTCTGAGCTTTCCCACGTATTTATAAAGGTTTCCAACCCGAATTTGTTGTATTGTTGTGGATTTTTTCCCGACAGCTCAGAGGAGTTGGAAACCAAAACCAACAAAACCCACGTGCGACAAACAGGATGCGACATAATAAATACCAGGGGAAAAAAGCAGTCAGGTAAGAAAGCAACATAGACTTACAACCCGATTTTCTTAGTAAATGAGGGCCATTATGTGTTCTTGCCCTTGTTAATCGTATCTGTGAGCATGCCACCGAAAACAGGATGTAGATGTATACTGTTAATATGAGTTGGACCCCATTCACTTCTACGGCTGAACCCCTAGTGACTCCATTCGGGACCTATCCGCTACGTTAAGTGGACTAATAACAAGGGCTGTTGAAATAGGGCATGTGTCCAGTAAGGTAGGTGACTCTGTTTGGTCATAGAAGTGAATGGGATCCGCTGCTCCCGATAACAGTATACGTTGGCATCCCCTTTTCGGCAGGGCAGGAACGCTGTGTTAGGGTTCTCTGAATGTCATTTTAACAAACAACACTTCTCTCTCCTGCTGCTGAGCTCTGCCTACTCCTGTCACATGATGACCATCACATTTCCTTCAGCCACAATCTCCTGCTGTGCTATGTCCCCATATGTACTGGTCACATGATTATGACATCATCTCAGGACCTACACCTTCAGCATCCACACAGCAGGGCCTGGAGCTCTCTGCTCCCTAGTGGGTGAGGTTGGGCTCAGCAGGGGGGAGGGGGTCATTATCAGTTGCCCCCTCATTATGAGGTTGGGCTGGCTCAGCAGGGGGGGCATTATCAGTTGCCCCCTCATTATCCCCGGGGGATGGGTCTTTCCCTATCCCACCCCCAATTCCTCAGCCCATACAGCATACAGACCGAGATGTCTTGCTAATATTCGAATATCTTACGAATGCTGAGAATGGTGGCTAGCTGGTGGAAAAGATAGGCAGGCTATTGACAGCTCTGTCCTATGGGATATATAGGGATTTGTCTATACCCAGAGTAGAGCACCACTCATCATTTTCCAGGCTAGTATGTGATGACAACCTCGTCCCCTGACATGGGTTTTGGTATGAGGGTAGAAATAAAACAACATGATAGGGAAATGTGGGAGATGACCTAACATCTGTCCAGAAACAGATATTTCTACTGTGGAAATTCTGCTGTGTGCACGGTGCAGTAGAATCCCATTAAAATAATGGGACTCAGCTGCAACGGAATTTCTGAGCAGGATTTTTCCACCAGATTCTGCTCACAAATTCTGTTGTGTTTATGGGCCCAAAGAGCCCTTTTATTTTTCCATTCACAGAATCATATCAGGGCTTGTTTCTTGCGCGACCAATTGAACTTTAGAAGGCTAGGTTTCCACACAGGTATTTTCTGCCGATTTTTGGGAATACTGCTCTGCTGTTTTCAAATCAAAGCCAGATGTGTATTCAAATGCAATGGGAGATAAAGAGGAATGACTTATACTTCCTTTGGGGGGGGGGGGGGGGGGGGGGGGAAAGCACGGACTAGGAAAAAAATGTTGCAATTTTTATTTTATTTTTTACACAGAGCACAAAAAAATAAAAATAAACTGATACTGACCACCTGTTAATCTTTATTCTGCGGGTTAATACAACTAAAACAATATCCATATTTAAATAGCTTTTGTATTATTGTGGCAATTTAAAAAATAAGGAAACTTTTTTGACAAAAGTATTCTTAAAATTGCCCTATTCTGACCTCTATAACTTTTTGTTTTTCCGTATATGGAGCTTTTTGTTGGTAACATTTTTGTTTAGATGGGACTTTTTAATCACTTTTTATTAACTTTTTTTCTCTGATAAATGATGTCACTGAAATCAGCATATCTGGTGTTAGGTATAGATAAAAAGGTTGGATAGATAAAAAGTGTTAGGTTAGATTAAAATGATACCCATTATTACATACTTTTATATTATTGTTGTGCTTAAAAAAAATCACAAACTTTTTAACCAAATTAGTACGTTTATAATCCCTTTATTTTGATGACCTATAACTTTTTCATTTTTCCGTATAAGCGGCGGTATGGGGGCTCATTTTTTGCGCCATGATCTGTACTTTTTTTTATATTACATTTGCATATAAAAACTTTTAATACATTTTTTTGAATTTTTTTAATAAAATGTATTTAAAAAGTAGCAATTTGGGCCTTTTTTTTTACGTTCACGCCGTTCGCCGTACAGGATGATTAACATTTTATTTTAATAGTTCGGACATTTATGAGCGCGGCAATACCAAATATGTCTATTAAATTTCTTTTTTATGCTTTTTGGGGGTAAAATAGGAAAAAACTGACGTTTTACTTTTTTATTGGGGGAGGGGATTTTTCACTTTGTTTTACTTTTAATTTAAAAAATGTTTAAATTTTTTTTTACACTTGAATAGTCCCCATAGGGGACTATTCATAGCAATACCATGATTGCTAATACTGATCTGTTCTATGTATAGGACATAGAACAGATCAGTGTTTTCGGTCATCTTCTGCTCTGGTCTGCTCGATCTCAGACCAGAGCAGAAGACGCCGGGAGCCGGACAGAGGCAGGTGAGGGGACCTCCGTGCGGCATTCTGAATGATCGGATCCCCGCAGCAGCGCTGCGGGCGACCAGATCATTCATTGAAATCGCGTACTGCCGCAGATGCCGGGATCTGTATTGATCCCGGCATCTGAGGGGTTAATGGCGGACGCCCGTGGGATCGCGGGTGTCGGCCATTGTTGGCGGGTCCCTGGCTGCGATCAGCAGCCGGGATCAGCCGCGCATGACACGGGCATCGCTCCGATGCCCGCGGTTATGTACAGAACGTAAATGTACGTCCTGGTGCTTTAAGGGGTTAAAGACTGTTTTTTGGAAGTATTTGTTAGTCTCCCAGACCCTTTGAGCCTCCCTATGTCTAGTATTCCTACACCTTCACCCTCTTGGGTGCCCCAACTTTCACCATCCACAGTGTGCCCCAGGGCAAACTGTTGTACACTATCACTAAATGGAGACTTTTTACTGACAACTTTGTGAAAGTCTTAGGAACCTTGGAATGTCTGCTTGGAATGTCTGCATTCTGCAGACGCCAGCATAACAAGCCGGCGCTAGGACCACACAAAATTACAGCTATGTATTTAGAGTCCGCAGAAACGATGAACAGGTTCATTCTTTCTGCGGACATGGAAATTGTCGCATCAGGTGCGAAAATTCTGCCGCGTGTACAGCACGGCAAAATCCCATTGAATCCCATTGAATGCTGCTGCGGAATCTCCAACAAAATTTCCAATGCGGAATTCCGCAGAGGAAATTCCAGACGTGTGAACATAGAGTACAATTGGGGTCCAGAAACCACTCAAGCCACATGTGACACAACTGTGCTTGCTCTAGTGTCAAGAGGAGAACTAAAAGTGCTAGTAGACCCTACACCTTAAAGGGGTACTCTCCTGGAAAAAAATAAATTTTTATCAACTGGTGGCAGAAAGTTAAACAGATTTGTAAATTACTTCTATTTCAAAATCTTAATCCTTCTAGTATTTATCAGCTTTTATTTGCTCCACAGGAAGTTCTCTTCTTTTTGTAATTTAAACTTTCTGGCACCAGTTGATAAATTTTTTTTTTTTCCAGAGGAGTACCCTTTTAACCTGTTGGGGACGGAGGGTGTACCTGTACGCCCTTCGCCCACTCCCTTTCTATAACGAGGGGCCACGCCGTGGCCCCAAATCATAGCCGGTCGGGCCCGGCCTCTAACAATGGCCGGGACCCGTGGCTAATAGAGCGTGGCACTGATTAAGGTGCCATGCGCTATTAACCCTTTAGACGCGGTGTTCAACTTTAAATGAAAGTAAACTGCTCCCGGCTAGCTCAGTGGGCTGCTCAGGATTGCCGTGGCGAAATCGCGGCATCCTGAACAGCTGTAGGACAGCAGGATAGTCCCCTACCTTCCTCCTCGCTGTCCAATCGCCGAATGATTGCTCAGTGCCTGAGATCCAGGCATGAGCAGTCAAGCGGCAGAATCATTGATCAATGGTTTCCTATGAGAAACCATTGATCAATGTAAAAGATCAGTGTGTGCAATGTTATAGGTCCCTATGGGAGCTATAACATTGCAAAAAAAAGTGGAAAAAAAAGTGAATAAAGATGATTTAACCCCTTCCCTAATAAAAGTTTGAATCACCCCCTTTTCCCATAAAAAAACCTGTGTAAATAAAAATAAATATAAACATATGTGATATTGCCGCATCCGGAAATGTCCAAATTATAAAAATATATCATTAATTAAACCGCTCGGTCAATGGTGTAAGCGCCAAAAAATTCCAAAGTCCAAAATAGCGTATTTTTGGTCACTTTTTATATCATGAAAACATTTATAAAAAGCTATCAAAAAGACCGATCAATACAAAAATGGGACCACTAAAAACTGCAGATCACGGCTCAAAAAATAAGCCCTCACACCGACCCATACGTGGTAAAAATAAAAAAGTTATAGGGGGTCAGAAGATGACAATTTTGAACATATAAATTTTCCTGCATGTAGTTATGATTTTTTTTACGACAAAATCAAACCTATTTAAGTAGGGTATCATATGGACCTACAAAATAAAGATAAGGTGTCATTTTTACCAAAAAATGTACTGCATAGAAACGGAAGCCCTCAAAATTTCCAAAATGTTTTTTTTTCTTCAATTTTGTCGCACAATGATTTTATTTTTTCGTTTTGCTGTCGATTTTCAGGCAAAATGACTGATGTCATTACAAAGTAGAATTGGTGGCACAAACATTAAGCCATCATATGGATTTTTTGGTGCAAAATTGAAAGGTTTATGATTTTTAAAAGGTAAGGAGGAAGAAACGAAAGTGCAAAACAGAAAAACTCTCATCCCCAAGGGGTTAATTCCTTGCATATCACAGGTACACTGGCATAAGAACAGTAATAAACAGTAAGTAAGACTATGTTCAGATGATGGAATGTCCGTGCTGACATGCCACTTACTGTGGAGAGCTGGCAGAAAATGTCTATTCTTTCTGTGGACATCGGAATTAAAATTTTGCAGTGTGAACAGTGCAGCAGAATCCCATTGATATCAATAGGACTCTTCTGCCATGGAAATACAATGAGGAATTCTAATGGGGAATTCTGCACGGAAATTCCATTGTGTGAACATAGCCTAAGTGTGGAGAACTCCCCTTACAAGGCTATAAAAGGGTAAGAGTAAGGCCAGGTTCAGACTACAGAATTTCCGACCGGAATTCCGCTGCAGGTGAGCATGCAGGTGAATGGTAACCCATTTACACTGAGGAATTTTCTGTTAGCAAATTCCGACCAAAAAACTCCAATCAAATAATTCCGCCAAAACATTGAACCTGCTCAATGTGCTGACACAATCCGCTCCTCAGACATTGCTGTCTATGGGGACAGTAATGTTTGTGCGGTTCACACTCGGAATCTCCGGCTGGATGTTTACAATCTGCAACATGTTGTTATGTTGCAGATTTTGTTGACAATTTTCCCCATTGTGGTAAGTGGTGAAAGAAAGATCTGCCCCAAATCTGCAGCGTTTCTGTGGAAAATGTTAGCAGGAAATCTATGTAGTGGATATTAACCCTTAAGGAACAAAGACGTACCGGTACGTCCTTGGTCCTGCTCTCCTGATATAACGCAGGGTTACACAGTAACCCCGTGTCATATCACGGCGGGCCCGGCGTCATAGTGAAGCAGGGACCCGCCTCTAATAGCGCGCAGCGCCGATCGCGGCGCCGCGCGCTATTAACCCTTTAGCCGCGCGCTCAGAGCTGAGCCGCGCAGCTAAAAGCGAAAGTGAAAGTTGCCGGCTAGCTCAGTCGGGCTGTTCGGGATAGCCGCAGCTAATCGCGGCATCCCGAACAGCTTACAGGACAGCGGGAGGGCCCCTACCTGCCCCCTCGCTGTCCGATCGCCGAATGACTGCTCAGTGCCTGAGATCCAGGCATGAGCAGTCAAGCGGGAGAATCATCGATCACTGGTTTCCTATGAGAAACCAGTAATCAATGATGAAGATCAGTGTGTGCAGTGTTATAGGTCCCTATGGGAGCTATAACACTGCAAAAAAAAAAGTGAATAAAGATCATTTAACCCCTCCCCTATTAAAAGTTTGAATCATCCCCCTTTTCCCATAAAAAAAACACAGTGTAAATAAAAATAAACATATATGGTATCACCGCGTGTGGAAATGTCCGAATTATAAAAATATATCGTTAATTAAACCGCTCGGTCAATGGGGTGCACGCAAAAAAATTCAAAAGTCCAAAATAGCGCATTTTTGGTCACTTTTTATATCATTTAATCGATCAATAAGTCCTATCAATGCAAAAATGGTACCGTTAAAAACTTCAGATCACGGCGCAAAAAATGAATCCTCATACCGCCCCATACAAGGAAAAATAAAAAAGTTATAGGGGTCAGAAGATGACAATTTTAAACGTATTAATTTTCCTGCATGTAGTTATGATTTTTTCCAGAAGTTTGACAAAATCAAACCTATATAAGTAGGATATCATTTTAATCGTATGGACCTACAGAATAAAGATAAGGTGTCATTTTTACCGAAAAATGTACTACGTAGAAACGGAAGCCCCAAAAGTTACAAAATGGCGTTTTTTTTCCCACTTTTGTCACACAATAATTTTTTTTCCGTTTCACCGTAGATTTTTCGGCAAAATGACTGACGTCATTACAAAGTAGAATTGGTGGCACAAAAAATAAGCCATCATATGGATTTTTAGGTGCAAAATTGAAAGAGTTATGATTTTTTAAAGGCAAGGAGCAAAAAACGAAAATGCAAAAACGGAAAAACCCCCGGTCCTTAAGGGGTTAAAGGGGTTTTTATATATCAACTGGTTCCAGAAAGTTAAACAGATTTGCAAATTACTTCTATTAAAAAATCTTAATCCTTTCAGTACTTATGAGCTTCTGAAGTTAAGGTTGTTCTTTTCTCTGATGACACGTGTCTCGGGAAACGCCCAGTTTAGAAGCAAATTCCCATAGCAAACCTCTTCTAAACTGGGCGGTTCCGGAGACACATGTCATCAGAGATTACTTAGACAGAAAAGAACAACCTAAACTTCAGAAGCTCATAAGTACTGAAAGGATTAAGATTTTTTAATAGAAGTAATTTACAAATCTGTTTAACTTTCTGGAGCCAGTTGACATATAAAAAAAAAAGTTTTTTTCCTGGATAACCCCTTTAAGCCCCATTCACACAGTGGAATTTCTGAGCGAGTTTCCTTGGCTGTGTTCAATTGAAAGCGCATTTTTAGTACACGCATACAATAAAAATGTCAGCAGTTAATGGTATACAGGAGCCCGACACTGCTGCTTGGTTCACCTAGTAATATGTAACAGTGTGATTGTGTAATGCTGCCTGCATCTTTACCTAGGCACAAGGCCTGGCTTGGCAAGGCCAGAGAGCCATGCAGTAAGGATAATGGGGGAATTGAGACAGGTGAAGGTAGGTGAATATGTTATATACCAGTGTTTTCCCGACCAGGATGCCTCCAGCTGTTGCAAAACTACAACTCCCAGTATGCCCGGACAGCCGCTGGCTGTCCGGGCATGCTGGGAGTTGTAGTTTTGCAACAGCTGGAGGCACCCTGGTTGGGAAACACTGTTATATACAGTGGCACAGTGAGGGTACTTTGTATCAAATTCATTAGTGAGAGCACAGTGTATAAAATGTATTTGTGAGGGGCACATGTAGAAAATTCAATAGTAGGGCACAGTGTATCTACTTCATTCATTTGCGGGGCATGGTGTAGTATAATGGGTTTCAGGGGACATAGTGTTTACTGAATTTAAGGGGTATAGTGTATGTTATAAGAAATTGTTAGGGCAGTTTGTGGCAGGGTTATATTCAGGGGAAACAGTATGTGGCAGTGTTAGGGTGCATTCACACCACGATTCTTTCATACAGTAGCCCCAACCATACCCGGCTCGCATCTCATTCATTTGAATGAACCGTGGTTTTCAGTCCGGTCACAAAACCGGATACGGGGCAAAAATGAGCCTACCGGAGTCACTATCTGACTCCGGTCGGCTCGCGCAAATGAATGAGATACGGGCTGGGTCCGGCTGGGATATAGGAGCACTTTTTTTTCCATCTCCCAGCCGGATCCAGTCACTGTAGGAAAGAATCGTAGTGTGAATGCACCCTTATGTTCAAAGAGTGTCTGACAGTATTATATTGAGAGAGCACAGTGTGTGGAGGGTTATATTCAGAGGATACAGTGTGTGAAAGTACTATTTTCAAAGGGCACTGTGTGTGGCAGTGCTATATCTGGACAGTACATTGTGTGGCAGGGTTAGATTCAGAGGGTACAGTGTGTGGCAGAGCTGTACTCAGAGACCACAATGTGTGGCAGTGTTATACTCAAAGGGTACAGTATGTGGCAGGGCACACAGTGTGGCAATACTATATTCAGGGGGCATTGTGTGTTAGGCTTATATTTGGGGGCAGTGTGTGGGGCAGTGAGTGGCAGGGTAATATTCAGGGGCAGTGTGTGGGGCAGTGAGTGCCAGGGTAATATTCAGGGGCAGTGTGTGGCTGAGTTATTTTAAAGGTGCATAGTATGGCAGTACTATATTCAGGGGGCAGTGTGTGGCAGAGTAATATTTAGGAGCAGTGTGTGGCAGGGTAATATTTAGGAGCAGTGTGTGGCAAAGTAATATTCAGGGGCAGTGTGTGGCAGGGTAATATTTAGGAGCTGTGTGTGTGGCAAAGTAATATTCAGGGGCAGTGTGGGGCAGTGTCACGTGGAACAGTTTTATTCATTATTGTCTCTCAAAAAAGTGAGGAACCAATGCTGTCTGGGTGTCATACAGCTTAAGAAGTCATGGTGGTCTGGACCAGATGGAGAAGAAAAGGCTTGACTATATGTCACCTGTGAGTCACTGATATCATTGTGCATACTGCCTGATTGTGTCCTATTAGTGCTGTAGTCACTTGTACATTCTGTAGTTGTGATGGGTAAAACAACAACACACTCTTACCACTACTTAGGTCATACTGGGAATATCATAGTAAAAACATCTCTAAGGCTTTGCCCTGACTTGCCAATTGTCATATTTGATTATAAGAGTAGAAATCATTATCTACCATGTGTTACACACTGGGCGTCTGTCACACCCAGTAGGAAACCTGTTAAAGATTCAAATCACATCCGTGTAATACAATATCAACACCAGCAGCATGTTGTCATCTTCTTTCTCCACAAAATCCGCTGTTTCAACTACCTGGCTACCCTTTGCATATTTATAGTGGGGGGAAAAAAGTATTTAGCCAGCCACCAATTGTGCAAGTTCTCCCACCTAAAAAGATGAGCCAGAAATCTTGCTTGTTTGTAAGTGACCAAATACTTATTTTACAGAGGAATTTACCAATTAATTCATTAGAAATCCTACAATGTTATTTCTTGTATTCTTTCCTCCCATTATGTCTCTCATAGTTGAGGTATACCTATGATGAAAATTACAGGCCTCTCTCATCTTTTTAAGTGGGAGAACTTGCACAATTGGTGGCTGACTAAATACGTTTTTTCCCCTACTGTATCAATGGCTGAAAGCTACGGAATGATGTTGGATGCTATTATATAAAGTGCCACTGCCTCTTTAATTTCTATATAGAAGGTAAAATGAAAAATGACGGGTCCTAAGGGAGAAGGAAGCAGAGAACTGGAAGGACGTGGTCAGTCAGGGAGAAGAAGATTCAGTCATCAGAGCAGGGTGTAATTGGTGTCACTGTGTTCAGAGCTGCAGCCCATGCCTGTTTAGTGTGATCTGTAAATGCTGACATATAGCTCTGTCTACGGATGAGTAAGGTGTACAGAACTATACAATAATCACCGGCAGTGAAATTAACTAGTTAATATGTAACATAGATTCAAGAATGTGACCAAAAGACAAATGCTTCATAAAAAGATAATTACCAGGCAAGGAAAAGCAGAGAATCTATGTTAACCCTGAAGTTTCATCTGAAGAAGTCTATGGCTTACTCTATTAAGTGATTACGCAAAATGAAAGTTAGAAATGCAGTTTAAGGGAGATATAACAATTTCTTACATGTACCTCTCAGACAGCCAAAGGGAGGAACTGAAGACCTACGCTCAGTAAGAAGGAAATGCCACATGATAGGGGACAAATGTCACAGGCTGGCACAGGATGCCATTGACTTTAGAACTGTTATCAGATGTCCCTCCTTCTGTGTATAATAAAAAATAAATTCCAAAAGGTTACATAAACAACATTAGAATGCAGCACTGAGTAAGGTTCAGAGTTATAAAGTAGCCTCTCCTCTCCAGTACACAGGACGGTGGGGGGCGTTCATTACTAAGAGACAGGAAGCATTCTATCAGGAAGAACCAGTCTTACTATTAGGAAAGGCCTGAGAGGTGTCAGAACATGGATGAGACAGAGCAAATACGGAAGTGCTGCTTCTGTGTTCAACTGAATTTTACAAAGTATTTTCCTTTTTACTATATTGCTTATTTCCAGAAGTATTCATGCAATCTATATTATTATCATTATTTATTTATACAGTATATAGCGCCCTTGTTTCCAGGGCACTTTACATAACACTAATTTAGGAACATTGAGTATTACAAAGATTAACTTGCCGACTGACAGAGGGAGAGAGGGTCCTGCCCGCAAGGGCTTACAATCTACTAGTGTTGAGCGGCATAGGCCATATTCGAATTCGCGATATTTTGCGAATATATGGACGAATATTCATCATATATTTGCTAAATTAGCATATTCGTAATATTCACCTTTTATTTTCGCATGTGCGAAAATCCGCGTATGCGAAAATTACCATATGCGAAAATTTACATAAACCATAATTAGCATAAGTGAAAATTCGCACATGCGAAAATTAGCATATGCAAAATATTCGCATATGTGAAAATTCGCACGCCAGTCTCACACAGTTGTATTAGAGCCTTCTTTACACCACACAAGCTGGTACCAGAGAGGGATGATCACTGTGAAAAAAAAAAAAATTACAAAAAAAACAAAAACAAACAATATTCGTAATTACGAATATATAGTGCTATATTCGCGAATATTCGCGAATTTGCGATATTCGCGAATAAAATTCGCATTGCGAATATTCGCGAGCAACACTACATTCTACAAGGAAAAGGGAAGGAAACAGTACGAGAGGGGAGCAGCATGTCTCCTGTGAGCAGGTGGAAACGTAGCCATTAATGGTGCATTGGCAGCAGGATTATTGAAGGTCGTAGGCTTGCTTGAATACATGGCTCTTCAGGTTGCTTTTAAAGGTTTTGATGGTGGGTGAGAGCCGGGTGTGGAGGAAGCTCAGGAGAAGTCTTGGAGATGGTCATGTGATCAGAGTTTACGTGCATGGCAGTATAGGGAGATCAGGTCAGAGATGTATGGAGAGGACAGGTTGTGGATGGCCTTATATGTCATAGTGAACAGTTTAAATAGAATTTGTTTGGCAACGGGTAGCCAGTGAAGGGATTGGCACAGGGGAGAGGCAGAGGAGAAGCGAAGTGAGAAGTGGATTAGTTGAGGAGTAGAGTTGAGGATGGATTGGAGGGGAGCAAGTGTTTTAAATGGAAGGCCGCAGAGGAGGATATCGCAGTAGTCCTAGCTGGAGATGATGAGGGAATGTATTAATAGTTTAGTTGAGTCAAAGTTGACAAGTAAGCGGATTTGAGAGATTCCAAAATTAGAAAAAAAATTTTATTTAAAATTTTGCTACACAAATAGAAATCTTTTTGGTTGCGCCATATATTTTATCATTAAATGAGTGATGTCATTACAAAGGACAACTGGTCATGCAAAAGACAACCCCTCATACTCATCTGTGGATGAAAATATAAAAGAGTTATGATTTTTAGAAGACTAGGAGGAAAAACGAAAATGCTAAAACAGAATTGGCCTGGTCCTTAAGGGCAAAATGGGCTTGGTCCTTAAGGGGTTAAAGAGTTGCTTGTGGTTGTGGGAAAGAGAGCATATGTTGGTAGAGAAGGGTTTTTAATGGAACTCCGCAGAGGAGGATATTGCAGTAGTCCAAGCTGGAGATGATGAGGGCATGTACTAATAGTTTAGTTGAGTCAAAGTTGACAAATAAGCGGATTTGAGAGATGTTTTTGAGGTGAAGGGGACAGGCAGTGATAAGGGTCTGGATGTGTGGTTTGAAAGACAGCGCCAAGTAAAGAGTGACTCCAAGGCAGCAGACTTGGGGTGCTAGAGAGAGGGTAGAGCCATTGACTGTGATTGATAGACCAGGTAGGGGGTTGGAGCAGTATTGGGGGGGGGGGGGGAGAGAATTATTAATTCAGTTTTCTCCATGTTGAGTTTGAGAAAGTGGGAGGAGAAAAAAAAAGATAGAGCTGACAGTTACAGTTACAGAAGAGAGTGGTCTACTGTGTCAAAGGCAGAGTATAGGTCAAGGAGAAGGAGAACAGAGTATTGGTGCCCGGCTTTTGCAGTTAGTCAACAGAACATTGGCCACCTTGGTTAGGGTGGTTTCAATAGAATGGTGGGGATGGAAGCCAGATTGCAGGTGGTCAAAGAGTGAGTTGGATGAGAGGAGGGAAGACAGTTCAAGATAGACATGTTGTTTAAGGAGTTTTGAAGCACAGAGAAGAGGTGAGATGGGGCGGTAGCTGGACAAGGAGGATGGGTCAAGAGATGTTTTTTTGAGGATGGGTGTGATGGTTGCATGTTTGAATGATGAGGGAAATAAAGCAGTGTTCAGTTATATGTTGAAGAGGTGGGTTAGGGCTGGGATGAATACTGTAGTCAGGTTAGGCATGATGTGAGATAGGATCGGGTCATGTTCACAGGTGGCAAGGTGTTAAGACAAAAATGTTTGGAGAGCTTGTCTTCAGTAACGGTGAAGTGAGTGAGTCATTGGGGAGGGGTACTGGGCAGGTGTGAAGAGGGGTTGTGGGGGCTGTAAAGTAAAGCTTTCTCTGATGGTGTCGATCTTGTGTTTGAAGTATGTCACAAAGTCGTTGCTGAGATGAGAGACATGGGTGGTAGTGGTGGACGGAGGAAGGAGTTAAAGGTATTAACCCCTTAACAACATCAGACATAAATGTACATCATGGTGCGATGGTACTTAACACACCATGGCGTACATTTACGTCATGAACATGACCGCGAGCAATGGACCGATGCTTGCGTCATGTCCTGGCTGCTATCAGCAGCCAGGGACCCGCCGGTAATGGCGGACATCAGCGATCGTGCCAGATTCCGTGATCAATACAGATCATGGCATCCTTTGCAGAGCGGCACTTAAAATGGATGATCGGATCGCCCGCAGCGCTGCTGCAGGGATCCAGTCATCTGTAATGGCAGATGGAGGTCCCCTCACTTGCCTCAAGTCATCTCCTAGGGTCTTCTGCTCTTGTCTGAGATCGAGCAGACCAGAGCAGAAGATCATCGATAACACTGATCAGTGCTATGCCCACGCATAGCACTGAACAGTAGTAGCAATCAAATGATTGCAATAAATAATCCCCTATGGGGACATAAAAAGTGTAGAAAAAAATGTTTTTTACCCCCCAAAGAAACATAAACAAAAAATGTAACATATTTGGTATCGCCATGTGTGTAAATATCCGAACTATCAAAATATAAAAAAGTCCAAAATTATTGCTTTTGTCACATCATAAACCAAAAAAAATTCATAAAAATGTATTAAAAAATGTAATTAAAAGTTTTATATACGCAAATGTGGTATCAATAAAAAGTACAGATCCCGGCGCAAAAAATTAGCTCTCATACCGCCGCATATACGAAAAAATTGAAAAGTTATAGGTCATCATAATAAAGGGGTTTTAAACGTACTAATTTGGTTAAAAAAAGTTTGAGATTTTTTTTTACGTGGCACAATAACAGAAAAGTATGTAATCATGGGTATCATTTTAAATCGTATTGACCCACAGAATAAAGAAAACGTAATTTTTAAATTATACGGCGTGAAAACAAAACCCTCCAAAATTAGCAAAATTCAATTTTTCTTAAAAATTTTGCCACACAAATAGTATTTTTTTTGGTTGCGCCATACATTTTATGGTAAAATGAGTGATGTCATTACAAAGGACAACTGGTCATGCAAAAGACAACACCTCATACTCGTCTGTGGATGACAATATAAAAGATTTATGACTTTTAGAAAGCGAGGAGGAAAAAATGAAAATGCAAAAACAAAATTGTCCTGGTCCTAAAAGGGGTACTCCCGTGGAAAACTTTTTTTTTTTTTTTTAAATGAACTGGTGCCAGAAAGTTAAACAGATTTGTAAATCACTTCTATTAAAAAACCTTAATAATTCCAGTACTTTTTAGAGGCTGTATACTTAAGAGAAATCCAAAAAAGAAATGCATTTCCTCTGATGTCATGACCACAGTACTCTCTGCTGACCTCTGCTGTCCATTTTAGGAACTGCCCTGAGCAGTAAAAAATCCCCATAGCAAACATATGCTGCTCTAGATAGTTCCGTAAAATGGACAGCAGAGGTCAGCAGAGAGCACTGTGGTCAGGACATCACAGGAAATGCATTTCTTTTTTGGATTTCTCTTTAGTAAACAGCCCCTAAAAAGTACTGGAAGGATAAAGATTTTTTAATAGAAGTGATTTACAAATCTGTTTAACTTTCTGGCACCAGTTCATTTAAACATAAAAGTTTTCCACGGGAGTACCCCATCATGGGCAAAATGGGCTTGGTCCTTAACCACTTAAGGACGCAGGGCGAACCTGTGTTTAAAACGGGGTCACGCTGTGAGCCCGCGTCAAACCTGGTCGGTCCCAGAGACTCATGATAGCCGGGACCCTGGGCTAATAGCGTGCAGCACAGATCTTTGTGCCATACACTATTAACCCTTCAGACATGGCGATCAAAGTTGATCGCCGCGTCTTAAGCGAAAGTATAAGCTACTCGGCAGCTCAGTCGGGCTGATCAGGACTATCACGATAAAATCGCAATGTCCTGATCAGCTCGGACGCGAGCGGAGGCCCCCTCACCTTGCTCCGTCGCATCCGATCGGCATTTGATTGCTCCAAGCCTGAGCTACAGGCTTGAACAATCAACCCCCTATTACGCTGATCCATGCAAAGCTATGGCTTTGCAGGGATCAGGGTAAAAGATCAGTGTGTGCAGTGTTATAGCCCCCAATGGGAGCTATAGCACTGCAAAAAAAAAAGTGAAAAAAAAAAGTTAATAAAGGTCATTTAACCCCTTCCATAATAAAAGTTTGAATCACCCCCCTTTTCTCATAAAAAAAAAAAAACTGTGTAAATAAAAATGAACATATGTGGTATTGCCGCGTGCGTAAATGTCGGAACTATAAAAATATATCATTAATTAAACCGCACGATCAATGGCAAAAAAATTCCAAAGTCCAAAATAGCGTTTTTTCGGTCACTTTTTATTTCATGAAAAAATGAATAAAAAGCGATCAAAAAGTCTGATCAATACAAAAATGGTACCGATAAAAACTTCAGAAGATGGTGCAAAAAATGAGCCTTCATATTGGCCCGTATGCTGAAAAAAAAAGTTATAGGGGTCAGAAGATGAGAATTTTTTACGTATAAATTTAGCTGCATGTAGTTATGATTTTTTTCAGAAGTACGACAAAATCAAACCGATAAAAGTAGGGTATCATTTTAACCGTGTGGACCTACAGAATAAAGTTACGGTGTATTTTTACCGAAAAATGCACTGCGTAGAAACGGAATCCCCAAAAAGTTACAAAATGACATTTTTACGTCAACTTTGTCGCACAGTGATTTTTTTTCCGTTTTGACGTAAATTTTTGGGTAAAATGACTAATGTCACTGCAAAGTAGAATCGGTGGCGCAAAAAATAACCCATTATATGGAATTTTATGTGCAAAATTGAAAGCATTATGATTTTTAGAAGGTGATGAGGAAAAAATGGAAATGCAAAACCTTAAGGGGTTAAAGAGTTGCTTGTGGTTGTGGGAAAGAGAGCATATGAAGTAATTCTGTTTAGCAGAAGTGAGTGCAGACTTGAAGGTAAGAAGTGCTAATTTGTATGCTGTAAAGTCTTCTGTGCAGTTGTTTTTCTTCCAACAATTCTCTGCCACCCAAAAGCTTTCCTAAGATGTTTAGCCACATCAGTGTGCCAGGGCTGTTTATTGATAAGTTGAGTTCTGAATTTGTATTCACATGACTGGCCGGCCAGAGTACAGAGAAGAGATGCGGAGCGCTGCAGAAAGTCGCCCTCTTCTCTGGATTATAAATCCGGATCGCAACGGGTCTCAGAAGTGAAACCCGGTGCGATCTGTCCTTTAGTGCAGGTACTACAGCTTTCAGTATGAAACAAACTCCGTTCCATGCTGGGGGTAGTAGTAGTACCTAAATAATGACAGAAATGTAGCTAATAAAGTTTAACAGTAGTTAAAATAAACGCATGGCCCCTTTATCCATTATTAATATTGTGGCTACATTTTTATGTCCCTGCCTGCTCACATACTGTAAATTGGTCCCTGATCAAAACTTAACTCCTTAAGGACTTAGGGCGTACCCTACGCCCGGTCCCGGTGTTTAAAAGGGGGTCACGCCGTGACTCCGCATCACACCGGGTCCGTCCCGGCTGCTAATCATAGCCGGGACCCTGGGCTAACATCGCGTGGCATCGATTGTTGTGCCGCGCGCTGTTAACCCTTCAGACGCGGCGATCAAAGATGACCGCCGCGTCGGAAAGCAAAAGTAAACGCTTCCCTGCAGCTCAGTCGGGCTGATCGGGACATCGCGATAAAATCGCGATGTTCCGATCAGCTGGGATGCAGGCGGAGGTCCCCTTACCTGTCTCCGCGGCGTCCGATCGTCGATTGATTGCTCCAAACCTGAGCTACAGGCTTGAGCAATCAAGCCCCTATTTCACTGATCCGTGCAAAGCTATGGCTTTGCAGGGATCAGCATAGGAGATCAGTGTGTGCAGTGTTATAGGTCCCTATGGGAGCTATAACACTGCAAAAAAAAGTGAAAAAAAAAAAAAGTTAACAAAGGTCATTTAACCCCTTCCTAATAAAAGTTTGAATCACCCCCCCTTTTCCCATAAAAAAAAAACTGTGTAAATAAAAATAAACATATGTGGTATCGCCGCGTGCGAAAATGTCCGAACTATAAAAACATATTGCTAATTAAATCGCACGGTCAATGGCGTGCGCGCAAAAAAATTCCAAATTCCAAAACAGTGTATTTTTGGTCCCTTTTTATATCATGAAAAAATGAATAAAAAGTGATCAAAAAGTCCGATCAATACAAAAATGGTACCGATAAAAACTTCCGATCACAGCGCAAAAAAATGATTCCTCATACCGGCCCGTATGTTAAAAAATAAAAAAGTTATAGGGGTCAGAAGATGAGAATTTTTAACATATACATTTTCCTGCATGTAGTTATGATTTTTTTCCGAAGTACGACAAAATCAAACCTATATAAGTAGGGTATCATTTTAACCGTATGGACCTACAGAATAAAGATAAGGTGTTATTTTTACCGAAAAAGGAACTGCGTAGAAACGGAAGCCCCCAAAAGTTACAAAATGGCGTTTTTTCTTCAATTTTGTGGCACAATAAATTTTTTTCCCCTTTCGCCGTGAATTTTTGGGTGAAATGACTAATATCACAGCAAAATAGAATTGGTGGCGCAAGAAATAAGCCATAATATGGAAATTGTGCAAAATTGAAAGTGTTATGTGCAAAATTGAAAGCGTTATGATTTTTAGAAGGTGATGAGGAAAAAATGAAAATGCAAAAACGGAAAACCCTGCGTCCTTAAGGGATTAATATAAATTTTGTTCTAAAAAAATATAAATTTCGTTCTCTACAATTTTTTGCATCCCTACTGCAATCATTACAAAATGTTTTTTTAAAAAGCTAACTCCATCCCTTTTTTAGATCACTAAAGCAAGAAAAAAAAATCAAAAACAAAAAAACGCTTGCAAGAATGTCAATGTTAAAATCCACAAGGCTTTTTTAAAAAATTTTTTGCATTTTTTTTTTTTTACTCCCATTGACTTCTATGGAAAAACAACACCAAGACTTTACCGAAAAAATGCCAAAAGTCTCAACATGAGATCTTTTTTTGAAAATTTCCCATTGGGCGCAAATTAGCAGAAAAACGTCAAAAGGATAATAAAAATAACAATTGGATATGGAATTTTGCAGCTCCCTATTGACTTGCGGCTAACATCTGGTCACAGCAGCAGAATGGGCGTTTTTGGGGCTTTTTTTCTGAAAAATCTTAGTGGAATTGCAGCCTAAATCTGTCACATACGGAAATCTTGTGTGAAGGAAATGAACCTGCTATGGAACAGAAGCATGATACCATGCCAGAAGCCGAGTATCACTTGTCCTGTTGATAACTATAGTGACACATGAAAATACATTAAGGGTGCGCTCCCTCCTGGCGTATACGCAGCTTATTTAATGCTGCGCAAAATTTGCGGCAGCAGCGGGAAATACGCTGCATATTCATTGCTCGCTATACACACAGGGCTTTCCAGCTGCAGCCCTATGCGTGTTGTGAGTTTTGGAGGCAGGGCCCTGTGTCGGCGTGACTGTGATGCGCGGCAAATTTTGCGCAGTGTGAAATACGCTGCGTATACGCCAGGTGGAAACACACCCTTAGGCTGTTTTGCTTCTTTTTTTGGGGTCTTTTTTTTTATGTTTGAGGCTGTATGCTTATATGTAAATTCATGTTTTATACAACTTCTAATCTATGTAAAATTAGAGCTGCGTTAACCTAGAAAGTAAAAAAAAAATAAAAATCTGCATAGACTTCTGGTGTTTCCAGCATGGCTGCTTATTGGAACAATTCAAATATCACATATAAAAATCCAAGCTGCTGAAATGATTTTATTGTTGTGAATTAAGTAATATACAACATAGGGAAAAACAGTATAAATTCCTAAACACTTCTTTTCCAGGGCATAAAGGCCCTATAGCAACCTAGCATGGAGCCGCACAGTCTATGTGCATTGCCATATACGCTACATTGTGCGCTGTATGTACTAAGAAATCATTTGTACATACAGAATATGATGGCACATTCAATTTTTTCTTTGACATATGAAAACAGAGGCATATGGTGGTACAGTAATGCCCCATACTTTAGTATGGGCACTGTATTATGGTCTAGTGCAACTGTACAACTTAGAGCTTACAAAGAAAACACCATTTAGGGTAGCTTAAAGGGGTACTCCGGTGGAAAACTTTTTTTTTTTTTTTTTAATCAACAGATTTGTAAATTACTTCTATTAAAAAATCTTAATCCTTCCAGTACTTGTTAGCTGCTGAATACTGCAGAGGAAATCCTTTTGCTTTTGGAACACAGAGCTCTCTGCTGACATCATGACCACAGTGCTCTCTGCTGACACCGTTGTCCATTTTAAATGGTACCTCTCATCAAATAAACTTTTGATATATTTTATATTAATGAATGTTGAATAACTTTCCAATAGCATGTTAATGAAAAATATGCTTCTTTCTATTGTATTTTTCCCGATCAGTCCTGTCAGCAAGCATTTCTGACTCATGCTGGAGTCCTAAACACTCAGAGCTGCCAGCCTGCTTTGTTCACAGCCAAACAGGCTGTGAACAAAGCAGGCTGGCAGCTCTGAGTGTTCTCCTTTGTGAACAAAGCAGACTGGCAGCTCGTAGTGTTTAGGACTCCAGCATGAGTCTGAAATGCTTGCTGCCAGGACTGGTAGGGAGACCCCTAGTGGTCATTTCTTCAAAGTGGAAAATTAAATAGAAAGAAGCATATTTTTTAATAACATGCAATTGTGAAGTTATTCTGCATACATTAATCTATAATATATCAAAAGTTTTTTTGATGAGAGGTACCCTTTAAGAACTGTCCAGAGTAGGAGAAAATCCCCATAGAAAACATATGCTGCTCTGGAGAGTTCTTGAAATGGACAGAGATGTCAGCAGAGAGCACTGTGATCATGATGTCAGCAGACAGCTCTGTGTTCTAAAAAGAAAATAATTTCCTCTGTAGTATTCAGCAGCTATTAAGTACTGGAAGGATTAAAACATTTTAATAGAAATAATTTACAAATCTGTTTAACTTTCTGGCACCAGTTGATTTAAAAAAAAAAAAAAAAAAGTTTTCCACCAGAGTACAGATTTGGGGGAGATTTATCAAAACCTGTGCAAAGGAAAGGTTGCCCAGTTGCCCATAGCAACCAATCAGATCGCTTCTTTCAATTTGCAGAGGCCTTGTTAAAAATGAAAGAAGCCAGCTGATTTGTTGCTATGGGCAACTGGAGAACTTTTCCTTTGCACAGGTTTTGATAAATCTCCCCCATTGTCCAGGAATAGAAAACCAGAGCTAATTTCTTCCAAAAACAGTGCCACCCCCTCCCTTCAGGTTATGAGTAGAATTACAGCTCAGTTCTCTTGAAGTAAACAGAGACAAGTTGTAATACAACACACAACCAGAGGACAGGGGTGGCTATATTTATGGAAGAAATTAGCTCTGGTTTTCTATTCTTTGATAACCCCTTTAATGCAGCTGTCTGCTCCATATTAGATTTACATTTTGTTGGTATTTTATCAAGGTAAAACATGAAATAGTGTCTATATAGGGGAGATTTCTCAAACCTTGTGCAGAGAATAGGTTGATCAGCTGCCTATAGCAACCAGATTGTTTCTTTCATTATTCAGAGGCTTTTTGAAAATGAAAGAAGCGATCTGATTGGTTGCTATGAGCCACTGGTCAACTTTTCCTCTGCACAGGTTTTGATATATCTCCCTTTATCTTTTTCAGAATATATGTGGATTCAAAATATCCCTATCATTTACCATGTCAAAAGTTTTTATTGGCTGGAATCTAAATGTTCAGACCCCCATCGATCATTAGAGCGAGCCAGGAAAAGTGGGCACTTCAGAGCTTCACTCCCTGGCTTGCAGCAATCTCTGTCCAGTTGCACTAAACAGGCTTAATTTTACCGTATTTTTCGCCCTATAGGACGCACCAGCGTATAAGACGCACCCAATTTATAGGTGCAAAATCTAAAAAAATAAAGATTTTGAACCCAATAGTGGTCTTCAATCTGTGGACCTCCAGATGTTGCAAAACTGCAACTCCCAGCATGCCCAGACAGCCGTTGGCTGTCCGGGCATGCTGGGAGTTGTAGTTTTGCAACATCTGGAGGTCCGCAGATTGAAGACCACTGCAATACTCACGTGTCCCCGCCGCTCCGGACCCGTCACCGCTGCCCTGGATGTCGCTCTATCGCTGTCGCCGTGTCCCCGTCGCTCCGGAACGTCTCTGCTGCCGGCCGGGTATCCTCGCTCTCCGTCGCCGCCATCACGTCGTTACGCACGCCGACGCACGTACGCGACAACGTGATGCCGAGGAAGGAGAGCGCCGGCCATACAGGGGATCCCTGAACGGAGAAGACACCGAGGAGGCAGGTAAGGTCCCTCCAGGTGTCCTGTAAGCACTAAGCCGGCTATTCAGTCGGGCTGTTCGGGACCGCCGCGGTGAAATCGCGGCAGTCCCGAACAGCCCGACTGAACAGCCGGGTTAGTGTCACTTTCCCTTCAGACACGGCGGTCAGCTTTGATCGCCGCGTCTGAAGGGTTAATACAGGGCATCACCGCGATCGGTGATGTCCTGTATTAGCCGGGGGTCCCGGCCGTTGTTGGCCGCAGGGACCGCCGCAATAGGGGTGTATTCACCAACTTTTCCCCCCCAGTTTTGGGGAAGAAAAAGTGCGTCTTATACGGCGAAAAATACGGTAAGTCTAACTAGAGAGATCGCTGGAAGACAGGGAGTGAAGCACCCACTTTTTAGGCTATGTTCATTGCTTTCAATGGGATTTCACTGCACTGCGCAGACGGCAGAATTTCTGGTGCAGAAATCCTGTTCAATGTTTTGACTTCGCACGGAATGCATTACCATCTATGAGACGGTGCATTCCTGTGCGGTAAATTTGAGAATGCCATGCCGACGCCAGCAGTCTGCAGAATGTCCGCGCAGAGAGTTTCTATGCGGACATTCTGCTGTGTAAACCCGACCTTACTGGGAGAAATTCACGCTTAACACGTTCTCTCCCGGCTCTGTGTCATATAAGTGAGTGTCATAATGTAAGTCTATGGGGCTGGCGTCCAGGTATGACATCAGATGGGGTACGAAAACTCCTTAGCACATGTCAAAAGTATTTTTCCATTACAGGTACACTTTAACCTTGTGGAAAGAAAAAATCCGCTATTACAGTTGGACAGTAGGAAAGAGGTATAAAGTAGAGTTTAGCATCCAAGCCGGCAGAATAGCGTGTTTGTGGGTAGACAGCAGTCAGGGCGTGCTCCATGCAGTCTGTGACCTGGTGGAGCTTCGGGTTCAAATTTGAAAATGCTTCAAATTGTTTGCAATCTGTGTAAACAAAAAAAAACAAAAAAAGTTTATACATTTTTTTTTAGATACTGTAACAACTACCAAATATCCTAGACATGGAAAACTACTCTTCAAGGCTGATGCTCACATTTAGGTGGCCAGGGAACTCTCTGAATTATGTAAACATCATAGCTCGTGACTGTGGACTATTGCATTTGTGTAACTCCTATAAAAGTCAATGGGAGTTATACAAATTTACGAACTTTGCTGCTTTGACTGTTTTCAGCTTCCTGACCTCTCCAGTGGCCACAAAAAGGTTAGAAGGGGCTGGGGAGCCCTTGAACCCAAGATAGTTGCTGGTCCCATAGGTAGGACCTGCATCTAGAAGACATTCATGGCATATTTTGTGGATATGCCATAAATGTCCAGGATGGAATACCCCTTTAATTTTATAGACAATATGGAAAAACAGTAAACATTTCAAATAAATACACGGGTTCCTGTTATATATGTATAAATCTTGTAAACTGTATGAGACTTATCCAACTGGTAGCAAAGTACACACAGTGGGATAAATCCCCCTCATGTAACCAAAACGGTTCTGAACCATGAAGTCATAGATTACATAAGACCTCTGAAGGTGTTCTGTCGTATCTGGCACCAAGACGTCAGCAGAAGATCCTATAAATTGCTAGCTGGGGCCTCCATGGATCAGATTTATCAGACTGAAATCTTGGGAATTTAGAGGCCAAGGTAATGTTTTAATTCCTGCCATTTTCTCAGATCTTTCCTGAAATTATTTTGCAGTATGGCCACAGTTATTCAGGCGTATAGTTTCCATTGAGGGACACATTTTGGGTAGGGTCACACAGAGCTTATACGCTGCGTATTTGACGCTGCATATTTCAGTGCTAGCAAAATCTATAGGTGTTTATTATTACTTCAATAGACTTTACTAAGGCTGCTTTCACGCTATAAAATTCATCCGTTTTAAAGATCTGTCTGATGTTCCGTCATGAAAACCCTGCAAATCGACCGTTAAACGGGCGTTAGAAAATCCCATTATAGTCTATGGGATTTTTACATTATCTGTTAGTGAATGCACTATTTCTTCCGTTCATTCTCCACAAAATAACGTCCGTTATTAATAACGGACTATAACGGATTAAAACGGATAATGTAAAAATCCCATAGACTATAATGGGATTTTCTAACGGCCGTTTAACGGCACTTTTCCAGCTTCTTCCTTTACATTTCCCTATCCATAGGGTCCTAAACAAAATAGTTCTACTGTTTGATGTCATGCACTTAAAGTGGGTAAGTAAGTGGGTTGGTGGGGAGGGGCAGGTCAGTTGGGGAGGAGTAGGTAGGTTCCCCCAGTTAGGTAGATAGGTTGCTCGAGTAGGTATTTTTCCCCATTACATACAGTAGGTACCCATCTGTATGCTGATGCCTCCAGTATGCAGTTTCCATTAATAAGCTGTCACCCTGGTATTTTCCACCAGTTTTCTGGTGTCCCTTGTAAGTAGTTTCCACAATAAGGACACTGCTCAAAAAAATAAAAGGAACACTAAGATAACACATCCTAGAGCTGAATGAATGGACTAATCGTATGAAATACTTTCATCTTTACATAGTTGAATGTGCTGAACACAAAATCCCACAAAAATTATCAATGGAAATCAAATATCAACCCATGGGGGTCTGGATATGGAGTCACACTCAAAATCAAAGTGGAAAACCACTCTACAGGCTGATCCAACTTTGATGTAATGTCCTTAAAACAAGTCAAAATGAGGCTCAGTAGTGTGTGTGGGCTCCACGTGCCCGTATGACCTCCCTACAACACCTGGGCATGCTCATGATAAGGTGGCCTCCTGAGGGATGTCCTCCCAGACCTGGACTAAAGCATCTGCCAACTCCTGGACAGTCTGAGGTGCAACATAGTATTGGTGGATGGAGCAAGACAAGATGTCCCAGATGTGCTCAATCAGATTCAGGTCTGGGGAACAAGCGGGCCAGTCCATAGCATCAATGCCTTCCTCTTGCAGGAACTGCTGACACACTCCAGCCACATGAGGTCTAGCATTGTTTTGCATTAGGAGGAACCCAGGGCCAACCACACCAGCATATGGTCTCACAAGGGGTCTGAGGATCTACTTCTGGCAAGCACATGGAGGGCTGTGCATCCCCCTAAAGAAATTCTACTCCACACTATTACTGACCCACCACCAAACCGGTCATGCTGGAGGATGTTGCAGGCAGCAGAACGTTCTCCACAGCGTCTCCAGACTCTGTCATCTGTGAAGAGCACAGGGCGCCAGTGGCGAATTTTCCAATCTTGGTGTTCTCTGGCAAATGCCAAACATCCTGCATGGTGTTGGGCTGTAAGCACAACCCCCACCTGTGCATGTCGGGCCCTCATACCACCCTCATGGAGTCTGTTTCTGACCGTTTGATTGGACACATGCACATTTGTGGCCTGCTGGAGGTAATTTTGCAGGGCTCTGGCAGTTCTCCTCCTGCTCCTCCTTGCACAAAGGCAGAGGTAGTGGTCCTGCTGCAGTGTTGTTCCCCTCCTACGGCCTCCTCCACGTCTCCTGATGTACTGGCCAGTCTCCTGGTAGCGCCTCCAGGCTCTGGACACTATGCTGTCAGACACAGCAAACCTTCTTGCCACAGCTCGCATTGATGAGCCATCCTGGATGACCTGCACTACCTGAGCCACTTGTGTGGGTTGTAGTCTCCGTCTCATGCTACGACTAGAGAGAAAGCACCGCCAGCATTAAAAAGTGACCAAAAGATGAGCCAGGAAGCATAGGAACTGAGAAGTGGTCAGTGGTCACCACCTGTAGAACCACTCCTTTATTGGGGGAGTCTTGCTTATTGCCTATAATTTCCACCTGTTCTCTGTTCCATTTGCACAACAGTATGTGAAATTTATTGTCAATCAGTGTTGCTTCCTGAGTGGACAGTGTGATTTCACAGAAGTTGGATTGACTTGGAGTTACATTGTATTGTTTAAGTGTTCCCTTTATTTATTTTTTTGAGCAGTGTAGTTTTCTCCATGTTGTAGTTTTCCCCTTGTTGATAGTAGATCCCTTGATATGTAGTTTTCCCTTTAAGATAATCCCCCTGTGGGTAGGACCCATTGAACGTAGTTTGCCCCTGTAGTTAGGACGCCATGTAGGTAATTTGCTCCCTTTTAGGTAAATTTCCCCTTGTAGGGAGATTGCCCCTTGTAGGTAGGACCCACTATAAGTAATCTGCTCTCTGTAGGTAGACTGCCACTAAAGGTAGTTTGCCTCCTGTAGGTAAGACCCCCCTGAAGGTAGGACCCCATCGCCAAAACATGAAAAAAAAAATATTAAAACCATACTCACCTTCTAGGTCCCACAGTCACTGTCATCTTCTGCTCTTCTTCCTGCAGTTCTTCTCTCTACCTTCAGGATGTGCTGCATGACCTCACTGATCGTGCACATCCTGGGGATTGGTGCATAGCGTTCCTTTGCATGGATACTTACATTTATCAAAATGTTTCTGCCCATAGGCACAACGAATTTCTTCTGAGGCCATCTCCCAAAGCTCATGCAATTTTTCTATTATTCTTTCTGGACTACTAATAAATGTTTTGAAGCAACCAGGCTCTATGATGCTGACTTTCACACCAAATCTGCTGATTTCCCGTCTGTAGGAAATAGAACAGGTTATTTAGAAAGAATGGCCCATATTCACCAACATTTAAATCTCACATCTCAGATTTTAAGCTTCCCCCTGTTCTAACTCGGAGCACCCCCAGACACTCTAAAAGTCCCTTTATAATAAAAATAGATTTAAAATTAAGCAATTCTAGAAAAAAGTATTACACTGCAATGACACAATCTTTTGCTCCACATACAGTATAACTTGGAATTATAATGCAGCATTATGGTGTAAAAGGGGATGAAATGATAATTCTCACTTTAAAGACTATACCATTTTTATTTATAAATAGTTTCAAGAGCATCCTAAGCAGCGTGTGTTCACATGTTCAGGTATTCTATTGCCATTAGAAGCTGAGCCTGCTCAATACAAGGCGATTGCAGGCTGCTGTCTGCAGCTGACAGCTATTGTCAGCAGCCAAGATTGTCATCTAGTTGGATAGAGGTCATGTGCCTGCAATGACCTCACTACGATCAGGTATTATTCCATTATCATGGAAGCTGAGGTCCTAGTGGGGTCCACCCAGGCAGCCATGTTTGAGAGACATGTAATGAAAGATAATTAAAATGACAGTACACTGCAATACAAAAGGATTGCAGTGTACTGATCAAGTGATCACATCTTCAAAGATTATATAAATATAGGTAAACATTCTAAACACTTCTATTTCCATGAAAAAAACTAACAGAAAAAGAACTGCAGAAAATAAGGCTGCTTTCACACTATAAAATTCATCCGTTTTAAAGATCCGTTTGATGTTCTGTCATGAAAACCCTGAAAATCGGCCATTAAACGTCCGTTAGAAAATCCCATATGTCCGTTAGAAAATCCCATTATAGTCTATGGGATTTTTACATTATCCGTTTTAATCTGTTATAGTCCGTTATTAATAACGGACGTTATTTTGTGACGGGAGAATGAACGGAACAAATAATGCATTCACTATTTCTCCCGTTACCATCTTCCGTCACAAAATAACGTCCGTTATTAATAACGGACTATAACGGATTAAAACGAATAATGTAAAAATCCCATAGACTATAATGGGATTTTCTAACGGATGTATGGGATTTTCTAACCGACGTTTAATGGCCGATTTTCAGGGTTTTCATAACGGAACATCAAATGGATCTTTAAAACGGATAAATTTTATAGTGTGAAAGTAGCCTAAGCATAACTGGTATTGTGAAAATATCCAAATTATTTACAAAGTATGTTATTTATCTCACACTGTGAATGCCATATATAAAAATCACAATACCAGAGTAGTTTAAAAAAAATAAAATGCTATTATTAAAAGCACAGCTAGCAGCACATAGCTCCTTTGATAGGGTCAGCATATGGTAATGCCAAAAAAGTAAAAAGAAAAAAAAAATTATCTTTATTTTTTGAAAGTAGTAACACAACAAAAAACTATACAAATTTGCTATCTTTGCAATTATACTATCCCATCGTATAAAGTTAATAATCACTTTTACAGCATGAAGAACTTGAAAAAAATAGAAGTCCTTAACCCCTGTCTACATCAGTAGATTAAAATTGTACCTATCACAAAAAAAACAAACAAAACTTTTGACCTGCCCTAGGGACATATCCAAGGTTTTTATCGATTGAGTGTTTAGACTCCAACTGATCACTAGAATGAGTGAGTGCAGAAGTGCTCACTCTGAGCTGGGGGAGAATGCTCTAAGCATATACAAAGCCGTCCTGGCTCATTCTAGTGATTTGTAGGGATCTGAACACTGAGATCCGACCAATGAAAACTTTTGATATGTCTGTGTAAAGCATTCAAAGTTTCAGGCCTGTGCGTGTTTTATCTCTAGCATGGAACGGCCACAGTTGCCACCATAAAATGCTCAGGAAGTTCATATATAGAACTCGCTGGACGTCATACAGTTGCCAACACTAGGACTAAAGATCGGGCAGGCTTGAAATACAGAGTATTAAAATGGTTATCCGGCAGTAGTTTTTTTTTTTTTTTAATATGTCCGTTCTGTCTGTTTAAAAAAAATAAATCTTTACTTACCTCTTCCTGGTGCCAGTGGTCGATTTGCACATTGCAGCAAATAGCTTGCCGCAGCATTGTGCAGCCTCAGCCAGCGTTTGTGTGATAGCAGTGTGACGTGCTGAGCACGGGCACCAGGAAGAAAACCAAGGCCAAAACTCAATATGTCACATTGCCAGCACCACCGGCACCAGAAGAAAGATCGCACTAGAGGCTGGGAGCAGGATACTGGAGGCACTGGGGGAGAGTGGGAAGTAAGCTAAGTTTTTTTTTTATACCAGACAGAATGGGTAAAAAAAAATAATAATATATATATATATATACAGTCCAAAATCACAGCACAAGACAGGTAAAGGATCTTCAAAGAAAACTGGGTGGTCTTTATTAACCCCACATCAAGAACAACGTTTCGGCAATAGTAGCCTTTATCAAGCATGCTTGATAAAGGCTACTACTGCCGAAACGTTGCTGGCATACAGGTGCACGCTGCTAGGCTGAATATACATAAACAGGAGAATACAGCAGCACACTGCTAGCACAAAGATACAGATAAAACATGAAATGCTATATAGCTATAATGCAAGAAATGAAAAAGTGAGGTACTTAGCTCACAATTGTTAAGTACCTCACTTTTTCATTGTTTGCATTATAGCTATATAGCATTTCATGTTTTATCTGTATCTTTGTGCTAGCAGTGTGCTGCTGTATTCTCCTGTTTATGTATATTCAGCCTAGCAGCGTGCACCTGTATGCCAGGTCCATGCAGTAGTTTCGGTATCAGTATGTGCTGGCCAACTTATCCTTGTTTGTGTTATACATATGGGAGAGTGGCTACCTCCATGTTGGCTCCTGCACCCCACCCACCTCTATTAGGTGCTGTATAAGGTGTGGATGTCTCAGACCTTGCAAGCCTGTTTAACTGATTGCACAGAGGCATATTCACTGTGTAAGGTCCGTCCCAATGAGGTCACCTTACCGTGGTGGGATGGTCCAAACTATTTGGCCACCAAATTGTGAGCTAAGTACCTCACTTTTTCATTTTTTGCATTATAGCTATATAGCATTTCATGTTTTATCTGTATCTTTGTGTTAGCAGTGTGCTGCTGTATTCTCCTGTTTATGTATATTCAGCCTAGCAGCGTGCACCTGTATGCCAGGTCCATGCAGTAGTTTCGGTATCAGTATGTGCTGGCCAACTTATCCTTGTTTGTGATATATATATATATATATGTATATATATATATATATATATATATATATATATATATATATATATGTTACATATTATAATATATATATATATATATATATATATATACACACACACACACACACACATACATATATATATATATATATATATATATATATATATATATATGTATATACACATACATACACTCATATACACACACAGTGGTCCCTCAACATATGATATGAATTGGAAACCATCATATGTTGAGTACATATGTCCATGGAAAACTGGTAATTGGTTTTGGAGCCCCGGAACCATTGTATGTTGAGTACATATCTCTATTGAAAAACTGGTAATTGGTTCCGGGACGACCATTGTATGTTGAGTGTGTGTAGGTCGATAAGATTAAAATGATCCCAACTTATATAGGTTTAATTTTGTTTTACTTCTGATAAAATATAACTGTTTGCACGAAAATAAGTACGTTTAAAAATTTCCTCTTCTGATCCCTATAACTTTTTTTTTTCTGTATACAGGGCTATCTGAGGGCTAATTTTTTGTGCCGTGGTCTACAGTTTTTATCGTTACCATTTTTGTTTTGATGGGACTTTTTGATCATTTTTATACATTTTTTCAGGGTATACAAAGTGACCAAAAATACGCAATTTTGGACTTTGGTATTTTTTTATGTATACGCCATTGACCGTGCGGTTTAATTAACATTTTGTTTTTATAGTTCCATAGAACACCATTGATCTGTGCTCATTTGGTTGACCCTGGTTCAGCCAGGCTCAATCAAATGAAGACCACAGACAACAGGGAAAGGGAGGTAAACCTTCAGAGTACCTCCACGCTGCAGGAGAGGGGGATGGTGATTGGCATTGGACCACCAGGGAGAATTTACATGTCCCT
Source organism: Hyla sarda (assembly GCF_029499605.1). Lineage (NCBI taxonomy): Eukaryota > Metazoa > Chordata > Amphibia > Anura > Hylidae > Hyla > Hyla sarda. Next base: position 87,136,865 of record NC_079190.1, read on the forward strand.
TTAGATGCCACTGTCAGCTTTGACAACGGCGATTTATAGGATTATTAGCAGGCTGCGACGATTGCCGCATGTAGGCTTTTACATCTACAGGAATCAGCTGGGGGCCGGCCAGTATGGCACGGGCTCAAGTCAGGAGTCCGCGCCATACACTGGTTGCCGTCTCCTTAGACGGCAACTGGTTAAACGGCTATCCGACAGCTGCTGAAGCAGTCAGCGCTCCCAGATACTTGTGATGGCCCCGACACACAGGAGCATCATACGTTGATGCTGTCTTTAACATACAATTGGCTCTGAAAAGCCCATCGTATATTGAAAGTATCGTATGTCGGGGCCATCGTATGTCGGGGAACCAATGTATATATTTTTTTATAAACTCCCTATGTTGGGGTACTTTAGAGCAACAAATGAGTACAGATAGATTAAGGATTTTTTTTTACATTTGTTGATAATATATAATAGAATGGTAGAGCTTTCCTTTAATAAAATGTACTATGTAATAAAAGTACTGCTTACCGAAGACTGTCAGAGAAAGCTTCCACCCCGTATTTTGATATGCAATATCCTCCACCACAGACGGCTATTCTGCCAGCAATGCTTGCAACATTAACAACACGACCCTGAGCTTTTCGAATTATGGGCAACATTTTGAGTGTAACATCAATAAGTCCTAGAAGATTCACATTAAAAATTCTGGCAAAGTCATCTTTAGTCAGCAATTCATTTAGGGCAGTAGGAATGGATATGCCAGCATTATTCACCAGGCCCCAGAGTCCTGTAAAAAAAAACAAAAAAAAAAAATGACATGCTAAGACAAGTAATATACAAGTAATATGGAAGAAGTGAAGTTAAAAGGAGGTTTTTAGGATATAAAGTGTGGGCATGGCTGTATAGAGCTTTTAGTCCTGAATCTGTACCGACCTCTTATTAGTTAAAGGGGTATTCCAGGCAAAACCTTTTTTTTTATATATATCAACTGGCTCCAGAAAGTTAAACAGATTTGTAAATTACTTATATTAAAAAATCTTAATCCTTTCAGTACTCATGAGCTTCTGAAGTTAAGGTTGTTCTTTTCTGTCTAAGTGCTTGTCTCGGGAAACGCCCAGTTTAGAAGAGGTTTGCTCTGGGGATTTGCTTCTAAACTGGGCATTTCCCGAGACAGGTGTCATCAGAGAGGACTTAGACAGAAAAGAACAACCTTAACTTCAGAAGCTTATAAGTACTGAAAGAATTAAGATTTTTTAATATAAGTAATTTACAAATCTGTTTATCTTTCTGGAGCCAGTTGATATATGAAAAAAAGTTTTTTCCTTTAACTGACCCCTGTAAATTAAGGTTTCTCCTTTGCTCCTAGAGCTGGTCACTCCCCTCTGTACACTTGTCACCTCCTCTATCTTCCCCCTAATTGACAGCCTCTAGCTGCCACACTGTGCTGGGCTCTAGCAGCCGAGGGGTGCACCTAAAGGGGTTATCCAGAAATAGAAAAACAGAGCTGATTTCTTCTGAAAATAGCATAATCATTGTCCTCAGGTTGTGTGTGGTATTACAACTTGGCACCATTTACTTCAATGCAACAGAGCTGCAATACACACAATCTGAGGGCTGGGGTGGTGCCGTTTTATTTATTTATTTATTTATTTTTTCAATCAGCTATTTCTATTCCTGGATAACCATTTTAAAGTAAAAGTAAGGGAATATACAAAGCAGCTCATCACACCACCTTCTCAGGTAGCCTGCCCTAGAATCAGCCTTAGCTCCAGTTACGGAGTCTCAAAACCTGATTGGGTTTTATGCCAAGCCAGAATTCTCCCCAGAAGGGGAGAAGACCCATCTACAGACAGCGTTTCGGGGTGTTTGCCCCTTGTCAGTACAGAGCAGTGTGGATTTCCTATTGCACATCTGCTGTGAGCAGGCACTCTGTCTACAGCGGGAAATGCCCCCCCCCCCCCCCATGAGCGGACACAGAGAGCTACCATGTGCATCAGGGGGCTCGTTCTTGTGACTGCCGACGGTACATTCGCAGCATGAAATATTTTGCAAATGCACTAGATGTGACCCGACCCTAAGGCTATATTCACACGGCAGAATATTCATGCAAAATCCAGAGGAAAAATTCAGCTTAGAAATTCTGCTACATTAAGTTAACCCCTTAAGGACCAGGCCATTTTACACCTCAGGACCAGAGCGTTTTTTGCACATCTGACCACTGTCACTTTAAACATTAATAACTCTGGAATGCTTTTAGTTATCATTCTGATTCCGAGATTGTTTTTTCGTGACATATTCTACTTTAACATAGCGGTAAAATTTTATGGTAACTTGCATCCTTTCTTGGTGAAAAATCCCCAAATTTGATGAAAAATTTGAAAAATTTGCATTTTTCAAACTTTGAAGCTCTCTGCTTGTAAGGAAAATGGATATTCCAAATAAAAAAAATTTTGATTCACATATACAATATGTCTACTTTATGTTTGCATCATAAAATTGACGTGTTTTTACTTTTGGAAGACACCAGAGGGGTTCAAAGTTCAGCAGCAATTTTCCAATTTTTCACAAAATTTTCAAACTCACTATTTTTCAGGGACCAGTTCAGGTTTGAAGTGGATTTTAAGGGTCTTCATATTAGAAATACCCCATAAATGACCCCATTATAAAATCTGCACCCCCCAAAGTATTCAAAATGGCATTCAGTCAGCGTTTTAACCCTTTAGGTGTTTCACAGGAATAGCAACAAAGTGAAGGAGAAAATTCACAATCTTCATTTTTTACACTCGCATGTTCTTGTAGACCCAATGTTTTTATTTTTACAAGGGGTAAAAGGAGAAAATGTATACTTGTATTTGTAGCCCAATTTCTCTCGAGTAAGCACATACCTCATATGTCTATGTAAATTGTTCGGCGGGCGCAGTAGAGGGCTCAGAAGCGAAGGAGCGACAAGGGGATTTTGGAGAGTACGTTTTTCTGAAATGGTTTTTGGGGGGCATGTTGCATTTAGGAAGCCCCTATGGTGCCAGAACAGCAAAAAAAAAACACATGGCATACCATTTTGGAAACTAGACCCCTTGAGGAACGTAACAAGGAATTAAGTGAGCCTTAATACCCCAAAGGTGTTTCACGACTTTTGCATATGTAAAAAAAAAATTATTTTTTTTTCACTAAAATGTGTGTTTCCCCCCAAATTTCACATTTTTGCAAGGGTTAATAGCAGAAAAGACCCCCCAAAATTTGTAACCCCATCTCTTCTGAGTATGGAGGTACCCCATAAGTTGACCTGAAGTGCACTACGGGTGAACTACAATGCTCAGAAGAGAAGGAGTCATATTTGGCTTTTTGAGAGCAAATTTTGCTCGGGGGGCATGTCGCATTTAGGAAGCCCCTATGGTGCCAGAACAGCAAAAAAAAAACACATGGCATACCATTTTGGAAACTAGACCCCTTGAGGAACGTAACAAGGATTAAAGCGAGCCTTAATACCCCACAGGGGTTTCACGACTTTTGCATATGTAAAAAAAAATTATAATAATTTCACTAAAATGTGTGTTTCCCCCCAAATTTCACATTTTTGTAAGGGTTAATAGCAGAAAAGACCCCCCAAAATTTGTAACCCCATCTCTTCTGAGTATGGAAATACCCCATGTGTGGACGTCAAGTGCTCTGCTGGCGCACTACAATGCTCAGAAGAGAAGGAGCGCCATTGAGCTTTTGGCAAAAAAATGTTTTGTAATGGAAGTCAGGGGCCATGTGAGTTTACAAAGCCCCCCGTGGTGCCAGAACAGTGGAACCCCCCACATGTGACCCTATTTTGGAAACTACACCCCTCACAGAAATTAATAAGGGGTGCAGTGAGTATTTACACCCCACTGGCGTTTGACAGATCTTTGGAACAGTGGGCTGTGCAAATGAAAAATAAAATTTTTCATTTTCACAGACCACTGTTCCAAAAATCTGTCAGACACCTGTGGGGCGTAAATGCTCACTGTACCCCTTATTACATTCCGTGAGGGGTGTAGTTTGCAAAATGGGGTCACATGTGGGTATTTTTTGGGGGGGGGTTATGTCAGAACCGCTGTAAAATCAGCCACCCCTGTGCAAATCACCAATTTAGACCTCAAATGTACATGGTGCACTCTCACTCCTGAGCCTTGTTATGTGCCCACAGAGCATTTTACACCCACATATGGGGTATTTCTGTATTCAGGAGAAATTGCGTTACAAATTTTGGGGGTCTTTTTTTCCTTTTAACGCTTGTGAAAATAAAAAGTAAAGGGCAACACCGGCATGTTAGTGTAATTTTTTTTTTTTTTACACTAACAAGCTGGTGTAGCCCCAACTTTTCCTTTTCCTAAGGGGTAAAAGGAGAAAAAGCCCCCCAAAATTAGTAGTGCAATTTCTCCCGAGTACGGAGATACCCCATATGTGGCCCTAAACTGTTGCCTTGAAATACGACAGGGCTCCGAAGTGAGAGAGCGCCATGCGCATTTGAGGACTAAATTAGGGATTGCACAGGGGGGGACATAGGGGTATTCTATGCCACTGATTCCCAAACAGGGTGCCTCCAGCTGTTGCTAAATTCCCAGCATGCCTGGACAGTCAGTGGCTGTCCGGAAATGCTGGGAGTTGTTGTTTTGCAACAGCTGGAGGCTCCGTTTTGGAAACACTGCCATACAATACGTTTTTCATTTTTATTGGGGGGACAGTGTAAGGGGGTGTATATGTAGTGTTTTACCCTTTATTATGTGGTAGTGTAGTGTAGTGTAGTGTTTTTAGGGTACATTCGCACTGGCGGGTTACGGTAAGTTTCTCGCTAGAAGTTTGAGCTACGGCGAAAAATTTGCCGCAGCCCAAACTTGAAGCAGGAAACTTACTGTAAGCCTGCCCGTGTCAATGTACCCTGTACGTTCACATGGGGGGGCAAACCTCCAGCTGTTTCAAAACTACAACTCCCAGCATGTACTGACAGACCGTGCATGCTGGGAGTTGTACTTTTGCAACAGCTGGAGGCACACTGGTTGGAAAACCTTCAGTTAGGTTCTGTTACCTAACTCAGTATTTTCTAACCAGTGTGCCTCCAGCTGTTGCAAAACTACAACTCCCAGCATGTACTGATCGCCGAAGGGCATGCTGGGAGATGTAGTCATGCAATAGCTGGAGGTACGCAACTACAACTCCCAGCATGCCGAGACAGCTGATTGCTGTTTGGACATGCTGGGATTTGCAGTTTTGCATCTGGAGGGCTACAGTTTTAGAGACCACTGCAAAGTGATCTCCAAACTGTGGTCCTCCAGCTGTTGCAAAACTACAATTCCCAGCATGCCCTGACAGCAAACAGTTGTTTGAGCATGCTAGGAGTTGTAGTTTTGCAAGATCTGGAGGGCTACAGTTTAGGGACCACTATATAGTGGTCTCAAACTGTAGCCCTCCAGCTGTTGCAAAACTACATATTCCAGCATGCCCAAACAGCTGTCTGGGCATGCTGGGAGTTATAGTTTTGCAACATCTGGAGGGCTACAGTTAGAGACCACTGTATAATGGTCTCAAACTGTACCCTCCAGATGTTGCTAGGCAACTCACCGGCTTCCGCCGGATCCAGCCGCACGTCATCGCCGCCCGCCGATCTCCGTCGCCTGCAGCCTCCGCCGCCCGCCCGGATCGGTAAGTGGATCTTCGGCGCCGGTCCCCGTCATTTCCCCGTCCTGCCCCGCCTATTGTGGGAGGGCAGAACGGGGAAAACGAAAGTAAACCCCCCCGCCCCCGATCTGCTATTGGTGGTCGCGTCTAGACCACCAATAGCAGGGATAGGAGGGGTGGCACCCGTGCCACCTCACTCCTATCGCTTCAGGGGGATCGTGGGTGTCTTAGACACCCGCGATCCCCCTTCTATTCCGGGTCACCGGGTCACTATAGACCCGTAATGACCCGGAATCGCGCAAATCGCAAGTGTGAATTCACTTGCGATTTGCCGCGATCGCCGACATGGGGGGGTCTGATGACCCCCCTGGGCATTTGCACGGGATGCCTGCTGAATGATTTCAGCAGGCATCCCGCTCCGATCCCCGCCCGGCGCACGGCAGGGACTAAAACTGCCCATGACGTAAATGTACGTCCCTGGTCCTTAAGACCCAGGGTGTCGGGACGTACCGTTACGTCATGGGTCCTGTAGGGGTTAATATTGTGGTGAACGGAATTTCCGCCTTCCCATTCACGCAGAAAATTTTCTGCTGCAGAATTTCCCCTATGTAAATTCTGCATTCTGCAAAAACATTGAACCGGTCTATAGTTTTTACAGAAATCCTCAGCAGAGTCCATTGAAGTCAATAAATATACAGCACAAATTTCATGCACATTCTGCATGGAATCTGCAAAACTGAAGAAAATCCGCTGCCAGCTAGGGCAGAACAGAATATGAGCAGAAGCACAGAAATTCTACCGTGTAAACATAGCCTAAAGGTGAAATTTATAATTTGCTACTTTTTTTTGTGCCTTTTTTTTTTTTTTAAGTTTACACTTTTTATTTTATGTCAGTTTTAATTGCACAAACCTTGTATGATAAATTAGCATATTTTTTTCTGTGCACTTTTTTGTTGTATATTTTTTTTTAATGCCATAATAGAGTGTAGTGTTGAGCGGCATAGGCCATATTCGAATTTGCGATATTTCGCGAATATATGGCCGAATATTCGTCATATATTCGCTAAATTCGCATATTCTTAATATTCGCGTAAAATGTTCGCATATGCGAAAATTCGCATTTGTGAACATTTGCATATGCAAAAATTAGCACAGACGGAAATTTGCATGTGCAAAAATTAGCATATACGAAAATTAGCATAGGCGAAAATTCGCATAGGCGAAAATTCGTAAACCAGTCTCACACAGTAGTATTAGAGCCTTCTTTACACCACACAAGCTGGAAGCAGAGAGGGATAATCACTGTGATGTGTACTGTGAAAAAAAAAAAAGTGAATATTCGTAATTATGAATATATAGTGTTATATTCGCGAATATGCGCAAATTCGCGAATATGCGATATTCGCAAATTTCGCATTGTGAATATTCGCGAGCAACACTAATAGAGAGGAGTGAAAATGTGCCAATATCTTGTCCATAAACTAAAAATAACAAGCATGGTGAAAAGTTGAAAAAAATTGTGTAAATGCTTATAGGCTATGGAGAAAAAGACATTTCTAATTGTGAATGATTCAGCATTTTTTTAAATTAATGTTATTGCTCTAGACCACCTGCTGTAAAATCCATCATGTTGAAGTGTCGCTGTTTTTGGCTCTTTTCCCCTCTTTCCCAGCCGGGGACACAGATTGTTAGCCACACATTACAGCTTCTCTTATCACTACGTTTTAGGGAGCCGGACTCAGTTTTATTGCCGGACTAATACCACCGTATTCAGTCCGGCAACAAAACTGTATAGGGTACAAAAATTAGCCAACCAGAGTCACTATCTAACTGCGTCCGGCTCATTCAAATGAATAGGGTGCTGCGGGGATACGGCAGTGGACGGTCTTTAAATTCTCCTGCTGGATCTGGCAGCTGTATCCCCAAAACGTGGTATGAATGCACCCTTAAAGAGAGCTCCCTGTACTGGCTGTCTGGTCCAGCCATCAGGGTTTGTCTATAAAAGTACTGTGTTCAGAAGATAGAGCAGCATAGAGTATGCCCTGCTGAATATCTGGTGCGAGGACTGGAACTTTACGCATATGCAAAATGTACCAGAAAACTGGCACAAAAGACAAAGAGTGTCTTTTGTGTTTTAGCAGAAACAATTATTTGTAAAATTAATTAAATAGTATTATCTATCTATCTATCCAGATAATTCCAAGAAGAGCAACACAACTTGTATAAAAGGGCAAAAAATAAACGGTGGTGCAGGCAGGTTTATCAGCCTTGGTAAAGGGCTTGGAATCCAATATGCAAAGATACTTGCAGCACAAAAAAAGTCTATCCAAAGTGAATTTATTTCAGCATTCCAGTGGTATAAAAGAACAGCAACGTTTCTGCTGCCTCACGCTGCCCGCTTGAAAATGGCAGCGTGAGGCTGCAGAAATGTTGCTGTTCTTTTGTACCACTGGAATTACTGTATGAGATAAATTCATTTTGGATGGACTTTCTTTGTGTGCTGCAAGTATCTTTGCATATCTATCAATCCATCTATCCAGGGGTGGACTGACCGGCCGGTCCAATCGGACATTGTTCGAGGGCCCGGCCGGGTACAGGGCCCGCCGCTGCCACCGCTCCTGAGGATCCAGGACACTTGTACAGGATCACCAGCGGACAGCGCTGCCTTCTCCTTTATGTGCGGTACAAGCACATACAGCAGATGCGTCCCTCTGTGTGAGCCACTTCTGCAGCTTACACAGAGGAGACGTGACCTCCACCCCCACGCAGCGTAGGCACCGATGACGTCACTCATCGGCGCCTACACTGTGGAGGAAGGACGACGCTGGCCCCTGCTGCGCTCCGGAGAAGATCGCTGCGTGGGACACATACAGGCGAGCGTAATTTTTTTTTTCAACCTGGAAAGGGGGAGGGGAAAAAACTCTGCTGCCTACACCTACCTACACTAACCAGAAAGGGGGGGGGGGACTCTAACTCTGCTGCCTACACCTACTGGGGGGGGGGGGGTGAGGAAACTCTGCTTCTTGCACCACCGAGGGGGGGGGGGGGGGATGAACATGCACCCACCGGGGGGACTCTAACTCTGCTGCTTACACCTACTGGGGGAGGGGGAAAACTCTGCTGTCTACACCTACTGGGGGGCAGTCTAACTCTGCTGTCTACCCCTATTGGGGGGGACTCAAACCTGATGCCCACAACAACTGTGGGGGGACCCTGCTGCCTACACACACTGTGGGGGGAATTCTGCAGCCTACACCTACTGTGGGGGGAACTCTGCAGCCTACACCCACTGTGGGGGAACTCTGCAGCCTACACCCACTGTGGGGGAACTCTGCAGCCTACACCTACTGGGGGGTTGGACTCTAACTCTGCTGTCTACACCTATTGGGGGGACTCAAACCTGCTGCATACACCCACTGTGGGGGGGGGGGCATCTGCTGCCTACACCCACTGTGGGGGGGGGGGACTCTGCAGCCTACACCTACTGGGGGAGGGGGGTGGACTCTAACTCTGCTGTCTACACCTATTGGGGGGACTCAAACCTTCTGCCTACACCCACTGGGGGGAACTCTGCTGCCTACACCCACTGTGGGGGGGGGACTCTGCTGCCTACACCCACTGTGGGGGGGGGGACTCTGCTGTCTTCACCCACTGTGGGGGGGGGGGGACTCTGCTGCCTTCACCCACTGTGGGGGGGGGGACTCTGCTGCATTTACCTAATGTGAGGGACTATCTACTATGTTTCTGCCTAGCTGAGGGGGTGTTGGCTACCTGCTTGAATAACTCCCTGGCTACCTCAACTCAACTGAACTTTGTACCTGGATGACTAACTAATTACCTACATACCTGGCTCCCTAACTACCTACCTACATATCTTGCTACCTACCTACATATCTGGCTCGCTAACCATGTACATACCTGGCCTTCATACATGGCTGCCTAACTACCTAGCTGGCAACCTACCCACCTACCTGGCTAGTCACCTACCTACATATCTGACTTCCTGTTCTACCTACCTAGTTAACTATTTACCTGGCTACCTACCTTCCTGCCCTTTTACTGTGCATGACACCAAGGAGGGCTTTATAACAGTTGGGGGCTTATAGATGGAAAGATTTTGTAGAAACAGGGGGGGGGGGGGCACTGGAAAAATGCAGAGTCTGACATGTTTGTCCTGCAGATGTTAAGAGATCCACATGGCGGTCTGATCTGGACGGAGAAGAAAAGGAAAGAGGACACCACTGATCAGAAAAGATGTAATGGTGAATTCCTAGATGTAACTGTAATCATTTATATGGTATACAGCTGATATCTACCGCCATATAGTCCTCTATTTAATTACTTATATTGTATACAGATCCTGTATAGTATGCTGGTCTGTGTATAATGGTTTTATTCAGTACATTATGGCAGTATTATCTAGTTATTGTGTAGTGGTATATATTTACTCCTTGTATACTGGTATTATTGGTCATGGAAAATTATTTTACCTACCTTTAAGTGTTTCTTATATAAAAAAAAATTGTGTATTTTGTGTGTAGGGAGGGTGGAGTGATTTGGGTAGAATAGAGGCAGAAGTGTGACCAGCAGCAGAGCATCGCAGGGGGCCATAACTTTTTTTTTTGGTCCAGGGGCCCTGAGTGTCATCAGTCCGCCCCTGTATCTATCCATCAATCTATCCATCTAGATATATACACTACACACTGAGATTGTATAGTCACACATATGGTTTTGCATTATGTGTAGTTAAATGGTCGCAGGGCATTTGATTTTGCGCAGTGTGAGAAGGTGAAAGGCATCGTGGTGGATGGGCGTTCTGTGTCACCAAGGCTCCTGGCTATGGTGAAGTAAGAGTCGGTATTCATTCAGTGTCTGTGCTGTGATGCAGACTGAAACTGTTGCTATAGAATGGCTGGAAGGCCAATCCAGGACATCTCTTACTGGGAATGACCAAGTGCAGGGTGGGGGTCATTCCCCAAAATCCAGGCCGCCTTTTGTTGGCCTTAAAGGCAGCCTGCTTCACCAACTGAGGGGGATTTGCTAGTTGCAGCTCAAACTGCCAAAGAGAGCTGCATGTGGAGTTTGTCCCTGCGTTTGCTCTAAGGTTGGAAGCAGGTGAACAACCTGCCTGGAGGCCTGGAAAAGACTTGCTTGATGCCGCATGGCATGGACTCAGGTGTGAACAAACACCTAAGGAAATAACTAGTGGACTTTTGTTGCGTTTTCCTTTTGTTCTGCATTTAAAGACTGTTTGCTGTGGGCCAAGCGTGAATAAAACACTGAACTTTGATTTGAAAAGCACTGTTTCCTTGCCTCTATACTGCAGCTGCACCTATTTCCAAGAGCGAGTCATCACAGCAGGTACATATGTGCAGGTACCAAAATGTCCCCCCCCGCAAAAAAAGCTTGAGATGCTGTGCAGCACCAACTGTGAGACAAATATGCACACAAAAGCAGCTCTAAAGACAATGGCAAATTCCCCCCAGTGAGTGATGAATTTGAAAAGTTTTGTAGAACTTTGCAGAGCTCTCTCCGGAATATGTTGACATTATATTAAATATCGTCATTAATGTTATTATTATAAATTATAATAATATTTAGCATAATGTTGCTACGAATGTGAACATAAGGGTGATTAATAAAGCTGTGTTAAAGGGGTACAGAAAACATGGATAGGGAATAAGAGGTCTAAACACGGGGGTCCCGCCACTGGGGACTCCCTCGATCCCCGATTCGGCACCCCAGTCATCCGGTGCATGGAGCAAACTCTGCTACGCTACAGCCGCCATGCCCCCTCTATTAACTATGTAGCTGTCACGCCTCCTCCCACAGACATGAATGGAGGGGGCGTGGTGTGATGTCAAGCGTCCATGTTCCAGATACTGCTGGTAGCGGCCCAGGGATTGCGGGGGTCTCCAGTGGCGGGACCCCCCTGATCAGACCTCTTATTCCCTATCATTTGGATAGGGGATAAGAAGTTTTCCGGTGGAGTACCCCTTTAAAGTAACAGCTTTCATTTTATCAGGAGTAACAGGAGAGATAAAGGCGGAGCTTTGATTGGTTGCTATGGACATCAAGGAAAATCTTTTTATAAGATGTCTGATCACAGGGGTCCCACCACTGGAGACCCCTGCAATCTCTCCTGCAGCACAGAGCAAGGATCGCTGTGTAGCTGATGACGGGATGGAGTATTGTTACATCACGGCTCCGCCCCCTCATGATGCCACACCCCACCCCCTCAATGCAAGCCTCGCACTGTGCAGCTGAGAAACGGGGGGGGGGGCTACAGGAGAGATTGCAGGGGAGCCCAGTGGTGGGACCCTTGCGATCGGGGGTTAAGATGTCTAGGGGCGGAGTCCCTCTTTAATGCATACAAAAAATTGTTTATTATGAAAAATTCCTTGTAAAATGCAAATAGTGGTTGTAAAATAATGCACCTCACCTGTATCCAGAACAATACTATTGACCCACTCTGCAGCAGCGCTGACACTCTGGCTGTTGGTGACATCTAGTAGTATTGTCTGTAATCTGGTTGACGTCTCCTTCTTGAGTTCCTCTGCCCCATGATCCGTCAGACAAGCCGCCAGGACTCTCATTCCACGCTTGTCCAGTTGTTTTGCCAGCAGGTTTCCAAACCCAGTGTCACATCCAGTGATAAAGACATATTTGTCTGTGAGATTCTCCAGGATCAGACCATGTCTATATCGTCTGTATAGGAAGAGGAGACCCAACAGCACCAGCAGAGGGAGCCACATGGTGATGTGTTCCTAAAGCAATGAAAAGCAGGATTAAAAAACATTTTGTATTTACAGTATTATATATATATATATATATATACATATATACATATATACACACACACACACACAGTGACTGTATATATATCAATAAACAGTATGAAAAAATTATACAATTGCGTGTACTTTACTTCTTTTGGGGTGACATCTAAAGTGGTACTATTGTTTTGGAATGTTATGGCTTATTCTATGGATATGTTATGGGGGAAAGAGCCACAAAGCTGCACCCAAAAATCCCATTACTAATTCCTCCCCTTCCACATGGATCCACTTCTGATGTTGGCTCAAAAACTGCAGTGGCACTTTTCCCCAAAAAACTGCCAAGTGAAAACCCAGCCTAAGGCTAAGTTTCCACTTGGTTTTTTGTCTGGCAGTTTTTGGAAAACTGCCATTGCAGTTTTTATGCCAAAACCAGAAGTGTATTCAAAATGAATAGGACATATAATGGAAGGACTTACACTTCCCCACCCTAATGGATCCACTTTTGACTTTGGCTCAAAAACTGCAGTGGCAGTTTTCCATAAACTGACAGAAAAAAAGGACCCCTTAAAAATCATAAAGCTTTGGGTTATTTTTTGCGCCAACAATTTTACTTTGCAGTGACATTAGTCATTTTACAAAAAAATCCACGGAAAAACGGAAAAAAAATTAATTGTGCTACAAAATAGAAGAAAAAATGTCATTTTGTAACTTTTGGGGGCTTCCATATCTACGCAGTGCATTTTTCGGTAGAAATGACACCTTATCATTATTTTGTAGGTCAATACGGTTAAAATGATACCCTACTTATATAGGTTTGATTTTGTATTACTTCTGAAAAAATCATAACTACATGCAGGAAAATGTATACGTTTAAAATGGTCATTTTCTGACCCCTATAACTTTTTTTTTTCCACGTACAGGGCGGTATTAGGGCTAATTTTTTGCGCCGTGTTCTGAAGTTTTTAGCAGTACCATTTTTGCATTGATCGGACTTTTTGATCGCATAATTTTTTTTATTATATAAAAAGTGATCAAAAATACGCTATTTTGGACTGGAATTTTTTTTGCACGTACGTCATTGACCGTGCGGTTTAATTAACAATCTATTTTTATAGTTCGGACATTTACGCACGCGGCGATACCACATATGTTTATTTTTATTTACACAGTTTTTTTTCAAACTCAAACTATTATTAGCGAAGGGGTTAAATGACCTTTGTTAACTTTTTTTCACTTTTTTTTGCAGTGTTATAGCCCCCATAGGGGGCTATTACACTGCACACACTGATCTTTTACCCTGATAAATAGGATAAAAGGGGGTTGATTGCTCAAGCCTGTACCTCAGGCTTGGAGCAATCAAACGCTGATCGGACAGGACGGAGCAAGGTAAGGGGACCTCCGCTCGCATCCTAGCTGATCGGAACATCGCGATTTTATCGCGATAGTCCAGATCAGCCCGACTGAGCTGCCGGGTAAGCTTTTACTTTCATTTTTGACGCGGCAATCAACTTTGATCGCTGCTTCTGAAGGGTTAATAGCACGTGGCACAACGATCTGTGCTGTGCGCTATTAGCCCAGGGTCCCAGCTATCAATAGCAGCCGGGACCGACCCGGTGTGATGCGGGGTCACGGCGTGACCCCGTTTTAAACACCTGGTGCAGGGCATACAGGTACGCCCTGCATCCTTAAGAGGTTAAAGAAATCTTTGCGTTTCTCTCCGATAAAAAAGTCTATGGAAGGCAAAAAATTGTCATGTAGGTTTTTTCTGGCATTTTTCTTCCACAATTCTTCAATAGAAATCTTTGAGGTAGATGATGAAAAAATTATATGAAATGTTATGAGAAACACGCAGGAAAAAAAAAGATTTTCTATTTATTAATTATTAATTTATTTTAGGAGTTAATGCAAAAACAACAACAAAACACAGCACATTCCACCATCATCCTTTGCATGTTTGTTAACCTGTTTACAATGCAGTTAAAACAGCATGTTAGCTATACTGTAGTTTATTCCATGCATTAATGCTTTTGTGAGTGGTGCCAAATCTATTATATTCTTTTTTGAAAAATGACATACCTCCACTCCCTCTGGAATTTTCAGTGCAATCCAGGTAAAAGAAGGTGTACTGTGTGTAATGTAAACATTTACAAAGGAAAGAGAAAAGCTGACAACTATAAACAGTTGATGCACACCAAAAATGACTGATATGTGGAAGTATATATTTTATTGGACACAAATAGAAATATACAGACATATAAAATCACTTAAAAATACATGTGAACAAGTAGAGGAACATAATCCTCTTACACTATACCCCTGTACTCTGGCTTACATAGCCTGAAGGGAGGGTCCAATCAATGTAGACCATATGCAACGTCAGCTGCCTAACCAACCTCCAGACAACTGAATTTCCAAATACAAATACAAGATACTAAAGTGCATAGTGCAAACAAAAATCAAATGCTCCTAAATACACACTTGTAAATATTGCATAGTATCATGTATATCTAATATACTGTAGATGCCATACCAAATCCTAAGCGTGAGGAAAATGAAGCTGATGTCAGGACACCATCACCTAAGTGCGGGGAAGAAAAGAAAGCAGACTCCACGCGTTACGCCCCACGACAAAGGTGGCTTCTTCAGGAGTAACTACATATTCCTAGAGTCCATGATTTATATGAACAACAATTGAGAAAACCTATGGTAATTACTCAACAAGCTTAGAACCTTTCTAAGAGTCAGCTGTGAGCAAGGTGTCATCTCTAAAAAGACAGCTGAAAATCTCCTCCCTGTATCTCCGCGCCATACTAAGTGGTACACACTGCGAAGGTGCACAAGTCGCAGAGCCGACCCCCTGGACGTCCAATTGTGGCGGGGATCGGCTCTGCGACCGAATACCTTTTGCAGTATATAGAATGGCTGTTGAAACCCATCTACTTTACCATCTACTCCCACCTATATTAACTCCTTGGGGACGGAGGGCGTACCTGTATGCCCTCAGCCCGCTCCCTGTCTATAACGCGGGGCCACGCGGGGGGCACTGATCGCAGTGCCGCATGCTATTAACCCTTTAGACGCGGCATTCAAAGTTGAACGCCGAGTCTAAAGTGAAAGTAAAGCACTGCTGGTTAGCTCAGGCGGCTGTTCGGGATTGCTGCGATGAAATCGTGGCATTCCGAATAGCTGTAAAGACAGTGGGAGAGTCCCCTACCTTCCTCCATGCTGTCTGATCACCGGCATGAGCAATCATGAGATCCAGGCATGAGCAGTAGTGTTGCTCGCGAATATTCGCAATTCGAATATTATTCGCGAATATCGCATATTCGCAAATTCGCGAATTTCGCGAATATAGCGCTATATATTCGTAATTACGAATATTCGTTTTTTTTTTTTTTTTTTTTTTTTCACAGTACACATCACAGTGATCATCCCTCTCCGCTTCCAGCTTGTGTGGTGTAAAGAAGGCTGTAATACTACTGTGTGAGACTGGCGTGCGAAAATTCGCATATGCGAAAATTAGCATATGCTATTTTTCGCATATGCGAATTTCCACATATGCTAATTTTCGTATGCGCGTATTTTCGCATACGCGAAAATAAAACGAGAATATAACGAATATGCGAATATTCGCGAATATATGACGAATATTCGTCCATATATTCGCGAATATTCGCGAATTCGAATATGGCCTATGCCGCTCAACACTAATGAGCAGTCAAGCGGCAGAATCATTGATCCATGGTTTCCCCTGAGAAACCATTGATCAATGTAAAAGATCAGTGTGTGCACTGTTATAGCCCCCTATGGGAGCTATGACATTGCAAAAAAAAGTGTATAAAGATCATTTAACCCCTTCCCTAATAAAAGTTTGAATCACCCCCATTTTCCCAATAAAAAAAAAAAACTGTAAATAAAAATAAACATATGTGATATCGCCGTGTGCGGAAATGTACGAATTATAAAAATATATTTAACCGCACGGTCAATGGCGTACGCGCAAAAAAATTCCAAATCCAAAATAGCGTATTTTTGGTGTGGTAATTACCTCAAGTGATAGTGTGGGTCCGGTGCCCATATCATACGCTGGATCACCGCATGATACGCACCATTGCCGGATCATCGGCAAATTACATCCGGCCTGCGCACACTTCCGTCCCATACCTTCGCCCCACTTCCAGCGATGGCGCGTATCATGCTGTGATCCAGCGTCTGGTATGGGCACCGGACCCATACTATCACTCGAGGTAATTACCACAGGTTTTCTCAATTGTTGTTCATATAAATCATGGACACTAGGATTATGCAGTTACTCCTGAGGAAGCCGCCTTTATCGGGGGGCGGAACACGTGGAGTCTGCTTTCTTTTCTTCCCCACACTTAGGTGATGGTGTCCTGACATACTACAGACAGGATACTCCCATACCTCACAGACATCCGGTTCATTTTCCTCACACTTAGGGTCTGGTATGGCATCTATCTATATATATAAAACTCAATGGCCCAGATTTATCAAACTGTGTGAGAGAAAAAGTGGAGTGATTTTACCATAACAACCAATCACAGCTCAGCTTTCACTTTACCAGAGCTTGTTAGCTGAGCTGTGATTGGTTTCTGTGGGAAAATCTCTCCACTTTTTCTCTCACAGTTTGATAAATCTGGGCCAATGTGTGTATGTATGTGTATGTTGCAGCATCCCGTCCAAACGGCTAAAGATATTAACATGAAACTTGGCACACGTTACTTATATGTCAACAACAAACATAGCATAGGTAATTTAAACTTTACTCACTCCCGTTTGCCGGGGTCGGTGTTTTTGTTTAAAGTCCCATACAAGTCTATGGGAAATATATGTTACTGCATAACTTCTAAACGGCTGGAGATATTTCAATAATACTTGGTCACATGTTACTTATATGTCCACTTAAAATAGAAGATAGTTAATTTAACCCTTAACTACCCCCATTTGTTAGGGTCGGGGTTTTTGTTTAAAGTCCCATGCAAATCAATGGGAAATGTTTGTTCCCACCTATCTTCCGTACGGCTGGAGATATTTCAATACCTGGTACACATATTATATGAGGGATATGAGGTCGGGATAGGAGGTCGGGATAGGACGTCGATATAGGAGGTCGAGATAGGATGACGGGATAGGAGGTCGGGATAGGAGGATGGGATAGGAGGACGGGATAGGAGGTCGGGATTGGAGGTCGAGATATGAGGACGGTATATGAGGACGGTATATGAGGACGAAATAGGAGGTCGGGATAGGAGGTCGGGATAGGAGGTCGGGATATGACAACAATATATGAGGACGGGATATGAAGTCAAAAGTGTCCTCCTTTGTTTATTTTCCTCCCCAACAATGATTAGGAAGGAAAAACCAGGCAACGCCGGCTACTCAGCTAATATTGGATATACATGGTACTATGCAATATTTACAAGTGTGTATTTAGGAGCATTTGAGTATTGTTTACATAGTAATATTGTAACATAGTTCATAAGGTTGAAAAAAGACCAGAGTCCATCAAGTTCAACCTATAACCCTAATGAGTCCCTATTGAGTTGAGTTGATCCAGAGGAAGGCAAAAAACCCTCATACTAAAAGGTAAAAATTCCTTCCCGACTCCAAATATGGCATCAGAATAAATCACTGGATCAATGTTTTGTCCCTATAAATCTATTATACATTACCAGCGATGTTATTATTCTCCATAAATCCATCCAGCCCCTTTTTGAACTCTTTACAGAGTTCACCATGACCACCTCTTCAGGCAGAGAATTCCACAGTCTTACAGTAAAGAACCCCCGTCTGTGCTGGTGTAAAAACCTTCTTTCCTCAAGACGTAGAGGATGCCCCTTTGTTATATTTACAGTCCTGGGCATAAATAGATCATGGGAGAGATCTTTGTACTGTCCCCTGATATATTTATACATAGTTATTTGGTCTCCCCTAAGCCTTCTTTTTTCTAAACTAAATAACCCCAATTCTGATAATCTTTCTGGGTACTGTAGTCCTCCCAATCCCCGTATTACTCTGGTTGCCCGTCTTCGAATCCTCTCCAGCTCCACTATGTCTTTCTTGTACACTGGTGCCCAGTACTGTACACAGTATTCCATGTGTGGTCTGACTAGTGATTTCTACAGCGGTAGAATTATTTCCTTGTCGTGAGCATCTATGCCCCTTTTGATGCACCCCATGATTTTATTTGCCTTGGCTGCAGCTGCCAGACATTGGTCACTACAGCTAAATTTACTCTTAACTAAGACTCCCAAGTCCTTTTCCACGTCAGTTGCCCCAAGTGTTCTCCCATTTAATACATAATCCCAGCCAGGCTTTACATCTATCAGTGTTGAACCTCATCTGCCACTTCCCAGCCCACACCTCCAACCTATCCAGGTCCATTTGTAACAGTTCACTTTCCTCTATTGTGTTTACCGCTTTACAGAGTTTAGTATCGTCTGCAATGATTGCTACTTTACTATTTAGCCCCTCTACAAGGTCATTAATTAATATATTAAATAGGACAGGGCTCAAGAATGACCCTGTGGTATCCCACTAGTAACAGTCACCCAATCAGAATAAGTACCATTTATAACCACCCTCTGTTTCCTATCACTGAGCCAGTTACTTACCCACTTACACACATTCTCCCCAGCCCAATCCCTCTCATTTTATGCACCAACCTTTTATGTGGAACCGTATAAAAAAATCCAGCTATATGACATCCAGCGATTCCCCCTGGTCCAGTCTGGAGCTCACCTCCTCATAAAAGCTGATCAGGTTAGTTTGACAGGACCGATCCCTGATTAAGCCATGCTGACATGGGGTCATGCATTTATTTTTATCAAGATACTCCAAAATAGCATCTCTTAGAAAACCCTCAAACAATTTACATACAACAGAGGTTAAATTAACAGGTCTATAATTCCCAGGGTCTCTTTTTGACCCATTTTTAAATATTGGCACCACATTTGCCATGCGCCAGTCCTGGGGAACAGTCCCTGTCACTATAGAGTCCCTGAATATTAAAAATAGGGGTCTTTCTATTACATTACTTACTTCCTTTAGAACACGGGGGTGAATGCCATCTGGACCTGGAGATTTGTCCATTTTGATTTTTTGTAGGCAGCACTGCACTTCTTCCTGGGTTAGACAGGTGACCTGTACTGGGGAGTTTACCTTATCTCGCTGTATTTCACCTGGCATTTAATTTTCCTCAGTGAATACAGTGGAGAAGAATTTGTTTAATATATTTGCTTGTTCCTGATCCCCGTTTATAATTTCTTCCTCATCATTTTTTAAAGGGCCTACACTTTAATTTTTGACCTTTTCGCTATTTATATAGTTAAAGAACATTTTGGGGTTAGTTTTACTCTCTTTGGTAAGGAGTCTTTCTGTCTCTATTTTTGCGGCTTTTATCTTTTTTTTAAATATTTTTTTACATATTTTACATTTTTCTTCATAGCTTTTTAATGCTTCTTCACTGCCATCCTGTTTTAGTAGTTTAAATGCTTTACTTTTGTCATTTATTGCCCCCTTAATGTTTTTATTCATCCATATTGGTTTTCTTTTATTTCTGACATTTTAATCCCCTAAAGGTATAAACATCTTACAGTGAGAATTTAAGATATTTTTATAAGTCTCCCATTTAGTGTCAGTATTCCTGTTTTTGAGGACATTATCCCATTTTATATTGTTAAGGGCTTCTCTCAGTTGATCGAACTTTGCCTTCATAAAGTTCATTGTTTTTGTGGCCCCTCGAGAGATTCCCTTATTGAAGAACACGTTATAATGTATTATATTATGATCACTATTTCCTAGGTGTCCTTTTACCTGCACATTAGTTACTCTGTCAGGTCTGTTGGTTAATATTAAGTCTAGTAGGGCGCCCTCTCTGGTCAGGCCCTGCACCATTTGGGACAGATATTTTGTCTTTAGCTATAGTCAGAAACCTGTTTCCTTTATGAGATTCGCAGATTTCAGTCTCCCAGTTTATATCAGGATAGCTAAAGTCCCCTTTATTATCACATCATTTTGATTTGCTGCCTTGTTTATTTATCTCAATAATTGATTGTCTGGCTCTTCCATTATGTTTCGTGGCTTATAACAAACCCCTATTAGAATTTTTTTATTTATCTCCATATATTTCTACCCATAGTGACTCCACATTATCATTTCCCTCCTGTATATCTTCCGCAGTGAGGCCTTCAAACTGGACTTTACATAAAGACAAACTCCTCCCCCTTTCAGTTTTGTCTGATCCTTCCTGAATAGACTATTGCCCTGTATATTGACCGCCCAGTCACAGCTATCGTCCAACCAAGTCTCTGTTATTCCCACTATGTCATAATCCTCCTCAGACATTTTCAACTCCAGTCCGCCAGTTTTATTGGTCAGACAATTCAATGGTGTATTTTTTTCCCCTATGATACCTATCCCTATTAACTATTCTAACCCCTCCCTCCGCTCCACCCCCAGGTACATTAATAAGTCCCCCCTCTCTATCTACACTATCTTCCCCCTCTATGTTGTAGGTTAACTTCCCCCCAGTCCCTAGTTTAAACACTCCTCCACCCTTCTAGCCATCTTCTCCCTAAACACAGCTGCACCCTCCCCATTGAGGTGCAGCCTGTCCCTACGGTAGAGCCGGTATCCGATAGTGTAGTCGGCCCAGTTCTCCATGAACCCAAACCCCTCCTTCCTACACTAGCTTCTGAGCCACTTGTTTACCTCCCTAATCTCCTGCTGCCTCTCTGGTGTGGCTCGTGGTACAGGTAACATTTCAGAAAATATTACCTTGGAGGTCCTTGCCTTAAGCTTGCGGCCTAAGTCCCTGAAATCATTTTTAAGGACACTCCACCTACCTCTTACTCTGTCATTGGTGCCAATACAGTATGTACCATGACTGCTGGGTCCTCTCCAGCCCCACCCAGTAATCTGTCAACCCGATCCGCGATGTGCCGAACTCGAGTGCCAGGAAGACAACACACTGTTCGACAATCCCGGTCTTTGTGACAGATCGCCCTGTCTGTCCCCCTAATAATTGAGTCCCCCACTACAGTACCTGTCTTGCCTGCCCTGCACTCCTCCCTCCCTCCTTCCTGGAGCAGACCCCCCCCCCCCCGGCTCTGAAATGGCATCCCTCTCATCTACCAACAGGGAAAACTTGTTGGGGTGTGCCAGTTCAGGACTAGCCTCCCGGACACTTTTCCCTGTACCCTGTTTTCTATTTGTAACCCAGCTAACTGTCTGACTGTCCTGCATCTCCGTCCCACTATCCTCCCCCACCTCTAACCCAGAGAGTACTTGCTCAGTGAGCAGGAGACTCCTCTCCAGGTTGTCAATGCGTCTCAGTGTTGCCAGTTGCTCCTCTAGATTCAGGATCTGGGTTTCCGAATTAACAACTCGCACACATCTTGCCCAACAATATGCACCCTCGAACTGCTGTTCAAGGATTGCATACATTGTGCAAGATGCACACTGGAATGCCTTTTCCAACATGGAGGCCATACTAGATTTGGGGATTGCAAAAAATTAAAGAAAATAAAACAATCAAATATTTCAATTTAAACTCCCTGAATTTAAAGTCCCTTTATTTTAAGTCCCCCTCACGTTTAGACTATACTCACTTGTATACTTCACACTCTTGTATACAGACACACAATCGCTAGCTCAACAATCGCTTAGTGTACTTGCTTTATATTTACCACAACCACCTCTCTTCCACTGCCTGGAAGTGATTGCAAAAAAAAAATATATATATATTTGTTTGCACAGTGCATTTTAGTATCTTGTATTTGTATTGGGAAATTAAGTATTTCGTTTTCTGGAGGTTGGTTAGGCAGCTGACATTGCATATGTGCTACATTTATGGGACCCTCACTTCAGGCTATGTAAGCCAGAGTACGGGGTATAGAGTAAGAGGATTACATTCCTCCACTTTTTCACATGTATTTTTAAGTGATTTTATATGTCTGTATTTCTTTTTGTGTCCAATAAAATGTATATGTGATGTCCCAGTACGGGATATAGTCTCGTACAGTACTTAGGCCCTCTCAGGTTGAGTCCCTCTGTGTCCCAGGGGCCCTCCTGCAGTGTCTCCCCCATAGTAATATATATTATGTATAGTGTTATGTGTGTTATGTATAAAGGACCATTAAGGACCTTTGAGTTAGTCACATGACAATGTTATTTGTTACCCAGAGAGCACCAGCTAACCAGGTGACCTGCAGCTTGACCTATGGGCTTCTGGCTCAGCCCAATTTATAAAAGAGGGGGAGCCATTACAATCTCTCTCTTCCACCACACTTTTTCTGCTGAGGTACAGTAAAGACCAGATGTCTCAGAGCCAGTGTTCAGCACATCTGAAGGCCTCAAGCCTACCTACAGCCACATGCCAGTAAGTCAAGTCTTGTATGTCTGCTGTCACTAACTACAGTCAAGTCAAGTCTATAGTCAAGTCTATTATAGTCAGCGTGGCTGTCCTAAAGCCTGTCAAAGTCACCACAAGTCCCAGCAAGCTGTGTGGTCCTTCTGTGTTACTGCCCACCTCTCTGGGATCCTGGCCTAGCTGTAAAGACTATTTCCATCTGTCTACCTCAGTAAAGCTACCGTTAACCCTAACCTGGTCATGGACTATTATTGCCCTGCCTAACCTTGGGTTAGCGGTACTACCGTTCGGGGGGTTACCGGGAAAACCATGCCCTGGCATCAAGAACCTTTAGGGGTTAATAACATTTGCCCCATACACCATCACTTTCACACCCCGCCACCCCATATACTTCTACATATAGTCATTTTTGGTGTACATCAACTGTTTATAGTTGTCAGCTTTTCTCTTCCATTTGTACATGTTGAATTATTGACAACTGGTTGCACTCAGATTTAGTGGTTCATAGTTGCTGTGCCCATTTTTTTGTTGTTGTTGTGTGTAATGTAAACTCTTATATTTATTCCTGAACTACGTGTTTCAAGGTCGATCCGACCTCCTCGTCAGATTCATACAAAACAGAGCTAACACATGGATTAAATCAAGATTTTAATAAATTGTATTGAGCGTAATTTTGCTTCCCCCCCCTATTTTTATCCCACTAGAGGACTTGAAGCTGCGATAATTGATAGTGAATATGGAAACTGCAAGATTTCTGCACTTTTATAACACACGGATATAAAAACATTAAGTTAGAAAAAAACACCACCAAAATAATCTTAAAAAATATATTTGACATATAAACCTGATTTAAGCCCTTAACCCCTTCCCTCTTTGGCGATTTTTCATTTTTGTAAAAATCATTACCCTGTCAATTTTGCACCTAAAAATTCCTATGATGGCTTATTTTTTGCCCCACCAATTTTACTTTGTCATTACATCAGTCATTTTACCCAAAAATCGATGGCGAAATGGAAAAAATAATTGTGCGACAAAATGGAAGAAAAAGCGCCATTTTGTAAATTTTGGGGGCTTCCATTTCCATGCAGTACATTTTTCGGTAGAAATGACACCTGATCTTTATTCTGTAGGTCCATACGATTAAAATTATACCCTACTTATATAGGTTTGATTTTGTATTAGTTCTGAAAAAGATCATAACTACATGCAGGAAAATGTATACGTTTAAAATTGTCCTCTTCTGACCCCTATAACTTTTTTATTTTTCCATGTTTTTGTTTTGATCTGACTTTTTTGTTCGCTTTCTATTAATTTTTATATGGTACAAAAAGTGGCCAAAAATACGCTATTTTGGACTTTGGAATTTTATTACGCGTACGTCATTGACCTTGCGGATTAATTAATTATATATTTTTATAGTTCGGACATTTACACATGGGGCGATACCACTGGGGCATGATTTAAACTTTTAATAAGGAAGGGGTTAATGTGTGTGTTTTTAAAGGAAAACTGTCAGCTTGCGGCCGCCACACTAATCAGTGGTACTGGCTGACGTCAGAGTGCCAGTTACTGCCACCAGTGCCAGTTAGCACTTCATTAGCATATAGGGAAAAACGAAGATATCGGCAGAACGGCCGGGCAGATCCGGACACAGTAGGTATCAAACTGATCAGCGTCCCCAGCCAGTACTGCTGGTTAGTGCGGGAGCAGCAGGCTGACAGTTTTCCTTTAAACTTTTTATTTTTATTTTTTATTTTTATTTTTTACACTTCTAGTCCCCTTAGTGGACTTTTAGGAGGAATCATTTGATTCCTCATACAGATCAATGTGGTTCCATAAAACCACATTGATCTGTGTGCTCTGCGCTCGATTGATAAAGCCTGGTTCTGCCAGGCTTTATCATTCTCAGTGCAGGAGCCGGCACTACAGGAGAGGTAAGCCCTTAGGCTAACTCAGCAGTGATTGCCCCCTGCGATCATGCTGTGTGTGTGTGTGTGGGGGGGATGAAGTCCGCACAGAAATGCATTTCCGAGACTGTCAGTGGAATGTTTGCATTGAGATTTTCCGTGCAGACATTCCATCGTCTGAACATAGCCAAAAGATGTTAATAAGACAGCTAGAGATTACTGTGCACCATGGGTTCCCATTGCAAAACACCTCCTGAAACCAGATAAATGAAAATTAACTCTCCTCCAGGAGAGTCACCTCAAGTCACTTATTGGAAGTATCTACCCTGTAAATCAAGGATCAACCCTCTAAAATAGCCAAGCCAGACTTTACTCCAAAGGGAAGAGTACCCATCTGACCTGTTTAGTGTTTTGCTTGCCCTTTTCCTAGAGAGTATTGACTTCCTATACCTGCTGGTAACCAGAAGAGTATATGACCTGGTGCTGCTCGGCTGTATGGAAAGAATCTGGTTGTTTACGTTCTCAGGGCTCATCTACAGATCAGGTGTACAGCGCCAAATCAGGAAACACTGCATGCAGAAGACAGACAGAACACAGCATGGTAATAATCCTGGAAAAATAATGAGTGTGTATTAATTAGTAAAAGGCCCACACAAACCTATGATAAGAACCCCACAGACTAGAAATCTGGAAAACTCATAGGAAAAAAAGCGGTGCCATTAAAAGACAATATATAATCAAGTAAAAACCACCAGATAGGAAATAGGTCATCCCAAAAAAGGTGTGAAGGAGACAATAATACTGCTAACCAGAGAGGAACAGCTGGCCACCTGATTTAGGGCTACAAGCAGTCCACCTCCAGAACCATGTATAGGTATATACACTCCTAATAGATATGAGGTAACTGTATATAGTTCAACAAGAAAGGAAGAATGTCGGCACTGCCGCCTACCAATTTCCAGAGGTGATGTGAACTGCAACCAACTTCAGAATCCCAGGTGTAGTCGTCCTGTCACGGTGCTCTATCCCAGGAAATAAGGAAGCTTAAATCCCATAGAAGTATTGCGGGAGGCACTCGTGAATGCAACACATATATTTATTCAGGTACGGTCACAGGATGCAACAAAGTCAACAAGCTGTTTCACGCTGAAACAGCTTGTTGACTTTGTTGAATCCTGTGACCGTACCTGAATATATATAATTGTTGCATTCACGACTAACTGTATATACATGATCCAAGTGGGATCAACATAGACAAATGCGTTCCCAAATGCACTCCTGATGTAACTGCTACGCATGAATAGAGAAATTACTAATATATATAACATTTGTTCCCAACGCGTTTCTGTCTGCATGCTAGATAGTATGCAGCATGGTAATAATCCAGGAAGAAGAAAGATGATAGCATGGTGATAATCCTGGAGGCAGACAGATTACAGCATGGTAATTATCCTGGAAGTAGACAGATCATAGCATGGTAACAATCCTGGAAGCCGACAGATTACAGCATGGTAATAATCCAGGAAGCAGACAGATGATAGCATGGTAATAATCCTGGAGCAGTATAGTGATAAGCAAGTGGAAATTAGAAAATTAATGAATAAAGTTATTGAGGTTATTTTTTGACATAACATTTAAATATGCCAGGAAGGGCACTGTTCAAGATCTTAAACCTCTTTGCTTCATTCTCCCATTTCGAATGGGAGAATCAGCGCTGGGCGCTGATCACAGCTCCAGTAAAGGCAGTTCTTTTTTTACAGGAGTCTTATCTTTTTAAAACCAAGTTTTCACAAAATTAATTTTTTGTGTTTTTCTCACCTAAAAAGAATGCCATAATAAATTGTTTTGTGGGTTTGTTTTCTGCCAAAATAGTTTTAGTGGTCATTTATTCTGTAACTCAAGGATTTCTATTGAAGAATGGGGGAAAAATGTTTAAAAAAAAAGCTAATGTTTAACCCACATTGGCCCGGATTAACTATTTTAAACCCAACATGTTTTGTCAGGTTGTGCGCCAGAAATTCTGTCTGCGCCAGAATTTGCGCTAGAATTGAAAAAAAGAAACCCGACCAGGGGACCCGAAATAGGGGCGTGAGAAGTGGGCGTGGCTGCCAAAAAGGGGCATGTCGCCGTCATTTTCACAAAAACCCAACATAGAAAGGTTTTCACAGAAAATGTAGTGGATTTGAGCTGAGGAAAAACCCAACAGATCCGAGCATATGTAAAAAAAAATAAAAAAAAATAAAAGTGTAGGGAAAAGTGCAAAAGGTAGGGAAACAATAGTAAATCCTAGAAATGAGTGAATTTTTGACAAATTCAATTTGGCAGATTCTCCAAATATAAAAAAATAAATCGATTTGATCCGAATAAATTCTCTGCGATTTTTATTAGTAATGTATTTTAATGATGTGTTAATAAAGTGTGTGTGTTTTTTTTTAAATCTATTTTGTTTAAACATTTTTTAGGTAGTACTACTACTCCCAGCATGGAACAAACTGTTTCATGATGGGAGTAGTAGTACCTGTGCTAATAGATCGCACCGGGTGTCACTCCTGAATGTATAATATATAGATGCGGGCAGCTTTCTCACATCTAGATAGGACGATCGCATCGGGTGTCAGGACTGACACCTGCTGTGATCAGTTCTTAACTGCAGGTTCTACTGCTCCCAACATGGTCACACTCTGTGTGGGAGCTGTAATACCTGCATTAATAGACAGATCACAGCTGGTGTCACTTCTGACACCCGATGCAATCGTCCTGTATAATGTATGGATGAGGGTGGCTGGCCGCTCTTCTCTGGTCCCACTGTAGTATGAGTATATGCCGTATATATACCTATTATTCATATTTCCCACAGTGAGCTGTGAGTGGCTGGAACCATCTACATGGGAGTAGATGTTCCCTGGCTGCGGGAGTCTGGCGGTGGCTGGGGAAGCTACATTATTGTTTGTACTACTACCCTCATCATGGAGCAGACTCTGTTCCATGATGGGGGTTGTAGTACATGGGCTGAAAGATTGATCGCAACGGGTCTCACTTTTAAATTCCCCACCAGGAGCCCTGAATGGCCACCACTGAGGAGCCATACAGGGCTCCCGGCAGGGTTTTTAAACTACTAATTTGACCCCCAAATATATGCATATTTATAATAATCATTGGCCCCAGTGTGTTTATAATAATTAATTTGACCCAGTGTGCTTATCCTTATTCCCCCCCCCTGCACCCCCGCACGGAGAGGAGCAGCAGAGAATAGACATGTCCCGGCGGTGCGCTGATTTCGCTAAGAGCAGGGCAGCAGCGGGGACATGTAGGGCAGCGGCGGTGAGGGAATGATGTCTACATGTGGGACATGTCAGCTTCATTCATTCATTCACCGCCATCGGTTCCCAACATGTCCTGCTGCTGCCCTGCTCCAAGAATAGGAGGAGCAGGCAGCAGGAGGGGAAATAAGGCCGGGGGGGGGGTGGTTTGGATAAGCACACTAGGGCCAATGAATTATTATAAGCACACTGGGGCCAATGAATTATTATAAGCACACTGGGGCCAATGAATTATTATAAACACACTGGGGCCAAAGAATTATTATAAACACACATAATGAATTATTATAAATATGCATGGGGGGCATACATTTGGGGGTCAAATTAGTAGTTTAAAAACCCCGCTGGGAGCCCTGACTGGCTCTTCGTTGGCGGCCATTCAGGGCTCCTGGCGGGGAATTTAAAAGTGAAATGAAAAATACACCGTACATCACAGGGGAGCGGAGCATGCCGCTGGACTGACAGTCTCCTGGTAACCATCATCTATCTATAAATATCCATAGGAGGCTATTTTTTAGCCCTTCTTGGAATATATTCGGCAATTTTAGACTGTTGCCTATACACTTGGTTGCACTTGGTGTTTTTATTTGGTTTATTATCTAAAATCAAATAAAAGCTAAGTTTTAGTATCTCCCCACTCTTGTTCTAAACATTGGATAAGATACGTTATACACTAATTACTTTGGAAGTTTGTTCACATTATTATTTTGGTCCTTACTGCTGGATCCGTTATTTAAAAAGCAGTTTTTGTCTATATTTAGTTAAAACCCACAAAGAAAACTACACAACACTCTTAGTAAATTAAGGCCAATGTGTTTTTCTTTGCGCTTTTCCCCCCTCCCAAAAAAGTCTATAAGACTCCCTGAAAAAAAACAAAAAAAACGCCATAGTCATGCTGCAATTTTTCAAAAATGGTCACTGACCCAGAAAACACTGAAAAAGAGTAAAAAAAAAACACCACTGCAAAGAATGCCAAGTGGGTTTGGCATTTCATATTTCCCTATTGACTCTTAGCTAACATCTGGCTGCTGCATTTTTTTGTCCAAATAAGCCATGTGACAAATTTGCTGTTTTTTGGGGGCATTTTTGCATAAAATACAAAAAACAAGTGGAAACACAGCCTCTCTATTTTCTACAATTATCAATCACACTGCACACAATAGACTGATCATCTTCCTTGCACTGGTTATAAAATGGTTACAGGTCTCTAACATGTTGTCAACAAGAAACTCACATGACTGCTGCTACGCTCAATACAGCAGGACTCTATCAACTTATACTCTAGATTGCGCAGCAATTTGTTCACTTATTAAGCATAATTTGGTGTACAAAACATTATAAACAGCAAAACAAACAAAAAAACAAACAAAAAAAAAAACACACAGCATCTGACATACTAGAGAAATCCTAAACCCTCGCAGGTAGGCTCCACTCTCCCTCTGCACCCATCTGCTTTTTCATGCTTATTGTACTTGTTACAGATTGGTAAATATCAGTCATACAGTGCCCTGGAATTCATAAAACTTAATCATTTTACAAAAGTTTTCTCACTTACTTCTGTGTTGAGTCTGAACAGCTGTATGCTGCAAGAGAAAACGACTTGGAGAATAAAGCAAAGTATTAAAATAGGCGGAGATAATGCTGTTGCTCTGACACTCCCTTAGCTCTGTGCATGGTTTTAGTAGCTGACAATGTTTTTATGTGTAATACACTAAGATCAGGTGTGACTGTCAGACATAGGAAAATAAAAACAAAGAACTTACAATCCACAGAATAAATTTAACAACTTAAACTTCAGGATGTGAAACAACAATGGAGAAACATAACCGCACATCCATTTGTATTTTAATCTACTTGCTTCTCAGCAAAATTTCACAAATGATCAGGTTGTTAGTATACATTTTGATCAAAAAGTACGAGCCCACTCTCCACATCATGGCCACCTAGTCAGAATGGGTCCCTAACCTGACACTGGCATAGCGCCGGGGCGGCGACCACTGCCTCCAAGACACCAAGCCCACAGGGGGAATGACCCAATGGCCAGGCAGCCCCACTGCTGCCCGATCAAGCCCCTGGCTCTGGGCCACACCACCCACCCCACAGACAAAGCACAACAGCTGTTACGCCGAGCGCTCCGGGTCCCTGCTCCTCCCCAGAGCGCTCGCGGCGTTCCTCTCTCTGCAGCGCCCCGGTCAGACCCGCTGACCGGGAGCGCTGCACTGACATTGCCGGTGGGGATGCGATTCGCATAGCGGGACGCGCCCGCTCGCGAATCGCATCCCAAGTCACTTACCTGTCCCGGCCCCCGGCTGTCATGTCCTGGCGTGCGCGGCTCCGCTCCTTAGGGCGCGCGCGCGCCAGCTCTTCAAGATTTAAAGGGCCAGTGCACCAATGATTGGTGCCTGGCCCAATTAGCCTAATTAGCTTCCACCTGCTCCCTGGCTATATTACCTCACTTCCCCTGCACTTCCTTGCCGGATCTTGTTGCCTTGTGCCAGTGAAAGCATTAGTGTTGTCCAAAGCCTGTGTTTCCAGATCTTCTGCTATCCATATTGACTACGAACCTTGCCGCCTGCCCCGACCTTCTGCTACGTCTGACCTTGTCTCTGCCTAGTCCTTCTGTCCCACGCCTTCTCAGCAGTCAGCGAGGTTGAGCCGTTGCCGGTGGATACGACCTGGTTGCTACCGCCACAGCAAGACCATCCCGCTTTGCGGCGGGCTCTGGTGAATACCAGTAGCATCTTAGAACCGGTCCACCGGCACGGTCCACGCCAATCCCTCGCTGACACAGAGGATCCACAACCAGCAAGCCGAATCGTGACAACAGCCACAATGGCCGCCACAGAGCACCACACCAGTGTGAATACTTACCATGTGCTCCCTGCCAGGGGGCAGGGAGAATACTAGGAGGAAACCCATATGCAGTCTCCTACTAATTAAATCCCCATAGCAAACCTATGCTGCTCTGGACAGTTCCTGTCATGGACAGAGGTGTCAGCAGAGAGCACTTTGGACAAGACAAAAAAGAAATTTAAAAAGAAAAGAATTTCCTCTGTAGCATACAACTGCTATATTATTAAATAGCAGTAATTTAGAAATCTGTTTAACTTTCTGGCACCAGTTCTTTAAAAAAAAAGGAAGTACCCCTTTAAGGTATTTAGAAGCCAAATTGGTTCTGCACAATAGTTATTTATCATAAGCAACAGAGTTGTGCTTTAAATGTTAACACAAATACAGTGTGAATCCAGCCATTGGGATTTTGCTACAGATTTTTTTGCTGCAGATTTTATACTGTGGATTTTATTATGGAATTACCAGCAGAAATTCTGCAGCAAAATGGGGGAGATTTATCAAAACCTGTCCAGAGGAAAAGTTGTCCAGTTGCCCATAGCAACCAATCAGATTGCATCTTTCATTTTTAACAAGGCCTCTGAAAACTGAAAGCAGCAATCTGATTGGTTGCTATGGGCAACTTTTCCTCTGGACAGGTCCACAAGAAAGGTGGGACAATACAAAGATTGTAGGGACTGATGATGTGGGGAAGATACAGATGGGGAATGGCATTATAGGGGCACAGGTGGGTAACACTATTGGTTTATAGCAGTCTTTCCCAAGCAGGGTGCCTCCAGCTGTTGCAAAACTGCAACTCCCAGCATGCCTGGACAGCCTTTGGCTGAGAGTTGTAGTTTTGTACCAACTGGAGGCACCCTGGTTGGGAAACACTGGTTTATAGGGAGGGAAAGAACAACTATGCTGGACTAAGCTTTTCAGGTACTGTAGGTGGGGGACAGAGGAAAAGTTGCCCATAGCAACCAATCAGATCCTTTCTTTCATTTTTCAGAGGCCTTTTCAAAAGGAAAATAAGCAATCTGATTGGTTGCTATGGGCAACTTTTCCTCTGGACAGGTCTTGTTAAATCTCCCCCATAGTGTATATAAGAATAAATAAGGAAAAAAACAAAACAACACAAAAACACACTATAATTTCCCTGAAGCTGCTTGTACAGAGGAGGCCAGTCCTCCCTGACAGACCACCCTGCTGATCATCAGTTACTGTCACTGTGGACTCTTCTAAGTCCCCTCACACAGTCCACCCTCCCTACAGTCCTCCCTGACAGAGCCGACTGATGATCACTTACTGTCCCCTCATGGCAGCTCCAGCTGATCGTCTATCCTCCATCTCTTCCTTTCCTTACCCAGAGAGGAGAAGTGAGGGGGAGGGGCCGTCAGCAGCAGTAGGACCCCGGGAGACAGTGTCCAGAGAATGCCTGTATGAGAAGATGTCACTTCCTAACACTTGTATCTGCTCTTTCTTCTTGTCCCCTGCTGTTATCTCTACCAGCCCCGTGCCTCTATACACTCCTGCCCCTGTGCCTCTGTGCCTCACACGTTTAAAAAAAAAAAAAAAAAAAGGGCATTAAGGGGCAGGTGCATGAAAAGGCAGGGGCTCAAGCCCCCTTTGAGCCCTATGTGTGCACGTCCCTGCTGTAACATATAACTTACATCTGGCCCACAGGCCCCCCTTGTGCTATTCAAGGCGGTACCTATTTGTGGGACCTCAAGCTGTTGCACAAATTGCTCTGCCATCTGCAAACTACAAACCCCTCTCAACCCCTCCCTTTCTTAGGAGATAACTCTGGAACCACAGGGTTCAATTAACAGAAGCATTCAAATGCAGTTCTGCCTTTTTAACTAAGTCTGGTACTAAAAAGAAAAGCTCTACTCCCTCTCTTAGATAACATTAATCCATGGACACAATTAACCCCTTAACGACCAAGGACGTATATTTACGTCCTTGGCAGGCTCCCGCGATATAACGCGGGGTCACGCGGTGCCGGGACCCGGGGCTAATAGCGTGCGGCAGCGATCGCGGTGCCGCACGCTATTAACCCTTTAGATGCAGCATTCAACTTTGAAAACCGAAAGGAAAATGGGGCCCGGCGGCTCAGCGGGGCTGATCGGGACTACCGTAGTGAAAATGCGGTGTCCCGATCAGCTGGGACACGAGCGGAGGTCCTCTTACCTGCCTCCGGCGTGTCCCCTTGGCGATTGATTGCTCCAAGCCTGAGATTCAGGCTTGAGCAATCGACCGCCGATAACCCTGATCATTGCAAAGCTATGGCTTTGCAGTGGACAGGGTATAAGATCAGTGTGTGCAGTGTTATAGATCCCTATGGGAGCTATAACACTGCAAAAAAAAAAGTGTAAAAAAAAAAAGTTAATAAATGTGATTTAACCCTTAATAAACGTTCAAATCACCCCCCTTTTCCCATAAAAAAAAACACCATGTAAATAAAAATATATGTGGTATCGCCACATGCGTAAATGTCCGAACTATAAAAATATATCATTAATTAAACCACACGCTCAATGGCGTACGCGCAAAAAAATTCCAAAGTCCAAAATCACGTATTTTTGGTCGCTTTTTCTATAATGAAAAAATGAATAAAAAGCGATAAAAAGTCCGATCAATACAAAAATGGTACCGCTAAAAACTTCAGATCACGGCGCAAAAAATGAGCCCTCATACCGCCCCATACATGGAAAAATAAAAAGTTATAGGGGTCAGAAAATGACAATTTTAAACGTATCAATTTTTCTACATGTTGTTATGATTTTTTACAGAAGTACGACAAAATTAAACCTACATAAGTAGTTTATCATTTTAATCATATGGACCTACAGAATAAAGATAAGGTGTCTTTTTTTACCGAAAAATGTACTGCATAGAAACGGAAGCCCCCAAAATTTACAAAATGGCGTTTTATCTTCAATTTCGTCGCACAATGATTTTTTTTTCTGTTTCGCCGTAGATTTTTGGGTAAAATGACTGATGTCACTGCAAAGTAGAATTGGTGGCGCAAAAAATAAGCCATCATATGGATTTTTAGGTGCAAAATTTAAAGGGTTATGATTTTTAAAAGGTGAGGAGGAAAAAACGAAAGTGCAAAAATTGAAAAACCCGTGGTCCTTAAGGGGTTAAGACATGACATGACACACATAAAATCAGTTGCAATGGGACGGGTCAAGGGGATATGTTATTGTCGGAGAGTCCCGTGTCATACCCTCTGGTATACATTCTGTCCTAGACACGCCTTCCTGCAGCTTCTACTTATGACATGAAAACCGGGGTCCTGCGCCAAATCCACTAATATCCTCTCTCACAGACTTCTTCTGGAGGAGCAATCATTAGTTTACTCCAAAATTCAATCCCCCGGGAGACCCAGTCCCTCCCCCTGGAACCCGCTTATTTACTCACTCACATTTCATACACACTTGGGTAGCAGATAGTTGCTTATGACAGGTTCAGTTAAAAGACTCTGGGCAATGATTGTTACCTGTCTTTGCTGCCTATGAGACAGTCGACTAAGGCACAAAGATAGACCAAACAGGGAGACAATGGTTGGTACTGGCTAGGCTAGGCTAAGAAATTTTTCCTACCGTACTCTTGGCGATGATCGGTCTCCCGTCTGCATCCCATCTCTTTGGTCCAACTTAATGCCTTGTGTTCCGACTGCCTCTCGGTACCATAACCCAGAGTTCCTGTTCAGGCGCCAAAACTGATATGGATTTTATCAGTGACCTAGTAAATATCTGACCCCTGTCCTAATTCCTTAATCAGAATGCATGCACAAAAGTAAATCAAACGGACGCTGTGTCAGTTGTGAATACTTCTCTATCTTTATTTGGCAGTCATCCAGTTATATAGACATTGCAATTAGCATACTTCCCGGCCTCACAAGGGAGTGGTGTACAGCCTTGTCATACCATATAAGGTATGCTCTCTTAGGTTTCTTAGGCGTTGGTTAGAACAGGAAATTCCATCTTACACAGAGGGGGGAGGGAAAACAAGGAGCAGAGCAGCATGGGGGATGGGTCAAGTCAAATAGTCCGTATATATATATATATATATATATATATATATATATATATATATATATAAATGAAGCCAGTGCAGCACTCCATAAAGTGAAAACAGGGTGATTTATTTCATCAAAAAAATGTGTTACACAGCAACAATGTGTCGGTCCTCTCCAGAACCTTTCTCAAGCTTTCTCAAGGTTCTGGAGAGGACCGAAACGTCGCTACTGTGTAACACATTTTTTTGATGGAATAAATCACCCTGTTTTCACTTTATGGAGTGCTGCACTGGCTTAATTTTTCTAAGGATTGGTGGACTTAATCCGTAATCAGTTGCTTGCACCCTGCATTGTCGGATCTTTCCTTTTACTGAGTGCTGTTGTTTTTTGATTTTATATATATATATATATATATATATATATATATATACACATCCATTACAACCCTACCTACCAGGATTTATTTACCCGCCTCACAAGTCAGTATTAATCTGTTTGGTGAAAGCACCACAAGTCCCAGCAAAGCAACAGGGCTCCCAAGGCGTTACGCTGCACTCTCTCACCCAGAACCAATTGTCTATGTAATATCATCTGTAC
Organism: Hyla sarda; assembly: GCF_029499605.1. Classification (NCBI taxonomy): domain Eukaryota; kingdom Metazoa; phylum Chordata; class Amphibia; order Anura; family Hylidae; genus Hyla; species Hyla sarda. The sequence continues at coordinate 87,172,345 of NC_079190.1, forward strand.
CCAGCTCAGTAAAGTTATCTGTAACCTCACATTTAGGTGTTCATTTACCCATATCTGGCCCAGGAGAAGATGTCCCCAACCTCGGACCATGTATAGGTAACAGTGCCTTGGCATCACAAAGTGATGAGGTATTCGTACTTATACCCCCGTGGCACCACATCAGTTTTTTACATATTTTATTTTTCCCTTTTTTATTTTTTTTATGCTTCTTCACTGCCATCCTGGTTTAGTAGCTTAAATGCTCTTTATGTCATTTGTTGCTCTTTACATTTTTATTCATCCATTTTGATTAAATATATAATAAAAAACAGCACAAGCTCAAATATTCTCACAAGCGCTGGTGACGCTTTACAGATAGAAAGGAATGTATGATTAATGCATTTCCCCAAAAAATGTTAAATTATTTTTCTGGGTACAGTTTACAGCAAGGTAGGGTGTGTTTCTATAAGTGTATTAAGAAAGGTTGTCCTAATACATTCTACCCCTAGATTATAGTCAGTGTTAATTGCCTGATTTTAGTGAATTATACCACTTATAAGGCTCGATGAATTATACCACTTATAATGCATGTTACTCTTTATTAGTTGGTTAGTTGATGATAAAGTTATCATTGGAATAACAGCCAATTTTATCCTAATTCAGACACATTTTGTCAACATTTGACATGATCTGGTTTGGGTGAAGAGCGACACAGCCAATAGTCGGAGAACATGGTAGGGAGGTATGATACAGGGATGTAGATGAGCTTGGAGTCCAGGCCAGGAGTATATCTTGTCCAAGGGTATACAGCAGTCAAAGCATGCTCCATACAGTTTGGAACCTCATAAGTCCTGGGACTGGCTGTTCCCAATAAATCCTTCAGACCCTTCTCATCTGTAAATAAATCAGTATACATAATATATTTTCTATTAGTTCATGCAAATGGAACCTGTATTTCTGGATAGTCATATGCAACATGACATTTTTGTACAACTGTATAAGCAATGGTGATCTGTTGAGTTAAAAACCCCAAAAAACTATTTATTTTTCAAATGGAAGTATTTATCCACCGGACATGCCATGGGGTGGACGGGTGTGTGTGTGTGTGTGTGTGGGGGGTATGGTTAGTCAACTTTGGCATATACCCACATGTGTTCTGCTTAGAAAATTACAAAATGTTTCGGTTTTGTTGCAGTTTGTTATAGCAGGAATAAAGTGACAATGCGGCACTGTTCTGTGATAACTATAACTATGGAATCCATCCATATGCAGGTCCTGTTACTGTTGAAAGACCCGCACAAAGAGGTCACATGACTTCTGCAGGTCCTCAAGTCAGAGGGAAGAGCTGTGATACTATACATGGAGAGCTGCTTGGTGAGGGGTATGGGGTCTGTGTTAGTTTAGGGGTCACAAGGGGTTTGTATATATGGGATCTTTGGGTCTGTGTTTACTTAGGAGGTTAAGTGTGAGTTCTATATTCATTTAGAGGGGGATAGGTCTGATTAAATATATTGAACAGACAGATCTAGGGTCTGAATTTTTTTTTTTTTTTTGGGGGGGGGGGCTCTATTTAGGCCTAGGATCTGTATGTCTAGGGTTTTAATTGGATGGGGAGGAGAGTGTTTACAGTCAGAGAACATGTGACATGGGAGTTGATGGGTTTATGGAAGAGATTTCCTGACAAGCCTGTTTTAGTAAATGCTTTCAATCTACAAAAAGAATACAGATGTAGGGAGATTTATGAAAACCTGTGCAGAGGAAAAGTGGAGCAATTGCCCATACCAACCAATCAGATTACTTGTTTTAGTTTTCAGAGGCCTTTAAAAAAATAAAAAAATAAAAAAATAAACGAAAGAAGCAATCTGTTGCTATGGGCAACTGCTTCACTGTTCCTCTGCACAGGTTTTGGTAAATTTCCCAAAATTGTCACAATGCACCAGGTCACCCATTAATGTTAACATAGAACTGTGACTTGCTTTGCGCAAAATATTTTTCCTTTTTGCTTGTGCTATGTCGCACCTGCTATTTTTGACTGATAAGGTGGGGCTTCATAGAAAAGGAAAGGGGGGAAGGTTAAACGTGCCCTAAAATTTTTATAATTCATACCAGTAAATGTCCCCTATGTGTATACATAGGTTTATATGTACTGGAAAAATATAAGTTTTATTGTATATATTCCTAGGGTCTTGGATACCTATCTTCTGTCTATATTTTCACTAGACTGCAACTAAGGATTTGGGACACATGGAGCAGTATCTGTACATATCAACTTACATTGCTCATAGTATTGCTTGCCATAGCTATCTCTAATTCCTGTGGGGAGATTTTCCCAAAGACGTTGTAAGTTATTTACATGAGCATCAACTGAGAGCGTCATATTTGTTTGGAAACAGCCTGGTTCTATGAGGGAGATTTTTATTCCAAAGTCTCGTAATTCCCTTCTGGAAATGAAAAAAAAAAGTTGTTAAAGTTAGGTTTTTAGGTTTACAGCAGCAATCAAATCTAAAGCACTTGTCTCATTTGTGTTGGTCTCTCATTCCACAAGTACCGTGATGTAAAAGAAGATGTCATTTATCATACAAGGCCTCTGTTTTCTATAGCTCTATGGTCTCATTCTGATGCTTGCATACCCATTGTAGGGGCTTTTGGTAGTGTACAGGGGTCAGCTTGGACACTCTGCAGCTGAACAGCATCACGAGGAGCAAGCTGCATTACAATGTGACACCTTTCTATCATAGCCAGCATTTTTATATCGTAGCTCTTCTGTTTTATCAAACCACGCTATCTAATCTTCACTCCCTACATACAACGATAAATCTTGGGCATCTTTTCTTGGAATACTTTTTTTTCTTACATACTTACCATTGCACCCCAGGACCTACCCTTTTAGAGATGCTCAATCCTTGAGCCATCTCAATTTGACTGTTGTCAAAGTTGTTCAGATTTCCGCGACAGATGTTTCTGTCTTGGAAATACCGATTCCAGCATCTGCAGAAATAATAGATATAACACAGAGGAAAAGGAAGAATCACTGCATAAAAGTGCACACCCAGAAAATAATCTATAAATAAATGTATCTTTATTGTACAAAAAAGACACGTTACATCACTGTATACAACAGCAAAGGACATCTAAAAACAATTAAAAAGGCTCATAGAAGAGCAAAGCACAACATGGGGAGGGGCCATGAACCCCCAGTCCCCAAGTCCTGTCCCACAGAGATAGTAAATACAACAAAGCTGCTACTCCAAAGTGCACAATGCCTACAGTAAACAAATAATAATGCAATGATACCCAAAGTGCATTAGAGAAATGAATAATCAAACATAAATAATAGAGGGTAGCAAACCACAGACGGAGGAGCAGCTGTATATGGTAATGCAGAACAGAACAGCCGGGCATTTTTTCGCTGTCAGTAGCACCCCGGTTATCACACCGGAGAGGTTAAGCCCCCCTCTCTTTTTCTGCAAAACAATAGATATGTCTATTCTTTCTGTGGACTCCACAAGGGAATGCATTGCAGTCTATGAGACAGCACATTTCCGAGCAGTGCTAGCACCCGCTGGATCATGCAAATGTGCAAATGTCCGCCTGTGTTTTCGGGTGGACATTCCGCACACTTTTGGGACGTGTAAACATAGCCTGGGGAGACCCTTTGATTTCAATGGGATTCTGCTTCAATGTTCACAGGGTGGAATCCCAATTCCAGCATCCTGAGAAAGAGTAGACATTCACTATATGGGATCAATAATGTTTAATAGTTAAGTGATTTTCGCACTTCTCATTATATTTAGTCAAAGCTATTGCAAAGCACTGACCAATTAGATTGCTTCTCTGCTAGTACAGCCTGCCTGCTCAGGCCCAAAACAAAAGCTGCACCTGACACTTAGCCTTTTAAGTGCTGCAATCGTGCACATGTGGTGAGCTTGAAATGGTTCTGTGTTTTGTGCTGGTCTCTCAAATGCTAGAGACAGAATTCCTCTACCAACAGGTAGTGGAATGCAGTTTGCAGGGAAATGAGAAACCTAAAGGCCATGACTTTAGGTTTTTTTTCTGGGGCAAAGAGTCTTTTCTGGTAAATTAAACTATTTATATCACATAAAGATAAGTTGAACTAACAGTTACAATTTTAAATTATACCATTTATCAAAATACAGTATCTTTAATAAGTCTACAGTTGTTGGACACTATCTGCTGCAGCAAATTCTTTTATATTTTCGAAGAGAACTAAAGCTTTGTTCACAAGATGTATTTGTAAAAGTATTTTGAAGAGAAAACTGATTATATTAGGCTTCAAAATATACCTACTTTATATCTGTACTTGTTTTCTATTGAGTTACATTAAATTTAATGGGAAAATGTTTACTTGCAATTTTATTTGCCAAGAGTAATGTTTAAAGGTGTAAAATATATGACATATACTTTATTTGAGCTTTATATGAACTTTAAAAAAGGCTTTGCAAAAGAAAAACTGCCCCTAAAATGCACATGTAAAATACACATGCATTTGTTTCTTCTATTTTACTTCGTGCTAATAAAAACCACTAGAACTTCTTTAGAAAATGTATGCAATGTCCCATGTGTGGTAAATCACAATAACATCCGCTGATACCATAATACAATGCTCAAAAAAAATAAAGGGAACACATCCTAGATCTGAATGAACAAACTAATCTTATGAAATACTTTCGTCTTTACATAGTTGAATGTGCTGACAACAAAATCCCCCAAAAATTATCAGTGGAAATCAAATTTATCAACCCATGGAGGTCTGGATATGGAGTCACACTTAAAATCAAAGTGGAAAACCACACTACAGGCTGATCCAACTTTGATGTAATGTCCTTAATACAAGTCAAAATGAGGCTCAGTAGTGTTTGTGGCCTCCATGTGCCCGTATGACTTCCCTACAAAGCCTGAGCATGCTCCTGATGAGGTGGTGGATGGTCTCCTGAGGGATGTCCTCCCAGAACTGGACTAAAAAATCCGCCAACTCCTGAAAAGTCTGTGGTGCAACGTGACGCTGGTGGATGGAGCGAGACATGATGTCCCAGATGTTCTCAAATTGAATTTGGGTCTGGGGAACTGGTGGGCCAGTCCATAGCATCAATGCCTTCCTCTTGCAGGAACTTCTGACACAGTCCAGCCACATGAGGTCTAGCATTGTCTTGCATTAGGAGGAACCCAGGGCCAACTGCACCAGCATATGGTCTCACAAGGGGTCTGAGGATCTAATCTCGGTACTTAATGGCAGTCAGGCTACCTCTGGCAAGCACATGGAGGGCTGTGCGGCCCCCCAAAGAAATGCCCCCCCACACCATTACTGACTCACCGCCAAACCGGTCATGCTGGAGGATGTTGCAGGCAGAAGAACATTCTCCACGGCATCTCCAGACTCTGTCACGTCTATCACATGTGCTCAGTGTGAACCTGCTTTCATCTGTGAAGAACACAGGGCGCCAGTGGCGAATTTGCCAATCTTGGTGTTCTCTGGCAAATGCCAAACGTCCTACACAGTGTTGGGCTGTAAGCACAACCCCCACCTGTGGACATTGGGTCCTCATACCACCCTCATGGAGTCTGGTTCTGACTGTTTGAGTGGAAACATGCACATTTGTGGCCTGCTGGAAGTCATTTTGCAGGGCTCTGGCAGTGCTCCTCACAAAGGCGGAGGTAGAGGTTCTGCTGCTGGGTGGTTGCCCTCCTATGGCCTCCTCCACATCTCCTGATTTACTGGCCTGTTTCCTAGTAGCGCCTCCATGCTCTGGACACTACACTGATAGACACAGCTTCTTGCCACAGCTCGCATTGATGTGCCATCCTGGATGAGCTGCACTACCTGAGCCACTTGTGTGGATTGTAGACTCCGTCTAATGCTACCACTAGAGTGAAAGCACCGCCAGCATTCAAGTGACCACAGCATCAGCCAGGAAGAATAGGAACTGAGAAGTGGCCTGTGGTCACCACCTGCAGAATTACTCCTTTCTTGGGGGTGTCTTGCTAATTGCCTATAATTTCCACCTGTTGTCTGTTCCATTTGCACAACAGCATGTGAAATTGATTGTCAATCGGTGTTGCTTCCTGAGTGGACAGTGTGATTTCACAGAAGTGTGATTGACTTGGAGTTACATTGTGTTGTTTGAGTGTTCCCTTTTATTTTTTTTGAGCAGTGTATGTAGAAGAAGAACCAGCACAGGAAACCTAAGCCTTGCAAGTTACAAAACCAGTTGCCACACCGGAAGCAAATCCACAACGCTATTTCCTAGTGCTGACAAAGGCATAACTTCCAAGGGTATCAAAAATACAAATACAATGTCACCTTAAGAATTGTAAAAACCGGAAATTCTCCTTTAAAGATCAATACATGGTTGGGTTCATACATAGTATTTTGGCCAGTATTTGGTCTTCATTTTGGTCATTTTTTGGGTACTATTACACGTACTACTGGTTGCGACTAGCACTTGCGATCCTGAACTGCAGACAGTACTTTCACTTGCCGCTTTACACAGTGACAGGTTCAGGTACAGTTTACAATTATTGGTGAATCGCTAGCTCTGTTGGCTAAATACGGCTAGCAGGACTTGCAATTCACAGATAACTGGATAACTACACCATTAAAAAGAACTGCACCGTTTAAAGAAGCAAATTTAGGTCCTGCCTGCAGTTTAGGATCGCAAGTGCTAGTTGCATCTGGTAGAACTGCATATAAGAGTGCCCTTAGCTTAAACCAGGAGTAGAATAGTCATAGATAAAAAAAATTATATTAGAAAGTTTAGAAAATGTTTCTGTGTTTTGGACCAATTTCTGGTTTTGGCTAAAAAATAAAGGACCAAAATGGGTACCAAGTACCAACCAAAACCCAGCCTCAGGTAAATTAAAGGTGTTATCCAGGAATAGAAAAACGGTGCTAATTTCTTCCAAAAACAGCACCACATTTGTCCCCAGGTTGTGTGTAGTATTGCAGCTCAGTTCCATTGATGTGAATGGAGCCAAGTTGTTATATCACACAGATGTGGCTCTGTTTTTGGAATACATTAGCACAGTTTTTCTATTCCTGGATAACTCCTTTAATATACTGCAAAGTTAATCAGCTTTATATAGATTACATTCATATGGAAAAATTTATTAAGGAGAACAGGAAAGCTAGACATAAAAAGGAATAATTCATGTTTTATTAGCACTCAGCTGACAATCTTTGCAATATTAGAAGTCTGTATCACTATTTTACACAGGCTTACCTTAAAGTATCAGAGAAGGCCTCCACACCATACTTGGATGGGCAATATCCTCCACCAACAGTAGCCAGTCTTCCCATAGCACTAGATACATTAACAATACGTCCTTTGGCTTTTCTTACAAGAGGCAGTAGATGTAGAGTCACATCTATCATACCAATCAAATTCACATTCAGGGCCTTTAAGAAATCTTCCTTTTTTTGCCATTCATTGGGAGCAATGCAAAAGGAATATCCTGCATTATTAACCAATCCCCAGAGTCCTGCAGTATAGAAGAAAAATTGTCATAAAAAAAACACATCAACAAGCTACGTATCAATATAAAAACACTTTTTAAGTCTTACTGGGCAACTTACACCTTTAACCTTAATACTTTAAGTGTAATTGTCATGTCAAACAACTTTGCATAAATGAATAGTACAAGCAAATATAAGAAAGACTGTAATATATCTTATCAGAGAAATATGCTTCTTTTGTCATTTACAAGCCCACTTCCCCCCTCCCTTATCACTTCTTATTTGCATATCACTAAGAATATCCACCTTCAGCAGAGTGAAGATGGGTTTTCAGCTGCACTGAGATTAGGTTACACTGCCCATAGAAGTCTATGGAAAGGAGTGGCCGAGCAAGATGTGTGGAGGAGAGGAAGTGCAGCTAGAAACAAAGACATAGACTCTGCTGGCTTACTGTTTTCCAGAAGATGCTGGATTCACAGGTAAAGACTGCTAAATATTGTTCTGTATGTTACTGCAACATCTGAGAATTTGTTACAGAGAGCTAGGGAAGCAGGATTTCCTGTTTTTGGTGTGTATGTAGTGTACTCTGGAGTTGCTGACATAAGGATTGAGCCTACAGGGGTTAACCAAGGAAAAAATGACATCTTTGTTATGGCAGTGGTGAAGTGGATCCGCTGAACCTGTGAGGATGATGGCGTGGTGCACTGGCCCTTTAAATCTGAGAACTGGCACGCACGCGCCCTAGGAGGCAGGTATGCATGCGCTGGCCACCAGGGAGGACAGAGGAAGCAGGGAGAGTTGGGCAGAGAGTGCGCCCATTGCTGGCGGCACTACACGTATCAGTACCCCCCCTTAGGTCTCCCCCTTTTTTTAGGCTGCAGGAACCTACACACAAGATCCCGGTCCAGGATGTTTTCATCGGGTCCCCAAGATCTGTCTCTGTCCCGAACCCCTTCCAATCAACTAGAAAAAAACGTCTACCTCTGACAGTCTTGGTGGCCAGAATCTCCTTCACCTCAAACACATTAGAAGCACCAGACACTGGAGAAGGGGAAACATTCCCCTGGGAAAAAGGATTAAGAACAAGAGGCTTAAGAAAGGAGACATGCAAGGAGTTCGGGATGCGAAGGGAATAAGGCAGGCAGAGTTTGTAAGTCACCGGGTTAATACGGCGTAGAATTGTAGAATCTTTAAACGAACATATTTGGCAGACAGCCAGACTTCATCTCCAGGAGAAAAGATCGGGGTTGGTCTTCTTCATTTATCAGCCTGTGACTTCATGAGGGTTGAAGCGTGTACTAAGGAATGCCGGGTTTCCTGCCAAATAGCCATAAAGTCCTGGACCTGAACATCCAAGGCAGTTACCCCAGAAGAAGCAGGTAGAGGAAGAAGAGGGCGAGGATGGCGGCCGAAGACTATAAAGAATGGCGATTTCCTAGTAGCCTCAGAATCACAGTGATTATAAGAAAACTTTGCCCAAGGTTGGCCCAATTGTCCTGTTGTGCAGAAACAAATAGTCTCCCAAAATTTGATTCACCCTCTCTACCGGGCCATTGGTCTGCGGGTGGTATGCAGAAGAAAAGTCCAACTTAACTTTGAGGCGACAACAGAGAGCCCGCCAGAACTTGGAGACAAAATAGACCCCTCGGACAGAGACAATGTGTAACGGTAAACAATGTAAACGGAAAATATGCCGGAAGAACTGATCCGCCAACTGTGGAGCAGAGGGAAGTCCAGGCAAAGGAACAAAATGGGACATTTTGGAGAAACGATCTGTGACAACCCAGATGACAGTGTTGTTAGAGGAGGGTGGTAGATCAGTGATGAAGTCCATGGCAATGTGTGTCCAAGGACATCCCAGAATGGGCAGAGGTTGTAGTAGACCCACACAGGTAACACAGGAATGGACAAAATCTGAAACATCTCGCTCCAAATTCGGCCACCAATATTGTCGGGAGATGAGCTGAGTGGACTTTCGTATTCCCGGATGCCCGGACAATAAAGGAGAGTGTCCCCAATTCAATACCTTAATTCTAAGGCGAGATGGCACAAAAGACTTTCCTGGTGGAACTTGCTGTAGGTTGAGAGGAGTGACTGAGATCAAACATTCAGGAGGTACGATGTGCCGAGGGGAGGAGTCCAGCCCCACCTTATCAGAAGCCCTGGAGAGAGCATCAGGCTTAATGTTCTTATCCGCGGGCCGAAAATGAATAAGAAAATTTAATCTGGAGAACAAAAGAGACCACCTTGCCTTCTGCAATGAAGAGAGATAAAAAGGGAGGAACAAAAGAGGATGCTATCTAAGTGCCGTAAATGATGGTATATAGAAAAAAAATGAAAATTCTTTTCAATGCATAAAAATTTATGCTGGGTGATAATCACACTCACCTTTTCGTGTTGCGCAGGTTCAGGCACAACACTGATGTTAGCTTTGTGAATGTATTCACTCTGGGAGATCCTTGAGGCTGCCGAGCATCCGTCCCAAAGTCCGTAGTATCGGTCTGGTCTGTAGTGATGTGCCGGGGAACCTCCAGTGAGGTGCTAGTCTGACTCTGGTAAAAATGGTGATGCTTCTCTGGGGCGCCTCAGGTATTGTAGATCCTCAAACCTCCGTCCCAAGTCTGGGTTATTGAAGGATGATGCAGGAACAGGTGGAAGTTTTAAAAACTTTATTACAGACGAAGCGTTTCGCAAGGGGTCCTTTGCTTCATCAGGTCATGACATAAAAGGTACAGATAGTCTTTATATACACTGTTAATTTGAAAAAAGTGCGGGAGTTTGTGATGTCTTCTGAACGTCATCTGGGTGCCGGATATGACGTATGGGCTGAGGGTGAAAATGTTAATTCACAAAAAAAGTGGGATGTTCCTATTGGTTGGAAGTTGAATGGTTCCGCTAGCCGTACATGTTGTTTTGGGTGTTTGCCGATGTACTGGTAAGTAAGTGATAGTAGTGGATGCAAGACTTGTTTGCATCCTAAAATGGATAAAGATCGTAATATTATTGGTAGGACACAATAGTATGTGAAGCATATAATGCCGTTCTAGGGGGCCGCATCTGGTGCTATGCTGTGTAAAAAAGGAAAGTGTTACATTGTTGCGCTACAGCCGGGATGATATATTTGCTCTGCTACAGGGGATACTGTGATACTTGATGTTATATGACAACATTAACAGTTGACAGATGCTATCTTTCTTTCTGTCTGTGTGTCTCACATATGGGGAACAACCTGCCGGAGTATCGGACGGGAGGGTGACAGTGGTTGTTCTCTTTTTAAGGTATTGCATTATGTCCCCTATATGTGTGGCAATGTGGATGACATATACAGAAGCATTTTCGGGTTTTAGTTACACTCAAAGTAAGTGAATGGAAAATAGCATATTATTGCGCTCGGGTTGAGCAGGAGTGTATAATTTCGGGCTGTCTGATCGACAGATTGGTATTGCCGAGGAGTGTTGGACCTCGGCAGTAATGATTTAACTACAGTGATGTGCACTGGATGATACTTCTGTTTGAAGAATATGTACAACATGTGTGTAGTGAGATTTTATTGAGATATTTGTTGAATAAGGTCTTTTGGTTCTATAATTAGTGCCGTTTTTTGTTCTGGCAGTGGGAGAATAGTCTATTTATATAAGGCGATTATGTTCTATGTTAGGTGAATGCTGTTTTTCATATTATGGCAATCAGAGAATAGTGTATATATATGAAGCGAGGATAACAGTATTTTCTGAACAGTAGAGAGGAAATAACAATATTTTTTCTTACTGAACAATTGTCACAGTGGCAATAGTTCAGAACGGGGATTATATAGATCAGTTTATATGCGTGTGTATGAAACCAGAGTTATCGGTGACAAATGGTATGAATGATATAAAAAGATAAAATGTAACATGGACATATATGTACAAAAAACAGAGGTGGAACATTTTAAAATATACGATAAATATATAAATGATAAGTAAATTATCATATGTTAATCCATATTGCTGAAACTTGTAGTCATGAATAAACCATGATTGGCATAAAAATATATACATATAGGGGGCATGGTTTGGCTGCTGACCTTAATGGCCGCTCTGTAGAGAAGCTCCGGTGCAGGCACTCTATAAATAGCCTTCTACTACCTGCCAGCGACTAACAATCCACTTGGGATGGACATCTGATCCTCCATGGCGACCTCGGGCAGGAAAAGATCTAGTAAACAGGATGAGAGCCAGTCCCTGAGACAGTTTTTTTCTTTTCACCTATAATCTCCACAGATCTGCATATTGTTATAGGTACTTTCTTATAATCTGTATTTCTGTGTTGTTCTATATCTAGGAATCTCATGTATTGAGCTGCCGTAGTATTGAGCAAGGCGAGTATCCGCAACGGTTTTGCTGCTCCCCCCGGCATCCCTGGTAACGTACGGAATCTCTCTCTTTCCCTCCCAGTTCTATTCCTTCACTTTCTCTTTCTACTGTACCTACTACATACCACAATGGGTATAAATGTCATGTCAATGAATGTTAACGGACTTAATAGTCTATATAAGAGAAGTTTTCTGTGGCGGGAGGTGTTAACCAGCTCAGCAGACGTTGTGTGTATCCAGGAAACTCATATTTCCTCAAAAAAAACACCTAGTGTACGCCACAGAAAATATCCTATTGTTGTGAGTTCATCTTATGAATCTAAGAAACGGGGAGTCTTAGTTGCTTTCCGTGACAGCTTAGCTATTCAGATTTCCACACAGATCATTGATCCAAACAGTAGATACATAATACTTGTATGTTTGATCGACAATGTTGCCTATACTTTGGTAAATTTATATGCCCCAAATAGGGGTCAGAGTCACTTTCTGAGGATGCTAATCAAAAAGATAGATTCAGTTCGTAGAGGTGCGTTGGTCATATGTGGTGATTTTAACTCTGTGATATCACCATCATTGGATCAATCTGCATCATTAGCACGCAGACCTTTCTATTTAGATGGGGTTCTTGCTGATAAACATTTGTTTGATATTTGGTGTTTACAGCACGCCTCAGAGCGCGACTTTTCCTATTTCTCTCCGAGATATCATACATATTCAAGAATTGATCTCATTTTGGTAGATAGAAGCCTCATTATTACCTTGACAGATGTCGTACAGAAACATAGTGATTTTGTTCGGAGGGCTAATACTCATCTAATAGCCCATTCTGTTCACTCAGAGCAACTGAACACTGCACTGTCTGAATATTCTTTCAGATGGGTGCTTACCTTAAATAACTAAAAAATCTTGAGATCACAGAATGTATGAACAAAATAACTACTTTAGAGGCGATGCAGAAAGCACAGTTTTCGACTGATACTGCAAATAATTTACATCATGAACGTTATCGTTTGAGGTATTTGTTACTATTCGCCTACGAAAGGACACTCAAAAAGTTGAAAAGTCAAATATTACATGCAAGACAATAAAATGGGATCATTCCTAGCTAAAAAACTGAAACCAACCCATTACAACAAAGGATCCCCATGCTTAAGCACCCACACACACAACAGATACAACAATCACCCAGGGACATTGCAAACGCATTCAGGGACTATTACGCTAATCTTTATAATTTAAATACGGACTGATCTTGTCCTCAACCTGACCAACCTCGAAAAGATGCTTTTCTTTCTTCCCTGAATTTACCTAGACTCTCTCCTGCTTTACTATCCTCTCTTAACTACCCCATATCAACCCAGGAGATAATCGATGCTGTCAAAGCCATGCCCACAGGTAAAACTCCCGGACCCGATGGACTGCCTAACGAATACTATAAATGTTTTCTTCCCACTCTACTCCCTCATCTTCTGTCTTCAATAATCCTATGACGACCGAATCGTTACCCCCAGACATGCTAGACGCTCTTATTACAACTATTCCGAAACCCGGCAAACCTACTGACGTTACATCCAATTATAGACCTATCTCTCTTTTAAATAGTGACACAAAGCTCTATGCTAAGATCTTAGCGACAAGACTACGTCCGCTACTACCAGGCTTGATTAGTAGAGACCAAGTTGGATTTACCTTGACACGTCAAGCCCCCGATAACACTCGTAGAGTCATATCTCTATTACAGCATTGTGAGAATTCTATCCTCCCTTCTGTGTTTGTCACCCTAGATGCTGAAAAAGCCTTTGACAGAGTGAGCTGGCAATATGCATTCTCTGCATTGAGAGCATTCGGGTTTGAGGGCCCTATAATTACAGCGATCCAAGCATTGTACTCCAACCCTGTGGCTAGAGTTTTTACAAACGGAGCACTCTGCCAGTTCACTCTGTCAAATGGCACACGGCAGGGATGTCCCCTATCACCCCTCATCTTTTTAATTACTATGGAACCCCTAGCCCAAGCGATACGCAATGATCCGCGTATTTCAGGAATTAAAATTGGCACTACTGAACATAAAATGGCCCTTTTTGCTGATGATGTCATACTAACTTTGACTCATCCCCGATGTTCCCTGACTGCTTTATTTGAAGTTATAGACTCCTTTAGTGAAATATCTTATTATAAATTGAACGTGAGCAAGTCCCAGATTCTGCCGATATGTATGTCACCTGAAACTATTGCAGGTCTTACACCTGAATTCCCCTTGGACTGGCAGCGTCGATCTGTCCCCTATTTGGGTATTAATCTTACCTATCCCTCTACTAATCTTTTTCAGAGTAAATTTCAGCCATTACTATCTTCTTTTACTACTTCTATCTCGACTTACAACAAACATATTCTGTCTTGGCTAGGCAGACTATCAGCCTTTAAGATACTCCTTCTTCCTAAACTTTTGTACCTCTTCCGAACTATCCCTATAGCTATTCCTAAATCTTATTTCCAGACTTTGAACCGAATTCTTGACGACTTTATATGGCATCAGAAACACCCAAGAGTTCCGAGGGCAGTTATGTCTCATAAGAGGGGCTGTGGAGGACTTGGTAGACCACATATGGAAGATTACTATACAGCATATATTCTAGACCAGGCTAGGCATTGGTGGACTGGACCGAGTGAAACGAAGTGGGTAGAATTGGAGCAGCACTTTAGTCCACTTTGTTCCCTAAAAGCAAGACTTTTGATTCCTGATCCCCATATTAAGTTATCAAAATCCCATTTATCTTCTATTGATATTACAGATAAGATATGGCGAACCTGTCTTGGCCATTCCTCTCAATCCCTCCCATGCCCCATAGCATTCATTCCCTTAGACTTCTTGCACATGTACATACCAGATATTGATCTGCAACCATGGAGGGACGCGGGTATATATACGATCAAGGACATTCTAGATGAAAATGACACGGTTCACTTTCCTACACTTAGACATAAGTTTCATATCTCAAACAGGGAATTTTATAAAAGCCTGCAGATTAGGAGAATGGTGGAAAGGAGATGAAATATATGTGTAAAATAAAAAAAATCAATAAAATTGTTCACATATGTGCTAAAATGACTGGATTAGGTGTGTTATTATTAGACTAATCTTATAGTTCATGTTTTGTATTAGTGTATGAGTTCAACTGCTTCGTTAAGACCCCTTGGGGCTAAAGTGCCAAGGCGAAAAATTCAAAACATTTCACGTTTTGTTAGTTAATCAAATCTGTTATATACAGTTTCTTCTATATGATCTATTGGATAAAATTTTTATTGGATTTGCATTTAGTGGATGTTTTTCACGGCAATGCTGCGAGACACTAAGTAAGGCATATCCCTTTTTGATGTTCAATCTATGATTATTTAATCTAAGATGCAACTCTTGGGTGGTACGACCCACGTACTGTTGCCACAGCAACATTCAATTACATAGATCACATAATCTGAACAGCAATTTAGCCGGTGTTTTATAGTAAAGACCTCACCTGAGGTGGAGCTCGTGTGTGCTTTTATCCCTGCTTTCAAGGTATTGCAGCATAGACATCGCTTCTTGTGGCACATGTATACCCCGTTTTCATTTCCTATGTTCTTATTTTTCTTTTTGAATTTCTTGTTTTGCTGTCTCAGTCTGCCAAGAGCTGCTAGGAGTGACATTCGGAGCGGCTGGTATTGTTTCCATGAGGATTTGGTCCGTTTGTAGGACATGCCAGTGTTTTTTGAGTATAGATTTAATGTGACTATGAGCATAATTGTACGTGGTAATGGAATTTAGTCTTGTGGGTTCTAATTCTTTATCAGATACTTTCTTTTTCAAGATAGGCACTCTTCTTGAGATAATTGGTTTGCTCTATCGCGTGCTTCATTGATAAGGTTGTTGGGATATCCCTTGGCTTGGAATCGTTTGGTCAGTAATGATGCTTGTTGGCAGAATATATTTGTATTAGTACAGTTTTTCTGGATTCTTTTGAACTGACTAAAAGGAATATTAGTCTTCCATTTTATGAGGTGTGCACTGTTGAAAGAAAGGTAACTACAGTGGTCCCTCAACATACGATGGTAATTTGTTCCAAACGAGCCATCGTTTGTCGAATCCATCGCATGTTGAGGGATTCGTGCAATGTAAAGTATAGGAAGCTGTACTCACCTGTCCCCGCCGCTCGCGATGGTGTCCCCGCCGCTCCCAATGGTGACCCCGGGCCTCCGCTGGGCTCTCCTGGTCTTCTCCAGTCCTCCGTTGTCTTCTCCGGTCCTCTGCTGCCTTCCACAAGGCCTTACTGGGCCTGCGTAGCAACGTCATTACGCCGCTGCGTACGCCATTCCTATTGGATGGTGTGCGCAGCAGCGTATTGACGTCATTGGAGAGGGCCGAGAAGACACCGGAAGAAAAGCGCTGGACCCGGAGGGCACCCCGGAGCATCGTGACGGGGTAAGTAATACTTACGGCACCACCAACGGGGAACATTAAGCTGCTATCCGGCAGCAGCTTAAGCATTTTGCGCTGCCGGATAGCACTTAATGCGATGGCCCCAACATAAAAAAGCATTGTATGTCGATGCTAACATCGACATGCGATGGCCTCTGATAGGCCATCGTATGTCGATTTGATCATATGTCGGGGCCATCGTAGGTTGGGGGGGTCACTGTATTTGCGTCTACCTTTTTAAAATATGTAGCTGTATGAATTCTGGATTGGTTGTGTGAAATTTCAAGGTCCAGGTACTCTATTTTGTCTGGGGATTGCTGTGCTGTGAGGGTGAGTCCCCAGGGGTTATTATTTATGTTTTCTATGAGTTCTGGGACGTGTTCTTTAGGTCCTTTCCAGATCAGGAACAAATCATCAATATTCCTCTTGTAAATCACAACATGGTCCTGGAACAGCTTCCGTGAGGTTATAAAGGAGTCTTCAAACCTGCCCATCACTAGGTTTGCATATGACGGTGCCACCCTAGTGCCCATCGCCGTACCGCATGTTTAATGGTAGATGGCACCGTCATAGTTAAAAAAATTATTTGTTAAGATAATTTTCAGACAGTTTAAAAGAAACTTTTTCTGTGGCTCTGGTATAAAGGAATCCTCCTTTAGTAATTAGTTAATACATGATAGGCCGATGTGATGTTGGATGTTGCTATACAACGCAGTAACATCCATGGTGATAAATATACATTCAGTGTCCCATTTGATGTCTTGCAATATTAGAATAAGATCATCAGAATTTTTAAGATAACTGGGTAATGCAGTAATGTATTTTTGGGAGATGATAATAATATGGTTGTGATGGGTTAGGAATAACAAGAAATTTATTTTCCTCTTTTGTGATTATTTTTTCTTTAAATGCTTCCTCCACAGTGTTGGTAATCTTCTTCTGTCATCCTGGGAAGGGGTTTTCTTGGACTTTCTTGTAATAATTGGGGTCATCCAGAATATTCATGGCCTCCTGATGGTAGTCATTGTAATCCTGGATTACAATGCTACCCCCCTTATCTGCAGATCTTATTACAATTTCCGGATTATTTTTTAGCATATTTAAGGTTTGTCTTTCTTTTCTGGCAAGTAATCCTTCTTTGGTTGCAGGTGGATTTGTGGGTAGCGTTCTGAGATAGTTCACTACCAGATCATGAAATGTTTTGATTGTGTGACCCTGGTTTTGTATCGGATAGAATTTGGATTTATTCCTAATAGCTGGATGTATGCCAGGTATTTGGTTATCTTGGGTATCCAGGATGTGTTCCATAGTGCTTGTTATTTCTTTCAGACGGTCCTGTATTTTAAAATGTCTGTGCAGAGTTAATTTGCGGGTGAAATTATGCAAGTCCAGGAATAGGGTAAAATCGTCCGGTTTATATGCTGGGCAAAATGATAATCCTTTGTTAAGGAGATGAGTTTAGTATGTAGTTAGTGTGTGACGGGATAGATTGAAGATCTTCATCCCTGCATTGTTGGAGTCACTGGACTCGTTAGGGGTTATTGGAGTTTTCTATCTTTTCTCTCTTTTGTTTCTCCCTCCTCTTGTTCCTCGCTTATGTTTTTTCTTTTTGTTGTTTTTTTCGGGGTGAAGAACTGTTCCATCGTCTTCTGTTTTGTTCTGGGTTTCAAGGTTATCCCTAAAAAAGCCTCCTGGGATATGGATGTGTGGTGTCCCGGCACCGTATTTCATACTGTGCCTTGGTAATTAGTCCCCAAAGTTAGAGTCCCTAGGACTGTCGGGGTTCACTTTCCTCATTTAACCCCTAGTCACCCCTTAGTCACTTAATATTTGTAAATATTATCTATCTAAATGAATGAATATGGTATTACTCACTGTTTTAGCGTCGCAGGACCTGCGGGTCATGTGACTGGGTTGCAGAACTCTATGGTTTTTGCTAAAGGACCTTTGGTGGTTTTGGATATGTGATCACCCACAATCCATTGTAACGGTGAGTGACAGCTGATTGGACCAATCCAAAACGGCCAGCCCCTGCCCATGTAAGGGAGCTGTGCCATATTGTCGCTCTCTTGGGTTGCTGACTTTGGACGAGGTAGGACCTCCGCAGCTTACAAGACAAAGTACTAGGCCCAAAGCCTTGCAGCTTAGGCCTGTGCTAGAGATGGATAGTTCTTACAATTCCCCGATATCTCAGCAAGACCTCTGGACCTAATCTAAGCCCTAAATCCAGCAGATCTAGGCAAATACAATCCTCAAAATCTAAAGGGAACTTTCCAGTCCTAAGCATTTGTCAGTCACTGCTGTGCTGTTTGTAAAGACTCTGTTATCTGGACTGTTACCGTTACTGCATATACAGAAAATCTTCAGTGAAGATTCCTGCAAGTTTTAAGTTCAGCACTGCTGTGGACAATCTATTTATTCTACACTCACCTATCGCTCTTGGGAAGGGTGGCGATAGGCCCAGCATCACTACAGAGTTTAACCTTCAACCTGGCGTCATGAGTGACAAGGGTTAACAGCGCCCTTTATGATATTGAACAGCAACACCCCAACTACCCTACACCCCCACAAGGCTTTCCACATAGTGCTTAACCACAGAAGCTTTGCAGGGTTTGAGAAATGGAACCGAAGCTCCCAACCCTACTCCTGAGTTATCTACAATAGTAATATTTCCTATTGTGGTGATTGGGATAGGTGTGTTGACCAAACTGATCTTGAGGTCAGATCTGGGGGAGACGTCTCGTGTGGTGAGATTGGATAATTCGTCCTCCAGTGTATTTTCTTTGGTCGGAGATGGTGAAAGTTGCAGAGCAGTGGCATCTGTACATTCACTCAAACGTCCCCTCCCTAGTTCTTCCTGGAGCCAGTCAATGTTGCTCCTGATCTCAAGGATCTGGACTTTTGTCTGGATCGGCGTTGCTGGGAGGCCATCTTCTGGGAGAAAATGGTCATGCATGTGTTAGATTCGGAAGCCGATATCTCAGAGTTGGGCATGTCCCGGCTGTTGCTTGATTTGTTTTTGGTATTTTTATTGTTATTCTCATTAATAGTGTTATTACCTTTAATGATTGCATCCTCTCTATGGGTCTCAGTGTGTTTGTGGCTTTTGGGCTTTCCCATATTGGCAGTATGATCCATATTGCCTCTATTGGTATTGATGTAAGTCCTTGTGTTATAGGTCTTTTTGTTCCAGTTTTCATTTTCTTCTTCTGTAGATGGTTGTGTTCTGAATTTTGTATTGGGGGGTACCCGGGGAGTATATCCAGGTTTTTTCTGTTTATGTGAATTAGGTGTGGTTGTTTGGTTGTTGTATTTGTGATTGTAATTGTATGTATTTCTCTACAAGTTATCAGAGGGTTCTGGATCATGTTTCTTAATCCAATTTCTGTAGATTACTTCTCTATTATCATCCCGGTCCCATATTAGTTTTTCAGCTTTTTTGATGATAAGATCTTTCTACATCCTACTGATCCTATTCGATACCCCTCTGTCAAGTCTTCAGAACTCATTATGGTTTGTGAAATCCTGTATGGTGTGTTCAATGTCATTTGTTATTTTTGTACGGAGTGTTATGCGCGTATTGCATATATGTTGTAACATGATATGTGAACACTCAGTCATAACATTCTCCCACTCCACAACATAGTCAGCATCATTCTTGAAAGTGGAATCAAAGGTAAGTCTAAGACCCCATGGGGCTAGTCTTTCATGCATATAAATATTCAGAAAATCAATGTCTGTTCTATGTCTTAGTTCATCCTGTAGGAGATCCTCCAGTTTGTGGAACAAAATAGACATAGCTAGGAGATTAGTGTCAGGAACAGCTTCACCTTTGACAGTAGCAGGGTGTTGCTGTTGCTGACTGGTGAGGTCCGATATGAGTCTTTCCCGGTTTTCTAAACGTGAAGTGAAGTAATCCATTTTCGTTTAGTTGTTCTGAGGTGAATATCGCTGGCTTAAGATTGCTGCTGTTTGTTCCTTGACCCCATTTTTACCAGGGTCGGACTAGCACCTCACTGGAGGTTCCCCGGCACATCACCTTGCCTGCTGGGGATTTAGACGCAGAGCGGACTGAAGATGCAAAAGATTCTTATGATCTGTGTAGATACTGACTGGATGAGAAGATCCGTCAGTACATGATGCCATTCTTCCAGGGCGAGCTCAATGGCCAAAAATTCACTGTCTCCAATTGAATAATTCCTCTCGGCACGTGAAAAAGGTCTTGGGGAAAAACCCACAAGTCACGGTTTTTGGGTCAGTATTGCTCCAGCTCCTACTAAAGAGGCATCTACTTGGAGATGGAATGATTTTTCTGGATCGTGTCTCAACAAAACTGGTGCAGAGGCAAATGCCAATTTCAGTTGGGAGAATGCTTCTTTGGCCTCAGGAAGTCGGGATTTGGGGTAACCATTCTTCTTAGTGAGAGCCACAATCGGTGCAACTAACGAGGAGAAGTGTGGTATAAACTGTTGATAATAATTGGGGAACCCAGAAAGCGTTGTATAGCCCACAGGCCAGAAGGTCGAGGCCAGTTAAGAACCGAAGACAGCTTATCAGGGTCCATCTGGAGGCCTTGGTTGGAGACAATATATGCAAGAAATGGAAGACTTGTCTTCTCAAAGAGGCATTTCTCGAATTTGGCGTAAAGGCGATTGTAGAAGTGTAGAGAAGATCATGGAAGATGTCATTGGCAAATTCTTGAAAAACATCACAAGGGACTCGGAGTGCCCATCACGGGTATTAAAGGCCATCTTCCATTCATCTCCTTCCCGTATTCTGATGAGGTTGTATGCTCCTCGCAGATCAAGTTTAGAGAAGACCTTGGCACCCCGCAGGCGATCAAAGAGCTCAGAAATCAAAGGTTAGGGGTACCGATTCTTGATAGTGATCTTGTTAAGCCCCCGCTAATCAATATAAGGGGGGAGAGACCTGTCCTTTTCCACAAAGGAGTATCCTGCACCGGCAGGGGAGGAGGACTTCCGGATGAAGCCCTTCTGGAGATATTCCTTGATGTATTGAGTCATGGCTTGCATCTCGGGAACAGACAAGGGGAAGATTCTTCCCCAAGGAGGTCCCTGGCAGAAGGTCAATCGAGCAGTCATAGGGACGGTGCGGAAGAAGAATTTCAGCCTGCTTTTCGCAGAACACATCTGCAATGTCCTGGTAAGGAACAGGCAAACCCGGCATAGAAGAAGGCGGTAGAGAATACTTAGGCTGTGGTGACGCCAGACAGAGATTTTGGTAGACAGGACCCCAGCGAATGACTTCAGCAGTTTGCCTGGGAAACCAGGGAAGACCGAGGAAAAGCACATAGAACTTGATCTTCTCTTTGTGTAAAGCACCCACTTGCAATAAAAGTGGTTCAGTGGGGAAGTGCACCACGTATTTCAAGGATTCACCATTGATGGAGGAAATGTATGAAGGCTTGACGAGCCGTGTCAGTGGAAGACAGTGCTTGTGGACCAGGGAAGTGTTGTTAAAATTTCCTGCAGAACACGAATCCAGGAAAGCAGAGGTGTGGAACAAAGCTCCTGCAGAGGTGAGTAATAGAACTGGCATAATCAGTCGAGGAGAGTGAGAATTCACACCTAGAGACACCTCTCTCATGTGCCCTAGGTGCATACGTGTCCCTAACGGGGTGGCCGAAGAGAACAATTTCTGAGGTAATGTTCTGTGCTGGCACAATACAAGCACAAGTTCTCATTACGTCAGCGGGACCTCTCTTGCTGGGACAAGTGGGCATGGTCCACCTTCATAGCCTCCTTAGCAGGAGGCAATGTTGGTGGATTAGGTGGCCGCTGGAACACTGGTGCCAATTGAGGAAAATGACGTGTCCAAACTGGTTCACATTCTTGACAAATTTTCTCCTGCCTCTCGGCAAGACGCACTTCGATGCGAGTGAACAAGAGAATGAGCTCAATGAGAGAAAAGGGAGGATCTCGTGCAGCGTGAGCATCCTTAACTCTACTTGAAAGTCTTTTTTTTTAAAGGTAGCATACAGAGCCTCATCATTCAAGGCCAATTTGGAGCCAAGAGTGTGGAACTGGACCACATAGTCACCAACAGTACAGTCCCCTTGGTGGAGGTTCAGTAGTGCGGTTTCAGCCGAGGAGACCCGTGCAGGCTCTTCAAAGATACTGCGGAATTCTGAAAAGAAGGCTTGCAGATTGGAGGACACTGGATCATTTCTGTCCCAGAGAGGTATGGCCCAGGCCAGGGCTTTCCCGGAAAGAAGACTGACCACGAATGCTACCTTGGCATGCTCCGTCGGGAACTGATCAGCCATAAGTTCCAAATGCATAGAACATTGGATCACAAACCCCCTGCAGAATTTAGGGTCCCCTTTGAGTTTGTCGGCAGAGACAAACGTAACTTAGAGCCAATGGAAACTATGGAAGCTGCAGACACCGGAGGAGCCACTGGAGGAGGTGGAGGCTACTGCGGTTGTTGAGCGGAGAGGAGCTGCTGCATCATTGCAGATAGCTGATTCAGCTGTTGCGCTTGTTGCTCAATCTGAAGAGATTGTTGTGCCACTATGGCAGATAGATCAGCGACATTCGGCAGAGGCACCTTGGCGGGATCCATGGCCGGATCTTATTGTAACGGCAGTGGTGAAGTGGATTCGCTGAACCTGTGAGGATGATGGCGTGGGCCGTACCAGGGAGCAGAGTCTAAAGATGCTGCGGGTTTTCACCAGAGCCCACCGCAAAATGGGATGGAATTGCAGCGACAGGCGGCACCCAGATCGCTACCCCTGATACGACTCGTCCACACAGGCAGCCGAGGTGTAACATGGCACAGGAAGGATGAGGCAATTACGAAGTCAGGAAAGGCAGAAGGTCAGGGCAAGTGGCACAGGTGCAAGGTCAAGAATGTAGCTAGGAGGTCTTGTACACAGTAAGGCAATACACAATCAGGAATGCTTTCTCTTAGGCTAGTGAGCACAAAGATCCAGAAGGTAACAGGAGGAAGTGCGGGTTAAATAAGGTCAGTCCCAAGGAAACACCATTTAGTGGTGCACTGACCCTTTAAGTCTCTGAGAATCGGCACGCGCGCCCAAGGAGGCGGGTATGCGTGAGACGTCCACCAGGGAGGACAGAGGAAGCAGGAAGACGGCAGGACAGGTGAGAACCGGCGGACCGAGCGATATCGCATCGCATCATGTGAAGCGTATTGCGGTCCGTGCGGGGAGTAGGGCAGAGAGTGCTCCCACGGCCAGCGGCGCTACACGCAACAATATTGAAGCTATATATTGGTTAGAAATACTGCTACTCATGTACACACATGGGACAGCATATCCTAAAATTTACATGAAATGTTAGCTTTAAAGAGGAATTCCAGTATAATCTTTTTTCCATCACCCTGTAGCTTAGCTCACAATATAATTGTTAGTTTTCTTATATTTTTCCATAAGCAACATGCTTTTTAGAACAGAATGATCCAGCTTTTCTCTCCCATCTTACTTGCAGATTTTACTGTCTGGGGGTTCTAGCTCGAGTAACTACGCCTCAAATGGTACCTTTTTGTATCACACAGCAAATGTAGTTAGATTACATGTATCCGAAGCTGTGGTTAGATTACCCCAATAGGAACATGTGTAAATGTATGGTGCCACAGCGAGTAACTTCGCGCACATTAACCCCTTAAGGACGCAGGACGTAAATGTACGTCCTGGTGCGGTGGTACTTAACGCACCAGGACGTACATTTACGTCCTGTGCATAACCGCGGGCATCGGAGCGATGCCAGTGTCATGCGCGGCTGATCCCGGCTGCTGATCGCAGCCAGGGACCCGCCGGCAATGGCCGACGCCTGCGATCTCGCGGGCGTCCGCCATTAACCCCTCAGGTGCCGGGATCAATACAGATCCCTTCATCTGCGGCAGTGCGCGATTTGAATGAATGATCGGATCGCCCGAAGCGCTGCTGCGGGGATCCGATCATTCAGAACGCCGCACGGAGGTCCCCTCACCTGCCTCCATCTGGCTCCTGGCGTCTCCTGCTCTGGTCTGAGATCGAGCAGACCAGAACAGAAGATAACCGATAACACTGATCTGTTCTATGTCCTATACATAGAACAGATCAGTATTAGCAATCATGGTATTGCTATGAATAGTCCCCTACGGGGACTATTCAAGTGTAAAAAAAAATGTAAAAGTAAAAGTTAAAAAAAGGGAAAAATCCCCTCCCCCAATAAAAAAGTAAATGTCAGTTTTCTCCTATTTTAGCCCCAAAAAGCATAAAAAATAAATTTTATAGACATATTTGGTATTTCCGCGTGCATAAATGTCCGAACTATTAAAATAAAATGTTAATGATCCCGTACGGTGAACGGCGTGAACGAAAAAAAAAAAAAGTCCAAAATTGCTACTTTTTTAATACATTTTATTTAAAAAAAATTATAAAAAATGTATTAAAAGTTTTTTATATGCAAATGTGGTATCAAAATAAAGTACAGATCATGGAGCAAAAAATGAGCCCCCATACCGCCGCTTATACGGAAAAATAAAAAAGTTAGAGGTCATCAAAATAAAGGGATTATAAGCGTACTAATTTGGTTAAAAAGTTTGTGATTTTTTTTAAGCACAACAATAATAGAAAAGTATATAATCATGGGTATAATTTTAATTGTATTGACCCTCAGAATAAAGAACACACGTCATTTTTACCATAAATTGTACGGCGTGAAAATGAAACCTTCCAAAATTAGCAAAATTGCGTTTTTCTTTTTAATTTCCCCACAAAAATAGTGTTTTTTGGTTGCGCCATACATTTTATGATATAATGAGTGATGTCATTACAAAGGACAACTGGTCACGCAAAAAACAAGCCCTCATACTAGACTGTGGATGAAAATATAAAAGAGTTATGATTTTTAGAAGGCGAGGAGGAAAAAATGAAAACGTAAAAATTAAATTGTCTGAGTCCTTAAGGCCAAAATGGGCTGAGTCCCTAAGGGGTTAATTGAGCATAAGAGCAGCGCTCGCTGCATAGCTCGTGAGCTCTGGCTGCTATCAGCAGCTGGAGACTCAGAATGGTGGACATCAGCGTTCCCGCTGTTGCCTGCCAATAACCCTTCAGATGCTGTGATCAATGTTGATCAGAGCTCAGGGGGGTTATTCATCAGACCTATTACAAGATAATAAAGGGATTATCCAGGAAAAAACTTTTTTTATATATATCAATTTTCTCTAGAAAGTTAAACAGATTTGTAAATTACTTCTATTAAAAAATCTTAATCCTTTCAGTACTTATGAGCTGCTGAAGCTGAGTTGTTCTTTTCTGTCTAAGTGCTCTCTGATGACACCTGTCTCGGGAACCGTCCAGAGTAGAAATCCCCATAGTAAACCTCTTCTACTCTGTGCAGTTCTCGAGACAAGCAGAGATGTCAGCAGAGAGCACTGTTGCCAGACAGAAAAGAACAACTCAACTTCAGCAACTGATAGTTATTGGAAGGATTAAGATTTTGTAATAGAAGTAATTTACAAATCTGTTTAACTTTCAGGAGCCAGTTGATATATATGAAAACGTTTTTTCCTGGAATACCCCTTTAACCTCTTAAGGACCCATGACGTACCGGTATGTCATGAGTCCGCTGCCGTCCTATAACGCAGGGCCACAGCCTGGCTAATAGCGCGCAGCACTGATCGCAGTACCGCACGCTATTAACCCTTTAGACGCGGCATTCAAAGTTGAACGCCGCGTCTAAAGTGAAAGTAAAACAATGCCGGTTAGCTCAGGGAGCTGTTCGGGATCGCCGCGGCTAAATTGTGGCATCCCGAACAGCTTACAGGGCAGCTGGAGGGTCCCTACCTGCCTCCATGCTGTCCAATCGCCGAATGACTGCTCAATGCCTGAGATCCAGGCATGAGCAGTCAAGCGGAAGAATCATCGATCAATGGTTTCCTATGAGAAACCACTGATCAATGTGAAAGATCAGTGTGTGCAGTGTTATAGCTCCCTATGGGGGCTATAACATTGCAAAAAAAAAAGTGGAAAAAAAAATAAATAAAGGTCATTTAACCCCTTCCCTAATAAAACTTTGAATCACCCCCCCTTTTCCCACAAAAAAAACCTGTGTTAATAAAAATAAATATATGTGGTATCGCCGTGTGCGGAAATGTCAGAATTATAAAAATATATCATTACTTAAACCACACGGTTAATGGCATACGCGCCAAAAAATTCCAAAGTCCAAAATTGTGCAAAGTCCAAAATTTTTGGTCACTTTTTATATAATGAAAAAATGAATAAAAAGCGATCAATAAGTCCTATCAATGCAAAAATGGTACCAATCAAAACTTCAGATCATGGTGCACCCCCCCCCCCCCCCATACGCAGAAAAAAAAAAAAGTTATAGGGGTCAGAAGATGACAATTTGAAACGTATAAAATTTCCTGCATGTAGTTATTATTTTTTCCAGAAGTACGACAAAATCAAACCTATATAAGTAGGGTATCATTTTAATCATATGGACCTACAGAATAAAGATAAGGTGTAATTTTTACCAAAAAATGTACTGTGTAGAAACGGAAGCCCCCAAAATTTACAAAATGGCGTTTTCTTTTTCAATTTTGTCTCACAATGATTTTTTTTCCGTTTTGCCGTACATTTTTGGGTAAAATGACTGATGCCATTACAAAGTAGAATTGGTGGTGCAAAAAATAAACCATAATATGGATTTTTAGGTGCAAAATTGAAAGAGTTATGATTTCTTAAAGGTAAGGAGGATAAAACGAAAATGCAAAATGGAAAAACCCCGGGTCCTTAAGGGGATAACCACGCCTCAAAGACCTCACCATACACTATGGTACATAATGATAGAATGGATTATAGACAGAACGTGCTTCAAATTTACAAATGTTTTATAAACATAAGACACGCAATCACGGGTGTCTGATGAATCAAGATGGCCGCTAGAGCTTCTCTTACCATCTCTCGGCCATCTGCAGTGATGACTTTTTCTGCTCTGCCTTCTAGCAGACCAGAGAAGTAGATAGCTGATAACACTGATCAGTGATATGCATATGCATAGCACTGAACAGTAAATGCAATCAAAAGATTGCAATAAATATTCTAAAAAAGACTAAAACTGTAAAAAAAGAAATATATATATATATATATATATATATATATATATATATATATATATATATATATATATATAATAACAGAACCTTTATTCTAGTCCTGTACAATATATATTGTGCATCATGGTATAGTAATCAATAAAAACATCACTGAAAGCATGCAAATTATGTAGGCTATGAAAAACAAATGATCACCTGCATTTCCAACTATATTTGACACACTCTCGGCAGCAGAGCTTACACTTTTGCTGTCAGTAACATCCAGTAATATTGTTTGTAGCCTACTAGAGGTCTCTTCCTTTAGATTCTGAGCCCCATGGTCAGTCAGACAAGCTGCCAGAACTTTCATTCCATGTTTGTCCAGTTGCTGTGCCAGCAGGTTTCCAAACCCAGTGTCACATCCAGTGATAAAGACATATTTGTCTGTGAGATTCTCCAGGATCAGACTTTGTCTGTACCATCGGTACAAAAAGATCAGGACAAATACCATAAGCAGAAGGAGCCACATGATAAGTGATACAGTTTTATCCTGCAATAGAATTCAGAAATATAAGGTCATTTTTGTTCAATATAAGTTAAACTGAAAATGTAGCTTTTAGCCAGATTTATGGATGTCTTTAATGTAGCAAGACAGACCAGGCCACACATCTGTACACAGATTTCTTGCAATATTTATTAAACTATCAGGTTGTTGGTGTACGTTTTAAGCAAAATGTGCAAGCCTGCTCACTACTTCACAGCCACCTGGGTTGAGCAGGTTCCTCACATCCCTAACTTAAAGAGTACCTGTCACCAAACTAAACTTTTAATATATTGTTCCTTATGTAATTATAAGACATTTTGCTATTTACTTGCTGTTAAAATTCTCAACCTTTATGGGGAGATTTATCAAAACCTGTGCAGTATAAAAGTTGAATAGTTGCCCATCGCAACCAGATCACTTAAATTTTTAGAGGCATTTTTAAAAATGAAAGAAGCAATCTGATTTGTTGCTATGGCCAACTGGTTAACTTTTACACTGCACAGGTTTTGATAAATCTCCCTCTACATGTTTTTAATGTGATTGAAAAAAACAGCCACTAGGGGGCTCTTTTCTGTTCCCTGTGCAAGTCAAACAGTTAGTTTGGTCTCCTCCCGGCCTGGCAGGAGACCAAATGTAGGAAATGCATGCAGGGCATGGCGAGGCCATGAGAATACCCACTTTCTCCTGCCGGGAGATCACACAATTTGAACAAGAAGAAAGGTATGAAATAGAACTTTTTAAAGCTTGGAATTTTTTTTTTTAAAGGGCAGGAGGGGTGTTAGGAGGAGTTAGGGAATATAATCTGAGTAAGTTTAAAAAATATGGTTTGATGACAGGTACTCTTTTAAATGGCGAAGCGCTGTGCAGCAACCACCACCACTGCGACAGCAGTGCCCATAGGAAGAATGACCAAGTGGATCAATCCTCTCTGATGTAGCCCCCAGCTCAGGGCTGTGCCATCAGACATGGCTGCTTAAAGGCCTGCTCCTATTGGGCCTACTGGACTGCCAACAGTCCCTTAAATGGGTACTCCAGTGGAAAACATTTTTTTTTTAAATAAAGTTAAACATATTTGTAAATTACTTCTATTTAAAATTTGTAATCATATGCTATATGTTCCACCAAATTTCTTATCTGTCTGACCACAGTGTTCTCTGACACCTCTGTCCATTTCAGGAACTGTCCTGAAATGGACAAACTGTTTCAGGAGCAGGAGAAAATCCCCAGAGTAAACCTCTCCTGCTCTGGACAGTTCCTGACATGACAGGTGTCAATAAAGAGCACTGTGGTCAGACAGATGAGAAATTCAAAAAGAAAAGAACTTCCTGTGGAGCAGCTGATAAGTACTGAAAGGATTAAGAATTTTTAATAGTAGTAATTTACAAATCTGTTTAACTTTCTGGCACCAGTTTATTTAAAAAGAAAAAAATTCCACTGAAGTACCCCTTCAATGTGCCTTCACTGTTGTT
This sequence comes from Hyla sarda, assembly GCF_029499605.1. Taxonomy (NCBI): domain Eukaryota; kingdom Metazoa; phylum Chordata; class Amphibia; order Anura; family Hylidae; genus Hyla; species Hyla sarda. The sequence continues at coordinate 87,201,682 of NC_079190.1, forward strand.
GTAAGGCCTACTACTATTGGACCTACTGAAATGTTACTGCACATACAGGAGTGCTACTGGGCCTTCCCCCCTGTTGTTGGATGATTATGTGAAATGCTTCATATATTAATAAAAACATTTTTGTATGTCTTTATTTTACATTTTATGTAGAAAATATACAACAGCTCTACACAATTTTTGAAAAATTTTATTTGGCCAATTCGCCAAATTTTTTGAAAGAATTTGGTTCGATACAAATTTATTTGTGGCAAATTGCAATCAAAAACAACTATTTCCGGGCTACAGAGAGCCTCACTAGGGGTGTAGAACACTTTGCCTTGCTGTAACATGCATAGGGAGTGTGCTGTGTTAGTGAAATAATACTGTTATTCAGTATGACATGCAGATTGTTTTGAAAATGTCCTTCATGCCATGAGATTGTAGTGACAAGATGTCATCACCTATAGGGTTAAAAGGTTCTGACAGGTTCTTTGTTTGTTTTTGTTGCCGGGTTACACTTAGCTGTCTGGCTGGCCAGCTGACCTTTTGATGAGAGCACCTGCGGGGTTGCCTATTTAAAGTGGCAGTTTGCTCTCATTCAGAGCCTGTGAAAGAGTCCAACTCTAGTAGCTAGCGATTTATCCCTGTTTATTCTTGTTAAACCGGCATCTTTGACTTTTAGCTTATCTTCTTATATTTGTGTCGGGAAATTGAAACGAAAACTGCAATTTTGCTAATTTTTGAGGAGACCATATAGTGGCTGAATGACACAACCTGGAGGTGGCAGCAATTCAGCTTCTGCACCATCTAATGAGTAATTTATTGCTGGCGGAATGAATGATTCGAAGTACAAAGAGCAGGAGCATCTGGAGCGACAGAAGATTGGTATGACAGACAGCTCTCTTCGGCTGAAGTGGTGGAGCCTTTAAAGAGGGATCGGCGTGCCACTGGGTGATGCAGCAGGCTGGACCACCACATCGGAGCCACCGTTCTCCCAGGTCGCTTTATGGTGGCGCTGCATATGTTGGCGCAGGGCCATGGTGCCAACATTGGGACCATGGCCATGCTTCATCTTCTTCCGACACATCTTTCATGTGGCCAGGTTAACATCCTCCGGATGTTTGATGAAAAACTGCCACAACGCTGAGTAGCTGATTTTACCACCAACAGACTGCACTGATTGACTGCTACTGCTGCCGACTCCAGGAACCCATGTTCACTACCTACTGGGAAGGTAGGCTGCTGCAAAGCAGGTGGTCTACCCCGGGCACTTTTGGCTCCAGACTTTCCACTTCTGCCACCATGCTACCACCATGCTGGCTCAGCTTCTGCCTCACGGGCAACCCTCTTCTCCTGATGATGATGAAGCCCTTTATGCACCCGGCTCCCAAGTGCGATCGGCTTCATCATCATCGAGTTGTGTCTGCACGCCACTGATGTCCTCCTCAGGTTTCTCAAAAGTGTCTGCTTCAGGATCCTGAAAGCTCGCAACCCCACTTCCCATGCCACTCTCCTCATCACTACTTGCCCCCCTAGCGGAGGAAGCTACGGATGTCTACTCCATTTCTTGGCTGGGCAATTGCTGCTGACTGTCCTCTAGTAGATCGTCTTCACTAAATAGTGGAGCGGAACCCACAGCATAAGATACTTCTGTGGGGGGAGAAAACAGCATAGGACAGAGGCAATGGGAGGACAGGGGCTGCTCCCGGGCCATTCCAACTGAGGGTTGTGTCTGAGGAACCCACCAACTGTTGACTGGGGGTGTAAGATGTCTCTTGTAATGAAGTGGATGACCGTGTTAACCAATCGATGATGGCAGATGGGTTGCTGGTAGAGACACGACCACTAGCTGATACCGGAGCTCAGGCTTCTCGCTGCGACTCCTGCTGCCACTCGCTCCTAGTCTGCAGCGACCTCTGCCTGATGAATTTAAGCCTCTGCCGCTCCTCTGTGCAAGTCCTGGCACTTCTCTGCTTGACATACTTAATGCATATATGAGGGGAATACAATATGCTCCACTACGCTTAAAATAGTATTTGTCTACAACACCAGCAGTTGTGTACTTTTGGCTGGCCTTTCACAGTATCTAGGCCCTTGAGACTTTAACAGAAACAAAATAGTACACAACTTAGATGTATGTATGTGGTATGCACTTATGAGGGGAGGACAATGAGCTCCAGTACGCTTAAAACAGTATTTGTCTACAACACCAGCAGGCGTGTACTTTTGGCTGGCCTTTCACAGAATCTAGGCCCTTAAGTCGTTAACAGGAACAAAATGGTACTCTACTTATATGTACACACAGGTTACACTTAATAGAGGACAATATGCTTTTAGTGCTCTGCTCACCCTAACTGGCTGGCTACTATTAGCTTTTCAGTTGTTGACAACACCAGTGCTGCAGCACACAGTTGCTGTGTACTAAACCCAAAATTGCACTTCCTCTCTCAATCTCACTCCCTTCCCTATCAGTACTCCTAGGCTGGATTTGGGCTTGAGGTGAATCGCTGCTGTAAATGCTTTTCTGTGCAACACACTGCTCTCTGTCCCTCTCTGGAATAGAACATTGATTTGACTGGGAAATGAACCGCTGCTGTAAAAATGCTTTTCTGTGCAATACACACTGCTCTCTGTCCCTCTCTCTGCAACAGAACTGTCAGGGTCCGGACTAGCGGCTGGTGAGGACACTGGAGGTGGATCCTCTGTGCCAGAGAGGTGATGACGCGGGTCATACTGAGGAATCGGTTCTAAGCAGATACTGGTGTTAACCAGAGCCCGCCGCAAAGCGGGATGGACTTGCTGCGGCGGTAACTACAAGGTTGTGTTCCCCAGTAGCGACTCGACCTCTCTGGCAGCTGAGACTGGCGCGGTACACAAGGACTAGACAGAGGCGGGGTCAGGCGTAGAAGAAGGTCAGGGCAGGCAGCGAGGTTCGTAGTCAGGGGCAACAGCAGAGGGTCTGGGCACACAGGCTAGGGAACACACTATAACGCTTTCACAGGGCACAAGGCAACAAGATCCGGCAGGGACAGGAAGGGGAAGTGGGTTTATATAGTGTAGGGAGGTGATGAACTAATTGGACCAGGCATCAATTAGCGGTGCGCTGGCCCTTTAAATCTTAGAAAGCCGGCGCGCGTGCACCCTAGGGAGCGGGGCCGCGCGCGCCGGGACGAGAGACACCGGAGGACAAGGGTGAGTAGAACGGGCCCCGCCGACACGAACACAGCAGCGCTCGCGGTCAGAGACAGAGATTTGAGCGCTGCTGTTAGCAGAAGCCGCGGGACCCGGAGCGCTCGGCATTACAAGAACGCTGATGTGACTGGGAGGTGAATCACTGCTGTAAAAATGATTTTCTGTGCAACACACACTGCTGTCTGTCCCTCTCTCTTTTGCTCTCTCTGCAATAAAAGGCTGAAGTACATCGTTTTCTCTTTGAGAGAAAGATGCAAACCATCTTTTTTTTAAATGAACTGTACAAAAATGAGGGTTTGCATCTTTCTCTCAAAAGGAACAAATCTACTCAGTGAACGATTCCAAGAATTTGCTAAGGAGTATTTAAACTAGGAAGAGGGGGCAAAAGAGAAAAAATCCATAAGTCCAATTGCCCCCCGAAACAATGCCAGAACATGTCAGTAGCACAGAGGTTTAGCTCAGAGTCCTGTCTACAAATGCTCTCAGTTTAGGTAATACAATCAATGAACTTGCGTCAATAATGGCATCTGAGAATGTAGATTTAGTGGCTGTTACTGAGACATGGTTTAATGGACTGGGACATATCCATACCAGAGTACTCTTTATACAGAAGAGAGACAGAGAAGGCAAGAAAGGAGGAGGAGGAGTGTCCCTATGTGTGAAAGATAGCATAAAATCTAACCTAATACAATTTAGTGAGGCAAACATAGAGTCAGTTTGGGTTACGTTGCAGTTTGGTAATCAGACAGTAACTCATGTAGGTGTGATATATAGACCACCTGGCCAAAGTAAAGAATGAGATGATCAACTAGTTGGGAAAATAGATAAAATGACAATAAAAGGAGAAGTTATCATTATGGGAGACTTCAATCTTCTGGATATATTTGGAAAACCAAAATAGCTAGTTCTGCCAGGAGTACAGATATTCTAAATTCCCTACTGGGATTATCTCTACAACAAGTGTTGAGGAGCCAACACGGAGGGAGGCAATTTTGGATTTGGTATTCACAAATGGGGATTTGGTATATAATGTTATTGTAGGGGAAAGCTAGGGATCTAGTGATCACCAGTCAGTGTGGTTTAAAAAGTGGCCAAAATCATATAAAACAAAAAGCAAGCATTAGTAATTATAAAACAACCCAGAGCAATGAAGATAGGTAAATCTACAAGACTATTCAGAAAGAGGCCAAGCAAGGTTTAAGAACTTCTAAAGCGCAGGCAGAAGAAAAACTAGCTCAGTCTGTGAAAAAAGGGGATACGACAGACATTCTTCAGATATATAAATGAAAAAAGGAAATTAAAACAAGGAATAACTAAATTAAAAACAAAGGAAGGAAGGTATGTAGAAGAGAATAAAGGGCTAGCCGACTGCCTTAATGAATACTTCTGTTCAGTTTTTTCAGAAAAAAAAGAAGGAAAAAGACCTCAATTAGAGAGGAAGACTAATGAATAGTTTGATGCATGTGTCTTTACAGAGGATGAGGTTCTACGTTTGCTGTCTAAAGTGAAGACAAATAAGCAAATGTTGTGCCCATTCACAAGAAAGGTAGTAGGGAGGAATCAAGCAATTATAGGCCAGTAAGTCCGACATCAATAGTGGGAAAATTAATGGAAACCTTACTAAAGGATGGGATTGTGTAACATCTAAAATCCCATGGATTACAAGATGAAAAACAACATGGATTTACATCAGGGAGATCATGTCAATTCAAATCTTATTGTTTTTTGTTTTTTTGACTGGGTGACTAAAATAATAGATGGTGGAGGGGCAGTAGACATCGCATAGCTAAATTTTAGTAAGGCTTTTGACACTGTCCTACATAGAAGACTTATCAATAAAGTAATTGAGCTAGGACTCCAATATTGTTGAGTGGATTAGGCAGTGGCTTAGTTGTAGTTGTAGTCAATGGAGTATATTCAGAGCAAGGTCTTGTCACCAGTGGGGTACCTCAGGGATCTGTACTGGGACCAATTTTGCTTAATACTGTATCTTCATTAGTGATATTGCAAAAGGTCTCGATGGTAAGGTATGTCTTTTTGCTGATGACACACAGATATGTAACAGGGTTGATGCTCCTGAAGGGATACGCCAAATGGAAAGGATATAGGGCGTAAAAAGCCTTGGGCAGACTATAGAATATTTTACAAAGTCCTGACCTCAGTATCTGAGGAAAGGAATTTAAGAGTAATTATTTCAGAAGACTTAAGGGTAGGAAGACAATGTAATAGTTCATATAAGAAGTAGCACGGCACTGCGGTATAGGTGGAAATAAACGTGTTGGATATGCGTTGGTGTAGCTAGGTGCTGCTGGTGGTGCTCTGACACAATGAGACATTCATATATTCCAAGAGAAGAGAAAGAAATCGGCAACTCACCATTCAGCTGGTATGTTCTTCTTTTATTGAAGCATACTCACATAAATATAACAAAGGGAGAGGGTGGTGGGGGGATAGTGATATGCGACCCAGCTCCTGTTTCGCACATTAAGTGTGCTTCCTCCGGCCTGCTACACCTTAAAAGGTGTAGCATTACTCATTGTAAACTTAATGTGAATAATTTCATCAGTGTGTATTAAATAGTATATATGTCACAGAAAAATGTATAAATAATATGAGAGTGAAAATAAAATAAAATAAATGAAAAAATAAAATTGAGATAAGATGAATAAAATGAAAAAATAAATAAATAAATAATAATAATAATGTAATGATAATAATAATAATAATAAAAATAAAGATAGAAATATAGAAATAAAGATAGAAAAGTTCAGAGTATAAATGATAAAGAAAATTCTTAACGGGGATGTCAGAATTTCAGAATTTGCTTGACAGTACTCAAAGAGGGTGGCAATCATCATGGGGGGAGGTCCCGGGTGTAAAAACAATGGGTCTTTACCGCCAGAACGAGACCACCCTCTATAAATATCCCAACATTTCTAAATTAGCATTCAAACCCTCAACTCATAGATCATAGATTCATAGATCTTTTGTGTTTCAGCCTTGGACATTTTCAACATGAAACTACCACCCCGAAAGTCTTTTCTTACAACTTGAATCCCGATAAAATTGAGATCACAAGGGTCCTTGTTGTGTGTTCTAGCAAAGTGCAGGGATAAGGGGTGTTTCATGTTCCCCTTTTTTATGTTGCTAATGTGTTCATGGATTCTAACCTTTAGAGTGCATTTCGTCCTACCCACGTATTGTCTATTATAACTGCATTGCAAGATGTAAATTACCCATTTGGTGTTACATGTGATTAGATCATTTATCTTCCATAAGAAGGAATTGGCTGTAGATTTGATTTCTATTACTTTCGTTGGTCCCTTCGTGATATTACAACTAAACAGGTTCCAAATCTAAAGAAACCCTTGGTGGTTAACCAAGAATCTGGGTTTGACTCTCTATCAGGTTTTTTTTTTTTTTTCAACTGTAATTTTTATTAAAGATTTTCACATAAAAAACAGAAAGTTAGTAAAACACAATCAAAGCATAATCTGGGGCAATGCCCAGAGTGAGCACATCAGGGCAAATGACAAGCTAAGATAAAGACCAGAGCATTCAGAAACAGTTGTAGTCCAATACAATTAGCCCCAACCCCAGATAAACCATAAAGACTGTAGTGAATGAACATAGGTTTATAGCCAAATACTCAAAGAGAGAACTAAGATTCTACAACACGAAGACAAAGAGAGAAGACAAAAACAAAGACAAAAAGGAGACAAGGACAACAGAACCTCGAACAAACAACAAACAAAAACAAACAAACAAACAGACAACAAAGAAAAAAAAAAAAAGGGGGGGGGGAGGGGGAACAAGGAGGGAAGGGAAAGAGGGGGGGGGGGGAAGGAAGATGTCAGTACCGCCTCAGGGAGGTTGCCTGTCAGAGAAACGGTCCCATGGTTCCCAAACTGAAAGAAAGGCAGGGATAGTATTATTCAAAGAAGCAGTGAGGTATTCTAAAGAGCGTATATCACGTATTCGGGAGAGTAGGTCCGATTCAGAGGGAGGAAGAGTCCTCTTCCAGCATTTAGCAACAAGTGTCTTAGCTGCCAAGAACATATGCATAGCCAGTTTAAACAGTTTCTTGGGCAGAGCAGAGTGGGAAAGGTGCAAGAGGTAGACCTGAGGGTCAGGAGGGACCGAGACTCCAAGAACATCTGATACCAAACGACTCACTAACTCCCAGTACCCCGTGATAAGAGGGCAGGACCAGAAAACATGAAACAGTGTGCCCAAACCCACCCCACAACGCCAGCACTGGGGGGGGGGATATCGGGATTCAGCCTATTCAATAACTCTGGAGTATGGTACCAACCCATAAGTAGTTTATATTGAGTCTCCTTATAAGCAGTAAATATAGATGCCCTAGAGGCCCGCTCCCATATTATCTTCCATTGAGGGAGAGTGATAGTAGTATTAAGCACCTCCTCCCAGCGAGACATATAGCGATGAGATACCAGGACTCCCTCCTGAGGTTGGATTAGTAAGGAATAAATATCGGAGAGAAGCCCCCTCGCCTGAGGTCCACCACGACACAGCCGTTCAAACCCCGTAGGGGAAGACACCACTAGCGCACCCAGCATGGAGGACATAAAGTGTTGTAGCTGTGAATAATGAAAACGCTCAGACGAGGGGAGATCCCAACGAGACTGTAATTGAGAGAAGGGCAAGAGGGTACGCATCAAAGGGTCAACTACATCCGCCCAGCAAAAAAGGCCTCTAGACCCCCATTCCCTTACCATAAGAGAGGTCCGGCCAGGGGGAAAACTAGGATGATAAAGGAAAGATTGAAGAGGGGAAGAGGGAGACAGTAATTTAAATTTGACAGAACAGTAATTCCATACATATTTAGAAAATGCCATAGGACCCAGGAGAGCGGAGAGAGTAGGAGCAGAGGCAGGAAGAGTCCAAAGGAGAGCGTTAGGGTGGACAGGCGCTAACTACAGCTTCTCTATTTCCATCCAGCGGCTGTAGGCATGATAGGTGGACCACGCCGCGAGATGGCGCAAATGGGCAGCCCAGTAATACTTCACTACATCCGGGACCGCCAGACCCCCAAACGCCCGCCCAGCCAACATCACGGACATCGGTAGCCGATGCCTTTTACCGTCCCAAATGAACCGAAAAATAGCCACCTGTAGGGAGCGCAGGGCCGACAGCGGGACCCGAACTGGCAGGGTTTCAAAAAAGTAGAGGAGTTTCGGCAGAACAGTCATTTTCACCGCGGCAATGCGGCCAAAAAAAGAAATATATTGCGAGCGCCATTTTTCCATAAGGGCACGGAGATCCCTGAATAGGGGGAGATAGTTGGTAGAGTATAGTGAGGAATAGTGGGAGGAGATCCAGACCCCAAGGTATTTAATAGCAGAGGGAGACCACCGAAAAGAAAAGTTAAAGCGTAAAAGAGTAGAAAGATGAGGGGGAAGGTTAAGAGGAAGAGCCTCTGACTTAGAAAGATTTACCTTGTAGTCAGAAACCACCCCATAGTCATGCAAGACCCTATAGAGAGAAGGAAGAGACAGTAGAGGTCGAGAAAGCGTAAGAAGGACATCATCAGCAAATAAACAAACCTTGAACTCCCTATCATGTAAGGAAATACCAGTTATGTCCGGATCGCCCCTGATCATGGCAGCCAAGGGTTCAATACAGAGGGCAAAGATCAGCGGGGATAACGGGCAACCCTGACGAGTCCCATTAAACAAAGAAAAAGTAGGAGATGGCGAGTGAGGAAGTTTAAGTGAAGCTGTAGGGGAGGAGTAGAGACCCCGCAGTGCAGTCAAAAACTTCCCCGAAATCCCAAATTTCTGTAAGGTAGCAAAAAGGATCAAAAGCCTTCTCAGCATCAAGACTAAGAATTAATGCCTGTTCAGATCTCCGATTGATCAAATCAATCAGGTCCACTACCCTCCTAGTGTTGTCTCCACCCTGGCGACAAGGGATAAATCCAACCTGGTCCTTATGAACAAGGGCCGGGAGGAAGGAGCATAGTCTAACTGCCAAAACCTTAGAAAAAAGCTTAAGGTCAGAGTTAAGGAGGGCAATGGGCCGGTAACTCGAACAATCGTGAGGATCCTTACCAGGCTTGGGTATGAGGGTAATAAGGGAGTGAAAGAAAGACTGCGGGATCGTTTCTCCGTCTAGAAAGGAATTGAAAAGGGGGACAAGTTTAGGCACTAACAAAGATGAAAATGTTTTATAGTACAGGTAAGGGAAGCCATCCGGCCCAGGGGAGCGACCAGAGGGGAGAGATTTAAGGACCTCAGAGATCTCCTCTCCAGTAATAGGAGCATTAAGAGTATCCCGGTCCGCCCCTGAAAGAGAGGGCAATCCACATTGAGAAAGATAGGCATCTAGGGCCGCCACTCTCTCCCCCGGGTCGGATGGCAACTGGGAAGGAAGTGAGTAAAGATTAGTGTAATAGTCAACAAACAGACGAGAGATATCAGCAGGGTGGTAATGAAGCACTCCAGCAGGGTCCTTCAAAGCTGAGGGGGATTGAGCAGCAGCTTGGTCACGCAACCGTCTCGCCAGCATAGTGTGGGCCTTGTTACCCTTCTCATAGAAACGCTGCCTAGCATAAAGCAATTGCCTCTCAACTTTATGGAGAGCCAGGTCGCTTAAGCGTGCCCGAGCCGCCACCAAGCCCCTCAGAGTCAAAACTGAAGGAGAACATAACAAGAGAGCCTCCAGTCGAGCAATCTCCATACGAAGTTCCCGAGATCGATTCAGAGCGCTCCGCTTGAGACCGGCGCCCAGAGCAATGCAATGGCCCCGGATCACCGATTTGTGAGCTTCCCAAAGGATAGCCTGAGAGGATACAGAGCCGTCATTAGTGGTAAAGTAGTCGGAAATACACTGCTGAATCGATTCACGGGAAGGTAAGGTTTTAAGAAGAGAGTCATTCATCCTCCAATGACAGGATCTCAGAGAGGAAGGGGTAGAAGAAAAAGAGAGAAGAACTGGACAGTGGTCAGACCAGGAGATAGGATCTAGAGAAGTATCAGAGAGCATGCACACCATAGGGAGATTCCCAAAAAAATAATCAATACGAGTATGCAACTTGTGGGGATGTGAGTAAAAACTAAAAGAGCGCTCCGTCGGGTGACCAATCCGCCATAAATCGTAGAGCGAGGAGTTACGTATGAGACGTCGAAAAAGCGAAGCCAGACGCAGCTGCGCAGGTGCAGGGGGAGCACTAGTAACAAAATGGCGGTTCAAGGATGGGGAAAAAATGAGGTTGAAGTCACCGCCCACTAACCATGCAGATGGGGGATACCTCTAGCAAAAACCCTACGCAGGAAAGGGATTTGCGAAGTGTTAGGCGCATTTACATTACAGAGCAAAAGGGGGACCCCTCCCAGAGTACCCTCTAAGATTACGTATCGTCCCATAGGGTCAGAGAGAGAGGAAGAAACTTGAAGCGAGCAGGACCTAGAGACCAGAATAGCTACCCCCGCTGTTTTCCTACTCGTGGTAGCTGAATAAGACTGGGGGAACAGGTGTTGAAGAAATTGGAAGGACCCAGAATGGTCGAAGTGCGTCTCCTGAAGGAAAACTATATCAGCATGTAAACCAACCAACTCCCTTTGAAGTAGGCGTCGCTTAGTGGGGGAATTAAGCCCCTTAACATTCAGGGAGACACACCTGACCATGGCGGGTGAGTGAAGAAAAAGAAACAGCCAAAAAGAAGCATACTCACAAGAACAACCTGGTAGGATACACCGGGCAGCACCAAAACCTCAATGGGGACTGGAAGAGAGCAGGGACCAGCAACTGTACGGACAGGAGAAGGGAATCTAAGGCGGGAGAAAAAAAAGGGAAAAGGACACACAAGACAACAGAAGACCAACAGAAAACAACACCAAATCAAGAGAAAACACAAAGACAAACAAACCGACGAAAGACCAAACAGATACCAGAGAAACAAACAAACAAATAAAGTACAACAGATAATAGTAAAATAAACCATTGACCAGGAAGCCAATGCGGAGGCCAGGACCATCAATGTGGACCATGAACCAAAGCATGAGCGATCCATAACTATGGCCTCAGGAGGGGAAATGGAAGGAGCCAACTGGAAAACCACCACCAAAAAGGTAGGTGCCCAACTCTGAGGCCATTGCAGAAAAAACACATATGAAAAAGAATCACAGGTGACCAAAAATTTCAACTGTACTATAATGATGGGGACAATATAAAACAAATGTCAACCGCTCAGAGGGGATAATCTCCGTCAATCAGGGGACAGTCAGAGTCCAGCAAGAACCCCCAAGCAAAAAATATTGAGGAAAAAATACAACGTCCCAGTCAGAAACTCAGGGGGGAGCCCGAGTCGGGGCTCCCAGGGCGGGTGGCAAAGACTTCCGCTGAGAACCAGACCAGCGAGCTCGGACTGGTTGCCACACAGGAGGTAAAGGTGGAGGGGGAGACATCAGGTCCCAATCTTTCAACTGAGGCACAGACAATTCCAAGGTGGAGCAGAAGGCTTGAAGGTCAGAAAATGAGCGTAAAACAGCGGAGCGTCCATCTCTGCGGGCATGGAGCCCAAATGGAAAATTTCACCTATACGGCACCTGATGAGAGCGTAGGACCTCCAGGAGGGGTTGGAGCAGTCGTCGCTTCCTGAGGGTTAACCAGGACAAGTCCTGAAAAAGTTGAAGAGGAGCCCCATTGAAGTCAAAATGTCTCAGAGACCTAGCCTTAGCCATTATAGCTTCTTTAACTTGGAAATCATGCACACAGCAAATAACATCCCGTGGAGCGCCCGAGGCAGATTTAGGACGAAGCGCCCTGTGAGCTCTGTCCAGTTTGATCCTATGGGAGGGGGGTTCGCCAAGTATCAGGTTAAAGATGGTTTCCAGGGTGGCAAAAAGGTCCTCCTCACGTGCAGCTTCCGGCAGCCCTCGCACCCTAATGTTGTTACGCCTCCCTCTATTGTCCAGATCCTCAACATGGGCATGGAGATCCCCAAGGAAGTCCTTCTGAGAAGCAATGGTAGAGTGGAGCTGGGTAATATACTCTATGGTGTGATCATGAGCATCTTCCAATCCATCCACTCGGTCAGAGACATGCTGGAGGTCCTGTCGCATAGAGGAGATCTCCGCTTGGCAGGCTTCCTTAACCTCAGCAATAAGAGAGCGGAAGTCCTCCTTAGTAGGAATTTGGGAAAGGAGCTGGCTCAAATCAGGGAGAGCAGAGGAATGCACAGACAGGCCCGAGCAGGGTAAATCAGAGTCATATGCCAAGTCCCAGGACAGGAGGGCTGGGGTTGGCCCCGGTGGTGCTACCGGCCCAGGTAGAGAGCGAGGGGTCCCCTTAGGAGACAGATGGAGTGCCCTAGAAGCTGGTGCGGAGGTCTGCATGGCAGCTTGCCTGGACCTCTGTGGCTTAGGGGAACGTGAGGGGGTATAGCAGGCAGCTAGAGGGTCCAGAGGGGTAATAGGAGAATGGGCTGGGGGAACAGAGGCAGGTCCCACTTGTGTAGGGGAGTGGGAAGCCGAGCAGTAGTGAGTAGCTGAGCACAGCAGAGAACTTGCTGAAGAAGGCCGGCCCCCCACCAAGGAGGCCCAAGATGGAGCCCCAGCACGTCCACCCAGCGACAAGGGAGAGGAGCCCACCAGGGACAGCTGCAGAGCGGGGTTAGGGGGGGAATCTGCCGTTAATACAGGTCCCCCAGCAGCACTCACCGCCACAGGCAACAGTTCCAGAGTAGGAGAAGAGCCCACAACAGGGGCCGCAGCAGCAGGCAGGAGATCCGGAGCAGGGTCAGTAGTGCTGCTCCCCAACGGCTGAAGCGAGGTCACAGGCTCAGTCACAGCAGCTGCAGTCAACGGCAGTAGGAGCGCAGGCGTCCCTGGTGTCTTCGGCAGGTGGTAAGCAGAGAGATCCACCGTGGGTAACACTGGGTGAGCGCCGGAATGGGAGCGCAGGCCCAGCGCAGGTCCCGTAATGGCGGTGAGGGAGGAAGAAGCTGAGGCCGGGGACGGCTGAAAGTAGCGTGGTATGCCTCCGGAGGTAGATAAAGTCAGCCGGGCGGGTGCGGAGGGGTTTCGTGCACGTCGGGAATTCTTCCCCATCTGAAAGCAGGGTCACCTTTGTGGATTTAAAGCTCCTTTATGGCCAGCAGAGCAGGAGCCCTCCTAATGTGTGGCCATCACCGTCGGCGCCAAGCCACGCCCCCGACTCTCTGTCAGGTTTTTTAACCCCTTAACGACGCAGGACGTATATTTACGTCCTGCGCCGCCTCCCGCGATATGAAGCGGGATCGCGCCGCGATCCCGCATCATATCGCGTCGGTCCCGGCGCTCATCAACAGCCGGGACCCGCGGCTAATACCACACATAGCCGATAGCGGCGATGTGCGGTATTAACCCTTTAGAAGTGGCGGTCAAAGCTGACCGCCGCTTCTAAAGTGAAAGTGACCCGGCTGCTCAGTCGAGCTGTTCGGGACCGCCTCGGTGTCCGATCGGCGAATGACTGCTCCGTGCCTGAGATCCAGGCAGGAGCAGTCAAGCGCCGATAACACTGATCACAGGCGTGTTAATACACGCCTGTGATCTGTGTAGAAGATCAGTGTGTGCAGTGTTATAGGTCCCTATGGGACCTATAATACTGCAAAAAAAAAGTGAAAAAAAAGTGTTAATAAAGGTCATTTAACCCCTTCCCTAATAAAAGTTTGAATCACCCCCCTTTTCCCATAAAAAAAAATAAAACAGTGTAAAAAAATAAATAAATAAACATATGTGGTATCGCCGCATGAGTAAATGTCCGAACTATAAAAATATATCATTAATTAAACCGCACGGTCAATGGCGTACGTGCAAAAAAATTCCAAAGTCCAAAAGAGCGCATTTTTGGTCACTTTTTATACCATTAAAAAATGAATAAAAAGTGATCAAAACAAAAATACCGATAAAAACTTCAGATCACGGCGCAAAAAATGAGTCCTCATACCGCCCTGTACGTGGAAAAATAAAAAAGTTATAGGGGTCAGAACATTTTTAATCGTATAAATTTTCCTGCATGTAGTTATGATTTTTTCCAGAAGTGCGACAAAATCAAACCTATATAAGTAGGGTATCATTTTAACCGTATGGACCTACAGAATAATGATAAGGTGTAATTTTTACCGAAATATGCACTGCGTAGAAACGGAAGCCCCCAAAAGTTACAAAATGGCATTTTTTCTTCGATTTTGTCGCACAATGATTTTTTTTTTTCGTTTCGCCGTGCATTTTTGGGTAAAATGACTAATGTCACTGCAAAGTAGAATTGGTGACGCAAAAAATAAGCCATAATATGGATTTGTAGGTGGAAAATTGAAAGGGTTATGATTTTTAAAAGGTAAGGAGGAAAAAACAAAAGTGCCAAAACGGAAAAACCCGTGGTCCTTAAGGGGTTAACCCCTTAACGACACAGGACGTATATTTACGTCCTGCGCCAGCTCCCGCGATATGAAGCAGGGTCGCGCTGCAACCCCGCATCACATCGCATCGGTCCCGGCGCTCATCAACGGCCGGGACCCGTTGCTAATACTACACATCGCCGATCGCGGCAATGTGCGGTATGAACCCTTTAGAAGCGGCGGTCAAAGCTTCCGCCGCTTCCAAAGTGAAAATGAAACTATCCCGGCTAATCAGTCGGGCTGTTCGGGACTGCCGTGGTGAAATCGCGGCGTCCCGAACAGCTTACAGGACACTGGGAGGGCCCTTACCTGCCTCCTCGGTGTCCGATCGATGAATGACTGCTCCGTTAATACACGCCAGTGATCAGCATAGGAGATCAGTGTGTGCAGTGTTATAGGTCCCTATGGGACCTATAACACTGCAAAAAAAAGTAAAAAAAAAGTGTTAATAAAGGTCATTTAACCCCTTCCCTAATAAAAGTTTGAATCACCCCCCTTTTCCCATAAAAAAATAAAACACTGTAAATAAAAAAAAATAAACATATGTGGTATCACCGCGTGCGTAAATGTCCGAACTATAAAAATATATAATTAATTAAACCATACGGTCAATGGCATACGCGCAAAAAAAATTCAAATTCCAAAAAAGCGTATTTTTGCTCACTTTTTATACCATTAAAAAATGAATAAAAAGTGATCAAAAAGTCCGATCAAAACAAAAATCGTACCGATAAAAACAGATCATGGCGCAAAAAATGAGTCCTCATACTGCCCTGTACGTGGGAAAATAAAAAAGTTATAGGGGTCAGAAGATGACATTTTTAAACATATACATTTTCCTGCATGTAGTTATGATTTTTTCCAGAAGTACCACAAAATCAAACCTATATAAGCAGGGTATCATTTTAACCATACGGACCTACAGAATAATTTTAAGGTGTCATTTTTACCTAAATATGCACTGCGTAGAAACGGAAGCCCCCAAAAGTTACAAAATGGCGTTTTTTCTTCGATTTTGTGGCACAATGATTTTTTTTTCCATTTCGCCGTGAATTTTTGGGTAAAATGACTGTCACTGCAAATTAAAATTGGTGACGCAAAAAATAAGCCATAATATGGATTTTTAGGTGGAAAATTGGGGCGCGCGCTCCGGCTTGCTAAAGTTTTAAAGGACAGTGCACCACTAATTGGTGCCTAGCCCAATCACTCCCAAATCACTCCCATTCCTATAAAACCCACTTCCCCTTCCTCTCCTTGCCAGATCTTGTTGCCTTGTGCCCTGAGAAAGTGTTATAGTGTGTTCCCAAGCCTGTGTACCCAGACCTTCTGCTGTTGCCTCTGACTATGAACCTCACTGCATGCCCTGACCTTCTGCTACGTCTGACCTCGCCTCTGTCTAGTCCTTGTGTACCGCGCCAGTCTCAGCTGCCAGAGAGGTCGAGTCGCTACTGGGGAACACAACCTGGTAGTTACTGCCACAGCAAGTCCATCCCGCTTTGCGGCGGGCTCTGGTGAACACCAGTATCTGCTTAGAACCGATTTCCCCAGTACGACCCGCGTCATCGCCTCTCTAGCACAGAGCATTCACCTCCAGTGTCCTCACCAGCCGCTAGTCCGGACCCTGACACTAAGAGTGTAGAGTAGGTTTCTTTGTGGGTTTTAATTTCTACAATTTTTTTCCCTACATTTTCCTTTTTTATATATATATATATATATATATATATATATATATATATATATATATACACATGCTGTGATCTGTAGGGTTTTTGTCAGCTGAAATCCACCACATTTTATGTGGAAACCTTAGTAAATATGTTCGGAACATGCCCCTTTTTGGTGCCTCTTTTCCCGAAAAAAAAACTCCAAACCTCAGTCACCAAGGTGACGGGGTAAAAAAACCCTATTGGAGATTCCCTCCCTAACTATATAAAACTTCACTTTTATTGTACTATTATTAAAAAAAGTCCCCTGTAGTGAATAAAATTAGCAGGCTATTCCCTCAACTAGTGTTGCTTCTCCTGTCTGGAGTTCACAGTAATATGTACTTGACAGTGGCTGCAGACCACTGTCTATTGGGGAAAATGCTGCAATTAAAATGTAATCAATCTGTCTCCCCTACATGTTTCGTGGTATGACCCACGTCTTCAGGGGTTAAGAGACAAATGGCCACGTGTATATGCAAGTGCTTCCTTTTATAACGTCCTTTGGACACTCCCCATACCTTAGAGCCAATGATGATCTCACATAAACTTACCTGTTCCTATGCCACCTATCACTTGACATTTTATTGCAGGTCACTCGGGTTAAAGATAACTTCCAGCGCTTGTTGATGACAGTCATAGGTCGTCGCACTTACCCGTGTTTTCCTTTGTTTACATGTTTCGTAGATCGCGCATGCGCCCTATCTCCGGGCTCACTGTTCAATGCGCGATCAGCGCTGTGAGGACTCGCGCATGCGCACAGACTTAGACCTATGTCCGTAACTCAGGATGTCAATGCGCATCTGCACAGACTTAGAATCTGGCTGATGGAAAGTTATCTACCCAGTATTAGTGATTATATAGATCCCAAGGATCTCTTGATCTGTATATTAGGATTAAGGTATTAGATAAAGGACGCTTATAGGGATCTATAATAGACAACCCATATAATCATTTAGCTGTAGATTATAATCTCTATAGTTGTATATCTAGCAAGTGTATTAACAGTTAATTCCCACTATTAATAAAGTGGTAGTATAGTTTAACCCTAATAGCTTTATAATTAATTATTTATTTATTAATTTATACACTTGCACTTATATACAATCTATTTGGTTGTCCTCTATCTTTTGTTGGTTAGTTATGTATCTATCCATATATACACATTTTATGCCAAAACCAATAGAAAAACGGGGGACCGCATTAATTATATATCAATCAAAAATTATATGATACTTAAATTTGCCCAGAATAATACCATCGCCAACTCTAAATAATCAAAATGATTGAAATTGTACCATTTCTACTCATAAAAATGCCGCAAAGGAGAAGCCTTCATTAAGGCCATAGGGGCTACGTGTTCCCAGTCTATAGATCCATCTGGATTCTTCTTGTAACAATATTTTATCTATATTGCCTCTACGTGAGCCCAGCTGTTTCTGACAAATACCCCAAAATTTGATCTCAAATACATTCTGACTATGAACTGCCCTCATGTGTCTAGCAAGTGGCGTATCACTGTTTGTACGTATAGTGCTCAGGTGTTTGGAGATTCTCCTCCTAAATTCTTGCGTTGTCTCAAGACAGGAGAAGCAACACTAGTTGAGGGAATAGCCTGCTAATTTTATTCACTACAGGGGACTTTTTTAATAATAGTACAATAAAAGTGAAGTTTTATATAGTTAGGGAGGGAATTTTCAATAGGGGTTTTTTACCCCGTCACCTTGGTGACTGGGGTTTGGAGGTTTTTCTTGGTTTATTTACCCCCTTTTCCCGTCCTGGGCATCCAAGTGTTTGTTGTTTTCTAGGGCTATGCCCTTTTTTTTTTGCCCGTACAGGTTTCATGACACCGCATGATGGCGGGTTTCTTATCACAAAAATTTAGCCTAGACCAATTTAATACTGAAGCCACTCATGTTTTTTCTCCTTAACATCTTCCATTAAATCAGATTGACATTCAGCAAGCGTTTCGCAATTTAACAAAAACATATAAAAACTGTGTTAGGTCCTGGTGGGAAGTCACCAGTTTTGAAACATATTTGCAACAGAAGATTGTCTATAGAGGCTTGAGAATACCCATCACACCTAATTCACACAGGGACGATTTAGCATTCCTACAAGGTTGGGAACAACTCTTAACCGAAAACTCATTGCGTATGATAAATTATTTGTGTGAATACGAAAAAAGACATCTGGAATCTACTAATATCCAACTAGAAAAGGAAATTAAAGAAATTCAGGCCTTTATTAACAATCCAGAATATGTATCTTTGGAAGTAAAACTTCAAAAAAAAATTTTACATTTTAAAAACGAATTAAAAGAAAAGAAACACAGTAAATATATAAGGGACTATACAGATTTTGCAAACGGCAAGGCATATACATACAGAGGTGAGAGGAAGGGTCATTTTACCCATTATAAGTCACAACCATATAGGTCACATCAGGACACTGACACTTCAGGCACAGAAGAGTATCTTTCGGATAACAGTAGCTCACGTGGGAGCACCAAAAGGAAATACAAAGGAGGCAAAAACAAGACATACGTTCCTCAATATAAAAAGCCTCCGTACACGAACAATCCTAGAAGTAGTCAAACATGGTCGGAGTCATCCAGACCAGTACCCAAGGGTTCTGGATCATCTATGGTCTCTTGTGTGCCGTATCCCCCCCCCAATACAGGGAAATATGGGCACTACACAAGGAACAAATCCTCAATTCCCCAATATATCACAGGCGAATATGACATACCACCCTGGGGCATCAGGCAATACAGTGAGACAATTGGGCCCTCAGTCCCTGTCACAAACAACGATGACGCGTTTTTTAGGCCCAACAGTGCCTCAGGCACTTCCAACATTTTTGGGCAACACAGGGAATGTATCAACTCTGAATACCCCAGTGACTACACATATGTAGGATTGGGAAGAGTAGAGGAGGATTCTGATCATGGAAATGATCTAGGAATCGAAGATATAGATGAATTACAAATCATCAATCTCTCCTCTTACTCCTTATCCACTGACGAGATGTCACTACTTAAAAAGGGCCTGTCTTTCACCCTGACACCAAGATTCGATACCTTTACATGGGTGAAGGACATTAACCTTTTTGCCCGGAAGTTATGTCTCCATAAATGGCACCAGCAGCACAATGATCCAGTACTTACTGCACAGAGTAATGAACTGAGGGCTATTGAGGTCCTAGAGGATCTTTTTCTAGAGAATATAGAGGGACCCAGAGGTTGTGAAGGGCCCCTAACTAACCTTAAGCCGAGAAGTAGAGTGACTCCATCTCTTTCACAATACGGTAGTATTGATACATTTGTAAACTTAGTAGTGAAAGAAATTGAAAAAATTAGACCAACACAGAAGATGGTACACACCAATCTAACCACAGGTGAAAGAGAGGCTTTGGAAAATCTAAGAACAATTACCGATATTTTAATAAAAGCCTCGGACAAAGGCAGTAATGTGGTTCTAATGGATAGAAGTGAATATATCCGTATGTGCTTGGCATTGTTAAAGGACCATACTAAATATCGGAGACTAAAAACAGACCCCACAGTGCCTTTCCTCAGGGAATTGAAATCCCTTTTGACCTCAGCGAAAGAGAGTAGTTTAATTTCTATGGATGAATTCAATTTCATATATAATCCAAATCCTACAATTGCGACCTTTTATTCCCTGCCGAAGATGCATAAGAATACACAGCCACTCAGAGGACGACCGATAATCTCGGGGAATGAAAACCTTACACAGGGTGCCAGCATCTATGTAGACCAGTTTTTAGCACCATTAGTCACCTCTTTACCATCTTATCTTAAGGACACTAAGGACACTGTCACTAAATTACAAGATTTAACGGTCACTGATTCCACCATGTTAGCGAGTATAGACGTTGAAAGTCTTTACACTAATATTAGGCACGATTTGGGGATCAGAGCGGTAAAGAAATTTCTTAATACACGCAGTATTCACTTTAAGACACATAATGAATTGGTCATTGATTTACTCACGTTTGTTTTGACACATAACTACTTCCTATTTGATGATACCTTCTTTTTCCAGACACAAGGCACCGCTATGGGGTCCACTTGTGCACCAAATTATGCTAATCTTTTTTTAGGGTGGTGGGAGAGTGAGTTTGTTTTTTCTGATGATTTTGAGCACTACACTAGTCACATTATTTTTTGGGGTAGATTTATTGATGATGTGTTGATTTTGTGGGATGGGGGGAGCACTTTATTCACATCCTTCTTAGAAGCTCTTAATCACAATGATATTGGTATGCACTTTACTTCAGAGTTTGGGGGTAGACTAATTAATTTCTTAGATCTTACTATCATGATTGATGAGACTAACACGATTCAAACAAAAGTTTTTCGTAAACCTACATCGACTAATAATTTCTTACACTGGCAAAGCTGGCACCCTGTCACTCTGAGAAGAAGCATTCCTGTAGGGCAGTTCCTAAGGGCGAAGCGTAACTGCTCTACTAAAGAAACCTTTGAGGCAGAATCTAGAGAGTTATCCAGGAGGTTTAGAGTAAGGGGTTACCCTCTAGCACATGTGAAGAAGGCACACAGGAGAGCAAACAATAGTGATAGGAGACAAATATTAACCTCAAATAGAGTAGCTACAGAACACAAAATCAGATGTATTGGTACATATGATGCATATAGTACTAGGATTTTCAATATCTTATGTAGATTCTGGCCGATTCTATATTCAGATCCAGATCTAAGAGTTGTAGGGGTTAGACCACAAGTGACCTTTAGGAGAGGATCCAATCTTAAGGACATTTTAGTCCGGAGTCATTTATCCTTATTGGGGGAGATCCATAATAGACCTCGGATGGGGGTCATAGGATCTTTTCTGTGTGGCCATTGTGGTTTCTGCAAATACTTACCCAAGATTCAAGAGTTCTCTAACCCACTTGATGGATGTCAGTATCAGATTAGACAATTCATTAATTGTTCAAGTAAAAACATCATTTATGCAGCTCGCTGTAATTGTCGCAAACTATATATCGGTAAGACAACGCAAGAATTTAGGAGGAGAATCTCCAAACACCTGAGCACTATACGTACAAACAGTGATACGCCACTTGCTAGACACATGAGGGCAGTTCATAGTCAGAATGTATTTGAGATCGAATTTTGGGGTATTTGTCAGAAACAGCTGGGCTCACGTAGAGGCAATATAGATAAACTATTGTTACAAGAAGAATCCAGATGAATCTATAGACTGGGAACACGTAGCCCCTATGGCCTTAATGAGTAGAAATGGTACAATTTCAATAATTTTGATTATTTAGAGTTGGCGATGGTATTATTCTGGGCAAATTTAAGTATCATATAATTTTTGATTGATATATAATTAATGCGGTCCCCCGTTTTTCTATTGGTTTTGGCATAAAATGTGCATATATGGATAGATACATCACTAACCAACAAAAGAAAGAGGACAACCAAATAGATTGTATATAAGTGCAAGTGTATAAATTAATAAATAAATAATTAATTATAAAGCTATTAGGGTTAAACTATACTACCACTTTATTAATAGTGGGAATTAACTGTTAATACACTTGCTAGATATACAACTATAGAGATTATAATCTACAGCTAAATGATTATATGGGTTGTCTATTATAGATCCCTATAAGCCTCCTTTATCTAATACCTTAATCCTAATATACAGATCAAGAGATCCTTGGGATCTATATATGTCACTAATACTGGGTAGATAACTTTCCATCAGCCAGATTCTAAGTCTGTGCAGATGCGCATTGACATCCTGAGTCACGGACATAGGTCTAAGTCCGTGCGCATGCGCGAGTCCTCACAGCGCTGATCGCGCATTGAACAGTGAGCCCGGAGATAGGGCGCATGCGCGATCTACGGAATGGAACATGTAAACAAAGGAAAACACGGGTAAGTGCGGCGACCTATGACTGTCATCAACAAGCGCCGGAAGTTATCCTTTAACCCGAGTGACCTGCAATAAACTGTCAAGTGATAGGTGGCATAGGAACAGGTAAGTTTATGTGAGATCATCATTGGCTCTAAGGTATGGGGAGTGTCCAAAGGACGTTATAAAAGGAAGCACTTGCATATACACGTGGCCATTTGTCTCTTAACCCCTGAGGACGTGGGTCAAACCACGAAACATGTAGGGGAGACAGATTGATTACATTTTAATTGCAGCATTTTCCCCAATAGACAGTGGTCTGCAGCCACTGTCAAGTACATATTACTGTGAACTCCAGACAGGAGAAGCAACACTAGTTGAGGGAATAGCCTGCTAATTTTATTCACTACAGGGGACTTTTTTAATAATAGTACAATAAAAGTGACGTTTTATATAGTTAGGGAGGGAATTTTCAATAGGGGTTTTTTACCCCGTCACCTTGGTGACTGGGGTTTGGAGGTTTTTCTTGGTTTATTTACCCCCTTTTCCCGTCCTGGGCATCCAAGTGTTTGTTGTTTTGGTCTTTTCCCGAAAGACACGCCCTTTTTGGGGTTTTCTTAGTAAAATGGAGAGTTAGTCGAGTTATTTTAAATTCTGGTGCAAAGTCTTTACTGTGTCTGCACCAGCCCACTGCTTGCATGCTGTATGGTTTACATATTATGAAACATGATCCTAGATTATAAGTGTACAAAATATTGTATGTCTTAAAGAGAAACTGCATAAACTAAATCTAGATAGAAGTATCTATAGATTTGCACCTAATGTTCCACAATAGATATTTTAGGATATGCGATGTCAAAAAGCCGTATAACAAGTGTTGTGTATCTTACCAGCTTCATAATACATGAAAATTGCAGACAGGTAAAAAACATTTAAAAAAATAAATAAATAGTTTGCCGGGACATATGAACAGGATAAACATTAATGTATATCTTCAGTCCACAAACATGCATTCTATTAGGACAACACCTCATATATTCTCCCTGCTGCAGGCATATAAAGACGGTCAACAAGTGTATGTCACCAATTATATAAAACCAAAAAAGGAGCATATCCAAATATTGTTCCACATTACAGAATGACATATGAAAAAGAACACAACAGGGAATTACTCCAGTAATGCTGTGCTCTTGGTATCGCACAGTGGGAAGTACATATAATAATGCACAATCAGCGAATCACTTATGTAGCAAAACTTAGCAAAAAATGCATGGTACACCAACCAAGTGTGAATATTGTCCAAAAATCAATGTTCACTACATAGAAGGGGAAAAAAAGAAGAAAAAAAAAGAGAAGAAGAAAAAGGTGCCAGATCAATTAAAATACATTAGATCATTTCTGAAGTTTAGACCTGAGGGAGCCCTGGTCTCCATTCTTAGGATTCAAAATGCCTCGCTGGTAAACAGAGCATGTGCCCAATCCCCTCTTCGTTTAGGGGACGTCTATATGCTGACATCAACCCGTACCAACCAAACATAATTTGCTACGGAAGATATATAGACGACCTCCTCGTAGTATGCCATGGACTGGAAGAAAACACAGAGGGATTTGTGTCCTTCTGTAATGATAATTACATGAATCTCCACTTTACTTTTCATGTGGAGAAATGGCGAATCGATTTTTTGGATGTCACCTTGATAGGTGACATTTACCAAAAGAATGGACACCAAGATGTTCTGTAAGCTGACTGCTGGTAATAGCATTCTCCATGCACAGAGTTGCCACCCTAGGCATACCACCAAGAACCTCCCAATAGGAGAGTATATTAGAGCTAAAAGGGCGTCCTCTCAGGAGTCTTTTTACCAGCAGTTGAGCACGGACATCACAAATAGACTCAGAGGCTATAACAGTGCTACTCTGAAAAGGGCAAAATCTATTGCAGATGAAAAATCTAGGGAGCAATATCTTGATACCTCTTCTTTCAAAAAACAGGATCAATCTTCTTTTAGTCCCACATTCTCAACCCCATTCAGCCGCAATTTTTATCAAATCAAAATCATTATTCAAAGACATATTCCTGTGTTATTACAAGATGACATACTAGTCAAGTTAGTGGCTGGTGGGGTGAGATGTGTTGCTTGTTGCTAAAAGGGCAAAATCTCTGGGCAGTATTTTATCACCTAGCTATTTTCCAGCGGATAAACCGGTTTCCATGTGGCTACATACTATTGGGAATCACAAATGTAGCCGCCCCCGATGTAACATGTGTACTTTTTATGTTGACTTCCCATCAGGTGACATCTGCGGCCACAGGGGTGACATACCCTGTATTAAGTTTCATAAACTGTGATAGTGAACATGTGATATATTGTGTCACCTGCCGAGAATGTAATCTACAGTACATAGGCTGTACAGGCTGGAAACTCAAAGGGTGCATCCATGAACATCTATGGTGCAATAATGAGTTTTCCAGCCATTCCATGTTAAACCTTACGAGGCATATAATGGAAAAACATGAAGGAAACAGTAATACTTTGTATGTGCAAGGCATTGAAAAGGTTCCCTCCCTTAAATGAGGAATGGATTGGGCACATGCTCTGTTTACCAGGGATGTGTTTTGGATCCTGACAATGGAGGCCAGGGCTCCCTCAGGGCTAAACTTCAGAAATGATCTAATGTACACTGCTCAAAAAAATTAAAGGGAACACTTAGATAACACATCCTAGATCTGAATGAATGAACTAATCGTATGAAATACTTTCGTCTTTACATAATTGAATGTGCTGACAACAAAATCACACAAAAATTATCAATGGAAATCAAATTTATCAACCCATGAAGGTCTGGATATGGAGTCATAGTCAAAATCAAAGTGGAAAACCACACTTCAGGCTGATCCAACTTTGACGTAATGTCCTTAACCCCTTAAGGACCAAGCCCATTTTCACCTTAAGGACCAGAGGATTTTTTGCACATCTGACCATTGTCATTTTAAGCATTAAAGGGGTACTCCGGCGCTAAGACATCTTATCCCCTATCTAAAGGATAGGGGATAAGATGCCTGATCGTAGGGGTCATGCTACTGGGGACCCCCATGATCTTCCACGCCGCACCCCGTTAGAATCATTCCCCGAAGCATGTTCGCTCCGGGTCTGATTAATGGCGATCACGGGGATGGAGCATAGTGACATAATGGCCCCGCCTCTGTGTGATTTCATGCTCCGCCCCCTCAATTCAAGCCTATGGGAGTGGGCATGACAGCTGTCACGCCCCTCCAATAGACTTGCATTGAGGGGGAGGAGCGTGATGTCGCACAGGGGCGGAGCCGTGATGTCACTATGCTCCATCCTCGTGGTCGAGACCTCCAGCGGTTCCAGAAGCCGCTAAAGGTGGGTGCTGCATGGTGGATCCCGGGGGTCCCCAGCAGCGGGACCTCCGTGATCTGACATCTTATTCCCTATGCTTTGGATAGGGGATAAGATGTCTAGGGGCGGAGTACCCCTTTAATAACTCTGGGATGCTTTTACTTTTCATTCTGATTCTGAGAATGTTTTTTCATGACATATTCTACTTTATGTTAGTGGCAAAATTTTCGGCGATACTTGCATCATTTCTTGGTCAAAAATTCCAGAATTTTATGAAAATGTTGCATTTTTTTTTACTTTGAAGCTCTCTGCTTATAAGGAAAATTTACATCACAAATACATTTTATATTGGTTCATGCATACAATATGTCTACCTCCTGTTTGCATCATAAAGTTGACATGTTTCTACTTTTGGAAGACATCAGAGGGCTTCAAAGTTCAGCAGCAATTTTCCACAAAATTTTCAAAATCTGAATTTTTCAAGGACCAGTTTACTTTTGAAGTGAATTTGAAGGGCCTTCTTTTTAGAAATACCCCATAAATTACCCCATTGTAAAACCTGCAACCCTCAAAGTATTCAACATGACATTCAGATCGTGTGTTAACCCTTTAGGTGTTTCACAGGAAGAGCAGCAAATTGAAGGAGAAAATTCAAAATGTTAATTTTTTTACACTCTTATATTGATGACCCAATTTCTCTCGAGTAAGGAAATACCTCATGTGTACGTAAAGTGCTCTGTGGGTGCACTAGAGGGCTCAGAAGGGAAGGAGCGACAATGAGATTTTAGAGAATGAGTTTTTCTGAAATGGTTTTTGGGGGGCATGTCACATTTAGGAAGCCCCTATGGTGCCAGAACAGCAAAAAAAAAATCAAACAAACAAAAAAAAAAAAAAAACATAGTACTATTTTGGA
Source organism: Hyla sarda (assembly GCF_029499605.1). Taxonomy (NCBI): domain Eukaryota; kingdom Metazoa; phylum Chordata; class Amphibia; order Anura; family Hylidae; genus Hyla; species Hyla sarda. The sequence goes on from NC_079190.1 coordinate 87,228,153, forward strand.
AACTACACCCCTCAAGGAACATAACAAGGGATACAGTGAGCCTTAGAACCTCACAGGTGTTTGACGACTTTTTGTTAAAGTTGGAAGTGTAAAATAAATTTTTTTTTTCACTAAAATGCAGGTTTTTCCCAAAGGGGTAATAGGAGAAAATGCCTCCCAAAATTTGTAACCCCATCTCTTCTGAGTATGAAAATACCCCATGTGTGGACGTCAAGTGCACTGCGGGTGAACTACAATGCTCAGAAGATGGAGCGCCATTGAGTTTTTGGAGAGAGGTTTTGGTTCGAATCAAAGTCAGGAGCCATGTGCATTTACAAAGCCCCTATGGTGCAAGAACAGTGGACGGGGGGGGGGGGGGGTAATAAGGGGTACAGTGAGCATATACACCCCACTGGCGTTTGACAGATCTTTGGAACAAAGGGCTGTGCAAATGAAAAATAACATTTTTCATTTTCACGGACCACTGTTCAAAAAAATCTGTCAGACACCTGTGGGGTGTAAATGCTCACTGCACCCATTATTAAATTCTGTTAGGGGTGCAGTTTCCAAAATGGGGTCACAAGTGGGGTGGGGGGTCCACTGTTCTGGCACCATGGGGGCTTTTTAAATGCACATGGTCTTCAATTCCAGACACATTCTCTCTCTAAAAGCCCAATGGAGCTCCTTCTCTTCTGTGCCCTGTAGTGCGCCAGCAGAGAACTTTACGTCCACACATGGGGTATTTATATACTCAGAAGAAATGGTGTTACACATTATGGGGGGGCTTTTTTCCTATTACCCCTTGTGAAAATGAAAAATTTGGGATAACACCAGCATTTTTCACGTCCAGCTTTAACGAAAATTCTTCAAACACCTGTGGGTTGTTAAGGTTCACTATACCCCTTGTTACGTTCTGTGAGGGATGTATTTTTCAAAATGGGGTCACATGTGTGTTTGTTTTTTTGTGTGTTTATGTCAGAACCTTTGTAACGATCAGCCACCCCTGTGCAAATCACCTCAAATGTACATGGTGCTCTCACTCCTGAGCCTTGTTGTGCGCCCGCATTTTACATCCACACATGGGGTATTTCCGTACTCAGGAGAAATTGCATTATAAATGTTGGGGGTCTTTTTTTTGTCTCTTGTGAAAATGAGTATGGGGCAACACCAGCATGTTATAGTTAAAAAATTTTTTTTTTTACACTAACATGCTGGAGTAGACCCCAACTTTTCCTTTTCATAAGGAATGAAAGGAGAAAAAGCCCCCAAAGATTTGTAAGGAAATTTCTCCTGAGTACGGAAATACCCCATATGTGGCCCTAAACTGTTGCCTTGAAATACAACAGGACTCCAAAGTGAGAGAGCGCCATGCGCATTTGAGGCCTGTATTAGGGATTTGCATAGGGATGTAAGAATTAGACTTGTCTCTGATACCAAAATTACCCTATGGCAGTGTTTCCCAAACAGAGGGCCTCCAGCTGTTGCAAAACTCCCAGCATGCCAGGACAGTCAATGGCTATCCGGCAATACTGGAAGTTGTTGTTTTGCAACAGCTGGAGGCTCCGTTTTGGAAACACTGCCGTACCATACTTTTTCATTTTTATTGGGGGGAGAGAGGTAACTGTGTAGGGGTATGTGTATATGTAGTGTTTTACTTTATATTTTGTGTTAATGAAGAATAGTGTTTTTAGGGTACATTTACACAGGCGGGGGTTTACAGCGAGTTTCCCACTGGGAGTTGAGCTGCAGCGGAAAATTTGCCACAGCGAGAAACTCACTATAAACCCCCTCCCGTGTGAATGTATCCTGTACATTCACATGGGGAAGGGGGGGAGGAACCTCAAGCTGTCCCAAAACTACAACTCCCAGCATGCCCTTTGGCTGTCCGTGCATGCTTTGGGTTGTAGTTATGCAACAGCTGGTGGAACACTGGTTGCAAAACACTGAGAGTTTGTTACTTAACTCAGTGTTTCGCAACCAGTGTGCCTCTAGTTGTTGCAAAACTACAACTCCCAGCACTGCCAGAAGGGCATGTTGGGAGTTGTAGTTATGCAACAAATGGAGGATAACAGTTTGGAGACCACTTTATAGTGGTGTCCAAACTGTAGCCCTCCAGATGTTGTCCCCCCGCTGTCTGCAGTCCCCGCCGGCGGTCAAGTATCTGGCGTCAGTCCTCCCGCTGCGATGGCCCCTGCAGCTGTCGCCACCATCTTCCCCTGCTCTGCCCGGACTTCTAGGTGCGAGCAGAGTAGGGGAAATGAATTGTCCCCCCCCCCTGCACCTGCCCTGCGATTCGCCGTTCAGTCCTGATCGGCCAATCTCAGGGGATAGGAGGAGGTGGCACCCCTGCCACCTCGCTCCTATCCTTTAAGATGATCAGGACGGTCTCTGAAAGCTCGGATCATCCCTATTTTCTGGGCGATCGGGTACCAGAGACCCGATCAGCCCGGAATCGCCTCAAATCGACGATCTGAATTAGTCTCAGGACCCCCCCAGGCATTTGCACGGGATGCCTGCTGAATGATTTCAGCAGGCATCCTGCCCCGGTCGTGGCAGGGACCGAAATTCCCACGAGCGTACAGGTACGCCCTGTGTCCTTAACTGCCAGGACGTCAGGGCGTACGTTGGGCTGTAAGCAAAACCCCCCACCTATGGATGTCTGGCCCTCTTACCACCCTCATGGAGTCTGTTTCTGACCATTTGAGTGGAGGTAATTTTGCAGGGCCTTGGCAGTGCTCCTCCTGCTTCTCCTAGCATAAAGGCAGAGGTAGCGGTCCTGCTGCTGGGTTTTTGCCCTCCTATGGCCTCCTCCATGTCTCCTGATGTACTGGCCTTTCTCCTGGTAGCGCCTCCATGCTCTGGACACTACGCTGAAAGCAAACACAGCAAACCTTGCCACAGCTTGCATTGATGTGCCATCCTGGATGAGCTGCACTACCTGAGCCACTTGTGTGGGTTGTAGACTCCGTCTCCTGCTACAACTAGAGTGAAAGCATCGCCAGCATTCAAAGTGACCAAAACATCAGCCAGGAAGCATAGGAACTGAGAAGTGGTCTGTGGTCACCACCTGCAGAACTACTCCTTTATCCGTCTTGCTAATTGCTGTTGTCTGTCCCATTTGCACAACAGCATGTGAAATTGATTGTCAATCAGTGTTGCTTCCTGAGTGGACAGTGTGATGTCACAGAAGTGTGATTGACTTGGAGTTACATTGTGTTGTTTAAGTGTTCCCTTTATTTTTTTGAGCAGTGTATTTTTATTGATCTGCCACCTTTTTCTTCTTCTACTCTTTTTTTCTTTCTATATAGTGAACATTTATTGTTGGACAATATTCACACTTGGTTGGTGTACCATGCGTTTTTTTGCAAAGTATTGCTACATAAGTGATTCGGTTTGGAGTTTTAAGCTAATATCTCAAGACCTGTGCAAGCACTTTCATGTCATTTGTATATTTTACAATATTTATCAGACAGTGTGCATAATTATATGTACTTCACACTGTGCATTAACAAGAGCACAGCATTATTGGAGTAATTCCCTGTTGTGTTCTTTTGCATATGTGATTCTGTAATGTGGAACAATATTTGGATATGCTAGTTTTTTTGTTTTATATAGTGGGTGACAGCAGGGAGAATATATGAGGTGTTGTCCTAATAGAATGCATGTTTGTGGACTGAAGATATACATTAATGTTTATCCTGTTCATATGTCCCAGCAAACTATTTATTTATTTTCTTAAATGTTTATTACCTGTCTACAATTGTTATGTCTTATGAAGCTGGTAAGATACACAACACTTGTTATACGGCTTTTTGACATCGCACATCCCAAAATATCTGTTGTGGAACATTAGGTGCAACTCTATAGATACTTGTATCGAGATTCAGTTTATGTTCCATGCAATTTCTCTTCAAGACATACAATGTTTTGTACACTTATAACAGTGTTTCCCCAACCAGGGTGCCTCCAGCTGTTGGAAAACTACAACTCCCAGCATGGATTTATTCTTCTTCCTACTGGATCCACTTCTGACTGCAGTGGCATTTTTCCAAAAAATGCCAGAAAAAAAACTAGCCAGACAGCAACACAACTATAATCTGGCCTGCAGCTTCAGTGCTGCGGCACAATGGTCAAATTAAAGCTGCTACACGTTGCCCCATAGGCTCATGCAAACTAAAGAAAATAGGATTCTGCTGCAAGCGAATTAATTCTAAGCGAAATAGCCATAGTGTTCATGGGCCCTAAGGCCGGATTCACACAGGTGCTATACAGCTGCCTTTTTCAGTTTGTATTACCACTGCAAGTCCTTTCCTATCTGCAGGTGTGATGACCGGAACTGACAGCTGTTAGTGTGTCCTGCGGTCATACTGGGACTTGCAAACTTAAAGGGGTTGTGCGCTACCCTGACTTTCGGAGCTCCGCTCACAGCGTCCGGAAGTTCATAACTCCGAACGCTGTGTGCGGGCTTCCGTGTTCGCGGCCGCCGGGCGTGACGTCACATCTGTCACGCTGTCACGCCCCCTTCCCATAGACTTTGGTAGAGGGGACGGGTGTGACGTCACGAGGGGGCGGGCGAGACGTCACGAAGGGGCCGGGCATGACGTCATGCCCAGCGGCCGCGAACACGGAAGCCCGCACACAGCGTTCGGAGTAATGAACTTCCGGACGCTGTGAGCGGAGCTCTGAACTGCAGGGCAGCACACAACCCCTTTAAAGGAGCACTCTGGACAAAGTTTTTATTTATCCAATATACCTGGGCTGCCTCCATTAAAATATTAAACCTTAACTTACCTATCGTCGCTTTCCCTGTGCCACCAATATTGCTTTCTCATCCTCTGGTCCTGTACTTTTTCTTCGACTTTTGGTGGCCAACAAAATATAGGAAACTATATACAGACTAACTATATAAAGAAATTACTATAAATCCTTTATAAATAAAATCATTTGATCAAAGTCCTCACCTGTATCTGGAAATACTGCAACTTGCTATGTGAAGGCTAAGTTATCTTATGTGCTGCTGGTGATGTGGCGTTTCTATCTGAAGACTGTAATTCAGCTGCCATTGGGAAAATGAGGTTTTGAATTTAAATGCACTGAACTGACCTCGAAGGGGGGGGGGGGAGGATATGGGAGGAGGCAGAAAGAAGCCATGTAGTGTGGATCATATAACAACAGCACGGATTCTGCCAGCTGGACAAGTTGCTTTCCCTTACGTCCTAACCAGCAGTGTTTCTGCCCATGTGAAGCTAGCATGATTGGCAGAATTTTAATAAAAAATAAAATCTCTGACAATGACCAATGACATATCTACGCAATATAGATGTGTGTGTAAGCTTTTTTTTTTAGCTCTTTTGACAGATTCGAATAGCACTGCTTCTTATGCCTCTACTTGATGTAGTACAGTGGGGCAAAAAAGTATTTCGTCAGCCACTAATTGTGCAATTTCTCCCACTCAACCTCTTCAGGACGCAGGGCAAACAGTTATCATTTAGCAGGCATCCTGGCTCATCGCTGGAGGGGGCCCCTCATATCGGCAATTGCTGCAGATCGCCGGTAAATACAAACCCGGATAAGGATGATGATCAGTGGTGTAATATACACCACCGATCATCATCCGTATTGTTCTGGGAGGTGGACGTGTTGCCACCCCCAGTACAGCTGTGATTGGGCGGCCATAGTGTCAGCACCAATCATGGCAGTATGGGGAGGGGGGAGGTCAGTGCTCCGTTCTGTCCACCATACTTCTGTGATCTGGTGTGCAGGACATAGCCCCGTGCTGCCATCTCCCCCTCAGTGTAAAAAAAGTGCCCCCTTTTCTGTGGCCCTTTGGCACAGAAAGCAACCAGGGACAGTTTAGATTAGGTAGGGTCAGGTTAGGAGTAAAAAAAAAATAAAAAAAATGTTTTTTTAAAAAGCGTACCATACTGTAGGTGTCCGCTGGTCCATAGAATCTTTTGCTGCGTGACCCCTGCCCTAGTGGGTCACTGCAGTCTCCCACCAGCTTTTTTTGGGGGGCTCAGACCTTTTTTTTTTTTGCTAAACTTGTGGCCGAGCCCTCTTAGCTATAAAAGAGCGGTCCGCCACTGTTAGCTAAAGCCCACCCTCCGCTGGTCAGTTCTGTAGTACTGATCAGCATATTTTTTTGTGGTTCAGGCGCTTTTTCGGGTTATAGCAGGTTTTTTTTTTCTTTCGTGCCACCAGTAACAAGCCTGTGCTGTGTGGACGGACCGTACCTCTGTGTGCGGCCTGCCCCACCGCTGTCAGGGATTTATCACTGATCAGCGTTTTTTTTTTTTTTTGGGTTCAGGCGGGTGCATATTTTATTTTTGGGTATTTTGTGTGGGGGTCTATATACGTGCCACCAGCCACTGTTCTGGGCTGAGAGGCTGGACCCGCCCACTGTCCTCTGCGCCCCCTGCCGACACCAAACGTTAATTAGTGCGCACATCACTGATTAGGTAAACGGTGCACGCTTTTTTTTCCCCAAAAAATAAAAAATAAAATTTCTAAGTTTCTTTTCCTTTTTTCCCTTTTTAGTATATATATTCTGTTAAGGCGGGTTTAGTTAGTTAGGTAAGGGTGGGTTAGGGCGGGTTAGGGAAGTAGTCTTGCACCACACCACACACAGCACATACACAAATAAAGTTTTCCCCACACACACACTCATCCCCATTAGAGTAGGGAAATGGCCTGCAGTGCATTTTCAGCGGAGGAGGCATTTGCCATACTTGCCTCCGACACTGAAAGTGGCACAGTGGACCCCACCTTCCTTATTTCCTCGTCCTCCTCTTCATCTGGTTCTGATGATGAGCCACCAAGGTGTGGAGACACCGCCATACAGGACCGCAAACCTCCTCTGCTCCTGACCTTGTGCCCCATGCTAGTACGAGTCCCCCTGGCGCTCATACTAGTCAAGCCCTGCTGCCAAGTTCACTGGTGCCCCGTACCGGAGAATTTGTCTGGACTGAGACCACGAGCCCGTGATTCCAGAGTTTGCTGGCGACTCAGGAATCAAGATTGACATTGTCTGGTTCACTGAAATAGACTTTTTTAGTTATTATTTCAGTGACTACTTTGTCAATCTGATGGTTAAGCAGAGGAATCTGTATGCCCAACAGTTCATCGCCGCAAACCTGGGCTCACTTTTGACTCTGGTACCCAGTCGATGCAGCTGGAATTAGGACATTTTGGGGCCTTGTGCTGCATATGGGCCTAGTCAAAAAACCCAGTGTCAGGCAATATTGGATTGGGGAAGTCTTTTACCAGACCCCGCTCGGCAATATGGCCATGGCACGTCCCCTGTTCGAGACCATTCAGAAATGTTTGCATTATGTCCCGGCCCCAAATTTTGGGAGGCCTATGTCCCTGGAAGGGAGGTCTCTATTGATCAGTCTCTCATCAGCTTTAACCCCTTAACAACCATAAACGTAAATGTGTGTCCTTGTTTGGCGGTACTTCGCGCACCAAGATGTACATTTACGTCCTGTGTATGACTGGGAGCATCGTAGCGGTGCGGGGACCCACTGGTAATGGCCGACATCCACCATTAACCCCTCAGATGTCCATCATTAACCCCTCAGATGCCATGATCAGTACAGATCACGGCATCTGCGGCAATGCGCATGTTAAAATAGATAATCGGATCGCCCGCAGTGCTGCCGCGGCGATCCGATCATTTGTTATGGCGGACGGAGGTCCCCTCACCTGCCTCCGTCCGTCTCCTCGGGTCTTCTGCTCTGGTCTGAGATTGAGCAGACCAGAGCAGAAGATGACCGATAATACTGATTAGTGCTATGTCCTATGCATAGCACTGAACAGTATTAGCAATCAAATGATTGCTATAGATAGTCCCCTACGGGGACATAAAAAGTGTAAAAAAAAAAAAGTTGAAAAATGTCAAAATAAAAAGTTAGAAAAAGTGAAAAATCCCCTCGCCCAATAAAAATGGAAATTGTCCGTTAAGAGACAGCCCGGGAGACAGCCGTGTTGGATGATCAGATCCCCACGGCAGCGCTGCGAGTGATCCCATCATCCATTTAAAGTACTGCACTGCCGCAGATGCCGTGATCTGTATTGATCACGGCATCTGAGGGGTTAATGGCGGACATCCACAGGATCATGGATGTCCGCCATTACGACAGGTCCCTGGCTGCTGATAGCAGCCGGGACCTGCCGCGCATGACGGAGCGTAAATGTACGTCATGGTGCGCTAAGTACCATGGCACCATGATGTACATTTACGTCCATTGTCATTAAGGGGTTAAAATAGTACGCTACTTAGATGTAGGTATGTGGTATGCACCTATGAGGGCAGAAAAATGCGCTACAGTACACTAAAAAAAGTATCTGGCTACAACGCCAGCCGGTGAGTAATTTTGACTGGACTTTCACAGTATCTAGGCCCTTGACAGATTAACAGGTACAAAATAGTACACTACTTAGATATTGGTATGTGGTATGCACTTATGGACAATTTTCACTATACTCCTTATTACATTCTTTGTGGGGTGTAGTTTCCAAAATGGGGTCACATCTGGGTATTTATTGTTTTGTTTTTATGTCAGAACTGCTGTAAAATCAGCCACCCCTGGGCAAATCACCAATTTAGACCTCAAATGTACATGGTACGCTCTCACTCCTGAGCCATGTTGTGCGTCCGCAGAGCACTTTACGCCCACATATGGGGTAGTTCTGTACTCAGGAGAAATTGCGTTACAAATTTTGGGGGTCTTTTTTTTTTTTTCCTTTTACCGCTTGTGAAAATTAAAAGTATGGGGCAACACCAGCATGTTAGTGTAAAAATTTTTTTTTTTACACTAACATGCTGGTGTAGACCCCAACTTTACCTTTTCATAAAGGGTAAAAGGTGTGCTGGAGGCACACTGGTTGAAAAACACTGACTCGGCTTCACAACCAAGTGTCTCCAGCTGTAGCAAACTGCAGCAATCAGCATGCATTGACAGTCGAAAGGCATGCTGAGAGTTGTAGTTTTGCAACAGCTGGAGACACACTGCTTCACCTCCCAGCATGTCCTTTGGTAGTCTGTGCATGTTGGGAGTTGTAGTTATGCACCAGCTGGAGGCACACTTTTTCATAGAAAAAATGTGCCTCCAGCTGTTGCATAACTACAACCCCCAGCATGCACAGACTACCAAACGGCATGCTGGGAGTTGTAGTTGGAACCCCAGCTGTTGCAAAACTTCAACTCCCAGCATGCCCTTTGGCTGTGCATGCGGCGAGTTGTTGCTAAGCAACAGCAGGAGGTGAAAAGGCCTCACCTCCTGCTGTATCCTGCTGCCTGCCCCACCAGGACCATCGCAGCTGCTGCCACGGATCCTGCCACCGCTTCTGCCACCGGGACCGCCGCCACGGATCCTGAGGGGCCCCGGGCGGACCAGGGGATGGTAGGAGACCCCCGCAGGCCCCGATCGCCGCCATCTTCGCCGTCCCGATTGCCAGGGTCGTGATTGGTCATTTGTTCCGACCGATCAATCACGTGATCGTGAGGAGGCACCCGTGCCACCTCACTCCTGCTGGGTAAGGGTGAATGGGGCTGTCTCGGACAGCCCCATTCACCATTTTTTTCGAGGTCACCAGGTCAATAGAAACCCGATTGACCCGGGATAGCCGCAAATCGCAGGTATGAATTGGACGCTAACATGGGGGGGTCTGAAGATATCAGCAGTCACCCCGGTCCGGTCCCCGCCTGACGAGTGACGGGGACCGGAATTCCCACGGCCGTATGGATACGCCCTGCGTCCTTAAGGACTCAGGATGCAGGGCGTATGCATATGCCCTGCGTCCAGAAGAGGTTAAACCTGTTAAACTGTCAAGGGAGTAGATATTGTGAAAGTCCAGGCAAAACTATTCACCGGCTTGTGCTTTTACTGAGATACTTTTTTAAGTCTACTGTTGCGCATTTTTCGGCACTAATAAGTGCACACCACATATGTACATCTAAGTAGTGTACTATTTTGTATCTGTTAATCTGTCAAGGGCCTAGATACTGTGAAAGTGCAGGCAAAAGGACACACCTGCTGCTGTTCTAGACAAATGCTGTTTTAAGCATAGTGAAGCGTATTATACTCCCCTGATATATGCACTAAGGATGTCAGGCAGAGGCAGAAGTGTCAGGACATGCACAGAGGAGTGGCAGAGGCCTAAATTAATCAGCAGAGGTCGCAGCAGACTAGGGGCGGGTGGCAACAGGAGTCGCAGCAAGAGGCCTGAGCTCCCAGTATCAGCTAGCCTTCGTGTCTCGACCAGCAACCCATCTGCCGTCATCGATTGGTTAACACGGTTATCCACTTCATCACAAGTGACATCTGTTACCCCCAGTCAACAGTCTGTGGGTTCCTCAGACACAGCCCTCAGTTGGCATGGCCTGGGAACAGTTCCTATCCTCCCATTTCCTCTGTCCTATGCTGTTCCCTCTCCTACAGAAGTATCTTATGCTGTGGGTTCAGCTCCACTATTCACTGAGGACGATCAAATAGAGGACCGTCAGCAGCTACGACCCAGCCAACAAGTGTAGGAGACATCTGCCCCCCCTTCCTCCGCTAGGCGGGCAAGTAGTGATGAGGAGAGTGACATGGGAGGCAGTGTTGCCAGGTTTAGGGTCCTGAAGCAGACACTGTTGAGGAAACTGAGGAGGACAACAGTGACGTGCAGACATTTGTTGAGGATGATGAAGCTGATCGCAATTAGGAGCCGGGTGCAGAAGGGGCTTCATCATCATCAGGAAAAGAGAGTAGCAGGTTGCCCGTGAGGCAGCAGCTGAGCCAGCAAGGTGGTAGCATGGTTGGCAGTCAGCATGGTGGCATAAGTGGAAATTCTGGAGCCAAACGTGCCCGGGGAGACCACCTGCTTCGCGGCAGCCTACCTTCCCGGTAGTGGAACAGGGGTTCCTGGAGAGGGCGGCAGTGGCAGTCAATTAGTGCGGACTGTTGGTGGGAAAATCAGCTCGGCGGTGTGGCAGTTTTTCATCAAGCATCCGGAGGAGGTTCACATAGCCACATGCAAGATATGTCGGCAGAAGGTGAAGCATGGCCAGGTTCCCAATGTTGCCACCACGGCGATGCATTAACATATGCTTCACCTCCATAAAGCAGCCAGGGAGAACCGCGGCTCCGATGTAGTGGGCCAACCTGCTGCATCACCCAGTGGTACACCGCTCCATCTTTCAGCCAGCCAAGGCTCCACCATCTCAGCTTAAGGGAGCTGTGTCGCTCCAGATGCTCCTGCTCCTCCTGCATTTAGTGATCCATTCAACCAACAATCCATCGGCGAAGCCATGTCCAAGAGACAACAGTATGCGCCCACTCATCCAATGGCGCAGAAGTTGCTGGTGCTGCAGTCCCTCCCTTTTCAAGTGGTGGACTCTGCACCTTTCAGAGAACTGATGGCTTGTGCCGAGGTGGAGAGTGCCAAGCCGTCATTTCTTTGCGAAGAAGGCGGTACCAGCACTGCACAATTTGGTGGAAGAGAAGGAGGGCCAGTCCTTGAGCCTGTCGGTGTCTATCAAAGTGCACGGCAGCGCCAACGTCTGGAGCTGTAACTACGGTCAGGGACAACACATGTCCTTTACGGCCCACTGGGTGAATGTGGTTCCTGCACAGCCACAACACCAACTTGGACATGTCACACCGCTTCCTCCTCCAAGCTCTCAGGCCGTTGGTCCGGTGTGCCACTCTGCCTCCTTATCTTCCAATGTGTCCTCAGCCTCCACTGCCCAGACAAGTCTATGTGGTCCTTCAGCATACCATGTGTGCAGGGCACGGCGGTGTCACACTGTTCTTCATATGGTTTGCCATAGCGAAAAGAGTCACACAGGGGAGGAACTGCTAAAAGTCATTCTTAAAGAAATTGGAGCACGGCTTACTCCACAAAAACTGGAAATGGGAACCATGATGACTGACAATGGGAAGATCATATTGCATGCGCTGCGACTGGAAAGGCTGAGCCATGCGCCCTGCATGGCACATGTCTTCAATCTGGTTGTCAAGCGGTTCCTGAAGTGTTCCCCCATTTTCAAGACATCCTAACAATGGGAGGGAAACTTTGCATGCACTTCAGCCACTGGTACACCGCAAAGCACACCCTCCTTGAGCTGCAGCATCAGAACGGTATACCCAACATAGTCTGATTTGTGACGTTGCCACACGTTGGAATTCCACCCTCCATATGTTGGACCGACTGTACAAACAGAGAAAAGCCATCACTGATATCTTGATGATCCAAGTGGATACGGGTACTCCTGTGTGTAACTTCAATGTGAACCAGTGGCACCTCATACATGACACCTGCCGTTTGCTCAGGCCCTTTGAGGAAGCCACATTATTAGTAAATTGCCAGGATTACGGGATGAATGACGTCATTCCCCTGCTTCATTTCTTACAACAAGTGTTGGAAACGATGGCTAGTCAGGGCACTGGAGACGTGGTGCCTGCATCTCACGGCCACATGAGCCCTGTGGGGGCTGAAATGGAGGAGGAGGGGGAGGGGCACAGTGGAGCACAGTTTAGGTTTTGCCAAATGAGCTGTTTTTCTAGTAATCTGACAGGAGAGGAGGAGCAGGAGCAGCCAGAGGAGCTAAAGGGTTATGAGAAAGGTGAGACAAAGGACCTAGACACACCATGGCAGCTTTCAGTGAAGATGGAGGCAGGGAGTCAATCCGAGTCACTTGCACAAATAGCACAATGCATGCTCACTTGCTTGCGTAGTGACAGCCGAATTGTCACTGTCACGATTCGGCAGGCTGGAGGTGGATCCTCTGTGCCAGAGAGGGATTGGCGTGGACCGTGTCAGTGGACCGGTTCTAAGTTGCTACTGGTATTCACCAGAGCCCGCCGCAAAGCGGGATGGTCTTGCAGCGGCGGTAGCAACCAGGTCGTATCCATTGGCAACGGCTCAACCTCTCTGACTGCTGAGATAAGCGCGGTACAAGGGAGTAGACAAGAGCAAGGTCAGACGTAGCAGAAGGTCGGGACAGGCGGCAAGGTTCATAGTCAATGGTGGAATAACAGGAGGTCTGGAACACAGTATGGGTAACACAGTAAAGCTTTCTCAAGGCACAAGGCAACAAGATCCGGCAAGGGAGTGCAGGGGAAGTGAGGTATAAGTAGGGCAAGGAACAGGTGCAAGCTAATCAGGGTGATTGGACCAGGCACCATCATTGGTGCACTGGCCCTTTAAATCTCAGAGCGCTGGCGCGCGCGTGCCCTCGAGAGCGGAGCCGCGCGCGCCAGAGCATGACAGCCGGGGACCGGGACAGGTAAGTGGCCTGGGATACGATTCGCGAGCGGGCGCGTCCCGCTATGCGAATCGCATCTCCGCCGGCAATGTCAGTGCAGCGCTCCCGGTCAGCGGGTCTGCCTGGGGCGCTGCAAGGAGAGAAACGCCGCAAGCGCTTCGGGGAGGAGCAGGGACCCGGAGCGCTCGGCGTAACAGTCACCATTCGGCAGAGGGATGACTTCTGGATTTGCACATTATTGGACCGTCGCTACTGCCACAAAATAGGGGCTTTTTTTTACACCCACTGAGAGGGAGAACAAACTGACCTACTAGAGAGGCATCCTATGTAGTCAGTTGACCGATGCCTATCGGCACCATCGTCCATCCTCTCGCAAATCTGAATCGGGGTGCCCCCTGCGCTCACCTTCCACTGCCCTGGCTGCTGGGGAGGGGTGGGGTGGCAGGAGCAGTACCAGCTCCATCATCATCAGCCTGAGTCCACAGTAGCTGATGAGTAGCTTTCTTCACACGCATAGTGAAGCAACTCATCAGCAGCAGGTACACCTGGAGCAGGACCTAAACCAGCAGGTAGTGGCATACCTTGACATGCAATGTCTGCAGTATTGTGTTATGGGTTCTGCATGTACCCCTGCTTAGCACTTGAGGTCTCCCCCAGCATAAAGAAGACTCAAATTATAACATCAAATTAATGTCATACGGGTGTGCTTAAAATATAACTTTTAATAATCCAGCTAAAAGTCACCAAAAACAATATAGTGCCTGTGCACCCAATTACCTAATTATACAAATATGGTGTATCTGCCAAACACATGGTCATCCGGGCAGTCATGGGCCCAGAAAAGCCCAAATGCCAATATCTGTAAAAAAAAGAACCGCCGACGCGTTTCTGCCTCTTATATTAACAGAGGCGTCATCAGGGTGGTTTTATAAACAGAGAGACAATTGTCCCCTCTATATAGCCTCAGGATGCCATGTTATTCACCTGCAAAATAAAAGCAAGACAGGCACAGAAATGCCCGTTCAGTACATGACCTGCAAAGGCAACGACGGGGGTATGTAATTACATTTCCCTATCTACTCACAGTTAGTGGCTATGTCCCGAACGTGCAGACAACCTGCTGTTATGCAGGGAGCCGAGAACTCCGGCTCTGGCCGCCTAGTATGGCGGTGTCTCGGCGTCTGACATGGTTTCCGGCAGAGAGCGGAAGTAATGCGCTTAGCTCCACCCATCTCCGTGACGCTAGCGGAGATGGACGTAACGTCACCTAGCCAATGACGCATGCTCAGTATCCTCAGCTCCCGATCAATGACTGGACTATTATAAAAACATGTAGCGGATTTACTGGTAAGTATGTAGCGCGCTTGTATCGGTATGGATGTGGATAATACCATTCCCAATGAGGCCATTAGGAACAATACATGCATTGCAATTGTATGGAGTGCGGCTTGGAGGCAACAGCAGAGGGGCAAAGGGGAACAATAGTAGGGTAATATTCACATTTAATAGAGGAACTATATAAAATATAGACCTCTAGATATACATAATGTCATATGCATCTATTTGGATAGTATTAACCAATCTGGGGCACAGACAGGATTAATCCTATCAGGGAGGTGACAGGGGATGAACAGGGACCTATTGGGTACTACATTCTCCCTAATTGGCCCTAGATTATTTACCTAAGCCTAGGCAGTAGTGTTGAGCGGCATAGGCCATATTCGAATTCGCGAATATTCGCGAATATATGGACGAATATTCGTCATATTCGCGAATATTCGCATATTCGTAATATTCTCGTTTTATTTTCGCATATGCGAATATTCGCATGTGTGAAAATGAACCTATGCGAAAATTTGCACATACAAAAATTGGCATAAGCGAAAATTCGTATATGCGAAAATTAGTCTCACACAGTAGTATTAGAGCCTTCTTACACCACATAAGCTGGAAGCAGAGAGGGATGATCACTGTGATGTGTACTGTGAAAAAAAAAAAAAAAAAAAAATGAATATTCGTAATTACGAATATATAGCGCTATATTCGCGAATATTCGCGAATTCGCGAATATGCGATATTCGCGAATAAAATTCGAATTGCGAATATTCGCGAGCAACACTACTAGGCAGGGTGGCCACCCTAAAAAGGGCAGTCCCGCACAGGAACCTCCTATTTAGTACCTATTGTACCCTAAAGCTAGGAGTGACCAGTATCTCCTTATTGGCTTACTAAAGCCCTCCCTGTCTGCCTGTTGTGTCACTCCAATGCCCCAGTTGGTGTTTGCTACAGAAAGCATGCAAAATGTAATTGTTCATTCAACCCCCGGGCACAACCGTGCCCAGGCGGTGAATCCACTGGCACTCTCTCTTGTTTTATCCACATATTGACAAGCCCTACAGTGCGCACACCTATTGCATCCCTCCACTTTGCCAAGCCGACCCAACCAATTCGTAGTGCCCATGTCCATTGGTTGAAGATGGCTCTCAACCAGCATGTCTCCTAGGCTATGACCCCTTCTATATGTAATCTGGGGGGATGGTCCAATGATGTCCTGTAGGTCCCTATCCATGTGCAGAATGTCCCAGTGTTGGCTAATGATGTTGCGAACTTCTGTGGACATCTAATCAAATGTGCCAATTACTCTGTTTTGTGGCTGTATATCTGAGGTAATTCTGGGTATAAGGAAACTATTTCTAGGTGCCTGACTTGCTGTTTGATAGGCCCTAGTAAGTAAATGATCTGGATACCCTCTGTCCCTGAATCTTTGCCTCATTGCTGATGCCTCCTTTCTAAACTCCTTCATCGACGAACAGTTCCTCCTGAGGCGGAGAAACTGTCCCTTCGGAATCCCCCTCTCTCCCACCTCAGGAGGCTGTTCGTCGCAGTTTGTTTCCTAAATATAGTACTCTGAAGGGCACCCTCTGCATCCTTGTAGATTTTGACATCCAGGAAATTGAGGGTCTCCTCATTGGTCTCAAATGTGAAGAACAACCCAATGTCATTACTGTTGATGTAATTAACAAGTTGTTCAAATTCTCGAGCTGACCCGTTCCACAGTACGAAAATATCGTCAATGAAACGTATCCAGATTGATATCTGGCTACTGAAGAAAGCCCGCTCATCATGAAACAGATGCGTCGCCTCCCACCATCCTAACATCAAGTTAGCATAGCTAGGAGCACACGGGGACCCCATGGCGGTCCCCCTTATTTGGTGGAAGACGACGCCGTTGAAAAGAAAAAAGTTCCTGGTCAGGGCAAATTGTAACAGCTGTAATACAAATACATTGTGTTCATGATATTCAGTTCCCCGCATTTTGAGAAAGTATTCGCAGGCCTATAATCCGATGTCATGACGGATCGATGAATATAGCGCCTCCACGTCAATACTTGCGAGAATGGACCCCTCGTTCATGGTGATACCCTCCAGTCGCCTGAGCAAGTCCATTGTATCCCGCAAGTATGACGGGAGGGTGAATACAAATTGAATAAGGATACGGTCAATGTATATTTCCAAATTCTGCACCATACCTCTAGTACCCGAGACTATCGGGAGGCCTTTTAATGGTATGAGGCCTTTATGGACCTTCGGTAAGGCGTAGAATGTTGGAATGGCCAATTAGGGAGAATGTAGTACCCAATAGGTCCCTGTTCATCCCCTGTCACCTCCCTGATAGGATTAATCCTGTCTGTGCCCCAGATTGGTTAACACTGTCCAAATAGATGCATATGCCATTATGTATATCTAGAGGTCTATATTTTATATAGTTCCTCTATTAAATATGAATATTACCCTACTATTGTTCCCCTTTGCCCCTCTGCTGTTGCCTCCAAGCCGTACTCCATACAATTGCAATACTTGTATTGTTCCTAATGGCCTCATTGGAAATGGTATTATCCACATCCATATCGAGACAAGCGTGCTACATACTTACCAGTAAATCCGCTACATGTTTTTGTAATAGTCCGGTCATTGATCGGGAGCGGAGGATACAGAGCATGCGCCATTGGCTAGGTGACGTTACATCCTTCTCCGCTAGCGTCACGGAGATGGGTGGAGCTAAGCGCATTACTTCCTCTTTCTGCCGAAAACTGTGTCAGACGCCGAGACACCGCCATACTAGGCGGCCAGAGCCGGAGTTCTCGGCTCCCTGCATAACAGCAGGTTGTCTGCACTAACTGTGAGTAGATAGGGAATGTAATTACATACCCCCGTCGTTGCCTTTGCAGGTCATGTACTGAACGGGCCTTTCTGTGCCTGTCTTGCTTTTATTTTGCAAGTGAATAACGTGGCATCCTGAGGCTATATAGAGGGGACAATTGCAACGGCACTTCTGCTATACATGATTCCTTTGCAGGTTTTATCTCCTTACAGGTGGAGGGATAATTTCCCTTATTGTGCAAAAGGCTTATGATATAATATGTTGCTGTTTCCCTCTAATGGCCATAAATATTACATTTTACCTTGTGTATTTTTTACTGTGTATATTTGCCATAAACTGGCTTCTATATGGTGACAACTCGCCTCTCTGTTTATAAAACCACCCTGATGACATCTCTGTTAATATAAGAGGCAGAAACGCGTCGGCGGTTCTTTTTGATACATATTGGCATTCAGGCTGTTCTGGGCCCATGACTGCCCGGATGACCATGTGTTTGGCAGATACACCATATTTGTATAATTAGGTAATTGGGTGCACAGGCACTATATTGTTTTTGGTGACTTTTAGCTGGATTATTAAAAGTTATATTTTAAGCACACCCGTATGACATTAATTTGATGTTACAATTTGAGATACCTTGACATGCCCATGCCAACACACCTTGAAGATCCACTCAAACTTGATTTGTGGCTGCAACTAGCAGAGTTTGCCCTAGAAAAGCTGTCCTGCCCGGCCAGTAGTGTGCCATCAGAGCGGGTGTTTAGTGTGGTGGGGGGGCATAGTCACCTTAAGGAGAACTCGTCTGTCCACGAAAAATGGGGAGAGACTGACCTTTGTGAAGATGAATCAGGCATGGATCAGCCAGGATTTCCAACCACCAATGCCTGATGCATCTGAGTTGATTGACCATGGTGCCACACCAACACTTCACAAATATGGATACTGCCAAACAGATTTAAGGTGCTGCTATTCAGTTACAAACATTCCTCCGCATCAGACCCTGTTTTACCCACCTTCATCACCGGGTACTGGTATTGCCACCCACCACACCACTCTGTCACCCGGTCACTTTCAAGACTCCTGATGCTGCTGCTGCCACCTCTAAGCTGTCTCATTCAGCCACTATATAGTCTCTTCTTATGCTCCAGCCAACTCCAGGCTGTGCAATTCTGCCACTATATGGTCTCCTCATGCTTCAGCCACCTTCAGGCTGTGCCAGTCAGCCACTATATGGTCTCCTCATGCTACAGCCAACTCCAAGCTGTGCCATTCAGCCCCACTATGGTCACCTCATACGTCAGCCACCTCCAGGTTGTGCCATTCTGACACTATATGGTCTCTTCATGCAGCCACTAACTCCAGGCAGTGTCCTTCAGCCACTATATGGTCTCCTCATGCTTCAGCCACCTCCATGCTGTGCCATTCAGCCACTATATGGTCTCCTCATGCTTCAGCCAACTCCAGGCTGTGCCATTCAGCCATTATATGGTCACCTCATGCTTCAGCCAAGTCCAGGCTTTGCCATTCAGCCACTATATGGTCTCCACATGCTTCAGCCAAATTCAGGCTGTGCCATTCAGACACTATATGGTCTCCCTATGCTGCCACAAACTTCAAGCAGTTATTCTGCCTCTATATAGTCTCCTCATACTTATGCCACCTCCAGACTGCACCATTCAACCACTATATGGTCTCCTCATGCTTCAGCCACCTACAGGCTGTGCCATTCAGCCACTATATGGTCTCCTCATGCTTCAGCCAACCCCAGGCTGTGCCATTCAGCCAATATATAATTTATTGATGCTGCTTGGCCTGGGTCTGGCCTTAAAAATTTTGTTATGGTAGCACTAGCTACCCTAAATCTTGAATTTAAATTTCAAAATTAATCTTTTATTCTTAGGGATTGTGCCTTAGTGTCTACACATGCTGCTGCCAACTCCAGGCTGTGCCATAGTGATGAGCGGCATAGGCCATATTCGAATTCGCGATATTTCGCGAATATATGGACGAATATTCATCATATATTCGCTAAATTCCCATATTCGTAAAATTTTCGTTTTATTGCGAAAATTCGTACGCCAGTTTCACACAGTAGTATTAGAGTCTTATTTACACCGCACAAGCTGGAAGCAGTGAGGGATGATCACTGTGATGATGTGTACTGTGGAAAAAAAATTACGAATATTCGTAATTGCGGATATATAGTGCAATATTCGCAAATATTCGTAAATTTGAGAATACGCGATATTCGCGAATAAAATTCGCATTGCGAATATTCGCGAGCAACACTACTGTGCCATTCAGACACTATATGGTCTCCTCATGCTTCAGCCAACTCCAGGCTATGTCATTCAGGCAATATATGGTTTACTGATGTTGCTGGGCCTGGGTCTGGCCCTAAAAAAATTCTTATGGTAGCACTAGCTACCCTATATCTTTAATTTAAATTTCAAAATGCATCTTTTATTCTTAGGGATTGTGAAGCCCTAGTGTCTACACATGCTGCTGCCAACTCCAGGCTGTGCCATTCAGACACTATATGGTCTCCTCATGCTTCAGCCAACTCCAGGCTATGTCATTCAGGCAATATATGGTTTACTAAAGTTGCTGGGCCTGGGTCTGGCCTTAAAAAAAATTCTTATGGCAGCACTCTCTACCCTAAATCTTGAATTTAAATTTCAGAATTTATCTTTTAATCTTGGCGATTGTAAAGCCCTAGTGTCTACTCATACTGCTGCCAACTCCAGGCTGGGCCATTCATCCACTATATGGTCTCCTCCTGCTGCCAACACCTCCACGCTGTGTCATTCAGCCACTATATGGTCTTTTCATGCTTCAGCCACATTAAAGCTGTGTCATTCGGGCTCAAGTCACCTCCAGGCTCTGTCATTGTGCAGCTCTGCGGCAGTGATTCTAAAAGCGATGCCTGTAATCTGCATGTCATTCTGAATAACAGTATTATTTCACTACCCCAGCACACTCTATATGCGTATTAAAACAAAGCAAAGTGTTCTACACCCCTATTGAGGCTCTCTGTAGTCCAGAAATAGCTCCAGAAATAGTTTTTAATATAGATTTGCGGCAAATAAATTTGGATCAAAATTTTTTATTTTTTATTTGGCGAATCGCATGAATTGAATTTTTCAAAAGTTCGCTCATCTGTAGTCAGAACCTCAACCATTGCAGTGCAAAGCACCACTTTAGGCCTCAAATCTCATTGGTGCTGTCTCACTCCTAAGCTCTGTTTTGCACCCGCATAGTGCTTTACCGCCTTTCTCCTTATTCTGGAGAAATTGGGCTACAAATTTTGAGGAGCTTTTACTTACTACTTGTGAAACTGAAAACATTTTGCTTAATACCAGCAATTCAGTGTTATAAATCAATTCTTTGACTTTTACTGCACTCTGTTCAAAAAGCATGTGAGATGGAAGTACTCACTTTAACCCTTGTTACGTTCCTTGAGGGTTGTAGTTTCTAATATGGTGTCACATGTGTGGGGTTACTGCTGTTCTTGCACAATGGGGGCTTTGTAAACACATATGGCCCCCAACTTCAATTCCAACAAACTTTTCACTTCAATTTAAAAAAAATTCTCTCTCTAAAAGTCCAATGGCGCTCCTTCTGTTCTTAGACCTGTAGTGCACAAGCAGAGCACTTAACTTCCACATATAAGGGGTTTTCTTAATCAGGCAAATTGGGCTTTAAAGTTTTGGGTCCATTTTCTCCAATTACCCCTTGTGAAAAAGAAAAAAATGGGGTAACACCATCATTTTAGTGTTAAAAATCAAATTTTCCATTTTCACATTCAAATTCAACGCAAAGTCGTCAAACATTTGTGAGGGGTTTAGGCTCACTATGCCCCTTGTTACGTTCCTTGAGGGGTGTAGTTTCCAAAATAGTATGCCATGTTGGGTGGGTTTTGCTGTTCTGGCTTCCTAAATGCAACATTCCCCCAAAAACCATTTCAGCAAATTTCTCTTTCAAAAAGCCAAATTTTGCTCCTTGTTATCTGAGCTTTGTAGTGCACCAGCAGAGCACTTAACATCCACATTTGGGGCATTTTGGGCTTAACATTTTGGGCTTTAAATTTGGGGTAACACCATCATTTTAGTGTTGAAAATCAAATTTTTCATTTTCACGTACAACTTCAACGCAAAGTCGTCAAATACCTGTGAGATGTTAAGGCTCAATATCCACCTTGTTACATTCCTTGAGAGGTGTAGTATGCCATGTGTTTTATTTTTTTTATGTTCTGGTACCATGGGGGCTTCCTAAATGCAACATGGCCCCCAAAAATCATGACAGCAAAATATTTTTAAAAAATCTCTTTCATGCCTTTTCATCTCTGTTATTGTATTCCCATATGCACATAGTGGTTCATACTGTCCACAAACTCATGTCATTCTATGCTGTTTACATGTTCTTGGTATTTACATTTCTATGTTGTATACGGTGTTACATTCCTGGTAGCCACATGTTTTTCAAGTTTTTTCGGTTTTCAAACTGGTGCATATGCTCATGGTATTCACACTGTCAAAAAAAAAGGCTTTAATGCGCTGACGAGATGGCATTATATGGTTCATGCGCTCATGGCAGTTACATTGTTTTATATATTGCATATTGTATTATTTTAGACGGTCCACACGCTTATAGTATACTGGTCCCTACGTTTATGGAGTTTTGGTCCTTACGCCCATTGCATTTATACTGTCCACTTGCTCATGGTATTCATACCGTCATACGTTCATAGCTTTCACACTGTCGTACGCTTGTGGCATTCTACCATTCATTTTTTCTGGACATACTGTTCCCACGCTCGTAGCATTATACTGTTCACATGTTTCTTGCCATTTATACGGCTCATACGCTCTTTTGTTCACACGTTCGTAGTACTTTGCCACACATGCATCCTCGGCACTACGACATACAGGTGGTTGTTTACCCAGTATGCCTTCCTTGTCTGCAGGGGGAGGCACCACGCAGGTTATTGTTACTGACACGTCTTCAGAGCAACAACATCACATTACATAGGCGATGGTATACCCATTATACCTGTCACGTTTGCAGGGGCATACGACGCGCAGTTGTAGTTACAGGTGTTCAGAGCAACAACATCACAACACATAGTTGGCTGTACAACCTTCATACCTGCCATGCCTGCAGGAGGATACACTGCGAAGTTATTGTCACGGACACGTGTCACAGAATTAATTTCATGACACAAAGGTGGCTGCAAAAAAAAAAGGTTTACGTACAGAGCTGTCACGTCTCGGGGGATGTTGATTACGCAGGACCGGTCATTTCTACAGGCATAATGGCGATGAAAGGATTGGTAAATATGCAGCGGGATGCCACTCCTAAGATTACTTTGAGTGGGCAGCTTGTCAGTTGAAGGTATGGTTTAGGCAGGCAAATTGCTTAGTCGAGGGTAGTTGATGCACAGGAGATATGGCTCCACAAGGTTATCGTCACCAGGTCTGTCAGGTAGAGTGTTGTGTGTCACTTTCTAACAGTTTATTTTTGCCACCTAACAGCAGGTACCGGACAGTTTCATATGATGCCTGACAGGTATCTATGGGCTTCCCTCTTACCACAATGTCATTGGCAAGTATGTTGAAGAAGCATTTATATACTTGTTTGTTATTTGAACTGATTTCAATGCCGACTCGTTTATTACAGAACAAGAAAGCCTACCCCAGCTCTTCAGTTCCAGGCATCAATTACTAGGCTAGCTAGTTCACGGATTCTTATTTTCGTCTCAATTCAGAGGCTAAAATTGGGGTTCGTGTTAAGGTTTGGTGGTATTGCTTCATGATAATAAACCCTTTTATTCCTACCAGGTTCATTTTTGCACACTAAAGGCATGCCCTCCGTCGCGGTCATTGGGCAAAAATCTGACCGTTAGGTTTAATGAAATGTTATCCATACAGGTACGTATGTATTGCGGTAACCACGAGCATGAGTGTGAAGCCCTGAACACAAGTGTAAGCCTATTAGCTGTGTTTGTGAGAGGGGCAGGTGTATCTCCACCCCCCATGTCAAGGCGGGGCCTCAAGTAATTGTGGGTAGGGGCAGGGATATATAACACCCCTGCTCCTACGGGAGGGGCGTAAGTTTTGTGGACCCCTCCCAACCCTCCCTCTTTTTCAATTATCCATTACAGGGTGTGCCCACTAAAGGCGTGCCCTCGGTCGTGGTCATTGGTCACAAATCTGACTGTCAGGTTTAATGTAATGTTATCCATACAGGTACGTATGCATTGTGGTAACCACGAGCACGAGTGTGAAGCCCTGAACACAAGCAGAGAGTTTGAAAGTTAGAAATTTTCTAAATTTTCATGACATTTTGGGATTTTTCACCAAGAAAGGATGCAAGTAACAACGAAAATTTACCACTATGTTAAAGTAGAATATGTCACAAAAAAACAGTCTTGGAATCAGAATGAAAGGTAAAAGTATCCCAGATTTATTAATATATAAAGTGACAGTGGTCAGATTTGCAAAACAGGGCTGCATCCTTAAGGTGAAAATGAGCTGCGTCCTTAAGGGGTTAAAAAGATGAGACTGTAATAACTATGACATTTATCAACATAAATTCTATGCTTTTCCTTGCCTGGTCAATATTATCTTTTCATGATGTATTTGTCTTTTTGGTCACATTCTTGAACCTATGTTAGATATTAACTAGTTAATTTCACTGCCAGCGATTATTGTACAGTTCTGTACACCTTACTCATCCGTAGACAGAGCTATATGTCAGCATTTACAGATCACACTAAACAGGCATGGGCTGCAGCTCTGAACACAGTGACACCAATTACACCCTGCTCTGATGACTGAATCTTCTTCTCCCTGACTGACCACGTCCTTCCAGTTCTCTGCTTCCTTCTCCCTTAGGACCCGTCATTTTTCATTTTACCTTCTAAAGAGAAAGTAAAGAGGCAGTGGCACTTTATATAATAACATCCAACATCTTTCCGTAGCTTTCAGCCATTGATAAAGTAGGGGGAAAAAGTATTTAGTCAGCCACCAATTGTGCAAGTTCTCCCACTTTAAAAGATGATAGAGGCCTGTAATTTTCATCATAGGTATACCTCAACTATGAGAGACAGAATGAGAAAAAAAAAATCCATAATATCACATTGTCTGATGTTTCAAGAATTTATTTGCAAATTATAGTGGAAAATAAATATTTGGTCACCTACAAACAAGCAAGATTTCTGGCTCTCACAGACCTGTAACAACTTCTTTAAGAGTCTCATCTGTCCTCCACTCATTACCTGTATTAATGGCACCTGTTTGAACTTGTTATCAGTATAAAAGACATCTGTCCACAACCTTAAACAGTCACACTCCAAACTCCACTATGGCCAAAATCAAAACATGTCGAAACAAAATTGTAGACCTGCACTAGGCTGGGAAGACTGAATCTGCAATAGGAAAGCAGCTTGGTGTGAAGAAATCAACTATAGGAGCAATTATTAGAAAATGGAAGACATACAAGACCACTGATAATTTCCCTCGATCTGGGTCTCCACGCAAGATCTCACCCCATGGTGTCAAAATGATTACAAGAATGGTGAGCAAAAATCCCAGAACCACACGGGGGACCTAGTGAACAAACTGCAGAGAGCTGTGACCAAAGTAACAAAGGCTACCATCAGTAACACACTGCGCTGCCAAGGACTCAAATCATGCAGTGCCACATGTGTCCCCCTGCTTAAGCCAGTACATGTCCTGGCCCATCTGAAGATTGCTAGAGAGCATTTGGATGATCCAGAGGATTGGGAGAATGTCATATGGTCATATGAAACCAAAGTAGAACTTTTTTTGTAAAAACTCAACTCGTGGTGTTAGGAGGAGAAGGAATGCTGAGTTGCATCCAAAGAACACCATATCTACTGTGAAGCATGGGGCTGGAAACATCATGATTGGGGCTGTTTTTCTGCTAAGGGACCAGGAAAACTGATCTGTGTAAAGGAAAGGATGAATGAGGTCATGAATCTTGTGATTTTGAGTGAAAACCTCCTTCCATGAGCAAGGGCATTGAAGATGAAACGTGGTTGGGTCTTTCAGTATGACAATGATCCCAAACACACCGCCCGGGCAACGAAGGAGTGGCTTCGTAAGAAGCATTTTTAGGTCCTGGAGTGGCCTAACCAGTCTCCAGATCTCAACCCCATAGAAAACCTTTGGAGGGAGTTGAAAGTCTGTGTTGCCCAGCGACAGCCTCAAAACTTCACTGCTCTAGAGGAGACCTGCATAGAGGAATGGGCCAAAATACCAGCAACAGTGTGTGAAAACCTTGTGAAGACTTACAGAAAATGTTTGACCTCTGTTATTGCCAACAAAGGGTATATAACAAAGTATTGAGATGAACTTTTGTTATTGAACAAATACCGTATTTATCGGCGTATAACACGCACTTTTTTAGGCTAAAATTTTTAGCCTAAAGTCTATGTGCGTGTTATACGCCGATACACCCCCAGGAAAGGCAGGGGGAGAGAGGCCGTCGCTGCCCGCTTCTCTCCCCCTGCCTTTCCTGGGGTCTAGAGCCCTGCTGCCGGCCCTTCTCTCCCCCTGGCTATCGGCGCCGCTGCCCGATTTGTCCCCCTGACTATCGGTGCCGGTGCCCCATTGCCGGCGCCGATAGCCAGGGGGAGAGAAGCGGCGCCGACAGCCAGGGGGAGAGAAGGGGCAGCGGCACCCATTGCCGGCGCCGCTGCCCCGCTGCTCCCCCCCATCCCCGGTGGCATAATTACCTGTTGCCGGGGTCGGGTCCGCGCTGCTGCAGGCCTCCGGCGTGCGTCCCCTGCGTCGCTGCTATGCGCTGCACGGCGCATGACGTCAGTGCGCCACGCATAGCAACGACGCATGGAAGCGGGCAGCAACGGCCTCTCTCCCACTGCCTTTCCTGGGGGTATATCGGGGTATACACGCGCACACATGCACCCTCATTTTACCATGGATATTTGGGTAAAAAACTTTTTTTTACCCAAATATCCTTGGTAAAATGAAGGTGCGTGTTATAGGCCGGTGCGTGGTATACCCCGATAAATACGGTACTTATTTTCCACCATAATTTACAAATAAATTCTTTAAAAATCAGACAATGTCTGTCATAGTTGAGGTATATGGAAATAGGAACCACATCAGTAGGCAAGAAAGGTGTTCCAATTGGCGCTTCTCCCATAATCTCCAAGGAAGGAAGTTGGTTCAAGAGAGATATACTGTCTCAATGTTGCCTAGTATATAACATGACTGTTGGGAGTACACTTGTAGAAGTTCTCTCTGTTCAGGCACTGGGCCTGACAGAGAACAGCAGAAGCAACCCTCGGGATCGAATCGGTATTGAGACAGATGGTCCGAATATATCCCTCTTGAACCAACTTCCTTCCTTGGAGATTACGGGAGAAGCGCCGATTGGAGCACATTTCTTGCCCCTGATGTGGTTCCTATTTCCATTTGCCTGACCGACCTGAGACGTACTCCGGACGGGATAGCTCCTGGCTGCACCCCGACTAACTGCGATAGGCTCTCATAGGTGTTATACTCTCAGTACAACATCACCAGGTGAGCAGACCACAATCACCTATCATTGTTCTTCCACCTCGCCAGAATAACAGCACATTTTTTCTGTCTTTTTATCTTTATTCAATAGTTGAGGTATACCTATGATGAAAATTACAGGCCTCTCTCATCTTTTTAAGTGGGAGAACTTGCACAATTTTTGGCTGACTAAATACTTTTTTCCCCCACTGTATATCCTCTAAAATTTGTATGCTTCTCTTCCAGATGGCCTCTCCTGGATCTGGCAACCATCCTCCTAGTGGATGATACCCCCCCCTTTTTAAATAAGACACTTAACGTGCCATAGTTGAAGGACCCCTTTACCTGACAGTTTGTACACAAGGTGGCCAAACTGAAGCTTGCTCCCTAACCCTGAGCCCTCAATCCTTGATATGGTAATCTGGGTTAAGGACTTGTTTTGTCTTTTGTTGACTTTGTTGACATAAAGAAGCAAAAGAAAAGCATCTCTAAGGCAACATTGAGCAAGTTCAATGTTCTGATGAAATTTTTAGATCAAAATTTCGGGTTGGAAATTCTGTCCAGAAAATTTTGCAAGGTGAATGGAAAACCCATTTGCTTGCATTTTACCCTCAGGCAGCAGAATATCCAACCGTAATTCCATAATGGTATTATATCCAACCACAATTCCATAATGGTATTCCGGTCGGATATTTCGTAGTGTGAACCTGGCTTAAAAAGCAGTCCAGGCACCACTCTAATCACAAATCAATGTCGATGTTTGAAGAGGCATTTTCGGTAGTGGACGAGATCCACTCTTCTTTGACTAGAACGATGCTTCCTATTTCTTCCCAGTCAATAAAACTCGACTCAAAGATGTTAAGCTCCAGAATCAAATCCTGAGGTAGACCCTATTTTCACCAAACGGTTTAGATTGATGTTTTTAGTACTGGTAATCCAACTTGCACAATTAAAATAACATTTGTAATTTATGGAAAACATTTAGATGGTCTCACAAATAAGAATCACAATGGTGAATATTTTACTGAAATTTAGAATTTTAGGCAACTAATAATAGCACTCAGTAATAGCAGTATCAATGAGAAATGCATGTTATACTTTATTAGATGTGTTAGCAAAAATTCAGACACATTTGGTTGTGTTTTGTTCTGTCAACTTTTTTTATCCACAGGTTTGGGTAAAGAGCGACATAGCCAATAGTCGGAGAACATGGTAGGGAGGTATGATACAGGGATGTAGATGAGCTTGGAGTCCAGGCCAGGAGTATATCTTGTCCAAGGGTATACAGCAGTCAAAGCATGCTCCATACAGTTTGGAACCTCATAAGTCCTGGGACTTGCTGTTCCCAATAAAGCCTTCAGACCATTCTCATCTGTAGATAAATGAATGCAAATGTTAGGTATTTTCTATTAGTTCAAGCAAACGGCTCATGTGTTTCTGGATTGGTTCTATGCAACCTAAAGGTTATTACAAAACTGTATAAGTAAATGTGAACTGTCAATTATTTCTCCTATTATTTCTACAATTATTTTTAACGCAAAATTATTTTGCAGCTAGGATGTATCTGGGGACTCATGGCCACCCAAAGACTTGTTGCAGGTTTTACCATTATTGGTAAAATACCATAGGAATACTACACTATGCCATGATAACTCTAACAACAGGTGTGCAGGACCTGCAAATAGCATGTGACAGATATCTGTGTGCAGGTCCTCTTACTGTTCAAATATCTGCACAGAGAGGTCACATGTCTTCTGCAGATCCTTTATTAGTTAAGGGGGTCTTGTGTCTTTATATAGGGGCTCTTTTCTTGAATTTGTGTTTTTTATGGGGTAAGAACTATGGGGGACATATATCATTGCTTGCTTTGGTAAGCAAGTTCTGAGGCATTTTATGGATTTTTTTCTTTAGTTTTGCTTATATGCTACATATTTATCATACTATCACATTGGGTTGATACATTTGGAGCACATGAGGAAAACAAAAAGTCGCAACTGAGACTTTTGTGAGACTTTTTTGAGACTTTTTAAATTTGCTCACGTACGTTAGTCTGTACACCAGGTCAGACCTGGAGCAGACTTGCAACTTTTTGTAAAGGGTTTGCGATTTTTTTTTTTTTTTTGCCTACGTAAATAGGTGACCACTGCAAAGTGAAAACTGAAATTTGCTTAGGGAAGGTTATTTGTAACTATTTGCTTACCCACAAAAGTCTAAATGCTGGTGGTAAAGGACCTGTAATTCTGTCAACATCATGTGACCTGTCACATGTTAGAGGTGAAGCTGAGCAGGATAGAATAAATGATGGCTGAAGGACCTGTGTGATGCTGTGGAGGAGGCAGTGCTGAGCTGTGCTGGAGTGGAGGTCGCATATCACCCCAGTAGGAAGATTACATGAGGAGGAGGTTTGTTACAGTGTGTCACCCCAGTAGTAATGAGATTACATGAGGAGGAGGTTTGTTACAGTACGTCACCCCAGTATTAATGAGGTTACATGAGGAGGAGGTTTGTTACAGCGTGTCATCCCAGTAAAAAGGAGATTACATGAGGAGGAGGTTTGTTACAGTGTGTCACCCCAGCAGTAATGTAATAATATGAGGAGAGGTTTGTTACAGTGCATCACCCCAGTAGTAAGGAGATTACATTAGGAGGAGTTTTGTTACAGTGTGTCACCCAAGTTGTAAGGTGATTACATGAGGAGGAAGGTTGTTACAGTGCATCACCCCAGTAGTAATGAGATTACATGCGGAGGAGGTTTGTTACAGTGTGTCACCTCAGTAGTAAGGTGATTTCATTAGGAGGAGGTTTGTTACAGTGCGTCACCCCAGTAGTAAGGTGGGGCATGTCAAAGGGTGGAGCCAATTGGCAGAGTCAAGGGGCGGTAAATTAGCTTTTGCCTAGGGTGGCAAAAATTCTTGCACCAGCCTTGGGCATGATGTATTTTGGGGGAAAAACCGTACTAAAGAAATGATGGTTGAGGATTAATTTAATGGGAGTATTTTAACCAACATGGAGTATGTATAAATAAATGAAAACCCTTCTAAGTTCCCTATTGTTATACATTTGAAAACGGCCATCATGGCTGAAATGTCACTATGTTATTTATTATTTTTATGCATTCCGGTAAAATAAAAGTTGTATTGTATATATTCCTAGGGTCTTGGATACCTATCTTCTGTCTATATTTTCACTAGACTGCAACTAAGGATTTGGGACACATGGAGCAGTATCTGTACATATCAACTTACATTGCTCATAGTATTGCTTGCCATAGCTATCTCTAATTCCTGTGGGGAGATTTTCCCAAAGACGTTGTAAGTTATTTACATGAGCATCAACTGAGAGCGTCATATTTGTTTGGAAACAGCCTGGTTCTATGAGGGAGACTTTTATTCCAAAGTCCCGTAATTCCCTCCTGTAGATGAAAAAGCATTATTGTTAAAGTTAGGATTGCAAGCATCTATCTGTATGTCTATCTATTTTAAACCATCTACTTGTTCCATCAAAACAGTTCTGACCTATAAAGACATGGGTTCCACCCCTGATGAAAGCCTTTGGTATCTAGAACCAAGCCTTTGCCAGCACAACATTGGTGAATCTAGTATCTATGGAAGACAGTGAGTGGCTCCATTGTGGGCCATTTTACTATCTACATGACCTTTTATCTTGCAGCATATCATGCTTTTCTTTGACCGATTATGTTAAGGTATATTTATCCTGTGCTTTGTTGTTTTGGGTATAGTCTAAGTATCATCAGCTAACCATACCCACGTTTTTGTTGCCCAGCTGTCACCTGAGGATCCTGGTACCTCCCGGTGGGAAATGAGTTGGGGCGTGTGTGCATTGCAACAAAATGTATGGCCTTTGATATTATCATGGGCATACCTTTGCTTTGGTTTCCTTTTTATTCTGGGCGTATTATGTTTATATTACTGTGATCTACCAGTTAATGTTTAGTGTTTCCGTCCTTGTCTGAGTCATTCCAGTGATTCACATAGTGAATCACTGGAATGAATAGTATTTGTTTGTGATTTTGATAATTTAGCTAGTACATCAAGGTATGGTGGATACTTAGCTTATGGATTTTGGTCACAATGGGGTACTTCATTTAATAATATTTATGAAAAGTCATGTTTTAATACTTTTGCTTCAGTGATTAATATTTTTTTCTGCACTTTATTTGGCATTATTCCTCTATCTATGATTTTTTTTAAGTTTGTATCACTATTTTACACAGACTCACCTTATACTATCGGAGAAGGCCTCCACACCATACTTGGATGGGCAATATCCTCCACCAACGGTAGCCAGCCTTCCCATAGCACTAGATACATTAACAATACGTCCTTTGGCTTTTCTTACAAGAGGCAGTAGATGTAGAGTCACGTCTATCATACCAATCAAATTCACATTCAGGGCCTTTAAGAAATCTTCCTTTTTTTGCCATTCATTGGGACCAAAACAAAAGCAGAACCCTGCATTATTAACCAAACCCCAGAGTCCTGCAATAGAGGGAAAAAAATGCGGTTTTCATGTTTTACTGGGCAACTGGTCAGCGATAACATTTAAACAGTACAAAGAGCTTAATAAAATCTGTAAAAATGTAATAAAAACAGCAAAAATTCAAAACGAGAGACAGGTGGCCAAAGAAAGCAAAACTAATCCTAAATATTTTTTTAGATATATAAATGCAAAAAAAACAAGGACAGAGCATGTAGGACCCCTTAATAATGATAATGGGGAGGTTGTCACGGGCGATCAAGAGAAGACGGAGCTACTGAATGGGTTCTTTAGTTCTGTATATACTAGGGAAAAAGGAGCTGACATTGGACAGGTCAGTGCTGGTAACACATCATGTAATGTACTGAACTGTCTTAATGTAGAGATGGTACAAGGTAAGTTAAGTGATATAAATGTAAGCAAATCCCCAGGGCCAGATGGACTACACCCAAGAGTTCTTAGAGAGGTAATTTCAGTAATATCTGTACCCCTGTTCATGATATTTAGAGATTCTCTGGTGTCTGGTATTGTGCCAAGGGACTGGCGCAAGGCGAATGTGGTGCCAATCTTCAAAAAGGGCTCTAGGTCTTCCCCAGGAAACTATAGACCGGTAAGTTTAACGTGCATTGTGGGTAAATTGTTTGAAGGACTTATAAGGGATTACATACAGGAATACATAGGGGATAATTGTATTATAAGTGATAGCCAGCATGGGTTTACTAAGAATAGAAGTTGTCAAACCAATCTAATTTGCTTTTATGAAGAGGTGAGTAGAAGCCTTGACAGAGGAATGGCCGTGGATATAGTGTTTCTGGATTTTGCTAAAGCGTTTGATACTGTCCCTCATAGACGTCTGACAGGTAAGTTAAGGTCTTTGGGTTTGGAAACTTTAGTTTGTAACTGAATTGAACACTGGCTCATGGATCGTACCCAGAGAGTGGTGGTCAATGATTCGTACTCTGATTGGTCCCCGGTAATTAGTGGTGTACCCCAAGGTTCAGTACTGGGCCCGCTGTTGTTTAATTTATTTATCAATGATATAGAGGATGGTATTAACAGCTCTGTTTCTATCTTTGCAGATGACACCAAGCTTTGTAGCACGGTACAGTCTATAGAGGATGTGCATAAGTTACAAGATGACTTGGATAGACTAAGTGTCTGGGCATCCACTTGGCAAATGAGGTTCAATGTGGATAAATGTAAAGTTATGCATCTGGGTACTAATAACCTGCATGCGTCGTATGTTTTAGGGGGGATTAAACTGGCAGAGTCACTGGTAGAGAAGGATCTGGGTGTACTTGTAGATCACAGACTACAGAATAGCATGCAATGTCAGGCTGCTGCTTCCAAAGCCGGCAGGATATTGTCATGTATCAAAAGAGGCATGGACTCAAGGGACAGGGACATAATACTCCCCCTTTATAAAGCATTGGTACGGCCTCACCTGGAATATGCTGTTCAGTTTTGGGCACCTGTCCATAAAAGGGACACTGCGGAGTTGGAAAGGATGCAGAGACGCGCGACTAAACTAATATGGGGCATGGAACATCTTAGCTATGAGGAGCGATTAAAGGAGTTACAATTGTTTAGTCTTGAGAAGAGACGTTTAAGGGGGGATATGATAAACGTATATAAGTATATTAATGGCCCATACAAAAAATATGGAGAAAAACTGTTCCAGGTTAAACCCCCCCAAAGGACGAGGGGGCACTCCCTCCGTCTGGAGAAGAAAAAGTTTAGTCTCAAGGGGCGACACGCCTTCTTTACCGTGAGGACTGTGATTTTATGGAACGGTCTACCTCAGGAACTGGTCAAAGCAGGAACAATTAACAGCTTTAAAACAGGATTAGATACATTTATGGAACAAAATAACATTAATGCTTATGAAGAAATATAAAATCCCATCCCTTCCCCAATATCGCGCCACACCCCTACCCCTTAATTCCCTGGTTGAACTTGATGGACATATGTCTTTTTTCGACCGTACTAACTATGTAACTATGTAACTATGTAACTTGTCCTTTTGTCTTAATCTGGAATGAGGGCTCCCTGACACCTCCATTAATTTTTCTTTTACTTAAAGAGGACTTGTGGCAAACCTATCAAAATTCATAAAAAAAACTGTCAATATAAAAATTAGGGTGCCCTGATCACACAACTTTTTACAGTTTCTTGACACACCCTCCCAATCCTGAGATAGGTGGGTTTATACTTTGTTTTACAATTTTAATAATAGTGAATATCAAGTGATGGGTGGGATTATACTGTCAGACAGCTCATATTAGGCATATATGCTCAGTGTAAAACATTTACACCCCCTGACTGCATGATCCCGGCCCATCACCTTATATTCACTCCCATTATTAAAATTATGTTTACCCCATCTGATGATTCCCTAAATTGTCAGACAAACTATGAACTCTGGAATGGAAGAATGTATCAGGAAACTGTAAAAGCTGTGTGATCAAGGCATCCTAAGCCATTTAATGATAATTACAGGCCACAAACATTAGACAATTACATACCAAAAAAGGTTCATAAAATGAATTTATTGAAATACACAAACAGTGCTGGAAGACACATCAAGGACGGGTGTACAGGGTGTTCGTGTATCTCAATAAAAGAAATCTTCAAGCAGCAAGTATGGTGAGTGCCCTATGCATCTCTTTCCATGTGTAAGCGCTATATTTGAACTGTCTACCATTTGAGAGTGAGCACCATCAATATAGCTGAGATATGGAGTTGCTTTGATTAGGGGTATAGCTTTAACCGCTTGGGGACGGAGCCCATTATGACCCTAAGGATGGGAGCATTTTTTTCAAATCTGACCTCTATCACTTTATGCATTAATAACGCTGGGATGCTTTTACGTATAAATTTGAGTTGTATTTGCGTGAAATATTCTACTTTATGCTAGTGGTAAATTTTCATCGATACTTGCATCGTTTCTTGGTAAAAAATGACAACATTTCAGGAAAAATAATTAAACACAAAAAGAATAAACTGCACCAAATAGGTATATATTGTACTCTGTTTTTCATGATATGTACTAGGTCCAAGGGGTCTATAAGTCGTAAATCAGTATAGCTCCATAAACTATTTTATGCAAAGAAAGAGAAAAAACTCAAACAGAGAGCAATTGCTACTGATAAATATGCTAAATTTTTATTGTTATATCCAAAATGTTAAAAAGCGTCACACATATGTGACTAATTTCAATAAGGATAAAATACCAGGTGTGTATGAATAAAGCAATACAAAATGAGATGTCTCAGATACAACCGGAAAACACGTAAGTGGATCAGGTACAGTAAAAGTAAAAATCACAAGTGGTGGTTAGCCTGCATAGGCTAATCTAATTTATGGGAGGAGTCTGGAGGCGTATTTATACTTACTCCCAGGGTCAGGGGAAGATCCGACTGCTCCGGTTCCCTCTGGTTCCTGGACGACTCTGCGTTTCCGGTCAGCTGATTCGCTTCTTCCGGCGGCGGTCAGGTAGGAGCGCAGTCTATCTGCGCCATGGTTTCCTTTTCCCCCTCTCCTCACCCCGTACGTCGCGTGGCTGGCTGGGGCCGGGACTCTCAGCACCACCACGGACATCGCTCCTATACGGGGGAGGAGAGGATGTCGGAGCCGGCAGCTCGGTCAGCAGACGGGAGAGTCCCGCACAAGGTCTGTTGCTTGGCAACCACAAGCTCGGCCGCACGACACACAGGGCCCCACGTGGCACAATTTGGTAGTGTAACTCATTGAGGAGCATCTGGCAGGGTCACCCAGGGATCCAAATTTGTGTGTGTGTGTGTGTGGGGGGGGGGGGTTAGAATTACGGGGGGGGGGGGGGGGGAGGGGTCCAGTGAGGTTAGATGGTTGCAGAGGCAGCATTATTGTCAGGGGGCATGCTGCCACTGCTTATCTTGGGGCACCCCCTTGTCATCCGGGGGATTCTCAGAAACTGGAGGGGTCATGGCAGCCAGTTATTAAAGAAGTATCCATATATTTACTATCATTTTGCTCTGGATCAGGTTGTAAGTTATATATGGTTGCTGGTATGTACATTCTTCCCTCTCTTCCTCCTGCACGTCCTTATCTCCTCCCTTTACGTCTGGGGGTCATTATTCTTACCCACAATTTCATCCATTATGTATGTATTTGTTCAAGTATATGCTTCAGGTTATGTTTTCTTGAGGTTATGTTTGCTTTATTTTCTGTGTTATATCAATTTGGTGTCCACTACCTTCATGTCATTTCAGCGGGAATTACGTTGTATTTATTACCCATTATCCTTTGCGATACTACTTCCTCTTGTCAGTTGCGTACGTATTTATTTTATTCAGGGGATTTTGGTTCTGGTTCGTTACGCTTTGTGATTCATGGTTTTCCTCAGACAGATTATCTTCTGGTTCCATTTCGCCACCTTCCATTCTGAATCAGGTATTTTTTCTGGGAGCTTATAGGATGGTTGTGGTTCACCTCGTGTTGGGTTTAGTTCTTCAGGGTGATTCCTCATTACCATATATCACCCCGGTGGTGTCAAATTCTCCTACCGTTCTCTGAGAGGTTGGTTTGCCGGGTCAAACCTCGATGCCTCATGTTATTTGGGTAGTATATACTAAGGCTAGTGGGTGGGACTAGGGGGAGGAGCCAGTAGAGGTGGGTTGCCCTCGTCAATCCTCGTGCCTCGTACTCTGGCTTAGCTAGTTCACTTGTCTTGTCTGGGCACCCTCTAGAGGCAGATTGCTTGTCAATCCTCGCGCCTCACGTTTGTCTCTTACGTCTTCTTTTGTAGACAGGTAGGCTTATGGGTGTTATTGTTTTTCAGGAGATGTCTGTGTGCTCAGAAACCATGGAAGGAACTGCTGTGCCTCCTTCACCAGCTAGATCTTCTTCGCAAGGGAGTGCCATGTCCCTCAGGACTTGGACAGTCCCAAAAATTATTGCGGAGCTTCGGCGCAAAGGGATCCCATTCCCAGCCATGGCTAGGAAGGCAGAACTTTACAGGATCCTGTGCTCACATAGCACCCCGGAGGCCGGTGAACAGTCAGATAGGGATACTGTGACTTTGGCTCAAATTCATACTATCCTTGGCACCTTAACCACTTCCATGCGTGATATGCAAAACAGAATGGCCAACCTCGAGGCAAGATCCAGCCCAGGCACTACCACGGTGATCGCAGGATCATCAGGTTCTACCGGGCCTGGTGAGACCTCTCAGGTGGCAAGCACGTCAAGCGTGGCAGTCTCAGTAGGGGCAGTCCCAGCCCCGGCCCCTGAGTCGCAAGCTGTATCCTCAGTCCCTGTGGTCCCAGCCTTTGTGGCCCCCTCAAGCTACATGCCAGGTATGTTCTCTCCTTTAGTCAGCCTGAGCCCAGCACACTTTATTCCAGAAGCTATCAGGAGAGATATCTTGGATGGGAGAGATGTAAATTTGGCATCTCTCCTGATTGCTTCGCAGGATATTCTCGACAACAAAACATTTGCTTGTGGGGAGGTTTCAGTCACAGTGAAAGCCAGGGACCCCAGGCTGAGCAGGAAGCTGAACATTCCGGAATTTGTTCTAGCCTTCGGGCTGTTCAGGGATGTTCTGTGCTCTGCTCATCCTGGCAGGAGAGACGAGCTAGATCAATATCTCCACAAGCTGGTCGACCTTGGTTATAAGTATGGTGGTTTTTCTTTTTATGATTATCACCGTTCTTTTTCTGCCAAGGCAGCGGCTACTCTTTCACAGTTCAAGCAGGGCACCAATTGGGCAATCTTAGACACTGAATTGTTTTGTAGACATTTTGCGGGGCTCAGGGCGCCGCTGTGCGGGGTATGCCAATCTTCTACCCACGCCACCAATTGGTGTTCTGCTTCCACTGAGGGCGCATCCGCTTCTGAAGGAGCGGCAGTCAGGGGCCAAGCAGGTCCTACGGTCGATAAATTGGGTAGGCCAGTTCACTATCTTGGGAACGCCCAGATATGCAATAATTTCAATCTATCAGCCTGCCGCTTCAGTCAGTGTAGGCTCTTGCACATCTGCTCCATCTGCCATAGGGCCCATCCAAAAAGTCAGTGTCCTAAAAGATCCGGGGCAGACGCATGACTAAGCGGGGTTAATCACCAAGTGCTACGATCCTACTTAGGTGATCATCCGTCTCCGGGCTTTGTTGACTTCCTTTGCGAAGGTTTTCGGCATGGCTTTGACACGGGCATGATTTGTGTACCCCATGACACGTATGAGTGCAGGAACCTGCAGTCTGCAGAGAATCATCCAGTAATAGTGACAGAGCTTCTCAACCAAGAGGTTCTTAAAAAATTTGTGATCGGCCCTTTTGATAGAACGCCATTCAGTCAATGGAGGATTAATCCGATAGGAGTTGCGTGCGGAAAATTTTCAAATAAATACCGATTAATATATGACTTGTCGGCACCTCATTCTTGCAGCACACCTAGCGTTAATTCCCTCATACCATCGGAGGAAGTCACATTAAAGTACACATCAGTTGACGCGGCTATACAGAGAATTTTACAGTTAGGGACTGGCACATGGCTGTCTAAAGCCGACATTTCTGACGCTTTTAAGCTACTGCCAATACGACCTGACCTCTGGCCTTGGCATGGCATTAAATGGAACGGTCTATATTACTTTGCGACTCGTTTGACCTTCGGGGCCAAAAGCAGCCCGTGGTTGTTCGACTCATTCGCCTCAGCCCTCGAATGGATCCTCATTAACCACTGGTCATGTGAGTACGTGTTGCATTATCTAGACGATTTTCTGCTGTTGGAAGCCCCTGCCAGTGAGCCTAAGGATTTAAGAACTCTTCTTTCAGTGTTCCGGAACCTCAATGTTCCTGTGGCGGATAGGAAGGTTGAAGGGCTGTCAACCTCAATCACCTTTCTGGGCATCATCCTTGACACTATGAGGTTAGAGGCCAGACTGCCTCAAGACAAATTGGATAGAATTTGTTCAGTCCTTCATAGGTTCTCTCAGACCATGGTGACCAATCGTCAACAGCTCCAGAGTCTGTTGGGAATGCTAAATTTCGCCGTAAGAATAATTCCCCAAGGGCGAGCATTCGTCTCCAGACTGCTGGCCCTGTTGCCATCTGCCCCTGATCCTGACTCCCCAGTTATGCTTGATCAAGCGGCCCGGGCAGACCTAATCATGTGGGACAATTATTTGGCAAATTGGAACGGGGTTGCCATGTTCGTTCCAAAGGCTGACGAATTCTCTCCAATTGTTATATCTGATGCCGCAGCTTCAGGTGGATATGCAGCCATTTTCAAGTCCCACTGGTTGTGGGAGGCTTGGCCTCCAGAAACCCTCCAATGGCCGGAGTTCTCTACCACCTCAGCCCTGCTGGAAATAATACCCATAGTTGCGGCAGCACTAACCTGGGGTCATCTCTGGCGAGGGCAAACAGTCGTTTTCTTCACGGACAATACAGCTACTAGGGATATCATCTGTAAGGGTAGATCCAAGCTACTCAGTATCATGTCTTTCCTGAGGAAACTGACTCACACCGCTTTAATGGATCATTTTCACATTGAATGTGTGCATATCGAGGGAAAAAAGAATCTAGCAGCTGATGCCTTATCACGCTTTGACTTCCAGGCGTTCCGGCAACTCATGCCAGAAGCGGACCAGACGGCTACCACGCCACCTCCTTTCAACACTCTGACGCTGGATTGAATATTCTGCATGCAGGAGCAATTAATCTGATCAATCAGTCCCTCGCCAAGACCACGGCCAGATCTTACAGAACAGCCTGGAGGGCTTTCCTCAGTTTCCAGCAGTTACACCCTTCACCCTCACCTTTCAGCATACAGTATATCCTATCCTTCGTATACTTTTGCCACATTTCCAAAAAATTATCACATAATTCCATCCGTTTGTATTTGGCTGGGGTTCAGCATTTCCATTCACTTAGTCATCCCAGTTCCCCGTCTATTATCAGTTCTCATGCCATCAAAGCGGCCTTGAAGGGCATTCTGAAGTCTGAGAAGCCCAAACCTGCAGCTAGAGCACCACTGTCAGTAACTACCTTCCAGCAGATTAGCATTACTCTTGACAATAACCCATTTGGTCTGGGGGGAAGCCTTGTAATCAAGGCTGCAATGTATTTAAGCTTTTATGGGTTCCTCCGGCCAGGAGAATTTACACGAACCAATTATGGGTCAGATTTCCTCCTGATCAGACATCTTGTCCCCACCGACTCAGGATACCAGCTTTTGTTAGACCACACCAAAACCCAACAGATCACACAAGCCCGGGTAGAATATTTCCCCACTAATAACCCTTGGTGCCCGGTGAGAGTGCTACGTCTATTACTAGAATCCCTCCGGGGACAATCACCTGAGTCGCCTTTACTCCCGTTTCCGATTCTGGCACTTACTACCAAAGACTTCGTCAAACACATTAGAATCTTGGTGTGCAGTACGGGAATCAACCCAGAAACCATTACTGGTCATTCATTTAGGATAGGGGCGGCTTCATCGGCTTCCAGGCATGGTGTTCCTGCTCACATTATTAAAAGACTGGGGCGGTGGAATTCGCCTTGTTTCCAACTGTACGTACCTAACCCACGAACTGAAATTGCCGGAGCTTTCAATGTATTGGCTAACGTGTAAAATGCATTATTACTTTCATTAAATTACTTTCCCTACAAGTTGGTGTTTTGCCCACTTCTTACTTCAGGCTTACCTATACGGCCGGACGGGCACACATCAGGCTTATGTTTGTTAGGGTAAGCCGCACACACTTCTTGGTAAGAATCCGACCATAAGTGGTGGTTAGCCTGCATAGGCTAATCTAATTTATGGGAGGAGTCTGGAGGCGTATTTATACTTACTCCCAGGGTCAGGGGAAGATCCGACTGCTCCGGTTCCCCCACCCTCCACTCCCTCTTTTATTCAGTATACATAGATATTTTCTTAGGGGTAGCCCACTTCTTACTTCAGGCTTACCTATACGGCCGGACGGGCACACATCAGGCTTATGTTTGTTAGGGTAAGCCGCACACACTTCTTGGTAAGAATCCGACCATAATGGATGTATATATAGTGAGGTCAGGGAATGATGTAATATGGCTCCTATTCAAAAAGAAGTAACCAGGGGTCCAGAAAGGGCCCCAGTAGTAATGAAAAGCTAACTGCTATATCACATGATTGGTATAGAGAATGGGCCCAAAGCATATCAATAATGATTAGTGAAATGAACCTCACTTACCCATAATGGAAGCCTGTAACCACCGTCCCAACGTACGTTTCGTCACCCGACTTTCTCAAGGGAAGCCCTTGAGAAAGTCGGGTGACGAAACGTACGTTGGGACGGTGGTTACAGGCTTCCATTATGGGTAAGTGAGGTTCATTTCACTAATCATTATTGATATGCTTTGGGCCCATTCTCTATACCAATCATGTGATATAGCAGTTAGCTTTTCATTACTACTGGGGCCCTTCTGGACCCCTGGTTACTTCTTTTTGAATAGGAGCCATATTACATCATTCCCTGACATCACTATATATACATCCATTGTGATTTTTACTTTTACTGTACCTGATCCACCTACGTGTTTTCCGGTTGTATCTGAGACATCTCATTTTGTATTGCTTTATACATACACACCTGGTATTTTATCCTTATTGAAATTAGTCACATATGTGTGACGCTTTTTAACATTTTGGATATAACAATAAAAATTTTGCATATTTATCAGTAGCAATTGCTCTCTGTTTGAGTTTTTTCTCTTTCTTTGCATTTCAGGAAAAATTTAGCATTTTTATAACATTGAAGCTCTCTGCTTGTAAGGAAAAGGGACATGTCACATAAATTACATATTGATTCACATATACAATATGTCTACTTTATGTTTCCATCCATCATAAAATTGATGTGTTTTTACTTTTTGAAGACATCAGAGGGCTTCAAAGTATAGCAGCAATTTTCCAATTTTTCACGAAATTGCCAAAATCAGAATTTTTCAGGGACCAGTTAAGTTTTGAAGTGAATATGAGGGTCTTTATGTTGGAAATCCCCTTTAATGGACCCCATTTTGAAAACTGCACCCCTCAAAGTATTCAAAATGACATTCGAAAAGTTTCTTAACACTTTAGGTGTTTCACAGGAATAGCAGCACAATGGAGAAGAAAAATCTAAATCTCAATTGTAGCCCTATTTTTTTTTCAAGGGAGAAAAGGTAAAAAGGCCCTCCCAAAACTAGTAATGCATTTTCTCTTGAGTAAGGAAATACCTCATATGTGGATGTAAAGTGCTCTGTGGGTGCACTAGAGGGCTCAGAAGGGAGGG
This sequence comes from Hyla sarda, assembly GCF_029499605.1. Lineage (NCBI taxonomy): Eukaryota > Metazoa > Chordata > Amphibia > Anura > Hylidae > Hyla > Hyla sarda. Next base: position 87,269,879 of record NC_079190.1, read on the forward strand.
AGCGACATTGGGCTTTTGGAGAGCGAATTTTGCTGAAATGTTTTTTTGGGGGCATGTCGCATTTAGGAAGCCCCCGTGATGCTAGAACAGTAAAAAAATAACCCACATGGCACACTTTTTTGGAAACTACACCCCTCAAGGAACATAACAAGGGGTAAAGTGAGCCTCAACACCCCATAGATGATTGACAAACTTTAGTTAAAGTGGGACGTAAAAATAAAAAAACAATTGTTTGTACTGGGCACCAATGTACAAAAAAGATATGATGGAGCTGGAGAGGGTTCAAAGACGGGCAACCAGAGTAATACAGGGAATGGGAGGACTACAGTACCCAGAAAGATTATCAGAATTGGGGTTATTTAGTTTAGAAAAAAGAAGGCATAGGGGAGACCTAATAACTATGTATGAATATATCAGGGGACCGTACAGAGATCTCTTCAATGATCTATTTATACCCAGGACTGTATCTATAACAAGGGGGCATCCTCTACATTTAGAAGAAAGAAGGTTTCTACACCAGGACAGACGGGGGTTCTTTACTTTAAGAGCAGTGAGACTGTGGAATTCTCTGCCTGAGGGGGTGGCCATGGTTAACTCGGTAAAATAATTTAAAATGGATGCATTTTTGGGGAGTAAGAACATTGGTGGTTATGTATATTAGATTAGTAGGGACAGAACATTCAGGGATTTATTCTGATGCCATATTTGGAGTCGGGAAGGAATTTCTAGTATGAGGTTTTTTGCCTTCCTCTGGATCAACTCAGTATGGGCTCATTAGGGATATAGGTTGAACTTGATGGACTCTGGTCTTTTTTCAACCTTATGAACTATGTTACTATGTTACATGAACTATGTTACTATGTAACTCCCAGCATGTACGGTCTGTCAGTGCATTCTGGGAGTTGAAGTTTTGCAACAGCTGGAGGTGCACTGGTTGGAATCACTGAGTTAGGAAACAGAATCTACCTCAGTGTTTCCAAACCAGTGTACTTACAGCTGTTGCAAAACTCCCAGCATGCACTGACAGCCGAAAGGTATGCTAGGAGTTGTAGTTATACAACAACTGGGGAACAACAGTTTGGAGACCGCTAAGCAGGGCCGGACTGACCTAACGGGATAACGGGAAAATTCCTGGTAGGCCGCCCGCCCTATGGGCCGACAGTGTCTGGAGGACAGGCTGCCTGAGTACCGACAAGTTACTGTGTCAGCCTGTCAGGAGTGTCAGGACCTGTGTGCACCACAGCTGCAACTTCACACACAGGTCCTGACACTCCTGACAGGCTGATACAGTGAGCAGAGGTCCAGAGGCTACAGAGTCTGTACTGGGAGCTGTACCGACAGGACACTCACCTCAGGATCTACTCTCTGCCTTTTCACTGCTCCTGGCTCCTCCTCCTGTCGGCACACAGTCACTGCAGCTGCTCGAGGGAAGATCTGCAGCCCTGGGTGAGAGGAAAGGGAAACCTAATGTGTGAGGTAGTGGGGTGGTAGTCCTGTTATGTGGTGTGTGTGTTGGGGGGGGGGGCTTGCTGCAGAGGGGGAACTTGTGATGTGGGTGGGGGATTGCTGGAGAGGGGGACCTGTCATGTGTGTGTGTGTGTGTGGGAGGGGGTTGCTGGAGAGGGGGGACCTGTAATGTGTGTGTGTGAGGGGGGGGGTGCTGCTGGAGGGGGGACCTATGATGTGGAGACTGGAGAGGGGGGACCTGGTATGTAGTGTGGGGGTGGGTGTTACGATTCGGCAGGCTGGATGTGGATCCTCTGGGTCAGCGAGGGATTGGCGTGGACCGTGTCGGTGAACTGGTTCCAGGGTTGCTACTGGTTTTCACCAGAGCCCGCCGCAAAGCGGGATGGTCTTGCTGCGGTGGTAGCAACCAGGTCGTATCCACCGGCAACGGCTCAACCTCGCTGACTGCTGAGAAGGCGTGGGACAGAAGGACTAGGCAGAGGCAAGGTCAGACGTAGCAGAAGGTCGGGGCAGGCGACAAAGTTCGTAGTCAAATAGGAATAGCAGGAGATCTGGAACACAGGCTTTGGACAACACTAAACGCTTTCACTGGCACAAGGCAACAAGATCCGGCAAGGAAGTGCAGGGGAAGTGAGGTAATATAGACAGGGAGCAGGTGGAAGCTAATTAGGCTGATTGGGCCAGGCACCAATCATTGGTGCACTGGCCCTTTAAATCTTAGAGAGCTGGCGCGCGCGCGCCCTAGAAAGCGGAGCCGCGCGCGCCAGAACATGACAGCCGGGGACCGGGACGGGTAAGTGACTTGGGATGCGATTCGCGAGCGGGCGCGTCCCGCTATGCGAATCGCATCCCCGCCGGCAATGTCAGTGCAGCGCTCCCGGTCAGCGGGTCTGACCGGGGCGCTGCAGAGAAAGAGATGCCGCGAGCGCTCCGGGGAGGAGCAGGGACCTGGAGCGCTCGGCGTAACAGTACCCCCTCCCCCTTAGGTCTCCCCCTCTTTTTGTCTCCTTGTCCCTTCAAAAGAGACGAGAACATAGGGGACGCCTCTTGAGTCTCCTTCTGAAAAAAGAAATCCTGGGTAGCTATACCAGCGGCAGGTAGTTCAGAAGAAGTGGGAATGGGGAGGGGGGGCAGAGGGTGAAGCTTGTCACGGGGCAGAGTGTCACCAGGATGGGGGCTATGAGGAGGCACGGCACAGTCCAGATAGGCCTTGGGGAGATCAGGCACAGGAGGAGACACTGAGGCCTGACAGACGGGACTGGGAGCAGATGTGAGGCATTTCTTACGGCAAGCAGAACCCCAATTCTTGATCTCCCCGGTGGTCCAGTCAAGGGTGGGAGAATGATGCTGGAGCCATGGCAGACCGAGGAGGACTTCAGAGGTGCAGTTGGGAAGGACAAAAAATTCTATCTTTTCGTGATGAGGTCCAATGCACATTAAGAGGGGTTCTGTGCGGTAACGCACAGTACAGTCAACTTCACTCCGTTGACCGAAGAAATGTAGAGAGGCTTGACAAGACGGGTCAGCGGGATGCAGAACTTATTCACCAAAGAGTCCAGAATAAGATTTCCAGAAGCACCAGAGTCAAAGCAGGCCACGGCTGAGAGGGAGGAGTTGGCAGAAGGAGAAATCCGCACGGGCACAGTGAGACGTGGAGAAGCAGACTTCGTACCAAGGGACGCCACACCCACGTGAGCTGGGTGCGTGCGTGCGTTTCCTAGACGTGGAGGACGAATAGGGCAATCCACCAAGAAATTTTCGGTACTAGCGCAGTACAGACATAGATTTTTTCTCTACGGCGAGTCCTCTCTTCATTTGTCAGGCGAGACCGATCCACTTGCATAGCCTCCTCGGCGGGAGGCACAGGGGTAGATTGCAAAGGATACTGTGGGAGAGGTGCCCAGAGATCAAGGTCTTTTTCCTGGCGGAGCTCCAGGTGTCTCTCAGAAAAACGCATGTCAATGCGGGTGGCCAAATGGATAAGTTCTTGCAGGTTGGCAGGAATCTCTCGTGCGGCCAGCACATCCTTGATGTTACTGGATAGGCCTTTTTTAAAGGTCGCGCAGAGAGCCTCATTATTCCAAGATAATTCGGAAGCGAGAGTACGAAATTGGATGGCCTACTCGCCTACTGAAGAATTACCCTGGACCAGGTTCAGCAGGGCAGTCTCGGCAGAAGAAGCTCGGGCTGGTTCTTCGAAGACACTACGGACTTCAGCGAAGAAGGACTGGACTGTGGCTGTGGCAGGAACATTGCGGTCCCAGAGCGGTGTGGCCCAAGACAAGGCCTTTCCAGAAAGTAGACTCACTACTAACGCCACCTTAGACCGTTCTGTAGGAAATTGGTCCGACAACATCTCCATATGTAGGGAACATTGAGACAAGAAGCCACGGCAGAGTCGGGAGTCCCCATCAAATTTGTCCGGCAGGGACAAGCGGAGGCTAGGAGCGGCCACACGCTGCGGAGGAGGTGCAGGAGCTGGCGGAGGAGATGGTTGCTGCTGTAGCAGTGGCAAAAGTTGCTGTAACGTGGCGGTCAACTGCGACGGCTGCTGTCCTTGTTGGGCAATTTGCTGCGATTGCTGAGCGACCACCGTGGATGGGTCAGCGAGACTTGGCAGCGGCACCTCAGCGGGATCCATGGCCGGATCTACTGTTACGATTCGGCAGGCTGGATGTGGATCCTCTGTGTCAGCGAGGGATTGGCGTGGACCGTGTCGGTGGACCGGTTCTAGGGTTGCTACTGGTTTTCACCAGAGCCTGCCGCAAAGCGGGATGGTCTTGCTGCGGCGGTAGCAACCAGGTAGTATCCACCGGTAACGGCTCAACCTCGCTGACTGCTGAGAAGGCGTGGGACAGAAGGACTAGGCAGAGGCAATGTCAGACGTAGCAGAAGGTCGGGGCAGGCGGCAAGGTTCGTAGTCAAATAGGAATAGCAGGAGATCTGGAACACAGGCTTTGGACAACACTAAACGCTTTCACTGGCACAAGGCAACAAGATCCGGCAAGGAAATGCAGGGGAAGTGAGGTAATATAGACAGGGAGCAGGTGGAAGCTAATTAGGCTGATTGAGCCAGGCACCAATCATTGGTGCACTGGCCCTTTAAATCTTAGAGAGCTGGCGCGCGTGGTCCCTAGAGAGCGGAGCCGCGCGCGCCAGAACATGACAGCCGGGGACCGGGACGGGTAAGTGACTTGTGATGCGATTCGCGAGCGGGCGCGTCCCGCTATGCGAATCGCATCCCCGCCGGCAATGTCAGTGCAGCGCTCCTGGTCAGCGAGTCTGACCGGGGCGCTGCAGAGAGAGAGACGCTGCGAGCGCTCCAGGGAGGAGCAGGGACCCGGAGCGCTCGGCGTAACAGTGGGTTCTGGGAAGAGAAGACCTGCTGTTACTATTTTGTAAGGGCGGGGGGCAATTTGGTTCCCTCATTAGCATCTGGACAATGTGAGTACTGTTTTAATCAGCATCACCCACACTACAAGCCTGTGTGACAGGTTTAGTGCGGATGATACTACTGACAGATTTCCTTTAACTATTTTTTATATTAAACTACAGTTAAAGGACAAATCTCACATTTAAAAATTGTAGGATAGGGGATAAGTTTTAGTCCAAGCACTGGGGCCCCCTGCGATCTCCTGTATGGACCCCCTGTGCTGTAGCTATGCTGTGGGGCTGCAAATTTTTCCAGGGCTGGTTTTTAGCCCCAGTCCGGCCCTGCCGCTAAGAAGTGGTCTCCTAACTGTAGCCCTCCAGATATTACAAAACTTCAACTCCAAGCATGCCCAGACTGTCCAGGCATGCTGTGAGTTGTCGTTCTGCAACATCTGAAGGGCCAGATATTGCAGAACTACACCGCCCAGCATCCCTGACTGTCTGGTCATGCTGAGAATTGTAGTTTTGCAACATCTGGAGGGCTCCAGTTTGGAGACCACCTTAAGTGGTCTCCAAACTGTGCCACTTCAGATGTTGCAAAACTACAACTCCCAGCATGACCAGACAGTCAGTGCATGCTGAAAGTTGCACAGTGGTCTCCAAACTGTGGCCCTCCAGATGTTCCTAAACTACAACTCCCAGTATTCTCAGACAACCTTTGGCTGTCTGGGCTTGCTGGGAGTTGTAGTCTTGCAACTATTAGAAGGCCACTTACCAGCAATCTTCACTGCAGCCTCCTCCCCCACCGCACTTTCTGGCCTGCCTCCTCCTCCTGCCGCCCACGTCTGGGCAGTGGCGGATCCAGGGGGGGGGGGGGCAACGGGGCAATTGCCCCCCCCCAAGATTGCTGCCCCTCCCGATACTATAGTATTGATGAGCGGGAGCTGTCAGCCCCAGCTCCACTGTCCCCTCACTTGCAGCATTTGCAGCGTGTTAACCGCGGGGACACCATCCTCTGCAGGCTGCCTGTCAGTACTGAGGGTGCTTCGGTCTCAGCATCATTCAGTCTACAGCCATTACACTGTGCAGGGGCTGGGAAGAGAGATAAGCTCCTCCCCCTCTCACTCCTCTGTATTTCCTGCAGGCCGGGCTGAGTTTCCTGCACCTCCAGCACAGGCCCGGACACCCACCCAATGCCTCCAGACTCCCCCTGCCCACCCTGATGCTGCCCTTCATGGTAAGTAACTTTGGGGTGAGGAGGAGGGAGGGGGGTCAGGAGACAGTGAGAGGTAAAGGGTTTCCCAGCAGAGGCCTCTAACTGTAGTAAAACTACAACTCCCAGCTTGTATTTGGCTTTGTGGACATACTGGCAGTTGTAGTTTTACAACAGCTGGGGGCACCCTGGTTGGGGAACACTGATCTATCTGTCTATCTATCTCCTATCTATCTCTCATATCTATCTCATATCTATCTATTTATCTATCTATCTATCTATCTAATATCTATCTCTCTCTCTCTCATATCTATCTATATCTCCTATCTATCTCTCATATCTATCTATCTATCTATCTCATATCTATTATCTGTCTCTCTCTCTCTCTCTCTCTCTCATATATATATCTATCTATCTCCTATCTATCTATCTATCTATCTATCTATCTCTCATATCTATCTATCTATCTATCTATCTATCTATCTATCTATCATCTTTCATCTATCTATCTATCTATCTTATCTATATATCTATCTATTTATCTATCTCCTATCTATCTATCTATCTATCTATCTATCTAGAAGAAAATAGAAGAACAGCACATCCAATTCAAAAGTATCCGTACGGAGGTGCTCGCAGATCCTGGATCCTTGGTTACAGTTGGTCCTCGAGAATAATTATTTTCTTTTTAATAATGAACTTTTTTTTACAGAAAAGAGGGACCGCAATGGGGAGTAACACTGCGCCTACATACGCAAATATTTATATGGCGCATTTTGAGGAGATGTACGTCTATGTGTCGCACCACTTCAGGCATGTCCTGGGGTGGTGGCTATACATAGACGACATCTTCCTCATCTGGAGTGGGGGAGTGTCTGAGTTACTCTCTTTTCAGAACTACCTGAATGATGTCACAGCAAGTATTAAGTTTACTCTCACACACTCTCAGGAGTCCATTAATTTTCTTGATGTACTGGTCAATGTGGAAAATGGTGGTTTGACCACTGACTTGTACATCAAACCCACCGATTGTAATATGTTATTGAAATTTGAGAGCTGTCATCCGAGACCCATGGTTAACTCCTTGCCCTTCAGCCAAATGCTGAGGGCAAGGAGGATTACAGACACAAAGGATAAATTGGAAGTGGCACTGGAAAGAATGACGGACAATTTTGTCAAGAGGGGTTACCCTAGGGATTTAGTTCAGAGACATAGAACTCATGTGGAACAAATGGAGGAGGTACCAGTAAGAAGGATTAAGAATGACACACGTGTGCCTTTTGTAACTACCTATAGTGAGGATTCTAAGGCTATAGGCAGGATTATCAGAAAACATTGGCACATTATACAAGATTGCTGTAACATCTCTGAATTTAACTCTTACCCCCTATTATCCTATAGAAGACAAACAAATCTAAAAGACAGACTGGTTAAAGCGGACATTTCCCAGAAACAAGGAGGCACACAGAGGTACCTGTCCGTTGTGAATAAAGGAAGTTTTCCTTGTAGACAATGTATAAATTGCGGATTGATGTGTAAGGGTAACAATTTTGTTCACCCTAGGAGTGGACAAATATATCCCATTAAGTACTACCTAACTTGTAATAGTTCTTATGTGGTTTACGTGCTTTGGTGCCCATGTGGCCTCCTGTATGTGGGGGAGACCACATGGGACCTGAAGACACGTTTAAACCAACATAGGTACACAATACGTTAAAAAAAGCTAGATTTGCCGGTATCGAGTCATTTTGCGACTTTTGGACACACAGAAAAGGAATTAAAATTTGCTATAGTCGATCATGTCCCTCCACTCAAACGAGGTGGGGATAGACAAGCTGTTTTAAAAAGATTAGAGTTGAAATGGATTTTTAAACTTGGCTCATTGAAACCAGGGGGCCTGAATGTTGAGTTTAAGACCCCCCACAGAGTGGTTGCTCAATAATCCTCCAATATATGTAATTCGGGGCATTAAAGTTTGGTAATGCTATATCTTTTTGTGTTATCACTATACATAATGAAATTATACTAATCTGCCCTTCTTTTGTTTTTTTAGGTGGATCTGGGGAAGCTTTGAACACTCATCTGATGATTTGTACATTTGTATAATTATTAGTATAAGAAATAAAATATTTTGTGTATACTACCTATGTGTTCATGAGTTGTTTGCATGTCCAACTAACGTTACAAAGGGGATGAGGCCTCGTAAGAATATTTATTAAATTTTGTTGATTTTTTATTATTTTCTTGTTTTTTGTTTTTTTTATTTAATATCATTATTTTTTTGTTCTTTACATATTTTTGTGCTCTTTTGCACACTTTTTTTATTTTTCAATTTTGTATCCTTTGTTTTTATTTTATTTTTATTTATTATTTTTATTATAATTTTTTTTATCTAATAAAAAAATGTTTACTTTAAAAAAAAAAGTTTTTTCACCACTTAGTAGTTGATGGTCCCTTTATGTCCCTGGGAGTGAGTCTCTGAATGTGACTGATGGACCGAGAGGGTCCTAGGGCTGCCAGCGATTTATGTTGCTGCATACATGACCCCTCGCACTCGCGTGCTGGGGGTACATGACTGCGTGCACACTATGCGGCACTTGGCTCTGTTCCCCGGGGTTAGGTGACGCATTGATTATGCTGGCAGCCTGTAAAAGAGTGAGTGATCTCTATGAATGGGGGTCTGGGATGCATCCTCACCACTGTGCATATCCCAAACAGGGACAAGTTAGATTGTACATTACAATTTTTTACAAAGCCATGACTAAGAGCTTTATGCTCGAAACGCGTCGGCGTTCACTTGGTTTTAGCAGTGACATGTCACTTGCCATCTCTATGGAGAATTGTTTTTAACATGAACATTAAACGTTAAGTTTTATTTCAACATTTTTTCCCTGGGAGCTGGATCCAATTCATTTTCTGTTCTATGTTTACAAGGAGAGGCGGCTCCTCATCCGTGCTTCCAGCATTCACACCTGGGTATCCTCCTATTAATTGGACTGTGGTGAGCTGATCTTCCGTTCTTTACCTTCACTTATTAAAGGCCCTCACTTATAATGCCCCCCTGTCTTGGGCCCCTCACTTATAATGCCCCCCTGTCTTGAGCCGCTAACATATAATGTACTTCGACTTATAATGCCCTGTTATGTGCCCCTTACTTATAATGCACCCTGTTATGTGCCCCTTACTTAAAATGCCACCTGAGGGAGCAGGATGGGGGCATTATATGTGAGGGGAACATTGCAGGGGCATTATAAGTGAGGGGCACAGCACAGGGGGGAATTATATGGTAGGGGCACAGGACAGAGGGCATTATTATTATATAACAGGATAGGTCATAGTTATAAGTGCAGGCACAGGGTGGGGCATTATTACTAAATATGAGGGGCACAGAGTATAAGGAATTTCTGGGGTAGTATGGTTTTCATTAGCCACAATACAGCACAGTATTGTATTCAGAGGGATATCTAGAGCGTACAGTGTGTGGTAGTATTATATTCTGAGGTTACAGTGTGTGGCAGTATTATATTCAGAGGTACAGTGTGTGGTAGTATTATATTCAGGGGTACAGTGTGTGGTAGTATTATATTAAGGGGTACAGTGTGTGGCAGTACTATATTCAGGGGTACAGTGTGTGGCAGTATTATATTCAGATGTAAAGTGTGTGGTAGTATTATATTCAGGGGTACAGTGTGTGGTAGTATTATATTAAGGGGTACAGTGTGTGGCAGTACTATATTCAGGGGTACAGTGTGTGGCAGTATTATATTCAGAGGGTACAGTGTGTGGCAGTATTATTCAGTGGGTACAATGTGTGGCAGTATTATATTCAGTGGGTACAATGTGTGGCAGTATTATTCAGTGGGCACAATGTGTGGCAGTATTATATTCATAGGGTACAGTGTGTGGGCAGTATTATATTCAGTGGGTACAATGTGGGGCAGTATTATATTCAGTGGGTACAGTGTGTGGGTAGTATTATATTCAGTTGGTACAGTGTGTGGCAGTATTATATTCAGTGGGTACAATGTGGGGCAGTATTATATTCATTGGGTACAGTGTGTGGGTAGTATTATATTCAGTGGGTACAATGTGTGGCAGTATTATTCAGTGGGTAAAATGTGTGGCAGTATTATATTCATTGGATACAGTGTGTGGGTAATATATTCAGTGGGTACAGTTTGTGGCAGTATTATATTCAGTGGGTACAATGTGTGGCTGTATTCTGTGGGTACAATGTGTGGCAGTATTATATTCAGTGGATACAGTGTGTGGCAGTATTATATTCAGAGGGTACAGTGTGTGCAATTATCATGTTCAGAGGGTAAAATGTGTAGCAGTATTATATTCAGTGGGTACAATGTGTGGCAGTATTCAGTGGGTACAATGTGTGGCAGTATTATTCAGTGGGTACATTGTGTGGCAGTATTATTCAGTGGGTACAATCTGTGGCAGTATTATATTCAGTGGGTAAAATGTGTGGCAGTATTATTCAATGGGTACAATGTGTGGCAGTATTATATTCATTGGGTACAGTGTGTGGGCAGTATTATATTCAGTGGGTACAATGTGGGGCAGTATTATATTCAGTGGGTACAGTGTGTGGGTAGTATTATATTCAGTTGGTACAGTGTGTGGCAGTATTATATTCAGTGGGTACAATGTGGGGCAGTATTATATTCATTGGGTACAGTGTGTGGGTAGTATTATATTCAGTGGGTACAGTGTTTGGTAGTATTATATTCAGTGGGTACAATGTGTGGCAGTATTATTCAGTGGGTAAAATGTGTGGCAGTATTATATTCATTGGATACAGTGTGTGGGTAATATTATATTCAGTGGGTACAGTGTATGGCTGTATTATATTCAGTGGGTACAATGTGTGGCAGTATTCTGTGGGTACAATGTGTGGCAGTATTATATTCAGTGGATACAGTGTGTGGCAGTATTATATTCAGAGAGTACAGTGTGTGCCAGTATTATGTTCAGAGGGTAAAATGTGTAGCAGTATTATATTCAGTGGGTACAATGTGTGGCAGTATTCAGTGGGTACAATGTGTGGCAGTATTATTCAGTGGGTACATTGTGTGGCAGTATTATTCAGTGGGTACAATGTGTGGCAGTATTATATTCATTGGGTACAGTGTGTGGTAGTATTATATTCAAAGGGTAAAGTGAGTTGTAGTATATTCGGAGGGTACAGTGTGTCAGAATTATATTCAAAGGATAGGATGTTTGGCAGTTTTATAATAATACTTGTTTTCATACAGAGGTTCCGAATCCGCTGACATAGTGAGGAGCCGTCTGGGCATCTAGTTCTTCAGCGAGAACATTTAGCTGGACCTGGCGGTATGTACCATCTGAATTAGATAAGGAAAGATTATAGAGAAGACGTCACCTATAGTCACTGATATCATTGTGTATTGTCCTGACTGTCCCACCAGAGATGTAGTCACTTGTAAGTTTTGTAGTAATGATGGGTGAAACAACAACTCCCAGCATAACCTTACCACTACTTAGGTCATACTGGGAACTGTAGGTTTAAATTGTAAAAACTTCTTTAGCTCTTTCCCATTCTGTGGCAATTGGTGTATTTGATTATTATACTGGATACATTTATTAATATTGTAAGTTCTTTAAGAAACACCTTCTTATTTTCTGTCCACCAAAACGAAATTATCTAATAGTGCCCCTCCCGAGACTAGACTCTGGATCCGCCCCTGCATCTGGGAAGATGACGTACCGAAATGTATGTTGGACTGGTGCTATCCCGGTCTCTGCCAGTGTACTGCACTTTGTTATTACGCTGCTACTATGTCTGTATCCCCTAATCCTGTTTTTTCAGGAGGCTGCTATATGCACATTGCACTTTCCTTATATGTTTACACTGTAAGCTCTGTATAGGAGTTACCTACATTTGTTATGTGCAATACCTACTGATGTGCAATAGTTACCTATATATATTGTAGATGTGCCTTATGCCACCCTTTTTATATGTAGATACCTTTATATCTAAATGGGGATATACCCTACTATATTAATTATGTGTACTTTGACTATTACCTGTGCAGAGCCGGTGATATCACCGTTTGTTGTTGTATTCCTTTTCTTTGTATATACATGGTTTTTATTGATGTACTGTCCTTTCTGATACGGAAATAATAAAATGTGTGCTTGTTTGGCACATACCTTTCTTTGAAATGACTCTGTTGTGTTCTCTTGTTTTTTTGTCTTGGTACATGGTGGTGAGCTAACCCTGCCTCTTTTTCTACAGGTCCATGGGTGCCCTAATGTCAAATACAGCCTAAGTAGATATGATAATCTGAAAGTTTCAAGATCACGTTTAAGCCATTTGTATGTGATTTACCACTTAGATCTGGGAGGCTTTGACAGACAGTAACTTAGTGTTGCTAATCCCATGAACCGATTGGACAAAAAAAAAAAAAAAAAAAGGTACTGCGAGAAAAAATAGCAGTGATTATGTGCAGAAGCAATATCCAATTCAACAGTAATGTTGCAATGCAAAGTGAAGACCTAGTATCCAGATATGTGGCACAAAGCACCAATAGTATAATCATATTTAGTGGCAGTGGTAAACAATAGTATTTGTAGCTGTCAACAGATAGAGAGCCACGTGTAGGAGGCCAGACTGGTATGTGTGCCAATTTGCTGCTTTTACTGTTTATGGGGGAAAAAAGCTAAATCTTCATCCTGGACAACCTACAGTATGTTGTGCATAATGGTACCGTAAACAATTAAAAAAGCATGAAAATTATGTATGCTATGAAAAACAAATGATCACCTGTATTTCCAACTATAGTCGACACACTCTCGGCAGCAGAGCTTACACTTTTGCTGTCAGTAACATCCAGTAATATTGTTTGTAGCCTACTAGAGGTCTCTTCCTTTAGATTCTGAGCCCCATGGTCAGTCAGACAAGCTGCCAGAACCTTCATTCCACGTTTGTCCAGTTGCTTGGCCAGCAGGTTTCCAAACCCAGTGTCACATCCAGTAATAAAGACATATTTGTCTGTGAGATTCTCCAGGATCAGACTTTGTCTGTACCATCGGTACAAAAAGATCTGGACAAATACCACCAGCAGAAGGAGCCACATGATAAGTGATACAGTTTTATCCTGCAATAGAATTGAGTAATTCAAGATTATTTTCGTTCTATATAAGTAATACTACTTAAAGGGGTTATCCACCATAAGGTGATTTGAGTACATATCTGTTGACAGTAATGGACATGCTTAGGAAGGATCTGCACTTGTCTTGGGGCTAAATGGCTATGTTGTGAGATTACATAACACTGTGGCTATCTTTTTGTGACCGGTATTTCCTGTTTGAGTTTCCTTCTTTGCCTACAAATCCCATAATTCCATTTTCCTCCCTCCCACACATCAGCCACACCACCCATTGACACACAAATGAGCTGCATCCATTCAAAAGACTTGTGTTTTTCAATCAGGGTGCCTTCAGCAATTAGTTGAAGATTAATCTCTCTCCCACCAAGCGATCGCTCCACCCATTGAAGCAGACAGGCTCCCTGTCATCAGCTGACTGCACAAAGATCGCGGGGGTCCCAGTGGTGGGACCACGTGATCACACATCTTATCCCCTATCCTTTGGATAGGGAATAAGGTGTCTATGGCCGGAGTACACCTTTAAGGACGTGATATGGAAACTACACAGTTAATATTCTCAAAGTACAGAATTTGTTAGAATATAAGCTGAAAGTAGAAATAAGCTGAATTGAGAATGGCTAAGAAGTTGGTTCTACTTTGTATCAGTGTATGAGTTCTCAGGAAGGAATGGCTAGCTGATAACAGTAAGATGAGGAGTTTCTGGGAGATTGGCAAAGGGCTGAGATAACAAGCAGGTGTCCTCTGGTTAATTGCTATGTATAATTGTACATACAATTGTATAATTGTTTAAGCTGTGACGTACACTTAGTATATACCCAGTGTATAAGAAGTGAGTAGCTCTGCCTAATAAAACAGATCAGCACATTATTGTCTGTTTATTCATTAATGTAGCTTTTCTTATTTGGCCAATTCATACATCTCATCCTAATTTGGACCCACAAAGGTGACCTGTAAGTGGATGTTAATCCAGATCAGACGCAACCTGTTATGGCCTTATGGACCGAGTCAAGGGAACTGACAGCAGTTTCACCCACACTAAACTCAATACACATGTTTGTGGTGTGGGTGAACTGGATTTAAATGATGTTTCACTTATCTGGACTGGCACCACAGTTTCAGAGAGATACAACTTATTAGCCTCTATTGCTAATATGCTAATCAATGGCTTTGTGCAACAGATGTGGTAGCCAGCATACCCAGCGTACTCAGCGTCCCTGATTCCTTACCCTCTGCTACAATTTGCCCACCCACCTCCGTTGTATGTAAATTGTTTGAGGGTTTTCTAAGGGACGCAATTCTGGAGTATCTTAATAAAAATAAATGTATGACCCCATATCAGCATGGCTTTATGAGGGATCGTCCTGTCAAACTAACCTGATCAGCTTTTATGAGAAGGTGAGCTACAGACTGGACCAGGAGCAATCGCTGGATGTTGTTCATCTGAATTTTTCCAAAGCATTTGATACGGTGCCACATAAATGGTTGGTGCATAAAATGAGAAGGATGGAGCTGGGGGAGAATGTGTGCAAGTGGGTAAGTAACTGGCTCCATGAGAGGAAACAGAGGGTGGTTATTAATGGTACTTATTCTGATTGGGTAACTGTTACTAGTGGGGTACCACAGAGGTCCGTCTTGGGTCCTGTTCTATTTAATGTAGTTATTAATGACCTTGTAGAGGGGTTGAATAGTAAAGTAGCAATCTTTGCAGATAATACTAAACTGTAAAGCGGTAAACACTATAGAGGACAGTGCACTGTTACAAATGGATCTGGATAGCTTGGAGGTTTGGGCTGGGAAGTGGCAGATGAGGTTCAACACTGATAAATGTAAGGTAATGCACATGGGGAAGAAAAATCCGGGCTGGGGTTATGTATTAAATGGGAGCACACTTGGGACGACTGACATGGAAAAGGATTTAGGAGTCTTAGTTAATAGTAAATTTAGCTGTAGTGACCAGTGTCGGGCAGCTGCTGCCAAGGCAAATAAAATCATGGGTTTCATCAAAAGGGGCATAGATGCCCACGACAAGGAAATAATTATACCGCTGTACAAATCACTAGTCAGACCACACATGGAATACTGTGGACAGTACTGGGCACCAGTGTACAAGAAAGATATGGTGGAGCTCGAGAGGGTTCAAAGACGGGCAACCAGAGTAATACGGGAAATGGGAGGACTACAGTACCCAGAAAGATTATCAGAATTGGCATTATTTAGTTTAGAAGAAAGAAGGCTTAGGGGAGACCTTAAAACTATGTATAAATATCTCAGGGGGCAGTACAGAGATCTCTCCTATGATCTATTTATACCAAGGACTGTATCTATAACAAGGGGGCATCATCTACTTTTAGAGGAAATCATTTTTCTACACCAGCACAGATGGGGGTTCTTGACTGTGGAATTCTCTGCCTGAGGAGATGCTCATGGTGAACTCTGTAAAAGAGTTCAAAAGGGGTCTGGATGCATTTTTGGAGAATAATAACATCGCTGGTTATGGATACTAGATTTATAGGGACAGAACATTGATCCAGGGATTTATTCCGAATGCCATATTTGGAGGCGGGAAGGAATTTTTACCTATAGTATGAGGTTTTTTTTTCCTTCCTCTGGATCAACTCAGTAGGGACTCATTAGGGTTATAGGTTGAACTTTATGGACTCTGGTCTTTTTTCAACCTTATGAACTATTTTACCTCATATATATATATATATATATATATATATATATATATATATATATAAACCAAAAATAGGCGCAGCACTCCAAAAAACTGTATGATTTAGTATCTCATGTCAGCATTACAACGTTTCAACTCCTCCTGGAGCCATTTTCAAGCATAGTGATATACAAACACCACAGGGCTTTTATGCCCCAAACAATTAATTAGTGCAAATCAATTCATAAAGTGCCAATCATATAAACATCATATAAAAATATAAACAGTGCGTTACATAATTATATAGCACATAGTGCATCAGTGTAGATAAAGTGCTATGGTGCATATAGTGCATAAGAATCATACAAAAAGTTAAAATACAGCTTGAAAATACATCTCAAGATATGATTGCATATAATCATACAATCATCAACACCTGTGTATATAATAAACATCATAAAATAGTACATACTGCATAGTGAGGAGGAAACATCCACCTGCTCCATACAATGGCGCCGTAAGCGTGGGCTACTAGCTATTGCGCCTGCGCAAACAGGCTGTGGATACTTCCGCATACACGCTCGCGGTCATGTGACTCACCCGCTCACGTGATCCGCTACCCCGGCAACGGCCAACGCTATCTGCGAGGCAGTGTACAGAGGCAGCCGGAGCACGATCGCAGGCGACAATCCAGGCCGCGAGATGTGTATATATAGAAGTGAAGAAAACAAGAACACAGGTATCAGCAAAGAAGAGGGCACAAACAGGACCATGGATTCAGATGCCACAACATGGGGGTTACAAGGCGCATAGCAGAGTAAGAGAAGATTAGGAGCAAAAAATTGAAAAAACATAAAAAAAAACACAAATAATAATGAACAAAAAAGTAGAAAATAAGAAATAAAAAATAAAAATGAAAATAAAAAAATAAAAATAAAATGAAATATAATCCATAAAACATTGTTTCTTTTTTTGCAGTTGTGTTTTCATTATTTTTGTATAATATTAATAGGGTTACACCTTGTTGGGCCAGGGATAGATAACTGGCTTAACCCCTAATAGGGCCAAGGAGTCATCCATCAAAGGGGGGACTCCTGTGTTCAGGACCGTCAAGCCCTCACCCCACTGGATTCACCCCACCTGGGCTATACTCAAGGGCGCCCGCTTATTCAGCAGCGCTGAACCCTAGGCATACTGCCTAGTGTAATTCCAAATAAAAAGAACAAAACATAATAAAAAACAAAAGGAAAAAAAATCAAAATATAAATAAATACAAAACAATATATTCTTTTTATCATATAAAAAAATATAAAAAAATTTATAAATGTAAAGACAGAAATGGAGAAGATTAAAAAATTTTGAAAAATACCCCAGAATGATGTAATATGCGCATATATACCCCACATGATGGAATCCACCAACCACGGTCCAAGTAGTACCACAACAGTGCTGAATCTGTGTAACTTTATTTAATTCACCACATCAGATTGTAATAATACAAAAAATTTATTAAAAAATATTCGCCACAGTGTAGAAATTTATCTTAATTCACATATGTTGGAGTAGGTGATGTCTCCTCCTATGGTTGTAGAAATCTAAAAAATAAAGAAATATATTATTAGAATTATGACATTGTATTTGTATATCACATTACATATGTATAGAGGAGGTAAGTATAACAACGGATAAATGGAATTTAGGGGCTGTTTGTAGGCCACCTCTGTATACAAGTTTTCTACATAATATTGAAATCCGCATTAAGACCATAGGGACGTAGTGTTTTAAGTTTATGTATCCACCACAATTCACGTCGTTTCAAGATTGCTAATCTATCACCCCCTCTCACAGGATGTGGTATATGATCAATTGCCATAAAACGTAGGTCCTTCTCCAAGTGGCCAAGCTCAGTGAAGTGCTTGGACACCGGGAGGTCCAACCAACGTTTACGTATGCTAAACCTATGGTTATTAATTCTAGTTTTCAAATTTTAAGTAGTTTGCCCCACGTAGACTAAATTACATGGGCAAGTCAGAATATAAATTACCCAGGTTGAGTCACACGTGAGGTAAAATTTAAGAGGATATTCCATCCTGGTCCCTGGGTGTCTAAAGCTAGATCCCTTTATCATAAATTTACAATCCACACATGTTAGACATGGAAAAGAGCCAAAATTACGTATACTGAGTACAGTCTGTCTAAGGGTTTGGGGTGAGTCAATAGTAGATTTTACCAGTTTATCCCTCAAATTTCTTGATCTTTTATAGGACATCAAGGGAAATGTGGAAAACTCCTCAATTCCCTTGAAACTTTTTTGTAATATGGTCCAGTGTTTGTTGATAACACCCGCAATTTTACCACTATGGTTATTATACACTGATGTGAAAGGAATTCTTCTTGCTTTTTGAGTCTTACTAACTTTTGTCAAAGTAGATTGTCTGTCAAGAGTCTGTAATTTATTTCGCTGTCTGTCAATTATGTCTTTGGGATACCCTCTCTCCAAAAAATTGGAAGAGATGGTATCCAAAGTAGAGTCCAGAGTTAATTCGTCACTTACTATACGTTTTTCTCTAAGTAGCTGGCTGTACGGGAGTGATTCGATCATCCTTCTAGGATGACAACTTTTGAAGTGCAATAGCGTATTTTTATCTGTTGGTTTAGTATACAATGACGTGAAAATCTGTCCATCCTTTTTGCCCACCCAGACATCAAGAAAACTGATGCCCTCTAGGGAAAAAGTCATAGTAAATTCAATGTTGGGATCAATTGAATTTAGAAATTCCACCAATTTCTAAATTCAATTGAATTTACTATGACTTTTTCCCTAGAGGGCATCAGTTTTCTTGATGTCTGGGTGGGCAAAAAGGATGGACAGATTTTCACGTCATTGTATACTAAACCAACAGATAAAAATACGCTATTGCACTTCAAAAGTTGTCATCCTAGAAGGATGATCGAATCACTCCCGTACAGCCAGCTACTTAGAGCAAAACGTATAGTAAGTGACGAATTAACTCTGGACTCTACTTTGGATACCATTTCTTCCAATTTTTTGGAGAGAGGGTATCCCAAAGACATAATTGACAGACAGCTAAATAAATTACAGACTCTTGACAGACAATCTACTTTGACAAAAGTTAGTAAGACTCAAAAAGCAAGAAGAATTCCCTTCACATCAGTGTATAATAACCATAGTGGTAAAATTGCGGGTGTTATCAACAAACACTGGACCATATTACAAAAAAGTTTCAAGGGAATTGAGGAGTTTTCCACATTTCCCTTGATGTCCTATAAAAGATCAAGAAATTTGAGGGATAAACTGGTAAAATCTACTATTGACTCACCCCAAACCCTTAGACAGACTGTACTCAGTATACGTAATTTTGGCTCTTTTCCATGTCTAACATGTGTGGATTGTAAATTTATGATAAAGGGATCTAGCTTTAGACACCCAGGGACCAGGATGGAATATCCTCTTAAATTTTACCTCACGTGTGACTCAACCTGGGTAATTTATATTCTGACTTGCCCATGTAATTTAGTCTACGTGGGGCAAACTACTTTGAATTTGAAAACTAGAATTAATAACCATAGGTTTAGCATACGTAAACGTTGGTTGGACCTCCCGGTGTCCAAGCACTTCACTGAGCTTGGCCACTTGGAGAAGGACCTACGTTTTATGGCAATTGATCATATACCACATCCTGTGAGAGGGGGTGATAGATTAGCAATCTTGAAACGACGTGAATTGTGGTGGATACATAAACTTAAAACACTACGTCCCTATGGTCTTAATGCGGATTTCAATATTATGTAGAAAACTTGTATACAGAGGTGGCCTACAAACAGCCCCTAAATTCCATTTATCCGTTGTTATACTTACCTCCTCTATACATGTGTAATGTGATATACAAATACAATGTCATAATTCTAATAATATATTTCTTTATTTTTTAGATTTCTACAACCATAGGAGGAGACATCACCTACTCCAACATATGTGAATTAAGATAAATTTCTACACTGTGGCGAATATTTTTTAATACATTTTTTGTATTATTACAATCTGATGTGGTGAATTAAATAAAGTTACACAGATTCAGCACTGTTGTGGTACTACTTGGACCGTGGTTGGTGGATTCCATCATGTGGGGTATATATGCGCATATTACATCATTCTGGGGTATTTTTCAAAATTTTTTAATCTTCTCCATTTCTGTCTTTACATTTATAAATTTTTTTATATTTTTTTATATGATAAAAAGAATATATTGTTTTGTATTTATTTATATTTTGATTTTTTTTCCTTTTGTTTTTTATTATGTTTTGTTCTTTTTATTTGGAATTACACTAGGCAGTATGCCTAGGGTTCAGCGCTGCTGAATAAGCGGGCGCCCTTGAGTATAGCCCAGGTGGGGTGAATCCAGTGGGGTGAGGGCTTGACGGTCCTGAACACAGGAGTCCCCCCTTTGATGGATGACTCCTTGGCCCTATTAGGGGTTAAGCCAGTTATCTATCCCTGGCCCAACAAGGTGTAACCCTATTAATATTATACAAAAATAATGAAAACACAACTGCAAAAAAAGAAACAATGTTTTATGGATTATATTTCATTTTATTTTTATTTTTTTATTTTCATTTTTATTTTTTATTTCTTATTTTCTACTTTTTTGTTCATTATTATTTGTGTTTTTTTATGTTTTTTCAATTTTTTGCTCCTAATCTTCTCTTACTCTGCTATGCGCCTTGTAACCCCCATGTTGTGGCATCTGAATCCATGGTCCTGTTTGTGCCCTCTTCTTTGCTGATACCTGTGTTCTTGTTTTCTTCACTTCTATATATACACATCTCGCGGCCTGGATTGTCGCCTGCGATCGTGCTCCGGCTGCCTCTGTACACTGCCTCGCAGATAGCGTTGGCCGTTGCCGGGGTAGCGGATCACGTGAGCGGGTGAGTCACATGACCGCGAGCGTGTATGCGGAAGTATCCACAGCCTGTTTGCGCAGGCGCAATAGCTAGTAGCCCACGCTTACGGCGCCATTGTATGGAGCAGGTGGATGTTTCCTCCTCACTATGCAGTATGTACTATTTTATGATGTTTATTATATACACAGGTGTTGATGATTGTATGATTATATGCAATCATATCTTGAGATGTATTTTCAAGCTGTATTTTAACTTTTTGTATGATTCTTATGCACTATATGCACCATAGCACTTTATCTACACTGATGCACTATGTGCTATATAATTATGTAACGCACTGTTTATATTTTTATATGATGTTTATATGATTGGCACTTTATGAATTGATTTGCACTAATTAATTGTTTGGGGCATAAAAGCCCTGTGGTGTTTGTATATCACCATGCTTGAAAATGGCTCCAGGAGGAGTTGAAACATTGTAATGCTGACATGAGATATTAAATCACACTGTTTTTTGGAGTGATGCGCCTGTTTTTGGTTTCTGTCTATGGAGGACTTTGATCGAGTCTTTTTTGGATGCTGGCACCACCATTGTTTGCTGGACTAGATAAGTAGTGCTGCATTTATTTGGGACTATATATATATATATATATATATATATATATATATATTTATTAGAGATGAGCGAACTTTTCAAAAATTTGATTCGGCCAATTCGCCGGATTTTCCAATAACGTTTGTTTTGTTCCGAATTTTTATATTAAAAAAGGCTATTTCTAGCCTACATACAGCCTCTATAGGGGTATAGAACACTTTGCTGTGTTCTAAAACGCATATGGAGTGTGCTGGGTTAGTGAAATAATACTGTTATTCAGAATAACATGCAGATTACCGGCATCACTTTTAGAATCACTGCTGCACAGCAGCACAATTACAGAGACTGGTGGTGGCATCAGTGTCAGGAGACCATATAGTGACTGAATGTCACAGCGTGGAGGTGTTGGTAGCATGAGGAGACCATATAGTGGCTGAATGGCACAGCGTGGAGGTGTTGGCAGCATGAGGACACCATATAGTGGCTGAATGACACAGCATGGACATGTTGTCAGCATGAGGAGACCATATGGTGGCTGAATGACACAGCATGGAGATGTTGGCAGCATGAGGAGACCATATAGTGGATGAATGGCACAGCCCGGAGTTGCCAGCAGCATGAGTAGGCACTAGGCCTTCACAATCCCTAAGATTAAAAGATGAATTAAGAAATTTAAACCAAAGATTTTGGATAGCGGGTGCTACCTATGAGAAAATTTGAAATTCCCAGATCCAGGCCCAACAGCGGCATCAGTAAACCATATATTGCCTGAATGACACAGCCTGGAGTTGGCTGATGCACGAGTACACAACAGGGCTTCACAATCCCCCTCCAAAAACACCACAATTTTAGAAATTTTTGGAAAAGATTTTGGATAGCGGGTGCTACCTATGAGAAAATTTTAAATTCCCAGACCCAGGCCCCACAGCGGCATTAGTAACCCATATATTGCCTGAATGACACAGCCTGGAGTTGGCTGATGCAGGAGTACACACCAGGGCTTCACAATCCCCCCCCCCCCCCCAAAAAAAAAACCACCACAATTTTAGAACTTTTTGGAAAAGATTTTGGATAGCTGGTGCTACCTATGAGAAAATTTTAAATTCCCAGGCCCAGCAGCGCCATAATTTTTTGATTTGAAATGTAAAACAACCTTTGCGTGTCCCAGACCCTAGCTTGTGGGTACGAAGGACCAAATCCAACAAGCCCCCACAGGGCTCATGTGGCC
The DNA here is from genome assembly GCF_029499605.1 of Hyla sarda. Classification (NCBI taxonomy): domain Eukaryota; kingdom Metazoa; phylum Chordata; class Amphibia; order Anura; family Hylidae; genus Hyla; species Hyla sarda. The sequence continues at coordinate 87,292,478 of NC_079190.1, forward strand.
GTGAGATTTAGGCGCAACGTCTCCATTGCCTTGACCGGCCATTGTTTCCAAGACTTCTTGTCAAGGCAAACCATCTGAAGAACAACGTGACACCGCCGTGACCTGCACACATGGTATGCTGAAGGGCCTCTGAGACTTGACCGGGCAGTGGAGGCTTAAGACACAGTGGAGGATGTGGAGGCAGAATAGCACACTGTTGCAGGACCAACGGGCTGACAAAGTGTAGCAGGAAGCAGCATTGAGTACACACCAGGGCTTCAGAATCCCAAAGAAAAAACAAACATTTTTAAAATAATTTTAAGAATATTTAGGACAGTGGGTGCTACCTATATATTGCCTGAAGGACACAGCCTGGAGTTGGCTGATGCACGAGTACACACTAGGGCTTCACAATCCCTCCAAAAAAATACAACAATTGTAGAAATTTATGAAGAAGACTTTTGGATAGCGGGTGCTACCTATGAGAAAATTTGAAATTCCCAGACCCAGGCCCAGCAGCGCCATCAGTAAACCATATATTGCCTGAATGACACAGGCTGGAGTTGGCTGATGCATGAGTACGCACCAAAGCTTCACAATCCCTAATAAAAAAGACAAACATTTTTTATGAAGAATGTTAACGAAAATGTAGGACAGCGAGTGCTCTCTATATATTACCAGAATGATGCAGCCTGGAGTTGGCTGCAGCATGAGGAGACCATTGAAATGTGTGATTTTTTTATTTGAAATTTAACCTCTTCAGGACACAGGGCATATGGATACGCCCTGCATTTCGAGTCCTTAAGGACCAAGCGCGTATCCATATGCCCGTGGGAAATCCGGTCCCCACCGCTAGCCGGTTGGGGACCGGAGCCGGATGCCTGCTGAAATCATTCAGCAGGAACCCTGACACATCGCCCAGGGGGGTCCTGAGACCCCCCCCCCCCCCATGTCGCTGATCGTAGAAAATCGCATGCCATTACAGATATGCGATTTTCTTCAATTCCGGGCTGATCGGGTCTCTGGTGACCCGATCACCCGGAAAATAGGGCTGATCGGAGTTGTCAGCAACAGCCCCGATCAGCCAAAGGGATAGGAGTAAGGTCGCAGAGCTGCTACCTCCTCCTATCCCCTGCCATTAGTCAGAACGGAGTTCTGACCAATGGCAGCGCAGGACAGGGGGTTGCCCGTTCTGCCCGCCCCTGGATGTCGAGGAGATCTGGGAAGAAGATAGAGGCCGTACCTGCAGGAGAAGATGCCTGTGGACCCGTGATCTTCGGTGGAGCCTTCTGGATACTTGTTAAGGTAGGGAATCGACGGTGGGGGAGGGGAATTGAAAGTGAAAGTAAAAGGATCTTTACTGTAGCAACCACTAGGAAGGCCAAACTGCAACTCCCAGCATGCCCAGACAGCCAAAGGCTGTCTGGGTATGCTGCGAGTGGTAGTTTTGAAACATCTGGAGGGTCACAGTTTGGAGACCACTGTTACAGTGGTGCCCAAACGGTAGCCCTCCAGATGCTCCCAAACTACAACTCAGCATGCCTGGACTGCCCAGGCATGCTGGGAGTTGTAGTTCTGTAACATCTGTCCCTTCAGATTTAGCAATTTTCATGAAATTATTGAAAATTGCTGCTCTACTTTGAAGCCCTCTAATTTTTTCAAAAAGCAAAAATATGTCCATTTTATGATGCCAACATAAAGTGGACATATTGTATTTGTGAAGAAAAATAAAATTTATTATGAATATCCATTTTCCTTACAAGTAGAGAGCTTCAGAGTTAGAAAAATGCAAAATTTTCAAAATTTTCATGAAAATTTACCACCAAAATAAAGTAGAATATATCATGAAAAAACAATCTCAGAATCAGAATATTCCGTAAAAAAGGGTTTTCGCGTTATTAATTCGTAAAGTGACTGTGGTCAGAATTGCGAAAAAGGGCTCAGTCCTTAAGGTGAAAAAGGGCTGCGTCCTTAAGGGGTTAAATCAAATTTGTGTCCCGGACCCCGCCGTGTGGGTACAAAGGACCTAATTTCACAAGCACCCACAGGGCTCATGTGGCCGTAAGATGTGAGTGGAACGCCTCCATAGCCCTGACTGGCCATTTTTGGTTTTTGTACCTTTGTTTAAGAACAAGCGCATATCTAGGAGTCCAGAAGACACTATAATGCAGGACGGTGGACCACCAAAAGACATTCTTCTATAAAATAATTTTTTATGAAATAAAGAAGCAGAGTTCATCCCTCTGCGTATTTATTTTTTTTTTTTAAATCTTACTTAAAAAATCACACGCAACAATCGTTCAATGGTGTAATGGTTATTATTGTGGAAAATTCAAGTTTATTACTGTGATAATTATCAAAAAATTTGAAAAAAACACTACCCAAGAGTGTTTAATAACCCCATACATTGCACCATAAATGTTGAAATTTAAATTAAGCATGTATGTATGTATTTCAAAAATCCTAAAATTAAAGGCCCAAGCCCAGAAGCATCATGAAGTCAAGTAGTTCCTGAAAGACACAGGAGCAGTCAGGAGTAGGCATCAGCAGTACCCAAGAGGCTTTAATAACCCCTTAAATTGCACGATCACTCGCGAGATCGAGCAATAACAGGTGTGTTATGCCCTCAGATGTCCGGGGCTGCACGCACGCTACACTGAACGGATCAGCGTGTGTCTATCTTTCAATGACAGGTGCGGGTAACCCGCTGAACCCCGTTCGGGATAGGGATCAGGGATTGAAATTATTTGCCAGGAAAGAAGAATCACAACTAAGCGCGGGTCATAAGCTTGGGTTCATTAAGTCCCTGCCCTTTGTACACACCGCATGTTTGTACTACCGATTGGATGGTTTAGTGAGGTCCTCGGATCGGCCCCAGCGGGGTAGGAGAAGGCCCTAGCAGAGTGCCGAGAATTTAAAGATCATAGTTGACATTTGCATTAAGCATGTATTAGCTACTGCTAAACTTCCAAAAATTGAAGGCCCAAGGCCTGAGGCATCAGGGAGGCAATTATTTCCTGAAAGACACAGAATGAGTCAGGAGCAGTACCCAAGAGGGTTTCATAACCAACCCCTTACATTTAAAGATGAATGTTGAAATTTGCATTAAGCATGTATTTAGCTACTGCTAAACATCCAAAAATTGAAGGCCCAAGGCCTGAGGGCAGGGAGGCAAGTAGTTCCTGAAAGACACAGAATTAGTATGGAGCAGGCATTCGCAGTACCCAAGAGGGTTTCATAACCCCTTACATTTAAAGATCAATGTTGACATTTGCATTAAACATATATTTAGCTACTGCTAAACATCCAAAAATTAAAGGCCCAAGGCCAGAAGCATCAGTGAGGCAAGTAGTTCCCGAATGACACAGGATGAGCCAGGAGCAGGCAATAACAGTACCCAAGAGGGTTTCATAACCAACCCCTTACATTTAAAGATGAATGTTGAAATTTGCATTAAGCATGTATTTAGCTACTGCTAAACATCCAAAAATTGAAGGCCCAAGGCCTGAGGGCAGGGAGGCAAGTAGTTCCTGAAAGACACAGAATTAGTATGGAGCAGACATTCGCAGTACCCATGAGGGTTTCATAACCCCTTACATTTAAAGATCAATGTTGACATTTGCATTAAGCATCTATTTAGCTACTGCTAAACATCCAAAAATTAAAGGCCAGAAGCATCAGTGAGGCAAGTTGTTCCTGAAAGACACAGGATGAGCCAGGAGCAGGCAATCCCAGTACCAAAGTAATCAGTAATTGATAACCCTAGAGGGTTTCATAACCAACCATAATTGGGAAATGTTGGTGTAGCAGCAGGGTCAATCTACTCTGAGGCATCTGGCATTGGTGGCTGGAAATCCTGGCTGATCCATCCCTGATTCATCTTGACAAACATCAGTCTCTCCACATTTTTAGTGAACAGACGAGTTCGCTTTGGGGTGACTATGGCCCCCGTCGCACTAAACTCCCGCTCAAATGGCACACTACTGGCCGGCCTGGACAGCTTTTCCAGGGCAAACTCTGCTAGTTGTGGCCACAAATAAAGTTTGGCTGCCCAGAAGTCCAGCGGATCTTCAAGGTGTGTTGGCATGGGCATGTCAAGGTATGTCACATCCTGCTGGTTCAGGTCCTGCTCCAGGTCTACCTGCTGCTGATGAGTTGCTTCACTATGCGGGTGAAAAAAGGTACTCATAAGCAACTGTAGACTCAGGCTGCTGCTGATGGAGCTGGTACTGCTCCTGCCACCCCACCCCTTCCTAGCAGCCATGGCAGTAGAAGGTGAGTGCAGAGGGCCCCCCAAGTCAGACCTGCCAGAGGATGGACGATGATGCAGATAGGCATCGGCCAACTGACTACGTAGGATGTCTCTGTAGTAGGTCACTTTGTCCTCCCTCTCAGTGGGTGTAAAAAAGGCCCCCATTTTGTGCCTTTAGCGAGGGTCCAATAAGGTGGAGAGCCAGAAGTCATCCTGCTGCCGAATGGTGACAATTCGGCCGTCACTACGCAAGCAAGTGAGCATGCATTGTGCCATTTGTTCAAGTGACTCAGAGGGACTCCATGCCTCCATTTCCACTGCATACTGTGACAGTGTGTCTGGGTCCTCTGTCTCCTCTAGCTCCTCTAGCTGCTCCAGCTCCTTCTCTCCAGTCAGATGACTAGAAAAAACGCCCATTTTGTGAAACCTAAATTGTGCTCCACTGTGCCCCTCCTCTTCCTCCTCCAGTTCAGCCCCCACAGGGCTCATGTGGCCTTCAGATGTAGGCGCCATGTCTCCAGTGCCCTGACCAGCCATTGTTTCCAACAAGTGTTGTAGTAGATGAACAGGGGAAGGACGTTGTTCTTCCCATAATCCTGGCGACTGACTAATAATAATGTGGCTTCCTCAAAGGGCCTGAGCAAACGGCAGGTGTCACGTATGAGCTGCCACAGGTTGAAATTGAAGTTACACAAAGGAGTCCCCCTATCCGCTCGGATCACCAAGAAATCAGTGATGGATTTTCTCTGTTCGTATCATCAGTCCAACATATGAAGGGTGGAATTCCCACGTGTGGAAACGTCGCAAATCAGATTATGTTGGGGGTGCCGTTCTGACACTGCAGCTGAAGGAGGGTTTGCTTTGCGTTGTATGAGAGGCTGAAGTGCGTGCAAGGTTTCCTTCCCATTGTTAGGATGTCTTACAGATGGGGGGGAACACTTCAGGAACCACTTAACAAACAGATTAAACATGTGTGCCATGCAGGGCGCATGGCTCATCCTTCCTTGTCATAGAAACATAGAATGTGTCGGCAGATAAGAACCATTTGGCCCATCTAGTCTGCCCAATAATCTGAATACTATGAATAGTCCCTGGCCCTATTTTGTATGAAGGATAGCTAAGGAGATGCTTATCCCATGCATGTTTAAACTCCTTCATTGTATTTGCAGCGACCACTTCTGCAGGAAGGCTATTCCATGCATCCACTACTCTCTCAGTAAAGTTATACTTCCTGATATTACTTTTAAACCTTTGCCCCTCTAATTTAAAAAGATGTCCTCTTGTGATAGTTTTTCTTCTTTTAAATATGCTCTCCTCCTTTACCATGTTGATTCCCTTTATGTATTTAAAAGTCTCTATCATATCCCCTCTGTCTCTTCTTTCTTCCAAGCTATACATGTTAAGGTCTTTTAACCTTTCCTGGTAAGTTTTATCCTGCAATCCATGTACTAGTTTAGTAGCTCTTCTTTGAACTCTCTCTAGAGTATCTATATCCTTCTGGAGATACGGCCTCCAGTACTGCTAACAATACTCCAATTGTCGCAGCGTAGACAAGATGTTCTTCCCGTTGTCAGTCACCATGGTTCCCTTTTCCAGGTTTCGTGGAGTAAGCCATGATTCGATTTCTTGATGAATTACTTTTAGCAGTTCCTCCCCTGTGTGATTCCATTCGTCAAGGCAAACCATTTGAAGAACAGTGTGACTCCACCATGCCCTGCACACATGGTTTGCTGGAGGGGCACTGAGACTTGTCCGTGCAGTGGAGGCTGAGGACACGGTGGAGCATGAGGAGGTGGAGTCACACACTGTCGGCGAACCAACAACCTGAGAGCGTGGAGGCGGAAGCGGCGTGACCTGTCCAAGTTGCTGTTGTGGCTGCGCAGGAACCATATTCACCGTGTGGGCCGTAAAGGACATGTATTGTTCCTGACCATAGTTACAGCTCCACATGTCGGTGCTGCCGTGCACTTTGGTAAACACCGACAGGCTCAAGGACTGACCCACCTTCTGTTCCACAAAATTGTTAAGGGCTGGTACTGACTTCTTCGCAAAGAAATAACGGCTTGGGACTCTCTACCTTGGGTTGGCACATGCCATCAGTTCTCTGAAAGGTGCGGAGTCCACTACTTGAAAAGGGAGGGATTGCAGCACCAGCAACTTGGAGAGGAGCACATTAAGCTTCTGCGCCATTGGATGAGTGGGTGCAGGATTGCTGGTGGAATGACTGACTCAAAGTAGGAGGAGCAGGAGCATCTGGAGTGACAGAAGATGGGTATGACACACAGCTCCCTTCTGCTAAGGTGGTGGAGCTTTTGTTAGCTGAAACAGGGAGCGGCATGCCACTGGGTGATGCAGCAGGCTTGACCACCATTTCGGAGCCACGGTTCTCCCAGTCCGCTTTATGATGAAACTGCATGTGTTCACGAAGGGCTGTGGTGCCAACATTGGGACCCTGGCCACGCTTCACCTTCTGCCGACACATGTGGCATGTGGCCAGGTTCACATCCTACGGATGCTTGCTGAAAAACTGCAACACCGCTGCGCTGAGTAGCTGATTTTCCCACCAACAGTCCACACTGATTGACTGCTACTGCCGCCGACTCCAGGAACCCCTGTTCCACTACCTCCCGGGAAGGTAGACTGTCGCGAAGCAGGTGGTCTACCCCAGGCACGTTTGGCTCCAGACTTTCCACTTCTGCCACCATGCTGATTGCCAACCATGCTACCACCTTGTTGGCTCAGCTGCTGCCTCATGGACAACCTGCAACCCTCTTCTCCTGAAGATGATGATGAAGCCCCTTCTGCACCCGGCTCCCAAGTGCGACCGGCGTCGTCATCATCGAGTTGTGTCTGCACGTCACTGATGTCCTACTCAGGTTCCTCAAAAGTGTCTGCTTCAGGAGCCTGAACGCTCGCAACACCTCCTCCCACACCACTCTCTTCATCATTCCTTGCCCACCTAGTGAAGGAAGCGGCAGATGTCTCCTCCAGTTCTTGGATGGGCAGTATCTGTTGACTGTACTCTAGTAGATCGACCTCACTAAATCCTGGAGTTGAACCTACGGCATAAGATACTTCTGTGGGGGAAAGAACAGTATAGAGCAGAGGCAATGGGAGGACAGGGACTGCTCCCGGGCCATGCCAACTGAGGGTTGTGTCTGAGGCACCCACGACTCTTGACTGGGGGTGTCAGATGTCACTTGTGATGAAGTGGATGATCATGTTAACCAATCGATGATGGTAGATGGGTTGCTGGACAAGGCATGACCGCTAGCTGATACGGGGAGTTCAGGCCTCTCGCTGCGACTCCTGCTGCCACTCTCCCCTAGTCTGCAGTGACCTCTGCCTGATGAATTTAGGCCTCTGCCACTACTCTGTGCAAGTCCTGGCACTTCTCTGCCTTACATACTTAGTGCTGTCAGGATCCGGAGTGGTATGCAGGGACGACACAGGTAGTGGTTCCTCTATGTCAGTGAGGTGATGGCGTGGGCCATACCAGGGGAAGGGAATCTAAGGGGTTACTGGTTTTCACCAGAGACCGCCGCAAGGCGGGATGGACTTGCTGTGGCAGGTAACCCCCAGGTTGTTCCACCCAATAGCGACTCAACCTCACTGACTGCTGAGTCAGGCGCGGTACACAAGGACTAGGCAAAAGGCAAGGTCAGACGTAGCAGAAGGTCAGGGCAGGCGGCAACGGTTCGTAGTCAAGGGCAACGGCAAGAGTCTGGATACACAGGCAATGGACACACGGGAACGCTTTCACTGGCACAAGGCAACAAGATCCAGCAAGGACAGGAAGGGGAAGTGGGTTTTTAAATGTTTGGGAGTGATTAACACTGATTGGGCCAGGCACCAATTAGTGGTGCGCCGGGACCTGACAGCAAGGGAACGGGGCAGGTGAGAGGACTGGGATGCGACTGGGATCCCGCCATGCGGATCGCATCCCCACCGGTGACAGTAGAGCAGCGCTCCCGGTCAGGGGGTCTGACCGGGGCGCTGCAAGCAGATAAGCGCGCGAGCGCTCCGGGAGGGAGCAGGGACCCGGAGCGCTAGGCGTGACAGTACCTCCCCCTCTTTTTGGAATCGAGGAATCTGTAGATGAGTTCCTTGTCTAAAATATTGGCCTCAGATTCCCATGATCTTTCTTCAGAGCCACAATTCTCCCAATCCACCAAAATTTTTATTTTTTTTACCTCGGACGACCTTGGAGGCGAGGATTTCCTTGACGGAGAAGACATCAGAGGAGCCAAACATAGGAGCAAGAACAGTGACCTTGGGAGAAAAGCGGTTAAGTACGAGAGGTTTGAGAAGAGAAACATGGAAAGAGTTAGGAATACGAAGAGAAGGGGGAGGACAAAGCTTGTAGGAGACAGAATTGATTTGATTCTTGATTTCAAAAGGCCCAAGGTACCGAGGACCAAGCTTGTGACGGCCGTACACCACAAAGAATGGAGATTTGGAGGAAGACTCAGAATTCTTGAAGTTGTACGAGAATTCAGCTCAGGGCAGAAGGTCGACCCAATCATCTTGGCGGGAGGAGACAAAATGCCGCAAGTAGTCACAAAGAATCTGGTTTACTCTTTCCACTTGTCCATTGGATTGGGGGTGATAGGAGGAAGAGAAATTCAATTTGATCTTTAATTGACTGCAGAGTGCTCTCCAAAATTTTGAAACAAATTGAACACCTCTATCAGAGACAATATGCGTGGGAAGCCTGTGGAGACGAAAAATTTGTAGAAAACATTGTTTCACCAATTGTGGCGCAAGAGGTAGACCCGGAAGCGTGACAAAATGAGCCATTTTGGAAAAGCGATCAACGACCACCCAAATGACCCAAGTGTTGCCATGAGATGAAGGTAGGTCAGTTATAAAGTCCATTGCTATATGAGACCATGGCTGTTCAGGCACAGGCAGAGGAAGGAGAAGATCAGCCAGCTTCTGGCTTGGCGTCTTGTCACGTGCACACTGTACAGGCCCGTACGAAATCGGTCACATCTTTCTCCAAGGAGGGCCACCAATAGTGTCTGGCAATTAGCTGTATGGAATTTTTGATTCCAGCATGACCCACCAGTGGGAGGAATGACCCCATTTGAGAGTCTGGAGGCGAAGACGTGGAGGAACATAGGTTTTTCTGGGAGGAATTGGCACCAAAGAAGCTGGGGCGGAGACGACCAGACACTCAAAAGGTATCATGTGTTGAGGAAGAACTTCTGATTCCTAGGCATCGGTGGTACGTGATAGAGCATCAGCCCTGACATTCTTGTCAGCAGGACGAAAATGAATTTGAAAATTGAAATTGGCAAAGAACAATGACCATCTAGCCTGGCGGGGATTTAACCGCTGGGTGGATTGAAGGTAGGACAAATTTTTGTGGTCAGTGTGGATGGTGATGGGATGCAAGGATCCTTCTAGAAGATGTCTCCACTCCTCAAGTGCCAACTTAATGGCCAATAGTTCCCGGTCTCCAATGGAATAGTTCTTTTCAGGAGGAGAGAAAGTCTTGGAGAAAAATCCCCAAGTGATATTCTTTCCTCTAGCGGTTTTTTGAAGAAGGACAGCTCCGGCACCAACTGAGGAGGCGTCAACTTCAAGGAAGAAGGGCTTCAGAGGACCTGGCCTGGACAGGACTGGAGCAGAAGTGAAGGCGGCTTTGAGGAGTTTAAAGGCCTCCTCCGCCTGCGGTGGACAGGATTTCGGATTAGCATTTTGACAGACATGGAGCACTTGACGGACATGGAGGCGATGTTCCTCTAGGTTGGAAGAAAAAATGAGAATGTCATCAAGATAGACCACCACACAGGAATACAGCATATCCCGGAAAATCTCGTTGACAAAGTCCTGGAAGACTGCTGGGGCGTTGCATAGACCAAAGGGCATGACAAGATATTCAAAGTGACCATCTCTGGTATTGAAGGCGGTTTTCCATTCATCACCTTCGCGAATACGGATGAGATTATAGGCGCCCCTTAGATCAAGTTTGGTGAAGATCTTAGCTCCACGCAATCGATCAAATAGTTCAGAGATGAGTGGTAGAGGATAATGTTTTTTTACTGTGATCTTATTAAGACCTTGGTAGTCAATACAAGGGCGTAGAGAGCCGTACTTCTTGGCCACGAAGAAGAATCCAGCTCCGGCTGGAGAAGAATATTTCCGGATAAACCCTCTTTTGAAGTTTTCCTGAACTCTGATGTACTCTGTCATGGCTTGTGTTTCCAGGGCAGAAAGTGGGTAAATCCTACCACGGGGCGATGTAGTATCAGGGAGCAAGTCGATAGGGCAGTCATAGGGTCTATGTCGAGGTAAGACCTCTGCTTGCTTTTTACTAAAGACGTCAGTAAAGTCCTGATAGGCCTTAGGAAGACCTGGCAATGGAGTGGCAATGGAGACTTGGCAGGAAGAAACTGGGTGGAGACATCGCTTGTGGCAAGAAGATCCCCAACTCTTAATGTCCCCGGAGGCCAAGTCGAGGCTAGGCGAGTGACATTGGAGCCAGGGCAAGCCCAGAAAAATTTCTGAAGTACAGTTGGGCAGCACGAAAAATTCAATATGTTCATGATGGTGAACTCCAAGACTCATGAGCAGCGGTTGAGTGCGGTAACGCACGGTGCAGACGAGCCTCTCTCCATTGACGGATGAAATTAAGAGAGCTTTGACAAGACGGGTAACAGGAATATTGAATCTGTTGATTAGGGAGGCTTCAATGAAACTTCCTGCTGAACCAGAGTCCAAGAAGGCCACAGCGGAGAAGGAAGTATTAGTATTAGCGGGTAAAGCAATCCGCACGGGTATAGTCAGTCGTGAAGAGGAAGAACTCACACCTAGCAACGCCTCTCCTACGTTAACTAGGTGAGAGCGTTTCCCTGATGCGGAGGACGAATAGGACAGTCCTTTAGGAAATGTTCGGTACTAGCACAGTACAGGCACAGGTTTTCGTTCCTACGGCGAGTCCTCTCTTGTTGGGTCAGGCAAGACCGGTCCACTTGCATAGCCTCCTCGGCGGAAGGCACAGGAACAGATTGCAAAGGACGCTGGAAGAGAGGTGCCAGGGGAGGAAACCGCCTGTTGCGAACAAGATCCGTTTCCTGATGAAGCTCCTGGCGTCTTTCAGTGAAACGCATGTCGATGCTGGTGGCCAAATGGATGAGTTCAGACAGGGTAGCAGGAATTTCTTGTGCGGCCAGAACATCTTTGATGTGACTGGATAAGCCTTTCTTGAAGATCACGCAGAGGGCCTCATTATTCCAGGATAGCTCAGAGGCGAAGGTGCGGAACTAAATGGCGTATTCACCCACTGAAGAACTCCCTTGGACAAGATTCAATAGGGCAGTCTCGGCTGAGGAAGCCCGGGCTGGCTCCTCAAAGACACTGCGTACTTCTGAGAAGAAGGACTGGATAGTAGCAGTGGCAGGATCGTTGCGGTCCCAAAGCAGTGTGGCCAGGACAAAGCCTTTCCAGACAGCAGGCTTACCACGAATGCCACCTTTGACCGTTCTGTAGGAAATTGGTCTGACATCATCTCCAGGTGTAGGGAACAATGGGACAGGAAACCAAGGCACAGTTTAGAGTCCCCATCAAACTTGTCAGGTAGGGACAGGCGGAGTCTGGGAGCAGCCACTTGCTGCGGAGGTGATGCAGGAGCTGGCGGAGGAGATGGTTGCTGTTGTTGAGGCAGAAGCTGTTGTAGCATAGCAGTCAACTGAGTCAGCTGTTGTCCTTGTAGCGCAATCTGCTGTGAATGCTGGGCGACCACAGAGGTTAGGTCAGCGACACTGGGCAACGGGACCTCAGCGGGATCCATGGCCGGATCTACTGTCAGGATCCGGAGTGGTATGCAGGGACGACACAGGTAGTGGATCCTCTATGTCACTGAGGTGATGGCGTGGGCCATACCAGGGGAAGGGAATCTAAGGGGTTACTGTTTTTCACCAGAGCTCGCCGCAAGGCGGGATGGACTTGCTGTGGCAGGTAACCCCCAGGTCGTTCCACCCAATAGCGACTCAACCTCACTGACTGCTGAGTCAGGCGCGGTACACAAGGACTAGGCAAAAGGCAAGGTCAGACGTAGCAGAAGGTCAGGGCAGGCGGCAACGGTTCGTAGTCAAGGGCAACGGCAAGAGTTTGGATACACAGGCAATGGACACACGGGAATGCTTTCACTGGCACAAGGCAACAAGATCTGGCAAGGACAGGAAGGGGAAGTGGGTTTTTAAATGTTTGGGAGTGATTAACACTGATTGGGCCAGGTACCAATCAGTGGTGCACTGGCCCTTTCAATTTCAGAGAGCCGGCGCGCGCGCGCCCTAGAGAGCAGGGCCGCGCGCGCCGGGACCTGACAGCAGGGGAACGGGGCAGGTGAGAGGACTGGAATGCGACCCACGGGCGGATCGCATCCCGCCACGCGGATCGCATTCCCACCGGTGACTGTAGAGCAGCGGGTCTGACCGGAGAGCTGCAAGCAGACAAGCGACGTGAGTGCTCCGGGAGGGAGCAGGGACCCGGAGCGTTCGGCGTGACAAGTGCGTATATAAGGGGAATACAATTCGCTCCACTACGCTTAAAACAGTTTTTGTCTACAACACCAGCAGGTGTGTACTTTTGGCTGGCCTTTAACAGTATATAGGCCCTTTAGACTTAAACAAGAACAAAACAGTACACCATTTAGATGTACGTATGTGGTCTGCGCTTATGAGGGGAGGACTATGCGCTCCAGTACGCTTAAAACAGTATTTGTCTACAACACCAGCAGGTGTGTAATTTTGCCTTGCCTTTCACAGTATCTAGGCCCTTAAGACTTTAACAGGGACAAAATGGTACACCACTTAGATGTATGCACAGGTTACACTTAATAGAGGACAGTATGCTTTTAGTGCTCTGCTCACCCTAACTGGCTGGCTACTATTAGCTTTTTAAGTTGTTGTACACACCAATTCTGCAGCACACTGTCACTCCCTCAATCTCACTCCCTTCCCTATCAGTGTTTTTAGGCTTAATTTGGGCTAGAGGTGAATGGCTGCTGTAAAAAAAAGCTTTTCTGTGCAACACACTGCTCTCTGTTTCTCTCTGCAATAGAACACTGATGTGACTGGGAGGCGAATCGCTGCTGTAAAAATGCTTTTCTGTGCAACACACACTTCTCTCTGTCCCTCTTTTTCTCTGCAACAGTACACTGATGTGACTGGGAGGTGAATCACTGCTGTAAAAATGCTTTTCTGTGCAACACACACTGCTGTCTGTCCCTCTCTCTCTCTCTCTGCAATAAAAGGCTGAAGTGACTGGTCACAAGATGGCTGCCCATTATATAGGGCTGTGACATCACAGGGGTGGTTGGCTGCTTATAGGCTGCATGCTGCATGTGATTTAGGGTTCATCATGCCTACCCGCCTTCCCAGGATTCCTTGCTCCATGTCCTCACATGTGGATCCGCCATTTTAGATGCCCTGAAGCCTAGACTGCACTACATGGCATTTAATGAAGCAATTTTCCTAAAATTGGTAACAAATTCGGATTCATCAGATTTGATTCGCTCATCCCTAATTACAGCACATCAAGAATGTACTAACACAACATTTCATTATAGACAAGAAATGGAAAGAATGCGCTGCACTCACCACGGATGATTTTCAAACTTCAGGAGAGAAGGGAGGAGAAGCGGACATCAGCTCCGTAGAGCTGACCAGAAGCGGAACAAGCAGACCTACTGCGAAACGATTCGTCGCTTCTGGTCAGCTCTACGGAGCTGATGTCCGCTCCCCCTCCCTTCCCTCCTGTCGTTATGTATAGCATGGTTGAATAAACTCCACTCCTTTTGAAAATCATCCGTGGTAAGTGCAGCGCATTCTTTCCATTTCTTGTCTATTACGTCTTCCAATTCCTCCGCTTGCACCTCCACCTGTTTTTCATACCTTTCATATTCTATTTTTTACATTACTATTTCCTGCTTATAGATTTTTGTAATTTTTGCCTTCAGTGTTTTTCCATTTTTATTGGCCTATCTGCATTTTTCTGTGCTCTCCTGTGCCGGGTTGCTTTTTCTATGCATACAACATTTCATTATAATTGCTATATTTTTTTGGTGAAATGTTACTGACAGAAGAGCTTTGTCATGTAGTAACATCACATGCAATCTACCTACAAAACGCATCCCACATCATTCTCTATGTTGATCGCAATAGAGATTTAGTGTCCTGTACATGACCCAGTGTGCCTTCCATGTTTTATGTATCCCTATGTATGCTCAGCTGACTTACTTTTCCCTTGGGGCAGGTACCCATTTTACCTAGAGTAAAATAGCACCTTTTTTGCTGCAATTTTGCCAAAAGCATGGCAAAAACAGAAAAAGTGCAGCATGAAACGCAATGTGTGTATACAGCCTCAGAAGACGTGTATAGCTACTACTATATATATCCTCATCCGATAGAAATGACAGCAGCAGCATACAGATAAAGCTTGGAGAAGAGGGGTCTGGGAGCCACAAGCACTAGTGATTTACAGGGAACCTTTCACCATGCTTTATGCTGCTCAATCCACAGGCAACATAAAACTGGTACAGTCATCGCTATTCTGGGTATCCTTTAATAAGCGATGATGGCATCTTGTAGTTCACAAGAAGTCAGCTGACCCAGGGCTTGACTTCCTTTTGACACATTAAGCCAAGTAACCTTGGCTTAACCCAAAAGCAGCCAGGTATAGCAAAGGTCCAGCTCCTGAGCAACACGTTCTAGTCTCCTCTGTGCATTGTTGTACGATGTTGTCATGAAAGAGGCCCTCTTATCTCTGACAGACTCCTCTATTGGCAAGTTTCTAAGTACATTTTGGATGGGAGCTGTGGGCATAGAGAATATTTTTGTTCCAGATTTGGGCTTGTGGTAGAGCTGTGTGTGAATAATGCCCTCTACTGCATGATCATTTGGAGTGACGTCATGAAAGTCAATGCTTAAATCACCTATAAGCATGGTGAGATCATTGTCATTAACAAAGGACAGAAATTCAAATGCATCTTGGGAACTGCCCTGCCATACTATCTGGAGGTCATCTATATAGCATCCATACTACACTAAATGGCTGAAATTGGTTAGTAGAGGCATATAGATGATTGTAACACTCACGTTTCTGAAGACAGGAACTCCGGTGTATGTGGATCCGCTGGACCTGTGTGGCAGATGACTCGGACCGTGCCAGAGAGCGGAGTCTAAGGTGCCGCTGGTCTTCACCAGAGTCCGCTACAAAGCAGAATGGGCTTGCAGCTGCAGACGACACCCAGGTCGCTTCCCCTGGCACGGCTCGTCCACACAGTCGGCTGAAGAGATGCGAAGCACAGAAGGGATGAGACAACTCGTAGTCAGGATAGCTGTAGGTCAGGGCAGGCGGCACAGTAGTTTAGTCGGGATGTAGCAGAAGTTCAGTAGGCAGGCGGCAGAGAAGCAAGGTTAAGATCACAAGAGCAGGAGATCTGGTACACGGCAAGGCAATACTATGGAACGATTTCACTAGGCACAAGGCAACAAAGATCCGGCAGAGAACTGAGGAGGGTGGAGGAATTTATTAACAAGACACAGGTGGTTACACTAATGAGTGTACTGGCCCTTTAAATCTTAAAGCTCTGGCGGCGCACGTCCTAAGGGACGGGGACATGCCCACCGGAGCCGAGAGGTGGAAGCAGAGGCAGGGGAAACACCCTGAGAGTGACGGACTGGGGCTCGCATGCGGGTGCGTCCCGCAATGCGAGTCCCAGCCCCGTCGGCAGCAGAAGGTAAGGGGACCATGCGCTCATGGCCAGCGTGTGAGGCCAGAGCGCATAGCGTAACAATGATTCTCATACCAATAGGCCCTATTCAAATTAGCCAGAGACAGTGAAAACTTAGAGCACATAGGGCAACCTGTGATCTGCAAAATATAATCTGGGTAAAAGCAGAAAAAATTCTGGCTCAACGAGAATTGCAGCACATCAA
This sequence comes from Hyla sarda, assembly GCF_029499605.1. Lineage (NCBI taxonomy): Eukaryota > Metazoa > Chordata > Amphibia > Anura > Hylidae > Hyla > Hyla sarda. The sequence continues at coordinate 87,308,657 of NC_079190.1, forward strand.
GAATGTGCTGACACAACATTTCATCATTGCAATTTTTTTCAGGTGAAATGTTACTGACAAAAGAGCTTTATCATGTAGTAACATCACATGCAATCTACCTACAAAACGCATTCCACATCATTTTCTATGTTGCTCCCAATAGAGATTTAGTGTCCTGTACATGACCCGGTGTTCCTTTCATGTTTTACCTGTATCCCTATGTATGCTCAGCTGACGAACTTTTCCCTTGGGGCAGGTACCACTGCCCAATTTACCTAGAGTTTTTAACCTCTTAAGGACCCATGACGTATGCATACGTCAGCACACCCTGGGTCTTAAGGACCCATGACGTATGCATACGTCATGTCTTTTCCTGGTCTCTGCCGCTCACCCGGCGGAGATCGGAAGCGGATCCCTGCTGAAATCCTTCAGCAGGGATCCAGGGTAAATGCCGAGGGGGGCCATGTAGGCCCCCCATGTCGGCGATCGCCGCAAATCGCAAGGGAAATCGCCCTTGCGATCTGCGGCGATACCGGGCTGATCGGGTCTCTGGGACCCGACCGCCCGGTAATTTCGCATGATCCCGGCTGTCACAGACAGCCAGGACCATGCTAACGTATAGGAGGGAGGTGGCAAGCCTGCCACCTCCTCCCATACCCTGCGATCTGTCGGTTAGTTAACCGACCAATCGCAGGAGGGGGGGCGGTTACTTCCTCCCGTCCTGCCCGGCCCCTGAAAGTCCGGAGAGGACGGGAGGAAGACCGGAGGACGCGGCGGGGGACGGGGGAGTGCTGGGGACCGGCCCCGGTACTTACCTCGTCCCTGAAGACCCGGATCCCGGCGAGGAAGATGGCGGCGGCGGCGACAAGTGAGTAGATCTTCAGCCGCGGTCGGGCCCTTTACAGCAATGCACGTCGCCATAAAGCGACATGCATTGCTGTATTGGGACCCTGTATACTACAACTCCCAGCATGCCCAGACAGCCCTTGGCATCTGGGCATGCTGGGAGTTGCAGTTTTGCAACATCTGGAGGTCCACAGTTTGGAGACCACTGTGCCCTTCAAGATGTTGCAAAACTACACATCCTCAGCATGCCCTTACTGTCCAGGCATGCTGGGAGTTGTAGTTCTGTAACATCTGGCCCTTCAGATGTTGCAGAACTACAACTCCCAGCATGCCTGGACAGTTTTGGCATACTGGGAGTTGTAGTTTTGCAACATCTGGAAGGGCACAGATTGGGAACCACTGTATTAGTGGTCTGCAAACTGTAGTCCTCCAGATGTTGCAAAACTACAACTCCAAGCATGCTGGGAGTTGTAGTTCGGCAACATCTGGCTCTAAAGATGTTGCCGAACTACTACTCCCAGCATGCCTGAGAATGTTTGGGAGTTGTGGTTTTGCAACAACAGGAGGCACACTGGTTGGGAAACATTGTCTGTTTCCTAACTCAGTGTTTCCCAAACTGATAGACTGTGCATGCTGGGAGTTGTAGTTTTGCAACAGCTGGAGGTCCCCCCCTTGTGAATGTACAGGGTACATTCACATGGGCAGGGGGCTTACAGTGAGTATCAGGCTGCAAGTTTGCGATGCAGCAAATTTTGCGCGGCAGCTCAAACTCGCAGCGGGAAAATCGCTGTAACCCCCCCGACCGTGTGACTGTACCCTAAAAACACTACACTACACTAACACAAAATAAAATAAAAAGTAAAAAACACTATATATACATACCCCTACACAGCCCCCCTCCCCAATAGAAATGAAAAACGTCTGGTACGCCACTGTTTTCAAAATGGAGCCTCCAGCTGTTGCAAAACAACAACTCCCAGTATTGCCGGACAGCCGTTGACTGTCCAAGCATGCTGGGAGTTTTGCAACAGCTGGAGGCACCCTGCTTGGGAATCACTGGCGTAGAATACCCCTATGTCCACCCCTATGCAAATCCCTAATTCAGGCCTCAAATGCGCATGGCGCTCTCTCACTTCGGAGCCCTGTCGTATTTCAAGGCAACAGTTTAGGGCCACATATGGGGTATTGCCGTACTCGGGAGAAATTGCCTTACAAATTTTGGGGGGCTTTTTCTCCTTTCACCCCTTATGAAAAGGTGAAGTTGGGGTCTACACCAGCATGTTAGTGTAAAAAAATAATTTTTTTACACTAACATGCTGGTGTTGCCCTATACTTTTCATTTTGACAAGAGGTAAAAGGGAAAAAAGCCCCCCAAAATTTGTAATGCAACTTCTCCCGACTACAGAGATACCCCATATGTGGGCACAAAGTACTCTGGGGGCGCACAACAAGGCTCAGAAGGGAGAGTGCACCATGTACATTTGAGGTGATTTGCACAGGGGTGGCTGATTGTTACAGCGGTTTTGACAAACGCAAAAAAAAAAAAAAAACACATGTGACCCCATTGCAGAAACTACACCCCTCACGGAATGTAATGAGGGGTGCAGTGAGAATTTACCCCCCACTGGTGTCTGACAGATCTTTGGAACAGTGGGCTGTGCAAATTTAACATTTTGTACAGCCCACTGTTCCAAAGATCTGACAGACACCAGTGGGGGGTAAATGCTCACTGTACCCCTTGTTACGTTCCCCAAGGGGTCTAGTTTCCAAAATGGTATGCCATGTGGGGGTTATTTTGCTATTTTGGCACCATTGCGACAAGCCCCCCAAGCAAAATTTGCTCTCAAAAAGCCAAATATGACTCCCTCTCTTCTGAGCATTGTAGTTCGCCCGTAGTGCGCTTCAGGTCAACTTATGGGGTACCTCCATACTCGGAAGAGATGGGGTTACAAATTTTGGGGGGTATTTTCTGCTATTAACCCTTGCAAAAATGTGAAATTTGGGGATAAAACACACATTTTAGTGAAAAAAAAATTTTTTTTACGTATGCAAAAGTCGTGAAACCCCTGTGGGGTATAAAGGCTGACTTTATTCCTTGTTACGTTCCTCAAGGGGTCTAGTTTCCAAAATGGTATGGCATGTGGGTAATTTTTGCTGTCCTGGCACCATAGAAGCTTCCTAAATGCGACATGTCCCCGAGCAAAATTTGCTCTCAAAAAGCCAAATATGACTCCTTCTCTTCTGAGCATTGTAGTTCGCCCATAGTGCACTTCATGTCAACTTATGGGGTACCTCCATACTCAGAAGAGATGGGGTTACAAATTTTGGGGGGGTATTTTCTGCTATTAACCCTTGTAAAAATGTGAAATTTGGGGGGAAACACACATTTTATTGAAATTTTTTTAACATTTTTTTACATATGCAAAAGTCGTGAAACACCTGTGGGGTAATAAGGCTCACTTTATTCCTTGTTACGTTCCTCAAGGGGTATAGTTTCCAAAATGGTATGCCATGTGTTTTTTTTTCCTGTTCTGGCACTATAGGGGCTTCCTAAATGCAACATGCCCCCCAAAAACCATTTCAGAAAAACGTACGCTCCAAAATCCCCTTGTCGCTCCTTCCCTTCTGAGCCCTCTACTGTGCCCGCCGAACACTTTACATAGACATATGAGGTATGTGCTTACTCGAGAGAAATTGGGCTACAAATATAAGTATACATTTTCTCCTTTTACCCCTTGTAAAAATTCAAAAATTGGGTCTACAAGAACATGCGAGTGTAAAAAATGAAGATTGTGAATTTTCTCCTTCACTTTGCTGCTATTCCTGTGAAACACCTAAAGGGTTAAAATGCTGACTGAATGTCATTTTGAATATTTTGGGGGGTGAAGTTTTTATAATGGGGTCATTTGTGGGGTATTTCTAAGATGAAGACCCTTCAAATCCACTTCAAACCTGAACTGGTCCCTGAAAAATTGTGATTTTGGAAATTTTGTGAAAAATTGGAAAATTGCTGCTGAACTTTGAAGCCCTCTGGTGTCTTCCAAAAGTAAAAACTCGTCAATTTTATGATGCAAATATAAAGTAGACATATTGTATATGTGAATAAAATAAAATAATATTTGGAATATCCATTTTCATTACAAGCAGAGAGCTTCAAAGTTAGAAAAATGCAAAATTTTCAAATTTTTCATAAAATTTTGGGATTTTTCACCAAGAAAGGATGCAAGTTACCAAAAAATTTTACCACTAAGTTAAAGTAGAATATGTCACGAAAAAACAATTTTGGAATCAGAATGATAACTAAAAGCATTCCAGAGTTATTAATGTTTAAAGTGACAGTGGTCAGATGTGCAAAAAATGGCCGGGTCCTAAGGTGTAAAATGGCTGGGTCCTTAAGGGGTTAAAGGGAAACTGTCAGCCTGATCACCCACACTAAACCCAATACACTGGTTTATAGCGTGGGTGAACAGGAGTCCTAGAGGGTTCATTTACTAAAATCGGTCCAGTTGTTCCTGTGATATGGGGTCCAGAAGATCTTTGGCTCCATTCACTCAACTGTGCGCAGAACGCGGGGGCCTGCTGGCTTGCCACCCCTGCCTCTCCCCTGCCTTTGTCCGTCTCCTGACACAGCTGCCCCCTCAGTTAACATATTAATCTTCAGCGACTCCACGTCCGAATGACATGGAGTTGTCGGTCATGTGTGCGCTCCGCTCTGTAGCAAAAGCGCATGTGCTGGCAGAATATTCAGGGAGTTGTGCTTGCTACAGAGCGAAGTGCTCATGTACCTGGCGACTCCACGTCACCAGGACGTGGTGGTGCAGAAGATGAATATGTAAATTGATAGTCGGCATGATAAGGAGACGGACAGAGACAAGGGTGGCCATCTGGCAGGCGCAGCCTCTTGCGCGCAATTGATGGAATATAGCCAAAGATCATCTGGAGCCCATATCATAGGAACCACTGGATCGATTTTAGTAAGTGAACCCTCTGTGGACTCCTGGTCACCAACACAATAACCTAGTGTATTGGGTTTAGTGTGGGTGATCAGACTGACAGTCTTCCTTTGTGCAGGTTATGGAATCTATATGCTGTGCCATGATTAAGGATTGTTGACAATCCAAAACGCATTGGAATTTTGTTTCTCCAGTTTTAAGTATTTTTTTATCGGATTTAAATGTGCACTGTCACTTGGAAAAATGCATTCTCTTCCTGCTCTAATATTCACAATTACCCCAGACGCTCGCAAGAGTTTGGGGTACAAAAACCCACTAAAACTTTACTTTTATCACACTCAATATAAAATTAAAACATGATAGGAGCGCTTGTCTCAATACCTCATGACAGTGATTAATCACTAAAACATGTAAAGGGTGGCTTATTCAGTGTTTAAAAAAAAATGTTTTAGACTATAAAGACTTATTATAAGTGGATAGTTTCTTCCAAAATTGTGGTTAGCCTGACAAGCTTGCCCTTGGATGTTAACTGTGTGGAAAGATATCCACTATTATATATAGACTAGTTCACTATATATTTTTAACATTGGTTCTTATCATGTTTTGATTTTATACTGAGTGTAATAAAAGTAAAGTTTTGAGTTGTACAAATAACCCCAAGCTGTTACGAGCGTCTGGGGTAATTGTGAATATTATTTATAAGGGAACCCCGCACTCCTTTTTATAAGGTTTTGTGTTCATCATACTCTCCCTGCTCTGTGTCAGGTGATTGAGACACACTATCAATGTAAATCTATGGAGCATGTCTTGATCACATGATACAGAGCAGGAAGAGGAGCGTGTGGCCGCACAGACTTCTGTCAGCTCGTTCTCCTGATGGGTGGAGGGAGGTCCGAACAATCAGATCACTGCTGATCAACACTTTTGACATGTCAATTATTATTATTTTTTTAAGTGACAGGTTCACTTTAAACTATTACACAAACAGAAAAGCACATATAGGTAACAACCTTTTAGTAAACTGACAGTTCACACTAACCACTACTTCAAATAAAGTAGCAATCTGTATCAAAGGATTTATGGATAACAGCTTGTTCTTTACTGATATTGCAGATGCAAAATAACAGAAAACAATGATAATACAGACTGAGAATATCACACTTGATACACACATTAGGTAGAGCTAGCTGGTGGTAGTATGTTACTATTGCAGTTCTTAAAAAATTTGAATAATTTAAACTTAGGAATTGTTTGACGTGTAGTCCTCCTGAGTAGACAGTTTTTTTTAATCCTTTTTATATGTGCTGGGCTCACAGGTGTGCAATGGTTCTGGTCTGTACTACACTGCACTTGTAGGAAGAAATTAGAAACTTGAGACTTTAGACAACTTAAAGGGGTACTCCGCTACTCAGCGATTGGAACGCCCCCTCCCATACACTTGCATTGAGGGGCGGGGCGTCACACCCACTCCCATAGACTTGCATTGAGGGGGCGGAGTGTGATGTCATGAGGGGGCAGGGCTATGATATCACGAGCTCCTGGCACCGGCTCCAGCGTTCGGAACAGTTTGTTCCAAACGTTGAGCAGCGGAGTATCCCTTTAAGACTTGACTTCAGACTGACTTCACTTGGCTGTACTTCTGTTTCAGCAGCTATTCAAGTGTGAGTGCTTACTTTAGGGATCATCAAATGGGGGGTTGCATGGTAAACTTTGGAAAGTCTCCCTCCCTCACCTACATTTCCCATGGTTACTCTGAGATGTCACTGACCTGAGGGCATCCAGTGGGGAGACTCCAAATGTTAGTTCATTGCTGTGGACACGCAAGCCCAGAGGATAACTAAACCTAGTCCTTCCTTTGCTAGAGGGCCTGTCAGCTTAGCTCTTATCCCTAAAGCATCTACTTGTGTTGGTGTTAACCCTTGCCAGATAGGTTGCAGCTTGTTTAGACCTGGAATATTGGAGTTGGAGGCAAATTCCCACTGAAGGTGTGAAAGCCGCTGCTGTGGGATGTTTCCTGAACAAAGGCCAGATCCTTACTCACTAATAAGCTTTATATCCCTCCCCTGTCCCTGGGGACTTGGACAGCCCTTAGTTCTTAACCTGTTAGCAACCATGGAAGTCTATACTCGTCCATGTGCCATTAATGGGGTATGGCGCTGATATCTGTAGCTGGGGGCTGGCGTTAATAGTGGACATGCGGCGATCGGCTATTAACCCTTTAGATTGCCACTGTCAAAGCTGACAGTATCCTCTAAAGGTGCCTTTATCCCGTCACTGGTAGTCCAGTGGGGTGGATTGCCCCCCCCCACGACACGTGGGGGGGTCAATCCACTGCTGAGGTAGCAGGAAGGCTTACCTCTCCTTCCATGCCGGCTCCTGCGCTGAGAATGATAAAGCCTGGCAGGAACAGGCTTTATCAATCGAGCGCAGAGCACACAGATCAATGTGGTTTTATTGAACCACATTGATCTGTATGAGAAATCAAATGATTCCTCCTAAAAGTCCCCTAAGGGGTCTAAAAGTGTAAAATAATAAGTTAAAAACACACACATTAACCCCTTCCTTATTAAAAGTTTAAATCACCCCCCTTTTCCCAAATTCCAATTAAAAAATATATAAACATAATAAAAATAAACATATGCAGTATCGCCGCGTGCGTAAATGTCCGAACTATACAAATATTTAAGTAATTAAACCCCACGGTCAATGGCGTACGGGCAAAAAAATTCAAGACTCAAAAATAGTGTATTTTTGGTAACTTTTTATACTATAAAAAATGAATTAAAAAAAGCGATCAAAAAGTTCAATCAAAACAAAAATGGCACCAATAAAAACATCATATCACAGCCCAAAATATGAGCCCTCATACAGCCCCATACGCAAAAAGATAAAAAGTTATAGAGGTCAGAAGAGGACAATTTTAAATGGATTAATTTTCGTGCATGTAGTTATGATTTTTTCCAGTATTATGACAAAATCAAACCTATATAAGTAGGGTATTAATTGTATGGATCTACAGAATAAAGATAAAGTTTAATTTTTACTTAAAAATGTACTGCGCAGAAACGGAGGCCCCCAAAGTTTACAAAATGGTGTTTTTTCTTCAATTTTGTCATACAATTATTTTTTTTTCCATTTCGCCGTAGATTTTTGGGTAAAATTACTGATGTCATTACAAAGTAGAATTGGTCGCGCAAAGAAAAAGCCCTCATGTAGTCTTTTAGGAGCAAAATTGAAAGGGTTATGATTTTTTAAAGGTAAGGAGGAAAAAATGAAAGTGCAAAAACACTTAATTGGCTGAAAGGTGGACATGTGACATCTTACCAGCTTTACATATTTTGGATACAGACCATTATATTGCTTTTATATTGGCTTAGTGTATGCAGAAAGCATATAGCAGATACATAGCAGGTCTTGGTCAGGCAGTCACTGTTGTTGTGTTGTGCTCTATATCTGCTAAATGGCAGCCATCTAGAATTTTTCTATGCATAACCCCAGGAGAACTGCTGTGTACCCCTGGAGGTATGCATACTCCAGGTTGGGACCCGCTGTTTTATGGGAAAAACTATATATACATTTTGGATCACTAGTGAGAACGTTCCCAATAAATGAATATAAAGCTCTGTTCACACTTGCACTGGTAGTTTCCAGTAGAGGTATCAGATTAGACATCAAAATGACAAAAACCCTGAAAAACCCAATAACAAGTTAAAAAGGTCTGCTGGTGATTTTCTGGATCTTTTGTATGAAAGATTGCAATAAACAGAAGTCAATTGTGAAAGCAAATAGTCAAGTAGAATTCTACTTTTCATAAGAAAGTGAGGTCTCTTAAGATAATGATGTTGGGTAGCTTCAATATGAATATGTGGCTTTATACTTACTCCTTTTTTTGTCTATTCAATCCTCATGGACTGATGTCATAAGTTGATCGGACGTTTGCTGTTTTCTGGTGGGAGCCCCAGCAAGTCTTGTTAGTGTTGTCTGTTGGATGAAAAGTAAGACTGAGGAATCTCACCTGCCCACATTATTATTTATGGGATGCGTAGCTGGTAGTATTCTGAGTAGATGGTTGAGTCACACTGCTCTAGGGCTAGGATGTTCCTCAAGTTCAATTTCCGGGTGAATTCACATTTAAAACAAAAATACAAACATGGTTTAGTATGTGATCACTTACCTTTAGGTTAGGTGCAAACAAGTTACTGCTGTAGTAATCAAAGGACAATAAACATAACAATATACATAACTCTTTCAGATTGGGCTGCCGGAGAATATCTACCCAATGCCTTGGCTACTAGGGTCCCTCGGTTGAACACACTTCCACCCAGAACGCTATACATTGCTAGACAACATTAGACATTTGTGATCTTAATTTTGTATGTGCTCAGTGTGTTAACAGGAATACCTTCTGCCCAGTAAAGTATCCTGGGCACTTGGACACATGTAAATATTAGACATTAAACATTCTTATTATAGATACTTGTGGATTGATATTATAGATACTTGTGGAGGGGTATTCTAGTAAAAAAATTTTTTTATATATCAACTGGCTCCAGAAAGTTAAACAGATTTGTAAATTACTTCTATTAAAAAATCTTAATCCTTTCAGTACTTATGACCTTCTAAAGTTAAGGTTGTTCTTTTCTGTCTAAATCCTCTCTGATGACACCTGTCTCGGGAAACGCCCAGCTTAGAAGAGGTTTTCTATGGGGATTTGCTTCTAAACCGGGTGTTTCCCGAGACAGGTGTCATCAGAGAGGATTTAGACAGAAAAGAACAACCTTAACTTCAGGAGCTCATAAGTATTGAAAGGATTAAGATTTTTTAATAGAAGTAATTTACAAATCTGTTTAACTTTCTGGAGCCAGTTGATATATAAAACAAAGTTTTTTCCTGGCATACCCCTTTAACCCCTTAAGGACTCAGCCCATTTTGGCCTTAAGGACTCAGACAATTTAATTTTTACGTTTTCATTTTTTCCTCCTTGCCTTCTAAAAATCATAACTTTTTTATATTTTCATCCACAGACTAGTATGAGGGCTTGTTTTTTGTGCGACCAGTTGTCCTTTGTAATGACATAACTCATTATATCATACAATGTATGGCGCAAACAAAAAACACTATTTTTGTGGAGAAATTAAAAAGAAAAAAGCAATTTTGCTAATTTTGGAAGGTTTCGTTTTCACGCCGTACAATTTATGGTAAAAATGACATGTGTTCTTTATTTTGAGGGTCAATACGATTAAAATGATACCCATTATTACATACTTTTCTATTATTGTTGTGCTTAAAAAAATCACAAACTTTTTAACCAAATTAGTACGTTTATAATCCCTTTATTTTGATGACCTCTAACTTTTTTATTTTTCCGTATAAGCGGCGGTATGGGGATCATTTTTTGCGCCATGATCTGTACATTTTTTTGATACCATATTTGCATATAAAAAACTTTTAATACATTTTTTATAATTTTTTTTTAATAAAATGTATTAAAAAAAGTAGCAATTTTGGCCTTTTTTTTTTTCGTTCACGCCGTTCACCGTACGGGATCATTAACATTTTATTTTAATAGTTCGGACATTTACGCACGCGGCGATACCAAATATGTCTATAAAATTAATTTTTTACGCTTTTTGGGGGTAAAATAGGAAAAAAACGGACGTTTTACTTTTTTATTGGGGGAGGGGATTTTTCACTTTTTTTTTACTTTTACATTTTTTAACATTTTTTTTTTTACACTTGAATAGTCCCCATAGGGGACTATTCATAGCAATACCATGATTGCTAATACTGATCTGTTCTATGTATAGGACATAGAACAGATCAGTGTTATCGGCGATCTTCTGTTCTGGTCTGCTCGATCTCAGACCAGAGCAGGAGACGCAGGGAGCCGGACGGAGGAAGGTGAGGGGACCTCCATGCAGCTTTCTGAATGATCGGATCCCCGCAGCAGCGCTGCGGGCGATCCGATCATTCATTCAAATTGTGCACTGCCGCAGATGCCGGGATCTGTATTGATCCCGGCACCTGAGGGGTTAATGGCGGACGCCCGCGAGATTACGGGCGTCGGCCATTGCCAGCGGGTCCCTGGCTGCGATCAGCAGCCGGGATCAGCCGCGCATGACACGGGCATCGCTCCGATGCCCGCGGTTATGCACAGGACGTAAATGTACGTCCTGGTGCGTTAAGTACCACCGCACCAGGACATACATTTACGTCCTGCGTCCTTAAGGGGTTAATATGGTGTTAGTTACCTATGTGTGGTACATAACTTTTATGTGGGAAACTTATCCCTATATTGTTGTCCTGGAGGTGAGGTAGTAGCGACATCCCTCCTGACTGGGTCAGGATATCTCCTATAAAAATTGCCAGACATGGGGCGTGGCTTGCCGAGCTCGTGATGAGATGTGCGCTGTGAAGCTCCTGACAGGGCCGCGCTACTTTGGCTAACTTTGCCTGCTATGGGAGGCAGATCTCGAGGGAGAAGCCGTAGAAAGTCCGCCCTACCTATCAGCCACCAGCCGAATCTAATCTCGGGGTATTTCCAGCCAGATCCTGCCCTGCAACCCGGCCCGTGGCCTACCTCACTCACGCCGCAGACTCCCACCTCCTCACTGAGCATGTCCGGTGCAGCCCCGCCAGAGCCGCTCTCCACGGGGGACCTCCCTGGACTCCCGGCTCCCCGGAGACTTAACGGAGCTACCTCCTCCTTACACCCAGCGCCGGAGACCGGCACCTCCATAGGGGTGAGTCACACGATGTCCCCTCCCGGCGGACAGAAAGCATGGCACGCAGACCATGTATCCTCCCTCCACTCCTACAGGCCTCAACCTCCATGGCTCCAATGATGGAAGCAGTTGCTGGGCCAGGCCAGGCTCCCACTATGCTGCCGACAGCTGACTTTCCTACCCCTGCAGAGGCGCTGTCTATACCTAAGATTAAAGGGACCTTCTCCTCTCCCTCCCTACTGCCACCGACTCAAGCACCCCCTGCCACATCTCTACCTTCCTATGTGGCTCCTGCAATCTCCCCCTCATCAGGCAGATCCCAAGAGGGCCTCTTGCCATCCCGCTCCTACCAGTACCCAGACTCCCCAGCTCAAAGATGCCTCTGGGGACATACTGAAGAAGAATATGAGCGGGGACAGGAGAGACTCCCACCCACCACCTGTCCCTGGCCCACCTGCCTTGAACGTCACAGACTGGTCAGGCACTATGGATTCGGACACCTCACAGTCAGACGAGGGATCCTCCACAGAGGGTGAGGCCCCTGATTACTGGGGGGGGGCTAGTCTCCCCGCCAAGAAGAAATTATTTAAAACTCCACTTAAGAAACCTCCTGGCTCTATCCGCTCTGCAGACTGCTCTTCCTCTGATGACAACCCGGTAGGCGCACAACTCCCCCCCCCCCCCGCCGCTCGCATACTCTGCAACGGCACTCTCCAGCAGTTACCATTCCGTCATCTCACCCCCAAAGTGCCTCCATTCTGCCGTCCCCTGAAATGGCAGTACGCACCCTGAAAAACCACCCGGAACTTCAGGCCTTACTTGCACTTCTACCCACCAAATCTGACATGCACAACCTGGCTGCTGTCAGGATTCGGCAGGCTGGAGGTGGATCCTCTGTGTCAGAGAGGGATTGGCGTGGACCGTGTCGGTGGACCGGTTCTAAGTTGCTACTGGTTTTCACCAGAGCCCGCCGCAAAGCGGGATGGTCTTGCAGCGGTGGTAGCAACCAGGTCGTATCCACCGGCAATGGCTCAACCTCTCTGACTGCTGAGATAGGCGCGGTACAAGGGATGAGACAAGAGCAAGGTCGGACGTAGCAGAAGGTCAGGGCAGGCAGCAAGGATCGTAGTCAGGGGCAACGGCAAGAGGTCTGGAACACTGGCTAGGGATACACAAGAAACGCTTTCACTGCTACAATGGCAACAAGATCCGGCAAGGAAGTGCAGGGTAAGTGAGGTAATATAGGGAAGTGCACAGGTGAACACACTAATTAAAACCATGCGCCAATCAGTGGCGCACCAGCCCTTTAAATCGCAAAGAACCGGCGCGCGCGCGCCCTAGGGAGTGGGGCCGCGTGCGCCGGGACAGCACAGACGGGGAGCGAGTCTGGTAGGCGGGTCGGGATGCGCACCGCGAGTGGGCGCGTCCCGCATCGCGAATCGCATCCCGGCTAGGGACATTATCGCAGCGCACCCGGTCAGCGGGTCTGACCGGGGCGCTGCGAACAGGAGAATGCTGTGAGCGCTCCGGGGAGGAGCGGGGACCCGGAGCGCTCGGCGTAACAGCTGCTGACCTAAAATCGGCCTGGAGAAAAGACCTGAAACCGGTCAAAGCTGAGGTATCCCGCCTGACTGATATACCAGCTTGAGGACTTTCGCAGTTCTGTATCCGTACAGCTGACAGAGCTACAGGAATCCACCAGATAACTATCCCTGCGACAGGCAGAAGAAATTGATCATCTTGATGATCTTGACAACAGGAACAGGAGGAACAACATCAGAGTGAAAGGCTTGCCGGAATCAGTTCCTCCGCATGATATCCCTAGCACGCTACAACGCCTGTTCAATGAAATTCTTCAAAAGCCGCAGGACTCTCCCCTGGAACTCGATAGAGCTCACAGAGCACTTAAAGCTAGAGATCCTGATCCGAAGAAGCCTAGGGACGTCATATGCAGAGTCCACCATTTCCAGACCAAAGATGATATAATGAGACATGCAAGACACCTTCCCAACCTGTCTTACAATGGTACTGCGGTTCTCCTCTACCCAGACCTTTCCCTCCGCACTCTCAGGCTGCTCTGAAGCCTCCCCTACAACTTCTACAAAACGCCCAGATTAACTACCGATGGGGCTTCCCATTCTCTCTGACTGCGAGACATGGCTCCACCTCCGCCATTTTGAGAAGACCGGACGACCTGCAGCGATTCCTGTCCACCTTTAAGCTGCCGCCGGTCTCCCTGCCTGACTGGGACCAGCTATTCCTGCCTGTGCCGCAGCACAGACCGAGACGTCCTGGGGAAGGTCTGACCTCCGGAGAGCAACCTAACAACACCCCACCACAGCCTCTTCCTCAGAGAAACAAGCACAAGACCTGAAAGGACTGACATGCTAAGTGTTTTGCCCTTACCTTGTAGCGCTTCCACTGTTGTAGTACACTGATTTGGGCTCTCGCCCCTTGACTACACCCCTGGATCGCTTTATACTTTTTGACACTGTTACAGATGTACATTTCCATGCAATTCATATGACACCATAATGGCACCTCTATTTCTCCCCCAAAACATTCATTGTTTGTTTCTCTGTTATATGTACCTCCCTCTGTTTAGTATTATAGCCATAGAGTAACCCGTTGGTTCTCTGTGCTAGTTGACCATATAGCCACGCTTCTTTTGGACACTGCTCTACTCCTGAGCAGTGCCCTAGTTGCCCATCGGGCCCTAGAAGTGAGTGATAACTTGTTACTGATGTTGACTACTATAGGTATCCATATCGTGACTCTGACTGGGCTTGCCTTCCGCGTTACCCACCTCAGCCTGACGGTTAGGCTGGTTCTGACCATGTCACTGGCCCTTATGGCCGTCTCTTGTAGTCCATTTCCTTATGGATACTTTGCTCTATTTCCCTTTTTTTTCACCCTATCTTTCTCTGTTCTTCCTTTACCTGTAGGCCTGGCGACCACTTCCGATTTGTGACCTGCAAGGGACCTGCACTGGTGACCCGGACCCCCCTGGGTAAGTGGACTCATCACACATCCCGCCCCCATGGCAGCTGATATCAAGCTGACGACCCTTAACGTTAAGGGCTTTAACACGCCAGAAAAAGCTCCCAAATTCTTTACTCACATCACAGGCAACATGTGCATATTCTTCCTCTTCAGGAAACACATTTCAAAGAGGGTCATCTCCCTCGTCTGAATAACCCCTATTACCCCACATGGCTCCATAGTGTCAATCCAGAAGCTAGGACGAAAGGGGTCTCACTAGCCTTCCATAGATCCCTCCCTATAAAGATTGTCTCCTCCTCCCTTGATCCAGCCGCGAGATATGTACTAGTCAACTGTGAGTTGTCAGGCCAACCCCTTACTATTGCCGCAGTATATGCCCCAAACAGAAACCAGGTTTCTTTCCTAACACATTTCTACACATCTTTGACAAACTGTCTGACTTCGCACTAGGCCCTATTCTACTATGTGGTGATTTTAACCTAGCACTTTTCCCCCAAGTTGACACCTCATCGGGCACTGCTAGCATCTCCCATGCTAAACTTCGTGCTCTCAAGAGGAAGTTACATTCTCTACAATTGAGTGATGTATGGAGGACGTTACACCCCCAAGCCCGAGATTATACATTTTACTCCCACCCTGCTCAAGTATACAGTCGTATTGACTACATCCTCTGCCCACACCACCTTCTACCTGAAATACACAGCTCCAATATTGGAGTTATAACTCTCTCCGATCACGCACCGGTCACCTGCACTTTTAGTCTCCCATCTTATTCCAAGGCCCGCTCCTCGTGGAGACTTAAGGAATCCTTACTCCTAGATGCTCTATGTTTACAGGATATTAATGACACCATAAGGCACTTTCATTCTGATCATGCCCATGATGTCTCATCGCCATTAGTGAAATGGGAGGCCTTAAAGTGTGTGATTCGTGGCGTCCTCGTGAAACATGGAGCTCGCCTCAAAAGGGAACACTCTGCTAAATTACTCACACTTCTACAACAGCTCCATTCGTTAGAAACTCTCCACAAACAATCACTACAGGACGCAGTCTACAGAGATCTAGTAAAGACTAGATCGGAACTCTTAGCCCTGATGAACCAGAAACATAAGCACTTTCAACAACTCACAGGCAAGAGGTTTTATGAATGGAGCAACAAACCAGGGAGGCTGTTGGCCATTGCTCTCTGAGATAAAAAATCTTCTCTGTTTGTTGCCTCCATTAAACAACTGAACGGACAACCCACCTCTCTCACGCCTCCCTCTACAACTTACCAAAACCTCCCACTTCACACCCATCCCCCTCAGCCACCCCCTCCCTTCACCAATACTTATTCGACACAGCCCTCCCCCGTCTCTATCCCGATTTGGTCCAAGCTTTGGAAGCTCCTTTCTCACATGAGGAACTTGAACATGCTATCGCCTCCTTGCCTGCTGGTAAGAGCCCTGGCCCCGATGGCTACACAGCCAAATTCTTCAAGTCCCTCAGGTCCGAACTCGTTACTCCCTTACTCCTGGCCTTCAATAATATCTCTGACGCTATCCCCCCGACCCAATCCTTCCTGAATGCATATATCACGGTTATTCCGAAGGAAGGCAGTTATAGACCCATTTCCCTGATAAATACTGATACTAAACTGTATGCTAAGTTACTCGCCAACAGACTGGCCCCCCATATGTCAACCCTAGTCCACCCGGATCAAGTCGGCTTTATTCAGGGTAGGGAGGCGAGAGACAATACCCTTCGGACCTTCTCGGTGATCCACTACGCCCAGGCTCATAGGATTCTTCTATTTCTGTTGTCGTTAGACGCTGAGAAGGCCTTTGATCGGGTGGACTGGGGCTTCCTGTTGGGTTCATTGCAACAAATTGGCCTTGGCCCTTCCATGCTATCTCGCATTAAGGCCCTGTATTCTACCCCACAAGCCCAATTGCAGATCAATGGACAACTCTCAGCCCCCTTCAAGATTTCTAATGGGACGAGACAGGGATGCCCTTTGTCCCCGCTCCTCTATGTCCTATGTATGGAGCACCTACCGGTGGCAATCCGAAATAACGTCAACATTTGGGGCATCTCTTTCTCCTCCACCCATTTCAAATGCACGGCTTTCGCTGACGACCTCCTTCTCTACCTGTCTGCCCCTGTCACCACCCTCCCATCCCTCATGCACACTATCCACCAATACTCGGCTTATAGTAACTTCAAACTAAACGCCTCTAAGTGCGAGGCCTTGAACGTCACCTTGTCTGCTCCTGTAGTCACCCAATTATAGTCGTCCTACCCCTTTAAATGGAAACAGACCGCCCTCAAATACCTAGGTATTTTTGTCCCAACACACCAATCGGACACATGCAAAGTTAACTTCTCACCGCTCCTCCTTACACTTAGACTGGACTTGGCCAGATGGGAGCGTAGGGACTTCTCCTGGCTAGAGAGAATCAACATCTTTAAAATGACTGTTCTCCCAAAACTCTTGTATCCTGTTTTCCTGTATCCCGCTGCACCTACCACGTACCTATTTTAAAGAGGTGGATTTGTCTGGGCACATAAAAGACCCAGGCTGGCACGTCATGTGCTCATACGGCCCAAGACTAACGGGGGATTGGCTCTACCAGATTATCTCGCTTACTATCTGGCTGTTATCCTGACCAGGGTACTAGACAGCTTTCCCCATCGGGAAGACAAACAGTGGATACACCTTGAAATGACGACATCCGGTGTTGATCCACGGTCCCTGATGTGGCTCCCCCGCTACTCTTCCCCCGTATCTACTATCCCTCCTAACCTCCCCCCTGTTATGACATCCATTGTGAGGTCCAGGCAGACCTATATGTCGCGCTTTACAGCTTTTCGTCCTGATGGCCCGCTGACGCCGTTGTTCGGTAACCCGGACTTTTTACCTGCCTACAAATCCAACTTGTTTCTAAACCTCCCTAGACACTCAGGCACGACCTTCCGTGACCTCACGACCCAGTCGACCCTGAAGCCGCTGATGGACATCCTCCAAGGGACCCTCCCGACACCCCTTCAATTCTTCCAATATTTCCAACTTCGTCACTTCTACTCTACCGCCATACATTCCGCAAGACTCCACAGACCCCTCACTACCTTTGACTGTCTCTGCATCCGAGATGGGACCCCATGCCACACTATTAGCACTTTATATCCACTGGTTCTTGAACATTACACGACGAAACCGCTGCTATACAAATCGGGTTGGGAGGCTGAACTGGGCCATGCTATCCCTGATGAAGACTGGTCTACAGCCCTGTCCCGGTGTCACCACACCTCTATCTCGTGTAGAGCACAGGAGACCAACTTTAAAGTCCTCTCCAGATGGTACAGAGTGCTGACACTTCTAGCTAAATTCTACCCCGGTGTCTCTGACGAGTGTTGGAGGTGTGGGGAACCCCGCGGCTCGATGCTCCATGTGTGGTACTCGTGTCCAAAGATCTTGCATTTCTGGACACAGATTTGTACATTAGTATCTCGCATCACGTCTATCCACCTGCCACAAACACCCGAGACCCTACTCCTCTCCATTCTGCCAAAGGACATACCACGGCCCACTTCTAAACTGCTCTCCTTCCTCCTCATGGCAGCTAGGGTGGTGATTCCCCGACACTGGAAAACTTCCACCCCTCCTACACCTCGTCCTGGCTCCGGGAGGTGACACACCTCCATAGAATGGAGGAACTCATAGCTGATTCTTCTGCCCAACTGACCAGATACTTCTCGATCTGGCACCCCTGGTCCTCGTTCCTTGCCTCTCCAGACTATTTGTCTCTTTGTCTAGACTCCTAGTCCTGCATGTTGCCTTCCCCCCCCCAAATTGGGTAGCTGTTTGCACTCTTATTCCGCTCATCTCACATGCCATATCTCTCTATTGGATGTCCGGGTCACCCACTAGCACCTCCCTTGCCAGGTGAGTTCTGTTTGTCTTCCTGTCGCCTCTTTCTCCTTCCCCCTCCTCCTCCCATCTTCCACTCCTTTCTCTATTCTTCTCCCCTGCTTTCCTATCAGGATACCTTGTATTGTAAGCTATCTGATTTTGGTGGGATATCTCTTGTCTAAAGCTTACGCCAGCTATTTGCTTGCTCCACGCACTTGTAACCATACACTTTTGATTGATAGATCTGACCTGTTATTGTGGACTGTTTTGTTACTTTTGTGTTTTTCTGAAGGAATGCAGCGGACTCTGTACCCTTCTTCCGCTTCTAGATTATGTTATATTGTATTGTATTAAAATTCAATAAATTTTACTTTGAAAAAAAAAAAAAAAAAATGCCAGACATCAAAAACACTTATATGTCCAAATTACCAATAAGGAGTCTCCCAGGGATATGTAACACTATCTCAAATTCCCGTTCAGGCTTAGGCCTTCCTGGGACTAAATACCCAAATTCGGGAACCTCACAATATAAAATTTTACTTTTATTTATATCAATTAAAAGGTGAGTTTTTGTGAGAAATCACAAATTGTGGGTAACCACAGACATTGGGTTAGGTTGGGATTATTGTTATACATTCCCATTTATGATTGAGAGGTTGGATATCGGGTTCCTCTTATCAAATTGCCACTCTTTATTTCTAAAATGATTGATTTCCTATTTTTACCAACTCTCCTAATAGTATTATATAGGCTGTCCCAATGCTGCTGTTTAAAAATAACACACTGACAACCCCCCCCCCCCCCCCCCGATGTTTCGATGGCCGAAACCGGCTTTATCAAGGGTCAATGTGCTAATGGCATCACTTGCCCAGGTTGGCAGGTTTAAATATCCTCTGTTTGTAGGTGGGAACAACTTTCACTCCGTTTCAACCAATCCAATTACATTTCTTATTGACAATGTAATTTCCGTTCCCCAGTGTAGCCCCTGAATGGTCAAAAAAAAAATATTGCACCTTTTACTATCCAATAATGTCCGTACCTGTGTACAGGTAATTTACGGGCCTGCTCTGTTGTGCGTTCGGTGCTCCGGGTACTTCCAGGTTCCATGCGGTCACGTGTATGGTCAGGTGATCGATTCGTCATTCTCTGATGTCCTTTGTTTATCTTCGTCACATGACTCATCAAGGGGTCAGTGACGTCCTTGTTTATCTATTTCACGTGATCCTCCCGGGTCCTACTCCCGTGTCACATGATTCTTCCAGATGAACGTCATCGTTGAATCACGTGATATCCCTCTCGATCTTAATTACTAATTATTCTAGGTAAGTTATTGCAATGGAATTAGCAGTAATTCTCAATATTTGTGCAATATTTTATGTCACGATTCGGCTAGCTGATAGTGGATCCTCTGTGTCAGCGAGGGATTGGCGTGGACCGTGCCGGTGGACCGGTTCTAAGAAGCTACTGGTATTCACCAGAGCCCGCCGCAAAGCGGGATGGTCTTGCTGCGGCGGTAGCAACCACGTCGTATCCACTGGCAACGGCTCAACCTCGCTGACTGCTGAGAAGGCGTGGGACAGAAGGACTAGACAGAGGCAAGGTCAGACGTAGCAGAAGGTCGGGGCAGGCGGCAAGGTTCGTAGTCAATATGGAAATAGCAGGAGGTCAGGAACACAGTATGGGTAACACAGTAATAGCTTTCACAAGGCACTAAGGCAACAAGATCCGGCCAGGAAGTGCAGAGGAAGTGAGGTTATATGAGCATGGAACAGGTGCAAGCTAATCAGGGTGATTGGGCCAGGCACCATCATTGGTGCACTGGCCCTTTAAATCTCAGAGAGCTGGCGCGCGCGCGCCCTAGAGAGCGGAGCCGCGCGCGCCAGAGCATGACAGCCGGGGACCGGGACAGGTAAGTGACCTGGGATGCGATTCGCGGGCGGGCGCGTCCCGCTATGTGAATCGCATCCCCGCCGGCCATGTCAGTGCAGCGCTCCCGGTCAGCGGGTCTGACCGGGGCGCTGCAGGGAGGGAAACACCGCGAGCGCTTCGGGGAGGAGCAGGGACCCGGAGCGCTCGGCGTAACAGTACCCCCCCCTTAGGTCTCCCCCTCTTTTTGTCGGGATGTCGCTCCACACAGGACGAGGACATCGGGAGCGACTGTGGAGTCTCCCTCCGGGGGACAGCGAAGTCCTGGGTATGCCCATGCACGGCAGACAGTCCAGAAGGAGTGGGAATGGGGAGGGGGGGCAGAGGGTCACCAGGACGGGGGCTATGAGGAGGCACGGCACAGTCCTGATAAGCCTTTGGGAGATCAGGCACAGGAGGAGACAGTGAGGCTCGACAGGCGGGGCTGGGAGCAGAAGTGAGGCATTTCTTGAGGCAAGCAGGACCCCAAGTCTTGATCTCCCCGGTGGTCCAGTCAAGGGTGGGAGAATGATGCTGGAGCCATGGCAGACCGAGGAGGACTTCAGAGGTGCAGCCGGGTAAAACCAAAAATTCAATCTTCTCGAGATATGGTCCAATGTTCATCAGCAGGGGCACTGTGCGATAACGCACAGTGCAGTGCAACTTGACTCCGTTGATTGAAGAAATGTAGAGCGGCTTGATGAGACGGGTCACCGGGATGCAGTACCTATCAAGCAAAGAGGCCAGAATAAAATTTCCAGAAGAACCAGAGTCCAAGACGGCCACGGCAGAGAAGGAGGAGTTGGCAGAAGGAGAAATCCGTACGGGCACAGTGAGACATGGAGAAGCAGACTCCGTACCCAGAGACGCCAGGCCCACGTGAGCAGGTTGCGTGCGTGCATTTTCCAGACGTGGAGGACGAATAGGGCAATCCACCAAGAAATGTTCGGTACTAGCGCAGTACAGACATAGATTTTTATCCCTACGGCGAGACCTCTCTTCAAGAGTCAGGCGAGACCGATCTACTTGCATAGGCTCCTCGGTGGGAGGCACAGGGGTAGGTTGCAAGGGATGAGAGAGGTGCCCAGGGACTAAGGTCTTTTTCCTGGCGGAGTTCCTGGAGTCTTTCCGAAAAACGCATGTCAATGCGGGTGGCCAAATGGATAAGTTCATGCAGGTTGGCAGGAATCTCTCGTGTGGCCAGCACATCTTTGATGTTACTGGATAGGCCTTTTTTAAAGGTCGCGCAGAGAGCCTCGTTATTCCAAGATAATTCGGAAGCGAGAGTACGAAATCGGATGGCGTACTCGCCTACTGAAGAATTACCCTGGACCAGGTTCAGCAGGGCAGTCTCGGCAGAAGAAGCTCGGGCTGGTTCCTCGAAGACACTGCGAACCTCAGAGAAGAAGGAGTGTACAGTGGCGGTGACAGGGTCATCGCAGTCCCAGAGCGGTGTGGCCCAAGACAAAGCCTTCCCAGACAGGAGACTGACCACGAAAGCCACCTTCGACCGTTCTGTAGGAAATTGGTCTGACAACATCTACAAATGTAGGGAACATTGTGACAGAAAACCACGGCAGAGTCTAGAGTCCCCATCAACTTTGTCCGGCAGGGACAAGCGGAGGTTAGGAGCGGCCGCTCGCTGCGGAGGAGGTGCAGGAGCTGGCGGAGGAGATGGTTGTTGCTGTTGCAGCTGCTGTAGCTGTGACTGAAGTTGCTGTAGCTGTGGCTGAAGTTGCTGTAGCTGTGACTGAAGTTGCTGTGTCATGGTGGTCAAGTACGACAGCTGGTGTTCTTGTTGGGCGATCTGTCGGGATTGCTGGGCGACCAGCTTGGATATATCCGCGATACTTGGCAGCGGCACGTCAGCGGGATCCATGGCCGGATCTACTGTCACGATTCGACTAGCTGATAGTGGATCCTCTGTGTCAGCGAGGGATTGGCGTGGACCGTGCCGGTGGACCGGTTCTAAGAAGCTACTGGTATTCACCAGAGCCCGCCGCAAAGCGGGATGGTCTTGCTGCGGCGGTAGCAACCACGTCGTATCCACTGGCAACGGCTCAACCTCGCTGACTGCTGAGAAGGCGTGGGACAGAAGGACTAGACAGAGGCAAGGTCAGACGTAGCAGAAGGTCGGGGCAGGCGGCAAGGTTCGTAGTCAATATGGAAATAGCAGGAGGTCAGGAACACAGTATGGGTAACACAGTAATAGCTTTCACAAGGCACTAAGGCAACAAGATCCGGCCAGGAAGTGCAGAGGAAGTGAGGTTATATGAGCATGGAACAGGTGCAAGCTAATCAGGGTGATTGGGCCAGGCACCATCATTGGTGCACTGGCCCTTTAAATCTCAGAGAGCTGGCGCGCGCGCCCTAGAGAGCGGAGCCGCGCGCGCCAGAGCATGACAGCCGGGGACCGGAACAGGTAAGTGACCTGGGATGCGATTCGCGGGCGGGCGCGTCCCGCTATGCGAATCGCATCCCCGCCGGCCATGTCAGTGCAGCGCTCCCGGTCAGCGGGTCTGACCGGGGCGCTGTAGGCAGAGAAACACCGCGAGCGCTTCGGGGAGGAGCAGGGACCCGGAGCGCTCGGCGTAACATTTTAATTATATAGGATTTGATGGTGTATTAATCAGTGTATTTTGGACTTGGTTGTGAGTTTTTTTTAATCTTCGCTTTTGATAAAGTTCCATATATATTCTTTTATTTAATTTAATCAAGGGATGTTTCTATTTGTTTTCTAATTTAATTATATCACATTCAATTTGTTATGAAGGTATCTAGGATACTCAATATTAACTTTAGTGTTATAATGACCGTTGGTAATACATGGATAAATTATTCTTTTTTATTTAAATTTTTATATGTTTTGTTTATTAATTATTTTATCAGACCTCTTGTTAGGTACATATATCAATTGGTTGTATGATCTAATCAGAAATTAAAGTAGAGGTAAAACAGATTTAACCTGGCAGTGCTATAGAGCGTTACGATTAAGCCCAGGATCGAAGCTGTTGCTTAAATAGAGAACGATGTGGTGCTAAACCATACACAGTTCTGTACAATGCAATATTTTTCCAGTAGAAATGAAAAGGTCAGCACTCACCAAGTTCTTCTTTCTTCTTTTATTGAGATATATTCACATACAGATACAGGACGGGAGACGGTGTAAATGTGCGGGGGGGGGGGGGGGGGGGCTGGAGGGTACCACCTGTGTGGTTTTGCCACATTTAAACTACTACAGTTTATGAAATCCCTAATGATGTTGTTTCTCCCATCTTGGGGATTATTGAAGCATTTGATTTTCAGGATATGTTTGCAGATAACAGTGACCACAGGTGTAAGATCCTACAGGTTTGTTAGGTAACCATGTAGTCCTATCTTCTCCTCTTGTTTCTTTTTTGTGACTGTGAATGAGTATATCCTTGAGGTTAGGGCTAGAGATGAGCGAATCGAACTTGACGAACCCGAATTCATTACGAATTTTATGAAAAATTCGATTCGCAACGAATACGAATATCGCCGCGATTCTATCGCACAAATAGTTTCATTAAACTAAATTTTACAGCGTTCCAGGCTATTGTAGAGCTAAGATGGCGGATCCACATGTGAGTACATGGGGCAGGGGATTATGGGAGGGCGGGAAACAGCGGCGGGAATGAAGGTAGGCGGGCTGACCCTGAATCACATGTGAGATGCAGCCTATCAGTGTTCAATGACCCCTGTGATGTCACAGCCCCTATATCATCGGCGGCCATCTTGCCTCACTTCATTTAATCTATGCACTCAGATGGAGAGGACGGGACTGTGTGTGTGTGAATAGCTCATACCACAACGTTACACTGCAACTGCTAGTCACATCAACATTAGGGAAAGGCAGGAGTGCAGAGTACTGTGCTGTTACTCTGAGAAGGATCATTGATAGCTAAACCTCCTATTCACGTTATTGAGCATTGCAGCAAAGAGGGGCAGATAGCTGTCAGCTGCCTCATACAGATCTCCAAGCTGCCTGAACTTTCTGAAGCATCTCATCTCCTCATTTTTCAGCTCTATTGAGGTTTTTTTTCTCCACAAATCTTCTGCTGCTCAGAATTGTGTGACAGAGTGCAATTTAGGGTTTAATCCCTGGATTTTTTTTTTGGTGGTGCTGCACTGTTGGGTCCTGCTGCTGTTCAGAAATAAGTCATATTAGTGTGGACTTTAGTGCCTTTTTACCATTTTTCCCCTGTTACTCTGTCTCTGTGCTAAATTCAGTGTTATACCACACGTTATACACCTGCCGGTGTATTAAAGAAAAAAAAGTTTTTCCTGAGTACAAATACGCTTTTTCAGTGGCATTATCATTGCAAAGGGCCTTCATACAAGCAAATAGCGTACCATATACCACCTTTTTTTCTGTCTCTGTGCTAAATTCAGTGTTTTACCACACGTTATACACCTGCCGATGTATTAAAGAAAAAAAAGGTTTTCCTGCGTAAAAATACGCTTAACAGTGGCCTTTTCATTGCAAAGGGCCTAAATACAAGCAAATAGCCTACCATATACTACCTTTTTTTCTGTCTCTGTGCTAAATTCAGTGTTATACCACACGTTATACACCTGCCGGTGTATTAAAGAAAAAATTGTTTTTCCTGAGTACAAATATGCTTTTTCAGTGGCATTATCATTGCAAAGGGCCTACATACAAGCAAATAGCGTACCATATACCACCTTTTTTTCTGTCTCTGTGCTAAATCTAATCTGAGGGACAACTATGGTCCTAATCTGGGGGACATCTATGCTGCCTAATCTGGGGGACAACTATGCTCCTAATATGAGGAAAACTGAAGCTTCTGGCTTTGGGCCTATAATTTTTGGAAGTTTAGCAGTAGCTAAATACATGCTTAATGCAAATGTCAACATTGATCTTTAAATGTAAGGGGTTATGAAACCCTCTTGGGTACTGCGAATGACTGCTCCAGACTCATTCCGTGTCTTTCAAAAACTACTTGCCTCCCTGGTGCCTCAGGCCTACGGCCTATAATGTTTTGAAGTTTAGCAGTAGCTAAATACATGCTTAATGCAAATGTAAACATTGATCTTTAAATGTAAGGGGTTATGAAAACCTCTTGGGTACTGCAAATGCATGCTCCAGACTCATTCTGTGTCTTTCAGGAACTACTTGCCTCCTTGGTGCCTCTGGCCTTAAATTTTTGGATGTTTAGCAGTAGCTAAATACATGCTTAATGCAAATTTCAACAATGATCGTTAAATTCTCAGTGCTCGGCCAGGGCCTTCTCCTACCCCGCCTGGGCCGATCCGAGGACCTCACTAACCAACTCACTAACTAATCCAATCGCTTATAGCGACGGGCGGTGTGTACAAAGGGCAGGGACTTAATAAACGCCAGCTTATGACCCTCACTTACTGGTAATTCCTCGTTTTAAGATTAAATAATTGCAATCACAGATCCTTATCACGAACTGGTTTCAGCGTGCAACACGCACCTGTCCTTGAAAGATAGAGAGACTCTAATCCGTTCAGTGGAGCGCTAGTGCGGCCCAGGACATCTGAGGCCATAACACACCTGTTATTGCTCGATCTCGCAATTGATCGGGCAAGGTAAGGGGTTATTAAAGCCTCTTGGGTACTGCTGAGGCCCACTCCTGACTGCTCCTGGTGCAATGTATGGGGTAATTAAACACTCTTGGGTAGTGTTATTGTTAAATTTACTGGTAATTTTATGAGTAATAAAATTGAATTTTGCAGAATGCTAACCGTTACACAACGGAATGCTTGTTGCGTGTGATTTTTTAATGAAAAAAAAAAATAGATGGAGAGGGATTAACTCTGCTTAATCATTTTTGGCAAATAGAATCCTTTTGCCATCTGATTTTTTGGAGACAGATGCACTTACACACATGTAAAAATTTCAAACATTGTGTGGTTTATTACTTTTGAGAAAAATTCTTTGGGTGGTCCACCATCCTGCATTATAGAGACTTCTGAACTGCTGTATATGCGCTTGTTTTAAAAAAAAAAAAAAAAAAAGGTATTTTGTCAGACAATTTTGCTAAAATTTTGCGTTTTTTGGTGTGGATTGTGAAGCCAGGGTGACGGGTATGTAGTGTGTACTCGTGCATCAGTCAACTCCAGTCTGTGTCCGTTAGGCAATATATGGGTTATTGATGCAGCAGAGGTGGGGCCTTGGTCTTGGAATTTCAATTATTTAAAAAAATGTAACATATTGTGTGGTTTATTATATTATAGAAGAATGTCTTTGGGTGGTCCACCGTCCTGCATTATAGAGTCTTCTGAACTGCTGTATATGCGCTTGTTTTAAAAAAAAAAAAAAAGGTATTTTGTCAGACAATTTCGATAAAATTTTGCGTTTTTTTGGAGTGGATTGTGAAGCCCGGGTGACGGGTATGTAGTGTGTACTCGTGCATAAGTAAACTCCAGTCTGTGTCCGTTAGGCAATATATGGTGTCACGATTCGGCTTACAGGTTGTGGATCCACTGTGTCAGCGAGGGATTGGCGTGGACCGTGCCGGTGGACCGGTTCTAAGAGGCTACTGGTGTTCACCAGAGCCCGCCGCAAAGCGGGATGGTCTTGCTGCGGCGGTAGCAACCAGGTCGTATCCACTAGCAACGGCTCAACCTCGCTGACTGCTGAGAAGGCGTGGGACAGAAGGACTAGGCAGAGGCAAGGTCAGACGTAGCAGAAGGTCGGGGCAGGCGGCAAGGTTCGTAGTCAATATGGATAGCAGGAGATCAGGTAACACAGGCTTTGGACAACACTAAACGCTTTCACTGGCACAAGGCAACAAGATCCGGCAAGGGAGTGCAGGGGAAGTGAGGTGATATAGCCAGGGAGCAGGTGGAAGCCAATTAGGCTAATTGGGCCAGGCACCAATCATTGGTGCACTGGCCCTTTAAGTCTCAGAGAGCTGGCGCGCGCGCACCCTAGAGAGCGGAGCCGCGCGCGCCAGCACATGACAGCCGGGGACCGGGACGGGTAAGTGTCCCGCTATGCGAATCGCATCCCCGCCGGAAATGTCAGTGCAGCGCTCCCGGTCAGCGGGTCTGACCGGGGCGCTGCAGGGAGAGAGACGCCGTGAGCGCTCCGGGGAGGAGCAGGGACCTGGAGCGCTCGGCGTAACATATGGGTTACTGATGCAGCAGAGGTGGGGCCTTGGTCTTGGAATTTCAATTATTTAAAAAAATTTGAACATATTGTGTGGTTTATTATATTATAGAAGAATGTCTTTGGGTGGTCCACCGTCCTGCATTATAGAGTCTTCTGAACTGCTGTATATGCGCTTGTTTTAACAAAAAGGTATTTTGTCAGACAATTTCGAAAAAAAATTGTGTTTTTTTGGGGTGGATTGTGAAGCCCGGGTGACGGGTGTGTAGTGTGTATTCGTGCATCAGTCAACTCCAGTCTGTGTCCTTTAGGCAATATATGGGTTACTGATGCAGCAGAGGTGGGGCCTTGGTCTTGGAATTTCAATTATTTAAAAAAATTGAACATATTGTGTGGTTTATTATATTATAGAAGAATGTCTTTGGGTGGTCCACCGTCCTGCATTATAGAGTCTTCTGAACTTCTGTATATGCGCTTGTTTTAACAAAAAGGTATTTTGTCAGACAATTTTTTTTTAAATTGCGTTTTTTTGGGGTGGATTGTGAAGCCCGGGTGTGTATTCGTGCATCAGCCAACTCCAGGCTATGTCTTTCAGGCAATCTATGGGTTACTGATGCAGCTGAGGTGGGGCCTGGGTCTAGGAATTTCAATTTTTAAAAAAAAAAATTCAACCATTATGTGGTTCATTATTTTTGAGAAGAAAGTCTTTATGTGGTCCACCGTCCTTATAGAGTCTTCTGAAATGTTGGATATGCGCTTGTGCTTACACAAAGTTGTAAATAAAATAAAAAAAATAATACAATTTTGTTGATTTTGGGGCGGATTGTGTATCCCTGTGTGTGCTGGTGCATCAGCCAACTCCAGGCTTTGTCCTTCAGGCAATAAATGGGTTCCTGATGCCGCAGGTGGGGCCTGGGTCTGGGAATTAAACATTTTTGGATTGCGGGTGCTACAAAAAAAGATGGACACACCCTAATCCGTTTAGTGGAGCGCGCCTGTGGCCCCGGACATCTGGGGGCATAACACACTTGTTATTGCTCGATCTCAGGAGAAGGGGGTTCATCATCGGGAGAAGAGAGTTGCAGGTTGCCCTTGAGTCAGCAAGGCGGTAGCACGGTGGTGTGGCAGTAGTGGAAATTCTGGAGCCAAACGTGCCCGGGGGAGACCACCTGCTTCGCGGCAGCTTACCTTTCCGGGAGTTAGCGGGTTACCAGTAGTGTTGCTCGCGAATATTCGCAATTCGAATATTATTCGCGAATATCGCATATTCGCGAATTCGCGAATTTCGCGAATATAGCGCTATATATTCGTAATTACGAATATTCGTTTTTTTTTTGTTTTTGTTTTTTTTTTCTTCACAGTACACATCACAGTGATCACCCCTCTCTGCTTCCAGCTTGTGTGGTGTAAAGAAGGCTCTAATACTACTGTGTGAGACTGGCGTGCGCAAATTCGCATATGCGAAAATTAGCATATGCGAATTTTCGTATATGCGAATTTTACCTTATGTTAATTTTGTATATGCTAATTTTCACATCTGTAAATGTTCGCATACGCGAATTTTCGCGTGTGCGAAAATAAAACGAGGATATAACGAATATGCGAATATTCGCGAATATATGACGAATATTCGTCCATATATTCGCGAATATTCGCGAATTCGAATATGGCCTATGCCGCTCAACACTAGTTACCAGCACCGGTCGATGAAAGATAGAGACACACTAATCCGTTCAGTGGAGCGCGCCTGCGGCCCCGGAAATCAGAGGGCATAACACACCTGGTATCGCTTGATCTCGCAATTGATCGTGCAAAGGTAGGGGGTTATTAAAGCCTCTTGGGTACTGCTGAGGCCTACTCTTGACTGCTCCTGGTGCAATGTATGGGGTAATTAAACACTCTTGGGTAGTGTTTTTTTTTATTTACTGATAATTTTATCAGTAATAAAATTGCATTTTCCAGAACGCTAATCGTTACACAACGGAACGCTTGTTGCGTGTGATTTTTTAATGAAAAAAAAATATAAAAATACGGACAGGGATTAACTCTGGTTCATCATTTTGGGTGAAAAAAGTCCTTTGGTGATCTGATCTTTTGGAGTCAGATGCGCTTACACACATATTGAATTAGTTTTTGTAAAAAAAATTCAAACATTGTGTGGTTCATTATTTTTGAAAAGAATGTCTTTGGGTGGTCCACCGTCCTGCATTATAGAGTCTTGTGAGCTGTTGGATATGTGCTTGTTCTTACACAAAGGTATTTCTTTAAAACATTTCTAAAATGTTGTTGTTATTTGGAGGGGATTGTGAAGCCCGGGTGTGTACTGGTGCATCAGCCAACTCCAGGCTGTGTCCTTCAGGCAATACATGGGTTCCTGATGCCGCAGAGGTGGGGCCTGGGTCTTGAAATAAAAAATTTTTGGATAGCGGGTGCTACCAATGAGAAATCTTTGACAAATATTTCTCATTGTGTTGATTTTGGAGGGGGGATTGTGAAGCCCTGGTGTGTACTGGTGCATCAGCCAACTCCAGGCTGTGTCCTATGGTCAATATATGGGTTCCTGATGCTGCAGAGGTGGGGCCTGGGTCTTGAAATTTCAAATTTTTGGATAGCGGGTGCTACCAATGAGAAATCTTTGACAAAAATGTCATATATTGTGTTGGTTTTTTGGGGGGGGATTGTGAAGCCCTGGTGTGTACTCTTGCATCAGCCAACTCCAGGCTGTGTCATGCAGGCAATATATGGGTTACTGATGCCGCAGGGGTGGGGCCTGGTTCTGGAAATTTCTAAATTTTTGGATAGCGGGTGCTACCAATGAGAAATCTTTGACAAAAATGTCATATATTGTGTTGGTTTTTTGGGGGGGGGATTGTGAAGCCCTGGTGTGTACTCTTGCATCAGCCAACTCCAGGCTGTGTCATGCAGGCAATATATGGGTTACTGATGCCGCAGGGGTGGGGCCTGGTTCTGGAAATTTCTAATTTTTATATAGCGGGTGCTACCAATGAGAAATCTTTGACAAAAATTTAATATATTGTGTTGTTTTTTTTGGGGGGGGGGGGGGATTGTGAAGCCCTGGTGTTTAGTGTACTAGTGCATCAGCCAACTCCACGCTGTGCCATTCAGCCACTAAATGGTCTCCTCTTGCCACGCTATGTCCACGCTATGTCATTCAGTCACTATGTGGTCTCCTGACACTGATGCCACCACCAGGCTCTGTCATTGTGCTGCTGTGCGGCAGTGATTCTAAGAGTGATGCAGGTAATCTGCATGCTATTCTGAATAACAGTATTATTTCACTACCCCAGCACACTCCATATGCGTTTTACGACACAGCAAAGTGTTCTATACCCCTATAGAGGCTGTATGTAGGCTAGAAATAGCCTTTTTTAACATTGATTCGCCGCAAATAAATTCGGATCGAAACAAACTTTTCGGGAAAATTCGGCGAATCGGCCGAATCGAATTTTTGAAAAGTTCGCTCATCTCTAGTTAGGGCAATTATCGGCTTGGAGTATAGGCCAATATTTTTTCATGATGTTCCTCACCTGGTTGGAGTATGCATCATACATCCCAATACAACAAATTTGTTTGTTTTGTTTTACTTCTGATTTCTCATTTAGCAATTCAGTCGTAAATTTTTTATGAGCTTTGTTGTAGGCCTGCCTCATATATTTCTTTGGGTAGCCCCTAACTTCAAATCTAGACATTCATTTTTTGTTTTCTACCCTAAACTGTTCTTCCCCGGTGCAATTTCTCCTGGCCCGCAGGTATTGGCCTATTGGTATACTCCTGCGGAGAGCTAATGGATGCCAACTGTTCCAATGTAGTAAGCTATTGGTAGCAGTTGGCTTCCTAAACCTTATTGTTTGTACCCGGTTTTGTGTATCCATGGAGATGGTCACGTCCAAAAAGTTAATTGTTCGCCCACTTATCTCATGGGTGAATTTCATGCCAATGGTGTTTAATTTTTCCACAAATTCCCGAAACAGTGATTCAGTGCCCTTCCAAAAAATTAAGACGTCATCCAAATATCTGCCCCAAAATGATATGTGCTCTGTGTACGTGCCAAAATCATCACCTCCAAAGAAAAATTGTTCTCCCACTACCCCAAAAATAAATGAGCAAAAGTAGGTGCACATGTAGTACCTGTTACGCCGAGTGCTCCGGGTCCCCGCTCCTCCCCGAAGCGCTCGCAGCGTTCTTTTATTCACAGCGCTCCGGTCAGACCTGCTGCGATGCGCATCTCGGTCCCCGTACCTGACCCGTTCCCCGTCTGTGTTGTCCCTGTGCGCGCGGCCCCGCTCCTTAGGGCGCGCGCGCGCCGGGTCTCTGCAATTTAAAGGGCCAGTGCACCAATGATGGTGCCTGGCCCAATCTCCCTGATTAGTTTACACCTGTGCACTCCCTACTTATACCTCACTTCCCCTGCACTCCCTTGCCGGATCTTGTTGCCCTTGTGCCAGAGAAAGCCTTTCCTTGAGTGTTCCTAGCTTGTGTTCCAGACCTCCTGCCGTTGCCCCTGACTACGATCCTTGCTGCCTGCCCTGACCTTCTGCTACGTCCGACCTTGCTCTTGCCTTACCCCTTGTACCATGCCTATCTCAGCAGTCAGAGAGGTTGAGCCGTTGCCGGTGGATACGACCTGGTTGCTACCGCCGCTGCAAGACCATCCCGCTTTGCGGCGGGCTCTGGTGAAAACCAGTAGCTACTTAGAACCGGTCCACCGACACGGTCCACGCCAATCCCTCTCTGACACAGAGGA
Organism: Hyla sarda; assembly: GCF_029499605.1. Taxonomy (NCBI): domain Eukaryota; kingdom Metazoa; phylum Chordata; class Amphibia; order Anura; family Hylidae; genus Hyla; species Hyla sarda. Next base: position 87,340,848 of record NC_079190.1, read on the forward strand.
TCCACCTCCAGCCTGCCGAATCGTGACAGTACCTAAAAAATAAAAAATAATTGTGTGTGAGTATAAATTCCAAAAGCTGAGTGACAAATAAATTGTGATTATGAAATAATCTACTTTTATTGTTCGAATAAGAAGTGATTGCCTTTAATCCCAAATCGTGCGTTATATTACCATAAAGTCCCTCCACATCTAAACTCTTTAATAAAGTGCTCTCTGAAACGGATAGATCTGTGATTTTCGGAACAGTGTCTTTGGTGTCCTTAAGATGTGAAGGTAGGGTGAAAACAAAGGGTGCCAAGATATTATCCACATATTTGCTGAGGTTTTGTGTGATATTATCGTTGCCTGAAACTATCGTATGTCTCCTGATCTCCCAAGATGTCCTTTACCATATTAATATTGTCTGGTCTATCTAGGAGGACAATATTGCCCCCATTATCAGAGGGCTTTATTATAAACTCCTCTTTTGCTTTTAATTCTTCTAAGGTCCTCTGTTCTTCTTAACTCAGGTTCACTCCTACTTTATCTCTCCGAGGTCTTATTTTTTGAATGTCAGAAATAACCATTTCCACAAAAGTATCTATGTTGGAGCACTGGGAAAAGGAGGGGCTCATAATTGATTGGGGTTTACATTTTGTAAATGGAGCCCTCAATGTTAATTTTTCTCCCTCATTCTCCATTTCCAAGTCAATCAAAGCATCAATATGCACCAGATTGTTGTGATAAACCAGTCCCTTCTCTGGATCCCCTGTTTTCCCATGCTGTTTTATTCCTCCCTCTACCTCCAGAGGGGTTGGGGTTTTGGTAAAGATGTTTTTTTGGAATTAGGGTAATATTTAGATCTATTACCCTTCCTGTTAGCCCCTGTTGCACTTCCACTGGAGTCTGATAGACTGTCCTCCGTATTGGAGTTATCTGATTCTGTTGGTTTAAAGGGCATTGGTGTTCTATTTCTATTCCTTGTATACTGTTCTTTATAAGTGCATACTTTAAGTGTATACACTGACACCCCCCCCCCCCCCCGACGTTTCGCCGGCCGAAACCGGCTTTATCAAAGGTCAAGGTGCTAATGGTGTCACTTGTCTAGATTGCGAGGTTTAAATATCCTCTGTTTGTAGGTGGGAACAACTTTCACTCCGTTTCAAACAATCCGATTACATTTCTTATTTACCATGTCATTTCTGTTCTACAGTGTAGCCCCTGAATGGTCAAATAAAAATATTGCACCTTTTACTATCCAATAGTGTCCTTACCTGTGTACAGTTAATTTCTGGGCCTGTGCTGTTATATGTTCCGTGCTCCGGGTACTTCCGGGTTCCCAGCGGTCATGTGTATAGTCAGGTGAGCTATTCGTCATTCTCTGACGTCCTTTGTTTATCTTCGTCACGTGACTCATCACGGAGTCAGTGATGTCCTTGTTTATCTATTTCACATGATCCTCCCTGGTCCTACTCCCGTATCACATGATTCTTCCAGATGAACGTCATCGTTGAATCATGTGATATCCCTCTCTATCTTATTAATTATCCTAGGTAAGTTATTGTAATGGAATTAGTAGTAATTATATGGGATTTGATGGTGTATTGATTGGTGTATTTTGGACTTCACTGTGAGTTTTTTTCAATATTCCCTTTTGATAAAGTTCCATATATAATCAAGGGATGTTTCTAATTGTTTTCTAATTTAATTATATCACATTCAATGGGTTAGAAAGGTATCTAGGATATCAACTTTAGTGTTATAATGACCGTTGGTAATACATGGATAAGTTATTCTTTTTATGTTTTGTATTTTTTATTTTTATATATTTTGTTTAAAATTATAAAAATAATTTAATTATTTTTATCAGACCTCTTGTTAGGTACATATATCAATGGTTGTATGATCTAATCAGAAATTAAAGTAGCCATATAACAGAAATAAATTGAAAATCCTCTGTTATATCGTAGATACATCCCCATTGGGTTCATACATATGTTCTTATCTTTTTATAGGCCACCAAACACAAAAACACTGCACACTTTGACCTTGATGTACACACAAGTTATATATATTTCATTATATTACGACAAATATAGCACATTAGAACAAGTGTTGACTTGTGCAGAACAATAAGCAAAAATATATTACTATAACAGGAGATATATGTACACATAGGTCCATTGTACTGCTCTACAGTCCAGGTACATTATAGAGTTCTTGGCAAAGAATCACGGCTAAGAGCCGGGCACACACCTACAAAATTGGTTGCAACAAAAACTCTTGAGAAGTTCGTCAGGCGCAGTATTCTCATACAGAACTCAGTTAGTCTTTTCAACCAAAAGGATAAGGTTACTTGACTGATAAGATGCTCCTCAATATGGCATCTTTCCATCCAAGTTGGTGCCTGGTTAACCGGCCAAACATCCCGAACAGCTGGAGTAGGCCGAGGCACTTTGGTTGGTGCCCGCTGATTAGGCAAAACCTCTTCGACCACAGGAGTAGGCCTGTGCACATCCTCAGATGACTCTGGCAGGTATCTTGGAGCCACAGCAGGCGCCTCGGGCACCAAGACCTCCTCTCGGGCGCTAACTTTGACTTTCAGTGGCAGTGTAATGGATGTATATATATGTGTATATATATATATATATATATATATATAACATAAAATGCCCTTTTCTGGACAAAGTCACCCATCCCCCTCCCATTGAGTAAAGTTCCTGGACAAAGACTTCATAGCCTGCCAAACATTTCAGGAAAAGTATACCTTATATGGTATGCCACAGCTATATTTATCCCCCTAATGAGGGTGGGTACGTATGCTAAATACAGAGGTTATATAACCAAGTGGACAGCCTAATAAAGCTAGAAGCATTTTACCACTGACCATGTGTGTCTGCGTGATTTACTTAAGGTGCATGCACTCATGATCTGATCAAAGAATATAAAAAATCTGGATGGGAGTAGGATAGTTACTAGGCTATCTGATAAAGTCCATATCAGATTTGGCGTCCAATGTGGGGCACTGGGTTTTGGCTCATGTGCTAGTTGCAAAATACAGAGCAGACAGATTGGACTAAGAGGCTGGACGCAGACGGAACTTGATCAACTCCAGATGTACGGTAGGACATTCTTGTATCTAGCTAAAGTACCACTGTCTCTCACTTTGGTTTATCATGCTACTATGATGCTGGAACATACACACATACACACACATACATTGAGTTATCTATATATATATATATATATATATATATATATAGATATATAGATAGATAGATAGATAGATAGATGTTAACTGAATCCCTGATAGTGAATTCTGTAGAAAATACAACATTTGTGGCATTTAAATAATTTCATTAAATTTATTCTTCCTAGTACTGAAAGAGGAAGTTTACACCATACAGCTATTTATCATTTATTTTTACAAGCATTGGTATTATATTATTTTTAATATATTCACTTGAATCTTTTTGATTACAACTCCAAAATATTTAAACTGAGACACTACCATTAATAGTGTCCGAGCCGTATCCACCACCATTTTGTTAGATCATCTCTGCCGATTTCTCCCAATTAATATGAAGGCCAGAAAATATATTGAACTCACTAATTGACTCCATTGCATTACTCTGGGAGTCATCTGTATCCCCTAAAAACAACAAAAAGTCTTCAGTGCTACTTTTTCTTTCATTTTGCCATACACATAACTACCACCATTACTAAAAAAAAAAAAGTAGGGGAGACAGGGGGACATCTCTGTCTTGTTGCCCTCTCTAAGGCCATTTTCACATGTCCAGAATTTCTGTGTGGAATTCCAACAGGGTTCCATTGTATTCATATGTATTAAAGGGGTATTCCAGAATTTTTTTTTTATTTGACTATGCTACAGGGGCTGTAAAGTTAGTGTAGTTCATAATATAGTGTATGTACCTGTGTGTGATGGTTTTCTCACAATTCGTCTGTGATTTTCACTCCAATATTTATTTTTACCAGCATACAAAATGACTGCTGTGTCAGATTTTTCCCAGCTTGCAATGTAGCCAAAACCTGACTCACTAGTCAGCTGATGACAGGGAGCCTGTCTGCTTCAATGGGTGGAGCAATCACTTGATGGGAGAGGGATCGATCTGCAACAGCTGTAGGCACCCTGATTGAAAACCACAGGTCTTTGAATGGATGCAGCTCATTTATGTTTCAATTGGTGGTGTGGCTGATGTGTGGGAGGGAGGAAAATGGAATTGTGGGTTTTTGTAGTCAAAAAAAGAAAAGTCAAACAGGAAATACCTTGTCACAAAAAGCTAGCCACAGTGTTATGGTAATCTCACAACATAGCCATTTAGCCCCATGACAAGTGCAGATCCTTCATAAGCATGTCCATTACTGTCTGACAGATACGTACTAAAATCACCTTATGATGGAGAACCCCTTTAATGTTAATCACTACCTAATCCTAATCATGTAGATGTATTTTTTATGCCTCTATCACCTATATTTATTTTAAAAATACCTCTTTTCATTAACTCACTGTGTTAGAAATGCTCTCAGTGGAAGGGGGCGTGTCCCTCCTTGTGGTGGTGGGAGGTGATTGGCGTGTCTGCTCATGTAGCCTTGTCCATGAGTCATCTCTTGTCCATGACTCATGGACAAATCTGATGCTGCTGCAGGACTGGTTAGTCTCCTAGTAGGTATGGGAACACCTAGTGGTGGGATTTTCAGGAGCCACTTTCTCTATTAAATGTTCAAACTTTTTTAAACAACCATATTAAAAAATATTGGTGTGGTAACAACATATAAAAAGTTTTTGGTGCCCATTTAATGACATTTTTGCCAGATATCCCCACATCTCTTTTACTCCTTTGGTATTTTTTGAGAGATTTGTAAAAACTAAAAAATTCACTCAAAATTTGCTTACCACAAATCCCCCCACTCAACCAAACACATGCGTATTACCATGCTGAAAATGTACAATTTAATCCTAGCTAGAATGTGCCCATCCCTCTCATCTTCAAAATAATAAATGCTTTTCCTCTGACAACCTCATAATATATTCTTTATTTCTCAGTTTCACTTCTAACCAGTTATGTAAATTTATTTCCTTTGTTATTACTATAAATTCTCTTCCCATTATATACACTGAACATTACAGATTATTTATCCTTTTTCTACTTATTCACCCTCACTCTTTTCATACTTTTAATCATTTGACCTCTAACAGACACTTTTAATGCCTTCTATACTGTCAGAAGTGGGGCCCTATAATTAATTTCAAATTTCACTGTTTATGTTCCTTCATTTGTATTTTATTATCCATTTTTATACCATTAGTCCTATAGGCAAATGACATTGATAAGGTAAATGATAGACAAGTCTTATCCAAAGTACAGAGGACCTTAAGATAAGGGATGGAGTATAGGTGGGGAAGAGGAGGGAAAGGACCTAGGAGGGTAAAAGGCCAGTTTGGATGGATTGGCCAATACCTGCCACTCTCCCTCTCTTTACCCTATTCTATACCTCCTATTTTTCCCTTAGTATAGGGTATATAGGAGTAAGTATAAACTAGGTTCCAGAACGGGGCCGCCCTTATCAGGGTGTAAACTCCGCCTAGGTGCAGGTATAGAATAGGGTAAAGAGAGGGAGAGTGGCAGGTAGCGGCCAATCCATCCAAACTGGCCTATTACCCACCTAGGTCCTTTCCCTCCTCTTACCCACCTATACCCCATCCCTTATCTTGATAAGACTTGTGTATCATTTACCTTATCAATGTCATTTGTCTATAGGACTAATGGTATTTTTTTTAGATCTATCGTCGAGATCATATAGACTCTTATTGAGTCTTCATCCATGTGTATATATTTTTTTTTACATTTTTTTCTTGTTTTTGATTGATGGTTTGGGGATGATTCCCTATTTTTAGCATATTCTATTAAAAGTTAAGTGTTAGTGTTTTTCGGTGATCCCTACGTTTAATACACTAATAGCAATTGTAAATTCGGTGATACTATTATCCATTTTTATTAGACACTTTGGCATAAAACCTGATCCTTGAACATGGGATCACAAGTGACCGAGACTACACCTACTTCTAGACCAAAGCCGTTCAAACCCCTCGACCACCAACTTAGTTTGGCATATCCTCCATACTCCTCCAGGGTTTGTCACCATGCAATTTCTCCGTCTCTCCGGCTTCAAATCTCGGCTTCAAAACCAGATCCCCTCTGGCCACAGAGCACATTCCGGAGCTCAAGAATAGTTATTCCTTGTGACCTCTCACATGCTCAGGTCACGCTCCTGACTACTTCCTAAATTTGTTACTTTTTGTTGATAAATTTCCCCTTAGGCCATGTTCACAGGACGGAAAATTTCCAGTGGACATTCCGCAGGCATGCAAGCAGTACATGCCGACACTAGGACTGCTCAGAACTGTCTCCATAGATGGAAATGCATTTCCAAAAGGATTCACATAATGAATTGACATGTCAATTCTTTCTGTGGAGGCTGGAATTTTAATTTACTCTTTTTTTTTTTCTTTTTTTTTCTCTGGAGCTATCCTCTTCCAGGGGCTGGGGCCCAATATATCAATGGCCATTTAGCCAATCACTTGGTGCAGCAGTGTTCTACCTCAGGCAGTGATTGGCTGAATAGCAATTGACATAGTGAGCCCCAGCACAAGATAGACCACTGCGGCTAAGACCAGGGCTGGGCCCAGTATGTCGTTTGCCGCTTAGCCAATCACTAGGTGAAGTTGGACTGATGCATGGACCTGGGAGCATGAAAGGTATGCACAGCTTTTTTTTTTCTTACATACGTGTGTATATTGTAATCTTGTGATTGTATAGGACCTGTTATTTATACTTGGGGCATCTTTTTTACCTTCTAAAACGGGTAAGCACAAGGTATACACAAGAACCTCTTCAGTATTCTCTAATAATAGCCTATTCTTCACTATATAAGCAAAAGTAATTAAAATTCTAGGAGAATAGTTTAAATAATTGTATCAAATGCTATGCGATGCAAAGATTTTTTTGTGTGGCAATTAAATGCAGGATATTGCACAACTGCTGGTGGGATTTTCATTAGTTCCATGTCTATTGTTTCTCATTCTTGTAGCGACATGAAAGCATATGCATTTTTGCTGTTTCATTACATTTTAATTATGTCATAAAATGATTCTGTTATTGCTAGAGATGTACATCAAAGAGGACCTGGCAGCATTCCTGAATCTCTGCTTTAGTAAATACCAGGTGTTACCATTCCCCTTTGTCAATGGGACGTGTCCTTACATACGTGTCCCATTCCTCTCCTAGGGTTTTGTAAAGCCTATCCCCGGTTCGTAGGGACCCTCCACAATCTCCTGAACTATGCCCCTTCTCTCTCTGATCTACTCAACAGTTGCGTTTTCTTCGCTCATCAGTAACCATCACGTCTCAGTTGGTGATTGGCTGAGCAGCTCCTGTTTACACCTTAATTTGACTATGCTACAGGGCTGTAAAGTTAGCATAGTTAATAATAGTGTCTGTACCTGTGTTTCCTGGTGGTTTTGCAGTTCTTCTGTGATTCTTGCCCCAAGGTTTATTTTTAACAGCCTTTCACAGTATCTAGGCTCTTGAACAAAATAGTACAGGAACAAAATAGTACACCACTTAGAAGTACGTATTGTGGTAAAGTGTACAGGAATGTGGTGGATGGGATGTATATTTCGCCTGTTTTTCTCAGCCAGGTGCAATAAAGGAAATCCAGAAGGATATATGCTGCTTTAGCAGAGCATAGTCTGCTACGGCTCTTTTGGTTAAATTTCATGGGCTGGATTTCCTGGACTGGAGGACAGGTTGGATGTAAGAGTGCTCCAGTCCACACCCCTAGTCCTCTACGGGTTTCCCAATTTTAACACGTACTGGAGCGCATTCTCCTCCCCTCATAAGTGCATACAACATACGTACATCTAAGTGGTGTACTATTTTGTTCCTGTTAAGGTCTTAAGGGCCTAGATACTGTGAAAGGCCAGCCAAAAGAACACACCTGCCGGTGTTGTAGACAAATACTGTTTTAAGCGTACTGGAGCACATTGTCCTCCGATCATGAGTGCATACCACATGCGTACATCTAAGTGGTGTACTATTTGTACTATTGGTCGTGTCTCGACGGGCAACTCATCTGCCATCATTAATTGGTTAACTCGGTCATCCACTTCAACTCGGTAAACCCAGTCAACAGTCAGGGGTTGTATAGCAATTATTTGTTCAAGTAATAATAAATATTATTTTAAAATGTACAAGTCACATGCATATTACAGGCATTGCTATTAGAATCACTGCAGAGCATCTGGATGTGACAGCAGGGTCGGGAGACCATATGTCGTCACAATTGAAGAGATTTAAGAGATTTTTTTATTACATTTTTATTCATTTTAAAAATTTTTAATCCTTTTTTGAGGACCCATTAGAGGGCAAGTTTGGTGCCAGCAGCCATGGTTATTCCAGCTCCAAGTAGTGGAACTTTTAAGATTTCTAAGTAGAAGAATATTACAAATCTGGAAAAAAAAATTTGAAACCAACTGTTGGCAAAACATTAATTTCAGAGTTCCCCTCACTCAGGTTTATGAAACGGACTGTTGCAGAAAGTTCTACAACCTATACTGCCCCCCTTTTACATTTACCCTTGATGACCTTGTCACATATAATACTTCTTTTTTTATAGAAGTTTTATCACAGATTTTAGTGTTTTTTGAAGTTTGTATTTTTTCCACTTGCATGTTCTGCAATCAGGGCTGTAGCTCCGATGAGACAAGGTAGGCGATCACCTCAGGTGTGCTATTGCAAGGGGACGCAAGGGGAGTCCAGTACACATTACACTGAGGCATTGCTTCCCAACCAGGGTGCCAGGACACTCTGGTGGGAAATATGGCGCTGACAAGGCGTGCAGGCCAGGCAGGAGGGAAGTCTGTGTGCAGTGCTGGCATGGGTTATGCTGCAGCTCCAATCCTTGTGTATCCTAGCTCTCCTGTATTGCAGCTCTGGACTCTGGATTCTCCCTGGCCCCTCAGCAGAATGATGTGGATGGAGGGAAGAAGCAGGGGCAGCGCTGACAGAGGACTACTCAGCTTCAGGTATTGCAACCTCACCCTTCTTTCACTCCTCTACACCTCTCTGTCACCCCTCGTAACCTCTCTGTAACCCCTGGACACCCCTCTTTTATTCCGTACACCCCTCTGTCACCACTCTACACCCTTCTGTCACCCCTCTAAACCCCTCTCTCTAACCTTCCCCCCCCCCATGGTTACCCCGTACACCCCTCTGTCACCCCCTCTACACCTCTCTGTCACCCCCCTATGCCCCTCTGTCACCCATGTACACCCCTCTACGCCCCTGTCTCTCATGTACACCCCTCTGTCATTGTGTGGGGTAAGGCTGGAGGCATTGTGTGTGGGTGAGGCAGGAGGCATTGTGTGTGGGGAAGGCTGGAGGAATATGGGTAAGGCAGGAGGCATTGTGTGTGCTTGTGGGGGGGGGGGGGGGCTGGAGGCATTTGAGTGAAGCATGGAAACATTGGGGCAAAGGAAAAGTTTCCTGGTTGCCCATATCAATCAAACAGATTTCTTATTTAATTTTGCAAAGGCCTTGTTAAAAATGAAAGAAGCAAGCTGATTGGTTGCTATGGGCAACTGGCCAACTTTTTCTCTGCACAGGTTTTGATACATCTCCCCCCTTGTGCCTTGTGTGAAGGCTGGTGGCATTGTGTTTGGAGGAGGTTGAAGTCATTTGTAGGGAAAAGTGCAGAGCCTAATACTAATATGTTTGTGTTGCAGTTTCTGCCCAAGGGTTTCTCGCCATAGGAGCAAAAAGAGCTAGCTACAGCTCTGTCTGTAATGCACATGCACTTATCTGGTCACTGTTATAAGAGCCTTGTAGTTTGCAGACTTTGGTTAAAGATGTTTTATAATTTATGAAAAGTGACTTGTAAATTTAATAAATAATCATAATTTAACATTCTAATAGGCTATAGATAAATAAACACTTATTTATATAAATAAAAAGCTACACAGCTGTCTGGATTGGAGTGTGAATGTGGGAAATTTGTAGGATAGCTTGGATATGAAGAGTGCTGTAGAAGGGACACTAATGTGAAGAAATTCTTACAAAAACCTCATAGGTGTCCATAGCCATTTACTCATTTAATTAAAGTGCTGATTTGACTCTAAGTAAGGTGTGTGTTTATGTAACCCCTGTGGAGTTGGCTGCATTATCTGAAATGCCCAGTGGATGGCGGATGGAGACCACAAATGAACTAGTATGCTGTTAATAAAGACTGGAGTTGTGATCACATGATTAGCATCCATTTCATGAGAGATGATGCTGATTGGTGGAGACTTTGGTCACATTTTTGTGACATCACACAGGTCCGGTGCCCTGAGGATTTGCTCAGAGGGTCACAAGCATAGCCAGAGAAAAGACGTGCTTCTAGCTGTGAGAGACTGCACCACAAAAACAGCACCTAGCTGAGAGAACTTGCTTCACATAGGACTTTTCATTCATAGCACAGCATGCTATATGTCTGCACTCCCCAGTGCTTCTATATACATTTGCAGCGCATATAGTGCCGGCAGATGTATATTCTATGAATGAAAAGTATTTCTATCAGCAGCATTGGCCGGCCGATGCTGCTGCTAGAATGCTTTTCATTCCTAGTGCAGCCCGGCATATGCATATAGATGGCAGCCTGCGACAGTACATTATACATGCGCTGCGGGGGGTTACTTGCGCCGGTGGGGGGGTATACATTTATTAATGCGCCGGCGCAGGGTATGCATTTATTAATGCGCCGTCGGGGGATATATATATTTATAAATGCGCCGGCGGGGGTCATATTTATTATATTTATAAAAGCGCTGGCGGAGGTCATATTATAAATGCGCTGGGGAACTAGATATATATAGGCTCTATGTCTGCCCCCTCCTGCCGCACTATATATCTTGCCCCCCACAGCGCTTTTAATATAGATATGCCCCCCTGCTACTCACATTGTTCATTTTTAAATCTCCTGCCAGAATCTCTGATTGGCTCCTCAGCACTGGACATTCAGGGGTCCCGCGAGGGATTTAAAAATGAAAGTTAAAACACATCATACATCGCAGGGTTGCGGACCATGCCGCACGCTTCTTTGCTTAATAACTGCTGATCGCATCGGGTCTCAGAAGTGAAACCCGGTGAGATCAATCCCCCAGCCCCTGTACTACAACCCCCATCATGGAACAGACTCTTTTCCATGATGGGGGTGGTAGTACAAACACTAATGTAGCCTCCCTAGCTGTCTGCAGACTCCTGCAGCCAGGGAATTACTACCCCCATCATGGAAACAAGTCTGTTCTATGATGGGAGTAGTAGTAGTCCCTTAGCACTGCAAGAGTCTGCTGATGTCACCTCTTCTGAGCATGCTTAGAAGTAATAACGGATATTATAAACCAGGTACAAACAGATGACATAAAGGCTCATCTGTTATCCATAGACTTCAATGTTATAAATAACGGCCAATAATTTACCCGTTTCTTGTGATGGAAGAAAAATTAGTGCATGTGCCATTTTTTTTCCCGTCACAAATTACGTCCGTTATTCATGACGGGCTATAACGGATCATAACGGATAATCAAAAAATCCCATAGACTTGAATGGGATTTTGTAACAGACGTTTAACATCCGTTATTAAGGCTTTTCTATTGATGTTTATAACGGATCTTTTAACAGATGAATTTTATAGTGTGAAAGGGACCTAAGCTTCTTACACCTCTCAGCCGGAATGTTGGACCACTCTTCCTTTGCAAACTGCTCCAGGTCTCTCTTATTGGAAGGGCGCCTTTTCCCAACCGCAATTTTAAGATCCCTCCACAGGTGTTCAATGGGATTTAGATCTGGACTCATTGCTGGCCACTTCAGAACTCTCCAACACTTTGTTGCCATCCATTTCTTGGTGCTTTTTGACGTATGTTTGGGTTCAATGTCCTGCTGGAAGACCCAAGATCTCGGACGCAAACCCAGCTTTCTGATACTGGGCTGTAAAGTGCAACCCAAAATTCATTGGTAATCCTCAGATTTCATGATACCTTGCACATATTCAAGGCACCAGTGCCAGAGGCAGTAAAACAACCCAAAACATCATTGAACCTCCACCATATTTCACTCTAGTACTGTGTTCTTTTGTTTGTAGACCTCATTCTGTTTTTGGTAAACAGTAGAATGATGTGCTTTACCAAAAAGCTCTATCTTGGTTTCATTTGTCCACAACACATTTTCCCAGAAGGATTTTGGCTTTCTCAAGTTCATTTTGGCAAAATGTACTCTTGCTTTTTTATGTTTCTGTGTTAGCAGTGGGGGTCCTCCTGGGTCTCCTGCCATAGCGTTTCATTTCATTTAAATGTCGACGGATAGTTCGGGCTTACACTAATGCTCCCTGAGCCTGCAGAACAGCTTTAATATCTTTGGAACTTATTTGGGGCTGCTTATCCACCATCCCAACTATCCTGCGCTGACACCTTTCATCAATTTGTCTCAACATTTATTGCCATGACAGTATGTTGTTGAATTGCTACTTACTATATAAAGTTAGTTCACATTAGGCTGTGTCAGTCTCATTGTACCAAGTATGTTCCCAGTGGGACCCCACATCCCTACCTCGGATGCTCCACTGGGTGGAGGCACTGCCGCAGATATGTACCACAGCTCCCAGATAGCGAAGGCTCAGGATCTGTCCTGAGGTAGCTAGGGTAAGGGAAACCAGATACACTAGGGGGTGCTCCCAAAAACCCACTAGATTTATAATGAGAAAGTGTCCAAAACATTTTATTGTGTTTCATTCAGGCTTCAGTTTTCGATAACTTTTGTAGATTGCAGACTTTGTTTAAAGACATTTTATAATTTATGAAAAGTGACTTGTACATTTTTAAATAATATTTAATATAATCTAAATAAATAATTGCTATACATAAAAGTCAGGTAAGAAGTCAAGAATGGAAGGTAACTCTTGTCACTACATTCTTATGGCATGAAGGACATTTACAAAAGAATCTGCATGTCATACTGAATAACAGTATTATTTCACTGACACAGCGCAGTCACTATGCGTGTTGCGACAAGGCAAAGTGTTCTACACCCATATTGAGGCTCTCTTTAGCCCAGAAATAGCCATTTTTAATAGTGTTTCACCGCAAATAAATTCGGATCGAAACCAATCTTTTCGAAAAATTTGGCAAATTGGCTGAATCAAATTTTTCAAAAAATTTGCTCATCTCTAATTGTGAGTACCAAAGACAGTCAATGCAATTGATAGACAGCTGAAGTCACACTATAAAATGTCTAAAATTAAAATGTCTACTTGATGTCTCCTTCAGGTTCTCAGCCCCTTCATCTGTAAGGCATGATGCCAGAACTTTCATTCCATGTTTGTCCAGTTGCTTGATCTGCACATTTCCAAATCCACTATCACATTCAGTGATGAAGATATATTTATCCGAGAGATTCTCCAATGAATGACTTTGAAGGAAGCATGGTCATCTGTGATAAACTAGCCAGGGCCAATGTTTCAAAAACTTCCAACTTTTTGTTTTTTCTTATGTAAAAAATCTCATGAAAGAGAACTTTGCAAAAGTAAACAAAAAATATTCGGTATAAATGGAGGAACCCTTCCTGCCACGTGTGAACAGGTTAGGCTGGAGGTAATGGTAATGGTGTGGGGAATGTTTTCTTGGCACACTCTGGGTTCTCTGACACCTAAACATCCATATGGATTCCCAGCTAACAACTGACTGCAGTGTTCTGGCAGCAGGATACACGTTTAAACTCCTGGCAACACTGTAGCTTGTTTCATTGTAGCTAGAGCAAATGGTTTATGGAATTGCCAAAAGTCCCATGCAAGTCTATGGGACTTCTGGCATATTTGTAGACTGCTTGCTTTAGAGTTTAAACATGTATCCTGCCACTGCAACAGCATTAAATTTACTTTTTTAGGCTGCATTTACATGGCAGAATTTCTGCACTGAATTCTGCATGAATTTATAGCCAATGCACTTCAATGGGGTTCTGTTGTCCCATTCACACAGCAGAATTTCCGCTGCAGGAATTACATTGAAGTGAATTGGCTATAAATTCATGCAGAATTTTCATGCAGTATTCAGTGCAGGAATTCTTCCATGTCAATTTAGCCAAAGGTCACGTCTGATATTACAAATTCTCCCGCAGACTATACTGAGACATTTATGGTCCAGCCTCTATGGCATCACAATTACCAATCCTCTACACCACCATTATTTACTTCCCACCAATACTCTGTCTTCCGCTTCCCCATGTGCCCTCATTACTCTCGACAGCACTGCTCAATGCTCAATAACCCTAAGTCGAATAATAGAGCCTGAGGACAGGGCTAAAGATCACAGTATGGGCAGAACTATGAAATAATTAGTCCCAAACCAGCCCTTGAAATTAATTAAAATACTCCTTGACATAAACTGTTTCTAATACCCCTTCTCTGACAGAGACTGCTACTAAGTCCCCCATGTCTTCAAACTTATTTCCATGAACCCTCCACCCTCCTTACAAACTCCCTATACTACTCATATTAGGCTAGTTTAACATCTGCTTCCGGTGCAGATTACGTACAACAGTGGTAAATGGAGCTGACCAGTTTAATACACATCAGTTGAGTCTGACAGACCCATATGCCTTATCCCTGGAAAAAAAAATGGTGCTATGTTTTTTACCCCCAATTTTTTAAACAGATTCGGCAATAGAGGCGCGAATGGAGCCTACAATGCAGATGGAAACCTAGCCTCACCTTCTACTCCCCAGTTGTGCTGTAGCCAAAGCTAAAGGAACCTTTGATGTCAGAATAAAAGGTATTTGAGCTGCTAGCTGTGCTGTAGCTAGAGACAAAAGGCCTTTAATGACATCTTTGGTGACACAGTACAGAACATACTACTCTGCTTGTTATGTCAGATAGATATTGCCTCAGGAGTCTGTTTCAGCCCACAGGTCCAGGAAACTTGTTATTTAATTTTGTATTTATTGTCCTATGTTTTATGCATATGTATGTTGTTTATCTGGTATAAAGTGTACTGTGCCTTTTATGGAAAGGTTGCAGAGGTGTCATGTGATCACTATGGCCAATTAAAGTTGTAAGCCCTAAGCCCGCTGATCTGTCTAGACAGGGAGGAGAGAGTTCTATTTGGGGGTCCAGAAGGAGAGGGAGCTAAGTCTGGTCCTGAGCAAGGAGGAGAGAGTAGAGTCAGTGGATTCTGAGGAGAAGTCAAGTGTAAAGCAACTTCAGCAGAATGCAAGCAATTCAAGTCAGTCAAGGTCCAAGGTGTGGGGAGAAGTGTCAGAGAGCTGAAAGGGCCCCATAGTGCAAGTCAAGGATAGTGAGAGGGAAGTTTCTCAGGCCACCTCAGTCCAAAAGTCAAAGTCCACCCCTGGTAGTAAGCAACTCTGTGGATGCATCGTGAAGTACTTCGAGTCTGTGTTAGTTGTCCCCAAAGTCAACATAAAGTCAAGTTAACCCCTTAAGGACTCAGGGTTTTTCCGTTTTTGCACTTTCATTTTTACCTTTTAAAAATCATAACCCTTTCAATTTTCCAGCTAAAAATCCATATTATGGCTTATTTTTTGCGTTGTCAATTCTACTTTGCAGTGACATTAGTCATTTTACCCAAAAATGCGCCGTGATCTGAAGTTGTTATCGGTATGATTTTTGTTTTGATCGGACTTTGTGATCACTTCTTATTCATTTTTTAATGGTATAAAATATATATATAAAATACGCTTTTTTGGACTTTGGAATTTTTTTGCGCGTACGCCATTGACCATGCGGTTTAATTAATGATATATTTTTATAGTTCGGACATTTACGCACGCGGCGATACCACATATGTTTATTTTTATTTTTTTACACTGTTTTATTTTTTTTATGGGAAAAGGGGGGTGATTCAAACTTTTATTAGGGAAGGGGTTAAATGACCTTTTTAACACTTTTTTTTTACATTTTTTTTACAGTGCTATAGGTCCCATAGGGACCTATAACACTGCACACACTGATCTTTTACACAGATCACAGGTGTGTATTAACACGCCTGTGATCAGTGTTATCGGCGCTTGACTGCTCCTGCCTGGATCTCAGGCACGGAGCAGTCATTCGCCGATCGGACACCGAGGAGGCAGGTAAGGGCCCTCCCGGTGTCCGGTCAGCTGTTGAGGACGCCGCGATTTCACCGCGGCGGTCCCGAACAGCCCGACTGAGCAGTCGGGTCACTTCCACTTTCACTTTAGAAGCGGCGGTCAGCTTTGACCGCCGCTTCTAAAGGGTTAATATCGCACATCGCCGCGATCGGCGATGTGTGGTATTAGCCGCGGGTCCCGGCCGTTGATGAGCGCCGGGACCGACGCGATATGATGCGGGATCGCGGCGCGATCCCGTTTCATATCGCGGGAGCCGGCGCATGGCGTAAATATACGTCCTGCGTCGTTAAGGGGTTAAGTCGTAGCAGCTGCACTATAACAACAAGTCCCAGAGTGCCCAGTGATCCAAAGTGACTATATTTTCACCTTTTCCCCAATTATTGCACTACTAAATTTTGCTGTTAAATTACATGGACTGTGCAACTTTGAGTAAAAGTAGTTTCCTTAACCCTGCATCATTGGATTTATTGCCACAATGCTTTGCCAGAAAGCTGCTTATGTGGAGGTTAACACTACCCTGACTTCACAAACTCGATCTCAGTTACAACTCTAAAACAGTATATCATGCACAGCTTGTGTTTCAGGTGCTGTGGGGAAAGTCATGTGATCAAAGGGAGCATGGCTGTGCTGCAATGTGTGGGGTGACTGCTGGGGTGGACAGAGCACAGTGAGAACAGGGCTGCTGGATTGTAGTTTTCAGCACAGCGTGTGGCTGTGTGGCATTGGGTGGGTTGACTGATATGTGGGAAGAAAATAAGTCATCTCCTACCTTGAAACAAAGGATCCTGGGGTTTGTAGTCTGAGGGAGGTCACAGAAACATGAAGTAGCCAGTTCCCGCAACAATACCCCCCCTCCCCCGTCCCAGCCATAACAGCTTGCCATGGATGCTTCGGCTGTGGTTCTTCAGCCCTGGATCTGTAGGGCTAACCAGCTAAAAAAAAAATCAGTCACTGGCCTGGACTACTCCACCCACCCCACTTGTGGGCTCCACAGGAGTAGTTGTTTTTATGGCTGGTTGGCTTTTAGAACCAACACTGTTGTCCTAACCACAACACTTTCCCAATCATTTTTTACTTTGTAAGGTTTTACAAATTGAGGAACCCCCTTTAGAAGCGACAATGTTCTGGAGGCTTTGGGTATTGCCAGCACAATGTTTATTAGAGATAACAGGGGTAAAGCAGAGATTGACACCCAATTTATTATTTTGCAACATCAAGCACATAATATGTATTAGATTTTTTGGTAAACACAAAGATAAAAAATAAATTTACTGTTTTCTAAGCAGTAAGTAGTATCAGAAAATATGTTTACATCAAACCATGTGCTGGTTTAGGTGAAGATCTACAGAGCAGATAATCAGATAAGACAGTAGGTAGGTAAGATACAGGAAGGTAATAAAGCTTGCAGTCCCAGCCAGGAGAATATCTTGTCCATGGATGAACAGCAGTCAGGGCATGCTCCATGCAGTCTGTGACACGGTAGAGTTTGGGGTTGGCACTGCCAAGTAGAGAAGACAAGCCTTGGGCATCTGTGTACATAAGCAAAAATAATCTACATGTTATTAATGGAAACTTGTTGATTTTATTTAGAATGAAATAGACCAATTGTCAATAAACAGCTTTATGTCTCTTTGCTGTCATATATACTGTGCCACAAAAAAGGGCAACAAATGTGCAGGACAAAAATGCTATAAAAATATATATATATATATCAGTTTAGAAAAAAAAAGTCCACTTGGAAGGAAAGAAACATAATGGCCCTCATTTACTATTCTAAACCCGACCTCTTTTGTCGGGTTTTTTTGTCGCATCTTTGTCTGCGCCATGTCGCAGACATCGTGCGCCAGTCTGCGACACGATGCAACATTTTTTCCCGACGGACCCGATGTGGATTCTCCCAAACCCGAAAAAGGGGCGTTACCCGACATTTCTGAGCTTTCCCACGTATTTATTAAGGTTTCCAACCCGAATTTGTTGAATTGTTGTGGATTTTTTCCCGACAGCTCAGAGGAGTTGGAAACCAAAACCAACAAAACCCACGTGCGACAAACAGGATGCGACATAATAATAAATACCAGGGGGAAAAAGCAGTCGGGTAAGAAAGCAACATAGACTTACAACCCGATTTTCTTAGTAAATGAGGGCCAATGTGGCACCTCATCTATGTATTTTATACTCTGAACTTATTTTGAAGCAGCTGCGTGCATCCTGGCCACTGCCATCATCTCCATCTGGCCTTTTTTTGTCTGTATGAGCTGTTCGCATGCCGACTTTATTGTGGCAAATTTTGTATCGTTTGCTTGTCCACAGATGTTTGGGTACCTGACATTAAGGCTGGCTTCACACTAGTGCCCATATTATACCGTAATCCTGGTCTGACTGCGGGTCTGATGGCCCGGACTAACAGCTATCAGATCCGATCATTAGAATTGCAGTCAAGCCAGGACTTGTGGCCATAATAAGGATGTAAAAATGTTTCTATATTAGCCTAGAGAAAATCCTTATTCTGTGTTCTTCTCTTCATTAAAGGTGTCTTTACTACATCTGATATGACAGGGGTGTAATCTCAGTGCCTATTTTGGCTATTTTTATTTATTTATTTATTTTTTGCCACCTCAATTCTGTCTCCTTTATTAGTCATGATCCAAGAATAAATCTTTTTCACCAAAATGTGTGTCAGGTTTGGTGGCCTTGGTGGTGCTATTTTAGGGCTGTACTAGTTGCCATATTTATATCTTTTCACATTGGAGGTATACTTATTTTGCCGGGGTTTTTTTTGTGTGTGATTGTATACTGCACTTACTATGCCCTTATTTATCATTGCATTTTCTATATAGAGTGGGTGAAATAATTATTGAACAAATCACCATTTTTCTCACAAAAAATTATTTCAAAGGTGCTATTGATATGAAATTTTCGCCAGATGTTGGTAACAACCATAGGAATCCATACATACAAAGAAACCAAAACAAATAAGCTCAGAAATTAAGTTATGTATAATAATGTGAAATGACACAAGGAAAAAATATTGAACACATAAAGAAAGAGAAGTGTGAAAAGGCATGGAAAGCCAAGACAACAGTTGAAATATATATCTGTAATTAAAAAGCAACACAGCCTCTTGTTAGTGCAAATTAATGACAGCTGGTTCAGTCACAACTGATGCCCTGTAAAAAGGTCTTTGTAACAATCTCACCTGGCAAGGCTGTGTATGGTGTGCTCTTGTCAGTTAGGAGTTACAGGTCCGGGCCAATCAGCAGCTGAGAAGGGGTATTAGAGTATTTCTCAGCTTTCTAGCTTCCAGTTCAGTTTTGCTCTGATTCAGTTCAGTTTTAATGTCACTCCTGTCTGTTTATGTTTATATTTTTAATTTCTTAATCATTTTAGTTTAGTCCTGTTAGCTAGTTTTTATGTCTGTACTGTGGTCAATTTATTCCTTTCTCATTTGTTTCTGTTATGTAAACCTGTCTTTAGACTCGTGTTCAGACCTGTTTGTATTTTTAATTCCCCCATGGTTAGGCCCTGACGCATAGCTTGTTTCTTTGTCCCTGGTGTGTGTGGAATTTGGTTTGTTCCTGTATTTAGTTGTGTTACACAACCTGTATTTAGGTTGTGTAACCTGAACATGTATCTTGACCCATATTCAGACCTGTTGTCTTTGTATTTTCCTCTATGGTTAGTCTATGGTTCCTCTATGGTTGATGCTTTGCCCCTGGCCTGAAGTCAGGTTTTGTTCTTATATTTAGTCTGTGTAACCTAAACATGTATCTTGACCCTTATTCAGATATGTTTATCTTTGTGTTTATGCTAGGTGTGTTTCTGTGTTTGATCTTGTGATCTAGTACCAATCCTGATCTATATAGTGTTCTGACTTTAGTTAACATGTCCACACCCTTCATTCTTGTTAATCTTGCCGATATATATATCTCTTGGTATCATTTTGTAATGTCCGTGCTCAGGCCAGACACGCTGGCCGTGAACGCTCTCCTGTCATGTTCTGCGGGTGGGACTAGGATTTGCATCGCATGCGAGTCCCAGCCTGTCACTCACCTTACTGGTCTTCCGTGCTCTCAGCTCCGGCATGTGCCGAAGCTCTTACATTTAAAGGGCCAGTATGCCCTTAATTAGTGAATCCACCTGCACCTTCTGTTATAAGTATCAGTTCCTCCCATGACTCCCTGCCGGATCTTTGTTGCCCTAGTGCCTGAGAGAAAGCTTCTGTGTTCCATTGTTCCTGTTACCCTTGTACCTGACCCTTGTCCTATGTCCTGACCCTTCTACTGTGCCACCTGCCCTGTCCATCAGCTATCTTGACCTCATCTTGTCTGTATCCTGTCATACCACGCTTCATCCCAGCAACCTGTGTGGATGAGTCATGCCAGGAGTAGCGATCTGGGTGCCACCTGCCGCAGCAAAACCAGCGGCACCTTAGACTCCGCTCCCTGGCACGGCTCACGTCATCATTCACACAGGCAAAGGGATTCACCACCTTCCCTGACCCTTACACCTGTTTTGTTAATATTGTCATACCTGCTATGTCTTCCCTGTTTGTTATAGCTTGTTCAACCTTTAGTATCCTGATCTGAATGCCCGACCTCGTGCAGTCCTGTTTATTGTTTTGCCTATGTTGCCTCTGCATTTTAGGCCAGTGGAGGGACTGGCACCCAGTTGTGGAATCATGGCCCAGGGCCATTACACAAGTAGGCATATAAAGGGGTAAGCTCATGCCTTACTATTCCCTTCCCTACTTGATGTGACAGTCTAATTGTCAAGGTTTAACACAAGACAAATCTCATGATGGGTAAAAGCAAAGAGCTGTTTTAAAACCTCCGTAACATAATTGTTGCAAAATATTGTGGAAAGACAATCATTTCACCATTAATTTGTTTTGACCGGCCAGGAGCCCCTCCTAAGATTTCTGACAGAGGAGTGAAAAGAATAATCCGGAGAGTTGTCCATGAACCAAGGATACTTTTAGAGAGCTTCAAAAAGACAGGGAATTAGCAGTTGCTGATGTCTCAAATAAAATAAAAAAGTAATGCATTTCCCTGCCATGGCCTGAATGCACGCTCACCACGGAAGATTCTATTGCTTAATTAAAAGCATGTTGAAACTTGTTTAAAGTTTGCTGCACAACATTTGGAAAAGCCAGTGAAATACTGGGAGAATCTAGTGTGGTCAGATGAATGCAAAATTAAACTGTTCTCCATGTTTGGAGAAGAAATGGCACTGCACATCATCCTAAAAATAATATATCAACAGTGAAGTTTGGAGGTGGGAACATGATGGTGTAGGGCGGCTTTTCAGCAAATGGTAGCGGCAAACATCATATAACTGAAGGAAAAAAGAATCTTGACAAAAATCTGCTGCCATCTACCAGGATGGAGAAGATTAAACCAGGGTGGAAATTTTAGCAAAACAATAATACCGAACACACAGCCAAGGAAACTCTCAAATGGTTTCAAAGAGAGAAAATGAAGCTGATAGAATGACCCAGCGAGTCACCTGACTTAAAGGGGTACTCCGGTGCTTAGACATCTTATCCCCTATCCAAAGGATAGGGGATAAGATGCCTGATCGCGGGAGTCCCGCCACTGGGGACCCCCGTGATCTTGCACGCGGCCCCCCGTTTGTAATCAGTCTGATTACTGTCCATCACAGGGCCGGCGGCATGTGACGTCACGCCTCCGCCCTAGTGTGACCTCACATTCCGCTCCTCAATGCAAGTCTATGGGAGGGGGCGTGACAGCTATCACGCCCCCTCCCGTAGGCTTGCATTGAGGGGCGGAGCGTGATGTCACACGGGTGTGGAGGCGTGACGTCACACGCCGTCGGCCCCGTGGATGCCGGTAATCAGACCCAGAGCGAACAAGCTCCGGGGACTGATTACAAACGGGGTGCCGCGTGCAAGATCACGGGGGTCCCCAGCAGCGGGACTCCCGCAATCAGGCATCTTATCCCCTATCCTCTGGATAGGGGATAAGATGTCTAAGCATCGGAGTACCCCTTTAAATCCCAATGCCAGGACTCATAGAGAAGGCCCACAGAACCTTCAAGATTTAAAAGTTGTTTGTGTGGAAGAATGGGCCAGAATCACACCAGAGCAATGCATGCGACTAATTTCTCCATACAGGTGACAACCTAAAGCTGTAATTACCAACAAAGGCTTTTGTATAAAGTATGAAATAAATATCAATAACCGTGTTCAATACTTTTCCTCCTGACAGTTCAAATTATTATACATAACTTGATTTCTGAGCTCATTTCTGAGCTTTGTATTTATGGATTACGTTGGGTTGGTACCAATAGCTGGGGAAAATTTAGTGTGTGTATAAATCATTGTGTTACCTTTGTGCAATTTTTTTCACACTGCATAACAGATGTAATAAAAAACCTTTGTGCACATGTGCTTCCTTCTGTGTTAGTTTATTTTTGACTTATTGACTTTTTCCCATGTTTGTTGCTCTTTTTGTGTTTCGCTGTTGTTAATTTTATTGCATATAGGACTTTTAATTTTGTTGACAAAAGAAAAAAATTACTGACCTTTAGGACATGTTTATGCAGTGTAAAATTTGCTGGCATATTTTATGCACACATTTTCATCCGTAATTGAAAATGTGTGCATAAATGAAAATACGTGGACAAATTTTAAGCTTTGTGAACATACCCGAAAGAAGGACATGTTGACTTACATTGATAATAGTACTGTTCTCCAAAGCAATGTTTCATATTTTCTGGTAGATTTGTCCACAGGCGTTCTAGATTTTTTAAGTGAGGTTCCACTACTCCCAATGCTGTCCTAAAGGCACCTGGTTCAATTATAGAAATCTTCACTCCAAAATCTCGAAGCTCTCTTCTGCATTGGGGAGAGAATATACAGTTTAGTCTGTGATGTCTTTACTGGTCTATTTTTTTTTTTTTTTTTTATCCTCAAAACAAATGTGGGGGTGTCTTAAACTTCTATAAGGATGAGGAAGACATTGGTGTGATCCTTGTGGATTGTTAAAGAAAATGTATCGTCAGATTGATCTCTGCAAAGTTTACAGAAGGAAGTGGAGTTCGGCAAGAACAGTTGGCAGCAGCAGGGGACCAGTGAGGTGACTACTGCTTCATTATTATTTTTAAATTGTATCCTACTGGGTAACCTCTTTACCATAAATTTCTGATCATTGGTGGACGGAATGGCCAACAACAAAAAAAGTCAGGGGTATTGATTTCTGGGTCTCCAAAATGACTATTGGCAAGGGCTAACCCAGGGTTAGAACCTATATCCCCAACCAAGCCCTATTTACACCCTAATTTAACACTCACAGCCATGCCAATACACATTCAACTTCCTCCTTCAATATTCTAACTAATACCAGGGGAAACTGTACAGTATGGTTGCAGCAATCACACTCCTATCACACTCAGATTTCTGCATGTACACACTACCTGAGAGTGATAGGAGTGAGAATGCTGCAACCACACTCCTATCATCCTCACACAACTTAAGTAAACTAAGTAAAAATATATGTAACATTAACATAATATTATCTGTGGTATGTATATGCATTAGATAGTACGTCTAAAAGATAATAATTCAGTTTCCAAATAACAAGAGTACACAAATAGCAATTATCATCATACATGTCTCCACCATACTGTTACTGTTTAAATACTGTATACTGAGACCAATATTACCAATATTGCTTATAAACAAGAGCGATATTTTTAACATACATATAACCATCATACTATTACTCTTAAAATGCGGCATACTAAGACCAATATTACCTATAATACAAGTATACAATAAGCAAATATACATGTTACCACCATTCTGTTACTAATCAAATCCAATATATTGAGATAAATATTACCAATAATATCTGCATGCAAGATTAGATATTATTTCCATGCATATTACCATCATGCTGTTACTGACCAAATCCTGTATACTGAGAACAATATTACTAGTATAAAAAGAGAGGAGGGGGAAAAGGTGTGAGAAAGAAGCAACTTGGTCTAACATAATATATTACAAATATTGTTATATTCACTTGTACTATTATGTAAAGTTTGTTGAAATGACATTGCCTATTTAGGGCCCTTTTAGATTGGCCAATGGGGGCATGGTAACAGGCAATGATCTTGCGAGTGATTGGCACTTGTTTATTGAGCTTTTACAGGACTTAATCAATTGTGTGGCTGGCACACACATTATGCTTACCTGAGACTATCAGATAAAGCTTCAACACCAAACTTAGATGGACAGTATCCACCCCCAACATTAGGCAGTCTTCCACCACAGCTGGAAACATTGACAATTCGCCCCTTTGCCTTCATGATG
Organism: Hyla sarda; assembly: GCF_029499605.1. NCBI lineage: Eukaryota > Metazoa > Chordata > Amphibia > Anura > Hylidae > Hyla > Hyla sarda. Next base: position 87,365,373 of record NC_079190.1, read on the forward strand.
AGAGGCAATAGGTTCACTGTAACATCAAAGAGTCCCACTAAATTTATGTTCAGCACCTTAGCAAAATCGGCTCTTGTTTGCCATGCATTAGGACCAAATGTAAATCCAAAAGCTGCATTGTTTACAAGGCCCCATAAACCTGGAAAACGTTGGAAATAATTAGTTAACAAGTTGCTTGGTAATAATGTATAGTACACTATTTGAGCTATTGAGAGATTTTTTTTTTTTATAGACATTAATTTATGGTTCTTAAGTTCCATAAAAACACTTTACATATGAATTACAGAAGGGTGCAAGCTACATTGACCTCATTCCTTCCTTTCTGTATGTGAAAATTATAGTTAATATTACTCAAAGTACTACAGATTTCCACTACATGATTCCTGCAATTTAGTCTGTATTATGGTTTTATTACACTGCTTTCTCTCTGTAAATGTCTATATAAGAGCAATGCAATATTTGGGTAAAATGGCTGAGCAAATAACTAAGGGAAAAATGTTGCATTATTCACCCATATATAGTAACAAAGGTTCTAGAAATGAAGAGGTCCCTGCTCAGTCGCCAATCCCTTCTCTAGTTAAGAGGATCGCCAATCCCTTCTCTAGTTAAGAGGTCTCTGCTCAGTCGCCAATCCCTTCTCTAGTTAAGAGGATGTCCAATCCCCTGCCATTTTTCTAGTGTCGTCCCTACAGCTCATCTCTTCCCCCTTTTTTGTCTCAATGTAAATAATGCCCCCACCCCCTTCCCCCCTGCCAGTGATTGGCTAAGCTGACATTTTCCATGTGTTGGGTTAGAATAGTAAGCACTGACTGGGGGTGGGGGTCCAGCAGTGTCAGGTGAATGTAATTTTTAACTCCTCCAGGCAATCCCTTTAGGGAAGTCTTGAATGCATAGTGCTGGATATTTGTTTTCATTAAATGTTTTATTTTATTTTAACTCACCACGATCTCCAACAATATTAGCAATCCACTTGGCAGCTGAGCTGACGCTCTGACTGTCTGCAACATCAAGAATTACAGTTTTCAATTGACTTGATGTCTCCTTCTTCAGCTGCTCGGCTCCTTTCTCAGTTAGGCAGGAAGCCAGGACCTTCATTCCACGTTTGTCCAGTTGCTTTGCCAGCGTATTTCCAAATCCAGTGTCACATCCAGTGATGAAGACATATTTACCTGAGAGATTTTCTAGGATCTGACTCTGTCTGTACCATCTGTAGAGGAGAAGTAGAGCTACCAACACCAGCAGAGGGAGCCACATGATAGGATCTTACTGTGCTCTGGAAAAAGATAGAAGCTGTGGTTTAATGTTATTTCTACACACTGTATATAACATTAAATAAAACTTTACAAAAATAATTGTGCTTTTTAAATATAAGGATATTATGAAAAATAAGAAAAATTGGAAAGCGCTCACCTCCTCCGTGCAAGTGCAGTCAGTCGTCCTTCACTGTCTCCAGATAAAAAATAGTAGTCACAGGGGGCGGAGCTTCATGCTTCTTAAATCACTGGCAATACTATCCCTTGTATTATGATTAAGGCCCTATAGGTCGGAAATGCGTCAGAGGGGGAGGTTTGTACCTTGAACATGCCGGTGTGCACCTTTTTTTATTCTGTCGATTTTAATGGAGCTAAATAAACAGACGGTTTTACCAGTGCTGTGACTACTTGGACTTTAATTCTGGAGACAGTGAAGGAGGACTGACTGCACTTGCACGGAGGAGGTGAGCGCTTTCCAATTTTTCTTTTTCTTGTCTATGTTCAATTTCCCTGGGATTAGCTTCTCCCTCCTGAACCACTCTAATTACTCAGGTGCTACCCGACTGGTTAGCTACTATGTCTCTAACAGACGAAGAAGCTACGATATCTGGACTTAGGTCTGATCATTTCCTTAAAAATGTGGATGATTGTTCAGACAGACTTTCCAAATTAAAGAATATTATCAAAAGAATAGATGTCCATACCACAGATATTGATATGGTCAGACAAATGTGGGAGTTGGAAAAAATTATGGAAAAAGAGATGCAAATCTGGTGGGACTTCAGTATGACAAAAAAATATATAGAACACAGTCTGGTACCTAGAGGTCTGCGCTTAAAGAAAATTCCCACTACCATATATTCTGTTATTTTTATCCAGAAATGGAATGATATTCTAACTGTTTCCTCTTTACGTCTATTGAATCTTATCACAGAATTTGAGGAGGAAGCTTTAAGAAATACCTGTATTGAAATAAAAAATTTGTAATTGTAATTGTAATTTGTAATTGAATTACAAGAACAACTGCAATGTTATGAAACAAATAAAAGCTTTCAAGAACTGGGCATGTCTATGAAAGAGAAAATTTCAGAAATGGAGGACGTTATTGTTAAGGTAAAAACTAGCAAGTTTGCACGTGACTCGTGATTCGTGATTTTTCGACGAATATGACCTATGAATGGGGAAGATGGGAAAAATTCCAACCCAGGTCTATAAACAATCCAAAAATCAATGAAAGAATTTTAAAAAATCCACAACTCATAAAAATTTCACCTTTAGTCAGAATGAAACAGAAGATGACTCAACAGATGATAACAGTAAAATCTCAGACACATCTACAGACAATAAAGCTACTGCAAAAAATATCAAAGCTGCATCAAATCATACTAAATCTAAACCTAAACATGTGAAAAAAACAAATGAAAAAAAGCCTTCAACGCACAAGTCGAGGAAACAGAAAATACAGCAAGAAGATACTCCCAACGTAAGAAAGGCAAATACAGAGATAAATGTGGTCAATCTGTCATCTTATATTGTGTCCGATGCTCAAGTTAAACTACTGTCCAAAGGTCTTTCTCATGTTCCTACCTATAATTTTGATCTTTATCAAACCATCAAAGATATTAACTGGTTTTCTAAGCTCCTTACAGCAGGAAAGAGACATTTTTTTTGAAGATAACGCACAGGAAACGCAGACAGCCCCTTCACAATCTGAACTGTCTCCAGAAACTGTGTCTGAAAAAATGTATTCACTTTCTTTTCAAGATTGTATAGAGCTGAACTCTTTACTATCTCTAAATGAGGAAACATCTAATGAAGATAAAATTGAAGAGTTCATTTTATCCAATACAGTCGAGATGTGAAGCGTTAGATTGTTTCCAAGAGCTACTATATGATGAACTTGCCACATTGTATCGAGAGATGAAAACTAACGCCCAAGCTGGAGAACAGTTTAAAAGAAACCTATCCAAGGCCGAAAAGAATGCAATCTCAGAATGGAAAGCAAATGAGGATCTGCTAGTGCGATCGGCTGACAAAGGCGGAGCCGTGGTGCTTTTGAACAAGGATTAAATGAAATTAAATGAAGAGATGTTGAATGATGAAAAGACTTATGAAATCCTTCAAAAAGATCCCACCACGGACTACCAACTTAGTTTAAAGTGCCTTTTGGATGAGGGACTGGCATAACTTAAAATCACCCCTATTACACCTATTTTTCATTCTTTGCCAAAGATTCAAAAGAGCCAATTCCCGCCACCTTTAAGACCTATTGTAGCGGGGATTGGCTCTTTAAATGAATCTTTATGCAAATGGGTTCACCAATTTTTACAACCATTGGTGAAACTCACCTATGGGTACATCAGAGATACCAAGCATTTGCTTGGTACTCTTGATGGTGTACAGTGGCAGTCTCACTATAATTGGTTAACGTGTGACATTGAAACCCTATGTACATGCATTCCCCACAGTCTAGCATTGATAGCTATAGCATTCCATTTGGACAAATATTCCAATTATACCCCGTATTTGAAAATGTTCATTCTTACAGCTATACATTATTTGTTAACACATAATTATTTTATGTTTAACTCCACATATTATTTACAGCGGGTGGGAGCCTCAATGGGTGCAATATATTCCCCTTCTTTAGCCATCATCTGATTTAGCGGCTGTACCCAGCTTTATGCAGTATCTCAACAGCAATCCCTGTGTGTTAAAATTCAAATATGATTTTCACCCTACTGTTATTAATTATTTGGATGTCAAATTGGAAATCGTGAACCAAGAAATTGTCACATCTACTTTCAGGAAGCCCACAGCCGGTAATTTAGTATTGCACGCAAATTCTTGTCACCCCAAGCACATTGTTATAAATTTGCCATATGGAGAATTTATCAGAAGCAAAAGAAATTGCTCTTCGGATGAACATTTTGAAGCAGAAAGTGTGAACCTGTCTGAAAGATTAAAACAAAGAAACTATCCCGAAGGTCTGATCAATTCTGCCATTGGCAAAGTACGTGTGTCACGATGCCGGCTGGCTGGTAGTGGATCCTCTGTGCCAGAGAGGGATTGGCGTGGACCGTGCTAGTGGATCGGTTCTAAGTCACTACTGGTTTTCACCAGAGCCCGCCGCAAAGCGGGATGGTCTTGCTGCGGCGGTAGTGACCAGGTCGTATCCACTAGCAACGGCTCAACCTCTCTGGCTGCTGAAGATAGGCGCGGTACAAGGGAGTAGACAGAAGCAAGGTCGGACGTAGCAGAAGGTCGGGGCAGGCAGCAAGGATCGTAGTCAGGGGCAACGGCAGGAGGTCTGGAACACAGGCTAGGAACATACAAGGAACGCTTTCACTGGCACAATGGCAACAAGATCCGGCAGGGAAGTGCAGGGGAAGTGAGGTGATATAGGGAAGTGCACAGGTGAAGACACTAATTGGAATCACTGCGCCAATCAGCGGCGCAGTGGCCCTTTAAATCGCAAAGACCCGGCGCGCGCGCGCCCTAGGGAGCGGGGCCGCGCGCGCCGGGACAGGACCGAGGGAGAGCGAGTCAGGTACGGGAGCCGGGGTGCGCATCGCGAGCGGGCGCTACCCGCATCGTGAATCGCATCCCGGCTGACAGCAGAATCGCAGCGCCCCGGGTCAGTGGATCTGACCGGAGCGCTGCAGCGGAGAGAGTGTAGCGAGCGCTCCGGGGAGGAGCGGGGACCCGGAGCGCTCGGCGTAACAGTACCCCCCCCCTTGGGTCTCCCCCTCTTTTTAGGGCCTGAGAACCTGAGGAGCAGACTTTTATCTAGGATGTTGTCCTCAGGTTCCCAGGATCTCTCTTCAGGACCACAACCCTCCCAGTCCACTAAAAAAAAAGTTTTCCCTCTGACCTTTTTAGAGGCTAAGATCTCTTTGACAGAGAAGATGTCCGAGGAGCCGGAAACAGGAGTGGGAGGAACAGATTTGGGAGAAAAACGGTTGAGGATGAGTGGTTTAAGAAGAGAGACGTGAAAGGCATTAGGGATACGAAGAGAAGGAGGAAGAAGAAGTTTGTAAGAGACAGGATTAATTTGACACAAAATTTTGAAAGGACCAAGATAGCGTGGTCCCAACTTGTAGCTAGGGACACGGAAGCGGACATATTTAGCGGAGAGCCATACCTTGTCTCCAGGGGAAAAAACGGGAGGAGCTCTTCTTTTCTTATCCGCGAACCTCTTCATGCGTGAAGAAGCCTGTAAGAGAGAATTTTGGGTCTCTCTCCATATAATGGAAAGGTCACGAGAAATTTCATCCACAGCGGGCAGACCAGAGGGCAAGGGGGTAGGGAGGGGGGGAAGAGGGTGACGGCCGTACACCACGAAAAATGGGGATTTGGAGGAAGATTCAGAGACTCTGAAGTTATACGAGAATTCGGCCCATGGAAGGAGATCTGCCCAGTCATCCTGGCGGGAGGAAACAAAATGTCGCAAATAATCACCCAAGACTTGGTTAATTCTTTCTACTTGTCCATTGGACTGGGGATGATATGCAGAAGAAAAATTTAATTTAATCTTGAGTTGTTTACAGAGAGCCCTCCAGAATTTAGACACGAATTGGACGCCTCTATCCGAGACGATCTGCGTAGGCAACCCGTGAAGACGAAAAATGTGTACAAAAAATTGTTTAGCCAACTGAGGCGCTGAAGGAAGACCAGGAAGAGGGATGAAATGGGCCATTTTGGAGAATCGATCAACGACCACCCAAATAACAGTGTTGCCACGGGAAGGGGGTAAATCAGTAATAAAATCCATACCAATCAGAGACCAAGGCTGTTCGGGGACAGGCAGGGGATGAAGAAAACCAGCGGGCTTCTGGCGAGGAGTCTTATCCCGGGCACAGATAGTGCAGGCTCGCACAAAGTCCACAACATCCGTCTCCAGAGTCGGCCACCAATAGAAGCGGGAGATGAGTTGCACAGATTTCTTGATGCCCCCATGACCAGCGAGATGGGAGGAGTGACCCCATTTGAGGATTCCGAGGCGTTGGCGTGGAGAAACAAAGGTCTTTCCTGGAGGAGTTTGCCTGATGGAGGCTGGAGAAGTGGAGATCAGGCAGTCAGGTGGAATGATGTGTTGCGGAGAGAGTTCAACTTCTGAGGCATCCGAGGAACGAGAGAGAGCATCGGCCCTAATGTTCTTATCGGCAGGACGAAAGTGAATCTCAAAATTAAATCGGGCAAAGAACAGAGACCACCGGGCCTGGCGAGGATTCAGCCGTTGGGCAGACTGGAGGTAGGAGAGGTTCTTGTGGTCGGTGTAAATAATAACTGGAAATCTTGATCCCTCCAGCAGATGCCTCCATTCCTCAAGTGCTAATTTAATGGCTAGAAGCTCTCGATCCCCGATGGAGTAGTTCCTCTCCGCCGGAGAGAAGGTCCTAGAAAAAAAACCACAAGTGACAGCATGCCCGGAAGAATTTTTTTGTAAAAGAACAGCTCCAGCTCCCACTGAGGAGGCATCAACCTCCAATAGGAAGGGTTTGGAAGGGTCAGGTCTGGAGAGCACGGGAGCCGAAGAAAAGGCAGACTTGAGTCGTTTAAAGGCGTCTTCCGCTTGAGGAGGCCACGACTTGGGATCGGCATTTTTTTTGGTTAAAGCCACGATAGGAGCCACAACGGTAGAAAAATGTGGAATAAATTGCCTGTAATAATTGGCGAACCCCAAAAAGCGTTGGATAGCACGGAGTCCGGAGGGGCGTGGCCAATCTAAGACGGCAGAGAGTTTGTCTGGATCCATTTGTAGTCCCTGGCCAGAGACCAAATATCCTAGAAAAGGAAGAGATTGGCATTCAAACAGACATTTCTCAATTTTGGCATAGAGTTGATTGTCACGAAGTCTCTGAAGAACCATACGGACATGCTGGCGGTGTTCTTCTAGATTGGCAGAAAAAATTAGGATATCGTCCAGATATACAACAACACAGGAGTATAACAGATCACGAAAAATTTCATTGACAAAGTCTTGGAAGACAGCAGGGGCGTTGCACAGGCCAAAGGGCATGACCAGATACTCAAAGTGTCCATCTCTGGTGTTAAACGCCGTTTTCCACTCATCCCCCTCTCTGATGCGGATGAGGTTATAGGCGCCTCTTAAGTCCAATTTAGTAAAGATGTGGGCACCTTGGAGGCGATCAAAGAGTTCAGAGATGAGGGGTAGGGGGTAGCGGTTCTTAACCGTGATTTTATTAAGACCGCGGTAGTCAATGCAAGGACGTAGGGAGCCATCTTTTTTGGACACAAAGAAAAATCCAGCTCCGGCAGGAGAGGAGGATTTACGGATAAAGCCCTTTTTTAAATTTTCCTGGACATACTCAGACATGGCAAGAGTCTCTGGGGCAGAGAGAGGATAAATTCTGCCCCGGGGTGGAGTAGTACCCGGGAGGAGGTCGATAGGGCAATCATAAGGCCTGTGAGGAGGTAGAGTCTCAGCTTGTTTTTTGCAGAAAACATCCGCGAAGTCCATATAGGCCTTAGGGAGACCGGTTACTGAGGGAACCACAGAGTCACGGCAAGGGTTACTGGGAACCGGTCTTAGACAGTCCTTGGAACAAGAGGGCCCCCAACTCTTGATCTCCCCAGTGGACCAATCCAGGGTTGGGGAATGAAGTTGAAGCCAGGGAAGTCCAAGGAGAATTTCCGAGGTGCAATTGGGGAGGACCAAAAGTTCAATCCTCTCGTGATGAGATCCGATGCTCATTAGAAGGGGCTCCGTGCGGAAGCGTATGGTACAGTCCAATCTTTCATTGTTTACACAATTGATGTAAAGGGGTCTGGCGAGACTGGTCACTGGGATGTTGAACCTGTTGACGAGAGAGGCCAAAATAAAATTTCCTGCAGATCCAGAGTCCAAGAAGGCCACGGTAGAGAAGGAGAAGGCAGAGGCAGACATCCGCACAGGCACAGTAAGACGTGGAGAAGCAGAGTAGACATCAAGGACTGTCTCTCCTTTGTGCGGAGTCAGCGGACGTCTTTCCAGGCGGGGAGGACGGATAGGACAATCCCTCAGGAAGTGTTCGGTACTAGCACAGTACAGGCAGAGGTTCTCCATGCGGCGTCGTGTCCTCTCTTGAGGTGTCAGGCGAGACCGGTCGACCTGCATAGCCTCCACGGCGGGAGGCACAGGAACAGATTGCAGGGGACCAGAGGAGAGAGGAGCCGAGGAGAAGAAACGCCTCGTGCGAACAGAGTCCATATCTTGGCGGAGCTCCTGACGCCTTTCGGAAAAACGCATGTCAATGCGAGTGGCTAGGTGAATAAGTTCATGTAGATTAGCAGGAATTTCTCGTGCGGCCAGAACATCTTTAATGTTGCTGGATAGGCCTTTTTTAAAGGTCGCGCAGAGGGCCTCATTATTCCAGGACAATTCTGAAGCAAGAGTACGGAATTGTACGGCATACTCGCCAACGGAAGAATTACCCTGGACCAGGTTCAACAGGGCAGTCTCAGCAGAAGAGGCTCGGGCAGGTTCCTCAAAGACACTTCGGACTTCCGAGAAGAAGGAGTGTACAGAGGCAGTGACAGGATCATTGCGGTCCCAGAGCGGTGTGGCCCATGACAGGGCTTTTCCGGACAGAAGGCTGACTACGAAAGCCACCTTAGACCTTTCAGTGGGAAACAGGTCCGACATCATCTCCAGATGCAGGGAACATTGGGAAAGAAAGCCACGGCAAAACTTAGAGTCCCCATCAAATTTATCCGGCAAGGATAGGCGTAGCCCAGGAGCGGCCACTCGCTGCGGAGGAGGTGCAGGAGCTGGCGGAGGAGATGACTGCTGAAGCTGTGGTAGTAACTGTTGTAGCATAACGGTCAGTTGAGACAGCTGTTGGCCTTGTTGCGCTATCTGTTGTGACTGCTGGGCGACCACCGTGGTGAGGTCAGCGACAACTGGCAGAGGAACTTCAGCGGGATCCATGGCCGGATCTACTGTCACGATGCCGGCTGGCTGGTAGTGGATCCTCTGTGCCAGAGAGGGATTGGCGTGGACCGTGCTAGTGGATCGGTTCTAAGTCACTACTGGTTTTCACCAGAGCCCGCCGCAAAGCGGGATGGTCTTGCTGCGGCGGTAGTGACCAGGTCGTATCCACTAGCAACGGCTCAACCTCTCTGGCTGCTGAAGATAGGCGCGGTACAAGGGAGTAGACAGAAGCAAGGTCGGACGTAGCAGAAGGTCGGGGCAGGCAGCAAGGATCGTAGTCAGGGGCAACGGCAGGAGGTCTGGAACACAGGCTAGGAACATACAAGGAACGCTTTCACTGGCACAATGGCAACAAGATCCGGCAGGGAAGTGCAGGGGAAGTGAGGTGATATAGGGAAGTGCACAGGTGAAGACACTAATTGGAATCACTGCGCCAATCAGCGGCGCAGTGGCCCTTTAAATCGCAAAGACCCGGCGCGCGCGCGCCCTAGGGAGCGGGGCCGCGCGCGCCGGGACAGGACCGAGGGAGAGCGAGTCAGGTACGGGAGCCGGGGTGCGCATCGCGAGCGGGCGCTACCCGCATCGTGAATCGCATCCCGGCTGACAGCAGAATCGCAGCGCCCCGGGTCAGTGGATCTGACCGGAGCGCTGCAGCGGAGAGAGTGTAGCGAGCGCTCCGGGGAGGAGCGGGGACCCGGAGCGCTCGGCGTAACAACGTGCATTAAATAGGGAAGACCTTTTACGTGACAAAAAAAATCTAAAAAGAGTAAAACATACAGAAATAATAATTCATTTAAAGAACTAGTTACTTTTTTCACAACATACAGTAAGCAATATAATAAAATTAGGAACATTAGAACAAGATAGAACAAGATAACATTCTAAAAAACATCATCCACAAAGGTTGTAGATTTTCAGCCTTGCATCCACCCAACTTACAATCTATTCTGGCACCTTCACATATACAAGAGAATAAATCCGAGCAACTTTGTAATATATATCTTCTTAATATTTATAAAATTTTAAATTGTTTCCAATTTAGATATGAAGTGGAAGCTGAAGTGGACTTTGACAGGGTCCCCTGCAGCTCAAAGTTTGGTTAATATTTTCATGTCTAAATATATATATATATATATATATATATATATATATATATATATATATGTCTAAATATAAAGACGCATATGTCTGGACACACATGTTGAGAATGTGTTTGATGGTGTGGCTCAGGTACCTAGACTATGGGGGAGATTTTTCTAAGGATTTAGACTGGTTTTTCCTGTCTAAATTTGTCGCACAGAAAGTCGCAGTCTAAATATGTGCGATTTTTCCTGTAGAGGATTTTTAGAACATGATGCATGCAAGTCTATTTTAGACGGAAATGCATTGGAAAATGCATTGGTGCTGAATTTATCAAGTGCGACTTATGTCTTTGTTTTATGGACGCAGACTCAAAAGCGGCTGGAGCAATTACTATATACTCACTCTTCTTGTTTAAATTTTTAGCGTGTAAAATAGTAATGTCTCATATTTGTCTGTAATGTATAAAATGCTGCATAATTGGTTGGCACTATATAAATATTATTATTATTTATTATAATTATTATTAATAATGGGTGTAATTTTTTTAAAACCAAATTCTCTGCAGAATGTCTGTACTGCACACTGTCTTGATAGACAAATTGAGGAGAACAGCCTTATAAAGCTATATGCCACTCTGTATACTGAATATATGGATGAGAACAATTTATTATCCATAAGAACTGTCATGCTCTTATGGCCATTTTTGGATTAGAGTTCAGCAAGAGAGAACAGAGAGAGGACACACAAAATCAGCCTGTTAGAGTCCTCATTCAGTGTGCTGTGGCAATAGAGAGGAATCTGGTAGTAAGTTGAGCAAGATCCAAGTAGGCAGCAGAAAAGCCCTTCCCTATTCCACAACAGGGCACCTTGAAATCACATACATACAATAGACCTTGATATCTTTTTGTAAAATTTTGAGAGCTTCAGCCTACTCCAAGTGACACTGTAGAGCAGAACTTTGTTTGGGCTCCACCTATTCAATGTGCACCAACTGAAGGTACCTAACAGTCGCTAGAGCAAAGATTTGGGTGGGCTGCAGGTGTTATTGTGGGTCGGTAAGACCTATATACATATTGCATTTGTCAGATTATATGCTACTTTATGCCATACTGTTTGCCTTGTTATACATGGTTCTTTTCCTTTATGCAATACAAAGTAAGTTCCAAGTTAGCTTTGTGTCAGTTTCATTAATCTCTCTGAGATGTTCTCAATGGGACAACACATCAATAAACTTGATTCTCCGTTGGGTGGAGGCACTGCCACAGATATGTACCCAGTTCCCAGATAGCTGAGGCTCAGAATTGGCCTTCTAAGCGCAAAGGGATATGGGTGGACAATCCAAAAACCTTGTTACACTAGTAAGAAAAAGAAACAAAATTATTGAGCATTCCATGTTTTTTACGACCTATTAAGGCCTAGCCAGAATGGTCCAGAATGTGGTAAATTAATATTGTGGGAAATTACGGAGTGATCCCAAAAATCGTTGTCTATTCCAAGACCTATACAATAGGTTAATCATTGGCCAATTTACCTAGTGCAAGCAAATAATGTTCATAAAAGAAAGGATAGACATATAAGGTGGGGGTAAAATAAGATAGGGGCTTTGCCGTGTCTCTTGGATAACAACTACATCTCTATTATAACAGGAGAATACATCTGCCACCCTATGAAAGGATCGAAAATTCCCATACAGGGAATTTGTGATGCATGTGATAGCAAACAGGTTATCTATTGTTTGGAAGGTCCATGTGGGATTACTTAAGATTACTTCCTTTCTTGAGCCAGATGGCAGTCTACTACAGCTTGCACTTCACATCTTCACATCTTTCCACACTTGATAAAGGGAGGAATCCCAAAAGCTTGTCTCTACGATATCTTGTTAGTCCAATAAAAAAGGTATACAAGTATACAAGATACTGCAACTACCGATGATTTTGCTTTTTGCATCACTGGACTAATACGGCTACTCTAACTACTATATATATATATATATATATATATATATATATATATATATATGTATATATGTATATATATGTATTGGATGTAATGTGTTACTCCGACCAGCAGATGGTGCTGTTTCTTCATCTGAAAACTTTGTGACATTGCATTCGGCTCTCTTCTCTCTCCAACCCCAGCTTTGTTGCGATCACGTAGTTCCCAATGTCACATGCCGGGGATGGCGTGACCGCGCTGCCAGGCCCGGGGAGATGACAGCGCGGAAGCGGGGTTGTGGCGGGATCAACCAGGTACACAGCTGCTTTTATGTTATTATTATATGCATGTACGTGATTGGCTCACAAGTTTTATAAATGCCTCATTATGAGAAAGCTACCCTCATTATTAGAGAGCCACTCCTGGAAGAAGGACTTTGTCTGAAATGGTCGTAGGGGTGGACGTCTGCTGGGTTCACATGTGGGTATTGGTCTCTTTGCACCTTGTAGGGCTAGACATAGCCTGCGTTTACCTGTTTATCACTCTTTCACCTTGCACGTTAGTGTGCTGGTGTATAGCCATTTATACTTTTGTGGTAACCTTGGTGGGGGTATAGGATAGTTGGGGTGTTGCGGTTCTTGAATTATAAAGGGCGCTGTTAACCCTTGTTACTCGTGATGCTAGAGTGAGGGTTAAAACTCTGTAGTGATGCTGGGCCTATCGCCACCCTTCCCAAGAGCGATAGGTGAGTGTAGAATAAATGGATTGTCCACAGCAGTGCTGAACTTAAAACTTGCAGGAACTTTACTGAAGATTTTCTGTACATGCAGTAACGGTAACAGTTCATAGGACCGGAAAGTTCTCTTAAGATTAGGAGGATTAGATTTGCATAGATCCGCCGGATTTAGGGGTTGGATTAGGTCCAGAGATCTTGCTGAGAAAGCGGTGAATTATAAGAACTATCCGTCCCTAGCGTAGGCCTAGGCCGCAAGGCTTTGGCCTAGTAATTGTCTTGAAAGCTGTAGAGGTCCTACCTCGTCCAGAGTCAACAACCCAAGAGAGCGACAAAATGGCCACAGCTCCCTTATATGGGCAGGGGCTTGCCGTTTTGGATTGGTCCATATCAGCTGTCACTCACCGTTACAATGCATTGTGGGTGATCACCTGACTAGTACCACCAAAAGTCTTTTAGCAAACCATAGAGTTCTGAAATGTGTCACATGACCCGCAGGTCCTGCGACGCTAAAACAAGTGAGTAACACCATATACATATATTTACATAGATAATATTTTTAAATATCAAGTTACTAAGGGGTGACTAGGGGTTAATTAGGGAAGCGAACCCTGACAGTCCTAGGGACTCTAACTTTGGTGACTAATAACTAAGGCACAGTATGAAATACGGTGCCGGGACACCACACTTTGTATACAATTACTATGTATTGTACCTTGTGTGCTATTTTACCATACCCACTGCAGTGTGCATCTATATAGTGTGGCGCATGCCCTGGAAAGTATCAGTATTCTATGCACATTATCCAGTGGATGTCCTATTTTTCAGCTGCCACTCCTCTCTTTTCATTATGTATTTTAATATGTGGTTTTACACCATAAAGTTGTTATTTTTGGTACAATTGTCTGTTACAGCTCTTTATGTTATTGGTGGTTGCAGTTTAATGCTGTGTTAGCAGACTTTACATGGTCTATTCATACGTGTCCTGGGAGCACATTGGGGTGTTATTGAGACAACCTTTGATACCAGTTGTAGAGGCTTTTATATGGGTTAATCGTACAAAGGTCGTTCTACACAGAATAGTGTTATTATTGTAATTCACTTGTAAGTACATTAAAATAATCCAGAAAGATTGTTGAAATCGCAAGGTTCAATATTCAGGATACCAATATTTATAAATTAAAGGGCTTTTGAGGTTTGATGTACAAAACCTACTCTAATTCGGTAGTTTGGAGAAAAATGTGCCCAATGTATAAGAAGGGCGCTCATACAAAAGGCACATGTTTTGTTTGTTTATCTCTTGAAAAGCAAATCTACACTTGCTCAAAGCAGACTTTTGTACCATAATATATGCCAATATCTGACATAGTTTATGATCAATGTTTTGGTGTGCAGGGGACTCCTTCCCTATTGCTAAACCCAACCAATTCTCTCATCTCTTTAACAAAAATATGGTAACTGAAAAGAGAAGTGCAAAGCAGAAATAAATCCCCCATAATGTCTACAGATAGGAATATTATGACTACAATATCTTAGCATGCTAAATAATAAGCTACTATCTAGCCATTGTCCTAAAATTCAAGGAAATCATGCAGAAAAGGACCAGGAGCTAATGTGGAGAGCTGGGGTTAATGGCGTGTATGTAGACTATGGGTTAAGTGACCTGGATAAATGTTCGTGATGCCAGGAGTATTAATGAAGATGACTGTTGTTGTGCAGGGACCTTGATATTTAGTGTTACTGTTCTATTATTTGCACTCTAGCACTTTATATCTGGTATTTTATGATTCATATACAAAACCGGTTGAAGACTACACTATTCAATGTATGTTAAACCAATCAGGCACTACGAAGGGTGATTGAAGATTTGGTCAGCGGGTTCCGTGTGCGGGCGGACAACCATTCTTGAAAGGGTAGAATTTTGAAGACAGACATGGGACCTGTTCCTAGTAGAGGTATGGGGCATGTATACCACTGAGATGCTTCAAATAGCTCTGACTGGACGCTATCTCACTAACTAACTAGTTCTGAAATAGATCCTGGTTGTACCCAGTGAAGATCTACCCCTTCCTGATTAGTTTTATCACAAGCAGTACATGCGCTAAGAAAGACCACTCAGACGCCTGTCAGCTGAGTTGATACTTTCTTTATAACTGATGAAGCAACTACAGGGGGGGGTTTATAGGTGATACAATGCTGTGTGCAGGAGATTATGTAAATTGGGTGTGAAAAACAGCTAATTAGTTACAACTCCTTCTACGTATTTCTTATTTCTACCACATTTCAATCTAGGACACCATCTTCCAAGCTCAGAGAGAGGGAAGGAGCATTTCAGGTGATGGTGGAAGGAAGCAGTTCAGCGCAGCAAGGATCTCTGTATGCAGCTTAGGAAAATAGTGGAGAAAAAAGTATTTAGTTAATCAAGAATTGTCGAGTTCTCCCACTTAAAAAATGAGGCCTGTAATATTCATCATAGGTCTACCTCAACTATGAGAGACATAATGAGGAAAAAAATCACTAAAATCACATTGTCTGATTTTTGAATAATTTATTTGCAAATTATGGTTGAAAACAAGTATTTGGTCATCTACAAAAAAGCAAGATTTGTTGCTCTCACAGACCTGTAACTTCTTCTTTAAAGGGGTGCTCCGGTGGAAAATAGATTTTTTTTTTAAATCAACTGTTGCCAGAAAGTTAAACAGATTTGTAAATGACTTTTTAGCAGCTGTATGCTACTGAGGAAATTCTTTTCTTTTTTTAATTTCTTTTTTGTCTTGTCCACAGTGCTCCCTGCTGACACCTCATGCCTGTATCAGGAACTGTCCAGAGCAGCATAGGTTTGCTATGGGGATTTTCTCCTGCTCTGGACAGTTCCTGATACGGGCATCAGGTGTCAGCAGAGAGCACTGTGGACAAGACAAAAAAGAAATTAGTATGCTACAGCTGCTAAAAAGTACTGGAAGGGTAAATATTTTTTAATAGAAGCAATTTACAAATCTGTTTAACTTTCTGGCACCAGTTGATTAAGAATATTTTTTTTTCCACCGGAGTACCCCTTTAAGAGTCTCCTCTGTCCTCCACTCGTTACCTGTATTAATGGAACTTGTTTGAACTTGTTTTCAGTATAAAAGGTCCCTGTCCACAACCTCAAACAGTCACACTCCAAACTCCACTATGGCCAAGATCAAAGAGCTGTTGTGAGACACCAGAAACAAAATTGTAGACCTGCACCAGGCTGGGAAGACTGAATCTGCCAGAGGCAAGCAGCTTGGTGTGAAGAAATCAACTATGGGAGCAATTATTAGAAAATGGAAGACATATAAGGCCATTCATAATCCCCCTTGATCTGGGGCTCCATGCAAGATCTCACCCCGTGGTGTCAAAATGATCACAAGAATGGTGATCAAAAATCCCAGAACCACACGGGGGACCTAGTGAATGACATGCAGAGAGTTGGGACCAAAGTAACAAAGGCTACAATCAGTAACACACTATGCCAGGGACTAAAATCATGAATTTGCTTGAGAGCATTTGGATGATCCAGAAGGGGATTGGGAGAATGTCATATGGTCAGATGAAACCATAGTAGAACTTTTTGGTAAAAACTCAACTCGTCATGTTTGGAGGAGAAAGAACGCTGAGTAGCATCCAAAGAACACCATACCTACTTTGAAGCATGGTGGTGGAAAAATCATGCTTTGGCACTGTTTTTCTGCCAAGGGACCAGGATGACCGATCCGTGTAAAGGAAAGAATGAATGTGACCATGTATCATGAGATTTTGATTGAAAACCTCCTTCCATCAGCAAGGGCATTGAAGGTGAAACGTGGTTGGGTCTTCCAGCACGACAATGATCCCAAGCACACCGCCCGGACAGATAATTTACCTTGATCGGGGGCTCAACGCAAGATCTCACCCGTGGTATCAAAATGATCACAAGGAAGCAAAAATCCCAAAACCACACGGGGGGGGGGACCTAGGAAATGACCCCAATGATCCCAAACACACCGCCCTGGCAACGAAGGAGTGGCTTTGTAAGAAGCATTTCAAGGTCCTGGAGTGGCCAAGCCAATCTCCAGATCTCAACCTCATATAAAACCTTTGGAGGGAGTTGAAAGTCCGTGTTGCCCAGCGACAGCCCCAAAATATCACTTCTCTAGAGGACATCTGCATGGAGGAATGGGCCAAAATACCAGCAACAGTGTGTGAAAACCTTGTGAAGACTTACAGAAAATGTTTGAACTCTGTCATTGCCAACAAAGGGTATATAACAAAGTATTGAGATGAACTTTTGTCATTTACCAAATTCTTATTTTCCACCACAATTTGCAAATAAATGCTTTAAAAATCAGACAATGGGATTTTATGGATTTTTTTTTCTCATTCTGTCTCTCATAGTTGAGGTATATCTATGATGAAAATGACAGGCCTCTCTCATTAGTATATATCAATCCACTACAGTTTATATTAGTACATACTTTATGAGTCCTTTACAGCTCGTACCTGTCTAGACAGACCTGGGGGAGCAGCTCAGGAGACCCTGATTGGCCAAAGTGCACATGTGATTCCCTATGCATCATCCTACACAGTTACAGTTAACACTACATGACAATAAAAATATAATTACATTAAATCATAGAAAAAACATTGGCATACAATGTACAACATATAATATTTAAAGGGGTACTCTAGTGGAAAACAAATTTTTTTTCAAAATCAACTGGTGCTAGAAAGTTAAACAGATTTGTAATCTTTCCAGTACTTATCGGCACGAAGTTGTTAAGTTCTTTTCAGTCTGACCACAGTGCTCTCTGCTGACAGCTCTGTCACTATCCAGAGCCCGAGGGGTTTGCTGTGGGTATTTGTTCCTACTCTGGACAGTTCCTGACACAGAGGTGTCAGCAGAGAACACTGTGGTCAGGCTGAAAAGAACTTCTTCTGTAGTATACAGCAGCTGATAAGTACTGTAAGGATTAAGATTTTTTTTTCATAGAAGTAATTTACAAATCTGTTTATCTTTCTAGCAGCAGTTCATTTGAAAAATAAATAAAAGTTTTTCTCCGGAGTACCCCTTTAACCCTGAAGCTGTGGCCCGGAGCAGACATGATAAAGTGACATCCACCTGACAAAGCAGGTAGACAGGTGTTTTCCGCACCAGGTCACCACACTAACTGTGTGTTGCATAGCTGTGTTGCGAATCCACCATAACACTGCTGCTTTCTTTTTGTGAAATGGCTATTCCTGTTAGAGTTTCCTCCCTCCAACTACAAGTCCCAGGATCCCTTGTTTGTAAGTGTGAGGTCCCTTTTTTCTCTTCCACACATCAGCCACCCCATCCATTAAAGCACACCTGGGACAAATACCTGCAACCCTTTGGAAAATGATCTCCTTCCCGCTCAGCAGTCACTCCACCCATTGAAGCAGACACGCTTGCTGAACACTTGACCAGGGATGTAATGTTTTGGGCTGCTCCTGCAACCTGGGAAAACCTTAGACAAGACTAATTTTGTATGCTGTTAAAAATTAACAACGGGGCCTTAAAGTTGTTTTGCCAGAGATCTGTCATGACGAAGGCGTGTGACGCTGCGCCTCACTCTCACGGCTTCCCTCCCCTTCCTCCCTCCTCACCCTGCTGCCTGATTGCCTCGACCACTGAAGTTATGGAGATACAGCGTGCCGGTATGGGTGAATTGGTGCCTGGCGGGGGAGAAGTTGATTGGGCACAGGTGTATAAATCTTAGCTTGGGACTCTTTATTGAGCTTTCTCTTTCTGAGTGTTGCTGTGTAAGAGTGTGCTTGAAAGAGGAGTTTCAAAAACAGGAGTTTGAAAGCAGGAGGTTGAGATCGCTGTGAGTGTTAATTTCTGAACCCACAAGGTCTACAAAAAATTTGAGGTGTAATTTTGACTGTCTGTTTTTGCCTATACATTTGTGAAATCCCCATAACTAAATGGCCTCTAAGTTGGAAAATGCAGTCCGGTGTACATCCTGCGTGATGCATGCAATCCTTGAGCAGCATTTCGAGGGTGCATACTGCTGTGTGAGATGTCAGCAAGTTGTTCATTTGGAAGCCCAGATCCTGGATCTAGAGGAACAGCTTGCAACATTGAGATGCATTGACAACCCGGAGAGGATTGACCACAAGGGGGGTGTCTGCTCCAGTAAGGAGGGAGGGAGGAGTGCAGGGCAGGCCAGACAGGTACTAGTGGTGGGAGACTCAATTATTAGGGGGACAGACAGGGCGATCTGTCACAAAGACCAGGATCACCGAACAGTGTGTTGTCTGCAAGGCGCTCGAGTTCGGAACATCGCGGATCGGGTTGACAGGTTGCTGGGCGGGGCTGCAGAGGACCCAGTGGTCATGGTACATATTGGCACCAATGACAAAGTAAGAGGTAGGTGGAGTGTCCTTAAAAATGATTTCAGGGACTTAGGCCGCAAGCTTAAGGCAAGGACCTCCAAGGTAGTATTTTCTGAAATACTGCCAGTACCACGAGCCACACCAGAGAGGCAGCGGGAGATTAGGGAGGTAAACAAGTGGCTCAGAAGCTGGTGTAGGAAGGAGGGGTTTGGGTTCATGGAGAACTGGGCCGACTTCACTGTTGGCTACCGGCTCTACCGTAGGGACGGGCTGCACCTCAATGGGGAGGGTGC
Source organism: Hyla sarda (assembly GCF_029499605.1). NCBI lineage: Eukaryota > Metazoa > Chordata > Amphibia > Anura > Hylidae > Hyla > Hyla sarda. The sequence continues at coordinate 87,384,966 of NC_079190.1, forward strand.
AGCTGTGCTTGGAGAGAAGATGGCTAGAAGGGTGGAGGAGTGTTTAAACTAGGGACTTGGGGGGAGGAAACCTACAGCAAAGAGGGGGGAAGATAGTGTAGATAGAGAGGGGGGGACTTAATAATGTACCTGGGGGTGGAGCGGAGGGAGGGGTTAGAATAGTTAATAGGAATAGGCTTCATAGGAAAATAAAACTTACACACTTGAATCCCATTAACCCCAATAACATAAAGAATGGAAATGTAAAGTGCATGTTCACAAATGCCAGAAGCCTAGCAAATAAAATTGGGGAGCTTGAGGCCTTGATACTGAAGGAACATATTGATATAGTTGGGGTCACTGAGACATGGCTGGACTCCTCGCATTGTATCGCAACGATAGAATGAACAGAAAAGGTGGTGGAGTCTGTCTGTATGTTAGAAGTGGTATGAAAGTCAGTGTGAACGATGCCATAGTGTGTGATGATTCTGAGGATGTGGAATCATTGTGGGTAGAATTACAAAAGGAGGGAAATATTGAAAAAATAGTATTTGGTGTAATCTACAGACCCCCTAATATCACTGAAGAGATAGAAGGTCGGCTGCATAAACAAATAGAGAGGGCCGCCCGGGCAGGTACAGTGGTAATAATGGGAGATTTCAACTATCCAGATATAGATTGGGGCCGGGGGCTGGCTAAAACTACAAAGGGGAGAACATTCCTAAATTTATTGCAGGATAAATTTATGGGTCAGTTTGTGGAGGACCCAACATGAAGTGATGCCTTGGTGTATCTGATCATTTCCAACAATGTAGAGCTGGTTGATAATGTAACTGTGCGGGAAAACCTTGGTAATAGCGACCACAATATAGTTACTTTTGACTTAAAATGTAGAGAACAAAGACAGACAGGGAAAGCAAAAACATATAACTTTAAAAAGGCAAATTTCCCTGGGCAGAGAGCTGCACTACAGGACATAGACTGGGGGAGGTGTTGTCAAATACTGATACAGAAGGTAAATGGGACATCTTTAAATCAACTCTAAATAACTATACAGCTAAATATATACCAAAGGGGAAAAAATATAAAAGATTACAACTAAATCCTACATGGCTGACAAATGATGTTAAAAGAGCAATAAACAACAAAAAAATAGCCTTCAAAAAATACAAATCAGAGGGGTCAGCTATAACATTTAAACAGTACAAGGAGCTTAATAAAATCTGTAAAATGTAATAAAAACAGCAAAAATTCTAAATGAGAGACAGGTGGCCAAAGAAAGCAAAACTAATCCTAAATATTTTTTAGATATATAAATACAAAAAAACCAAGGACAGAGCATGTAGCACCCCTTAATAATAATAATGGGGAGGTTGTCACAGGCGATAAAGAGAAAGCGGAGCTACTGAATGGGTTCTTTAGTCCTGTATATACTAAGGAAGAAGGAGCTGACATTGGCCAGGTCAGTGCTGGTAACACATCATGTAATGTACTGAACTGGCTTAATGTAGAGATGGTACAAGGTAAGTTAAAGGGGTACTCCGCCCGTAGACATCTTATCCCCTATCCAAAGGATAGGGGATAAGATGTCAGATCGCCACGGTCCCGCTGCTGGGGACACCGGGGATCGCCACTGCGGCACCCCGCTGTCATTACTGCACAGAGTGAGTTCGCTCTGTGCGTAATGATGGGCGATACATGGGACGGAGCAGCGTGACGTTATGGCTCCGCCCCTCGTGACATCACGGCCCGCCCCCTTAATACAAGTCTATGGCAATAGACTCGTATTGAGGGGGGCAGGCCGTGACGTCACAAGGGGTGGAGCCGTGAGGTAACGATGCTCCGGCCCCTGTACTGCCCGTCATTACGTGCAGAGAGAACTCGCCCTGTGCAGTAATGACGCGGGGTGCCGCAGCGGCAATCCCCGGGGTCCCCAGCAGCAGGACCGCGGAGATCTGACATAGGGGATAAGATGTCTAGGGGCTGAGTACCCCTTTAAGTAAAGTAAATGTAAGCAAATCTTCAGGACCAGATGGATTACACCCAAGAGTTCTTAGAGAGGTAAGTTCAGTAATATCTGTAACCTTGCTCGTGATATTTAGAGATTCTCTGGTGTCTGGTATTGTGCCAAGGGACTGGCGCAAGGCAAATGTGGTACCAATCTTCAAGAAGGGCTCTAGGTCTTCCCCAGGAAATTATAGACCGGTAAGTTTAACGTGCATTGTGGGTAAATTGTTTGAAGGACATATAAGGGACTACATACAGGAATACATAGGGAATAATAGTATTATAAGTGATAGCCAGCATGGGTTTACTAAGGATAGAAGTTGTCAAACCAATCTACGGTAATTTGCTTTTATGAAGAGGCGAATAGAAGCCTTGATAGAAGAATGGCTGTGGATATAATGTTTCTGGATTTTGCTAATGCGTTTGATGCTGTCCCTCATAGTCGTCTGACAGGTAAGTTAAGGTCTTTGGACTTGGAAACTTTAGTTTGTAACTGGATTGAACACTGGCTCATGGATCGTACCCAGAGAGTGGTGGTCAATGATTCGTACTCTGGTTGGTCCCCGGTTGTTAGTGGTGTACCCCAAGGTTCTGTACTGGGACCGCTGTTGTTTAATTTATTTATCAATGATATAGAGGATGTATTAACAGCTCTGTTTCTATCTTTGCAGATGACACCAAGCTTTGTAGAACCGTACAGTCTATAGAGGATGTGCATAAATTACAAGATGACTTGGATAGACTAAGTGTCTGGGCATCCACTTGGCAAATGAGGTTCAATGTGGATAAATGTAAAGTTATGCATCTGGGTACTAATAACCTGCATGCATCGTATGTCTTAGGGGGTGTTAAACTGGCAGAGTCACTGGTAGAGAAGGATCTGGGTGTACTTGTAGATCATAGACTACAGAATAGCATGCAATGTCAGGCTGCTGCTTCCAAGGCCAGCAGGATATTGTCATGTATCAAAAGAGGCATGGACTCGAGGGACAGGGACATAATACTCCCCCTTTATAAAGCATTAAAGCATTGGTACGGCCTCACCTGGAATATGCTGTTCAGTTTTGGTCACCAGTCTATAAAAGGGACACTGTGTTGCTGGAAAGGGTGCAGAGATGCGCGACTAAACTAATATGGGGCATGGAACATCTTAGCTATGAGGAGCGATTAAAGCAGTTACAATTGTTTAGTCTTGAGAAGAGACAATTAGGGGGGGATATGATAAACGTATATAAATATATTAATGGCCCATACAAAACATATGGAAAAAAACTGTTAAGCCCCCTCAAAGGACAAGGGGGCACTCCCTCCGTTTGGAGAAGAAAAGGTTTAGTCTCAAGGGGCGACACACCTTCTTTACCATAAAAACTGTGAATTTATGGAACAGTCTACCTCAGGAACTAGTCACAGCAGGAACGATTAATAAATTTAAAACAGGGTTAGATACATTCCTGGAACAAAATAACATTAATGCTTATGCAGAAATATATAATCCCATCCCTTCCCCCAATATCCCACCACACCCCTACCCTTCAATTCCCTGGTTGAACTTGATGGACGTATGTCTTTTTTTGACCGTACTAACTATGTAACTATGATGGGGATGAACCCTGGAGATACTGGCCGGGGACGGGGTTGGGGGGATTCCCCTTGATGTTATGTGCTGTAACTTGGGCTATTATTATGCAGGGCCAAATCACAGCACCCGTGGAGGGTACAACTTTAGGACTGTAGACTGCAGTCTGAGGAATACAAGGGCCACCTGTTTGCTCTCTCACTTTGGAGCCACTCAGAGACAAGAAGTCTAGCTGTGTAAAGTGAGTTATATTATACCCCAAGAGGAAAGATAGAGTACTATGGAGTAACACGGAGGGGGATATGAGAACATAAGAATATAAAAGGATGTTTTTTATACAGGCAAATATGGTGGTGACAGTGACCTACTGAAAAAGGTTGCCACAGGTGATCTAAAGCAGTATACCAGTTGCGGTCCCTCCAGCCTTTCTGAATCCCGGGCATGGTAAGAGATCTTTATGGTACAGGTACCTACATGTACTCATAGTTCTGGGTAAAAAGTCCTGAAAAGTATGCATCTCTGAAGATACTTGAATTTTTCCAGGACATCTCAAGGCACTGTCTTATTAGCGGGACCTAAGTAAATCATAATGGCCCCCAATGTACAGCCCAGACATTCGGTGTTCCTGAGAAATGTAGGAGCAGCGGGGAAAATTGAGAAGCACATGCCAGCCTGGGTTAAGACTAGAAGTAATAATAAAGGCTCACCCACTACTACGGAAGGAGATAATAGTGGATCCAGCTTTGCGGTAATACAGGATCTAAATGACAATCGGGAGGAAAAGCCGATAATGGAAAAAACCATCATGGACACTATTCTTAGAGAAGTTTGAGCTTATAATCATTCATTGGGTGAGCTCTGCTCACAAATGAGCTCTCTATCTGCAGAGGGGATGATTATCAGAGATTAAATTAATAAAATACGAGAAAGAACCAAGGAGATGGAGAAATCATTGCCGAAGGTGGAAAAGGATGTGGGGTATCTCAACAAGAACAACAAAATTTGAGGAGGCAGATAAAAGAGTTGAAAGTTAAAGTAACTGATATGGAGGACAGATACCGCAGTAATAATATAAAAATTGTCGGGATACCCAAAAATGTGGGCTCCTCTGATTTAAGGACATGGAAACTGGTTTCAGGAAATAGTGGGTCAAAAGTAATTTCCTCCTTTGACCTTGATATAATCCTCCAGAAAGCAAGGGAAGCAGGCTACATTGAATATCAAGGCAGCAATGTTTTTCTGTATCCAGACTTTGAAAAAGTCACTAGACTTCATAGAGCCTCTTTTAAAGCTGTAAAACAATGTTTGTTTGAGGCTAAAATAGCTTTTTCATTATTATTTCTGGCAAGATTACGAGTAATCTACAAGGATAAGGTTTTGTTTTTTAAAGATTATGTCGAAGTGCAACAGTGGCTTGAGCAAGAAGGCTTATAAGTTATGTAATGTAATGAGTAAAGTTGAGGGGAGTACAATGGGGGAGGGTGAAGGAGTACTTGAATGACAAAGTTTGAGGTTGATATGCGAATGCAGACCATGCAGAATGGGAGGGTGGGAAGGGGGTGGGAAGGGCCCATCGGGAGGGTCTTTTTTTTCCTCCTTAAGATGATTTGTTGTTAAAGTTTTGACATTGAAAGTGAGAGGAATGGGAGAGGTGAGTAAAAGAATGGTGGTCTTCGACCGAAATACTTACCAACTGTACTTGCAGAAATACTTACCAACTGTAGTGTGTCTTTTGGAGACACATACACAGAGGAGAACCTTTTTGAGCTTTTCTGCAAGGGTGGCAATTCTTATTCCTAAAAATGTACCAGTAACCATTAAAGGGAAAAAAATTGATAAAAGGGGACAATCAGGACTCAAGTCCTGCAAGAACTCGTGTGAACTGAGTTCCTGTACTTTTTTCACTGCAGGAACACCGTTCCCATAACAGGAGTCCTGCAGGGCCAGACCTTAAATGAAAATCTTGGTTTTCCCAAGAGTTCCCACACTTTTTTTCCCAGGACTTGACCCCTGGGGACAATATGTGTTTTTACACATGATTATTGATACATTTAAATTTATTTTAGCAGGATTTTATATTCCTCCCCCATTCAACTCGCGGCCCATTAAAGATTTACTAGTTTTTTAAAGGGGTACTCCGGCGCTAAGACATTCAAAGGATAGGGGATAATATGCCTGATCGTGGGGGTCCCGCCACTGGGGACCTCCGTGATCTTTCACGCAGTACCCCGTTACCATCATGTTTGCTTCGGGTCTGATGACTGGCGATCACGAGGACGGAATATTGTGACGTCACGGCCCCGCCCCTGTGTGATGTCATGCTCCACCCCGTCAATTCAAGCCTATGGGAGGGAGCGTGACGTCACAGTACTTTGGATAGGGGATAAGATGTCTTAGCGCCGGAGTACCCCTTTAAAGGGAAGATTTACCTTTATATATGTGTGGTGACTTAATCTGTATAATGAATCTGGAATTTGATAAGGTAAAGATAGGGGTACCGATTATGGGTGAGAACTCGGATAATTATAACAATCTAAAAAATGCACAAAAGAAAGACAATGGTTAATAAATCTCAACAAAAAATATTTTTTTTTGGTCAAAACATTTTTTTGTGGAGGGTGGGCGTTCTGGGAAGCAGGCGGCAAATCTGATTAAAGGCCAACTGGAAAAGTGTGAGATCATAGCAATTAAAACAAAGTATAAAGAAGTGGTTACTGAACAAATTTAGGAAGTGTTATTTCAATATTTTTCGTCTCTATATAGGTCTGAGGGAGTTCCAGAAGAAAATGAAATTGAGGAATATCTACAAACCTGTGGTCTCCCAGAGATTAGTCAAAATGTACGGTCTCCCCTAGATAAGGAAATTACAGTGGAGGAATTACGCCAGGCAGTCAGGGATAGTAGAGCTTTGGCAGCTCCGGGTCCAGACAGGTTCCCTTTTCAAATATATCAAGAGTTTGGGGATGTTTTGCTACCTATTTTTTGTAGTGTGCTAAAGTAAGCTCAGATTTCCAGGGAGCTCCCACAGACTATGCTGGAGGCTACAATAATTTTTATTCCTATAAAGGGTAAAGATCCCTTAGAACCTGATGGTTACAGGCCAATATCCCTAATGAACACCGATGCGAAAATCCTGTTCAAAGTGATGGCAAGGAGGTTGGCCCAGGTAGTATCAGACTTGGTTGGTGAGGATCAGATAGGTTTTGTTCCAGGACGGTCAATACAGACCAACCTTCTCCGCACCTTCTTGAGTCTGCAGCTAGCGGAGGACTCGCTCCACTCCATCCTTTCACTTGACGCCATGAAGGTGTTTGACAGGGTGGAGTGGAGGTTTTTGTGGTGTGTACTGAAGAAAATGGGCTTTGGGGAGGGATTTATGGATTGGATTAGATTTTTATATAGTTCCCTTCACGCAAGATCAGTCTTAATGGGGAATTATCGAGGGAGTTCCCCCTCACTAGAGGAACTAAACAGAGCTGTCCACTGTCTCCATTATTATTTGTTCTGTTTGTAAAGCCACTAGCAAATTTAATTAGGAAAGAGAGGGATATGAGAGGGTTTGGCCTGGGTGGTAATAAAGACAAGTTGCTACTTTATGCTGATAATTTGCTCTTATTTTTAGATAATGCTGAAACTATGCTTCCTAAGGTTATTAATATGGTAGACTCTTTTGGTAGAATGTCTGGAATGAGGATTAATTGGGGGAAGTCTTCACTATTGCCAGTGGGTCGGGGACAACCTCCTAGAGTACAAGGGGTAAGGGTGCTAAGTGAAGATGAATATATGGACTATCTAGGAATTAGAGTGGGAAGACATCTTCAATCTTTTATTCAAGTAAATCTCAGACCACTTTTAAATAAGTTAAAAAACAAATAGAGTTATGGATCTGTGATAGCCTGGGGGATGTAGAGTATGGGGAGCGTAGCTGTGAGGTAACTAAACTATTAACCCTTTAGACGCAGTGCTCAAAGTTGAACGCCACGTCTAAAACAAAAGTGAAAGCTGCCCGGCTGCTCAGCGGGGCCGATCGGGACTACCGCAGTGAAAATGAGCTCGGACAATAGCGGAGGTCCTCTTACCTGCCTCCGGCGTGTCCCCTCGGCGATTCATTGCTCCAAGCCTGAGATGCAGGCATGAGCAATTGACCGCCGATAACGCTGATCATTGCAAAGCTATGGCTTTGCAGTGAACAGTGCTGGCAATCAGTGTGTGCAGTGTTATAGCCCCCTATTGGAGCTATAACACTGCAAAAAAAAAAGTGCAAAAAAAAGTTAAGAAATGTGATTTAAAGGGGTACTCCGCCCCTGGCATCTTATCCCCTATCCAAAGGATAGGGGATAAGATGTCAGATCACCGCGGTCCCACTGCTGGGGACCCCGGGGATCGCCGCTGCGGCACCCCGCCATCATTACTGCACAGAGCGAGTTCGCTCTGTGCGTAATGACAGGCGATACAGGGGATGGAGCAGCGTGATGTCATGGCTCCGCCCCTCATGACATCACGGCCCGTCCCCTTAATGCAAGTCTATGGCAGGGGGCGTGACGACCATCACGCCCCCTCCCATAGACTTGTATTGACGGGGGCGGGCCGTGACGTCACGAGGGGCGGAGCTGTGACATAACGATGCTCTGGCCCCTGTATTTCCCGTCATTACGTGCAGAGCGATCTCACTCTGCGCAGTAATGATAGCAGGGTGCTGCAGCGGTGATCCCCGGGGTCCCCAGCAGCGGGACCCCGGCGATCTGACATCTTATCCCCTATCCTTTGGATAGGGGATAAGATGTCTAGGGGCGGAGTACCCCTTTAATCCTTTCCTTAATAAAAGTTCAAATCACCCCCCTTTTCCCATAAAAAAAAACCACCATGTAAATAAAAATAAATATAAACATATGTGGAATCTCCGCGTGCGTAAATGTCTGAACTATAAAAATATATCATTAATTAAACTGCACGGCCAATGGCGTACACGCAAAAAAATTCCAAAGTCCAAAATAACGTATTTTTGGTCGCTTTTTATATAATGAAAAAATGAATAAAAAGCGATCAAAAAGTCCGATCAATACAAAAATGATACCTCTAAAAACTTAAGATCACGGCGCAAAAAATGAGCCCTCATACCGCCCCATATGCGGAAAAATAAAAAAAAGTTATAGAGGTCAGAAGATGACAATTTGAAATGTATAAATTTTTCTGCATGTAGTTATGATTTTTTACAGAAGTACAACAAAATCAAACCTATATAAGTAGGGCATCATTTTAATTGTATGGACCTACAGAATAAAGATAAGGTGTCATTTTAACCGAAAAATTTACTGCGTAGAAACAGAAGCCCCCAGAATTTACAAAATGGCGTTTTTTCTTCAATTTCGGCGCACAATGATTTTTTTTTCCGTTTTGCCGTAGATTTTTAGGTAGAATGACTGATGTCACTGCAAATTAAAATTGGTGGCGCAAAAAATAAGCCATTATATGGATTTTTAGGTTCAAAATTGAAAGGGTTATGATTTTTAAAAGTGAGGAGGAAAAAACAAAAGTGTAAACATGGAAAAACCCGTGGTCCTTAAGGGGTTAATTTGTGCCAGAAAGTTCTGAAATATGAAGAATACAGGAGTAGGGAATCTAAACTCAGAGCTAAATGGTTTGAAAATACCTGGGCATTGTGGGCCAAGTAGGGGTTGAGAAGGTAAAATAAGGAGGTCAAATTATTTAATGCAGATTTTGACACAAAAAATTGAATACTTGGAAAAACAACATTTTTGTAACAACATGGACTTTATGACAGATATTCTGGTGTCATTGGCAAGTGCTGTTAATTTGGGGGTAGTTGGCAGAAGAGTTATAATTTTTATTTATTGAGCATACAGTACAGCTCTATGGTATCGCTAAGGATAGTTATTAAACTTTAGGCAAAGGAACAGTGGAGCAGTTGCTGATAGCAACCAATCAGATTCCAGCTTTCATTTTTTTAAATGAAAAATGAAATCTGCAATCTGATTGGTTGCTTATGCTATAGGCAACTGCTCCACTGTTCCCTTTCACAAGCCTTAATAATCTCTCCCGTTGTCTCTGACTGCGGAGTTCAGTTCATGACTGTACCAAACTGGGGGTTACCCTTTATTTTTCATCAGCTTTTTACCCTGAACTAATGGGCAAACTGAAAGGATCATTAATTCCATCGGACAGTGTTTGAGTTGCTATATTTCAGATCGTCTGGTTAGGTGCTATGTTTCTTTGTAAGTTTGGATTTCATCCTTGTTACTGCTCATTCTGTAATAATAATAAAATAATGCAGGGCATACTTGCACCTAAAGGTTCCTTCTTGTAAACTTGCATTGCAGCCTTATGAAATTCTAGAAGTAATATATAATCCCGTGTTTACTGTGCCATTTAGCCATGTACTGTGTGGTAACATGTTATCTGTATTTTCCAGATTGGTATGATTACATTGATACTTATTTTTTGTGCCATAATCTTTTGTTTTTAGGTTTTAGTCCCTTCCTAGACTGTTAAGGGCCACAGGACAGGTATCCTTAGAATGGGTCAACAGTTTACCTTAGACACCTGCTGCCTGGGTGCGCTGCACCCTATGCACCCACCTGGGCACTGCCTTGTCAGAAAAAGTTTAATGTCCACTCTGTTGGAAATATTAATGTGAATAAAATAAAAGTAATGTTTCCACTAGATTTTTTGGCCACTGGTTATTAGGAAAATATTTCTGTGGAGAGCGTTAGAGATGAGCGAATCGAAGTTGACGAACCCGAATTCGTTACGATTTTCATGAAAAATTTGTTACGCAACGAATACGAATATCGCCGCTATTCTATCACGCAAATCGATTCATTAAACTCCATTTTACGGCGTTCCAGGCTATTGAAGACCTAAGATGGCGGATTTACATGTGAGTACATGGGGCAGGGGATTATGGGAGGGCGGGAAACAGCCGCGGGAATGAAGATAGGCGGGCTGACCCTGAATCACATGTGAGATACAGCCTATCAGTGTTCACTGACCCCTGTGATGTCACAGCCCCTATATAATCGGCGGCCATCTTGCCTCTCTTCATTTCATCTATGCACTCAGATGGAGAGGACGGGACTGCGTGTGTGTGAATAGCTCATACCACAGCGTTACACTGCAACTGCTAGTCACATCAGCATTAGGGAAAGGCAGGAGTGCAGAGTGCTGTGCTGTTACTCTGAGAAGGATCATTGATTGCTAAACCTCCTATTCACGTTATTGAGCATTGCAGCAGAGAGGGGCAGATAGCTGTCAGCTGCCTCATACAGATCTCCAAGCTGCCTGAACTTTCTGAAGCATCTTATCTCCTCATTTTTCAGCCCAATTGAGTTTATTTTTATTTGCTCCACAAATCTCCTGATGCTCAGAATTGTGTGACAGAGTGCAATTTAGGGTTTAATCCCTGGATTTTTTTTTTTTGTGGTGCTGCACTGTTGGGTCCTGCTGCTGTTCAGAAATACGTGATTGTTCGGTGGACTGTAGTACATTTGCACCATTTTGTACCTGTTAATCTGTCAAGGGGCTGGCTACATACTATGCAAGTCCAAACAATACTACTCACCGGCTGTTTTTTAAAAATTTTAAACAGTTTTTTCTGCGTATAGTTACGCATATATAACTGCCCTCATCAGTGCATACCGCATAGGTACATACAAGTATTGTACCATTTAGTGCCTGTTAAGCTGTCAAGGTGCTCCATACCGTCAAAGTCCAAACAATAGTATCCACCGACTGGTGTTTTACAAAAATACAGAGTTTTTTCTGCTAACAGTTAGGTGGTCCACCATCTTAATGCCACATGAGCCCTGTGGGTGCTTGTGAGATTAGGTCCTTTGTACCCACGCGGCGGGGTCCGGGACACAAATTTTGATTTAAATTTCAAATAAAAAAATCACACATTTCAATGGTCTCATCATGCTGCAGCCAACTCCAGGCTGCGTCATTCTGGTAATATATAGAGAGCACTCGCTGTCCTAAATTTTCGTTAAAATTTTTTGTCAAAAATGTTTGTCTTTTTTATTAGGGATTGTGAAGCTTTGGTGCGTACTCATGCATCAGCCAACTCCAGCCTGTGTCATTCAGGCAATATATGGTTTACTGATGGCACTGCTGGGCCTGGGTCTGGGAATTTCAAATTTTCTCATAGGTAGATCCCGCTATCCATAAGTCTTCTTCATAAATTTCTACAATTGTTGTGTTTTTTGGGAGGGATTGTGAAGCCCTAGTGTGTACATATAGGTAGCACCCGATGTCCTAAATATTCTTAAAATTATTTTTAAAATCGTTGTTTTTTCTTTTGGGATTCTGAAGCCCTGGTGTGTACTCAATGCTGCTTCCTGCTACACTCTGTCAGCCCGTTGGTCCTGCAACAGTGTGCTATTCTGCCTCCACATCCTCCACTGTGTCTTAAGCCTCCACTGCCCGGACAAGTCTCAGTGGCCCTTCAGTATACCATGTGTGCAGGTCACGGCGGTGTCACGCTGTTCTTCACATGGTTTGCCTTGGTGAGAAGTCTTGGAAACAATGGCCGGTCAGGGCAATGGAGACGTTTTGCCTAAATCTCCCGGCCACATGAGCCCTGTGGGGGCCTGTTGGATTTGGTCCTTCGTACCCACACACTGGGGTCTGGGACACGCAAAGGTTGTTTTAAATTTCAAATCAAAAAATGATGGCGCTGCTGGGCCTGGGTCTGGGAATTTCAAATTTTCTCATAGGTAGCACCCGCTATCCAAAATCTTTTTCAAAAATTTCTAAAGTTGTGGTGTTTTTTGGGGGGGATTGTGAAGCCCTGATGTGTACTCGTGCATCAGCCAACTCCAGGCTGTGTCATTCAGGCAATATATGGGTTACTGATGCCGCTGTGGGGCCTGGGTCTGGTAATTTCGAATTTTCTCATAGGTAGCACCCGCTATCCAAAATCTTTTTCAAAAATTTCTAAAATTGGATGTACCGCAAGCATTTAAGTAAAGTTATCCAAGTTCAAGTTCAACTACCTTGTGGACCTTCAGTCATTTTATGCATGCACCTATCGTTACTGGGAAGGGCGGCGATAGGCCGAAGAATTACCTCAGCATACTAGCCCTCAGCCTGGTGTCACGAACTATAGGGTTAACCTTAACCCCTCATCTACCGAAACAACACCCCCACTACATACACCCCCCAAGGGCTACCACATATGTATATGTGATGTATAGACTGTACTGTGTGTTTATACACTTGTGTAGTGTGTGTCTCTCTCTGTATGTGGGTGTGTATTTATATGATGCCTGTTATGTAGCATGATGCTTTTTGTCATGCATGTAGAGATACTAAAGAGGTTGTGCAGCAGCTCTTCCTTTCTCCCAATCTGGCATCAGGCATAGAGAGACGTTGTTGCACGCTAGGTAAGATAATGGCCACGGAATCTAGATGACTCCCAGCAGCTCTCCTAATAAGTAAAGCAGGTCATATGTATAGAACACGCTGGGCTTTAGCCATTTCCTTGACAATTGTCTTGTCTGCAGCATTTTCCCTCCATTCTCCATGTCAGATTGGGCGAACTCTAAGGGCTCATTCACACTATGGAAATGTCAACAGGACTGCAGAATCCCATACAAGTGTATGGGCTTTCATTTAAGGTGGAATTCCACTAGTGAAATTCCGCCGTGTGAATAGGCCCTTAAAGTGCATCTGTCACATAACTTAAAGGGGTACTCCGGTGGTGAATATTTTTAACTATCTTACCTCTTCTTCTTATGTGCTTGCTTTTTGAAATAGACATGTGTTTTTTTGGGGCCTGCAAGTGTATGTTTTTCTTACCTGATTGTGGCCCCGGAAGTTCAGTAGTTTTGTGAGGGAGTTTTTACTGTCGGCCACCACATCGGCCATGTTCAGAGTTGATTGTGGCCAATACATCACTGTTTTTTTTTTTTTTTTTCCGGTCCTTTCTCTCGGCGTGTGGGTGGCCTCTTTCACGCCCAGCTATTGAATATGTATGTTGCTCCGATCAGCCTCTTTGCTGATGGGTTAGCCCTGTTAGCCCTTCAGTAACTCCTACCATGTTGCTAAACCAATTGCCGGTGGTGTGTAGCGCATGCGTGCTTCTTTCTGTTTATTTGATGATGCTCCTGCTGCCCGTCCAATCCCCTTGCATGAAGGCGTGGTTGCCAGTGTGAGCCTGTTCATTCATCGTGCTGACGCTCCAGCTGCCCGTCCAATCCCCAGGCACATGGCCTGGATGCGTGGGTGATTCTGTTCATCTAGCTGTGTTATTAGTACCGGTGTGTATGCGTGTGTGTGTGTGTGTGTGTGTGTGTGCGCGCGCGTGTGTATATATGTGTGGGTGTCTGGTTTGCCGATGCATCATGCAATGTATGTGTATGGATTTTTTTTTTCACATCTGTAACGTGTGCTTGCTGGTTTGAGTTTTGCAGCTGCTGTGCAGGTGACAATAATTTAGTTATTGATATGCCTACTGACCAATCATGTTTTTCCTTTAGTTTTTTTTGTTTTTTGGGTGAGCAATAAAATGTGTTTTTTTTTTTTCAAACCTTCTGGCTGCAGCGTTTCTTTTTATAAAGTTTTACCTCAGTGTGCATGACATGCTTTTCTTGTTTTCCCAAGGTGTATATATATATATATATATATATATATATATATATAAATATATATATATATATATATATATATTTGCTTTTTGAAACAATGTTCTTTACTATGAATTTGTTTACAGAGGAATATCATGTATGCCTTAGGACCAAAGTTTAAATTATGTGAATTGGCTTGTAAGATGTCCCTTGAAAGTCTTTAGCACCATTTTTTTGGGGGGGATGGGGGTTGGGGGTCTCCTTCACAATGTGATGCCTTATCCATTTTGCGGCAGGATGGGAGTTATTGCTGGAGGTCTCCTGAGAGAGGACCACAGCCTCCAGCGGTCCAGGGTTCCTTCACTTGAATCAATGGGCGTAGGATACCATATTCCTGTTGTCAAGTTGGCATCAGTTGTGGCCTCTGCTGCTTTGTGACTTTCAATGTGCTCAACTATGCTGGTTGCCGGACCTAAGTGATTTCCGCATTAGAGTGCATTCACAATGGCCACTTTGTCACCGGATTCGCACTTGCAGACACTAGCCCCTACTGTGCTGCCTCCTTTGTGCCTGCTAATAGTGGAATTTCTCCACTCACAGCAGACCCGCATTGTGCCAGTCGCCCTTTAGCGTTCAAGAACATTGCGCTAAGAAAAGCTACGATTACTCATTGGTCAGCTGCACCGAGATTCACTAAGGCTGATTGGTCAGAACAGGAGTCACATGACAATGACTCACATGATTGGCCAATAGTCAACATACAGGAAAACACTGTCTCCACTTACACATGCATGACATCACAATTAGCCATGTGGGTTTGTGCAGCAATAGCAAGTGGGCGTGTGCAAGGTGTTACCCAAAGGGTAAAAAAAGCAAAAAAAAGCAAAAAAAAAAGCAGGGCGGATCCCAAAGAAAAAAAACAAACAAACAAACGTGCAAGACATGAGGCATGCTGGGATTCGTAGTTTCAAGGCAGGCTACAAAAAGGAAGTAAAAACAACGGCCAGAAAACATACTGGGGTATAAAAAGCAAACAAAGAACAGAAGAACATTAGACCAAACACCATAAAAAAGAGCCAACCAACACAAACAGGGTAAGTCACAAGCAAAAAAAAGCCTTGACCACCGGAATACCCCTTTAACTCTATAAAACCACCCTCATAGCCTAGCAGGGGTTACTGCTACCAATGAGGATTACAGTGTATAGGTAGTGATCACTGTCTGTGTCTCTCTGAAACCATGCAATGCTTCAAAAACCTTACTTTTTACATAATAAAGCCACAACATTGCATAAAAAAGATATGGTTAGCATGGGGAAACTAACCCCTGTTGGGCTGCAAGGGCAGTTTTATAGTGTGAAGTTGTGTGACAGGTGCATGTAAGCCTTGTTTACACTGGCCCATCATTATTATGATATGTTTATATGTGAGAAATCATGACATTTATTAATTGATGTGAGTTAATAAAAAAAAATCTGCAATATATAAAAAACTTAACCACTGAACTAGACCAACCGCGGGGTCTGATTGTGTGGCAGGGTCATATTTAGAGGGTACAGTGTGTGGCAGTATTATATCCAGAGGGTACAGTGTGTGGCAGTATTATATTTAGAGGGTACGGTGTGTGGCAGTATTATATTTAGAGGGTACAGTGTGTGGCAGTATTATACTTAGAGGGTACATTGGCAGTATTATATTTAGAGGGTACAGTGTGTGGCAGTATTATATCCAGAGGGTACAGCGTGTGGCAGTATTATATTTAGAGGGTACAGTGTGTGGCAGTATTATATTTAGAGGGTACGGTGTGTGGCAGTATTATATTTAGAGGGTACAGTGTGTGGCAGTATTATATTTAGAGGGTACAGTGTTTGGCAGTATTATATTTAGAGGGTACAGTGGCAGTATTATATTTAGAGGGTACAGTGTATGGCGGTATTATATTTAGAGGGTACAGTGTGTGGCAGTATTATATTTAGAGGGTACAGTGGCAGTATTATATTTAGAGGGTACAGTGTGTGGCAGTGTTATTATATTCAGAGGGTACAGTGTGTGGCAGTATTATATTCATGGGGTCCAGTATGTGGCAGCATTATAATGATTATTGTTTTGATATAGAGGATGAGGACCTGCCAATAAAGTGAGAAACCAATGATGTCCAGGCTTCAGACTCTGCAAAGAGTAGATATAGCTGGAAGAAGACCTGGTTCCTTGACCAACAGAGAAGACGTCCCTCATGTTATTGATATTGTGTATTCTTCCCATCAGAGCTGTAGTCACTTGTAGTTTCTGCATTGTTGATGAGTGAAACTGTGCCCCAATCTGTGGCTCTCCAACTGTTGCAAAATTACAAGTCCCATAGGGGGAGATTTATCAAAACCTGTCCAGATGAAAAGTTGCTGAGTTACCCATATAGCAACCAATCAGATCGCTTCTTTCATTTTTAACAAGGCCTCTGAAAAATGAAATAAGCAATCTGATTGGTTGCTATGGGCAACTTAGCAACTTTTCGTCTGGACAGGATTCGATAAATCTTGCCTATAATACCTGAGACTCTCCAGATATGATGGAAGTTGTAGCTTAGCAGTAGTTGGAGAGCCACTTGAACCGAGGTGATCAGTGGGTGTCACAGCAGTTGGACCACCACAAAAAAATGGTATGCTTATTTTAAAATGCCCGACCTATTTTTGGTCACAGTCTGGCCCTAGCGCAGGGGGGTAGGGGGGCCCAGGGCAATTTTTTGCATCGGGGCCCTGTGGTTTCTAGCTACGCCCCTGCCACTAAGCTAACTGAATATTTAGATAAGAGGATCATAATTGCACTGTATTATGGGGACTGCTCAACCACCCTTCCCATTTAGATAAGAAGGCACGATCTGTATTAAGGGCACAGGAATCTTTATACTCGTGCCAGCAATTCGAGTTGATACCCTGTTTAATTTCTTTGATTGTAGGAATCATTGTTGATCTCCATTTTCTAGTGATGTTGTACCTGGCCACAATAAGAGCATGTACAATAATAATTTTGTAGAAGACCGAATGTCTGTCTATATTTATGTTAAGGAGAGCTAAGGCGGGGTTAAGTATTATTGGAAGACCACAAATCTGGGATAGAAATCTACCCAGTTTTCTCCAGAATTTTAGCCAGAATCCACTTTTTCCACTACAAGGAAGCCATTATGGATGCTGCTAAAAAGGTCAAGAATGCACCGGACTGCTTTTCCAAGATTTCCTTCTTCGCTGACCTGTCCGCGGCCACCTTCAAGAGACCCGAGGCCTTCTCCACCTCTACCACGATTTTACGGAAGGAGGGTATCCCTTATCATTGGGGATTCCCCGTGAAACTCCTAGTGCACAGAAACGGAGCCACGCACTCCTTTCTCACCCCAAAGGAGGCCCTTATAGCGATCAGCAAATGGTTCCCTGACTTGGTAAAGAAATCTATGGTGGACTCCCCGGCGAGGAAGGCCTCCCCACTCAACCAGGAGTGGACCACGGTGAGGAACAGATCTCCTGGCACTTCCACAAAGGACACTTCAAGATCTCGGTCCAAGGCCTTTGACCTGAAAGATCACCATTCTTTAATCGGGTGTTCTACTCTATATAACTGCTTCAGCAGTGTAATACCAGAGGCACCTCACTGCTTTGCCTAAACTTACTGCCTCTCTACTCCTATTACCTCGCTCATTCTTTACCTCCTCCAACTTACCCTCCCCTTTTCACCTTTTTTTTACTCCCTTTTCTTACTCTTTTTTTATCCATAGGCACGAAGAACCATCAGACGACCTGCAGTTTGTCACACTACTTTACAGTGACTTCGGGGACCTGAGTGGAGCCCCCCATACTTTCGTCTTTACATAGTTGAATGTGTTGAAAACAAAACCACACAAATTTATAAACCCATGGAGGTCTGGATATGGAGTCACACTCAAAATCAAAGTGAAAAACCACACTACAGGCTGATCCAACTTTGATGTAATGTCCGTAAAACAAGTCAAAATGAGGCTCAGTAGTGTGCGTGGCCTCCACGTGCCCGTATGACCTCACTTCTAATGCCTAGCCATGCTCCTTATGTGTCCAACTCCTGGACAGTCTGTGGCGCAACGTGGCGTTTGTGGATGGAGCGAGACATGATGTCCCAGATGTGCTCAATCGGATTCAGGTCTGGGGAACGGGCTGGCCAGTCCATAGCATCAATGCCTTCCTCTTGCAGAAACTGCTGACACAGCCACATGAGGTCTAGCATTGTCTTGAATTAGGAGGAACTCAGGGCCAACCGCACCAGCATATGGTCTCACAAGGGGTCTGAGGATCTCATCTCGGTACCTAATGGCAGTCAGGCTACCTCTGGCAAGCACATGGAGGGCTGTGCAGCCCCCCAAAGAATGCCACCCCACACCATTACTGACCCATCGACAAACCGCTAATGCTGGAGGATGTTGCAGGCAGCAGAACGCTCTCCACAGCGTCTCCAGACTCTGTCATGTCTGTCACATGTGCTCAGTGCGAACCTGTTTTCATCTTTGAAAAGCACAGGGTGCCAGTGTGGAATTTGCCAATCTTGGTGTTCTCTGGCAAATGCCAAACATCCTGCATGGTGTTGGGCTGTGAGTACAACCACCACCTATGCATTTCGGGCCCTCTTACCACCCTCATGGAGTCTGTTTCTGACCGTTTGAGTGGACACATGCACATTTGTGGCCTGCTGTAGGTCATTTTTCAGGGCTCTGGCAGTGCTCCTTCTGCTCCTCACATAAAGGCAGAGGTAGCGGTCCTGCTGCTAGGTTGTTGCCCTCCTACGGCCTCCTCCACGTCCCCTGATGTACTGGCCTGTCTCCTGGTAGCACCTCCATGCTCTGGACACTACGCTGACATACATAGCAAATCTTCTTGCCACAGCTTGCATTGATGTGCCATGATGGATGAGCTGCACTACCTGAGCCACTTGTGTGGGTTGTAGACTCCATCTCATGCTATCACTACAGTGAAAGCACTGCCAGCATTCAAAAATGAGCAAAACATCAGCCAGGAAGCATAGAAACTGAGAAAGGGTCTATGGTCACCACCTGCAGAACCACTTCTTTATTGGGGGTGTCTTGCTAATTGCCTATAATTTCCACCTGTTGTCTGTTCCATTTGCACAACAGCATGTGAAATTGATTGTCAATCAGTGTTGCTTCCTGAGTGGACAGCGTGATTTTACAGAAGTGTTATTGACTTGGAGTTACATTGTGTTGTTTAAGTTTTTTGAGCAGTGTATTTAATGTAATTTATATAAATATTTGCTATACATAAATGCCAGGTAAGAAGTCCAGAATGGAAGGTAACTCTTGTCTATACATTCTCATGGCATTAAGGACATTTCCAAAAGAATCTGCATGTCATACTGAATAACACTATTATTTCACTAACCCAGCACACACCCTATGCATGTTACAGCAAGGGAAAGTGTTCTACACCCTATTGAAGCTCTCTGTAGGCCATGAATAGCTGTTTTTAAAGGGGTACTCCGGCGCTAAGACGTCTTATCCCCGCCGCTGGGGACCCCTGTGAGCTTGCACGCAGCACCCCGTTATAATAAGTCCCCGGAGCATGTTCGCCCCGCCCCCATGTGACAGATGTCACGCCCCTTCTCATAGGCTTGCATTGAGGGGCGGAGTGTGAGGTCACACAGGGGCGGGGCCTTGACATCACAATGCTCCGGCCCCCGTGATCGCCAGTAATCAGACCCGAGCAAAAATAATGCGTCGGGGACTGATTATAACGGAGTGCTGCGTGCAAGATCACGGGGGTCCCCAGCGGTGGGACCCCCGCGATCAGGCATCTTATCCTCTATCCTTTGGATAGGGGATATGATGTCTTAGCGCCAGAGTACCCCTTTAATAACAATTCGCCGCGAATAATGCGGACCAAATCAAATTCTTTGGGAAAATTTGCTCATCTCTAGCCGCAATACTAGAACATCTCCTGTGGTGGGGAAGGAGGAGGAGAATCTTCAGGAGGAGGCAGAGGCCCCCCAGGTCTGGCAATCCCTCCTCAATAAAGTAAGAGCCAGTAAGAGCCAGACATGGATCATCTTGTCCCTGCCCTCCCACAAGAAATTGCCACTGTGAAATTTACTTCTAATGACTTAAAAGAAAAACAACTTAAAATGCAGGAAAAGCTGGTTGATATGGAGGACAGAGCAAGGCGGAGCAATGTTAGAATAATTGGCCTTCCTGAGGGGCAGGAAAAAGGAGACCTAATATTTTTTTGCTCTCAGTGGCTGACAGATAGCTTTGGTCATTAAACCTTCTCAACAAACTTTGCCATAGAGCGTGCCCATAGAGTTCCTTGCGAATGTCCACCTACTGGGCATGCCTGCAAGGACTGTGCTGGTTACATTTTTGAGCTGTTGGACAGAGACTTATTGCTTAGAAAATCAAGGGAACAAGGAGAAATTATTTAGAATAACAATAAAATTGCTATTTATTCCAATTTTTCTAAAGAGACACAGGAGGTCTAGGGCCCCTTTTAAAGATTAATACAATACAGAAATTTAGGTGCACTACTGTGGTAGATGTATACAATGACATTGGCTATCGCTCAACACTGATGTTAAAATTGAGACATTCACCAGTGTATCTTTATATTAAGGACACACCAGAGCCCGCACACCAACGCCAAGGTTTCTCAGATGGCACGGGACCTAACGCTAACCTACCTGTGCGTGAAAAGCAAAAACCAGGGGCCAGTGGGCAATTACAGCAGCACTAGGCCGACATGCAGCCTGCTCCCAGTTACCTCCAGCGTGACTGAGCACACATACAATGGAAGGAGGGAGAGAGGCTAGAAGCCCCACCCAAGTTGGCTGATATAGGTGCATGGCCTCACAGGTGCAACCTTAATGCTGCCTGGAAAATGTTCAAGGCGCATTAACATATGGAGTTTACACACCTTCAAGTATAAATTTTTTGCTTTTTCGGCAGACTCCCGCAGCTGGGGGAACTACTACTCCCATCAGGGAAATGAGTCTGTTCCATGATGGGAGTAGTAGTAGTCCCTCAGCCCTGCAGGAGTCTGCTGAAGTCACCTCTTCTGAGCATGCTCAGAAGTAATAACGGATTTTATAAACCGAGTGCAAACGGATGACATTAAAGGCTCATCCGTTTACCATAGACTTTAATGTAAAATATTCCACCGTTGTTTTTGATGGAAGAAAAATTAGTGCAGTTTATGTTTTACTTTCGTCACAAATAATGTCCGTTATTCATAACGGCTATAACAGGTGATAACGGATATTCAAAAAATCCCATACACATGAATAGGATTTTGTAATGGCCATTTAACGGCTGTTTTTAAGGGTTTATAGTGGATCTTTTAACGGAGCAAAAGTATAGCGAGAAAGCAGCCTTATTTGGAGTTGCCCCTATGTTCAGACTTTTTGGAAGTAAGTTATTGAAGCTATTGAAAATAAGTATAGTATTAAAATTGAAGAGGTCCCTGAAAGATTAATCCTTGGGGATGTTGGGGATTCTGCTTCTAAGAAGAGTCTTTTTAGGCTATTTGCTTATACGAAGCTGTTGATAGCTAGGAAGTGGTTTGACAGTAACCCTCTGCAGTTACAGCACTGGTTGGCTCTGATAAACAAGGTACGCAACTATGAAAAGTTATTAGCAAAAGAATCTAAAAGGGAAAATATTGATTTTCATAAAATTTGGGCTAAATGGTGAAATTTTTTATTTTTTTTTTAAATGATCCCTTGGGGTAGGTTGGGTGGGAGGTCAATTGTAATTTGCATGTCATACATATACAATTGACTATTTATAAAAGACTATTTATCCCAGGAATATATTTCTGTCAATTTGTGTACCATGTGTTTTTGAAAAGTTCCTAAAAATCTTCCTGATGATTCTTCACTTTCTTTTTTGGCTTCAACAATATGTTTTGGGTTCTTTTAGATTTTTGGTCTGCAATTATGTATGGTTTTCCCACATCAGTCATTTTCACTAAGAACAATTAATGAAATAACAAAGAAAAGTTCAACACTAATAACAAATAAAACAGAATTCACGTTCTTTTGGCATCTGGTAAAGATCAGCTCTAGCGGTTTACCTCCCAGATAAGAAGACTATTGTCCTGCCTCACAAGTGTATTTAGCATTTTCACTAGGCATGTCCTGACAACATTTCTATACAGGCCTGGAACAATACGTTACGCTTCTATGTTTTTTTGTTGTTATTCGATCTCCAGGACAAAAAAGGAAATCTCCTATCCTGTTTGGATCCATTGCCAGTTGTGAAAAAAATGAACAGATGCCCAAGATTTTGTTTTGCGAACCAACACATGGAAGAAAAATAACTCAAAATAGGAACACTAGGTTCACGGACCTTTATTTGCATTATGGTGAAAGGAGTTAGCTGTATGTACTATAAACACAAGAATGTATTCTGATATGTTACTCATTACTAGGTATATAATAAGCAATCCATATGGAGAACTGTCACAAATGTGCTATGGTGAAAATGATCTTATCTATAATATGTAGAAGCAAGTTCACACTATTTTAGTTACAGACTGTTCCGACCTTGATTTGTGTCCTTTAGAACATACGAAAACATTTGAATCTGTCTCCTCAGAACATTAATATTTACTCTTAAAGGGAACTTGTACATTGTGAAATGATTGTCACTTAAAATTAAGCTGCTTAAAACTCACCTCAGGGGTCCAAAAGACACTTAAAGGGAAAAAGGCGAGTGTGCTGCTTTAAAAAGAAATAACACATTGCTGGCAGAGGGAATGGGTGGAGAACAGATCCGAATAAAACCTGCCCAGAACAGCTCCAGCAATAAAAGTAGAATTCACTTAACTATTTACGTACTGTTAACCTAGAATACATACAAGATACAGTTACTTATATGGTCCTTTCAGTTTTTCAGAACTGTGTAACAATTTTTATGTAAGAAAGATATTCCAACAGAGCTGATGTTGGGGGCTACTCCCTGAGCAGAGAAGTGGATAGTCATTTTGATTGTTCTGCTTCTATGATGGAAAAAAGCCACAGGAACTGTTATTACAGGTGTGAACAAGCTCTAAGACAAGCTATCTGTACACTGTATTAAAGTATATGCATGTATTTCACCAGTGAGAGAGTGCTTTGAAAAGCCACTGCGTAGGTTAACCATTTATGCAGCTAACAGCCCACAATAGGTGAAATTCCAGACCACTCTTTAAAGAGAATGTGCCATATATGAAATGTTGAAGGATATATAGGTACAGATGAAGGTCTCCCAGCAAGGATCCTCTTTACCTTAAAGGAATACTGTAGTGGAATATAACTTATCCTCTATCCGTAGGATAGGGGAGAAGTTATGGATTGCACGGGGGCGTGGGGGGTGGTGTTGGTCCGACCGCTGGGACCCCCCGCGATCTCCTGAAAGGGGCCCGTGGCAGTCTGCAGAAAGGGGGTGTTCCTTCCCCCGCATGATGTGGCAGCTGACACGCCCTCTTCATGTATAACATAGAGATACATGGAGGCAGCGTGTCAGCCACAGCTTCCTGCGGGGGTCGGCACGGCACTTCCTGCAGACCACCGTAATCTATAACTTATTCCCTATCCTTCGAATAGAGCATAAGTTATATTCCACTACAGTATTCCTTTAAAATTCAGATTTATGGCTGTTGCGCTTCACCAAAGGATAACACAGTATATGTGAGTGTCACGATGCCGGCTGGCAGGTGGTGGATCCTCTGTGCCAGAGAGGGATTGGCGTGGACCGTGCTAGAGGATCGGTTCTAAGTCACTACTGGTTTTCACCAGAGCCCGCCGCAAAGCGGGATGGTCTTGCTGCGGCGGTAGTGACCAGGTCGTATCCCCTAGCAACGGCTCAACCTCTCTGGCTGCTGAAGATAGGCGCGGTACAAGGGAGTAGACAGAAGCAAGGTCGGACGTAGCAGAAGGTCGGGGCAGGCAGCAAGGATCGTAGTCAGGGGCAACGGCAGAAGGTCTGGAATCACAGGCAAGGAACACACAAGGAACGCTTTCACTGGCACTAGGGCAACAAGATCCGGCGAGGGAGTGAAGGGGAAGTGAGGTGATATAGGGAAGTGCACAGGTGTAAACACTAATTGGAACCACTGCACCAATCAGCGGTGCAGTGGCCCTTTAAATCGCAAAGACCCGGCGCGCGCGCGCCCTAGGGAGCGGGGCCGCGCGCGCCGGGACAGAACTGACGGGGAGCGAGTAAGGTACGGGAGCCGGGGTGCGCATCGCGAGCGGGCGCTACCCGCATCGCGAATCGCATCCCGGCCGGAGGTGGTAACGCAGCGCCCCGGGTCCGTGGAACCGACCGGGGCGCTGCAGTGAGGGAAGTGTAGCGAGCGCTCCGGGGAGGAGCGGGGACCCGGAGCGCTCGGCGTAACAGTACCCCCCCCCTTGGGTCTCCCCCTCTTCTTGGGGCCTGAGAACCTGAGGATCAGACTTTTGTCCAGGATATTGTCCTCAGGTTCCCAGGACCTCTCTTCTGGACCACAACCCTCCCAATCCACTAAAAAAAAAGTTCTTCCCCTGACCTTTTTAGAGGCCAAAATCTCTTTGACAGAGAAGATGTCCGAGGAGCTCTTCTTTTCTTATCTGCGAATCTCTTCATGCGAGAAGAAGCCTGTAAGAGAGAATTTTGGGTCTCTTTCCATATGGTGGAAAGATCACGAGAAATTTCATCCACAGCGGGCAGACCAGAGGGCAAGGGGGTAGGGAGGGGGGGAAGAGGGTGACGGCCGTACACCACGAAAAACGGAGATTTGGAGGAAGATTCAGAGATTCTGAAATTATACGAGAATTCGGCCCAAGGTAGAAGATCTGCCCAGTCATCCTGGCGGGAGGAAACAAAATGTCGTAAATAGTCACCCAAGATCTGGTTAATTCTCTCTACTTGTCCATTGGATTGAGGATGGTATGCAGAAGAAAAATTTAATTTAATCTTGAGTTGTTTACAGAGAGCCCTCCAGAATTTAGACACAAATTGGACGCCTCTATCCGAGACGATCTGTGTAGGCAACCCGTGAAGACGAAAAATGTGTACAAAAAATTGTTTAGCCAACTGAGGCGCTGAAGGAAGACCAGGAAGAGGGATGAAATGTGCCATTTTGGAGAATCGATCAACGACCACCCAAATAACAGTGTTGCCATGGGATGGGGGTAAGTCAGTAATAAAATCCATACCAATCAGAGACCAAGGTTGTTCGGGGACAGGTAGAGGATGAAGAAACCCAGCGGGCTTCTGGCGAGGAGTCTTATCCCGGGCACAGATAGTGCAGGCTCGCACAAAGTCCACCACATCAGTCTCTAGAGTCGGCCACCAATAGAAGCGAGAGATGAGTTGCACAGATTTCTTGATGCCCGCATGACCTGCGAGATGGGAGGAGTGACCCCATTTGAGGATCCCAAGGCGTTGGCGTGGAGAAACAAAGGTCTTTCCTGGAGGAGTTTGCCTGATGGAGGCTGGAGAAGTGGAAATCAGGCAGTCAGGAGGAATGATGTGTTGAGGAGAGAATTCAATTTCAGAGGCATCTGAGGAACGAGAGAGAGCATCGGCTCTAATGTTCTTATCAGCAGGCCGAAAGTGAATTTCAAAATTAAATCGGGCAAAGAACAGAGACCACCTGGCCTGACGAGGATTCAGCCGTTGGGCAGACTGGAGGTAGGAGAGGTTCTTGTGATCGGTGTAAATAATAACTGGAAATCTTGATCCCTCCAGCAGATGCCTCCATTCCTCAAGTGCTAATTTAATGGCTAGAAGCTCTCGATCCCCGATGGAGTAGTTCCTCTCCGCCGGAGAGAAGGTCCTGGAAAAAAAACCACAAGTAACAGCATGCCCGGAAGAGTTTTTTTGTAGAAGGACAGCTCCAGCTCCCACTGAGGAGGCATCAACCTCCAATAGGAAGGGTTTAGATGGGTCAGGTCTGGAGAGCACGGGAGCCGAAGAAAAGGCAGACTTGAGTCGTTTAAAGGCGTCTTCCGCTTGAGGAGGCCAAGACTTGGGATCGGCATTTTTTTTTGTTAAAGCCACAATAGGAGCCACAATGGTAGAAAAATGTGGAATAAATTGCCTGTAATAATTGGCGAACCCCAAAAAACGTTGGATGGCACGGAGTCCGGAGGGGCGTGGCCAATCTAAGACGGCAGAGAGTTTATCTGGGTCCATTTGTAGTCCCTGGCCAGAGACCAAGTATCCTAGAAAAGGAAGAGATTGGCATTCAAACAGACATTTCTCTATTTTGGCATAGAGTTGATTATCACGAAGTCTCTGAAGAACCATACGGACATGCTGGCGGTGTTCTTCGAGATTGGCAGAAAAAATCAGGATATCGTCCAGATATACAACAACACAGGAGTATAGGAGATCACGAAAAATTTCATTAACAAAGTCTTGGAAGACGGCAGGGGCGTTGCATAGACCAAAGGGCATGACCAGATACTCAAAGTGTCCATCTCTGGTGTTAAATGCCGTTTTCCATTCATCCCCCTCTCTGATGCGGATGAGATTATAAGCACCTCTTAAGTCCAGTTTGGTAAAAATATGGGCACCTTGGAGACGATCAAAGAGTTCAGAGATGAGGGGTAGGGGGTAGCGGTTCTTAACCGTGATTTTATTAAGACCGCGGTAGTCAATGCAAGGACGTAGAGAGCCATCTTTTTTGGACACAAAGAAAAATCCGGCTCCGGCAGGAGAGGAGGATTTACGGATAAAGCCCTTTTTTAAATTTTCTTGGACGTATTCAGACATGGCAAGAGTCTCTGGGACGGACAGAGGATAGATTCTGCCCCGGGGTGGAGTAGTGCCCGGGAGGAGGTCAATGGGACAATCATAAGGCCTGTGAGGAGGTAGAGTCTCAGCTTGTTTTTTGCAAAAAACGTCCGCAAAGTCCATATAGGCCTTAGGGAGACCGGTTACATGAGGAAGCACAGGGACACGGCAAGGTTTACTGGGAACCGGTTTTAAGCAGTCCTTGGAACAAGAGGGCCCCCAACTCTTGATCTCCCCAGTGGACCAATCCAGGATTGGGGAATGGAGTTGAAGCCAGGGAAGTCCAAGAAGGATTTCAGAAGTGCAATTGGGGAGGACCAACAGTTCAATCCTCTCGTGATGAGATCCGATGCACATTAGAAGGGGCTCCGTGCGGAAACGTATAGTACAGTCCAATCTTTCATTGTTTACACAATTGATGTAGAGGGGTCTGGCGAGACTGGTCACCGGGATGTTGAACCTGTTGACGAGAGAGGCTAAGATAAAATTTCCTGCAGATCCAGAGTCCAAGAAGGCCACAGCAGAGAAGGAGAAGGCAGAGGCAGACATCCGCACAGGCACAGTAAGACGTGGAGAAGCAGAGTAGACATCAAGGACTGTCTCACCTTTGTGCGGAGTCAGCGGACGTCTTTCCAGGCGGGGAGGACGGATAGGACAATCCTTCAGGAAGTGTTCGGTACTAGCACAGTACAGGCAGAGATTCTCCATGCGGCGTCGTGTCCTCTCTTGGGGTGTCAGGCGAGACCGGTCGACCTGCATAGCCTCCACGGCGGGAGGCACAGGAACAGATTGCAGGGGACCAGAGGAGAGAGGAGCCGGGGAGAAGAAACGCCTCGTGCGAACAGAGTCCATATCCTGGCGGAGCTCCTGACGCCGTTCGGAAAAACGCATGTCAATGCGAGTGGCAAGATGGATGAGTTCATGTAGGTTAGCAGGGATTTCTCGTGCGGCCAGAACATCTTTAATGTTGCTGGATAGGCCTTTTTTAAAGGTCGCGCAGAGTGCCTCATTATTCCAGGATAATTCTGAAGCAAGGGTACGGAACTGTACGGCATACTCGCCAACGGAAGAATTACCCTGGACCAGGTTCAACAGGGCAGTCTCAGCAGAAGAGGCTCGGGCAGGTTCCTCAAAGACACTTCGAATTTCCGAGAAGAAGGAGTGTACAGAGGCAGTGACGGTGTCATTGCGGTCCCAGAGCGGTGTGGCCCAAGCCAGGGCTTTTCCAGACAGCAGGCTGACTACGAAAGCCACCTTAGACCTTTCAGTGGGGAACTGGTCCGACATCATCTCCAAGTGTAATGAACATTGGGAAAGAAAGCCACGGCAAAACTTAGAGTCCCCATCAAATTTATCCGGCAAGGATAGTCGTATTCCAGAAGCGGCCACTCGCTGCGGAGGAGGTACAGGAGCTGGCGGAGGAGATGATTGCTGGAGCTGTGGTAGTAACTGTTGTAGCATAACAGTCAGTTGAGACAGCTGTTGGCCTTGTTGCGCAATCTGTTGTGACTGCTGGGCGACCACCGTGGTGAGGTCAGCGACAACTGGCAGAGGAACTTCAGCGGGATCCATGGCCGGATCTACTGTCACGATGCCGGCTGGCAGGTGGTGGATCCTCTGTGCCAGAGAGGGATTGGCGTGGACCGTGCTAGAGGATCGGTTCTAAGTCACTACTGGTTTTCACCAGAGCCCGCCGCAAAGCGGGATGGTCTTGCTGCGGCGGTAGTGACCAGGTCGTATCCCCTAGCAACGGCTCAACCTCTCTGGCTGCTGAAGATAGGCGCGGTACAAGGGAGTAGACAGAAGCAAGGTCGGACGTAGCAGAAGGTCGGGGCAGGCAGCAAGGATCGTAGTCAGGGGCAACGGCAGAAGGTCTGGAATCACAGGCAAGGAACACACAAGGAACGCTTTCACTGGCACTAGGGCAACAAGATCCGGCGAGGGAGTGAAGGGGAAGTGAGGTGATATAGGGAAGTGCACAGGTGTAAACACTAATTGGAACCACTGCACCAATCAGCGGTGCAGTGGCCCTTTAAATCGCAAAGACCCGGCGCGCGCGCGCCCTAGGGAGCGGGGCCGCGCGCGCCGGGACAGAACTGACGGGGAGCGAGTAAGGTACGGGAGCCGGGGTGCGCATCGCGAGCGGGCGCTACCCGCATCGCGAATCGCATCCCGGCCGGAGGTGGTAACGCAGCGCCCCGGGTCCGTGGAACCGACCGGGGCGCTGCAGTGAGGGAAGTGTAGCGAGCGCTCCGGGGAGGAGCGGGGACCCGGAGCGCTCGGCGTAACAGTGAGGCTAATATGTGCTTTTATTCATGTATAGGGCAATGCGTTTCAAAGGGATCCCCCTTCTTCCTTAGGACAGCAGATTTGGACCTGACTAAGAAGGGGGAGCCCTTTAAAAGTGTTGTCCTTTACATAAATGTTATCAAGTATTATCCACACATATACTGTGTTATACTTTGGGGAAGCTCTGCGGCCATAAATCAGATATTTAAGAGAAAGAGGATCCTTGCCAGGCTGTGCCCTCCCCCCCCAATGAAATGCCACCCCACGCCATTAGTGACCCACCACCAAACCGGTCATGCTGGATGATGTTGGAGGCCGCAGAACGTTCTCCGCGGCATCTCCAGACTCTGTCACATGTGCTCAGTGTGAACCTGCTTTCATCTATAAAGAGCACCGGGCAACAGTGGCGAATTTGCCAATCTTGGTGTTCTCTGGAAAATGCCAAACGTTCTGCACTGTGTTGGGCTGTAAGTACAACCCCCACCTGTGGATGTCGGGCCCTCTTACCACCCTCATAGAGTCTGTTTCTGACCGTAGACACATGCACATTTGTGGCCTGCTGGAGGTCATTTTGCAGGGCTCTGGCAGTGCTCCTCCTTGCACAAAGGTGGAGGTAGCGTTCCTGCTGCTGGGTTGTTGCCCTCCTACAGCCTCCTCCACGTCTCCTGATGTACTGGCCTGTCTCCTGGAAGCACCTCCATGCTCTGGACACTATGCTGACAGACACAGCAAACCTTCTTGCCGCAGCTCGCATTGATGTGCCATCCTGGATGAGCTGCACTACCTGAGCCACTTGTGTGGGTTATATAGACTCCATCTTATGCTACCACTAGAGTGAAAGCACCACCAGCATTCAAAAATAACCAAAACATCAGCCAGGAAGCACAGGAACTGAGAAGTGGTCTGTGGTCACCACCTGCAGAATCACTACTTTATTGGGGGTGTCTTGCTAATTGCCTATAATTTCCACCTGTTGTCTGTTCCATTTAAACAACAGCATGTGAAATTGATTGTCAATCAGTGTTGCTTCCTGCGTGGACAGTGTGATTTCACAGAAGTGAGATTGACTTGGAGTTACATTGCGTTGTTTAAATGTTCCCTTTATTTGAGCAGTGTACTACAATATTGCATGTACATTTAAAAAAATATCCATCACATAATATCATGTAAAAAAAACTGTTGTAACACTACTAATTATTTACAGGAGTGTGGATAAATCATTCCTTTCATTTAAACCAAAGGGTCCTAGTGCCTTTGTTCTTATTATCCACTGGGACTCACATTGTAAGAAGCTTATATTCCTGTCCATCCTACTTTAGGGACATATACATTTAAAGGGGTACTCCACTCCTAGACATCTTATCCCCTATCCAAAGGATAGGGGATAAGATGTCTGATTGCAGGGGTCCCGCCACTGGGACCCCCACTATCTCCTTGCAGCACCTGGCATTCGTTTAGAACACCGGCTGCGGCATCAGAGACCCGTGTTGTCACGGCTACGCCCCCTCATGAAGTCACAGCCATGCCCCCTCCTTGCAAGTCTATGGGAGGGGGCGTGGTGGCGATCACGACCCTCCCATAGACTTGCATTGAGAGGGAGGGCATTATGTCACAAGGGGGGCGTGTCCATGACATCAGTGCAGCGGTGTACCCCTTTATGCCCTGGAAACATTAGACATACCGTATCACCCGCATGCTTCTCTCTTACATAATTTTTTCATCTGGAACAGCCTTTTCCAGAATGGATCAATAGCATATGCTCAAATTAAAAACTCTATTGAAAAAAATAGTACATGGTTTGGGGATGGAGTGATTGAGAAGGTGAAGGGTGTAAAATTGCCCATTGCACGTATAAAACGTATTCACACACTGACCTTGTACACATAAAATTTTATGTCTCCATAAGCTTTTTTGTCAATGATTAACAGGAAGGAGTCTGTTATCAAAGAGAAAACAAACCTAGATAGAAGAACAAATATCACATTATAGGTTCCATATACCATAAGAAAACTATCTCTTTTGTAGTCATCAGACTTGTTTTTCTTGTTTTTTTATTTTATTTTAGCCCAACCCCTCTTCTCTAATCCAAATCAAAATTGTCCAAATGTTTTGTAATATTATTTTGTTGGGGCTTTCACATGATATTGACATTAACCAGTCATGATATCGACCAGTGTTGTGTTGCACAGGTAGTATTTCTTCAAATGAACCTGGCTATCACATGGTTAAACACAGACATATGATTCACTGATAGGTGTTAGTTCGGGTCATCAGACCCTTGGTCACATCAGGGCTTGCAGCCAGTGTGTACACAATGGGGTAGATTTATCAAATCCTGTGTAGAGTATTAGTGGTGCAGTTGCCCCTAGCAACCAATTAGATTGTTTCTTTATATTTAAAAAGGCCTCTGAAACATAAAAGAAGCAATCTGATTGGTTGCTACGGGCAACTGCACCACTTTTCCTCTACACAGGATTTGATAAATCTCCTCCAATATGTCCATGTTAAACTGGCCTTAGGAAGTAAAAGATGGGGCTGCTGTGTTTGCTGAGCTTTGTACTGTCGGCATGACAGTTTTGCGGGACATGGAGATGAAAAGAATATTACCTGTTCTTTCTGTAGTCCGCATGAGATAGCAGTGAGATTGATAAATAGGATTATTCTAAAAAGTTGATGTTTAAATACAGTGGGGATCAAAAGTTTGGGCACCCCAGGTAAAAATTTGTTTTAATGTGCATAAAGAAGCCAAGGAACAATGGAAAGATCTCCAAAAGGCATCAAATTACAGATTAGACATTCTTATAATATGTCAACAAAAGTTAGATTTTATTTCCCTCATTTACACCTTCAAATAACAGAAAACAAAAAAATGGCATCTGCAAAAGTTTGGGTACCCTGCAGAGTTAATATCTTGTACTGCCCCCTTTGGCAAGTATCACAGCTTGTCAACGCTTTTTGTAGCCAGCCAATAGTCTTTCAATTCTTGTTTGAGGTATCTTTGCCCATTCTTCCTTACAAAAGTCTTCCAGTTCTTTGAGATTTCTGGGCTGTCTGTCACACACTGCTCTTTTAAGGTCTATCCATAGATGTTCAATTATGTTGAGGTCAGGAGATTGTGAAGGCCATGGCAAAACCTTCAGTTTACGTCTCTTGATGTAATCCCCCGTGGATTTCGAGGTGTGTTTAGGATCATTATTCATTTGCAGAAGCCATCCTTTATTTAACTTCAGCTTTTTCACAGATGGCATTAAGTTAGCGTCCAAAATTTGTTGAAATTTTATTGAATCCATTTTTCCTTCTACTCGTGAGATGTTCCCTGTGCCACTGGCTGCAATACAACCCCAAAGCATGATTGATCCACCCCCATGCTTAACAGTTGGACAGAGGTTCTTTTCATTAAATTCTGTGCCCCTTCTTCTCCAAATGTACCTTTGCTCATTCCGGCCAATAAGTTAAATTTTAACCTCATCGGTCCACAGAACTTGTTTCCAAAATGCATCAGGCTTGTCTATATGTTCATTTGCAAAGTTCAAACGCTGATTTTTGTGGTCAGTCTGTAGAAGAGGTTTTCTTCTGATGACTCTTCCATGAAGACCATATTTGTACAAGAATCTCTTTATAGTGGAATAGTGTACCACAACCCCAGTGTCTGCCAGATCTTTCTGGAGGGATTGTGCAGTCAAAAGTGGGTTTTGAATTATTTTTCTCACAATCCTGCGAGCTGTTCTGTCTGATATTTTTCTTGGTCTTCCAGATCTTGCTTTAACTTCCACTGTTCCTAATGACTGCCATTTCTTAATTACATTCCGAACAGAGGATATTGACATCTGAAAACGTTTTGCTATCTTCTTATAGCCTTCTCCAGCTTTGTGAGCATCAACTATTTTCAGTTTCAGATTTCTAAACAACTGCTTAGAAGAACCCATGGTGCTCATTGTTGGGGCAAGGTCAGATGAGTCTGGGCATTTAAAACCTTTGAGATTGACATCACCTGGTCTTCCCAGATGATGATTGAGAACAATCCATGACACTGGCAGGTCTCAGCTTTGCAAAGGGGGCAGTGCCTGCTATAAATTCTGCAGGGTGCCCAAACTTTTGCAGATGCCATTTTTTTTATTTTCTGTTATTTTGAAAGTGTAAATGATGGAAATAAAATTGAACTTTTGTTGACATATTATAAGAATGTCTAATCTGTAATTTGATGCCTTTTGGAGATTTTTCCATCTTTACTTGGCTTCTTTATGCACATTAATACAATTTTTTACCTGGGGTGCCCAAACTTTTGATCCCCACTGTATGTACCACTTTAATTGGATTCAAGTACTGCAGAAGCTTTTATGTATATATTTATGGAAAAATTTCTAAAGTGATAAAGCTACTGTAGAATGTAAAGGGAGGCTGGGTTCAGACTAACCTAATACAGACATGTTTTATATCTATATTACAGCCTCAAGTCCTGGCCCAATTGCAGGTAACATGGACATAAAATATGTCTGTATAAGGCTAGTGTGAATCCAACCTTATGATCCCAGTGACTATTTACAGTCAAAGACGTTTTAGGTGATAGTCACAGTAACCCTCCTATCTTTGACAGTCACTTTTCTTCCAGACTGACCCTCATAATACTGCCACCCATACTGTTCACATAATAGTAACAGTCAAAACGTTTTATACTTCATACTGTCTCTATATTTCCCTTGCAGTCTTTCCTCTGTTTTCCTCCAATATCCTGGCAGATTGAGTGTCAAAGATTACATTTTTACATCATTGCAACATTCCACCTTCTCAACTAATGTGCCGCTTATTTTTGTTAAAAATGTGGTATTCTGGTATATACCACTTTACATTGCCCATCCTGTGCAGCAGATGTTGCTTCAGGTGTCCGTTCTGCCCCACATCTCCAGGGAAGGTGTTTTGTGCTACTGTATTGATTATTATTTTATGTTATTCATGCCTTTGTACTAATAATGCGTTATTAATAGGGCTGTTGTACCTTTAAGAGGGACCTGCAGAGGAGTCATGTGAACAGCTGTGACCAATTAGAGCCATCTCCCTGGTCTGGCTAGACAGGGAAGAGTTTTCCTGGTCAGTTAAAGGGGTACTCCGCCCCTGGCATCTTATCCCCTATCCAAAGGATAGGGGGATAAGATGTTAGATCGCCGCGGTCCCGTTGCTGGGGACCCCGGGGATCGCCACTGTGGCACCCCACCATCATTACTGCGCAGAGCGAGTTCGCTCTGTGTGTAATGACGGGCGATACAGGGGCCGGAGCAGCGTGACGTCACGGCCCCGCCCCTCATGACATCACGGCCCGTCCCCTTAATGCAAGTCTATGGCAGGGGACGACCGCCCCCTCCCATAGACTTGCATTGATGGGGGCGGGCTGTGATGTCACGAGGGGCGGAGCCGTGACGTAACGATGCTCCGGCCCCTGTATTGCCCGTCATTACGTGCAGAGCGATCTCGCTCTGCGCAGTAATGATAGCGGGGTGCTGCAGCAGCGATCCCGGGGCTCCCCAGCAGCGGGACCCCGGCGATCTGACATCTTATCCCCTATCCTTTGGATAGGGGATAAGATGTCTAGGGCCGGAGTACTCCTTTAAGTTGGAGTCAGTTCAGTGGAAAATCAAGTTCTGTCAGGGCAGAGAGAAGCATCTCTGTCGTGCCTTGCCCCATACCTTTAATGGGGACAGGAGTTCAAGTCTAGAGGAGAGAGGGAGTAGTGCAGTCTAGAGTGAGGAGAGGAGTCGTAGTGAGTACAAGAAAATCTAAGTTTTACAAGGGAGCAACAACACTACCTACAGTCTTAAGTGGTTTTCCGTAACTTTGCATCTGGTGTCTTTATTGCCCAACGCCTAGCCCATGAGTACCGCTACACCCTGAAGTGTGGTGAGTAATACTTCTGGCATCACAAACGATTTACTGTCTGTCACTGCATTCAACAATACACTACAACATGCCCCACAGAAATAATACTTCTGGTTTCGGTAAGCAGCAGCCAAAGTTCTATGGCTCTTCCCATTGTTGGTCCTTTTTCCTGGCTTTTTGTGCAAACAGGACCCTTCTTCTTCCTCTCAGGTACATACTTCTGACTGTATTGTGATCTGGCAGCATGTGTTGGTGCCATACTGGGTGGTTTGAGAATCTCATTGAAAATGCTGAGGTCATAGGATTTACACTCAGCTGTTCAAAAACAATATATATCCAGATGCAGATTCACATTGCCATAATTTTACTAGTAGAGTAAACTTTTATGTTGAAATTTATTAGGGTAGGTCACACGTAATGGATCCGCAGAATATTTTACACTACATATCCCCGATGACCGACCCTAGATTAAGCCCCCTGAAAGTGCCTGTGTGTCTGCTGGTAGCAGCAATCCACTGCTACAAGCACACACACAGGGATCTGCGCCACTCTAGGAAACTGCACACACATGCGCAGTTTTCTCACAGACATGGCAGACGCTCCTCTGCTCCCTGAGCTAGGCAGAGAGCAGACTCGGGTCGGTCATCGGCAGATCGGCATAATAAAATACGCTGCAGATCCGTTACACGTGACCCTACCCTTAAAAGGAATCTGTCACCAACGTCACCCACACTAACCTTCTTGTACAGGATACTAGTGCGGGTGGCGATTAGTCCATCGCTAGTAAAATTTTTGACCTGAGCTTCTTTCTATAGAGGGAATATGTAACTCTAGATCCACCTACTCCTGTCACATGATCATTATCACAGGTCCTTTAGTCATCTATTTTGCTGATCTTGCACCAATATGTACAATGTTACAATCATGTGACCAGTACATGTGGGGGTAAAGCTCAGCAGTGCAAGATCGAAGAGAATGAGGCTGTAATAATGATCATGTGACAGAAGTGGGCAGGCAGAAAAGTGCTCTAAGGGGAATGCCCCCAGTGCACCAAAGCATTTCATTTACATTTCTGTATTTTCTGGCATAACTCAAGAACAAGGCCATGTAGGAAAAAAATAGTAAACAAAGTTGAAATCACTATTTCCTGCACTATTACCCTGTACTAATAGATTAGTGCAAGTGCCTCTGGTTACAGATTTTCTTCCCTTTACTTAAAGTACCACATTTGTGTGTATAAAAGCAATGGATTTTGTAGCTGATCTTGAGTGTTTGTCCGGATCTCAGAATACGAGCTTGGTTGAGCAAAAGCCAATAACTTGATGGGTGCATACCATACCATACATATCGTGATAAATTGAGCATTTATTACCCTTTTATTTATTGACCTGTCTATAATTTTACAGCACTTTCTGTTAGTTAACATAACTAAAGGCTAAATTCCCACACAATGATTTTAGCATTTCTTTAACCTAAAAAAAAACACAAAAACTTTCGCTCATGTTCTATTGAATCAAATATGTTAAAGAATTGGGAGGGAACAAAAATGCAAATGTTGAACCCACATTGTGTTTTTCTTCTCCCATAAAAAACTATGGGAGAAAAAATGCCAAGATTTCCTAAAAAAATGCCATAATCTTAGTATGCTGCGATTTTTTAAAACTGCCCCTAAACCAAATAACACCAATTAAGGTCATGTTCACACAGCGGAATTCTGCAATGCTGTGTGCGGAATGCTGCCGAAATTTCGGTGGAATTTCGGCTGAATGCAGTATTCTCTAAACACCGAATTCTGCCGAAATTTAACCCCATTGAGTTTGATGGAATTCCTTTACCAATGCGCAAAAATGGGCAGTAAATTTGAGTGAAATTGTTGAATTTCACTCTCCCCGCTGCAGCGCTCCGGTCACATCCTCTGACCCGGGGCGCTGCGATTCCGCTGCCAGCCGGGATGCGATTCGCGATGCGGGTAGCGCCCGCTCGCGATGCGCACCCCGGCTCCCGTACCTGACTCGCTCTCCGTCTGTTCTGTCCCGGCGCGCGCGGCCCCGCTCCCTAGGGCGCGCGCGCGCCGGGTCTCTGCGATTTAAAGGGCCACTGCGCCGCTGATTGGCGCAGTGGTTCCAATTAGTGTGTTCACCTGTGCACTTCCCTATATCACCTCACTTCCCCTGCACTCCCTTGCCGGATCTTGTTGCCATTGTGCCAGTGAAAGCGTTCCTTGTGTGTTCCTAGCCTGTGTTCCAGACCTTCTGCCGTTGCCCCTGACTACGATCCTTGCTGCCTGCCCCGACCTTCTGCTACGTCCGACCTTGCTTCTGCCTACTCCCTTGTACCGCGCCTATCTTCAGCAGCCAGAGAGGTGAGCCGTTGCTAGTGGATACGACCTGGTCACTACCGCCGCAGCAAGACCATCCCGCTTTGCGGCGGGCTCTGGTGAAAACCAGTAGTGGCTTAGAACCGGTCCA
This sequence comes from Hyla sarda, assembly GCF_029499605.1. Taxonomy (NCBI): domain Eukaryota; kingdom Metazoa; phylum Chordata; class Amphibia; order Anura; family Hylidae; genus Hyla; species Hyla sarda. Next base: position 87,422,516 of record NC_079190.1, read on the forward strand.
CTAGCACGGTCCACGCCTATCCCTCTCTGGCACAGAGGATCCACTACCTGCCAGCCGGCATCGTGACAGTAGATCCGGCCATGGATCCCGCTGAAGTTCCTCTGCCAGTTGTCGCTGACCTCACCACGGTGGTCGCCCAGCAGTCACAACAGATAGCGCAACAAGGCCAACAGCTGTCTCAACTGACCGTTATGCTACAACAGTTACTACCACAGCTTCAGCAGCCATCTCCTCCGCCAGCTCCTGCACCTCCTCCGCAGCGAGTGGCCGCTCCTGGGCTACGCCTATCCTTGCCGGATAAATTTGATGGGGACTCTAAGTTTTGCCGTGGCTTTCTTTCCCAATGTTCCCTGCATCTGGAGATGATGTCGGACCTGTTTCCCACTGAAAGGTCTAAGGTGGCTTTCGTAGTCAGCCTTCTGTCCGGAAAAGCCCTGTCATGGGCCACACCGCTCTGGGACCGCAATGACCCCGTCACTGCCTCTGTACACTCCTTCTTCTCGGAAATCCGAAGTGTCTTTGAGGAACCTGCCCGAGCCTCTTCTGCTGAGACTGCCCTGTTGAACCTGGTCCAGGGTAATTCTTCCGTTGGCGAGTATGCCGTACAATTCCGTACTCTTGCTTCAGAATTGTCCTGGAATAATGAGGCCCTCTGCGCGACCTTCAAAAAAGGCCTATCCAGCAACATTAAAGATGTTCTGGCCGCACGAGAAATTCCTGCTAATCTACATGAACTTATTCACCTAGCCACTCGCATTGACATGCGTTTTTCCGAAAGGCGTCAGGAACTCCGCCAAGATATGGACTCTGTTCGCACGAGGCGTTTCTTCTCCTCGGCTCCTCTCTCCTCTGGTCCCCTGCAATCTGTTCCTGTGCCTCCCGCCGTGGAGGCTATGCAGGTCGACCGGTCTCGCCTGACACCTCAAGAGAGGACACGACGCCGTATGGAGAACCTCTGCCTGTACTGTGCTAGTACCGAACACTTCCTGAGGGATTGTCCTATCCGTCCTCCCCGCCTGGAAAGACGTACGCTGACTCCGCACAAAGGCGAGACAGTCCTTGATGTCTACTCTGCTTCTCCACGTCTTACTGTGCCTGTGCGGATGTCTGCCTCTGCCTTCTCCTTCTCTACTGTGGCCTTCTTGGACTCTGGATCTGCAGGAAATTTTATTTTGGCCTCTCTCGTCAACAGGTTCAACATCCCGGTGACCAGTCTCGCCAGACCCCTCTACATCAATTGTGTAAATAATGAAAGATTGGACTGTACCATACGTTTCCGCACGGAGCCCCTTCTTATGAGCATCGGATCTCATCACGAGAGGATTGAACTTTTGGTCCTCCCCAATTGCACCTCGGAAATTCTCCTTGGACTTCCCTGGCTTCAACTTCATTCCCCAACCCTGGATTGGTCCACTGGGGAGATCAAGAGTTGGGGGTCCTCTTGTTCCAAGAACTGTCTAAAACCGGTTCCCAGTAACCCTTGCCGTAACTCTGTGGTTCCTCCAGTAACCGGTCTCCCTAAGGCCTATATGGACTTCGCGGATGTTTTCTGCAAAAAACAAGCTGAGACTCTACCTCCTCACAGGCCTTATGATTGTCCTATCGACCTCCTCCCGGGCACTACTCCACCCCGGGGCAGAATTTATCCTCTCTCTGCCCCAGAGACTCTTGCCATGTCTGAATACGTCCAGGAGAATCTAAAAAAGGGCTTTATCCGTAAATCCTCCTCTCCTGCCGGAGCCGGATTTTTCTTTGTGTCCAAAAAAGATGGCTCCCTACGTCCTTGCATTGACTACCGCGGTCTTAATAAAATCACGGTTAAGAACCGCTACCCCTTACCCCTCATCTCTGAACTCTTTGATCGCCTCCAAGGTGCCCACATCTTTACTAAATTGGACTTAAGAGGCGCCTATAACCTCATCCGCATCAGAGAGGGGGATGAGTGGAAAACGGCATTTAACACCAGAGATGGACACTTTGAGTATCTGGTCATGCCCTTTGGCCTGTGCAACGCCCCTGCCGTCTTCCAAGACTTTGTCAATGAAATTTTTCGTGATCTGTTATACTCCTGTGTTGTTGTATATCTGGACGATATCCTAATTTTTTCTGCCAATCTAGAAGAACACCGCCAGCATGTCCGTATGGTTCTTCAGAGACTTCGTGACAATCAACTCTATGCCAAAATTGAGAAATGTCTGTTTGAATGCCAATCTCTTCCTTTTCTAGGATATTTGGTCTCTGGCCAGGGACTACAGATGGATCCAGACAAACTCTCTGCCGTCTTAGATTGGCCACGCCCCTCCGGACTCCGTGCTATCCAACGCTTTTTGGGGTTCGCCAATTATTACAGGCAATTTATTCCACATTTTTCTACCATTGTGGCTCCTATCGTGGCTTTAACCAAAAAAAATGCTGATCCCAAGTCCTGGCCTCCTCAAGCAGAAGACGCCTTTAAACGACTCAAGTCTGCCTTTTCTTCGGCTCCCGTCCTCTCCAGACCTGACCCTTCCAAACCCTTCCTATTGGAGGTTGATGCCTCCTCAGTGGGAGCTGGAGCTGTTCTTCTACAAAAAAATTCTTCCGGGCATGCTGTCACTTGTGGTTTTTTCTCTAGGACCTTCTCTCCAGCGGAGAGGAACTACTCCATCGGGGATCGAGAGCTTTTAGCCATTAAATTAGCACTTGAGGAATGGAGGCATCTGCTGGAGGGATCAAGTTTTCCTGTTATTATCTACACCGACCACAAGAACCTCTCCTACCTCCAGTCTGCCCAACGGCTGAATCCTCGCCAGGCCCGGTGGTCTCTGTTCTTTGCCCGATTTAATTTTGAGATTCACTTTCGTCCTGCCGATAAGAACGTTAGGGCCGATGCTCTCTCTCGTTCCTCGGATGCCTCAGAAGTTGAACTCTCTCCGCAACACATCATTCCACCTGACTGCCTGATCTCCACTTCTCCTGCCTCCATCAGGCAGACTCCTCCAGGAAAGACCTTTGTTTCTCCACGCCAACGCCTCGGAATCCTCAAATGGGGTCACTCCTCCCATCTCGCAGGTCATGCGGGCATCAAGAAATCTGTGCAACTCATCTCCCGCTTCTATTGGTGGCCGACTCTGGAGACGGATGTTGTGGACTTTGTGCGAGCCTGCACTATCTGTGCCCGGGATAAGACTCCTCGCCAGAAGCCCGCTGGTTTTCTTCATCCTCTGCCTGTCCCCGAACAGCCTTGGTCTCTGATTGGTATGGATTTTATTACTGATTTACCCCCTTCCCGTGGCAACACTGTTATTTGGGTGGTCGTTGATCGATTCTCCAAAATGGCACATTTCATCCCTCTTCCTGGTCTTCCTTCTGCGCCTCAGTTGGCTAAACAATTTTTTGTACACATTTTTCGTCTTCACGGGTTGCCTACGCAGATTGTCTCGGATAGAGGCGTCCAATTCGTGTCTAAATTCTGGAGGGCTCTCTGTAAACAACTCAAGATTAAATTAAATTTTTCTTCTGCATATCATCCCCAGTCCAATGGACAAGTAGAAAGAATTAACCAGATCTTGGGTGATTATTTGCGACATTTTGTTTCCTCCCGCCAGGATGACTGGGCAGATCTCCTCCCATGGGCCGAATTCTCGTATAACTTCAGGGTCTCTGAATCTTCCTCCAAATCCCCATTTTTCGTGGTGTACGGCCGTCACCCTCTTCCCCCCCTCCCTACTCCCTTGCCCTCTGGTCTGCCCGCTGTGGATGAAATTTCTCGTGACCTTTCCATCATATGGAGAGAGACCCAAAATTCTCTCTTACAGGCTTCTTCACGCATGAAGAAGTTCGCGGATAAGAAAAGAAGAGCTCCTCCCGTTTTTTCCCCTGGAGACAAGGTATGGCTCTCCGCTAAATATGTCCGCTTCCGTGTCCCTAGCTACAAGTTGGGACCACGCTATCTTGGTCCTTTCAAAATTTTGTGTCAAATTAATCCTGTCTCTTATAAACTTCTTCTTCCTCCTTCTCTTCGTATCCCTAATGCCTTTCACGTCTCTCTTCTCAAACCACTCATCCTCAACTGTTTTTCTCCCAAATCTGTTCCTCCCACTCCTGTTTCCGGCTCCTCGGACATCTTCTCTGTCAAAGAGATCTTAGCTTCTAAAAAGGTCAGAGGGAAAACTTTTTTTTTAGTGGACTGGGAGGGTTGTGGTCCTGAAGAGAGATCCTGGGAACCTGAGGACAACATCCTAGACAAAAGTCTGCTCCTCAGGTTCTCAGGCTCTAGGAAGAGGGGGAGACCCAAGGGGGGGGGTACTGTTACGCCGAGCGCTCCGGGTCCCCGCTCCTCCCCGGAGCGCTCGCTTCACTCTCCCCGCTGCAGCGCTCCGGTCACATCCTCTGACCCGGGGCGCTGCGATTCCGCTGCCAGCCGGGATGCGATTCGCGATGCGGGTAGCGCCCGCTCGCGATGCGCACCCCGGCTCCCGTACCTGACTCGCTCTCCGTCTGTTCTGTCCCGGCGCGCGCGGCCCCGCTCCCTAGGGCGCGCGCGCGCCGGGTCTCTGCGATTTAAAGGGCCACTGCGCCGCTGATTGGCGCAGTGGTTCCAATTAGTGTGTTCACCTGTGCACTTCCCTATATCACCTCACTTCCCCTGCACTCCCTTGCCGGATCTTGTTGCCATTGTGCCAGTGAAAGCGTTCCTTGTGTGTTCCTAGCCTGTGTTCCAGACCTTCTGCCGTTGCCCCTGACTACGATCCTTGCTGCCTGCCCCGACCTTCTGCTACGTCCGACCTTGCTTCTGCCTACTCCCTTGTACCGCGCCTATCTTCAGCAGCCAGAGAGGTGAGCCGTTGCTAGTGGATACGACCTGGTCACTACCGCCGCAGCAAGACCATCCCGCTTTGCGGCGGGCTCTGGTGAAAACCAGTAGTGGCTTAGAACCGGTCCACTAGCACGGTCCACGCCTATCCCTCTCTGGCACAGAGGATCCACTACCTGCCAGCCGGCATCGTGACAAGAGGTTTGCTATGGGGATTTGCTTTCACTCTGGACAGTTCCTGATATGGACAGAGGTGTCAGCAGAGAGCACTGTGGTCAGACTGAAAATGACTATACAACTTCCTCTGGAGCGTACAGCAGCCGATAGGTACTAGAAGGATAACGTTTTTGAAAAAGAAGTAATTTACACATCTTTTTAACTTTCTGGCACTAATGATTTGAAAAAAAAGTGTTTTCCTCCGGAGTACCACTTTAATACATGCCTATAGCCTTTTTGAAGATATCCTTAAAGTGACTAGATTGTAAAATGGTGCTAAATATTTAATGGAGACATGATAAAATTAGCACTGGTTAACATTTGATAGCCTGTGTGAGTACTACAATTTCTGTAAATCACTTCAGTTAACAAAAATGACTCCTTAAAGTAAAAAAATAAAAAAAACAGCCCAAGGTCTTGGCCACTAGATGTCTTCCTTCCTTGTAATCTACTGTCCACTGCCATCTGTAGTAACAACATTAGCAAAACAGAACACAGGAAGAGGGGTTGGGCTTAGCATGTACTCAGAGAAAGACTGTATACCTGGATCTGTGAGTTCCAGAGGATCAATACTGTCCATATAAAGTAGATTAAGGTTACCCTCTTATCTCAGCAGCAACAACAATGCTTAGTTGCTAATTTTATGAACTTATTTCTTGTATTTTGGATTTTATAGGTTCCATATATAAAGAATGCACTTCAGGCACAAAGCTTTGCAAATGTAAACATGTTTGTGCAGGCAGCGTGACAAGGGAGGGAGGCGGGGGGGATCAAAAATTATTTTACATACATGTCTTATGGCACATTACTTCTTGAGCATTTTTTTTTTACATTTTCTTACTAATAACAGTAACGCTGTAAGCCCTGACCCTGGTTTTCTTCATGTGCTAAAGCTCAATATGCCACATTGCTGGTGGGGACACTGCTGCAGTCAGCGATTCACCCCTGTGATACATTTACCCTAGCCACCAGGAAGTGGGGGAGCTCGTAGATACGTAAAGGTTCTTTAATTATTTATTTTTTACAGCCTTGGTGTATTTACTTAAAAAAGAAAAAACCTCTGGCTTGAGTACCTTATTAATATTTCTCCTGGAGGTACATGTACTAGCAATATGTGCCTAGCTTCTTTGTATCCTGTTGATTATTTAATGTACGCTGTGTACAGGGTCAATAAAACACTTTTTTTTTTTAAATAAAAAAAAACTCTGCTGTAGTCTGGTCTTACCCCCTGTAATGGACTTAAAGTGGTACTCCACCCCTAGATATCTTATCCCCTATCCAAAGGATAGGGGATAAGATGTCTGATTGCGGGGGTCCCGCCGCTGGGGACCCCCACAGTATAGCATGCGGCACCCACCTGTTACTGCTCCGGAAGCGCTGGAGGGTCTGGCTCCCGACCACGGGAACGGAAGATCGTGACGTCACGACTCCGCCCCCGTGTGACGTCACGCCCCGCCCCCCACAATGCAAGTCTATGGGAGGGGGCGTGACAGTGGAGTACCCCTTTAAAAAAGACCTTTGGTCAACCCAAAAATGAGATAGCATTATTATTAAATATCTTAAAAAGGTACTCCGGTGGAAACAACTGGTGCCAGAAAGTTAAACAGATTTTTTAATTACTTCTTTTAAAAAATCTTAATCGTTCGAGTACTTATCAGCTGCTGTATATTCCAGTGAGGAACTGTCCAGAGTAGTGACAAATCCCCAAAGCAAACCTCTCCTGCTCTGGACAGGTACTGACACGAACAGAGGTGTCAGCAGAGAGCACTGTGGTCAGACTGAAAAGAACTACACAACTACCTCTGTAGTATACAGCAGCTGATAAATACTGGAAGGATTAAGATTTTTTTTAATAGAAGTAATTTTCAAATCTGTTTAACTTTCTGTTACCAATTGATTTGAAAAAAATAGTTTTCCAACGATGTACCCCATTAATGCTGACAGCCTGGGCAGGATTTTGCAAAAAAAAAAAAAAGGAGTATCCTTTTAATGTCTATAATTCTTTAAATTTTCAACCTACAGACCCATATGAGGCTTGTTGTTATGTGCCACCCATTTTACTTTGTAATGACATCAATCATTTTACCACAAAAAAAAATATTTGTAGAGTGAAATAAAAAAATAAAATAAAACAATGTTGCTACTTTTAGGGGCTTTCATTTCTATGCAATGCATTTATGGTTACAATGACATATTATCTTTGTTCTGCAGGTCCATACAATTGCAACTAGAGATGGGCGAATTTTTCAAAAATTTGATTCGCCGAATTTTCCGAACAAATGTGGTTCAATACAAATTTATTTGCAACAAATTTCTATTTAAAATGGCTATTTACGGGCTACATAGAGCCTCCACAGGGGTGTAGAACACTTTGCCTTGCCTTAACACGCATTGGGAGTGTGCTGAGGTAATGAAATAATAATGTTATTCAGATTACAGGTGTCGCTATTAGAGTCACCACTGCAGAGTGGCACAATGACAGTCTGGATGTGGCAGCAAGGTCAGGAGACCATATGGTGTAACAATTGGAGAGATTAAAGAGATTTTTGTGATGTTAATTGAAGAGTTTAAAGAGATTAACAAGTTAAATGTGCCACCAGCAGCATGAGATCATATGGCAGCACAATGACACAGCCTGGAGGTGGCCGCAGCCTATGTAGGCCGCAGAGTGGCACAATGACAGAATAGTGTGTCAGTTGTTCCTCTCTCTCAGTGGTGTAGGCCTTACCTGGGAGGGCTACTGGGTAGATCCTGCCAGTATCATATGCTTGTCTAAAATATTTAACCATGCATGTGTAAGTAAACATGGCTGGTACTGCGAAACTGCAAAATGAGCAGCACAATGACAGAGCCTAGAAGTGGCAGTAGCATGACGAGACCATAGGGCAGCACAATGACAGAACCTGGAGGTGGCAGCAGCATAAGAAGATCACAGGGCGGCACAATGACACTGCCTGGAGGTGACAGCAGCCCATGTAGGCCGCAGAGCAGCACAATGAAAGAGCCTGGAGGTGGCAGCACAATGAAAGAGCCTGGAGGTGGCAGCAGCATGACAAGACCATAGGGCAGCACAATGACACAGCCTGGATGTGGCAGCAGCATGAGGAGACCACATGGCGGCACAATGACAAAGCCTGGAGGTATCAGCAGCCTATGTAGGCCTTAGAGCGGCACAATGAAGGAGCCTGGAGGTGGCAACAGCATGATGAGACCATAGGGCGGCACAATGACAGAGCCTGGAAGTGGCAGCAGCATGAGATCACATGGCGGTACAATGACACAGCCTGGAGATGGCGGCAGCCTATGTAGGCCGCAGAGTGGCACAATGAAAGAGCCTGTAGGTGGCAGCAGCTTGACAAGACCATAAGGCAACACAATGACAGAGCCTGGAGGTGGCAGCAGCATGAGGAGATCACATGGCAGCACAATTACACAGCCTGGAGGTGGTGGCAGCCTATGTAGGCCGCAGAGCAGCACAATGACAGAGCCTGGAGGTGGCAGCAGCATGAGGAGATCACATGTTGGCACAATGACACAGCCTGGAGGTGGCGGCGGCCCATGTAGGCCACAGAGAAGCACAATGAAAGAGCATGGAGGTGGCAGCAGCTTGACAAGACCATAGGGCGGCACAATGACAGAGCCTGGAGGAGGCAGCAGCATGAGGAGATCACATGGCAGCACAATGACACAGCCTGAAGATGGCGGCAGCCTATGTAGGCCCCAGAGCGGCACAATGACAGAGCCTGGAGGTGGCAGCAGCATGAGGAGACCATATAGCAGCACAGTGACACAGCCTGGAGGTGGTGGCAGCCTATGTAGGCCGCAGAGCAGCACAATTATAGAGCCTGGAGGTGGCAGCAGCATGACAAGAACATAGTGTGGCAAAATGACAAAGCCTAGAGGTGGCAGCAGCATCAGGAGTCCTGACAGTGACCAGGTGACAGAATGGGTGGTAGATTGCAATACCAGTACCCGCTGATGAAGGTGGGTGAAAGAAGGAGATCTTGGCATCAGATGTGTGGCATCAGGCTGGTGGCAGGATCAGAATAGTAGCTGAGGCCGGTAGGCAGAAGAAACCGATCTCTTTTGTCAAAGTGTTGGTGTGGCACCATGAATAATCTACTCTGATGCATCAGGCATTGGTTGGTGGAAATCCTGGTTGATCCATGCCTGATTCATCTTCACAAAGGTCAGTCTCTTCACATTTTTGGTGGACAGACGAGTTCTCCTTGGGGTTACCATTGCCCCTGCCACACTAAACACCACACTACTGGCCTGGCAGGACAGCTTTACCAGGGCAAACTCTGCTAGTTGCGGCCACAAATGCAGTTTGGCTACCCAGAAGTCCAGCGGATCTTCATTGTGGGTTGGCAGGGTCATGTCCAAGTATGCAAAAACAATTCACAGAAATAGCTAAAATATCACTTTATTGTAAACCACATTAAAAACCTTATTACACTAATATCCAAAATATTATTAGAAAAACATTCTCCTGATGTAAACACTCACATACCAATGTGTTTCCCCGTATATCTGGTATCATACAACGTTTCATGAGGGTATCACAAAATATTTTTCAGGAAAGGGAAACACATAATGACATACAAAAAGGCATACATGTGATAGACAAAACATAGTGGCAGAAGGTATATATGGATTAGTTACAAGACAGGTGTACACTTAGCACTTAACACAGATCACATTGAAATGCTGGGCAGATTGCTTATAGTTCCTTGGATTTAACACCTTTTGATCCTATAACAGGTAGAGAATTGACAACACATACACAAAAGAAACAAAAATCAGTAACACAGATAAAGATTAAATGCATTAAGATTCACAAAATATTAGTAAAATATAATAAAGATAACAGAAAAATAAATATAATAGAAAGTAAGCAACAATATGCATAAATGCACTGATGCAGAGAAAGAATATACAGTAAACAGATATACAGATTTACACCAAACAAAAAATGTATAAATACAGATACCAAATGAGAGGGATTTAGATAAACACCAACTCCATCACCATATCATACCACCCAATTCAAGTGAATTACAAAGTAAGGGGAAGGCAAAACAAGATTTTACAGAAGAATAATAGAAAAAAATAGAGCAACTAGTGAAGCTTCCAATCAGGAAAACCAACATATATACAAAAATACACAAAGGAAAAATCAATACAGAGTTTTGATTAGAAATACATATGTGCCAATAAGACATAATACTAGTCAAATTACATATTCACATTGCTCATTAGAACCAATATTATTGAGGTTTTCTCGATTTTATATATAAACATAAGGGTCAAAATCAATATAACCACAAACTCCATGGTAAGACATACCATGGTGAGTGTAGTTCCTATGGGCTATATCAAGGTAAAAAAAAACTTTTCAATCAGAAAGTTAGCAGTTATAATGGAAGGGGTGTGATGCAGGGGTGTCTCTCCTGTTTTGTATGTCACAAATGTGTTCACGGACCCTCTTCTTGAAGGCCCTCTTTGTCTTTCCTACATACTGTAGAGGCAACTACATGTGCCTACATATATGAAACCATCTGTATCACAGCTCACGAAGTCACAGATCCTATATTCTCTACCTGTGCGGATGGTCTTGGTCTATTGGATATTATTACATGCACACACACATACATACACCTACCACAGTAAAAACTTCCAACAGGTTTCTTCTCCAACCAGTCTGTCTCTGATAGATCTACCCCTTCTGAAGGTTATTAGTGGTGATGAAGGAATTATATCAATAAGATCAAGTAGTATGTCTTCTCAGGACACCCCTGAACCTCTCTACCTGATTATCATAGGTACCAATCAATCTGACTACCCCTTCTTCTGTATAGACTTACTTAGGGGTCAGTAAAGTTCTCCGTTCTGACACGAGGGCTCTCTTGTATGAGGCCGTAAGGGTCTCCAGAGGGTAACCCCTTTCAGTAAACCTATCCCTTAGGTCTTTAGCTTGTCTTTTAAAACCCTCCAACGATGAAGAGTTGCAACGGATCTGTAAGAATTGCCCCGTCGTTATACCTTTTTTCAGGGGATGGGGATGAAAACTATCCCATTTTACTAAACTGTTAGTCGCTGTGGGTTTTCTGAAAGTAGTTGCATCCAAAAAATCTGCATCCCTCTTCTAATGAGCACATCCAGAAATGGTAACTCATAGCTCTTAATCTCAAATGTAAATCTCAGACCCAATGGATTACAATTAAGGCCATCCACAAACTCCTTAAATAGGCCTTCACTTCCAGACCACACAACAAACACGTCGTCTTTATACCTGCCCCAAAAAATAATGATATGGGAATTCCAGCTGCTATCCTCCTCCCCAAAAACATTGGTGCTCTCCCACCAGCCCAGGGTTAAATTTGCATGAGCGGGAGTCACTGGGCTCCCCATGGCAGTTCCCTTGAGCTGGTGGTAATACCAGGGGTCAAAAATAAAATTATTGTGGATCAGTAAAAAATGTAGCAACTGGATGATGTATTCGGTGTGTGCCAGGAAGTGAATTCCCCTTGTTTGGAGAAAAAAATTAAACTGCTCTAAGGCCGTCCTCGTGTCTGATGGAGCTTTATAATGCTTCAACATCAATTGATGCTAAAAGCATATCGCCCTTGAGTTGGATACCATCTATCTTCTGTAAGAGATCACTCGTATCCCGAATATATGATGGTGAAGAATACACATATACCTTTGGTGCTTGGTCTAAATATATACCAACATTTTGTGTTATGCAATCAACCCCCGACACAATGGGGCATCCCTTTAAAGGGAACACCCCTTGATTAATTTTCAGAGGTGTATAAAAGGTGGGAATCTGGGCATGGACTGAACACATGAATTTGCACTCTTGATGTGAAATCAACTTCTGCCCCCCCCAGTCAAACCTGCGAGGGGATGGACTATGGTGCAGATAGGCATTGGCCAACGGAATACTTGTAGTCTCTGTAGTAGGTCAGTTTGTCCTCCCTCTCAGTGAGTGTAAAAAAAGGCCCCCCATTTTGTGACGGTAGCGAGGGTCCAATAAGGTGGAGATCCAGAAGTCATCCCGCTGCCGAATGGTGACAATTTGGCAGTCACTACGCAAGCAAAGAGCATGCATCGTGCCATTTGTGCAAGTGACTTGGAGGGACTCCCTGCCTCCATCTCCACTGCATACTGCCACGGTGTGTCTAGGTCCTCTGTTTCGTCTTCCTCATCACCCTGCAGCTCCTCTGGCTGCTCCTTCTCTCCTGTCAACTGAGTATAAAAACCACCCATTTCACTACACATTGCCTGTGCTCCACTGTCCCCCTCCTCCTCCTCTTCTTCTTCCAGTTCAGCCCCCACAAGGCTCATGTGGTCGTGAGATGCCATTGTTTCCACCATCTGTTGTAGGAAATGAAGCAGTGGAATGATGTAGTTCATCCTGTAATCCTGGCGACTGACAAATAATGTGGCTTCTTCAAAGGGCCTGAGCCTGAGTATGAGTTGCCACTGGTTGACATCAAAGTTTACCCCTATCTGCTTGGATCGTCAAGTAATCATTAATGGCCTTTCTCTGTTCGTATAGTCGGTCCAACATATGGAGGGTGGAATTCCACTCGGTGGAATCCTCGCATATCAGATTATGTTGGGGGATACTGTTCTGACGCTGCATCTCACGGAGGGTGTGCTTCGCGGTGTACAAGTGGCTGAAGTGCATGCAAAGTTTCCTTCCCATTATTAGGATGTCCTGCAGATGGGTGGAACACTTTAGGAACCACTTGACAACCAGATTGAACACATGTGTCATGCAGGGTGCATGTCTCAGGCTTCCTTGACACAGCGCAGACAAGATGTTGTCGGTCACCATGGTTCCCATTTTCAGAGAAAGCCATGATTTGATTTCTTGACGAATCACTTTGAGCAGTTCCTCCCGTTTGACTCCGTTCACCAAGGTAAACCAGGTGAAGAACAGCATGACACCGCCATGCCCTGCACACATGGTATGCTGGAGGGGCACTGATTTGTCTGTGCAGTGGAGACTGAGAACATGGTGGAGGATGTGGAGGCAGAGTCGGATATTGTCGCAGGACCAATGGCGGGACCTGGCCAAGTTGCTGGTGTGGCTGTGCAGCAACCACATTCACCAAGTGGGCCTTAAAGGACATGTATTGTCCTTGACCGTAGTTACAGCTCCACACGTCGGCACTGCCATGCACTTTGGTACACACTGACAGACTCAAGGACTGGACCACCATATTTGTGCAGGGCTGGTGCTGCCTTTTTCGAAAAGAAATTATGGCTTGGGACTTTCCACCTCAGCTCGGCACAAGCCATCAGTTCTCTAAAATGTGCAGAGTCCACCACTTTGGTGATGGATTGCTGCCAGAATGACTGACGAGAAGTAAGAGGAGCAGGAGCATCTGGAGCAACAGAAGATGGGAATGACAGAAAGCTCCCTTCGGTAGGGTGGTGGAGCCTTGGCTGACTGAAACAGGGAGCGGGGTGATGCAGCGGTTGCTGCAGCAGGCTGGACCACCACATCGGAGCCACGGTTCTCCCAGGTCACTTTATGGTGACACTGCATATGTTGACGCAGGGCCGTGGTGCCAACATTGGCACCCTGGCCACGCTTCACCTTCTACCGACATAGCTTACATGTGGCCATATTAACCTCCTCTGGATGCTTGACAAATGACTGCCACACCGCCGAGTAGCTGATTTCCCCCCCCAACGGTCTGCACTGACTTACTGCTACTGCAGCGGACTCCGGGAACCCCTGCTCCACTACTTCTTGGGCAGGTAGGCTGCCGCAAAACAGGTGGTCTCCCCTGGGCACGCTTGGCTCCAGACTTCCCACTGCTGCCACCCTGCTGACTCCCGACCATGCTACCACCTTGCTGGCTCAGCTGCTGCCTCACGGGCAACCTGCCACCCTCTTCTCCTGATGATGTGAAGCCCTTTCTGCACCTGACTCCCAAGTGCGATCGGCTTCATCATCATCGAGTTGTGTCTGCATGTCACCGATGTAACTCTCAAGTTCCTCAATGTTCTCTGTTTCAGGATCCTGAGCGCTCGCAACACCACCTCCCACGCCACTCTCCTCATCACTACTTGCCCGCCTAATGGAGGAAGCTGTGGATGTCTCCTCCACATCTCGGCTGGACATTAGCTGCTGACTGTCCTCTAGTTTATCGTCCTCGCTGTATAGTAGAGCTGAGCCCATAGCATACAATACTTTTCTGCGTGAGGGAACAGCATAGGACAGAGGCAGTTGGAGGACAGGGACTGCTCCTGGTCCATGCCAACTGAGGGTTGAGTCTGAGGAACCCACCCTCTGTTGACTGGAGGTCATCTGCCTGCACCTGATAAATTTAGGCTTCTGCCACTCCTCTTTGCACGGCCTGGCACTTCTCTGCCTGACATACTTGAAGTACAGTGGTGTGCGTGTATATTTTATGTAACATTCACGTTTCTGAAGACAGGAACTCCGATGTATGTGGATCCGCTTGACCTGTGTGGCAGATGACTCGGACCATGCCAGGGAGCGGAGTCTAAGGTACCGCTGGTCTTCACCAGCTGCTGCAGGCGATACCCAGGTCGCAACCCCCAGCAACGGCTAGACCACACAGGCGGCTCAGGAGATACGAAGCACAGAAGGGATGAGACAACTCGTAGTCAGGATAACTGTAGGTCAGGGCTGGTGGCACAGTAGTGTAGTCGGGACGTAGCAGAAGTTCAGTAGGCAGGCGGCAGAGAAGCAAGGTCAAGGTCACAAGAGCAGGAGATCTGGTACATGGCAAGGCAATACAAAGCAACGCATTCTCTAGGGCACAAGGCAACAAAGATCCGGCAGAGAACTGAGGAGGGTGGAGGAATTTATCAACAACACACAGGTGGTTACACTAATGAGCGTACTGGCCCTTTAAATCTTAAAGCTCCGGCGCGCGCACACCCTAAGGGACGGGGACACACGCACCGGAGCAGAGGTGGAAGCAGAGGCAGGGGAAACACCCGGAGAGTGATGGACTGGGGCTCGCATGCGGGTGCGTCCCGCAATGTGAGTCCCAGCCCCGTCGGCAGCAGAAGGTAAGGGGACCATGCGCTCATGGTCAGCGTGTGAGGCAGGAGCGCATAGCGTAACAGTACCCCCCCTTTGGTCTCCCCCTCCTTTTACGGGAGAGGAAACTCCTGAGAAGGTCACGGTCCAGGATATTCTCCTCAGGTTCCCAAGATCTCTCCTCAGGACCGAAACCCTCCCAGTCGACCCAAAAAAATTGTTTACCTCTCACAGTTTTTGCAGAAAGGATCTGTGTAGACATCAGAGGAGCCGGAGACAGGTGTTGGGAGAGGATTCTTCTGAGAAAACCGGTTTACAACAAGAGGCTTGAGGAGAGAGACGTGGAAGGAATTGGGAATACGTAAGGTAGACGGAGTTTTAGGAGACAGGATTGATCTTTTGTAGCATCTGGAAGGGACCAAGGTAGCGGGGACCGAGCTTGTAACAGGGGATCTTGAAGCGGATGTATTTGGATGAAAGCCACACCATGTCACCAGGAGAGAAGGACAGAGGAGGTCTTCTACCTTTATCCACTTGCGCCTTCATACGTGAAGAAGCCTGGGACAATGATTGTCGGGTCTGTTGCCAGATGGTGGAGAAGTCACGGACCAGCTCATCAACAGCAGGCACACCGGAAGAAACTGGGAGAGGAAGAGGAGGACGGAGAGACGGAGATGGAGTCCGTAGACAACAAAAAAAGGGAAATTACCTCGTGGACTCGGAATCCTTAAGATTATATGAGAATTCAACCCAGGGGAGATGGTCAACCCAATCATCTTGGCGAGCAGACACAAAATGCAGAAGATAAGTCTTAAGGATTTGATTGACCCTTTCTACCTGACCACTGGACTGAGGGTGGTAGGCCGAGGAGAAGTCCAGATTGATGTCCAGACGGTTACAAAGGGTTCTCCAGAACTTAGAAACAAACTGCACACCTCGATCCGAAACGATATGCTGTGGAAGACCATGTAAACGAAAGACATGCAACAAGAAATACTTCGCCAGCTGCGGAGCAGAAGGAAGACCTGGTAGAGCAATGAAGTGAGCCATCTTGGAAAACCGATCTACCACGACCCAGATGATGGTGTTATTATGAGAAGGTGGCAGATCGGTGATGAAATCCATGGCGATATGGGACCAGGGAGTCTCTGGAATGGGTAAAGGCTGTAAGAGGCCTGCAGGTCTTTACCGAGGAGTTTTGTCACGGGGACATGTTACACAGGACCGAACAAAATTAGAAACATCACTTTCAAGATGGGGCCAGCAGTAGTGCCAGGAAATAAGAAGTAGGGTCTTACATATTCCACGATGTCCTGCAGTCAAGGAAGCATGACCCCATTTCAAGACCTTGCGTCTTAATCTGGTGGGCACAAAGGATTTTCCCGGAGGAACTTGCTGAATCTCGGCAGGAGCGGCAGGAATCAAACGGTCAGGAGGAATAATGTATCTAGGCATGGAGTCCAAACCAATGACGTTAGAGGACCTGGACAGTGCATCTGCCCTGATGATCTTGTCTGCAGGACGGAAGTGAATGAAGAAATTAAAACGGGAAAAGAACAGTGACCATCTTGCCTGGCGGCGGTTCAAACGCTGAGCAGACTGAAGGTATAGAAGATTCTTATGGTCGGAGTAGATGCTGACCGGATGAGAAGAACCTTCCAGTAAATGTCGCCATTCCTCCAAAGCTAGGTTAATAGCAAGGAGTTCATGATCTCAAATGGAGTAATTCCTCTCAGCAGGAGAGAAAGTCTTGGAGAAGAACCCACAAGTTACACTCTTACCCTTGGCGTTTTTCTGTGTGAGGATGGCACCCGCTCCAATAGATGAGGCATCAACCTCCAATGCAAAGGGCCTCTCTGGATCAGGTCTTGTAAGCACGGGAGCAGAGGCAAATGCAGACTTTAAACGGGAGAAGGCCTCTTCAGCCTCTCAAGGCCAAGACTTAGGATTGGATGCTTTTTTAGTGAGAGCTACAATAGGAGTAACCAAGGATGAAAAATGTGGGATGAACTGACGATAATAGTTAGCGAATCACAGAAAGCGTTGAATTGCACATAGGCCCAAGGGGCGAGGCCAATCCAAAACTGCAGATAACTTATCTGGATCCATCTGCAGGCCCTGATGAGAGACAATGTAGGCAAGAAACGTAAGACTGGACTTTTCGAACAGGCATTTCTCCAATTTGGCGTAGAGATGATTCTTCCGCAGTCTCTGAAGAACCAGACAAACATGAGCACGATGCTCCTCTAAGTTGGAAGAGAAGATCAGGATCTCATCAAGGTATCCGACAACACAGGTGTAAAGAAGATCATGGAAGATATCATTAATGAACTCCTGGAAAACAGATGGAGCATTGCAGAGACCAAAAGGCATAACAAGATGCTCAAAATGTCCGTCACGAGTAGTCCGTCAGGCCGTTTTCCATTCATCTCCCTTGCGGATGCGAAGGAGGTTATACGCTCCACGTAAGTCCAGCTTAGAGAAGACCTTGGCACCACGTAAACGGTCAAAAAGTTCCGAGATAAGAGGTAGACGGTAATGGTTCTTGACCGTGGTTTTGTTAAGTCCCCTGTAGTCAATGCATGGAAGGAGTGAGCCATCCTTCTTCCCTACAAAGAAGAAACCTGCTCCAGCAGGAGAAGAGGACTTACGGATAAATCCCTTTTGGAGATTCTCCTGGATATACTCAGCCATGGCTTTGGTCTCAGGAACTGAAAGAGGGTATATCCTCCCACGAGGAGGAGTGGAACCAGGCAGAAGATCAATAGGGCAGTCATAAGGACGATGTGGAGGCAGAGATTCAGCCTGTTTCTTGCAGAAGACATCCGAGAAATCTTGGTATGGTGGCAGCAGGCCAGGTAAAGGTGGAAGATAAGGAACAACTTTACGCAGAACAGGTTGGAGGCAAAAATGTTTACAGGATTGTCCCCAGCGAATTATTTCTCCAGTTCTCCAATCCAGTTGCGGAGAATGGCGTTGCAGCCAAGGAAGACCAAGAAGAATCTCAGAAGTGCAGTGTGGCAGAACATAGAATTCAATCTTCTCTTTATGCGATACTCCCACTTGCATGATGAGAGATTCAGTACGGAAGTGAACCTTACAGTCCAGATTTTTTCCATTTACAGAGGAGATGAACAAGAACTTGGCAAGCCGAGTAAGAGGAAGATGATACTTGTGGACTAAAGCCACATCAATAAAGTCACCAGCAGATCCAGTGTCCAAAAATGCTGTAGCGCTGAAGCAGTGGCGTACCAAGGGGGGCGGCCCGCCCCGGGTGCCACTCTCAAGGGGGGTGCCAGGGGCGGACTGACCCGCCGCTGCCTCTCCTGAGGTCCGGGACACTCGTCCCAGATCCCCAGCAGACAGCGCTACATTCTCCTGTATGCGCGATACACGCACATACAGGAGAAGGCATCCCCTCTGTGTGAGCCGCATCTGCAGCTACACAGAGGAGACGTAACCTCCGCCCCCACGCAGCACCCAGTACAGGCGCCGGTGACGTCACTCATCGGCGCCTGTACTGTGGAGGGGAGAAGACGCGGGCCCTGCAGCTGAGGAGATCGCTGCGTGAGATATCAGGTGAGCATTCTTTTTTTTTTTTTTGCTCTGCATATACCTACAGGGAAGGAAGGGGGGGGGTGCTCTGCATTCACCTATAGGGAAGAGGGGGAGAGGGGGGTGCTCTGCATTTACCTATAGGGAAGGGGGGAGAGGGGGGGTGCTCTGCATTTACCTATAGGGAAGGGGGGGGAGGGGGTGCTCTGCATATACCTATAGGAAAGGGGGGGGAGAGGGGGGTACTCTGCATATACTTTGGGCTGGGCGGTATGACCATACATGTGTATCACGGTATTTTTTTAACTTACGGTGGTTCCACGGTATATAACAGTATCCCCCCCCCCCCAAAATCATGTGACCCGCCAGCGCTGTTCTGCCCCCCCCCCCCCCCCCCCGCCCCTATCATGTGACCCGCGCGCGGTGTTCGGCTTCCCCCCCCCCCCCAAAATCATGTGACCCACCAGCACTGTTCTGCTCTCCCCAATTAATGATCAGCCCAGCGGGGTACTACTCACATATGTCAAGCACTGCCCTCCTCCTCTTTGTTGGGGGCCGCCGGCGATGGAACTCACTGTACGCCAGTGGTCTCCAACCTGCGGACCTCCAGTTGTTGCAAAACTACAACTCCCATCATGCCCGGATAGCCAACGACTGTCAGGGCATGCTGGGAGTTGTAGTTTTGCAACAGCTGGAGGTCCGCAGGTTTGAGACCACTGCTGTACGCTGTATACCTATGCCCGGGCTGCAAAAGATACAGAAAATAAACTTTTAACTCACCCACGTCGGCCGCACGCTGGGGACGGGAACGCCGGACAGCCGTCTGCCTATCACCGGCCAGAGCGATGCCCCGCCCCTGCCAGTGATAGGCTAAGCCCACTGTCATGTAAGAAGCCGGCTTCATACATGACAGTGGGCTCAGCCTATCACTGGATGTGAGTCCCAAAATGTAACTGTAATCACTTATATGGTATTCACATCCTGTGTACAGCTGATATCTACCACCATATGGTCCTGTATATAATCACTTATATTGTATACATACCCTTTATAGTATACTGGTCTGTTTATAGTGGTTTTATACAGTATAGCGGTATTCTCCAGTTATTGTGTGGTGTTATATATTTACTCCTTGTATACCAGGATTATTGGTCATAGAAATTGACCTACGTTAAAGTGTTTCTTACATATATAAATTTTAGTTTATTGTGTGTGGGATCTGGGTGGAATAGGAGCGTGGCAGAAGATTGACGAGCTGCAGAACCTAGCAGGGGCCCTTTCCTTTTTTTTTGGTCCGGGGGCCCCGAGTGTTGTCAGTCCACTCCTGGGGGGAGGGGAGGGGAGGGAGGGGGTGTAATTAAGGGGGGATGCGTTTGTGTGTGTGTGTGTGTGTGGGGGGGGGGGGGGTGCCAAACAAAGGGTCCGCCCCGGGTGCCAAATGCTATAGGTACGCCCCTGCGCTGAAGGAAGACTTGGCTGAAGCGAAGACATGTACAGGAATAGTGAAGCGTGGAGAAGTAGAATTCACACCCAGGGATGCCTCTACCACATACCCTAGGTGCAAGTGAACGGTACAGTCCTTGAGAAAGTGCTCCTGGCTAGCACAGTACAAACACAAATTCACATGGCGTCATCGTGACCTTTCCTGCTGCGTAAGACGAGGATGATCTCCTTGTATAACCTCTTTGGCAAGAGGCGCAAGAGACAGAAGAGGAGAACGTTGGGACACAGGTGTCAGGTGGGCAGATTCCCTCTCAAAGCACAATTCCTCCTGCCTTTCGGCAAAACGCACATCAATGCATGTGGCCAAGTGGATAAGTTCAGACAAAGAGGGGTGCGTGGCTCGAAGTGCTGGAGAGAGGAAACAGAGTGTGAGTGCTCCTGGAGGGATCTCACTCTAATGGGCTCATTTTAGGCGATGGGAGGCAATTCAAAGGCTAAAAAGAGGATCTCACACCCCAAGACACACAGAGACCCTGCAGGCAAGATCTCTGCTTATTTCACCCCAGCAGCACCACGTACGGACCTCCGGACATGCAGGCCCCGAACACTCGTGGAGTCGGAGCACCGCCGGGAACCTTCTGAGCCAGCTCCTCCCCCCTGAGAGAACCCCAAGCGGCGTGATTCACCTCCACTGCATCCCGGCCTTCAGACACAGACCTCCGGAGCCCCGAACGGAGATCCGACAGCTTCACAGGTACGCTCCTCTCCCCGGCTACCTCCTCAGTGTGCGGCGCAGCGAGTGCCAGAAGCTTCCCCAACAGCGGCGCCGGAACTCTCTCGGAGTGCGCGCACTGTAGTGGGCTCGGCAGTTATGGCCTCCAGCGCTGAAGAAAGGTCCCCCGACTCCTTGTCACGGGCTCCAGGAGCACAAGCCTTTAAAGTCGCTCCTGTGGGAGTTCTTCCACAGCCCACTGCGCACTCCGCCATACTGGCCACCTCAGAGACTCACCTCTCTCCAAAGGGGGAAATATATACGACCCTTCCCTTGATGCTGGTTTCTGCTACACAGGGAGCAAATCCGCCTCTGCCTCCCCAAAGTGCCCCCAGACCCCCACCTCTCACCACCGCTAGTTTTATCGATCCTGCTGAAGACCCACCAATACAGTCAGTGGCAGATTGGGCAGCAGAAATGGAGTCAGATAACTCTCAGCAAGGCAAAAGTTCCCATGAATCGACAGATGATAGTGACACCCCAAGATTTTGGGAATACAGCCCACCGGCAAAAAATAAACTTTTTAAGACACCTTTAAAACATACTGCTCGCTCGGCGATTGACCCCCAGGGGTCCTCTTCTGAAGATTCCGTGACCACTATCAAATCCACCCCGCGCCACTCCTCGACCAGTGGCGGATCCAGGGGGGGGCAACGGGGCAATTGCCCCCCCGAGATTTCTGCCCCATTGTAATACTACTAAAATAGCATAGCGGAGCGGGAGCTGTCAGCTCCTGCTCCCTCATTCACTCTTTATTTACCTTTTTGCCGGCTCGGCGCGGCTGCGGGGACTCTATACCAAGTGCTGACAGGCCGGCGCGATGACATCACATTATCGCGCCAGCGCCGGAAGATCCCGTCCCCGCGACTCGTCGCTTGGCTCGTCTGCAGTGCACACTGAGCTGCCTGTGTGACGCTGCAAGTAAGAAGAAGATTCTCGGCGGGGGAACAAAATCTAAGTGTACATTTTTTTTTTCTGTTTAAAAGAGTCAACTATATGGCACTGAGGTAGGTGGCAATTATGTGGCACAGGAAAGGAGAAATTTAATGTGAGCGGCCTATGACAGGGGACATTATATGTTAAGAGCACTGACCCCTGTCATGTGTCTCTCACATATAATGCCCCCTGTGCTGTGCCCCTCACATATATTGTGCCCCTTACGTATAATGCCCCCCTGTGGGGCTGGACTGGGGGCATTATATGTGAGGGTCACATCACAGGGGGAAATATAGGTTGGGGAACAGGACAGGGGGCATTATATGTCAGGGTCACATCACAGGGGGCATTATATGTTGGGGCACTGGACAGGGGGCATTATGTGTAAGGGGCACATCACAGGGGGCATTATATGTTAGTGGAGCATGACATATAATGCCCCCTCTCCTATGCCCCAACATATAATGCCCCCATCTTGCTCCCCTAACATATAATGCCCCCTGTGCTGTGCCCCAACATATAATGCCCCTGCCATGCTCCCCTAACAAATAATGTCCCCTGTGCTGTGCCCCTCATATAATGCTCTCATCATGTGACCTTCACATATAATGCCCCGTCCTGTGCCCCAACATATAATGCCCCTGTTATGTGACCCTCACATATAATGCCCCCTGTCCTGTGCCCCAACATATAATGCCCCCTGTGATGTGACCCTCACATATAATGCCACCTGTCCTGTGCCCCAACATATAATGCCCACTGTGATGTGACCGTCACATAGAATGCCCCAGTCCAGCCCCACAGGGGAGCATTATACGTAAGGGGCACAATATATGTGAGGGGCACAGCACAGGGGGGCATTATATGTCATGCTCCCCTAACATATAATGCCCCCTGTGCTGTGCCCCTTGCACATAATGCCCCCGTCATGCTCCCCTCACATATATTGCCCTCTGTCCTGTACCCCAACATATAATGCCCCCTTTATGCTACCCTCACATATAATGCCCCATCATGCTCCCCTCACATATAATGCCCCCGTCCTGTGCCCCAACATATAATGCCCCCATCATGCTTCCCTCACATATAATGCCCCCGTCCTGTGCACCAACATATAATGCCTCTGTCATGATCCCCTGACAGGGGCATTATATGTTGGGGCACAGGACAGGGGGCATTATATGTGAGGGTCACATCACAGGGCGCATTATATGTGAGGGGCACAGCACAGGGGGCATTATATGTGAGGGGAGCATGACGGGGCATTATATGTTGGGACACAGGACAGGGGGTAAAATATGTGAGGGGGGCATGACGGGGGCATTATGTGTAAGGGGCACAGCACAGGAGGCATATTTGAGGGGCACAGGACAGAGGGCATTATTATCTCGGGGAAACAGGTCAGACATTATTATTATGTGAGGGTGCAGGACGGGTCATAATTATTATATGTGGGGGACAAGATTGGGCATTATTACTATTTATTAGGGGCACAGAATGTTTTGCATTTTAGAGGTATGGTTTATATTGTGAAGGAATTTCTGGGGTGCTACGATATTTATGGGCCACAATACATTACAGTATTGTATTCAGAAGGTGCAGTGTGTAGTAGTATTATATTCAGAGAGCACAGTGTGTGGTAGTAATATATTCAGAGAGTGCAGTGTGTGGTAGTATTATATTCAGAGGTACAGTGTGTGTGGCGGGTTTATATTCAGAGAGCACAGTGTGTGGTAGTATTATATTCAGGGGTTACAGTGTTTAGCTTTATTATAATAATTATTGTTTTCATATAGAGGATCAGAATTCACTGACAAATGAAGGAGCCATATGGGCGTCATTTTCTTCAGAAAGAAGACTTAGCTGAAAAAGTCCTGGCGGTATGTACCATCTGAATTAGATAAGGAAAGACTATAGAGAAGACATCACCTGTAGTCACTGATATCATTGTGTATTGTTCTCACTAAAGAGAAGACGTCACCTGTAGTCACTGATATCATTGTGTATTGTTCTCACTAAAGAGAAGACGTCACCTGTAGTCACTGATATCACTGTGTATTCTCCTCACTATAGAGAAGACGTCACCTGTAGTCACTGATATCATTGTGTATTCTTCTCACTATGTCCCATCAGAGCTGTAGTCACTTGTAAGTTCTACAGTTATGACGAGTGAAACTACAAATCCCAGCATAACCTTACCACTGCTTAGGTGATTCTGGGAGCTGTAGTATTAAATGGTAAAAATTTCTTCTGCACCTTCCCATTCTGTGACAGTTGATATATTAAATTATTATACTGGAAATTATTTTCTGCAACGTGCTACACCGCGGGCATCACAACAGGCTAAAAAATTACTTTGGGGGAAGAAGGGGTATGGGGTGACACCTTTTTTTGCCACATCAGGTGACATCAACCCTCGAGCGGGGATGGGCTGTGTAGACATGTGGCATCAGGATGGTCACAGAGTGACGGAGCCCAAGCACAGCCTGGTGAAGCAGCGTAAAGGAAGAGGAAGCTGGAAACACAGGGCTGCCTTATGATATCTTACTTTCTCTGAGAGAGTGGGAGCCGATCGGGACCCGGAGCAGACTATGAAAAGGTTGGTCATCAATATTATGGGGCACTTTGAGGGGCACCATTAGTATGACAGGGGGATATGGGGTTCAATAAGGGAGAAAAGGGGGACCATAGGTACCGGTTGGTGTGAGGGAGCAGGGCAAGGGGAGCAGTAAGTATTTATATATACACATTTCGAGGTGTATTCTTTTTCATAAAGTTTATATGGGACAGTTTGCGAAAAAATATTTTATATAAGGGGATTTCATTTTATATGGGGCATTGTGGGGGGACACTAAATGTGTTGCATTAATATATATATGGGAATACAGGATATACAACTTTTTGAGGCAGGGGTTGAAAGATAGGGAGCCCAGACAGTAATAGTTCTGTATTATACTGCCAGAGCTTTGATTACAATTTTATTGGTGTGAAAAAAGACCAGAGTTCATAAAATTCATCCTATATCCCTAATGAGTTCCTACCGAGTTGATCCAGAGGAAGGCAAAAAAACCCTCATACTAGAGGTATAAATTCCTTCCCAACTCCAAATAGGCCATCAGAATAAATCCCTGGATCAACGTTCTGTTCTCTTTTATTGAGTTCACCATGACCACCTCCTCTGGAAGAGAATTCCACAGTCTTAATGCTCTTACAGTAAATAACCCCTGTCTTTGCTAGCCCAATCAGAAATCAGACATAGATCAGGTGATGTTGTCTTGATGGGAGGGGCTGCTCTCACTGAGGAGACAATGTGGATCTAAAAAATGAATTTTTCTCTCACTTCCTGCATGTAAGTGACAGGAAAACTGTTGTATATAGCTAATTAATTATATTTAGACAAATTCATAGGTTGGTGAGAGGGAAAGAATGGGCTATGGATTTAATTCCCCGGAGTCCCCCTTTAATGTTATGTTTTTGCAAGTATTCATCCAGTTGCTCTTTAAACGTCTGTTCAGACTCTCTCAAAAAACACATCTGCAGGCAGAGGATTCCACATCTTTATTGTTTTTTGTGTAAAAAACATTTTCCTTTGCCTTAGAAAAATCCCCTTTCTTCCAGTCTAAATATGTGACCATGTGTCCTATATAAAGCCCTGTTTATGTACACATTCTATTATATTGTACATAAACTGCTTAAAATGTCTTATGATCTTTGTAATATTTATATATCTGTTTGTATTCTAAGGCCATGTTCACGCTACAGAATTTCTGTACAGAGAATCTCTGTGCGGACAGCCGTCTCCTAGAAGGCTATGCATTGTGTGCGGTGTCTGCAGAAAGATTGAGCGGGTTCATTGTTTCTGCAGATACAGTAATGGGAATTTCCGTGCTGTAAAAAAAATCATCTGGCATGGAAATTCCGTTGTGTGCTCAGTGCAGCAGAATCCTGTTGAATTCAACGGGACTACCCTGCAGCAGAATTTCCATGCCAAATTCCTGTATGATACAGTTCCATGAGCAACAAATCTTATTTTCTCTCCACCAACACAAAATACTCTGATAGTGCCCCTCCCGAGACTAGACTCTGGATCCGCCCCTGTCCTCGACTCGCAAGTCTCATGCTCCGAATGATCCACAAGAGCTGCCGGGTCACTCTCTGCCTCTTTTCCATCTAAAAATGATCTTGTCTCTATGGCTTCTGACCGGAAAGCTTCTTGGCAACAAGACCTCAAGCCGATAAAAACTGAGGTTGTCAAACTGCAGTCCCGAGTCCAGGAGCTTGAGGAGTTCAGGTCCGCAGTAACCTCTCCAGTACAATCTCTACAGACAGTGGTGCACTCTCTATCTCTACAACAAGCAGCGACGGTGAACCATATCGATGACATGGATAACCGAAATAGGAGAAATAATATAAGAATTAAGGGTCTCCCAGAAACTGTCCTGCCTCAAGACATTGCTGGTACAGTACAGAGACTTTTCAATGAAGTTCTGCAAAAGCCGCCAGACATCCCGCTTGAGTTAGATCGTGCACATAGAGCTCTCAAAGCGAAAAACCCGGATCCAAAAAAAACCAAGAGATGTAATTTGCCGGGTGCACCACTACATTCAAAAGGAGGAAATTATGCGCAAGGCGCGAACACTGAAAACCCCCACTTATAATGGTGCTACAGTACAGCTCTTCCCAGATCTCTCTCTTCGAACCCTGAGAATGCGAACGGCTCTCCGTCCTCTTCTTACACTTCTACAAAACGCCCAAATTACTTACAGGTGGGGGTTCCCGTTCTCTCTCATAGCAAAGCATGGGACTACCACTGCTATTTTGAGACGGCCGGATGACCTGCAAGAATTCCTGTCGGCCTTCCGACTACTGCCAGTGCACTTACCTGATTGGGAGGGAGTGTTCCAGCTACCTCCTCCTCCACCGCCTAGAGGGCCTCCATGCCGACCTTCCTCACCTGGATTGCCGTCGACTCGTTCTTTGATCCCTCAACCACAGAGACAGAAGAGAAAGACTTGACTTACAACACTAAGTATTTTACTCTTTTGTCCCTTTTGCTCTCTGACCACCCCACTGATTACCTTACGAATGCTTCCCCCGTGAGTTCACCCACCGATTGCTCCTAACACTTTAGACTAACCTATTAGGCAACGTCCTGCCCTATGCAGCCCTAGGGGATCCGAGTATTTCCTCCTCCCCCCCTCCACCCCCCAATACCAACTTTGTTATTGTTGTGGATGTTTGTTATAGTTCGCAGACCCCATATTTATAGTTCTCACATCCTTGGATAGCTTCTCAGAAAGCGGTCTTATTTACTATAGACTTATTATAGTACCTCACCTGTTCCTAGTTTGTTCTTGCCTCCTGCCCTCTTGTAGACATGGGCATCAATGCCCGAACGTTAGTCCAATAGCCCTCAACGATCGACTCCTCCCATCCCATAAGGATGCGGAGGGTTCCTCAATTTTAGTAGATCCCTCTCCTGTACATACCATATGACTATAGATTGTTACCAGCCTCTCCTCGCCCTGGTTCTACTTCCTACCTGGCGTGTCCTCTACGTATCCCCCATTAGGTTACAGCCTGGACTGGTTCCGAGGCTGCTACGGGCCCTTATGGCCGTCTCTTCTAGTCCCCCGGCTTCCGCGTCTGTGTGGAAGCTTTTCTTTCTTATCTCTAGTCTTTTCCCCTCTAATGTCTCCCCTTCCTTTCCTAACAGGTTCTCTCTGGTACATCAGATGCTTCCCCGGGGACTGAGCGACGTGGTTACCCCCAGTCGGTGTGGTGAGTACTGGCCAGTACCATTCTACATTAATGGCGTCTGACATTAAATTGGCCTCACTCAATGTGCAAGGTTACTCCCTACATAAACAGAGGGTGTGTGTCTTGGCCTTACAAGAGACACATTTCAAAATGGGCCACCTCCCACGTATCAATGATAGGTATTACTCCCAGTGGCTACACAGCCCTAACCCAGATGCGAGAGCAAAGGGTGTCTCCCTAGCATTCCACAAGTCATTGCCAATCACTATCACCTTCTCGTCCATTGATTCCAATGCCAGGTTTATCTTTTTAAACTGCAAACTCTCAGGTCAGAGCATAACAATAGCCACGATTTATGCGCCCAACCGAAACCAGATCTTCCCTTATGGGCATGCTGGGACTTATAGTTTTGCAACAGCTGGAGGCACATTTTTTCTATGGAAAAGTGTACCTTTAGCTGTTGTATAACTACAACTCCCAGCTTGCACAAACAGCTAAAGTGCATGCTGGGAGTTGTAGTGGTGCATCTGCATAACTTCAATTCCCAGCATGCCTGTTGGCTGTCGGTGACTGCTGAGAGTTTTAGTTTTGCAACAGCTGAAGGCACACTGGTTGTGAAACTCAGAGTTTTACGATTGGTGTGCCTCCAGCTGTTGCAAATTACAACTCCCAGCATGCACCGTACATGCTGGGAGTTGTAGTTTTGCAACAGCTGGAGGCACACTGGTTGTGAAACACTGAGTTAGGTCACAAACTCAGTGATACATAACCAGTGTGCCTACAGCTGTTGCAAAACTAAAACTCTCAGCATGTACAGTCTGTCAGCGCATGCTGGGAGTTGTAGTTTTGCAACAGCTGGATGTTCCCCCCCCCTCCCCTATGTGAACATAGGGTACACTCACATGGGCGGAGGTTTACAGTAAGTATCCGGCTGCAAGTTTGAGCTGCGGCAAATTTTCTGCCGCAGCTCAAACTGCCAGCGAGAAACTACTGTGAACCCCCGCCCGTGTGACTGTACCCTAAAAACACTACACTACACTAACACAAAATAAAATAAAAAGTAAAAAACACTATATATACACATACCCCTACACAGCCCCCCTCCCCTCCCCAATAAAAATGAAAAACATCTGGTACGCCACTGTTTCCAAAACGGAGCCTCCAGCTGTTGCAAAACAAGTACTCGCAGTATTACCAGACAGCCATTGACTGTCCAGGCATGCAACAGCTGGAGGCACCCTGATTGGGAATCACTGGCGTAGAATACCCCTATGTCCACCCCTATGCAAGTCCCTAATTTAGGCCTCAAATGGGCATGGCGCTCTCACTTTGGAGCCCTGTCGTATTTCAAGGCAACAGTTTAGGGTCACATATGGGGTATCGCCGTACTCGGGAGAAATTGTGTTACAAATTTTGGGGGGTATTTTCTGCTTTTACCCTTTTTAAAAATGTAAAATTTTTGGGAAAACAAGCATTTTAGGTAAAAAAATTTTTTCTTTTTTTTACATATGCAAAAGTCAGGAAACACCTGTGGGGTATAAAGGTTCACTTAACCCCTTGTTATGTTCCCTGAGGGGTCTAGTTTCCAAAATAGTATGCCATGTGGGTTTTTTATTTTTGGTGTTCTGGCACCATAGGGGCTTCCTAAATGCGGCATGCTCCCAGAGCAAAATTTGCTTCCAAAAAGCCAAATGTGACTACTCCTCTTCTAAGACCTGTAGTGCGCCAGCAGAGCACTTTTCACCCCCATATGGGGTGTTTTCTGAATCGGGAGAAATTGGGCTTCAAATTTTGGGGGGTATTTTCTGCTATTAGCTATTACCCTTTTTAAAAATGTAAAATGTTTGGGAAAACAAGCATTTTAGGTAAAATTATTATTATTTTTTTACATTTGCAAAAGTCATGAAACACCTGTGGAGTATTAAGGCTCACTTTATCCCATGTTACATTCCCCGAGGGGTCTAGTTTCCAAAATGGTATGCCATGTGTTTTTTTTTTGCTATTTTGACACCCTAGGGGCTTCCTAAAGGTGACATGCCCCCCAAAAACCATTTCAGAAAAATGTTCTCTCCAAAATCCCCTTGTCACTCCTTCCCTTCTGAGCCCTCTACTGCGCCCGCTGAAAACTTTACATAGACATATGAGGTATGTGCTTACTCGAGAGAAATTGGGCTACAAAAACAAGGAAAAATTTTCTCCTTTTACCACTTGCAACAATTCCAAAATTGGGTCTACAAGAACATGCGAGTGTAAAAAATGAAGATTTTGAATTTTCTCCTTCACTTTGCTGCTATTCCTGTGAAACACCTAAAGGGTTAAAACACTGAATGAATGTCATTTTGCATACTTTGGGGACTTTAGTTTTTATAATGGGGTCTTTTATGGGGTATTTCTAATATGAAGACCCTTCAAATCCACTTCAAAACTGAACTGGTCCCTGAAAAATATTGAGTTTGAAAATTTTGTGAAAAATTGGAAAATTGCTGCTGAACTTTGAAGCCCTCTGGTGTCTTTCAAAAGAAAAAACTCATCAATTTTATGATGCAAACATAAAGTAGACATATTGTATATGTGAAAAAAAAAATATTTTGAATATCCATTTTCCTTACAAGCAGAGAGCTTCAAAGTTAGAAAAATGCAAAAATTTCACTTTTTTCATAAAATTTGGGGATTTTTCACCAAGAAAGGATGCAAGTACCATAAAATTTTACCACTATAAAAGTAGAATATGTCACGAAAAAACAATCTCGGAATCAGAATGATAACTAAAAGCATTCCAGAGTTATTAATGTTTAAAATGACAGTGGTCAGAATTGCAAAAAACGGCCGAGTCCTTAAGGTGAAAAAGGGCTAAATCCTTAAACGGGTACTCCGCCCCTAGACATCTTATCCCCTATCCAAAGGATAGGGCATAAGATGTCAGATCGCCGCGGTGCTGCTGCTGGGGAGCCCTGGGATCCCCGCTGCGTCACCCCGCTCTCATTACAGCACAGAGCGAGTTCGCTCTGCACGTAATGACGCGCAATACAGGGGCCGGAGCATCGTTACATCACGGCTCCGCCCCTTGTGATGTCACGACCCGCCCCTTTCAATACAAGTTTATGGGAGGGGGCGCGGCGGTCGTCACACCCCCTGCCATAGACTTGCATTAAGGGGACGGGCCATGATGTCACGAGGGGAGGAGCCATGACATCACGCGGCTCCGTCCCCTGTATCACCCGTCATTAAGCACAGAGCGAACTCGCTCTGTGCTGTAATGATAGCGGGGTGCCGCAGCGGGGATCCCGGAGCTCCCCAGCAGGGGCATAGCGGCAATCTGAAATCTTATCCCCTATCCTTTGGATAGGGGATAAGATGTCTAGGGGCGGAGTACCCCTTTAAGGGGTTAACAGTGACGCTAAACTGTATGCCAAACTTACAGCCAACAGATTATCTGAACATATGAGATCCCTCATCCACCCAGATCAAGTAGGCCTGATTAGAGGCAGGGAGACTAGAGATAACACGCTTAGAGTTTTCTCTGTGCTCCACAATGCGCGTCATCGCAAAGTTCCTCTGTTCCTACTCGTGCTAGATGCTGAGAATGCATTTGATCGGGTGGATTGGGGATTCTTAGAAGTGACCCTTTCTCAGATAGGGCTGGGCGAGATTATGAGGGCATGCATAATGGCACTATATTCCCATCCTCAAGCCCAAATCCGTATTAATGGTCAACTGTCCTCTCCATTTGACATCTGCAATGGCACGAGGCAGGGTTGTCCCCTCTCCCCTCCTGTACGGGTTATGTATGAAAAACCTTCAAGTAGCCATACGACAGAACCCGAACATTAAGGGCCTCCAGACCTCCTCGTGCCATTGCAAATGTTCGGCTTATGCTGATGACCTCCTCCTTTTCCTCACCTCACCTGTAACCTCCCTACCCTCCCTTATGGCTACCATCTGCTCCTTTTCATCTCACAGTAACTATAAATTAAATCCCTCCAAGAGTGAAGCACTTAATATAACTCTCCCCATGTCCATTGTGCAATTGCTCCGTTCTTCGTATTCCTTCCAATGGCGACCACACTCACTGACATACCTGGGGGTTCAAGTTCCTGCCAAACCAGCTGACATATTTTAGCTAAACTTCCCTCCTCTTCTTCAAGTCTTGAAATCTGACCTTCTCAGATGGGGCAGTAATGACATTTCATGGTTAGGAAGGGTAAACGTTTTTTAAAATGAATGTCATGCCACGTGTACTTTATCTTTTTGCTAGTGTCCTAACCCACATACTTCGCACATTCTTCGAAGAGATTACTTCTTTGCAGACACAATTTGTGTGGGATAATAAACAACCTAGACTGGCCAGAACCATTGTAACCAGACGAAAGGCAGAGGGAGGATTGGCCCTACCTGACATTATTTCTTACTATTTAGCCACGGTCCTTACCAGGGTCCTGGATGATTTTCATAATGTGGATAGCAAACAATGAGTGTCCTTAGAACCCGAGATATCTGGATGTGACCCCAGACACATCCTGTGGATCACATCCCCCACCACACTATGGTGGCAGCTTCAGGAACCCCCGCCGATCATGCACTCCATCCTCAGATCCCGTTCCACCTATCTGAAATGATCCCCTATAATGCCCCCTGGAGGTCCGCTCACCCCCCTATTCGGTTTCCCACAGGCACTACACGCTCCCTCTTTTCTCTCATTCTACAGGTCTGATGGCACGGTTTCTCATTCCCTACGGACAGAAACGAACATAAAACCTCTCAGGGACCTAGTAGAGGATCCTACCGTCACAGCGACCCAAACCCTCCAATATGCACAACTCTCCCATTTCTACCATGCTCATAAGGGGTCGCTCTCACTACACCGCCCTCTGACGGAGTTTGAGCGCCTCTCGACATCTGTACCCACCAGACAGGTGAGTGCACTATACTCCCTTTTCCTGGATGACTTTGCCTCTTCCCCACTGCATTTCCGCTCCTCCTGGGAGGCAGAGATTGGGCACCCGATTTCTGATGTCGATTGGCGAAGAGCACTTTCTTTCTCTGTCACAGGTCTTCTGTCTCGAGTCGGGCTCATGAAACCAACTATAAGGTCCTCACCAGATGGTATCTGGTACCAACTTTGTTAGCATGTATTTTTCCCGGGGTCCTCGGATGTGTGTTGGAGATGTGGCGAAGAAAGGGGGACATTGTCACATATCTGGCTCAAGTGCTCAAGACTGGACAGATATTGGACTGCAGTTCTTGATCTCATGTCTCGGCTAGTCTCCAGCTCACTCCCGAACACCCCTGAACTGACTCTCTTATCCATTCTACCTAGCTCCTTACCCAAACATTTAGCCCGTTTACTGCACTTCATGTTGATAGCAGCCCACGCTGTGATTCCAAGACTGTGGAAGACACCACTGCCCCCCACTTTCTCATCCTTCCTTCAGGAACTTTCTCGGATCTGTAGAATGGAGGAATTGTTAGCGGACTCGAAGCGAGATCACGACAAATACCAATTTATATGGGGCCCCTGGTTCTCATTCATGGCATCCCCGGAGTTTGACTCCTTGCACTTGAGTTCCTAAAATCTGAGTATCCATTATCACTGTCAGCTCTCCGCCCCTCATTGGCAGGCTGGGGGTGGACCATGATCGCTTGGTCCTAAGGGTAAGTACTCATGCTTTCCACCTGTCTTCACTTCCTTTACCTTCTCCCTCTCTCTCTTCTCCAAATTTCCTCCTTTCTGTCTCCTTTACCCTTTGTGCTGCTGTTCCTATTTGACATCATTATCCTCTCCTATATAAATCAGTACCATCTGCTCAATCCTACAGATTTAGTTGTCACGTGTCTACCTTGACTCTTTTAACGATGTCCTGCATAATACACATACTCCTGATAGATGACTAGATTAGCTTTAATAGATAATACAGTCTGTAGTTTGTCTTCCACGCTGTTACCCTGACGCTGACTCTCAGTTCTCATTACGACTTATCTGGAGAGGAATCGTATACACTCTTGCATTATTGTTCTGATGATTCCATAGAATGTTTTCCTCATACTGACTGGAATTGATTATCTGTTATTTTTATGACTTATTTGAAAAATAATAAAAAACCTTTTACTCTGAAAAAAAAAAAAAGTTCAGACAAAGAAGATGGAGGATCTCGTGCTGCAAGGGCATCTTTAAACCTGCTTGACAGTCCTTTTTTTAAATATAGCACACAAGGCCTCTTCATTCCAGGCAAGTTCAGAGGCTAGAACTGAACCACGTAGTCACCAACGGTAGAATCTCCTTGACAGAGATTCAGCAACGCTGTCTCAGCTGAAGAGGCACGTGCGGGTTCCTCAAAGACACTGCGAAATTTGGCCAAGAATGCCGACAAATTGGAGGATACTGGATAACCACGGTCACAAAGGGGTGTAGCCCAAGCCAGGGCTTTTCCAGAAAGTAGACTAATGACAAAGGCCAACTTCATACGCTCCGTCGAAAGTGCATGGAGCACTGGGTGACAAAGCCTCTGCATGACTTGGAATCCCCATCATACTTGGAAGGCAGGTGCAGCTGGGAGCCAGGAGAGACTACAGGAGCTGGAGGAGGGAGTGGGCCAGATTGTGGTACCTGCTGCTGTTGCAAGGCCAAAAGCTGTTGCATCATGGCTGCAAGTTGAGAAAATTGCTGCGCCTGTTGGGACAACTGCTGTGAGTGATGTATCACAATGGAGGAAAGATCCAAAACTTCAGGCAGGGGTTCCTTAACGGGATCCATGGCCGGATCTTACTGTAACACTCACGTTTCTGATGAAAGGAACTCCGGTGTATGTGGATCCGCTGGACCTTTGTGGCAGATGACTCGGATCGTGCCAGGGAGCGGAGTCTAAGGTACTGCTGGTCTTCACCAGAGCGCGCCGCAAAGCAGGATGGGCTTGCTGCTGCAGGCGATACCCAGGTCGCAACCCCTGGCAACGGCTCGACCACACAGGCAGCTGAGGAGATACGAAGCACAGAAGGGATGAGACAACTCGTAGTCAGGATAGCTGTAGGCCAGGGCAGGTGGCACAGTAGTGTAGTTGGGACGTAGCAGAAGTTCAGTAGGCAGGCGGCAGAGAAGCAAGGTCAAGGTCACAAGAGCAGGAGATCTGGTACACGGCAAGGCAATACAAAGGAACGCTTTCTCTAGGACACAAGGCAACAAAGATCCAGCAGAGAACTGAGGAGGGTGAAGGAATTTATCAACAAGACACAGGTGGTTACACTAATGAGTGTACTGGCCCTTTAAATCTTAAAGCTCCAGCGCGCGCACGTCCTAAGGGACGGGTACACACACGCCGGAGCAGAGAGGTGGAAGCAGAGGCAGGGGAAACACCCAGAGAGTGACGGACTGGGGCTCGCATGCGAGTGCATCCCGCAATGTGAGTTCCAGCCCTGTCGGCAGCATAAGGTAAGGGGACCATGCGCTCATGGCCAGCGTGTGAGGCAGAAGCGCATAGCGTAACATTTTACTTTTTATAGAGCAATATGCCCCTGTGTGTGTGTATATATCCCTACTTTTACACTAACAGGCCACTATACACTTGAAACAGAAAACACGTACAACAGCGGAGTGCATATATATTTCACTATATTTTTTTGTAATACGTCCCAGTACGGTTGCAGCAGAAATAAGCACAACAATCCAGTGCTTAAGTCTTTTAGTGCTTTTACACTTACTGCCCCTATTAGCTTTAACCAGAAAAAATGGAGAACTGCTGAGTGCGTATATATTTCACTTTTTTTAGATTAATACGCCCCAGTACGGTTGCACCAGAAATAAGCGTAACAATCTAGTGCGTAAGTCTTTTAGTGCTTTTACACTTACTGCCCCCTATTAGCTTTAACCAGAAAAAAATGTAGAATTGTTGAGTGTGTATATATTTCAGGTCTGGGCACATCTGTACTGGAATGTTGACTGGAGTGACTTTGGTATTTAGGATCCATTGCTGGTGGATCAGGATACTCCTTCTGGACGACTGCTCCTTTAACACTTGGAGGGAGTAGACCGAAGGGGTCTGTCGACTTGGACAAGTATGGTGGAGCTACAGTGGGCTCCTTGGGTATGTCTGTGAAGGCCTGTAGACCCGGCCTCAGCTCTGTGGCTGCTAGTGTGGGCCAGGTTAGGCCCCCTAGCAATTGGGTCATCACCTTGATTTTATGGACATAGGCATCTTAGAGAGGGTAGGTGGATTGCCAGGACTTTTCAATGTTTAGGCCTATGCTGCCTACAACCAGTTTGTTAACAACTTCCTTCAAGATATTTGCTTGTACCTCTCGGATGAGGATTTCCCTCATCTTTTAGCGGAGCTGGCCGTGTGTTCTAATTTTAGCCCACCGTTTTCTTCTTATCACTGGGGCCCTTGCTAACTTGTGGGCTACTGGCCCTTTAAGATGCATAGTGTAGGGCTGCAGCGGCCTGGACTGGACTAGGTGGGACCCCCCCTTCTAGTTCTTTCCCCCTAGGGTGCGAGTCTTTTGGGGCGCTGCTGAGCACTAAAGGGTGAATATAGGGGCCCCCCGGTTTCAGCGACTCACATTTCGCAGGCTTTGGCAGAGTCTGCGCAGCAGCGAGTACTTGACCGGGACCTCAGAAGCTGGGCGCCCTCACCGGAATTCGTGGCACGGCTGTGTCCAGGGATCTTCCTGCTTTGGTCCCCTCGGCAACAGGCTCCGCTTCCATCTTGGGACTCCCGTCACACATGGATCACTGGGACCCCACCATCTTCCTGCTCACTGTCAGCACTTCCTGTAGACTGAAGAGTAGCGATGAGTGGCATAGGCTATATTCGAATTTGCGATATTTCGCAAATATATGGACGACTATTTGTCCTATATTTGCACATTTTTCATATTCGTTCACTTTTTATTCCATGCAAAATTCGTAATGAAATGCGCAAAGTGCGCATGCGCTATTATATATTTCAACTAACTACTTTTCAATTGGTTACTAGGGATGTTGCTAACCTCTGACAACTGTATTTGCATCCTTCTTATTGGTCCACAAGCTAAAAGAAGGGAGGGATCAGTGTCCTCTGGAAGTGCCGATATTCACACATTTTCGCATATTTGTCTTCTTTGGACCACAAGCTGGAAGCAGGGAGGGATGATCACTATTTATTTACACAGTACACATCATTGTGATGTGTACTGTAAAAAAAAAAAAGAAAAGAAAAAAAAACAATATTCGTCATAACTAATATATTTCGCTATATTCTAAATATTCGAAAAATCGTGAATTGCCAATATTAGGGATAAAAATTCGTTAATTCAATATTCGCGTTCAACACTATTGAACAGGTATAGACAAGATGGCTGCCATCCGGAAGGACGTCATCAGCGGGGCCTGGGACCGGAAGTGACTAAGTGGTGCATCCTCTTCATCCGCCCCCATGGCAACAAGGGGCATACCTTTCAAGTTCCATTTTGGGCTGGACACCACAACATTGTTTCCACACCTGGGGGCAGGACACTGGCTCTGGCGGGAACCTTTGGTGCGCTTCTCCAACACATCTTTAACCTTTGTAGGTACAACAGACATTTTGGCGCGCAACATGGCTTCTGTTCTAATCTTGCACATTGTAAATCCAACTTTTGCAGATTTCTTCACCACCAACAATACTGTAATTTTCAAACCACCCTCTACGTTTTCAGCGCCAGCACAAAAACACATTTGAATGACACACTTTGCTGGTGCACACTTTTTCGTCATGTGATTTTCTATTAGACACAGTTCAGACTGGGAGGGGGGGACTTGCGGCAACTTGCTTCTGGCACACATCCGCATACTGTTAATGGACGACAGAGCGGCACAATGACAGTGTCTGGAGGTGGCATCAGTATGAGGAGACCATATAGGGGCTGAATGACACATCGTGGAGGTGTTGGCAGCATGAGGAGACCATATAGTGGCTGAATGACACAGCGTGGAGGTGTTGGCAGCATGAGGAGACCATATAGTGGCTGAATGACAGCTTGGATGAGGCTGAAGCATGAGGAGACATATAGTGGCTGAATGACACAGCGTGGAGGTGTTGGCAGCATGATGAGACCATATAGTGGCTAAATGACACAGCCTGGAGCCGGCAGTAGTATGAGTAGACACTAGGGCTTTACAATCCCTAAGATTAAAAGATGAATTTAGAAATTTAAATTGAAGATTTATTGTAGCTAGTGCTACCATCAAAACATTTTTAGGCCTAGGCCCAGCAGCATCAGTAAACCATATAGTGTCTGAATGGCACAGCCTGGAGTTGGCAGCAGCATGAGTAGACACCAGGGCTTCACAATTCCAAAGAAAAAACAGATGAAGTTTGAAGTTTAGACTGTAGTGCTACCATAACAAAATTTTTATTCCCAGACCCAGCAGCATCAGTAAACCGTATATTGCCTGAATGACATAGCCTGGAGTTGGCTGATGCATAAGGAGACCATATAGTGTCTGAATGGCACAGCCTGGAGTTGGCAGCAGCATGACGAGACCATTGAAATTTATGATTTTGAAATTTAAATTAGGGATTTTGTAATTGAAATTTCACTACTCTGTCTGACATACTTATTGCGTGTATGATGAGAGTACAATACGCTTCATTTCGCTTAAAACAGTATTTGTCTAGAACAGCAGCGGGTGTGTACTATTGGCTGTCCTTTCACAGTATATAAACCCTTGACAGATTAAAAAGGTACAAAAATTATATAAAATAGTACACTACTGAGATGTAGGTATGTTGTATGCACTTATGAGGGCAGAAAAATGTGCTATAGTACGCTTAAAAATACCTATTTTTACCTGTGTCCCAGATTCCAAAATTCCTTTATAATCAGAAATTGTCAGAATAGCACCTGAAATTCAAAATAATAAAATGATACATATGTTCTCTGAAGAAAAGGATCCTTCATTAGATGACAATATGAGTATTGTGTGTTCAAGTGACATTAGCTCATCGGAATTCTGCAACTTAAGAACCACAACAAAGAATGAATGACTTAAAGCCTACTGAAACTGAGGAACTTCAAAATGGTAAATCTACCACCTGGGATAGTCAATCAATTCCAACATTCCAGTGGTCAGTATCCTCAGTTATCCCTGTTTCTGCTAGTCCTTGGTAGTGTTGCTCGCGAATATTCGCAATTCGAATTTTATTCGCGAATATCGCATATTCGCGAATTCGCGAATATTGCGCTATATATTCGTAATTACGAATATTCATTTTAATTTTTTTAATTTTATTTTTTTTTCACAGTACACATCACAGTGATCATCCCTTCCAGCTTATATGGTGTAAGAAGGCTCTAATACTACTGTGTAAGATTGGTGTGCGAATTTTCGCATATGCGAAAATTTGCATATGCTAATGTTCACATATGCGAATTTTCACTTATGCTAATTTTTGTATATGCAAATTTTCGCATATGTTAATTTTCGCACACGCGAATATTCGCATATGCGAAAATAAAACGAGAATATTATGAATATGCGAATATTCGCGAATATGACGAATATTCGTCCATATATTCGCGAATATTCGCAAATTCGAATATGGCCTATGCCGCTCAACACTAGTCCTTGGCAATATTCCTTTTATTACTGGTCTAGTATCAACATGGAAATAATGCTGGGAGAGTAACTCAAGGATACCCACATGTTTCCTACAATACACAGTCAATATATGGAGACCATATAGTGGCTGAATGGCACAGCCCGGAGATGGCAAAAACATGAGGAGACCATTAAAATTTAAGAATTTTAAATAGAAATTTAAGATTTTGAAATTGAGGATTTTGAAATTGAACTTTTAACTCCCAAGTTTTAGTTTCCCGGGCCCCAGCGTGTGGGTACAAAGGACCAAATCTAACAAGGAGTCACATGTCACATGGTAGCACAATGGCACAGCCTGGAGGTGGCATCAGGAGTCCAGAAAGTGACCCTATTGCAAGGAATTTCTTAATTATATTTTGCAGTATCCATGGTAGCACAATGAGAGAGCCTAGAGGTGGTAGCATCAGCATGAGGAGACCACAGAGCAGCACAATTATAGAGCCTGGAGGTGGTAGCATTAGCATGAGGAGACCATAGAGCAGCACAATGACAGAGCCTGGAGGTTGCAGCAGCAGCACGAAGGCCATGCCAACTGAGGGTTGAGTCTGAGGAACTCACTGACTATTGACTGGGGGTGTCGGATGTCCCTTGGGATAAAGTGGATGACCGAGTGAACCTCACTTGGGATGAAGTGGATGACCGAGTGAACTGATCAATCATGGCTGCTGGGTTGCTGGTCGCGACACGACTGCTAGCTGACACCGGGAGCTCAGACCTCTCACTGTGACTCCGGCTGCCACACACCCCTACTCTGCTGTGACCTCTGCCTGTGCAGATGAATTTAGGCCTCTTCCACTCCTCTGTGCACGTCCTGGCACTACTCTGCCTGACAAACTAATTTTGTACATGAGGGGGAGAACAATACGCTTTACTATGCTTAAAACAGTATTTGTTTAGAAGAGCAGCAGGTGTGTACTATTGGCTGTCTTTTTACAGTATGTAGGCCGTTGACAGATTAACAGGTACAAATTAGTACACTACTTAGATGTACGTATGCGGTATGCACTGGCCATGAGCGCAGTGTCCCTGACTGCCGGCGAGGCAGGGATTCGCATCATGGGAAGCACCCGCATGCGAGTCCCGGCCGTCAGTCACCTCGTCCCGCTCCTGCAGCACTCTCATTCTCTCAGCTCTGGTGCGCGCGTCCCCGTTCCTTAGAGTGCACACTCGTGCCGGAGCTTTGAAATTTAAAGGGCCAGTACGCTCATAATTAGAAAAAGCACCTGACAGCACATTATAAGTTGTTGCACCTCCCACACACCCCTGCCGGATCTTCAGTGCCTATTGCCTGAGAGAAAGCACTCCCTATTGCCTGTTTTGCCATACCCGTGTATCCAGACCTTCCTGCTATGTTTTTTGACTACGAACCTTTGCCGCGACCGTCTGCTACGTTGACTACACTACAGCCTCTTCCTTCGGTACCTCGCCTTGCCCAGTCATCTGTGTGGTCGAACCGTGTTGGGGGTAGTGACCTGGGTGTCGCCTGCTGCAGAAAGCCCATCCTGCCTTGCTGTGAGCTCTGGGGAAGACCAGCGGCACCTTAGACTCTGCTCCCCAATACGGTCCGAGTCATTGCCAGACAGGTGGAGGATCCACATCCAGCTCCGTTACAGTAAGATCCGG
This sequence comes from Hyla sarda, assembly GCF_029499605.1. Taxonomy (NCBI): domain Eukaryota; kingdom Metazoa; phylum Chordata; class Amphibia; order Anura; family Hylidae; genus Hyla; species Hyla sarda. The sequence continues at coordinate 87,463,266 of NC_079190.1, forward strand.
CCATGGATACCACTGGGGTTCCTCTGCCTGACAGCATGGATCTTGCTTCTATCGTGACGCTTCAGTCACAGCAAAAAGCATAGAAAGCACAGTAGCTTAACCAGCTATCTGCCATGATGTAGCAGTTGCTATATGCCCAGAAAAATTTGAGGGGGATCCCAAGTCCTGTCGTGGTTTCGTGACGCAGTGCTCCATGCACATTGAACTCACAGTTCTCCACCGAAGGAGCAAAGGTAGCCTTCGTCATCAGTCTCCTTTCTGGTAGGGCCTTAGCCTGGGCAACTCCGCTGTGAGATCGCAGTGATGCTATCACTACCAATCTCCAGGCATTCCTGACAGAATTTTGCACTGTCTTTGAAGAACCTGCCCCAGCTTCCTCTGCTGAGACGGCTTTGCTGAGTCTTTCCCAGGGCAACTCCACTGTGGGCGAGTATGCCAATGTGGTTCCGGACCCTGGCGTCAGAGTTGTATTGGAATAATTAAGCTCTCTGCACGTGTCCTTCATATAAGGATACACTGGCGAATGTCTCAATTTTAACATCAGTGTTGAGGGATAGCCAATGTATTGTTTACATCTACCACAGTAGTGCACCCATATTCTTGTATTGTACTCTGCACGATCTCGGCACTTTCCTCATCTGGCACCAGTTTTCCAGCAACCACCGCAACTTTTCATGTTGCCTCCCACAGTGTAGGCTATGCAAGTGGATCGGTCTCGCCTGACCCAGCAGGAAAGAACTCGCTGACGAACCAAAAATCTATGTCTATACTGCGCCAGTGCAGACCACTTCCTTAAGGATTGTCCTCTGCGTCCACAGCCACCGGGAAACGCTCACACCTAGGGTTCGTGGGAGACACCTCTCCACGCTTACATATGACGGTCCAGCTTCTTCTGCCTTCTAAAGAGATCATCCCCATTCTGGCTTTCCATGACTCTGGCTCAGTGGGAAACATTATTGATGCCTCCCTAGTCCTAAGGTATCATCTGCCGGTGTCTGCCTCTTAAAACCATTGTATATCTCTACAGTCAATAGACAAAGACTGGACTGTACCCTGCTACATCGCACAAAACCATTATCTATGCAAGTCGGAGTCTCCCATAGGGAGAACTTGTCTTTCTACGTTCTCCCACATTGTACTTCTCTATTGCTTTGCGTGCCATGGTTGCAACTCCATGCTCTGCAGCTTGATTGGACCACCACTGTATACATATACATGTGACCAAGCTGAAATCTTCGTCTAGTCCTCTGCCAGTTTTACCTTAGTTCCTCCAGGACTTTGCTGATGTCTTCAGTGAAAAGCAAGCTGAAGTCTTGCCTCCACATTGTCCTTACGATTGTCCCATTGATTTACTGCCTGGCACCACACCTCCCAGGGGCTGAATCTACCCACTTGTCAGTTCCTGAAACCCAGGCCATGTCAACTTACATCCAGGAGAATCTTCAGAAGGAATTCATCAGGAAATCCTCTTCTCCTGCCAGAGCCGGGTTCTTCTTCGTGGAAAAAGAATGGGTCGTTGCGTCCTTGCCTCAGCTACCGAGGGCTGAATAAAATTACAGTAAAAAAACGTCATCTCAGCGTTGTTTGGCTGCAAGATGCCAGGATTTTCTCCAAACTGGATCTTCGTGGTGCTTATAATTTGATTGGTCAGGACTGACAGGTTATGCTGACCAATGAGCTTTGTCCCACCCCCTTAATATATAAGGGGCTGCTGCCACTAAATTCTCTCTCTTAGTTCCGGATTATAAAGCTAAGCACATCTAATCATCTCATCAGCATCATCAATTCAAGCTATGCCCAAAGCCTAAGAATCTGCAGCCACTAAACATGAGTTATTCAAAGCTCAAATCACTGAATCCAATTGACTACTAGAAACTCAAATCTCCTAGAAATAGTAGCACAGTGGCTAGCAATCAAAGCTCATTGATCCCGGAGTCCCAGCAAACCTATTAGGAACCTACATATCGGTTCTCTCTCTCTAAAAAGACTGTTCTGTTACATGCCGTTGCATAAAATATACAGTAAAGTTACTTCAAGTTTACTTCATAAAATCTGCTGTGGACATTCCGTTATTTCTCCCTGCCGTTTGTGGGACGGTTGGCGGTAGGATCATTACATTGAGGAAACCTCACCCTGGCGTCACGACAATTAAGGGTTAACACCAATATACCCTACACTATCACCAGCACCACCCAGTCACCACAAATATGAGATATATAGATAGATAAATAGATACGACCTGAAGTTAGTCCCAGCATCTAAGCGAGTAGGGGCACAGGTAGAGGGAGATAGATATGAAAAAGATAGATAGATATGAGAAAGATAGATAAATAATTAGTTAAATAGATACAGAGCCGGCGTGAGGGGGGAAATTTGCACCCCCATGAAAACTTGCATCCGCTCCTCCCCCAGCCCTCCGGAGATTTCCAAAGCTAGAGCTGGGGGAGGGCAGAGCAAGGGGAGAGAGGAGGTACACCTCATCTCCCCTACCTGAGCTCGGGAGGATGCAGGTCTGCACGGGGAGAGAGTACATGCCCCCTCCCTCATCTCCCCGAGCTTGGGAGGACGAAGGTCTTTACAGGGAGAAAAAAGCCAGAGCAGGGGGAGAGAGGAGGAGCATGGCTCCCGCATCTCCCCTCCCCTCGGAGAACACAGGTCTGCACGGGGAGAAAGAAGCCAGAGCAGTGCTCCTCATCTCCTCCCTGAGCTCTGTCTGTGTTTACTGAACAGGATGACAAAGTACACGGGCTGGGGATTCATACACTGCAGGGACTGGGGAATAAATCTCTGACTGGGGATGATTTCTATGTGAGAAGGGGGGGTGGGGGGGGGGTCACATGCTGGGAGTTGTAGTCCCTGTTATGTATGTATGTATGTATGTATGTATGTATGTGTGTGTGTGTGTGTGTGTGTGTATGTATGCTAGTGTTTCCCAACCAGGGAATGCTGGGGTTGTAGTCCCTGTTATGTGTGTATGCTAGCGTTGCCCAACCAGGGAATGATGGGAGTTGTAGTCCCTGTTATGTGTGTGTGTGTATGCTAGTGGTTCCCAACCAGGGAATGCTGGGAGTTGTAGTTAAATTATCTATTTGTTACAAAGATTTTTTTTCCTCTTTGTGTATGTTTATGGGGTAATGGGGGGGGCACAAAGTTAGCTTGCACAGGGCGCCTAAACACCTAAGGCCGGCTCTGAATAGATGTGAGAGATAGATAGATAAATAAATAGATATGAGATAGATAGATATATAGATAGATAGATATGAGATAGATAGATGCCTTTGGCTGTGTGGACATGCTGTGAGTTGTAGTTTTGCAACAGCTGGAAGCACCATGTTTGAGAAACAATAAGATGGAGGTAAATAGACACTATCTCCTGGTTTCCTAACCAGGGTGCCTCAGCTGTTGCAGGAGATGGTGTCTATTTACCCCCCACTAATCCCAACCTGCAATCGCTGATGGCAAGGTCTGTGGTGGAGCACAAAACACAAACCATGTGCCCCTGCTCCACCAATAGTGTGAGGCGAGGGGCGTTCCTCTCTGCTGTCCTCCTCTGATCTTCTCTTTCCAGGCAGACAGTGCGGCCCCTGTGCTGATTTTATGGGGCCCGCATGCCGCAGATGTGCAGAAAAAATGTTGCTGGCAGCAACGGGCCCTCTCTAAGGCTCAGGCAGCGCTCGACCATAAGTCTGCTTCTGGGAGCAGGAGACCACTTTACCAGCAATCTCCTGCTTCAGTGCTTGGCTGCTGCAAGGGGGTGCAAGCTAGGGTCCGGGCCCTCTGGGAGCCAGCGCCCCTTACTGCTGTACTGGCTGTACCCCTTGATGGCAGCCCTATCAGTGATACAGTAAGTGCAGGCCTAGAGCTGTGTAAGGGGCAGCCCTGAGCCCCTGATGGCTGCCCTGAGCATTTTGCAGGGGTGGTGGGGAAGGGGGCAAGCAACCCCCCCCCCCCCCTCTCTGCAGACACCTATGCTTTAGGTTGATGTAATAGAAAAAATTAATAGTAAGTGATTAATAGAAGATTCCATGAAAGCTATGCCAAGTAGTGACCTGCAACGTCTGATTGCGGTATTGCGGTCTGTCTTTATTTGAGAAATGGAGTAAAGGTGATTACATAAGACAATGTGCTGGTTTTGGTGATGATCTACACAGCTCATAATCAGATAACACAGTAGGTACATAAGATAGAGGAATATAATAAAGCTTGGCGTCCAGACCAGGAGCATATCTGGTCCAGGGATGTACAGCAGTCAGGGCATGCTCCATGCAGTCTGTGACCTGGTGAAGTTTTGGGCTGGCACTGCTAAAAATATGAACCAAGCCCTGTGCATCTGTATAAGGAAAAACAAATATAATTGATTTACATAAGATATACAACATATTACATAACTTAATTTGATTACCTTCCAAATCTACACAGTATATACAGGATTAAAAAAACATGGCTGCTCTCCTCCAAAAACAATGCCAGTTACACTAAAACAAATGGAGCCGAGATGCAATGCCAGACAACCTGACTAGAGATGAGCGAACTTACAGTAAATTCGATTTGTCACAAACTTCTCGGCTCGGCAGTTGATTACTTCTCCTGCATAAATTAGTTCAGCTTTCAGGTGCTCAGGTGGGCTGGAAAAAGTGGATACAGTCCTAGGAGACTCTTTCCTAGGACTGTATCCACCTTTTCCAGCCCACCGGAGCACCTGAAAGCTGAACTAATTTATGCAGGAAAAGTCAGCAACCGCCGAGCCGAGAAGTTTGTGACGAATCGAATTTACTGTAAGTCATCTCATCTCTAAACCTGACCAACACCTTTAAATGTGACTCACAAAATATCAGTAGGAAATTCCTTTCTTGTGTATTTGATTTTGCATACAGTATATCACTTTAAGAGCTAGAGGATTGGAAATGAAATATTTCCTCCTAATATATTGACTCACATTTCTGGTAATATTGTTCTCCAAAGTAATCTTTCATTTGTGAAGAGACATTCGACCACAGACGCTCCAGATTCTTTAGATGGGGTTCTTTAGTGCACATTTTTGTTTGGAAAGCACCGGGTTCGATTATTGAAACCTTCACTCCAAAGTCATGAAGCTCCCTTCTGCATAGAAGATATAAAGCATGTGAGACCTATCTAAGGTTATATACTTTAAGGGGTACTTCACCGGAAAATATTTTTTTTTAAATCAACTAGTGTCAGAAAGTTAAACAAATTTGTCAATTACTTCCATTGAAAAATCTTTATCCCTCCAGTTCTTATCAGCTGTTATATGATCCACAGGAAATTATTTTCTTTTTGAATTTCCTTTCTGTCTAACCACAGGGTTCTCTGCTGACACCTCTGTCCATTTTAGGAAGTTTCCAGAGTAGGAGCGAATCCCCATAGCAAACCTATACTGTGCTGGACAGTTCCTGACATGGACAGAGGTGTCAGCATAGAGCACTGTGGTCAGACAGAAAGGAAATTCGAAAAGAAAAGAACTTCCTGTGGTGCATACAGCAGCTGATAAGTAATGAAAGATCAAGATTTTTAAATAGAAGTAATTTACAAATCTACAGTATGTGGAAGAAAGAAAATGGCCAGCACTTCAAACAGGAATACAACTGCAGCTCAATGCATGTGGACCGAGTGTGAATGTAAATGAGGATGATGGGATGGGAACCCCGGGCGGGACCTGCTGCTGTGCTGACAAGTGTAGAGCAAGGCAATTCAAATGCACGGAGAAGCAAAGAATGTTGCACTCACCGGTCCGGTTTATAGCTTCTTTATTGAAGAATTGTCAGCGGGTGTACCTTCAATAAAGAAGCTATAAACCAGACCGGTGAATGCGACATTCTTTGCTTCTCCATACATTTGAATTTACAAATCTGTTTATTTTTCTGGCACCCACAGCACCAGCGTTCTAAACAAATGCCGGGTTCCTGCGGCAGTGGTAGTGATGTCACGGACACACCCCCTTGTGACATTACACCCCACCCCCTCCATTCATGTCGGACATTACCCCCCTCCCATAGACCTGAATAGAGGGGGAGTGGCATGCGGCGTTGCCGTGACATCATGATCAGAGCCTATGTCTCGAACGTTCTAAACAGAAGGTTCAGAATGCTGGAGCACTGGAGTACCCCTTTAAGCTTCTATAAAACAGTAAAGGCATATATACCCTAAAGGCAGACAAAGTGGCTGCTAGAGGTCCGTGGAGAAAGGGGGCCAGCCACTGTTGGTCCCATTCCTTTTTCTATTGGTAAATATCTGTGCAGAACTCTTCTCCAGTTATCTGCATTGTCAAAAAATTCAAGGAGGGGGAATTAACCAATAGGTTATGGATTACAAAGACAAAAATTTTATTTTCTGTCCTGGGAGACAAAAACAGACACCATAATAGGGGGCTCATTTTTACCTTTGCTATGGCGCCTCCTCTCTTCTATGTATTGTAATACATCACTGTACACAGTTTTGAAAGTGTATGTAAAGCAATTGTGATATGGGCTCTTTCATAGTTATAGTTGATCATAGTTGTAATAAAACTGCTTAAGGATTCTAACCAGTAATATTTGATGTGATTCAGAACATCAACAGATTACAGGGTCATGTTCAGAGGTGGACTCATTTATGGGCTACAGATGCAAAAACACACATTACATTCTTAGTTTATGTATTAGTGTCATTTGTAAAAACCTTTGACGTGTCATCGAGACAAAATGTTTTATTGCATCAGGTCTCAGTCCTAAGAACCACTGATCATCAGTAACAGACGGCTGAGGTGTGCGGCAGTGCACTCTTCACTCCTGGGTGATCAATCAAATTGGACTCTTTTCCTGCATTAGTCTGGATGGGGAGTGAAGAGCTCACTTTTGACAGCTATTACTGACGATCAAAGGGGGCCTCAAAACCGAGATCTAAACTTTTGACTGGGCAACATGTCAAAAGTATCCCTGGTATTAGGAAAAACTTTTGACGTGTAGCAAAAACGTCAAATGTTTTGGTTGATTGGGATCTGGGTGTACAGACCCCCCACTGATCCTTAGAAAAGGCGGGGAAACGTGCACACTTAAAGGGGCACTCCAGTGGAAATGTTTTTTTTTTTTTATCAACTGGTGTCAGAAAGTGAAACAGATTTGTAAATTACTTCTATTCATACATCTTAATCCTTCCAGGACTTATCAGCTTCTGTATGCTACAGAGGAAGTTATTTTCTTTTTCAATTTCCTTCCTGTCTGATCACAGTGCTCTCTGCTGCCACCTCTGTGTCAGGAACTGTCCAGAGCAGGAGCAAATCCCCATAGCAAATCTATCCTGCTCTGGACAGTTCCTGAAATGACAGTTCCTGAAATGACAGAGGTGTCAGTAGGGAGCATTGTGGTCAGACAGAAAAGAATTTCAAAAAGAAAAGAACTTATTATAGGAATTTACAAACCTGTTTAACTTTCTGGCACCAGTTGATTGGTGGAATATATATTTATATATATTTTTTTTTTTTTTTGAGTACCCCTTTAAGCATTCCCTCCCAGGCCACTTCCTTTTCCTATTGCTCTAGCAGTGATAAAGGTCAAGATGGACAAGATGTAGATTGAAGTTTTGAGAGGTAGGTCTGCATATGATAGCTGGGGAGGATGCCATGATGTACAGATAGTGGCTAGAAGGCTTGAAATGTTCTTTGATGCAGTGCCTGTGGTATAGCAGGAGGTGGGGGGGGATAATCTGGCTGCAGTGGGGCTGCCGAACTGTTGGATCACCCACTATGCAGTGGCCTTGGTTGTTGCACAGCACTATGCCTATAAGTTTTGTCACCCACTTGAGGTGGCTGTGATGTTGGTAATATTTATACATAGCTTTTATGTGGCCATCCAAGCCTTCTTTTTTTCTAAACAAAATAACCCTAATTCTGATAATCTTTCTGGGTTCTGTAACTATTGGAAGGATTAAGATTTTTTAATAGAAGTAATTTACAAATCTGTTTAACTTTCTGGAGCCAGTTGATATATATAAAAAAGGTTTTGCTTGGAATACCCCTTTAAGGTCCAAATGGGCTTAGTCCTTTAGAGGTTAACCAGCTTTATTTGCTTCACATCCATACACAGCAGCATACATCAACAGAACAAAAGAATGAATCTACCACAAATTTAGAAAGAAAAAATAAAGATGTGGTCAGTGTCACTTATCCACATGATCCACATTAATCTACAGAGGCAGATGAGGATGTAACCAGTGTCGGGCAGCTGATGCCAAGGCAAATAAATTATTGGATTTTTACGCTTTCGTTTTTTCCTCCTCCCCTTCAAAAAATCATAACTCTAATATTTTCATCCACAGACTAGTATGAGGGCTTGTTTATTGCGCGACCAGTTATCCTTTGTAATGCCATCACTCACTCTACCATAAAATGTATGGCACAACCAAAAAAAATACTATTTGTGTGGGGAAATTAAAAAGGAAACCCCAATTTTGCAAATTTTGGAAGGTTTTGTTCTCACGCCGTACAATTTATGGTAATAATGACATGTGTTTTTTATTCTCTGGGTCAATACGATTAAAATGATACCTATGATTATACACTTTTCTATTACTGTTGCGCTTTAAAAAAAAAAAATCGCAAACTTTTTAACCAAATTAGTACGTTTAAAATCCCCCTATTTTGAAGGCCTATAACTTTTTCACTTTTCCGTATAAGCGGTGGTATGAGGGCTCATTTTTTGCGCAGTGTTCTGTACTTTTATTAATACCATATTTGCTTATACAAAACTTTTATTACATTTTTTATACATTTTTTTTGGAATAAAATGTTATAAAAAAGAAGCTATTTTGGACTTTTTTTTTTTACGTTCACATCGTTCACCATACGGGATCATTTACATTTTATTTTAATAGTACGGATATTTACGCACGTGGCAATACCAAATATGTATATAAAATAAAAAATTTTTTTATTTATCTATTTTTTTTTTTACACTTTTTGGGGGTAAAATAGGGAAAATGGGACAATTTATGTTTTTATTGGGGGAGGGTGTTTTTCACATTTTTTTATTTTTTCACTTTTTTTACTTTTATTTTTACACTCTTATAGTCCCCATAGGGGACTATTTATAGCAGCCATTCGATTGCTAATCCTGTTCAGTGCTATGTATAGGACACAGCACTGATCAGGGTTATCGGTCATCTTCTGCTCTGGTCTGTGGGAAGGCAGATCAGAGCAGAAGACTCCCGTAAGGCAGTGGAGGCAGGTGAGGGGACCTCCGTCTGCCGTGCAGGATGATCGGATCGCCGCGGCAGCGCTGCGGGAGATCCGATCATCCTGTTAAGTGACCGCGATGCTGCAGATGCCGTGATCTGTATTGATCACGGTATCTGAGGGGTTAATGGCGGACAGCCGCGGGATCGTGGGTGTCCGCCATAACCGGCGGGTCCCTGGCCGGGACCTGCCGCGCATGATGTCGGCATCGCTCCGATGCCCGCAGTTATGTTCAGGACGTAAATGTACATCCTGGTGCGTTAAGTACCACATCACCAGGACATACCTTTACGTCCTGCGTCGCTAAAGGGGTTTTCCAGGAATTTTTTTTTTTATTTGACTGTTACGGGGGCTGTAAAGTTAGTGTAGTTCATAATATAGTGTCTGTACCTGTGTGTGATGGTTTTCTCACAATTCTTCTGTGATTTTCACCCCAATATTTATTTTTAACAGCATACAAAATGACTGTTGTCTGATTTTTCCCAGATTGCAATGAGGCCGAGACCTGACTCACTAGTCAGCTGATGACAGGGAGCCTGTCTGCTTCAATGGGTGGAGGGATCAATCTGCAACTAATGCAACAGCTGTAGGCACCCTGATTTAAAACCACAGGTCTTTTGAATGGATGCAGCTCATTTATGTTTCAATGGGTGGGGTGGCTGATGTGTGGGAGGGAGGAAAATGGAATTGTGGGATTTGTAGTCAAAAAAAGAAAAGTCAAACCGGAAATACAAGTTCACAAAAAGCTAGCCCCAATGTAATGGTAATCTCGCAACATAGCCATTTAGCCCCAAGACAAGCGCAGATCCTTCCTAAGCATGTCCATTTCTGTCTGCCAGGTATTTACTAAAATCCTCTTATGGTGGATAACGCCTTTAAGGCAAGTTTGACCAGAAGGGCTGAGCTTTGAACTAAAATTATTGGTATACTGGTGCCTTAAAGAGTCCTTTTAAACCCAAAAAAGTAAATCCCACTAGTTAATTCATAATGTATTTATACCATTATGTCTGAACTCTCATATCATTCTTTTGAACCTAAATAATTTATAATGTACTAGAAATTTACCTGAGACTGTCAGATAATGCTTCAACTCCAAACTTAGATGGACCATATCCTCCTCCAGTGATGGACAGTCTCGCAGCACAACTAGAAACATTAACAATTCGTCCTCTTGCTTTTATGAGAAGAGGCAACAAGTTCACTGTCAAATCAAAAGGACCCAGTAAATTTACATCCAGCACCTTAGCAAAATCTTCTTTTGTTTGCCACGAATTAGGAGCCAATGACAATCCACTACCAGCATTGTTCACAAGGCCCCATAAACCTGGAAAAAAAAATGAAAATAATAAGAATGATAAACAGATACATAATAAAATGTACATTCTAAAGTTTGTCTGATTGATTGTCCAAACCTGTTCAGTGCGATCCTGCAGTCATGCTCTCATTCATTTGTCACCTGCAATCCCCTGCATACATTGAACAGTTACAGCAAGAAGAAGGTAGGGGAGAGATGAAAGGGAATATGACTGCAGGAGCAGACTACACACAGCTTGATTTGTTACTGTTACAATGGGCACCACTGGGGGGTATACAGGGGCTTAAGCTCCAGGTCAGACACCCATAGCCCCAATTCTGACTTGCCACTATGCCGCCTTCATTACTGCAGCTCCATCCTCTGTTTAGTGATCGCACACAAATATTCAAGAACACAGTCTTTGCAGTGTTCTCGTCCATGACATGGCGGCATATGAAGAGGCATGTGACCATACATGTAAAACATCACTCAGCCTCCACTATGCACCTTGGCTTATTGTTACAGACCTCCAGGACCTACAGAAAGTTCTTTACTATACATGTTTTACTGTGAGTGCATCTTCTTTCTTAAAAAAAAAAAAAAAAAAAGGTCAGTAATTATCGGCATGCTTTATAAAATGTGTGCTACTGCTGCTGTACCAATAGTACATTCTGACTGTAAAGTTTTATAGATTTATATATAATAAAGCTTTATTTTATCTTACCTTCATCTCCAACAATATTAGTGGCCAACTTGGCAGCTGAACTCACACTCTGACTCTGTGTAATATCTAAAATTACTGTCTGTAGTCTACTTGATGTCTCCTTCTTCAGGTTTTCAGCCCCTTCATTTGTTAAGCAAGATGCCAGGACCTTCATTCCACGTTTGTCCAGTTGCTTGGCCAGCAGGTTTCCAAATCCAGTGTCACATCCAGTAATGAAGACATATTTATCCGAGAGATTCTCCAATATCTGACTCTGCCTGTACCATCTGTACAGGAATAGTAGACCCACCAACACAAGCAAGAACAGCAACATCACAGAATATGATATTGTCAATGTTACCTAGAAAAACAATGCAGTAACTTCATAGATCTGCCAACAAACATTTGCATACACATGTCTGTTGGCAGGCGGCCATACAGATAATCACAGACTGCAATATATGCTTTCCTCCATTAGATCCACATAGCCATTTGCACAGTTTAAACACATAAAAAATGGCTTTAGTCTGTTTTCTTGAATTTTTAATTTGTGTTTGTTTTTAATAAGAAGAAAAATCTAGATAGATATACACACACACACACACACTGAGGGGAATTTATCATGGTATGTGTAAATCAAGTACTTTTTACCTCTGTACTTCCCCCATGTTTATTTAAGAGGTGCACGTTCATCAATAGCAAAGTACCTTAGATGTTGACAAGTTTCTAAGTGTAGACTAGACACTAGTGTTTGCACAAAAATTTTGCGACAATTTAAAAAAAAGCTGCAGTTGATGAATCACCAACCACTGCAAAAAGTTGTGGTTTTCTTGAATGAGCCTGAATGAGTTGCGCAAAAAAAAACATTGCAACTTTTTTACTGCATGTGCAAAAAGTTGCAACAATCAACCACGAAAAAAAAAATAAAAACATGATAAAACCACACACACACACACACACAAATACTGTGTAATGTTGGTGAGATGTCACACACCACCCTTCAGCCAGTCAGGCCTAAAGGCAGTCTTGTCTCCACCTGTTAGGGAGTTTGGCCTTAGTCAGAGAAGAAGCAATACCTCACTGCTGCAGCTTCCATGTCTTTGTGGTGTCCCAGCACCAAAGGCTGTCCTGTGGCTTCTGACAGCTTCAGGCAGATCTGCAGCACAGTTGTTGGGCCCACTGAGAGACTTCTTGCTGTGTTAATTACGTCTCAGCACTTTACCAAGAGTTAATATATTTTTATAATTATTTTGTTATATTATTTCTATGTATGTGACTTAGATGTGTTATGGTACCTTTTTTTTTTTATATAGTTTTATTGCTTATTACAAAACCATACAGACAAAATACAAATCACAAAAATATTATACAATCATAATCCCGGGCCTAACTCACTGCGGTAGTTGCTGTCCACGTCAGGAGTACAGGAACAAGAGAGAGAGAGAGAACATGGCCGCCGCCCCCCAATATGGGCAGGGGGCGGGGCGAATCCGATTGGTCCGAACATCTGTCATTCACCATTACAGAGAGTAATGGGATTGCTTACTTCACAGGGCCTCCAAAGGTCCTTAAGCAGAATACCATAGAGTTTACCTAGTCACGTGACCCGCAGGTCCTGCAACGCTATGGAACCGGTAATCAACCATTTATTTACATATATATTACCCTATTTACATTAACCTTAAATAAATTACTGATCTATGAGCTGGAATAGAGGCGACAAGGGGTAAGCTACATCACAGGGATCCCTACGTCCTAGGGACTCTGGCCATGGGGACCCACAGATACAAAGGTACCGTAGAAGATGCGCTACCGGGACACCACAGTGGTACCTATGGGAACCCTTAAATTCTTGCCCATATGGTGCAGTGGGGAGGAGGTACCCCAGTTTCTGCTGAGCACCAGTGTGGTTAAGGTGTGTTGTGTGTGGAGAGCTCTAAGGGAAGGCCCAGATCAAATCTATTTTATCCAGTCATTCTGCAAGGATCACCAATATGGTGGAAGTTCATACCCTGAGGGAGGAAGCTAAAAGACTTTGACAGAACCCTAGCTATCAGGATCAATCTTCAAGTCTCTCAAGTCAGTATCAATTCATTGGGTGAAAGCACCACAAGTCCCAGCAAGGCGACAGGGCTCCCTAAGGGTTACGCTACATTCTTTCACTCTGCACTAGACTGTGTGTAATACCATCTGCACCCTGCTCAGTAAAGACAGTTATCCGTAACCTGACGTCAGTGTGTTCCTTTAATCTTCATGTCTGGCCCAGGAGAAGCTGTCTTCAACCTCGGACCGTGTATAGGATAACAGTGCCTTGGGGCCACGAAGTGATAAGGCATTTCCCTACACCACCCTTGGTGCCCCACCTTTAGTGGCAGCTGGCCTCTAAGCACAAGATTTCACATCCAGACCTAGCTGCAACTTTCCTGGCAAATTCCACTCCTGGGGTAAAACATCCCAAGTAGAGCTTTAGGGACATTAGCAAAGCTAATGTCCTTAAAGCTGCACTTGGGATGGTTTTACCCAGGGGTTAAGTCCTGGAAAAAAAGTGTGGGAACTCACTTAAGATTTCTAATACACCCCCCCCCCCCCCAGTTTGCGCAAAAAACAAACAAACAAAGATGTCCAAGCTAAAACTTGACATCCTGCACGGTTCCAGGATTCTTACAGGCCACAGGCATACAGCAGCCTATGGAGTTTAAGAGTGAAACACTGTAACAAACCTACTCCTCATGAAATCTCCTTGCTACTGGGGTGATACACTGTAACAAACCCCCTCCTCATGTAATCACCTTACTACTGGGGTGACACACTGTAATAAACCTCCTCCTCATGTAATCTCCTTGCTACTGAGGCGACACACTGTAACAAACCTCCTCCTCACTTAATTACCGTACTAAAGGGGTGACACACTGTAACAAACCTCCTCCTCATATAATCACCTTACTACTGGTGTGAAACACTGTAAAACCTCCTCATGTAATCACCTTACTACTGGTGTGACACACTGTAACAAACCTCCTCCTCATGTAATCATCTTACTACTGGGGTGACACACTGTAACAAATTTCCTTCCATGTAATTACCTTACTGGGGTGACACACTGTAACAAAGCTCCTCCTTACTATATCCTTACTACTGGGGTGACACACTGTAACGAACCTCCTCCTGATGTAACCTCCTTACTACTGTGGTGACACACTGTAACAAATCTCCTTCCATTTAATTACCTTACTGGGGTGACATGTGACATGTCTCCTCCAGCTCAGCCCCACCTCCTCCACAGCATCACACAGGTCCTTTAACCACGATCTTCCCTCTCATGCATTGCTAAGCTCCGCCCCCAACATGTGATGGTGACATCATCACAGGCCCTACCTCTCCAGCATCTAGCAGTCCGAGTCGGGGGAGGAGACGGAGGAAGGGTAAGAATAATTCAGAGGTCGGTCCTGTAGGACTAGTGTAACAGGGACGGCTTTCCGCCTCTGGAAAAAGCAAAGGAAAGCCGTTCCTGTGCGTTCCTGCAGGACTCGAGCCCTGATATTACCCCTGCAGTGGAATTTGCCAGGAAAGTTGCACCTGTGTCTGGAATGTCTACCATTTATTTATATGGGAGCGCTGAAGAGACCTGAGTACACTCTGGCATCATCAGCACTCCCATAGAAATGAATAGGGCATGCTGTCTACCGGTAGACAACATACGCTCCTCACTGAAAGAGTCAGGGTCCCGATACGGACATCCGATGTTTGGTCATATCATACTCCATAAAAATAAAAATGTCCCATAAAAACAAAATTAGTATTAATAAAAACTACAGATCACGGCACAAAAAAAAAACTGTGCCCTCATACAGCCCCATATATGATAAAATAAAAGGGTTAGACTAGGTTCACACAACGGAACGTCAGAGTTTCTCCGTATGGACATTCTGCACACTGCAGGGTGCTGGCATAATATGCCACCGCTAGAATCGCACAGGAATGTGCCATCTATCAGACGGCTATGCATTCCATGCGGACTCCGCACAAAGAATGAACAAATGGAATTTCCGTGCCGGAAACATCTGACATGGAAATTTCGCAATGTGCACAGTGCAGCAGACTTTGATGGGACTCCAGAACGGAAATTCTGAGGTGTGAACATGGCCTCAGGGCGGGTTCCTACTATGTAGTTTCCAGCCAGAAAAAAATCCGGTTGAAGATTCAGAGTTCAGCTAGGACCACCCAGACATTGCTGTCCCAATAGATGGCAATAACTGAGGTGCAGTTTCAGCCATTGCCAGCAAAGGGATTCTGCTGCAGCGGAATTTCCGAGTGAAATTCTGGTGCATGTCAAAGCAGAATTCCATTTGGAAATACCGTAGTGTGAACCTAGCCTTTTAGAGGTCAGAAAAAAAATGTGCTGCATATAGAGGAGGCAGGGGAGCCCAGCATGTTGACTCCCCACCTCCATTGCCCCCAGCAGCGCTGTAGAAATGAGGATACTGAGAGGCAGAACTATTAATCCACTGCACCAATTTATGTAAGTAACCCCTTGTTGTAATGCTGTTCATCCACACGGTACCAGTGTATTGGGTTTAGTTTGGGTGAAAAGCCTGTCAGCTTCTCTTTAACAAAAAACTTAAACTTCTCCTTACTGCTAAATCCACAAAGAGTGCATCCAAATCTGCTGTGCCATTTTTCCAATAACACTGAGTGAAACCCCCCTTAGGCTATGCTCAAACACAGTCTTTTGGACCTGCTTGATCTAATAAAAAACTGGTTTTCCCAGTGCTTGAGCTGTCGATAAACTGGTTTTCCAGTAATTTACCATAAGTTGGATGCCTCACCCATCATACACATCCCTTGATTTAAGCTTAAAAATAAATCCGCCCCCTGTGTGGTGTAAGAATGCAACTTTTTTGTGGTAAATGTCCTACGTTCAGCACATAATATAGATCACGTCTAAAAGTAAAGAATCAACAAAAGTGGCGTGCATCTTTAAGAAGTTGAAAAAAGTTAGCAAATATTTGCACAATTTGTGGACTGCTCAAAATTTTGTGACAAAGTAAAATATGCAGCGTATATCACTAACAAATCCCCACCCCAAAGTTTAACCTCTTCAGGACCCATGATGTATGCATACGTCTTCACACCCTGGATCTTAAGGACCCATGACGTATGCATACGTCATGTCTTTTCCTGGTCTCCGCCGCTCACCCGGCGGAGATCGGAAGCGGATCCCTGCTGAAATCCTTCAGCAGGGATCCAGGGCAAACGCCGAGGGGGGCCATGTATGCCCCCCATGTCGGCGATCGCCGCAAATCGCAAGGGAAATCGCCCTTGCGATCTGCGGCGATACCGGGCTGATCGGGTCTCTGGGACCCGACCGCCCGGTAATTTCGCATGATCCCGGCTGTCACAGACAGCCAGGACCATGCTAATGTATAGGAGCGAGGTGGCAAGCCGGCCACCTCCTCCTATACCCTGCGATCTGTCGGTTAGTTAACCGACCAATCGCAGGAGGGGGGGGAGGGCGGTTACTTCCTCCCATCCTGCCCGGCCCATGAAAGTCCGGAGAGGACGGGAGGAAGACCGGAGGACGCGGCGGGGGACGGGGGGAGTGCTGGGGCCCGGCCCCGGTACTTACCTAGTCCCTGAAGACCCGGATCCCGGCGAGGAAGATGGCGGCGAGATCTTCAGCCGCGGTCGGGCCCTTTACAGCAATGCACGTCGCCGTAAAGCGACATGCATTGCTGTAATAGGACCCTGTAAACTACAACTCCCAGCATGCCCAGACAGCCCTTGGCGCCTGGGCATGCTGGGAGTTGCAGTTTTGCAACATCTGGAGGTCCACAGTTTGGAGACCACTGTGCCCTTCCAGATGTTGAAAAACTACACATTCTCAGCATGCCCTTACTGTCCAGGCATGCTGGGAGTTGTAGTTCTGTAACATCTGGCCCTTCAGATGTTGCAGAACTACAACTCCCAGCATGCCTGGACAGTTTTGGCATACTGGGAGTTGTAGTTTTGCAACATCTGGAAGGGCACAGATTGGGATCCACTGTATTAGTGGTCTGCAAACTGTAGTCCTCCAGATGTTGCAAACTACAACTCCAAGCATGCTGGGAGTTGTAGTTCGGCAACATCTGGCTCTAAAGATGTTGCCGAACTACTACTCCCAGCATGCCTGAGAATGTTTGGGAGTTGTGGTTTTGCAACAACAGGAGGCACACTGGTTGGGAAACATTGTCTGTTTCCTAACTCAGTGTTTCCCAACCCGTGTGCCTCCAGCTGTTGCAAAACTATAACTACCAGCATGCACTGATAGACTGTGCATGCTGGGAGTTGTAGTTTTGCAACAGCTGGAGGTCCCCCCCCTTGTGAATGTACAGGGTACATTCACATGGGCAGGGGGCTTACAGCGAGTATCAGGCTGCATTTTGCGATGCAGCTAATTTTGCGCGGCAGCTCAAACTCGCAGCGGGAAAATCGCTGTAACCCCCCCGCCCGTGTGACTGTACCCTAAAAACACTACACTACACTAACACAAAATAAAATAAAAAGTAAAAAACAGTACATATACACATACCCCTAAACAGCCCCCCTCCCCTCCCCAATAAAAATGAAAAACGTCTGGTACGCCACTGTTTTCAAAATGGAGCCTCCAGCTGTTGCAAAACAACAACTCCCAGTATTGCCGGACAGCCGTTGACTGTCCAAGCATGCTGGGAGTTTTGCAACAGCTGGAGGCACCCTGTTTGGGAATCACTGGCGTAGAATACCCCTATGTCCACCCCAATGCAAATCCCTAATTCAGGCCTCAAATGCACATGGCGCTCTCACTTTGGAGCCCTGTCGTATTTCAAGGCAACAGTTTAGGGTCACATATGGAGTATCGCCGTACTCGGCAGAAATTGCCTAACAAATTTTGGGGGGCTTTTTCTCCTTTCACCCCTTATGAAAAGGTGAAATTGTGGTCTACACCAGCATGTTAGTGTAAAAAAATTTATTTTTTACACTAACATGCTGGTGTTGTCCTATACTTTTCATTTTGACAAGAGGTAAAAGGGAAAAAAGCCCCCCACAATTTGTAATGCAACTTCTCCCGACTACGGAGATACCCCATATGTGGGCGCAAAGTGCTCTGGGGGCGCACAATAAGGCTCAGAAGGAAGAATGCACCATGTACATTTGAGGTGATTTGCACAAGGGTGGCTGATTGTTACAGCGGTTTTGACAAATGCAAAAAAAAAAAAAAAAAACATGTGACCCCATTTTGGAAACAACACCCCTCAAGGAATGTAATGAGGGGTGCAGTGAGAATTTACACCCCACTGGTGTCTGACAGATCTTTGGAACAGTGGGCTGCGCAAATTAAAAATTTTGTACAGCCCACTGTTCCAAAGATCTGACAGACACCAGTGGGGGGTAAATGCTCACTGTACCCCTTGTTACGTTCCTCAAGGGGTCTAGTTTCCAAAATGGTATGCCATGTGGGTGTTATTTTGCTGTCCTGGCACCATAGGGGCTTCCTAAATGCGACATGCCCCCCGAGCAAAATTTGCTCTCAAAAAGCCAAATATGACTCCTTCTCTTCTGAGCATTGTAGTTTGCCCGTAGTGCGCTTCAGGTCAACTTATGGGGTACCTTCATACTCGGAAGAGATGGGGTTACAAATTTTGGGGGGTATTTTCTGCTATTAACCCTTGCAAAAATGTGAAATTTGGGGGGGAAACACACATTTTAGTGAAAATTTTTTATTTTTTTTTTACGTATGCAAAAGTCGTGAAACCCCTGTGGGGTATTAAGGCTCACTTTATTCCTTGTTACGTTCCTCAAGGGGTCTAGTTTCCAAAATGGTATGGCATGTGGGTATTTTTTGTTGTCCTGGCACCATAGGGGCTTCCTAAATGCGACATGCCCACGAGCAAAATTTGCTCTCAAAAAGCCAAATATGACTCCTTCTCTTCTGAGCATTGTAGTTCGCCCAAAGTGCACTTCATGTCAACTTATGGGGTACCTCCATACTCAGAAGAGATGGGGTTACAAATTTTGGGGGCTATTTTCTGCTATTAACCCTTGCAAAAATGTGAAATTTGGGGGGAAGCACACATTTTATTGAAATTTTTTTAAAAATGTTTTACATATGCAAAAGTCGTGAAACACCAGTGGGGTATTAAGGCTCACTTTATTCCTTGTTACGTTCCTCAAGGGGTCTAGTTTCCAAAATGGTATGCCATGTGTTTTTTTTTTGCTGTTCTGGCACCATAGGGGCTTCCTAAATGCAACATGCCCCCCAAAAACCATTTCAGAAAAACGTACGCTTCAAAATACCCTTGTCGCTCCTTCCCTTCTGAGCCCTCTACTGCGCCCGCCGAACACTTTACATAGACATATGAGGTATGTGCTTAGTCGAGAGAAATTGGACTACAAATAGAAGTATACATTTTCTCCTTTTACCCCTTGTAAAAAATAAAAAATTGGGTCTACAAGAACATGCGAGTGGAAAAAATGGAAATTGTGAATTTTCTCCTTCACTTTGCTGCTATTCCTGTGAAACACCTAAAGGGTTAAAATGCTGTCTGAATGTCATTTTGAATATTTTGGGGGGTGCAGTTTTTATAATGGGGTAATTTGTGGGGTATTTCTAAGATGAAGACCCTTCAAATCCACTTCAAACCTGAACTGGTCCCTGAAAAATTGTGATTTTGGAAATTTTGTGAAAAATTGGAAAATTGCTGCTGAACTTTGAAGCCCTCTGGTGTCTTCCAAAAGTAAAAACTCGTCAATTTTATGATGCAAATATAAAGTAGACATATTGTATATGTGAATAAAATAAAATAATATTTGGAATATCCATTTTCATTACAAGCAGAGAGCTTCAAAGTTAGAAAAATGCAAAATTTTCAAATTTTTCATCAAATTTTGGGATTTTTCACCAAGAAAGGATGCAAGTTACCAAAAAATTTTACCACTAAGTTAAAGTAGAATATGTCACGAAAAAACAATCTCGGAATCAGAATGATAATTAAAAGCATTCCAGAGTTATTAATGTTTAAAGTGACAGTGGTCAGATGTGCAAAAAATGGCCGGGTCCTAAGGTGTAAAATGGCTGGGTCCTTAAGGGGTTAAAGGGGTATTCCAGGCCAAAACTTTTTTTTATATATCAACTGGCTCCGGAAAGTTAACATATTTGTAAATTACTTTGATTAAAAAAATCTTAATCCTTCCAATAGTTATTAGCTTCTGAATTTGAGTTGTTGTTTTCTGCCTAACTGCTCTCTGATGACTCGCATCCCGGGAGCTGTGCAGTTCCTATTGGGATATTTTCCCATCATGCACAGCTCCCGGGATGTGACATCATCATTGAGCAGTTAGACAGAAAACTTCAGAAGCCAATAACTATTGGAAGGATTAAGATTTTTCAATAGAAGTAATTTACAAATCTGTTTAACTTTCCGGAGCCAGTTGATATACACATATATTATATATATATATATATATATATATATATACACACACAAAAAAAAAGTTTTTGTCTGGAAATTTAATTTTACAACTGCGGTTAAAACAGCCATGAAATGAAAGCATTGCTATAGTTACAGCTGGCAGCAGGATACAGGTAAAACTAAAAGCACTGTCTTGTTGCCCAAGACTAGCAATGAAACTCACGTGATAAGAGGGACTGCTTGATGTTCCCTCTCGAAGGTCCAAAAGACTTGAATGGGACTTTCAGGATGGAACATCAGTGAGTTTTTGTTTTAGTTTACATGCGGACATTCTGCAGTCTGCGAGCGCCGTCATTGTATGCTGTCGCTAGGACCTCACAGGAATGGGTCATCTCATAGACAGGGTCATACTTTCTGTAGAGATGGAAAATGGAATTTCTGCGCCAGAAACATCTGGCAATGAAATTCTGCCGTTGAATTCAATGGGACTCTGCTGCAGCAGAATCTGGAAATTCCAAAGTGTGAACATAACCTTAGTCTCAGGCAACAGGAAAGCGCTTTTAGTTTTACCTGTATCCTACTGCCGGCTAAAACTATAGGAATGCTTTAAAATACTTTAAAAATAGAAGTAATTTACAAATCTGTTTAACTTTCTGGCACCAGTTGATTTAAAAAAAAAATTCCATGGGAGTACCCCTTTAAAGCATTCTTGTCAGATCCGGAAAAAAAAACAAAAAACAAATAAACTGTTATATGTTACTCGGAACCTAATCCTGATGTACATGTTATTTTTATGTCTCTTTCACTGACATTTCCCCCACAAAAATAGCATATTATAGCTGCTCACTGTTTTTTCCATCTACTTAAAAGGGGGGGGGGGGGGGGCTTTCTCTTGCCCATACTGTGCATGACTTTCTTCCTCACTCTGCTGACTCATTGGGCTAGGGAGCGAGCCTGGCAGCCCTGTTCTGTATCCCTTTCCTCTCTGGGTTTTATGCTGAATACACACACACACAATGATGATTGGAGATTGCCTGTACTCTGCCACCAAAGACAATTGGGTACAATTATCAAGGCATTTAGAGCTCTTTTTTTGGTTACAAAAGTCGCACAAAAAGTCGCATAAGCAAGCACATAAACAAGCTTGTCACTCACCAACACATATCCCGCACAGCACAACTACAACTCCCAGCATGTCCTTACTTTAAGGGCATGCTGGGAGTTGTAGTTGTGCGGCACGGGAGATGTGCGAGCGGGTGTCAATAAATGTATTAACCTATTTTTCGTGTTTTTTTCTTCTCATTTCAGTTCCGTGTATCCTGTGGACTCCTTCGGATTCGATGGACTACGTCGATGACCAGCGTTTTTTCTGTGTTTAATGTTAATAAAATGATTAATGAGGGCTTATTGGGGAGTGTTTTTTTTGTTATAACATTTTTTTTAAACGTGTTGTGTTTTTTTTTTTTTTTTTTTACTTGACAGGCTTAGTAGTGGAAGCTGTCTAATAGATAGAGTCCATTACTAAGCTGGTACCCAACGCCACAGGGGTGCCAGGAAGAGCCGGTACCAACAGGCCCAGAGCATCAACAATGGCGCTCCTGGACCTAGACTGTAACAGGCTGGCATTATTTAGGCTGGGGAGGGCCAGTGGAAAACTCGCCCACCCTGGTAACGTTAGGCTGTTGCTGCTTGGTTGGTATTTGGCTGAGAATAAAAATTGGGGGGGACCCTATGCGTATATATATATATATATATATATATATATATATATAGTTTTTTTGTTGTTTTTTATTATTATTATGTTAAAAAAAAAAAGCATAGGGTTCCCCCTATTTTTATTCTCAGCCAGAGTAAGTACATTTAGGGGGAAAAAAGTGGTAAAAATGTAATAAATACACGCATGTATATATATTGCACATTTTTTCAAAGCTGCAAAGTGTTGTTTTGAAGTCATTTATTGTTTTTTGCTTATGTGAGCCAAATTTATCAACCCCCCGTGATAGTATAATAAATGTGTCATACATAAGCAAAACTAAAGCAAAAAAATGCCTACAGAACTCACTTACCAAAGCAACGATGATAAATGTCCCCGAATATGGTTAGTGTATAACTTACATCTTCCTATGTCAATCATGTGTTTCAACCTTTGCCAGTCCTGTAATGCTGGGACTTGTAGTTTTGGAATAGTTTGAGGTACAGTGTTTGGATAACTTTTTTACAGCAGTGTTGCCTTTAGCTGTCTGCCTACAGCTTTTGCAAAACTGCAACTCCCTGCATTCTTGGGCATCCTTTGACTGTCCAGGCATGCTTGGAGTTGTATGTTTGCAACAGCTGGAGGCTAAAACTTTGTTAGGCTGGGTTCATACTACGTTTTCTCCCATACGGGAGCGCATACGGCAGGGGGGAGCTAAAACCTCGCGCTCCCGTATGCCTTCGTATGCGCTCCCGTGTGTCATTCATTTCAATGAGCCGGCCGGAGTGAAACATTCGGTCCAGTCGGCTCATTTTTGCGCCTTATGCGCTTTTCCCCCGGACCTAAAACTGTGGTCAACCACGGTTTGAGGTCCGGTCGTAAAAGCGCATGGGATTTTCACAGGCAGTTTTTTTTTATTTTTTTATAAAATGTGAAAATTTGTTAACCCCTTAAGGATCAGGTACGTATGAGTACGTCCGTGGGAATTTTTTCCTCCCGCCGGACGCCTGCTGAAATCGTTCAGCAGGCGTCCGAGGCAAACACCGAGGGGGGTCCTGAGGGTCCCCCCATGTCGGTGATCGCAGAAATTCGCATGTCAATTCAGACAAGCGATTTTCTGCTATTACGGGCTGATCGGGTCTCTGGTGACCCGATCATCCGGAAAATTGTGATGATCTGGTCTCCGGTGACCCGATCACCCTGAAAATAGGGATGATCTGACCTGTCAGTAACAGCCCAGAATATCTTGCAGGGTAAGAGTGAGGTCGCAGTGATGCGATCTTCTCCTATCCCCTGCCATTGGTCAGAACTGATTCTGACAAATGGCAGAGCAAGACAGTGGGTTGCCATGGTAACCAGCCGTTCTGCCCACCCCTGGATGTCGCGGGGAACATGGGGAAAAGTTGGAGGTCGGTACCGGCATGAGAAGATGCCTGTGAACAGCTGATCGTCGCTGCAGACTGCTGGATCCTGGGTCAGGTAGGGAAATTACAGTGGGGGAATTGAAAGTGAAAGTAAAGTGATCTTTACTGTGGCAACCACTAGGAAGGCCAAACTGCAACTCCCAGCATGCCCAGACAGCCAAAGGCTGTCTGGGCATGCTTGGAGTTGTAGTTTTGCAACATCTGGAGGGTCACAGTTTGGGGACCACTGTTACAGTGATGCGCAAACTGTAGCCCTCCAGATGTTGCCAAACTACAACTCTCAGCATTCCTAGACTGCCCAGGCATGCTGGGAGTTGTAGTTCTGTAACCTCTGTCCCTTCAGATTTTGCAATTTTCATGACATTTTTGAAAATTGCTGCTCTACTTTGAAGCCCTCTAATTTTTTCAAAAAGTAAAAATATGTCCATTTTATGATGCCAACATAAAGTAGAAATTGTATTTGTGAATAAAAATAAAATGAATTTGCAATATCCATTTTCCTTACAAATAGAGAACTTCAAAGTTAGAAAAATGCAAAATTTTTAAAATTTTCATGACATTTTGCGATTTTTCACCAAAAAAGGATGCAAGTAACGACGAAAATTTACCACCAAAATAAAGTAGAATATGTCTCGAAAAAACACTCAGAATCAGAATATTCAGTAGAAGCGTTTTAGAGATATTAATTCTTAAAGTGACAGTGGTCAGATGTGCAAAAAACGCTCTGGTCCTACAGTGAAAATTGACCTGGTCCTTAAGGGGTTAAAGAAGTTTGTTAGAAAAACTATTGTTTTGCCAGGATGTACAACATATAAAAAGCTTTTATATCTGACCGTGGCCATTTAAAAATGTTTATTTTTATTTATTTCTTTTATTAAAAAAAAGTGTTATTTTGTTTGTTTGGTAAATAGTAATAATAAAAATAATATTATTGATAAAATTTTTTATGCTCTGACTTGAACGATTTGGGCGCCAAAAAAAATAAATTAAAATACTAATATTTTAAAAGCAACAACACATTAAAATAAAATTGCAGGCCAGGTTGCACTACCTGACTACATAGTCACCTGCATTCACATTTGACCCATAGAGGACACGAAACATACCTGTAAGTTGCTGTGCCCTGGCAATTGGCGCAAACAGTGACGTACATGTATATAGTGGCGGGTTTACAGCCAATGGAGAGAGCGCTGGAGCTGCGCACAATTTATAGACTGCAGGTCCTCAATTAGTAGACAGATGTCTGCTATTAATGGCAGATCACAGCTGCTAATGTCCGCTATTAACCCTTTAGGTACTGTCATCAATACAGATATCTAGATCTATTTCCCTCATGTCTTTGCCTTCAGACATGTTTCAGACACAGTTGTCACTTGTCGGCACTAATAGTGCATTTATGGAATATTATGGGAGATTAGCTTGTTCCCAAAGTAATTTTCTGAAATGTACAATTTGTTGCCTAGCTCGGACGATTTTGGTGCAAAAACAAAAGTGGTGCAAAAATGAACTCTAACAGATTTTCTAAGTAGCACAAGGGACATATAAAAATGGGAGAAGAAAAAATATTATGTTATTGATATCGCTGTAAAATAAATGACAGTAGTCTTTGAACATGTCCCCCACTGTGTGAACATAGCCTTAGGGTATGTTCACACTGCATAAAATGTGTTGAAAACACGGTCAGACTTTCTGCACATTTGAACAATCCGTTGGGCTCTAGAACCGCTCAGAAATTGTGTGAAATTGCAAGTCTAGGACCACTCGGGAATATGTCGTCTTATAGACAGCAATGCATTTCCAAATGTGGAATTTCCGCACCAGATGTTTCCAGTGCGGATATTCTGCTATGTGCACAGTGCAGCAGAATCCCATTGAAATCAGTAGGACTCTGCTGCTGCGGAATCCCCTTTGGGAATTCTGCACGGAAATTCCCTCGTGTGAACATGGCCTTAGAGGTGAGAGTTGATTAGTTACAATGAACACCTATCCCACAGTAGAAGTCTTCTCTTCTGTGACAACCAGCGCTTACTTTCCAAGTACAGTATAACCCATCACAAAAGGCATCAACATTATTTTGTCCATTGTCCAGCTGATAGTTTGTTCAATTCCTGTATTGCACCTGAAACCTGTATTATGCCTTGACAAGGTTGGATCCAAAAACCTTTTATATGTTGTTACTGATAAACATTAGTGTTGGGCACGAATATTCACGAATTCACGAATATTGCGAATATATTCTCTATATATTCGAACTTATGAATATTCACTTATTCGCATATTCCTTCTTTTCACTTGTGGGCCAATTAGAATAATGCAGATTCACTTGTCAGAGGTTATCAACAACATCCCTAGCAACCAATAGTAAAGTTGCCTACCCCCTCACTGTTTTCTTCCTCGAATACGCGAATATGCAAATATAACGAATACACAAAATTTGCAAATATAGGACGAATATTCGTCTATATATTTGCAAAATATCGCAAATTCGAATATGGGCAATGCAGGCCATCACTAATAAACATGAAAGACCTTTTTTTTTATAATATGGTTGTTTAAAAAATTTTGAATCGTTAACCAAGAAAACTAACCCTAAAAATCCCACAACTATGGGTCCCCATACCTACTGATAGACTAACCATTCCTGCAGCAGCATCAGGCTTGTCCATGAGTCACGGACAGGAGATGAATCAAGAGATGACACACACATACATACACACATTGGGGGCAGGGGCGGATCCAGAGTCGAGTCTCGGGAGGGGCACTATTAGAGTATTTTGTGTTGGCGGACAGAAAAAAAGATTACAGAACTTACAATATTATTAAATGTATCATACAGTCCTAACCTTGTTTAAGACTTTTTGGCCGTGCTCATATGTCAGAATAATAATCAAATATACCAATTGCCACAGAATGGGAAAGTGCTAAAGAAATTTTTACCATTTAAAACTACAGCTCTCAGTATGACCTAAGCAGTGGTGAGGGGATGCTGGGAGTTGTTGTTTCACCCATCATAACTGCAGAACTTACAAGTAACGCCAGCTCTAATGGGACATAGTGAGGAGAATACAGAATGATATCAGTGATTACAGATGACCTCTTCTCTATAGTGAGGAGAATACACAATGATATCAGTGATTACAGGTGACGTCTCCTCTATAGTGAGGAGAATACACAATGATATCAGTGACTACAGGTGATGTCTTATCATTGTGTATTCTCCTCACTATAGAGAAGACGTCACCTGTAATCACTGATATCATTGTGTATTCTCACTATAGAGAAGACGTCACCTGTAATCACTGATATCATTGTGTATTCTCCTCACTATAGAGATCAGTGATTACAGGTGACGTCTTCTCTATAGTGAGGAGAATACACAATGATATCAGTGATTACAGGGGACGTCTTCTCTATAGTCTTTCCTTATCTAATTCAGCTGGTACATACCGCCAGGATTTGTTCCAGCTAAATCTTCTCTCTGCAGAACTTGATGCCCAGACGTCTCCTCACTATGTCAGCGCATTCTGATCCTCTATATGAAAACAATAATTATTATAATACTGCCAAACACTGTATTCTTTGAATATAATACTGGCACACACCCTCTGAATATAATTCCGACACACTGTACCCCCTGAATATACAACACACTGTACCCTCTGAAAATAATACCGCCATACACTGTACCCTCTGAATATAATACTATCACACACTGCACCCTCTGAATATAATACTACCACACACTGCACTCTCTGAATATAATACTACCACGCACTGTGCCCTCTAAATTTAATACTACCAAACACTGCACCCTCTGAATATAATACTATCACACACTGCACCCTCTAAATATAATACTATCACACACTGCACCCTCTAAATATAATACTATCACACACTGCACCCTCTAAATATAATACTATCACACACTGTACCCACTGAATATAATACTAACACACACTGTGCCCTCTAAATCTAATACTACCACACACTGCACACCCTGAATATAACTTGCTGTGCAGTGCACCCTCTGAGTAAAATACCGTAATGTATTGTGGCCCCTAAAAAATGTACCACCCCAGAAATTCCTCATAATATACACTATACTTCTGAAAGGCAAAACACTCTGTGCCTTCACATATAGTAATAATGCCCCATCTTGTGCCCCAACATATAATAATTATGACCCGTCCCGTTCCCTCCACATAATAATGCCCTCTGTGCTGTGCCCCTCACATATAATGCTCCTGTCATGTGCCCCACACATTTTATGCCCCCTGTGCTGTGCCCTTCACATATAATGCCCCCATTCTTTGCCCCACACATATAATGCCTCCATCATGCGCCCCTCATATATAAAGCCCCCATCATGCGTCCCGCACATATAATGCCCCCATCATGCGTCCCGCACATATAATGCCCCCATCATGCGTCCCGCACATATAATGCCCCCTGTGCTGTGCCCCTCACATATAATGCCCCCATCATGCGCCCCTCACATATAATGCCCCCTGTGCTGTGCCCTTCACATATAAAGCCCCATGTCCTGTCCCCTCAGGGGGCATTATATGTGAGGGGCACAGCACAGGGGGCATTATATGTTTGGAGCACATGACAGGAACATTATATGTGAGGGGCACAGCACAGGGGGCATTATATGTGAGGGGCGCATGATGGGGGCATTATATGTGAGGGGCACAGCACAGGGGGCATTATATGTGAGGGGCGCATGATGGGGGCATTATATGTGAAGGGCAAAGAATGGGGGCATTATATGTGAGGGGCGCATGATGGGGGCATTATATATGAGGGGCGCATGATGGGGAATTATATGTGAGGGGCACAGCACAGGGGGCATTATATGTGTGGGACACAGCACAGAGGGCAATATATGTGAGGGGAACAGCACAGGGGGCAATATATGTGAGGGGCACAGCACAGGGGGCATTATAAGTGTGGGGCACAGAACAGGGGGCATTATATGATATAATGCCCCCCTGTCCTGTGCCCCACACATATAATGCCCCATGTGCTGTGCCCCACACATATAATGCCCCCCTGTGCTTTGCCCTGCAGACCCTCATTAAATATTCCCTTTTCTCTGACCCCCCCTCCCCTTCCCTCCCCCCCTCCTAACAATGGCGCATATCCTGTTTCCCTAATCCCTGAGCATACATTTACTTACAGTATGCAGGCCGCGGGGACGGGTCCTCCAGGCGCCGGCGCGATGATGTGACATCATTGCGCCAGCCTTTAGTGGATCTCATCCCCGCAGCTCATTGAACTGCAGCAGCTTCTGCCTGGCCAGAGTCCCACTGCCACTGCCAGATTCCCTCCCCGTCCCCGGTTTTATAGTTATATGTCCCGCCGCTGCCACTGCCTAATTCCCTCCCCGTCCCCGGTTTTATAGTTATATGTCCCGCCGCTGCCACTGCCCAATTCCCTCCCCGTCCCCGGTTTTATAGTTAAATATCCCGCCGCCATTGCCCAATTCCCTCCCTGTCCCCGGTTTTATAGTTAAATATCCCGCCGCCATTGCCCAATTCCCTCCCCGTCCCCGATTTTATAGTTACATGTGCTCTGGGGACTGCGGTCCTTCATGCTCCGGTGGCCTCCTGATCTGTCACTGTGCACTGCACAAAAGTTTTTACCAAAATTTCCTTGGAAAAATGAGGGTGCGTGTTATAGGCCGGTGCGTGTTATACCCCGATAAAAACGGTATGTTCCGGCATAACTTTCATATGGCTGTAGATATTTCAATAATACTTGGTACACATATTACTTATATGTCAAATAAAAATATATGATAGTTAAATTAACCCTAACCTACCCCCTAATACTTGCATGTGACTTTTTGTTCCAAGTCACATGCAAGTATATGGGGCCTCTGGTACCTTACTCCACAAGCTCCGCTCTGCATCTCCTGGTGAAAGGATCAGTCCAGCTTTCAAGCCACACCCTTCACGCATGCCTCACCCTTTCTCGCAAAGACACGCCCACCATTTAAGCCACACTCCTTTGGTTTTATACCCTTTTTGTCCATCGGTCTGGCTTGCAAATCCCGCCTACTCCCACAAAGCCATGTTCCCTTCTATTTTTGGCTTACAATATCTTCATCACAACTCAGCCCCACCTGAGGACTGGATATGAGGATTAGGTATAAGGAAGAGATATAAGGACAATGTATGAGGACAGAATATGAGGTCAAAAGCTTCCTCCTTTGTTGCTTTTCCTCCCCAACAAGGATTAGGACGAAAAAACTGGGCAACACTGGGTACTCAGCTAATATGAGGCTAGGATTCCACTGAGGTTTTTGCATTGCGTTTTTTTAGGCTTAAAAAATGCTAGAAAAAAAATGCCAGAAAAACTGCCACTGTTTTCCCTGCATTTTGGCGTTTTTTCTGGCATTTTTACCATTGTGTGGAATTTGCCTTTTTGGCCCCTTTGCCACTTTTTTCAAAATCTTTTGGTTACCAAAAAAAAAAAAAGGATGCAGTAGGGATGGAAAGAATGTATTTAACAAAAAAAAAATTTATAACTAAATTTTTATACATTTTTAATAAAGTGTGTATGTATGTGTTTCACTTTTTTTCTCTATTCCCCCCCCCCCCCATTTTTATGTAGTACTACTACTCCCAGCATGGAACAGGCTGTTCCATGTTGGGAGTAGTAGTACCTGTACTTATAGATATATAGCCCTGGGTGTCACTCCTGACACCCATAGCGATCGTCCATAATATAGCAGAGATGCGAAGCGGCTCTATATAGCGCTCGCATCTCTGCTCTGTACTCCGGCCAGTGATGTGAATAG
Organism: Hyla sarda; assembly: GCF_029499605.1. NCBI lineage: Eukaryota > Metazoa > Chordata > Amphibia > Anura > Hylidae > Hyla > Hyla sarda. Next base: position 87,493,845 of record NC_079190.1, read on the forward strand.
AACATCACTCATTCATATTTTCCCCCCAGAGTGGGGATTGGCCAGATGGTTGCAGCCAATCACAGCTCTCAGCAGGAAATATGAATGAGTGATGTTCTATTCATATCACTGGCCAGCTGGAGTACAGAGCAGAGATGCGGAGTGCAGGAGAAAGCCGCGCTGCATTTCTACAATAGATCATAGGACGATCGTATCGGGTGTCAAGAGTGACACCCGCTGTGATCTTTCCTTAACTGCAGGTACTACTGCTCCCAACATGGAGCACACTCTGCTCCATGCTGGGAGCTGTAGTACCTGCATTAATAGACAGATCGCAGCAAGTGTAACTTCTGACACCTGTTGCAATCTGTCTATTAATGCAGGTACTATAGCTCCCAGCATGGAGCAGAGTGTGCCCCATGTTGGGAGCAGTAGTACCTGCAGTTAAAGGGGTACTCCGGTGAAAAACTTTTTCTTTTTAAATCAACTGGTGCCAGAAAGTTAAACAGATTTGTAAATGACTTCTATTAAAAAATCTTAATCCTTCCTGTACTTATTAGCTGCTGAATACTACAGTGGAAATTCTTTTCCATTTGAAACACAGAGCTGTCTGCTGACATCATGAGCACAGTGCTCTCTGCTGACATCTCTGTCCATTTTAGGAACTGTCCAGGGTAAAAGGAAATCCCCATATCAAACATATGCTGTTCTTGAGAGTTCATAAAATGGACAGAGATGTCAGCAGAGAGCACTGTGCTCGGGATGTCAGCAGACAGTTCTGTGTTTCAGAAAGAAAATAATTTCCGCTGTAGTATTCAGCAGCTAATAAGTACAGGAAGGATTAAGATTTTTTAATAGAAATAATTTACAAATCTGTTTAACTTTCTGGCACCAGTTGATTAAAAAAAAAAAAAAAAAACCTTTTCACCGGAGTGCCCCTTTAACCCCTTAACCCCTTAAGGACTCAGGGTTTTTCCTTTTTTGCACTTTCGTTTTTTCCTCCTTACCTTTTAAAAATCATAACCCTTTAAATTTTCCACCTAAAAATCCATATTATGGCTTATTTTTTGCATCGCCAATTCTACTTTGCAGTGACATTAGTCATTTTACCCAAAAATGCACGGCAAAACGGAAAAAAAAATCATTGTGCGACAAAATCGAAAAAAAAAACGCCATTTTGTAACTTTTGGGGGCTTCCGTTTCTACGCAGTGAATATTTCGGTAAAAATTACACCTTATCATTATTCTGTAGGTCCATACGGTTAAAATGATACCCTACTTATATAGGTTTGATTTTGTCGCACTTCTGGAAAAAATCATAACTACATGCAGGAAAATGTATACGTTTAAAAATGTCATCTTCTGACCCCTATAACTTTTTTATTTTTCCACGTACAGTGCGGTATGAGGACTCATTTTTTGCGACGTGATCTGAAAATTTTATCGGTATGATTTTTGTTTTGATCGGACTTTTTGATCACTTTTTATTCATTTTTAATGGTATAAAAAGTGACCAAAATACGCTTTTTTGGACTTTGGAATTTTTTTGCGCGTACGCCATTGACCGTACGGTTTAATTTTTTTTACATTTTTTTTTGCAGTGTTATAGGTCCCATAGGGACGCCTGTGATCAGTGTTATCGGCGCTTGACTGCTCCTGCCTGGATCTCAGGCACGGAGCAGTCATTCGCCGATCGGACACCGAGGAGGCAGGTAAGGGCCCTCCCGGTGTCCGGTCAGCTGTTCGGAACGCCTTGATTTCACCGCGGCGATCCCGAACAGCCCGACTGAGCAGCCGGGTCACTTTCCCTTTCACTTTAGAAGCGGCGGTCAGCTTTGACCGCCGCTTCTAAAGGGTTAATACCCCCCAACCCCCATGATCGGGTCCCGGCCGTTGATTAGCGCCGGGACCAACGCGATATGATGCGGGATCGCGGCGCGATCCCGCTTCATATCGCGGGAGCCGGCGCAGGACGTAAATATACGTCCTGCGTCGTTAAGGGGTTAATTACACATGACGTTCTCATACGTCTCCATGTCCGAGTCCTTAAGGACACATGACGTATGAGAACATCATGTGCTTTACCGGCCACCCGCAACCATCTGGAGCGGAGCCGGTGCCCGATGCCTGCTGAAATCGATCAGCAGGCATCGGGGCATATCGCCCAAGGGGGTCATGATGACCCCCCATGTCGGCGATCGCAGGGCACCACTCGTCAATTCAGAAGAGCGATGCGCTGCCATTCCGTTCCCCCCCATTCGCCGGGCGGGGATCGGAGCCGGATGTCTGCTGATTTCTATCAGCAGACATCCCGGCAGTGTGCCGGAGGAGGTCCTATACCGGCGATCGCTGCAGGACGCCGGTAACTACTTACCGGCGTTCTGCAGCGGTTCTGGGTCATCAGGGTCACGTGTGACCCTGTGACCCGGATATGGATGGTGACTGGTGGTGTAGTATACACCACCAATCACCATCCATGCTGTACTGGGGGCTGGCATTGTGGCCACCCCCCTCAGTACAGTTGTGATTGGGTGGCCAAAGTGGCCACACCAATCACAATGTAATGGGAGGGGATGGTGGGGGCTAGGAGCATGTTGCTCCGTTCTGCCCGCCATTCCACAGAGATCTGGCAAGCAGGATGGAGCCCCGTGCTGCCCACCATCCCCTGAGTTAAAAAAAAGTGCCCCTTGCCCCCTTTCTGTGGCCCCTTGGCACAGAAATTCCCAGGGATAGCTTTAGATTAGGTAGGGACAGGTTAGGGTTAAAAAAATAAAAATAATAAATAAAATAAAAAATTTTCGGCGTACCTCAGTGGGAGTCCGTGGGTCCGTAGCACCTTTAGCTGCGTGACCCCGGCCCTGCTGGGTCGCTGCGGTCTGCCGGGAGCCTTTTTTTTTTTTGGCGCAGATGTTTTTTTTTTTCACTAAGCATGTGTGCGGACCCTCTTAGTTATAAAAGAGTGGTCCGCCACCATTTGTTAAAGCCCACCGCTGATCAGTCCCGTAGTACTGATCAGCGTTTTTTTTTTGTGGTGCCAGCGCTTTTTTTCGGGTTTTCTAGCGTGTTTTTGCATCCATAGGCGGTCCTTGCCACCAGTAGCAGGCGTGTACTGTGTGGCCGGACCTTACCTGTGTGTCGGCGTGCCTCACCGCTGTCAGTGATTTCTCACTGATCAGCATTTTTTTTTTGTGGTAAAGGCACCTTTTTCGGTTGACGCATATTTTTTTTTTTGCACCCATAGGCGGTCCGTGCCACCAGTAGCAGGCTTGTACTGTGTGGACGGACCGTACCTGTGTGTGCAGCCTGTCCCACCGCTGTCAGTGATTTTTCATTGATCAGCGTTTTTTTTTTTTGGTTCAGGCGGGTGCATTTTTTTCAAGATAGAGCGTTTTTTTAATTACATTTTTCGTTTTTTTTTTTGTGTGGGGGTCTGAGTACAAGCCACCAGCCACTGTTCTGGGCTGAGTGTCCGGACCCCCCACTGACTTCTGCGCCCCCTGCCACCACAAGAGCTAATCAGTGCGCACACCACTGATTAAATAGACGCTTTTTTTTTTTGGCGCAGGGTTTTTTTGGCGCTAGAAGTCCCCCTTTTTTTTTTTTCTGTTAGGGTGAGTTAGTTTAGTTAGGTTAGGTTAGGGCGGGTTAGGGAGGTAGTATCGCACCACACCACACGCAGCACACACACCAAAAAAGTTTCCCCCCCCCCCACACACACACACATACCCGTATACCCATTAGAGTAGGGAAATGGCCCGCAGAGTGTTTTCGTCGGAGGAGGCATATGACATAATTGCCTCCGACTCTGAAAGCATCTCAGAGGACGATGAAGACCCCACCTTCCTTATTTCATCGTCCTCCTTATCATCTAGTTCAGATGATGAGCCACCAAGGCGGCGAACTCGCTGCCATGCGGTGCCACAAACCTCCTCTGCCCTTGACCCTGTGCCCCATGCTAGTATGAGTCCCCCTGACGCTCATACTAGTGAAGCCCCCCTGCCAAGGTCACTGGTACCTCGTACCGGAGAACTTGACTGGGCTGAGCCAGCAGACCCCGAGCCCATGATTCCTGAGTTTGTTGGCGACTCAGGAATCAAAATTAACATCGCCGGGTTCACTGAAAAGCACTTTTTCGGTCATTTTTTCAGTGACAACTTTGTTAATTTGATGGTCACACAGACGAATCTGTATGCCCAACAGTTCATGGCACCATAGGGGCTTCCTAAATGCGGCATGCCCCCAGAGCAAAATTTGCTTCAAAAAAAGCCAAATGTGACTCCTTCTCTTCTGAGACCTGTAGTGCGCCAGCAGAGCACTTTTCACCCGGGGCAATCTGTCAATTAGTACAGGTACTACTACTCCCATCATGTAACAGTGTGTTCCATGCTGGGAGTAGTAGTACTACCTAAAAATTTTGAAAGGAAGTGAAAAACACACACATACACACACTACATTTTTTATTATTTTCGGCTACATTTTTAGTGCCCTGCTTGGACACATAAATTGATCCCTGTTTTAAAATTAATAAAAATTTTGTTATAAAAAAGATAAATTTCGTTAAAAAATATTTTTTCCATCACTACTGTATCTTTCTTATTATTTTTTTTAATGGTACCATACAAAGTTTATTAAAAAAGGTATCTCCATTACTTTTTTGGATCACTAAAGTCCAAAAAATAATAAAAACCGCCGGCAAAAACGTCAAAGTTAGAACCCACATGGCCTTTTTCTTGGCGTTTTTTCACTTCCATAGACATCTATGAGAGGAAAACGCCAAGATTTTCCCAATAAAAACTCCAAACTGAAAAAAAACGCTGATTAAAAAAAACTGAAAACTGAAAAACGCCAAGTGGATCTGGCATTTTGTCAGTTTACTATTGACTTGCAGCTAACATCTGGACACTGCGTTTTTTCACGGAAAAAATGCAGTGCGGTAAAATGGGCTGTTTTTTACCGCGTTTTTGCGTGAAAGTCCTCAGTGAAATCCCAGCCTAAAAATATAGGTGAAAGAGGCATAAAAATTAGATGTACATGGTCAGGATTAGGTACTGAATAACATATTATGATTATTATGATTTTTTTTGTTGTCTGATAGTGATCTGACAGGTACGTTTTGATGGAAGCAATGATGCTGTGACAGCTGTACGGGGTGAGTGTGGAACATTTAAAATCCCCTGCAAACCTTTATCCATTAGAAAACAATATAAAGTAATCACTACTTAAACCATCATATTAAATACACATCAGTAGTAACCTTGGGAATAAAACTTACCTCTATAAATATACGTATATGACGATTGTGTAGGAGATATCATACAGCACACGTTCAGTCCTCAAAGACAGCAGAAAGAGTGGGAGAGAGAGGACTGTACTCCCTTATAAACAGCAATGCAGCAGGAATAAGAGCAGTGCATACTGGTCAAACCAAACAGACCTGTCATACTATTGTGATGTCCGAATACAGGTATATGGTCCTGTACTACCTGTAGGCCCTGTCAGGTTGAGTCCCTCAGTGACCTGGGGGCTCCCCTGCAGGGACTCCCCTTGTTCTCCTGTTAATTTAATACATGTGGTGTTTGTACCTTTAAGATCATAGACAGGATTCTAATGTCTAGATAGTATACAGGATCTGCGGAGGTCTCAAGAACCTGTGTGAGTAAGCCTGTCACATGTTATATTATGCAGTTACTGTATATGATTTGTTGTAACATGTACTCCCAGAGAGCACCAGCTTTAACCCCTTCATGACCCAGACTATTTTCACCTTCATGACCTGGGCATTTTTTGAACATCTGACCACTGTCACTTTAAACATTAATAACACTGGGATGCTTTTAGTTATCATTCTGATTCCGAGATTGTTTTTTCATGACATATTCTACTTTAAAATTTCACTGATATTTGCATCCTTTCTTGGTAAAAAATCTAAAAATTTCATGAAAACTTTGAGAATTTAGCATTTTTTCTAACTTTGAAACTCTCTGCTTGTAAGGAAAATGGATATTCCAAATAAATGATATATTGATTCACATATACAATATGTCTACTTTATGTTTGCATCAAAAAATTGACGTGTTTTTACTTTTGGAAGACATCAGAGGGCTTCAAAGTTCAGCAGCAATTTTCCAATTTTTCTCAAGATTTTCAAAATCGTACTTTTTCAGGGACCAGTTCAGGTTGGAAGTGGATTTTAAGGGTCTTCATATTAGAAATACCATATAAATGACCCCATTATAAAAAATGCACCCCCCAAAGTATTCAAAATGACATTCAGTAAGTGTTTAACCCTTTAGGTGTTTCACAGGAATAGCAGCAAAGTGAAGGAGAAAATTCAAAATCTTCATTTTTTACACTGGCATGTTCTTGTAGACCCAATTTTTGAATTTTTACAAGGGGTAAAAGGAGAGAAATCACCCTAAAATTTGTAACCCAATTTCTCTCAAGTAAGTAAACAGCTCATATGTGTATGTAAAGTGTTCGGCGGGCGCAGTAGAGGGCTCAGAAGGGAAGGAGCGACAATGGGATTTTGGAGAGTGAGTTTTTCTGAAAGGGTTTTTGGGGGGCATTTCCCATTTAGGAAGCCCCTATGGTGCCAGAACAGTGGACCGCCCACATGTGACCCAATTTTGGAAACTACACCCCTCATGGAATTTAATAAGGGGTGCAGTGAGCATTTACACCCCACTGGAGTTTGACAGATATTTGAAACAGGGGACTGTGCAAATGAAAAATTGTATTTTTCATTTTCACAGACCACTGTTCCAAAAATCTGTCATACACCAGTGGGGTGTAAATGCTCACTGCACCCCTTATTAAATTCCCTGAGAGGTGTAGTTTCCAAAATGGGGTCACATGTGGATATTTATTGTTTTGCGTTTATGTCAGAACTGCTGTAACAATCAGCCACCCCTGTGCAAATCACCTCAAATGTACATGGTGCACTCTCCCTTCTGAGCTTTGTTGTGCGCCCTCAGAGCACTTTGCGCCCACATATGGGGTATCTCCGTACTCAGGAGAAATTGCGTTACAAATTTTGGGGGTCTTTTTTTCCCCTTTTACCTCTTGTGAAAATGAAAAGTATGCGGCAACACCAGCATGTCAGTGTAAAAGTTTTTATTTTTATGCACTAACATGCTGGTGTAGACCCCAACTTTAACTTTTCATCAGGGGTTAAAGAAGAAAAAGCCCCCCAAAATTTGTAAGGCAATTTCTCGCGAGTACGGCGATACCCCATATGTGTCCCAAAACTGTTGCATGAAATACGACAGGGCTCCAAAGTGAGAGCGCCATGCGTATTTGAGGACTAAATTAGGGATTTGCATAGGGGTGGACATAGGGGTATTCTACGCCAGTGATTCCCAAACAGGGTGCCTCCAGCTGTTGCAAAACTCCCAGCATGCCTGGACAGTCAATGGCTGTCCGGCAATACTGGGAGTTGTTGTTTTGCAACAGCTGGAGGCTCCGTTTTGGAAACAGTAGCGTACCAGACGTTTTTCATTTTTATTGGGGAGGGGGGCTGTATAGGGGTATGTGTGTATGTAGTGTTTTTAACTTTTATTTTAGGTTAGTGTAGTGTAGTGTTTTTAGGGTACAGTCACACGGGCAGAGGTTCACAGCAAGTTTGCCGCTGGGAGTTTGAGCTGCAGCGCAAAATTTGCGCCATCTCAAACTTTCAGCACTCACTGTAAACCGCCGCCCATGTGAGTGTACCCTGTACATTCACATTGGGGGGAGGGGGGGGGGGGGCAAACATCCAGCTGTTGCAAAACTACAACTCCGAGCATGCCCTTTGGCTGTCCGTGCATGCTGGGAGTTGTAGTTTTGCAACAGCTGGAGGCACACTGGTTGCGAAACACGGAAACAGACTCTGTTTCACAACCAGTGTGCCTTCAGCTATTGCAAAAACGACAAATCTCAGCATGCAGTGACAGCAGAAGGGCATGCTGGGACTTGTAGTTATGCAACAGCTAGAGGCATACTGCTACAACTCCCAGTATGCCCTTTGGCTGTCCGTGCATGCTGGCGGTTGTAGTTATGCAACAGCTGAAGGCACACTGGTTGCAAAACACTTGAAAGTCTATTACTTAACTTAGTGTTTCCAAACTAGTGTGCCTCCAGCTGTTGCAAAAAAAAACAACTCCCAGCATGCATGGTCTGTCAGTGCATGCTGGGAGTTATAGTTTTGCAACAGCTGGAGGCACACGGGTTGGAAAACACTGAGTTAGGTGTGTGTCCCGATCCCCGTGAATGGGACTCACACACCGCGCTGATAAGTATTCTGTATGCTGCTATCAGCTATTCAGATTACGCTGGGGGGGGGGGGGGTGAAACCACCCGCGGTCGCATGGTAAGATGGCTGGCTATGTTCATGACGTACCTGTATGTCATGGGTCGGGAACACCTTCCCACTCATGACGTACAGGTATGTCATAGGTCGGGAAGGGGTTAACCTATGACCCACAGCTTGACCAATGGGCTATAGTCCAGCCCCCCACTATATAAAGGGGTGGCCATCTTTAATCAGCTCTCTCTTTTTCCTCAGACTCTTCTGAGAGTAACATCAAAGACTTTGCTGAAGCAGCTGTCAGAGAATCTTAGAGACAAGTGATCAGCATCTGGAGACCACAAAGCTACAATTCTCCAGTAAGTCTACAAGTCTTTGTCTGCTGTCACTGAAGTTAGTCAAGTCCTGCACATAGTACAAATCAAGTCTAATTACAAGTCAAGTTAATTACAAGTATTTGTCCAGCAAGCTGCAAGGTCCTCTGGGTACTGGCCACCTCTCTGGGAAATCTGTCCTTAGCTGTGAAGATAATTACACCTGTCTTCAACTCAGTAAAGCCTCCATTTACCCTCAACTGGTTGTGGACTCTTTATTCACTACTAGCCCATGGGATAGCAGAGAATCCAGGCGTGTGGTGTTCCGGAACCCGAAAACCACACTGGCGTCACAAATAGTGTTGGGCCCGAATATTCACATTTCGAATTTTATTGCAAATTCGCGAATATTGCAAATATATTTGCTATATATTCGAAATTATGAATATTTACTTTTATTCGCATATTCATTCTTTTCACTTGTGGGCCAATTAGAATGATGCAAATACACTTGTCAGAGGTTATCAACAACATCCCTAGCAACCAATAGTAAAGTTGCCCACCCCCTCACTGTTTTCTTCCTCGAATATACGAAATTCGCAAATCTAAGATGAATATTCGTCTATATATTCGCAAAATATCGCAAATTCGAATATGGGCATTGCCGCTCATCACTAGTCACGAACACATAGGAGTTATTGCCATCCGACCCCCGGGGTCCATAACATCAGATCCAACCACTCTTACTGCAACACCTGTGGTCCCACCATTCAACCGGTGGTCACCACACTAGTATAAATGTTAGGTTTGTTAGTATAAATGTTAGGGTGCCTCCAGCTGTTGCAAAACTATAACTCCGGCATGCTAGGAGTTGTAGTTTTGCAACAGCTGGAGGCACACTTGTTGGAAAACACTGACCTAAGCCTTAGACATGCATTTCTTTCAGAGCAGGGCAGTGTAAAAGGATATAAACACATAAGATTTAAACACATTCGCTGATACATTATTGTAAGAAAAGAAAAAGGGGGGTGGGGGGGGTGCTCGTCCATGAACACATCTAAAACGATTCAGACCTTTCGTAGTTGTATAAAGAAAATATATATTTTTTCCCAACAGTGCAGCTTTGGGCCTCCGGTAGGCAACTCCCCGCTATATCCAGCCCCACCTAGGCACATCACACAGAGTTAATCCAGGCATGTTGTATGGCTGCTGGTTCACTTCCTTTCAGATTGCTCACGGACTATGAACGGCTGCCAAAATATGACGGATAGAGTGGTATCCATGTTGTTACTATAGGTTGCTATTACTATGCCACTTCCCCATTCCATACGTCACAAAATGTTCAATAAATGTCACAATGTTTTCTTATGAATTGCAAATAAACATTCTACTAGTGCCAAGTTTTGTATATACAGGTAGGGAGTGGGATGTTATGGCACCTATGCTTAGGAGTAGCGCAAAATATACAAGAATAGCCACAAAAATATCCCGAGCAACAGGAGTATTATCCCAGGCTTCAGAATGACCAACATTTTCCCAGTTAAAATTTGTAGTAGAGAAAGGGGCACTCTATGGGCCTCTCATTTAAAGGGGTACTCCGGTGCTTAGACATCTTATCCCCTATCCAAAGGATAGGGGATAAGATGCCTGATAGCGGGAGTCCTGCCGTTGGGGACCCCCGTGATCTTGCACGCGGCACCACATTTGTAATCAGTCCCCGGAGCGTGTTCGCTCCGGGTCTGATTACTGTCGATCACGGGGCTGGCGGCGTGTGACGTCACGCTCCGTCCCTCAATGCAAGTCTATGGGAGGGGGCGTGACAGCTATCACGCCCCCTCCCGTAGGCTTACATTGAGGGGCGGAGGCGTGACGTCACACGCTGTCGGCCCTGTGGTCGCCGGTAATCAGACGGGGAGCGAACACGCTCCGGGCACTAATTACAAACGGGGTGCCGCGTATATGATCACGGGGGTCCCCAGCGGCGGGACTCCCACGATCAGGCATCTTATCCCCTATCCTTTGGATAGGGGATAAGATGTCTAAGCACCGGAGTACCCCTTTAAAGGAGATCTGCAGCCTTAGACACTTATCCCCTCTCTGCAGGATAGGAGATAAGTGTCTGATTTGCGGGGGGTCCCAGCGTTCAGACTAATTGCAATCTCGTGTATGGGGAACAAGCTCTGCCGCGGCTCTTCCCGTGCAGGAGGCATGTAGGCCGCAGCATGACGCCGTGGCCAACACACTCCCTCCATCTATCTCTATGGGAGAGGCCTATTTGGATATATCTATGGGAGAGGCGGAGATGCAGCGTTTTTAAAACACAGGGCAAGAAAAACAAGAACCCTTTAGTTCACAGAGGAAAGAAGGAGGAAATATCACTAAAAATATAACCATCATACTGTTATTGACCAAATCCTGTATACAATGTTACCAATAATAATACCAGTATAAAAGTGAGAATAATACTGCCATGACCATCACATTTAAAGGGGTACTCCGGTGGTCAATGTGTTTTTCCGTTTTCGACTTACCCTATTTGTTTTGTTTCATTTATATTCTTGTTGTTTAGCCTACTCCTTTTTCCGTTCATGTCTTTTTATCCCCCACTTTGTTTTCCTATCTTTGCTTCTATTTCCTGTTTCTTGCTGTGCTGAAAACTACAAATCCCAGCATGCCACATGTATGTGGTGTCCCGGTACCATATCCTATCCGATACCTGCGTGTGTGGGTCCCCTTAGCCAGAGTCCCTAGGACGTCGGGGTCCCCATTGTCTGGTTCACCCCTGGTCACCTCTCATCCAGATAGTTATTGCGCTAATAGTTTATTTAGGAAGCATGTAAATATGATATCAATGTCTATAAATAGTTAATTACCTGTCAATAGCGTAGCAGGACCTGCGGGTCACGTGGTCAGGTGAACTCTCTGGTATTTCTGCTTAAGTCCCTGTGACTTATGCTACCCATGCTACGGATGTTCGGACCAATCAGATTCACCCCACCCCTGCCCATATAAGGGAGCGGCGGCTATTGTTCTCTCTCTTGTTTCTGTGCAGCCAAGCAGTAAGCAGCTCTCTTATTCCCGAGCTGGCAAACGAGCAGGATCTGCGCAGCTGTCTATCAGTGAGTTAGGACCGAGCCTTGCGGCAACGGCTGATATATTCAGGATCGCGAGTGTATCAATTCCTTAGCACTCTGCAGGATCACCGGACCTTATCTATCCCCTAAATCCGGACGGATCTGCAATTATTACCCTAAATTCAGAGACTTTAATTTCATTCAAGGTCCACAACAATTGTCAGTCATTGAGATATATAGAGACTGTTTGCCTTAGACTGTTATTGTTCATTGGATGTACTGCACGCATCTAAGTAAAGTTCTTTAAGTTAAAGTTCAACTACTTTGTGGATCTTCAGTCATTTTATTACATGCACCTGTCGTTACTGGGAAGGGCGCGATAGGCCGGAGAATTGTCTCAGCATACCAGCCCTCAGCCTGGCGTCACGAACTATAGGGTTAACATTAACCCCTCATTTACCGAAACAATACCCCACTACCAATACCCCCCAAGGGCTACCACACCTTGCTGGTTTGGGGCGGCTCCTTTTTTTCTGTTTGTTTGTTCCACCCTTTACCCACCCTACTATTTTCCGGGGGTCGGCCCCTTTATACTCAGCACACTAATATAATCAGCCCTGCTTGGGATACACTGGCATACACACACAAAAGGGACTACAACTCCCAGCATGTGTCATTCAGGAGTCTTCAGTCTGTGGTATAACACCAGCATGCTTCCTCTGTATTCTCCTGGGGTTTGTAGTTCACCACACCTCTATAGGGCATACACCAGTGTTTACCAACCAGGGTGTCATCCAGGTGTTGCAAAACTACCACTACCAGCATGCACGAACAGCCAAAAGCTGTCCGGCTGTATCAAAATTACAACTCCCAGCATGCCCTGACAGCCTTTGGGCATGTTGGGAGTGGGTAGTTTTGCAACAGTTTGGAGGCACACTGATTGGGAAACACTGGCCTAGCCTATTCAGTATATTACAAACAAAGTGCATTGTTTCCCAACCAGGGGTGTCTTCAGCTGTATCAAAATTACAACTCCCAGCATGTCCAAAGACACTCTGGTTGGGAAACAATGCACTTTGTTTGTAATATACTGAATAGGCTAGGACAGTGTTTTCCCAACCAGTGTGCCTCCAGCTGTTGCAAAACTACAACTCCCAGCATGCCCAAAGGCTGTCAGGGCTGCTGGGAGTTGTAGTTTTACAACAGCTGGAGGCACAATGGTTTGGAAACACTGGTGTAACATGATGTGTATGCTGAATAGGCTAGGACAGTGTTTCCCAACCAGTGTGCCTCCAGCTGTTGCAAAACTACAATTCCCAGCATGCCCAAAGGCTGTCAGGGCACGCTGGGAGTTGTAGTATTGCAACAGCTGGAGGCACACTGGTTTGTAAACACTAGCATACACACACATAAGTGACTACAACTCCCAGCATGTGTCATTCAGGAACCCCCCCCCCCCCCATTACAAATAGAAATCATCCCCAGTCCGAGATTTCTTCCCCTGTAGTCTATACATCCCCAGCCCGTGCACCTTGTTATCCTCCCCTTCAGATAACATTCTTATCTTCTCTGTCTTCTTTCAGTGCAGACCTGCGTCCTCAGAAGACCAAGCAGGGGAGGGGAGATGAGGAGCTGTGTAGGAGCTTCTTGCTCTCATGCACACCTGTGACCACCCGGAGGGGGAGATGAGGAGCTGTATACGTCCCCTCTCTCTCATGCACACCTGTGACCACCTGAAGCGGGAGATGAGGGGGCGTGGCCTATCTCTGTCATGCAGTTCCGAAAGAACAGAGAAAAAAAAGCCATGACATGTTGTCCACAGACTAATCCTAACATGTGGACAACCATAAGAGATCCAACACAGAACTACAGAACTTCCTGGCCCACAAACAGGTAAGAAAAAAAGACAGATGCTACACAAACATATAATACATGTCAATTGCAAAAAACATGAACTGTAAAAGAAGATGCAATATAGCCAAAAATCATAACCACCGGAGTACCGCTTTAATGTAGAAACCCACCAGTAGGGTGATAATGCCCTTAGTAGCTAATGCCCACAGTAATGCTCCTTGGTAGGTAATGTCCCAGTAGTCAGGCAGTAGGTAATACCGCCAGATAGTTTGTAGTTAATGCCCCCAGCAGGTATGTAATTGGTAATGCCCCAGTAGGTAGTGTCCCCAGATAGGTAATGCCCCCAGTAGGTAGTAAGTTTATTCCCCCAGGTAGGTAATGCCCCCCTCAGTAAATAATGCTCCTAGTAAATAGTGCCTGCTAGGTGTGTAATGTCCTAGTAGGAAGTACCATCAGTAGATAGTGCCCCAGTAGTTAGTTCCCCCAGTAAATAGTGCCCCCAGGTAGGTCATGCCTCCAATAGGTAGTTCCACCAGGTAGGTAATGCTGCTAGTAGATAGTAGCCTGTAGTAGAAGCCCCTGTGCTAAATGAAAAGGGTTCGCAGCCCGTTCTGGTGTCCATGTGAGTAAAGGTGTTGGGTGGGAGACCTGGGATAAGGGGATGGCAGCGAGGTAGATAGATATGTGATAAACTGATTGATAGATAAGAGATAGATAGATACAGTTGCAAGAAAAAGTATGTAAACCCTTTGGAATTATATGGATTTCTGCACAAATTGGTCATAAAATGTAATCTGATCTTCATCTAAGTCACAACAATAGACAATCACAGTCTGCTTAAAGGAGTAGTCCAGTGGTGACCCAGTGGTGAACAACTTATCCCCTATCCTAAGGATAGGGGATAAGTTTGAGATCGCGGGGGGTCCGACGGCTGGGGCCCCCTGCGATCTTCTGTACGGAGCCCCGACAGCCCACGGGAAGGGGGCGTGTCGACCTCCGCACGAAGCGGCGGCCGACACGCCCCCTCAATACAACTCTATGGCAGAGCCGAAGCGCTGCCTTTGGCAATTTCCGGCTCTGCCATAGAGATGTATTGAGGGGGTGTGTCGGCCACCGCTTCGTGCGGAGGTCGACACCTGCTATCTGGCCGGAGAGCCGGGCCCCCGTACAGAGAGATCGCAGGGGGCCCCAGTGGTCGGACCCCCCGGGATCTCAAACTTATCCCCTAGCCTTAGGATAGGGGATAAGTTTTTCACCACTGGACTACCCCTTTAAACTAATGACACACAAAGAATTAAATGTTACCATGTTTTTATTGAACACACCATGTAAACATTCACAGTGCAGGTGGAAAAAGTATGTGAACCCTTGGATTTAATAACTGGTTGAACCTCCTATTGGCAGCAATAACTTCAACCAAACATTTCCTGTAGTTGAAGATCAGACGTGCGCAACGGTCAGGAGTAATTCTTGACCATTCCTCTTTACAGAACAGTTTTGGTTCAGCAATATTCTTGGGATGTCTGGTGTGAGTCGCGTTCTTGAGGTCATGCCATAGCATCTAAACATATGGGACTCGGCACGTCAATCTCCGGTCTCTGGAAACGCCATGATGGATAATATTACGGCATGTGATTCATGCCAACTCGCCATCATTTATTTTTAATTAATTATGTTTTTAGATTCATGGCTGATGCACTTTAGTACTTTACACTGTTTGCACAATAATGTAAATTTCTGATGAAATTATGTCCTTATGATATGTATGAATGTTAATGGAGATTCACTGTGAATTAATATACAATATGTATTTTGATAAATTATATTATCACATTGTTGTATTGCACATGATTGTTTAATGAAGTTTGATATTGATTGTTCACCCTATGTATTGTTTCACTTGTGACCACCTATTCATGCTTGAGAAAGACATTGTGTTTATCTACTCCTGGAGTGTGCGGAATCTCTTTGTGTGATTTTGGATCAATGTGCAGTCTGCGACTGGGACTAACTACATCCGCTTGCACCCGGAACAGTTTCATCTAATCCATACTATTTGGTTGTGCAGCTCATACCTTTGGATTGTTGCTACATCAGTCATTCGGGGCAGGAACCCACTGTTAGGATTCGGCAGGCTGGATGTGGATCCTCTGTGTCAGCGAGGGATTGGCGTGGACCGTACCGGTGGACCGGGTCTAAGCTGCTACTGGTATTCACCAGAGCCCGCCACAAAGCGGGATGGTCTTGCTGCAGCGGTAGCAGCCAGGTCATATCCACCGGTAACGGCTCAACCTCGCTGACTGCTAAGAAGACGTGGGACAGAAGGACCATACAGAGGCGAGGTCAGACGTAGCAGAAGGTCAGGGTCGTAGTCAATGGTAACAGCAGAAGGTCTGGAAACACTGGTAAGGCAATCACAGGAAACGCTTTCACTAGGCACAAGGGCAACAAGATCCGGCAATGCTGGGAAGGGGAAGTAAGGTTATAAAGGCGTGGAGCAGGTGGGAGCTAATTAGACTGATTGGGCCAGGCACCAATCATTGGTGCACTGGCCCACTGGCCCTTTAAATCTTATAGAGCTGGTGCGCATGCGCGCCCTAGGGAGCGGAGCCACGCGCGCCAGGACGTGACAGCCAGAGACCGGGACAAGTAAGTGGATTGGGATGCGATCCGCGAGCGGGTGCGTTCCGCTATGCGAATCGCATCCCCGTCGGCAGTGTCAGTGCAGCGCTCCCAGTCAGCGGGTCTGACTGGGGTGCTGCAGAGAGGGGAACGCAGCGAGCGCTCCAGGGAGGAGCAGGGACCCGGAGCGCTCGGCGTAACAGTACCCCCCCCCCTTAGGTCTCCCCCTCTTTTTGTCTGCTTGTCCCTGCACATGAGACGAGGCCATTGGGAGCGATTCTTGAGTTTCCTTCCGGATGACAGAGAAGTCCTGGGTAACTTCATCAATGGCAGGCAATCCAGAAGAAGTGGGAATGGGGAGGGGGGGCAGAGGGTGAAGCTTGCCACGGGGCAGAGTGTTACCAGGAAGGGGGCTATGAGGAGGCAAAATCCCAACTTGCTATTTGCTGAAAATATCCTGGTAAGCCTTGGGAGGAGCCAGTATGGGTGGAACCTCAGGAGTTAGACAAGTGGGAGCAGATGTGAGGCATCGTTTGTGACAAGAAGGACCCCAATTCTTGATCTCTCCGGTGGTCCAGTCAAGGGTAGGAGAATGACGTTGGAGCCATGGCAGACCGAGGAGGATTTCAAAGGTGCAGTTGGGCAGAACAAAAATTCTATTTTTTCGTAATGCAGTCCAATGCTCATAAGCAGGGGTTCTGTGCGGTAACGCACAGTGCAGTCCAATTTTACTCCGTTGACAGAAGAAATGTAGAGCGGCTTGACGAGACGGGTCACTGGGATGCTGAACCTATTAACAAAAGAGGCCAAAATAAAATTTCCCGCAGAACCAGAGACCAAGAAGGCCACAGCTGAGAAGGAGGAGTTGGCAGAAGGAGAAATCCGCACGGGCACAGTGAGACGTGGAGAAGCAGACTTCACACCAAGAGACGCTACTCCCACGTGAGCTGGGTGCGTGCGTGCGTTTCCCAGATGCGGAGGATGAATAAGGCAATCCACTAGGAAATGTTCAGTACTAGCGCAGTACAGACATAAATTTTTATCTCTGCGGCGAGTCCTCTCTTCATGGGTCAGGCGAGACCGATCCACTTGCATAGCCTCCTCGGCGGGAGGCACAGGGGTAGATTGCAAAGGATACTGGGAGAGAGGTGCCCAGAGATCAAGGTCCTTTTCCTGGAGAAGCTCCTGGTGTCTTTCAGAAAAACGCATGTCAATGCGGGTGGCCAAATGGATAAGTTCATGCAGGTTGGCAGGAATTTCTCATGCGGCCAGCACATCCTTGATGTTACTGGATAAGCCTTTTTTGAAGGTCGCGCAGAGGGCCTCATTGTTCCAAGATAATTAGGAGGCGAGGGTACGAAATTGGATGGCATATTCGCCCACAGAAGAATCTCCTTGGACAAGGTTCAACAAGGCAGTTTCGCCAGAAGAGGCTCGGGCTGGTTCCTCGAAGACACCACGAACCTCAGCGAAGGACTGAACAGTGGCAGTGACAGGATCGTTGCCGTCCCAGAGCAGTGTGGCCCATGAGAAGGCCTTCCCAGAAAGGAGACTAACCACGAAACCCACCTTTGACCGTTCTGTGGGAAATTGGTCCGACAACATCTCCAAATGTAGGGAACATTGAGACAGGAAACCACGGCAGAGTTTAGAGTCCCCATCATATTTGTCCGGCAGGGACAAGCGGAGGTTAGGAGCGGCCACTCACTGCGGAGGAGGTGCAGGAGCTGGCGGAGGAGATGGTTGCTGCTGTAGCTGTGGCAGAAGTTGCTGTAGTATGGCGGTCAACTGCGACAGCTGCTGTCCTTGTTGGGCGATCTGTTGGGATTGCTGGGCGACCACTGTGGATATGTCAGCGAGAATTGGCAGCGGCACCTCAGCGGGATCCATGACCGGATCTACTGTTAGGATTCGGCAGGCTGGATGTGGATCCTCTGTGTCAGCGAGGGATTGGCGTGGACCGTACCGGTGGACCAGGTCTAAGCTGCTGCTGGTATTCACCAGAGACCGCCGCAAAGCGGGATGGTCTTGCTGCGGCGGTAGCAACCAGGTCATATCCACCGGTAACGGCTCAACCTCGCTGACTGCTAAGACGACGTGGGACAGAAGGACTAGACAGAGGCGAGGTCAGACGTAGCAGAAGGTCAGGGCAGGCGGCAAGGTTCGTAGTCAATGGTAATGGCAGAAGGTCTGGAAACACTGGTAAGGCAATCACAGGAAACGCTTTCACTAAGCACAAGGGCAACAAGATCCGGCAATTCTGGGAAGGGGAAGGGAGGTTATAAAGGTGTGGAGCAGATGGGAGCTAATTAGACTGATTGGGCCAGACACCAATCATTGGTGCACTGGCCCTTTAGATCTTAGAGAGCTGGCGCGCGCGCGCCCTAGGGAGCGGAGCCATGTGCGCCAGGACGTGACAGCCGGGGACCGCGACAAGTAAGTGGATTGGGATGCGATCCGCGAGCGGGCGCGTCCCGCTATGCGAATCGCATCCCCGTCGGCAGTGTCAGTGCAGCGCTCCTGGTCAGTGGGTCTGACCGGGGCGCTGCAGAGAGGGGAATGCCGCGAGCACTTCGGGGAGGAGCAGGGACACGGAGCGCTCGGCGTAACACCCACCTTGCTGACAGCTGAAATCAGCGCATGATGTAGTTTTCTACTGCCTACATTGGAACAGCCCCTGGGTCTGCATATACGGAGGATTATATTGACCATATCCTGGGTTCAGTGGAAGGTGATGTATCTTTTTTGCATATACCTTCTACTATGGATATATAAAGACAATTGGAATATTATTCTAAACAGTTTCTTTATATTTACGTGCAAGAAAAGAAACAGTTAATCTGGCACTGCATACAAGTAGCCCAGCTAGGCTTCACTATCTCACATCTTTGTATGAAACTCATGGGAGTAGTGCAATCAATGGCAGGTGGTGCTCTATCCTATAGGGCACAAGTCACTTATATATAATATATCCAAAAGAAATGCAAGGATGGCACTCACCACTCTTCTGATATGTGAACGTTATTCTTTATTGTACTACCGTACAATAAAGAATAATGTTCACATATCAGAAGAGTGGTGAGTGCCATCCTTGCATTTCTTTTGGATATATTCTTTATATTTACACTTGTCTACTCTGGCTGAGTATTTCAAGGCTCAGCGTATCCCTCGGGTATAATGCATATATGGGCGACTCGGAGTTACGAGCAAGATATGAATTCCTTGACTCAATTTCGTTGAACATGGACTTTCTCCATATAGACATGGCTGCCCCAAAAGTTAAGATATCTTCAGCTGAAACTACCCTTAAGTCTTTGTTGACAGATGAGGACTTTGCTAAATTTAACACAAAACATACTGTGCACCTCCAGAAAGGGAAGTCTGACTTGGAGGGTACCAAGAGGCACAAGTGGTTTTGGGACACTATGGACTATTCTAATGGTCGGATATACATGTGCGGTCAACAGACCTCTATCGGGAAGAAACCCCTTAAAAAAAAACTTGAGATAAGAAGTCTGACATTTTGGAGAAATCCAAACCATCTAACAATTCAACTGTTGGTGTGGATAATGCTAACCGTGATTTTTTAAATTCCAGCCATCACCCCAACGACATCCCACCCGACGAGGAGGTCAGTGTCATACACTGAACTTTAAGAACAAGAGCACATCAGATGAAGAGCACCCACAAAAAGAAGTGGTAAACATTTCTTCAGTTACCCTTAGTGATGCACAAAAACAACTTTTAGCAAAAGGTTTGAATTTTTGCCCTACTAATGTTCCAGACTGGTTCCAGCTTGAGCTGGATTGTGTGCAATTTTTCAAAAGTTACAGTTGGAGGTCTGGTTTGCAAATAGCCCAGATAAGGATAATGTCACACCTGCAGATAGGGGTCCCTCGACTGGTTTTGTTGCTTCAGACTTTAATTTACAAATGATTAGTAATTTCAACCCCCAGGTGAACTCTAATGTAATAGAAACGTATTGTAAATTGGTCAAACAGGATCTAGCAAAAATCCGTTCTGCAAAGCAGAAATCACACCATTATAATTTGACTATAGCACAGTATCTAGCTATAAATGAGTTAGTCCATGATCACAATTTGATCATCCAACCCGCCGACAAAGGCGGGGCAATTGTGATTATGGACCGCTTGAAATACCTGGCTGAGGTGAATCGCCAGCTAAGTGATGTGGCACATACTCTGAATTGAGAGTTGATCCTAAGAATCTGATAGCACGACAAGTGAATGTCTGGTACCTGCCTTTGAGAAGGGCATAATCGATAGGCCTTTGCTAGAATTTCTGACTGTGTCACACCCCACGACTCCTTTTCTGTATATATTGCCAAAAATACATAAATCATTGGTGGACCCTCCTGGCAGACCAATTGTCTCCGTGAGGGGGTCAATAACAAGTCAGATATCCATTTTCCTCGACCAGGTGTTGAGACCATATGCGATGCAATCTAAATCATTTATCTGTGACACATCAGACTTTCTGACAAAGATCGAATCTCTTGATATTCCGGCCACTACAATTTTGGCCTCTCTGGATGTGACCTCATTGTACACCTCCATTCCAGTGCATAATGTTATTCTACCTGATTTTTCTACAGAGAAATATGAATTGGTCATGGAGTTACTTGGAATTCAGTTGAAAAATAACTATTTTATGTTTAATGACAAATTTTATTTGCAGTTCTCCGGGACCGCCATGGGCACGAACGTGGCACCTACGTATGCCAATGCGTTCATGGCGGCCCTGGAAGAAACAAGCATCTATGTGAGCCACCACTTCAGCCATGTGCTGGGGTGGTGGTGTTACATAGATGACATTTTTTTTTTATTTTGGACAGGTACAGAACAACAGCTTCTTGATTTTTTGGATTTCTTGAATAACATTAATGATCACATAAAATTTACCCTTATCTTTTCACATACATCAGTACAATTTTTAGACACTCTTGTAATGGTACAAGACCACAAGTTGGTCACAGACTTATTTGTCAAACCAATGTACTTCAACACAGTCCTGAGGTTTGATAGTCACCACCCGCATCCTATGGTGAGAGCACACCCTGCCAGTCAGATGGTGCAAGAATGTTGCATCATTGGACTGGAGGAGAGAATAGAACCTGCTCTACAAAAAATGATTAGTAATTTTACAAAGAGAGGATAGCCCCTATATCTACTACAACAGAGGAGAAATAAAGTGATGGCTCTGGACTGTCAGGACCTGAGACATCAGAAGAGAAAAAAACAGACCCCATGAATTGCCTTTATTTCTTCGTATAATGAAAAGTCTAATTCTATTGCCAGGGTTCTGCATAAACATTGGTCTGAGTTGAGGGACTGCTTTCTAGAGGTTTCATCAACCACCACTTAAGTCATATTGGAGACCCCCTAGTTTACGTGACAAGTTAATCAAAACAGATGCATCTTTGAATACAGGAGTAAGATGTAAATTCTTGACTGTCAATAAAAAAGGCTCTTTTCCATGTAGATCTTGCGTTAGTAATGCACGAATGATCAAAGGTCGGGTGTTTCGCCATCCCTAGTCAGGCAAAGAGTACAACATAAGATTTTATCTTTCATGTATTTCTAATTTTGTAATTTATGTTTTAACATGCCCTTGACGGAAATTGTACGTTGGGGAAACGACCTTGGACTTTCGCACCAGCACAGATATTCCATACGGAAGGCCTGTATGGATTTACCTGTGTCTAAACATTTTTTTGAGTCGGGACATATGGAGAATGACTTAAAGTTTATTTTGATAGACCATGTTACGTTATTTAAACACGGTGGTGATGGGATGAGTTTGCTCATGATGAGGGAGTTATTTTGGATCCACGAGTTGGGCACTTTGCGCCCCACTGGTCTTAATGTGGATTTCACAGTGCCTCCCTCTATATATAGAGCTTGGTGAATACATAGGGGGAGATTTATCAAAACCTGTGCAAAAGAAAAGTTGCCTAGTTGCCCATAGCAACCAATCAGATTGCTTCTTTTATTTTTAACAAGGCCTCTGCAAAATGAAAGAAGCAATCTGATTGGTTGCTATGGGCAACTGGACAACTTTTCCTTTGCACAGGTTTTGATAAATCTCCCCCATTGTCCTTTTTATAGACATAGGATGTGTGATTTAGTCTAGAACATATATATTATATGCAACCTACTTTGGATAATATATACCCTACGGATATGGTTATCTTCCGTTATATATGCTACACAGTAGAAAATGGTGGTTATATGAAAGTATCCTTTGTGACTATGGTATTTATGGAATTTTCTTTCTCTTGCAGATGTGAAGATATATGATGGAGTGGGGTGTACGGCGTGTACTATGAATTATTCTAAAAAAAAAATTATTTTGCAAATATTTGTAACATTTTGAGATGTATTTAGGCGTGGTGATAAATTCATCAATTTTTTACGCCATTAATTTTTCACTATTTTATAACATAGATTCACAAGTTTCATTTGCACACAAATTTTTCTTTGACACTAGGCACATTCAGTTTTTCTTTTTTTCTTTATTCTTTCTTTTTTCTCTCTTTTCCTTTTTCTTTTCCCTTTTTCTTTTTTTCTTCTTTTTTCTCTTTCTTTATTCTTTTCTTCCCTTTCCCTCCCTCCCCTTCTTTTCTCTTTTTGTCTTTTTTGCTCTTTGCGTTTTTCACTACACTAGATTAACCTTTATCCACACTATACAGATCTCTGTGCGTTTTTGGTGCATTTTTTAACTACACATGGTTGTCATATAGTTTTGTCTAGACAACATAGTTTTATATAGACTATATCACAATAATAGTAGCACACTAGCTGATTGCAAAACACTTTTGATGTATTTAACATAACACAGAGATACAGTTTGACATACTTTGCCCATTACTAAGATGCCTGCTTCGCACACCTCCGACGAGTGCGCTTGCGCAAGCCGGAGGAAGCGATCACAGGACTTGATCATGTGACAGGCTATGCGGCCAGAAACATGAAAACATATGGGACTATGCACGCCGCTCTCCGGCATCTGAGAGCGCCATGTTGAATAATATTACGGTATGTGATTCATACCCACTCGCCATCATTTGTTTTTAATTATGTTTTTGGATTCACGGCTGATGCACTTTAGTACTTTACACTGTTTGCACAATAATGTACATTTCTGATGAAATGATGTCCTTATGATATATATGAATGTTATTGTAGATGCACTGTAAATTAATATACAGTATGTATTTTGAATGATATTATCACATTATTGTATTGCACATGATTGTTTGATTGTTCACCCTATATATTGTATCACTTGTGACCACCTACCGTATATACTCGAGTAAAAGCTGAGTTTTTCAACACAATTTTTCGTGCTGAAAACACACCCCTCGGCTTATACTCGAGTGAACTCTCCGCCCTCAGTGGTCTTCAACCTGCGGACCTCCAGATGTTTCAAAACTACAACTCCCAGCATGCCCAGACAGCCATCGGCCATCATCCAGCCCCCCATCCCCCCTTTAGTTTTGTACTCGCCTCCGCTCTGCAGGACGGGGTGAGCTGGTCTGGGCCATCTGTGCTGCAGGACCGTCTGGTGGGGAGGGATAGTCGTTCCGGGCTGTCCATCTTCACCGGGGGGGCCTCTTCTCCGCGCTTCGGGCCCGGCCCCAGAATAATGACGTTGCCTTGACGACGACGACGCACAGGGACGTTGCGTCCCTGTGCGTCATCATCAAGGCAACGTCATTATATCGGGGCCGGGCGCGAAGCACTGAGAAGAGGCCCGTGAACATGGACAGGCCAGTGAAGATGGACAGCCCGGAACGACTATCCCTCCCCACCGGACGGTCCTGCAGCACAGATGGCCTGGACCAGCTCAACCAAAATGTCCTGCCAAGCAGAGGTGAGTACAAAACTAAAGGGGGGAGGGGGGGCTGGATGATGACGAAGGCCCGGGCAGTGGTCTTCAACCTGCGGACCTCCAGATGTTTCAAAACTACAACTCCCCGCATGCCCGGACAGCCGATGGCTGTCCGGGCATGCTGGGAGTTGTAGTTTTGAAACATCTGTGGGTCCGCAGGTTGAAGACCACTGTTAAATCAGACATTGACAAGCAGTGATGATGAAGGGGGTGGTGTGGGATGATGAAAGGGTAATGATGAAAGGGTAATGATGAAGGGGGGATGATGACAGGGGATGATGATGAAGGGGGGGTGATGACTGGGTGATGATGAGGGTGTTAATGACGGGGGTCTGGATGATGACAAGGGGGATGATGTATTTCCCACCCTAGGCTTATAGTCGAGTCAATAACTTTTCCTGGGTTTTTGGGGTGAAATTAGGCATCGGCTTATATTCGGGTCGGCTTATACTCAAGTATATACGGTATTCATGCTTGAGAAAGACAGTGTGATGCTGTTGAAACGTTGCATTCACTTCTGACCATGGGTCCATAAACACGTTTGTTTATCTAGTCCTGGAGTGCTGTGGAACCTCTTTGTGTTATTTTAATTAGATAGATAGATATGAGATATCTATATAGATAAATAGATAGATATGAGAGAAATGGATAGTTAGTCCCAGCGTCTAAGGGATTAGGGGTCCGGGTAGGGGGAGATAGATAAATATGTAGATAGAGAGATAGATAGATACATATGAGATAGATGGATAGATACGACCTGCAGTCAGTCCCAGCGTCTAAGTGAGTAGGGTCCCGGGTAGGGGTAGATAGATAAATATATAGATACAAGATAGATAGCAAACAGGTATAGAAACAGCACAACCAAAGTGTAAAAGTAACGGTACCAGCAATTCCAAATAAGCCTTAGTCCAGGGCAACTAGATACAAAAAGCAAAGGTTGGATTGCAGCACTCCAAAGGAATTAGGGTGAAACAATCTTTAGTTTATTCCATCCAAAGCGCAAATTGGAAAATGGTTTCATTGGGCAACCGAAACGTTGTGCTTTGGATGTAATAAACTAAAGATTTTTTCACCCTAATTCCTTTGTTTGGAGTGCTGCAATCCAACCTTTGCTTTTTGTAGATAGATAGTCACGCCCCCTCCCATAGGCTTGCATTCAGGGGCAGGACCGTGACACGCGGTGGGACCGTGACGTCACACTGGGGCGGGACCGTGACGTCACAATGCTCCGGCCCCCGTGATTGCCAGTAATCAGACCCGGAGCCAACGTGCTCCGGGGACTGATTTGAACGGGGTGCTGCGTGCAAGATCCCAGGGTCCCCAGTGGCAGGATCCCCCCGATCAAGCATACTATCCCCTATCCTTTGGATACCCCTTTAACCTCACATACCATACACAACACACATTAAACAAAAATAAATATGGCTAACTTCCATAACAGAATAATAAGAGAAATAAAATAATTCCAACTTGGAAATTCCATCAGTTTTTCCCTAAACTAACTACCACACCTTACACATATACAACAAACCAATACTCACAATGCACGCTATATTATAATAACAACATTTAAATAAAACCAAAATTATTTTGGCTTACTGCCATGACCAAAAACAAAAGAATTTTGGCGAATTGCCATAGCGAAAAATAATTCCAACTTGGAAGAAATTATTATTATTATTTTTTTTAATCCCTAACCTATAGTGTTGCTCGCGAATATTCGCAATTCGAATATTATTCGCGAATATCGCATATTCGCGAATTCGCGAATTTCGCGAATATAGCGCTATATATTCGTAATTACGAATATTCGTATTTTTTTTTTTTTTTTCTTCACAGTACACATCACAGTGATCACCCCTCTCTGCTTCCAGCTTGTGTGGTGTAAAGAAGGCTGTAATACTACTGTGTGAGACTGGCGTGCGAATATTCGCATATGTGAAAATAATTTTCGCATATGCGCATATTCACGTATGTTAATTTTGTATTTGCTAATTTTCACATATGTTAATTTTCGCATACGCGAATATTCGCATATGCGAAAATAAAACGAGAATGTGCGAATATTCGCGAATATATGACGAATATTCGTCCATATATTCGCGAATATTCGCGAATTCGAATATGGCCTATGCCGCTCAACACTACTAACCTACCAAACCTTACAGACATACAAGTAACCAATACTCACTGCCATAACCAAAAATAAGGCTTTTTTTTCTTCTTTCTTTCTAGGACTCTAACATAAACTTTCTTAACACATGTACATGGATACATTACCATAAAGAAATAATAAATTTTATTTGAAACACTATAATATCAACTAAAAACTGGTCTGACTGCCTTTACCTTACAATGAGCTATAACACTATACAAAAATGCTTATGCATAAAACTATTTATCCCTAAGAAATACATATAAACAAAATTAGAAAAAGAACCAAAAAAAAAAAAAAAAACCTACACTATGAACTGTCCCATCACCCACACCAGTGGGGGACTGGACATGGGTTGGAGTTCGTAGATCACAGTGTTAACTGAAACAGTCATTGGCCCTCATTTACATAGAAAATCGGGTTGTAAGTCTATCTTGCTTTCTTACCCGACTGCTTTTTTCCCCTGATATTCATTATTATGTCTCATCCTGTTTGTCGCATGTGGGTTTTGTTGGTTTTGGTTTCCAACTCCTCTGAGCTGTCGGGAAAAAATCCACAACAATTCAACAAATTCGGGTTGGAAACCTTTATAAATACGTGGGAAAGCTCAGAAATGTCGGGTTACGCCCCTTTTTCGGGTTTTGGAGAATCCACATCGGGTCCGTCGGGAAAAAATGTTGCATCGTGTTACAGACTGGCGCACGATCTCTGCGACATGTCGCAGACAAAATTGCGGCAAAAAAATAAGTTGGGTTTAGAATAGTAAATGAGGGCCATTGGCCATAAACTGATCTAAAAACATCACCACCTCCCCCCCCCAAAAAAACGCACCCAACCTAAAATACACCCCTCACCCACTAAATTATAAACAAACTATACAATGTACAAACTCACTACAACCACAGAAACAATATAAAAAAAAAAACTTAAAAAAAAAGTAAAACAGTACTATACCACAAACCCCCACCAGGCCCAAGTTTGGTTGCCTGCAAGCCCTTTACATTCAAATTGCAGAAAACAAAACCAAAAGATAGGGACATGTATAGCTCACCACCAAGAAGAAATATGGCAATCCTGATAAGCAGGAGAAAAGCCCTACTGGTACCAAGAATGCCATACTCCAAAGACCTGATCTTCCCAAGGTCACTAGTGATATTCCTACAGACCTCCACCTCAGAGAGGACTTTCTGTTGGGTCGACACTAAACACAGTGTGTTCCACGTGCAGTACCTAACCACTAAGCTGACTAAGAATAAAGTGCCCCTGTCTCGGCCACCCAGGTTCCTGAATGCCCCATAAGCCCACTCCGGATGTTGTAAACCCCTACATTAAATGGACAATGAAGCAGGAAGTGGTCCATGCTTTCCAGCGTGTCCCTGCACTCATCTCGGGGACATCCCCGGTCATCTGAATTCCTGTACTTCAGGTTGTCCCTTACATATATCTTCTCCTGAAAGCAGCACCAGGCCAAGTCCCAAAATTTCTGGGGGATCCGTTTCATGTTCAAAATATAACACCCCACCCTCAGATCCTGACCTGGGCAATACCTGAGCACCAGAGGCTTCTGGAAGTGGGTCAACAGAACCCATTTGTCAAGGAACTTCCTTGACTGGATCCTTATCTCCCACACTCCCAGACCCTACCGACGTATCGCCTTCAGAGCCGTGGTAGCGCAAGCCGGAAGATATCCATGGGGCGTACGGAGGTCCTTCACTCGCCCTCCTCTCTGCCATTCCTGGAAGAAAGGCCAAAACCATTCCCTGCAGGAGATTACCCACGGAGGAGCCCTCTCTGACCCACGGGGGTTTGCGATGTTAGCTTTCAAGAAGGTGTATGTTAAGAACACCAAAGGTTTTACCATAAATAAATCCCCTATTCTACCAAGGTTTTGCCATAGATAAACTTCCCTCTTGACTAGGTTTAACCTGTTCCCCCAGAACCGTTGAAAAAACAGGCTGTAGATCCTAGAGTAGTAAGCTTCTGGCAAGATACATATGCTGCCCAGATAGATAAACAAGGGGAGCAGGTATGATTTGATCAGGTGTACCCTTTCCCTGAGGATCATAGACCAATGAAGGATTGGTCTATGACCCTCAGGGAAAGGGTAGACCTGATTCACCCTCTGAGCGGCATCCTGGAGCTAATCATCCCAGTTTTTGGTGGGATAATTATCCTGGCCGAATGTGATGCCTATATGCCATGAGATAAATCCCCTAGGGGTCTCTGGGCCAATTTAAGTAACACAAAACCTACTTGGGGAATACATCCCCTCAGGGTTAACCCTGACTAAAGAACCCCCATAAAATATAACTTTTAATTATGCTCATTAAAATAATTTTCAACTTGGTGTGTTGCACATTTATTGCCACTAGATGGCAGTGGTGTTTAAAATGATCAACACTGAATCCAGTTAATTCCTCTCTAATGGGATCATGAATGTAATGCCTAACCCTTTTGCTGATTCTTGGGGACCTGGAAGGGTGTCCGGGAGATCAAACAAGGGATCCCCCCCTCCCGGCCAGAGACTTTCACACGTATCCCAGTTGATCTTAGACAAGGATGCCTCTGAGTAGCGGTCCACCTCTGACATCACCACATCGATCTTCTCCCTCGAGGAGCCGAAAATGGTGACATCATCAGAGTACGCCACCACCCTCTGGACGGTCTCCGGCTCCACCAGACTTATCCTGACTCCTGCCAATGGTCTAACGAACACATATAAAAGTGGGCTCAAAGGACAGGAGGATGGACCAGAGTTACTGATGGTTTACCCGATCAAATGCTTTGGCCTGATCCAGGGACAGCAATTACCCCTTCCAGAAACCTGCACTACTCTGCTCTACTGCCTACCGGACACTGAGAACAGCACTTAAGGTGCTTCGGCCTGGAACAGTGCAGTGCTAGGCCCCCGAAAGGAGCTGGGGTGGTGCAAACTTCACCAACTGATTAAACAGTATCTTAGCCATAAGCTTCCTGTCTGTATTAAGAGCTATGGGCGTCCAATTCTCAATACGGCTTGGATCTTTACCCTTTGAGAGAAGAATCAGGGCTGACCTCCTCATTGACTTTGGCAGAATGCCCGTGAAGAGACACTCCTTGAATACCTCAGTCAAGAAAGGAGATAAAGACTCCTTAACCCCTTAAGGACTCAGCCTATTTGGACCTTAAGGACTCAGACAATTTTATTTTTACGCTTTCGTTGTTTCCTCCTCCCCTTCAAAAAATCATAACTCTTTTATATTTTCATCCACAGACTAGTATGAGGGCTTGTTTTTTGCGCGACCAGTTGTCCGTTGTAATGCCATCACTCACTTTACCAAGTAAAGTGTATGGCGCAACCAAAAAAATACTATTTGTATGGGGAAATTAAAAAGAAAACCGCAATTTTGCTAATTTTGGAAGGTTTTGTTTTCACGCCGTACAATTTATGGTAAAAATGACATGTGTTTTTTATTCTCTGGGTCAATACGATTAAAATGATACCCATCATTATACACTTTTCTATTACTGTTGCACTTAAAAAAAATCGCTAACTTTTTAACCAAATTAGTACGTTTAAAATCCCCCTATTTTGAAGACCTATAACTTTTTCATTTTTCCGTATAAGCAGTGGTATGAGGGCTCATTTTTTGCGCCTTGATCTGTACTTTTTATTAATACCATATTTGCTTATACAAAACTTTTATGACATTTTTTATAAATTTTTTTGGGAATAAAATGTTATAAAAAAGCAGCTATTTTGGACTTTTTTTTTTACGTTCACGCAGTTCACCGTACAGGATCATTTAAATTTTATTTTAATAGTACAGATATTTATGCATGCAGCGATACCAAATATGTATATAAAATAATTTTTTTACACTTTTTGGGGGTAAAATAGGGAAAATGGGACAATTTACGTTTTTATTGGGGGAGGGTTTTTTTCAAATTTTTTTAACTTTTCTTTTTTTACTTTTTTTACTTTTATTTTTACACTCTTATAGTCCCCATAGGGGACTATTTATAGCAACCATTCGATTGCTAATCCTGTTCAGTGCTATGTATAGGACACAGCACTGATCAGGGTTATCGGTCATCTTCTGCTCTGGTCTGCGGAGAGGCAGATCAGAGCAGAAGACTCCCGGAAGACAGCGGAGGCAGGTGAGGGGACCTCCGTCTGCCGTGCAGGATGATCGGATTGCCGCGGCAGGGCTGCGGGCGATCCGATCATCCTGTTAAGTGATCGCGATGCTGCAGATGCCGTGATCTGTATTGATCACGGCATCTGAGGGGTTAATGGCGGACATCCGCGGGATCGCGGGTGTCCGCCATTACCGGCGGGTCCCTGGCTGCGATCCACAGCTGGGATCTGCCACGCATGATGCCAGCATCGCTCCGATGCCCGTGGTTATGCTCAGGACATAAATGTATGTCCTGGTGCGTTAAGTACCACATCACCAGGACGTACAAGGGTACTCCGGTGGAAAACTTTTTTTTTTTTTTTTTTATCAACTGGTGCCAGAAAGATAAACAGATTTGTAAATGACTTCTATTAGAAAATCTTAATCCTTCCAGTACTTCTTTGCTGCTGAATACTACAGAGACAAGCCCCTCGATTGCCAGTCTCACTTCCTCCTCCCTGATTTCTTTGCCAAAACGGCTACCTCCAGTCAAGACAAGAAGCTTGAGTTTCCTCCTCAGACCCTAATACCAGCAATACCTGTTCAGGGACCTGATGCTTTAGAGCTGGGAGAAGAACCCTCAACCCGCTACTTGAATATTTCCCACCAATCTGACTTACTACTACATAGGCCCAGTAAAGGTATCTGACTCTGAAGAAAATCCTTAAAGGACTGTCTTTCCTCCACTTGTCCAGGAGGAACAAATTCAGCTTCTAATAACCTTTACCCATCCAGGGGGTCTCTTAAACATTCAGTGAAAATAAAATCATATAGTGGTCGGAGAACTCCACCTCAGCCATGGACATTGAAGAAGAGACGGCTTCCTCCTTCAAATAAAACCTGTCTATCCTAGACCTGTAGCTACCTCTATGAAAGGTGAAATCTGCGTGACCTGAGGGGCTCCGGCTGTGGGCATCCTCTAGATGAGCTTCCCTAACTATACTACTGAGGGCCACACTGTCGTAAGCCAGCCGATCATTGGAACCTCTCGTATCTTGGGACCTCGTGATATTATTGAAATCACCTCCAAAAATCACTTGCCGACTTTTAAAAAGAAAGGGCTTGATCTTCAAAAAGAGATCTTTACGGACCCACTTTGTTTGTGGGGCGTAGATGTTAATGAGCTGGAGCTCTTGTCCCTTCATGAAGACATCTAAGATCAGGCACCTCCCCACTTCTAACTGCACATCTTGATAAAGAGCTCAGTCCGAGCTAGAAACGCGTTGAAAGTGCTTTTTATACCAACTTTTTATGTCTTTCCTGACGGAATAAAGATAACTTTTTATTGGGAGAAGCGCCTGGCTTTGGAGAAAATTTCTTCCTTTTTAATTGTCTGTTTTACTGCTGCCTTCCGACCTCCTTGGATGATTGGGTTCTCCTGGGCTGCTGACCCATTATTGATGCACTAGGATCGCGCTCCTCTGTTCTTTTTGTCTCTTCAGTACACTATTTCTAACTCATTGACTCGTCTGCATTCAACTGGAGTGGTAAAAAGGACCACCACCCCACTATACTGCTCAGCCGCATGAGACCAGTGGGCCCGCACCTCCACTCTCTTCTGGCTTTAACCAGAGAGGCTAGATCTGATAACCTGGCCTCCTGTAAAAAGAAAATGTCGGCTTCAACACGGCCAAGAAAATCAAAGGCTGCAAATCTAGCCATTTCTGACTTAATACTGGCACAGTTAATAGATGCCAGGATCAGTGCCGCCATCCTGGGTAATTGAGTTAGATGGCTTACCCCCTTATTTTTTCTTGCCCTTCTTCACCGTTTCATCCCCTGAAGAAGAAGGAGCATTCTTATTTTCTTTGGACCTCTTTTTTTTATTCAGACTGATCCATCTGGTTCCCGTCTCCATCTGGGCCTGAGTTAGCCCTGCCCTCCGAGGAAGAGGCCTCAACAGGACAGGACTCAGTTCCCCGGAGGCTCCCCTCCCTCAGGCACCCCATCCTCGCCACCCCCCTCCAATGAGGGGGAGGAGATGGTATCAAGGACAAGGTACCTGTTTGATAGGTCAATCAGCAGGTAATTTACTTTTCAGGACCTGGCCTGTAGCACTTGAAACAGAGGGCTGAGACCTCCCTTTTACTACTTTTTTGCCCTTATCTGTTTTTGGCCTCACCCTCCCCTCCTCATCCACACTTTCATAGTGGGAGGAATCAGAAAGATCGGCCTCTTTGCCTTCCTCTCTGTGAAGCCTCCTAATCTCCTCACCCAGCACATCATCCCCCTGAGTCTCAGCAATATTTGGTCTAGCGACAGGAGCAGGGCCAGGAGCTACCCCCACCACTGGGAACTCTACAGCTCCCTACTGCCTCTGCGGTTTTCCTCTTGTATTAGTTTGATGGACCCCTTCTTGCTCTTCATGAACCCTGTTGCTCCTTCACCCCCGCCCGTACCCTCCCCAGCCGGGGCAACCCTAAAGCTCTCCCCAGCTGTAGCGGCCACCACACAGGAAAAGGTGCTGGAACAACGGCTGAATGGGTGTCCAAGGACACCACACAGATGACCCGCCCCACCACACAAAGCGCAAACCTGCACAGTGCAGGCTGCCCTAAAATGGGTAGGACTACCACATCTTTGGCAGACCTTAGACTGCCCCTGGTAGAAGACTTGGATTCTGTCATGTCCGAGGAAGGCTGCCAATGGAATGTGGGCAACAGTGCTCCCTGAACGCCTAAGTTTGACGGAAAATGTCCAGGCCCCAGACCAAGTCCCATGCTCATCTAGATTTTTCTTGGGCATGTTCGTCACATCCCCATACCGTCCCAGCCAGGTCATGATGTCGTAGCAAGAGAGTGACTCATTACGCGTTAAAACGGTCACTCTCTTGGTCTGGTTCTGACGGGATATCGCTTTTACAGTGAAATCCCGCCAGACAGGCTCGTCCTACACCATCTCGTAATTCGACCAGAAAAGTTCAAGACCCTGGCCAAACAAAGCTGATGTCGTACTCGGATGAACCATAGGGGTGAATCAGGGAAAAGATGTCTCTCGCCCTGAACTCCATCTGAAGGAGGAGCTCAACCACTCTCACCCAGGGTGGGCACACATCTTTGCCCCTCCAAATCAGACGGGCCACATTCCTACGGTTACTATCCTCCCCATTCTGTTCTCGAAAGTCACCAAGACCATGTCTCTCTATCCAGAAAGACAGGTCAACTGAGCCCCTCCCTTCTACCTCAATTGACCTATCACCCTTACTCAGAGCCCCCAGAACAAGATGGAGACAGGGACCCCCTGATTCCCCGGCAGCTACGTTGGTGCATGCCTTCAGCACCCCTCTCTTGCACACCGCTAGCACCCCTCTCTTGCACACCATTAGCACCCCTCTCTTGCACACCATTAGGACCCCTCTCTTGCACACCGCTAACATTCCTCTCTTGCACACCGCTAACACTCCTCTCTTGTTGCACTCTGCTAACCTTCTCATGCATCATACCATTGATAAGGATTTTATCAGTTACCTAGTAAATATCGTACTCCCGGCCAAATCATAAGCCAGAATGTATATACCAGAGTAAATCAAACTTGCTCAAATACCTTGCTAAAGATGGAATAAATACCACCTTTTTGCACTGAAAACCCCTTTTTGTGTGCTGCGGGTTTTTCAACTATATTGAAGTTGGAGTACCTAAGCAAGCCTCCTATGACTGCGTGCACCTATATACCTTTTTTTTTTTTACCATTTCGTGGATGTGCTGTCTCTTTGGAATTATATATATATATATATATATATATATATATATATATATATATATATATATATACACACATATATACATCCACTACACCATCACCAAAAATGTTATTTGCAGAGGATACTTCACTCTCTTTTACACTCTTTCCTTTCACACCATTATCCTGGCTGAACTTTGCTGGGCTGGCCGGGTTGTTTACGTGTGCCACGGGTGGGGGGGGGGGGTGTTTTGCGCAGCCAGCCCGCCCCTATGACAGCAATTTCAATTACGGCAACATCACTTCCGGTTACGGTGATGTCGCTTCCGGCAATGCTGATGACGATCCCAGTGGGAACTGCTTCACACTGGGTGGGAGCTGTCCCTCCGGACATACCCCCACCCCTCCTACAGCAGCCGACGTGCAGGGATTCCCCTCCCTCACAGGGGAAAGTCCCACAACATCAGTGCAACCTTTGGGAGCCTCCTCACTCAACCGCCCGGGCTTTTCTGCCGATCCAGACACATGGACACTTCCCCCCCCCCCACCCTGCTTCACAGCTAAAGCAGGGTCTGGCAGACTGTGGGGGCCCAGCAGCCTAAATCACCTTTTCAGATGGCCCAGACTGCTGGAGAGAAGAAAAAACAAGTCTAGTCATCTCTTCTTTTTTCCTTTTACTTCTCCTCTTCCTCTTGGCTTTTCTGGACCCAAGTCATTTCCAAATGAGAAGTTCTCAAAGTGGGAGCACAATCACCTTCATCAATTCACCGCCACTTAACCCATTGCTGCTGCTGTCGTCGCTGTTCTAGCTGTCGTACGAACTTTCAGGTAGGGCTACTTGAGCCGGATTTATATATGCACTTTGTGAAGTGTCCTTCTCCATTTCCCCCTCTCCTGCACCACCATCTTCCTTTTCTTTACCACCTTCCTCAGCACTGTCTTCTCTTTCTCCCCCACCATCCTCCTCAGCACTGCTTTCGCTTTGACCGACCTCCTCCTCCTCCTCTCCTTCTGGGCTCTGCATGTATCTAAACTGGTCTTCATTAGAGACTTTTTCCCTGAAAATGCCAGCCCCTTCCACGATCTCCATCCTCACCCTTTCTACCTCCTCGACCTCTTTTTTACAGAGTGCGCACTTTAGCTGAATACACTGGCCGATTCATGATCGGCCTGGTAACGGACATATTTTAAGTCCTCCCTTAGGCCACAAAGCATTTTGCCGAGACGCTCATACTCAGACATATTAGCTTGGAGTCGGGCATTGCTGCGGACCCTGGTGGACCTTCTCACCCCCTACTGGAGGTTGGCTGTTGCAATGTCTCTTCCCCCCCCCCCCCCCCTCGGCCTAGTAGTCCATGCAGGGAGGCCCTGCAACAAACCTGGGGAAGGGCTGATGGAAATCCTGCTGTATGTACTTCTGTTCTCTGGTTCTCCTGGAGCAAACAATCAGATAACCTAACTTCAGCTGGAGGCACCCTGGTTGGGAAACAATGAGATGGAGGTAAATTGACACTATCTCATTGTTTCTTAACCAAGCTGCCTCTAGCTTTTGCAAACTATAACTCCCAGCATGCCCACACAGCCAAAAGCATGCTGGGAGTTGTAGTTCTGCAGTTTTGCAACAGCTGAAGGCACCCTGGTTGAGAAACAATAAGATGAAGGTAAATAGACACTATCTCATTGTTTCTTAACCAGGGTGCCTCAGCTGTTGCATGAGATGGTGTCTATTTACCCCCCTCCCCCCCCCAGAGAGTTACTTAATCTCTTAAGGACTGAGCCCTTTTTCACCTTAAGGACTAAGCCCTTTTTTGCAATTCTGACCACTGTCACTTTATGCATTAATAACTCTAAGATGCCTGTACCGATTATTCTGATTCTGAAATTGCTTTTTCGTGACATATTCTACTTTATTTTAGTGGTAAATTTTCGTCGCTACTTGCATCCTTTCTTTGTGAAAAATCCCAAAATTTCATGAAAATTTAGAAAATTTAGCATTTACTAACTTTGAAAATCTTGTAAGGAAAATGGATATTCCAAATAAATGTTATATTGATTCACAAATACAATATGTCTGCTTTATGTTGGCATCATAAAATGGACATATTTTTACTTTTGGAAAAAATTAGAGGGCTTCAAAGTATAGCATCAATTTTAAAAATGTTGATGAAAATTGCAAAATCTGAAGGGACAGATGTTACAGAACTAGAACTCCAAGCATGCCTGGGCAGTCTAGGCATACTGAGAGTTGTAGTTTTGCAACATCTGGAGGACTACCTTTGGGTACCACTGTAATAGGGGAAAAGGGGGTTATTCAAACTTTTGTTAGGGAAGGGGTTAAATGACCTTTGTTAACTTTTTTTTTTCACTTTTTTTTTGCAGTTCTATAGCTCCCATAGGGACCTATAACACTGCACACACTGATCTCCTATGCTGATCCGTGCAAAGCCATAGCTTTGCACGGATCAGTCAGATAGGGGCTTGATTGCTCAAGCCTGTAGCTCAGGCTTGGAGCAATCAATCGACGATCGGACGCTGCGGAGTCAGGTAAGGAGACCTCCACCTGCGTCCCAGATGATCGGAACGATCAGCCCGACTGAGCTGCCGGGAAGCATTTACTTTCGTTTTCAGACGCGGCGGTCAACTTTGATCGCCGTGTCTGAAGGGTTAACAGCACACAGCACAACGATCGGTGCCGCACGCTGTTAGCCCAGGGTCCCGGCTATCGTTAGCAGCTGGGACTGACCCGGTGTGATGTGGGGTCACGGCGTGACCCTGTTTTTCACACCGGGACCAGGCTCAGGGCGTACAGGTACGCCCTGAGTCCTTAAGAGGTTAAAAATTCTCATCTTCTGACCCCTATAACTTTTTTATTTTTCCACGTACGGGCTGGTATGTGCCGTTATCTGAAATTTTTGTGCCGGGATCTGAAGTTCTTATCGGTACCATTTTTGTATTGATCGGACGTTTTTATAGCTTTTTATTCATTTTTCCATGATATAAAAAGTGACCAAAAACACGCTATTTTTTTTGCGCGTACGCCATTGACCGTGTGGTCTAATTAACTATATATTTTTATAATTCTGACATTTCCGCATCGCAGCAAAACCACATATGTTTATTTTAATTTTTATTTACACTGGTTTTATTTATGGGAAAAGGGGGGTGATTCAAACTTTTATTAGGGAAGGGGTTAAATGAACTTTATTATAATTTTTTCCCTTTTTTTGCAGTATTATAGCTCCCATAGGGGCTATAACACTGCACATACTGATCTTTTACACTGATCATTGCAAAGCCATAGCTTTGCATTGATCAGTGTTATAGGCAGTCAATTGCTCAAGCCTGAATCTCAGACTTGGAGCAATCAATTGCCGATCGGACTTTGAAGCTCTCTGCTTGTAAGGAAAATGGACATCCCAAATAAATTATATATTGATTCACATATACAATGGCCCTCATTTACTATTGTGTTCCTGATGGTTTTTATCGGGTTATGCGTCCTAATTTGTGTCGCATAGTCCGTGCAACAGTTTCACAGCGACACATTTTCCCGAAGATTTCTTAAAACACTCAGAGGTTTTTTCCTCCGCCAAAGTGGGCGTGGCTAACAAGAAAAGGGGCTTGTTCCCCACAAAAGTTGAAAAATACTCTGAGTAAACAGAAAAACCCACATGAAACTTAGTGAACTCTGCTTCCTGAGAACCAGACAGCTCTGAACTGTCTGAAAAATGCTCAAATAAGTGCAAAGTGATTAAATAATGCAAAAAAAGGAAATATTTAGCATTTTTATTTGTTTTACATGTGGCCCTGCATTACATTGTGTCCCCAATAAAAAAAAATTGTAAAATTTAAATTTTTTCTTTCAACCCAAATAAAAAATAATTAATGGAATTATTTATTCCCAATATTGGAAAGCTTGAAGAAATTAGGTTGTAAAACGATGGTACCTTAAAGGGGTATTCCAGGAAAAAAACTATATATATATATATATATATATATATATATATATATATAGTTATGGATAGGCAAGAAATTTCTTCAAAGCTCTGCTGACCATGCTTGATAGTCTAAAATTATTTAAAAATAAGATGGAAGATAGCATGTTGAACTATATTTATGTATGAAGAATTAAAGGGGTATTCAGGGAAAAACTTTTTTATATATATCAACTGGCTCCAGAAAGTTAAACAGATTTGTAATTTACTTCTATTAAAAAATCTTAATCCTTTCAGTACTTATGAGTTTCTGAAGTTAAGGTTGTTCTTTTCTGTCTAAGTGCTCTCTGATGACACGTGTCTAGAGAAACGCCCAGTTTAGAAGAGGTTTGCTATGGGGATTTGCTTCTAAACTGGGCGTTTCCCCAGACAGGTGTCATCAGAGAGGACTTAGACGGAAAAGAACAACCTTAACTTCAGAAGCTCATAAGTACTGAAAGGATTAAGATTTTTTTATAGAAGTAATTTACAAATCTGTTTAACTTTCTGGAGCTAGTTGATATATATAAAAAAGTTTTTTCCTGGAATACCCCTTTAATTCTTCATACATAAATATAGTTCAACATGCTATCTTCCATCTTATTTTTTAAATAATTTTAGATTATCAAGCATGGTCAGCAGAGCTTTGAAGAAATTGCTTGCCCATCCATAACTATCTACACAAGTGAAGGTAAGGCACGGTCACAATAGGATGTTTCCTCAGTGTGGACTTTCCTCTTACTGACAGGATTTTCGGCGGGTTATTTCATATCAAACAAAAATAGTGCAACACTTTTTGGCCACAGATTTAATCGCGTGCGACTGAAAAAAACCCCATCCGTGCGACAGATTAGTGAATCACATTGAAAAATTCCTACAAGTGAAAAAATTAAAAATACACAACAAACAGTCGGGATTTAGTACATGAGGGCCAATATGTCTACTTTATGTTTGCATCATAAAGTTGACATGTTTTTACTTTTTGAAGACATCAGAGGGCTTCAAAGTATTCACAGAAATTTCAAAATCAGAATTTTTCAGGGACCAGTAGATTTGAGGGGCTTTCATGTTAGAAATACCCTATAAATTACCCCATTATAAAAACGGCACCAAATAGCAAAATATTCAAAATGACATTCAGAAAACCCATTAGGTGTTTCGCAGAAATAGCAGCAAAGTGAAGGAGAAAATTCAAAATCTTCATTTTTTTGCACTAGCATGTTCTTGTAGAGCCATTTTTTTAATTTTTACAAGGGTTAAAAGGAAAGAAATTCCCACAAAATTCGTAAACCAATTTCTCTTGAGAAAGGAAATACCTCATATGTGTATGTGATATGCTCTGTGGGTGCACTAGAGGGCTCAGAAGGGAAGGAGCGACAATGGGTTTTTGGAGGGCATGTCGCATTTAGGAAGCCCCTATGGTGCCAGAACAGCAAAAAAAAAAAAAAACACATGGTATACTATTTTGGAATCTACACCCCTCAAGGAATGTAACAAGGGTACAGTGAGCCTTATCACCCCACAGGTGTTTAACGACTTTGCGTCAAAGTTAGATGTGTAAATTACATTTTTTTTCATTAAAATGCAGTTTTTTCCAAAATTTTACATTTTTGCAACGATTAATAAGAGAAAATGCACCCCAAAATGTGTAACCCCATTTCTTTTGAGTATGTAAATACCCCATGTGAGAACGTCAAGTGCTCTGCTGGCGCACTACATGGTTCAGAAGAGAAGGAGTCACATTTGGCTTTTGGAAAGCAAATTTGTTTTTGGGGGGGCATGTTGCATTTAGTAAGCCCAGAACAGCAAAAAAAAAAACACATGACATACTAGTTTGGAAATTACACCCCTCAAGGAACGTAACAAGGGGTACAGTGAGCCTTAACACAGTACAGGTGTTTGACGAACTTTCACTAAAGTTGGACGTGAAAATGAAAAATTTGATTTTTTTTCACTAAAATGCTGGTGTTACCCTACTTTTTTTTCACAAGGGGTAATAGGAGAAAAAGCCCCCCAAAACTTGAAACCCCATTTCTTTTGAGTATGGAAATACCCCATATGTGGATGTAAAGTGCTCCGAGGGGGAACTACAATGCTCAGAAGAGAAGGAGCGCCATTGGGCTTTGGAACAGTGGGCTGTGCAAATGAAAAATTACATTTTTAATTTTCACGGACCACTGTTCCAAAAATCTGCCAGACACCTGTGGGGCGTAAATGCTCACTGCACCCCTTATTACATTATGTGAGGGGTGTAATTTACAAAATGGGGTCACATGTGGGGGGTCGTTTGTTCTGGCCTTGTTGTGGCCTTCAATTCTGGACAAATTTTCTCTCCAAAAGCCCAATGGCATTACAGTTTTTTCCTATTTTCCCTTGTGAAAATGAAAAATTTAGGGTAACACCAGCATTTTAGTGAAAACATTTTTTTTCATTTTCCCATCCAACTTTAACAAAAATTTGTCAAACACCTTGAAATATGACAGGGTTCCGAAGTGAGAGAGTGCCATGCACATTTGAGGCCTAAATTTAGGATTTGCATAGGGGTGGACTCGGATGCAAGCATTAGGCTAAGTTTCTACTTGTTTTTTTTTTTTTTTTGTCCTGCGTTTTTTGTTTTGAAAAAAAAAGGCAAGAAAAAACGCCTGAAAAGACGGCAGTGCAATTTCCTGCGGCTGACGTTTTTTCGGGCGTTTTTTCATTTGTGTGGAATTTGCATTTTTGGCAGCTTGGCAGCTTTTTTTTGGTACCCAAAATCTGGAGTAGTAGTAGTACCTGCTGTGATCTGTTCTTATCTGCAGGTACTACTACTCCCAACATGGAGCACACTCTGCTCCATGATGGGAGCTGTAGTATCTGCATTAATAGACAGATCGCAGGGAGAGTAACTTCTGACACCTGTTGCGATCTGTTTATTAATGCAGGTACTACAGCTCCCAGCATGTAGCAGAGTGTGCTCCATGTTGGGAGTAGTAGTACCTGCAGTTAAGGAAAGATCACACCGGATGTCACTCTTGGCACCCGCAGTGATGCTCCTGTATAATGTATAGATGCGGCCGGCCGCTCTTCTATTGTCCCCTGCACTGACGTATATATACACATATTCGTATTTCCCACAGAAAGCTGTGATTGGCTGGAACCATCTGGCCAAACACAGCTCTATGCGTGAAATATGAATAGGTGTATATATACGGCAGTGCAGGGGACCATAAAAGGCGGCCAGCCGCATCTATACATTGTACAGGAGGGTCGCAACGGGCGATCGGCTTATTTGTACAGATACTACTACTCCCATCATGCTGGGAGTAGTAGTACTACCTATAAAAATCTAAAAAGAAAAAAAAAGTGAAAACACAAACACACTACAGTTTTATTTTTGCCGGCTACATTTTTAGGTCCCTGCCTGTCCACATAAATTGATCCCTGTTAAAAAATGTATAAAAATGTTTTAATAAAAAAGATAAATTTAGTTTCCATCACTACTGTATCTTTTTTATTATTATTTTTTTTTAAATAGTACCCTATGAAATTGTATTAAAAAAAAGTATCTTCATCACTTTTTTGTATTGCTAAAGTCCGAAAGAGAATAAAAAACGCATGAACAAAAACGCCAAAGTTAAAATCCACATGGCATTTTTCTTGGCGTTTTTTTACTCCCTTAGACTTCTATGGGAGAAAAAGCCACGATTTCAGGGAAAAAAACGGCAATGGCTCAACATGCTGCAATTTTGCAAAACTGCCAAGGAGCTGAAAAACGCCAAAAAAGAGTGAAAAAATGCCAAAAGGATTAAAAAGACGCCAAACTGAAAAACGCCAAGTGAAAAAAGAATTTAGCGATTTCTCATTGATTTACAGCTTACATCTGGCCACAGCGTTTTTTGATCGAAAATACGCCATGCGGCAGAATTGGGGTTTTTCTTGTCATTTCTCCCCCCTCCCCCCCCTAAAAAGGGGAAACTTAGCCTTACAATTGTCTCCGCTACAAAAAATATTCTACACCAGTGATTCCCAAACAGGGTGCCTCCAGCTGTTGCTAAACTCCCAGCATGCCTGGACAGTCAGTGACTGTCTGGAACTGCTGGGAGTTGTTGTTTTGCAACAGCTGGAGGCTGCGTTTTGGAAACACTGCCGTACGAGACGTTTTTCATTTTTATTTGGGGGGGGGGACAGTGTACGTTTGTCTACATGTAGTGTTTTACCCTTTATTTTGTGTAGTGTAGTGATTTTAGGGAGCGAAACAGTGCTGTTGCCTTGTGGTACCCCCCCCCCCCCATGCATGTCGTCCTGTCCTATGCTATATGTGGGTATACAAAATAAAGAAGAAAAAACTGAAGAATTGGTGAGTGCCGACATTCATTACTCTTTGGAAGTTTATTTATGAAGTTGAACTTGTTGTCAGAGCACCATGTTACATTCAATTACATTGAAGGCTGCTAGTCACATATCGGTGAAGTACGGGTCCAGGTGGGACGTAGTGCCAGATTATTATCTGTTTCTGTTGTTTTAAGGGTACATTCACACTGGCGGGGGTTTACAGTGAGTTTCCCGCTAAGAGTTTGAACTGCGGCGGAAAATTTGCTACGGCTCAAACTTGAAGCAGGAAACTCACTGTAAACCCGACTGTGTGAGTATACCCTGTACATTCACATGTGGGGGACAAACCGTGCATGCTGGGAGTTGTACTTTTGCAACAGCTGGAGGCACACTGGTTGGAAAACCTTGAGTTAGGTTCTGTTACCTAACTTAGTATTTTCCAACCAGTGTGCCTCCAGCTGTTGCAAAACTGTAATTCCTAGCATGTACCGATTGCCAAGGCACGCAACTACAACTCCCAGCATGCCGAGACAGCCGTTTGCTGTTCGTGCATGCTGGCAGTTTAAGTTTTGCAAGATTTGGAGGGGTACAGTTTAGAGACCACCGCACAGTGATCTCCAAACTATGGCTCTCCAGATGTTGCAAAACTACAAATCCCAGCATGCCCAGACAGCAAACTGTCTAGTATTGCAACATCTGGAGGGCTACAGTTTAGAGACCACTGTATAGTGGTCTCCAAACTGTGGCCCTCAAGATGTTGCTAGGCAACAACTCACCAACTGGCTTCCATCATCAGTGGGATCGCCACCGCCGCACCAGGGAGAGGATCACTGCTCGCCACCAATTGTCACCTCTTGCCGGTAAGGGACTTCCGCTGCTACTGAAAGGACAGTTCTCCCGCTCTGCCCAGACTACCATGGGTGGGCATATTGGGGGAACCGAACTTTAACCCCCCCGCCCCCGATCTGCTATTGGTCGGTCGCAATAGCAGGGATAATAGGGGTGGCACCCCTGCCACCTCACTCCTATCCCTTCAGGGGGATCGCTGGGGGTCTTGAACAGCCCAGAACCCTCTTATTTTCCAGGTCACAGGAGACCCGTATGACCCGGAATCACCGCAGATTGCCAGTCTGAATTGTCTCAGGACCCCCCCATGTGTTTGCACAGGATGGTCCCGGTCTGGCTGCTCTATGCTCCACAGAACTTAAAGGAGTACTCTGGTGGAAAACATTATATTTTTTTTAAATCAACTGGTGCCAGAAAGTTAAACAGATTTGTAAATGACATCTATTAAAACATCCATTCCAGTACTTTTTAGCAGCTTTATGCTACAGAGGAAATTATTTTCTTTTTTGAATTTCTTTTTTGTCTTGTCCACAGTGCTCTCTGCTGACACCTATGTCCATGTCAGGAACTGTCCAGAAGAGCATAGGTTTGCAATGGGGATTTTCTCCTGCTCTGGACAGTTCCTGATATGAGCATCAGGTGTCAGCAAAGAGCACTGTGGGCAAGGCAAAAAAGAAATTCAAAAAGAAAAGAATTTCCTCTGTAGCATACAGCTGCTAAAAAGTACTGGAAGGGTAAATATTTTTTTAATAGAAATCATTTACAAATCTGTTTAACTTTCTGGCACCAGTTGATTTAAAAAAAAAAAAAAAGTTTTGCACCGGAGTACCCCTTTAAGTTGTTCTTTTCAGTTTGACCACAGTTCTCTCTGCTGACACCTCTGCCTGTGTCAGGAACTGTTTGGAGCAGGAGAGGTTTGTTATGGGGATTTTCGCCTACTCCCGACAGTTCCTGTCATGGACAGAGGTGTCAGCAGAGAGCACTGCGGTCAGACTGAAAAGAACTACACAACTTCCTGTGGAACATACAGCAGCTAATAAGTACGAGATATTTATCTATTAATATTATAACTTTCTGGTATCAGTGGATTTGAATATTTTTTTCCCACCGGAGTACCCCTTTAAAGTCAATTGGTGCAGGAAACAGTTCTTCATTCTGAGCTGATTTTGTGCTGCAGTGAAGTCAATTGGAGCTGGGCTTCTTTTCAGGCTTCTTTTGGAGTTTTTTTTTTTTACACACTTTGAACATATCCTTTAACTGAGTAAATATAGCCTAAAGGCTTGTTCACGCGGGCAGATCCACAACGTACTTTACGGTGCAGATCCGCCAACGATGGATCCCCTACAGTGTGCCTCAGATGTGCCTGGTCAGAGCGGCTGTCAGCCTAGCTCAGGGAGAAGGGGGAGAGGCCGCGATGTGTGTGAGTACACCGCGCATGCACGCAGCGACTCGCACATCCCAGAAATGTGCCTGCTCATAGCGGTGGTTTGCTGCTTCGAGCAGGCACATCTGGAGGCCTTCTTTAGGGGTCCATCGTCGGCGGATCCACGCTGTAATATACTGCCCATGTGAACAAGCCCTTATGGAAAGATTTTCATCTTTTTTTGCTGTTGTTCCACTCCTAATTTTGGTTAAAATAGCGACCAAATGA
This sequence comes from Hyla sarda, assembly GCF_029499605.1. Taxonomy (NCBI): domain Eukaryota; kingdom Metazoa; phylum Chordata; class Amphibia; order Anura; family Hylidae; genus Hyla; species Hyla sarda. Next base: position 87,538,661 of record NC_079190.1, read on the forward strand.
GCACCAAAACATACTGTGTGGACATAGCCCTAGTGCAAGTCCTTTTAAAACGACTGCTCACTACAATCTACAACAATATATCAGTAACTTTTAGGGCAGATTGCAGTAAGCTTGCATATTAAATCTAAAACTGTTTCGGCTTGGTATGTAGAAGTGAGAATAAAACTTGTGTACTTTGCCCCACTAATCCATGGAATCTGAATAGCTAGGCGGAAAGGCCTTACTGTTTTGTTTCAAGACAGAGAGTCACTGGGGGAGATTTATCAATTTTGTCTGTGAGAAGCAGCTTTTTATGCAGGTTTTTTGCATTCTTTTCGACGACTGTGCGCCTTATTTACAAAAAAGGCGCACAGACTTGATAAATATTGCATATTTTTTTATTGCCTAAGAAAGCGCTGGGAGATGCCAAAAGCACAGGCATTTTCCACAGATCATTTTTTAAAAGGATACCACAATCTAAAATCAGGAAACACTATGGGCAACACAGCAATTTTTCCTTGTCAAAGGGTTAGATATTTCAGCCACACGTTGCTATTTATAGGACCTTTAATAAAATGAAAACTTTGAAGTAATAAAAAAAAACAATAAAAAAGGGTTTGGCTTTTTACATGGAAAATTAGACTCAATTCAAAAACCTGCGGCCAGGGGGAGATATTAAAGCAAAACTGTTCTTTAACAAAAATGTGGATTTGTAAATTAAAAATAAACAAGATTTTTTACATTAAATTTGGTAAAAAGATGGAACAATTTAGTAAATGTAAAGCAGCGCATTAATAAAGTTATGACCCCCGCTGGCGCATATATATATATATATATATATATATATATATCCCCACCAGCGCATCAATAAAGTATTACCCCCGCCAAATATGACCCCCGCCAGCGCATTACTAAAAATATGACCCCCCGCCAGCGCATAATGTGACCCCGTCGGCTTATTTGTCTTAATTTTACATTGCAGCTATATGTGAAAGGTTTATCTATCACAGTGGTCTTCAACCTGCGGACCTCCAAATGTTGCAAAGCTACAACTCCCAGCATGCCCAGACAGCCATTGGCTGTCCCGGCATGCTGGTAGTTGTAGTTTTGCAACATCTTGAGGTCTGCAGGTTGGAGACCACTGATCTATCAGAACGGATCCAGCAGCAGCCGGCCAGATGATCCTGATAGATATACTACTCATTCATAAGTATTTCTATTAGCAGCGCATAGAGCCGGGAGCTGCCACTATACGCTGCTAATAAAAATACTTTTCATTCATATGGCGGCAGGGGTATATGTATATAGAAGAGCTGGGGGGGCAGATAACTTTATATGTCTGCCCCCCAGCACATCTATATACATATGCAGCCTCCGCTCTATGAATGAATAGTATATCTATCCGGATCATCTGGCTGGCGGCTGCTGGATGCGTTCTGATATAATTTTCACCTATAGTGCTGCAATAGAAAATTAGGACAAATGCGCTGGCGGGGGTCATATTATGAGCTGGCGGGGGGTATAGATATATACTCATAAATGCGCTGGCGGGGGTCATATTATGCGCTGGCGGGGGTATAGATATATACTCATAAATGCGCTGGCGGGGGTCATATTATGTACTGGCGGAGGGTATAGCTATATACTCACAAATGCGCCGGTTATGCGCTCTTGGGGGGTATAGATATATACTCATAAATACGCTGGCGGGGGTCACATTATGCGCTGGTTGGGGGGTATAGATATATACATTTAACTGCGCTGGCGGGGGTCATATTTTTATGAATGCTCTGGGGGGCTAGATGTATAGCCCTCTATGCTCACCCCCAGCCCCCCCCACCCAACACTTTTAATATACATCTGTCCCCTCACATCGTTCATTTTTAAATTCCCCGCTGGGATCCCTGCTTGGCTCCTCAGTACAGACCATTCAGGGCTCCCAGCGGGGAATTTGAAAATGAAAGTAAAAAATACATCGTGATCGCAGGGTTGCGTAGCTTGCCGCCCGCTTCCCTGCTTAATAACTTCTGATCGGATCGGGTCTCAGAAGTGAGACCTGGTGCGATCAATCCGTCTGCTCCTGTACTACAACCTCCATCATGGAACAGAGTCTGATCCATGATGGGGGTTGTAGTACAAACACTAATGTAGCCTCCCCAGCTGTCTGCAGACTCCTGCAGCCAGGGAATTACTACTCCCATCATGGAAACAGGTATTTTCCATGATGGGAGTAGTAGTAGTCCCGGCTGTGGGAGTCTGTAAGCAGAGATGTTAGAACAGGTCTTAATAGGGACTAAACTGTAGGAGGGTTCTGTCACCGTTTTCAAAAAGGTTTCCTCTACCCGGGTCTATATTTGCGCATTTTTTTAATGATATGCGCCGACTAATGCGCTTTATTTAAAAAGGCGCATGTAGTAAATATTTTCCACTGCCTATGTCAAAACAGAATTCTGCTTCTCCCAGTCATTTTTGTTAAAATGGCATATAGGAAAAAGGCGCAAAAAAATTGCGCAAATAGCAAAAAATGTGCAACTATGCACCTTTTGACAGCAAGGTAAAAGATGGGAACAGCTTGATAAATCTCCCCCACTGTGTCCATTTTCAAACAAGTCTATCATATACTCACACTGATCTGCCAAGTCATCCTGCATCTTCTCAGGGCCTAGGAACTACCCATTTGTCTACTACACAAGGTTCCTCAACTGACAGACCAAGGCCTGACCTCAGCCACCAATTGTCTGGACTGGCAAGCAGGGCTGGATTACAGGGAGGGCACCCAGGGAATTGGCACAGTTCATTAGGGGACAGACAATGGCACAGTTCATTAGTGTTGGGCGTGAATATTCACATTTCGAATTTTTATCGCAAATATCGCAAATTCACGAATTCGCAAATATTTCGAATATATTCACTATATTTTCGAAATTGAGAATATTCGCTTTTTTCGGCATATGCGCATATTCGCTTTTTCCCGCATATGTGAATATTTGCATATTCCTTTTTTTTCACTTGTGGGCCAATTAGAATGATGCACATACACTTGTCAGAGGTTATCAACAACATACCTAGCAACCAATAGTAAAGTTGCCCACCCCCTCACTGTTTTCTTCCTCCAATACACGAACATGCGAATATTCACATATGCGAATATAATGAATACGCAAAATTTGCGAATATAGGACGAATATTCGTTTATATATTCGTGAAATATTGTGAATTCGAATATGGGCAATGCCGCTTATCACTACAGTTCATTAGGTGGCATCATACAGTCAAGTCACACAAACTATTTTAGTTGTGACCCATCCTTACTGCTGAGGCGCATGCTGAGTTCACATCACATTTGACCTGCTGTTTGCAATATATGTTGGTAACCTGAAAAAAAGAGATGCCAATGTATACTAAATTGTACAATGGGACTAAAAGTATGGTTGTCTGAGCTTATTTTTCAAAATAAATGTAGAAATCCGGAAAATGAACTGAAAGTGTCACTTCTTTACTACATTTGGCTCTCCGATACTTCACTTCCACCTTGCTGTCGTTTCACAATAACTTCAGAGACAAGGGGGGGCAGGTACTCTATCACAATCATTGCATGCAGAAGAAAACATTATGCAGCCTTAACCACTGCATTCCAGACGGCACAGTTGGCGACTGAGAAAGGGGACTTCTATTCCCTAAATGCGTCACTGATGAGTTTGTATGCCAACTTCCTTGAATAAAGCTGCTTATGTTGCACATATAAAGTGTCCATGGAGTTTGGGGCTAGTGTTGGCAGTGCCTGAGAAAAGTCTGTCCTTCATCCTTACTACTTCTGTTCCTCACACGGACACACGGACGGACCCCCCCCCCCCTCCCGTTTATAGCCACAGCTCACCAATCTCCAACTCTCCTAAGAGCTTGTCATCTATAATAAAGCGAAGGTCCAATTATGGCGCACCAACTTTTCCCAGCGTAAAGACAGTATATGAACGCTGTCCTGACTTTTTTGTTTTCTCTTGTCCTTTTTGTTTTAATCTTGCAGACTGCTAATAGCCTTTTGCTTAAAGTTGGTTGAGTATACCGACTTACTTCCTTTTAGGCAAAATGTACACAGAAGGCCCATGCCCTGGATATTTTAGGACTCTAGAAACATCCCTGTCTGCATTCTGCTGGAAACTTGTTTTCCACCTGCCCTTGTGCCATTAGGCAGTAAGTGTGGCCCTTATTGTGTCATTTTCGGTTAATTTGATCCAGTTTTTTGTAATTTGTTTCCAAGATGCTGGGTAATGTGGTAACCCACCTCCCAAACAAAGTAGCCTTAAAGTGTACTTAGAATTACAAATATACGATTTTAAATGTGTTTTCCCCTTTTTGAGGGTTTATAAGACCCCAAAAAATTTCAGAAACAGAACAATGAAAAGTTGAATGATTATAGATTAGTTACATTTTTAATATTCTATCACAATCATCAAGTCAATGACTAATGTTTGAAGTTGCAGAACATTTTGGCATTGACAAAGGATGAGCCAGTAGGTAATCCGACATAAAAGTTGGGAGATAAGATACCGGGAGGTATAAGAGCTTGGTAATCCACCCTGCAGAATATCGTGTCCATGGGTGTACAGCAGTCAGGGCATGCTCCATGCAGTCAGTCACCTGGGTTAAGTGAGGGTTACACTTAGATAATCTATACTGGATGAATCTGCAGTCTAGAATGGGAAAAGTCAAATGTGACAATTAGAGAAACATAGATTGCTCTGTAAATTGTGTATATGTATAAAAAAAATTAAAATTTCTAAAAGCATGGCTTGTATGAAACAGATTGAGGTCAGTTTCCTACCTGACCTTGGGTCTGATGACCCGAAATGACAACTGTCAAGGGTTTGGACTGGGAATATGGAAGCAAAAGATTTGATTTTATTACACATGTGTGAAACCGAGCTAATAAAGTGTAGATCGTAGGTCTTGAACAGAGAGTTAATTTTATTCTAGTTCATTTATTTTTATTTTTTTAAGGTTCTGACCAATGTTTGTTCTTTTGCATTGTATGGGGTATTGGCTGCCCCTTTGGTCACTCCTCCCATCTGACCTAGGTCGGTTTTAATTATAGAAAAGTATAACCAGATCTGGAATACACTCAAAGTAAAGATCCCTTAGGCCCAAAGGAGGTGAGTCTGTTAAATATTTAGTCCTAAGCTGCTTCACCTTCCATTCTGGACAGGTCGTGCACAGAGATGCAGATGACGATGGGTGGCACAGTTGCCGAGGCAACGGGACGACAACCAGTGATTTTCGTGCACAAGCACTTTTTCTGATTAATGTGACTTGTGCATGGAACTTGCTGGCCGTTGTACGTTTGCCTCGGCAACTGTAACACCCAGCATCAAGCATCTCTCTACACCGATCTATGCACAACGAGAGTGAGAACAGCTCTGGGCTTACATTTTAAAGGAGTACTCCATTGCAAAACATTTTTTGCAAATCAACTGGTGCCAGAAAGTTAAACAGATTTGTAAATTACTTCTATATAAAAATCTAAATCCTTCCAGCACTTATCAGCTGATGTATACAGAAAAAGTTGAGTTTTTCTTTTCTGTCTGACCACAGTGCTCTCTGCTGACACATCTGTCCATGTCAGGAACTGTCCAGAGTAGGAGCAAATCCCCATAGCAAATCTCTCCTCCTCTGGACAGTTCCTGACATGGACAGAGGTATCAGCAGAGAGCACTGTGGTCAGACAGAAAAGAACTACTCAACTTCCTCTTTAGAATACAGCAGCTGATAGGTACTGGAAGGATTAAGATTTTCAAATAGAAGTAATTTACAAATCTGTTTAACTTTCTGGAGCAAGTTGATATGGAAAAAGGTGTTTTCCACTGAAGTACCTCTTTAAAGGGGTATTCCAGGAAAAAACTTTTATTTATATATCAACTGGCTCCAGAAAGTTAAACAGATTTGTAAATTACTTCTATTAAGTAATGAAGTTAAGGTTGTTATTTTCTGTTTAAGGTTTGCTATGGAGATTTGCTTCTAAACTGGGTGTTTCCCGAGACAGGTGTCATCGGAGAGGACTTAGGCTGGGTTCACACCACGTTTTCCGAAATACGGTTCCCGTATACGGTTTGGAGGAGGGGGGCAGGGCTTAATCGCGGCGCCCGCACTCAGCCGTATTCGGGAACCGTATTTAATGCAAGTCTATGAGCCGACCGGAGTGAACCGCAGCCTCCGGTCGGCTTCGTTTTCGGCCGTATGCGGTTTCCCGACCGCAGGCAAAAACGTGGTTGACCGGATGTATACGGGAACCGTATTTAAGAAAACGTGGTGTGAACCCAGCCTTAGACAGAAAAGAACAACCTTAACTTCAGAAGGTCATAAGTACTGAAAGGATTAAGATTTTTTAATAGAAGTAATTTACAAATCTGTTTAACTTTCTGGAGCCAGTTGATATATAAAAAAAAGTTTTTTTTCCTAGATAACCCCTTTTAAGGTCTCATCCGATATGTGGCCTCCTCACTGTGGTGAATAGTGTCGAGCGGCATAGGCCATATTCAGATTCGCGATATTTCGCAAATATATGGACGAATATTCGTCATATATTTGCCAAATTCCCATATTCGTAATATTCGCGTTTTATTTTCGCATATGTGTATGCGCAAATTAGCATATGCGTATGCGCAAATTAGCATATGCGAACATTAGCATATACAAAAATTAGCATATGCAAAAATTTGCACGCCAATCTCACATAGTAGTATTCGAGCCTTCTTTACACCACACAAGCTTGAAGCAGAGAGGGGTGATCACTGTGATGTGTACTGTGAATTTTTTTTAAATAAAAATACGAATATTCGTAATTACGAATATATAGTTCTATATTCGCGAATATTTGCGAATTCGCGAATATGCGATATTCGCAAATAAAATTTGCATTGCGAATATTCGCGAGCAACACTAGTGGTGAATAGATGACACAATGTGATCAAAAAGTGAGTTAAAAGCCTCATTTTACATGTGCAGTAAATATAACAGTTATTCAGTTCATATATATTCAGTGTCTGCATGTCTTAGCACTTGCAGAATATGGCTGTAATTTTTTGTATGTTTCCATTGCAACCATAAGCAGAGTGCACTTATTTAATTTTTATTTTTTTGATGTGCTGAACATATATAATGGTACTGAGAAGTGTGTTTTTGGGTCAAGGTAACTATTGAAAAGGATCTTGTTGCATCCATTTTTCATTCTAACCCAATATATGGGAATGAAGGGTGAAAACAAAATAGCATAAAAAGGTAGGGTCATACATGCTGTATTTACCTTCCCATTGAAGTCAATAGGTAGCAAAATCAGCTGCAGAAAATACACAGCAAAATACGGCACTAGTGACCCTACCAAAAATCTGAAGAAGCTCCACCTCAACTAAGTAAATAAATAAAACTACTCACAGAGTTCAAAATACTGCTGTCCGTAGGTTTCCTTGGCCCATTGAGGAGCCTGGGACCAGAGAGAATGGAGGCTTTGTAGTGTGGTCTCCATATCTGTAGCCAGTGTTTTATATGAAGTTGGCTCAATAACCGAAACTCTTACCCCAAAGGATCGAAGTTCACGCCTGATGAGGAGACATGACAGTGCATGACATTGTGTATGTAATGAATAAGTTATATTACATTATTTTAGTATACATATAGTATGAAGGAGATTTATCATTCTTTTCAAACGTATGGCTTTTATATGACAATTTGTTTAACTTACTTTTGCTTACATGTGACCTATTTATCAAATAGTCGCACGACCTTGATAGATAAATCGCACGTAAGCAAAACCCGGGAAACCCGCTTACAACAGCATTTTTTTAAGGCAGAAAATTTTTCCCTTATGTTAATAGTCAAAGTTCTTTATCTACCCTTTATTGCCAGTAACGTTGCTAGAGAGTGAAGGTGGAGGGCGGGGGGCTTAGCCCATCGGGTTACACCCTGACTGGCCTGCCTGGCACTAAATAGCTGCACTCCAGCTATCCCGTAACAACCCATCAACCCTCCTCAGAAATGCAAAAATATTTAAAAAAAATACTATGCCGCACCATAAATATCCATACTCTGGAGGCTTTTTTGTTTAATTTTGAGCCTGCATTTTGTGACGTTGTTGGGCGGAGTCTTGCGTCGCTGCACTGAGGCCGGAGTTTATGTCATGAAGGAAGACAACGCAGCACCAACAGGCACATAATCAATAGTGAAGCCACAAAAAAAATTTTTTTTTAAATGGCCCAGTACATTACCCACTCCAAAATGTGCATGAAGCTTGAATATTACTATGGATGTTTCTTTTTTTTTAAGGAAAAATGTTAGTGCCGTATATGGGTTATTTACGTAGTCTGTAAAAATTCTCACACAATTATTTTGTGCCTTATTCTTTTTAACACAACAGTAATTTTAAAATTTAGTGGGTACACCAGCATGTACGTGTCCTAAACTTAACAAGGTGTGAAGTGTGTATTTTCAAATGTAAAATTTATAGAGTTGTTAGTGATATAATAAATTTTTTCTATAATTAACATTAATGTAGTAGCTTTGTATCATGATGCAGAACAAGAACAGTTGTTAAAGTGGGTGTTAATGTCCTTATCTGCTGACGTATGCACTTTCTCTAAGTCAGGTTGTACCTGGAATACATATGCAACTTTTGAATGGAGATGCAACTTTTTTTTTTCTTAAATAGCGACTATCGCATTTGATAAATACATGATCACTGCAAAGTTAAAAAAAAAATTCCTACGTGAGCAGATTTCAGAAATGAGCTTTGGAATAAGCAAAAATCAAAAAGTTGTGGCATGTATAGAAAAGTCGCACGTGCGCAAAAATAAATCTACTACGGAGTTTAATAAATCTCCTGCTATGTGTTTAGTATCATTTTAGGTGTTTATTATTTACTGAGTAGCCACATAGAGTCTGATGCAGTTGCAGTGATTCATGCTTGAAAATGGTTTTATTTAATTGAGCCAAAATGTTGTACACATGTATGAAGGAATAAAAAAAAAATTACTTTTTCATCATTTTCTGGGATGGCATGTGACAAGGAGCCCCTTCCATCTGAAAGGGCACTGATAATCGGGAGTGGGAGTTGAGGGAGGTATTAAACGGCTGATGCACAGAATTCAGAATTTGGCAGCTGTAGCCAGGAAAGCTGTAGCTATGGATATGCCATAAATGTCCAATATGGGAATACCCCATTGAGTACACAGTTTTTTTTTCTTTTTTCTTTCATAAGACAAGTGAATAGCAGATATATTTAAAAATGGGAATATAGGGGGATATTCATTTGTACAGTACTGGGCACCAGTGTACAAGAAAGATATAGTGGAGCTGGAGAGGGCTCAAAGACGGGCAACCAGAGTAATACGGGGAATGATAGGACTACAGTACCCAGAAAAAGTATGAGTTATTTAGTTTAGATAAAGAAGGCTTAGGGGAGACCTAATAACTATGTATAAATATATCAGGGGACAGTACAGAGATCTCTCCTATGATCTATTTATACCCAGGACTATATCTATAACAAGGGGGCATCCTCTACGTCTAGAGGAAAGAAGGTTTCTACACCAGCACAGACGGGGGTTCTTTACTGTTAGAGCAGTGAGACTATGGAACTCCCTCCAAATAGAAGTAGTCATGGTGAACTCAGTAAAAGAGTTCAAAAGAGGCCTGGATGTAATTCTGGAGAGTGATAATATATGAATAAGAAATAAAGTTCTCTCAGCTCACCTCCTCCACGGTCTGCAAGGACCCGAGCCCGGCCAGGCTTGAAACTTGTAGGTAAATGAAGAAAGGTAGTCCAGCAGTCCCTTAAAACGTAGATCCTTTATTTCACTTTTCTTTAAAAGTACAGAGCACACACCATCCACCTTCACCTGGTCAGCAAACAACTCCTATGGACGCGTTTCGAACGCATGCGCGTTCTTGATCACCACACCACCTGTGTGTTCCTCACCTCCTAAATACCAAGTTCAAGAGGGAGGAGCACTAGCTTCAAGAAGACTTATATAAAACACCGTTCGTGTACATTAAAACTTCTTACAAAAACAGGTAACTATTAAAACTTACTATTGCATGAAAAATGAATGGAACGGAGGAAAAACTGTGTTGTCAAATTCTGCTCGGTGTGTTTTATGAATCGACCAGTAAGGTTATACGTGTTCTACACCGACAGCAGAATTAGCAGCAAACGCATTGTGTGTACTGGTTCTGAGAAATCCCTGTAATTTCATTCACGAGAATTCCACTTAATGAAATGTTTTTTAATAATGCAACATTAATTCCTTCCGTATGTTCAGACCGTGCGGTATTCTGGTACGCAGAGTGTACTGCCAGAAGGCCTCACGGTTGAACAATTTTCTTTGTATGTCACCACCTCTTATGGGTTTTTTCACCTTCTCAATGCCATATGCTATGAAATTATTTATGTTTCCATTATGTGCCTGTGCAAAATGTGTGGATGCACCCGATTTATTTCTATTACTTTCCATTTTGACAGCGTCGTATAAGTGCTCGCGGATCCTGATTTTTAATGGACGTGAAGTGCATCCTACATATTTTAAATTGCAGGCAGTGCATTCAATTGCATACACGACATTTGTCGTATTGCAATTGATGTACTGTTTAATGTCATATCTGTGATTATCTGTACTATCAGCAAAATCTTTGCACACCTTGGCAACATTGCATAGTTTGCACTGATTTGCTCCACACTTGAAGAAACCTTTGTTACTTAACCATGTGTTCACACATTGCGTTTCTGAGATGACTAGGCTCGGGGATAGACTATCCTTTAAATTGATAGCTTTTTTCGGCACCACAGCACTTATACGACGCGGTCAAAATGGAAAGTAATAGAAATAAATCGGGTGCATCCACACATTTTGCACAGGCACATAATGGAAACATAAATAATTTCATAGCATATGGCATTGAGAAGGTGAAAAAACCCATAAGAGGTGGTGACATACAAAGAAAATTGTTCAACCGTGAGGCCTTCTGGCAGTACACTCTGCGTACCAGAATACCGCACGGTCTGAACATACGGAAGGAATTAATGTTACATTGTTAAAAAACATTTCATTAAGTGGAATTCTCGTGAATGAAATTACAGGGATTTCTCAGAACCAGTACACACAATGCGTTTGCTGCTAATTCTGCTGTCGGTGTAGAACACGTATAACCTTACTGGTCGATTCATAAAACACACCGAGCAGAATTTGACAACACAGTTTTTCCTCCGTTCCATTCATTTTTCATGCAATAGTAAGTTTTAATAGTTACCTGTTTTTGTAAGAAGTTTTAATGTACACGAATGGTGTTTTATATAAGTCTTCTTGAAGCTAGTGCTCCTCCCTCTTGAACTTGGTATTTAGGAGGTGAGGAACACACAGGTGGTGTGGTGATCAAGAACGCGCATGCGTTCGAAACGCGTCCATAGGAGTTGTTTGCTGACCAGGTGAAGGTGGATGGTGTGTGCTCTGTACTTTTAAAGAAAAGTGAAATGAAGGATCTATGTTTTAAGGGACTGCTGGACTACCTTTCTTCATTTACCTAAGAGTGATAATATTACAGGTTATAGATACTAAATATATAGGGATAGAGGGGGAGATTCATCAAACCCTGTTCAGAGGAAAGTTTCTGAGTTGTCCATAGCAACCAATCAGATCGCTTCTTTCATTTGTGAAGGCCTCTGAAAAATGAAAGAAGCAATCAGATTGGTTGTTATGGGCAACTGGTCAACTTTTCCTCTAGACAGGTTTTGATAAATCTCCCCCATAATGTTTATTCAGTGATTTAGGCTGATTGTCATATTTGGAGTTGGGAAGGAATTTTTCCCCCTGGTAAGGGGCAATTGGCATCAGCCTCATAAGGATTTTTATAATTTAGTGGCTGCAGCCCCTTATATAATTGGGGTCTGGACTAATCCCATTGGCTGCAAAGTCTGTAGGTCCTGAACCCAGAGAACTCTTGGTACATCACATGACACTACCACATAAATATCTATACAACCATTATAAAATACCACGTGACCAGGGTAGGTCCTATACATTTCTACGCTATACAGAAATATATTTATATGAGGCGACCAAGGGGCAAGCCCTGCAGGAGAGCCCTGTGGAATGGAGGGACTCTAGCTGAGGGGACTTTAGACAGGGACAGGACCAGGTCCTGTACCGGGACACCACACTATATTTTAAAACCACTGAGCCTACAAAAAACAACGAAGAGTGAAAAAAATGCCAAAGTAAAAAGAACACAGCATTTCCATATTGTCCCTAAACATTGTACACCTGTCACCAGCAAGGAAAGAGTTAACTTTTTAGAGCATATGCAGTAAACCAGCGAACTCTATAGATAGATCTATCCCCCTTCTTGGATTAAGCGCTCAGTGGTCCAGCAGGAAAGGAGTTGACTGGTTACTGCCAGGCCTGGAGCATCAAAAATGGCACTCCTGGGCCTGGGAGGTAGCAGGCTGAAGTTATTTAGGAGGGCCCTTGCCCACCCTGATAATGTTAGGCTGCTGCTTTCTTTTGTATCTGGCTGATAATGTAATTAGGGGGGACCCCACACGTGTTTTAAAAAAAATAAAATAAAATAAAAAAACAATAGTGCCGACAAGCGTCATTCTTTTAGGCCATCACCAGCCCAAATGACACCAACTGAAAGGTTCTGTTTACATATACAATTTTTTATATGCCTTTTTCAATCATAGAGCCTTACTCACCTGTCTATGTTCCTGTCTGTTAGCCTCATCTGTAGTCCTGCCTCTAGTGACGGGGGCTTAGCATATGCTAGTTACCTCCTTCCTTACTGGACCTGTGTAGAGCAGTCAGTTCAGCAAGAGGGGTGGGGTGGGGGGTTTGAAGATAAAAATTGTTGGTTACTGTATGTCCCTAAAAGAACAAAGCATCGATACTTAACTCTTTTCTTGCTGGGCAGGAGGTATACAATGTATAGATTCTGGCACAGCTCAGCCCTGCTCGAAGTAGGGACTCCCGTCAGTAAAAGTGACAGCAGTCTGGGCTCTGGTAATGTACCATATTTTTTCGCCTTATAAGACGCACCGCCATATAAGACACACCCAGTTTTAAAGGTGCAAAATCTAGAAAAAAATAAAGATTCTGAACCAAATACAATGTAAAGTATAGGACAGTGATCTCCAACCTGCAGACCTCCAGATGTTGCAAAACTACAACTCCCACCTTGCCCGGACAGCTGTTGGCTGTCCGGGCATGCCAGGAGTTGTGGTTTTGCAACATCTGGAGGTCTGCAGGTTGGAGATCACTGGTATAGGAGGTAATACTCACGTATCCCCGCCGCTCCGTACCCGTCACCGCTCGTCACCGCTGCCCTGGATGTCGCCCTCCGTCGCTGTTGCCGCGTCCCCGGGGTGTCCCCGTCGCTCCGGAATGTCTCTGCTCTCTCTCCGTCGCCACCATCACGTCGCTACGCACGCCGCTCCTATTGGATGATGGGACGGCGCGCGCGACGACGTGATGACGAAGATGGAGAGCACCGGCCATGCAGGGGATCCCGGCACGGAGCAGACACCAAGGAGGCAGGTAAGGTCCCTCTCTGTGTCCTGTAAGCTGTTCGGGACGACGCGATTTCACCGCGGCGGTCCCGAACAGCCCGACTGAGCAGCCGGGTTAGTGTCACTTTCGCTTCAGACGTGGCGGTCAGCTTTGATCGCCGCATCTGAAGGGTTAATACAGGGCATCACCGCGATCGGTGATGTCCTGTAGTAGGGCCCGTTGATGGCCGCAGGAACCGCCACGATATGACATGTATTTGCCGTATAAGACGCACCAACCCCCCCCCCCCCCCCCTTCTTGGGGAAGAAAAAGTGCGTCTTATACGGTGAAAAATACGGTATACATTTTCTGTATGAGCTGTGCGCAGCCAGTGGAGGTAAGTAGTGATGCTATGCATCCCCGAAGGTATTAAAAACTGCTAAAGGGTGGAAAAATTAAATTAATAAAAACACTGGAAAATGTAGTGGCAGTTTTTGTGACATTTTTTCTGGTAAAAAAGGAAATGAAGAGAAAAAAGCTATGTGGAAACATAGCCTTAGAGAAAAAAAATCAAAAACTGTACTGTAGGTATGGTGTTTCATATTTCCTTATTGACTCCCAGCTAACACCTAGCTGCAATGTTTTGCCCATAGAAAAACAGCATGGAATGCCAAATTGCTGTAGCCACTTTCTATCTAGAAGTCGATGGGCCAATTTAAGATGCTATACACAAAAATGCTTTACCTTAAATGCTATACCTAAAAAGGCACAAAAAATGTATTATGAATTTATGATTATAGATGAGTAAACTTTGCTAAAAGTTTGGTTTGGCTTGAACTCAAACTTGAGGCAGTTTGGTTTGGCAGAACCTGCTAAAATAACTAGTGATGAGTGGCAGGGGCCATATTCGAATTTGCGATACTTGGCAAATAAATGGACGAATACTCGTGCTTTGTTTGCAAAATTCGCATATTCGCTATGCCCGTTCTCTTTTTTTTTTCCGCGAAAATTCATTATGAAATTTGCATAATGCGCATGCGCAATTATATTTTCCACCTAAAAGAAGGGAGGGACCAGTGTCCAGTCTGGAAGTGCCGATATTCACATAAATATTCGCATAAATTCGCATAAAAAAACAAATATTCGTCATTACGAATATACATCACTACAGTCTAAATATTCACGAAATCGCAAAGTGCTGATAGTCGCGATAAAAATTAGCATTTCGAATATTTGCGCTCAACACTGAAAATAACACCAGCCACATGGCAGAAAAGAGAAGGCGGAAGGATCAGATGACCTCAGGGAATCCCTGAATGCCTTTTTAAATGCTTTTCAGGGTGTGTTCACACGCTATTTGTTATTGCGGGTTTTCCACTGCGTATTTGAAAGTGGGCGGGCTCTTCTTGGCTGTCCGTAGCAAATTTTCTGCAGCGGAATTTACGCTGTGGAGAATCTTCCGCAGTCCCTACTGACTTCAATGGGGCTTGCGGCGGATTTTCCGCAGAGTAAATTCCTCCGTGGAAAATCTGCTGCGGACAGTTGAGGAGAGCCCGCCCCACTTTCAAATACGCAGAGGAAAACCCGCAAAAACAAATAGCGTGTGAATGCACCCTCAGTGTGTTTGTAATCAACCTGTTAGTTATCATACATTTACCATACATTGCTAAAACTTTAAAATTAACTTTAACTCCGGGGGAAAATATATATATTTTAAAATCAGCTGGTGCCAGAAACTTAAACAGATTTGTAAAATACTTCTATTTAAAAATCTTAATTCTCCCAGTATTTATGAGCTGCTGTATGCTCCAAAGGGAGTTCTTTTTTTATTATTTTTTTCTGTCTGACCACAGTGCTCTCTGTTGACACCTCTGACAATGTTAGGAACTGTCCAGAGCAGGGGCAAATCCCCATAGCACATCTATCCTGCTCTGGACAGTTCCTGACATGGACAGAGATGTCAGCAGAGAGCACTGTGGTCAGCACCAGTTGATTTTTGAATCATTGTTTTCTACCGGAGTACACCTTTAAAAGTAGCTCAGAAGTTCATAGATAGACTCCTAGGTGACCTGACAGTGTTATACAGGGCTTTTAGGGCTCAAAGACAGTATTATATACATGTTTTTGGGCTATTGGAGAAGAACAGGTTTGAACAGAATTAGTTTGGTCAGAATCATAACTTTTTGCCAGAGTTCAGGAAACCGGCAGAACCAAATTTTAAAAAGTTTGCTCATCTCTAACCATGATGCCCGTGAACACGCTGCAGTTTTGTGGCTTTTTTTCAAGCTAATTAATCACTGTAAATAAAAAAAGAACGTGAAGGAGGCCTAAAGCATAATGAAGAAATGGAGGACCCATGCCAATAAACCTCAACTTTTCTAGAGTTTGCCTGATAATATCATTTCTGCCCCGAGAAGCCTGCAGCAATAGTCTGTGCTTTATAGAACAATGTCTTAAGACATAAACCTCTGGAATTTAATATATTGTTTCGAATTGTACCTCATCGAGTCTGAGAATGCTTCTACTCCAAATCTGGAAATGCTGTATCCTCCTCCCGCGAAAGCCAATCTGCCCAACACACTGGACATGTTTATAATTCGCCCTCTTGCTCTCAAGATAAGAGGAAGGAGACCCAGTGTCACATCAATCATCCCGATTAAATTGACGTTGAGAACTTTAACAAAGTCGTCTTTATGAAGCCATCCATTGGGTGCTGTAGGTATACTAATACCAGCATTATTCACAAGTCCCCATAACCCTATTGAAAGAAAATGTTAAATGTTATGTACTTTCCAACAACATTACTGTAGCTAAGCTTCTGTTCACACCACGTGGTGAAAATTCTGAATGTATGCCATGAAGATCTTTTTAAAGGCATAAGCCAAACATAGCCCCCAACATATGTAATACAGTTTGTGTACATAGCCCACTAAGGCTAAATTCACATCTTTTCTTCTTCCTCATGTCAGGTTACTGTATACGTTGTCAGTCTGTCAAAAGAGGATGCTGGTGCATAGGCCGACGTGTTGCTGACAGACCCATTGACTTGACTAAGCAGTAGTCACAATATTGGAATCCAGAAGGGTTGCTTCCGGCACTGCGGCACTCTAACTGCAAACTCTGATGTACGGGAGTATGTTCATCACACACTGACAGTTTAGGTGTAACTCTGCTTGCGGTGGTGCTCAGTCCATAAAGACAGGTGCAAGTTAAACGAAAACAAGAGACGAGAAGACGGCACTCACCATGAAGGAAAGTCTTTATTTTCTTAGAGCGGCATAACGGAATGGACAGGCGGGGAAGGTACAGAGGAGGAGGGGTAACCGGGACACAGTGTTTCGCGCGCGCAGGCGCACGAAACACTGTGTCCCGGTTGCCCCTCCTCCTCTGTACATTCCCCGCCTGTCCACTCCGTTATGCCGCTCTAAGAAAATAAAGACTTTCCTGCATGGTGAGTGCCGTCTTCTCGGCTCTTGTTTTCGTTTAGTAGTCACAATATGACTTGTTGTTCTGTCCAATGCTCAGATGTATACTTTTTCTGCATAGCAAAAAAAAGTACAAAGTACGCAAAAAAATTGTAGTAGCAGTACACTTGGTCAAAAAAATTTTTGATCAAAAAGTGCACTAAGAGCCTTCATTTTGTTGACCAAGAGTGCTGCTGCAACCTTTTTTGTGTATTCTTTTCCCATCCGTACACGTTTATGGGCCCTTTTGGCAATATATCGAGCTAAGCACCAGCATGCCTTTTTGTCAGGTTTCTAACGTATAGTCTGTTGTATGGAAGAAGACATGATGTGGACCTAGCCTTACTCCTATTGTATAAAAATAAAATGTATACTGCATAGTATATGTTGTTTTGGCAGGATCAAAAGATTTCAATATATTCTGGACACCCCCCAAATAACACTCTTTTCTCATAGGTCAGGCTTATGGCAGCCTATACAGATATTTATTGTATACATATAAATGGGGTTTGAACTTAGGCTAAGAGAATAGATTTTATTAATATTGTGGATTAGAGCAATTATAATATAATATTTATTTACTATTATGCATTATTCTTCAGTTCCCTCATTACAGCCAGCAATAAAAAATCATTGTTTTCATTCTGATTTCCGAGGCATCTAAATATCTGCTAGGCTTCTATTCATAAGGGTATTTTCACACTGAGGAAATTCAAGGGGGAATTTCCTCACCAGATTTCCTCCATGGATCCTCTGTGCCAATGTTCCAAAATCAACGCTTTGTCCCATTGACAAACAGCACTTCAATCAAACATGTTTATCTGCCGGAATCCAGTTCTTTGTTGGAAGTTCCATCGCAAAACTTCCAACATGTGAATTGAGCAGCTGAACTCCCAGTAAAATCAATGGGAGGCTGCTGCAAGCAGAATCCATGCAGAATTTCCTTGTGGAGATTCCACACTGAATTCCGTATTTGGACCATAGTTAGGCCTAAATAAGTCACATTTATGTGAATTCTTTTCCCATTGTACTAGTTGTACTAATATATACCATTACATTTATGAAGCTTTAGAAAGCAGGGCAAACTCTACATTAACAGAATGGATTAGTAGAGATATACTGTACTGCTTGACAAGCAGTGAAAAAAAGGCACTGTTTAGATGACTGCATTTATATTACACAGTAATAAATATCTATATTTCATGGCCAATCACCTTAATTTATAACAATACACTACTATTGCTATACCTCCTAAAATCTGAAATGGGGATATTTTAAAGGGAACCTGTCATTGCTTTCATTCTATCCAAATCACAAGTCATCCAGATGGCTCCCGATAGCTTCTCCCGGCTTCACCAGTGGGATGTCCCAGTATAGGATATCATTCCCCAGTCCTAGCAGCTTGAGTCCCTGTATGTCCTCCGGGCTCACCTGCAGTGTTCCCCCACAATGTAATTAGTTGTACATTGAATGTAAAGGACCTTTGATATGGTCACATGTTTTTAGTCACATGATAATAGTTGTCACATGTTCAAGTCACATGTTTTGTTACTCAGAGAGCACCAGGTGACTAGATGACCCACAACTAGCCTATGGGCTCCTTGCACAGCCCCCCTTTATAAGAGGGGGAGGTACTACAATCTCTCTCTTGTGTTTCACTTTCTGCTGAGGTCAAGTCCAGTCCAGACGTCTCAGAGCCAGTGTCCAGCACATCTGGAGGCCTCAAACCTAAATTACAGCCACAAGTAAGTCAAGTCATCTCTGTCTGCTGTCATCATCTTCAGTCAAGTCAAGTCTATTATAGTCAGCGTGGCTGTGCTAAACTCTGTCAAAGTCACTGTAAGTCCCAGCAAGCTGCGAGGCCCCCTGTGTTACTGGTCACCTCTCTGGGACCCTGGCCTAGCTGTAAAGACTGTACCATCTGTCTACCTCAGTAAAGCTACCGTTAACCCTAACCTGGCCTTGGACTATTATTTGACTAACTAGGACTAGCGGTGCTACTGTTCGGGTGGTTCTCTGTTAAAACCACACCCTGGCATCATGAACATAAAGGGGTTAACAACACCTGCCCCTGGGCTACAACACTTGGCCCATACTCCTCAATTCACACCCCGTGGCTTCACCACACCAGCCTCAATTGAAAGAGGTCTCTCTGTTTTGATATAGGGATAGATCTATCAATCAAAGCTGGTGGGGAAAACAGAAACCACTGGAGACCTCCCCGATCACTCAGGATGCATGAAAGTGGTGACAGTTTTCCTCTAAGCCCTGCATCCCCTCTGCCAGAAACCACATGTAAATGTCTTCTTAAAGGGGTACTCTGCCTCTAGACATCTTATCCCCTATCCAAAGTATAAGGGAAAAGATGTCCCCTGGGGACCCCCGTGATTTTGGCTGCGGCAACCCAGATATCCGGTGCACGGAGTGCACTTTGCTCCGTGACTGGTGGAGACTCGTAACGTCACGGTCACGCCCCACTTGTGATGTCACAGCCATGCCCCCTCAATGCAAGTCTATGTGAGGGGGGCGTAATGGCCATCATGCCCCCTCCCATAAACTTGCAATGAGGTGGGCGTGGCAGGGACGTCACAGGCCTCTGGCGCTGCACCAGACGCTCTAAAAGAATGCCGGATGCAGCAGGGAGATCGCAGAAGTCCCTTTGCATAGGGGATAAGATCTAGGGGCGGAGTACCCCTTTTTAAGCAGAAGTGTTCACCTTTTTGCAAACCAATTGGTAAAATATTCCCATGTAGATGAAGCTGTTGAGATGGATGTACATTTCCCTGCAGTCACCATTACAGAATGAATGTAGTATTTCTTTGTAAGGTTCTTTTACTATAGCAAAGTTATGTTTTGCTGGGATGGAAGTGTTCCTTCACAATTTACATTGATCCTATGCCATCATCTAATGTCTAATGTTTGCATTTGAGTCACTTGAGGCCTATAATGTTTTTATTGGTCTGGTGTCAAGTAAAACTACTATACAGCAGTCAACAAGATTGACAGGTTGTAGCATCTTTACCTTCTCCTTTAACATGTTCTCTTATCCAGTGAACAGCAGATCTCACACCCTGACTATCAGTGACATCAAGAACAACGGTTTGCAGTCTACTAGATGTCTCCTTCTTCAGGTTCTCTGCCCCAAACTCTGTCAAACAAGATGCCAGAACCTTCATTCCACGTTTGTCCAGTTGCTTTGCCAGCAGGTTTCCAAATCCAGTGTCACATCCAGTGATGAAGACATATTTATCCGAGAGATTTTCTAATATCTTACTCTGCCTGTACCATCTGTATAAGAGAATCAGACTCACTAACACCAGCAAGGAGAACCACATGATCTTAAGCGGTTGGGGGTTTAAACCTGCAAAACACAATAAGACATCATTAAAATGTGTGTTATAATAGAAGAACAACAGTGATGTTTACAAATAGAAACACGGTTTGTTATATACATTTAATGGGGGACATTTATCGGACCTTGTGCAGAGGAACAGTGAACAGTTGCCAATAGCAACAAATCACATTTAAGATTTTTTCAAACACCCGTAAATTCCTTTTCACAAAATTTGATAAATTTCTTCCCATGTGTTTAACTTCTGAACCCTTCCCTTATTTACCAACAGATGAAACTGTCTTATAAAAGTCTTACAGCTGCAAATTATAATTTTTTCTTTCTTCTGATACCATGCAACTCCCTCTGTTGTGTTATATTTTGATCGCCATCTTCTGGTTGTTGTTACACCATTGCTCTTTAAGCTTAATGCAGTGGTTGCCAACATGATCCTTAAATGGGCACTGCCAGATATAAAAACTTTTATATGTTGTACATCTTGGCAAAACATTAACCTTTCTAATATACTTCATTAAAACATTTTATTAACTTTTTATAGAAATCATGGTTTATAGAAATCATGGCTTTGTCTGAGCTGAAGCACAGGCATGGATACAGGCAATGGCTAGCACTCCTCTGTGCTCTCTCCTATCTGATAGCACTCCTTGTGTTCTCTCCTGTCTAATAGCACTCCTCTGTGCTATCTCCTGTCTGATAGGACTCCTCTGTGTTCTCTCCTGTCTGATAGGACTCCTCTGTGCTCTCTCCTGTCTGATAGGACTCCTATGTGCTCTATCCTGTCTGATAGGACTCCTCTGTGCTCTCTCCTGTCTCATAGGACTCCTCTGTGCTCTCTCCTGTCTGATAGAACTCCTCTGTGCTCTTTCCTGTCTGATAGCACTCCTCTGTGCTCTCTCCTGTCTGATAGTACTCCTTTGTGCTCTCTCCTGTCTGATAGTACTCCTCTGTGCTCTCTCCTGTGTGATAGGACTCCTCTGTGCTCTCTCCTGTCTAATAGCACTCCTCTGTGCTCTCTCCTGTCTGATAGCACTCCTCTGTGTTCTCTCCTGTCTGATAGGACTCCTATGTGCTCTTTCCTGTCTGATAGGACTCCTCTGTGCTCTCTCCTGTCTGATAGCACTCCTCTGTGCTCTCTCCTGTCTGATAGAACTCCTTTGTGCTCTCTCCTGTCTGATAGGACTCCTCTGTGCTCTCTCCTGTCTGATAGTACTCTTCTGTGCTCTCTCCTGTCTGATAGGACTCCTCTGTGCTCTCTTCTGTCTGATAGGACTCCTTTGTGCTCTCTCCTGTCTGATAGCACTCCTCTGTGCTCTCTCCTATCTGATAGTACTCCTTTGTGCTCTCTCCTGTCTGATAGTACTCCTCTGTGCTCTCTCCTGTGTGATAGGACTCCTCTGTGCTCTCTCCTGTCTAATAGGACTCCTCTGTGCTCTCTCCTGTCTGATAGCAATCCTCTGTGTTCTCTCCTGTCTGATAGTACTCCTCTGTGCTCTCTCCTGTCTGATAGTACTCCTCTTTGCTCTCTCCTGTCTGATAGGACTCCTCTGTGCTCTCTCCTGTCTGATAGTACTCCTCTTTGCTCTCTCCTGTCTGATAGTAATCTTCTGTGCTCTCTTCTGTCTGATAGTACTCCTCTGTGCTCTCTCCTGTCTGATAATACTCCTCTTTGCTCTCTCCTGTCTGAGAGTACTCCTCTTTGCTCTCTGCTGTCTGATAGGACTCCTCTGTGCTCTCTCCTGTCAGATAGCACTCCTCTGTGATCTCTCCTGTCTGGTAGTACTCTATGCTTTCTCCTGTCTAATAGTACTCTTCTGTGCTCTCTCCTGTCTGATAGGACTCCTCTGTGCTCTCTCCTGTCTTATAGCACTCCTGTGTGCTATCTTCTGTCTGATAGTACTCTTCTGTGCTCTCTCCTGTCTGAGAGTACTCCTCTGTGATCTCTCCTGTCTGATAGTACTCTATGCTTTCTCCTGTCTGATAGTACTCCTCTGTGCTCTCTCCTGTCTGATAGTACTCCTCTGTGATCTCTTATGTCTGATAGTACTCCTCTATGTTCTCTCCTGTCTGATAGTACTCCTCTGTGCTCTCTCCTGTCTGATAGTATTCCTCTATGCTCTCTCCTGTCTGATAGGACTCCTCTGTGCTCTATCCTGTCTGATAGGACTCCTCTGCGCTCTCTCCTGTCTGATAGCACTCCTCTGTGCTCTCTCCTGTCTTATAGTACTCCTCTGTGCTCTCTTCTGTCTGATAGGACTCCTCTGTGCTCTCTCCTGTCTGATAGCACTCCTCTGTGCTCTCTGCTGTATGATAGTACTCCTCTGTGCTCTCTCCTGTCTGATAGGACTCCTCTGTGCTCTCTACTGTCTGATAGCACTCCTCTGTGCTCTCTCCTGTCTGATAGCACTCCTCTGTGCTCTCTCCGATCTGATAGGACTAATCTGTGCTCTCTCCTGTCTGATAGTACTCCTCTTTGCTCTCTCCTGTCTGATAGTACTCTTCTGTGCTCTCTTCTGTCTGATAGGACTAATCTGTGCTCTCTCCTGTCTGATAGTACTCCTCTTTGCTCTCTCTTGTCTGATAGGACTCCTCTGTGCTCTCTCCTGTCTGATAGGACTCCTCTGTGTTCTCTCCTGTCTGATAGCACTCCTCTGTTCTCTCTCCTGTCTGATAGCACTCCTCTGTGCTCTCTCCTGTCTAATAGCACTCCTCTGTGCTCTCTTCTGTCTGATAGTACTCCTCGGTGCTCTCTCCTGTCTGATAGGACTCCTCTGTGCTCTCTCCTGTCTGATAATACTCTTTTGTGCTCTCTCCTGTCCTATCAGACAGTGCTAGCCCACCCTCACTTCCTGGACTTTGTCCAGTTTGGACAAAGCCACAATTTTAAAAGCCATGATTTCTATAGAAAGAAAATATGTTTTTCTTATGAAGTATATGAGAAAAATGTGAGTTTTGCCAGGATGTACAACATATAACAAGTTTTTGTATCTGACAGCGTCCATTTAAGGCACACTAGAAGTTTTAGTTTTGCAACAGCTGGAGAGAAACCAGTTCCGGATGCATGTAACAAAAAGAATAATAATAATAATATTATGTCTCTTCATTCTATTAGTTGTAATACACAATAGAAGAAAGCTGATTTTTTTGTGATGTATGCATAAAGTAAAATATTGAGAGCAATCTTTTTCTACAAAAATAAATCTAAATGACTGATGCAGAAGTAAAGAGAAAGAACAATGGTGAACCTTATGAATCGGGTTCTTTGTTATGAGTGCCAAATTAGAAAGCAAGTGAACATACCCAGAAAAGCAGACGAAGGTCCAGTGAGCCTGCTATAACATGTTATGCTTTGCTATAAGTGACATTGACCCTGAAAATGTTACAGAACAATAATTACAATTATCATAGCCTATGAAAGCCTAGAAAAAAGCTACAAAAACAGATAAGAAACCAAAAGGACCAACATAATTAGCAATATAAAGGACATCCTCATCCTGACAGTCTACAGATGTTAACAAATAACATGCGCATGGTGATATTGGCCATTCACTTACCAGTTCCTGCAGAGCCTCAGGGTATGGACTATGTAAGAGCCCATTATCTGTCCACAATATATTTTATTTTATAGGTTAAAGACTTTTCTAGCTCTGTCATACGTTTCACAAATAACTCTATTTAAATAATTCTAAGGAGGAAGTGGCACTCCACACATCCAGAGTAGAATTTAAAGTGCAAGTTTATTCACCTATCTGAAAAATACAGCTACTTTATGGCTTTGCAATGGAGCCTTTTTCAAGTCTTAAAAAAGCTCTACTGAAGAGTCAAAACGTACTTGTATTTTTCAGATGGGTAAATAAAATTGGACTTTATATTCTACCCCAAATGTGTGGAGTGCCGCTTCCTCTGTGAGTTTAGTACAGATTGTTTGAACCAAGACCTGGAGCTGACCTTCCCTTTAAGATTACAAATCCTTTCCATTGGACTATCCCATCCCTGTGCCCACCCAAACCCCTAAATAATAGATTTTTACCTGTAAATAGTAAGTAAGCAGCCGTGCTGAGGGCTCCAACATCTGCCTGAGCACTAACACTTGGGAGAAATGCATCAGGCCTCCCATTCCTGAACTGGGATGTACTGTAATGCTACTGAATGAGTCTGGACTTGGAGCTTCCAGATGTGTCTTGGATGTCACGGATAAAAAGGACTCTAAGCACAGAGCGGTTGGCAAAGGTGCACGACTGCTTACAAAAAGACAAAGATCTTTTGTGCTAGCAGGAAATGCCTTTCAATGGGAAACAAGGAAACATTGGGCAAGAATGCCAACTTAATTTCCATTTAAAGGGGTTCTCAGGTGGAAAACATATTTTTAAAATCAACTGGTGCCAGAAAGTTAAACAGATTTGTAAATGACTTCTATTTAAAAATCTTGATCTTAATCCTTCCAGTACTTACCAGTCCTTTTGTTTTTGAATTTCTTTTCTGTCTGACCACAGTGCTCTCTGCTGACACCTCTGTTCATTTCAGGAATTGTCCAGAGCAGGATAGGTTTGCTATGGGGATTTGCTCCTGCTCCGGACAGTTCCTGACATGGACAGAGGTGTCAGCAGAGAGCACTGTGGTCAGACAGAAAATACATTCAAAAAGAAAAAAACTTCATCTGTAGTATACAGCAGCTGATAAGTGCTGGAAGGATCAAAATTTTTAAATAGAAGTAATTTACTAAATTGTTTAACTTTCTGGCACAGTAGAGTTAAAAAAATATAGTTTTTTACTGTAGTACCCCTTTAAAAAGAAGAGCTAGAGTTAAGTAAATACGGCAGATGGTAAATGATGTCCCTTTTTCCCCCAACAGAGGTGAAACAGCTTATTGCCTTATGTGTCTTACTGCTATGTGTAATATGTGTAATATACTGTTGATTGTGGTCATCCATTGCATGATGTGGTTGGTTCTACTTCAAGTTTCAAGATGAAAAAATAAAAATAAAATAGTTTATCATAATTTTATCTGTTCCTTGATATATTTTCTCAATGAAAGTGTTAGTCATTTAGGAAGGGCATTAGGCTTATAGGACTCAAGTCTGAGCCATTGGGGAATTATCTGGAATATGTGTTTAAGCCTTTGGCTGTCTGGTCATATAAAGTTGAAATCCCCGCTCTGCCCGCCCCTAGATGTCCGGGCAGAGCAGGGAGAAGATGGCAGTGGGTGCCGGAGCGACGAGGGCCGACGATGGACCGTCGATCGCGTCAGGAGTAAGGAGGAGGCGGAGAAGGCAGCAGTGGAGGCAGCAGTGAAGTTCAATGGTAAGTGATCTTCACTGCTGCCTTCTAGGAGTTGTCAAACTACAACTCCCAGCATGGAGACCACTATACAGCGGTGCCCAAGCTGTAGCCCTCCAGATGTTGCAAAACTACAACTCCAAGTATGCCCAGACTGCCCAGGCATGCTAGGAGTTGTAGTGCTGTAACCTCTGACCCTTAAGATCTTGCAGAACTACAACTCCCAGCATGCCTGGACAGTCTCAGCATGCTGGGAGTTGTAGTTTTGCAACATCTGGAAGAGCACAGTTTGGAGACCACTATACAGTGGTGCATAAACTGTAGCACTCCAGATGTTGCTAAACTACATCTCCAAGCATTCCCAGACTGCCCAGGCATGCTGGGAGTTGTAGTTTGGCACATCTGGCCCGGCCCTTCAGATGTTGACGAACTACAACTCCCAGTATGCCTGGGCAGTCTGAGCATGCTTGGAGTTGTAGTTTTGCAACATCTGGAGGGCTACAGTTTGGATACCACTACACAGTGGTCTCCAAACTGTTATCCTCCAGTGGTTGCATGACTACAACTCCCAACATGCCCTTCGGCTGTCTGGGTATGCTGGGAGCTGTAGTTTTGCAACAACTGGAGCCACACTGGTTGGAAAACATTGTCTGTTTCCTAACTCAGTGTTTCCCAACCCGTGTGCCTCCAGCTGTTGCAAAACTATAACTCCCAGCATGCACTGACAGACCATGCATGCTGGAAGTTGTAGTTTTGCAACAGCTGGAGGCACACAGGTTGGGAAACACTGAGTTAAGTAACAATCTCTCAGTGTTTTGCAACAGTGTGCCTCCAGCTGTTGCATAACTACAACCCCCAGCATGCACTGACAGCCAAAGGGCATGCTGGAAGTTGTAGTAGTATGCCTCCAGCTGTTGCATAACTACAAGTCCCAGCATGCCCTTTAGCTGTCACTGCATGCTGAAGGCACACTGGTTGCGAAACACAGAGTTCGTTACCTAACTCAGTGTTTTGCCACCTGTGTGCCTTCAGCTGTTGCAAACTGCAACTCTCAGCACAGGCTTTGGCTGTCTGTACATGCTGGGAGTTTGGGAGTTGTACTTTTGCAACAGCTGGAGGCACACTGGTTGCGGAACTTTGAGTTAAGTAACAAACTCTCAGTGTTTTGAAACCAGTATGCCTCCAGCTGTTGCATAACTACAACCTCCAGCATGCACAGACAGCCAAAGGGTATGCTGGGAGTTGTAGTTTTGCAACAGCTGGAGGTTTGCTTCCTCCCCCCCCCCCCCCCACCCATGAGAATGTACAGGGTATATTCACACCTGTGGGGGTTTACAGTGAGTTTCTCGTTGCAAGTTTGAGATGCTGCAAATTTTCCGCGGCAGCTCAAACTCCCAGCGGGAAACTCGCTGTAAACCCCCACACATATGAATGTACCCTAAAAACACTACGCTAAACAAAATAAAAAGTAAAACACTACATATACACATACCCCTACACATTTACCCCCTCCACCCAAATAAAAATGAGAAACGTCTGGTACGGCACAGTTTCTAAAACGGAGCCTCCAACTGTTGCAAAACAACAACTCCCAGTGTTGCCGGACAGCCATTGACTGCCCAGGCATGCTGGGAGTTTTGCAACAGCTGGAGGCACCCTGTTTAGGAAACACTGCCATAGGGCAATTTTGGTATCGGAAGCAAGTGTAATTCTTGCATCCGTCCGTTCCTATGCAAATCCAAAATTTAGGCCTCAAATGCGAATGGTGCTCTTTCTCTTCAGAGCCCTGTCGTATTTCAAGGCAACAGTTTAGGGCCACATATGGGGTATTTCCGTACTCGTTAGAAATTGGCTAACAAATTTCGGGGGGCTTTTTCTCCTTTTACCCCTTATGAAAAGGTAAAGTTGGGGTCTACTCCAGCATGTTATTGTAAAAAAAATTAATTTTTTACACTAACATACTGGTGTTGCCCCATACTTTTCATTTTCACAAGAAGTAAAAGGAAAAAAAGACCCCCAAAATTTGTAATGCAATTTCTTATTAGTACAGAAACACCCCATGTGTGGACGTAAAATGCTCTGCGGGCGCACAGCAGGGCTCAGGAGTGAGAGCACTATGTACATTTAAGGTGATTTGCACAGGGGTGGCTGACATAAATGCAAAAAAAAATAACACCCACATTTGACCTCATTTGGGAAACTACACACATCACGGAATGTAAAAAGGGGTTTAGTGAGCCTTAACACCCTGCAGGTGTTTAAAGAATTTTCGTTACAGATGGATGTGAAAATCAAATATTTGTACTTATTTCACTAAAATGCTGGTGTTATCCCAAATTTTTCATTTTCACAAGGGGTAATAGGAAAACAAATTGGAACCCCATTTCTTCTGATTATGGAAATACCCCATATGTGGATGTAAAAAGCTCTGCGGGCGAACTACAATAGAGAAGGAGCGCCATTGGGCTTTTGGAGAGAGAATGTGTCTGGAATTGAAGGCCATGTGCATTTACAAAGCCCCCATGGTGCAAGAACACTGGACCCCCCCACACATGTGACCCCATTTTGCAAACTACACCCCTCATGGAATGTAATAAGGGGTACAGTGAGCATTTACAACCCATAGGTGTCTGACAGATTTTTTGAACAGTGGTCCATGAAAATGAAAAATGTTTCAAACAACAGTAGGGTGTAAATGCTCACTGTCCTCCTTATTACATTCCATGAGGGGTGAAGTTTCCCAAATGGGGTCATATGTGGGGGGGGGTCCACTGTTCTGGCACCACGGGGGGCTTTGTAAACACACATGGCCCCCGACTTCCATTCCAAACAAATTCTCTCTCCAAAAACCCAACGGTGCTCCTTCTCTTCTGTGCATATAGTATATAGTTCGCCCGCAGAGCACTTTACATCCACATATGGGGTATTTCCATACTCAAAAGAAACGGATAAAAATTTTGGGAGGCTTTTTCTCCTATTACCCCTTGTGAAAAAAAATTTGGGGTATCACCAGCATTTTAGTCAAACAAATCAGATTTTTTATTTTCAAGTCCAACTTTAGCGGAAATTTATCAAACACCTGTGGTGTGTAAAGGCTCACTGTACCCCTTGTTGCGTTCTTTAAGGGGTGTTATTTATCAAATAGTGTGCCACATGGGGCTTTTTTTGCTGTTCTGGCATCATAGGGGCTTCCTAAATGCAACATGCCCCCTAAAAACTATTTTAGCAAAATTTGCTTTCAAAAAGCCAAATGTTGTTCCTTCTCTTCTGAGCATTGCAGTGCACCCACAGAGCACTTGACGTCCACCCATGGGGTACTTCCATACTCAGAAGAAATGGGGTTACAAATTTTGGGGGTGATTTTCTCCTATTACCCCTTGTAAAGATCTAAAATTTTAGGAAGAACCAGCATTTTAGTGAAATTTTTTTTTATTACACATCTAACTTTAACGAAAAGTTGCTGAACACCTGTGGGGTGTTAAGGCTCACTATACCCCTTGTTACGTTCCTTAAGGGGTGTAGTTTCCAAAATAGTATGCCATGTGGGGTTTTATTTTATTTTTTATTTTTTTGCTGTTCTGGCACCATAGGGGCTTCCTAAATGTGACATGCCCCCCAAAAACCATTTCAGAAAAACTCACTCTCCAAAATCCCATTGTCACTCCTTCCCTTCTGAGTCTTCTAATGCACCCACAGAGCACTTTACATACACTTATGAGGTATTTCCTTACTCATGAGAAATTGGGTTACAAATTTTAGCCCTTTCTCTCCTTTTACCCCTTGTAAAAACTCAAAAACTGGATCTACAAGAACATGTGAGTGTAAAAAATGAAGATTTAGAATTTTCTGCTTCACATTGCTGCTATTCCTGTGAAACACCTAAAGGGTTAACACACTTTTTGAATGTTATTTTGAATACTTTGAGGGGTGCAGTTTTTATAATGGGGTAATTTATTGGGTATTTCTAATATGAAGGCC
The DNA here is from genome assembly GCF_029499605.1 of Hyla sarda. Lineage (NCBI taxonomy): Eukaryota > Metazoa > Chordata > Amphibia > Anura > Hylidae > Hyla > Hyla sarda. The sequence goes on from NC_079190.1 coordinate 87,568,234, forward strand.
CTTCAAATCCCCTTCAAAACTGAACTGGTCCCTGAAAAATTCTGATTTTGAAAATGTTGTGAAAAATTTGAAAATTGCTGCTGAACTTTGAAGCCCTCTGGTGTCTTCCAAAAGTAAAAGCATGTCAACTTTATGATGCAAACATAAAGTAGACATATTGTATATGTGAATCAATATATAATTTGTTTGGGATGTCCATTTTTTTTATTAGCAGAGTTTCAAATCTAAAAAAAAAAATGTCATCAAATTTGGGCATTTTTTTTACCAAGAAATGATGCAAGTATGTGCGAGAATTTACCACTGACATAAAGTAGAATATGTCACGAAAAAACTATCTTGGAATCAGAATGAAAAGTAAAAGCATCCCTAAGTTATTAATGCTTAACCCCTTAAGGACCCAGCCAATTTTCAGTGTAGGACCCAGACATTTTTGCACATCTGACCACTGTCACTTTAAGCATTAATAACTGTGGGATGCTTTTACCTTTCATTCTGATTCCGAGAATTTTTTTTTCGTGACATATTCTAATTTATGGTAGTGGTAAAATTTTGTTGATACTTGCATCTTTTCTTGGTGAAAAATTCCAAAATTTGATGAAAAAATGTAACATGTTTTTTTTTTACTTTGAAGCTTCTGTTTATAAGGAAAATGAATATTCCAAATAGATTATTTATTGATTCACATAAACAATATGTCTACTCTATGGTGGCATCATAACATTGACATGTTTTTACTTTTGGAAGCTTCAAAGTAAAGCAGCAATTTTCCAATTTATCACAACATTTTCAAAATCGAAATTTTGACCAGTTCAGTTTTGAAGTGGATTTGAAGGGCCTTCTTATTAGAAATACCCCATAAATGACCCCATTATAAAAAAAACTGCACCCCTCAAAGTATTCAAAATGACTTTCGAAAGGTTTGTTAACCATTTAGGTGTTTCCCAGGAATAGCAGCAAATTGAAGGAGAAAATTGCAAATCTAAATTTTTTACACTGGCACGTTCTTGTAAACCCAGTTTTTGAATTTTTACAAGGGGTAAAAGGAGAGAAATCTTCCTAAAATGTGTAACTCAATTTCTCTTGAGTAAGGAAATACCTCATATATGTATGTCAAGTGCTCTTTGGGTGCATTAGAGGGCTCAGAAGAGGAGGAGTGGATTTTGGTGAGTTTTTGTGAAATGGTTTTTGGGGGGCATGTCACATTTAAGAAGCCCTATGGTGCCAGAACAGCAAAAAAACAAAAAAAAAAAACACCCACATGGCATACTATTTTGGAAACTACACCCCTCAAGGAATGTAGCAAGGGGTATAGTAAGCCTGAACACCCCACAGGTGTTTGACGACTTTTCGTTAAAGTTGGATGTGTAAATGATTTTTTTTTTCACTAAAATGCTAGTTTTCCCCCAAATTTTAAATCTTTACAAGGGGTAATAGGAGAAAATGCCCCCCAAAATGTGTTACCCCATCTCTTCTGAGTATGGAAATACCCCATGTGTGGACGTCAAGTGCTCTGCCGGCGCACTACTATGCTCAGAACAGAAGGAGTCACATTTGGCTTTTGGAAAGCAAATTTTGCTGAAATGGTTTTTGGGGTGCATGTCGCATTTAGGAAGCCTCTATGGTGACAGAACAGAAAAAAAAACACATGGCATAGTATTTTGGAAACTAAACCCCTCAAGAAATGTAACAAGGGGTACAGTGAGCCTTAACACCTCACAGGTGTTTGACGACTTTTTGTTAAAGTTGGATGTGTAAATGAAAAGAAAATGCTGTTTTTCCACCAAATTTTACATTTTTACAAGGGGTAATAGGAGAAAATGACCACCAAAATTTGTAACCCCATTTCTTCTGAATATGGAAATACCCGAAGTGTGGATGTCAGGTGCTCTGCTGGAAGAGAGGAGCGCCGTTGGGCTTTTGGAGAGAGAATTTGGTTGAAATAGAAGTCGGGGGCCATGTGTGTTTACAAAGCCCCCCCATAATGCCAGAACAGTAGACCCCCCCCCACATGTGACCCCATTTTGGAAACTACACCTCTCACAGAATTTAATAAGGGGTGCAGTGAGTATTTAAACCCCACTGGCATTTGACAGATCTTTGGAACAGTGGGCTGTGCAAATGAAAAATTACATTTTAAATTTTCACGGACCACTGTTCCAAAAATCTGTCAGACACCTGTGGGGTGTAAATGCTCACTGTACCCCTGATTACATTCCTGATTACATGAAGGGTTTAGTTTCCAAAATGAGGTCACATGTGGGGGGGGGGGTCCATTGTTTTGGCACTATCGGGGCTTTGTAAACACACGTGGCCTTCAATTCCGGACAAATTTTCTCTTCAAAAGACCAATGGCGCTCCTTCTCATCTGAGCATTGTAGTTCGCCCGCAGAGCACTTTACATCAACATATGGGGCATTTTCTTTATCAGAAGAAATAGGGCTACAAATTTGGGGGGGCTTTTTTTTCCTATTTTCCCTTGTGAAAATGAAAAATTTAGGGTAACACCAGCATTTTAGTGAAACCTTTTTTTTTTTTTTCATTTTCCCATCCAACTTCAATGAAAATTCATTAAACACCTGTGGGGTGTTAAAGCTCACTATACCCCTTGTTACATTCCGTGAGGGGTGTAGTTTCCAAAATGGGGGTCACATGTGCGTACTTATTTTTTTGCGTTTATGTCAGAACCGCTGTATCGATCATCGACCCCTGTGCAAATCACCAATTTAGGCCTCAAATGTACAGAGCGCAGAGCATTTTACGCCCACATATGGGGTATTTCCGTACTCAGGAGAAATTGCGTTATAAATTTTGGGTCTTTTTTTTTTTCCTTTTACCCCTTGTGAAAATAAAAAGTATGGGGCAACACCAGCATGTTAGTGTAAATTTTATTTTATTTTTTTACACTAACAGGCTGGTGTAGCCCCCAACTTTTCCTTTTCATAAGGGGTAAAAAAACAAAACAAAAAAAAAACACAAAGTTTGTAGGGAAATACCCCATATGTGGCCCTAAACTGTTTCCTTGAAATACTACAGGGCTCTGAAGTGAGATATCTGATATCGACCAGCAGGCACCCCGGTTCGGTCCCCGCCCGGCGCGCAGTGAGGACCAAAATTCCAACACGCGTACCGGTACATCATCGGTCCTTAAGTACCAGGGCGTCATGGCGTATCAGTACGGCATGGGTCCTTAACAGGTTAAAGTGACAGTGGTCAGATGTGCAAATAATGCTCGGGTCCATAAGGTGAAAATGGGCTGAGTCCTTAAGGGGTTAGGTAGGGCATAAGGCTAGTAGGACTCAAGTCTGAGCCATTGTACAATTATCTGGAATATGTGTTTATATATCAAGTATAGTTGCTCTTTAAACGTCTAAGGCAGTGTTTCCCAACCGGAGGGCCTCCAGCTGTTGCAAAACTACAACTCGACTGTCCGGGCATGCTGGGAGTTGTAGTTTTGCAACAGCTAGAGGCATCCTGGTTGGGAAACACTGGTCTAAGGATATTGCATTATAAGCTAACATTGTGATATCCAGCCTCTCATAGTTAATTAGTCTTATGTTAGTCATTTACCCATTGCAAAAGCTGAAACAAGGTCTTTAAATACGACACGCCATTTCTAGTACTGATGTCCTCATATGAGACAAAGTGCCCTTCGAAGCCCCCTTAGGGTCCAACACCCTGGCACAATCCCAACGTCTGCGCCCCCTAACATTACAGATTTCATATAACTTTTTCCAATACTATCTTTCTATACATAAACAGGCATCTATAAACAGCAGCAATAGCATCAACAAAAAGTGTTTTTTGCTTGTACAGCCTATGTGTTTTTTTTAATCTCTACTCACTTAGCATTTGCTTCTCCATAACCTTTAGGGTCAAAGACTCTAAATGCACTGAACATAATAGAAGATAAGCTACTTATTATATAGTTGACTTCTCATTATGCTATATTTAGACCATGATATAGTACTTTGTAACAGCAGTAATAAAGTTACCTACTTGACTGTAGCCAACAAAACAGGAACCCTATTGCTGTTTATAGTATATTTTTATTTTATAAACTATACATATGTATGCTTTGCCTGCTATTCAGAAGATATTTATATATATATATATATATATATATATATATATATATATATATATATATATATATTGAAAACCTAAAACGTAATTCTTATAAAAACAGAGCGTACCTTTGGGGACAAACAGTATTCTTTCTAGATTCAGTCTCAGTTACTGTACTCCGCAGTGTGGTGTATGTACTGTATGTTCTACGCAATCGGACAAAGTCACATAGCCTTTCCTATGCAACCATGCTTATAGAGGTTAAAAGAAATAATGGAAAAACACATACATTGAATGGTGAAGCAATGAAAGGAAACATGTTTTAGAGGGGAAATGCTTAAACAGAAGGTCACGCTTTCAAAGTGTTTGTTAACCTTACACAAGGGAAACATGAGGAAGTACTTTTTCCCGAAATGGGTGTTGTATTCACGGAATGCCTAAATAACAGGGATGTTAAATGAGAATACTGAGGGAGTTCAAGAGTTCTTGTTATGTTCAGAACAATGATTGGGTGAAACCAATTGACCCAATAATTTATACAGCATCTGTAGATTAAAGGGAACCAAGCACTAGATTTGACCAAATATAACTCTTGGCGACGCATTATATATAGTAAAATCGTTATCCTCACCATCCCCGTGGGACATTTTTGTTTTTGACTCCTACTTGACTTTCTAGTCAATCGGGTGTGTTTTGAAGTCAGTGGAGGGGGAAACTGGCAGTAGGGGCAGTATCATGATGTAGTACAGTTGGCTCAGAAGGTTGACTACATGCTGGTTGGCACATAGAGAGCATACAGCATCTCTTTCCTGGGTTATGAACTCAGCTTTCCCTTGTTTTCATTTCTGCCCCTCTTCACCCCCATGGTCCAGAGCCCTGTCCTGACAGAAGCAAAGGAAGCTATCCTAGGACTGCAGTCTGATGGATTACTGAATGTGCCTCCCCTTCCTTCCTGCTGTCTTACACCACTGATAGGGCAAAAGGCAAAGGTTACCGACTACACAGAGGAGCACCAAGCTGCAGAAATTAGGTGCAAGCACAATAACAAAAGGGAAGGGGACAACATGAGTATTAATATGTGTCTACTGTCTGTATGCATATGTCTAAGGGGTGTGTGTATTGTTACGCCGAGCGCTCCGGGTCCCCGCTCCTCCCCGGAGCGCTCGCTTCACTCTCCCCGCGGCAGCGCTCCGGTCACGTCCTCTGACCCGGGGCGCTGCGATTCCGCTGCCAGCCGGGATGCGATTCGCGATGCGGGTAGCGCCCGCTCGCGATGCGCACCCCGGCTCCCCTACCTGACTCGCTCTCCGTCTGTTCTGTCCCGGCGCGCGCGGCCCCGCTCCCTAGGGCGCGCGCGCGCCGGGTCTCTGCGATTTAAAGGGCCACTGCGCCGCTGATTGGCGCAGTGGTCCCAATTAGTGTGTTCACCTGTGCACTTCCCTATATCACCTCACTTCCCTTGCACTCCCTTGCCGGATCTTGTTGCCTTAGTGCCAGTGAAAGCGTTCCTTGTGTGTTCCTTGCCTGTGTTTCCAGACCTTCTGCCGTTGCCCCTGACTACGATCCTTGCTGCCTGCCCCGACCTTCTGCTACGTCCGACCTTGCTTTTGCCTACTCCCTTGTACCGCGCCTATCTTCAGCAGCCAGAGAGGTGAGCCGTTGCTAGTGGATACGACCTGGTCACTACCGCCGCAGCAAGACCATCCCGCTTTGCGGCGGGCTCTGGTGAAAACCAGTAGTGGCTTAGAACCGGTCCACTAGCACGGTCCACGCCAATCCCTCTCTGGCACAGAGGATCCACTACCTGCCAGCCGGCATCGTGACAGTAGATCCGGCCATGGATCCCGCTGAAGTTCCTCTGCCAGTTGTCGCTGACCTCACCACGGTGGTCGCCCAGCAGTCACAACAGATAGCGCAACAAGGCCAACAGCTGTCTCAACTGACCGTTATGCTACAACAGTTACTACCACAGCTTCAGCAGTCATCTCCTCCGCCAGCTCCTGCACCTCCTCCGCAGCGAGTGGCCGCTCCTGGGATACGCTTATCCTTGCCGGATAAATTTGATGGGGACTCTAAGTTTTGCCGTGGCTTTCTTTCCCAATGTTCCCTGCATCTGGAGATGATGTCGGACCTGTTTCCCACTGAAAGGTCTAAGGTGGCTTTCGTAGTCAGCCTTCTGTCCGGAAAAGCCCTGTCATGGGCCACACCGCTCTGGGACCGCAATGACCCCGTCACTGCCTCTGTACACTCCTTCTTCTCGGAAATCCGAAGTGTCTTTGAGGAACCTGCCCGAGCCTCTTCTGCTGAGACTGCCCTGTTGAACCTGGTCCAGGGTAATTCTTCCGTTGGCGAGTATGCCGTACAATTCCGTACTCTTGCTTCAGAATTGTCCTGGAATAATGAGGCCCTCTGCGCGACCTTCAAAAAAGGCCTATCCAGCAACATTAAAGATGTTCTGGCCGCACGAGAAATTCCTGCTAATCTACATGAACTTATTCACCTAGCCACTCGCATTGACATGCGTTTTTCCGAAAGGCGTCAGGAACTCCGCCAAGATATGGACTCTGTTCGCACGAGGCGTTTCTTCTCCTCGGCTCCTCTCTCCTCTGGTCCCCTGCAATCTGTTCCTGTGCCTCCCGCCGTGGAGGCTATGCAGGTCGACCGGTCTCGCCTGACACCTCAAGAGAGGACACGACGCCGTATGGAGAACCTCTGCCTGTACTGTGCTAGTACCGAACACTTCCTGAGAGATTGTCCTATCCGTCCTCCTCGCCTGGAAAGACGTACGCTGACTCCGCACAAAGGTGAGACAGTCCTTGATGTCTACTCTGCTTCTCCACGTCTTACTGTGCCTGTGCGGATGTCTGCCTCTGCCTTCTCCTTCTCTACAGTGGCCTTCTTGGACTCAGGATCTGCAGGAAATTTTATTTTGGCCTCTCTCGTCAACAGGTTCAACATCCCGGTGACCAGTCTCGCCAGACCCCTCTACATCAATTGTGTAAATAATGAAAGATTGGACTGTACCATACGTTTCCGCACGGAGCCCCTTCTTATGAGCATCGGATCTCATCATGAGAGGATTGAACTTTTGGTCCTCCCCAATTGCACCTCGGAAATTCTCCTTGGACTTCCCTGGCTTCAACTTCATTCCCCTACCCTGGATTGGTCCACTGGGGAGATCAAGAGTTGGGGGTCCTCTTGTTCCAAGAACTGTCTAAAACCGGTTCCCAGTAACCCTTGCCGTAACTCTGTGGTTCCTCCAGTAACCGGTCTCCCTAAGGCCTATATGGACTTCGCGGATGTTTTCTGCAAAAAACAAGCTGAGACTCTACCTCCTCACAGGCCTTATGATTGCCCTATCGACCTCCTCCCGGGCACTACTCCACCCCGGGGCAGAATTTATCCTCTCTCTGCCCCAGAGACTCTTGCCATGTCCGAATACGTCCAGGAGAATCTAAAAAAGGGCTTTATCCGTAAATCCTCCTCTCCTGCCGGAGCCGGATTTTTCTTTGTGTCCAAAAAAGATGGCTCCCTACGTCCTTGCATTGACTACCGCGGTCTTAATAAAATCACGGTTAAGAACCGCTACCCCTTACCCCTCATCTCTGAACTCTTTGATCGCCTCCAAGGTGCCCACATCTTCACTAAATTGGACTTAAGAGGCGCCTATAACCTCATCCGCATCAGAGAGGGGGACGAGTGGAAAACGGCATTTAACACCAGAGATGGACACTTTGAGTATCTGGTCATGCCCTTTGGACTGTGCAACGCCCCTGCCGTCTTCCAAGACTTTGTCAATGAAATTTTTCGTGATTTGTTATACTCCTGTGTTGTTGTATATCTGGACGATATCCTAATTTTTTCTGCCAATCTAGAAGAACACCGCCAGCATGTCCGTATGGTTCTTCAGAGACTTCGTGACAACCAACTCTATGCCAAAATTGAGAAATGTCTGTTTGAATGCCAATCTCTTCCTTTTCTAGGATATTTGGTCTCTGGCCAGGGACTACAGATGGATCCAGACAAACTCTCTGCCGTCTTAGATTGGCCACGCCCCTCCGGACTCCGTGCTATCCAACGCTTTTTGGGGTTCGCCAATTATTACAGGCAATTTATTCCACATTTTTCTACCATTGTGGCTCCTATCGTGGCTTTAACCAAAAAAAATGCTGATCCCAAGTCCTGGCCTCCTCAAGCAGAAGACGCCTTTAAACGACTCAAGTCTGCCTTTTCTTCGGCTCCCGTCCTCTCCAGACCTGACCCTTCCAAACCCTTCCTATTGGAGGTTGATGCCTCCTCAGTGGGAGCTGGAGCTGTTCTTCTACAAAAAAATTCTTCCGGGCATGCTGTCACTTGTGGTTTTTTCTCTAGGACCTTCTCTCCAGCGGAGAGGAACTACTCCATCGGGGATCGAGAGCTTCTAGCCATCAAATTAGCACTTGAGGAATGGAGGCATCTGCTGGAGGGATCAAGTTCTCCTGTTATTATCTACACCGACCACAAGAACCTCTCCTACCTCCAGTCTGCCCAACGGCTGAATCCTCGCCAGGCCCGGTGGTCTCTGTTCTTTGCCCGATTTAATTTTGAGATTCACTTTCGTCCTGCCGATAAGAACATTAGGGCCGATGCTCTCTCTCGTTCCTCGGATGCCTCAGAAGTTGAACTCTCTCCGCAACACATCATTCCACCTGACTGCCTGATCTCCACTTCTCCTGCCTCCATCAGGCAGACTCCTCCAGGAAAGACCTTTGTTTCTCCTCGCCAACGCCTCGGAATCCTCAAATGGGGTCACTCCTCCCATCTCGCAGGTCATGCGGGTATCAAGAAATCTGTGCAACTCATCTCCCGCTTCTATTGGTGGCCGACTCTGGAGACGGATGTTGTGGACTTTGTGCGAGCCTGCACTATCTGTGCCCGGGATAAGACTCCTCGCCAGAAGCCCGCTGGTTTTCTTCATCCTCTGCCTGTCCCCGAACAGCCTTGGTCTCTGATTGGTATGGATTTTATTACTGATTTACCCCCTTCCCGTGGCAACACTGTTATTTGGGTGGTCGTTGATCGATTCTCCAAAATGGCACATTTCATCCCTCTTCCTGGTCTTCCTTCTGCGCCTCAGTTGGCTAAACAATTTTTTGTACACATTTTTCGTCTTCACGGGTTGCCTACGCAGATTGTCTCGGATAGAGGCGTCCAATTCGTGTCTAAATTCTGGAGGGCTCTCTGTAAACAACTCAAGATTAAATTAAATTTTTCTTCTGCATATCATCCCCAGTCCAATGGACAAGTAGAAAGGATTAACCAGATCTTGGGTGATTATTTGCGACATTTTGTTTCCTCCCGCCAGGATGACTGGGCAGATCTCCTCCCATGGGCCGAATTCTCGTATAACTTCAGGGTCTCTGAGTCTTCCTCCAAATCCCCATTTTTCGTGGTGTACGGCCGTCACCCTCTTCCCCCCCTCCCTACTCCCTTGCCCTCTGGTCTGCCCGCTGTGGATGAAATTTCTCGTGACCTTTCCATCATATGGAGAGAGACCCAAAATTCTCTCTTACAGGCTTCATCACGCATGAAGAAGTTCGCGGATAAGAAAAGAAGAGCTCCCCCCGTTTTTTCCCCTGGAGACAAGGTATGGCTCTCCGCTAAATATGTCCGCTTCCGTGTCCCTAGCTACAAGTTGGGACCACGCTATCTTGGTCCTTTCAAAATTTTGTGTCAAATTAATCCTGTCTCTTATAAACTTCTTCTTCCTCCCTCTCTTCGTATCCCTAATGCCTTTCACGTCTCTCTTCTCAAACCACTCATCCTCAACCGTTTTTCTCCCAAATCTGTTCCTCCCACTCCTGTTTCTGGCTCCTCGGACATCTTCTCGGTCAAAGAAATTTTAGCTGCCAAAAAGGTCAGAGGGAAAAATTTTTTTTTAGTGGACTGGGAGGGTTGTGGTCCTGAAGAGAGATCCTGGGAACCTGAGGACAACATCCTAGACAAAAGTCTGCTCCTCAGGTTCTCAGGCTCCAAGAAGAGGGGGAGACCCAAGGGGGGGGGTACTGTTACGCCGAGCGCTCCGGGTCCCCGCTCCTCCCCGGAGCGCTCGCTTCACTCTCCCCGCGGCAGCGCTCCGGTCACGTCCTCTGACCCGGGGCGCTGCGATTCCGCTGCCAGCCGGGATGCGATTCGCGATGCGGGTAGCGCCCGCTCGCGATGCGCACCCCGGCTCCCCTACCTGACTCGCTCTCCGTCTGTTCTGTCCCGGCGCGCGCGGCCCCGCTCCCTAGGGCGCGCGCGCGCCGGGTCTCTGCGATTTAAAGGGCCACTGCGCCGCTGATTGGCGCAGTGGTCCCAATTAGTGTGTTCACCTGTGCACTTCCCTATATCACCTCACTTCCCTTGCACTCCCTTGCCGGATCTTGTTGCCTTAGTGCCAGTGAAAGCGTTCCTTGTGTGTTCCTTGCCTGTGTTTCCAGACCTTCTGCCGTTGCCCCTGACTACGATCCTTGCTGCCTGCCCCGACCTTCTGCTACGTCCGACCTTGCTTTTGCCTACTCCCTTGTACCGCGCCTATCTTCAGCAGCCAGAGAGGTGAGCCGTTGCTAGTGGATACGACCTGGTCACTACCGCCGCAGCAAGACCATCCCGCTTTGCGGCGGGCTCTGGTGAAAACCAGTAGTGGCTTAGAACCGGTCCACTAGCACGGTCCACGCCAATCCCTCTCTGGCACAGAGGATCCACTACCTGCCAGCCGGCATCGTGACATGTATATTGTGACTCTGATGCATGTTTGAAGGTAAAGAAAGGGAAATGGAGCAGGCTAATGGTATAGAGCAGCAGAGATAGGGGTAATTTAGCTAAGCCAGGAATGGCAGAGGGAGCTCTCCCCGGGAACATAGGCCCAGAGCAACAGGCCCAGAGCGTCAAAAAATGACGCTCCTGGGCCTAGGCGGTAACAGGCTGGCATTATTTAGGCTGGGGAGGGCCAGTAACAATGGTCCTCGCCCACCCTGGTAACGTCAGGCTTTTGCTGCTAGGTTGGAATCTTTCTGATACTGAAAAAAATGAGGTAACCACACAAAGAAAAAAGAAAAAATGCACAGAGTTCCCCCTATTTATAGTATCAGCCAGATTCCAACCAAGCAGCAACAGCCTAACGTTACCAGGGTGGGCAAAGACCATTGTTACTGGCCCTCCCCAGCCTAAATAATGCCAGCCCGTTACCGGCTAGGCCCAGGAGTGCCATTTTTGATGCTCTGGGCCTGTTGATACTGGCTCTTCCCGGCACCCCTGTGGCGGTGGGTACCGAGGTAATAATTCGGGGTTAGTGCTAGCTGATTTTGGGGATAATGCTAAGCCCCAGCTTAGTAATGGATTCCGTCTATAAGACAGCTTCCACTACTTAGCCTGAAAATTCAATTATAAAAAACGACACATTGAAAAAAAAAATTTATTTAAAAAAAAACTCCCCCACAACCCTCGTTAACCATTTTATTGAAATAAAAAAAAAACGCTGGTCATCGTCGCAGTCCACCAAACCTGACGTAGTCCCCCGCATTCACGTATCTGAAATGAGAAGAAAAGAAAAACAAGAAACATGGGTTAGTAGATTTTTTTTTAATCTCCCCTGGGAAGAGCAAATATAATGCAGTGTGTTCATAAACAGGGAGCCTACAATTGTTGCTAAACTACAACTCCCTTCATGGAGGGCTGTAGTTAAGCAACAGCTGGAGTCTCCCTGTTTGGGAACACACTGCCAGAAAGGCTCTGTTCCCATTACGCAAAACGCAAAATGTGAACAGAGATCTGTCCCTCTGCCCTTGTACTACTACTCCTATCATGGGACAGAGCCTGCCCCATGATGGGAGTAGTTGTAGTACCGCAGCGCTGAGGGATGGCACTTGCACATTCCCCGGCTGTGGGACTTTAAGGACTACTACTACCATCATGGACAGACTCTGCCCATGATGGGAGTTGTAGTCCAGGGGCTGAGGTGCAGATCGCACCGGGTCATTCTGCAGAGACCCACTGCGATCTGCATTTATTAAGATAACAAGCCGATGGTACATGCGTCTACACTGCGCTGTTACCGGCTTCTATTTACACTGTAATAATTCATAATCCACGTCGGGAGAGGGGAGCTCTAATTGGTCAATAGCTATCCACCAATCAGAGCTCCCCGTGTTCCGGTGGCAGGGATTATGAATTATGACAGTGTATATACAAGCTGGCGGGCAGCGCGATGTAGACGCATGTAAGTCCGGCTTGTATAGTTAATAAATGCGGATCACAACAGATCTCCAGAGAATGATCTGCTGTGATCCACATTTGAGTTAAAAAGTCGGCGGTACATGCAGCTACACTGCGCTCCTGTATACACTGTCATAATTCATAATCCCCGCTGGAACACGGGGGCTCTGATTGGTGGATAGCTATTGACCAATCAGAGCTCCCCTCTCCCGGCAGGGATTATGAATTATTACAGTGTATATAGGAGCACAGGAGCGCAGTGTAGCTGCATGTAACGCCGACGTTTTAACTTAAATGTGGATCGCAGCAGATCATTTTCTGGAGATCTGTTGCGATCCACATTTATTAACTATACAAACCAGCGTTAAATGTGTCTACACTGGGCTGCCGTCGGCTTCTATATACAGTGTCCCGGAACACGGGAGCTCTGATTGGTGGATAGCTATTGACCAATCAGAGCTCCCCTCTCCCGGCAGCGGGGATTATGAATTATAAGCGGTGTATATAGAAGCCGGTGGCAACGCAGTGTAGACGCATGTACCGCCGGCTTGTTATCTTATTAAATGCGGATCGCAGCGGGTCTCTGCAGAATGACTCGGTGCGATCTGCACCTCAGCCCCTGGACTACAACTCCTATCATGGGCAGAGTCTGTCCATGATGGGAGTAGCAGTCCTTACTGTGTCAAAATAGACACTTTTGGTGCGTGTCCTCCGATGTGGTGTATATTTGTGCAAGAAAATGCAGTTTGCGCATTTTTTTTTGCGCAAAAAAAACGCAATTAGTAAATTCGATTCTACAGTAGAAAGTGCTCCATGGTAAACTTAATCGTAGTCAAGGGGATGAAAAATTCTATCAAAATTTGCGCAAAAAAAAAGCTTGCTCTTTCTGAGTGTTGCTGTGTAAGAGGGGGCGTGAAAGAGGAGTTTCAAAAACTGGAGTTTGAAAGCAGGAGGTTGAGATCGCTGTGAGTTTTAATTTTTGAACCCACAAGGTCTACAAAAAAAATTAAGTGTAATTTTGACTGTCTGTTTTTTCCTATACATTTGTGAAATCCCCATAACTAGATGGCCTCCATGTTGGAAAATGCAGTCCAATGTACATCCTGTTCAATGTATGCAATCCTTGAACAACAGTTTGAGGGTGCATATTGTTGTGCGAGATGTGTGCTAGTTGTCCGTTTGGAAGCCCAGATCCTGCATCTAGAGGGGCGACTGGCAACAATGAGAAGCATTAACAACATGGAGAGGAGTCTCCTGCTCACTGAGCAGGCACTCTCGGGAATAGAGGTGGGGGAGGACAGTGGGACGGAGTTGCAGGACAGTCAGGCAGTTAGCTGGGTGATAGTTAGAAAGAGGGGTAGGGGAAAAAGTGTCAGGGAGGCTAGTCCTGAACTGGCACACCCCAACAAGTTTGCCCGCTTGGCAGATGAGGGGGATGCCATTACAGAGCTAGCAGAACTGCAGCAGGATACCGCCTCTGACCGCCAGGGGGGTGTCTGCTCCAGTAAGGAGGGAGGGAGGAGTACAGGGCAGGCCAGACAGGTACTAGTGGTGGGGGACTCAATTATTAGGGGGACAGACAGGGCAATCTGTCACAAAGACCGGGATCGCCGAACAGTGTGTTGTCTGCCTGGCGCACGAGTTCGGCACATCGCGGATCGGGTTGACAGGTTGTTGGGCGGGGCTGGAGAGGACCCAGCAGTCATGGTACATATTGGCACCAATGACAAAGTAAGCGGTAGGTGGAGGGTCCTTAAAAATGATTTCAGGGACTTAGGCCGCAAGCTTAAGGCAAGGACCTCCAAGGTAGTCTTTTCTGAAATACTACCAGTACCACGAGCCGCACCAGAGAGGCAGCGGGAGATCAGGGAGGTAAACAAGTGGCTCAGAAGCTGGTGTAGGAAGGAAGGGTTTGGGTTCATGGAGAACTGGGCTGACTTCGCTGTCGGTTACCGGCTCTACCGTAGGGACGGGCTGCACCTCAATGGGGAGGGTGCAGCTTTGCTTGGGGAGAAGATGGCTAGAAGGGTGGAGGAGTGTTTAAACTAGGGACTTGGGGGGAGGGAACCTACAGCAAAGAGGGGGAAGATAGTGTAGATAGAGAGGTGGGAATTATAAATGTACCTGGGGGTGGAGCGGAGGGAGGGGTTAGAATAGTTAATAGGAATAAGCTTCATAGGAAAATAAAACTTACACCCTTGAATCCCATTAACCCCAATAACATAAAGGATGGAAATGTAAAGTGTATGTTCACAAATGCCAGAAGCCTAGCAAATAAAATGGGGGAGCTTGAGGCCTTGATACTGGAGGAACATATTGATATAGTTGGGGTCACTGAGACATGACTGGACTCCTCGCATGACTGGGCTGTCAATCTGCAGGGGTTTACATTGTTTCGCAAGGATAGAATGAACAGAAAAGGTGGTGGAGTCTGTCTGTATGTAAGAAGTGGTATGAAAGTCAGTGTGAACGATGCCATAGTGTGTGATGATTCTGAGGATGTGGAATCATTGTGGGTAGAATTACAAAAGGAAGGAAATACTGAAAAAATAGTATTTGGTGTAATCTACAGACCCCCTAATATCACTGAAGAGATAGAAGTTCGGCTTCATAAACAAATAGAGAGGGCCGCCCGGGCAGGTACAGTGGTAATAATGGGAGATTTTAACTATCCAGATATAGATTGGGGTCCGGGGTTGGCTAAAACTACAAAGGGGCGACAATTCCTAAATTTATTGCAGGATAATTTTATGGGCCAGTTTGTGGAGGACCCAACAAGAAGTGATGCCTTGTTGGATCTGATCATTTCCAACAACGCAGAGCTGGTTGGTAATGTAACTGTGCGGGAAAACCTTGGTAATAGCGACCACAATATAGTTACTTTTGACTTAAAATGTAGAAAACAAAGACAGGCGGGGAAGGCAAAAACATATAACTTTAAAAAGGCAAATTTCCCTGGGCTGAGGGCTGCACTACAGGACATAGACTGGGGGGAGGTGTTGTCAAATACTGATACAGAAGGTAAATGGGACATCTTTAAATCAACTCTAAATAACTATACAGCTAAATATATACCAAAGGGGAACAAATATAAACGACTAAAACTAAATCCTACATGGCTGACACATGATGTTAAAAGAGCAATAAACAACAAAAAAAATAGCCTTCAAAAAATACAAATCTGATGGGTCAGCTACAACATTTAAACAGTACAAGGAGCTTAATAAAATCTGTAAAAATGTAATAAAAACAGCAAAAATTCAAAATGAGAGACAGGTGGCCAAAGAAAGCAAAACTAATCCTAAATATTTTTTTAGATATATAAATGCAAAAAAAAACAAGGACAGAGCATGTAGGACCCCTTAATAATGATAATGGGGAGGTTGTCACAGGCGATCAAGAGAAGGCGGAGCTACTGAATGGGTTCTTTAGTTCTGTATACACTATGGAAGAAGGAGCTGACATTGGCCAGGTCAGTGCTGGTAACACATCATGTAATGTACTGAACTGGCTTAATGTAGAGATGGTACAAGGTAAGTTAAGTGATATAAATGTAAGCAAATCCCCAGGACCGGATGGACTACACCCAAGAGTTCTTAGAGAGGTAAGTTCAGTAATATCTGTACCCTTGTTCATGATATTTAGAGATTCTCTGGTGTCTGGTATTGTGCCAAGGGACTGGCGCAAGGCGAATGTGGTGCCAATCTTCAAAAAGGGCTCTAGGTCTTCCCCAGGAAACTATAGACCGGTAAGTTTAACGTGCATTGTGGGTAAATTGTTTGAAGGACTTATAAGGGATTACATACAGGAATACATAGGGGATAATTGTATTATAAGTGATAGCCAGCATGGGTTTACTAAGGATAGAAGTTGTCAAACCAATCTAATTTGCTTTTATGAAGAGGTGAGTAGAAGCCTTGACAGAGGAATGGCTGTGGATATAGTGTTTCTGGATTTTGCTAAAGCGTTTGATACTGTCCCTCATAGACGTCTGACAGGTAAGTTAAGGTCTTTGGGTTTGGAAATTTTAGTTTGTAACTGGATTGAACACTGGCTCATGGATCGTACCCAGAGAGTGGTGGTCAATGATTCGTACTCTGATTGGTCCCCGGTTATTAGTGGTGTACCCCAAGGTTCAGTACTGGGACCGCTGTTGTTTAATTTATTTATCAATGATATAGAGGATGGTATTAACAGCTCTGTTTCTATCTTTGCAGATGACACCAAGCTTTGTAGCACAGTACAGTCTATAGAGGATGTGTATAGGTTACAAGATGACTTGGATAGACTAAGTGTCTGGGCATCCACTTGGCAAATGAGGTTCAATGTGGATAAATGTAAAGTTATGCATCTGGGTACTAATAACCTGCATGCATCGTATGTCTTAGGGGGGATTAAACTGTCAGAGTCACTGGTAGAGAAGGATCTGGGTGTACTTGTAGATCACAGACTACAGAATAGCATGCAATGTCAGGCTGCTGCTTCCAAAGCCGGCAGGATATTGTCATGTATCAAAAGAGGCATGGACTCAAGGGACAGGGACATAATACTCCCCCTTTATAAATCATTGGTACGGCCTTACCTGGAATATGCTGTTCAGTTTTGGGCACCTGTCCATAAAAGGGACACTGCGGAGTTGGAAAGGGTGCAGAGACGCGTGACTAAACTAATATGGGGCATGGAACATCTTAGCTATGAGGAGCGATTAAAGGAGTTACAATTGTTTAGTCTTGAGAAGAGACGTTTAAGGGGGGATATGATAAACGTATATAAGTATATTAATGGCCCATACAAAAAATATGGAGAAAAACTGTTCCAGGTTAAACCCCCCCAAAGGACGAGGGGGCACTCCCTCCGTCTGGAGAAGAAAAAGTTTAGTCTCAAGGGGCGACACGCCTTCTTTACCGTGAGGACTGTGAATTTATGGAACGGTCTACCTCAGGAACTGGTCACAGCAGGAACAATTAACAGCTTTAAAACAGGATTAGATACATTCCTGGAACAAAATAAGATTAATGCTTATGAAGAAATATAAAATCTCATCCCTTCCCCAATATCGCGCCACACCCCTACCCCTTAATTCCCTGGTTGAACTTGATGGACATATGTCTTTTTTCGACCGTACTAACTATGTAACTATGTAACTATGTAAGATGCAAAATTCCCCCCCATGTAGCTATGAATGCTGGATATAAATATAGGTGTCGTCTGGGATTACTTTTGTGTGTATTACTAATGAACTAATGAATTATGTAGGTAGAGTTAGTGGCCCGACAGGCCAGGCTTTTATTTTGGTTCCTGAATTATGTTTTGTTTGGTACTGCAATCTGTCCAATAAACCCTTACCGAGGATCAGAGTGCATGCTGAAATTGGTGTGGGCCTACTTTAATAAAGTAAAGGAAGTATCGTTTGACTATGTTAAAGGGCAATCCCTGACAGAAATCTCACAATATATATATATATATATATATATATATATATATATATATATATATATATGTACTGTATGTATAGGTATATGTGCATAAGCCTACATTTATCAGTATACAAAAAATGTGGGAGCTCAACGTAAAAAAAGAGGGAAAACCTATACCGAGGATACTGCGTTGCACATACCCATGTGCCAAAAAGGATTACTAATAGTATAAAAAAGGAGGCCGTTCTGCTAGGCTAGGTAAAAGTAAAAGATATATGGTCAAAAATTAGAAAGAAGAGAAAGAGAAAACATGTCTAAAATAGCATAAAATAATGACATTTATTTAGAAAATGATGTGAGGTCTGCGGCAGGGCCCTTGTCGCAGACTGGTCACTAGATAAAATGTTTACAATGGTATAAAATACTAAAAATATAAACAGTGATATTGCACTTCAACAATTGGACAATGAGACAATGAAAGTGGGGAAATGGGACAGTGCAAACAATATTTGTTTAGTTATACTGTAAAGTCATATTATAGGAGCCGGGATTAATCCAGATGAAAGTGCATGGCAAAAAAGTTAATAATCCAATAGGGCAATTTTCAGTAGCTCTGGAGCCTCCCAGATTGGGGTCCACTATAAACGTTTTTAGGTGCAGAGATACAGGCGATGGCCCCTCTACCCCGACGGAATGGGGACTGAATGCAAGAGGGCAATCGCTATACAGTTCAGGCACTTTGTACCACTTACCGGCTACAGTTTGCACGGTCAGATGTGTGCGGCTGTGCTTGCGATCTGGATGCACGTCCCTCTGTCCCGGTGGCACGGGAGAAATGTAGGAGGGGTGATAGGATCCGGTGCTGGGGGTCGGAGATGATGGCTGGGAAGCAGCGTGTGGCAGCGCTGTGAAGCCTTTCGATGGTAGCAGCGTATGGAAGCGCTGGATCTTGACTGACTTGACTAGACTGATTTGACAGTCTTCACCCTGTATGCAGCTTACCAGGTTTGGACGTTCACCTGTGGGGTAGTGGACTTGTGGATGCGTGGCTGCGTGGCAGGCTTCAGGCCTCCTCAGGACACTTGACATTCTCTCTGGATTTCACTGCACTCAGCACTCAAGAGAGAAGAGACTAAACTAGCTCCTCCCAGGGTTTATATGGGGGAGACTCTGGAGGGGTCCCATAGGTCACTCTATAGGTGACATGGTCACTGGTACCTTCCTTGGTTACAACACTTAGCAACATTGCTTAACCCCTTAAGGACATGCACCGTAAATGTATGGCGTTGCTAAGAAGTACTTAACGCACAGTGCCGTAAATTTACGGCGCAGCTTTCCTGGATCACCGCATCTCCGGCTATCTATCAGCAGCCATCCCGGCATATCGCCCATATCGTTCCTGAAAACCCCCATGTCGGCAATCGCCGCAAATCGCCAGTCAGTTCAGACCGTGATTTGCGGCTATTGCAGGTCAATTGGGTCTCTGGTGACCTGGAAAAAAGGGTGAATGGGGCTGTCAGAGACTTTTTGTGCGTCCGCAGAGCATTTAACGCCCACATATGAGGTATTTCCGTATTCAGGAGAAATTGCAGTTACAAATTTTGGGGGTCTTTTTTTCCCTTTTACTGCTTGTGAAAATTAAAAGTATGGGGCAACACCAGCATGTTAGTGTAAAAGGAGAATAAGCCCCCCAAAATTTATAACGCAATTTCTCCCGAGTACGGAGATACCCCATATGTGGCCCTAAACTGTTTCCTTGAAATACGACAGGGCTCCAAAGCAAGAGAGCCATGCGCATTTGAGGCCTAAATTGGGGATTTGAATCCGCCACAAAAATACCCTACGGCAGTGTTTCCCAAAATGGGTGTTTCCAGCTGTTGCAAAACTCCCAGCATGCCTGGACAGTCAGTGGCTGTCTGGCAATACTGGGAGTTGTTTTTAAACAGCTGGAGGCTCTGTTTTAGAAACAGTGCCGTACAAGAAGTTTTTTTTTTATTATTGGGGGGGGAGGGGGACTTATTTTGTGTAGGTGTAGTGTAATGTAGTGTTTTTAGGGTACATTCACACGGGTGTGTTTACAGGGAGTTCGAGCTGGGAGTTTGAGCTGCGGCGAAAAATTTGCTGAATCTCAAACTTGCAGCAGAATACTTGCTGTACAAACCTCCAGCTGTTGCAAAACTACAACTCCCAGCATGTTATGCAACAGCTGGAGGCACATTGGTTGCTAAACACTGAGAGTTTCTTACTTAACTCAGTGTTTCGCAACCAGTGTGCCTCCAGCTGTTGCAAAACTAGAACTCCCAGCATGTACAGTCTCTCAGTGCATGCTGGGAGTTGTATTTTTGCAACAGCTGGAGGCACACTGGTTGCGAAACACTGAATTAGGATACAAGCTCTGTTTCACAACCAATGTGTCTCCAGTTTTCTCCAGCAAAACTGCAACAATCAGCATGCATTGACAGTCAAAGAGCATGCTGAGAGTTGTAGTTTTGCCACAGCTAAAGGCACACTGCTACAACTCCCAGCATGCCCTTTGGTAGTCAGTGCATGTTGGGAGTTGTAGTTAGTTATGTAGTGTTGCATAACTACAACCCCCAGCGTGCACAGACTACCAAAGGGCATGCTGGGAGTTGTAGTTGAAACTCCAGCTGTTGCAAAATACAACTCCTAGCATGCCCTTTGGCTTTGCATGCTGCGAGTTTTTGCTAAGCAACAGCAGAAGGTGAACAGACCTCACCTCCTGCTGTATTCTGCCGCCGGGACTGCCACCGCTGCTGACACCGATCCTGCTGCTCCTGTCGCCGCCACCGCACCAGAGGGGACCCCCTCGTGACCAAGGACAGGTAAGAGACCCCCGCCGACCCCGATCACTGCCATGATCGCCGCCCCGATCACGGTCCAGCAGGTGATGATTTGCACAGGGGTGGCTGATTTTACAGCAGTTCTGACATAAACGCAAAACAATAAATACCCAGATGAAACTACACCCCTCACGGAATGTAACAAGGGGTATAGTGAGCCTTTACACCCCACAGGTGTTTGCCAAATTTTTTTTTCACTAAAATGCTGGTGTTACCCTACAGTTTTTCATTTTCACAAGGGAGAGTAGGAAAAAAGCCCCCCAAAATTTGTAGCCCCATTTCTTCTGAGTAAGAACATACACCATATGTCGATGTAAAGTGCTCTGCGAGTGCACTACAATGCCTGAAGAGGAGCGCCATTGGGCTTTTGGCAAAAGAATGTGTCCGAAATTGAAGGCCATGTGTGTTTACAAAGCCCCCATAGTGCCAGAACAGTGGAACCCCCCCACATGTGACCCTATTTTGGAAACTACACCCCTCATGTAATGTAATAAGGGGTGCAGTGAGCATTTACGCCCCACAGGTGTCTGACAGATTTTTGGAACAGTGGTCCATGAAAATGAAAAATTTAATTTTTTATTTGCACAGCCCACTGTTCAAAAGATCTGTCAAACGCCAGTGGGGTGTAAATGTTCACTGCACCCCTTATTAAATTCTGTGAGGGGTTTATTTTCCAAAATGGGGTCAAATGTGGGGGGGGGGTCCACTGTTCTGGCACCACGGGGGGCTTTGTAAATGCACATGGCCCCCGACTTCTATTCCAACCAAATTCTCTCACCAAAAGCTCAATGGCGCTCCTTCTCACACTGAGCATTGTAGTTCGCCTGCAGAGCACTTTACTTCCACATATGGGGTATTTCTATACTCAGAAGAAATGGGGTTACAAATTTTGGGAGGCTTTTTCTCCAATTACCCCTTGTGAAAATGTAAAATTTGGTGTAACACTAGCATTTCACGTCCAACTTTAGCGGAAATTTGTCAAACACCTGTGGGGTGTTAAGGCTCACTGTACCCCTTGTTACATTCCTTGAGGGGTGTAGTTTCCAGAATAGTATGCCATGTGTTTTTTTTTTTTGCTGTTCTGGCACCATAGGGGCTTCCTAAATGCGACATGCTCCCCAAAAACCATTTCAGCAATATTTGCTTTCCAAAAGCCAAATGTGACTTCTCTTCTGAGCATTGTAGTGCGCCAGCAGTGCACTTGACCTCCACACATTGTGTATTTCCATACTCAGAAGAGATGGGGTTACACATTTTGGGGGGCATTTTCTACTATAACCCCTTGTAAAAATGTAAAATTTGGGGGAAAACCAGCATTTTAGTGAAAAATAAAAAAAAAGTCATTTACACATCTGATTTTAACGAAAAGTCGTCAAACACCTGTGGGGTGTTAAGGCTCACTGGACCCCTTGTTATATTCCTTGAGGGGTGTAGTTTCCAAAATAATATGCCATGTTGTTGTTGTTTTTTTTTTTTGCTGTTCTGGCACCATAGGAGCTTCCTAAATGTGACATACCCCCCAAAAACCATTTCAGAAAAACTTACTCTCCAAAATCCCATCATCGCTCCTTCCCTTCTGAGTCTTGTAGTGCACCCACAGAGCACTTTTTACATCCACATATGAGGCATTTCCTTACTCGAGAGAAATTGGGTTACAAATTTTGGGGGGCTTTTTCTCCTTTTACCCCTTGTAAAATTTCAAAAACTGGGTCTACAAGAACATGAGAGTGTAAAAAATGAAGATTTTGAATTTTCTCCTTCACCTTGCTGCTATTCCTATGAAACACCTAAAGGGTTGATACACTTTCTGAATGTCATTTTGAATACTTTGGAGGTGTAGTTTTTATAATGGGGTCATTTATGGGGTATTTCTAACGTGAAGACCCCTCAAATCCACTTCAAAACTGAACTGGTCCCTGAAAAATTCCAATTTTAAGAATTTTGTGAAAAATTACTGCTGAACTTTGAAGCCCTCTGATGTCTTCCAAAAGTAAAAACATGTAAACTTCATGATGCAAATATAAAGTAGACATATTGTTTATGTGAATCAATATATAATTTATTTGAAATATCCATTTTGCTTACAAGCAGAGAGTTTCAAATTGTAAAAAAAATGCAAATTTTTTTTTATTTTCATGAAATTTTGGGATTTTTCACCAAGAAAGGATGCAAGTAACAACGAAAATGTACCACTGTGTTAAATTAGAATATATTATATTAATATATTAACACTCCTGAGGAAGTCACTTTGTGACGGAACGCGTGGAGGCTTTTGGATCCGGGCGGATGGGTGATATCTTGCTCTTACCCTTTGCGAGCCTTGTCTTTCTCATATCTGGTCTTCACATTTGGCAGCTATTTCTATAGGGTCATTTGCATAGCTGATTGTTCATCCATTTATTTATCATATGAGCTATGCATGATTCTTTTCTGAGATTTTCACTGTGAGACCATTATTTGTAGTTACTATTAGAGATTTTTCACAGCATATTAATATTTACAGTTTTTTTGACCGGTACGAGATTTCATGTGCTTGCACATATACATTTATTGTTATTATCTTTTAGGGTAATACGCTACATTTATTAGCCCGGATCTTGTATGAGACATACACCATGTCTCATCTGTGTGGTGGGGCCCAGGTTGGGCCGTTTTAAGTGTTTTTAACTTGTGTGTGTCTTTATATTTCCTCAATTGTTTTGTAATTTTTGTGCTCCAATAAAGATTGTCATTTTTGGAATAATTGATTGTTTCAGGTGTGCTTCCATATGCATTTCTTTTTTTCTTTTTTTCCTGTGGCTTGTTTTATGCAGGTCAAGCACCCTCATCTGCCATTATTTTTAGCTGAGCTCCCCCGTTTTTTCTCTTTTCTTTTTTCTTAAATTAGAATATGTCACAAAAAAACTATCTCGGAATCAGAACAATGGGTAAAAGCATCCCAGAGTTACTAATGCATAAAGTGACAGTGGTCAGAATTGAAAAAAAGGGCTCTGTCCTTAAGGGGTTAAAGGTATATGACAAGTTATATACATTACAATAGATAACACAGGTGGTAGTTACTTAGGGAACACAGACAAAAGGGGGCCCAGGAGTCACTGAGTGGAGTCCACCTGACAGGGCAGCAATGGTACAGGGGTGCAACTCCTGTACTGGGCCACCACAAGAATAAGTACCATTAATAACCACCCTCTGTTTCCTATCACTGAGCCACTTACTTACCCACTTGCACACATTTTCCCCCAGCCCTATCCTTTTCATTTTATGCACCAACCTTTTATGTGGCACCATATAAAATCCGCCACGCCCTCTTCCATAGTCTTGCATTGAGGGGGCGTGGCCATTACATCACGAGCGGGTCTTTACCGTTATGTCACGAGCCTCCGGCGCTGTACCCGACGCTCTAAATGAACACTGGGTGCAACAGGGAGGTCCCCAGTGGCGGGACCCCCGCGATCAGACATCTTATCCCCTATCCTTTGGATAAGATGTCTAGGGGCGAAGTACCCCTTTAATAATACGAGCCTGCTACTGCCCAGACCTTGACCACCATTTTGATGGTCTGGGTCTGCTTGTACCCAGCTCCTCCCAGTACTCCTGGTCCCAGTGGGTATTGAGGTTAAAATGGGGGAGTTAGTGCTAGTTATTTTATAGCACTAGGCCTCGGCTTAGTAATAATTTTGTAATGACAATTTTCTATTAGACAGCTTCCACTACAAAGCTAAAAAGAAGTAGTTTTGGCTGGAAAGCCCCGCATCTAACATTGTTGTCCCGTGACTAGGGGCAGTGAGCACTGCTCACAGGACCACAACATTATCAACTCATGCGCTAATCATGTCGGCCTGATCGATAATATGGTCACGTGGTCAGCACTCAACGCACCTGGTCACATGACCATCGTAGCTAAATGGCTCTCCAGCAAAACTACAGGAATAAAGCTTCTGCTGTCCAGGCATTTGGGGTGACTAAGGTGATCATCTAGTTGTTTTTTTGTTTTTTTCTTTTTTGTCTTAAATGAAGAAGACCATCCTACTTTAGATCAAAAATAGCCTGTCAGATGAATAAACAAAAAAAAAAAAGAAAAAAAAGATTTTATCTTTACTAGGGTTAAAAAGCATCCATTACTAAGCCGGGGCTTAGCCTTAGCTGGTAAAATGGCTACACTAACCCCCTATTATTAAACCGTTACTCACCACCACATGGGTATTAGGAAGAGCCAAGTAATGTCATGCAGGAAGCATCAAAAAATAACAGTCCAGGACTAGGCATCAGCAAGCTGGTATTCTTGGGCAGCATTATTAGACTGACATAGGCTTAAATAAAATGCCTTTGCCAGCCTAAAAGTGCTGGGCTGCTCCTGCTGCTTGCTTTGTATCTTGCTGGTTATAGAGAATTCTTTAAATGATTTATTTATGAAAAAAATGCAAAGGCCCCCCTTTTTACCATAACCAGCCAGGTACAAACCATGCAACAACAGTCTGACACTACCAGGGTTGGAAGTGCCATATATTTTGGCCCTTTGCAGCCTAATAATACCAACCTGCTACTATGCCTTGAATGTCATTTTTGATGGACTGGGCCTGCCAGCACCCGGCTCTAGCAAGTCCCCCAGGGTGCTGTTGGGTACTGGGGTAATAAAGGGGGTTAGCATTTACCATTTTACAGGCTATGCCTAAGGCCAGCTTAGTAATGTATGCCGATATCAGACGTCTTCCACCACTTAGCCACATATTAGTAAAACACACACATAGGATTATATAAAAAAAACTTAATTGACATACCCCCCCCCTGCCAAGAGAATAAAATAAAAACTATACTTACTTTTTCTTTCCAGCATTGTCTGTGTTACTGCCACAGGTTTCCCATGCATGAGCATAAAGTGTGCCACAATTTGGCACACTGTGCACCCCAGGGCCGCTGTCAGGGGGGTACAGCCAGCACTCGCACTCCAGTAAGGTGTCCAAGCTCCCAGGGGGCCCGGGCCCCAGCTGCACCCCCCTGCAGCCCCACCTCAGAAGCAGAAGACCGCTGTTTAAATTGGTCTCCTGCTCCCAGGGGCGGACAGAGGGGGCCCGCCGCTGCCAGATAAATTATTTCTTTAAATCTGCGGCATGCAGACCCTGTAATATCAGCCCAGGGGCCTTAGCTGCACTGACTGTATGGCAGGAGGAGAGCAGAGGAGAGAGCAGAGAGGGACGCGCCTCACCTCACACTATTGGTGGAGCAGGATCATGCTTTGTATTTCATGCTAACCTGACACCCGGTGGCTACTGAGATGAGAAAGACTTCCCATGCTCACAGCTGGGTCCTGCTCATCAAAGTGAGTACCGTATTTATCGGGGTATACCACGCACCGGCCTATGACACGCACCCTCATTTTACCAAGGATATTTGGGTAAAAAAAGTTTTTTACCCAAATATCCTTGGTAAAATGAGGGTGCGTGTGTGTGTATACCCCAATACACCCCCAGGAAAGGCAGCGGGAGAGAGGCCGTCGCTGCCCGCTTCTCTGCCCCTGCCTTTCCTGGGGTCTAGAGCCCTGCTGCCACCGCTTCTCTCCCACTGGCTATCTGCGCCGCTGCCCGTTCTCTCCCCCTGACTATCGGTGCCGTTGCCTCCCCCATCCCCCTGACTATTGGTGCCGTTGCCTCCCCCATCCCCGGTTGTATAATTACCTCTTGCCGGGGTCGGGTCCGCGCTGCTTTCATGCTAACCTGACACCCGGTGGCTACTGAGATGAGAAAGACTTCCCATGCTCACAGCTGGGTCTTGCTCATCAAAGTGAGTACCGTATTTATCGGGGTATACCACGCACCGGCCTATGACACGCACCCTCATTTTACCAAGGATATTTGGGTAAAAAAAGTTTTTTACCCAAATATCCTTGGTAAAATGAGGGTGCGTGTGTGTGTATACCCCGATACACCCCTAGGAAAGGCAGCGGGAGAGAGGCCGTCGCTGCCCGCTTCTCTGCCCCTGCCTTTCCTGGGGTCTAGAGCCCTGCTGCCACCGCTTCTCTCCCACTGGCTATCTGCGCCGCTGCCCGTTCTCTCCCCCTGACTATCGGTGCCGTTGCCTCCCCCATCCCCCTGACTATTGGTGCCGTTGCCTCCCCCATCCCCGGTTGTATAATTACCTCTTGCCGGGGTCGGGTCCGCGCTGCTTTCATGCTAACCTGACACCCGGTGGCTACTGAGATGAGAAAGACTTCCCATGCTCACAGCTGGGTCTTGCTCATCAAAGTGAGTACCGTATTTATCGGGGTATACCACGCACCGGCCTATGACACGCACCCTCATTTTACCAAGGATATTTGGGTAAAAAAAGTTTTTTACCCAAATATCCTTGGTAAAATGAGGGTGCGTGTGTGTGTATACCCCGATACACCCCTAGGAAAGGCAGCGGGAGAGAGGCCGTCGCTGCCCGCTTCTCTGCCCCTGCCTTTCCTGGGGTCTAGAGCCCTGCTGCCACCGCTTCTCTCCCACTGGCTATCTGCGCCACTGCCCGTTCTCTCCCCCTGACTATCGGTGCCGTTGCCTCCCCCATCCCCCTGACTATTGGTGCCGTTGCCTCCCCCATCCCCGGTTGTATAATTACCTCTTGCCGGGGTCGGGTCCGCGCTGCTTCAGGCCTCCGGTGTGCGCCCCCTGCGTCGTTGCTATGCACTGCGTGGCGCAATGATGAGTGATGTCATTGCGTCTCGCAGCGCATAGCAATGACGCAGGGGACGCACACCGGAGGCCTGAAGCAGCACGGACCCGACCCCGGCAACAGGTAATTATACAACCGGAGATGGGGGAGGCAACGGGGCAGCGGCGCCGGCAATGGGTGCCACTGCCCCTTCTTTCCCCCTGTCTGTCGGCGCCGCTGCCCCATTGCCGGCGCCGCTTCTCTCCCCCTGACTATTGGCGCCGGCAATGGGGCAGCGGCACCGATAGCCAGGGGGAGAGAATGGGCAGCGGCACCGATAGCCAGGGGGAGAGACGGGCCGGCAGCAGGGCTCTAGACCCCAGGACAGGCAGGGGCAGAGAAGCCGGTAGCGATGGCAGGTCCCTGCCACTAGATGCCAGGACTGGCTGCAGGCCGTATCTATCGATCTATCTAAAAAAAAAAATCCCAGGAGAGCTTGAAATTGACGGCGGGAGGTCGCAGAAAAGTTGTTCCTTTTTTAACACTGGATTGATGGAATAAATGTTCACAATTTTTTCACCAATTTGTGTGTGCTGCTGTTTCCTGTGAATCTACCTATCTACAAAAACAGAGGCAAACTACAGTACAAAAAATGGGGTGAAGTCAAGTAGCTTTATTCCATTCCAAGATAGCAATGATTTAGCTGCCTATGCGGCCTTTTTCGTGCTTCAATAAGGCTGCATGGGCAGCTGAAACGTTGCTATCTTGGAATGGAATAAAGCTACTTGACGTCACCCCATTTTGTGTACTGCAGTTTGTATCTATCCATCTATCTCATATCTATATATCTATTATCTCATATCTATCTATCTATCTATCTATCTCATATCTATCTATCATCTATCTATCTCATATTTATCTATTTATCTGTTATCTATCTATCTATCTATCTCATATGTATCTATCTCATATCTATCTTGCTGCCAGCCCCTTACCCCAGGTCTCCCACTGAACACCCCTACCCCCGTGCCCCCAGTGGCGTTGCTAGGGTTGGTGTCACCCGGTGCGGTAGAAAATGGTGTCACCCCCATACCTCCCCCCAGTAAGTTTTTAGCCTGTTGTGACAGACACCACTGTTGTTGCGCATTGTGAGAAATTCCAGTATAATAATCAGATATACCAGTTGCCACAGAATGGGAAAGTGTTAAAGAAGTTTTCACCATTTAAATATACAGCTCCCAGAATTACTTAAAGGGGTACTCCACTGGAAAACATTTACTTTTATATCAACTGGTGCCAGAAAGTTAAACAGATTTTTAAATTACTTCTATTTAAAATCTTAATACTTACAGTACTTATAAGCTGGTGTATGCTCCACAGGAAGTTGCGTAGTTCTTTCCAATCTGACCACAGTGCCATTTGCTGACACCTCTGTCCATGTCAGGAACTGTCCAGAGCAGGATAGGTTTGCTATGGGGATTTTCTCCTACTATGGACAGTTCTTGACATGGACAGAAGTGTCAGCACAGAGCACTGTGGTCAGACAGAAAAGAAATCAAAAAAGAAAATAACTTCCTGTGAATCGCTTATACAGCAGCTAATAAGTACTGGAAGGATTAAGATTTTTAAATAGAAGTAATTTACAAATCTGTTTAACTTTGTAGCACCAGTTGATTAAAAAAAATGTTTTCCAGTAGAGTACCCCTTTATGCAGTGGTGAGGTTATGCTGGGAGTTGTAGTTTCACTGACCATAACTGTAGAACTGACAAGCGACTACAGCTCTGATAGGACATAGAGAGGAGAATACACAATGATATCAGTGACATCTTCTCTATAGTCTTTCCTTATCTAATTCAGATGGTACATACCGCCTGGTCCAGCTAAAACTTCTGTCTGTAGAATGTGACGCCCAGACGTCTCCTCACTATGTCAGCGCATTCTCATCCTCTATATGAAAACAAGTATTATTATAAACCTGCCAGACACTGTATCCTCTAAATATAATACTACTATACACTATACTCTTTGATTATAAACCTTCCATACACCATACCCACTGAATATAATAATACCACACACTGTACATTCTGAATATAATACCAACACATACTGTACACTCTGAATATAAATCTGCCACATACTGTACCCCTGAATATAATACTATCACATACTGTACCCTCTGAATATAATACTACCATATACTGTACCCTCTGAATATTAATCTGCCACATACTGTACCCCTGAATATAATACTATCACATACTGTACCCTCTGAATATAATACTATCACATACTGTACCCTCTGAATATAATACTACCATATACTGTACCCTCTGAATATAAATCTGCCACATACTGTACCCCTGAATATAATACTATCACATACTGTACCCCTGAATATAATACTATCACATACTGTACCCTCTGAATATAATACCAACACATACTGTACACTCTGAATATATTACTACCACCCACTGCGCCCTCTGAATATAATACTTAGAGATGAGCAAACTACAGTAAATTCAACTAGTCACAAACTTCTCGGCTCGGCAGTTGATGGCTTTTCCTGCATAAATTAGTTCAGCTTTCAGGTGCTCCCGTGGGCTGGAAAAGGTGGATATTGTCCTAGGAGACTCTTTCCTATGAATGTATCCACCTTTTCCAGCCCACCGGAGCACCTGAAGGCTGAACTAATTTACGCAGGATAAGTCATCAACTGCTGAGCCGACAAGTTCGTGACGAATCGAATTTACTGTAAGTTCGCTCATCTCTAATAATACTACCACAAACTGCGCCCTCTGAATATAATACTATCACCCACTGTGCCCTCTGAATATAACACTACCACAAACTGCGCCCTCTGAATATAACGTTGCCATACAGTGTACCGTCTGAATATAATACCACAACCGCAGTAACATCCCTCAACATCCGTTAGCTGATGCTATTACCACGGGAGGGGGTATTGGTGGTGTTGCTAATGGATGATCGGGGTGCTACTACTGGGGGGGTGTTGCTGAAGGATGATGAGGGTGCTACTGGCCATCCCCCCTGGCAGTATCACCCCCATCATCCATCGGCAGGATCAGGAGCACCGCCATCATCCACCATCAGGATCTGCTGATGGAGGTGCTGCTGATGGGGGGGGGGGGGGGTAGTTGCTGGCGGATGATGAGGGTGCTACTGCCAGGGGGATGATCCTGCCGATGGATGATGGGGGTGATACTGCCAGGGGGGGATGGCCAGGAGCATTAGGTAGGCAGCAGTTCCCCCACATTAGGTAGGTAGCAGTTTCCCCACATTAGGTAGCATCTTTTCCCCACATTAGGCAGCATAGATTCCCCACATTTGGTACCAGTTACCCCACATTAGGTAGCAATTTCCCCATATTAGGTAGCACAGATTCCCCACATTAGGTAGCAGTTTCCCCACATTCGGTAGCACAGATTCCCCACATTAGCTAGCATAGACTCCCCACATTAGGTAGCATAGACTTCGCACATTAGGTATCATAGACTCCGCATATTAGGTAGCATATACTCCGCACATTAGGTAGCATAGACTCCCCACATTAGGCCGCAGGTTCCCTTGCAGGTTCCCCACAATGCGTCAAAGTCTCCCCACACACACACACACACATATGCACACACAAAAAAAAAAAAAAACACATACAACACAGAGAGACACACACACAAACACACACAGTCAGAGAGACACACACTCACAGACACACAGAGTCACACAGTCACACACACACAGTCACACACACACACACACACACACAGAGTTACACAAACACACAGTCACACACAGAGTCACACAAATACACAGAGTCACACACACACAGAGAGTCACACAAACACACACAGTCACACACACACACACACACACACACAGAGTCACACACACAAACATAGATAGAGACAGACACACACACTCACCCATCCAGCGCAGCGATCCTTCTCACCGGGCGCAATGCGAGTGACGTAACTGACGTCCCCCTGCGCGGCCATGCGGTGTGACGTCAGGCCGGCGCAGACGTGGGAGCGGAGGCCGGGCACAGTACTGGTGAAGGTGAGGGGGGGGGCGTGATGACGGACGGGCGCACTGAAAGGGGGGGAGTTGCTAACGGACGGGTGCACCTCACACACAGCACAGGGGGGGTGTGCTGACGGATGGGAGGCCGGTCGGGCACATAGGGGGGTGTCAGTGTAGCTGGGGAGGGGGTGTGGGTGCTACGGAGCGTCTTGGTGTCACCCCACTAGGTTGGTGTCACCCGGTGCGGGCCGCACCCCCCGCACCCGGGTCGCAACGCCACTGCGTGCCCCTACTCACTTAGATGCCGGGACGGGCTGTGGGTCCTTTACAATCAGCACAGGGGCTGCTGCTTCAGGCTACTATTTACTGGGGGATTACCTACATGGGGTAACTACCTTTTGGAGGCATGACCTACCTGGGGCCACTATTTACTGGAAGCACTAACTACTGGGGGCACTATCAACTTATGGTACTACCTACTAAGGGCATTACCTACCTGGGGGAACTTTTTACTGGGGGCATTATTTGCTGGGGGCATTATCTACTTGGGAGAATTACCTACTGCCTACTGGGGGCATTACCTATCTGGGGGCACCACCTACTGGGGCATTACCTATTACATACCTACTGGGGCATTAACTACAACCTATCTGGGGGCATGACCTACTGCCTATCTACTGGGACATTACTTACCTGGGAGCATTACTGGGGGCATTACCTACTAGGGGCATTATCGACCTACTGTGTGTGTGTGTGGGGGGGGGGGGTCTAATTTATAAGGGGATTTCCTACCTACCTACTGGGGCCACTACTTAATAGGGGAGGGGAAATAACCTACCCACCAGCACCCTATCCTCCTACCCTTTCCGCCAACACACTTAACTGCTTCCTTATACTATTCATTCATTATTTGGGACACTTAGGGTAGGGAACATGTGGGAAATGTGCTGAAAAATGGGGAGCCTAATATGTTTGTTGTCTGGCAGATTCTGTGGAGGCGAGTCATGGTTGGAAGAATACTTCATGATGGTCTGAGCAAAACAGAGAAGTAAAGGAAAGAGAACAACTCCAAGAAGATGCCTCTTGTGTCAGCAGATGTAACTGCACTGTAATCACTTATATGGTCTGGAGAGCCTTTGTAGAACCCAGGTCATTACTATGTGGGCTTTGTATGGGGGATATTGATCTATGGTCAGTGGTTTTATTTCAAT
Organism: Hyla sarda; assembly: GCF_029499605.1. Taxonomy (NCBI): domain Eukaryota; kingdom Metazoa; phylum Chordata; class Amphibia; order Anura; family Hylidae; genus Hyla; species Hyla sarda. The sequence goes on from NC_079190.1 coordinate 87,600,692, forward strand.
CGTTATATGGTGGTAATCGTAATGGTCATGGTGTAATGGTAATATTTTCACTTTTATACTGATATTATTATTGTTAATATTGGTCTCAGTCAGTGGCGTAGCTATAGAGGTCGCAGGGGTCGCAATCGCAACCGGGCCCCGTAGCCCCCATGCCACTACACTGTGCAGCTACAGCAATAGTACTGCCGCCCGGGCCCGTCGCTGCCAGCAATCTTTATTTTTTATTTTTTTCAATTACCTGAGCGCCGGCCCTTTAAAACTCAGCGCAGGGTCAGGGGCATGATGGGAGGCCAGGGGCTGATGGGAGAAGACGTGCTCCGTGCAGGCACGCACGTCAGCTCGTCAGCTCAAAGCCCCTGGTGCAGCCGCCCTCCCACCCCACATCAATGCAGTGAGAAGGTGAGGAGACATGAGTCGGGCTGCCGGAGGGGGGTGCTGGGGGTGATAAATTCATGAGGACATTGTGTGTGTTTTATTCATTGATGAGGAGACTGAGGATGGGGTGATTGATGAGGAGACGGAGGGTAGGGGGGGGCTGACTGACTGACTGATGAGGAGACTGAGGGTGTGGGGGTTATTCATTGATGATGTTGGGGGGGGGGTGATGAGGAGACCATGGATGGTGGGGTACCTAACAATGAGGAGACTGAGGATAGGGTGCTGGGGGGATTGACTGAGGATGGGGTGCTGGGGGGGGGGTTGGACTGGGTGGCAGTGTATGAGGTGATGAGGAGACTGAGGATGGGGTACTGGGGGGGGCTGGGTGGTGGTGCATGAGGTAATGAGGAGACTGAGGATGGGGTACTGGGGGGGCTGGGTGGTGGTGTATGAGGTGATGAGAAGACTGTGGATGGGGTACTGGGGGGGCTGGGTGGTGGTGTATGAGGTGATGAGGAGACTGAGGATGGGGTACTGGGGGGGCTGGGTGGTGATGTATGAGGTGATGAGGAGACTGAGGATGGGGTACGGGGGGGCCTGGGTGGTGGTGTATGAGGTGATGAGGAGACTGAGGATGGGGTACGGGGGGCTGGGTGGTGATGTATGAGATGATTAGGGGACTGAGGATGGGGTACGGGGGGGCTGGGTGGCAGTGTATGAGGTGATGAGGAGACTGAGGATGGGGTACTGGGGGGGCTGGGTGGTGGTGTATGAGGTGATGAGGAGACTGAGGATGGGGTATGGGGGGGGCTGGGTGGTGGTGATGAGGAGACTGAGGATGGGGTATGGGGGGGGCTGGGTGGTGGTGATGAGGAGACTGGGGATGGGGTGCAGGAGGGGCCTGGGTGGTGGTGTATGAGGTGATGAGGAGACTGAGGATGGGGTACGGGGGGGGGGCTGGGTGGTGGTGTATGAGGACACTGAGGATGGGGTATGGGGGGCTGGGTGGTGGTGTATGAGGAGACTGAGGATGGGGTGCCGGAGGGGCCTGGGTGGTGGTGTATGAGGTGATGAGGAGACTGAGGATGGGGTATGGGGTGGGCTGGGTGGTGGTGTATGAGGTGACGAGGAGACTGAGGATGGGGTATGGGGTGGGCTGGGTGGTGGTGTATGAGGTGATGAGGAGACTGAGGATAGGGTGGGCTGGGTGGTGGTATATGATGTGATGAGGAGTCTGAGGATGGGGAACGGGGGGGGGGGGTCGTGGGTGGCGGTGTATGCGGTAATGACTTAGGTAAAGACTTAAGGGGCTGAGAAGCCTGGAGGAGGACAGTGCAGGGGTGGGATTCAGCCGGACTAAGAAGAAACACTGTGTGACAGTATTATTATGGGAACAGTGGGTGGCAGTATAATATTCAGGGGGTACAGTGTGTAGCAATAATATATTTAGAGGGTACAGTGGGTGGCAGTATATTCAGGGGGTACAGTGTGTAGCAATAATATATTTAGAGGGTACAGTGGGTGGCAGTATTATATTCAGGGAGTACGGTGTGTAGCAATAATATATTTAGAGGGTGCAGTGGTTGGCAGTATTATATTCAGGGGATCCAGTATTTGGCAGGTGTCAGGATCTGGGCTGGTAGCAGGTAGCGGAGGCTAGTGGTGGATCCGCTGTGCCAGAGAGGTGAAGACGAGGGCCGTACCAGGAGAACGGAGTCTAAGGAGTTACTGGTTTTCACCAGAGCCCGCCGCAAAGCGGGATGGACTTGCTGCGGCAGGTAACCCCCAGGTCGTTCCTCCCAGAAGCGACTCAACCTCTCTGGCTGCGGAGATAAGGCAAGGTACAAGAGGATCAGGCAAAGGCGTAGTCGGACGAAGCAAATTGTCAGGGCAGGCAGCAACGGTTCACAGGCGGTAGTCAGTAGCAACAGGTACGGCAACAAGCAGGGAACACAGGAACAAAGAACGCTTTCTCTCAGGCACAAGGCAACAAAGATCCGGCAGGAAGCTGTGGGAGGAGATGGTACTTATAGGCAGTGCACAGGTAAAGCCTAATTAAGTCCAAGCAGCACTGCCTCTCACAAACCTAAACCCTTAATTAACCATATTGGACCAGGCACCAATCACCGGTGCACTGGCCATTTAGATCTAAGAGTCCCGGGACCAAGAGAGCGGGGACGCACACGCTGAGACGGAGCGCAGCCTGGGGACACACGCCGTAAGCGCTCCGGTCCAGGAGCGGGGACCGGAGCGCTCGGCATTACAGCAGGGTTATAATGATTAATGTCTTTATATAGAGAATGAGGATCTGCTGACAAGCTGAGGAATCAATGATGAAGACCTGGTGCCCGGACAAGATGAGAAGAGAAGACAACAGAGACGATGTCACTCAGGTCACTGATATCACTGTGTATTCTGTCTGACCCAATCTGTGGCTCTCCAGCTGTTACATAGTTAGTATGGTTGAAAAAAGACATACGTCCATCAAGTTCAACCAAGGAGTTGAAGTGAAGGGTGTAAGGGGATAAGGGGAAGGGATGTAGGTTTATAATTCTGCATAAGCATTAATGTTATTTTGTTCCAGGAATGTATCTAACCCTGTTTTAAAGCTGTTAATTGTTCCTGCCATGACCAGTTCCTGAGGTAGACTGTTCCATAAATTCACAGTTCTTATGGTAAAGAAGGCGTGTCGCCCCCGGAGACTATACCTTTTCTTCTCCAGACGGAGGGAGTGCCCCCTTGTCCTTTGGGGGAGTTTAACCTGGAACAGTTTTTCTCCAGATTTTTTGTATGGCCATTTATATACTTATATACGTTTATCACATCCCCCCCTTAAACGTTTCTTCTCAAGACTAAACAATTGTAACTCCTTTAATCGCTCCTCATAGCTAAGATGTTCCATGCCCCATATTAGTTTAGTCACACGTCTCTGCACCCTTTCCAGCTCCACAGTGTCCCTTTTATGGACAGGCGACCAAAACTGAACAGCATATTCCAGGTGAGGCCGTACCAATGCTTTATAAAGGGGGAGTATTATGTCCCTGTCCCTTGAGTCCATGCCTCTTTTTATACATGACAATATCCTGCTGGCTTTGGAAGCAGCAGCCTGACGTTGCATGCTATTCTGTAGTCTGTGATCTACAAGTACACCCAGATCCTTCTCTACCAGTGACTCTGCCAGTTTAATCCCCCCTAAGACATACGATGCATGCAGGTTATTAGTACCCAGATGCATAACTTTACATTTATCCACATTGAACCTCATTTGCCAAGTGGATGCCCAGACATTTAGTCTATCCAAGTCATCTTGTAACTTATGCACATCCTCTATAGACTGTACCATGCTACAAAGCTTGGTGTCATCTGCAAAGATAGAAACAGAGCTGTTAATACCATCCTCTATATCATTGATAAATAAATTAAACAACAGCGGGCCCAGTACTGAACCTTGGGGTACACCACTAATAACCGGGGACCAATCAGAGTACGAATCATTGACCACCACTCTCTGGGTACGATCCATGAGCCAGTGTTCAATCCAGTTACAAACTAAAATTTCCAAACCCAAAGACATTAACTTACCTGTCAGACGTCTATGAGGGACAGTATCAAATGCTTTAGCAAAATCCAGAAACACTATATCCACAGCCATTCCTCTGTCAAGGCTTCTACTCACCTCTTCATAAAAGCAAATTAGATTGGTTTGACAACTTCTATCCTTAGTAAACCCATGCTGGCTATCACTTATAATACTATTATCCCCTATGTATTCCTGTATGTAATCCCTTATAAGTCCTTCAAACAATTTACCCACAATGCACGTTAAACTTACCGGTCTATAATTGCCTGGCGAAGACCTAGAGCCCTTCTTGAAGATTGGCACCACATTCGCCTTGCACCAGTCCCTTGGCACAATACCAGACACCAGTGAATCTCTAAATATCATGAACAGGGGTACAGATATTACTGAACTTACCTCTCTAAGAACTCTTGGGTGTAGTCCATCCGGCCCTGGAGATCTGCTTACATTTACTTTACTTAACTTACCTTGTACTCTACCTTATCTCTACATTAAGCCAGTTCAGTACATTACATGATGTGTTACCAGCACTGACCTGGCCAATGTCATCTCCTCCTTCTTCCATAGTATATACAGAACTAAAGAACCCATTCAGTAGTAGCCTTCTCTTGATCGCCCGTGACAACCTCCCCATTATCATTATTAAGGGGTCCTACATGCTCTGTCCTTGGTTTTTTTGTATTTATATATCTAAAAATTATTTAGGACTAGTTTTGCTTTCTTTGACCACCTGTCTCTCATTTAGAATTTTTGCTGTTTTTATTACATTTTTAGAGATTTTATTAAGCTCCTTGTACTGTTTAAATGTTATAGCTGACCCATCAGATTTGAATTTTTTGAAGGCTATTTTTTTGTTGTTTATTGCTCTTTTAACATCATTTGTCAGCCATGTAGGATTTAGTTTTAATCGTTTATATTTGTTCCCCTTTGGTATATATTTAGCTGTATAATTATTTAGAGTTGATTTAAAGATGTCCCATTTACCTTCTGTATCAGTATTTGACAACACCTCCCCCCAGTCTATGTCCTGTAGTGCAGCTCTCAGCCCAGGGAAATTTGCCTTTTTAAAGTTATATGTTTTTGCCTTCCCCGCCTGTCTTTGTTTTCTACATTTTAAGTCAAAAGTAACTATCTTGTGGTCGCTATTACCAAGGTTTTCCTGCACAGTTACATTACCAAACAGCTCTGCGTTGTTGGACATGATCAAATCCAACAAGACATCACTTCTTGCTGGGTCCTCCACAAACTGGCCCATAAAATTATCCTGCAATAAATTTAGGAATTTTCTCCCCTTTGTAGTTTTAGCTAGCCCCCGGCCCCAATCTATATCTGGATAGTTAAAATCTCCCATTATTACGACTGTACCTGCCCGGGCGGCCCTCTCTATTTGTTTATGACGCCGACCTTCTAACTCTTCAGTGATATTAGGGGGTCTGTAGATTACACCAAATACAATTTTTTCAGTATTTCCCTCCTTTTGTAATTCTACCCACAATGATTCCACATCCTCAGAATCATCACACACTATGGCATCGCTCATACTGACTTTCATACCACTTCTAACAGACAGACTCCACCACCTTTTCTGTTCATTCTATCCTTGTGAAACAACAACTTCCATAATGCCTGAGGATCTCCAGACACGATGGGAATTGTAGCTTTATTACAGATGGAGAGCCACTTGAACCAAGGTGATTGGTGGGGGTCTAAGCAGTCGGACCCCCACCATAAAAATGGGCTGCTTATTTTAAAATGCCTGGGCTTATTTTTGGCCCCAGTACGGCCCTGCCTGTCATTCATTATTATATTTGTGTGGTCGAGGCTGGGTAAGGAGTTCGTCAGGGATTGGGGAAGCGTGTCGTCGAGGGGTTGGGGGGCCCAGGACAATTTTTCGCATCAGGGCCCTGTGATTTCTAGCTACGCCCCTGGTCTCAGTATACAGGATTTGGTCAGTAACAGTATGATTGCAATATACATCCAAAAAGCTAAATCACAGCACAACTCCAGGGATCCAGTCTTTCAAATCAGGGCTGAAATTTAATTGCACCATGTAACAAACAGTGCAATAAAATTTCAGCCCTGATTTGAAAGACTGGATCCCTGGAGTTGTGCTGTGATTTTGCTTTTTGGATGTATATTGCTGTTTCAGCCTGGCAATCTGGCTTGTCGCTTGCACAACCCAGGATGGGGTTAATATTGCTGGCCTTCCCTTTAGGTTGCAGTATGAAGGTAATATGTATAGTGATAATATCCCTCCTTGTATACTGGTAATACAGGTAATATTTATCTCAGTATACAGGATTTGGTCAGTAACAGTATGATGGTACTATGTATGGTGATAATATTCCTCCTTGTATACTGGTAATATAGGTAATATTTGTCTCAGTATACAGGATTTGGTCAGTAACAGTATGATGGTACTATGTATGGTGATAATATTCCTCCTTGTATACTGGTAATATAGGTAATATTTGTCTCAGTATACAGGATTTGGTCAGTAACAGTATGATGGTACTATGTATGGTGATAATATTCCTCCTTGTATACAGGTATTATTGGTAATATTGGTCAGTATACAGGATTTGGTCAGTAACACAGTAACAGTATGGCGGTAATATGTATGGTGATATTTCCTCCTTACTTCCTCTCTGAACTAAAGGCCTCTTCTTTTTCTTGTCCTGTGTTTTAAAAATTTTTTTTATCATAGACGATGGGTAAGATAGCAGGCAGGCACTGGGGGCAGACTTGATGGTGGGCCAAGTGAGGGGGGGGGGGCCAGGCCTAGAACAGTGTAAGGGGCCCCAAAATTTCTGATGGCAGCCCTGCCCAAACCTTTTTGCTTCTGCCTAGGGGTCAGTTGACAGCAAGTCAACACTGTGTACAGTTGTGTTGGCTTTCTGTAGTGTGTGTGGGGGGAGGGGGGGCATTAGACTATAAAATTGACAGAGGGCTGAAATTACATTAGACTGTGCACTGATCATGGACAGCATTTACACTAGACTGTGCACTGATCAAGGGGCAGCATATACACTAGACTACGCACTGATCGGGGGCAGTATTTACACTAGACTGTGCACTGATCGAGGGTAGCATACACACTAGACTATGCACTGATCGAGGGCAGCATACACACTAGACTGTGCACTGATCGAGGGCAGCATATACACTAGACTATGCACTGATCGGGGGCAGCATATACACTAGACTACGCACTGATGAGGGGCAGTATTTACACTAGACTGTGCACTGATCGGGGGCAGCATATACACTAGACTACGCACTGGGGGGCAGCATATACACTAGACTATGCACTGATCAGGGGCAGCATATACGCTAGACTATGCACTGATCGAGGGCAGCATATACACTAGACTACGCACTGATCGGGGGCAGTATTTACACTAGACTGTGCACTGATCGAGGGCAGCATACACACTAGACTATGCACTGATCGAGGGCAGCATACACACTAGACTGTGCACTGATCGAGGGCAGCATACAAACTAGACTGTGCACTGATAGAAGGCAGCATATACACTAGACTATGCACTAATCGGGGGCAGCATATACACTAGACTATGCACTGATCGAGGGAAGCATATACACTAGACTACGCACTGATCGGGGGCAGTATTTACACTAGACTGTGCACTGATCGAGGGCAGCATACACACTAGACTGTGCACTGATCGGGGGCAGCATATACACTAGACTATGCACTGGGGGGCAGCATATACAATAGACTATGCACTGATCGGGGGCAGCATATACACTAGACTATGTACTGATCGAGGGCAGCATATACACTAGACTACGCACTGATGGGGGGCAGTATTTACACTAGACTGTGCACTGATCGAGGGCAGCATACACACTAGACTGTGAACTGATTGAGGGCAGCATACACACTAGACTATGCACTGATAGGGGGCAGCATAGACACTAGACTACGCACTGATCGGGGGCAGCATATACACTAGACTACGCACTGATCGGGGGCAGTATTTACACTAGTCTGTGCACTGATCGAGGGCAGCATACACACTAGACTATGCGCTGATCGAGGGCTGCATACACACTAGACTGCACTGATCGAGGGCAGCATATACACTAGACTATGCACTGATCGGGGGCAGCATATACACTAGACTACGCACTGATGGGGGGCAGTATTTACACTAGACTGTGCACTGATCGAGGGCAGCATACACACTAGACTGTGCACTGATCGAGAGCAGCATACATACTAGACTATGCACTGATCGGGGGCAGCATATACACTAGACTATGCACTGATCGAGGGCAGTATATACACTAGACTATGCACTGATCGAGGGCAGTATATACACTAGACTACGCAATGATCGGGGGCAGTATTTACACTAGACTGTGCACTGATCGAGGGCAGCATACACACTAGACTGTGCACTGATCGAGGGCAGCATGTACACTAGACTATGCACTGATCGGGGGCAGCATATACACTAGACTATGAACTGATCGAGGGCAGCATATACACTAGACTACGCACTGATCGGGGGCAGTATTTACACTAGACTGTGCACTGATAGAGGGCAGCATACACACTAGACTGTGCACTGATTGAGGGCAGCATACACACTAGACTATGCAGTGATCGGGGGCAGCATATACACTAGACTACACACTGATCGGGGGCAGTATTTACACTAGTCTGTGCACTGATCGAGGGCAGCATACACACTAGACTATGCGCTGATCGAGGGCTGCATACACACTAGACTGTGCACTGATCGAGGGCAGCATATACACTAGACTATGCACTGATGGGGGCAGTATTTACACTAGACTGTGCACTGATTGAGGACAGCATACACACTAGACTGTGTACTGATCGAGGGCAGCATATACACTAGACTATGCACTGATCGGGGGCTGCATATACACTAGACTATGCACTGATCGAGGGCAGCATATACACTAGACTACGCACTGATCGGGGGCAGTATTTACACTAGACTATGCACTGATCGAGGGCAGCATATACACTAGACTACGCACTGATGGGGGGCAGTATTTACACTAGACTGTGCACTGATCGAGGGCAGCATACACACTAGACTGTGCACTGACCGAGGACAGCATAAACACTAGGCTATGCACTGATCGGGGGCAGCATATACACTAGACTATGCACTGATCAAGGGCAGCATATACACTAGACTACGCACTGATCGGGGGCAGTATTTACACTAGACTGTGCACTGATCGAGGGCAGCATACACACTAGACTGTGCACTGATGGAGGGCAGCATACACACTAGACTATGCACTGATCGGGGGCAGCATATACACTAGACTATGCACTGATCGAGGGCAGCATATACACTAGACTACGCACTGATCGGGGGCAGTATTTACACTAGTCTGTGCACTGATCGAGGGCAGCATACACACTAGACTATGCGCTGATCGAGGGCAGCATATACACTAGACTATGCACTGATCGGGGCAGCATATACACTAGACTATGCACTGATCGGGGGCAGCATATACACTAGACTACGCACTGGGGGGCAGCATATACACTAGACTGTGCACTGATCGAGGGCAGCATACACACTAGACTGTGCACTGATCGAGGGCAGCATATACACTAGACTATGCACTGATGGGGGCAGTATTTACACTAGACTGTGCACTGATTGAGGACAGCATACACACTAGACTGTGCACTGATCGAGGGCAGCATATACACTAGACTATGCACTGATCGGGGGCTGCATATACACTAGACTACGCACTGATCGGGGGCAGTATTTACACTAGACTATGCACTGATCGAGGGCAGCATATACACTAGACTACGCACTGATGGGGGGCAGTATTTACACTAGACTGTGCACTGATCGAGGGCAGCATACACACTAGACTGTGCACTGACCGAGGGCAGCATAAACACTAGACTATGCACTGATCGGGGGCAGCATATACACTAGACTATGCACTGATCAAGGGCAGCATATACACTAGACTACGCACTGATCGGGGGCAATATTTACACTAGACTGTGCACTGATCGAGGGCAGCATACACACTAGACTGTGCACTGATTGAGGGCAGCATACACACTAGACTATGCACTGATCGGGGCAGCATATACACTAGACTATGCACTGATCGGGGGCAGCATATACACTAGACTACGCACTGGGGGGCAGCATATACACTAGACTGTGCACTGATCGAGGGCAGCATACACACTAGACTGTGCACTGATCGAGGGCAGCATATACACTAGACTGTGCACTGATCGAGGGCAGCATACACACTAGACTGTGCACTGATCGAGGGCAGCATATACACTAGACTATAAACTGATCGGGGGCAGCATATACACTAGACTATGCACTGATCGAGGGCAGCATATACACTAGACTACACACTGATCGGGGGCAGTATTTACACTAGTCTGTGCACTGATCGAGGGCAGCATACACACTAGACTATGCACTGATCGAGGGCAGCATATACACTAGATTATGCACTGATCGGGGCAGCATATACACTAGACTATGCACTGATCGAGGGCAGCATATACACTAGACTATGCACTGATCGAGGGCAGCATATACACTAGACTATGCACTGATCGAGGGCAGCATATACACTAGACAGTGCACTGATCGAGGGCAGCATACACACTAGACTGTGCACTGATCGAGGGCAGCATATACACTAGACTATGCACTGATCGGGGGCAGCATATACACTAAACTATGCACTGATCGAGGGCAGTATATACACTAGACTATGCACTGATCGAGGGCAGTATATACACTAGACTACGCACTGATCGGGGGCAGTATTTACACTATACTGTGCACTGATCGAGGGCAGCATACACACTAGACTGTGCACTGATCGAGGGCAGCATGTACACTAGACTATGCACTGATCGGGGGCAGCATATACACTAGACTATGCACTGATCGAGGGCAGCATATACACTAGACTACGCACTGATCGGGGGCAGTATTTACACTAGACTGTGCACTGATCAAGGGCAGCATACACACTAGACTGTGCACTGATTGAGGGCAGCATACACACTAGACTATGCAGTGATCGGGGGAAGCATATACACTAGACTACACACTGATCGGGGGCAGTATTTACACTAGTCTGCGCACTGATTGAGGGCAGCATACACACTAGACTGTGCACTGATCGAGGGCTGCATACACACTAGACTGTGCACTGATTGAGGGCAGCATATACACTAGACTATGCACTGATGGGGGGCAGTATTTACACTAGACTGTGCACTGATTGAGGGCAGCATACCCTCTAGACTGTGCACTGATCGAGGGCAGCATATACACTAGACTATGCACTGATCGGGGGCTGCATATACACTAGACTGTGCACTGATCGAGGGCAGCATACACACTAGACTATGCGCTGATCGAGGGCTGCATACACACTAGACTGTGCACTGATCGAGGGCAGCATATACACTAGACTATGCACTGATCGAGGGCAGGATATACACTAGACTATGCACTGATCGGGGGCTGCATATACACCAGACTATGCACTGATCGAGGGCAGCATATACACTAGACTACGCACTGATCGGGGGCAGTATTTACACTAGACTATGCACTGATCAAGGGCAGCATATACACTAGACTACGCACTGATCGGGGGCAGTATTTACACTAGACTGTGCACTGATCGAGGGCAGCATACACACTAGACTGTGCACTGATTGAGGGCAGCATACACACTAGACTATGCACTGATCGGGGGCAGCATATACACTAGACTATGCACTGATCGAGGGCAGCATATACACTAGACTACGCACTGATCGGGGGCAGTATTTACACTAGTCTGTGCACTGATTGAGGGCAGCATACACACTAGACTATGCGCTGATCGAGGGCAGCATATACACTAGACTATGCACTGATCGGGGCAGCATATACACTATACTATGCACTGATCGAGGGCAGCATATACACTAGACTATGCACTGATCGAGGGCAGCATATACACTAGACTGTGCACTGATCGAGGGCAGCATACACACTAGACTGTGCACTGATCGGGGGCAGCATATACACTAGACTATGCACTGGGGGGCAGCATATACACTAGACTATGCACTTATCGGGGGCAGCATATACACTACACTATGCACTGATCGAGGGCAGCATATACACTAGACTACGTACTGATCGGGGGCAGTATTTACACTAGACTATGCACTGATCGAGGACAGCATATACACTAGACTACGCACTGATCGGGGGCAGTATTTACACTAGACTGTGCATTGATCGAGGGCAGCATACACACTAGACTGTGCACTGATCGAGGGCTGCATACACACTAGACTGTGCACTGATCGAGGGCAGCATATACACTAGACTATGCACTGATCGGGGGCAGCATATGCACTAGACTACGCACTGATGGGGAGCAGTATTTACACTAGACTGTGCACTGATCGAGGGCAGCATACACACTAGACTGTGCACTGATCGAGGGCAGTATATACACTAGACTATGCACTGATCGAGGGCAGTATATACACTAGACTACGCACTGATCGGGGGCAGTATTTACACTAGACTGTGCACTGATTGAGGGCAGCATACACACTAGACTGTGCACTGATCGAGGGAAGCATATACACTAGACTATGCACTGATCGGGGGCAGCATATACACTAGACTATGCACTGATCGGGGGCAGCATATACACTAGACTATGCACTGATCGGGGGCAGCATATACACTAGACTATGCACTGATCGAGGGCAGCATATACACTAGACTACGCACTGATCGGGGGCAGTATTTACACTAGACTGTGCACTGATTGAGGGCAGCATACACACTAGACTGTGCACTGATTGAGGGCAGCATACACACTAGACTATGCACTGATCGAGGGCAGCATACACACTAGACTGTGCACTGATTGAGGGCAGCATACACACTAGACTATGCACTGATCGGGGGCAGCATATACACTAGACTACACACTGTTCGGGGGCAGTATTTACACTAGTCTGTGCACTGATCGAGGGCAGCATACACACTAGACTATGCGCTGATCGAGGGCTGCATACACACTAGACTGTGCACTGATCAAGGGCAGCATATACACTAGACTATGCACTGATCGGGGGCAGCATATACAATAGACTATGCACTGATCGAGGGCAGCATATACACTAGACTACGCACTGATCGGGGGCAGTATTTACACTAGACTATGCACTGATCGAGGGCAGCATATACACTAGACTGTGCACTGATCGAGGGCAGCATACACACTAGACTGTGCACTGATCGGGGGCAGCATATACACTAGACTATGCACTGGGGGGCAGCATATACACTAGACTATGCACTTATCGGGGGCAGCATATACACTACACTATGCACTGATCGAGGGCAGCATATACACTAGACTACGTACTGATCGGGGGCAGTATTTACACTAGACTGTGCACTGATCGAGGGCAGCATACACACTAGACTGTGCACTGATCGGGGGCAGCATATACACTAGACTATGCACTGATCGGGGGCAGCATGTTCACTAGACTATGCACTGATCGAGGACAGCATATACACTAGACTACGCACTGATCGGGGGCAGTATTTACACTAGACTGTGCATTGATCGAGGGCAGCATACACACTAGACTGTGCACTGATCGAGGGCTGCATACACACTAGACTGTGCACTGATCGAGGGCAGCATATACACTAGACTATGCACTGATCGGGGGCAGCATATGCACTAGACTACGCACTGATGGGGAGCAGTATTTACACTAGACTGTGCACTGATCGAGGGCAGCATACACACTAGACTGTGCACTGATCGAGGGCAGTATATACACTAGACTATGCACTGATCGAGGGCAGTATATACACTAGACTACGCACTGATCGGGGGCAGTATTTACACTAGACTGTGCACTGATCGAGGGCAGCATACACACTAGACTGTGCACTGATCGAGGGAAGCATATACACTAGACTATGCACTGATCGGGGGCAGCATATACACTAGACTATGCACTGATCGAGGGCAGCATATACACTAGACTACGCACTGATCGGGGGCAGTATTTACACTAGACTGTGCACTGATTGAGGGCAGCATACACACTAGACTGTGCACTGATTGAGGGCAGCATACACACTAGACTATGCACTGATCGAGGGCAGCATACACACTAGACTGTGCACTGATTGAGGGCAGCATACACACTAGACTATGCAATGATCGGGGGCAGCATATACACTAGACTACACACTGTTCGGGGGCAGTATTTACACTAGTCTGTGCACTGATCGAGGGCAGCATACACACTAGACTATGCGCTGATCGAGGGCTGCATACACACTAGACTGTGCACTGATCAAGGGCAGCATATACACTAGACTATGCACTGATCGGGGGCAGCATATACACTAGACTATGCACTGATCGAGGGCAGCATATACACTAGACTACGCACTGATCGGGGGCAGTATTTACACTAGACTATGCACTGATCGAGGGCAGCATATACACTAGACTACGCACTGATCGGGGGCAGTATTTACACTAGACTGTGCACTGATCGAGGGCAGCATACACACTAGACTGTGCACTGATTGAGGGCAGCATACACACTAGACTATGCACTGATCGGGGGCAGCATATACACTAGACTACACACTGTTCGGGGGCAGTATTTACACTAGTCTGTGCACTGATTGAGGGCAGCATACACACTAGACTATGCGTTGATCGAGGGCTGCATACACACTAGACTGTGCACTGATCAAGGGCAGCATATACACTAGACTATGCACTGATCGGGGGCAGCATATACACTAGACTATGCACTGATCGAGGGCAGCATATACACTAGACTACGCACTGATCGGGGGCAGTATTTGCACTAGACTATGCACTGATCGGGGGCAGCATATACACTAGACTATGCACTTATCGGGGGCAGCATATACACTACACTATGCACTGATCGAGGGCAGCATATACACTAGACTACGTACTGATCGGGGGCAGTATTTACACTAGACTGTGCACTGATCGAGGGCAGCATACACACTAGACTGTGCACTGATCGGGGGCAGCATATACACTAGACTATGCACTGATCGAGGACAGCATATACACTAGACTACGCACTGATCGGGGGCAGTATTTACACTAGATTGTGCATTGATCGAGGGCAGCATACACACTAGACTGTGCACTGATCGAGGGCTGCATACACACTAGACTGTGCACTGATCGAGGGCAGCATATACACTAGACTATGCACTGATCGGGGGCAGCATATGCACTAGACTACGCACTGATGGGGAGCAGTATTTACACTAGACTGTGCACTGATCGAGGGCAGCATACACACTAGACTGTGCACTGATCGAGGGCAGTATATACACTAGACTATGCACTGATCGAGGGCAGTATATACACTAGACTACGCACTGATCGGGGGCAGTATTTACACTAGATTGTGCACTGATCGAGGGCAGCATACACACTAGACTGTGCACTGATCGAGGGAAGCATATACACTAGACTATGCACTGATCGGGGGCAGCATATACACTAGACTATGCACTGATCGAGGGCAGCATATACACTAGACTACGCACTGATCGGGGGCAGTATATACACTAGACTACGCACTGATCGAGGGCAGCATATACACTAGACTATGCGCTGATCGAGGGCAGCATATACACTAGACTATGCACTGATCGGGGCAGCATATACACTAGACTATGCACTGATCGAGGGCAGCATATACACTAGACTATGCACTGATCGAGGGCAGCATATACACTAGACTGTGCACTGATCGAGGGCAGCATACACACTAGACTGTGCACTGATCAGGGGCAGCATATACACTAGACTATGCACTGGGGGGCAGCATATACACTAGACTATGCACTTATCGGGGGCAGCATATACACTAGACTATGCACTGATCAAGGGCAGCATATACACTAGACTACGCACTGATCGGGGGCAGCATATACACTATACTATGCACTGATCGAGGGCAGCATATACACTAGACTATGCACTGATCGAGGGCAGCATATACACTAGACTATGCACTGATCGAGGGCAGCATATACACTAGACTATGCACTGATCGAGAGCAGCATACAGAGATTTAGCTCAGGGATGTCCACCACAATTAGAGAGATCAGCTGTGGAAGAAACTACGTGCCGACGGGTGCAAGAAGCTCCCCGGTGGCTCTAAAAAACTATAGTGTCTATCATTGTTACCAAAGGTTGTGCAACCAAGTCTTAGGGAAGGTGCTGTTAATCCTGTCCATGTCATATATAAACAATGGGGGAGATTTATTGCGTTGTCTTATAGTAAAGTACAGCTGGGATACAAAGAAACTTACAATAAGACAATGCAATAAATCTCCCCTTATGTTTTATCTTAATCTCTATTGTAGAAATGACTGCATGTATGTAGACTGGTCAACTTTTCCGTTAAATGCATGCGGACATACTATAAAAATATTCTAAGCATATAAAGAGTTAGTACTGAAGATTTTAGATTTTAATACTAAACAATCTAGGGTGCCATTATTTGTATTTATTGAAGGTGGTGAAGTTTTTGTTAAAAAATTTTATTAACAAAATCCCGATTGCAGTCTTCATATTGGGCACTAGATGTCAGTATAACTTCAGTTAACTATCAATTAGATATCACATATTTTTATCTTAGAATAAACAGAGGAATCAAGCTGCAGTTGTACTGATGAGGGCTAGTATATATGAGTATTACTCCACAGTGTAGCCTACAATTCTAATACACTTATTAATAAAATGGCACACATTGCCAATAGCACAGAACCCTGACACAAATAGGATAGCATGCCATCAATACAGTTGGTGCTTGCTACATCTGTATGTTTATCCCAGGAAGGTTTACATTCACTTACAGTTATTGTTTATATTTCCTTACTAATTCCCAACCACATTTTGTCCCAAGAATATACAGTGTCTCAGCACACTAGGACCAGTGGATGGAGGAACAATCCTCATTAATATTTACAATTGGTCACTTACGTGACCACTAATTCCTGGTTTTACCATCCACCAATATTGTCTATTTATATGCAAGATATACTTGCTACAAGTTTATTATAGGTGTTGTGGCTGCAGTCCACATGCTAACTATTCCTATTCAGTGATGATGTACAGTAGTATACTCAATACTCCATCATCCCTGAAAGGAGAAGGTAGCATGTGGACTGCAGCCACATCACCCATATGTGACGCTGAGGATCTGAAGGTTGTGAAGGGCAGTGAATACCCATGTACAGCAGATCACAAGGGTTGCATGCTCACCGAGGGCATTTATTTACAGCAGGAATAGTAGTGCTGTCTTTAAAAGTGGATCCTGGACATTACAGAGTTAATGGGAGATAGTAAATTGACCACTATGACCATTCCAGTCATGAAAGTTAGTGACTTTTCATGTGCTACAGTTTATGAACTATTTGCTTATTGAAACAATATACTGTGAGTAGCTAGCACTAGGGAATCAGCCTAGGAAGGGGTACCCTGTAGGTGGTATGCAGTGGAGTGCTCAAACCTGGTGGAGGCTGTAGATAGTCCTTTTTTGGGATCTAAGGGGATATCTATAGTCCTAGTGGGACAACAAATTGCTACAGCAGTGTTTTCCAACCAGGGTGCCTCCACCTGCTGCAAAACTACAACTCCCAGCATGCCCGGACAGCCTTCGGCTGTCCTGGCATGCTGGGAAGGGGTAGTTTTGCAACAGCTGGAGGCACCCTGGTTGGGAAATACTAAGCTACAGTGTAATTGGTTACTCTGCACGCCTGTAATGTTGCCTTGGGAGTCAGGCCTAAGAATTTGTGCCTCTAATGAGAATTGAAGCCAACAAGTTTTTTGCATCATCTGTGAAAATGTCTGTAAACTTGTTTGTCTGGATTGTTTGGTCTGCTTTAGCTCTTTTATTGAAGAGGACCAAGCCCAACTACCAGCTAAGCAATTTAGGTTCTTTAAAGGGGTACTCCGGCGGAAAACATTTTTTTTTTTTTAATCAACTGGTGCAAGAAAGTTAAACAGATTTGTAAATGGCTTCTATTAAAAATCTTTACCCTTCCAGTACTTCTTAGCAGTTGTATGCTACAGAGGAAATTATTTTCTTTTTGAATTTTTTTTTCTGTCTTGTCCACCGTGCTCTCTACTGACACCTCTGTCCATGTCAGGAACTGTCCGGAGCAGCATAGGTTTGCAATAGGGATTTTCTCCTGCTCTGAACAGTTCATGATATGGGCATCAGGTGTCAGCAGAGAGCACTGTGGACAAGACAAAAAAGAAATTCAAAAAGAAAAGAATTTCCATTATAGCATACAGCTGCTAAAAATTACTGGAAGGGTAAAAAAAATTTAATAGAAGTAATTTACAAATCTGTTTAACTTTCTGCCACCAGTTGATTTAAAAAAATATGTTTTCCACCGGATTATCCCTTTAAGCCTCTCCTGATATATTTTGTCCAAAATAATGATGTTAACTAATAATAAATTCAGTACAATTTAGAACTTCTTTGAACCATGTCCCTTTTATTGGCACTTTTTAAAATTGGAATAAGACAACTCTAAAAGGCATTACAAGTTATTTGGTGCAATCTCCACCAATAATTCAGATGTGGTCTTACTAGAGCTCCATATAGTGGGATTACCTCTATAACCTATGCAGTTAAGCATGCCACTTGCTTCCTCACTTGCCTGTTGAAGTAATGGGCCCCTTATTACCATAAAGTTGAAATGTTTTCATTTAGATATATTTTTGTTTTGAAACTTCCAGTTTTCTAAAATACCATTGCCTGAAGGAGCATTTTTTGTTTGCAACAATGTTTAGGTAGGTGGTACATTTCAAAAATAAGATTCACATGAACTAAAGGCAAAATAAAACAATACTATGAATAATCTCTGGTTCATTAAGATATCCCAACACATTTGCTGTGTTGGTGTAATGTCCATTTATTTGTTTTTGTACTTTTCTGTTTAGGTGTGTATTCACACACTTGTATGATCAGAGCAGTTTGCTATTCTCCCTGGATTGGGAGTAGTTAATGCTCTGAAATAATGAGAACTCGGGGGTGTCTATTTTAACCAGAGTTCTCCTGCATTCGCTGCTGGTTATCTTGTGCTGTAATGCTACTATGATGTCTGTGCAATATACTTCCAAGTCTGCTTGAGCTTTTACCTTGTATTTATCTTGTGATTTTATCTGCGTTTTAGCCATGGTTAAATAGTCTTGTTTATTGTTGATTGTAGTCTGTGTTTTGTCATTTTTTTGGACTAGTTTGTCCGTTCTGCTTAGTCTGTGTTCACACTGTTTGAGTCTAGTCTAGTTTTACCTGTGCTCTGTATGTATAATTCCTTTTGGTATCCTGGTATCCTAGAGTCTATTTGGACTCATCTGGTTCTGGTCTAGAGTTTCATGTATTCCATTTCTGTTTCCTACTGGGTCAACATCCTGATCACACTGTGGTGTGTGCCTGATGGCCAGTAGTCTATTTGGCTTTATTATAATGGCTACTCCTTTTGTGGAGTGGGGTGTGCAGTTTGTTTGTTCTGTGTCCCAGTGTGAACAGTGTCCTATGTTGCCTAATCTGTTTAGTATCTAGCTTTAAGTTCTTCTGTTCATCCCCTGCAGTTCCTGGTTTCTGCTGTATACTTGTACCACTCCTAATCTTGTAAATTTTATCCATGTCTGCCGTTGATCTGAAATCTGGTTTGTGAACTGTTTGTTAATACACTATATTCTGCCCTGTTAGTCTTTGTTAGTCTTTGTATTGTGTCTGGTATGTCTGGTTGTCTGGTATTTTTCCATTTCTGGCCTGTGACCGACAATGTATATTATTTGTTTTTACGTTACTGCACTATAGCGCAGGGGGTACCGGCTCCAAGTTGTCGATTCACTGCTTAGGGTGTTTGGGAAGGTAGAGTTTTCTAGGGTCAGTTTAGGGCTCACTCTCCCTCTTCCCCCAGTCGGTCATGACAGTTGGGTTAAAGGGGTTATCCAGGAATAGAAAAACAGATCTGAATTCTTTCAAAAACAGCTCCACATCTGTCCCCTGGTTGGGTGTGGTTTTACAGCTTGGCTGCATTCACTTCAATGCAACTGAGCTGCAGAACCACACCTAACCTGGAGACAGATAGGAAGCATTTTTTTTTATAAAGAAATCAGCTCTGTTTTTCTATACCTGGATAACCCCTTTAATGCTTCAAGATAGCCATTCAGTGAAGAGGAAGTGGGGGCTCCAGACCCTCATTCTAGTGATATATAGGGATCCCAGTGGTGGGGCTCACGGCAATCGGACATTTATCACTATTTAACTGTAACTTATTGTTATTATTTACAGTTGTGGGCATGTTACAAAAACGTTATGATTGCTAAAGGGAAACTGACAGCTGATTAACCTGCACTAAACCCAATACACAGGGTTATAGTACGGGTGAACCATATTAAAATATTATAAAACTTACTCTAATAGGTGCAGCAATTCAGTTAATACAAGAGGTATTACATTTTATTGCTAATATGCTTTAATCTTGTCCTTTGCGCAATGGAGGTGGGAGCTTCCCTGCCTCCTTCCCATCTGCTCCAATATGCCCGCCCACCTCATGAATATATGGAACCTTCATCATGTGACTGCTCAGTGGGCAGGAAAATGAGGATAGAGGGGACAGAGAGATGGAAGCACTGTATACCGGCTCCCACCTCCATTGCGCAAAGAAAAGCATAAGCGTACTAGAAACAGAGCATAATACTTCTTGTATCTCCTGAATGGCGGCATCAATCGGAGTAAGGCTTCCTTTACATATATGCATCTTAATTTTTTTTTTCTGCATTTATTACAGTCAATGAGCTGGAGTTGGGGCTGTCCGGGTAAGTAGATAGTCAGCCAACGCTGTTGGGACATAAGAAAGTGGAATAAAAAAAAGTTTGGCATCCCATCCTGCAGAGTAGCGTGTTTTAGGATACACGGCAGTGAGTGCATGCTCCATGCAGTCTGTGACAGGCGTTAGGTCAGTGTTGGCAAGGGAGATAAATGTACTCTCTAGATCATGGACATCTGTAAAGAAAAAGACAATAAATAACCAATCAACAACTACATTTTCCTCCGCATATGTCTTATTTTGGCACATCTACATAATAGCGGGAGGTAGAATATTTACACTTACAATGTTCAAAATATTTTTGTCCGTAACTGTAACGGACTTCTGGATGTACATTCTTCCATATTGTTCTCAGGACATCCTTCATAAATTGCATATTATTTAGTCCTGTATAAAAATAGCCAGGTTCTATAATAGAGACTTGTACTCCAAAGGGCTTCATTTCACGTCTGTAAGAATTACATTGCAGTGTGGGAGATTTTAATGTAGGATGTAGATTATTCACAGTACTATGTAGGTACACAGGCTTTGTGCTGCCCATTGTGTTGGATTGTCAATGCAACCCTCTTCTCCCACTCTTCATACACTGATAGCAACACCGCAGTAGAAATGCTAGCACAGGCTTCCAGTATCCGTAGTTTCAGGTGCTGCACATCTGGTATCTTCACAGCATAGACAATTGCCTTCAGATGACCCCAAAGATAAAAGTCTAAGGGGGTCAGATCGGAAAACCTTGGGGGCCATTCAACTGGCCCATGACGACCAATCCACTTTCCAGGAAACTGTTAATCTAGGAATGCTCGGACCTGACACCCATAATGTGGTGGTGTACCATCTTGCTGGAAAAACATCTTGCTGGGAACTTGCCAGCTTCAGTGCAGAAAGAGGGAAACACATCTTCATGTAGCAATTTCGTATATCCAGTGGCCTTGAGGTTTCCATTGATTAAGAATGGCTTTCTTTGTACCCCATATACCACACCATGCCATCAATTTTTGTGTTCCAACAGTCTTGGAGGGATCTATCCAATGTGGGTTAGTGTCAGACCAATAGCGGTGGTTTTGTTTGTTAACTTCACCATTCACATAAAAGTTTGCCTCATCACTGAACAAAATCTTCTGTGTAAACTGAGGGTCCTGTTCCAATTTTTGTTTTGCCCATTCTGCAGCACCTGAAACTACAGATACTGGAAGCCTGTGCTAGCATTTCTCCTGCGGTGTTGCTATCAGTGTGTGAAGAGTGGGAGAAGAGGGTTGCATTGACAATCCAACACAATGGGCAGCACATTGAACACATTTTATAAGTGGTCAGAAACTTGTAAATAACTCATGAAAGAATAAAGTTACGTTAAAACCAAGCACATCATTGTTTTTCTTGTGAAATTCCCAATAAGTTTGATATGTCACATGGCCCTCTTCCTATTGAAAAAACAAAAGTTGGATTCAAAATGGCTGACTTCAAAATGGCCGCCATGGTCACCACCCATCTTGAAAAGTTCCCCCCCCCCCCTCACATATACTAATGTGCCACAAACAGGAAGTTAATATCACCAACCATTCCCATTTTATTAAGGTGTATCCATATAAATGGCCCACGCTGTACATACAATTAAACCTCTATAAGGCCACTTCTTTGACAAGACCACCTTTTCTAAGACATATTTAGTATTCGCTTCTAACCTATGTAGATGTGTTTTCTTCTTTGATAGGATCACCCCTCTAGAAGACCAGAGAGATTTCACAGTAAAATATAATGACCTTTTTAACAAACATTTCCAAGATCAATTATAAGTTTTATTACAGTTCTCTTTTTCTTCTAGACTAATGTAAATTTGAAGAATTCTGACTGCTTACCTCAGACTATCCGAAAATGCTTCAACCCCAAATTTTGAAATGCAATACCCTCCCCCGCATATAGTCACTCTTCCAACAATACTGGACACATTAACTATGCGGCCTTTAGATTTGCGGATTAAAGGTAAAAGTCTGAGAGTCACATCGATAGGACCAAGTAGATTTACATTCAAAACCCTTGCAAAATCTTCTCTTGATAGCCATTCATTGGGGGCTCCAGGCATCCCAGTTCCAGCGTTATTTACCAAGCCCCAAAGGTCTAAAATAAAATATTGAAGGAAAATTTATAAGAAATTGAAGAGTATATTTATTTATTATTACATAGTTCCAGCACATAGTATGGTTGAAAAAAGACACATGACCATGAAGTTCAAGCAAAGGAGGAGATAAGGGGAAGGGGTATCGGTGGGTGAAGGGGACATTAATATACAATATTTAGGTCACATGCTAATATATATATATATATATATATATATATATATATATATATTATGTACACTATACTGTAGGTGTAGTCTTCATCTTGTTGGAGCTATAGAGATCATGCAGCTGAAAACTTATAACAAATCCTTAGCTGGAGAGGGCGCTGATGAGCTGGAGGCCAGAAGATATTCTACAGACCCTTGTGGAAATGATTAAATGAGGCACCTGTACTGTAACCTTGTACTGGCCATGGGGGTCAAGTGGGTGTTTGCAGTGCACTATGTGGGCAACTGCTAAAGCAGTTCAAGAAGGCCACTGGGGCTGTGGGACACGGTCAGTCGATATGGATAATCTGTAGGGGCAAATGAAGTGAAGTGTTAAAACCTGAAGAAGGCTGTAGTTAGGTCCTTTTGGGAAGTAAAGGGGAGCCACTAGTCCTGGTGAGCAGGCACATGGTTACAGTGGGAATTGGTTACTTTACAGGCCTTTAAATTAGCCTGGGAAGTTAAGACTGTAAATGTGACCAAAGTTAAGCATGGGGAGTATGTTTTTTTCATTAATTCAACTTTTATTGTGGAGAAAAAAACAAATGAACAAATGTACAATTATTGATGTGGAACAAAACAGAAACAAAAGCAAAATAAAATAAATGGAAAAAATAAAGTGAGAAAGGAAGAAAAAAAAATGAGCAAGAACCAAGGCAACAGGTAAGGGCTTTAAAGAGGTACTTTGCTAAAAAAACAGATCTCCGGGCTGGCAGGGCCAGCGTCAGGAACACGGAAGCTTGGAGCTTCTGTGCTCATGACATCATGCCACGCCCCCTCCATTCATGTCTATGGGAGGGGGTGTGACGGCTAGTACATGAATGGAGGGGGCATGGCAGCTGTAGTCGCCAGTCATCCAGCACAGAGTGGAGTTCGCTCCATGCACAAATGACGGGGGTGGATAGGGGAAAATATGTTTTTCGGTGGAGTACCCCTTTAAAGAAAAGCTTTGTTCCAGTTTTCTAGAGTTATTGAGAACTGTTTTTCTACTTCTCAAGCCACTTGGAAACTCAAGGGAACAAATTGGTCTTGAGGGGAAAGCATGGACAGCAGTAAAATGCCCAGAAGTAGATGAAAGGAGCAAGAAAGTCTTAAATGTTGTGGGGGTTCTCACAAAGAGCTGGGGAGTGTGTTAGTTCATATAAAAAACTTTTTTTCAGGTACTGCTAAAATCCGAAGTTAAGATTTAATACGCACAAATTTTTGTTGTACATGTGTTTTGATGCTATTAGTGTTTTTTGACATTTCTGGTTAAGCGGTGGCCAATACATATACCATATATACCTGATTGTGATATTATGAAAGCTTAGAAGGATTGGAGCAAATTATAAGTCAACCGGCAGAGATCCAGATACCTTTGAATATCCCAAGCTGTAATGGGAGACCAACTGAGGTTTGCTTTAGTGAGGTCTAGTAGAGCCAGTAGTGAGATACTGTACTGAGCACTAAATTGGATGAAAACTGTCTGGGATCTGCTGTGATCACAGGTTATAAGCCATGGAAGTGCATGACAATGCTGTTCAAACCTGACTAGAGCTAACCTCTTAGTTGCATAGACTTTTATAGAAAAAGGTTTGGATTTGACTGACAGGCTTCCCCAGCTTTTAGGTCGAAAACACAGTGGGTCTCAGGAGTGACACATGGTGCAATCAATACTTTTAAAATGTCTGGGAAAAATGCCAAAATGTAGTAGCTTAATAGTATTAAAGGAGATATTGAGGCTGTCTCTGCTACTTACTTACATAGTTTCATAGTTTTTATAGTTATTGCGTCTTTGTGACAGGAACTCCCATTAACCAATAAGTGCTTGCTATTACTAGGAATGAACACGCTCACTGTAATTTTGAAGCGATTTGCCCTGGTGATCTTCAGACATGAGTGAATCACCAGAGTCTTTCTTCAGTCAAGGCCACAAGTAGAGTCAGTGCATGCCGCATGTGTGCTTCAGGCTGTGCACCACAGTCTTATCTTATCTAAATCATAGTAGTCTTACCTCTTTCGCCAAGGACATCAAAGACCCATTTAGCAGCAGACTGGACACTAGTACTGTTTGCAATGTCAAGGATTACCGTCTGCAGTCTGCTAGAGGTCTCCTTCTTCAGGTTCTCTGCTCCCTGCTCAGTCAAACAGGTTGCCAGCACTCTCATTCCAAGTTTATCCAAATTCTTTGCCAGCTGGTTCCCAAATCCTGAATCACATCCTGTGACCAGCACATATTTATCCGATAGATTTTCTATTTTCAGGTTTTGTCTGTACCATTTGTACAGGAAAATGAAAAGCAGCAGTGCCAGTAGAGAGAGCCACATGATGGAAGCTAAAGTCACTGAAATATGTACACAGTGAAATGAACATTCAACTTTCTTAAAGTGTCACTGTCATTTGAATGAACTTGTCACATGTTTTCCCAACATATCAAAAGTTTAGATCGCACCTGGTCTCACTCCTGGGACCTGCTGCGATTGCGAGTAATGACACTGTGAGGTGGGCAGCAGCTCTGTCCGACCGTTTTACTCCATAGACTTATGCAGTAAAAGGGTCAGGTTTGAGTGACAGCTGGGGAGTAAAGCGCACAATGCTGCAAACTTCTCCTGGCTGTAATTCAAAATCGCAGTGGGACCCGATATGATCTAAACCTTTTATATGTCTAAAAAACATGTCAAAAGTTTATTCAAATGATATGAATTGTATGCAGTTCTATAAACATGAAATCACATGATAAATGTAAACTTAAAAACATGTATCAGTCACTAATGCAGAGAAAACCTGAATGTATTTTAAAATGTTATTATGTTTTCAATTTCTATTTTTACTTTAACCTCTTAAGGTCCACAACAAATTTATTTTTTTGCATTTTTACTTTTACTTCACATTTTATCAGTAGAGCCATATAGGGATTTGTCATTTGTAGGACCAAAATCTAAAAGAATGTATTAATCAGCGCTAAAAGGACAAGATGAATATATACATATATATATATATATATATATATATATATATATATATATATATATATATATATATATATATGGCTAAAATATAAATATATATATATATATATATATATAGAAGGACAAAATATAAAATATAAATGGTGGTATTATTATTATAAATTGCAATGCAATAGTCTGCAGTTACCTTGTAGTGGTTTTATCACTGGATATACTTGTAGATCGGAAAAGTACAGTGTGCTGTAAAGAATGTATATATAGATATTTTAGATATCCAATGAGACAAATGGATCTGTGATGTTCAGACAGTGTCAATAGATGGGTACCTGTGTTTGTCCGAAGTGCATTCATCCGGTATTAGCAATTGAGTGACAGTAAGGTGCGATGTGCTACAGATAGGATTGTGAATGGGTAGAACAGGTAGTAACAAGAAACTGGAAGAAACAAACGTTATATATTAGGTGTTTCTGATAATTGTGTCCTATCGATGTGATAGCCGCAGGGTTAATGTAAAGAAGTCAGCTCTGGTACAGTATTGTGCATGTGTTTGAAAATACCTCTTTTTCTTCCTTTCTGATGGAGAGTTTTTTAGGAGAGATGCAGATGTTTGAATTGATGTCCACGAAGATGATGGCAGTGTGCAAGATTTGATAGGTAGCTCCTGGGAAGATACAGAAGACAGCCCCGGTCGGCCACATCTCTACCATTGTATTTCCCGCTGGGTTTTGGGCGAACCATATATCTTATCGGCAGCTAGTCAACTATTCACAAATTTCCCCTGCCAGAGGTAGCACATGTATACATATGTACAATTTGTAGGACCAATTGAACTTTTTAAAGGGGTACTCCAGCCCTAAGAACTCTTATCCCCTATCCAAAGGATAGGGGATAAGATGTCTGATCGTGGGGTCCTGCCACTGAGGACCCCCGCAATCTCACATGCAGCACCAGCCGCACACAACGCTGGAGGCTCCATGTCTGAATCATCACGACCATGGGGCTAGAGTATCATGACGTCATGACTCCGCCCCTTGTGACGTCACGCTCCCTGCCCGCTCAATACAAATCCCCAGCGGCGGGACCCTCGCAATCAGACATCTTATCCCTATCCTTTGGATAGGGGATTAGATTTATTAGGGCCCGAGTACCCCTTTAATAGCAACCTTCCTGTTGCCATATCATGTAATATGAGACCCCCAAAAAAATACAGGGTGAAATAAAAAAAAAATGAATCTGCAGTTCCTTTTGGGTTTTGTTTATACATGATTTACCTTGTGGTAAGACTGACAAGTTAACATGTCAATACAATTATTTATACCCAATTTATGCTATGCATTGAAACATTTCTAGGAGTCTGATGGCTTGTTTTTTGTGCTGTGATCTCTAATATACAGCGGAAGCATTTTGGGATAAATTTGTGTTTTCTGGGATGTAAAGTGACCAAAGACTCCCCACACAATTCATTAATTTAGTATTGTAATTTTGTTAACTATGTTTAATGTGAAGTGTAAATGTTATGTTTAGAGATGAGCAAACTTTATTTGTGACAAATCTATGAAAAACAGCTATTTCTGGCCTACAGAGAGCCTCAATAGGGGTGTAGAACACTTTGCTTTGTTCTAACACGCATATGGAGTGTGCTGGGGTAAGGAAATAATACTGTTAATCAGTATGACATGCAGATTACAGGCATCGCTTTTAGAATCCCTGCCACAGAGCGGCACAATGACAGAGCCTGGAGGTGGCATCAGTATGAGGAGACCATATAGTGGCAGAATGACACAGCGTGGAGGTGTTGACAGCATGAGGAGACCATATAGTGGCTGAATGACAGAGCGTGGAGGTGTTGGCAGCATGAGGAGACCATATAGTGGCTAAATTACACAGCGTGGGGGTGTTGGCAGCATGAGGAGACTGTATAGTGGCTGAATGACACAGCTTGGATGTGGCTGAAGCATGAGGAGACCATATAGTGGCTGAATGACACAGTGTGGAGGTGTTGGCCGCATGAGGAGACCATATAGTGGCTGAATGACACAGCCTGGAGCTGGTAGCAGCATGAGTAGACACTAGAGCTTCACAATCGCTAAGATTAAAAGATGAATTTTGAAATGTAAATTGAAGATTTCTGATAGCTAGTGCTACCATAAAATTATTTTTTTTTTTTTGGTCCAGGCCCAGGCCCAGCAGCATCAGTAAACCATATATTGGCTAAAAGACACAGCCTGGAGTTGGCTGAAGTATGAGGAGACCATATACTATCTGAATGGAATAGCCCGGAGTTGGCAGCAGCATGAGTAGACACTAGGCCTTCACAATCCCTAAGATTAAAAGATGAATTCTGAAATTTAAACTAAAGATTTTGGGTAGCTAGTGCTACCATGACTAAAATTTTATTCCCAGACCCAGGGCCAGCAGCATCAGTAAACCATATATTGGCTGAAAGACACAGCCTGGAGTTGGCTGAAGCATGAGGAGACCATATACTATCTGAATGGCATAGCCCGGAGTTGGCAGCAGCATGAGTAGACACTAAAGCTTCCCAATCCCTAAGATTAAAAGCTCAATTCTGAAATTGAAACTGAAGATTTTGGGTAGCTAGTGCTACCATGACTAAAATTTTATTCCCAAACCCAGGTCCAGCAGCATCTGTAAACCATATACTTCCTGAATGGCACAGCCTGGAGTTGGCAGAAGCACGAGGAGACCACTGAATTTCATGATTTTGAAATTTAACATTTTTAAATTGAAATTGAGGGTTTTGAAAGTGAACTTTTAACTCCCAAGTTTTAGTGTCCCAAGCCCCAGCGTGTGGGTAAAAAGGACCAAATCTAACAAGAAGTCACATGTCACATGGCAGCAAAATGACAGCGCCTGGAGGTGGCATCAGTAGGAGGAGACCATATAGTGTCTGAATGGCACAGCCAGGTGTTGGCTGAAGCATGAGAAGAGACCATGTAGTGTCTGAATGGCACAGCATGGAGTTGGTGTAAAATGAGGAGACAATAGGGCCTCACAATCTCTAAGAATAAAAAGAAGAATTTTTACATTACCATTGAAGATGTATGGCACCTAGTGCTACCATAAACATATATAGGTAATGTCCTAGGCCCAGCAGCATCATTAAACCATGTAGTTACTGAAGGAGACAGACTGGAGCTGGCTGAAGCATCAGTAAACCATGTATTGGATGAATGGCACAGCCTGGAGATGGCTGAAGCATGAGGAGACCATATAGTGCCTGAATAACACAGCCTGGAGTTGGCTGAAACATGAGAAGAGACCATGGCTGAGTGGCTGAATGAGACAGCCTGGAGGTGGCAACAGCAGCATCAGGAGTCCTGAAAATGACCCAGTGACAGATTGGTGAGGGGGGAAACTTTTCAAGATGGGTGTTGACCATGGTGGCCATTTTGAAGTCGGACATTTTGAATCCAACTTTTGTTTTTTCAAAAGGAAGAGGGTCATGTGACACATCAAACTTTTTGGGAATTTCACAAAAAAAACATTGACGTGCTTGGTTTTAACGTAACTTTATTCTTTCGTGAGTTATTTACAAGTTTCTGACCACTTATAAAATGTGTTCAATGTGCTGCCCATTGTGTTGGATTGTCAATGCAACCCTCTTCTCCCACTCTTCACACACCGATAGCAACACCACTAATTAAATGCTAGCACAGGCTTCCAGTATCTGTAGTTTAATGTTATTATCTACATTATATAAAAAGTTTTTTTGTGGCATTTTTTTATTCATTCTTTTGAGCCAAAGCCAGAAGTGGGTTTAAAAGGAACTAGACATATAAAGAAAATTCTTGCTACTCCTATTGAATGCAACTCCGGCGTTGGTATCAAAAACTGCAATGAAATAAAATACTGTGTGAAACCCCCCAACCCCAGTGGAAAGATTTGGACCATTTTTTTCTGTGTTTTTGGATCCACACTGGGTCTTGAATTCTTTCTTATCTATATTAAGTAATTTATTTTTGACATAATAAAAATGCTATCAGGGCAAGCAGATAAATATTGTGGGGGAAAAAATTATTGAAATTGACTCAAAATGAGAAAGGTCCTAGTGCATAATAGCTCACAAAACTAAATTACAATCTTTAGGAACATACAATTCTTTTTACTCATTCAACAATGCAGCAATTTTGATAGTAAATGCACTAACAATCCATAAAACTTGAGGGTTATTTAAGATCTAATAAAAAAAGAAAAAATTCCTCTCTGCATTATAAAGAATGTGTGAGCCTTACCTTACTTATTATCTCATGATGATAGTTCCATGTCAGTAGACAAATTTAGGAAGGATATTTTTATGTCTCCTTCTTCATGTCCTATCAGAAATCTGCAAATGATTAATCGTAAATCACATGACCTTATGCTGGCGTGTCACCAACTTCACTATGTTACAAGTTTGTAATCGGTTTTAGGATGTTGGCCAGAATGGACTGCAATGTATAAAGCAGCTGACTTAACCCCTTAAAGACCAGACAAGGTTATTTTCTCAACTTTTTCCCTTTTCTTCACCCTCTAAGAGCCATATCTTTTTGTTTGTCCATCCACAGAGCCGTATGAGGACTTGTTTAGATTTTCATTGGCACCCTTCATTTTACCTTATAATGTAATGTGATTATTTGTTAAAAGTAAGAGCTTCACCGGAGAAAAAATGAAGAATTACCGACCGAAGTTCACGGTAAGAGATGGTCAGTTTAGAGTTTAAAAAAAGAAAAAGGCAGCCCTCTAAGTTAATAAGGATAATAATTATGTTTATTTACAGTAAAATTAGCAATATACATCCTGTTCCAAATTATTATGAAAATATTTTTCTCATTACCCTAAATAATTTATGTAAATAACAGTCAGCATAATTCTCATGTTATCAACTATTAAGAGAACAATTCAAATTGTATTGAACAAACCTCCTAATGATAACAGTATTTTGTTAAACATAAAAACTAACAATGCACTGTTCCAAATATTACACACAGCAAGTTTCAAAGCACTTTATAGGTTGTAAAGAACTGAAAATTGTCATTTGTTGTGTTTGCAGCATATTTACTGAAATTAAAAGCTATTTCAATAAAACTTTTAACAACATTTTAACTTTTTAAACGGTCACGTTACATTTTAACGTAGCCTTATTTGACAGCAGCTTCACAAGTGTTGCATCCATTGAACTTGTGAGTTTTTGGACAATTTCTGCTTGAATTTGTTTGCAAGATGTCAGAATAGCCTCCCAGAGCTGCTGTTTGGATATAAACTGCCTCCTACCCTCATAGATCTTTTGCTTGATGCTCCAAAAGGTTCTTAATAGGAGGTTCTCAGGGGAGGATGGAGGCCACACCATGACTCTCTTTCCTTTTAACCCCATAGCAGCCATTGATGCAGAGGTATTCTTTGCAGCATGAGATGGTGCATTGTCATGGAAGAAGATGATTTTATTATGGAAAGCAGAGTTCTTCCTTATGTACCAGGGAAGAAAGTGGTCAATCAGAAACTCCACATACTTTGCAGAGGTCATCTTTACACCTTCGGGGACCCTAAAGGGGCCAACCTGCTCTCTTCCCATCATTCCGGCCCAAAACATGACTCCACCACCGCCTTGCTGACTTCGCAGCCTTGATGGAATAGGGTGGCCGTCCACCAACCATCCACTACTCCCTCCATCTGGACCATCCAGGGTTGCACAGCACTCATCAGTGAACAGGACTGTTTGAAAATTAGTCTACATGTATTTTTCTGCCCAATGCAGCTGTTTCTGCTTGTGAGAATTGGTTAGTGATGGCCGAATAGAAGGTTTATACACAGTTGTAAGACTCTGGAGGAATCTACACCTTGATGTCTGTGGGACTCCAGAGGCACCAGCAGCTTCAAATATCTTTTTGCTGCTATGTAATGGTATTTTAGCAGCTGCTCTCTTGATCCAATGCATGGATCTGGCAGAAATCTTCCTCAATGTGCCTTTATCTGCGCAAACCTGTCTGTGCTCTGAATCAGCCACAAATTGCTTAATAGTGTGATGATCACGCTTAAGTTTTCGTAAAAAATCTAATGTTTAATGTTTTCCTCATCCAAAGCATTGAACTATTTCACTGTTTTTGGCAGCAGAGAGACCCTTTTTCTTCCCCCTATTGTTGAACATGGTGCTCTGCTTAAGTAGTTTTTCCTTAAATTGGGCTCACCTGGCAATCTATTGTTTTCAGTGATCAAAAGAGCCCTGAGACACAATGCCATCCATGAGTTAAACTGAAAATAGAATTTGCATAATAATTTGGAACAGGGTGTATGCAGGTAAATAAAAGATAGATGTAATAGAAGAGAGACTGCTGGGCCCTTGTGGTCTACTCGCTGGTAAAAAGACAATATATACAATATGCAGTATACCCAGTAAAAGGAGATTCTTGTGTACTCACCGTAAAATCTCTTTCTCGTAGCCTTTACTGGGGGACACCTATACTGATAGGTATATGCTCTTGCCACTAGGAGGCGCTGACACTAGGAAAAAAAGTCGGCTCCTCCCTGGCAGGATACACCCACCTACTGGAAGTGAGGTAATCAGTTTTGTCACCAAGCAGTAGGAGAAGCCAACAAAGAAATATTTCTGAAGGACCACAGAAAGGAATCCTGGAGAAAAAAACAAAAACCGGAAAAGAAAATCCGGACAAAGAATGAAGAAATGGGTGGGTTTGGTATCCCCCAAAGAAGGCTACGAGAAAGAGATTTTACGGTGAGTACAAAAAAAAATCTCCTTTTCTTGGTCGCTCTTCATTGGGAGACACCTATACTGATGGGACTTATGAAAGCAGTCCCCTAGGGAGGGAAAAACAAACCAACAGCAAAAAGGGAATCAGTCCAAAGACCGAACCCACTCGAGCAGAGACAATCGAGGCCGACAAACTGAGCTCCCAGAAGAACGTCCATGGAGAAGGACTAGGTGCCAAGGAAGAGACCGTTCTATGTAGGGACTCCAAAGCTACGGTCCATAAAGAGAGACAAGAAAAGGTTGACTAGGAAGCCAGAAGGGCCGGAACCATTCTTGGAGGAGGTAGGAATCAACTCCAAGGAACACAGAACTAGACAGAGGGCTAACCAGGCTGGGAAACAAAAATGGAAGAGGGCACAAACAAGAGAACCCCATCCAGAGTCAACCAAGTCAAGAGAACATGGCAGAAAAAAAGACAGGGAGAGCGGCGTACGCCTGAGCAGAAGGCGAGTATGGAAGATGGAGACCAAAAAAACACTGGAAAAAAGAAAAAAGGATGGAGACTGGCTGTAGAGAGGCTGTGGAGAGGTGCAGAAAATCAATGACCAGAACAGCTGCAGACCAAAAACCTCTGTCCCAGGGGCCCGCCGCGAGCACCTGGGAGGAGAAAGAAGCTCGAGTAGAGTAATCCGGATGACCGAAACACCAACTGCCCCAGGAGTACATTGACCCATAAAGGAGGATACGGAAGGAATAAGGCCAAAAAGAGAGCAGAATGCCCTGAAAAGGGGAAACCTGGAACATCGGCGCATCCGACATGGGAAACGGAGGTTCCCGAGTTGCCTGGAAGACGTACTGAAGATGTAGAGTAAGTAAACCCAACATCCGTGAAAAGCTCCGGGTGACAAACTTCTACGTTTAGACAAGAAGAAGTGTGGTACAGAAAGACTGCCCCACAAACGGGACCGTGGAGAAGTCGGGGCAGGAGAGCTAACCTGCCCGACACCACAACCAGCCATAAGGCCCAAAGAACCAGAAGAGCCGACCTAGAAAAGACACACCACAGCATACTAGGATAGTGTCACAAAGACTAACCAGACATGAACCTCAGCGGTCTGAGCGGACTGAAGCAACATCCAGTCAGGACGGAAACGGAGGGGGAAACAAAAGGGTAGGTTACGCGAGAAGACTGTGGTGTCAGTGTAGCACAACTGACACCGACAAGGAAGGAGGATCAAACCCCTCCAGGGAGATTGCATCGAGGGAGGAGGATAGCAATGGCAGGACCCAAACAACAGACGGTGCTAGACCGTCTGTCGCCGAGCCATACATGAGTGCATAAACTCCTCCAACAGAGGAGAGTGCCAAGTCTGTATTAGCAGCAGTAGATAACCAAGAAAAAGGAAGAGAGCCAGGCTGCAAAAGTGCACAACTCAGCTGATTGCTCTCAGCAAAAAACAAGGGCCAAGCCAGGTACCCCACCTATATAGAGGAGGGGAAAACCCAGGCCCAGGCCCAGACCATGCCAAGCTCCCTGATCTCAGTACCCCCTGTGGAAGGGGGATGATCAAAGTGCTCTAGGCACTATAGGAGAAGTGAAATGCTGCCCGAAGGTAAGGGGACAAAGTACTGGGTGGACGTAGTCCCCAGGAACCCTGCAACAATATATCAAGGAATGGAGAAGCTAATTTGAGTCCTGACTACGAATGGAAGTAAGAAGCACACACACACCTAAAGCGTTTAGAGGAACACCTCATTGTGGTGTAACCCTGGACCAGAAGGGCATCAATTGAGCAATTCGGGTCATTTCCTAGGTGACAGAGCTGGTGTCTGAGCCACCCTACACAGGAACCCAGGACAGATACCTGGAGGCATGGAGGGGGCTGAACCGACTGTGTCGCCCCATCATGCCCCATGCCAGAGCAGAGGTGTTCGACCGCCTAAACCTGTGGAAACAAGATCACGGGAAGGCCACGGAATTCACGGGAATTGCACCCTTAGAAAATGGAACAGAGAGTGCTGCTCTTTCTGTGAAAGTCTATGGAACCTGCAGGAAACGCCCACACCCCAGCTCCAAATGGCGCCACACACCAGGACTGCTGTCGCAGACGCAAGAGATGAACAATGTATGTGGAGCAGGAAACAGGCAGACACAGTCTGACTGGCAAGTATAAAAGATCCAATGAAACCACAGAGACATTCTTTGGAACTTCACCTGGAAAATGAGTCACCGGACTGTAACTGCAGGAGAGGCAAGAATGGGGAAGGTGACCTGGCGGGGTAGAAAACCTACCTGGCTATCTGGCATAGGGACCATGGCCACAGCAGGTACTGTAGACAGAATCACACACAGAAAGTGGCTTACCAGCTTTCAGTCGTGAGAGCGGCAGGCATGTAGGGAGGAACCTGGTAAAGGAGGGAACCCGGCGAACCAGTATATAGTGCATTGTATAGGGCCTATGGAGCAACACTGGGAGACTCACTTGTAACTATACCTTGGCAGTGGATAACCTGAACTACCGTCCATGGTGTGGGAAGTGTATGGTAGTGGACTAGACGTAGTAGTAGTAGACCATGCAGACAACCATCGGGCTGACTGGTATAGGATTCCTGAATGCTCAGGGACACTCCATCGAACCCCCCTACAGAAAGTGGGGTATTGGAGTACGACAGAACTATTGAGCGACCTGGCGGTGTAAGGGACCCAGCAGATGAAAGTCTGGCTGACTGTCATCAGTCCCGAGTACCTGCAGGGACCCTCATCCAGAGTCCTTACACCAGCAGAGAGGTTCGGGAAACCTGGCCAAGCCCGTGGCAGCCCAGATATGGGAGACCGATGGCGATGGAGACCTTGCAGACAACAGTCTGGCTGAATAGGTACACTTCCAGGCGCTTGAAAAGGGGACAGCCAGATAGGCGATCACTGTGCCCCACTGCCGCATGTGGGAGAGAGGAGAGGCCTAGGAGCCATATATAGTATCCCCGCCACCTTGGGAGACCGGGGGAGGCTGAGGAGCCACTGACACTGATCTGAGGAAGGGGGTTGCTCCCCCGAAACGCGTCATCTGTGTACTTCATTGTCTTCTTATGCTCTAATAAACCACTCCGGTGTTTTACCAATACCTCTGGTTGGCTTCTACATTACTCTGGAACTAGCAGCGCCTCTGTAAGGGTCATATTTTCCTTCTCCGCCTCCACTTCAATCAGGATCGGATCTTTTCCTTTCCTGGGACCCAGGCTCAGCAGCAGTTCCGATCCTTCTGTCACCCACGGTGTGGGTTATATGCGAATACCTTATTCGCTCAAGGTGAGCGGCCATTACCTAAGGGGCAATTCCTGCCCGTTCACTGTGTTTGTTTTTATCTGTTATTCCTGTCTAGTGGTAACGCACAAGGCGCCTGTGTCGGTCTCTCCGTTTTTCTCTCCCACACTCAGGTGTATCCTATCTAGGGCCTATAGTGGTGACGAGTGATGAGTGACAGGCATCTGAGGAGACCATGCAGACCACTATCTGGCTTACTGGTATGGGTCCATAGTATCCAATGGGTCACTCCTTCAGACACCACACACAGCAGTGGGGTACCGGAACTCCAGCCGCAAATACATCATCTGTGTAATAAGTGGCAGGCGATGGAGGAAACCACGCAGACCACTGTCTGGCTTACTGGTATGAGTCCATAGTAGACAAAGGGTCACTCCTCGTCACCTTGCATCAGCAGTGGGGTATCAGAGTGCCAGCGGGAGCTGAGAGATGAGTGACAGAGACTACTGTCTGGCATACTGACATCAATACCAATCCTTGCCCACACAGCGACATTTCCACAGAGACCTCGCACTAGACGGGAGGATCCAGAGCCCTAGCGGCAGATGCAGCAGCCTGTGGAGGAGGGAATCATATTGTATGACACGCCAGAACACCCCCATGATGCGTGACTGGCGGACCTGACAGAGTGTCCTTAGTGACTGCCAGGAATACAAAAAACACTCTTGGGAGGGCACCCGACCAGTGTCTTGCCTCGGTAGGGAGGGACTGGAATTCGGCTGTGGGCACGATGGGCATGACATGGCATGGCACTCAGTGGTAGACACTGAATATATCCCCGACAGTTTCCGAGGGATCGAGAAATCCCTGGCAGTAACACGCCACGTTGATGCGTATATGTTCCCTGACAGAGTAAGAACCCTTCAGAAAATAGATACGCCAGAGGCATACCTCAACTGATAGTCTAAAGCAGCCCCCCGCACAGGGTTACTGAAGGAATAAAGCGGCCCACGATTCCATCCCTAGAAAAGGATATTAAACTGATAAAAACAGATGTGACATGCCAAGGCTGTTATAGCGCTTGGTCCGGCACAGCACAGCCACGTGTAATGGTGGCTGAGGAGCTGGGCATATGAGAGAAAGGGGACCCCTGGATGAGCAAGAGGGATGGAGAGGGGGAAGGGGGGTTGTAGTACATACTCACCCACTGCTCCATCTTCTTATACTATGTTAAAATAAAATAAGGCACAAAATTATTGTGTAAGAATTTATACAGACTACGTAAATAAACCATATGTGGCACTACAATTTTTCCTTAAAAAAAAGTTACATCTATAGTAATACAGCTTCATGCACATTTTGGGGGTGGGAAACATACCGAGGCTTCACTATTGTTTATGTGCCTGTTGGTGCTGCGCTGTCTTTCTTCCTTGCATAAACTCCGGTCTCAGCGCAGCGACGCAAGACTCCGCCCACAGTCAAAAAATGCAGGCTCATAATTAAACAAAAAACCCTCCAGAGTACGGATATTCATGGTGCGGCATAGTATGTTTTTAATATTTTTTTATTTCTGAGGAGGGTGGATGGGTTGTTGCGGGATAGTTGGGGTGCAGCTATTTAGTGCCAGGCAGAGTGTCACCTGATGCGGTAGGCGCAACTGGACAACTTTAACTTGGACTTGTATAAGGCTAAGTTTCTACTTGTTTGTTTTTTTAAACGCCCAGAAAAACGGCAATTCTTCCGCATGGTGTTTTTTCGGCCAAAAAACGCTGCGGCCAGATGTTAGCTGTAAATCAATGAGAAATCGCAAAATTCTTTTTCCACTTGGCGTTTTTCAATTTGGTGTTTTTTTTATCCTTTTGGTGTTTTTTTCACTCTTTTTTGGTGTTTTTCAGCTCCTTGGCGGTTTTGCTAAATCGCAGCATGTTGAACCACTGGCGTTTTGCTTCCCTGAAATCGTGGGTTTTAACTTTGGCATTTTTTCAGGTGTTTTTTATTCTCTTTTGGACTTTAGCGATCCAAAAAAGTGATGGAGATACCTTTTTTTAAATAAAATTTTGTAGGGTACCATTAAAAAAATTATAAAAAAGATACAGTAGTTATGGAAAAATGTATACTTGTGGTCGGTGCTCATAGAAATAGCGAGCCTACCTAACAGAACCTCATACCAAACTCCTATTCCTATTAATCCTGTAACCTATCTAGGCAGTTAGATGTGTGCCATATACTGCCGCGTAGGAGTACACCTGAAAAAATAGAGGGCATACCCTGATGTGTAATGATAGTCATGGAGTGAAATGATATTGAGGGAGGGTTGGGTGGGACGTGAAGAACCCGCGGCGTCAGACACAGGAGCTGCCGCGGGTTCTTATAGCGAAATCCCCGCCCCTCCCACAAACACAGGCTAATAATAATTAGCCTTCACACTTGTGGTCGGTGCTCATAGAAATAGCGAGCCTACCTAACAGAACCTCATACCAAACTCCTATTCCTATTAATCCTGTAACCTATCTAGGCAGTTAGATGTGTGCCATATACTGCCGCGTAGGAGTACACCTGAAAAAATAGAGGGCAAAACTCATAATGAGAACAAAGCGCTATTAGCTCACATAGTAATCACCACACCGATAACTGAAATGCATCATCCATTTCTGACTATGGACTGGGGGTGCAGTGCACGTAATAATGGATTTCTAATGCCCCCTATTTCTTATTCACGTTAGCTGGCACATCATGACGTGGCGTTGGAACAGCTGCCCCAAAGCCTGGCGAGTGGCTGAATACAACGGACGGATCACAACCAAATGATTTAATAAGAATACGTACATGTTTGACAAACCGCGTAGTGGTGGTGAGTGCCGCCCCCCTAAACAACTACAGCGGCGGCAGCTCCCCGTCGAATCCTTGACGTGCTGAAAGCAAGCTGCAACACTCGAGCTGAGCGCCACTTGTGTAATTTGGAAATACCGTATGATGATAACTTGACCGAGCAAAGACGTTTCGCTACTACACAATTTCAATGCGTAATGATCTGCATCCCATCAAAGTGCATGTAACTTCTGCCATGCATCTGCAAGTAAATTCCTCAGGCCTTAACTTTAGCCGTCCGATAGCCCAAATGGGGAATCACCTAAGGCTACAGCTAACCAACCAGCCAAAATCATGCGAACCTCCCTCTTTGTGTACCAATCAAGGCAGAATGATGCATGGGACACAAATAATGATGTCCTGTCAGGGCAAAACAATGTGGTATTATTCTGGATACCTTGAAGAGTGGCAAAACCCGATGAATACAAATAGGAATGGAATGGCATGCGAGACATCATCTGGGTATCGAATGTAGCGTGAGTATTCAAGGCTGCGTGTAGAAGGCTCTCTGTGAGCTGTAGACGTGACAAGCCTAAGAGAACAAACCCTATGCCCGTATGCACCACGTCAAGTGCCAACTTTTTTTTTTTTTTTTTCCTTTTTTAAATAACTACCTAGTCGCCAACCTAGACCTGTGACAGGTTGTCACTGTAACCAACCTGTGAATGTGATCGGCAATGCGACCACTTAAGCCGAAAACGTGACGATGAGACTCAACCAACATGTAATTACTACCATCGTCAACCTAAACCGATACAAACAAAGCTCTACTAAACCAAGCTATGTCCCTGTATGCAGACCCGAATGCTAATTAAACAAATGAAAACGTAATGATGTTGTCACCCACCTGAAGTCGTGTCAGGTAGAAACTGAACCGACCTGTGACAAGCCGGAAATGAAAGACTCAACCAAATATGTAACTAATAGTACAATCGTTAACCTGAAGCCAAGACAGGTTGTAACCATGATTAAAATATAGACGAGGCAACTCACAATGAAAATAAGCTATATCCCTTGTAGCACCACCTGACTACTGAATAACACAACACATAACATGACATTGCCGACAACCTGAAGTCGTGTCAGGTTACAGCTGAAGCGACCTGTAGACGTGACAGGCCGAAAAACGAAAGACTCAACCAAATATGTAACTAATAATATGACCGTAACCTGAAGCCACGATGGGTTGTAACCACGACAGTAACAAACTAAGCAATTCTCAATGAACAAACGCAATATATAATGACATTATTGCCAACCTGAAGACGAGTCAGGTTGTATTCGGACTGACCTGTAGACGTGACTGGTCTAGCCGAATAAAAGCCTCATCCAACATATATAGCTACTAGTATTTACGTGGCAAATAATAAACATAACATGACATTGCCGACAACCTGAAGTCGTGTCAGGTTACAGCTGAAGCGACCTGTAGACGTGACAGGCCGAAAAAACGAAAGACTCAACCAAATATGTAACTAATAATATGACCGTAACCTGAAGCCACGATGGGTTGTAACCACGACAGTAACAAACTAAGCAATTCTCAATGAACAAACGCAATATATAATGACATTATTGCCAACCTGAAGACGAGTCAGGTTGTATTCGGACTGACCTGTAGACGTGACTGGTCTAGCCAAATAAAAGCCTCATCCAACATATATAGCTACTAGTATTTACGTGGCAAATAATAAACTGAAACCTATACCCTCGTATACACGACCCAAATGTTAACAAAACATGGTGACCCACCGAATAATGCGTGCCCGGACTCGCACAATGCTGAAAAAACCTGCTCAGTCTCAAAGACATGGGTAAATTGCCTAAACATCATAACATAACATATGCATGAGCGAGCATATGTAGTGAAAAATTATGAGAAGATACACCGAACAACTTAAATCAACTACAAGAGCATATCCATAGAACAGATTAAGTGAGTACGCACAAAACTTTGAGCGTGTGCACTTGACAACTATGTAAGCGAATATACAGAACAAACTATTTGCGCGCACGCACAGGACTAAATCAACGTATGCCAAAACAACTATGCTCGTATGCACAGAACTAAGTGGACATATGCCGTACAAATGTGTGTGCGTATGCATAGAATAACTCGGAGCGTACATACAGAACAAGCTATATGGGCATAAGCACAGACTAACTATGCGAACATGCAGGAACAAACTACATGCTGGTATGTACGGAACATGCTATGTGGGCACCTAATAATCATGTGAGCGTACGCGCCGTACAATATTATGTGCGCGTATCCAAAAAATGAACTATGGATGTATGCCCAAACTACTGTGCACATATACACCGGATGACCCGTATGCGGGTATGCAGGGCTGCCACGACAACTCAAGAACAGGGCGATGAGAGTATGCACTGAAACCCTGAGCGTATAGACCGAATAAATTATGTGCGAATACACAAACAAACTATATGAGCGAACGCCCAGAATAAACTATGCACGTAAACCCGGCGCTACTATACACAAATATGCACAGAACAATTATGTGCATATGTACAGAAACTATGTTGTAAAACAGCCATGAGCGACTGTACCAACAAACTTGACGAACTTATAGTCATGCTAACCACATGCGCACATGCACAACCAAAGCACATGCACGTTTGGTCAACACCAATAACCAACGATATGCATGGATGCAGTAACTATATGACCACATGCCTACGCACAAGACAACACTCCGTGCACTGTACGAGCATGTGTGTGGTACAAATGCTACAAGCCCAATAACCCGCGCAAACACTGCAGTGTATGTAGCACGCATGCCACGAGCGCACGCACAGCATGGCTCCCACGAACATCCGTGCAATACAACCCTACGAGCGTGCACAATAAAAACTTACGAGCGTGTTTACCGTACAACACCTACGAGCGGGTGTACAGTATAAATACTACGAGCGTGTGTACCGTACAACACCTGCGAGCGAGTGTACAGTATAAATACTACGAGCGTGTGTATCGTACAACACCTACGAGCGTGTGTACTGTCTAAATCCTACGAGCATGTACAGTACAAAACCCTACGAGCGCGTATACAGTGTAAACCTACAAGCGTGTGAAGCATATATATATCCTACGAGCGTGTGTACTGTATAAATCCTACGAGCATGTACAGCACAAACCCTACGAGTGTGTGTACAGTATAACCCGACGAGCGTGTGTACAGTATAAACCTACGAGCGTGTACACAGTATAATTCCTACGGGAATGTGTACAGAATCAACCCAACAAGCACGTGTGTAGTATAATCCTACCAGCATGTACAATATAAACCCTACAAGCATGTGCAATTGTGTACAATATAAATCCTACAAGTATGTGCAAGCGTGTGTACAGTATGAATCGAACGAGCGAGTGTACAATATATATGCTATGAGCGTGTGCCGTATAAATGCTACGGGTGTCTGTACAGTATAAATGCTACGAACATGTGTACAGAATTAATGCTACTAGCGTGTGTACAGAATAAATGTTGCTAGTGTGTGTACAGTATAAATGCTACGAGCGTGTGTACAGTATTAAAGTAGTGAGCGTTTGTACAGTATAGATGCTACTAGCGTGTGTACAGTATTAATGCTACTAGCGTGTGTACAGTATTAATGCTACTAGCGTGTACAATATTAATGCTACGAGCGTGTACAGTATTAATGCTACGAGCGTGTACAGTATTAACGCTACGAGCGTGTACAGTATTAACGCTACGAGCGTGTGTAGTGTGTAAATGCTACTAGGGTGTGTACAGTATGAGAACTACAAGCATGTGTACAGTATATAAGCTACTAGCGTATGTACAACAAAGAAATGCTACGAACGTGTGCACAGTATTATTGCTAGGAGCGTGTGCACAATATATAATTTCTACGAGAGTGTGTACAGTATAAATGCTGCAAGCGTGTGTACAGAACGCCCACTGCAACCTAACAATAACCTAACTTACACAATCAACTGACAAAAGCGAAGATCGCTTTTTTTTTTTTTTTTTTTATATACCCCTACTGTAACGTGCAAAGCGGAGCAGTCAGAGAGCGAGCTGACATATAATTAACCCCTTACAGAAATGCGCAGAGCAGTCAGAGAGCGAGCTGACATATAATTAACCCCTTACAGTAATGCGCAGAGCGGAGCATTCAGAGAGCGAGCTGACATATAATTAACCCATACTGTAACATACAGAGCGGAGCAGTAAGAGAGCGTGCTGGCATATATTTAACCCCTACTGTAATGTGCAGAGCGGAGCAGTCAGAGAGCGAGCTGACATACCATAAACCCCTACTGTAACGAGCAAAGCGGAGCAGTCAGAGAGCGAGCTGACATATAATTGACCCCTTACAGTAATGCGCAGAGCGGAGCAGTCAGAGAGCGAGCTGACATATAATTAACCCCTTACAGAAATGCGCAGAGCGGAGCAGTCAGAGAGCGAGCTGACATATAATTAACCCCTTACAGTAATGCGCAGAGCGGAGCAGTCAGAGAGCGAGCTGACATATAATTAACCCCTACTAAAACATACAGAGTGGAGCACAGTACTACCAGCGTCCACGCAGATACTACAAGCGCATGCACTACATGAACGCTACTAGCACAACATTGTGATGTGGCCTGAACCAGCCCATATGTGAATGGCATAGCCCTAGCTGGCTGTCCAGCCCCAGGCCCTGTCATATAACAAAACATTATAGCATGGCCCGAGCTGGTGACTACCCCACATTGAATGCCGTGTTTATGTAGCGTGGCTCAGGCTGGCAACTACCTCATATTAAATGCCGCGTTTGTGCAGCGTGGCCTGAGCTGGCAACTATCCCATATTAAATGCCGCGTCTATGTAGCGTGGCCCAAGCTGGCAACTACCCCATATTAAATGCCGTGTTTATGTAGCGTGGCTCGAGCTGGCAACTACCCCATATTAAATGCCGTGTTTGTGTAGCGTGGCTCGAGCTGGCAACTATCCCATATTGAATGTTGCGTTTATGTAGCGTGGCTCGAGCTGGCAACTAACCCATAAAAATGCCGCGTTTATGTAGCGTGGCTCGAGCTGGCAACTAACCCATATAAAAAGCCGCGTTTATGTAGCGTGGCTCGAGCAGGCAACTAACCCATATTAAATGTTGCGTTTATGTAGCGTGGCTCGAGCAGGCAACTAACCGATATTAAATGTTGCGTTTATGTAGCGTGGCTCGAGCAGGCAACTAACCAATATTAAATGCCGCGTTTATGTAGCGTGGCTCGAGCTGGCAACTAACCAATATTAAATGCCGCGTTTATGTAGCGTGGCTCGAGCAGGCAACTAACCCATATTAAATGCCGCGTTAGTGTAGCGTGGCTCGAGCGGGCAACTAACCCATATTAATGCCGCGTTAGAGTAGCGTGGCTCGAGCAGGCAACTAACCCATATTAATGCCGCGTTAGTGTAGCGTGGCTCGAGCAGGCAACTAACCCATATTAATGCCGCGTTAGTGTAGCGTGGCTCGAGCAGGCAACTAACCCATATTAATGCCGCGTTAGTGTAGCGTGGCTCGAGCAGGCAACTAACCCATATTAATGCCGCGTTAGTGTAGCGTGGCTCGAGCAGGCAACTAACCCATATTAATGCCGCGTTAGTGTAACGTGGCTCGAGCTGGCAGTTATCTATTTACTAAACACTGCGCTATGTAGCGTGGCCCGAGCCGGCCGCAGAATGGGCCGGGCTGAACGGGGGGACCCCCGCGCTCTGACTTACCTTCAGAGCAAAAGGAAGGCCAGGATTCGCTACCCCCGCTCAGTCCGGCCGCTTAACCACACCTCTAATAATCGAGCCCCCAGAAAATTATAAACACCAGGGCTGGACTGACTGAGGTCCCCCCGAAGCTGCGGCTTACCTCCGGAGCGAGGAGGGCGCCGCCGCATGCCTCAGTCAGTC
Source organism: Hyla sarda (assembly GCF_029499605.1). Lineage (NCBI taxonomy): Eukaryota > Metazoa > Chordata > Amphibia > Anura > Hylidae > Hyla > Hyla sarda. The sequence goes on from NC_079190.1 coordinate 87,645,687, forward strand.
TCAGCCACTTACCCACGCCAACTCGGAGCGAACTTCCGGTCAGCTGACCCGACAGTCAGCTGACCATCGATGACGTGAAGAACCCGCGGCGTCAGACACAGGAGCTGCCGCGGGTTCTTATAGCGAAATCCCCGCCCCTCCCACAAACACAGGCTAATAATAATTAGCCTTCACACTTAACGAAATTTATCTTTTTTATAACAAAATGTTTATACATTTTTAAACAGGGATCAATTTATGTGGGCGGGCAGGGCACTAAAAAATATAGCAGACAATAACAAAAATGTAGTGTGTGTGTTTTTCACTTTTTTTTCTTTTTTTTTTTTAGATGGTACTACTACTATTACCCTATTACCAGCATGGAACACACACTATTCCATGATGGGAGTAGTAGTACCTGCAGTTAAGGAAAGATCACAGCAAGTGTCACTCCTGACATCCGCTGTGATCATCCATAATATTGCAGAGATGTGGAGCGGCTCTATACCGCGCTCGCATCTCTGCTCTATACTCCAGCCAGTCATGTGAATAGAACATCACTCATTCATATTTTCCTCTGAGAGCTGTGATTGGCTGCAACCATCCGGCCAATCCCCACTCTGAACGGAAAATATGAATGAGTGATGTTCTATTCACATCACTGGCCGGAGTATAGAGCAGAGATGCGAGTGCTGTTATTACGCCGAGCGCTCCGGGTCCCCTCTCCTCCCCGGAGTGCTCACAGCGTTCTCCTGTTCGCAGCGCCCCGGTCAGACCTGCTGACCGGGTGCGCTGCGATAATGTCCCCAGCCGGGATGCGATTCGCGATGCGGGACGCGCCCACTCGCGATGCGCATCCCGACCCGCTTACCAGACTCGTTCCCCATCTGTGCTGTCCCGGCGCGTGTGGCCCCGCTCCCTAGGGCGCGCGCGCGCCAGGTCTTTGCGATTTAAAGGGCCGGTGCGCCACTGATTGGCGCATGGGTTTTAATCAGTATCTTCACCTGTGCACTTCCCTATAATACCTCACTTCCCCTGCACTTCCTTGCCGGATCTTGTTGCCATTGTGCCAGTGAAAGCGTTTCCTTGTGTGTTCCTAGCCTGAGTTCCAGACCTCCTGCCGTTGCCCCTGACTATGATCCTTGCTGCCTGCCCTGACCTTCTGCTACGTCCGACCCTGCTCTTGTCTACTCCCTTGTACCGTGCCTATCTCAGCAGTCAGAGAGGTTGAGCCGTTGCCGGTGGATACGACCTGGTTGCTACCGCCGCTGCAAGTCCATCCCGCTTTGCGGCGGGCTCTGGTGAAAACCAGTAGCAACTTAGAACCGGTCCATAGACACGGTCCACGCCAATCCCTCTCTGACACAGAGGATCCACCTCCAGCCTGCCGAATCCTGACAGCTGTATAGAGCCGCTCCACATCTCTGCAATATTATGGACAATTGCATTGGGCAATATGTCTATTAGTGCAGGTGCTACTACTCCCATAACAATGGTTCCATGCTGGGAGTGGTAGTACTACCTAAAAAAATTCAAAAAAGAGAGAAAAAAAAGTGATTTTTTTTCCCATCACTACTGCATCCTTTTTTTTTTTTTTTGGTACCCAACAAATTTTGAGTACCCAAAAAAACTCCAAAGGGGCCAAAAATGCGATTACCACACAAATGAAAAACCGCCAGAAGAAACGCCAGATGCAGGAAATTGCACTGGCGTTTTTCCAGGCGTTTATTTCAAACCAAAAGACGCAGGACAAAAAAACAAGTAGAAACTTAGCCTACATATTTTTTAAGGGTATTACTTGTATTTTTATGCCCACTCATATTTTTTTGCTTCCTGGAATCTGAATCTGGGTGGGGTGAGATTAAAATGTATTGAGTAACATAAATTACAATTTCTCATCTGCTGGTGTGTGCCACTACTAGCTAAATGAAAGCCATTTCTGTCAACAGCCTCAAATATTGTCGTGTGGCACAACATTATTTTAGGCACAGGAATATATCAAGTGATGTGATATAGCAACTGTGTTCATATGGCAGAATTTCGGCACAAAATTCTGCATGAATTTATATCCAGTTCACTTCAATGTGATTCCGCTGTCCCATTCACACAACAGAATTTCTGTGACCGTAGAGATACAGCCGTTGGCTGTCCGGACATGCTGGGCATTGTAGTTTTGCAACAACTGAAGGTCCACAGTTTGGAGAGCACTTCTCTCTAGCATGGACATATGTGAGCTTTCTATGGTAGGTGGTGGTTGTAGATGTCTGGTTATCTACTCTGTGAAGAATGAGGAGCTCCAGCTGTGTCTGATCTTCTTACAATCACAGAATTGTGATGTCATAGAGCTGTATGATGTCATGGGGCAATGTGACGTCCTGCCAGTTACAGGCCTCAGTGGTCTTGTGCTTCCAATAATTGGCTGCAGCAGTCACATGGTATATGGGCATACCATCCCAACATCATCATACCTTTTCACATTAGATACATTCAGGGGAAAGTCTAATCACATTGCAGCTTTTATTTTGCAAAAGCAATAGAAGAAATGAAGAAGTAGAAGACAGGGTCGATATTTTGTCTGACAATTCAGGGAATCAGCCAGAAGGGTGTTAACTTAGTTTTAATAAAGGGAGTGACTATTATTGAAGTCCATGAATAATACACAAACCCTGACAAAATAATCCCACCCATCACCTGACATTTATTACAACTATTAAAATTAAGATCACGCCCATCTGACTAATTCCCTAAATTGTCAGACAAACTACAAAGCATCATCATATCTCAGGAATGGAAGGGTGAATCAAGAAACTGTAAAAATGTCTGTGATCAGGGCCCCCTAAGCAATTGAATGATAATGCAATCTCATCTTTGGGATGGCCACAGGTCCTTTTTAAGTATGTCAACTTGCACAAGGAGGCAGATGACGACAGTTAGCTATGAAATGGGCACTGTCAGATACAATGACTTTTAACCCCTTAAGGACGTAAATGTACGTCCTGGTGAGGTGGTACTTAACGCACCAGGAAGTACATTTACGTCCAAGCTGTTTTATGCCGCAGCGGAACCCAACAGCGTTATTCTGTGAAGATGCCTGCTGTTTTCTAACAGCAGGCATCTTCACACAATGCCTAGGGGGGACTTAATCCCCTCCTGTAACGGCGATCGCCGTGATTGGACAGAACATTCATACTGTCTTATCACGGCGATCTGGGGACATTGCGACCCCCCGATGACCCCGGAGTGGATAAAATCGCGGTAATTGGAGCTGTCCGACACAGCTCCAATCACCGCTCACTAAAGGAGGGAGTTGGAAGGATAGCCACCCCCTCCGATCACTGCGAATGGCCGGCCCAGACCGGTCTGGCCAATCGCAGCGCTCTGCGGTGTTTGAATATCTCCTCCCCGCGCTTTGCCCGCTCACTCGAGTTCGGGCACAGCGCGGGGAAGGAGTTCAGCGGCGGCTGCGGCGGGTACCTGAAGATCTGCAGGTCAACGGCGGCGATCAGCGGGAGACCGGGCGGTGCGCGGCGGAGCCTGGAGGAGACCATCCACACTGCGCGGTAAAGAAGATCTGCGGCGGCTGCGGCAGGTACCTCTTAGCGGCGATTCCCGGCGGGAGATCGGGCAGCGAGTGGCGGAGCCCGACGGAGCCCATCTGCTCTGTGCGGCAGCTTGTTGGTAAGTGAGGGTGAGCTGTAGAGCAGGCAGGGACAGTTCTGCACCTGCACTGCTCTGTGGGTCTGTGTGACCCATCAGAGCATTTGCAGTAGCAGCCTGCACCCATATTTTTCGTGGGTGCAGTGTTTTTTGTAATTTTCTCATTTCTTTCCTTTTTTTTTTCTTTTTTCTTTGCTTTTTATTTTTTTTTTATTTTTTTATTTTTCCTTTCTTGCAGCTTTTTTTTCTTCTTTTTTGCGGTCCGTGCCAACAGTCGCAGTTCTGCACTGTGTGGCCAGACCGCACCCTACTGTTGTGCAAGCACTACACTACAATACACTATTACACTATTCACAAATAAAGTTAGTGAAAACACTACATTTACACACACGCACACTTACACACCCCCCGAATCGCCCCCCTGTCCCATCCCGTCCCCCCCACAAAAATTATAATGTCCAGTAGAGGGTCCATGTTTTTGGCGGAGGAGGCATACGCCATGCTTGCCTCTGACTCCGAATCCGTCAGTGATGGGGAAGAGGAAGACCCTACCTTCCTTTTTTCTTCCTCTTCCTCATCATCCAGTGAAGATGAACCCCCCAGGCGGCGGCGCTTGCCCCGGGCAATGCCGGGGGAGGCTCCCCAAACTAGTAGCCCTGGCCCCCGTATGGTGTTCCCTGTCCACCGTACAAGTTTCCCTGGCCCCCCTATATGTGACCCCGTCTGGACCCCAGCTCCAGACGATTATGCGCCACTGATTCCTGGGTTTTCTGGCCGCCCAGGAATCCAAATTGACACCACAGGCCTCACTGAAATTGACTTTTTTACGTTTTTTTTCAGTGAGGACTTTGTCAATTTGATGGTGGCGCAAACAAACTTGTATGCCGAACAGTTTGTGGCCCAGCATCCCAATGCTTTTTTGGCTAGGCCCGACAGATGGACCCCCACCAATGCAGCTGAGATTAGGACATTTTGGGGCCTCATGCTGCATATGGGCCTGGTCAAAAAGCCGTCTATTAGGCAATACTGGAGTGAGGATGTTCTGTATCACACTCCCCTCTACAGTATGGCCATGACACGGCCACGCTTTGAGGCAATCCTCAAATGTTTGCATTATTGATAATGCAACGTGCCCGTCCCGAAATGATCCCACATATGACCGCCTATTCAATATCAGGCCGGTCATAGATCATTTCAGTAAAAAAATTGCAGAGGCATATGTCCCCCAAAAGCAGGTGGCCATTGACGAGTCCCTTATTAGCTTCAAAGGTAGACTCCATTTCCGTCAGTACATTCCCAGTAAAAGGGCAAGGTATGGCGTGAAATTATACAAGCTCTGTGAGAGTACCTCAGGGTACACTTACAGATTTAGGGTGTACGAAGGGAAGGATTCCCGCATTGAACCCCCAGAATGCCCCCCCATCCTGGGAGTTAGTGGGAAAATTGTGTGGGAACTGATGTACCCACTGCTTGATAAAGGTTACCACTTATACGTGGATAACTTTTATACAAGCATCCCCCTCTTCAAGTCTCTTTCCGCCAGAGCCACTGCTGCTTGTGGCACTGTGCGGAAAAGTCAGCGAGGCCTTCCAACAAATCTATCACCAATCCCTAGGGGTGAATATAGGTCCGTTACTAGTGAAAATCTTCTGTTGGTCAGATATAAGGACAAGAGGGATGTCCTTATGCTGACCACCATTCACGGTAATGGCAGCACCCGTCACTGTACGAGGTACCACTAATACGGTCCTCAAACCGGATTGTGTCCTGGGGTACAATCAGTATATGGGAGGAGTTGATCTCTCAGATCAAGTCCTCACCCCATATAACGCCATGCGCAAGACCAGAAGATGGTACAAAAAAATAGCATTGTACATGGTCCAGAGGGCATTATACAACGCTTTTGTACTATTCCGCAGCGCAGGCAACGCAGGGACATTCCTGCAGTTCCAGGAGGTAGTGATCAAGACCCTGATCTTTGGTGACCAGGAAGGAGCGGGCCCAAGTACCTCTGGAACTGTAGGCCCGCGTATTGTACCAGGGCAACATTTTCCAGGAGAGGTCCCCCCCACTGGAAAAAAGGGACGGTCCCAGAAAAGATGCCGAGTTTGTGCTAAAAAAGGGAAAAGAAAGGACTCCATTTTCCAGTGTGACACCTGTCTTGAAAAACCAGGCCTCTGCATCAAAGAATACTTCAAGGCGTATCACACGTCTGTGGAGTATTTATGACTTGCCCCATTTTTATTCTTCCCCAAATTTAAGTGCGTTGCACACGAGCCATGCGGCGTTGTACACCACTTTTTTGTTCTTTTCCAATGCATTGGTGACGTTGTACAGGAACCTGGGACCGCGGCTATGTACAGCGATTTTCCGACGCATTGGCAACACAGGGACATTCCAGTCCCTGGTTGTAATAATCCCCCAAAAGTCCCAAGAACGTTGATCCAGGGATTTATTCTGATTGCCATATTTGGAGTCGGGAAGGAATTTTGCCCACAGCTATTGCAAAACTATAACTCCCAACATGCTAGGAGTCACAGTTTTGCAACAGCTGGAGGCACCCAAGTTGGGAAACACTGACATAGGCGGAGATTTACTAACTGCAGTGTTTTGGTACACCGCATGTAAGTAAAACTCTGCAACTATCAGCCACCCCTATGCAAATCACTAATTTAAAGAGGTATTCCGGGGTCTGGAAGGTTATTTTAACCTTTTTTCATCTTATCCCCTATCCAAAGGATAGGGAATAAGATGAATGATCACAGGGGTCCCGCCGCTAGGGACACCTGCGATCTTAGCGCAGCACCCAGCATAGTTTGTAACCGCTGCTTCCGGGACGGGGCGTGACTGCCGGGTGCAACTTCCCAGATGGCCGTCACGCCCCCCTCCCATAGAAATTAATGGAGGGGGCCTGACGTGATCACGCCCGGTCCCAGAAGCATCGCCAGCAAACTATGCCAAGGGCTGTGCCAAGATCGCAGGGGTCCACAGCGGCGCAACCCCGGCGATCATTCATCTTATCCCCTATCCTTTGGATAGGGGATAATATGGAAATAGGTTAAAATAACCTACCAGACCCTGGAATACCCCTTTAAGCCACAAATGTGCATGGCACTCTCTCACTCCTGAGTCCTGTTGCATGTGCTTGGCAACAGGACCACAGGACCACATATGGGGAATTTCTGTCCACGGGAGAAATTGCTTCACAATTTTGGGAGGGCTTTTTCTACTTTTACCTTTTGTGAAAACGAAAAGTTGGGGCTATACCAGCATACTTTTACGTTTCACAAGAGGTAAAAGAAGAAAAAGACCCCCAAATTTGTAAAACAAATTTGTAAAAAAAAGACCCCCCAAATTTTTCTCCCCAGTACAGAAATAACCCATATGTGTATGTAAAGTGCTCAGCGGGTGCACAACAAGGCTCAGGAATGAGAGCACACCATGTACATTTTAGGCCTAAATTGGTGATTTTTACAGGATTGGCTAATAGTTGAAGCTTTTCTGACATAAACTCCCCCCAAAAAAACACCCACATGTGACCCCATTTTGGAAACTACACCCCTCAAGGAATGTAACAAGGGGTGCAGTGAGCATTAGGACCTTACAGGTGTCTGACAGATTTTTGGAACAGCGGCAGTGAAAATTAAAAAAAAAATTACTTTTTCCGCTAACCTGTTGCTGTTGCCCCAAATTTTTCATTATCACAAGGGATAAAAAGAGTAAAAAGCACCCGAAAATTTGAAAGACAATTTCTCCCAAATATGGAAATACCCCATATGCCGATGTAAAGTGCTCTGCTGGCGCACTACAGGTCTCAGAAGGAATGGAGCACCACTGGGCTTTTTGGATAGTAGATTTAGCTGGAATGGAGGCATGTTCTGTTTGCAAGGCCCCCATTATGCCAGGGCAGTGGAGACCCCCCACAAGTGACTCGGGTGAAATGGGGCTATAGATTTTGGGGGGCTTTTTCTCCTATTACCCCTTGTGAAAATGAAAAATTTGGAGTAACACCTTCGTTTTAGTGTTAAAAATTAAATTTTTCACTTTTATGACATACTGTTCAAAAAACCTGTGAGGAGTTAAGTCTAACTTTACCCCTTGTTACGTTCCCCGAGGGGTCTAGTTTCCAAAATGTAATGCCATGTGGGTTGTTTTTTTTGCTGTCCTGGCACCATAGGGGCTTCCTAAATGCGGCATGCCCCCAGAGCAAAATTTGCTTCCAAAAAGCCAAATGTGACTCCTTCTCTTCTGAGACCTGTAGTGCGCCAGCAGAGCACTTTTCACCCCCATATGGGGTGTTTTCTGAATCTGGAGAAATTGGGCTTCAAATTTTGGGGGGTATTTTCTGCTTTAACCCTTTGTAAAAATGTAAAATTTTTGGGAAACCAAGCATTTTAGGTAAATTATTATTTTTTTTTTACATATGCCAAAGTCATGAAAACCCTGTGGGGTATTAAGGTTCACTTTACCGCTTGTTACGTTCCCCAAGGGGTCTAGTTTCCAAAAGGGTATGCCATGTGGTTTTTTTTTTGCTGTCCTGGCATCATAGGGGCTTCCTAAATGCGGCATGCCCCCAGAGCAAAATTTGCTTCCAAAAAGCCAAATGTGACTCCTTCTCTTCTGAGACCTGTAGTGCGCCAGCAGAGCACTTTTCACCCCCATATGGGGTGTTTTCTGAATCAGGAGAAATTGGGCTTCAAATTTTGGGGGGGTATTTTCTGCTTTAACCCTTTGTAAAAATGTAAACTTTTTGGGAAACCAAGCATTTTAGGTAAATATATATATATATATATTTTTTACATATACCAAAGTCGTGAAACCCCTGTGGGGTATTAAGGTTCACTTTACCCCTCGTTACATTCCCCAAGGGGTCTAGTTTCCAAAATGGTATGCCATGTGTTTTTTTTTGCTGTCCTGGCATCATAGGGGCTTCCTAAATGCGGCATGCCCCAAGAGCAAAATTTGCTTCCAAAAAGCCAAATGTGACTCCTCTTCTGAGACCTGTAGTGCGCCAGCAGAGCACTTTTCACCTCCATATGGAGTGTTTTCTGAATCTGGAGAAATTGGGCTTCAAATTTTGGGGGGTATTTTCTGCTTTAACCCTTTGTAAAAATGTTAAATTTTTGGGAAACCAATCATTTTAGGTAAAATATATATATATTTTTTTACATATGCCAAAGTCGTGAAACCCCTGTGGGGTGTTAAAGTTCACTTTACCGCTTGTTACGTTCCCCAAGGGGTCTAGTTTCCAAAATGGTATGCCATGTGTTTTTTTTTTTTTTGCTGTCCTGGCATCATAGGGGCTTCCTAAATGCGGCATGCCCCCAGAGCAAAATTTGCTTCCAAAAAGCCAAATGTGACTCCTTCTCTTCTGAGACCTGTATTTCGCCAGCAGAGCACTTTTCACCCCCATATGGGGTGTTTTCTGAATCAGGAGAAATTGGACTTCAAATTTTGGGGGGTATTTTCTGCTATTACCCTTTTTAAAAATGTAAAATTTTTGGGAAAACAAGCATTTTAGGTAAAAAAATATATATTTTTTTTACATTTGCAAAAGTCATGAAACACCTGTGGGGTATTAAGGCTCACTTTTTCCCATGTTACATTCCCTGAGGGGTCTAGTTTCCAAAATAGTATGCCATGTGTTTTTTTTTTGCTGTTTTGGCACCCTAGGGGCTTCCTAAAGGTGACATGTCCCCCAAAAACAATTTCAGAAAAATGTTCTCTCCAAAATCCCCTTGTAGCTCCTTCCATTCTGAGCCCTCTACTGCGCCCGCCGAACAATTAACATAGACATATGAGGTATGTGCTTACTCAAGAGAAATTGGGCTACAAATACAAGTAAAAATTTTCTCCTTTTACCACTTGCAAAAATTCAAAAATTGGGTCTACAAGAAAATGCGAGTGTAAAAAATGAAGATTTTGAATTTTCTCCTTCACTTTGCTGCTATTCCTGTGAAACACCTAAAGGGTTAAAACACTTACTGAATGTCATTTTGAATACTTTGGGGGGTGTAGTTTTTATAATGGGGTCATTTATGGGGTATTTCTAATATGATGACCCTTCAAATCCACTTCAAACCTGAAATGGTCTTTGAAAAATATCGAGTTTGAAAATTTTGTGAACAATTGGAAAATTGCTGCTGAACTTTGAAGCCCTCTGGTGTCTTCCAAAAGTAAAAACTCGTCAATTTTATGATGCAAACATAAAGTAGACATATTGTATATGTGAACCAAAAAAAATATTATTTTGAATATCCATTTTCCTTACAAGCAGAGAGCTTCAAAGTTAGAAAAATGCAAAATTTTCATTTTTTTCATCAAATTTGGGGATTTTTCACCAAGAAAGGCTGCAAGTTACCACAAAATTTTACCACTATGTTAAAGTAGAATATGTCACGAAAAAACAATCTCGGAATCAGAATGATAAGTAAAAGCATTCCAGAGTTATTAATGTTTAAAGTGACAGTGGTCAGAATTGCAAAAAACGGCTTAAGGTGTCCTTAAGGTGAAAAAGGGCTAAGTCCTTAAGGGGTTAATATGTTATAAAGCATGCAAAAACAATGTTTTTCAATTGCTTTAGTCAGAAAATTTTCAGTATTTCATACTGAAAAAGACAGTAAAAAAAATGGCCACTAGGGGTCCCCCAGCATCCAGGGACACATACCAGTCCTGCAGTGTCCAGTGGTCATCGACACGTCATGGACACCATGAGTGATTGACAAGGCTGCAGGCAGGTCCAGAGCTGCTGTGCTTTCTCCTAGCCCTGGGAGTCAGAGCAGAGTAAGGGGGGGATGAGGTGTCATCACAGTGAGGAGAAGAGAGGGACAGGCCCCATGCCTCTGCACGGACAGAAACCTCACTGAGCAATGATGTAAGTAAAGTAAAGTAAATAAAGGTAATTCTGAGAGAATTATAGGTCGTAGACACGTAAAAATGTTCATGATCAGAATAAGGTACTGAGCAACATAGAACAGTTTGTCTGACAGGTACGCTCTAAGTTTTTCTGGGAAACCCCTTGACACTAAAAGGGGTACTCCACTGGAAAACTTTTTTTTTTAAATCAACTGGTGCCAGAAAGTTAAACAGATTTGTAAACTATGAATAAAGCCAACAGAGCAGTCCTCAGTATATCGGCCAAAGCCAAGTATGTGATGAGTATAGGGTTAAGTTAGTGTCTGGAGCCAGCTAAACCATATAAATGTTTAACACACACATAAAATTAAGTCCTAATACAATAACTACCGCAGGGCCCTTGCGATTCACTGTATATAGGTAAAAACACAAATATAATAAAATAAATATATATGTAAAATGTTGGCTTGTTACACACTTCATAGATGGATAGAATACATTATAATAGCAAATTCATGCCTCCTGTGCACATAGAATATGATAATTGGGTTTCAACAGGTTGATCACTCACATATAATATTTTGCAATGTTGTATTCCACCTGTGAAATAGTCCGCATGATGCTGGTTGGCAGTATTGAATTCACCTAAAAATGAAATAAATCAGCATACTATATGTTCCACCTGCAATGGAAATAGTCTGCTTATATTCACTTATGTTGGCAGTGGAGTACACCTTGAAATAAAATTGGGACGTTCCTATATTGTCGGTTGGGGGACCAGCAGAGTTCCACGTGGAACACCAAATTTGAGCCATATATGGTATATGCTTCACAGGACTGTTCCCGGAGTTCAGTGTGCCGACCTGCGGGAAAAGGTGCACTAGCATTGGCACTATGTGCCACTCACCGCTCCACGTCGTTCGGTGCAGATCCCGCCTGTGACAGTTTGTCCTTCTTGCTCCAGCCGGCAGTAGTTCTTGAAGCTCAATGTGGCCGTACATGCTGGCGAGCTTGCTGTATGAAGCGGTCAGCTTACTGCTGATCAGCTGACCGGATACAGAGTGTGCGCTCCTTTAAACTTGCAAACTTGTAAAACTTGCTAATGTCCCCAAATACAGAGTCCCAATGAATAAGTGTATAGAGTATGGGTATTACCCTCCTGTTTGTCTCCTCAATATCCAACCGATCTCACAGGTGTGTAGAAATATAAGTGCCGTGTTTCGAGGTACAAAAGGATATAATGTAACCCCTTCCTCAGATATACCACTGAGGCAGGGGTTAGGTTATATCCTTTTGTACCCTGAAACACGTTTGGTGATTTTTTTTTATGAAAAATCGGCTATCTAGGCTTGGATACTACACACACAGCGCTTCTCTGTCAAGCCCTTTAAGAGTAAGTTAATAATGTCTTACTGATTCTGCTAGCTTTACTTACAATTTGGTGGGACGGTGTGGCTATTCAGGTCCTGAGCTTCAATACCCCATGTGTCCCCATAGCAGCTATGTGGTCTGTACACCAATTGATATCCCTTTTTATATCCACTGAGCATTTAGGATAATGGCAACATCTAACTATTTGTTCTGTATAAGTAAATAGTGTTGGGTGCGAATATTCGCATTTCAAATTCGCAAAAATTGTGAATATATTCGCTATATATTCGAAATTTCGAATATTTGCTTTTTTCCCGCATATTCGCATGTGCGAATATTCGCATATGTGAACATTCGCATATTCCTTCATTTCACTTGTGGGCCAATTAGAATAATGCAAATAAACTTGTCAGAGGTTATCAACAACATCCCTAGCAACCAATAGTAAAGTTTTCTTCCCGCTCACTGTTTTCTTCCTCGAATATGCGAATATTCACATATGCGAATATTCGCATATGCGAATATAACGAATACGCGCAATTCGCGAATATAGGAAGAATATTCGTCTATATATTTGCAAAATATCGCCAATTCGAAAATGGGCAATGCCGCTCATCACTATAAGTAAAGTGCATGATACAATCTTAGTTATAATGTTATAAGACTAGTGACATGGATACACCCTAATTATGTGCTGAACTAAACTTCCTAGAAGGTTTGAGGAAGGAGAGAGAGGACACTGGCCTGACACAGAAAGAATACAAAAGAAGAACTGTCTTTTGCCTCTGAGAAGGTATCTGGGTTCACAAAACACTAAACCATTCACTAGGATAACCCATTATAAAGTTAGCCCAATAATTACCACAGGTCCAGCTTTCCTACCTCTAGCGAACAGCTGTCATCTGGGGTTAGCTATGTTTGGCCATACATTTTCATAAGCACGGTACACATTCATGCAATGTCTCAAGTTGGATGCAGGATAATGAAACATGCTAGATGGGTCATGTACGGGGGGAACGCATCTAATGCTTTTGCTTGTCGGACATGCACAATTAAAGGGGTTATTCACCATAAGGCGATTTTAGTATGTACTTCCCAGACAGTAATGGACATGTTTAGGAAGGATCCATGCTTGTCTTGGGGCTAAATGGCTGTTTTCTGAGTTAACCATAATGCTGTGATATTACCTTTAGCTGTTGCAAAATTACAATTCACTGCACAATGATCTCCTTCCCACCCAGTGGTCGCTCCACCCATTGAAGCAAAGACAACCTCCCTATGAACACCTGATTAGTGATGTAATGTCTCAGCCGTACTGCAACCTGGGAAAACCTGAGACAACATAATTTTGTATGCTGTTAAAATAAACATTGAGCCAAAAATCAGAGAATTGCAGGACCACCATAAAACACAGGTACAGACACTATATTGTGAACTACACTAAATTTACAGCTCCTGTAGCATATTTAAATAAAAATAAAAAAAATCATAGAATACCCCTTTAATAAACGCTGGAACAACTGATGCCATTTTGTTGTGGCGATGCCAGACATATGTGAACCCAGCCTTACATAGTGGCTCTCTGTTCTGGTTCATAGAGAATGGTCTGAATAAGGGTTGATAGGATAGGTAGGATGTTCATATGACCTAATAAATACAAACAGTACATACTGAAATGTTTCCATCCTATTTAATGCCATGTTTTTATGTAAAGAGACAACTGCTACAAGTGTAATAGACCCTAGGGGGTGTTATTTCCTCCCTATACAGCAATAAAGGAGAGTATTCTTGCTGCAAACAACAATAAATCTTACTGTGGTCAAGATGGATGTGATGCAATTGTTATAGGTAAGAATACTCCATTGTTACAAAAAAGATACTAACAGAAGAAAAAAAAAGTCATTCTGGACCCAAAAGATGAATTTCTTATGCATTTTTAGTTGTAATTATTGGCCTATTGCTGACACATTCCATACTATAAATTCCACTATAATCATAAATGTCACAAACACATTATAGGATGCTTTTACCTGACTTCATGGCCATCATTTCACCTTATAATCATGCTTTTCTTTAAACAATCCTCTTCAATAAGTTTTCCTTATAAGAAGCAGGTTGTAGCGGTCTCAGTATTCTTGCTACTTAGTTCCATGAACTTGACAAATCTCTCATCCACCTTACTCAGCAGATTAGTATTCTTGGGGTTAGTGCTAAATGGCATCCTTTCCGGAAGTATTGTATCTTTGCTGGCTGCTTCCTTGTATCATTGATATTTCTTCTTCCTGTCTCCCTTCTTCCCAGCAATTTCTTAAAAGTAAAACTTCCAGGAATTGTTTGCTGTACTCACAGTTGTCCCCCTGCCCCCTGACCTCTTTTGATTCTAGTTTGCTGAGGAGCATTCCACACTTACCCCAGTCCTGACCTCCAACATCACAGTATAGTATATGTGCTGTACATAAGACGGTTCATTATGTTCTGGTATTGTTCAATTCTACTGTGTCTATTGATAGCCATGTCCTTTATGTGACTAAATATGGATGTATCAAATAATTGCAAATAGTACATATAAGTATCACAAAGAAGTCTTGATAAGAATTGTGCCTTGTGCAATAAATAGAACAACATGTCCCTCAGATCCCATAGCATGGACAGAAAGCAATACAGACTCTCTCCTCTAAAAGTAAGAACAGTATACTGTACATAGTCATTTTGGATTACTGGCTCATTAACTGTTGGCAGACAAAATGGCTTTGGTTTCTAAATGTTGTGAAAAGCTATTTAAAATACCCACTCAAATTTGCATTAAAAAGTTGTCTTCTAGGAGTGAAGTCTTCTCCCCTCTCACTCCATTTAAAAGAAATCAATAAGGTATAAACTACTCTGCCCTAAATAGTACTTTACATCCCCCCCATCTCTTGTAGTGATCAGACTGGATCGACATTAAAAATAAGAATTCTAAGTTTACATGAGCATTGATGTTTTTTTTCTTTTAAAGATTTTGGAGCCCTCATCTGTTACTGCTGTAAAGAAGGCTTAGTACCATATGCAGAACATTTATCCCCACTACCAAGTGGATGCCTAAACACTCAGTGGAGCAGATTTACCATTCCAAATGCACCATGCCTAATACACAAATGAAAAATCTGCCACAAGAAATCTTGTCTGGATAAGGTGGTGGTCTCCTTAATCCGTTAACGACCATGGATGTCTATACTCGTCCATGTGCCGCCAACGGGGTATGACATGGGCTCCCAACTCTAGCCCGCGTCTTTCCGGCTGGCCCCTAGCTGATTCCTGTAGCTGGTGGCCGGCATTAATAGCCGACATGCAGGGTGGATGCCCCCCCCCGAAGCGCAACCGCGGGGAGGTGATGCACTTCTGAGATGGCCTGAGGGCTTACCTCTCCTGTAGTGCTGGCTCCTGCTCTCAGAATGATAAAGCCTGGCAAGGTCAGGCTTTATCAAGCGAGTGCAGAGCACACAGATCAATGTGGTTCTTTGCAACCACATTGATCTGTATGAGGAATCAAATGATTCCTCCTAAAAGTCCCCTAAGTAGACTAAAAGTGTAAAAAAATAAATAAAAAGTTAAAAAAAAAGTTAAAAAACACATACATTAACCCTTTCCTATAAACATAATAAAAATAAACATATGTGGTATCGCCGCGTGATTAAATGTCCGAACTATAAAAATATATCATTAATTAAAAAGCACGGTCAATGACATATGCGCAAAAAAAATCCGAAGTCCAAAACAGCGTATTTTGGTCCCTTTTTTTACCGTAAAAAAATGAATAAAAAGCAATCAAAGAGTCTGATCAAAACAAAAATGGTACTGATAAAAACTTCAGATTCACGGCACAAAAATGAGCCCTCATACCGCCCCTTATGCAAAAAAATAAAAAAAGTTATAGGGGTCAGAAAATGACAATTTTAAATGTATTCATTTTTGTGCATGTAGTTATGATTTTTTCCAGAAGTACGACAAAATCAAACCTATATAAGTAGGGTATCATTTTAACCTTATGGATCTACAGAATAAAGAGAAGTTGTCATTTTTACCTAAAAATGTACTGTGTAGAAACGGATTCCCCGAAATTTCCAATATGGCATTTATTCTTCAATTTTGTCAAACAATGATTTTTTTTTTCATTTTGCCGCAGATTTTTGGGTAAAATGACTGACGTCATTACAAAGTGGAATTGGTGGCACAAAAAAAGAAAGGCCTCATATGATTTTTTAGGTGTAAAATTGTAAAAGGTAAGAAGGAAAAAAACGAAAGTACAAAGACAGAAAAACTCTTGGTCCTTAAGAGGTTAAAGAGGTGGCCTTTTTGAAAGGCTTTACTGTAGTCTATTTTCTTTCCTTTGCTAGCACATCTTTGAAGAAAGAGCTTGCCAATGTGTGTGACTCTAAAAATGACCAAAAGGAACAACCAAGTGGAACAAATTAAATATGTATTCTCAAAAAACAAATCGGGAGTAAATCATATTGGTTTACAGGCAACATAGGCGTGCGCACGGGGTGTGCCGGGTGTGCCTGGGCACACCCTAATCAAGCCCAGGGCGGGGGGATCCGTGGCCGCCACTGAGCAGCCCGCAGGGGGCCCCCGCTCAGTCACCCAACCTGCCCGCTCAGTCACCTTCTTACTGGTCCATGAAGGGGGTGGTGAGTGACTCGTGCCCCCGACAGACACCGCACATTCAAATATCACCAGCGGAATAGCAGCGCCCGCCCCAGCGCCCTGTTGGGTAGCGGGACACAGTGCTAAACTACGGTGGTCGGCCACAGTCAGATACAGCCTGTGCGAGTGTGCACTGTGTCACAACCACTTACTGCACCTGCCTCCATCCTCAGCCGTCTATGAGCTCATCAGAAAGCAGGCCAGGTGACTGGTGAGTGGGGCAAAGAACCGAGGGGACTCCCGGGACAGGTAAAGAGAGGGGTGGGTGAGGGGGAAGCAGGGAGAGGCATCTGTAAAGGCATGTCTGGACAGTATGTGTGTCTGTGTATGATAGATGCATGACTGTTGTACTGTGTATATATAATGGATGTATGATTGCTGTACAGTGTATGTATAATGGATGTATGACTGATGTACAGTGTATGTATAATGAATGCATGATTGCTGTACAGTGTATGTATAATGAATGCATGACTGCTGTACAGTGTATGTATAATGAATGTATGATTGCTGTACAATGTATGTATAATGAATGTATGATTGCTGTACAGTGTATGTATAATGAATGTATGACTGCTGTACAGTGTATGTATAATGGATGTATGACTGATGTACAGTGTATGTATAATGGATGTATGACTGATGTACAGTGTATGTATAATGGATGTATGACTGATGTACAGTGTATGTATAATGAATGCATGATTGCTGTACAGTGTATGTATAATGAATGTATGATTGCTGTACAGTGTATGTATAATGGATGTATGACTGATGTACAGTGTATGTATAATGAATGTATGACTGCTGTACAGTGTATGTATAATGAATGTATGACTGATGTACAGTGTATGTATAATGGATGTATGACTGATGTACAGTGTATGTATAATGGATGTATGACTGATGTACAGTGTATGTATAATGGATGTATGACTGATGTACAGTGTATGTATAATGAATGCATGATTGCTGTACAGTGTATGTATAATGAATGTATGATTGCTGTACAGTGTATGTATAATGGATGTATGACTGATGTACAGTGTATGTATAATGAATGTATGACTGCTGTACAGTGTATGTATAATGAATGTATGACTGATGTACAGTGTATGTATAATGAATGTATGACTGATGTACAGTGTATGTATAATGGATGTATGACTGATGTACAGTGTATGTATAATGAATGTATGACTGATGTACAGTGTATGTATAATGGATGTATGACTGATTAGTGTTGCTCGCGAATATTCGCAATTCGAATATTATTTGCGAATATCGCATATTCGCGAATTCGCGAATTTCGCGAATATAGCGCTATATATTCGTAATTACGAATATTCGTTTATTTATTGTTTTTTTTTCACAGCACACATCACAGTGATCACCCCTCTCTGCTTCCAGCTTGTGTGGTGTAAAGAAGGCTGTAATACTACTGTGTGAGACTGGCGCGCGAAAATTCGCATATGCGAAAATTAGCATATGCTAATGTTCGCATATGCGAATTTTCGCGTGTGCTAATTTTGTATATGCTAATATTCACATATGTTAATTTTCACATATGCGCATGTTCGCATATGCGAAAATAAAACGAGAATATAACGAATATGCGAATATTCGCGAATATATGACGAATATTCGTCCATATATTCGCGAATATTCGCGAATTCGAATATGGCCTATGCCGCTCAACACTATGACTGATGTACAGAGTATGTATAATGGATGCATAGGCGTGCACAGCCTATTGCATTAGGGTGTGCACCCTAAAGCACAAACTCCCGCTGCGCGTGTATATATATATATATATATATATATATATATATATATATATACGCACACATACACACAGTTAGTATAGTTCCCCCACATTAGGTGCAGTATAAGTCCCGCCACATTAGGTGCAGTATAAGTCCCTCCACATTAGGTGCAGTATAAGTCCCGCCACATTAGGTGCAGTATAGGTCCCCCACATTAGGTTGGCAGTATAAGTCCCCGCACACTAGGTTGGCAATATAAGTCCTTGCACACTAGGTTGGCAGTACAGTTCCCCCACATTAGGTTGGCAGTACAGTTCCCCCACATTAGGTTGGCAGTACAGTTCCCCCACATTAGGTTGGCAGTACAGTTCCCCCACATTAGGTTGGCAGTACAGTTCCCCCACATTAGGTTGGCAGTACAGTTCCCCCACATTAGGTTGGCAGTACAGTTCCCCCACATTAGGTTGGCAGTACAGTTCCCCCACATTAGGTTGGCAGTGCAGTTCCCCCACATTAGGTGCAGTTCAGTTCCCCCACATTAGGTGCCACCTAATGTAGGGGAACTGTACTGCACCTAATGTGGGGGAACTGTTCTGCACCTAATGTGGGGGAACTGTACTGGACCTAATGTGGGGGAACTGTACTGCACCTAATGTGGGGGAACTGTACTGCACCTAATGTGGGGGAACTGTACTGCACCAGTACAGTTCCCCCACATTAAGTGCAGTACAGTTCCCCCACATTAGGTGTAGTATAGTTCCCCACATTATGTGCAGTACAGTTCCCCCACATTAGGTGCAGTACAGTCCCCCCACATTAGGTGCAGTACAGTTCCCCACATTAGGTGCAGTATAGCTCCCCACATTAGGTGCAGTATAGCTCCCCACATTAGGTGCAGTATAGTCCCCCCCATTAGGTGCAGTATAGCTCCCCCCATTAGGTGCAGTATAGCTCCCCCACATTAGGTGCAGTATAGCTCCCCCACATTAGGTGCAGTATAGCTCCCTCACATTAGGTGCAGTATAGCTCCCCCACATTAGGTGCAGTATAGCTCCCCCACATTAGGTGCAGTATAGTTCCCCACATTAGGTGCAGTATAGTTCCCCACATTAGGTGCAGTATAGTCCCCCACATTAGGTGCAGTATAGTCCCCCACATTAGGTGCAGTATAGTCCCCCACATTAGGTGCAGTATAGTCCCCCACATTAGGTGCAGTATAGTCCCCCACATTAGGTGCAGTATAGCTCCCCACATTAGGTGCAGTATAGTTCCCCACATTAGGTGCAGTATAGTCCCCCACATTAGGTGCAGTATAGTCCCCCACATTAGGTGCAGTATAGTCCCCCACATTAGGTGCAGTATAGCGTGCAGTATAGTTCCCCACATTAGGTGCAGTATATTCCCCACAGACATACAGCCTCCAGCCATATACAGTGTATGGCTGGAGGCTGTATGTCTGTGTACTGCCCCACTTCAGTGTTCCGACCACCGGTCCTCCGGTCCGGGGTCACGATCTACTGCTATGGCCTATAGTCCATAGCAGTAGGTCCCGGGACCAGAGGACCGGTAGTCGGAACACTGAAGACGACATGCTGCCAGATCGTGTTGGTCACTTACCATTCCGGCCGGCGCGCGCATCCTCTTCCTTGAATCTCCGCTCCTCCGTTACTATGGGCGCACGCACGGGACGTCAATGACGTCCCTGCGTGCGCTACTTCCCGGCGGCCCCTGTGTTTTTAAAGTTAACGCGGGGGCCGCTGTAGAAAGGTAACCGGGACATCCTTGTGTCCCGAAAAGATCTTTCGGGACACAGGGATGTCCCGAATGTGAGGGGGGGGTCCTCTGCGGGCTGCTCAGTGGTGGCCTCGGATGCCCCCCTGAGCTTGATTAGGATGTGCCTGGGCACACCCGGCACACCCCGTGCGCACGCCTATGAATGGATGTATGACTGATGTACAGTGTATGTATAATGAATGTATGACTGCTGTACAGTGTATGTATAATGGATGTATGACTGATGTACAGTGTATGTATAATGGATGTATGACTGCTGTTCAGATTGGTTGAAAAGTGATGTGTAGTTTTGCCTTTTATGCACCATTGTGCACCATTTTTTTCTTGTTTTTTTTTTTTATTATTTTTTTTAGTATAAATACCTATACACGTGCTGTATCTGATATTCCAATATTGCCCGTGGAATAGCAGCGCCAAGCGCTCTGTTGGCTACCGGGACATAGTGCTAAACTACTGCAGAATACTGCCACAATCAGCTCTAGCCCGACATAGAGCGCAGTGTGCCGCATCACTTTTTCAACCAATCTGGTGCAAAAAAAAATTCTATTTGGAGTATTCCCCCCTCTGTGCCACCATCTTATAGTGAAAGCGTTCTTCTGTTTGCCAAGTAAAGAAAAACATGAGTTTTACCATTCAACTTACCATTTTTTGCACATCCACATCAAACACCGACCAGCAAACATACACACAAGTGGAAGGTCTAGTCAGGGCTGGTGCATGGATTTTTGCCACTCTATGCAAAACATAATTTTGACAACGCTTTGGCTCCGCCCATTGAACCCCTTGGCAAATATAAGATCAGGGGTAGAATTAGTCCCATAAGCCTCATGGTAAAGTCTAGACTTGCCCTCCTCCCTACAATTATAACTATACTGCACCTAATGTGGGGGAACTATACCGCACCTAATGTGGGGAGAATGTACTGCACCTAATGTGGGGGAACTGTACTGCACCTAATGTGGGGTAATGTGGGGGAACTGTACTGCACCTAATGTGGGGGAACTGTACTTCACCTAATGTGGGGGAACTGTACTGCACCTAATGTGGGGGAACTATACTGCACCTAATGTGGGGGAACTATACTGCACCTAATGTGGGGAACTACAACCTAATGTGGGGGAACTGTACTGCACCTAATGTGAGGAAACTGTACTGCACCTAATGTGGAGGAACTATACTGCACCTAATGTGGGGGAACTATACTGCACCTAATGTGGGGAACTACAACCTAATGTGGGGGAACTGTACTACACCTAATGTGGGGGAACTATACTGTACCTAATGTGGGGGAACTACAACCTAATGTGGGGAACTACAACCTAATGTGGGGGAACTGTACTGCACCTAATGTGGGGGAACTACAACCTAATGTGGGGGAACTGTACTACACCTAATGTGGGGGAACTATACTGTACCTAATGTGGGGGTAGTGTTGCTCGCGAATATTCGCAATTCTAATTTTATTCGCGAATATCGCATATTCGCGAATATTCGCGAATATAGCGCTACATATTCGTAATGACGAATATTGTTTTTTTTTTTTCACAGTACACATCACAGTGATCATCCCTCTCTGCTTCCAGCTTGTGTGGTGTAAAAAGGCTCTAATACTACTGTGTGAGACTGGTGTGCGAATCGCATATGCGAAAATTTGCATATGATAATTTTCGCATATACGAATTTTAGCTTATGTTAATTTTTGTATATGCAAATTTTCGCATATGTTAATTTTCGCACACGCGAATATTCGCATATGCGAAAATAAAACGAGAACATTACGAATATGCGAATATTCGCGAATATGACGAATATTCGTCCATATATTCGCGAATATTCGCGAATTCGAATATGGCCTATGCCGCTCAACACTATGTGGGGGAACTACAACCTAATGTGGGGAACTACAACCTAATGTGGGGGAACTGTACTGCACCTAATGTGAGGAAACTGTGCTGCACCTAATGTGGAGGAACTATACTGCACCTAATGTGGGGGAACTATACTGCACCTAATGTGGGGAACTACAACCTAATGTGGGGGAACTGTACTACACCTAATGTGGGGGAACTATACTGCACCTAATGTGGGGGAACTGTACTGCACCTAATGTGACGGAACTATACTGCACCTAATGTGGGGGAACTATACTGCACCTAATGTGGGGGAACCGTACTGCACACCTAATGTGGGGGAACTATACTGCCAACCTAATGTGGGGAAACTATGCTAACTGTGTGTATATATATATATATACACAATATACATGCGTGCAGCGTGAGTTTGTGCCTTAGGGTGCACACCCTAATGCAATAGGCTGCGCACGCCTATGACAGGGAATAGAAGTGTAAGCCCATCACTTCCAGAAAATCTGTTCTATTTTGCAGATCAGTTGTATAATATGGTTTTAGAACAAGAACAAAAGTAGCATTGATAAAAGGAGCAGGGTTTACGTATTTTTTTGGCAGCCTACGATATGACCTCATTTGTCCTAAATTCCTATTTATTTATTTTTGTACAGTAGATTTTTTACATTTAGTGATCATTTAGTGATATTTAACAGTTAAGTTTTGTATTTTTTAAGGTCTGTTGTTAAAACTCTGCAAAAATAAGTAGATAACTAATACAGATAAATCAAGTCCTTACATATAAAAGTAAGAAAGATCTGCTGGGAGCTGTAATCACTGTCTATTTAGAGGACAGGAGCTTCTTCAGGGTCTTGTACAGTACACACAATGTCCTAAAAATGTAACATGGAGCCGCCCTTACCTGGTGTCCATAGAAGCAGGTAACCCTGACACAGGTAAAGAGTAGTACATAACATGTAATACCTCCTTGTACTGTAGGGAGGCGCTGCCAGACAGCCAGTCAGTGCATGTACTTTAGTAATACAGGTGTGTAAAACTGTGAAATGTCCATTTTGATTGGTCGGTTCTTCCCACTATTGACACGTTTCACAGATCTGGACTGTCCGTAACATTGTATGTTAAAGGGGTACTCCTGTGGAAAACTTTTTTTTATCAACCGATGCCATAAAGTTAAATAGATTTGTAAATTACTTCTATTAAAAAAATCTTCATCCTTCCAGTAGTTATTAGCTGCTGAAATCTACAGAGGAAATGGTTTTCTTTTTGGAACACAGAGCTCTCTGCTGACATCATGACCACAGTGCTCTCTGCTGACATCTCTGTCCATTTTAGGAACTGTCCAGAGCAGCATATGTTTGCTATGGGGATTTTCTCTTACTCTGGACAGTTCTTAAAATGGACAGAGATGTCAGCAGCGAGCACTGTGGTCATGATGTCAGAAGAGAGCTCTGTGTTCCAAAAAGAAAACCATTTCCTCTGTAGATTTCAGTTGCTAATAAGTACTGGAAGGATGAAGATTTTTTAATAGAAGTAATTTACAAATCTGTTTAACTTTCTGGCACCAGTTGATTTAAAAAAAAAAAAAGTTTTCCACAGGAGTACCCCTTTACGTATGGTTTCAATGGTCACTATATAGTAACCTATGTTTTAAAAAATCTAATAAATAGTGCCGTAGTAAGTTTCCAAAGAGGATCCACCTTTGGGAACAGTTTTAATTGTGTTTGGAGATCACTCCGAGATCGCAGCACTTATGATTATATGTTAAGGGCCTGCTAGTTAAAGGGGTACTCTGGCGCTTAGACATCTTATCCCCTATCCAAAGGATAGGGGATAAGATGCCTGATCGCGGGGGTCCCGCCGCTGGGGACCCCCGTGATCTTGCATGCCGCACCCTGTTAAAATTAGTTCCCGGAGCACGTTCGCTCCGGGTCTGATTACTGTTGATCACGGGGCCGGAGCGTTGTGACGTCAAGGCTTCGCCCCGTGCTGTCTCGCCCCCTCCCATAGGCTTGCATTGAGGGGGCGGAGCATCACACCCCGTCCCATAGGCTTGCATTGAGGGGGCGGAGCATCACGCCCCGTCCCATAGGCTTGCATTGCAGTAATCAGACCTGGAGCAAACACGCTCCAGGGACTGATTTTAACGGGGCGCTGCGTGCAAGATCACGGGGGTCCCCAGCGGCGGGACCCCCACGATCAGGCATCTTATCCCCTATCCTTGGGATAGTGGATAAGATGTCTAAGTGCCGAAGTACCTCTTTATCACTTTTTCTAATACAAACAGCAAAAGATGGAGCTTCCCAATCACATTACAATCACTTAATAAATCATACGTGGAAAGAAAAGGAGAAGAGGCACTGGAACTGCAGCTACTCAAAGTTTATTCCATCAGGTCTTGGATACAACGTCGGCCACAGTTGTATCCAAGACCTGATGGAATAAACTTTGAGTAACTGCAGTTTCAGTGGCTCCTCTCGTTTTCTTTCCACATCGGATTACCTCTCTTGATTATCCGAGGATAGATCACGGACAACAGGTTACTACTACCAGTGTTCAGGTGTTGACCCGATTAACACTACGTTCTCCCGCTATAGAAAAAGGTACGCGGCGGTGCCGTACTTACTACTATTTTCTTCTATATGGACTTAATAAATCATGTCATATTAAACAACAAACATATCCCCACAATAGAGCTCTTGTCATCTACACACGTTTCCGAAGCCTTTGAAATATCTAGTAAAATATTTGCACTGTAGAATGGGGCAATTATCACAGCTTGAAAACTCAAGCCAATGTGTTAATCGCACGCGCAAGCTATAGAAAGAATGAAAATAAATAAGCCAATCTATTCATGTGCTCCATGGGAGAGACTTATTTGTTCAGAAATTTCTTTTTGGCTGCATTCTTTGCACCAGGACAAAGGGACCGGTCCACTCGCAGGGTCTTAGAAAGTGTTTACCTTTGCATAAGAGGATATCCTGGGCAACCAGAGCCACGGCAATGATTGCAGCCTTCAGGATATATAGGATCATTTCCTGAAAGTAAGTGCTGCTAACAAGTGTAAAATAGTCCATGTCACTTGCTGTGGAGACGAAGAGAACTAAAGAACTGGGAGTACGACTGAGCTAAAGTATAAGGAGTCGCTGCAGCTTCTTCTTAGGTAAGAAACGCTTCTAAATTATTGAGTAAATAGCATTCTATATAAGTGGTAGACAACAGGTGGAAAATGCTGTATTTTCTCCTTCTTTCATGCAGTATACACTTTTTTTTTTTTTTGTCTAACCTGGTGATCACAGTGGGTCTTAGAGGAATTCATCATAATGCAAAAATAATAATAATAATAATAATAATAATAATAAGTTAATACAAGCAAGGAAATAACATATTTGTGATTTTAACCAGTAATAAAGGATCTATAGTAAGCATTACTAGTTTTTCACTAATGCTCATATACAGAGGCTTTCACTACGCTTCTTACGTTTTTAGGCTCTTTATATTACAGCTCTATATAAAAGTTTTATATTAGTTTTTTTTATTTTATTTATTGTGATGTCTTTGTGATGACTGTTTTTTATTCGGGTCTAGTACCTCTATAGCAGTTCTTCTCAACCTGTGGCTCAACAGCTGTTGAAAAACTACAACTCCCATCATGATAGGAGTTGTAGTTGTGCAACAGCTGGAGAGACACATGTTGAGAGACACTGCTGTAGAGACGTACATCAAGTTTACATTTGTCCTTATTGTCACGTTCATCTTAAGCTCTATACCGGTGGTCTCCAACCTGTGGCTCTCCAGCTGTTGCAAAACTATAACTCCATGTATGTCCTAAAAGCTACAGGCTGGAAAATGCAGTTTTACAACTGCTGGGGAGGTACATGTTAATGGCCAGTGCACCATCCTATGCTTTAGGACAGTGTTTCCAAACCAGGGGGCCTCCAGCTGTTGCAAAACTTCAACTCCCAGCATGTCCGGGCATGCTGGGAGTTGTAGTTTTGCAACAGCTGGAGGCACTCTAGTTGGGAAACACAGCTTTAGGCTATTCTCAGTATTCAAAAACATTTTTATATATACAAATTTAAATATAGTTTAAAGGGGTACTCTGATGGAAAACTTTTTTTTTTTTTTTTTTTTAAATCAACTGGTGCCAGAAAGTTAAAACAGATTTGAAAATCTTTACCCTTCCAGTACTTTTTAGCAGCTGTATGCTGCAGAGGAAATTCTTTTCTTTTTGAATTATATTTTTGTCTTGTCCACAGTGCTCTCTGCTGACACCTCTGTCCGTGTCAGGAACTGTCCAGAGCAGCAGCAGGTTTGCAACGGGGATTTTCTCCTGCTCTGGACAGTTCCTGATACGGGCATCAGGTGTCAGCAGGGAGCACTGTGGACAAGACAAAAAATAAATTAAAAAAGAAAGAATTTCCTCTGTAGCATACAGCTGCTCAAAAGTACTGGAAGGGTAAATATTTATTTATTTTTTTAAATAGAAGTCATTTACAAATCTGTTTAACTTTCTGGCACCAGGTGATTTAAAAAAAAAAAATGTTTTCTGATTGGAATCAGAAAAAGAAGTTTATATACCGTAGTTCACAAGTTGAAAATGTCTTGAAGATTCTAATGAATATTTTATATTCATTATCATCGTGATTAGAAGTAATATTAGTATGTGCAGGAAGAAATAAATAATATTTAAATTCTGATAAGAAAATGACCAAAATTACAAATGAAATAATTTATATGGCACCAACATATTCTGCAGTCTCTCACATACGCACTAGAAACTATTTCATAGAAAGTCGGATGAAATGTATTTTTATACATGATAATTCCAGATATTGGGGATTGTTTATCAAAACCAGTCCAGAGGAAAAGTTGCTGTGTTGCCCATAGCAACCAATCAGATTGCTTGGCCTCTGCAAAGTGAAAGAAGCTATCTGATTGGTTGCTATGGGCAACTCAGCAACTTTTCCTGTGGACAGGTTTTGATATATCTCCCCCAATGTGTATGTATCTTTCAGAAACACTTGCTACCACACACCTAGGGGCATAACTAGAAAGTGTTGTGCCCCGTGCCAAAGTTTTAAATGGTGCTCCCTCCCTGAACATTTACCAGTTCTGTATGCGGTTTAACCGGTATGCGGTTTCCTGACCGGACGTAAAACCGTAGTATACAACGGTTTTAGGTCCGGTCCAAAACCAGATACGGGTCAAAACTGAGCTGACCGGAGTCACAGTTTGACTCCGGTTGGCTCATTAAAGTAAATGGAGTCACGGGCTGATCCGGCTGGGGTACGGGAGCGCCCGGTTTGCTCCTCCCCCAGCTGGATTTAGCGCCCGTATGTACAAAACGAGATGTGAATGCAGCCTAACAGCGAAGAAAAATACAACTTATGTCATGATCTGATAAACTATGGGGGAGATTTATGAAAACCTGTGCAAAGGAAAAGTTACCCAGTTGCCCATAGCAACCAATCAGATCGCTTCTTTCATTTTGCAGAGGCCTTGTTAAAAATGAAAGAAGCAACCTGTTTGGTTGCTATGGGCAACTGGGCAACTTTTCCTCTGGACAAGTTTTGATAAATCTCCCCCATTGAGAGCATGCTGGATGGTAGCACTTACCACACTCAGGACTCTCAGGATATGGACAAGGAGTCACACCCTAGACCAGAACAAAAATGACATTAAATTTAGTCCTCGGACCAGACCCGTAAATTAATCTGACAAAATAAATGAAAAAATAATAAAAAATGTGAACATCTTCTTATATAGAAATACCAAACCATAATCCCATATATAAAAATTGTGACTAGAGCCTTAGTAAATAGGTTATGGTAGTGTGGTAGTAAAGAGAGGTCTAGTTAGTTATTAGAGGAGACAGGTTAAATGATTTTCCAACTTATTCAAAATGTGGCCACTCCTTGGAATTATGATAAAATAGCAAATAAACAATACACTTCCAGTGATGCCATACTGGATCTCGACAGTTTTGTTAGCATAGCTGTGAAGGTGATATGCCCTCACACTTAAAGGAGTACTCCGCTGCTAAACAGCTAATGGATAGGGGATAAGATGGTTGATTGTGGGGGAGTCGCTGATGGGGGCCCTCGCGAGCTCCCGCAGCTTCTAAACAGACGGCAGTGGTTGTGAGGTCACGCCACGCCCCCTCCATCCATGTCTATGAGAGGGAGCATGTTGTCTGACACGCCCACTCCCATAGACATGACAGGAGGGGGCGTGGCGTGACGGCACAATGATCGTGGCTGTGACACGATCATAGCCTCCGGCTACGAGCATTCTGAACAAAATGTTCAGAACGCTGGAGCACCGGAGTACCCCTTTAACTGTCATCAGGCTAGTCTATACTAACCTGCTTGCATTGGGCCATAGCGCCAGTGGTGCAGAACACAATGGTATCTTTGCTATTATCATGTGTTGCGCCGTTTTTCATAAATCTCTGTAATTATAGATATGCAAAGGAGCATTCTTGGTGCACTGGGGGCATTGCCTTCCCTCCACCTACTTTAACAACATTTTCTCATTAATAATACATCCTTGTATCGACATAGCCCAAGTGAACACGGAAATCCCTCTTATACGCAAGAACAACCCAGGGCCCGCGTGCTACATCACTGCAGAGAAGAATATGGATATTAATAAAGAAATGTTATTACAGAAGGTGGCTGCAGGAGGAGCAGGGCCTAGGTGACGCACCTAATGCACCAAGGATACTGATTTGCATACTATAATAACAAATATTTATGAAAAGTGGTACAATGAATGAGAACAACAAAGGCACCATAGTGTTCAGTGCCACATGGGCTATTATGCAATAGAAGCAGGTTAGTATGGGCTTAACTAAAGACTGTTTCCTTTTAATTCCCATTCATTTCATAATATAAAAACTAGTTCCACACAGTAATGCTATTGAGAAAGTATTCATGCCCTGCTGCACCATTTTGTTGTGTGCTCAGTTATCACCAAAAAGTCAGCTCTTAATACTGCTCTGTCTACCTTCCGTGTAAAACTCATATTTTGCCACCCGGTCACTACAATAATTGGTGGACTTCCCTTCCTAACTGCATTGTGTAGGCTCCTATTGGCTAAGGGCATGCATTGTAGTAAAGCGGAGCTGCAGCATTGCTATGTGTCGGGCAAGGAAGCTACCACATTGCTGTATAGAGTGGAATGATCCGACACTAGGGTGCTGTCCTGGCGATCTGTGGGACTTAGCATCATGACCTTGTATGTGTCCACAAGGTCCTAATGCTGGTCAATACATGCAACATTCCCTGAAGGGCTTGATGTGGTATGTGTGTGTGTGTGGGGGGGGGGGGGGGGGGGGGGAGTAAGATGACCAGGCCCCTAAATGATGGGACTCTTTCACAATCGCCAACCTATAGTTATGCCACTGCACACCAGGTGAAACTCGAAAAATTAGAATATTGTACAAAAGTCATTAATACAACTTAATAGGAAAGGGAGCATGAAGTGGGAGCAAATACCCATAGAAAACCTATCCTGCTCTGCACACTTCCTGACTTGGACAGAGGTGTCAGCAGAGAGCATTGTGGTCAGACAAAGGAAATTCAAAAAGAAAAGAACTTTCTGTGGATCATTCAGCAGCTGATAAGTACAGGAAGGATTAACATTTTTAAATAGAAGTAATTTACAAATCTGTTTAACTTTCTGGCACCAGTTGATTTAAAAAATGTTTTCCAGTGGAGTACCCCTCTAATGAAGGGGAGAGGGGGGGGATTTGGTGTTTTCATGAGCTGTAAACCATAATCATCACAATTATGCCAAATCACGGCTTGAACTATCTTGCTTTGCATGTAATGAGTCTCTCTCACATATATATTATATATATTTTATTAGTTTTACATTTTAGGTTGCATTACTAAAATAAATAAACTTTGAACTATATTAAAATTTTTCGAATTTCCCCTGTATGTTTGCTATAGTACATCATGATATTTGGAGTACATGTACCCCACAAATGTATCTCCTTTGTTCTGTGGGTCTACTATTCTCTCAGCAGTTAAATATTTCCACACATTTCCCCGGCTCTCCGTAAAGCTGGGACAGAGGGCCTGACCTCTCTTTGTGGAATGCTTTTTGAAAATAACTCTCTATGCACCTAGCAGATATCAATCAACATGAAACATATTTATCTTTTTAAAAGTCCGATGATTTCTCTTTATCTGTGGAATTTGTTATGGCCCTGTTATTCTAAGGGACAGTGGTGATGTGTATACTACAATAAATAGAGAACTTATATCCATGTACCTGCCTTATGTTGTCAATTTAAGTCGGAAATATAAAGAAAGGAAAAAGGAAAACCGGAAATGGAAGGCTCACATTTTATTTCCTAATAGTTATCCACATAGATCTATCCTTTATTACATTAACTCTGATTGTGAATCCTTAAATGGAACTGGTCATCAACTTTATGCAGGCGGGGTGGGGAGAAGCCCCAGCAACTTGTCCCCACCCCATCAACCTTGATTGATGATCTCACCCTGTTTGGATATAGGGATACCCTATATAGAGAGAAATCTATCAATCTAATCCAATAGGGCAGGCAGGAGACAGCTGCCAATCATAGCTGAGACTCAAGATGACTGCCTCCACACCAAATTGTGTTATCCAGATAACAGTAGGCCAGCATTTGGGTGGGAGTGGCAAACTACTAAATATAGGAAAACTCCAAGTAGAGATATACTCGGCACCACCCAGTATGTACACGGCACTGAGTGTGGAGACTGAAGGTATGCAGCATATGGCCCCTAGAAGCTACGCTGTGTCTGGCAGGTGCTGGCATGTAGATTAACAGGTACAGTCCCAAATTGTAGATAGATGTGGAAGAAATACGGAGCACTCACCAGGACTTGCTTGCTGTAACTTCTTTATTTTTCACATGAACATGCAGGGTTAGACAGACAGGGGAGCAAATGGACAAGACATGGGGGTATGGTATGGTACCCCCGTGTCTCCTCCATCTGCTCTCCTGTCTGTCTAACCCTGCATGTTCAAGTGAACAATAAAGAAGTTACAGCAAGCAAGTCCTGGTGAGTGCTCCGTATTTCTTCCACATCTATCTACTAAATATAGGCTTTGCATCAGGCCTACAATGCTAGCTCTTGAGGGATAACATTTTTTGTTTATCATGGAGCCACCACCAGTAGATGTCCATGTTTTGTCTGTGTAAGTGCACGGGTGTGGCCAGTATTATTTGAAAAATTGTTGGCAGAATAGATATAAAATAAATCTTTTGCAGATGGCAGCAGGTGGCTTGGGTCCTCCAGTAGAAAATGATTTAAATTCAAAATACAATATGACACTATTTGGATAGCTACGAACACAAATGTGTGTATCCCATTGGGCTTATTACATTCTCTTATTAAGCAGCAAAGATCACAGTCACCAGGTCTTTTCCTTACTGCAGAGACCCCGAATAATTGAAATACCTTATTAGTTCAAAGGCAGGAAACTAACTTCCTTCTGGTTTTACTATTTAAACTTTGTGCTGCCAGGATTTTTATTTTTTTTTGCTACAATTTTTACACTACTAAACACACGGTATACCATTATTTTTTTTAAACTAACAGGCTGGTGTAGACCCCAACTTTTCCTTTTCATAAGGGGTAAAAGGAGAAAAAGCCCCCCAAAATGTGTAACTCAATTGCTCCCGAGTACGGAAATACCCCATACGTGGCCCTAAACTTGAAATATGACAGGGCTCTGAAGTGAGAGAGCGCCATGCACATTTGAGGACTAAATTAGGGATTGCATAAGGGTGGACATAGGGTATTCTACACCAGTGATTCCTAAACAAGGTGCCTCCAGCTGTTGCTACACTCCCAGCATGTCTGGACAGTCAGTGGCTGTCCGGAAATGTTGGGAGTTGTTGTCAAGCAACAGTTGAAGGCTCAGTTTAGAATCACTGTATAAATTTTTATTGGGGGGGGGGGGGGACCGTGTAAGGGGGTGTATATGTAGTGTTTTACCCTTTATTATTGGTTAGTGTAGGGTTTTTAGGGTACATTGACACGGGCGGGGGTTTGCAGCAGCTCAAACTTGAAGCAGGAAACTCACTGTAAACCCCCGCCCGTGTGAATGTACCCTGTAGATTCACATAGGGGGGGAGGGGCAAACCTCCAGCTGTTGCAAAACTACAACTCCGAGCATGCACTGACAGACTGTGCATGCTGGGAGTTGTACTTTTGCAACAGCTGATGGCAAACTGGTTGGAAAACCTTCAGTTAGGTTCTGTTACCTAACTCATTATTTTCCAACCACTGTGCCTCCAGCTGTTGCAAAACTACAACTCACAGCATGTACTGATCGCCAAAGGGCTTGCTGGGAGATGTAGTTATGCAACAGCTTTAGGTACGCAACTACAACTCCACGCATGGCGAGACAGCCATTTGCTGTTCATGCATGCTGGGAGTTGTAGTTTTGCAAGATTTAGAGGGCCACGGTTTAGAAATCACCGCAAAGTGATCTCCAAACTCTGGCCCTCCAGATGTTGCAAAACTAAAAATCCCAGTATGTCCAGACAGCAAACTGCTGTGTGGGCATGCTGGGAGTATACGTTTTGCAAGATCTAGAGGGCCACGGTTTAGAGACCAGTGCACAGTGATCTCCAAGCTGTGGCCCTCCAGCTGTTGCAAAACTACAAATCCCAGCATGCCCAAACAGCAAAGAACTGTCTGGGCATGCTGGGGGTTGTAGTTTTGCAACATCTGGAGGTCAACAGTTTAGAGACAACTGTTTAATGGTCTCCAAACTGTAGCCCTGCAGATGTTGCCGCCAGTCACACTACAGTTCCCCCGTTCTGCCCTGACTACCGTGGGTGGGTAGAACGGGGGAACAGAACTTTAACCCCCCTGCCCCTGTTCTGCTATTGGTCGGTCGCTTCTGACTGACCAATAGCAGGGATAGGAGGGGTGGCACCTTAAGGACTCTGAAAGGGGGACGTACGGGTACACCCTCCATCCTTAATGGGTTAAAGGGGTACTCCAGGGAAATATATATACATATATATATATATGTGTGTGTGTTCCAAAGCCACCAAACTACCTGGATATGTTCGCTGTAAACCATCCTGTCTGATATGCATGGCTTTTGCGGCCTCTCTTGTATTCTCTGGCTGCCTGATATTCTTTGCTATCCTTTCCTCCTCTTGGCTACATCTCCCAGCAATCATTGCAGCTCTGCTCTGCCCTGCCATCCAGCTCACTCTCTGAGAGCAGCCCCCACCCTCCTGCTCTGAGCAACAGAGAGAGAGATCAGTGTCCGATTGGCTGAGGCAGCCCACACCTACCAGTTCTCACCACTAAAGAGAGCATGGCTTAAAATGGTTATCCACCATAAGATGATTTTAGCACTTACCTGCCAGAACTGGGTATTTCCTGTCTGATTTTGTTCTCTAAACTACACACTCCACAGTTCCATGCTTGAAAGTTTGAGATCACTTTCCTTTCTACCACACATCAGCCACCCCACCCATTGAAACACAGTGTTTTGTAACCAGAGGGCCTACAGCTGTTGCAAAATCGAAGCAGGACAGGCTCCCTCTGATCACCTGACTAGTGATGTCAGGTCTCGACGCACTGCTAGCTGGGAAATCCTGAGACAGGAGTAATTTTGTTTGCTGTTAAAAATACATATTTGGGCAATAATCACAGAAGAATTGTGAGACCACTGTCACACAGAGCTGGAATACCCCTTTAACAGTAAAGTGCAGAAACCACATGGTCTGTTTCTCCCCAGGCAGTGGAGTCTGCTTTCAGAGAGGGATCTGAACAGAGACAGAGCAGGTGGCTGGATGATGTCATTTCCTCACTTGATGCATGTAGGTGACATATTTCATAATTGCCAAACACTAATCCTAATCCAAAACCACTTATAAATGATTAATTCCTTATAACCTAGTAAAAATTATTTATCTGTGGTTCTAAATGGGATTTCTGAAACCGATTGAACATCCTTATTTAGCCATGAAGATTATCATTATGAGTAAAGTGTCATTTGTATTGCTTGAGTTGACAGTGTTCATAGGGGATTACATTAAAGGATATCTATAAGCTGGGATAAGCATTAGTAGTTTCACACACCAGTCTTTAATAAACTCCCATTGCCATTAGATTCAGCAGACAATTTAAGAGACATGGCCCTCTTAATAAATCTGCAACACCTTCCCATTCACATTATGCAGAAATCGACATAAGCTTCAAGCTAGCGTAGATTTCCACTATTGTTGCTGGGCTGTGGAGGCCCCACACCGTTTTACGCTGAACCCCAATAACTTTATTTTTAAGAGAGCTTTGTGCAAAATGTAACAACTTCTTTCAAACAAAACCTGGAATAAATGTGATTATAATTTCCCCCACATAAAGATTATAAAAACCTGTGTGTATTAATGCAACTCCCTTGATTTAAACAAGCACTGCAACTTGAATATTGTTAATGCGGAGAAAGAAGATAGCCTCAGCACTAAAAGTGTACTGCAGTAATTGTGAATGGGCGATTGCGAATGGTGAATGGTGAATGGTACTGTGCGATTACGAGTATAGCAGCACAAGTATAGGATTCACTCGAGAGAAATGGAAGAGGCAAGGATCTCCGTGGAGCTCGTGGGTCAGATGGTCACGCTTCGCAGAAAATCCACTTGGTCACACCTCTGGGGCATGACCAAGTGGACTTGTTGCAAAATGGGACCATCAGACCCATGACCTCCACGGAGCTCCTGACCTTTCTTTCCTCCCTCTCCTCGCTATTGTACCAAGGTTTATGAATTAAAGATCCCTTTCACTGCATCAGCTTGGGGTGAGTGCTTTACTTGTTCCTCTCTATTCGCACTTGAATATTGTACGTAGAGCTATGGGTCTATAGTCAATTTACAGCCCAGAAAATAGTTTCCAAACATGTAACAGTATTTCAACTTTTGTCAGAAATTGAAACAATCAAAAAATTTGATAAAACCACCAGTAATATAAACTTCCTCAGCACAGGATTTTGGAGTAGTTTTTTCTGAATCCAGCATGGAACTATATTTTGTAAATTATTCTTTTTTTTTTTTTTTACTGTATTTTAGTTTAATAATATACAAGCATAACTAAAAGAACCATTCATTTCAGTAGTTAGAATTGTAGTCTGGGTTGGAAACTAAGCAAAGGCAACAACAGCACGAAGCCTGCCTGTTCTCCCCGTATGTGTGTTTCCTCCGGCACTCAGTACCAATACTGATAAGATAATTGGCTTCCTATAAAACTGGCCCCAGGGTGGGTGTGAGATTCTGTAAAGATGTGAGGCTTAATATAACAAACAGGAAATAAGTAGGAAATGATTGTGAATAATTTGCTATACCCGTATGCCTCTTACCAACTTTTAAAACAGATTTCTAAACAATTTTCCTTTTCTTTTAGGCTATTTTGCCTTAACTTGCAATGGCTGAGGAAAACATACACAACCTTACAGACCTTCTGAATTTTCTCAACAGTTCATTTACTCTATGTGCAGTTGACCTGGATGAAGGTGTAAAGAAGGCCTTCCTCTTCATTCTCTACCTAGTTACTTTTGTTCTTGGACTGGCTGGAAATCTGCTGGTGGTATGGGTCAACTGGCAATCAAGAAGAAGAAGAAGCTCCATTAATCTTTATATCTTCAGCATGGCAGTGGCT
The DNA here is from genome assembly GCF_029499605.1 of Hyla sarda. Classification (NCBI taxonomy): domain Eukaryota; kingdom Metazoa; phylum Chordata; class Amphibia; order Anura; family Hylidae; genus Hyla; species Hyla sarda. The sequence continues at coordinate 87,681,339 of NC_079190.1, forward strand.
GACCTTGGGGTGGTCCTTTCCTTACCATTTTGGATGTTGCAGGCAATGTTGGATTACACTTGGCTGTGGGGTGGATTCATGTGCAAATTTATACATTACTTCTATTTTGCGAACATGTTCAGTAGTATTTACTTCCTTACTGCTCTGAGTGTGGACCGTTACTTGAGTTTAACCTCTTCTTCTGTTTTCTGGCAACAAAACCAACAAAAACTCCGCAAGGGAATTTGCATTGCCATCTGTGTGATATCGGCCATATTTCCTATCCCAGAAGTCATCCATATGCAACTGGTGGATATCATAGACCCCGAGTGTATATTCATGGCACCATTTGAGACTTACGATGAATGGGCTTTGGCTGTTACCCTAATGACAACTATTCTTGGATTCATAATTCCTTTCTTCATAATCCTTGTCTTCAACGTAATGACAGCCTGTCACCTTAGGAAATCTAGAAGACCAGAAAGCAGTAAACACTGTCGTCTTATCTATGCCTATATATTGACGTTCCTACTCAGCTGGCTTCCCTACCATTCTACTCAGATAGCACTAATTTTGCATGGAAGCTACATTAATTTGCACTGCCATGCAATTGCTGTCCTTTATTTCCTCTATGATATAATTGATTGTATATCCTTGTTTCACTGTATGGCTAATCCAATTCTTTACAATATTTTCAGTAAGGATTTCAGAGGCAGATTTATTAATGCAGTAGTTAAGTACATTCCTAAAGATAATAAAGACGGTAATGCCAATCCGGCCGAACAATCTACATCCACCACAGATCACTCTGTTGTAATAACCGCAGAACCTGCCGTCTTGACAAATGTAGTCCGTGTCTCAGAAGATAAAGTCATGTAATGTTAAGCTTTACATAAGTATTATTGTTAGAACTGTATAACAGTTGGGTCTTCTCTTGTATACTATATGCACACTTCTTAGAAGGCCTTTGTCAGATCTGTTCCTTGGCACAAGTGCTATGGATTATAAAGATACAATGATCTATCAGGCTGACACTTGGGCTAACTAGTCTTATTACAATGCAAACATCTACAAGTCAGATTTTTCTATTCATGAAAATTAATAAAGTGGTAAAATTCTAATATTTTGAGAAGGAATCTCTCCATAGATCTTCAGTCGATAGATCAGCATATAGTTGCGTGTTCTTCTATAGACATCACCTGTTATCGCTAGTGAAGCTGCCGCCCTACATACATTTCCCGCCGCAGAGACTTTTGCTGATGCAGTTTATTATTACCTGCCACCTATTAACATTCATTTAGGCTTATTGTAAGTCACTTTCTGCTTTGGCTTATATAAGGGGGTCCCAATTGGGCATTCCATCTTCTTTATGGTGCCCATATGATTTAACAGGGCATAAAAAAAAAGGATTGCAGCTATGATAACCACTTAAAAATGAACCTAAACCAAACTGAGAAAAAACAAGAAATCCATAAATTAACTTGTGTTAGTCTAAGGCTGGGTCCACACAATGTTATTTGTTTTTGGCCTAAGTATGCACAGTCATAATGTCAAAAAAGGAATAACAATGGGCAATGTGCCACATTCACTTTAATAGCCCAAATGAAGTGAGCTAGTGACTATGTTCAGGACACTTTATGTATATTTGGTAAATCCAGCTAAATAAGTAGATACCTGTTGAAAGTGGGATGCGGACGTATACATAGGACAGAGGCAAATAACATTGTACACGCAGCTTAAACTTTATCTTCACCGTCTGACTATGTGAAAGGCATAAATAGTATTCAATGTAAATATCATCTTTCTTGTATTTAGACATTTATTTATCAGCTAAGAAAACAACTAAGAACATCACAGAGAAACAAGAAATCAATTGTAAATACTGAACATTTTGTATCAAATAACTGTATCATATATGTAAAACAGTATTATCATTAAAAAGATGAAACACTAATTTTTTGTACTTAGTCTGTATAATACACAAGGGAGATTGATCTAAATATGTAGAGAGGAAAAGTGGTGCAGTTGCTCATAGCAACCAATAAGATAGCTTCTTTCATTTTCCAGAGGCCTTTTTATTTTATTTTTTATTAAAGAAGCTGATTGGTTGCTTTTGGGAACTGTACCACTCTTCCTCTACACAGGTTTTGATAAATATCCAAATTGTCATATTGCTCTAGATCAGTGTTTCCTAGCCAGTTCAGTTTTAAAGTGAATTTGAGGGTCTTTATGTTAGAAATAACCCATAATGGACCCCATTATGAAAACTGCACCCCTCAACGTATTCAAAATGACATTCAGAAAGTTTTTACCCTTTAGGTGTTTCACAGGAATAGCAGCAAAGTGGAGGCGAAAAATCTAAATCTTAATTTTTTACACTAACATGTTCTTGTAGACCCATATTTATAATTTTTTTTTAAATTATAATAAAAAGCCCCCCAAAATGTGTAACCCAATTTCTCTCGAGTAAGGAAATACCTCATATGTGGATGTAAAGTGCTCTGTGGGTGCACTAGAGGGCTCAGAAGAGAAGGAGACACAATGGGATTTTGGAGAGCGAATTTTGCTGAAATGGTTTTTGTGGGGCATGTCTCATTTAGGAGGCCCCTATGGTGCCAGAACAGTGAAAAACACCCCACATGGTATACAATTTGGGAGACTACACCCCTCAATGAACGTAACAAGTGGTACAGTGAGCCTTAACACCCCACAGGTGTTTGACGAATTTTCAATAAAGTTGGACGTGAAAAAGAAAATTTTTCATTTTTTACTAAAATGCTTATGTTACCCCAAATTTTTCATTTTCACAAGGGGTAATAGGTGAAAATGTCCCCACGAGATTTGAAACCCCATTTCTCTCCAGTAAGGAAATACCTCATATGTGAATGTAAAGTTATCTGCAGGTGCACTAGAGGGCTCAGAAGGGAAAGAGCAACATTGGGCTTTTGGAAAGCGAATTTTGCTGGTTTTTGGGGGGCATGTCACATTTAGGAAGCCCCCATGGTGCCAGAACAGCGGAAAACACCCACATGGCCCACTATTTGGGAAACAACACCCCTCAAGGAATGTAACAAGGGGTGCAGTGAGTATTTACACCCCACTGGCATTTGACAGATCTTTGTAACCGTGGGCTGTGCAAATGAAAAAATCAAATTTTTCATTTTCACGGACCACTGTTCCAAAAATCTGTCAGTCACCTGTGGGGTGTTAAGGCTCATTGTACCCCTTATTACATTACGTGAGGGGTGTAATTTTCAAAATGGGGTCACATGTGGGTATTTATTTTTTTGCGTTTATGTCAGAACCGCTGTAACCAGCAGCCACCCCTGTGCAAATCACCAGTTTAGGCCTCAACTGTACATAGTGCGCTCTCACTCCTGAGCCTTGTTGTGCGCCCGCAGAGCATTTTACGCCCACATATGGGGTATTTCCGTACTTGGGAGAAATTGTGTTACAAATTTTGGGGGTCTTTTTTTCCTTTTACCTCTTATGAAATGAAAAGTATGGGGCAACACCAGCTTGTTAATGTAAAAAATTTAAATTAATTTACACTAATATGCTGGTGTAGACCCCAACTTTACCTTTTCATAAGGGGTAAAAGGAGAAAAAGCCACCAAAAATTTGTAGCGTAATTTCTCCCGAGTACGCAAATACTGACAGACCGTGCATGCTGGGAGTTGTAGTTATGCAACAGCTAGAGGCACACTGGTTGGGATTGGGAAACACTGAGTTAGGTAACACTACCGCAGGGTTTCTGCACCACTGTCTGTTTCCTAACTCAGTGTTTCCCATCCCATATGCCTCCAGCTGTTGCAAAACTACAACTCCCAGCATGCATGGTTTGTCAGTGCATGCTGGGAGTTATAGTTTTGCAACAGCAGGAGGCACACGGGTTGGGAAACACTGAGTTAGGAAACAGACAATGTTTCCCAACCAGTGTGCCTCCAGTTGTTGGAATACTACAACTCCCAGCATGCCCAGACAGCCAACTGGGGGAGAATAGTTTGGAGACCACTGTGTAGTGGTCTCCAAACTGTAGCCCTCCAGATGTTGCAAAACTTCAACTCCAAGCATGCCCAGACTGCCCAGGCATGCTGAGAGTTGTAGTTCAGCAACATCTGAAGGGCCAGATGTTGCCAAACTACAACTCCCAGCATGCCCGAACAGTTTCGGCATGCTTTTAATTGACATCTGGAGCCCTACAGTTTGGACACCACTGTATAGTGGTCTCCAAACAGTGCCCTTCCAGATGGTGCAAAATTACAACTCCCAGCATGCTGAGACTGTCCAGGCATGCTGGGAGTTGTAGTTCTGCAACATCTGAAGGACAAGATGTTAAAGAACTACAACTCCCAGCATGCCTGGACTGTCTAGACATGCTGAGAGTTGTAGTTTTGCAACATGTGGAAGGACAGTGGTCTCCAAACTGTGGCCCTTCAGATGTTGCATGCTGGGAGTTGTAGTTTTGAAACTCCTAGATACAGCTGTAATGATCACCTTACGGCGATCTTCACAGCTGCAATTAACACCATCGCCGCTTGCCTAGCGTCCACCTCGTGTCAGTCGCCGGTCCTGGTCCCTGGTCCCCGCCGCCATCTTTCCCCTGCTCTGCCCCAACATTCAGGGGTGGGCAGAGCGGGGGAAATTAACTTTCACCCCCGCCTCTGCGATCCTCACCGGCCAATCGCAGGGCATAGGAGGAGGTGGCACCCCTGCCACCTCACTCCTATCCTTCAGGATGGTAGGAGGATGATCATCCCTATTTTCCCGGGCTATCGGGTCATCAGAGGCCCGATCAGCCCAGAGTCGCCGATCTGAACGGGTCTCACGACCCCCCAGGCATTTGCATGGCATGCCTGCTGAATGATTTCAGAAGGCATCCAGGTCCGATACTTGTCCGTCTAGCGACGGGGATCAAAATTCACACGGGCGTACAGGTACGCCCTTGGTCCTTAAGTACCAGGGTGCAAGGGTGTAACCATATGCTTGTTAACCCCAACAGGTTAAATCTAAGAAGATTGGAACAAGCAGGACTTTTCCTAGAGCTGTAGGAAGAGAAAGATTTTGCTAAGTGAAGCGATGAAGATCCCAATGGTCATACTGTCTGATCTCCTAAGATCCTGTGTGCAGATGGGAGAAACTTTCAGAAGGTCAACCATCACTGCAGCCTCCACCAATCTAGGTTTTATAGTACAGTGGTAGTTTTAGAGTGGAGTTTAGTAAAAGAAAACACACCAAAGCTGCAAACATTTAGCAAACAGCACCTAAAATATTTAGACTGTGAGAAACAACATTCTCTTGGCCTGATGAAACCAAGACTGAATTATTTGGCCTCAATTTTAAGGCCCATGCACACTACAGAATTACCATGAGGAAATTCTGCATGGATTCCACATGCAGAAGACACCCATTGATATCCTGTAGCTGAACTTTAACTGTGCTGTTGGATTAGACTGGAACATTAAACATGGTTTAATCTTCCAACGGAATCTGTTGAAGGAGCCCCAGTACTATGTTGTAGTTGATAGGACAGCGCTTACCGTCTGCGGCAGAATGCCTTGGGCATTAGGTGCTGATTTTGGAGTAGGCTGCTGTAAGCAGAATTGGCTCAGATGGAAAATCCATGGTGTAAACGGGAATTGGGGTAATGTCTGAAGGAAGGCAGGCCCTGATTATCCCTAGCCCGAAATCATCCCTTTAGTGAAGCATGGTGGTGGAAGCATCAGGGTGTGGGGTTGTTTTTTAAGAGGTTGGAACAGAGAAACAGGGTTTGGGGAAAACTGAACAAAGCAAAGTACAGAGATATTCTTAATAAAAACCTGATCCAAAGTAATCTGGAACTCAGAGTGGGCCGAAGGTTCACCTTCCAACAAGACAACAATGACCCTAAGCACACAGCCAAGACAACACAGGAGTTGGGTCTATTCACATGGCAGAATTTCCACAAGTGGAAATTCCGAAGTGTCAACGGGAGTGCGGAATCCCATAGAAGTATATTGGGCTTTCATTTCAGGCGGAATTCCGCCAGCATAAATTCTGCTGTGTGAATAGACCCTTATGGACAACTCTGTGAACGTCCATAAGTGGCCCAGACAGAGCCCTGACTTGAACCCAATAGAAAAATGGCTGAAAGTGCCTTCTGCCAAAAGTCTCCTACAACCTGACAAAGCTTGAGAGAATCTGCAGAGAAGGATGGCAGAAAAATACGTTTTTAGTTACTCTGCTAAATAAAACAAGGAAAAAAAAATTCTCCACATTCTTGGACCTACAATATGTTTAATCCACTGCCACTGAGACCCAAAACATTATTTGGCTGTTAACATAGCCTTATAGGAATCTTATGTAACCATGTAGAATGTACTGCAAAACAATTGCTTTGTGAGGCAGGGAATGAAAAAAAAAAAAAGATACATTTTTGGGCCTTGTCCTTTGGGTTTCATGCATTAACCATGAGGTAAAGTTATGTTAGCATGATTTTTTTTCCAGCGTGTTTTTGACGCATTCCAGGACAGAGCTTGTTTTATTTATTTATTTATTTTTTTGCAGGACAAGTTGAAATTTTCCATGTAACCATTTTGGGGTATATGCAATTTTTTGATCTCTTATTTTATTTTTTAAGCTGCTGACTGTTTATGTGATTTATTTCACATGTCCTTCCTACAATACCAAGAGATGTGTATGATCCTTTTTTCATGCTTACTACTATTTAAAGGGGTACTCCGGTGAAAACCTTTTTTCTTTTAAATCAACTGGCTCCGGAAAGTTAAACAGATTTGTAAATGACTTCTATTAAAAAATCTTAATCCTCCCTGTACTTATTAGCTGCTGAATACTACAGAGGAAATTCTTTTCTTTTTGGAATGCCCTCTGATGACATCACAAGCACAGTGCTCTTTGCTGAAGTTATTATAATAATAATAATAAGTATTTATTTATTGTTCCCCTTAGTGGGATTTGAACTCAAGGCCCAAGCATTGCAAGTCAGCAGTGCTAACCACTAAGCCACCATGCTGCCCTTAGCATACATCTGCTATGCACGGTTGCTAAAATGGACAGAGATGTCAGCAGAGAGCACTGTGCTCGTGATGTCATCAGTGTTCCAAAAAGAAAGGAATTTCCTCTGTAGCATTCAGCAGCTAATAAGTACTGGAAGGATTAAGATTTTTTAATAGAAGTAATTTACAAATATGTTTAACTTTCTGGCACCAGTTGATTTGAAAACATTTATTTTTTCACTTGTTTCCACTTGATTTAAAAGAAAAAAGGTTTTCACCGGAGTACCCCTTTAATTAGGTACTTGGGCAAATGTAGGAGGGAAAGTATTTGTGCATGGACTGCAATACCAGACACAGCCCATAGATGAAAGTGACTGTTTATGCGAAGATAACAAGAAAAAGGCAAAAGTTGGGCCGTTGGTGGCGCTGGTCCTGCACTCCTAGACCTCGGATTATTATTTTGTTAGCCCTGCTTCTCTGGTGTTGGCCCTGCTTCTCTAGTCTAACTTTTTTTTCTTCTACTTTCTATATGTTTATGCGAAGAAGCAACTATATTACATATTATATAAAGACATACAAATTCTTTAAACTATTTTTAGAATTGATATCTGAATAGACGTGAGCAAATCGACAGCAAGATTCACTAGACCTGATCCCAATTAATTGTCTGTCAGTTCATTTAGTCTAGTAAAAGTTGCTCTGATTCACCAGAGAGGTCTGGAATGAGACTCGGGACGGTTTCATTCTAGACTTTTTTAACAACTGGAAAGCTGAAACACTTAAAAAAATAAATAAATAAAAAGACTAAATAAATAGACGGATGATTAATTAGATTCCAGTTTGTCAAATTTTACTGTAGATTCCCTCAAGGGATAGCACAAATTACATTTATCTGGTCACTTTAGAATAAAACCAAGTGAAAGGGTTCTAGAAGTTGGAAGACGACGAAGACTGAGAGCCCATGCAAATGGGAAAATTTAGCAAGGAAATTCCTAATTGAATTTCCTCTGTGGAATCTTTGTCTGTTCACACTGAGAAAATGACAAAAGCAGAACATGGGGGAAGATTTAACAAAACTGTGTAGAGGAAAAGTGGCACTGTTGCCCATAGCAGCCAATCAGATCACTTCTTCTTTATTTTTTTTAATGAAAGAAGTAATCCGATTGGTTGCTATAGGCAACTGCACAAAAAAGAAAGCAGTAGCGTCTGGCAGGCAAGTACAAAAGTCACCTTATGGTGGATAACTCCTTTAAGTATAAAACTGAAGAGAGGTCTGGTCCACCTAAATCCTAGATGTTAAACAGTAGTAAATGCAGTAAACACAGCAAACTGTAGAAAAACACCTAAAATAAGGATTTCCCAATAAAGAACAGAATGTCCAGTGATACAGACAATAATAAAAGTATTTATTCAATAATTGCAACTCGTGTTAACATTTTAACAAAATTCTTTGTCAGGCAATAAATAAATAAATAAATTATTGTCTGTATCACTGGACATTCTGTACTTTATTGGAGAAAAGCATTGTTGAGAAGTCCTTCTTCTAGGCATTTGCATAAAGTGTGCTACATAAAATGACACTTGTTCCCTATTCTGTGACGGCCCCGAACAGCCATAGCCAGCAGGGGTGAGGTGGCACTGGTGCCACCTCACGATTGCCCTTATTCGTCGGCCGATTTACCGGCCGACCAATCAGGGCACCTGCTGCGGGTGTCACTCCCGCAACCCGCTCCGCCCCTCTTCCGGAGAACGTGATCGGGTGCGGGAAGAGGACCCCGGCAGCTGGGGACCCCGATCCCCGGTGTCCCTGTTGGGATCGGGGCCCCAGGAGCGGTGGCGGCGAGGGACTGACCTGCAGCGGCGGCGTGGATCAGCAGTTGGAGCTGAGTGACAGCCTCCTGCTGTTGCTTCGCAACAGCTCCCAGCATGCAAAAAGGGCATGCTGGGAACTGTAGTTTTGCAACAGCAGGAGGCAGACCACCACAACTCCCAGCATTCCCTTACGGGCATGCTGGGACTTATAGCTTTGCAAAAGCTGGAGGCACATTTTTTCTATGGAAAAGTGTACCTTCAGCTGTTGTATAACTACAACTCCCAGCTTGCACAAACAGCTAAAGTGCATGCTGGGAGTTGTAGTGGTGCATCTGCTGGTTGCATAACTACAACTCCCAGCATGCCCGTTGGCTGTCGGTGACTGCTGAGAGTTGTAGTTTTGCAACAGCTGAAGGCACACTGGTTGTGAAACACTGAGTTAGGTCACAAACCAGTACATAACCAGTGTGCCTACAGCTGTTACAAAACTAAAACTCTCAGCATGTACAGTCTGCCAGCGCATGCTGGGAGTTGTAGTTTTACAACAGCTGGATGTTCCCCCTCCCCCCAATGTGAATGTACAGGGTACACTCACATGGGCGGAGGTTTACAGTAAGTATCCGGCTGCAAGTTTGAGCTGCGGCAAATTTTCTGCCGCAGCTCAAACTGCCAACGAGAAACTACTGTGAACCCCCGCCCGTGTGACTGTACCCTAAAAAAACTACATTACACTACACTAACACAAAACAAAATAAAAAGTAAAAAACACTACATATACACATACCCCTACACAGCCCCCCTCCCCAATAAAAATGAAAAACGTCTGGTACGCCACTGTTTCCAAAACGGAGCCTCTAGCTGTTGCAAAACAACTACTCCCAGTATTACCAGACAGCCACTGACTGTCCAGGCATGCTGGGAGTTTTACAACAGCTGGAGGCACCCAGTTTGGGAATCACTGGCGTAGAATACCCCTATGTCCACCCCTATGCAAGTCCCTAATTTAGGCCTCAAATGGGCATGGCGCTCTCACTTTGGAGCCCTGTCGTATTTCAAGGCAACAGTTTAGGGTCACATATGGGGTATCGCCGTACTCGGGAGAAATTGTGTTACAAATTTTGGGGGCTATTTTTTGCTTTTACCCTTTTAAAATATGCAAAAGTCGTGAAACACCTGTGGGGTATAAAGGTTCACTAAACCCCTTGTTACGTTCCCCGAGGGGTCTAGTTTCCAAAATAGTATGCCATAGAGCAAAATTTGCTTCCAAAAAGCCAAATGTGACTACTCCTCTTCTGAGACATGTAGAGCACTTTTCACCCCCATATGGGGGGGTTTCTGAATCGGGAGAAATTGGGCTTCAAATTTTGGGGGGTATTTTCTGCTATTACCCTTTTAAAAAATGTAAAATTTTTGGGAAACCAAGCATTTTAGGGAAAATAATTAATTTTTTTTTTACATTTGCAAAAGTCATGAAACACCTGTGGGGTATTAAGGCTCACTTTATCCCATGTTACATTCCCCGAGGGAACTAGTTTCCAAAATGGTATGCCATGTGTTTTTTTTTTTTTTTTGCTGTTTTGACACCCTAGGGGCTTCCTAAAGGTGACATGCCCCCCAAAAACCATTTCAGAAAAATGTTCTCTCCAAAATCCCCTTGTCGCTCCTTCCCTTCTGAGCCCTCTACTGCGCCCGCCAAACAAATTACATAGACATATGGAGGAATGTGCTTACTTAAGAGAAATTGGGCTACAAATACAAGTAAATTTTTTCTCATTTTATCCCTTGCAAAAATGCAAAAACTGGGTCTACAAGAACATGCAAGTGTAAAAAATGAAGATTTTGAATTTTCTCCTTCACTTTGCTGCTATTCCTGTGAAACACCTAAAGGGTTAAAACACTGACTGAATGTCATTTTGAATACTTTGAGGGGTGCAGTTTTTATAACGGGGTCATTTGTGGGGTATTTCTAATATGAAGACCCTTCAAAACTGAACTGGTCCCTGAAAAATATCGAGTTTGAAAATTTTGTGAAAAATTGGAAAATTGCTGCTGAACTTTGAAGCCCTCTGGTGTCTTCTAAAAGTAAAAACATGTCAACTTTATGATGCAAACATAAAGTGGGCATATTGTATATGTGAATAAAAAAAAATTATTTTGAATATCCATTTTCCTTACAAGCAGAGAGCTTCAAAAGTTAGAAAAATGCTAAATTTTCATTTTTTTCATCAAATTTGGGGATTTTTCACCAAGAAAAGATGCAAGTTACCACTAAATTTTACCACTATGTTAAAGTAGAATATGTCACGAAAAAAAAAAAAAAAAAAAAAAAAAACACAATCTCGGAATCAGAATGATAAGTGAAAGCATTCCAGAGTTATTAATGTTTAAAGTGACAGTGGTCAGAATTGTAAAAAAGGGCTCAGTCCTTAAGGTGAAAAAGGACTCAGTCCTTAAGGGGTTAAACCTAACCTTTAATGCATACTGGGAATGATAATACTAACTTTAAAGAGGTTATCCAGGATTATTTAAATGCGGCTTCTTTTTTGCAAAAACGGCCCCACACCTGTCCAGAGGTGGTGTTTGGTACTGCAGCTTAGTCCCATTCACTTCAATAGCACCTAGCAGACACAACCTGTGGCCAGGAGTACTGCTGTTTTTGCAAAAAAAGAAGCAGCGTTTTTTTTTTTTTTTTTTTTTTTTTTTTAAGACTGACAATTATCTGCACAAAGTACACCATATTTGGTTTGATTAGATACTTTTTGTAGCCAAAACTAAAGCCAAACATCCAAAAGCTGTCTGGGCATGCTTGGAGATGTAGTTTTGCAACAGCTGGAGGCACACTAGTTGGGAAACACTGCTTTAGAGGAATGAGCTTAAATAGAGTTCTGAGATAATAATTTTATACATTAGGAAGAGAACAGCTTAGGGTAAGTTTACTTTACGATTGAGCCCTCCATGGCATGATGATGTATACGTCGGCAATGTATCCAAATAAGATTCTGTTTTACACCAGTATGTACCTTATTGACTCCCAATGTATACAGATTTGTTCTCTAAATGATAAGCGCAGCACACCACGTCAAAATCCATATACATTTAGTAAATTACCTGAATGTAGTAACTTGCGGACTTTGTTCAAGCCATTACAGTCAACGGGGCTCATGCCTATATACATTGGAATCACCGACATGAGACCCTCAAGTATGTATCAATATATTAAAACATAACCTTTATTAACCTATAAAGTATTAATATACTAATACCAACAAAAATTGGACGTACAGGAGATCAAAAAAAGCTATAGGACACTCAACAAATGACATTAGTGTCTATCTCGGGGGGCACAGTCCAGCCACAATGAGATATAGAGAGATATGTTAAAGAATATAGTATGTAATTCCCATGCTAATATAGATAATCTATTAGTGTAGTAATACTGCAGGGTATAGAATAGGGCCTGATAGACTGAAAAAAGGCTCTTAAAGGGAAAGTGCACTCTAACTCAAGAGACCCGTCTGTCCATGCCTTTTGAGGGACCCACCTCCTTAACAGGGTGGCCTCATCCATGGTGCCATTCACTAACCTATGTAAGTGAGGGAAAAAACAAAAATTCGTAAACTAATGAATGAACAGATAGATGATAGGTATGCTCCCGGTCTGTGACCGCCATGACACTACACTAGATACCCGCAAACAGTGTGTAAAGTGTAGTAAAAAACTGGTAACATCACATTTACCAGTGAGCAAGTAAAAACACCAAGATGGTTCCCAATAACATGTTCTGACGCGTTTCCATCGTCCAATAATGACGGATAGTCCAGTTTAATCAGACGAGATAATGATCAACAGATATACAATTATCCTTAGTATCCAGCACCTAGCTACACAATAACGAAAATCTCATAGATACCCAAATGCGTAATAGACCCTTTACATTATATATTGATACAGAAGAAATAGCCCAGGCTAACCCAGATATATAGGTTGGCATCTGATTTTGACATGTTGTTGATATATACATGCCACAGAGAGCGTAACAGTAATGTAAACTTAACCTTAAAGTGGTTGTCAGGGGAAATGTGTTTTAAAAAAAAATAAAAATAAAACTCTGCTACTATAGCCTCTGGTAATGCTGCTACCGGTCTCTGTCACAATCCACGACCTGAGGCCCAATATGTCTGAGTGCTGCACAGTCAATCACTGGAGGCCGGAAGAAGTGCTAATTAGCACAAAACCACCGGTCGTTGCCTCTGAGGCCCCGTCTGCCTCCTCCACCCCCTTCCTTTCCACGTGCATTCATTGATTAAGCGATGGACACGGTGAGTGCGGGATCTTCATATCTTATTTACTGTCATTGATTTTACCTTACTTCTTTTATCCGTGCACCACCTATACCATCCTACACGTTTTTTGTTTGACCTCCTATCAAATAAATGCACCAGACGTGAAAATATAAATAAAATAACAAGCTTTATTAAACATATATAATAATAAATAAAAAACAAATAATGAGAATCAGCAATAGCCAGAAAAATGTGCTATGATCTAATGAAGACTATTCTCTTAAAGGTTTGCCGTTACCAGTTAAACACATACTGCAGAAAAGCACTGCGACATTGAGCACACATAGAAAAGGCAAACAAAAAATGAATGATAATAAGAGAAGAGAGACAACGTATACAGGTGATCTACTGGTGCACTGTGGGAGCCTGAGAAACCTAGAGACAAAAGTGTGTTGGTATGAGACCTGAAAAGATTAACAAGTACATCCATAGCAACATCACTGCACTAGAAAAATACACCAGCCCACGGAAGGGAAGAGAGGATAAACACGCTGCCACAGTGCATCCGGAGTCACCACGTTATACTCACATAAGAGATCACACACAACCCCTACGCCGTTTCGCTACCCACTTCGTCAGGGAGTAGCGAAACGGCGTAGGGGTTGTGTGTGATCTCTTATGTGAGTATAACGTGGTGACTCCGGATGCACTGTGGCAGCGTGTTTATCCTCTCTTCCCTTCCGTGGGCTGGTGTATTTTTCTAGTGCAGTGATGTTGCTATGGATGTACTTGTTAATCTTTTCAGGTCTCATACCAACACACTTTTGTCTCTAGGTTTCTCAGGCTCCCACAGTGCACCAGTAGATCACCTGTATACGTTGTCTCTCTTCTCTTATTATCATTCATTTTTTGTTTGCCTTTTCTATGTGTGCTCAATGTCGCAGTGCTTTTCTGCAGTATGTGTTTAACTGGTAACGGCAAACCTTTAAGAGAATAGTCTTCATTAGATCATAGCACATTTTTCTGGCTATTGCTGATTCTCATTATTTATGTTTTTTATTTATTATTATATATGTTTAATAAAGCTTGTTATTTTATTTATATTTTCACGTCTGGTGCATTTATTTGATAGGAGGTGTACTAAAGTGTTTGGCACCAAACGCAATCTACTTTTCAAGTTGAAAAGCAACTTTGGTCACATATCTTTGGTTACATTTTTTGTTTGAGTTGCATCCACGTAGTTTTTCCATTTATATTATGTTAGTGAACTGTGCCTCCTTTGTTCCTTCCTTACTTGGATTGTGAGTTCCTGATAAGTACTGGAAGGATTAAATAGAAGTAATTCACAAATCTGTTTTCCTCAGGAGTACCCATTTAAAGCTTGTCAAGGCTAAATCTGATTCAATGTGTTCAAGTGACACAGAACAGGTAAGACTATTAGGCACAGGGAAACATGTCGTCACATTTTAGCCATATTCCATATGTAACATTCCACGCCTCACTAGTGTATTATCTTCCTCTAATAACAGTGTTCTGTCAACTGAGAAGCTGAACCCTTGTGAGGATTTCAGCAATCGGTTATCATAGTCCATTCATTTCACCACATTATGTGACCTCTGTCCCCGTGCCTCTCTCTGACCCTGTACTGTTTCAGGGACATGCTGTGAGAACAAGCTTCCCATGTATTGTTTGGCACTCTCTAGGACATACATAACATTTTCTATTCAGCTCTGAAACCCCGCCAGAAATCTGGCAGAGCAGTTATGTGGAATATGCCAAAGTCTCAAAATAGCAGTTTAGGTCTAGTGTATGAAGAACATTAACTAATACTACAAACACTGTTACACAAAGTATGATACACTGAGAACTACGTAGAAAACAGTGCGCATTAAACAAGCAATTCCCACCAACGACATCACAAGATGCCACCTCCAAATGCATTGTACTCATCATCCTACTTGACTGTTTGTACAGATAAGAAAAAAAAAGTATGAACATGTCCATCGAGAGAACATGGGCAAAAATTTTGGAAAAGTGAGACTGTAATACAGTGTTTCCCAACCAGGGTACCTCCAGCTGTTGCAAAACTACATCTCCTAGCATGTCCGGACAGCCTTTGGCTGGTTGGGAAACACCGGTGTAACCACACAGACTCATCCCTTACTTAAAACACAAGGCCAAGGAAGCCCTCGGCACTCATAAAGCCAACCATACACAGGACAGTTGACACATCTCCCTACCCCACAGTAAATTTGCCATGTATTTATCTATCTACAGTTCCAGCTGGCTCTGGGAAAGTGAAGTCCAGGGGAGACTAGCCAAAGACCGAGCACCCTGATATTGGAGGCTTTAAAGGGAGCAGAAAGTGGTGAGTTATTTTTTAATGTTTTATTAGGAAGGCTGGGGACAACAATAATACAAAATATCATCAGATAACCCCTTTAAGTATAGGGGTTGAAATGGTTGTAGTTAAAACCAGATACCATCGCGTTCTGTGTACGGTGACATCAACGGAGAACTATTGCTGGCTACCTGACCGCCCTGTTTGTCCTCAGTAGACAGAGCCCTGCTTGTCCTCAGTGCACAGGGCCCTGCTTGTCCTCAGTACACAGGGCCCTGCTTGTCCTCAGTACACAGGGCCCTGCTTGTCCTCAGTACACAGGGCCCTGCTTGTCCTCAGTGCACAGGGCCCTGCTTGTCCTCAGTGCTGTTACGCCGAGCGCTCCGGGTCCCCACTCCTCCCCGGAGCGCTCGCAACATCCTCGCTACTGCAGCGCCCCGGTCAGATCTACTGACCGGGTGCGCTGCGATACCGCCCCCAGCCGGGATGCGTTTCGCGATGCGGGTGGCGCCCGCTCGCGATGCGCACCCCGGCTCCCGTACCTGACTCGCTCTCCGTCGGTCCTGTCCCGGCGCGCGCGGCCCCGCTCCCTAGGGCGCGCGCGCGCCGGGTCTCTGCGATTTAAAGGGCCACTGCGCCACTGATTGGCGCAGTTGGTCTAATTAGTGTGTTCACCTGTGCACTCCCTATGTATACCTCACTTCCCCTGCACTCCCTCGCCGGATCTTGTTGCCATTGTGCCAGTGAAAGCGTTTCCTAGTGTGTTCCTAGCCTGTGTTCCAGACCTCCTGCCGTTGCCCCTGACTACGATCCTTGCTGCCTGCCCCGACCTTCTGCTACGTCCGACCTTGCTCTTGTCTACTCCCTTGTACCGCGCCTATCTTCAGCAGTCAGAGAGGTTGAGCAGTTGCTAGTGGATACGACCTGGTTACTACCGCCGCTGCAAGACCATCCCGCTTTGCGGCGGGCTCTGGTGAATACCAGTAGTAACTTAGAACCGGTCCACTAGCACGGTCCACGCCAATCCCTCTCTGGCACAGAGGATCCACCTCCTGCCAGCCGAATCGTGACAAGTGCACAGGGCCCTGCTTGTCCTCAGCGCACAGGGCCCTGCTTGTCCTCAGTGCACAGGGCCTTGCTTGTGTGTAGAGCCCTGCTTGTCCTCAGTGCACAGGGCCCTGCTTGTGTGTAGAGCCCTGCTTGTCCTCAGTGCACAGGGCCCTGCTTGTCCTCAGTGCACAGAGCCCTGCTTGTCCTCAGTGCACAGAGCCCTGCTTGTCCTCAGTGCACAGAGACCTGCTTGTCTTCAGTGTAGAAAGCCCTGCTTGTCCTCAGTGCACAGAGCCCTGCTTGTCCTCAGTGCACAGAGCCCTGCTTGTCTTCAGTGTAGAAAGCCCTGCTTGTCCACCCACACTTCTTGTTGGATTTTTGGATTTATTGGAAATTGGATTCCTCACAGAGACACACAGACAATAGCCGCAAGGACAAAAATATACACTTTTTTTTAAACAATGTAAATATACATATGTAATTTTCTACATTATATAAAAAGCTTTTGCAAAGGACAGGTACACTTTAATGTGACCGTCTCAGAGTTTGCACGTGTGTGTCTGTCTGTGAGTTTGTATAGGCTTCTTACTTAGTTGTCAGCCAAAACATTCACACAATCAGGTTTTCTCTTTTTGTCACTCCTATCAAACCTGCTCTGGGCTCTAACCCTGGATCTTTTGGAGAGATAACATCTGCTATTGAGAGTGTCCAGTGGCAAGAATAATATTTTTAAGTTGCAGTTACCGTGGCACATTCGGAGTAGAGATGAGCGAACTTACAGTAAATTCGATTCGTCACGAACTTCTTGGCTCGGCAGTTGATGACTTATCCTTCGTAAATTAGTTCAGCCTTCAGGTGCTCCGGTGGGCTGGAAAAGGTGGATACATTCGTAGGAAAGAGTCTCCTAGGACTGTATCCACCTTTTCCAGCCCACCGGAGCACCTGAAAGCTGAACTAATTTATGCAGGAAAAGTCATCAACTGCCGAGCCGAGAAGTTCGTGACGAATCGAATTTACTGTAAATTCGCTCATCTCTAATTCACATTTAGATATCAAGCCAGAAGAAAAAAATAAATAAAATCAAACTTCATTTTTTTTTTTTTATTCTAAATTAAACTCACATGGTGTTATACAAAAAGAAAAATCACAATCTAAAAATGTTTACAAAATATACAAAACTTTACAGTGATCAATAACATGTTTAATATTAACAAGTTAATGTCTACAGTAACCATTAAAAAAACAAGTTAGAGGTAATCTAATTTCCCTAAAATGTCATCATTTTCACTGCATACAATATGTTGGACACAATTCTAATCATTTAATGATTATTATTATCAGCAAATACTTGGTTAGAGAGGAAAAAGGGATAAAACAAACAGGAATTGTTCAAAGTAACATCTACATGAGGTGCACTGCTCATCTGGATTAAGGAGCATGTAATGTGATAGGCATGACCCCTAGAGGCCATCATAGGCATAACATTTGTTTCACAAAAATGTAACATTCAGACCTAGCACTGTTTTAACCCAGCTAAATGTCTTGGCAGCACTTAGCTATTGTGATTTCCATCCCATTTGCCTGGTGTATTGTTTTCTAAAACAGTGCGACTCCAGCCGTTGCAAAACTACAACTCCCAGCATGCCCGGACAGCCAAAGGCTGTCCGGGCATGCTGAGAGTTGTAGTTTTGCATCAGCTGGAATACACATAATTTGGAAAACAGTCTGGTTAAAGGGGTATTCCGGCTTTATACATCTTATACCTATACAAAAGGATATGATGTATGATCGCAGGGGACCCCGTGATCTCTGTGCAGCCCCCGGCATTCTGTACTGGGCGCTGCCTCAGAGATGGGGACGTGACGTCCCGGCCACGCCCCCTCCATTCATATCTATGGATAGGGATTAGACGTATAAAGCCGGAATACACCTTTAATTCCTGATGAGTTTGCAGCGCTTAGGATACCAGAGATTATAAGTAACTATGAACATATTTCATGGCATTTTTGGACTTCATGAAACATTCTCAGTGGGCATTTTGGGACAGTATAAGGCACACACCCTGTCATGACGGTTGCCCACGGAGTAGCACTATTTGTACATTACTATAGACTTAAAGGGGTACTCCACCCCCAGACATCTTATCCCCTATCCAAAAGGAAGCTTGGAGCTTCCATGTCCGTAACATCACACCACGCTCCCTCCATTAATGCCTATGGAAGGAGTGATGGCTAGTACATAGCAGGTCCAAGCGTCCGGAACCCCGCGACCAGCCATCTTAGCCCCTATCCTTTGAATAGCGGATAAGATGTTTAGGGGCAGAGTACCCCTTTAAGCATTCCATAGCCATCACTGCTCACACGTCAAGATAAAAAAGAACATAAGGAGGAATTAACAAAGTGGAAATTCAGCTACATTTACACATTCGACAGACTTGATTCATTTATAGGTTGAACGGCCTGAAGGGTTTTTATCTTCCGCAGTCCTGCTAGCCTAGAAAATAGATGGCAATTTGGTACGGATTATAAAATGAGATAAAAAAGAAAACCCACAATAGTTTTTAACCAAGGAAGACATAAGAACATCATAAAACCAGACAAACTGGTAGACTGAGGTAAATGTGCAAATAAAGAAGAAAAACCAGGAGGTAGGCTACAAAAAAGTCAACATACTGGAGCTGTAAAGAAATCAACCAAAAGCTTCTTTAGTGTTGGCATAAGGTAGAATCTCTCTACCATATACATATACACATTATCAGCCAACTATAGCATATGCACAAGTTAGTCATTAGGTTTTTTTTTTTTTTTTTTTTTTTAATTCACTGACCATGTTCTATGTATGTTAGTAATATATCCAAATAGTAAAGAAAAAAAAGACAAACACAAAGATTAAAACTAACCACACGATAGGTGACCCGTGGAGAGTAAGGCCCGGTTCACACTAAAGGAATTTCCGAGCAGAATTCAGTTCGGCACATCTGTCAATGGGATTTCGCTGCACAGTGTACATTACAGAATGCCTCCACTGATAGAATGATCTTGTTCATTATTTCACGGGGATACATAGCCATCTATGGGGACCAGCAATGTCCACACAGTCCTAGCACTGACTGATAGTCGGCACAAAGCACTCAGGGTCTTTGCCCGGAATATTGTGAAGTGGAGATTCTGTAATGTTAACCTGGCCTCCATTCACATGCGGGTACATGTGTTCTAGTAATCTGTGTAGGTCCTAGTAGGTGGTCCCCCCAATGATCAGATACTGATCACCTATCCTGTGCCTTTAAACAGGGCCTAAACAGAAACTGTGACAACATAAAATGTATTGACAGAGATAAAACACACAACATAAAAGGAAAATACAGGGAACACTATTAACAACCACATACTTAAATACTGATACCCTGCGTTATGCTCAGTGCAGGTCTCAAGGGTGTAGTTCATGTATCAGATATAAAAATTAAATAAATAAACATTTAAAAAATGGTAATGTCTCCTCAAGCCCCATACTAGGCATAACACAGTACCTTCCAGAATTGCGGCTTGAACAATATTGCAATGTGTTTATTTTTTTGCCTAAAATATTATATTTTTTCACACACACACACACACACACACACACACACACACACACTGCCATAAAAACGTTCCTTAATCAAATTGTTTGGTGCATTGGACAGTTAGGTTCTCCTTTGCTATGACAAGGTTTTTGAGTATTTTTTTCTTATCTGCTCATCACTGCATTCTTTGATGTATTTTGCGATCGATTTATCAAAATAAACGTGGCGTTAAATTTGTTGCAAATTAGGCAGCACACTGTTAGAAAACTGACTGGTATAATGTAAGATTTACTTTTTTTTTTTAAGAAAAAATCCTGCATGACACACAAAACCAAAAATAAAAAAAAAGTGTAAATGATTTATAAATCTGTAGGGCACAAAAAATCTATAGTGTAAACACAAACCATTATAAAGTATAAAACATTGGTAAAAGTAGTGAGTTATGTGACAGTCATGTATTTTGAGAGGTGGATATAAGAGTAGGTAAAAAAAAATGGATTTTTATTATTGTCTATAGCTAAAATGAACACATAAGATGGCACTTGTTTGCAGCAAAAAAAAAAAAAAAAAAAAGTCACTGGTGGGACAAAGAGCATACAAAAGGTCTCTTCTTACATTATAGATTGATTTTTCTGTGGGTGTACTTTGCCTGTAACAAAAATATAAAATCAGCAATGGGCTGGGATCACACATGTAGTTTTTGATGCAGTTTTATTAGAGGAGGACGTGTTACTTGTTCCCCTTATTTTGGCTCGTAAAAAATAGCCAGAACTTTAAGGGCAGGGACACACGGGGCGCATCCGCAGCGTACGCTGCAGATGTGCCCGTGTGACCCTACCCTTAAAGTATATTAAAAACAAAATATATATATATATATATATATATATATATATATATATATATACACAAACATAATCATGAAATAGAAAAATAAATCAAATTTTCCATGTTCCTTCAATACAAAACATATACATATATACATAGGAGGAGATTATGAAATGTGCCTCTTCCTATAACAAAACATTTTTTCTTAATAAACCCAGATTATTCAACCTTTGTATTAGAAACACTAAAGACTGATATTTATCAAAATCACTGGTCTGTCAGCTTGTATGTTATCATATGGATATAGGTTCACCCCAGACGAGATTAACTTACCATCCAAATGTGGCATCCAAGGGAGTTGTTCCAAGCATCTAGTTCTCTTTCTGCATCCATTATAATGCTTGGGTAGCCAGTGCCCATACAGAGGGCTGCCCATGTATTATAATGGATGTCACTTCCTTATTTCTCTGTCATGGCTCTCAGGGCAGATCTAAAATGGTCCTGCTTAGTGCTGCACAGGTCTAACTCTGTATTTGACTTAAAGGAGAACGCGAGTAAAAATGTACTTATCCCCTATCCACAAAAAAAGGGATAAGTAGCTGATCAGGGGGAGGTCCTACAGCTAGGACCCTGGGTCTCTCTCAGTGAGGAGTGCATGTTGTCTACCGGTAGACAGCACACGCTCCATTCAGCTCTATTGAAGCACTGATGATGCCCGAGTGCTGTACTAGAGTCTGTTCATCACTACCATAGAAATTAATAGTGTGTGTGCTGCCTGCAGCACATGCTCCTCACTGAGCACTGGGTCCCGTTCTGGAGATTGCGCGTGGTTCCTCCCCGATCAGCTACTCATTCCCTATCCTGTGGACAAGTTAATTGTTGCTGTATATCTCCTTTAAAATATGGTTGTATGCACAAGGTGTGGTCAGATAGAATTTTTGTGCTAAATTGGAGGAAGAATGCAGCAGTTTTCCATAAACCTACACATATTGAAAGAAAGATTCAGTCACTGATTAGAACCACCCACTGGACTCCTAAGCTCAGATTTGAATAATTTAAAAAAAGTCAAGCGATACTAAATGGTTTTCCCACAAAACTATACAAATTGATCTGAGGTTGCATTTTCAGCTTGACATGTTTCCTTGACGATTCCAGAAATATTACAGCAATAAATGCATGAACCCCATGGGTGGTACACTGTATACATTGTATAAATTCATACAAATTAACCATTTTGAAAATAGCATTTGTCTGCTTTTTACTGTTCTTAAAAACATACGCAGAAATTTAGATACGTGGCACTAGGTTTGACAGTCAAGAAGAACTTTGCTTTTTTCACATGATTAGGTAATGGTTACTTCACTATGATGTACCGAAAGTGTCTTGATATCTAAAATATTGCACTTCAATGTTATGACTCGTCTTGTGATTGACTCTAGCAGTCACTCGTTCATGATAAGAGGGTCCAGGAACTTTAGAACCCATCAAGAGTTGGAATAGGAGTGCCATCAGCTGAGTAAATTATTATTATTATTATTTTTTTTTTTTACCTCATTCTGAGCAGTTGTTTTAGGAATTTAAAGAGGCAGGACAGATGGATACACAAGAGCCTATCACACACTACGCTGCAGGTCAAGGAAAGATGAAAGCGGTGCCCTCCCCAAGAATACAGCAGATTCACAACTATAAGTCTGTGGTATTCTTTATTCATTAAATATTATTATTCTTTTAGAGCTCCTGTTAGCCAAATATTAAAACATTTTTGGCAGGAGTTTTGGGCTGGAGTATGGACCAGTAGCTGTAATATGCTGCCCATACACAGTAGAGCATAGTCAGCTGACAGATCCAGAGCAAGTACCACTATATGTGAAAGCATTGTATGACAGTGCCGAAGAGAAGAACAGCATGTATGTTAATATAAACAGTGCAGCATAACTTTATAACCTATGTAAAGGTCTACTCAAACGTGGATGAATGTTAGTAAAGTTAATACTTCAAAATTTGCATGGACGGATGAATAATCACACTACTTATGTAGCCATCAGATGGTCACAGTGCAGATACTGCCCTGACAGGACCACTGGAACTTATTTTATACCTCATTATGATGAATACCCAACCTATTCTTTCAGGGTCAGAGACAGGGACACACTCCACATAGAAGAAAAACATACATCTAAACTACTATAGCCACTGATAAAGCCTGCAATGTACCACTATACTGTACTTTAAATCCAGGGATACATTGTCCAGCATTCTATTAAATAAAAAAAGACTGCGAATAGAATGACTGTGTTGCTCTAACCTACGTGTTTAATATAAAAGAAAATGTTGTGTATGTTGTGTCTTCTCAGTTAATACGAATCAGAGATCACTTTGAGGGCACAAGTAATTTACTTTTGTGGCACTATATTAAAAGTTATAATAGGTGTTTGCTGAGTAAGTAAACAACTAAGACTGTCACCGGCTCTACATTCAAAGCCATCATGTTCTTTTTAGAGGTTAGACAAGGCATTTTAAAAGAACCCTTAGAACTGGAGCACCTTTTCCTACAACTCTGCATTGTGTAATTCCTCTATTACCATTCGCCTTGGTGGTGGATCATGCACTCTGCTGACAAGGGCAATGGTAACACCCAAATGATAACTTATTCATATATTTTCAAGAGGTATGTAAAAGACATGGAATAATATCTAATGGAGAACTCTAGGAACATTTTTTTACAAATTGCCATTTAATGAAGAATTCTTTACTAAAACATGTGTCAGAATCGCCGACAGATCCCTCTTAATAAGGGAGCTAAAATATGACTGGACAAATATGTACCAGGTACCCAATGCAACAAATAATTTCCTAATAGTTTATTTTTTATTTTTATGCATTTCTAAGATGCACTGTTTTGATTGGTCAACTACTATGTCTTACAATGGGTACAAAGCAAAAAATAAAAATAAAATTTAAACACATTAAAAAGCACACATAAATGAATAATTTTTCAGTGCATTAAAGAAAAAAATAATAATATATCCTTTAAGAATATTTAGTGGTTTGCACAGAAAATGTAGACTTTTTTTTACTCTAACTTTCTTGGGTCAAGCAATGATAAATTCCTTCCAATGTCAACACAGCCTAAATGTTCTAACTGGTTCCTGGATTGGTTTCACTGGTTCACGGGTTCCTAATGTCTATGCTGATGAGATAAAGTTCAAGACATTACTTTATGCATGGCTAAAGAAAAGTGCCAAGTTATACAATATAACCTCCTCAAAAACTATGGCGCATGCATCAGACTAAACACTGTACAAAGGTTTGTCAGTTTACACTGGCGGGGCAAGCAAATTAACCAAACCTTAAAACAACTTTATGGTGGACATTTGGTGGTGAAAACATCCATTAGTGGTTTTATGTCCGCATAGATCCTCTAGTGTGGTGACCAGGGAAAATATCCCACTGTTAGGGAAAATCACAAAAATCACTGTTTGGGTAGAGTCACACGTATTTGACGCACATGCTTTTTTCTGTGCTAGCAAATTCTATGGGAGTAATAATAAACACCCATATACTTTGCTAGCAGTGAAAAACGCATGTGCGTCAAATGCACAATGTTTACACTACGTGGGACCCTACCCTTTGGCTAGGTTTCCACACTGGTTTCTTTCCCGTGTTTCTTTGGAGAAACTGTATTTTTTGAGCCAAAGTTAGAAGTGGATCCAGTAGTAAAGAGAGTTATACGTCCTTCCTTTATGTCTTCCATTCCATTTAAATACACTTTTGGCTTTGGCTCAAAAACTGCAGCGGCAGTAATACAAAAAAAAACTGCCAAGTGAAAACAGAGCCTTAAACAGTAACCACATTCCTAATGACATTTTATTCTTAGAATTTTAAATGATTGATGGCCAAACAGTGTTTTACACTAATTGTTATATATTAGTGACATTAGACCAAGGCTAAAAAAAAGGAAATATTTGGAGATTTGGGGGTACCTTGCATTGTTATTCTTTCCTTAATTTTTGGATTGTTTTTAAAAAGGAGGTCTACAAATGTTCTAATTGCTAATCTGGCCATCACAACTTTGTCAGCACTGTAATATATTTATTACAGTCCTAAGCATGGCCATACAGACAGGATCTTGGATACAGTATAATGCCTATAAGATGCCAGAATATTCGAATAGGTTGGATGATCCAACAAAAATAAAACTATGGTGGAGTCTCCTACGGAGATCTGCAGATGACTAATGAAGATTTTTTTATTAACCTTCTAATATTATGCAGTCATCTGCTGAATGGCTTCACAATCAAGATCTGGGCTGACTGATAACCATGAGTGTTTATTTTAAATAGAAAGTTACTGCTAGACTGCTCTGTTAGCAGCTAATCTTCCACGGCAACATAGGATAAGGCATGTTGAACTTCAACATACCTGATCCTTCTTTCCCATCCTAATTACCATTCACATAGGCTTCGAAACACAGAAGTCTGTTTTTTTTTTTTTTGTGTGTGTAATTATTATTGACGCAATGAAACCAGACCCTATACTTCTAACATACACAAAAAGTTATAGCAATAGGTTTTCACTCTGGATGAACACACCCCCATTTTCCAAAACTTTACCAAAGCGATTGACAATAAGTGTTTGCCAAGCAGCACGCATTGAGTTTTACCTGTTCTGTTTGTACCAACAGAAGGAGTTGGAGTGTTACTAACATTTCATGAAACTTCCCATAGGACGTGTAAAAAGGGAAGAAGCTTTTAGATGAGTTCTGTCATAAGGGCCCTATTACATGGGGGAATTATCAGCTGAACAGGCCAGTATTGCCCTGGGTAATAGGCCCAGAAGCTGACGAACGAGCAAACCCTTGTTGTGGAGCTCATTGCATAAATTTTAGCAGGTTAAAAAAAAAAAAAAAAAAACTTCATTCATCAACTGTGTATCTCTCCATGTAATAGGTTGTGTGTGACCAAGGAATGATAGAGGTAACGAGCAGCACAAACAATCTAGTAGATGTCATCTTTGCATCCCTGCCTGCATGATCATCAAATAGTATAAAAGGATCATTAAATGAGTGCTGAGCAACGAGATTGGCAATCATATCTATTAGTTTGCACACTTTTAACCCCGCTTCTCTATAAAAAGACAGTCACAGCTGTAGGGGCAGTCAGAAGTTTCATTAAATTAGTTACACCTAAAAAGTTAGTACCCCTTCGCTTCAGCGGCAGGATACCTTTAAACCTTCTGCGCAATCTAGTAGCCTGAGAATTGCTCCAAGACTCGCATGATCAGATGGATTCCCAGAAGTCTGTCGCCAGAGGTTTCATGCAAATCTATGGGACATGATCATGCCATTCTCAAAACAACTCTGGGGCTATGAGACTGTCCAGGAAGTTTAAAGGCATGCTACTGCTGGAAGAAAGGGGAACTAACTCTTTAAAAAAAGATTCTTCAAAAGCTTTTAAAAAGATGCATCAAATTAACATGCATGAGCAGTTAGACATTTCTAATGTTTTATCCATCTTTTGGTTAGCTTACTTTAGGCTAATTTTTTGCTGAAAAAACATTGCTACAGTGTGGCACATATCAGGTTATGGCCCTTGTTTATTGGAGGTACAAAGTGTGGTTAAAACACCTAATGTGGCAAACTGCATGTGCCTCAAATGTGATAAGTGAATCTACCTTAATGTTTGTAATACGAGTCCTACTTATGTACATTTGAATAGGAGAGAATTCATGTAAAACAGGCATTTAGAATACAATGGAGGCAAATGAAAACATGGAATACCACATAGGTATTCCTATATTTTGCACACTATAAAAGTAACTTTTTAGGTAAAAAAGGAGACAACTGGCATTTTCATGGCTATCTTTTTGTTCAAAAACGTGGTAAAGAGCAGTCATGGCACGGACGGCTGGTATCTTTTTTGGTCGGCTGAAGATCTTTACGAAACATATTTTAGACCTTTGTACTAACAGTAAGTATATTTTATTTCACAACAAACCTATACACCCCTTTCAAAATATGTAAAAAATATATCAGCCTATAAAGATGTCAAACAAAAACATTTAACCTTCACAAATACGTAAGGGACGCTAAAGACAATGGTGTACATAGCATGTCCACCTTATCTGGTTATGAAAGCTGTATTTTTACTGTGGGGAAAATCTCTCCTCAAACTAAAGCATTCATAATGCAAGACTCATAACACCGTACATATTTGTGAATATTACATATAGGAGATTGTGCTTTTGAGGTCTACATGGTCTGAGGTATTTGATAAGAAATATACCTTATGAGTAGATTCAAGAACTTCATAATGATTTGTGTACACTGAACATTAAAAAGATAGCTGGTGCAGTACTAAAACCCATCAGAAATGTACTGCTACCTTGAAAGGAGACCAACTTAAAAAGGGGGTACTCCGCTGCTCAGCGTTTGGAACAAATTCCTCCCATAGACTTGCATTGAGGGTGCAAGGTGTGACATCATGAGGGGGTGGGGCTATGACGTCACAAGCTCCCGGCGCCGTCTCCATCATTCGCAACAGTTTGTTCCAAATGCTGAGCAGCGGAGTACCCCTTTAAGGAAAAAACCCAGTCAACAAGTAATTTTACATTAATAAAATGTAGAATACCAATAGCACACTCGTAAATATGGGGTGTGGAATTGTGGTGAAGATGTATAAACCCCTTTTTTGTTTTACTTAGGTCACAAGATACATCTTTTCCCAAAGGGAAACACCTGAGTGTGCCACCTAAACTCTGCAGAGAAAGGATTTATATGCAGAAAATCTTTCCTGGTCTGGAATAAGGCTCTGTTCACACCACTTTGTGAGTTTTTGCTATATTTGCCAGGGTGTATGTATACATTAAATGAGTACATCACCTTTTATTTGGCCTGACTCATGCCAAAAAAGAGTGTCAAGTTTGAGCAGAATGCTTTTGCATACATAGATGTATGCAAATGGAGAGATAGACATTCTGTACACGCTGAGTGTGCACCAATATTAGTCATTGGGAGATCGGGAGTGATGTCTGTTAGCTTAAAAAATGTACAGGACAGGACATACGTTCATACTTCCCTCTTTTGACTGAAATTTTCCCTTTAAATAAAAAAAAAATTAAAACTATTATATTAATAGACATATCCTGCTGTTAACAGGATAAACAAATAAATGAGAAAGTACACAATGTTCACTAAAACTAGAAAAATAAGTAAGGAAATCTAGTTTGGCTGTATACTTTTTTACATTCTGACCTACACAACAATTACATCACCCAATCCATTTGTCCATTGAGACAAATGATATAATTATAAAAGTCCAACCATGAAACTGAACAGTTATTGTTGGGGCCCTGTGGTTGAAAAAGGATAAATTAAAAATAAAATACACAGAAAAGCATTAATTTTAGTAGCAAACATTAAACAGCTTAGCAATGAGGTGAGAGCGATGTAAAATAAATTGACAGCTCTGTGACATGTTCTTCAAAACATATCAGCTATCAGCACTCTTGTCTGTTTCTTTGGAGTGAATTGTATACATAAATGTTTGGTCAATGGTAAAGTCTGAAGGCAGGTTGCCACGATGCACTGCAATATGCTCACCCATGAGGTTTAAGGTGGAGCTGTAGTGTCCACATACAGTACATCGGTACATAAGAGCCCCAGCATGTGTCTTCAAGTGGCACTTGATGGTAGAGCGGCCTCGGAAGAACTTGTGACACACTTTGCACTGATACGGCTTTTCCCCAGTATGAATGCGTCGATGGTAATTAAATTCACTGGTATGAGAGAAGCACTTTCCACAAACCTTACATGTATATTTGCTGTGGGCTGGTTGTCCACTAACTGAATGATCGTCTACTGAAAAATCCTCTGGAACTTTTCTCTTTGACACTTGAGCTTGCATTTGGGAAAATTCTGAAAATCCAGGACGATCAGCTGGAATACTTCCACAACGATGCTGGTTCAAGTGCTGTCGGTAAGTTATTTCAGACTTAAAACCTTGGGAGCAAAGATGACAGCGAAATAATGCTTCATCCATACTCTGATGGACTGTCATATGTTTCTCCAATAAGTGGCGGTCAAGGAAACTACTGGCACACACAGAACAGGAGAAAACAGATACGGACATGTGAGATAAGACATGCCACATAAGACCACAAAGTGTTAGGTGTCGCTGTTCACATAGTCCACAGGACAAGTTTTTGGTGTTAAGGTGCTCCAAAGCATGAGAACGTACAGAATGAAAATCACGTAACATGGTTCTATGGCATGCACCACATGGCAGTTCAGTACCCATTGCTCCCACAAATGTATTCACCTCCCCAGGGAGAGGTTGACCTGGATGAACTATTATATTATGCTCTGATGTAACCCCTTCTTGTCCTCTGTGTAGGGTGAGTTGCCACTGGCTGAAAAATTTGTCTTCACACATATCACAAGAAAAAAGAAAGATGCCAATGTGAGACAAAACATGAGTGATCATAGCACTCCGATCATGAAAGCGAGCCTGACAGACTTTGCAACTACCATTGCGAAGCTCTATATGTTCCCGTGCATGTTGACGGATGTGCTGAAGGTTAGGTTCTAATACTTTCTTGCAAATTTGGCAGGGCATGGCTTTACCACTTCGACTTTCTCCCTGTCCAAATAATAAAAGCTCATCTTCACTACCGTCGCTCAACTCAATAATTTCCCCAGATGGCCCGGAGTCTTCATCGCCTGCTTCATCAAACTGTAGCTCTTCCTCTTCTAATTCATCAAGATGGAGGTCACCCATTGCTTCAAATCCACCAGCAGATTCTTTTGAATTAGCACTAACAGCTGAATCACCAGGAAAGTAACCAGTTTTGTTAAAATCCCCATTCTGTTGAGTTTTATAAGGAGGACAAGTACTTGTTGGACCAAATCCAGTGTTCACCGAGCAATGAGAGGACTGGAACCTTGCCGAGGTGCTTTCTTCTTCAGTTTTTGCCGGCAGTGGAAAATGTGCTATTTGAGTTATATTAGGCTCCTGGTCTTCTCCTTTGAAAGAGCAAGTTCCATCTCCTGGTGCACTAAAATTTTTGTCTATAGGAGGGATGTGGTTATCTAGCCCATTGCCCCTTGATTCTACTGGATTGGGTTCAGCTGATGTGCTGGACCGTCCCTCGCTAGAGGAAACTGAGCACTGATATTTCTGACTGGAGGAACCCTCAAGATCAGGAAAGGTTGCATGGCAGGCATTTATTAGGTCCTCCATGCCAAGCTTCTCAGCGACTTCATAGATAACTCCCACATTGATAAGGTCCGTAAATAGCTCAGAAGTGTAGATAAAGTTTAGCACTTTTTCAAAATTGGCTGGTGTGATGAAATCCACAACGTACGTTCGAGCAACGTCTAAATCTGTGCTTGAGAACAATTTTTGAAAATAAACCGCTGCAGAACCAAGCACAGCTTTATGGGCAGCGAAGGACCGGTTTCCAACAACAACAGTAACATCGCAAAGTGTCCCTGACAAGCGAGATTTATTCAGCTCACGTAGCAAGTTGCTGGGATGGTCGCTGCTGTTTAGTTTGATTCGCATACCCATCTTAATATGTCAGAGTGTATGATGTGTGCAAAGTTTTCACACCTGGCCCTTTAATCTGATCACGTCTTCCACATACGGAGAGGCACCTCATCCCCCTTGTTATGAGTAGAGAGAACGTACCTAGAAAATACAAATAAATAGTAAGAACCAACACAATATAAAAATTACATTTTTGTGTTATATTCAGATGGATTTAAGCATGTCATAGACTTGGGTCCACCTGCCAAATGAATTATATTAAAAAACAATATTAACCCCTTGCCGCAAATGGACGTTCATTAACGTCCATCTGCGGCCCCCAAGGTATGACACGCGCTCAGCAGGTGAGCGCTCACATCATACCCGGAGGGTCCCAGTTGCTACAGGCAACCAAGACCCAGGGCTAATGCCGGACATCGCCAACTGGGCTGATGTCCGGCATTAACCCTTAAGACGCGATCAAACTTGATCGCCACATCTAAAACAAAAGTAAACATTGCTGGTTAGCTCAGTGGTGCTGTTCAGGACTGCCGCAGTGAAATCGCAGCATCCCGAACAGCTTGCAGGACGCAAGGAGGATCCCTACCTGCCTCCTCACTGTCCGATCGCCGAATGACTGCTCCATGCTGGAGATCCAATCAGGAGCAGTTGAGCGGCGATAACACTGATCAATGCCATGCTATCAATGCCACTTTTTGTGCAAAATCCGTAATCTAAAATCACCCTATTTTGACCACCTATAACTTTTTCCTTTTTCCATAAGGGCGGTATGAGGGCTAATTTTTTTCACCGTCATCTGTACTTTTTATGGATACCAAATTTGCATATATAAAACTTAGATCATTTATCATTTTTAAATTTTTTTATAAAATTGCAGCATTTTAGGACTTATTTTTTACGTTTACGCCATTCACCGTACGGGATCATTAACATTATATTTTGATTCGGACATTTACGCATGCATACCAAATATGTTGATAAAAAAATTTTTTTTTAAATTATGCTTTTTGGGGATAAAATGGGAAAAACGGACAATTTACATTTTTTTATTGGGGAAAAGGATTTTTCACTTTTTATTTTTACATTTTTCAACTTTTTTCATTTAATAAAAATATTTTTTATTTTTTACACTTTTTATGTCCCCATCTGTCACTATCTATAGCAATCATTTGATTGCTAATACTGTTCAGTGAAGACCCCGGGAGACGGCTGGAGGTGAGGGGACCTCCGGCCGCCATGCTGGATGATCGGATCGCTACGGCAGCGCTGCGGGCGATCCGATCATCCATTCAAAGTACCGCATTGCCGCAGATGCCGTGATCTGTATTGATCAGGGCATCTGAGGGGTTAATGGCAGACATCCGCGCGATCGCGGATGTCGGCCATTACCGGCAGGTCCCCGGCTGCTGCTAGCAGCCAAAACCTGCCATGTATGACATGACGTAAATGTACGTCCTGGTGCGCAAAGTCCCGCCAAACCAGGACGTAAAAATCATAACTACGTGCAGGAAAATGTATATATGTTTAAAAATTGTCATCTTCTGACCCCTGTAACTTTTTAATTTTACCGCGTATGGGGCGGTATGAGGGCTAATTTTTTGCGCTGTTTACTGAAGTTTTTGTCGGTACCATTTTTATATTGATCAGACTTTTTGATCGCTTTTTCATTTTTTCATGATATAAAGAGTGACCAAAAATATGTTATGGATTTTTTTTGCGCGTACACCATTGGCCGTGCGGTTTAATTAACAATATAGTTTTATAGTTCGGACATTTCCGCACGCGGCGATACCACATATGTTTACTCTTTTTTTTTTTTTTATGGGAAAAAGGGGGGGGGGGGAATTCAAACTTTTATTAGGAAAGGGGTTAAATGTTAACTTTTTTTTGCAATGTTATAGGGGCTATAACACTGCACACACTGATCTCTTACCCTGATCCCTGCAAAGCCATAGCTTTGCATGGATCAGCGAGACAAGGGCTCGATTGCTCAAGCCTTTAGCTCAGGCTTGGAGCAATCAAACGCGACGGAGCAAGGTAAGGGGGCCTCCGCTCGCGTCCTAGCTGATCGGTGCCGCACGCTATTAGCCCAGGGTCCCAGCTATCATTAGCAGCCGGGACCGACCCAGTGTGACCCCGTTATAAACACCCTGAAGGAGTTAATGTGCATAAAGAAGCCAAGGAAAGATGGAAAAATCTCCAAAAGGCATCAAATTACAGATTAGACATTCTTATAATATGTCAACAAAAGTTAGATTTTATTTCCATCATTTACGCTTTCAAAATAACAAAAAACAAAAAAATTGCGTCTGCAAAAGTTTGGGCACCCTGCAGAGTTAATATCTTGTACTGCCCCCTTTGGCAAGAATCACAGCTTGTAAACCCCTTTTTGTAGCCAGACAAGAGTCTTTCAGTTCTTGTTTGAGGTATCTTTGCCCATTCTTCCTTATAAAAGTCTTCCAGTTCTTTGAGATTTCTGGGCTGTCTGTCACGCTCTGCTCTTTTAAGGTCTATCCATAGATTTTCTATTATGTTGAGGTCAGGAGATTGTGAAGGCCATGGCAAAACCTTCAGTTTACGCCTCTTGATGTAATCCCCGTGGATTTTGAGGTGTTTTTAGGTTCATTATTCATTTGTAGAAGCCATCCTCTCTTTAACTTCAGCTTTTTCACAGATGGTATCAAGTTAGCATCCAAAATTTGCTGAAATTTTATTGAATCCATTTTTCCTTCTACTTGTGAGATGTTCCCTGTGCCACTGGCTGCAATACAACCCCAAAGCATGATTGATCCACCCCCATGCTTAACAGTTGGACAGAGGTTCTTTTTATTAAATTCTGTTCCTTCTTCTCCAAGCGTACTTTTGCTCATTCCGGCCAAAAAGTTAAATTTTAACCTCATCGGTCCACAGAACTTGTTTCCAAAATACATCAGGCTTGTCTATATGTTCATTTGCAAAGTTCAAACGCTGATTTTTTTGGTGAGGACGTAGAAGAGGTTTTCTTCTGATGACTCTTCCATGAAGACCATATTTGTACAAGTATCTCTTTATAGTGGAATAGTGTACCACAACTCCAGTGTCTGCCATCTTCTGGAGGGATTGTGCAGTCAAACGTTGGTTTTGAATTTTTTTCTCACAATCCTGCGAGCTGTTCTGTCTGATATTTTTCTTGGTCTTCCAGATCTTGCTTTTACTTCCACTGCTCCTGATGACTGCCATTTCTTAAAGGGGTTATCCACCATAAGGTGATTTTAGTACGTACCTGGCAGACAGTAATGGGCATGCTTAGGAAGGATCTGCGCTTGTCTTGGGGCTAAATGGCTATGTCATGAGATTACCATAACACTGTGGCTAGCTTTTTGTGAACTTGTATTTACTGTTTGACTTTTTTTTTTTTACTACAAATCCAACAATTCCATTTCCCTTCCTCCCACACATCAGCCACCCCACCCATTGAAACAAAAGACCTGAGGTTTTCAATCAGGGTGCCTACAGCTGTTGCATTAGTTGCAGATTGATCTCTCTCCCACCAAGTGATCCCTCCACCCATTGAAGCAGACAGGCTCCCTGTCATCAGCTGACTAGTGAGTAAGGTCTCGGCCGCATTGCAAGCTGGGAAAAATCTGAGACAACAGTCATTGTATGCTGGTAAAAATAAATAGTGGCGTGAAAATCCCAGAAGAATTGTGAGAAAACCGTCACACACACGTACAGACACTATTATGAACTACACTAACTTTTCAGCACCTGTAGCAGAGTCAAATAAAAAAAATTCCTGGAATATCCCTTTAATTACATTCCAAACAGAGGATATTGAAATCCGAAAATGTTTTGCTATCTTCTTATAGCCTTCTCCAGCTTTGTGAGCGTCACCTGTTTTCAGTTTCAGATTTCTAGACAACTGCTTAGAAGAACCCATGGTGCTGATTGTTGGGGCAAGGTCAGATGAGTCTGGGCATTTAAAACCTTTGAGATTGACATCACCTGGTCTTCCCAGATGATGATTGAGAACAATCCATGACACTGGGAGGTCTCAGCTTTGCAAAGGGGGCAGTGCATGCTATAAATACTGCAGGGTGCCAAAACTTTTGCAGACGCCATTTTTTTGTTTTCTGTTATTTTGAAAGTGTAAATGATGGAAATAAAATCTAACTTTTGTTGACATATTACAAGAATGTCTAATCTGTAGTTTGATGCCTTTTGGAGACTTTTCCATCTTTCCTTGGCTTCTTTATGCACATTAATACAAATTTTTACATGGGGTGCCCACTGTATGGACAAGGGCAGGGAGAGTGTCACTAGGGACAGCTTAGGGCTCACTCTCCCTGTCCACCTAGTTGGTCATGACAGATGTAGAAGTGCAGGATCTCCTCCTTTGTGTATACAGTGTATAGAGACATAGAAGTTCAGGATCTCCTCCTCCTGCCACGTATTTACTCATTGCAGCCAGAACGCAAATTCAGGTGCCAGCTGCAATTATCCAAAAAATCTCGTAAAAACAAATGATATTTGTCCTCAAAATTGATGAACACCCCTCGACAACATGTGAAAATAATCAGTTGCACTGGGGTTAGTGATGGAAAATATATATACACACATACACACACTTGAGAAAGGCTGTAATTGGACGTCCGAAACGTCGCATGACTTTGGGTGAATAAACCTCCATACCTTTTTTTTCACTACATTGGTGTGCTGCTGGATTTACTTATTTCTTGGATTTCTTTCTACCTTATGAGTCCCGACCAGAGTCTATACCCGATTGCACCCGGCACCTGTGCTGCTTCTTCATAATATATTATATATATATATATATATATATATATATATATATATATATATATATCCAGATAGCAAGGAGGAGCAGCACACCAGGGATGCAAAGGTGTAGCGGGTGACCTGTACATCTGAATTTGTGGTGTATGTTCTCACATGCCCTTGCCAACTGCTATATGTAGGCGAAACCACATTGGAGTTCCGAACGAGGTTCAACCAACACAGGTACTCAATCCGTAAGAAGCGCCTGGACCTACCCGTAGCTAAACATTTTACGGAATATGGACATCATGAAAATGACCTCAGATTTACTTTGCTAGATCATGTTCCCATATCTAAGAAAGGCGGCGACCGAGTTAGCATACTCAAAAGGTGCGAATTGCGTTGGATCCATGAGTTGGGCACACTACGCCCCCACGGACTTAACGTAGATTTCACTGTAACCACAGGTATCTACAAATTATCCCGATGACTTGACCTGCCAGTTGAACTTGATTGTATATATAAATTGTGACACACACACTGAGCAGTATACTAATTCATCTATCATTCACTGTATATGAATCCTAATGATCAATTCTATACCGTGTTCTTCTTTCAACATGCTAATTATTCTTGCTTTGTTTTTATGCAGATGATCAGGGGACAAGTCGATCAAACACCACTGACCATCATCTATCTGACCACTCTACCAGTTCTAGACCCTTACCACCCGAGTGCAGCCAACCAAGAATGAAATTGCTCTCATCTACGTTTATTTTATTTTATTCCTTTATACACATCTTTATGTGAGCCAGATCAACTGATAAACACAGCTATACACTGATGCATGTGTATACATACGTGCATGTACAAAATCATGTTCCTATGTATATACTATGCAGGTGCTTCACACAGCTTGCCCTCACAGCCACACCTTGCCACCACCCTCACACCTACATATGTATACCCGTACACTTCTTACATTCTTATTTTTTCTTTTTTTCTTATTTTCATTTTTATTTGCAATTCCCCATTTTTTTCCTTATACACTAAGGATTCATTCACTCATGCACATCCATCTTCCGTTATTCACACACACACCTATCATTTTCTACATACACTCCTGTTTTCACCACACCAATACACATTTTTTTCATCTCCCGTAGTTACTTACATACATTTATCCACATTATTATATTGCATATGTTTTGACAGATCAAGTATGGGAACTTTGCCCGCACTACACATGGCTTCATTTGACAACTACACACATCTATACGCATGCGCCAAATAGGACACTACTTTCCCTGAAGTGTCATGGCGCCCGCGGCATCCGGAAGCACAGTGAGTGTGCGCGGACCGCGAGCTACAGTCGTTGCTTAGCAACGCGCGATGCCCCCTTGTGATTGGCTGTACTCCGGCTGGTCTGCGGAATTCCCTAGAGCCGTGTGCACACACGGCGTCAGGGAATGGCCGCCATTACCACAGATGGGTGAGTGTTTGACCTCGTGGCATGTTACCCTGATTACTTTTAATGTCCACACACCTGTACACTAATTGTCACTTACACATGATGCGATATATGTCAGGTTGTATATACTGTACAGCACTAATTACACTTGTTAAAAGTATGCATTTTTTTCATGTATCATTATGTTCCTCTTCTATACAATTGTCACATTATTCACTGTAATACATGATTTTTCTTTATTGAGCACAATCACCTTTTGATATTGTACCCCATATAAATATGGGAGGAGTGTGTCACTTGCTTATGCTTGAAAAAGACCGTGGTGACGGTCGAAACGTTGTATCTTACCTTGAGGTAATAAACCTATTTTGATCACTACTGGAGTGCTGCGGGACACTTTATTCTACTATATATATATATATATATATATATATATATATATATATATATATATATATATATATATACATACATACACACATATACACACACACACACATACATACATATACATACATACACACACACACATATACATTAAGAAAAGAAAAAAAATATCACTAACCACTACACAGTGCAACTGATTATTTTAACCTGCTATCGAGGGGTTGTTTATCAATTTTAAGGACAAATAATAAAGATTCATCTTTTACGGGCGTTCATGGTAAGGGTTTTTCCCTGAAAGGGGGCAACCCCTTAAAGATTGTGATAGTGTCTAGGTAGCGGGCGCACTGACATGCTTCACCGACTTATGACTCAAGCTTACAGTAGTCCTCAGGAGTGAGACCTGGTACAATCTCAACTTTTGACATGTCTGAGCAACATGCCAAAATTTTCTTTTAATGACAGTAAAACTGTAAGCCTTAAACAATGGAGGTCTAAGGCTATGTTCACACAGCGGAATTTCCGCTAGAAAATAATGCACATGGGGGGAGATTTATCAAAACCTGTGCAGAGGAAAACTTGCCCAGCTGCCCATAGCAACCAGCTTGCTTCTTTCATTTTTAAGAAGGCCTGTAAAAAATGAAAGAAGCACTGGTTTTGATAACTCTCCCCCATTATGTTCAATGGGATTCCGCTGTCACATTGACACGGTGGAAATTCTGCAAAAATATAAGACCTGTATTTAATGTTGTTTGTGATGGAATCCCATTGAAGTCAATGGGGCTTTGAATTCCGTGAAAATTGAAATTCTGTGTTTTGAGCACCTAGAAATTAAATTAGAATTTTTCTAAATTCTGCAAAACTTCGAACAATTCGCAGTCTTCTTTTCTGTGTGAAAGTGAACACCGCCTAAGACAGAAAACTCCACATACTGGGTGAAATAAAAAAAATAAATAATAATAATAATAATAATAATAATAATAATAATAATAACACACACCTCATCTACAGCATCTTGCTATAATGTATAAATTATATATATATATATATATATATATATATATATATATATATATATATATATATATATGCAGTTAAAAACTAGTTTTAGTTATAACTGCTTTTCCCTAATGAGAACTAGTTTTGACTGAACGCCTTTGTGAAAACTAGAATTGACTGCTTTTTCCCCAGTTAACAGTTTACTGAATGCCTTCATATAACTAGAAAATTTATTGAACGCCTTCGAACAAGCTAGAATATCTCATACAAGCTAGAATATTTACTGAATGCCTTTGTACAAACTAGAATTTACTGCTGATCAAAATGAATGTCAGTTAAAAACGGGTTTAAAGTAGAGAAAACTAGTTTTAAACGAAGAAAGTGAGGCACCTGAGGATGCAAAGGTATTAGATAACTCAGAGGAGGTATTAGCTGGTATATACAGGGTGGGCCATTTATATGGATACACCTTAATAAAATGGGTTGGTGATATTAACTTCCTATTTGTGGCACATTAGTATATGTGAGGGGGGAAACTTTTCAAGATGGGTGGTGACCATGGCGGCCATTTTGAAGTCGGCCATTTTGAATCCAACTTTTGTTTTTTCAATAGGAAGAGGGTCATGTGACACATCAAACTTATTGGGAATTTCACAAGAAAAACAATGATGTGCTTGGTTTTAACATAACTTTATTCTTTCATGATTTACAAGTTTCTGACCACTTCCAAAATGTGTTCAATGTGCTGCCCATTGTGTTGGATTGTCAATGCAACCCTCTTCTCCCACTCTTCACACACTGATAGCAACACCGCAGGAGAAATGCTAGCACAGACTTCGAGTATGCGTAGTTTCAGGTGCTGCCCATCTTGTATCTTCACAGCAAACACAATTGCCTTTAGAGGACCCCAAAGATAAAAGTCTAAGGGGGTCAGATCGGGAGACCTTGGGGGCCATTCAACTGGCCACGACGATGATTAATCCACTTGATGCGTTTCCCTCTTTATGCACTGAAGCTGGCACATTCCCTGAGTTTTTCCAGCAAGATGGTGCACCACCACATTATGGGTGTCAGGTCCGAGCATTCCTAGATGAACAGTTTCCTGCAAAGTGGATTGGTCGTCGTGGGCCAGTTGAATGGCCCCCAAGGTCTCTCGGTCTGACCCCCTTAGACTTTTATCTTTGGGGTCATCTGAAGACAATTGTCTATGCTGTCAAGATATGAGATGTGAAGCACCTGAAACTACGGATACTGGAAGCCTGTGCTAGCATTTCTACTGCGGTGTTGCTATCAGTGTGTGAAGAGTGGAAAAAGAGGGTTGGATTGACAATCCAACACAATGGGCAGCACATTGAACACATTTTATAAGTGGTCAGAAACTTGTAAATCATGAAAGAATAAAGTTACGTTAAAACCAAGCACATCATTGTTTTTCTTGTGAAATTCCCATTAAGTTTGATGTGTCACATGACCCTCTTCCTATTGAAAAAGTTGGATTCAAAATGGCCGACTTCAAAATGGCCGCCATGGTCACCACCCATCTTGAAAAGTTTCCCCCCCTCACATATACTAATGTGCCACAAACAGGAAGTTAATATCACCAACCATTCCCATTTTATTAAGGTGTATCCATATAAATGGCCCACCCTGTATCGTTGAATATGTTTTAATGCCTTTATGACCCTGCTAGTTTTGGCCTTTATGACCCAGCCCATTTTTTCAAATCTGAAATGTGATTTTTCTTCATCTGAGTACCCCCTAAAAAATCTGCAGGAACCTCTTGAGATCCATGGTCACCTTTTTCCATGATATTAGGATCGCCAGATGTCTGGGCCAAAGTCGGTTTGAGAAAAGGTACCAACGTGGAATGAGAATGCGTGTTATCCACAATAGCTATGTTATCTTCTATGGTGTTAATTATAGAAGTCTCTCCCAGTGAGGTGCCACTGTGATCATGTATGGAGAGATTCAATAGGCTCAAGAACGAACAGGGTGGACTGGCAGGTCTACTAGCTATAAGTGCAGGGGACCCATTCCTCAAAAGGAGTGGGTGAATCATTGTTCTTCTGAAAGAAAGCTTTATACTTCTTGAAGCTTTGCCCTGCTTGGAGAAGCCTCACCATAGGTGTCAGATTTTGTTCAGTTGGCTGGGTGGAAGAACACAGTGTCTGATTAAGTCTCATTGGGGTATTTAGTATAATTATGGCGCCTTCTTCAGAATGGGGAGTCTTCTTTTTTCCCCCCCCATCTCTTTTCTCCTTTGCATCTGTGGTTGTAGACTTGGTTTTTTTGTTTCTTTTTCGGTATTTGTTTTGGTAGGCAGTATTGGCATAACATTTTTGTTGGTTATATTTCAATTTAGCTCCTTCCCCGTATTTGTCGGGATATACTTTTTTAGTTTGATATATAGACCCATGAGTATCCCTCATGTTCGGTCTAGTTTTATCCTGGGTGTTTCTATGCTCTGCATGTTCTCCCTTCTCTGATGGATTTTTGTCAAAGACTTCTGATTCTAGGTTGATAAGTCTACTGGTAATATTGAGATTAATGTGCACATCAATCTGATGTTGAAGTTCAGTCTTAAAAGGGTACTCCGGCGCCAAGACATCTTATCCCCTATCCAAAGTATAGGGGATAAGATGCCTGATCGCAGGGGTCCCGCTGCTGGGGACCCCCGTGATCTTGCACGCAGCACCCCGTTAGAATCAGTCCCCGGAGAGTGTTCGCTCCGGGTCTGATTACTGGCGATCACGGGGACGGAGCATTGTGACACGGCTCCGCCCCCGTGTGACATCAGGCTCCGTCCCCTCAATGCAAGCCTGTGGGAGGGGGCGTAACAGCTGTTATGCCAATACTTTGGATAGGGGATAAGATGTCTTAGCGCCGGAGTAACCCTTTAAGGTGAGATTCTAAAGTTTTAAACAAATCAGTCATACATTTTACCTCGGTTTCTGTAAACCTACTGTTGAGGTTGTCTATGGAAGAGATCACTTCTGGTTGGGGGATCAGTATTAGTAAGTTTGCTAATCTGTTGGTTCCTATAACACATGCAATTCTGATGCAGATGGTACAGCACTTGATAAGTAGGGCAGCTGTGTTCTGAGCTTCAGCTCACTCCGGAAGATTGCAGCAATATGATCCCCGTTGTATATATAGCAGAGAAAAGGAAAAAGGCACATGCGCCTCTAGTGCAGTACTTTAGGATACTTGGCAAAGGCCAAAGAAATACACTTACTAAGGGATGTTGCGCTGAGGGCACAACACCATGTAGCATTTGAGTAGATAGTGCTTTGTAAGCAGTCTAGATCCTCTGGTTAGGTCCTCGGTCACCGGTTCACAACAGTAGAAGCAAAAGCAGAGAAAAATGGATTTTCATCATGTGCAATTACAGTGTTAAATGGAGGTGACTAGAATCATGGATATAGCATCACAAAGATTTATTAGGCACAATAAATGCGTTTCTTGCCCGGAACAGGCACTTCATCAGGCAATGTGCATGTACAGGCAACGTGCATGTACAGGCAACAAACAGCTAAGTATAAATAGACCGTCCTTACGTCAATTCAAAGGTTTCGTTAATCGCGCTATTCAGAGTAGCTCACTACATCTTGAGTAGCCTTCAGTCGAAAATGAAAACTATTATTATAAAAAAATAAAAAAAGCCATATAAAATTATGTGCAGGATTGTCTTTACATAGGTTAAAACAACATAATTATACGTAAGAAGTAGCATAATGATCCCACCGTAGTCTGTAGAAACAGTGCATGAGAAAGTACGTGTAGGCATAGCAGAGGATCGCTTCTGAGCACCTTGGCAGTAGTAAACTAATGAATGGAAGTGCTAGGTATACCATAGCGTAACTAGCAGTAGGCGGAGTAAAACATTTTTGTATCGCTACACATACCAAAAAGGTGCCAAACCTGTAGTTGTGGATGTTACTGGGATTGATATCTCTACAGGTAACCAGTGAATCCCAGGACCACTGTGAGGATTTCAATGACGCTCCACAACTGCAGGTGGTAAGATAGAGAGCACTACATTATAGTAGGGTAGCTAGTGTAAGGCGGAGATAAACTACATATTCTACACATCCCAATGCACAGTATCCATACACATTGGTTTCTAACCAATCCATATATTCCCCATTCCAAAGTATATCCTATTTCTACATGGAAATTTCACCTTAACCCCTAAAGGACCAAGCATTTTTCTGTTTTTACACTTTCGTTTTTTCCTCCTTACCTTTTAAAAATCATAACCCTTTCAATATTCCACCTAAAAATCCATATGAGGGCTTATTTTTTGCACCACCAATTCTACTTTGGAATGACATCAGTCATTTTACACAAACATTTATGGCGAAACAGAAAAAAAAAATCATTGTGCAACAAAATTGAAGAAAAAACACCATTTTGTAAATTTTGGGGGCTTCCGTTTCTACGCAGTGCATTTTTCGGTAAAAATGACACCTTATTATTCTGTAGGTCCATACGATTAAAATGATCCCCTACTTATATAGGTTTGATTTCATCGTACTTCTGGAAAAAATCATAACTACATGCAGGAAAATTTATACATTTAAAATTGTCCTTTTCTGACCCCTATAACTTTTTTATTTTTCCACGTACAGGGTGATTTGAGGGCTCATTTTTTGCGCCGTGATCTGAAGTTTTAATCGGTACCATTTTTATTTTGATTGGCCTTTTTGATCGCTTTTTATTCCTTTTTTTATGGTATGAAAAGTGACCAAAAATACGCTATTTTGGACTTTGGAATTTTTTTGAATGTACGCCATTGACCGTGCGGTTTAATTAACCTCTTAAGGACGCAGGGCGTATGGATATGCCCTGCATCCCGAGTCCTTAAGGACGCAGGGCGTATCCATACGCCCGTGGGAATTCCGGCCCCCACCGCTAGCCGGTTGGGGACCGGAGCCGGATGCCTGCTGAAATCGTTCAGCAGGCATCCCGGCATATCGCCCAGGGGGGTCATTATGCCCCCCCATGTCGGCGATCGCCGCAGATCGCTGGACAATTCAGTCCAGCGATCTGCGGCGATTCCGGGTCAATCGGGTCTCCAGTGACCCGGTGACCCGGAATTACTGGCTGTTCGGGGCCGTCTCTGACGGCCCCGAACAGCCAGAGCCTGCAGGGGTGAGGTGGCACTGATGCCACCTCACGATCGCCCTGATTCGTCGGCCGATTACCGGCTGACCAATCAGGGCGCCTGCTGCGGGCGTCACTCCCGCACCCGCTCCGCCCCTCTTCCGGAGGGCGTGAGCGGGAAGACGACCCCGGGTGCTGGGGACCCCGATCCCCGGCGTCCATGTTGGGATCGGGGCCCCAGGAGCGACGGCGGCGGCGAGGGACAGTCCAGCGATGAAGCAACAGCAGGAGGTGAGTTACAGCCTCCTGCTGTTGCTTAGCAACAGCTCCCAGCATGCAAAAAGGGCATGCTGGGAGCTGTAGTTATGCAACAGCAGGAGGCAGACCACCACAACTCCCAGCATTCCCTTATGGGCATGCTGGGACTTATGGTTTTGCAACAGCTGGAGGCACATTATTTCTATGGAAAAGTGTACCTTCAGCTGTTGTATAACTACAACTACCAGCTTGCACAAACAGCTAAAGTGCATGCTGGGAGTTGTAGTGGTGCATCTGCTGGTTGCATAACTACAACTCCCAGCATGCCCGTTTGCTGTCGGTGACTGCTGAGAGTTGTAGTTTTGCAACAGCTGAAGGCACACTGGTTGTGAAACTTAGAGTTTTTTTTTTTACCTAACTCAGTGTTTCACGACCGGTGTGCCTCCAGCAGTTGCAAACTACAACTCCCAGCAGTCACCTTACACCATGCACCGTACATGCTGGGAGTTGTAGTTTTGCAACAGCTGGAGGCACACTGGTTTTGAAACACTGAGTAAGGTCACAAACTCTGTGATACATAACCAGTGTGCCTACAGCTGTTGCAAAACTAAAACTCTCAGCATGTACAGTCTGTCAGCGCATGCTGGGAGTTTTAGTTTTGCAACAGCTGGATGTCCCCCCCAATGTGAATGTACAGGGTACACTCACATGGGCGGAGGCTTACAGTAGGTATCGGGCTGCAAGTTTGAGCTGCAGCAAATTTTCTGCAACAGCTCAAACTGCCAGCGATAAACTACTGTGAACCCCCGCCCGTGCGACTGTACCCTAAAAACACTACACTACACTACCACAAAAAATAAAATAAAAAGTAAAAAACACTACGTATACACATACCCCTATACAACCCCCCTCCCCTCCCCAATAAAAATGAAAAACATCTGGTACGCCATGGTTTCCAAAACGGAGCCTCCAGCTGTTGCAAAACAACAACTCCCA
Source organism: Hyla sarda (assembly GCF_029499605.1). Classification (NCBI taxonomy): domain Eukaryota; kingdom Metazoa; phylum Chordata; class Amphibia; order Anura; family Hylidae; genus Hyla; species Hyla sarda. The sequence goes on from NC_079190.1 coordinate 87,725,703, forward strand.
GTATTGTCGGACAGCCGTTGACTGTCCAGGCATGCTGGGAGTTTTGCAACAGCTGGAGGCTCCCTGTTTGGGAATCACTGGCGTAGAATACCCCTATGTCCACCCCTATGCAATCCCTAATTTAGGCCTCAAATGCGCATGGCGCTCTCACTTTGGAGCCCTGTCGTATTTCAAGGCAACAGTTAAGGGTCACATATGGGGTATCGCCGTACTCGGGAGAAATTGGGCTTCAAATTTTGGGGGGTATTTTCTGCTTTTACCCTTTTTAAAAATGTAAAGTTTTTGGGAAAAGAAGCATTTTAGGTAAAATTTTTTTTATTTTTTTACATATGCAATAGTCGTGAAACGCCTGTGGGGTATTAAGGTTCACTTAACCCCTTGTTACGTTCCCCGAGGGGTCTAGTTTCCAAAATGGTATGCCATGTGGGTATTTTTTGCGGTCCTGGCACCATAGGGGCTTCCTAAATGTGTCATGCCCCCAGAGCAAAATTTGCTTTCAAAAAGCCAAATGTGACTCCTTCTCTTCTGAGACCTGTAGTGCGCCAGCAGAGCACTTTTCACCCCCATATGTGGTGTTTTCTGAATCGGGAGAAATTGGGCTTCAAATTTTGGGGTGTATTTTCTGCTATTACCCTTTTTAAAAATGTAAAACTTTAGGGAAACCAAGCATTTTAGGTTAAAAAAATATTTTTTTTTCTTACATATGCAAAAGTCGTGAATCACCTGTGGGGTATTAAGGTTCACATTACCCCTTGTTACGTTCCCTGAGGGGTCTAGTTTCCAAAATGGTATGCCATGTGGGGTTTTTTGCAGTTCTGGCACCATAGGGGCTTCCTAAAGGTGACATGCCCCCCAAAAACCATTTGACGCTCCTTCCCTTCTGAGCCCTCTACTGCGCCCGCCGAACAATTAACATAGAAATATGAGGTATGTGCTTACTCGAGAGAAATTGGGTTTCAAATACAAGTAAAAATTTTCTCCTTTTTACCCCTTGCAAAAATTCAAAAATTGGGTCTACAAGAACATGCGAGTGTAAAAAATGAAGATTGTGAATTTTCTCCTTCACTTTGTTGCTATTCCTGTGAAACACCTAAAGGGTTAAAACGCTTACTGAATGTCATTTTGAATACTTTCGGGGGTGCAGTTTTTATAATGGGGTCATTTGTGGGGTATTTCTAATATGAAGACCCTTCAAATCCACTTCAAACCTGAACTGGTCCCTGAAAAAAAGCGAGTTTCAAAATTTTGTGAAAAATTGGAAAATTGCTGCGGAACTTTGAAGCCCTCTGATGTCTTCCAAAAGTAAAAACTCATCAATTTTATGATGCAAATATGAAGTACCGTATATACTCGAGTATAAGCCGACCCGAGTATAAGCCGAGACCCCTAATTTCAACCCAAAATCCCAGGAAAAGTTATTGACTCGAGTATAAGCCTAGGGTGGGAAATACCTCATCCCCCCCTGTCATCATCCAGACCCGTCATTAACATCCTCATCATCATCCCCTTGTCATCATCCCACACATCCCCCCTTCATCATCCCCTTATCATCCCACACATCCCCCCTTCATCATCCCCTTGTCATCATCCCACACATCCCCCCTTCATCATCCCCTTATCATCCCGCACATCCCCCCTTCATCATCCCCTTATCATCCCACACATCCCCCCTTCATCATCCCCTTATCATCCCGCACATCCCCCCTTCATCATCCCCTTATCATCCCGCACATCCCCCCTTCATCATCCCCTTATCATCCCACCCCCCCCCCCCCTTCATCATCCCCACACCCCCCCTTCATCATCCTCTTCTCATCATTCGCCCTCAGTGGTCTTCAACCTGCGGACCTCCAGAGGTTTCAAAACTACAACTCCCAGCAAGCCCGGGCAGCCATCGGCTGTCCGGGCTTGCTGGGAGTTGTAGTTTTGAAACCTCCGGAGGTCCGCAGGTTGAAGACCACTGCGGCCTTCAACATCATCCAGCCCCCCTCTCACCCCCTTTAGTTCTGAGTACTCACCTCCGCTCGGCGCTGGTCCGGTCCTGCAGGGCTGTCCGGTGGGGAGGTGGTCCGGGCTGCTATCTTCCCCGGGGGCGCCTCTTCTCCGCGCTTCCGGCCCGGAATAGAGGCGTTGCCTTGACAATGACGCAGAAGTACGTTGGCAATGAACGCACCTCTGCGTCGTTGTCACGGCAACGTGACTATTCTGAGGCCGGGCCCGAAGCGCTTAGAAGAGGCCTCCCCGGTGAAGATAGCAGCCCGGAACCAGTATCCCACCGGACCACCTCCTCACCGGACAGTCCTGCAGGACCGGACCAGCGCCGAGCGGAGGTGAGTACTCAGAACTAAAGGGGGTGAGAGGGGGCTGGATGATGTTGAAGGCCGCAGTGGTCTTCAACCTGCGGACCTCCGGAGGTTTCAAAACTACAACTCCCAGCAAGCCCGGACAGCCGATGGCTGCCCGGGCTTGCTGGGAGTTGTAGTTTTGAAACCTCTGGAGGTCCGCAGGTTGAAGACCACTGCGGGTGGGGGAGTTCACTCGAGTATAAGCCGAGGGGGGTGTTTTCAGCACGAAAAATCGTGCTGAAAAACTCGGCCTATACTCGAGTATATACGGTAGACATATTGTATATGTGAATAAAAAAAAAAAATTATTTTGAATATCCATTTTTCTTACAAGCAGAGAGCTTCAAAGTTAGAAAAATGCAAAATTTTCAAATTTTTCATCAAATTTTGGGATTTTTCACCAAGAAAGGATGCAAGTTACCACAAAATTTTACCACTAAGTTAAAGTAGAATATGTCACGAAAAAACAATCTCGGAATCAGAATGATAACTAAAAGCATTCCAGAGTTATTAATGTTTAAAGTGACAGTGGTCAGAATTGCAAAAAATGGCCGAGTCCTTAAGGTGAAAAAGGGCTCAGTCCTTAAGGGGTTAATGATCTATTTTTATAGTTCAGACATTTACGCACACGGCGATACCACATATGTTTATTTTTATTATGGTTACATATTTTTAATATGGAATTTGGGAAAAGGGGGGTGATTTAAACTTTTAATAAGGAAGGGGTTAATGTGTGTGTTTTTAAATTTTTTTTGTTATTTTTTTTATTTAATTTTTTTTTTTTTTTTTTTTTTTTTTACACTTTTAGTCCCCTTAGGGGACTTTTAGGAGGAATCATTAGATTCCTCATACAGATCATTGTGGTTTCATAAAACCACAATGATCTGTGTGCTCTGCGCTCGATTGATAAAGCCTGGCCCTGCCAGGCTTTATCATTCAGAGCACCGGAGCCGCCGCAGCAGGAGAGGTAAGCCTTCAGGCTACCTCAGTAGTGGATCGCTCCCCCCGCGATCGTGCTGCGGGGGGGGGGGGGGCGATACACCCCACTGGACCACCAGGGACTTAATACAGGCACCTCTAGACGCCGCTGTCAACTTGACAGCGGCGATCTAAAGGGTTAATAGCCGGCAGCGGCGATCGCCACATGTCGGCTATTAACGCCGGCCCCCAGCTACAGGAATCAGCTGGGGGCTGTCCGGTATGACGCGGGCTCGAGTCGGGAGCCCGCGTCATACCCCGGTAACGGCCATTGGACGAGTATAGACGTCCATGGTCGTTATCGGGTTAAGATATATATCTTATATATAAGAAGGAGAAGACCTAACACACTGACTCATCAACGCTCAGCCTAAACCCTTGGACCTAGATATTTCCATAATGCTTGGTCACATGTTACTTATATGTCCACTTAAAATATAAGATAGTTAATTTAACCCTTAACTTCCCCCATTTGTGAGGGTCGTGGTTTTTGTTTAAAGTCCCATGCAAATCAATGGGAAATGTATGTTCCCACATAACTTCCGTACGGCTGGAGATATTTCAATACCTGGTGCACATATTACAGGACGGGATGAGGGGGACGGGATGAGGGGGACGGGATGAGGGGGACTGTTGGCAGTACATAACCAGCGCGAGAAGGCGGGTTCCCCTGCGTGCAGACTCTGTAAAAGTCCTCAAAGAATGTCGATCTTCAATTCCATGAAACAGCAGATGTAATGTTTCGGGTTGTTTGGATGCCCGTAGACTTTACCCAGAGCGGCCTCATTACTATAGGATCGTAAAAAGTAAATCTATGTTACCCCAAATTTAACACATTAATATATATCAGCCAATATACTATGATTTTTTACATGCATTTAAATATGCCATTTGACCATATATCCAAAATACCATTAGTTTATATAGGTTTTATTAAAATTGTTTTGACCATTTTAGCATTATTTTCTAATATCCATTATATACTCTAGCTTTTATTGTTTTATATTGAGATATCGTAGGTTTTTATTATTCTCTACAGATTTATTTTCCCTCCGGCATATTATTCTACACATATTCTATTGAGAATATCTTATTTGCCGGTATCACTAGGGCGATTACTTAGCGCATTTACTAAATTATATCAAGCGTATCTATTATAGTTACTAGCGCTATTAATTAATGTATCTATTATAGGCATTACCAGTGATTACTTTCCTACATTGTTTTGATTAAAGCTCCGCCCTACACTAGCCATGCCACTACTATGTAGTGCTACATTATCCTTCCGATACAAGCTACATAGCCATTAGCTAGGGCTTAGGCAGGTCTATCAGTTTAACTCCACCTTACACTAGCTACCCTACTATAATGTAGCGCTCTGTATCTTACCACCTAAAGTTGTGGAGCGTCATTGGAATCCTCACAGCGGTCCTGGGATTCACGGGTTATCTGTGGCGATATCACTCCCAGCCCAGTAACATCCACCACTACAGGTTCAGCACCTTTTTTTTTTTTTGGTATGTGTAGCGATACAAAAATCTGACTTCGCCTACTGCTAGTTATGCTATGGCATACATAGCACTTCCATTCATTAGTTTACTATGGCCACGGTGCTCAGAAGCGATCCTCTGCTATGCCTACACATACTATCCTATGCACTGTTTCTACAGAGTACGGTGGGATCATTATGCTACTTCTTACATATAATTATGTTGATGATTTAATCTATGTAAAGACAATCCTGCACATCATTTTATGACTTTTTGTTAATAATAATTATCGTTCTAATTTTGACTGAAGGCTACTCAAGAGTAGTGAGCTACTCTGAATAGCGCGATTAACTTAACATTTGAATTGACTTAAGGACTGTCTATGTAAACTTAGCTGTTTGTTGCTTGTACATCCAAATTGCCTGATGAAGTGCCCTTTCCGGGTGAGAAACATGTTTATTGCGCCTAATAAATCTTTGTGAAGCTATATCCATGATTCCAGTCACCTCCATTTAACACTGTAATTGCGCCTGATGAAGATCCATTTTCTCTGCTTTTGCTTCTACTGTTGTGAACCGGTGAGCGAGGACCTAACCGGAGGATCTAGGCTGCTTACAGAGCACTATCTACTCAAATGCTACATGGTGTTGTGCCCTCAACACAACATCACTTGGTAAGTGTATTTCTTTTGCCATTGCCAACTATCCTAAAGTACTGCACTAGGGGCTAGTGTGCCTTTTTCTCTTTCTCTGCTATATCTCTGCTACTTGTAAGAGAAATGGTCTTGCTAAATAAATCTAGTTATTAGAGATGTCCCAATACCATTTTTTTTTTTTTAAGACCAAGTACAGATTGGTTTGGGAAGGGTGAAGACAGAGGACTGTGCAAAGTGGTCAACCTGCACGAGTGTGCTAGCGGAGGGGAAGGCGGGTATGCGGAGGCAGCATACTAGATGAACTTTGACCTCAGTGGAGGCAACAAATGGGTACTCTAGTTTGTAAATCCTAGTTTGTACAAAGGCGTCCAGGAAAAACTGGTTTTAGGGTGTGTTCACACGCTATTACTAGCAGCGGGAATCCCGCTGCGAGTTACGCTACCATTGATTTAAATGGGTCTACAGACAGTCCACAATAGTGTCAGATTTGCGGACTGTCCGCGGACCCATTCAAATGAATGGTAGCGTAACTCACAGCGGGTTTCCAGCAGTGGGAAACCCGTTGCTAGTTACTGGCATGTGAACGCACCCTTAAAAAGCAGTCAATTCTAGTTTTCACAAAAAGGTGTTCAGTCAAAACTATTTTTCATTAGGGAAACTTAAAAACTGGTTTTAACTGTAAATACATTTACACAGACATATATACATGGCCGTAAATGTTGGCACCCCTGACATTTTTCAAGAAAATTAAGTATTTCTCACAGAAAAGGATTGCAGTAACATGTTTTGCTATACACATGTTTATTCCCTTTGTGTGTACTGGAACTAAACCAAAAGAGGGATGAAAAAAAGCTAATTGGCCATAATGTCACACCAAACTCCAAAAATGGGCTGGAGAAAATGATTGGCACCCTTAACTTAATATTTGGTTGCACACCCTTTGGAAAAAAATAACTGAAACCAGTCGCTTTCTATAACCATCAATAAGCTTCTCACACCTCTCAGCCGGAATGTTGGAAAACTATTCCTTTACAAACTGCTCCAGGTCTCTCTTATTGGAAGGGCGCCTTTTCCCAACAGCAATTTTAAGATCTCTCCACAAGTGTTTAAAGGGGTTCTCCGGTGCTTAGACATCATATCCCCTATCCAAAGGATAGGGGATAAGATGCCTGATCGCGGGAGTCCCGCCGCTGGGGACCCCTGGGATCTTGCACGTGGCTTGCATTGAGGGGCGGAGCATGACGTCACATGGGGGCGGAGGCGTGACGTCACACACCGCCGGCCTTGTGGTCGTCGGTAATCAGAACCGGAGCGAACACGCTCCGGGGATTGATTAAAACGGGGTGCCACGTGCAAGATCCGGGGGTCCCCAGCGGCGGGACTCCCGCGATCAGGCATCTTATCCCCTATCCTTTGGATAGGGGATAAGATGTCTAAGCACTGGAGAACCCCTTTAATGGGATTTAGATCTGTACTCATTGCTGGCCACTTCAGAACTCTCCAGCGCTTTGCTGCCATACATTTCTGGGTGCTTTTTGATGTATGTCATTGTCCTGCTGGAAGACCCAAAATCTCAGACGCAAACCCAGCTTTCCGACACGGGGCTGTACAGTGCGACCCAAAATCCGTTGGTAATCCTCAGATTTCATGATGTCTTGCACACATTCAAGGCATCCAGTGCCAGAGGCAGCAAAACAACCCCAAAACATCATTGAACCTCCACCATATTTCACTGTAGGTACTGTGTTCTTTTCTTTGTAGGCTTCATTCCGGCTTTACCATAAAGCTCTATCTTGGTCTCATCTGTCCACAAGACGTTTTCCAAGAAGGATTTTGGCTTACTCAAGTTCATTTTGGCAAAAATGTAGTCTTGCTTTTTTACGTCTCTGTGTCCGCAGTGGGGTCCTCATGGGTCTCCTGCCATAGCAATTCTTTTCATTTAAATGTCGACGGATAGTTCGCACTGACACTGATGCTCCCTGAGCCTGTAGGACAGCTTGAATATCTTTGGAACTTGTTTGGGGCTGCTTATCCACCACCTGGACTATCCTGCATTTACACCTTTCATCCATGCCCAGGGAGATTAGCTACAGTGCCATGGGATGCATACTTTTTGATAATGTTGCGCACTGTGGACAAAGGCAAGGCTAGATCTCTGGAGATGGACTTGTAACCTTAAGATTGTTGATATTTTTCCACAATTTTGGTTCTCAAGTCCTCACACCGTTCTCTTCTCTTTCTGTTGCCCATGCTTAGTGTGGCACACACAGACACACAACGCAAAGACTAAGTGAACTTCTCTCCTTGTTATCTGCTTTCAAGTGATTTTAAGTGATTTCATTATGTTGCCCACACCTGTTACTTGCCCCAGGTGAGTTTAAAGGAGCATCACATGCTTGAAACAATGTTATTTTTCCACAATTTTGAAAGGGTGCCAATAATTTTGTCCAGCCCATTTTTGGAGTTTGGCGTGACATTATGTCCAATTTGCTTTCTTTCCTCCCTTTTTAGGTTTAGTCCCAATACACACACAGGGAATAAACATGTGTATAGCAAAACATGTGTTACTGCGATCCTTTTATGTGAGAAATACTACAGTTTCTTGAAAAATGTAAGGGGTGCCAACATTTATGGCCAGGACTGATATATATATATATATATACACAAACACACACACACACACAGACAAGAGGATAAAAGCAGCACAGTGCTAGTGCTAAGCAATATGTGAAATATGACGTTTTACTTTGCACTAAATCCTCTTTCTATAATATATATATATATATATATATATATATCTTTGTAGTAAAGGCCTCAGTTTCAAAAAAAAAAAATTGTATGCACATACAGTATACAATCTAACACAAATGTACCGACCGTAGTCACACAATGTGGTATATGTTGGCATCCCACTCTCCTTGGTTGCAGATGAATATGTGACCATCTTTTACATTGAAACAGCCTCAATGCAGCCTACAGTAAGAGTCTATAAACATAGCAGAATTTCCGCCTCAAATTTAAGCCCATAGACTTCTATGGAATTCCGCAAGTGGAAATTTAGAAGTGTGAATGGGAGTGCGGAATTCTGCAAACAAAAATTCTGCCTTGTGAATAGACCCTAACTATCAATGTCCCTGTAAATGTAGCAGCACGGAGGACGGCTCATAGAAGCCATGATGCTGTGTGATGGGTCCACCTAGTGCCCATTGGACCACATGAGTGAGGGCTCCATCAATGTTTCCATAATTTTGACAGCTATTCTTATGAAAAGTAACAAAAACCTGATATGGGGCCCTGATGAGAACACTACCCAACAGCTCATTCAGAAACCCAGTTTCTATTACTCATATATATATATATATATATATATATATATATATATATATATATATATTTTATTATTATTATTTTTTTTTTTGTTCCCATAATTAACAAGATTTTGTTTGGGATTTTAGTGGAGAACATGAAGCAGGAAAACACAATGAAAGTGCCCAGATGATCGTACAAATCTAGAAATGTCATTGAGTCACGTAGAAGCGTATATCATTGTTATGACTAAACTTTTTAGATGTTCTCCCATGACTTGTCGTGTACAAAAGTCCGTCCCGCCACGGTCCAAGTCTAACGTAGCCGGCAAAACACTTTGTAACACGTAAATTGCGAACATGGAAGTACATGAGGAGGTATATGGTCCATGGAGGCAGCAATGAATGGACTTGGGGCAAAATGCCTGAAGCTTCCATAGGAAATACACAAAGAAGTATATTGGGAGAACTACAAGTAGCAGCAGTACCTGTAGAAATGCTGGGGCTTGTAGTTCCACAGTAGATGCTCCCCCTCACCTCAGGCCTGCAGTGTACACAGTACAGGACAGAGGCTGAGTCTATTCATAGGACTCTGGATGTAAACATATAACCCACAGTGCCCTCCTCTGTGGGGGGGCAGCACCAGCCCCGGCACCCCCAGCCCCTCACACTACAGGTTCACCAGTATACACAGAGAGGACACAGCCGGGCACACCGAACACCACAATCTTACCCAAGACTCCTGGACGCCTCACCAGCCGGATAACACAAAGGTAGATGCTGGATCCCAGTGAGCTGAAGGACCTTTGATGATGTCATGACCATGTGATCGGTCACATGTGTGGGAGGAGCCAGTTTGAAGGCTGTGCTGCTGCTGGAGGAGTTCTATTCATATAGATGAGAGGCTCCTGCCTGTGCTGTATGCTTCATATACACTCAGCTCTGTACTATATGCTTTATATACTCACAGCTCTGTACTATATGCTTTATATACACACAGCTCTGTACTATATGCTTTATATACACACAGCTCTGTACTATATGCTTTATATACTCACAGCTCTGTAATATATGCTTTATATACACACAGCTCTGTACTATATGCTTTATATACACACAGCTCTGTACTATATGCTTTATATACACACAGCTCTGTACTATATGCTTTATATACTCACAGCTCTGTACTATATGCTTTATATACACACAGCTCTGTACTATATGCTTTATATACACACAGCTCTGTACTATATGCTTTATATACACACAGCTCTGTACTATATGCTTTATATACACACAGCTCTGTACTATATGCTTTATATACACACAGCTCTGTACTATATGCTTTATATACACACAGCTCTGTACTATATGCTTCATATACACACAGCTCTGTACTGTATGCTTTATATACTCACAGCTCTGTACTATATGCTTTATATACACACAGCTCTGTACTATATGCTTTATATACACACAGCTCTGTACTATATCCTTTATATACACACAGCTCTGCACTATATGCTTCATATACACACAGCTCTGCACTATATGCTTTATATACACACTGCTCTGCACTATATGCTTTATATACACACAGCTCTGTACTATATGCTTCATATACACTCAGCTCTGTACTATATGCTTTATATACACACAGCTCTGTACTATATGCTTTATATACACACAGCTCTGTACTATATGCTTTATATACACACAGCTCTGTACTATATGCTTTATATACACACAGCTCTGTACTATATGCTTTATATACACACAGCTCTGTACTATATGCTTTATATACTCACAGCTCTGTACTATATGCTTTATATACACACAGCTCTGTACTATATGCTTTATATACACACAGCTCTGTACTATATGCTTTATATACACACAGCTCTGTACTATATGCTTTATATACACACAGCTCTGTACTATATGCTTTATATACACACAGCTCTGTACTATATGCTTCATATACACACAGCTCTGTACTATATGCTTCATATACACTCAGCTCTGTACTATATGCTTTATATACACTCAGCTCTGTACTATATGCTTTATATACACACAGCTCTGTACTGTATTCTTTATATACACTCAGCTCTGTACTATATGCTTTATATACACACAGCTCTGCACTATATGCTTTAAATACACACAGCTCTGTACTATATGCTTTATATACACTCAGCTCTGTACTATATGCTTCATATACACTCAGCTCTGTACTATATGCTTTATATACACATAGCTCTGTACTATATGCTTTATATACACAGTGCTCTGTACTATATGCTTTATATACACACAGCTCTGTACTATATGCTTTATATACACACAGCTCTGTACTATATGCTTTATATACACACAGCTCTGTACTATATGCTTTACATACTCACAGCTCTGTACTATATGCTTTATATACACACAGCTCTGTACTATATGCTTTATATACACACAGCTCTGTACTGTATGCTTTATATACTCACAGCTCTGTACTATATGCTTTATATACTCACAGCTCTGTACTATATGCTTTATATACACACAGCTCTGTACTATATCCTTTATATACACACAGCTCTGTACTATATGCTTTATATACACACAGCTCTGTACTATATCCTTTATATACACACAGCTCTGCACTATATGCTTTATATACACTCAGCTCTGTACTATATGCTTTATATACACACAGCTCTGTACTATATGCTTTATATACACACAGCTCTGTACTATATGCTTTATATACACACAGCTCTGTACTATATGCTTTATATACACTCAGCTCTGTACTATATGCTTTATATACACACAGCTCTGTACTATATGCTTTATATACACACAGCTCTGTACTATATGCTTTATATACACACAGCTCTGTACTATATGCTTTATATACACACAGCTCTGTACTATATGCTTCATATACACTCAGCTCTGTACTATATCCTTTATATACACACAGCTCTGTACTATATGCTTTATATACACACAGCTCTGTACCATATGCTTTATATACACACAGCTCTGTACTATATCCTTTATATACACTCAGCTCTGTACTATATGCTTTATATACACACAGCTCTGCACTGTATGCTTTATATACACACAGCTCTGTACTATATGCTTTATATACTCACAGCTCTGTACTATATGCTTTATATACACACAGCTCTGTACTATATGCTTCATATACACACAGCTCTGTACTATATGCTTCATATACACTCAGCTCTGTACTATATGCTTTATATACACTCAGCTCTGTACTGTATGCTTTATATACACACAGCTCTGTACTGTATTCTTTATATACACTCAGCTCTGTACTATATGCTTTATATACACACAGCTCTGCACTATATGCTTTATATACACACAGCTCTGTACTATATGCTTTATATACACTCAGCTCTGTACTATATGCTTCATATACACTCAGCTCTGTACTATATGCTTTATATACACATAGCTCTGTACTATATGCTTTATATACACAGTGCTCTGTACTATATGCTTTATATACACACAGCTCTGTACTATATGCTTTATATACACACAGCTCTGCACTATATGCTTTATATACACACAGCTCTGTACTATATGCTTTATATACACACAGCTCTGTACTATATGCTTTATATACTCACAGCTCTGTACTATATGCTTTATATACACACAGCTCTGTACTATATGCTTTATATACACACAGCTCTGTACTATATGCTTTATATACACACAGCTCTGTACTATATCCTTTATATACACACAGCTCTGCACTATATGCTTTATATACACTCAGCTCTGTACTATATGCTTTATATACACACAGCTCTGTACTATATGCTTTATATACACACAGCTCTGTACTATATGCTTTATATACACACAGCTCTGTACTATATGCTTTATATACACTCAGCTCTGTACTATATGCTTTATATACACACAGCTCTGTACTATATGCTTTATATACACACAGCTCTGTACTATATGCTTTATATACACACAGCTCTGTACTATATGCTTTATATACACACAGCTCTGTACTATATGCTTCATATACACTCAGCTCTGTACTATATCCTTTATATACACACAGCTCTGTACCATATGCTTTATATACACACAGCTCTGTACTATATCCTTTATATACACTCAGCTCTGTACTATATGCTTTATATACACACAGCTCTGCACTGTATGCTTTATATACACACAGCTCTGTACTATATGCTTTATATACACACAGCTCTGTACTATATGCTTTATATACTCACAGCTCTGTACTATATGCTTTATATACACACAGCTCTGTACTATATGCTTTATATACACACAGCTCTGTACTATATGCTTTATATACACACAGCTCTGTACTATATGCTTCATATACACACAGCTCTGTACTATATGCTTTATATACACACAGCTCTGTACTATATGCTTCATATACACACAGCTCTGTACTATATGCTTCATATACACTCAGCTCTGTACTATATGCTTTATATACACTCAGCTCTGTACTATATGCTTTATATACACACAGCTCTGTACTGTATTCTTTATATACACTCAGCTCTGTACTATATGCTTTATATACACACAGCTCTGCACTATATGCTTTATATACACACAGCTCTGTACTAAATGCTTTATATACACACAGCTCTGTACTATATGCTTTATATACACTCAGCTCTGTACTATATGCTTCATATACACTCAGCTCTGTACTATATGCTTTATATACACATAGCTCTGTACTATATGCTTTATATACACAGTGCTCTGTACTATATGCTTTATATACACACAGCTCTGTACTATATGCTTTATATACACACAGCTCTGTACTATATGCTTTATATACACACAGCTCTGTACTATATCCTTTATATACACACAGCTCTGCACTATATGCTTTATATACACTCAGCTCTGTACTATATGCTTTATATACACTCAGCTCTGTACTATATGCTTTATATACACTCAGCTCTGTACTATATGCTTTATATACACTCAGCTCTGTACTATATCCTTTATATACACTCAGCTCTGTACTATATGCTTTATATACACACAGCTCTGTACTATATGCTTTATATACACACAGCTCTGTACTATATGCTTTATATACACACAGCTCTGTACTATATGCTTTATATACACACAGCTCTGTACTATATGCTTTATATACACACAGCTCTGTACTATATGCTTTATATACACTCAGCTCTGTACTATATGCTTTATATACACACAGCTCTGTACTATATGCTTTATATACACACAGCTCTGTACTATATGCTTTATATACACACAGCTCTGTACTATATGCTTTATATACACACAGCTCTGTACTATATGCTTCATATACACTCAGCTCTGTACTATATCCTTTATATACACACAGCTCTGTACCATATGCTTTATATACACACAGCTCTGTACTATATCCTTTATATACACTCAGCTCTGTACCATATGCTTTATATACACACAGCTCTGTACCGTATGCTTTATATACACACAGCTCTGTACTGTATGCTTTATATACACTCAGCTCTGTACTATATGCTTTATATACACACAGCTCTGTACTATATGCTTTATATACACACAGCTCTGTACTATATGCTTTATATACACACAGCTCTGTACTATATGCTTTATATACACACAGCTCTGTACTATATGCTTTATATACACACAGCTCTGTACTATATGCTTTATATACACATAGCTCTGTACTATATGCTTTATATACACAGTGCTCTGTACTATATGCTTCATATACACTCAGCTCTGTACTATATCCTTTATATACACACAGCTCTGTACCATATGCTTTATATACACACAGCTCTGTACTATATGCTTTATATACACACAGCTCTGTACTATATGCTTTATATACACACAGCTCTGTACTATATGCTTTATATACACTCAGCTCTGTACTATATGCTTTATATACACACAGCTCTGTACTATATGCTTTATATACACACAGCTCTGTACTATATGCTTTATATACACACAGCTCTGTACTATATGCTTTATATACACACAGCTCTGTACTATATGCTTCATATACACTCAGCTCTGTACTATATCCTTTATATACACACAGCTCTGTACCATATGCTTTATATACACACAGCTCTGTACTATATCCTTTATATACACTCAGCTCTGTACCATATGCTTTATATACACACAGCTCTGTACCGTATGCTTTATATACACACAGCTCTGTACTGTATGCTTTATATACACTCAGCTCTGTACTATATGCTTTATATACACACAGCTCTGTACTATATGCTTTATATACACACAGCTCTGTACTATATGCTTTATATACACACAGCTCTGTACTATATGCTTTATATACACACAGCTCTGTACTATATGCTTTATATACACACAGCTCTGTACTATATGCTTTATATACACATAGCTCTGTACTATATGCTTTATATACACAGTGCTCTGTACTATATGCTTCATATACACTCAGCTCTGTACTATATCCTTTATATACACACAGCTCTGTACCATATGCTTTATATACACACAGCTCTGTACTATATGCTTTATATACACACAGCTCTGTACTGTATTCTTTATATACACTCAGCTCTGTACTATATGCTTTATATACACACAGCTCTGTACTATATGCTTTATATACACATAGCTCTGCACTATATGCTTTATATACACACAGCTCTGTACTATATCCTTTATATACACTCAGCTCTGTACTATATGCTTTATATACACACAGCTCTGTACTATATGCTTTATATACACACAGCTCTGTACTATATCCTTTATATACACTCAGCTCTGTACTATATGCTTTATATACACACAGCTCTGTACTATATGCTTTATATACACTCAGCTCTGTACTATATGCTTTATATACACACAGCTCTGTACTGTATGCTTTATATACTCACAGCTCTGTACTGTATGCTTTATATACACACAGCTCTGTACTATATGCTTTATATACACACAGCTCTGTACTATATCCTTTATATACACTCAGCTCTGTACTATATGCTTTATATACACACAGCTCTGTACTGTATTCTTTATATACACTCAGCTCTGTACTATATGCTTTATATACACACAGCTCTGTACTATATGCTTTATATACACACAGCTCTGTACTATATGCTTTATATACACATAGCTCTGTACTATATGCTTTATATACACAGTGCTCTGTACTATATGCTTCATATACACTCAGCTCTGTACTATATCCTTTATATACACACAGCTCTGTACCATATGCTTTATATACACACAGCTCTGTACTATATGCTTTATATACACACAGCTCTGTACTGTATTCTTTATATACACTCAGCTCTGTACTATATGCTTTATATACACACAGCTCTGTACTATATGCTTTATATACACATAGCTCTGCACTATATGCTTTATATACACACAGCTCTGTACTATATCCTTTATATACACTCAGCTCTGTACTATATGCTTTATATACACAGCTCTGTACTATATCCTTTATATACACTCAGCTCTGTACTATATGCTTTATATACACACAGCTCTGTACTATATGCTTTATATACACACAGCTCTGTACTATATGCTTTATATACACTCAGCTCTGTACTATATGCTTCATATACACACAGCTCTGTACTATATGCTTTATATACACACAGCTCTGTACTATATGCTTCATATACACACAGCTCTGTACTATATGCTTTATATACTCACAGCTCTACACTGTATGCTTTATATACACTCAGCTCTGTACTATATGCTTTATATACACACAGCTCTGTACTATATGCTTTATATACACTCAGCTCTGTACTATATGCTTTATATACACACAGCTCTGTACTGTATGCTTTATATACTCACAGCTCTGTACTGTATGCTTTATATACACACAGCTCTGTACTATATGCTTTATATACACACAGCTCTGTACTATATCCTTTATATACACTCAGCTCTGTACTATATGCTTTATATACACACAGCTCTGTACTGTATTCTTTATATACACTCAGCTCTGTACTATATGCTTTATATACACACAGCTCTGTACTATATGCTTTATATACACACAGCTCTGTACTGTATGCTTTATATACACTCAGCTCTGTACTATATGCTTTATATACACACAGCTCTGTACTATATGCTTTATATACACACAGCTCTGTACTATATGCTTTATATACACACAGCTCTGTACTATATGCTTTATATACACACAGCTCTGTACTATATGCTTTATATACACACAGCTCTGTACTATATGCTTTATATACACACAGCTCTGTACTATATGCTTTATATACACACAGCTCTGTACTATATGCTTTATATACACACAGCTCTGTACTATATGCTTTATATACACAGTGCTCTGTACTATATGCTTCATATACACTCAGCTCTGTACTATATCCTTTATATACACACAGCTCTGTACCATATGCTTTATATACACACAGCTCTGTACTATATCCTTTATATACACTCAGCTCTGTACCATATGCTTTATATACACACAGCTCTGTACTGTATGCTTTATATACACTCAGCTCTGTACCATATGCTTTATATACACACAGCTCTGTACTATATGCTTTATATACACATAGCTCTGCACTATATGCTTTATATACACACAGCTCTGTACTATATCCTTTATATACACTCAGCTCTGTACTATATGCTTCATATACACACAGCTCTGTACTATATGCTTTATATACACAGCTCTGTACTATATCCTTTATATACACTCAGCTCTGTACTATATGCTTTATATACACACAGCTCTGTACTATATGCTTTATATACACACAGCTCTGTACTATATGCTTTATATACACTCAGCTCTGTACTATATGCTTCATATACACACAGCTCTGTACTATATGCTTTATATACACACAGCTCTGTACTATATGCTTCATATACACACAGCTCTGTACTATATGCTTTATATACTCACAGCTCTACACTGTATGCTTTATATACACTCAGCTCTGTACTATATGCTTTATATACACACAGCTCTGTACTATATGCTTTATATACACTCAGCTCTGTACTATATGCTTTATATACACACAGCTCTGTACTGTATGCTTTATATACTCACAGCTCTGTACTGTATGCTTTATATACACACAGCTCTGTACTATATCCTTTATATACACTCAGCTCTGTACTATATGCTTTATATACACACAGCTCTGTACTGTATTCTTTATATACACTCAGCTCTGTACTATATGCTTTATATACTCACAGCTCTGTACTGTATGCTTTATATACACACAGCTCTGTACTATATCCTTTATATACACTCAGCTCTGTACTATATGCTTTATATACACACAGCTCTGTACTGTATTCTTTATATACACTCAGCTCTGTACTATATGCTTTATATACACACAGCTCTGTACTATATGCTTTATATACACTCAGCTCTGTACTATATGCTTTATATACACACAGCTCTGTACTGTATGCTTTATATACTCACAGCTCTGTACTGTATGCTTTATATACACACAGCTCTGTACTATATCCTTTATATACACTCAGCTCTGTACTATATGCTTTATATACACACAGCTCTGTACTGTATTCTTTATATACACTCAGCTCTGTACTATATGCTTTATATACACTCAGCTCTGTACTATATGCTTTATATACACACAGCTCTGCACTATATGCTTTATATACACACAGCTCTGTACTATATCCTTTATATACACTCAGCTCTGTACTATATGCTTTATATACACACAGCTCTGTACTATATGCTTTATATACACACAGCTCTGTACTATATGCTTTATATACTCACAGCTCTGTACTATATGCTTTATATACACACAGCTCTGTACTATATGCTTTTTATTCACACAGCTCTGTACTATATGCTTTATATACACACAGCTCTGTACTATATGCTTTATATACACACAGCTCTGTACTATATGCTTTATATACACACAGCTCTGTACTATATGCTTTATATACACACAGCTCTGTACTATATGCTTTATATACTCACAGCTCTGTACTATATGCTTTATATACACACAGCTCTGTACTATATGCTTTTTATTCACACAGCTCTGTACTATATGCTTTATATACACACAGCTCTGTACTATATGCTTTATATACACACAGCTCTGTACTATATGCTTTATATACACACAGCTCTGTACTATATGCTTTATATACACACAGCTCTGTACTATATGCTTTATATACACACAGCTCTGTACTATATGCTTTATATACACACAGCTCTGTACTATATGCTTTATATACACACAGCTCTGTACTATATGCTTCATATACACTCAGCTCTGTACTATATCCTTTATATACACACAGCTCTGTACCATATGCTTTATATACACACAGCTCTGTACTATATCCTTTATATACACTCAGCTCTGTACCATATGCTTTATATACACACAGCTCTGTACTGTATGCTTTATATACACACAGCTCTGTACTGTATGCTTTATATACACTCAGCTCTGTACTATATGCTTTATATACACACAGCTCTGTACTATATGCTTTATATACACACAGCTCTGTACTATATGCTTTATATACACACAGCTCTGTACTATATGCTTTATATACACACAGCTCTGTACTATATGCTTTATATACACACAGCTCTGTACTATATGCTTTATATACACACAGCTCTGTACTATATGCTTTATATACACACAGCTCTGTACTATATGCTTTATATACACACAGCTCTGTACTATATGCTTTATATACACAGTGCTCTGTACTATATGCTTCATATACACTCAGCTCTGTACTATATCCTTTATATACACACAGCTCTGTACCATATGCTTTATATACACACAGCTCTGTACTATATCCTTTATATACACTCAGCTCTGTACCATATGCTTTATATACACACAGCTCTGTACCGTATGCTTTATATACACTCAGCTCTGTACCATATGCTTTATATACACACAGCTCTGTACTGTATGCTTTATATACACACAGCTCTGTACTGTATGCTTTATATACACTCAGCTCTGTACTATATCCTTTATATACACACAGCTCTGTACTATATGCTTTATATACACACTGCTCTGCACTATATGCTTTATATACACACAGCTCTGTACTGTATGCTTTATATACACTCAGCTCTGTACTATATCCTTTATATACACTCAGCTCTGTACTATATGCTTTATATACACACAGCTCTGTACTATATGCTTTATATACACTCAGCTCTGTACTATATGCTTCATATACACTCAGCTCTGTACTATATGCTTTATATACACACAGCTCTGTACTGTATGCTTTATATACACACAGCTCTGTACTATATCCTTTATATACACTCAGCTCTGTACTATATGCTTTATATACACACAGCTCTGCACTATATGCTTTATATACACACAGCTCTGTACTATATGCTTTATATACACACAGCTCTGTACTGTATGCTTTATATACACACAGCTCTGTACTATATCCTTTATATACACTCAGCTCTGTACTATATGCTTTATATACACACAGCTCTGTACTATATGCTTTATATACACACAGCTCTGTACTATATGCTTTATATACACTCAGCTCTGTACTATATGCTTCATATACACTCAGCTCTGTACTATATCCTTTATATACACACAGCTCTGTACCATATGCTTTATATACACACAGCTCTGTACTATATCCTTTATATACACTCAGCTCTGTACCATATGTTTATATACACACAGCTCTGTACTGTATGCTTTATATACACACAGCTCTGTACTGTATGCTTTATATACACTCAGCTCTGTACTATATGCTTTATATACACACAGCTCTGTACTATATGCTTTATATACACACAGCTCTGTACTATATGCTTTATATACACACAGCTCTGTACTATATGCTTTATATACACACAGCTCTGTACTATATCCTTTATATACACTCAGCTCTGTACTATATGCTTTATATACACACAGCTCTGTACTATATGCTTTATATACACACAGCTCTGTACTATATGCTTTATATACACACAGCTCTGTACTATATGCTTTATATACACATAGCTCTGTACTATATGCTTTATATACACACAGCTCTGTACTATATCCTTTATATACACTCAGCTCTGTACTATATGCTTCATATACACAGTGCTCTGTACTATATGCTTTATATACACACAGCTCTGTACTATATGCTTTATATACACACAGCTCTGTACTATATGCTTTATATACACACAGCTCTGTACTGTATGCTTTATATACTCACAGCTCTGTACTGTATGCTTTATATACACACAGCTCTGTACTATATGCTTTATATACACACAGCTCTGTACTATATGCTTTATATACACTCAGCTCTGTACTATATGCTTTATATACACACAGCTCTGTACTATATGCTTTATATACACACAGCTCTGTACTATATCCTTTATATACACTCAGCTCTGTACTATATGCTTTATATACACACAGCTCTGTACTATATGCTTTATATACACACAGCTCTGTACTATATGCTTCATATACACACAGCTCTGCACTATATGCTTTATATACACACAGCTCTGTACTATATGCTTTATATACACACTGCTCTGCACTATATGCTTTATATACACACAGCTCTGTACTGTATGCTTTATATACACACAGCTCTGTACTATATGCTTTATATACACTCAGCTCTGTACTATATGCTTCATATACACTCAGCTCTGTACTATATGCTTTATATACACACAGCTCTGTACTATATGCTTTATATACACACAGCTCTGTACTATATCCTTTATATACACTCAGCTCTGTACTATATGCTTTATATACACACAGCTCTGCACTATATGCTTTATATACACACAGCTCTGTACTATATCCTTTATATACACTCAGCTCTGTACTATATGCTTTATATACACACAGCTCTGTACTATATGCTTTATATACACACAGCTCTGTACTATATGCTTTATATACACACTGCTCTGCACTATATGCTTTATATACACACAGCTCTGTACTATATGCTTTATATACACACAGCTCTGTACCGTATGCTTTATATACACACAGCTCTGTACTGTATGCTTTATATACACACAGCTCTGCACTATATGCTTTATATACACTCAGCTCTGTACTATATGCTTTATATACACACAGCTCTGTACTATATGCTTTATATACACTCAGCTCTGTACTATATGCTTTATATACACTCAGCTCTGTACTATATGCTTTATATACACTCAGCTCTGTACTATATGCTTTATATACACACAGCTCTGTACTATATGCTTTATATACACTCAGCTCTGTACTATATGCTTTATATACACACAGCTCTGTACTATATGCTTTATATACACACAGCTCTGTACTATATGCTTTATATACACACAGCTCTGTACTATATGCTTCATATACACTCAGCTCTGTACTATATCCTTTATATACACACAGCTCTGTACCATATGCTTTATATACACACAGCTCTGTACTATATCCTTTATATACACTCAGCTCTGTACCATATGCTTTATATACACACAGCTCTGTACTGTATGCTTTATATACACACAGCTCTGTACTGTATGCTTTATATACACACAGCTCTGTACTATATGCTTTATATACACACAGCTCTGTACTATATGCTTTATATACACACAGCTCTGTACTATATGCTTTATATACACACAGCTCTGTACTATATGCTTTATATACACACAGCTCTGTACTATATGCTTTATATACACACAGCTCTGTACTATATGCTTTATATACACATAGCTCTGTACTATATGCTTTATATACACAGTGCTCTGTACTATATGCTTCATATACACTCAGCTCTGTACTATATCCTTTATATACACACAGCTCTGTACCATATGCTTTATATACACACAGCTCTGTACTATATCCTTTATATACACTCAGCTCTGTACCATATGCTTTATATACACACAGCTCTGTACTATATCCTTTATATACACTCAGCTCTGTACCATATGCTTTATATACACTCAGCTCTGTACTATATGCTTTATATACACTCAGCTCTGTACCATATGCTTTATATACACACAGCTCTGTACCATATGCTTTATATACACACAGCTCTGTACTATATCCTTTATATACACTCAGCTCTGTACCATATGCTTTATATACACTCAGCTCTGTACTATATGCTTTATATACACTCAGCTCTGTACCATATGCTTTATATACACTCAGCTCTGTACTATATGCTTTATATACACACAGCTCTGTACTGTATGCTTTATATACACACAGCTCTGTACTGTATGCTTTATATACACTCAGCTCTGTACTATATGCTTTATATACACACAGCTCTGTACTATATGCTTTATATACACACAGCTCTGTACTATATGCTTTATATACACACAGCTCTGTACTATATCCTTTATATACACTCAGCTCTGTACTATATGCTTTATATACACACAGCTCTGTACTATATGCTTTATATACACACAGCTCTGTACTATATGCTTTATATACACACAGCTCTGTACTATATGCTTCATATACACACAGCTCTGTACTATATGCTTTATATACACACTGCTCTGCACTATATGCTTTATATACACACAGCTCTGTACTGTATGCTTTATATACACTCAGCTCTGTACTATATCCTTTATATACACTCAGCTCTGTACTATATGCTTTATATACACACAGCTCTGTACTATATGCTTTATATACACACAGCTCTGTACTATATGCTTTATATACACACAGCTCTGTACTATATGCTTCATATACACACAGCTCTGTACTATATGCTTTATATACACACTGCTCTGCACTATATGCTTTATATACACACAGCTCTGTACTGTATGCTTTATATACACTCAGCTCTGTACTATATCCTTTATATACACTCAGCTCTGTACTATATGCTTTATATACACACAGCTCTGTACTATATGCTTTATATACACTCAGCTCTGTACTATATGCTTCATATACACTCAGCTCTGTACTATATGCTTTATATACACACAGCTCTGTACTATATGCTTCATATACACTCAGCTCTGTACTATATCCTTTATATACACACAGCTCTGTACTATATGCTTTATATACACACAGCTCTGTACTATATCCTTTATATACACTCAGCTCTGTACTGTATGCTTTATATACACTCAGCTCTGTACTGTATGCTTTATATACACACAGCTCTGTACTATATGCTTTATATACACACAGCTCTGTACTATATCCTTTATATACACATAGCTCTGTACTATATGCTTTATATACACAGTGCTCTGTACTATATGCTTCATATACACTCAGCTCTGTACTATATCCTTTATATACACACAGCTCTGTACCATATGCTTTATATACACACAGCTCTGTACTATATCCTTTATATACACTCAGCTCTGTACCATATGCTTTATATACACACAGCTCTGTACTATATCCTTTATATACACTCAGCTCTGTACCATATGCTTTATATACACTCAGCTCTGTACTATATGCTTTATATACACTCAGCTCTGTACCATATGCTTTATATACACACAGCTCTGTACCATATGCTTTATATACACACAGCTCTGTACTATATCCTTTATATACACTCAGCTCTGTACCATATGCTTTATATACACTCAGCTCTGTACTATATGCTTTATATACACTCAGCTCTGTACCATATGCTTTATATACACACAGCTCTGTACTGTATGCTTTATATACACACAGCTCTGTACTGTATGCTTTATATACACTCAGCTCTGTACTATATGCTTTATATACACACAGCTCTGTACTATATGCTTTATATACACACAGCTCTGTACTATATGCTTTATATACACACAGCTCTGTACTATATCCTTTATATACACTCAGCTCTGTACTATATGCTTTATATACACACAGCTCTGTACTATATGCTTTATATACACACAGCTCTGTACTATATGCTTTATATACACACAGCTCTGTACTATATGCTTCATATACACACAGCTCTGTACTATATGCTTTATATACACACTGCTCTGCACTATATGCTTTATATACACACAGCTCTGTACTGTATGCTTTATATACACTCAGCTCTGTACTATATCCTTTATATACACTCAGCTCTGTACTATATGCTTTATATACACACAGCTCTGTACTATATGCTTTATATACACACAGCTCTGTACTATATGCTTTATATACACACAGCTCTGTACTATATGCTTCATATACACACAGCTCTGTACTATATGCTTTATATACACACTGCTCTGCACTATATGCTTTATATACACACAGCTCTGTACTGTATGCTTTATATACACTCAGCTCTGTACTATATCCTTTATATACACTCAGCTCTGTACTATATGCTTTATATACACACAGCTCTGTACTATATGCTTTATATACACTCAGCTCTGTACTATATGCTTCATATACACTCAGCTCTGTACTATATCCTTTATATACACACAGCTCTGTACTATATGCTTTATATACACACAGCTCTGTACTATATCCTTTATATACACTCAGCTCTGTACTGTATGCTTTATATACACTCAGCTCTGTACTATATGCTTTATATACACACAGCTCTGTACTATATGCTTTATATACACACAGCTCTGTACTATATCCTTTATATACACTCAGCTCTGTACTATATGCTTTATATACACACAGCTCTGCACTATATGCTTTATATACACACAGCTCTGTACTATATCCTTTATATACACTCAGCTCTGTACTATATGCTTTATATACACACAGCTCTGTACTATATGCTTTATATACACACAGCTCTGTACTATATGCTTTATATACACTCAGCTCTGTACTATATGCTTTATATACACTCAGCTCTGTACTATATGCTTTATATACACACAGCTCTGTACTATATGCTTTATATACACACAGCTCTGTACTATATGCTTCATATACACACAGCTCTGTACTATATGCTTTATATACACAGCTCTGTACTATATCCTTTATATACACTCAGCTCTGTACTATATGCTTTATATACACACAGCTCTGTACTATATGCTTTATATACACACAGCTCTGTACTATATGCTTTATATACACTCAGCTCTGTACTATATGCTTCATATACACACAGCTCTGTACTATATGCTTTATATACACACAGCTCTGTACTATATGCTTCATATACACACAGCTCTGTACTATATGCTTTATATACTCACAGCTCTACACTGTATGCTTTATATACACTCAGCTCTGTACTATATGCTTTATATACACTCAGCTCTGTACTATATGCTTTATATACACACAGCTCTGTACTGTATGCTTTATATACACACAGCTCTGTACTGTATGCTTTATATACACACAGCTCTGTACTGTATGCTTTATATACACTCAGCTCTGTACTATATGCTTTATATACACACAGCTCTGTACTATATGCTTTATATACACACAGCTCTGTACTATATGCTTTATATACACACAGCTCTGTACTATATCCTTTATATACACTCAGCTCTGTACTATATGCTTTATATACACACAGCTCTGTACTATATGCTTTATATACACACAGCTCTGTACTATATGCTTTATATACACACAGCTCTGTACTATATGCTTCATATACACACAGCTCTGTACTATATGCTTTATATACACACTGCTCTGCACTATATGCTTTATATACACACAGCTCTGTACTGTATGCTTTATATACACTCAGCTCTGTACTATATCCTTTATATACACTCAGCTCTGTACTATATGCTTTATATACACACAGCTCTGTACTATATGCTTTATATACACACAGCTCTGTACTATATGCTTTATATACACACAGCTCTGTACTATATGCTTCATATACACACAGCTCTGTACTATATGCTTTATATACACACTGCTCTGCACTATATGCTTTATATACACACAGCTCTGTACTGTATGCTTTATATACACTCAGCTCTGTACTATATCCTTTATATACACTCAGCTCTGTACTATATGCTTTATATACACACAGCTCTGTACTATATGCTTTATATACACTCAGCTCTGTACTATATGCTTCATATACACTCAGCTCTGTACTATATGCTTTATATACACACAGCTCTGTACTATATGCTTCATATACACTCAGCTCTGTACTATATCCTTTATATACACACAGCTCTGTACTATATGCTTTATATACACACAGCTCTGTACTATATCCTTTATATACACTCAGCTCTGTACTGTATGCTTTATATACACTCAGCTCTGTACTATATGCTTTATATACACACAGCTCTGTACTATATGCTTTATATACACACAGCTCTGTACTATATCCTTTATATACACATAGCTCTGTACTATATGCTTTATATACACAGTGCTCTGTACTATATGCTTCATATACACTCAGCTCTGTACTATATCCTTTATATACACACAGCTCTGTACCATATGCTTTATATACACACAGCTCTGTACTATATCCTTTATATACACTCAGCTCTGTACCATATGCTTTATATACACACAGCTCTGTACTATATCCTTTATATACACTCAGCTCTGTACCATATGCTTTATATACACTCAGCTCTGTACTATATGCTTTATATACACTCAGCTCTGTACCATATGCTTTATATACACACAGCTCTGTACCATATGCTTTATATACACACAGCTCTGTACTATATCCTTTATATACACTCAGCTCTGTACCATATGCTTTATATACACTCAGCTCTGTACTATATGCTTTATATACACTCAGCTCTGTACCATATGCTTTATATACACACAGCTCTGTACTGTATGCTTTATATACACACAGCTCTGTACTGTATGCTTTATATACACTCAGCTCTGTACTATATGCTTTATATACACACAGCTCTGTACTATATGCTTTATATACACACAGCTCTGTACTATATGCTTTATATACACACAGCTCTGTACTATATCCTTTATATACACTCAGCTCTGTACTATATGCTTTATATACACACAGCTCTGTACTATATGCTTTATATACACACAGCTCTGTACTATATGCTTTATATACACACAGCTCTGTACTATATGCTTCATATACACACAGCTCTGTACTATATGCTTTATATACACACTGCTCTGCACTATATGCTTTATATACACACAGCTCTGTACTGTATGCTTTATATACACTCAGCTCTGTACTATATCCTTTATATACACTCAGCTCTGTACTATATGCTTTATATACACACAGCTCTGTACTATATGCTTTATATACACACAGCTCTGTACTATATGCTTTATATACACACAGCTCTGTACTATATGCTTCATATACACACAGCTCTGTACTATATGCTTTATATACACACTGCTCTGCACTATATGCTTTATATACACACAGCTCTGTACTGTATGCTTTATATACACTCAGCTCTGTACTATATCCTTTATATACACTCAGCTCTGTACTATATGCTTTATATACACACAGCTCTGTACTATATGCTTTATATACACTCAGCTCTGTACTATATGCTTCATATACACTCAGCTCTGTACTATATGCTTTATATACACACAGCTCTGTACTATATGCTTCATATACACTCAGCTCTGTACTATATCCTTTATATACACACAGCTCTGTACTATATGCTTTATATACACACAGCTCTGTACTATATCCTTTATATACACTCAGCTCTGTACTATATGCTTTATATACACACAGCTCTGTACTATATGCTTTATATACACACAGCTCTGTACTATATCCTTTATATACACTCAGCTCTGTACTATATGCTTTATATACACACAGCTCTGCACTATATGCTTTATATACACACAGCTCTGTACTATATCCTTTATATACACTCAGCTCTGTACTATATGCTTTATATACACACAGCTCTGTACTATATGCTTTATATACACACAGCTCTGTACTATATGCTTTATATACACTCAGCTCTGTACTATATGCTTTATATACACTCAGCTCTGTACTATATGCTTTATATACACACAGCTCTGTACTATATGCTTTATATACACACAGCTCTGTACTATATGCTTCATATACACACAGCTCTGTACTATATGCTTTATATACACAGCTCTGTACTATATCCTTTATATACACTCAGCTCTGTACTATATGCTTTATATACACACAGCTCTGTACTATATGCTTTATATACACACAGCTCTGTACTATATCCTTTATATACACACAGCTCTGTACTATATGCTTTATATACACACAGCTCTGTACTATATGCTTTATATACACACAGCTCTGTACTATATGCTTTATATACACTCAGCTCTGTACTATATGCTTCATATACACACAGCTCTGTACTATATGCTTTATATACACACAGCTCTGTACTATATGCTTCATATACACACAGCTCTGTACTATATGCTTTATATACTCACAGCTCTACACTGTATGCTTTATATACACTCAGCTCTGTACTATATGCTTTATATACACTCAGCTCTGTACTATATGCTTTATATACACACAGCTCTGTACTGTATGCTTTATATACTCACAGCTCTGTACTGTATGCTTTATATACACACAGCTCTGTACTATATGCTTTATATACACACAGCTCTGTACTATATCCTTTATATACACTCAGCTCTGTACTATATGCTTTATATACACACAGCTCTGTACTGTATTCTTTATATACACTCAGCTCTGTACTATATGCTTTATATACACACAGCTCTGTACTATATGCTTTATATACACATAGCTCTGCACTATATGCTTTATATACACACAGCTCTGTACTATATCCTTTATATACACTCAGCTCTGTACTATATGCTTCATATACACACAGCTCTGTACTATATGCTTTATATACACAGCTCTGTACTATATCCTTTATATACACTCAGCTCTGTACTATATGCTTTATATACACACAGCTCTGTACTATATGCTTTATATACACACAGCTCTGTACTATATGCTTTATATACACTCAGCTCTGTACTATATGCTTCATATACACACAGCTCTGTACTATATGCTTTATATACACACAGCTCTGTACTATATGCTTCATATACACACAGCTCTGTACTATATGCTTTATATACTCACAGCTCTACACTGTATGCTTTATATACACTCAGCTCTGTACTATATGCTTTATATACACACAGCTCTGTACTATATGCTTTATATACACTCAGCTCTGTACTATATGCTTTATATACACACAGCTCTGTACTGTATGCTTTATATACTCACAGCTCCTTACTGTATGCTTTATATACACACAGCTCTGTACTATATGCTTTATATACACACAGCTCTGTACTATATCCTTTATATACACTCAGCTCTGTACTATATGCTTTATATACACACAGCTCTGTACTGTATTCTTTATATACACTCAGCTCTGTACTATATGCTTTATATACACACAGCTCTGTACTATATGCTTTATATACACACAGCTCTGCACTATATGCTTTATATACACACAGCTCTGTACTATATCCTTTATATACACTCAGCTCTGTACTATATGCTTTATATACACACAGCTCTGTACTATATGCTTTATATACACACAGCTCTGTACTATATGCTTTATATACACACAGCTCTGTACTATATGCTTTTTATTCACACAGCTCTGTACTATATGCTTTATATACACACAGCTCTGTACTATATGCTTTATATACACACAGCTCTGTACTATATGCTTTATATACACACAGCTCTGTACTATATGCTTTATATACACACAGCTCTGTACTATATCCTTTATATACACTCAGCTCTGTACTATATGCTTTATATACACACAGCTCTGTACTATATGCTTTATATACACACAGCTCTGTACTATATGCTTTATATACACACAGCTCTGTACTATATGCTTTATATACACACAGCTCTGTACTATATGCTTTATATACACATAGCTCTGTACTATATGCTTTATATACACAGTGCTCTGTACTATATGCTTCATATACACTCAGCTCTGTACTATATCCTTTATATACACACAGCTCTGTACCATATGCTTTATATACACACAGCTCTGTACTATATGCTTTATATACACACAGCTCTGTACTATATGCTTTATATACACACAGCTCTGTACTATATGCTTTATATACACACAGCTCTGCACTATATGCTTTATATACACACAGCTCTGTACTATATGCTTTATATACACACAGCTCTGTACTATATGCTTTATATACACACAGCTCTGTACTATATGCTTTATATACACACAGCTCTGTACTATATGCTTTATATACACACAGCTCTGTACTATATGCTTTATATACACACAGCTCTGTACTATATGCTTTATATACACACAGCTCTGTACTATATGCTTTATATACACACAGCTCTGTACTATATCCTTTATATACACTCAGCTCTGTACTATATGCTTTATATACACACAGCTCTGTACTATATGCTTTATATACACACAGCTCTGTACTATATGCTTTATATACACACAGCTCTGTACTATATGCTTTATATACACACTGCTCTGCACTATATGCTTTATATACACACAGCTCTGTACTGTATGCTTTATATACACTCAGCTCTGTACTATATCCTTTATATACACTCAGCTCTGTACTATATGCTTTATATACACACAGCTCTGTACTATATGCTTTATATACACTCAGCTCTGTACTATATGCTTCATATACACTCAGCTCTGTACTATATGCTTTATATACACACAGCTCTGTACTGTATGCTTTATATACACACAGCTCTGTACTATATCCTTTATATACACTCAGCTCTGTACTATATGCTTTATATACACACAGCTCTGCACTATATGCTTTATATACACACAGCTCTGTACTATATGCTTTATATACACACAGCTCTGTACTGTATGCTTTATATACACACAGCTCTGTACTATATCCTTTATATACACTCAGCTCTGTACTATATGCTTTATATACACACAGCTCTGTACTATATGCTTTATATACACACAGCTCTGTACTATATCCTTTATATACACACAGCTCTGTACTATATGCTTTATATACACACAGCTCTGTACTATATGCTTTATATACACACAGCTCTGTACTATATGCTTTATATACACACAGCTCTGTACTATATGCTTTATATACACACAGCTCTGTACTATATCCTTTATATACACTCAGCTCTGTACTATATGCTTTATATACACACAGCTCTGTACTATATGCTTTATATACACACAGCTCTGTACTATATGCTTTATATACACACAGCTCTGTACTATATGCTTTATATACACATAGCTCTGTACTATATGCTTTATATACACACAGCTCTGTACTATATCCTTTATATACACTCAGCTCTGTACTATATGCTTCATATACACAGTGCTCTGTACTATATGCTTTATATACACACAGCTCTGTACTATATGCTTTATATACACACAGCTCTGTACTATATGCTTTATATACACACAGCTCTGTACTATATGCTTTATATACACACAGCTCTGTACTATATGCTTTATATACACACAGCTCTGTACTATATGCTTTATATACACACAGCTCTGTACTGTATGCTTTATATACTCACAGCTCTGTACTATATGCTTTATATACACACAGCTCTGTACTATATGCTTTATATACACACAGCTCTGTACTATATCCTTTATATACACTCAGCTCTGTACTATATGGAAAGGCCTGCGCAGCTGGCCTGTAATTGTGGGAGGAGCGGGATGACTATAAAACTCACGGCTCTTCCCCCTTCATTGACGCCGTGGGGTCTTCGCTTGAGGGTGTCACGTGATGTCGGCAGGAAGTGGAGTCACGTTCCCACCGGTCAGCTGACTGCACGAGTCAGCTGACAGGAACCTCGCTTCAGCCGGCATGGTGGGGGTAAGTGGCTGTGGCTGACCGGGGGTAACGCTGGCTGTTCCCGGACTCTGGAGGTGAGCCGGAGTTCAGGGAAACCCTTGGTCAGCCCGGCCCCAGGTTATTGTATTACATATCGGCATTCCGCATACGCCGGTAGCATTTTACGGTTTTCGGCTGTATATGATTACTTACGGCTTGCTGCGCATGTATATGGCTACTTTGTTATGCGAACAGCCTCCTGCATGTGCATATCATTACCGCACTAGGTGAACGGCTTGCTGCGCATGTATGTGTTCTCTTATGGCTTGCTTTATTATGTGTTCTGCCTCCTGCTCGTGCATGTCATTACCGCACTATGTGAACAGCCTCCTGCACGTGCATATCATTACCGCACTATTTGAACGGCTTGCTGCACATGTATACGATTACTTTGTTATGTGAACAGCCTCCTGCACGTGCATATCATTACCGCACTACGTGAACAGCCTCCTGCATGTGCATATCATTACCGCACTATGTGAACGGCTTGCTGCGCATGCATACGATTACTTTGTTATGTGAACAGCCTCCTGCACGTGCATATCATTGCCGCACTATGTGAACGGCTTGCTGCGCATGTATATGATTACTGCATTGTGTGAACAGTCTCCTGCACATGCATATCATTACCGCATTTTGTGTTAGGCTTCTTGCATATGTATTTGATTGCTGCACTGTGTGAACAGTCTCCTGCACATGTATATCATTACTGCACTATGATTACTGCATTGTGTGAACAGTCTCCTGCACATGCATATCATTACCGCATTATGTGTTAGGCCTCTTGCACATGTATTTGATTGCTGCATTGTGTGAACAGTCTCCTGCACATGCATATCATTACTGCACTATGTGATAGGCTTCTTGCTCATGTATATCATTACTGCACTATGTGATAGGCTTCTTGCACAGGTTTATCATTACTGCACTATGTGAACAGTCTCCTGCACATGTATAACATCACCGCACTATATGATCAGTCTCCTGCACATGTATATCATTACCGCACTATATGAACAGTCTCTCCTGCACATATATAACATTGCCGCTCTTTGTGAACAGTCTCCTGCACATGTATAACATTACCGCACTATGTGTTAGGCTTCTTGCACATGTATATCATTACTGCACTATGTGAACAGTCTCCTGCACATATATAACATTGCCGCTCTTTGTGAACAGTCTCCTGCACATGTATAACATTACCGCTCTATGTGAACAGCCTCCTGCACATATATATCATTATAACATTTTGTAGTTCTGTGCCGCTGGGAGGATCTATATGTGTCTCCAGTATACTGAGACTCGCACACCTTTACACTCAATCGGTCTCACCGCTCCGCCCCACCCTGTGGGCTTATGCTTCACCCCCACAGCTGCCAATCTGGTCAGTCTAAGGCACGCTACACCAACAGCTGCGCTCACTTCCAACCTTTGTCTCTTAACTAACTTCCTCACAGTTTTCTTTTCATTTATTTTATATTTATACTTCTGTGTTTCCGGGCGGTGTGCCTCCAGCTGTTGTGAAGCTACGATTCTCACTTATAGGAATCATGCCGTAGGGTTCATGCTGTACACATCCTGGTACCCATGCACGTTGGTAGGATTCATGCCGGTAACATTTATACGCCACACACGCTTTTAGGGTTCATTCGTTCTCTACGCACTTGTAGTTTTATACCGTACACACGCTTTTAGGGTCATACTGTACACCCCCTTTGTAAGGTTTATACTGCACACACGCTTGTAAGATTCATACAGTACACACTTGTAGTGTTTATACCGTTTACTTGCCTACAGGTTTCATACTGTACACTCGCTTGTAGGATTATATTGTACATTCACCCTTAGGGTTCATGCTGTACGCCTGCTTGTAGCATTCATACTGCACTCACACTTGCGCATAGTTGGGGGGTGCATGCTTGTAGCATTTACTCTATACACACGCTTGTACATACTTGTAGCATTATGCTGCGTACACACTTATAAGATTCATGCTGTACACAGTACACACTGTACACATGCTTGTTGGATTCTTACTTTACACGCGTTAGGATTATGCAGTACATTCGCGGTAGCTTTTATACGGTACACTCGCTTGCATAATTCATAAAGTTCATGCGGTGCATACCAATGTAGCATCCATACTGTACACTTGCTCGTAGGTTTACGTGGTATACACGCTTGTACTCGCCTGCAGGGTTCATACTACACACACTCTTGTAGGAGTCATGTTGTACACACTCATAGGATTCATACTTTGTACACGCTCATACGAGTCACACTGTACGCACGTTTATAGTATTACATGGCCCACGCTCATAGAATTACTACTGAGCATGCACTCATAAGGTTCGTGCTGCACACCCGCTCGCAGGACCTGTATCACGCGTGTTTGTAGGGTTATATTACTCGGGTGCACGCGGGAATCAGGCTGCGTGTGCACTCGTGGCATGTGTTCTGTACATGCACTTACGCTATTTGTGAAGTTCATACGCCCGCAGTTTTGTGCAGCGCACATGCTCATACAGCACATGGGGTGTGGCCCTGTACGCAGGTATGTGGTTATAATAGTTACTACTTGCCGGCATATTCTCTGCCATCAGGTCGTGGTTAGCTTCAGGCATTCACTGGTGGTCTATACGCGTATATGGTTGGCCCGAGTATAGGTTCATCAAGTTGGTGGTATAGCCATGCTTAGCGGTTCACGACAGTTTCACACGTAGTCGTTCTGCACGCATCTTTATATAGGCAGGGTGATACATAGCAGTTGTTGCTGCTGACACATATTCAGAACGACTATTACACGACGCTCAGGCGGGGCCGACCCAGTAAACCGTTGCAGACGGGGTATGTCTCATTATCGTTGGTACTGACATGCCTTCTGAACGACACTGACATTACGCATAGGTGGTATTTACCTGTTAAGCCTGTCATGTTACAGAAAGGGTACGTCGCATAATTGTTATGACTGACACGCCACACATAGGTGATGTATACCCATCATGCCTGCCACGCCTGCAGGGAGTACGTTGCACGGTTGTTACTGACACGCCTTCAGAACAGCAATAACGCCACACATAGGTGATAAGATTTGTTTTATTATCCAAGTAATCACCTCATGAACCTGACACGTCTTCAGGTTGTGTTTACTTGTGTCGTCGGTGCACCTCTTTTACGATATAATCACGTTCTCAAAAACGGAATTCACAATGTTTTGGGTTGTAACGGTACTCGTACGAACTTTCGCACTTACCACTGGGCACACACTTATCTAGACTCAGTTACGCATATAATTCTCGTCCGACACGTCTTCGCATACTTTCCCTCTCTCCTGGTTTAAAGAGTTTCTTATTGTTGTCCAAGTAATCACCTCATGAACCTGACACGCTTTCAGGTCGTGATTGCTTGCGTTGTCGATGCGCTCCTTTCTCTGTGTAGTCATGTCCCAAAAATGTACTTCATGGTGTTCTAGGTTGATATGGTACTCGTTTAATGTTTCGCATTGGTCACCGGGCGCATACTCGTTTAGACCCGGTTACGCATACGATTCTCGTCCGACACGTCTTCGCATACTTTCCCTCTGTTCTGGTTTAAAGTGTCGTACATTGTTCTCCAAGTAATCACCTCATGAACTTGACACGCTTTCAGGTTGTGATTGCTTGCGTTGTCGATGCGCTCCTTTCTATGTGTAGTCATGTCCCAAAAATGTGCTTCATGGTGTTCTAGGTTAATATGATACTCGTATAACGTTTCGCACTTGTCACCGAGCGCATACTCGTCTAGGCCCGGTTACGCATACGATTTTCGTCCAACACGTCTTCGGATACTTTCCCTCTGTCCTGGTTTAAAGAGTTGATTATTGTTGTCCAAGTAATCACCTCATGAACCTGACACGTTTTCAGGTTGTGATTGCTTGCGTTGTCGGTGCATTCCTTTCTCTGCGTAGTCTCGTTCCTTAAGATGCTCTTCAAGGTGTTCTAGGTTGTTAAGGTACTTGTATAACGTTTCGCTCTTGTCACCGGGCACATACTTGTCTAGGTCCAGTCATCTATACAATTCCCATCCGTCACGTCTTTGGATACTCTCTCTCTGTCCTGGTGTTAGACGGTCAGCTATGTTATAGATAAATGAGCTTGGCTAGACGGTTAGTTTGGCTGTCCCTACTACATACATTTACTTTCACATGTGCTCACGTTGAAGGAGTCCAGAATATTGCAGCAGATGCCTTGTCCGCAAATACGCAAAATTTATGGTACGGCGTGGAACTCGTTTTCCAAATCCAGATCCAAGCACGCCGAGGGCGACAAGATTTCAGTTCCCTTCCTATTAGCATATGTCGGGTTTTGCCATTCCACACTGCATTTATCCCACAATACTATTAAGAGTTATCTAGCCGGTATCCAACACCATTTATCCTTGACCAATACCCGTAGTTACTCTATACTCTCTTCTCGCTTGGTGAAGTCCGCTCTGAAGGGCATCCTTGAGAAGGAAGTCCCTCGCAGCCCAGTCAGACAACCAATCACAGGCAACATGTTCAGGCAGTTGTCTGACTTGTTAGACTCCACACCATTGGGTATCCGTGATAGCCTCACCTTAAAAGCGGCCATGTACCTTGCCTGTTATGGGTTTCTCAGACCGGGTGAGTGTACTACTCGGACCATTAACGCGCCCTATCCTAAGGTCAGTCAGCTGTCACATGTCTCTGATCATTTCCAGCTGTCCCCCAGTCAGACCAAGACCTCGTCACCGGGTCAAACTGTGGTTGTTCGGTTTTCCCCACCGTGCACAAAGGGTGTCCTGCCACAGTCCTCCGTGAATTCTTGAATGCCTGTGTTAACCAATCAGCTGACGACCTTTTACTCCATTTCAGGTCCAACCTGCTAACTACTTCTCAGTTCATCAAACATTTACGCATTTCGGTCGGGTCGCTGGGAGGAGTCCCGACTTCATTATCCGATCACTCCTTCCGTACTGGCGCAGCTACAGCCAATTCTAAGCACGGGGTCCCAGCCCACGTAATCATGAAATTAGGATGTTGGAAATGCGGATGCTACATGCAGTATATCCCTAACCCTCGCAAAGAAATGGCTAGCGCATTCCAGTCTCTTGTGTTGTAATCCGCAATAAACAAATGTTTGTTTAAATCCGGGTTTTGCCCTCTTTTCCAGGCATATTCTTTACGCCGCAGTTATGGCACACTCCAAACTGCTTAGTTGAGGTTGATAGATCATTGGTTACAGTTGGTTGTTAGGTTAGTATTAGGGTTGTACGCATATCGGTCATGTAGCAACGACCACAAATGGAAAGGCCTGCGCAGCTGGCCTGTAATTGTGGGAGGAGCGGGATGACTATAAAACTCACGGCTCTTCCCCCTTCATTGACGCCGTGGGTTCTTCGCTCCCACCCGCCCCCCCTTCTTTTCATTCCATCACACTTACCACAGGGTATGCCCTCTTTTCCAGGCATATTCTTTACGCCGCAGTTATGGCACACTCCAAACTGCTTAGTTGAGGTTGATAGATCATTGGTTACAGTTGGTTGTTAGGTTAGTATTAGGGTTGTACGCATATCGGTCATGTAGCAACGACCACAAATGCTTTATATACACACAGCTCTGTACTATATGCTTTATATACACACAGCTCTGTACTATATGCTTCATATACACACAGCTCTGCACTATATGCTTTATATACACACAGCTCTGTACTATATGCTTTATATACACACTGCTCTGCACTATATGCTTTATATACACACAGCTCTGTACTGTATGCTTTATATACACACAGCTCTGTACTATATGCTTTATATACACTCAGCTCTGTACTATATGCTTCATATACACTCAGCTCTGTACTATATGCTTTATATACACACAGCTCTGTACTATATGCTTTATATACACACAGCTCTGTACTATATCCTTTATATACACTCAGCTCTGTACTATATGCTTTATATACACACAGCTCTGCACTATATGCTTTATATACACACAGCTCTGTACTATATCCTTTATATACACTCAGCTCTGTACTATATGCTTTATATACACACAGCTCTGTACTATATCCTTTATATACACTCAGCTCTGTACTATATGCTTTATATACACACAGCTCTGTACTATATGCTTTATATACACACAGCTCTGTACTATATGCTTTATATACTCACAGCTCTGTACTATATGCTTTATATACACACAGCTCTGTACTATATGCTTTTTATTCACACAGCTCTGTACTATATGCTTTATATACACACAGCTCTGTACTATATGCTTTATATACACACAGCTCTGTACTATATGC
The DNA here is from genome assembly GCF_029499605.1 of Hyla sarda. NCBI lineage: Eukaryota > Metazoa > Chordata > Amphibia > Anura > Hylidae > Hyla > Hyla sarda. Next base: position 87,765,002 of record NC_079190.1, read on the forward strand.
TTTATATACACTCAGCTCTGTACTATATGCTTTATATACACACAGCTCTGTACTATATCCTTTATATACACTCAGCTCTGTACTATATGCTTTATATACACACAGCTCTGTACTATATGCTTTATATACACACAGCTCTGTGCTATATGCTTTATATACACACAGCTCTGTACTATATGCTTCATATACACACAGCTCTGTACTATATGCTTTATATACACACAGCTTTGTACTATATGCTTTATATACACACAGCTTTGTACTATATGCTTTATATACACACAGCTCTGTACTATATGCTTCATATACACACAGCTCTGTACTATATGCTTCATATACACACAGCTCTGTACTATATGCTTTATATACACACAGCTTTGTACTATATGCTTTATATACACACAGCTTTGTACTATATGCTTTATATACACACAGCTCTGTACTATATGCTTTATATACACTCAGCTCTGTACTATATGCTTTATATACACTCAGCTCTGTACTATATGCTTTATATACACACAGCTCTGCACTATATGCTTTATATACACACAGCTCTGTACTATATGCTTTATATACACACAGCTCTGTACTATATGCTTTATATACACACAGCTCTGTACTATATGCTTTATATACACACAGCTCTGTACTATATGCTTTATATACACACAGCTCTGTACTATATGCTTCATATACACTCAGCTCTGTACTATATCCTTTATATACACACAGCTCTGTACCATATGCTTTATATACACACAGCTCTGTACTATATCCTTTATATACACTCAGCTCTGTACCATATGCTTTATATACACACAGCTCTGTACTATATGCTTTATATACACACAGCTCTGTACTATATGCTTTATATACACACAGCTCTGTACTGTATTCTTTATATACACACAGCTCTGTACTGTATGCTTTATATACACTCAGCTCTGTACTGTATGCTTCATATACACACAGCTCTGTACTATATGCTTTATATACACTCAGCTCTGTACTGTATGCTTCATATACACACAGCTCTGTACTATATGCTTTATATACACTCAGCTCTGTACTGTATGCTTTATATACACTCAGCTCTGTACTATATGCTTTATATACACACAGCTCTGTACTATATGCTTTATATACACTCAGCTCTGTACTATATGCTTTATATACACACAGCTCTGTACTATATGCTTTATATACACACAGCTCTGTACTATATGCTTTATATACACACAGCTCTGTACTATATGCTTTATATACACACAGCTCTGTACTATATGCTTTATATACACACAGCTCTGTACTATATGCTTTATATACACACAGCTCTGTACTATATGCTTTATATACACATAGCTCTGTACTATATGCTTTATATACACAGTGCTCTGTACTATATGCTTCATATACACTCAGCTCTGTACTATATCCTTTATATACACTCAGCTCTGTACTATATGCTTTATATACACACAGCTCTGTACTATATGCTTTATATACACTCAGCTCTGTACTATATGCTTTATATACACACAGCTCTGTACTATATGCTTTATATACACACAGCTCTGTACCATATGCTTTATATACACACAGCTCTGTACTATATCCTTTATATACACTCAGCTCTGTACCATATGCTTTATATACACACAGCTCTGTACTGTATGCTTTATATACACTCAGCTCTGTACTGTATTCTTTATATACACTCAGCTCTGTACTATATGCTTTATATACACACAGCTCTGTACTATATGCTTTTTATTCACACAGCTCTGTACTATATGCTTTATATACACACAGCTCTGTACTATATGCTTTATATACACACAGCTCTGTACTATATGCTTTATATACACACAGCTCTGTACTATATGCTTTATATACACACAGCTCTGTACTATATCCTTTATATACACTCAGCTCTGTACTATATGCTTTATATACACACAGCTCTGTACTATATGCTTTATATACACACAGCTCTGTACTATATGCTTTATATACACACAGCTCTGTACTATATGCTTCATATACACACAGCTCTGTACTATATGCTTTATATACACACAGCTTTGTACTATATGCTTTATATACACACAGCTTTGTACTATATGCTTTATATACACACAGCTCTGTACTATATGCTTCATATACACACAGCTCTGTACTATATGCTTTATATACACACAGCTCTGTACTATATGCTTTATATACACACAGCTCTGTACTATATGCTTTATATACACACAGCTCTGTACTATATGCTTTATATACACACAGCTCTGTACTATATGCTTTATATACACATAGCTCTGTACTATATGCTTTATATACACAGTGCTCTGTACTATATGCTTTATATACACACAGCTCTGTACTATATGCTTTATATACACACAGCTCTGTACTATATGCTTTATATACACACAGCTCTGTACTATATGCTTTATATACACACAGCTCTGTACTATATGCTTCATATACACTCAGCTCTGTACTATATCCTTTATATACACACAGCTCTGTACCATATGCTTTATATACACACAGCTCTGTACCATATCCTTTATATACACTCAGCTCTGTACCATATGCTTTATATACACACAGCTCTGTACTATATGCTTTATATACACACAGCTCTGTACTATATGCTTTATATACACACAGCTCTGTACTATATGCTTTATATACACACAGCTCTGTACTATATGCTTTATATACACACAGCTCTGTACTATATGCTTTATATACACACAGCTCTGTACTATATGCTTTATATACACACAGCTCTGTACTATATGCTTTATATACACACAGCTCTGTACTATATGCTTTATATACACACAGCTCTGTACTATATGCTTTATATACACACAGCTCTGTACTATATGCTTTATATACACATAGCTCTGTACTATATGCTTCATATACACAGTGCTCTGTACTATATGCTTCATATACACTCAGCTCTGTACTATATGCTTTATATACACACAGCTCTGTACCATATGCTTTATATACACACAGCTCTGTACTATATGCTTTATATACACACAGCTCTGTACTATATGCTTTATATACACACAGCTCTGTACTATATGCTTCATATACACTCAGCTCTGTACTATATCCTTTATATACACACAGCTCTGTACCATATGCTTCATATACACTCAGCTCTGTACTATATCCTTTATATACACACAGCTCTGTACCATATGCTTTATATACACACAGCTCTGTACTATATCCTTTATATACACTCAGCTCTGTACCGTATGCTTTATATACACACAGCTCTGTACTGTATGCTTTATATACACTCAGCTCTGTACTATATGCTTTATATACACACAGCTCTGTACTGTATGCTTTATATACACACAGCTCTGTACTATATGCTTTATATACACACAGCTCTGTACTATATGCTTTATATACACACAGCTCTGTACTATATGCTTTATATACACACAGCTCTGTACTATATGCTTTATATACACACAGCTCTGTACTATATCCTTTATATACACTCAGCTCTGTACTATATGCTTTATATACACACAGCTCTGTACTATATGCTTTATATACACACAGCTCTGTACTATATGCTTTATATACACACTGCTCTGCACTATATGCTTTATATACACACAGCTCTGTACTGTATGCTTTATATACACTCAGCTCTGTACTATATCCTTTATATACACTCAGCTCTGTACTATATGCTTTATATACACACAGCTCTGTACTATATGCTTTATATACACTCAGCTCTGTACTATATGCTTCATATACACTCAGCTCTGTACTATATGCTTTATATACACACAGCTCTGTACTGTATGCTTTATATACACACAGCTCTGTACTGTATCCTTTATATACACTCAGCTCTGTACTATATGCTTTATATACACACAGCTCTGTACTATATGCTTTATATACACACAGCTCTGTACTATATGCTTTATATACACATAGCTCTGTACTATATGCTTTATATACACTCAGCTCTGTACTATATGCTTCATATACACTCAGCTCTGTACTATATGCTTCATATACACTCAGCTCTGTACTATATCCTTTATATACACACAGCTCTGTACCATATGCTTTATATACACACAGCTCTGTACCATATGCTTTATATACACACAGCTCTGTACTATATGCTTTATATACACACAGCTCTGTACTATATGCTTTATATACACACAGCTCTGTACTATATGCTTTATATACACACAGCTCTGTACTGTATGCTTTATATACTCACAGCTCTGTACTGTATCCTTTATATACACTCAGCTCTGTACTATATGCTTTATATACACACAGCTCTGTACTATATGCTTTATATACACACAGCTCTGTACTATATGCTTCATATACACACAGCTCTGCACTGTATGCTTTATATACACACAGCTCTGTACTGTATGCTTTATATACACACAGCTCTGTACTATATCCTTTATATACACTCAGCTCTGTACTATATGCTTTATATACACACAGCTCTGTACTATATGCTTTATATACACACAGCTCTGTACTATATGCTTCATATACACACAGCTCTGCACTATATGCTTTATATACACACAGCTCTGTACTATATGCTTTATATACACACAGCTCTGTACTATATGCTTTATATACACACAGCTCTGTACTGTATGCTTTATATACACACAGCTCTGTACTGTATGCTTTATATACACACAGCTCTGTACTGTATGCTTTATATACACACAGCTCTGTACTGTATGCTTTATATACACACAGCTCTGTACTGTATGCTTTATATACACACAGCTCTGTACTATATGCTTTATATACACACAGCTCTGTACTATATGCTTTATATACACACAGCTCTGTACTGTATGCTTTATATACACACAGCTCTGTACTGTATGCTTTATATACACACAGCTCTGTACTGTATGCTTTATATACACACAGCTCTGTACTATATGCTTTATATACACACAGCTCTGTACCATATGCTTTATATAGGAAAATGAAAGAGATCGGATCCAGCTCAATGCAGTTAAAATCGGGTTTAATCCATAGGACAAGGAAGGAACAAGTTACGCGTTTCAAGCGCTGCAAGCGCTCTTAGTCATACAACAAATGCATGTTACAAGTCGGCTTAAATAGGCAGTGAGGTAATTACAGCCGGTCACAGGTCATGTGACCGGCAGGAATTAACCCCTTACAGGTAAATAGGGGCAGTGTAAAAACATAAGAAATATACTTCAAGTATCAAAACGATGGGTAAATACAAATATAATTGTAACTACATAAAAGAATAATGTCTGAAAATAATAAATGACCAATGTGTGGAGAGATGAGAGAAAAATGAATAAATAAAAAGACATAAGTTATTAAGTTTCATATTAGGAAGATATATGCCAATCATGCACATAGGCTGTAAAGAAGCTACATATGAATTGACATCTTAAGAATGTATCACCAGATAGGTCCTATGTAAAAATTAACATAAGTATACGAGTGAATCAGTATATATTAGTGGACATCTGGGGAACATGTGAAGATGTCAAGAAATACATAGACGATAACATAAATAGAGTTATACTTAATAATGGAGGATGACATCCTGCCGTTTATTCATACCAAGAGGAACTCGTGTTGATAATTTAAGAATCCAAAAGACTTCTCGGTTGAGAAGCTTTTGTTTCAAGTCACCTCCTCTCTTGGATGGGTTAACACGTTCGATTGCAGTACATTGTAAAGAGGAAAAACTGCCATGATGTGCTTCAGCACAATGTCTGGACACTGCAGAGGTGTTTCTGGAATTGAAATGGGGGATGTCAGATAAATGTTTTCTCAACCGAACTTTTAGTGGATTTGTGGTACAGCCGACGTACTGTAAACGGCAGGTCATGCACGACACCAGGTACACCACATATGTGGTATTACAATTAATGTATTGTTTGATTGTATAAGTGACGTTAGTGACAAATGAAGTAAAGGATCTGGTGACGTGCATCACCGAGCAACAGGTGCAACGGTTGTGCCCACATCTAAATGAACCAGGGTAGGATAGCCAAGTGGGTGGAGCAGGCCTGGAGGTAGAGAAAAGACTCGGAGAGACTCTTTGGCCGATTGTGGGAGCCTTTTTGGGAACACATCTATAACCGGTTTCTTTGATACATGCATATTGGGGATCAGTCAAAATCATAGGCATGTATGTATGTATGATCTTACAAATAGTAGAAAAATCAGTGCTGTAAGAAGTAGTGAAAGTCACCGGAGTTGGATGGTCGTGTTTCATTTTAGGTTTACGGGAACTGTTGAGTAGTTCCTGTCTGTTTCGACTAAAGGCAATTTTAGTGGCTCTTTTAAGTGACCAATCAGGGTAACCACGAGCTTTCAGACGTGTCTGGATAGACTCTGCCTCAGTAAAAAAATCCTTGTCTGTAGAACAATTTCTGCGTGCCCGAATCATCTCACCCCCCCGGCAGGTTTTTTATGACGTGGGGTGGGTGACATGAGTGGGCACACAGAATGGAATTAACAGCTGTACTTTTACGAAATGTAGAAGACTGTATTTGGCCAGTGGCACTGTCACCCCTCAGATTGACATCAAGAAAAGAAATGGTGTGAGTGTGTTCTGAAACAGTGAACTGTAAATTAAGAGTGTTGGTGTTAAGATAGAAAGAGAAGTCTGGCACGGTCGCCACACTGGGACCCCATATAAATATGAGGTCGTCTATGTAGCGACCGTACCAGATGAGATGTTTAGCAAAAGGATTGGAAGGAGAAAAAAGATAGATTCCCACCAACACATGTAGATATTAGCAATAGAGGGGGAGAATTTGGCCCCCAAAGAAGCGCCAGTGATTTGGAGAAAGAAACACCCATCAAACATAAAAAAGTTGTGTTCGAGAAGAAAAGAAACACATATACCCAGAAATTCACGAAGATCAGGAGTGTAGGTGGAATAAGTAGAAAGAAACCAATGGAGTGCAGTAAGTGCAAGGTGGTGTGGAATGACTGAGTACAGGGATGTAACATCCGCTGAGACCCAGGAGAAAGATGAATGCCAAGGTATATGATTCAAATTAAGTAGTAGATGTTTAGTGTCCTGTATGTATGCCGGAATCTGAGGGATGAGTGGTTGGAGGAGCGAGTCTATCCAGGCACAAAGGTTTTCGTTTAACCCCTTAAGGACCAGGCCATTTTATACCTTAAGGACCGGAGCGTTTTTTGCAATTCTGACCACTGTCACTTTAAACATTAATAACTCTGGAATACTTTTAGTTATCATTCTGATTCCGAGATTGTTTTTTCGTGACATATTCTACTTTAACTTAGTGGTAAAATTTTATGGTAACTTGCATCCTTTCTTGGTGAAAAATCCCAAAATTTGATGAAAAAAATGAAAATTTTGCATTTTTCTAACTTTGAAGCTCTCTGCTTGTAAGGAAAATGGATATTCAAAATATATTTTTTTGGGGTTCACATATACAATATGTCTACTTTATGTTTGCATCATAAAATTTATGAGTTTTTACTTTTGGAAGACACCAGAGGGCTTCAAAGTTCAGTAGCAATTTTGAAATTTTTCACAAAATTTTCAAACTCACTATTTTTCAGGGACCAGTTCAGTTTTGAAGTGGATTTGAAGGGTCTTCATATTAGAAATACCCCATAAAAGACCCCATTATAAAAACTACACCCCCTAAAGTATTCAAAAAAACATTCAGTAAGTGTATTAACCCTTTAGGTGTTTCACAGGAATAGCAGCAAAGTGAAGGAGAAAATTCAAAATCTTCATTTTTTACACTCTCATGTTCTTGTAGACCCAATTTTTGAATTTTTGCAAGGGGTAAAAAGGAAAAAATTTTTACTTGTATTTGAAACCCAATTTCTCTCGAGTAAGCACATACCTCATATGTCTATGTTAATTGTTCGGCGGGCGCAGTAGAGGGCTCAGAAGGGAAGGAGCGACAAATGGTTTTTGGGGGGCATGCCGCATTTAGGAAGCCCCTATGGTGCCAGGACAGCAAAAAAAAAACACATGGCATACCATTTTGGAAACTAGACCCCTCAGGGAACGTAACAAGGGGTAAAGTGAACCTTAATACCCTACAGGTGATTCACGACTTTTGCATATGTAAAAAAAATATATATTTTTTTTACCTAAAATGCTTGGTTTCCCAAAAATTTTACATTTTTAAAAAGGGTAATAGCAGAAAATACCCCCCAAAATTTGAAGCCCAATTTCTCCTGACACAGAAAACACCTCGCATGGGGGTGAAAAGTGCTCTGCTGGTGCACTACAGGTCTCAGAAGAGAAGGAGTCACATTTGGCTTTTTGAAAGCAAATTTTGCTCTGGGGGCATGCCGCATTTAGGAAGCCCCTATGGTGCCAGGACAGCAAAAAAAAAACACATGGCATACAATTTTGGAAACTAGACCCCTCGGGGAACGTAACAAGGGGTAATGTGAACCTTAATACCCTACAGGTGTTTCACGACTTTTGCATATGTAAAAAAATATATATTTTTTTACCTAAAATGCTTGGTTTCCCAAAATTTTTACAATTTTAAAAAGGGTAATAGCAGAAAATACCCCCCAAAATTTGAAGCCCAATTTCTCCCGATTCAGAAAACACCCCATATGGGTGTGAAAAGTGCTCTGCTGGCGCACTACAGGTCTCAGAAGAGAAGGAGTCACATTTGGCTTTTTGAAAGCGAATTTTGCTCTGGGGGCATGCCGCATTTAGGAAGCCCCTATGGTGCCAGGACAGCAAAAAAAAAAACACATGGCATACTATTTTGGAAACTAGACCCCTCGGGGAACGTAACAAGGGGTAATTTGAACCTTAATACCCTACAGGTGTTTCACGACTTTTGCATATGTAAAAAAATATATATTTTTTTTACCTAAAATGCTTGTTTTCCCAAAAATTTTACATTTTTTAAAAGGGTAATAGCAGAAAATACCCCCCAAAATTTGAAGCCCAATTTCTCCCGAGTACGGCGATACCCCATATGTGGCCCTAAACTGTTGCCTTGAAATACGACAGGGCTCCAAAGTGAGAGCGCCATGCGCATTTGAGGCCTAAATTAGGGACTTGCATAGGGGTGGACATAGGGGTATTCTACGCCAGTGATTCCCAAACAGGGTGCCTCCAGCTGTTGTAAAACTCCCAGCATGCCTGGACAGTCAACGGCTATCTGGCAATACTGGGAGTAGTTGTTTTGCAACAGCTGGAGGCTCCGTTTTGGAAACAGTGGCGTACCAGACGTTTTTCATTTTTATTGGGGAGGGGGGTTGTATAGGGGTATGTGTATATGTAGTGTTTTTTACTTTTTATTTTATTTTGTGTTAGTGTAGTGTAGTGTTTTTAGGGTACAGTCGCACGGGCGGGGGTTCACAGTAGTTTCTCGCTGGCAGTTTGAGCTACGGCAGAAAATTTGACGCAGCTCAAACTTGCAGCCGGATACTTACTGTAATCCTCCGCCCATGTGAGTGTACCCTGTACGTTCACATTGGGGGGGGGGAACATCCAGCTGTTGCAAAACTACAACTCCCAGCATATACGGTCTATCAGTGCATGCTGGGAGTTGTAGTTTTGCAACCGCTGGAGGCTCCGTTCTGGAAACAGTGGCGTACCAGACGTTTTTCATTTTTATTGGGGAGGGGAGGGGGGCTGTATAGGGGTATGTGTATATGTAGTGTTTTTTACTTTTTATTTTATTGTGTGTTAGTGTAGTGTTTTTAGGGTACAGTCACACGGGCGGGGGGTTCACAGTAGTTTCTCGCTGGCAGTTTGAGTTGCGGCAGAAATTTTGCCGTTCCTCAAACTTGCAGCCGGATACTAACTGTAATCCTCCGCCCATGTGAGTGTACCCTGTACGTTCACATTGGGGGGGGAACATCCAGCTGTTGCAAAACTACAACTCCCAGCATGTACGGTCTATCAGTGCATGCTGGGAGTTGTAGTTTTGCAACAGCTGGAGGCACACTGGTTGTGAAACACAGAGTTTGGTAACAAACTCAGTGTTTTGCAACCAGTGTGCCTTCAGCTGTTGCAAAAGCTACAACCCCCAGCATGTACGGACAGCGGAAGGGCATGCTGGGTGTTGTAGTTATGCAACAGCTGGAGGCATACTACTTTGGCTGGGGATGCTGGGGATTGTAGTTATGCAACAGCTGGAGACACTGGTTTACTACTTAACTCAGTGTGCCTTCAGCTGTTGCAAAACTACAACTCTCAGCAGTCACCGACAGCCAACGGGCATGCTGGGAGTTGTAGTTATGCAACCACCAGATGCACCACTACAACTCCCAGCATGCACTTTAGCTGATTGTGCAAGCTGGGAGTTGTAGTTACACAACAGCTGAAGGTACACTTTTCCATAGAAAGAATGTGCCTCCAGCTGTTACAAAACTACAAGTCCCAGCATGCCCATAAGGGCATGCTGGGAGTTGTGGTGGTCTGCCTCCTGCTGTTGCATAACTACAGCTCCCAGCATGCCCTTTTTGCATGCTGGGAGCTGTTGCTAAGCAACAGCAGGAGGCTGTCACTCACCTCCAACGATCCTCGCCGCACAGGTCAGTCCCTCGTCGTCTCCGCCGCCGCCGCTGCTCCTGGGGCCCCGATCCCAACAGGGGCGCCGGGGATCGGGGTCCCCAGCACCCGGGGTGCACGTCCCGCACCCGCTCACGTCCTCCGGAAGAGGGGCGGAGCGGGTTGCGGGAGTGACACCCGCAGCAGGCGCCCTGATTGGTCGGCCGGTAATCCGGCCGACGAATCAGGGCGATCGTGAGGTGGCACCAGTGCCACCTCACCCCTGCAGGCTCTGGCTGATCGGGGCCGTCTCTGACGGCCCCGATCAGCCAATAATTCCGGGTCACCGGGTCACTGGAGACCCGATTGACCCGGAATCCGCCGCAGATCGCTGGACTGAATTGTCCAGCGATCTGCGGCCATCGCCGACATGGGGGGTCATAATGACCCCCCTGGGCGATATGCCCCGATGCCTGCTGAACGATTTCAGCAGGCATCGGGGACCGGCTCCGCTCCAGATGGTTGCGGGCCGGTAAAACACATGACGTTCTCATACGTCATGTGTCCTTAAGGACTCGGAAATGGAGACGTATGAGAACGTCATGTGTCCTTAAGGGGTTAAAGAGCCGATGCCGGCAACAATAGGCCTGCAAGGTGGGGGGAAACAGAGCTTGTGGATCTTGGGAAGAGAATGAAAAATGGGGATTATTGGGTATTCAACAATGAGAAAATCTGCTTCACGCGAAGTAAAAAAAACCTTCTCCTTCCCAAGATCCACAAGCTCCACTAACCGTTGTTTGAAGATGCTCGTAGGATCTGATCTAAGAACACGGTATGTGTTAGGATCCGATAACATGTCTAAATTAATTTGACGGTATAGTCCCTTATCTAATATGACAACGGCGCCCCCCTTGTCAGCCTGTCTCACAACAAGATCATCTGCTGTGGACAGGCTGTCAAGAGCAGCTTTTTCCAAACGAGTGAGATTAGGGGCATGGTGACTCCTAGTGTGGGCCAAAGTTGTGAGATCACGCTCGACTGCCTCCTGAAACATGTCCAGAACAGGTGTTCTGGACATGACAGGATAGAAATTAGAGTTGCGTGTGGTAATCTTTGGAACTGTGTCCAAGGCAGTGGAGCTGTGATCACACAATTGGTCCAGTGTGGAAATAGACATCATGTCCTGAAAAGAAAAATTGGTGGCTAATCCATGTTCTGGAACAACAGGATTAGGTGAAGGGGATGGTACAAAATCATAGTTAATCATATCGTCACAATCAAGTACAATAGAGTTATCTATTTTAGACATATTGGAAAAATGACGACGAATAGTAATACCCCTCACAAACCTATTGATATCGATCAAAGTTCTGAATAAATCAAATCTAGTAGTTGGAGAGAAAGACAGTCCCCGTGACAAAACCGAGATCTGAGAAGTGGTAAGAATCTTGGCTGAAATATTGTAGATAGGAATAGTGTTCATTTCTTTCTGTCCCGGTGGTTGCGCGGACTGCGTCTTTCTGGCTCTGTGTTTCCGACCCGCCCGTTGTTTTTTGAAGTAGAAGTCGCAGGGTGTGAACCGGATTTGAGGTCCTGATTGGGCGTATTCTCATTAGTGACTAATTCACCGGGATCAGAGGCAGAGTCAGAGGTATCTGGTTCTGTTGAGCTGAAGTTAACCCTGGTGGTGCCACATTTCTTGTTTTGTTTGTTGGAGCGTCTCTTGGCAGAGTGTTTTTTTTAGAATAGAACGAGGAGTACTCGCCCGAGTAGTTATCTGTGGCCAGGGAAAAACACTATTAGACCGATAATCTTGTACATCTCTAAGGTATTTAACCTGTTTAGTGTCAGCAATAGATTTTTCCATTAATGTAAGTTTGTCATTGATTTTAGTGTCCAACTCTTGGAACAGCTTATGTTCAGCATATTTAGCAACATCTTTTTGTAATAAAGAAATTTTGTTTCTCACCTCATCAAGGGCCATTTGCTCGTGCCGGATTATCAGATTGACGAACTTCATAGATGAATCTGAGAGAAGTTCTTGCCACTCAGTCTTGAACAAATCCGAATAGACAGTAGTAGGAAATTTTTTCAATCTAAGGCCACGAGGGATCATATTCCGAGACACATACTTTTGTAGTGAGGATAAATCCAACCATATCCTGGTCTCTTGAAGGAGTGCTGCCTCAAGATCCGACATGTGCATGCGAAGATCCAATAACTCCTTGGTGTCCGGATTAAGTGCATCAAGAGTCTGCAACATGCTGTCTGTTCGTGCTTGCCGGTCCTCCATGGATTGCAAGCAAGTGCTTTTGGAGGACATGCTGTAGTGAAGCCCGTAGCAATTAGGGCGTCTTGCAAGCTGGCGTGGGGAGCACGGAAAGTCCAAACTATGGGAAGGCAAACAAGGTGAAAGCCAGCTCACCCCGCCCCAGACAGTAGAGCACGGATCCGGGCGCTGGACGGCACCAGCCAATGAGAAAATGAAAGAGATCGGATCCAGCTCAATGCAGGTAAAATCGGGTTTAATCCATAGGACAAGGAAGGAACAAGTTACGCGTTTCAAGCGCTGCAAGCGCTCTTAGTCATACAACAAATGCATGTTACAAGTCGGCTTAAATAGGCTGTGAGGTAATTACAGCCGGTCACAGGTCATGTGACCGTCAGGAATTAACCCCTTACAGGTAAATAGGGGCAGTGTAAAAACATAAGAAATATACTTCAAGTATCAAAACGATGGGTAAATACAAATATAATTGTAACTACATAAAAGAATAATGTCTGAAAATAATAAATGACCAATGTGTGGAGAGATGAGAGAAAAATGAATAAATAAAAAGACATAAGTTATTAAGTTTCATATTAGGAAGATATATGCCAATCATGCACATAGGCTGTAAAGAAGCTACATATGAATTGACATCTTAAGAATGTATCACCAGATAGGTCCTATGTAAAAATTAACATAAGTATACGAGTGAATCAGTATATATTAGTGGACATCTGGGGAACATGTGAAGATGTCAAGAAATACATAGACGATAACATAAATAGAGTTATACTTAATAATGGAGGATGACATCCTGCCGTTTATTCATACCAAGAGGAACTCGTGTTGATAATTTAAGAATCCAAAAGACTTCTCGGTTGAGAAGCTTTTGTTTCAAGTCACCTCCTCTCTTGGATGGGTTAACACGTTCGATTGCGGTACATTGTAAAGAGGAAAAACTGCCATGATGTGCTTCAGCACAATGTCTGGACACTGCAGAGGTGTTTCTGGAATTGAAATGGGGGATGTCAGATAAATGTTTTCTCAACCGAACTTTTAGTGGATTTGTGGTACAGCCGACGTACTGTAAACGGCAGGTCATGCACGACACCAGGTACACCACATATGTGGTATTACAATTAATGTATTGTTTGATTGTATAAGTGACGTTAGTGACAAATGAAGTAAAGGATCTGGTGACGTGCATCACCGAGCAACAGGTGCAACGGTTGTGCCCACATCTAAATGAACCAGGGTAGGATAGCCAAGTGGGTGGAGCAGGCCTGGAGGTAGAGAAAAGACTCGGAGAGACTCTTTGGCCGATTGTGGGAGCCTTTTTGGGAACACATCTATAACCGGTTTCTTTGATACATGCATACTGGGGATCAGTCAAAATCATAGGCATGTATGTATGTATGATCTTACAAATAGTAGAAAAATCAGTGCTGTAAGAAGTAGTGAAAGTCACCGGAGTTGGATGGTCGTGTTTCATTTTAGGTTTACGGGAACTGTTGAGTAGTTCCTGTCTGTTTCGACTAAAGGCAATTTTAGTGGCTCTTTTAAGTGACCAATCAGGGTAACCACGAGCTTTCAGACGTGTCTGTATGCTTTATATACACACAGCTCTGCACTATATGCTTTATATACACACAGCTCTGTACTATATGCTTTATATACACACAGCTCTGCACTATATGCTTTATATACACACAGCTCTGTACTATATGCTTTATATACACACAGCTCTGCACTATATGCTTCATATACACTCAGCTCTGTACTATATGCTTCATATACACTCAGCTCTGTACTATATGCTTTATATACTCACAGCTCTGTACTACCGTATATACTCGAGTATAGGCCGAGTTTTTCAGCACGATTTTTCGTGCTGAAAACACCCCCCTCGGCTTATACTCGAGTGAACTCCCCCACCCGCAGTGGTCTTCAACCTGCGGACCTCCAGAGGTTTCAAAACTACAACTCCCAGCAAGCCCGGGCAGCCATGCGGCCTTCAACATCATCCAGCCCCCTCTCACCCCCTTTAGTTCTGAGTACTCACCTCCGCTCGGCGCTGGTCCGGTCCTGCAGGACTGTCCGGTGAGGAGGTGGTCCGGTGGGATACTGGTTCCGGGCTGCTATCTTCACCGGGGAGGCCTCTTCTAAGCGCTTCGGGCCCGGCCTCAGAATTGTCACGTTGCCGTGACAACGACGCAGAGGTGCGTTCATTGCCAACGTACTTCTGCGTCATTGTCAAGGCAACGCCTCTATTCCGGGCCGGAAGCGCGGAGAAGAGGCGCCCCCGGTGAAGATAGCAGCCCGGACCACCTCCCCACCGGACAGCCCTGCAGGACCGGACCAGCGTCGAGCGGAGGTGAGTACTCAGAACTAAAGGGGGTGAGAGGGGGGCTGGATGATGTTGAAGGCCGCAGTGGTCTTCAACCTGCGGACCTCCGGAGGTTTCAAAACTACAACTCCCAGCAAGCCCGGACAGCCGATGGCTGCCCGGGCTTGCTGGGAGTTGTAGTTTTGAAACCTCTGGAGGTCCGCAGGTTGAAGACCACTGAGGGCGAATGATGAGAAGAGGATGATGAAGGGGGGGTGTGGGGATGATGAAGGGGGGGGGGGGTGGGATGATAAGGGGATGATGAAGGGGGGATGTGCGGGATGATAAGGGGATGATGAAGGGGGGATGTGTGGGATGATAAGGGGATGATGAAGGGGGGATGTGCGGGATAAGGGGATGATGAAGGGGGATGTGTGGGATGATGACAAGGGGATGATGAAGGGGGATGTGTGGGATGATAAGGGGATGATGAAGGGGGGATGTGTGGGATGATGACAAGGGGATGATGATGAGGATGTTAATGACGGGTCTGGATGATGACGGGGGGATGAGGTATTTCCCACCCTAGGCTTATACTCGAGTCAATAACTTTTCCTGGGATTTTGGGTTGAAATTAGGGGTCTCGGCTTATACTCGGGTCGGCTTATACTCGAGTATATACGGTATATGCTTTATATACACACAGCTCTGTACTATATTCTATATATACACTCAGCTCTGTACTATATGCTTTATATACACACAGCTCTGTACTATATGCTTTATATACACACTGCTCTGCACTATATGCTTTATATACACACAGCTCTGTACTATATGCTTCATATACACTCAGCTCTGTACTATATGCTTTATATACACACAGCTCTGTACTATATGCTTTATATACTCACAGCTCTGTACTATATGCTTTATATACACACAGCTCTGTACTATATGCTTTATATACACACAGCTCTATACTATATGCTTTACATACACTCAGCTCTGTACTGTATGCTTTATATACACACAGCTCTGTACTGTATGCTTTATATACACACAGCTCTGTATTATATGCTTCATATACACACAGCTCTGTACTATATGCTTTATATACACACAGCTCTGCACTGTATGCTTTATATACTCACAGCTCTGTACTATATGCTTTATATACACACAGCTCTGTACTATATGCTTTATATACACTCAGCTCTGTACTATATGCTTTATATACACACAGCTCTACACTATATGCTTTATATACACAGATCTGTACTATATGCTTTATATACACACAGCTCTGTACTATATGCTTTATATACACACAGCTCTGTACTATATGCTTCATATACACTCAGCTCTGTACTATATGCTTTATATACTCACAGCTCTGTACTATATGCTTTATATACACTCAGCTCTGTACTATATGCTTTATATACACACAGCTCTGTACTATATGCTTCATATACACACAGCTCTGTACTATATGCTTTATATACACTCAGCTCTGTACTATATGCTTTATATACACTCAGCTCTGTACTATATGCTTTATATACACACAGCTCTGTACTATATGCTTTATATACACTCAGCTCTGTACTATATGCTTTATATACACACAGCTCTGTACTATATGCTTTATATACACACTGCTCTGCACTATATGCTTTATATACACACAGCTCTGTACTATATGCTTCATATACACTCAGCTCTGTACTATATGCTTTATATACTCACAGCTCTGTACTATATGCTTTATATACACACTGCTCTGTACTATATGCTTTCTATACACACAGCTCTGTACTATATGCTTTATATACACACAGCTCTGTACTATATGCTTTATATACACTCAGCTCTGTACTATATGCTTTATATACACACAGCTCTGTACTATATGCTTTATATACACACTGCTCTGCACTATATGCTTTATATACACACAGCTCTGTACTATATGCTTCATATACACTCAGCTCTGTACTATATGCTTTATATACTCACAGCTCTGTACTATATGCTTTATATACACACTGCTCTGTACTATATGCTTTATATACACACAGCTCTGTACTATATGCTTTATATACACACAGCTCTGTACTATATGCTTCATATACACTCAGCTCTGTACTATATGCTTTATATACTCACAGCTCTGTACTATATGCTTTATATACACTCAGCTCTATACTATATGCTTTATATACTCACAGCTCTGTACTATATGCTTTATATACACTCAGCTCTGTACTATATGCTTTATATACACTCAGCTCTGTACTATATGCTTTATATACACACAGCTCTGTACTGTATTCTTTATATACACACAGCTCTGTACTGTATGCTTTATATACACACAGCTCTGTACTGTATGCTTTATATACACACAGCTCTGTACTGTATGCTTAATATACACACAGCTCTGTACTATATGCTTTATATACACACAGCTCTGTACTATATGCTTTATATACTCACAGCTCTGTACTATATGCTTTATATACACACAGCTCTGTAATATATGCTTTATATACACACAGCTCTGTAATATATGCTTTATATACACTCAGCTCTGTACTATATGCTTTATATACACACAGCTCTGTACTATATGCTTTATATACACACAGCTCTGTACTGTATGCTTTATATACACACACAGCTCTGTACTGTATGCTTTATATACACACAGCTCTGTACTGTATGCTTTATATAAAGACAGCTCTGTACTGTATGCTTTATATACACACAGCTCTGTACTGTATGCTTTATATACACACAGCTCTGTACTGTATGCTTCATATACACACAGCTCTGTACTGTATGCTTTATATACACACAGCTCTGCACTGTATGCTTTATATACTCACAGCTCTACACTGTATGCTTTATATACACACAGCTCTGTACTATATGCTTTATATACACACAGCTCTGTACTGTATGCTTTATATACACACAGCTCTGTACTATATGCTTCATATACACACAGCTCTGTACTATATGCTTTATATACTCACAGCTCTGTACTATATGCTTTATATACACACAGCTCTGTACTGTATGCTTTATATACACACTGCTCTTCACTGTATGCTTTATATACACACTGCTCAGCACTGTATGCTTTATATACACACAGCTCTGCACTGTATGCTTTATATACTCACAGCTCTGTACTATATGCTTCATATACACACAGCTCTGTACTATATGCTTTATATACACACAGCTCTACTATATGCTTTATATACTCACAGCTCTGTACTATATGCTTTATATACACACAGCTCTGTACTGTATGCTTTATATACACACAGCTCTGCACTATATGCTTTATATACTCACAGCTCTGTACTGTATGCTTTATATACACACAGCTCTGTACTATATGCTTTATACACAGTTCTGTACTATATGCTTTATATACTCACAGCTCTGTTCTATATGCTTTATGTACTCACAGCTCTGTACTATATGCTTTATATACACATGTATGTGTCTTTAGGTGAAAACTGTGCTGTTTATTGTGAGGAAGTCTGCAAGAGTTAAATTGACTTTGTGCAAGATCAGAACGGAAGTCATTTTGTGCACCAAAATGTCTTAAAAGGTTAACTTGCACCGATGAGTCGCTTCCGGTCCCAGGCCCCGCTGATGACATCCTTCTGGCTGGTGGTCATCTTGTCGGAGACCAGTATAAGAAGCAATGTGGAGCCTGACCTCTTCAGTTCACCGGAAGCTCTGGAGAGGAGCAAGAAGATGGTGGAGTCGCAGCAATCCACGTGTGCCGAGAGTCCCAAGATGGAACAAGAGGAACGGCTGATTGACGTGGCTGTAGCAAAGGTGTTCCAGGAGTTATCGGATCGCTTGTACAAGCTTTCCATCGGGGCTGATGTCGCCCACTTGAAGGTTCCTTTGCCAGAGGACAATGGAGAAGGTACGCCAGAGTCTTCACGAGAGCCTTTGCCAGTGAGGTTGTCACCCCATCACCAGAGCTGGGGATCCTGGGCCGAGATACAGTCAGAAAAGTCAGAAGTGAGTACCCAGGCTGAGGCCACCTTTTCTACCTGTCCATCTACCCCTAGTCCAAAGCCCGCACCCCAGGCCCAGTAGCCCCCAGCACTTCCCCGGTCACCAAGGAGCTGGAGGTCCTATACATACAGAAGTTAGAGCACCCCCGAGATGGTGAACCACCCCTGGAGCGCCGTTGCACCACAGTAGTCAAATTCAACAAAGTGAGGGGGTTTGGCACCCTTATGGACTGTCACCATTGGGGCATCCTGCTAATGAAGAGGAAGACAGTGCAGAGGGACTATCTCCCACCAGAAATGCATTCTCTCAAGAGCTCTTAGCAATTGAACTCTATAGTATATTTGGACTGCTGAGCAATGCATGGACAGTCCTGTAAATATTCCAAAGTAATATATTTTTGTTGCTAATGTGTACAAGGAAAATAAAAACAAAGGGTTAAGGTTTAATACTGAAATGTTTACGGTCCTGCATTATAACTAGAGATAAGCGAATCGAAGCTGACAAACCCAAATCCGTTGCGAATTTCAGGAAATATTCGATTTGCAACGAATGCGAATATCGCTCCGATTCTATCGCGTGAATCACTTCATTAAACTCCATTTACTGTGGTGCAGGCTCCAGAGCATCTAAAATAGCGGATCCACATGTCAGTACATGGGGCAAGGAATGCTGGGAAGGCGGGAAGGGAAGTAGGCGGGATGACCCTGAATCACATGCAGGATGCAGCCTATCAGCAGCCAGTCACCCCTGTATATTCGGCATCCATCTTGCGGCCAGTCACTTCATCACAATACACAGCAGAAAGATCATAGGATGCAGAGCCTGTGTGTGTGTGTGTATTACAGCAGAGAAAAGCGCAGTCCAGCAGTGTTTAACATCCTCCTAGTCACATCAGCATTCTCGTGGATGGAGAGCATTGTTTTTTTCACTGAAAAGGATTTTTACTGCAGCTGTAGGCATTAACCTTCCAGTCACTTTGTTCGGCACAGTATTACAGAGAGGGGCAGATAGCTGTGTGTTGCCTCATACATTTCAACAAGCTGCCTCAACTTCATAAACCTTAGCAGAGGAGGCAGGAATAATTTTTCAAAGCAATTCAGTGTCTTTGTTCCACAAAAAATAATTTGCTAGTTATACTAGTCTGTAGACGGTATAATACCCAGCAGTCCATTCCTAATAGTCTGTGACAGAGTGCAATTTTGTGTTTAGTACACAGCATTTTTTGGCTGCAGCACTGTTGTATACTGCTGTTTTTACAAAAATATGTTTTTTAAAGGTACTGTAGCGCATTTTTCTGCCCTCATAAGTGCATACCACATACGTACATCTAAGTAGTGTACTATTTTTTAGCCAATGTTAGGATTCGGCTAGCTGGATGTGGATCCTCTGTGTCAGCGAGGGATTGGCGTGGACCGTGTCGGTGGACCGGTTCTAGGTTGCTACGGGTTTTCACCAGAGCCCGCCGCAAAGCGGGATGGTCTTGCTGCGGCGGTAGCAACCAGGTCGTATCCACCGGCAACGGCTCAACCTCGCTGGCTGCTGAGAAGGTGTGGGACAGAAGGACTAGGCAGAGGCAAGGTCAGACGTAGCAGAAGGTCGGGGGCAGGCGGCAAGGTTCGTAGTCAATAACAATAGCAGAAGGTCTGGAACACTGGCTTTGGACAACACTAAACGCTTTCTCTGGCACAAGGCAACAAGACCCGGCAAGGAAGTGCGGGGGAAGTGAGGTTATATGCACAGGGAGCAGGTGGAAGCTAATTAGACTGATTGGGCCAGGCACCAATCACTGGTGCACTGGCCCTTTAAATCTTAGAGAGCTGGCGCGCGCGCGCCCTAGAGAGCGGAGCCGCGCACGCCAGAACATGACAGCCGGGGACCGGGACGTGTAAGTGGCTTGGGATGCGATTCGCGAGCGGGCGCGTCCCGCTATGCGAATCGCATCCCCATCGCGAATGTCAGTGCAGCGCTCCCGGTCAGCGGTTCTGACCGGGGCGCTGCAGAAAGGAGGACGCCGCGAGCGCTCCGGGGAGGAGCAGGGACCCAGAGCGCTCGGCGTAACAGCCAGCACCTAAACCCAATACACGGGTGCAC
This sequence comes from Hyla sarda, assembly GCF_029499605.1. Taxonomy (NCBI): domain Eukaryota; kingdom Metazoa; phylum Chordata; class Amphibia; order Anura; family Hylidae; genus Hyla; species Hyla sarda. The sequence goes on from NC_079190.1 coordinate 87,786,323, forward strand.
GCTGCTGTGGCTGCCATTAATTTTTTTTACTTGTTTTGTACTTGCCACAGCAGCGTGTATCCGTGTATTGGGTTTAGGTGCTGGCTACACTTTTGTTAGTTTTATTGTTTTTGCTGTGCAATTTGGGGGGATTGGCTCCCTCTGTAGCCGTGCATCCCCTCCTCTATTTCACAGGAGGTGGTTTGGATCGTTAGTGGATCCAGCAAGTCACCCAGCCTGAGGTGAGTGTTAGGGTCCCATCTGGTGTGAGGCCACCTCCGCGTGGTGGATGGGGGACACGTTTTGATCAAAAAGTGCGCTAAGAGCCTCCATTTTGTTGACCAAGTGTGCTGCTGACATTTTCTTTTTTTACTTGTTTTGTACTATTTTGTACCTGTTAATCTGTCAAGGGCCTACATACTGTGAAAGGACAGCCAAAAGTAATCACCGGCTAGTGTTTAAAAAAAATACAGTTTTTAGGCGTACTGCAGCGCATTTGTTTGCCCTCATAAGTGCATACCGCATACGTACATCTAAGTAGTGTACTATTTTTTACCTGTTAATCTGTCATACTGTGAAAGTCCAGGCAGAAGTACTCACCAGTAGCTGATACTTTTTAAAGTGTACTGTAGAGCATTTTTCTGCCCTCATCAGTGCATACCACATACTTACATCTAAGTAGTTTACTATTTTGTACCTGTTAATCTGTCAAGGGCCTAGATACTGTAAAAGGACTGCCAAAAGTGCACACCTGCTGCTGTTCTAGACAAATACTGTTTTAAGTGTAGTGAAGCGTATTGTACTCTCCTCATATACGCACTAAGTATGTCAGGCAGAGAAGTGCCAGGGTGTGCACAGAGGAGTGGCAGAGGCTTAAATCCTTCAGGCAGAGGTCGCAGCAGACTAGGGGCGAGTGGCAGCAGGAGTTGTAGCGAGAGGCATGAGCTCCCGTTATCAGCTAGCGGTCATGTCTCTAACAGCAACCCATCTGCCGTCGTCGATTGGTTAACACAGTCATCCACTTCATCACATTATGCATAGTCAAATGTCATAGTATGCATAGCCATGGTCTAATGTTATGATATACTTAGTCCATAAGTCGTGTTATACCATAGTCATAGGTATAGGTATGTTGTTTTTATTATATTCGTCATACAATCTATATGAATATTTATACAGAGACTCTATTGCTTTGTCAGTTTGTTAAACCACAGCCTGGAAATGGACGTTGGGTTACAATGCCCCAGGACTGCATTCGGCCCCAAGGCTGCTTCGATCCTCAAGCCTTACAGGACCATTCGTTGAGGACGACTTCTGTTAAGTAGGGGAGTTTGTGATGTCCCAGTATGGGATATAGTCCCGTACAGTACCTAGGCCCTGTCAATTTGAGTCCCTCTGTGTCTTAGGGGCTCTCTCTCTGTGTCTCCCCCCTAGTAATAAATATATTGTATTCTGTTATGTGTGTTATGTATAAAGGACCTTTAAGGACCTTTGAGTTAGTCACATGATAATGTGTTCACATGATGTGTTTGTTACCCAGAGAGCACCAGCTAACCAGGTGACCTGCAGCTTGACCTATTGGCTTCTGGCTCAGCCCCCTTTATAAGAGGAGGGGGAGCCATTGCAATCTCGCTCTTCTACCTCTCTTTCTGCTGGGGTACAGTAAAGACCAGACATCTCACAGCCAGTGTCCAGCACATCTGGAGGCCTCAAGCCTACCTACATCCACATGCCAGTAAGTCAACTCATCTATGTCTGCTGTCACTACCTACAGTCAAGTATTATAGTCAGCGTGGCTGCCCTAAAGTCTGTCAAAGACGCTACAAGTCCCAGCAAGCTGTGAGGTCCTTCTGTGTTACTGGCCACTTTTCTGGGATCCTGGCCTAGCTGTAAAGAATATTTCCATCGGTCTACCTCAGTAAAGCTACAGTTAACCCTTAACTCGTTTTGGACTGTTATTGCCCTGCCTAACCTTGGGATAGCTTTACTACCGTTCGGGTGGTTACCGGGAAAACCACACCCTGGAGTCAGGAATATTTAGGGGTTAATACCATCTGCCCCTGGGCTATAACATTTGTCCCACACACCTCACCTTCATACCCCATGGCTCACCACATATGCTCTATATACACACAGCTCTGTACGGTATGCTTTATTTACACACACAGCTCTGCACTGAATGCTTTTATTTACACACACAGCTCTGCACTGTATGCTTTATATACACACAGCTCTACACTATATGCTTTATATACACACAGCTCTGTACCATATGCTTTATATACACACAGCTCTGCACTGTATGCTTTATATACACAGCTCTACACTATATGCTTTATATACACACAGCTCTGTACCATATGCTTTATATACACACAGCTCTGCACTGTATGCTTTATATACACAGCTCTACACTATATGCTTTATATACACACAGCTCTGTACCATATGCTTTATATACACACAGCTCTGTACCATATGCTTTATATACACACAGCTCTGTACTGTATGCTTTCTATACACACACAGCGCTGCACTGTATGCTTTATATACACACAGCTCTACACTATATGTTTTATATACACACAGCTCTACACTATGCTTTATATATACACACAGCTCTGTACTATATGCTTTATTTATACACAGCTTTGTACTGTATGCTTTATATACTCACAGCTCTGTACTGTATGCTTTATATATGCACATTTCTGTACTGTATGCTTTATATACACTCAGCTCTTTACTATATGCTCTATATACACACACAGCTCTGCACTATATGCTTTATATACACACTGCTCTGCACTGAATGCTTTATACACTCAAAGCTCTATACTGAATGCTCTATACACACACAGCTCTGTACTGTATGATTTATATACACACAGCTCTGTACTATATGCTCTATATACACACAGCTCTGTACTGTATGCTTTATATACACACACAGCTCTGCACTGTATGCTCTATATACACACAGCTCTGTGTAACACATGTTTCAGAAGACAGGAAGCCCGGTGGATGTGGATCCGCTTGACCTGTGTGGCAGATGACTCGGACCATACCAGGGAGTGGAGTCTAAGGAGCCACTGATTTTCACCAGAGCTCGCCGCAAAATGGGATGGACTTGCTGCGGCAGGTGGCACCCAGGTCACTACCCCTGGCACGGCTCGACCATACAGGCGGCTAAGGAGATGTGAGGCACAGGAGGGATAAGACAGCTGGTAGTCAGGATAGCAGAAGGTCAGGGCAGGCAGCACAGTAGCATAGTCAGGAACGTAGAAAATGGTCAGTAGGAAAGCAGAAAGGTCAGGTCATGGAGCAAAGGATCAGATACACGGCAAGGCAAAAAACAGGAATGCTTTCTCTCAGGCTCATGGCAACAAAGATCCGGCAGGGAAGTGAGGAGGGTGGAGGAATTTATCAATGAGCCCCTTTAAATCTGAAAGCAGAGAGGCGGGGGCAGGAGAAGCACCAGGTGAGTGATCGACTGGGGCTCACATGCGGGCGCGTCCCGCAATGCGAGTCCCTGCCTCGCCGGTAGCAGCAGGTAACGGGACCATGCGCACAACGCAATAGTACCCCCCTTTGTTCTCCTCCTCCTTTTACAAGTCAGAAAACTCCTGAGAAGGTTACTCTCCAGGATATTCTCCTCAGGCTCCCAAGATCTCTCCTTAGGACCGTAACCCTCCCAGTCGACCAAAAAAAATTGTTTACCTGTCACAGTTTTTTTAGCAAGAATCTCTTTAACCTTGAAGATGTCAGAAGAGCCGGAGACAGAGGGATTCTGAGAAAACCTGTTTATGACAAAAGACTTGAGGAGAGACGTGGAAGGAATTGGGAATACAAAATGTAGCAGGTAGATGGAGTTTGTAGGAGACAGGGTTGTTTTTTTTGTAGAATCTGGAAGGGACCAAGGTAGTGAGGACCGGGCTTGTAACAGGGGATCTTGAAGCGGATGTACTTGGATGAAAGTCACACCATGTCACCAGGAGAGAAGGACGGAGAAGGTCTTCTACTTTTATCCGCTTGCACCTTCATGCATGAAGAAGCCTGGGCTAACGATTGTTGGGTCTGTTGCGAGATGGTAGAGAAGTCACCGACCAGCTCATCAACAGCAGGCACACGGGAGGAAACTGGGAGAGGAAGAGGAGGACGGAGATGGAGTCCGTAGGCAACAAAAAAGGGGGACAACCTCGTGGACTCGGAATCCATATGATTATATGAGAATTCAGCCAAGGGGAGAAGGTTGACCCAATTATCTTGGCGAGCTGAAACAAAATACTAAAGATAAGTCTTTAGGATTTGATTAACCCTCTCCACCTGACCGTTGGACTGAGGATGGTTGGCTGAGAAGAAGTCCAGATTGATGTCCAGACGGTTACAAAGGGCTCGCCAAAACTTAAAGACAAACTGCACACCACGATCCAAAACAATATGCTGAGGAAGACCATGTAAATGAAAGACATGCAAGAAGAAGTACTACGCCAGCTGCGGGGCAGAAGGAAGACCTGGTAGAGGAATGAAATGAGCCATCTTGGAAAACCGATCTACAATGGCCCAGATGACAGTGTTATTATGAGATGGTGGAAAATCGGTGATGAAATCTATTTCGATATGGGACCAGAGAGTCTCTGGAATGGGTAAAGGCAGTAAGTAGGTCTCTGTCGAGGAGTTTTGCCACAGGCACAAGTTTCACAGGAACGAACAAAATCAGAAACAAAATCAGAAACATCAAGAAACACCAGTAGCACCGGGAGATAAGAAGTAGAGTCTTGCGTATTCCAGGATACCCTGTTGTCAAGGAAGAATGACCCCATTTCAGGACCTTGCGTCTCATCTGGCGGGCACAAAGGATTTTCCCAGAGGAACTTGCTGAATCTCGGCAGGAGTGTAAGGAATCAAATGGTCAGGAGGAATAATATGCTAGGCATGTTAGAGCATGTGGGAACTCGAGAAGTAGTAGATCTGCTGGACCACGGTGGTCTGGAGCTGGTGAGGTAGTAGATCCGCTGGACCTGTGTGGTAGATGACGAGGGCCGTGCCAGGGAGCGGGGGCTAAGGTGCCGCTGGTTTCCACCAGAGCCCGCCACAAAGCGGGAAGGACTTGCTGCGCCAGGCAGCACCCAGGTCACTACACCTGGCATGACTCGACCACACAGGCGGCTGAGGTGAAGCGAGGCACAGAAGGGATGAGACAGGACGTAGTCTGGATGGCAGTAGGTCAGGGCAGGTGGCACAGGAGCATAGTCAGGAAGGTAGCAGAAGGTCAATAGGCAGGCGGCTAGGAACTCGGTCGGTTCACAGAATAAAAGGTCTAGTACACGGCAAGGAACACAGAATAATGCTTTCTCTAAGGCACTGAGGCAAACAAAGATCCGGCAGGGGTATGAGGGAGGTGCTTGAACTTATAACAGAGGTACAGGTGTGGAGGCTAATTACAGGCGCATTGGCCCTTTAAATTTCAGAGCTCCGCCGTACGCGTGCCAGAGCTGAGGAACAAAGGCAGAGGACAGAGGCGAGAGACGGGCTGGGACTTGCATGTGGGCGTGTCTCGCGATGCAAATCCCAGTCCCATTGCCTGCTGAGATTAACTGTATAACAATACCCCCCCCCATCCCTTTGGTCTCCCCCTCTTCTTGTGGGGCAAAAATTTATTGAGGAGATTACGGTCCAAGATGTTCTCCTTGGGCCCCCAGGATCTCTCCTCAGGACCAAAACTTCTTCCACATACGGTTTTAGAGGCCAGGATCTCTTAAACCTGAAAAACATCTGCAGAATCGACAACAGGAGTGGGAGCAGATGTAACGGTTGATAACCAGAGGTTTGAGGAGAGAGACATGAAAGGAGTTAGGAATGCTTAGAGAAGGAGTTAAACGGAGTTTGTATGAAACTGGATTGATTTTTTTTAAGACCTCGAATGGACAGAGGAATCGAGGACCTAAGTTGTAACTAGGGATCTTGAAACGAATCTACTTCGAGGACAACCAAACTTTATCACCAGGAGAGAAGGATGGAGAAGTCTTCTTTTCTTGTCAGCCTGGGTTTTCTTGCGTGGGGAGGCGAGAGATAAAGACTTCCGAGTCTGTCGCCAAATGGAAGGGAAGTCAAGGACAAGTTCATCTACAGCTGGGACACCGAAATAAACTGGAACAGGAAGAGGAGACCAGAGATGATGACCAAAAACAATAAAAAACGGAGAGGTCCTTGTTACATAGTTACATAGTTAGTATGGTTGAAAAAAGACATACATCCATCAAGTCCAACCAGGGAATTGAAGGGAAGGGTGTAAGGGGATAAGGGAAAGGGATGTAGTTTTATAATTCTGCATAAGCATTAATGTTATTTTGTTCCAGGAATGTATCTAACCCTGTTTTAAAGCTGTTAATTGTTCCTGCTGTGACCAGTTCCTGAGATAGACCGTTCCATAAATTCACAGTCCTCACGGTAAAGAAGGCGTGTCGCCCCTTTAGACTAAACCTTTTCTTCTCCAGACGGAGGGAGTGCCCCCTCGTCCTTTGGGGGGGTTTAACCTGGAACAGTTTTTCTCCATATTTTTTGTATGGGCCATTTATATACTTATATACGTTTATCATATCCCCCCTTAAACATCTCTTCTCAAGACTAAACAATTGTAACTCCTTTAATCGCTCCTCATAGCTAAGATGTTCCATGCCCCATATTAGTTTAGTCGCGCGTCTCTGCACCCTTTCCAACTCCGCAGTGTCCCTTTTATGAACAGGCGACCAAAACTGAACAGCATATTCCAGGTGAGGCCGTACCAATGCTTTATAAAGGGGGAGTATTATGTCCCTGTCCCTTGAGTCCATGCCTCTTTTTATACATGACAATATCCTGCCGGCTTTGGAAGCAGCAGCCTGACATTGCATGCTATTCTGTAGTCTGTGATCTACAAGTACACCCAGATCCTTCTCTACCAGTGACTCTGCCAGTTTAATCCCCCCTAAGACATACGATGCATGCATGTTATTAGTACCCAGATGCATAACTTTACATTTATCCACATTGAACCTCATTTGCCAAGTGGATGCCCATACACTTAGTCTATCCAAGTCATCTTGTAACTTATGCACATCCTCTATAGACTGTACTGTGCTACAAAGCTTGGTGTCATCTGCAAAGATAGAAACAGAGCTGTTAATACCATCCTCTATATCATTGATAAATAAATTAAACAACAGCGGGCCCAGTACTGAACCTTGGGGTACACCACTAATAACCGGGGACCAATCAGAGTACGAATCATTGACCACCACTCTCTGGGTACGATCCATGAGCCAGTGTTCAATCCAGTTACAAACTAAAGTTTCCAAGCCCAAAGACCTTAACTTACCTGTCAGACGTCTGTGAGGGACAGTATCAAACGCTTTGGCAAAATCCAGAAACACTATATCCACAGCCATTCCTCTGTCAAGGGTTCTACTCACCTCTTCATAAAAGCAAATTAGATTGGTTTGACAACTTCTATCCTTAGTAAACCCATGCTGGTTATCACTTATAATACTATTATCCCCTATGTATTCCTGTATGTAATCCCTTATAAGTCCTGCAAACAATTTACCCACAATGCACGTTAGACTTACCGGTCTATAATTGCCTGGCGAAGACCTAAAGCCCTTCTTGAAGATTGGTACCACATTCGCCTTGCGCCAGTCCCTTGGCACAATACCAGACACCAGAGAATCTCTAAAGATCATGAACAAGGGTACAGATATTACTGAACTTACCTCTCTAAGAACTCTTGGGTGTAGTCCATCCGGCCCTGGAGATTTGCTTACATTTACTTTACCTAACTTACCTTGTACCATCTCTACATTAAGCCAGTTCAGTACATTACATGATGTGTTACCAGCACTGACCTGGCCAATAACAGCTCCTTCTTCCATAGTATATACAGAACTAAAGAACCCATTCAGTAGCTCCGCCTTCTCTTGATCGCCCGTGACAACCTCCCCATTATCATTATTAAGGGGTCCTACATGCTCTGTCCTTGTTTTTTTTTTGTATTTATATATCTAAAAAAATATTTAGGATTAGTTTTGCTTTCTTTGGCCACCTGTCTCTCATTTAGAATTTTTGCTGTTTTTATTAAATTTTTACAGATTTTATTAAGCTCTTTGTACTGTTTAAATGTTATAGCTGACCCATCAGATTTGAATTTTTTGAAGGCTATTTTTTTGTTGTTTATTGCTCTTTTAACATCATTTGTCAGCCATGTAGGATTTAGTTTTAATCGTTTATATTTGTTCCCCTTTGGTATATATTTAGCTGTATTGTTGACTCAGAATCCTTATGATTATAGGAAAATTTGTCCCAGGAAAGAAGATCAACCCAGTCGTCCTGACGAGCAGAGACAAAATGACTTAAGTCTCCAGGATTTGGTTTACCCTCTCCACCTGGTCATTGGACATAGGCAGAGGAGAAGTCCAAGACAGGAATAGAGAGCTTGCCAGAATTTGGACACAAACTGAACTCTGCGTTCCGAGACTATATGTTCTAGAGGACCATGTAGACGGAAGATATGTAGTAAAAAGTGCTTTGCCAGCTGTGAAGCAGTTGGGAGACCAGGGAGAGGGATAAAATGAGCCATTTTGGAAAACCGATCAACCATAACCCAGATGACCGTGTTATTATGAGATAGCGGAAAGTCAGTAATAAAATCTTTAGCAATATGAGTCCATGGAGTCTCAGGAATGGGCAATGGCTGTAAGAGTCCTGCAGGTCTCTGTCGAGGGGTCTTGTCACGAGCACAGGTGACACAGGAAAGAACAAAGTCAGAGACATTGCGTTCCAGATGCGGCCACCAATAGTGCCGGGAGATTAACAGTAAAGTCTTACGTACTCCAGGATGACCTGCCAATAAAGAAGAATTACCCCATTTCAGGACTTAGTGTCTCAATCTGACTGGTACAAAGGATTTACCAGGAAGTACTTGCAGAATATCCGCAGGAGCTGCAGAGATCAGACGGTCTGGAGGGATAATATGTCTAGGTGTAGAGTTCAAACCCACAACGTCAGAGGATCTGGAAAGGGTATCAGCTCTGATATTCTTTTTAGCTGTACGGAAATGAATGAAAAAATTTAATCTGGAAAAGAACAATGACCACCTTACCTGGCGAAGGTTCAAACGCTGAGCAGACTGAAAATATAGGAGATTCTTGTGCTCAGAGTAGATACTGATCGGATGAGGAGACCCTTCCAACAAATGTCACCACTCTTTTAAGGCGAGTTTTATAGCAAGTTCTTAATCTCCGATGGAGTAGTTCCTTTCTGCTGGCAAGAAGGTTTTTGAAAAGAAACCACAGGATACAGTCTTACCCTTGGAGTTTTTCTGGGTAAGAATGGCATCAGCTCCTGCAGATGAGGCTGTTGCGACACTCCCCAACAGGTAGAGAAAGCCGCCACTTGGAATGATCTAGGTATGATCCACGCAGGTTGGTTCCAGCCGACCGTCCAACTCCCGACCGGAGGATACGAACGCGGCCGCTCCCGATCAGCAAATCAGTCGAACTCCTTCCATAGCAAGAAATAACGAAAACGCTGTCCCAATAGTAAATCCCCCCACAAACGAGACCAGCTCCTTCTTGAGGGTCAAACAGGAATGAATTTAATGAGGCTACCTGCCCGGTATTTATGCAGGTCTCCACCAGGTGGACACTCCCCTAGGGGACCTGATGGAAGACTGTAAAACATAGTGGACAGTAACCAATCGCAGTGGCTTCAACATAAGCCCTTCCCACTTTACCCATACCTCCCTCTTCTCTATCCCCCAGACAACTGGGAAGAAATCCAATTATCTCCCAGGACGAAGAATTCAAATTATCTCCCAGGACGAAGAAATCCAATTATCTTCCAGGACAGAGACAATCGCCAACATATAAATGATGAAATAGAAAGCGGGTGGCAGCTTCCAGCGGTGTTTGGTAGATAAAGGGTCCGTTTTTAGTTCCATAGGATTTGTACCGAACACTGCTGATTTTTCCTCGGGTCCCAAAAACGGCCGCCGTCTCATGTTCGGCGAACGACGACCACCAGTACGAATGGAATGGAGAAGTGTCTGCGGTTAACCACAACATTCTAATTGGGGCCAAGAGGTTAACCAGCAGATGGATCCGTCACACAGCTCCCCCTTGTGGGACACTCCGACAGACCCGGCTTGACCCTTTTGGCGGGTCAACTTGGGGATGACCGGACTAGGAGGTGGTAAGAACGTCGGTTTGCCGAGACAATCCATCTGCATTCCCGTTCTGCTTACCGGGTCGGTAGCTGATGGTGAAGTTATATGGTTGTAAGGCCAAACTCCACCGCAGCAGTCTTCCATTGTCTCCTGAAACCCGGTTAAGCCAGACTAGGGGATTGTGGTCCGTCACAAGGGAAAATTCCTGTCCATACAAATAAGGGCTTAACTTTTTCAATGCCCAGACCAGGGCCAAGCATTCCTTCTCCACTGCCGAATTACTCAATTCTCGGGGTAACAGCTTTCTTCTGAGATATGCGACAGGGTGTTCTCCTCCATCTTCCCCGACCTGGCTCAGCACAGCCCCCAGTCCAAACATGGAAGCATCTGTGTGGACGAGAAACCGTTTGTTAGGGACTGGGGCAGCCAGGACAGGGGCATTCACAATAGCTTGTTTAAAGGCTTGAAACGCAGCTTCACAGGACCTGCTTATGGAGATTTTTCTTGGTCAGGTCAGCCAGGGGTTTAGCAATAGTGCTGTAGTCAGGGACAAAGCGTCTATAGTACCCTGCTGTCTCTAGGAAGGCTAGCACCTGGGTCTTAGTGATAGGTGTGGGCTACTGCCTCTATCTTGGCTGGCTCGGGTCTCTGGCTCCCACACCCCACTCTGTGACCCAGGTATTGCACTTCAGCCATGCCTAAATGGCACTTTTCTGTCTTCAATGTCAGGCCAGCGGCCCGAATTTTGTCCAGGACTACCCCTTCATGCACCAGGTGTTCCTCCCAGGACCCACTGTAGATCGCAATGTCATCCAGGTATGCAAAAGCAAATTCCTGGAATCCATCGAGAAGTCTATCCACCATGCGCTGGAAGGTAGCCAGGGCATTCTTCATCCCAAATGGCATGACCTTGAATTGGTACAAGCCAAATGGAGTGACGAAGGCCGACTTGGGGATAGAATCCTTTGCCAGGGGAATCTGTCAGTAGCCTTTACATAGGTCTATGGTGATCAGATAGCGCCCCCTGGCAATGCGGTCTAATAATTCATCTACCCGGGGCATCGGGTAGGCGTCAGTGGTGGTCCGCTCATTGAGGCGAAGCCCACGGGCTATCGGAGGGTTCGATGACCCCAAGCTGGGTCATCTCCTGTATCTCCTTCCACATTCCTTCTTGGACTGCTTCAGGGATACGGTAAGGGGGTTGTCGCAGAGGGTTCTGTCCAGGGGTCTCTACCTTATGTACAGCTAGGGTAGTGTAGCCAGGCTCTTGGGAGAACGTCGCCTGCTTCTCCCACAGAAGCTGTCTTGCCTGTCCCTTCTCTGTGGGGCTCAATCGGTCACCTAGCTGTACAAGGCTGGTAAGGTCAGTCTGGGAGTCCCTCTCTAACAAATCGGGTAAGGCTAAACTCTCTGTATCGTCTGCAGCAGGGGCACATACTGCAGCGATATCCTCCGGTCTCTCCTGATACTCCTTCAGCATGTTCACATGAAAGGATCCCTGGATCCTCTCATCTGAACAGCTGGCTATAAGGTAGGTAGTATCACATACCCGAGCTAACACCTTATACAGGCCCTGCCAAGATGCTTGCATCTTGTTCGCCTTCAAAGGTTTGAGCACTAGCACTTTCTGCCCAACCTGAAAGACTCGCACCCTGATCATACCACCTCTTCCGTCTCCCCTGGGCCACCTGGAGATTTTCTCTTACCATCAGAGACAGTTTCTCCATGCGGTCCCGGAGTTCCAGGACATACGGCACTATGGGGATCCCTTCTTGCTCTGTCTCCCCCTCCCAGTGGCCTCTAATGAGATCTAGGGGTCCGCGGACCCTTCTCCCATATAGCAACTCAAAGGGGGAGAACCCAGTAGATTCCTGGGGCACCTCTCTGTAGGAAAACAACAGATGAGGCAGGAATCGCTCCCAGTCTGTGCAAGTGTTGGAAAAGGTCCTCAACATCTGATTGAGGGTGCCATTAAATCGCTCGCAGAGACCGTTTGTTTGTGGATGATAAGGTGAGCTAAGCAGTGGTTTAATGCCGCACACCTTCCACAGTTGTTGGGTGAGCACAGCGGTAAATTAGGTTCCCTGGTCAGAGAGAATCTCCTTAGGGAACCCAACCCAGGTAAAAATCCTAACCAGGGCATCAGCAATTGTCTCTGCATCTATATTAGATGCCTGATGAATCTGCACTTGCGCAGGGAAGCACATTGCATCAAATAAATTGGATTTTATCTTCCTACTTGCTGTGTCCTGGGTCCGTTCAGCGCCGATGTACTCCTGCACTCAATATTGAAGCCTTCTCTCGTATGTACACATTGTGGATTCCACACCAGGAGGGCTGCAGATGGACCATTGTATCTAAGCGATTTCCATTGTTGTGTATTACGCAACCACCCAGGGTGAGCAGTTTAAAATTAGCTTTTACTCTCCCCTCCCCCCCATCTCCGGTGGTATTACCCTATGGAGCGCCTTCTCTCCTGTTTTTAGAATCTGCCTCTATATTAGACAGCGCTACTGCCTCTGGGTAGCGGGTGGCGTAGTCCACCACGGTGAGAATATATTTCTTACCGGATGGACTAGCCCTGGCCAGTGGACCTACAATGTCAACGGCTATGCGGGCAAAGGGCTCCCCAATGATAGGCATAGACATAAGCCTAGCTCTTGGGTGGTCCCCCCGCTTTCCTACCCATTGACAAGTGTCACACGTACTGCAATATATCCGCACAGCCTGATTGAAATTTGGCCAAAATAAGTTCTGCAGGATCCTATAGGCTGTGCGGCGGGATCCTAGATGTCCAGCTAGCGGAACATCATGCCCTATCCGCAGAATCTCCTGCCGGTGTTTTGCGGGTACTACCAGCTGTCGATTCGGCAGAGGGGCAACACTCTTTGGGGAAGGCTTCGGGATCCTATATAACCTGTCCCCCGCCCACTCATACCGCTCCCCATCTACTCCTTCTTCTCCAGTATCCGCCCTGTCTCTGTACTTCTGGAGTGTCGGCTCTGCTTGGGTTTCCCTCCCAAACTCCTCCGGGGAATCCCAGCTAACTAAGGTTGGTTCTAGGTTACCAGTCGGGGAATTGGGTCTTACCTGGGTATCAACAGCAGGTGAGCTGGTTCCAGCAGCACGGGTCTGAGCACGGGTAGTCACTGGGTTAACATCCGCAGGTCCCATTGGAGCATAAGTGGAAACCAAAGGGGCCAAGTCATTCCCGAGCAAAACATCGGCAGGTAAGTCTTTCATGACCCCCACATTCACATGTCCAGAGCCCACTCCTCAATTCAAATGAACCCGGGCATCAGGTAGGCGGAACACGGTGCCTCCTGCTACCCTCACTGCTACCGCATTTCCAGTATGTTGGTGTTCCGAAACCAGGTTCTTTTGAAGAAGGGTCATAGTAGCTCCGGTGTCTCTCAGACCAGTGACTATTTTGCCATTCAGTTTAACGGTCTGCCTGTGCTGTTGACAGTTATCCTGCTGGGCTGCTTGTACTGGGTCCGCCTCATGTAGTATACCCCAAACTTCCTCCTGCTCAAGACAGTGAGCGGAGGATTGGAGTGGCTGCTGATTTCCACCGGCTGGTCTTCTCCATGACTGGGCTTGGTTGGAATTGCTCAACGGGCACTCTGGTCTCTTGTGCCCCAATTGTTTGCACCCATAGCACCGGATAGGCTGGGAGTAATCCCGGGCGTTGAATCGAGCTGGTTGAACATAATTGTTCGCTGGTGGCATCGTGGGGATGCGTTGCGCTGGGGGGGTGATACACAGTAGAGGTTGGAGGTGCTGCCGGTTTGTACTCCACTCGGGTAGGGACCTTGGTTGTTGCCTGGTCCAGCTTCCTTACATCTGTGTACTCATCAGCCAGATGAGCAGCTTCGGGTAAGGTAGCAGGTTTGCGGTCCCTAACCCACTCTCGGACTCCTGCAGGTAAATTATCAAAGCAGTGCTCCAACAAAAACACTTGTAGCACCTCTTCCCCAGTTACCGCTTGGCACCCTGCCATCCAGTGGGCTGCGGTGCGGTGTAGTTTGCATGCCCACTCCACATAGAAATCGCCAGCTTGTTTGTTAGTGTCCCGGCATCGCCGTCGGTATGCCTCAGGGGTTACAGCGTATCTGGCCAAAAGGGCATCCTTTACTGCCCGGTAACTTGTAATTTCCTCCTCTGGGATGGCCAGAAACGCCTCACTGTCCCAGCCGGATAACTTTCCAGGGAGGATGGTGACCCATTCTTCTGCGGGTACCTGGTGTAAGGCACACTGCCTTTCAAAATCAGCCAGGAACTCGTCAATCTCTCCTTCTGATTCAACAAAATTTTTAAATGCAGTAAAGGGTACCTTCCTCCTTCCAATATTGTTATTTGGTACCTCTGCTGCTGCGGCTCCTCTTCCCTGGGGCGCCTGCTGTGCTGCTACTGCTGCTTGCACCTGCACTACAATATCTGCTGCAGGGTTGGGGCCAAAGTGTGCCAGCCTTATCTGGACTGCCCGGTTAAATTGTACCTCCTTGGGTGTTAAATCCAGTATGCCAGGCACATTAGCTCTCTCCATTCCCTCTGCCGCATCCATTTCCAATAATATGACAATAATCTCTCTTTTCTTGAGATTACTCGCTGATCGTCCTCTTCGTTCCAATATTTCTTTAAGGGTAGCCCACCTTAATTCTCCATACTGCATTTCCATCCTGGGATGTGTAGCTGGCCTTCTGGGCGATGGGATTCGTCCTGCCGTTTGCTACCAATTGCTACGACACTCCCCGACAGGTAGAGGAAGCCGCCGCTTGGAATGATCCCCTTCTCCAGGAACGCAGGTTGCTTCCAGCCGACCGTCCAACTCCCGACCGGAGGATACGAACGCGGCCACTCCCGATCAGCAAATCAGTCGAACTCCTTCCATAGCTATAAATAACAAAAACGTTGTTCCAATAGTAATTCCACCCACAAACGAGACCAGCTCCGTCTTGAGGGTCAAACAGGAATTAATTTAATGGGTCTACCTGCCCGGTATTTATGCAGGTCTCCACCAGGTGGACACTCCCCTAGGGGACCTGATGGAAGACTGTAAAACATAGTGGACAGTAGCCAATCGCAGTGGCTTCAACATAAGCCCTTCCCACTCTACCCATACCTCCCTCCTCTATGTCCCCCAGACAACTGGGAAGAAATCCAATTATCTCCCAGGACAGAGACAATCGCCATCCCAGAACACAACAAGAAAACACATTGAAACATAAAAATGACTAAATAGAAGGTGGGCGGCAGCTTCCAGCGGGGTTTGGTAGATAAAGGGTCCGTGTTTAGTTCCATAGGATTTGTACTGAACACTGCTGATTTTTCCTCTGGTCCCAAGAACGATGACATCGGCGAACGATGACCACCCGTACGAATGGAATGGAGAGGTGTCTGCGTTTAACCACAACGTTCTAATTGGGGCCAAGAGGTTAACCAGCAGATGGATCCGTCACAGAGGGGTCAACCTCCAAAGCAAAAAGTCTTTCTGGATCAGATCTTGAAAGCACGGGAGCTCAAGCAAACGCAGACTTTAGGCGAGAGAAAGCCTCTTCGGCCACAGCAGGCCATGACTTAGGGTTAGAATTTTTTCTGGTGAGAGCTACAATTGGAGCGACCGCAGAGGAGAAATGTGGGATAAACTGACGATAATAGTTAGCAAATCCCAGAAAACGTTGAATAGCCTGAAGGCCAGTAGGGCGAGGCCAATCCAAAACCGCAGACAGTTTTTCTGGATCCATCTGCAGGCCTTGATGTGCGACAATGTAACCAAGAAACGTGAGACTGGATTTCTCGAATTGGCATTTCTCCAGTTTGGCATAGAGATTATTCCTCCGGAGGTGCTGAAGAACCAGACGAACATGAGTACGATGCTCTTCTAAGTTGGTAGAGAAGATCAAGATGTCATCAAGATACACAAGAACACAGGTATAGAGAAGATCTTGGAAGATATCATTGACGAATGTTACGCCGAGCGCTCCGGGTCCCCGCTCCTCCCCGGAGTTCTCACAGCGTTCTTATTCACAGCGCCCCGGTCAGACCTGCCGACCGGGTGCGCTGCGATAATGCTCCCAGCCGGGATGCGATTCGCGATACGGGACGCGCCCACTCGCGATGCACATCTTGATTCCCTTACCAGACCCGTTCCCCCTCTGTGCTGTCCCAGCGCGCGGCCCCACTCCTTAGGGCGCGCGCGCGCCGGGTCTTTGCGATTGAAAAAGGCCGGTGCGCCACTGATTGGCGCAGCAGGTTTTAATCAGTACCTTCACCTGTGCACTACCTACTTATACCTCACTTCCCCTGCACTCCCTCACCGGATCTTGTTGCCATTGTGCCAGTGAAAGCGTTTCCTTCTGTGTTCCTAGCCTGTGTTCCAGACCTCCTGCCGTTGCCCCTGACTATGATCCTTGCTGCCTGCCCTGACCTTCTGCTACGTTCGACCTTGCTCTTGTCTTCTCCCTTGTACCGCGCTTATCTCAGCAGTCAGAGAGGTTGAGCCGTTGCCGGTGGATACGACCTGGTTGCTACCGCCGCTGCAAGACCATCCCGCTTTGCGGCGGGCTCTGGTGAATACCAGTGGCAACTTAGAACCGGTCCACCGACACGGTCCACGCCAATCCCTCTCTGGCACAGAGGATCCACCTCCAGCCAGCCGAATCGTGACAACGAACTCCTGAAAAACAGCTGGAGCATTGCAAAGGCCGAAAGGCATCACGAGATACTCAAAATGTCCATCACGGGTATTAAAGGCTGTTTTCTATTAGTCTCCCTCTCGGATTCTAATCAGATTTTAAGATCCTCGTAAATCCAATTTAGAGAATGCGCCCCGGTGATGATCAAAAATTTCAGAGATCAGAGGAAGTGGATAAATATTTTTGACCGTGATTTTTTTGAGACACCTGTAATTAATACATGGATGGAGAGAACCATTCTTCTTGCCCACAAAGAAGAACCCTGCTCTGGCAGGTGAGGAGGACTTTCAGATAAATCCTCTCTTGAGGTTCTCCTGGATGTATTTTTGCATGGCTTGAGTTTCAGGGACTGACAACGGATAGATTCTACCACGTGGAGGCATAGTCCCAGGCTGTAAATCAATGGGGCAATTGTAAGGACGAGGTGGAGGTAAAGTCTTGGCCTGCTTTTCGCAGAAGACATCTGTATAATCTTGATAAAGGGCAAGCAGACCTGGCATAGGAGAAAAGGAAGAAACAACTTTAGGCTGGACCGGTACGAGACAACAATTTTGACAGCTCTGTCCCCAGCAAGTGATCTCTCCAGATTTCCAGTCAAGTTGCAGAGAATGAAGTTGGGGCCAAGGAAGATCGAGAAGTATCAGAGAAGTACAGTGAGGAAGCACATAGAACTCAATCTTTTTCTTACGCAAGACTCCTACTTGCAAGAAAAGGGGCTCTGTACGGAATAGCACTTTACAGTTCAGATTTTGTCCATTGACGGAAGAGATGAACAAAGGCTTGACAAGCCGATTAACAGGAAAACAATATTAATCATGAGAGAGGCATCAATGAAGTTGCCAGCAGAACCGGAGTCCAAGAATGCAGAAGCGAAGAATGAAGTCTGAGCAGAAGCGTGGACTTGAACAGAGATATTCAAACAAGAAGATTTACACCCAGGGACGCCTCTCCGACGTGTACTAGGTGCGAGCGTTTCCCGGACGCTGAGGACATGTAGATCAGTCTTTGAGAAAGTGCTCCTGACTGGCACAATATAGGCACAAATTCGGCAAGAGACAAAGCAGACTGTAGAGGTGGATATTGGAACATGGGTGCCAAGTGAGGATAACGCCATTTTCAGGCAGGTTCTCTTTCAGTACGTAGTTCTTCCTGCCTCTCAGCAAAATGCACATCAATATGTGTGGCTAAATGGATTAGTTCACACAGGTTAGTTGGAGGATCTCATGCAGCAAGAGCATCTTTTATTCTGCTGGACAGTGCTTTTCTAAATGTAGCACACAAGGCCGTTCCACGATAATTCCGAAGTAAGGATACGAAACTGGACAGCATAGTCTCCTACAGAGGGAGTCCCTTGGCTAAGGTTCAGAAGAGCCGTCTCGGCAGAGGAGGCACGTGCGTGTTCTTCAAAAACGCTGCGGAATTCAGCTAAGAAGGCCTTGAGATTAGAGGAAATCGGATCACTGCGATCCCAGAGAGGAGTAGCCCAGGCCAGGGCCTTTCCGGACAAGAGGCTGACCACAAACGCCACCTTTGCTCGTTCCGTCGGAGCTGATCCGCCATGAGCTCCAGGTGCATGGAGCACTGAGTCACAAAACCTCTACACAACTTAGGATCCCCGTCAAACTTCGTGGGAAAGGGTAGACGAAGCTTTGATCCGGAAGGAGCTGTAGAAACAGGTGGAGCGGCTGAAGCAGGTTCCGGTTGCTGCTGCTAAATGGTCAGTAGTTGCTGCATCATGGTGGACAGTTGACTTAGTTGCTGTGCCTGACGGGATAACTGCTGCGACTGACAGACCACAATGGAGGGAAGATCAGAAACCTCTGGCAGAGGTACCTCAGCGGGATCCATGGCTGGATCTTACTGTTATGTAGGAGGGTTATGTAGGCATGTCCATAAATCTTGTCTCACCAGCTGAGATTTCTTCCCTAGTGCTTCATCCAGCATGGTGGATCCATCTTGAAATGTCCTTTTAAGATGGCCACCTCTGTTATCTTCCTCTTGCTGTCATCATTCTTGTGCTGGGTTGTACAGGACTTCTTGAAGAGACCTTCGTCCGTTCCTCCCTCTATCCTGGCTTTCTCTGTAGCAACTTATGCTCAAATGATGGGTGTGTCCATCATGATTGAAGCTGTGTCCTTTATACATGTGGGCGTGTTTATCCTAAGTGATCCTGTGTATACTATCCATAAATATACAAATATGGTTTATTAAAGCGATACTGTCATGAAATCTAGGTGCAGTAACCTGCATACAGCCTTTGTATTGTTTCGGGACTTGCTATGTGGGACGTGTCCGCATGCGAGCCCCGGTCATCTCCCCACCTCCCACTGGTCCCGGCCCTTCACCTGTGCACGTCCTCTTTCCTTAGGGCGCGCGCATGGTGGCGTTGCTAAATTTAAAGGGCCAGTATACCCATAATTGGTTCTTTGCTGGGCGGTCCTTATATTAGTCTGCCACCTCCCAATTATGGTGCCTGATCTTTGTGCTTAGTGCTTTTGAGAAAGCATCTTATTGTGTGTGCCTTATTGTGTTCCTGACCTCCCGCTTGTAACCTGACCTTGCTCCTTTGCCGCCAGCCTCCTGACCTATTGCCTTTGACCTGACTACCCTACTTTGCTGCCTGCCTCCTGACCTAGTTCCTGTGACCTGACTAGGCTACTTTTCTGCCTGCCTTCTGACTCATGCTTTGTCTGACTACGCCTTATCTTCTATGCCAAGCTACATCTGGGCAACCTGTGTGGACGAATCATGCGAGCGGTAGTGACCTGGGTGCCGCCTGCTGCCAGCGGCATCTTATACTCCGCTCCCTTGTACAGTTCAGTCTTGTCCACACAGGACAGCGGATCCACCTCTCAGCCATACACTGTTACAATCAGATTAGATACTCCCAACTAGAGATGAGCAAATCGAATCTGACGAATCTGAATTCGCTCTGAATTTCATAAATTTTATTTGCAATGAATGCTAATATCGCTGCTATTCTATTGCGCGAATCGCTTCATTAAACTCCATTTAGTGCAGTCCAGGCTAAAGGGCATCTAAAATGGCGGATCTACATGTGAGAACATGAGGCAAGGAACTCTGGGAAGCCGGGAACAAGGGTAGGGGGGATGACTCTGAATGAAATGCAGGATGTAGCTTATCAGCAGCCAGTCACCCCTGTGATGTCACAGCCCTATATAATTGGCAGCCATATTCCGGCTAGTCACTTTATCCTTTCACTGCCGAGAGATAAGACTGTCAGCGCTTTGTGTGTTACACAGAAAAGCTTTTTTCCAGCAGTGCTTTACCTCCTAGTCACGTCAGCATTCTGGTGGACAGAGAGCAGTGCGTTTTTCACTGAAAATAATTTTTACTGCAGCCATTAACCTCCAAGTCACTTTCTACAGCAATGTATTACAGAGAGGGGCAGAGAGCTGTGTGTTGCCTCATACATTTGAACAAGCTGGCTCAGCTTGAGAAACCTTAACAGAGGAGGGAGGAATAATTTCCTTTGTACCAGAACAAATGGTCTGCAGGTTATACTAATCTGTAGATGGTATAATACCCAGCACTCCATTCCTAATAGTCTTTGAGAGAATGCAATTTTGGGTTTAGTACACAGCAGCTGTGTGCTGCAGCACTGTTATGTATGTAATGTAGTGTGCAAAAATATGTTTTTTAAACATACTGTAGCACATTTTTCTGCCCTCTTTCTTCCACAACAAATGGTCTGCTGGTTATACTAGTCTGTAGACGGTATAATACACACCCAGCAATCCATTCCTAATAGTCTGTGGGAGAGTGCAATTTTGGGTTTAGTACACAGCAACTGTGTGCTGCAGCACTGTTGTGTACTGCTGGTGTTGTGCAAAAATAATTTTTTTAAACATATTGTAGCATATTTTTCTGCCCTCATA
The DNA here is from genome assembly GCF_029499605.1 of Hyla sarda. Classification (NCBI taxonomy): domain Eukaryota; kingdom Metazoa; phylum Chordata; class Amphibia; order Anura; family Hylidae; genus Hyla; species Hyla sarda. Next base: position 87,807,100 of record NC_079190.1, read on the forward strand.
AGTGCATACCACATACGTACATCTAAGTAGTGTACTTTTTTGTACCTGTTAGTCTGTCAAGGACCTAGATACTGTGAAAGTCCAGGCAAAAGTAATCAACGGCTGGTGTTTTACTCCTCTACTTCTTTAAGCATACTGTAGCGCATTTTTCTGCCCTCATAAGGGCATACCACATACCTATGTCTAAGTAATGTACTATTTTGTACCTATTAATCTGTCAAGGGCCTAGATCAGTGTTTCCCAACCTTTTTCGGGTCGGGGCACACCTTGGAAAATTTTTTTTCCTCGTGGCACCGCTACCGAGGTTGACGAGCAAGAAAAAAAAAAAAGGGAAAAACGGTAAAAAACGCAATGCACTATATCTATTTATCAGTGGGTATGTAGTTTAAAGTGCTGCTTTATACAGCAACTCACCAATGACGTCTTCTCTAATTTGCATCATTGCCTTCTCTTCTCCATCTGGTCCGGGCCATCATCACGATTTCTTCCACAATTCTTCACTGTTAAACCTGCAAAACAAACCTATTAGGCGCCAAACTTTTTTTTTACATGGGTGACAGAGGGGTGTAGAAGAGTGGACATGGGTGACAGAGGGGTGTAGAGGAGTGTACAGAGGGGTGTAGAGGAGCGTACATGGATGAAAGAGGGGTGTAGAGGAGCGTACATGGGTGACATAGGGGTGTAGAGGAGCGTACATGGGTGACAGAGGGGTGTAAAGGAGCGTACATGGGTGACAGAGGGGTGTAGAGGAGCGTACATGGGTGACAGAGGGGTGTAGAGGAGCGTACATGGGTGACAGAGGGGTGTAGAGGAGCGTACATGGGTGACAGAGGGGTGTAGAGGTGCGTACATGGGTGACAGGGGTGTAGAGGAGCGTACATGAGTGACAGAGGGGTGTAGAGGAGCGTACATGGATAAAAGAGGGGTGTAGAGGAGCGTACATGGGTGACATAGGGGTGTAGAGGAGCATACATGGGTGACAGAGGGGTGTAGAGGAGCGTACATGGGTGACAGAGGGGTGTAGAGGAGCGTACATGGGTGACAGAGGGGTGTAGAGGAGCGTACATGGGTGACAGAGGGGTGTAGAGGAGCATACATGGGTGACAGAGGGGTGTAGAGGAGCGTACATGGGTGACAGAGTGGTGTAGAGGAGCGTACATGGGTGACAGAGGGGTGTAGAGGAGCGTACATGGATGAAAGAGGGGTATAGAGGAGTGTACATGGGTGACAGGGGTGTAGAGGAGTGTACATGGGTGACAGAGGGGTATAGAGGAGCGTACATGGGTGACAGAGGGGTGTAGAGGAGCGTACATGGGTGACAGAGGGGTGTAGAGGAGCGTACATGGATGAAAGAGGGGTATAGAGAAGTGTACATGGGTGACAGGGGTGTAGAGGAGTGTACATGGGTGACAGAGGGGTATAGAGGAGTGTACATGGGTGACAGAGGGGTGTACATGGGTGACAGAGGGGTATAAAGGAGTGTACATGGGTGACAGAGGGGTGTAGAGGAGTGTACATGGGTGACAGAGGGGTATAGAGGAGTGTACATGAGTGACAGAGGGGTATAGAGGAGTGTACATGAGTGACAGAGGGGTGTAGAGGAGTGTACATGGGTGACAGAGGGGTATAGAGAAGTGTACATGGGTGACAGAGGGGTATAGAGGCGTGTACATGGGTGACAGATGGGTGTAGAGGAGTGTACATGGGTGACAGAGGGGTATAGAGGAGTGTACATGGGTGACAGATAGGGTTGCCACCCTGCCGGTATTTTACCGGCACAGCCGGTATTTTCATTCAGATTCCGGGCTGTGCCGGTAAGTTTGGATGAAAAATACCGGCCATGCAATGGCCGGTATTTTTCATTCACTAGTGTCATCACACTAACCTAAAAAATAGAAAACTCCGGTTCTGTTCGGTGCCGGCGCCGCTGAGCAGGGGTGCGGGCCGCATGCCCGCACCATGCCGCTCTCAGCACAGCACCCTGTCTGACTCCGAGGCTGTCCCTGTCTCCCAGTCCCAGAACTTTACCTGGCAGTGCTGTGCGGCCGGGCAGCTGGATCAGCGGACTGCGGAGGAACGTTGCGGAAGTGATGTCACTCCGCAGACCCGCGCAGGACGTCACCGTCACGTCACTCGCCGAGACTGAGAGAGGAGACTGGAGAGGTGCTGCGGTAGTAGGTAAGTGTGTCTGTTACTATGTGTGTGTCAGTCAGTCAGTGTTTGTGTGTCTCTGAATTCCACCCCACCCACCCTAATTCCCCTGTGGCAATTACCCCCCCCCCTCACCCCAATTCCATGGGGAAGGGGGGGGGTGTAACTTACTACACCTATGTGGAAGAGAGAGAGGGGGTAACTGCCTATACCTATGGGGAAGAGAGGGGGGGTGTAACTGCCTATACCTATGGGGAAGAGGGGGGGGGGGGACTGCCTATACCTACTAAGAGGGGGGGGGGGTGTAACTGCCTATACCTATGGGGAAGAGGGGGGGGGGACTGCCTTTACCTATGGGGAAGAGGGGGGGGGACTGCCTATACCTATAGGGATTAGGGGGGGGGGAACTGCCTATACCTATGGGGAAGAGGGGGGGGGGGGACTGCCTTTACCTATGGGGAAGAGGGGGGGGACTGCCTATACCTATAGGGATTAGGGGGGGGGGGGGAACTGCCTATACCTATGGGGAGGGGGGGGGGGGGGAACTGCCTATACCTATGGGGAAGAGGGGGGGGGGTAACTGCCTATACCTATGGGGAAGAGAGGGAGGGGGGTAACTGCCTATACCTATGGGGAAGAGAGGGAGGGGGGTAACTGCCTATACCTATGGGGAAGAGAGGGGGGGGTAACTGCCTATACCTATGGGGAAGAGAGGGGGGGGTAACTGCCTATACCTATGGGGAAGAGAGGGGGGGTAACTGCCTATACCTATGGGGAAGAGGGGGGGGGGGGGTAACTGCCTATACCTATGGGGAAGGGGGGGGGGGGTAACTGCCTATACCTATGGGGAAGGGGGGGGGGTAACTGCCTATGCCTATGGGGAAGGGGGGGGGGGTAACTGCCTATGCCTATGGGGAAGAGGGGGGGGGGGGTAACTGCCTATACCTATGGGGAAGAGAGGGGGGGGTAACTGCCTATACCTATGGGGAAGAGGGGGGGTAACTGCCTATACCTATGGGGAAGAGGGGGGGGGGGGACTGCCTATACCTACTAAGAGGGGGGGGGGTGTAACTGCCTATACCTATGGGGAAGAGGGGGGGGGGGGGGACTGCCTTTACCTATGGGGAAGAGGGGGGGGGACTGCCTATACCTATAGGGATTAGGGGGGGGGGGAACTGCCTATACCTATGGGGAAGGGGGGGGGGGGGACTGCCTTTACCTATGGGGAAGAGGGGGGGGACTGCCTATACCTATAGGGATTAGGGGGGGGGGGAACTGCCTATACCTATGGGGAAGAGGGGGGGGGGGGGTAACTGCCTATACCTATGGGGAAGAGAGGGAGGGGGGTAACTGCCTATACCTATGGGGAAGAGAGGGAGGGGGGTAACTGCCTATACCTATGGGGAAGAGAGGGGGGGTAACTGCCTATACCTATGGGGAAGAGAGGGGGGGTAACTGCCTATACCTATGGGGAAGAGGGGGGGTAACTGCCTATACCTATGGGGAAGGGGGGGGGGTAACTGCCTATGCCTATGGGGAAGAGGGGGGGGGGTAACTGCCTATACCTATGGGGAAGAGAGGGGGGGGGGGGGTAACTGCCTATACCTATGGGCAAGAGAGGGGGGGTAACTGCCTATACCTATGGGGAAGAGAGGGAGGGGGGTAACTGGCTATACCTATGGGGAAGAGAGGGGGGTAACTGCCTATACCTATGGGGAAGAGAGGGGGGTAACTGCCTATACCTATGGGGAAGAGAGGGGGGTAACTGCCTATACCTATGGGGAAGAGAGGGAGGGGGGTAACTGCCTATACCTGTGGGGAAGAGAGGGGGTGACTCTGCCTATAGGGATCGGGGGGGGGGGGGGGTGTAACTGCCTATACTTATTGGGGGGGGGGGCTACCTAACTTTATACCTGGATGCCTAACTACTTACCTACATACCAGGCTATTTATCTATGTACCTGGCCTTCATACATGGCTGCCTAACTACATAGCTAGCCCCCTACCTACCTGGCTTGTCACCTACCTACATATCCGGCTTCCTGATCTACCTACCTAGTTACCTATTTACCTGGCTACCTACCTACCTGCCCTTTTACTGTGCAGGACACCAAGGAGGGCTTTATTACAGTTTGTGGGCCTATAGATGGAAAGATTGTGTAGAGGAGGGCACTGAAAAAATGTAAAGTCTGATATGTTTGTCCTGCAGATGTTAAGAGATCCACTTGGCGGTCTGATCCGAACAGAGAAGAAAAGGAAAGAGGACGCCGCTGATCAGAAAAGACGGAATTGTGAGTCCCACAATGTAACTGTAATCACTTATATGGTATACACATCCTGTGTACAGCTGATATCTACCGCCATATGGTCCTGTATATAATCACTTATATTGTATACAGATTCTTTATAGTATACTGGTCTGTGTATAGTGGTTTTATTCAGTACAATATGGCGGTATTATCCAGTTATTGTGTGGTGGTATATATTTACTCCTTGTATACCAGTATTATTGGTCATGGAAATTTAGTGTTTCTTACATATATATAAATTTTAGTTTATTGTGTGTGGGATTTGGGTGGAATGGGGACATTTTTGTCTTTTTAACTGCTCAAAAGGAGTACTACATATATATATATATTTAAAGTAGAATCTGCAGTGTATTTCAGAAATGTTACAAAGCTCATCCACTTTACCTACCTTTTTTTCTGACCTTTTGAGTGCTTACAAATGTTTTTTGCCTTGATGCAGATTGAGATTGTGCCTAAAGACCATCCTCAGAATTCCATAATTGTCAACTCACGCTACCCTTCTGAGCAACGTCAACCCTGTACAGTAAGTGCTGCCTTACTCAGCTTATATTGGTCTTCAACATGTTGTCTTATGCTTTAGTCGCACTCAGAGCTGCATTGACAAAGCTGTTGCTCCCCTGCTAAATATCAGGCTATTGGCTGACATCTCATTGCAGCCATCACCTGCAAACAACAAGCCCTTATTTGGGTCTGTAGATGGAAACTTTATCTCTTAAGGACCAAGGGCGTACCTGTACACCCTGGTCCCAGTATTTAGTGCTCGCTCATGCGGTGAGCAAGTATTATAGTGGCACGGTCCCGGCTGCTATCGGCATTAACCCTTTAGGCACCGTAATCAAAGTTGATTGTGGTGCCTAAATGCAGGTTTTCCCATTCCTGGTTAGCTCAGGGGGCTGATTGGACTACCGCAACGATATCGTGGGGTCCCGATCTGCTGTATGGATAGCCCTTACCTGCCTCTCCGTCATCCTTGGTGCTTGATTGCTCCAAGCCTGGATAACCAGGCTGGAGCAATAGAGCACAGATTACACGCCATAGATTTGGTGGTAAAATGAGTGATGTCATTACAAAGTACAATTGGTGATGCAAAAAAAAAAGCCTCATATGGGTCTGCAGGTAGAAAATTTAAAGAGTTATGAAGAGGAGGAGGAAAAAAACAAAAATGCACAAACTGAAATTTGCTGTGTCCTTAAGGCCAAAAGGGTTTAAAGAATTCTGAATTTTAAAAGATGAGGAGAAAAAAATGAAAAATCATCATTTCATTAAGAGGGTAATAGAAGCTAATATAAATTAACGCTGTTGCAGAGAGGCGACAACCTTAAAGTTCCTGACAACAATAGGAAAGAGATGGCTGAGCAGGAAATGTCCCCGTCTTCACCACCAAAGAAGAAACCCAGATCGAGAAACTGCACTTTTAATGACTCTTGGCTACTGGATGTAAACTTCAAGCCCTGGATTGCAAAAGCAAGTGATAATAATAGTGTACGGTGCATAGTGTGTGAGCGTGTGTTCAGCATAAGGTATGATGGTATTGATGCTGTGAAGCAGCATGCAGTGGGGAAAAAACATATATTGGCAATGCAAAGCAAAAAGCAAAACAACATAATTACAAAGTTTTTTCCTACCACTCAAAGCAAAGAACAAGATGTTGTCACTGCTACTGAACTGACACAGGTGTTCCACACAGTTAAACACCATCACAGTTATTTATCTGCTGACTGTGGAGCAAAACTTCATGTCAAGTTATTCCCAGATTCCCAAGTTGCAAGCAAGGTGCATCTTGGCAGAACAAAGATGGAATGCCTTGTTGAAAATGTGCTGGCACCATTCTCTGTCGACAATGTAATTAAAGAAATGCAAAAAAATCTGTGCAAATTTTCTGTCGCAACTGATGCAAGCAACAAGGGGAATAGGAAATTCTTTCCATTGGCAGTTCGGTTCTTTAGTGCTACCAATGGCATCAATGACAGGCTGTTAGATTTTTATGAAGAACCAGATGAGTCTTCTGAGTCTGTGTGTAAACATCTTGTTGATGTGCTATCTGGTCTTAACCTAGACCTTAAAAACATGATTGCATATACTGCAGACAATGCATCAGTTAATTATGGTAAAAACTGCTCTGTTTACCGTAGACTAAAAGACCTGCAGCCTTCTCTTATAAAAGCAAACTGCAATTGTCATGTTTTGCACAACACAGCAAGGCATGCGCTGAAAGTGCTCAGCTTTGATGTTGAGAACTTGGTGCTCAAAGTATTTAATGAATTTTCCTCCAGTGCCAAAAATGTAACTGAACTCAAATCCTGCTTTGAATTTGTGCACCAGGAATATCATAATGTCCTCCGGCATGTGCCAACAAGGTGGTTAAGCCTCTTTGCAGCAGTAGATCGACTGCTACTTAACTGGGAATCCATAAAAGTCTATTTTTTTAAATATGGAAAGGTAAACTGCCATCCAGTTATATGGACCTTCATTGAAAACCAAGAAGATGGATTAAGTACAACACTCACATTAGCGGAGTGCTTTCTCTATTTTGTCCATTCATTTATGTTTTTTTTTAATAAGTCTATTAAAAGTCTGGAGAAGGATTCTGTTACTGCAGCAGAATTGTATTCTATAATGTCCGATATCAGAACACAGCTGCAGAACAGGAAAGGAGATTCCTATTTTGGATACAGAGTAAATGGTGATTTACCAAAGCTGACAATAGCAGAGCAGGAAAAGTTTAAAAAAGATGCGCTTACATGTTATGACCGCGCATTGGGCTACTTGGAGAAATGGTTTGAGTTTGATAACTCACCATTTAAATACTTCTCATGTTTGAATGGTAAAGCCACACCATCATTTGAAGAGCTAAGAAAGATTTGTGAGATGCTAAAAATTGTAAGTGTGGGAGATGAGCTCTACTCTGAATACTGTCTACTAAAAGTTGCTTTTCCAGCAATTATAGTAGAGGAGAACATGACTATTTCAGATAAGTGGGTATCTTTTTTTAAGAACACTGATGCACCCATTCTACTAAGTATAGTTCAGACAGTACTGGCTATTCCCTGCAGCAATGCTTTTGTGGAAAGAGTGTTCAGTGTGATGAACAACCTGTGGACGGATGAGAGGAACAGACTTTCCATTGGGATTGTGAAAAGTGAGCTTTGCATTCGTTATAATTTGGTTTATTCTTGCTCAGAATTTTATGATATTGCAATGAAAAACAACAAATTATTGAAGGCGGCAAAATCTAATGCAAAATACACTTTCAAGCATTGAGTCTGTACTGCTCAGAAAATACAAAAAGATAGAGACACAGTCCTCTAGAGGAGGAAAAATAAAATAAGAGTTTATTCCTCTTCACCTTCTAAAGATCATGGGGGGAGATTCATCAACACCTGTGCAGAGGAAAAGCTGACCAGTTGCCCATAGCAACCAATCAGATTGTTGCTTTCATTTTTCACAGGCCTCTTTAAAAATGAAAGAAGCCATCTGATTGGTTGCTAGGGGCAACTGGTCAGCTTTTCCTCTGCACAGGTGTTGAGGGAAATCTCCTCCCATAACATTTTCAGTTTTCCACCTACAGAGCTATATGAGGGCTTTATCGGTATCAATTTGGTTTTGATGATTTTTTCATCCTATATTTTGTTGTTGGTAGTGTGTATACAGAGGAGCTGTTAAAATGTTTGCATTTGCACTATTTGGTGAGGTTGTCAAATGTATTTATATTATATTTGTATTTGCTGGGTATCCCCTTAAATTTATTGCCTTTTGTTAAATAAATGTTATTTACAATTGTAAGTTTTATTCTCTAAATGTTATTTTTTTGTGCGATATAGGAAAGTTCCCCCCGCATATATATTGTATCCATCCCATCCCCTGTGCCATTTCTTTACCCCCTCCCCCATCCCCCGTGCCATTTCTTAAACCCCCCTCCCATCCCCCATGCAATTTCTTAAACCCCCCCTCCCATCCCCCATGCAATTTCTTAAACCCCCCTCCCATCCCCCATGCAATTTCTTAAACCCCTGATCCCTCGTCCTCTGTGCAATCGGGCCCCTCCCCCTTTTTTAGCTCCACCCCCAAATAGCCACACCCACGACCGGTATTTTTCTGAGGGAAAGGTGGCAACCCTAGTGACAGATGGGTATAGAGGAGTGTACATGGGTGACAGATGGGTGTAGAGGAGTGTACATGGGTGACAGAGGGGTATAGAGGAGTGTACATGGGTGACAGATGGGTATAGAGGAGTGTACATGGGTGACAGAGGGGTATAGAGGAATGTACATGGGTGACAGATGGGTGTACATGGGTGACAGAGGGGTGAAGAGGAGTGTACATGAGTGACAGAGGGGTGTAGGGAAGTGTACATGGGTGACAGAGGGGTGTAGAGGAGTATACAGAGGGGTGTAGGGAGGTGTACAAGGGTGATAGATTGGTGTAGAAGAATGAACATGGGTGACGGGGCATAGGGGTGACAGAGGGGTGGACATGGGTGACAGAAGGGTGGACAGGGGGTCAGAGGGTAAAAGAGGGACAGGAGTGACAGAGAGGGGTGGACTGGGGTGACAAAGGGACAGATGGGTGAACAGGAGGGTGGACATGGGTGACAAAGTAGACTACGGGGGTAGACAGGTGGGTAAACATGAGTGACAGGGATGGACAGGGGAGTGGACAAGGCAGACATGGATGACAGGAGGGTGGACATGGGAGAGAGGGGGGGTGGACATGGGTGACGGGGATGATAGGTGGGGGGACATGTGTGAGTGCCGGTGGACATGAGTGATGGGGGGTGGACATGGGTGACAGGGGGGGTGTGGACATGGGTGACAGGGAAGGGTGGACATGGGTGACAGGGAAGGGTGGACATGGGTGACAGGGAAGGGTGGACATGGGTGACAGGAAGGGTGAACATGAGTGACAGGGAGGGTGCACATGGGTGACAGGAAGGGTGCACATGGGTGACAGGAAGGGTGCACATGGGTGACAGGGAGGGTGCACATGGGTGACAGGGAGGGGTGCACATGGGTGACAGGGAGGGGTGCACATGGGTGACAGGGAGGGTGCACATGGGTGACAGGGAGGGTGCACATGGGTGACAGGGAGGGTGCACATGGGTGACAGGGAGGGGTGCACATGGGTGACAGGGAGGGGTGCACATGGGTGACAGGGAGGGGTGCACATGGGTGACAGGGGGGGTGCACATGGGTGACAGGGAGGGTGCACATGGGTGACAGGGAGGGTGCACATGGGTGACAGGGAGGGTGCACTTGGGTGACAGGGAGGGGTGCACTTGGGTGACAGGGAAGGGTGGACATGGGTGACAGGGAGGGTGCACATGAGTGACAGGGAGGGTGCACATGGGTGACGGGGAGGGTGCACATGGGTGACGGGGAGGGTGCACATGGGTGACGGGGAGGGTGCACATGGGTGACGGGGAGGGTGCACATGGGTGACGGGGAGGGGTGCACATGGGTGACGGGGAGGGTGCACATGGGTGACGGGGAGGGTGCACATGGGTGAGGGGGAGGGTGCACATGGGTGACAGGGAGGGGTGCACATGGGTGACAGGGGGGTGCACATGGGTGACAGGAAGGGTGCACATGGGTGACAGGGAGGGTGCACTTGGGTGACAGGGAGGGTGCACATGGGTGCACTTGGGTGACAGGGAGGGTGCACATGGGTGACAGGGAGGGGTGCACTTGGGTGACAGGGAGGGGTGCACTTGGGTGACAGGGGAGGGTGCACATGGGTGACAGGGGGGGTGCACATGGGTGACAGGGGGGGGTGGACATGGGTGACAGGGGGGGGTGGACATGGGTGACAGGGGGGGGGGGTGGACATGGGTGACAGGGGGGGGGGGTGGACATGGGTGACGGGGGGGTGGACATGGGTGACGGGGGGGGTGGGCATGGGTGAGATGGACAGGGAGGTGGACAAGGCTGACAGGGGGGTGGACATGAGTGACGGGGGGTAGTAGAGGGTGGACCTGGGTGACGGTGGGGGGGGTTTAGACAGGGTTGAGAAGGAGAACAGAGGGGTGGAAAGGGTACGGTACCTTAAGCAAGCCGGCCTGCGCAGCTTGCAGTTCCACAGCAGGCACGGGAGTCCGGCGCAGGTGCAGCTCGTTCCGCCCCAGGGACCCATTTTCGGCTCACTGCGCCGCAAGGGAGAGGGGGACGGAAGGGGACGCAGAAGACCGAGGGTGAAGGAGGGGGACGGAGGGGGACGCAGAAGACCGAGGGTGAAGGAGGGGGACGCGGGGGACACAGGGAACAGAGGGGAAAGGAGGGGAACGCGGGAGACGCAGGGGGACGCTGTGTGCGCAGTGCGCACGCAGACTTCCCTTCCCCCCTGCGCCGTCAGGCCGGGGCGGGACATTTAAAAAAATAATTAAAAAATAAATAAATCACGGCAAAATCCCGCGGCACCACGGGCAGTGCTGAACGGCACACACGTGTGCCGCGGCACCGCGGTTGGGAATCACTGGCCTAGATACTGTGAAAGTCTAGGCAATAGTAATCACCGGCTGGTGTTTTTCTCCACTACTTTTTTAAGCGTACTGTAGTGCATTTTTCTGCCCTCATAAGTGCATACCACATACCTACATCTAAGTAGTGTACTATTTTGTACCTGTTAATCTGTCAAGAGCCTAGATACTGTTAAAGGACAGCCAAAAGTGCACACCTGCTGCTGTTCTAGACAAATACTGTTTTAAGCGTAGTGAAGCGTATTGTACTCCCCATATATACGCACTAAGCATGTCAGACAGAGAAGTGCTAGTACATGCACAGAGGAGTAGCAGAGGCCTAAATTATAAGGAGCAGGCAGAGGTTGCAGCAGACTAGGGGCAAGTGGCAGAGTGTCATAGTGAGAGGCCTGATCTCCCGGTATCAGCTAGCGGTCGTGTCTCGACCAGCGACCAATCTGCCGTCATAGATTCGTTAACATGGTCAACCACTTTATTAAAAGTGACATCTGATACCCCCGGTCAACAGTCGGTAGGTTCCTCAGACACAACCCTCAGTTGGCATGGCCCAGGGGCATTCCCTGTCCTCCCAATGCCTCTGTCCTATGCTGTTCCCTCCCCTAAAGAATTATCTTATGCTGTGGGTGCAGCTCCACTATACAGTGAGGATGATGTAATAGAGAACAGTCAGCAGCTACTGCCCAGCCAAGAAGTGGAGGAGACATCCGCCACTTCCTCTGCTAGGCGGGCAAGTAGTGATGAGGAGAGTGACGTGGGAGGTGGTGTTGTCAGCGTTCAGGGTCCTGAAGCAGACACTGTTGAGGAAACTAAGGAGGACATCAGTGACGTACAGAAACTTGTTGATGATGATGAAACCGATCGCAATTTGGGAGCCGGGTGCAGAAGAGGCTTCATCATCAGGAGAAGAGGGTTGCAGGTTGCCTGTGAGGCAGCAGCTGAGCCAGCAAGGTGGTAGCATGGTTGGCAGTCTGCATGGTGGCAGAAGTGAAAATTCTGGAGCCAAACATGCCCGGGTGAGACCACCTGTTTTGTGGCAGCCTACCTTCCTGGGAGGTAGTGGATCAGGGGGTTCCTGGAGACGGCGGCAGTAGCCGTCAATTAGTGCGGATTTTTGGTGGGAAAATCCGCTACTCGGCGGTGTGGCAGTTTTTCATCAAGCATCCTACATAGCCACATGCATCCCGTAGCCACATGCAAGAAGTGTCAGCAGTAGGTGAAGCGTGGCCAGGGTCCCAATGTTGGCACCATGGCCCTGCGTCAACATATGCTGCCTGGGAGAACCATGGCTCTGATGTAGTGGCCCAGCGTGCTGCATCACCCAGTGCTACACCGCTCCCTCTTTCAGCAATCCAAGGCTCCACCACCTCAGCCGAAGTCGCTCCAGATGCTCCTGCTCCTACTACTTTGAGTCAGTCAATCCGCCAGCAATCCATCGGCGAAGCCATGTCCAAGAGACAACAGTATGCGGCCACTCACACAGCTGAATGTGCTCCTGTCCAAGTTGCATGTGTGCAGTCCCTCCCTTTTCAAGTGGTGGACTCTGCACCTCTCGGAGAACTGATGGCTTGTGCAGAGCTGAGGTGGAGAGTCCCAAGCCATCATTTCTTTGCGAAGAAGGCAGTACCAGCCCTGCACAATTTTGTGATAGAGAAGGTGGACCAGTTCTTGAACCTGTCGGTGTGTACCAAAGGGCATGGCAGCGCCGACGTCTGGAGCTGTAACTATGGTCAGGGATAATACATGTCCTTTATGGCCCACTGGGTGAATGTGGAACCTGCACATCTACTAGTAGAATATGGCACTCTTGATCAGATGATTGGTGCTCAAGTAGGATCCCACTCCTTTAAATCATAGAAAAGAGACTTGGCACTCAAATTCTGCAAATGTGAGATTTAATTCATGTGCTATCCAAAACAAGAGATTTTGGAATTCCACAATATAGTTCCCCTAGGGGTCCCTGGGCCAATATATAGTAACACAACACCTACTTGGGGAAATAAATCCCCTCAGGATAAACCCTGACTAAAGATCCCCTATAAAATGTAACTTTTAATTAAACTTATTAAAATGTTATCTTTTGTGTGCTACACATTAATTACCACTAGATGGCAGTAGTGTTTAAAAATTCCAACACTGTGCTCAGTTATTTACCTTCTAAGGAATTTTTTTAAGTGTCTGCGATACAGACTACTGATTCTTATGTATATCTAGTGTATTCCGGTGTCCGGCTGCAGTTCGGACACTCGGCGTACTAACTAGAAAGGACACTTTAGTCAGGGTTTTTCCTGAGGGGATTGTTACTACACGTTGGGATTCCACCCTCCATGTGTTGGACCGACTATACAAACAGAGAAAAGCCATTACCAATTTCTTGATGATCCAAGCGGATAGGTGTACTCCCCTGTGTAACTTCAATGTCAACCAGTGGCAGCTCATATGTGACATCTGAAGTTTGCTCAGGCCCTTTGAGGAAGCCACATTTAGTCAGTCGCCAGGATTACGGGATGAACAATGTCATTCCACTGCTTCATTTCCTACAACACATGTTGGAAACGATGGCTGGTCAGGGCACTGGAGACATGGCGCCTACATCTCATGGCCACATGAGCCCTTTGGGGGCTGAACTGGAGTAAGAGGAGAGGGAGGGGGTGGGGCACAGTGGAGCACAGTTTAGGTTTCGCAAAATGGGCGGTTTTTCTAGTCATCTGACAGGAGAGGAGGAGCAGGAGCAGCCAGAGGAGCTAGAGGGTTATGAGGAAGGCGAGACAGAGGACCCAGACACACCGTGGCAGTATGCAGTGGAGGCAGGGAGATGGAGGCAGGGAGTCCCTCCAAGTCACATGCACAAATGGCACGATGCATGCTCAGTTGCTTGCGTAGTGACTGCCACATTGTCACCATTCGGAAGCGGGATGACTTCTGGCTCTCCACTTCATTGGACCCTTGCTACTGCCACAAAATTCAATCCATTTTTACGCCCACTGAGAGGGAGGACAAACTGACCTACTATATAGACAACCTACGTAGTCATCTGCGCCATCGTCCATCCTCTCGCAGGTCTAACTCAGGGGGCACGCTATGCTCACCTTCCACTGCCATGGCTGCTGGGGAGGGGAGGGGTGGCAGGAGCAGTACCAGCTCCATCAGCATCAGCCTGAGTCTACAGTAGCTGATGAGTACCTTTCTTCATCTGCATAGTGAAGCAATGTATCAGCAGCAGGTAGACCTGGAGCAGGACCTGAACCAACAGGTGGTGGCATACCTTGACATGCCCATTCCAACACACCTTGAAGATCCGATGGACTTCTGGGCAGCCAAACTTGATTTGTGGCTGCAAATAGCAGAGTTTGCCCTGGAAAAGCTGTCCTGCCCGGCCAGTAGTGTGTCATCAGAGCGGGTGTTTAGTGCGGCGGGGGCCATAGTCACCCCAAGGAGAACTTGTCTGTCCACGAAAAATGTGGGGAGACTGACCTTTGTGAAGATGAATCAGGCATGGATCAGCCAGGATTTCCACCCACCAATGCCTGATGCATCAGAGCAGATTGACCATGGTGCCACACCAACACTTCACAAATATGTATAGTACCAAACAGACTTAAGGTGCTGCTCCCTAGTTACAAACATTCCTCCGCATCAGACCCTTTTTCACCCACCTTCATCACCGGGTACTGGTATTGCCACCCACCGCACCACTCTGTCACCGGGTCACTTTCAGGACTCCTGATGCTGCAGCCACCTCCAGGCTTTCTCATTCAGCCAATATATGGTCTCTTCATGCTTCAGCCACCTCCAGGCTGTGCCATTCATCCAATATATGGTTTACTGATCCTTCAGCCAGCTGTGTCATTCAGCAACGACATGGTTTAGTGATGCTGCTGAGCCTAGGACATTACCTATATATGTTTATGGTAGCACTAGGTACCATACATCTTCAATGGAAATTTCAAAATTCATCTTTTATTCTTAGAGATTGTGAGGCCCTATTGTCTCCTTATCTGCCGCCAACTCCAGGCTGTGCCATTCAGACACTATATGGTCTTTTCATGCTTCAGCCAACTCCAGGCTGTGCCATTCCTCCTACTGATGCCATCTCAAGGCTCTGACCTGTGGAAAGAAAAAAGGAGAGACCAGAGGGAGGCGCCTCGTGTGATACCGTATGGGAGTGGAATATTACAGCAGTATGTGGTCAAAATGAATGACCCCTAGGTAGTGGCTGCTCACCTGAGAGCAAGTCAGAACTTGCATATCAACCCACAGTGGGGTTACAAAAATTCACGGAGTACTGGAACCGCTGCTAAGCCGGAGGTCACAGGAAAAGGAGGAAGACCAATCCCGATAGAGCTTGTGATGTGGAAGATGAGAAAAAGACCTCTAAAGGCGCTGCAGACTCCAATGGAATTAAACCGAAGCCAGAGATGTAGCAATGGTACAAAACACTGGGAGGTTTATTGCAATAAATAAAACAATAAAGTGGATTACGCGTTTCGGGGGAGCCACCCCCTTCTTCAGATCAGAATACATGCAGTGAGATATGCAGAGTTTAAATATGTACAAAATGGGCGCCAACCACTTAAGTGGGAGGAGCCAAACATGTTTATGTCACATGATGCAAAAAACAGAATATAATAAATGAATCTAAGAAAAACATCCAGTACACATTTAACAGTTGTATCAGACCGTTGTAAACATAAAATTACAAGAGCCATCTTAATAATACAATAAAAAATGTAAAACAAGCATACAGAACATAGATCTCCGTTGGCAGTGTCCGGACCGTCATGCGCCGGATGTTTACCTTTGACGGTCCGGACACTGCCAACGGAGATCTATGTTCTGTATGCTTGTTTTACATTTTTTATTGTATTATTAAGATGGCTCTTGTAATTTTATGTTTACAACGGTCTGATACAACTGTTAAATGTGTACTGGATGTTTTTCTTAGATTCATTTATTATATTCTGTTTTTTGCATCATGTGACATAAACATGTTTGGCTCCTCCCACTTAAGTGGTTGGCGCCCATTTTGTACATATTTAAACTCTGCATATCTCACTGCATGTATTCTGATCTGAAGAAGGGGGTGGCTCCCCCGAAACGCGTAATCCACTTTATTGTTTTATTTATTGCAATAAACCTCCCAGTGTTTTGTACCATTGCTACATCTCTGGCTTCGGTTTAATTCCATTGGAGTCTGCAGCGCCTTTAGAGGTCTTTTTCTCATCTTCCACATCACAATCTCAAGGCTCTGTCATTGTGCTGACATGTGACTCCTTGTTGGATTTGGTCCTTTGTACCCACACGCCGGTGCCCAGGACACTAAAACTTGGGAGTTAAAAGTTCAATTTCAAAACCCTCAATTTCAATTTAAAAATCTTAAATTTCTATTAAATTTTTTTAAATTTCAATGATTTCCTCATGCTTCTGCTAACTCCAGGCTGTGCCATTCAGACACTATATGGTCTCCTTATGCTTTAGCTAACTCTAGGCTGTGTCATTCAACTAATATATGGTTTACTGATGCTGCTGGGTCTGGGAATAAAAATGTTGTTATGGTAGCACTAGCTACCCAAAATCTTCAGTTTATATTTCAGAATTCATCTTTTAATATTAGGGATTGTGAAGCCCTAGTGTCTACCCATGCTGCTGCCAACTCCTGGCTGTGCCATTCAGACACTATATGGTCTCCTCATGCTTCAGCCAACTCAAGGCCGTGTCATTCAGGCAATATATGGTTTACTGATGCTGCTGGGTCTAGGAATAAAAATGTTGTTATAGTAGCACTCAGCCAATATATGGTTTACTGATGCTGCTGAGCCTGGGCCTTGCCCAAATTATTTTTTTTTTGGTAGCACTAGTTACCATAAATCTTCAATTTAAATTTCAAAATTCATCTTTTAATCTTAGGGATTGTGAAGCCCTAGTGTCTACTAATACTTCTGCCAGCTCAAGGCTGTGTCATTCAGCCACCATATGGCCTCCTCATGCTGCCAACACCTCCACGCTGTGTCATTCAGCCACTATATTTCTCCTCATGCTTCAGCCTCATCCAGGCTGTTTCATTCAGCCACTATATGGTCTCCTCATGCTGCCAACACCTCCACGCTGTGTCATTCAGCCGCTATATGTTCTCCTCATTCTGATGCCACCTCCAGGCTCTGTCATTGTGCCGTTCTACGGCAGTGATTCTAAAAGCGATGCCTGTAATCTGCATGTCCTACTGAATAACAGTATTATTTACCCCAGCACACTCCATATGCCTGTTAGAACACAGCAAAGTGTTCTACACCCCTCTTGAGGCTCTCTGTAGGCCAGAAATAGCTGTTTTTAATATAGATAAAAAAAAATTGATGGAACCCATTTAATTTTTTTAAATTCAGCGAATTGGACGAATCAAATTTTTCAAAAGTTTGCTCATCTCTATTGGTGACCAATGGGACATCTCTAAATTGCTCCCATATATAGCTGGGAGGAGTCAGCTTAGTTGCAGTTTAGTGCATGCTGAGGTACAGCCAAGTGAAGACCTGAGCAGTTGTCTGGTGTTCCTGAGGGAGACCAAGGCCTAGTCATGCAGCCACTCAGCTACTACCAGTAAACCCTTGCATTTGAAAGTCAAAGCCTGGCAGTAAGCACAAATACAGGGGACAAGTCTAATCAAGATAGTAAAGTCTGTCAAGTTCCTAAATTCAGCATGGCTTGCACAAGTCAGTCCAAGTTCACTACAAGTCCTAGCAAGCCAACAAGCTTCCCAAAGTTCACTGAGCATCTCCTTGGGCCAAAACTGAGCTGTAAAGACTTTAACACTTTGTCTGCCTCAGTAAAGTGCTGTTGTTCCGTTACCTTGCATCAGAGTGATTATTTGCCCCGTGCCTGGCCCAGGAACCAGCAGCCATACCTCGGGTGGTGTAGAGGATAACCACGCCTTGTCATCAAGAACACATAGGGTTAATACCATCTGCTCTAAGGGTTAACAGCATCTGCCCTTCCAACACCCTCACCACATACATATAATGTTTTTGCTAACGACAGGTACAGTTTAAATTATTGTATGCCACTGAAATTAATAACCCCCCCCCCCCCCCCCCCCATCTGTGCACCACTGTATATGTCGGTATTTCATTTTTGACAGGATGCCGATGGATACTTGTGACATATGGGATAAATGCAGAACATATCCAAATGCAGATATGCATTTTGAGAAATTTTGATTTTCAGAAGCAGGAAGGTTGTTTCCACACTAGAGGGAGCATATTACCAAACTACTGCTTTTACTCTTTATGCATTCATCTATACCAGTGTTTCCTATTTAGGGTCTCTCCAGTTGTTGCAAAACTACAACTCCTAGCATGCCCGGACAGGCAACGGCTGGAGGCACCCTAGTTGGGAAACACTGATCTATACATTAAGCAAAAGCGCAGACTACCATGTTTGTTATTTCTTGCATGTTAGTGAAGGGGCGGATGACCTTAAAATACCTCCTGACGCTATTATTGATAAAACCTCATCTTGCAAGTAATACCGGTATCTGTATAAAGCTTCCAAATTTGGTGTGAGTGGTTTTGCTGAAATGATAAGCAATGCTCTTAAAAAAGCTTGAATAATTGTTGCATCCTTTTACTTCTTAGGGAGCTCAGGTTTTGCTGTTTTTTTTCTGTAATTTTGCAGAATTAAAAGGAAACTCTCGGCAAAAAGCAGTGAAATTATGTCGGCAATATCAACAAAAGGAATAAAACAAGACTTAAAGTTTCATGTTATTTTAATGCTCAGCATCATAGTAGAAGAAAGCAATTCAACTATCATTTAAAGAAATTTTGGGGAAAAAAACAATACAAGCACATGAGCTTCAATGAAACATTTAATGATTGTAGGATATATATATATATATATATATATATATATATATAGAGAGAGAGAGAGAAAGAGAGAGAGAGATAGATAGATAGATAGATAGATAGATATGAGCACTTATAAATAGTAATAATGGTTAGGTCTCCCAGTTGAAATACTAAAAAAGATTGACCAATAGGGAACCTCTAAAACAGCTTTTAATATAGATAAGAATAAAACCATCTCTGTTTATCATTTGAATAGATATCCTCCCATCTATAATGTAAAATTCTAAGAAATAATTGAATATCCTTTGTTTAATCTGTTTAAATAGGCATAAGTCTAAATTTTCAAAGTCCTAGTAGCCTACACCTGCTACCGTTATAATATGAAATAAATGAAAGTATTAGATGGTCATAGCCCTAGTAGAACCTATATGACAGTGGTTCTTAACCTTGTTGGAGCTACTGAACCCCACCAGTTTCATATGCGCATTCACGGAACCCCTCTTAATTGGATAAATAAAATAAGATTTTTTCAAATTCAAAACATAGGAGGTACATATTTAAGTATATATTTATATATAGGTGCACAAAATGAACAAAACCATTAAAGAACAAAACCATTAAGATACATTAGGTGCAGGCAGTGTTCCCCCACACATTAGGAGCAGGCAGTGTTCCCCCCACACATTTGGCACAGGCAGTGTTCCCCCCACACATTTGGCACAGGCAGTGTTCCCCCACAACTTAGGCGCAGGCAGTGTTCCCTCACAACTTAGGCAGGCAGCGTTCCCCCACATTAGGCAGGCAGCGTTCCCCCACATTAGGCAGGCAGCGTTCCCCCACATTAGGCAGACAGAGCTCCCCACATTAGGCAGGCAATGTTCCCCCACATTATGTAGGCCAGTGGTCTTCAACCTGCGCACCTCCAGATGTTGCAAAACTACAACTCCCAGCATGCCCGGACAGCCAACGGCTTTCCGGGCATACTAGGAGGTGTAGCTTTGCGAAATCTGGAAGTCCACAGGTTGAAGATCACTGATGTAGGCAGTGTTCCCCCACAGACATACAGCCTCCAGCCATATACAGTGTATGGCTGGAGGCTGTATGCCTGTGTACTGCCCACTTCAGTGCTCGGACCACCGCTCTGGCTATAGCAGTAGGTCTCGGGACCGGTGTTCGAAGCACCAAAGATGACGTGCCGCTGGTCACTTACCAAGCTGGCCAGCGCACATATCCTTTGTTTCCATGGGCACACGCATGGGACGTCAGTGACATCCCGGTGTGCGCTATGTCCCGGCGGCCCTAATTTTTTTTTAAAACTTATCGCGGGGCCCCAGGGACTTAATAGTGATGGGGGGGAATTGCTCCGTCGCTACAGGACGGACAAACACCGGCTCTGTTTGGGGCTCCGGACGAGCTCGGGGCCCCAAAGAATTGCTTGGTTTGCCTGTCCTGTTGCGACCTCTCCCGCCTAACCCCCGGGACTGACTCACCGAACCCCTGGGGTTCGATCGAACCCAGGTTAAGAACCACTTCTCTATGAGGATTATCTTATACTCCATTCATATATCTCTTCTCTCCAACAAACATCCAAAGCAGTCTATGAGAGAATGATGGATGTGAAACGCAGGTCTGCTCGCCTAGCCGATCCCAGCAATACTTAGAACGAGGTTTGGAACACATACTGTACCTCCTGAAGGAATCCCCTAGCTCCTCTATGCTCATGACTCGGGTTACACCTGGCCATCACTGTGTACTACATGTCACAATTGTGACGTACACGGTGGTGATTGGATGCCCTGAGTCATGTGAGAATGAGCCCACAGGTATATCACAATGTTAGGTATTCAGTTGCAGTACAGTCGCCATCAGAGCCGCACGCACAGTGCACATGCACTTTGTCTGAACCGAAGGAGACTAAGCCTAATAGGTCCCTGAATATTCTAGCTAAAGAAATGCGTTGGACCCCCTGTTAAAATGGAGTCAAGTTACGGACCCCTCATGAGACAGAGCCATCATACTGCATTCTTTGCTAGACGGAATAATCACTGCTGACGGTGCAGTATCTACCTGAAGCTGTATGCCCACAGCTGACAAGCATGAAGCGCTGAAAATTCCGACAGGAGAAATGAAAAAAACAGATGTGTGACCACAACACAATACAACAAATGTGGATTATGTGCAGACATTTCAAGTACAACTAGTATGCATACAACACCTATAAGATCTTAAAAGAACGGTGTCTCTTAAGTTAATACAATTAGAACTACCTGTTATTTGAAATACAACTAAGTGACTATCCACAATAATTTTTCTGGACACTTTCGTCTTGTAAATAATGACATTCATGTAGAACACACCATATATTGTATGTTGAATACAGGAAATATCTGAACATACATGACCAATTTCTGCTATGGACAAAGTTACTAAAGTTCTGATATCCATGACTAAAAGCACTTTGTGAATGATTCATTCATTATCACAGTATATAGATAAGCTGTAACACTTTGTAAATAATTCATCTATGACCACAGTGTATGGAAAAACTGTAGCACTCATACGCGTGCGCACGGGGTGTGCCGGGTGTGACCAGGCACACCCTAATCAAGCCCAGGGGGGGGGCATCCGAGGCCACCACTGAGCAGCCCGCAGAGGACCCCCCCCGTCAAATTCGGGACACAAGGATGTCCCGGTTACCTTTCTACAGCGACCCCCGTGTCAACTTTAAAAACACAGGGGCCGCCGGGAAGTAGCGCATGCAGGGACGTCATTGCGTCATTGCGTGCGCCCGTAGCAATGGAGGAGCGGAGATTCAAGGAAGAGGATGCGTGCGCCGGCCGGAATGGTAAGTGACCAACACGAGCTGGCAGCACGTCGTCTTCAGTGTTCCGACCACCGGTCCTCCAGTCCCGGGACCTACTGCTATGGTCTATAGGCCATAGCAGTAGATCGTGACCCCGGACCGGTGGTCGGAACACTGAAGTGGGGCAGTACACAGACATACAGCCTCCAGCCATACACTGTATATGGCTGAAGGCTGTATGTCTGTGGGGAAACTGTACTGCACCTAATGTGGGGAACTATACTGCACCGAATGTGGGGAGCTATACTGCACCTAATGTGGGGGAAATATACTTCACCTAATGTGGGGGAACTATACTGCACCTAATGTGGGGGAACTGTACTGCACCTAATTTGGAAAGATATACTGCACCTAATGTGGAGAAAACTATACTGCACCTAATGTGGGGAGCTATACTGCACCTAATGTGGGGGACTATACTGCACCTAATGTGGGGGACTGTACTGCACCTAATGTGGGGGAACTATACTTCACCTAATGTGGGGGGACTGTACTGCACCTAATGTGGGGAAACTATACTGCACCTAATGTGGGGAACTATACTGCACCTAATGTGGGGAACTATACTGCACCTAATGTAGGGGAATTATACTGCACCTAATGTAGGGGAACTGTACTGCACATAATGTGGGGAACTATACTACACCTAATGTGGGGGAACTGTACTGCACTTAATGTAGGGGAACTGTACTGGTGCAGTACAGTTCTTCCACATTAGGTGCAGTACAGTTCCCCCACATTAGGTGCAGTACAATTCCCCCACATTAGGTGCAGAGCTTCTGCAGGGTGAGCCAAGGAAATACACCCTTTCCTTACCACACTGCCACATATCCCCCCCCCCCTTTGCTCAGACCACCGGGAAGGAGCACATGTATTTGAAAGGCAGAAACCATCTGCCTTTCCTTTCTCTTGGACAACTTTTGTCCCACAGTCTCTGAAGTCCTTGACTTTTTTCTTCCGGACTTTTACCAGCCACCAATTGCAAGTCTCTCTGTCACACCTCTCCAGTACCAGGTTCTTCACCCTGGTGTGGGCAGGGTTCTTGAAATTAAGGAGTGAGAGGACCGATGCTTCTAACCTTTGTCTTCTTCTGGCTTGCCGGACCTCTGCCTCTGCTTCAGAGAATCTTTCGGCCTTAGTGGCTTCACCAACCACTGTCTTGTTCTCTGTACCGTCAGAGGACCTCTGACACGGGTCCGTCTCAGTTTCAACTTTAGAGGACTTCCCACCTGGTTTCACCTCAGTCTTGACTTCAGCGGATTTCTCACATGGTTTCACCTCATCCCTTCCAGCTTTCTATTCAGGGGCACCAGCTTCCTCAGGTTTGGCTTCAGAGTCTTTGGCTCCTTCAGATTCTTGTGTAGAATCAGCTTCTACTACTGCAGCTTCTTCAGGCTTACTCTTCTCTTCACCTGTAGCTTCAGGTGTGCCATTCTCTTTACTCACAGCTTTTGAGGTTGACTCTAGTTTGGCTTCTGCTTCAGAGGATTTCTCTGCCTTAGCATTACCTTCAGAATTTTTGGTCTGCTCAGGTTCAGAGGATTTCCCACCTCTCTTGTCCTTAGTCTCCACATCAGAGGATTTCCCACTAGGTTTCAGCTCAGTCCTAGCTTCACGGGACTTCTTACAGGACTTCACCTCAATCTTAACTTTAGAGGACTTTTTGGCATTCAGAGAAAGCATAACTGTATCCTGTAACTTCGGCCCCAGAAGCCTTTCTTGAGCCAATTCCGCCATATCTTGGTCTCTGCTCTCTTTTAGGACTTTCTGGTCCTCTTCCTTTTTCTCACATTTTCGCAGCTTACACTGGAGCTTAGCGGACTTCATCCTCTCACTGTCAAGTAACTCTACCAAGTCCCTGACAGTATCTTCCGAAGACAGCAATTGTTTCCTCAATTGTTCATTGTCCGCCAGCACAGCCACCTGCTCGTAGAGTTGCGCTCCCAGCAAAACCAAGGCAGCTACGTGGGACCTTCTGCATGTCTTGTTCTGCGCTTCCAGGCTCTCTTTTAAGATCTTCATGTCATCTTCCAGCTTTATATATTTCAGCTGCTCACTCTTGAGCTTTGTGGAGATCATCTTCTCACTGTCCAGCAACTGTTTCTTCGACTTCACTAACTCATTGATAGATTTTCCACACTCACCAATCTGTTCAGATAAATCTGAGATCTCCTGTTGCAAGTTCTTGTTTTCATGTTGCAGAGTCTCAATTTGTTCCAGGGCCTCCTCATACTGCTCACGGAGCAAGTCATTGTCATGATGAGCAGATTGAAGAGCATGTGCAAGGGCATTCTTCACCTTGACTTCCTCCTCAAGTTGTCTCTTAGCTTTAGAGACACTCTCCAGATTTCTGGCAAGAGCTTCAGCTTCCATCTTCATTTCATTATTCTCTTTTTCTATTTTTTCCATGGCTTCCAGGCTAGCCTTGTGATCACTCTGCAGAGCCTGATATGCACCATGTAGAAGACTCACTTCTTCTTCCCGGAATGACATCCGCTTGGCCAGACTCTGAACTTCCCTCTCCTTGCTGGTCACAAGACCCTGGGAGCGGGACAGTTCATCCTGCAGAGCCACGAACTCACTTCTGTGGTGCTCCATTATTTTTTCCAGCTGAAGTCTCGCTTCTTGCTCTTTCTTAAAGTCAGCAAGTGATTTGTCCTTCTTCTCTGTCAAGCGATGTACCTCTTTTTCTTTCTCCAACAACTTCACAGAAACCATCTACAGGGTTTCTTCCAGATTCTGGATCTGCTCCAGTTTTTTCCAAGGCCAGCTCATCTTTTCTGAGACCTTTTACTGACAGTGGTCTCCTCACTCTCGCTGTTAGACCTTGAGACATCCTCTGGTCCTCTGTCAGACACTCGTCCCAGCTCTTCTCCATCTCTAGATGAAGTCTCCCCCTTTTTCGGGGTTGCGGCCACTTGTGCCTCATTATTATCATCCACAACAGGTTCCACTGACACCTGGCACTCTTCCTCTCCCACCACGTTGGCAACTCTGGAGACTCTATCTAAACACTCCCATCGGACCGGCAATCCCTTGGCGGTAAGTTTGTTGCCCCTAGCAACAACTTCAATGGCTCTTGGCACCAGCGAGTCAGGGAGATTCCTGATCAGTTCCTCTGAACTGTCTCTCAGCTTCTTGGCAGTCTTTTCTTTTGTCTTTTCACAGTCTCCTTCACTTAGGACTCTGTCTGTGACCGTAAGCGCAGCCCCCAGCTCCACTGGTACTCTCTTCCGGAGTTTTGGTTTTTCCGCAGCCATCTCCGTAGCTTCTATTCCAGTCACCACTTTAACTTGACTCGTGGACTGTTCTTCAGCTCCCCTAGTGGTCTGGCACACTTCCACCTGACATATACCTAGGGTCTGCTGACACTCCCCGTCCTCAGCCTCTGCTGAGTTACTGTCCCCTGCTATGTGGTGAAAACCAAGTGTTGTGAGCCTATCAGGTGTTCCTGCTCTAGTCACCTGACTATCTTCCCACAACTGCTGAAAAACGGAAAATCCTTCCCCAGTACTACGTCATATTCTAAGGTAGGCTCTATTGCAACCTTGTGACTTATGGTACCTTAGGAAGTAGAAATACACACATTAACTGTTTTATAACCACAAATACCGGCCTGTATAGATACTATAGCGGGGTCTGGCTTTCTGCAGCTGGTCTTTACCAGACTTATTACACATTTTGGATCTAACAAAACCATCATCTTTTTACCTTCTATTTCCAGCTCACACAGGTTTTCTTTTGTCCTGCGAGAGGTGGGAATAGAACTCTTTACATCAGAACACATTAACATAAGTGTTTCAAGAAAAACATTATCAGCCTGCATGGGTTCACAATATACAGCACGATTCACACAGTCCAGTAGAGAACCCCCAGTCCTCACTCCTTCCGGAACCTTTGTGTACGAACTCTCAGGTGCACTCTCAGCATCTCACAGCTGCCAGAAATACGGAAAGTCTCTGCCCAGTACAATTTCCACTGTAAGTTCCGCACATACCTCCATCATATGGCTTACTGTCCCAAAACATGTATCAAAGGTAATTTGAACAGTCTCCGGGCGGGACTTCACAAATGGAATTATTTCTGGCATAATCCGAGATACAGTCTGGCAACAATCCAAGTCCACCCACAGTGGGATTCCGCCCACTGACAACTCACCGGACCTCGGCTTTGTCTTGGCGACCACAGCTTGTGGCCCACGTCGGTTGCTCCCAGCAACGGCCTTTCGAGGTTGTCCCATTTTCTTGAAAAAAATTCCCGATCCGTTGCCCCTAGCAACGCTCCTCCGCAGACACCAAACTGTGCTTGAACTCCTCTGCTGGGTTCCTCCGACTTGCAATCTTGCAGGGGGTTGCTCCTAGCAACAGCTCCTCTCCAACTCGCCCGTTGGTTGCCCTTGGCAACGGGTTGCCCTTAGCAATGGCGTGCCCGCATCCTCCACCAAAATGTGACAATCCTTCTTGGGGATTAGCTCTGGGATCGTCCTGGACCACGCCACAGGATGCGTTTCTTCTCAATAAACCAGCAAACAAATGCTTATAATGCAAATCTGGCACCTTGCCAGTTTTATTAGACAGGTTGCAGGGAAAGAAATAAACAAAAAAGCAGGAACAAAACAAAATCCTAGACCATCTGGTCACTGACTAAACAGATCAGCTTGTCCTGACTAACAACCGCTGAGCTTCCCTCAGCCGGTTAAACATATGTCCCCTGCAACCTTCTACTCACAATTCTTGTCACTCTCTTTGAGCCGCTCATAGCTCGGGCTGTGTACTCCTCAGCAGGCTCTGTCTCTTCCCTACAGCCCACATGCTGTCTCCTAGGAAGTGCCCACATTAGACTGAGTCTCCATCTCATATACACACCTCCCTTCCCTCCTTCCTCATAAGCAGGTGAGAACTTCTGCAGGGTGAGCCAAGGAAATACACCCTTTCCTTGCCACACTGCCACAATATATATATATATATATATATATATATATATATATATATATATATATATATATATATATATATATATATATATATATACATATATACATATATATATATATTTGACTTCATAGAGGTTATTTAAATATACAGGAGAGGTGTTCGCTATTGAGAGAGGTCCCCTATTGGGAAAAAAGGCTAAAAAAAACTTTATAAATGACCAAATACTGTCCTGTACTCACTCCAAAGTATAATAACCTATAAAATATAATAAAAAGCAATATTAAAGTAGAATCTCCCAGTGCCGTTTAATCACTTCTTATCCCTCCCCCGTATCATTTTTATCATCTCCCTTTATACCCTGTTCCACCTTATTCCCCTGTGCCTTGTGCCAAATTATTCTCCCTTACCCCTGTGCCACATCATTTCCCCTTCATCCAATTGTGCCATTTCATTCCCTTTTTATAACCCTCTGTGTAAAATCATCACCCCCTCTTTATGAAGTGGCATAGGGGACCAAAGGGGGAATAAAATGGCACAGGGAGGAACAAATAGCACAGGGGGTGGTAAAGAGGGGATGATGAATTTGCACAAAGGGTAATAAAGGAAGAATGAAATAGCACCGGTGTGGGGGGGGGGAGTGGTCAAGAGGAAATGATGTGGCACAGGGGGTTAAAAAAAAGGGATGATTTGGCACAGGGAAAATTAAGTGGCACGGGGGGGATCAAAGAAGGAGAGGGGTGAATGATGTGGCCGGCGGACGTATTCTGCAGAGGGATGCAGCAGGGGCCTGGGCCTCCTCGGAGCCCAGGCCCCTTACTGGGGTATTGGCTGTACCCCCTGATGGCAGCCCTGTGTATAAGGAAGGGCTGGCACATAAACCTGGTTGTCCCCTATTGGGAGTGTTTTGTCCCCTAATGGGAGTGTTTTGTCCCTTATTGTCCCCTATGTGTTTTGTCCCCTTTCGGGTGTGCCCATGTCTGCTATTGGGAGTGTCTCCTATTCGGAGGGTGCAAATACATTCAATCTTAAGGGAATCTGCCAGGGAATTAAAAACCGCTATTGGGAGGTGTCTGCTAAGGTAGATTTTACTGTGTAAGCTTATCACCCCTCCACAGGATCACCAAAGAAGAGGTCTCTTGTCTTCCGGATGAATGTATCGGCATCGGCAGTTTTTGGAGTTGGTAGGGGTCCCATCAGTCAAATCCTCTATGATAAACTAGTTATCACTTATTCTGTGGATTGTTGAGAAATCAATTTGTTTGTAACACTTTTATGGTGTAAATTGCACCCAAAACATCAGTGCATTGTTTACAAATTTAGCAAAATTTTCCAACATAAAAATGCCTTTTTGTGACACTCTAGACCAGTATTTCCCAACCAGGGTGCCTCCAGCTGTAGCAAAACTACAACTCCCGGCATACAGGGAGTTGTAGTTTTGCAACAGATAGAGGCACCCAGATTGGGAAACACAGCTCTAAACAGTTCAGCAATTTCTGTCCAAAATGAGAGTGTCAACTTAGTATCTAATTGGAGAATAAGACACATTTATTGTATGTCTAAACCAAAGACAGACATGCCCAGATTAACACAAATGTGACAGAATTCTGGCACAATTCTTACCAAAAAAAGTCTTACACGACTAGCGCCACATTTACTGTGTATTTTATGCACTTTTCTGCCATGTCTAAAAAAGGGTGCACAAAATCCTGTTGCAGTTTTAGCCAACTAATAGTTGGTGTTAACTTAGACTGGACAGAATTTACAGATTTCTCAAACAGCCTACTGGTGCATTCTTAAACTGTGAGCTTACAAAGGGAGATTTGAGCTGTGTTCACATGTTTCAGTACCACAACTAAGGCTTCTTTCACACTATGAGCATTCATCCATTATTAAACATCAGTTTTCTGTGTAAAAATGGATGTATAATAACTGATGAAATAACGGGTGGTAATGGCTGAATAATGTCAATCAAAATAACGGGCATGTTCATCCGTTAAGAACCATTAGAACATCCTTCATGTACAGCCATTTTAACTCCTCGGCCTACAGAGTCCCACAGCCGGGACTACTACTACTCCCATCATGGAACAGACTTGTTCCCATGATGGGAGTAGTAGTTCCCTGGCTGTGGGAGTTTGCCGATGGCTGGGGAGGCTACATTAGTGTTTGTACTACTATCCCCCATCATGGTACAGACTCTGTTCCATGATGGGGGTTGTAGTACAGGGGCTGAGGGATTGATCGCACCGGGTCTCACTTCTGAGACCCCATGTGATCAGAAGTTATATAGCAGGAGCGGGCGGCATGGTCCGCCACCCTGTGATGTATTGTGTGTTTTAACTTTCATTTTTAAATCCCCCACGGGGAGCCCTGAAGGGCTGGTGCTGAGGAGCCATTCAGGGCTCCCGGCAGGGTTTTTAAAATGAACATTGTGAGTGGTGGCGGGGGCCATATGTATATTAAAAGCGCTGTGGGGGGCAAGATATATAGCGCTGCGGGGGGCAGACACATAGCCTATATATCTAGCCCCCAGAGCATTTATAATATGCCTCCAGCAGCGCATTAACATAGATATGACCCGCCGGTGCATTTATTAATATATACCCCCCACCGGCACATTTATAAATATATACCCCCCACCTGCGCATTTATAAATATATACCCCCCGACAGCATATTTATAATGTGCCCCACTCCCCGCCAGCGCATTTATAATGTTTCCCTCGCAGCGCATTTCTCATATTATGCCACCGCAGCGCTATATGTGAAAAGTATTTCTATCAGCAGCCGGCCGGCCAATGATGCTGATACAATACTTTTCATATAGTGCTGCCACCGCAGCGCTATGAATGAAAAGTATTTCTATCAGCATCATCGGCCGGCTGCTGATAGAAATACTTTTCACATATAGCGCTGCGGTGGCATATGTATATAGAAGTGCTGTGGAGGACAGATAATGCTATATGTCTGCCCCCCCCCCCCCACCCCCACCCAGCACTTCTATATACATATGTAGAGATGAGCGAACTTATGAAAAATTTTATTCGGATGGTTAGATCCAAATTTATTTGCGGCGAATCTATATTAAAAATGGCTATTTCTGGCCTACAGACAGCCTCAATAGGGGTGTAGAACACTTTGCTGTGTTCTAACACACATATGGAGTGTGCTGGGGTAGTGACATAATACTGCTTTTCAGAATAACATGCAGATTCCTGGCATCGCTTTTAGAATCACTGCCACAGAGCGGCACAATGACAGAGCCTGGAGTTGGCATTAGTATGAGGAGACCATATAGTAGCTGAATGACACAGCGTGGAGGTGTTGGCAGCATGAGGAGACCATATAGTGGCCGAATAACACAGCGTGGAGGTGTTGGCAGCATGAGGAGACCATATAGTGGCTGAATGACACATCGCAGAGGTGTTGGCAGCATGAGGAGACCATATAGTGGCTGAATAACACAGCGTGGAGGTGTTGGCAGCATGAGGAGACCATATAGTGGCTGAATGACACAGTATGGAGGTGTTGGCAGCATGAGGAGACCATATAGTGGCTGAATAACACAGCGTGGAGGTGTTTGCAGCATGAGGAGACCATATAGTGTCTGAATGGCACAGCCAGGAGTTGGCAGCAGCATGAGTAGATACTAGGCCTTCACAATCCCTAAGATTATAAAATGAATTCTGAATTTTAAACCAAAAGTTTTGATTAGCTAGTGCTTCCATAACAAAATTTTTATTCCCAGACCCAGGCCCAGCAGCATCAGTAAACCATATATTGCCTGAATGACACTGCCTGGAGCTGGCAAAAGCATAAGGAGACCATTGAAATATAAGAATTTTAAATAGAAATCTAAGATTTTAAAATTGAAATTGAGGATTTTGAACTGGAACTTTTAACTCACAGGTTTTAGTGTCCCGGGCACCGGCATGTGGGTACAAAGGACCTAATCTAACAAGGAGTCACATGGCAGCACAATGACAGAGCCTGGAGGTGGCATCAGTAGGAGGAGACCATATAGTGTCTGAATGGCACAGCCTGGAGTTAGCTGAAGCATGAGGATACCCCAGGGCTTCACAATCCCTAAGAAAAAAAGACGAAGTTTGAAATTTAAAGTGAAGATATTTGGCTGAAGCATGAGGAGACCATATAGTGTCTGAATGGCACAGCCTGGAGTTTGCAGCAGATGAGGAGACAACAGGGCTTCACAAACTCTAATAATAAAAGAATAAATTTGAAATTACAGTTGAAGATGTATGATACCTAGTGCTACCATAAACTTATATAGGTAATGTCCTAGGCTCAGTAGCATCACTAAACCATGTAGTTGCTATATGACACATACAGGAGCAGGCAGCAGAATGAGTACACAAGAGGGATTCACAACCACTAACATTAAAAGGTGAATGTTGAAATCTCTATTGAAGATGCATGTTAGCTAGTGCTACGATCCAAAAATGTAAGGCCCAAGCCCAGCAGCATCACTAAGCCAAGTAGTTCCTGAAACAAACAGTCAGGAGCAGGCATCAGCAGTACACCAGAGAGTTTCATAACCCCTTACATTGAAAGATCAATGTTGACATTTCTATTAAGCATGTATTTAGCTCCTGCTAAACATCCAAAAAATTTAAGGCCCAAGCCCAGAAGCATCAGTAAGCCAAGCAGTTCCTGAAACACACAGTCAGGGGCAGGCATCAGCAGTACACCAGAGGGTTTCATAACCCCTTACATTGAAAGATCAATGTTGACATTTCTATTAAACATGTATTTAGCTTGTGCTAAAAATCCAAAAATATAAGGCCCAAGCCCAGAAGCATCAGTAAGCCAAGTAGTTCATGAAAGACACAGAAGCAGTAAGGAGCAGGCATCAGCAGTGCAGCCGAGGGTTTCATAACCCCTTACATTGAAAGATCAATGTTGACATTTCTATTAAGCATGTATTTAGCTAGTGCTAAACATACAAAACTTTAAGGCCCAAGCCCAGAAACCTCAATAAGCCAAGTAGTTCCTGAAAGACACAGGAGCAGGCATCAGCAGTACACCAGAGGGTTTCATAACCCCTTACATTGAAAGATCAATGTTGAAATTTCTATTAAGCATGTATTTATCTCATGCTAAACATCCAAAAATGTAAGGCCCAAGCCCAGAAGCATCAATAAGCCAAGTAGTTCCGGAAACACACAGTCAGGAGCAGGCATCAGCAATGCACCAGAGGGTTTCATAACCCCTTACATTGAAAGATCAATGTTGAAATTTCTATTAAGCATGTATTTAGCTTGTGCTAAACATCCATAAATGTAAGGCCCAAGCCCGGAAGCATCAATAAGCCAAGTAGTTCCTGAAAGACACAGTAAGTAGCAGGCACCAGCAGTACACCAGAGGGTTTCATAACCCCCTACATTGAAAGATCATTGTTGAAATTTCTATTAAGCATGTATTTAGCTAGTGCTAAACATCCAAAAATGTAAAGCCCAAGCCCAGAAGCATAAGTAAGCCAAGTAGTTCCTGAAAGACACAGGAGCAGTCAGGAGCAGGCATCAGCAGTTCACCAGAGAGTTTCATAACCCCTTACATTGAAAGATCGATGTTGAAATTTCTATTAAGCATGTATTTAGCTAGTACTAAACATCTAAAAATTTAAGGCCCGAGCCCAGAAACATCAGTAAGCCAAATAGTTCCTGAAAGACACAGGAGCAGTCAGGAGGAGGCATCAGCTGTACATCAGAGGGTTTCATAACCCCTTAAATTGAAAGATCAATGTAGAAATTTCTATTAACCCCTTAAGGACCCAGCCAATTTTCACTGTAGGACCCGGCCATTTTTTGCACATCTGACCACTGTCACTTTAAGCATTAATAACTCTGGGATGCTTTTACATTTCATTCTGATTCCGAGGCTGTTTTTTCGTGACATATTCTACTTTATGTTAGTGGTAAAATGTTATCGATACTTGCATCATTTCTGGGTGAAAAATTCAAGACTTGATGAAAAAATTTAAAATGTTACTTTTTTTTTTTTTTTTTTTTACTTTGAAGCTCTCTGCTAATAAGGACAATCAAAACACTGTATTAGATTATGGGTCCTAATGGTAACATCAGTGGATAACCACCATTAAATAAATAATTAATAGTACTGACCCAAATATAGTATATTATATGCTCTATGATCTCCCAAAGCCACACTATATATACACAAAAGAAAAAGGAGTAATTTCACCAATTCATATAAACAGTATATTTATTTATTTTATGACATAAAAACAAGAGAGGAAACAATCCCCAAGGGGAGAAAGAACAAGTGGCAAAAAAAGGTGTCACTCCGAGCCCCTCCAGTAACCTTTTGACAATATACAACTATAAAATATCACAGTCCCCAATAAAGTGCATATGCGTGAATCAAGTATCAGGATACCTATATGTGCAATAATGCAAAGCAGTACGAAAGTGCAAACAGTGTTACATAACACAGTAAAAGATCGCACTATCCTGTGTCCCAAAAAATCAAAGCAGCACCACAAAGGTATACATACAAGATTAAGGGGTATACATACAAGATATATCCTAGGTAGGAGGAGATCGGTGGCATCCACCACCTGGAGGGATCATCGGCGATATCCTTGCTGCCTCATTCAGTAGCCCTACTTGGGCCATAGGGGATTTCACCGACCTGCACTGTGGTCTTTTGGTTGCTACCTTCTTGAAGTATCCACTTCAGCCACTAGCAGTCATTTTGCATTTGGGTCTATATCTGTACCTAATCATCTGGTATAACCGGGTCCGGAATTTAGTGACTATAGAGACCGTTCTTATTGCACTGTTACACCTTCTATTACTATTACAACAATCACCCAGTACTTATCTGTTAGGGATATTGTACATCTCGGATCGAATTTGGATCCCCTGGGAATTTATTCTATATTACTCTATATTCTGATTTTGTATTGATATAACAGTGCATATTGTGTAAAGTTATATGTTACATCTTTTCTGTCACTATTCCTTACGACCCGACCGTATTACTGACTGCATATGACAGTGCCTGACTGACCTAACTTACTTTCTGTTTTACATGTGTTACTGTTTATTGGTATTAGATCTTGAATATTGATAGCACTACCAATTTATGTCTACTCCCTGATGAGTCCTGCACATTACAGGATGAAACGTGTTGGAGTTCTGCCACTATCTGCTTTTAATTCCCTTACCCTATCCACACTACAATAGGAAGGGCCCATCGTAGGTAGTCAAGATTAGGTATTCACCTGTACCCTTTTCCCCATTCCCCCACACTGATGGTGTTATTGCGGTAACCTTATATTTGATTTATTTTATGTTTTTGATCTATAAGTAAAAGTTATGTTTTATACATTTACCTAATTGGTGTACTTTCTTTGTGGATATAATTTACTTTACACCAAGGGTGTGCATCATCTGTTAGGGTATTAGAGGGACCCTTATTATCTTCCCTTCTACATAAAACTTAAGGGGTACAGTGAGCCCTAACACCCCACAGGTGTTTGACGACTTTTTGTTAAAGTCGGATGTGTAAATGAAAAACCATTTTTGTTCACTAAAATGCAGGTTTTTCCCCAAATTTTGCATTTTTGCAAGGGGTAATAGGAGAAAATGACCCCCAAAATGTGTAACCTCAGGAGGAGCACCATTGAGCTTTTGGAGACAGGAATAGAAGTCGGGGGCCATGTGCATTTACAAAGCCCCTCCATTGTGCCAGAACATTGGACCCCCCCACATGTGACCCCATTTTGGAAACTAAACCCCTCACAGAATTTAATAAGGGGTGCAGTGAAAATGAAAAATTAACATTTTCATTTTCACGGACCACTGTTGCAAAAATCTGTCTGACACCTGTGGGGCGTAAATGCTCACTGTACCCCTTATTACATTACATGAGGAGTGTAGTTTCCAAAATGGGGTAACATGTTGGGGGGGGGGTCCATTGTTCTGGCACTATGGGGGCTTTGTAAACACACGTGGCCTTCAATACCGGACAAATTTTCTCTTCAAAATCCCAATGGTGTTCCTTCTCTTCTGAGCATTGTAGTGCGCCAGTAGAACACTTTACATCCACATATGGGGTATGTTCTTACTCAGAAGAAATGGGATTCCAAATTTTCGGGGGCCATTTTTCCTATTTTCCTTGTGAAAATGAAAAATTTTGGGTAAAACCAGCATTTTAGTGAAAACATTTTTTTATTTTTTTTTAATTTTTCCATCCAACTTTGAAGAATTTTCATTAAACACCTGTGGGCTGTTAAGGCTCACTATACCCCTTGTTACGTTCCGTGAGGGGTGTAGTTTCCAAAATGGGGTCACATGTGGGTATTTCTTTTTTTAGGCCAGAAGAAGCACGTAGCCCGTGTGAAACATTGGTAGCTGCTGTCGCCTTTGTACCCCCCCCCCGGTATGTGCCTGCCCCTAACGGGCATCAGTAGTGCCCAAGAGGGTTTCAAAACCCCTTACATTGAAAGATCAAGCTTGAAATCACAATTAAGCATTTGTGTTAGCTAGTGCTACCATAACGTATTTGGAGTTAATATCCAAGTCCCAGTAGCATCAGAAAACAACATATTTGCTGAATTACACAGCCTGGTGGTGGGAAAAGCATGAGGAGCTCATATGGTGTCTGAATGGTACAGCCCAAGGTGGCTTAAACATGAGGAGACCATTGAAATACAAGTATTTTAAATAGAAATCTAGGATATTGAAATTGAGGATTTTGAAATGGAACTTTTAACTCCCAAGTTTTAGCCCCGGCTTGTGGGTACAAAGGACCTAATCTAACAAGGAGTCCCATGTCAAATGTCAGCACAATGACAGAGCCTGGAGGTGGCATCAGTAGGAGGAGACCATATAGTGTCGAAATGGCACAGCCTGGAGTTAGCTGAAGCATGAGGAGACCATAGGGCTTCACAATCCCTAAGAAAAAAAAAACGAAGTTTGAAATTTAAACTAAAGATTTTGGGTAGCTAGTGTTACTTTAACAACATTTTTTTATTCCTAGGCCAAGGCCCAGCAGCATCAGTAAACCATATATTGACTGAATGACACAGCCTGGAGTTGGCTGAAGCATGAGGAGACCATATAGTGTCTGAATGGCACAGCTTGGAGTTGGCAGCAGCATGACGAGACCATTGAAATCTATGATTTTTTTATTTAAATTTAAGATTTTGAAATTGATATCATGGATTTAGTAATTGAAATTTCACTTTTCTGCCTGACATACTTATTGCGTATATGAGGGGAGTACAATACGCTTCAGTTCGCTTAAAACAGTATTTGTCTAGAAGAGCAGCAGGTGTGTACTATTGGCTGTCCTTTCACAGTTTATAGACCCTTGACAGATTAACAGGTACAAAATAGTACACTACTTAGATGTAAGTTTGTGGTATGCACTAATGAGGGCAGAAAACTGTGCTACATTACGCTTAAAAATACTTATTTTTACTTGTGTCCTAGATGACAAAATTTCTTTATAATCAGAAATTGTCAGAATACCACCTGACATTTAAAATAATAAAATGATAGATACAATCTCTGAAGAAAAGGATCCTTCATTGGATGACAATGTGAGTATTGTGTGTTCCAGTGACATTAGCTCATCAGAGGAACAGGAAAACATGATACAACTTAATTCTGCAACTGAAGAACCACAACAAAGAATGAATGACTTAAAGCCTACTGGAACCGAGGAACTTCAAAATGGTAAATCTACCAACTGGGATAGTCAGTCAATTCCAACAACCGGTGGTCAGTATCCATAGTTCCCTGTTTCTGCTAGTCCTTGGCAATATTCCTTTTATGAATTCGGGTAGAAAAACAGACATGGTGCACATCTACAATCTTGTATAATGATCAGACTGCTTCTCAGCATAATATCAAAAACTAACAGGTTGTTAGTATACATTTTTGATCAAAAAGTACAAGCCCACTCGCCACGTCAAGACCACCTATTTAGAGTGGGTCCCTAACGTCCCTAGCATAAAATGGCGCAGCACTGGGCGGCGACCACCACCGCCGCGACACCAATGCCCACAGGGGGGAACGACTCACCGGCAGAGCAGCCCCAATGCCACTCAAACCAGTCTATGGGCCGCACCCCCCCGCAGACACGGCGCCACGGCAGCAACGGACACTGCACAGCACCACACCAGTGTGAACAAGGTCCAATAGCTCACTTACCATGCTCTCCCAGTCAGACTGGGGGGCTGCTAGGAAAGAAATGACCCATGTGTAGCTAACTACTACTTATATAGGGTTGGGCTGAGGGGGTGGGGAAGAGTGCAGCACATGTTAAAACAAAAAAAAAAGGAGGGGATAGAAATCACAGTGTGAATTCGGGTAGAAAAACAGACATGGTGCACATCTACAATCTTGTATAATGATCAGACTGCTTCTCAGCAAAATATCAAAAACTAACAGGTTGTTAGTATACATTTTTGATCAAAAAGTACAAGCCCACTCGCCACGTCAAGGCCACCTATTTAGAGTGGGTCCCTAACGTCCCTAGCATAAAATGGCGCAGTCTGACTGGGAGAGCATGGTAAGTGAGCTATTGGACCTTGTTCACACTGGTGTGGTGCTGTGCGGTGTCCGTTGCTGCCGTGGCGCCGTGTTTGTGGGGGGATGCGGCCCATAGACTGGTTTGAGTGGCATTGGGGCTGCTCTGCCGGTGGGTCGTTCCCCCCTGTGGGCATTGGTGTCGCGGCGGTGGTGGTCGCCGCCCAGTGCTACACCATTTTATGCTAGGGACGTTAGGGACCCACTCTAAATAGGTGGCCTTGACGTGGCGAGTGGGCTTGTACTTTTTGGTCAAAAATGCATACTAACAACCTGTTAGTTTTTGATGTTATGCTGAGAAGCAGTCAGATCATTATACAAGATTGTAGATGTGCACCATGTCTGTTTTTCTACCCGAATTCACACTGTGATTTCTATCCCCTCCTTTTTTTTGTTTTAACATGTGCTGCACTCTTCCCCACCCCCTCAGCCCAACCCTATATAAGTAGTAGTTAGCTACACATGGGTCATTTCTTTCCTAGCAGCCTCCCAGTCTGACTGGGAGAGCATGGTAAGCGAGCTATTGGACCTTGTTCACACTGGTGTGGTGCTGTGCGGTGTCCGTTGCTGCCGTGGCGCTGTGTCTTTGGGGGGGTGCGGCCCATAGACTGGTTTGAGTGGCATTGGGGCTGCTCTGCCGGTGGGTCGTTCCCCCCTGTGGGCATTGGTGTCGCGGCGGAGGTGGTCGCCGCCCAGTACTACACCATTTTATGCTAGGGACGTTAGGGACCCACTCTAAATAGGTGGCCTTGACGTGGCGAGTGGGCTTGTACTTTTTGATCAAAAATGTATACTAACAACCTGTTAGTTTTTGATATTATGCTGAGAAGCAATCAGATCATTATACAAGATTGTAGATGTGCACCATGTCTGTTTTTCTACCCGAATTCACACTGTGATTTCTATCCCCTTCTTTTTTTTTGTTTTAACATGTGCTGCACTCTTCCCCACCCCCTCAGCCCAACCCTATATAAGTAGTAGTTAGCTACACATGGGTCATTTCTTTCCTAGCAGCCTCCCAGTCTGACTGGGAGAGCATGGTAAGTGAGCTATTGGACCTTGTTCACACTGGTGTGGTGCTGTGCGGTGTCCGTTGCTGCCGTGGCGCCGTGTCTGCGGGGGGGTGCGGCCCATAGACTGGTTTGAGTGGCATTGGGACTGCTCTGCCGGTGGGTCGTTCCCCCCTGTGGGCATTGGTGTCGCGGCGGTGGTGGTCGCCGCCCAGTGCTACACCATTTTATGCTAGGGACGTTAGGGACCCACTCTAAATAGGTGGCCTTGACGTGGCGAGTGGGCTTGTACTTTTTGATCAAAAATGTATACTAACAACCTGTTAGTTTTTGATATTATGCTGAGAAGCAGTCAGATCATTATACAAGATTGTAGATGTGCACCATGTCTGTTTTTCTACCCGAATATTCCTTTTATTACTGGTCTGGTATCAACATGGCAATAATGCTGGGAGAGTAACTCAATGATAGACACGTTTCCTACAATACACAGTCAATATATGGAGACCATATAGTGGCTGAATGACACAGCCTGGAGGTGGCTTAAGCATGAGGAGACCATATAGTGCCTGAATGGCACAGCCTGGAGTTGGCGGCAGATGAGGAGACAATAGGGCCTCACAATCTCTAAGAATAAAAGATGAATTTTGAAATTTCCATTGACGATGTATGATACCTAGTGCTACCATAAACATATATAGGTAATGTCCTAGGCCCAGCAGAATCACTAAACCATGTAGTTGCTGGATGACACAGACAGGAGCACGCATTAGCATGAGTTTAGAAGAGGGATTCACAACCCCTAACATTATGTTAATGTTGAAATCTTTATAGAAGATGTATGTTAGCTAGTGCTAACATCAAAAAAATTTAGGCCCAGGCCCAGCAGCATCACTAAACCATATAGTTGCTGAAACACACAGCCTGGATCAGGCAGCAACAGCAGAAGTACACAAGAGGGCTTAATAACCCTTAACATTAAAAGGTGAATATTGAAATCTGTATAGAACATGTATGTTAGCTAGTGCTAACATACAGAAAATGTAGGCACAGGCCCAGCAGCATCAGTAAGCAAAGTAGTTCCTGAAACACACAGCCTGGATCAGGCAGCAGGATGTGTACATAAAAGGTCTTCACAACCCTTAACATTAAAAGATCAATGTTGAAATCTTTCATGAGCATGTATCTTTGCTAGTGCTACCATAAAAAAATTGTAGGTAATATCCAAGACAGTCTTAACAGCATCAGAAAACAATATATTGGCTGAAAGACACAGCCTGAAGGTGGGGGAAAGCATGAGGAGCCCAGATAGTGTCTGAATGGCACAGCCTGGAGGTGGCTGAAGCATGAGGATACCATATAGTGGCTGAATGGCACAGCCTGGAGGTGGCATCAGGAGTCCTAAAAGTGACCCTAATGCAAGGAATTTCTGAAACAGGGGACCAGCACCTTAACACCTTTGGAACGGAGGGTGTTTCCGTTTTTGCACTTTCGTTTCTCCTCCTTACCTTTTAAAAATCATAACCCTTCTAATTTTGTAATGATATCAGTCATTTTACCCAAAAATCTACGGCAAAACAAAAACAAAAAAAAAATCATTGTGCAACAAAATTGTGAAGAAAAAATGGCATTTTGCAACTTTTGGGGGCTCCGTTTCTACGCAGTACATTTTTCTGTAAAAATGACACCTTCTCTTTATTCTGTAGGTCCATATGATTGAAATGATACCCTATTTATATCGGTTTGATTTTGTCGTACTTCTGGAGACCATCATAACTACATGCATCTTCTGACCCCTATAACTTAAAAATTTTTCCGCATACAGGGGGGTATGAGGGCTAATTTTTTGCGACATGATCTGAAGTTTTTAGCGGTACCATTTTTGTGTTGCGGCGATACCAGATATGTTTATTTTTTTATTTACACTGTTTTTTTATGGGAAAACGGGGGTGATTCAAACTTTTATTAGGGAAGGGGTTAAATTACGCCCTCCATCCCCAACAGGTTAATTATGTTTTGCAGTATCCATGGCAGCACAATGAGAGAGGTGGAGAGAGCCTGGAGGTGGTAGCATCAGCATGAGGAGACCATAGAGCAGCACAATTATAAAGCCTGGATGTGGCAGCATCAGCATGAGAAGGCCATAGAGCAGCACAATTAGAGAGCCTGGAGGTGGCAGCATCAGCATAAGGAGACCATATGGCGGCACAATGACAGTGCCTGGAGGTGGTAGCATCAGCATGAGGAGACCATATGGCGGCACTATTATAGAGCCAGGCGGTGGTAGCATCAGCATGAGGAGACCATATGGTGGCACAATCACAGAGCGTGGAGGTGGTAGCATTAGCATGAGGAGACCATAGAGCACAGAATGAGAGTGCCTGGAGGTGGCAGCATCAGCATGAGGAAACCATATTGTGGCAAAATGACAGAGCCTGGAGGTGGTAGCAATAGCATGAGGAGACCATTGGACAGCACATTGACAGAGCCTGGAGGTGGCAGCAGCATAATGAGGGCCATGCCAACTGAGGGTTGAGTGTCAGGAACCCATAAATTGTTGACTGGAGGTGTCGGATGTCTCTTGAGATGAAGTGGATGACCGAGTGAACCGATCATTCACGGTTGCGGGATTGCTGATCGTGACACGACTGCTAGTTGACAGCGGGAGCTCAGACCTCTCGCATCGACTCCGGCTGCTACACACCCCTACTCTGCTGCGACCTCTGCCTGCGCCTGATGAATTTAGGCCTCTACCACTCCTCTGTGCACGTCCTGGCAATACTCTAGTATTACCAGTAATGTACAAAATAGTACACTACTTAGATGTAGGTATACGGTATGCACTTATGAGAGCAAAAAAAATGCGCTCCAATGAGCTTAAAAACTCTGACGTTTTTTTAAAACACCAGCCAGTGAGTACTTTTGCTTGGACTTTCACATTATGTAGGCCCTTGACAGATTAACAGGTACAAAATTGTACACTACTTAGATGTACGTATGCAATATGCACTTATGAGAGCAAAAAAATGCGCTACAATGAGCTTAAAAACTCTGATTTTTTTTTTTAAACACCAGCCAGTGAGTACTTTTGCTTGGACTTTCACAGTATGTAGGCCCTTGACAGATTAACAGGTACGAAATGGTACACTACTTAGATGTAGGTAGGTGGTAGGCACGTATGAGCAAAAAAATGCGCTATAGTACACTAGGAAAACATATTTTCATACAACAGCCAGTGATTACTTTTCCCTGGCCTTTCACTGTATTAAGGCTTGTTACAGATTAACAGGTACAAAAAAGTGCACTACTTAGATGTAGGTATGTGGTTTGCATGTATGAGGGCAAAAAATGTGCTACAGTAGACTTTGAAAACGTATTTTCATGAAACAACAGCCAGTCATTAGTTTTACCTGGCCTTTCACTCTATGTAGGTTTGCTACAGATTAACAGGTACAAAAAAGTGCACTACTTAGATGTAGGTATGTGGTATGCATGTATGAGGGCAAAAAAAAAAACACCAGCCGGTGAGTACTATTGCTTGGACTTTCACAGTATGTAGGCCCTTGACAGATTAACAGGTACAGAATGGTACACTACTTAGATGTACGTATACGGTATGCACTGATGAGGGCAGAAAAATGCACTACAATACGCATTAAAAACTCTGTATTTTTGTAAAACACCAGCCGGTGAGTACTATTGCTTGGACTTTCACAGTATGTAGGCCCTCAAACAAATTAACAGGTACAATATGGTACACTACTTAGATGTACGTATGCGGTATGCACGTTTGATGGCAAAAAAAAATGCACTACAGTACACTTGGAAAACGTATTTTCAAAAACAACAGCCAGTGATTAGTTTTCCTTGGCCTTTCACTGTATGTAGGCTTGTTACAGATTAACAGGTACAAAAAAGTGCACTACTTAGATGTAGGTATGTGGTATGCATGTATGAGGGCAGAAAAATGCACTACAGTCCGCTGAAAAAACTTATATTTGCACATCAGCAGGACACAACAGTGCAGCACCACAAAAAAATTGCACTCTGTCACAGAGTATTAACCCCTTCATGCAAAATCAGGTACATGTACGTGATGATTTGAGGCGACTTAGCGCAACACCACGTACATGTACCTGATAACTTTAAACTGTCACAGCGCCGCTGGGCCGTCCGGCGATCGCTGCTATTGGTCCGTCAGTTCAGACGAACCGAAAGCAGTGATCTGGCGGGGGTCTCCTCCTTCCCCCTCTCCTTTGTTGCTTCATTCAGTGAAGCGATCGTGGTGAGGGGGGCCCCGTTGGGGGAGGCCGCCCGCAGCACTCAGGATCGGAGCGCAAATCCGATCCTGAGTTAACCCTGTAGACGCTGTGGTCACTGTGACCGCGGTGTCTATTAGGGTTACAGAGGGAGGGAGCTCCCTCTGTTACCATCGGCGCTCTGCAAAGTGAAAGCAAAGCGCCGATGGTTGCCATGGCAACCGGAGGACTGACAGCGGCCTCCGTTGTCATGGCAACATGAGTGATCAGTCCCTATCTAAGGTAGGGGCTGATCTTTCCTTTGCCTGTCAGTACTGACAGACATAGGCAAAATTCAATGGAGTACAGATGTGTACTCAATTGAATTGTGTGTATAACAGTAAAAAAAAAAAAAAAAAAATGTGAAAAAAAGTGAAAAAGAAATAAAAAAGTGACAAAAATAATAAAATAAATTATATATATATACAGTGGTCCCTCAACATACGATGGTAATTCGTTCCAAACTACCCATCGTTTGTCGAATCCATATTGAGGGATCCGTGCAATGTAAAGTATAGGAAGTTTGTACTCGCCTGTGCCCGCCGCTCCGGACCACGTTCTCACCGCTCCCGATGCTGTCCCAGGGGCTCCCGATGCTCTCCCGCTGCTCTGGGTCCACTTCGCGATCCTCCAGCTTCTTCCGCATCTTCTGCAGGGTCCGGGCCTCGCTTTCTGGTGACGTTATTACGCTGCTGCGCCGGCACGGCATGCGTAACGACATAATAACGATGCCGGAAAGCGAGGCCCGGGCCCTGGAGAAGATACAGAAGACGCCGGAGGATCGCGAAGTGGACCCGGAGCAGCGGGGATAGGCAAGTGAACCTGTCCGGGATGCTTAAACTGCTATCCGACAGCAGCTTAAGCATTTTGCACTGTCGGATAGCAGTTAATGCGATGGCCCCGACATATAAAAGCATCGTATGTCGATGCTGACATCGACATGCGATGGCCTCTGAGAGGCCATCGTATGTCGATTTGATCATGTCGGGGCCATCGCATGTCGGGGGGGTTACTGTATATAATGCACCCCAACACACACCAAAAAATAGTCCCCCAAAAACGTCAACATGTCCCGCAAAAAGAGTCCTCACACAATTGCGTCAGTGAAAAATAAAAAAGTTATGGCTTACGGAATACGGCGACTTACAAACGTGATTTTTTTTTTTTTTTACAAAAATAGTTTTTATGCTATAAATGAACTAAAATATAAAAAAGTATGGAAATTTGGTATCGCCGTAACCATATCAACCTGCAGAGTAAAGTTAACATGTCATTTATACCGCATGACGAACGACCTAATTTTTTTTTATAAAAAACAACTGCAGAATAAATATTTTTATGTATACCACCTCATAAAAAATAAAATAAAAAATGATCAGAGTGTCACATGTACCCCGGAATGGTACCAATGAAGGCGTAAACTTGTCTCCCAAAAATATTTTTGCACCCCAAGGCCTCTGCAAATTTATTTGATGCCAAGAAAATATCCTGAACTAAAAGGATGCCCCAAAATCCACACAGCACGCCTTCATGTCTGAGGCCTGTGTGAGAGACACGTAGCGCACAAAGGCCACATATGGGATATTTCTAAAAACGTCAGAATTCAGGGAATAAATCTTGAGTTGTATTTCTTTGTCAACACCCGCTGTGTTGCAGAAAAAAAATGGATAAAAATGAAAAATCTTCAAAAATTCAGCCTCCACTTTGCTTTCATTTCTGTGAAGCGCCAAAAGGGTTAATAAACTTCTTTAATGTCATTCTGACTACTTTAAGGGGTGCAGTTTATAAAATGGGGTGATTTATGGGGGTATCTAACATACAGGCCCCTCAATTCCACTTCAGAACTGAAATGGTCCCTGAAAAATCAGATTTAGAAATTTTCT
This sequence comes from Hyla sarda, assembly GCF_029499605.1. Taxonomy (NCBI): domain Eukaryota; kingdom Metazoa; phylum Chordata; class Amphibia; order Anura; family Hylidae; genus Hyla; species Hyla sarda. Next base: position 87,851,431 of record NC_079190.1, read on the forward strand.
TGAAAATCTGGAAAATTGCTGCCAAACTTATAAACCTTATAACATTCTAATAAAGTAAAATAATGTGTATCAAATGATGGGAACATAAAGTAGACATATTGTAGATGTGAATGAATCATTCATTTTTTTTATACAAAAAACGCTGAATATATCAATCAAAATGTACCACTAATGTAAAGTACAATATGTCACGAAAAAACAATCTCGGAATTGGGTTGATAAGTAAAAGCATTCCTGTGTTATTACCACATGAAGAGACACATGTCAGATTTGAAAAAAAGGCCTTGGTCATTAAGGTGAAACGGGGCTAAGTAATGGGTTAAGAATGGTGTGAACTGCTGGTTTGTATATACCACCAACAGACTAGTATAAGCAGCAGATAATTTCTTGTGGAAAAATTACACATTCCTGCCTCCTGTGATACGGTTCATGAAGTTCAGGCAGCTTGTTGAAATGTATGAGGCAACGAAAAGCTATTTGCCCATCTCTGATAAAATGATGAATAAAGTGACTGGGAGGTTAATGGCTGGAGTAAAAATCCTTCTCCGTGACAACAAGCAAAGCATTGCACTGCTCTCTGTCCACAACGCTGATGTAACTAGCAGTTGGCAGTGGAACGCTGTGGTATGATCAATTCAGCATCTCTGTGTAACACACAGAGACACGCAGCCGTCCTCTCTCTGCAGAGTATGGCATGAAATGAGCAGCCACAAAATGGCTGCCGATTGTATAGGGCTGTGACATTACAGGGGTCAATGCATGCTGATAGGCTGCATCCTGCATGTGATTCAAGGTCATCCCACCTACCTCCCTTCCCGCCTTCCCAGCATCCCCTGCCCCATGTAATGACATGTGGATCCGCCATTTTAGGTGTCCTGGAGCCTGGAACTCTGTAAAATGGAGTTCAATTAAGCGATTCGTGTGTTAGAATTGCGGCGATATTCTCATGTTCATTGCAAATCGAATATATCCTGAAATTCGTAACGAATTCAGGTTTGTCTGCTTCGATTCGCTCATCTCTAGCTATAACGGGTCATAATGGATAATAAAAAAATCCCATAGACTTGAATGGGATTTTGTAATGGACGTTTAACATCTGTTTTTTAGGTTTTCCTAACAGAAGTTTCTAATGGCTCTTTTAACGGAACAACTTTATAGTGTGAAAGGGGCCTAATTACCGTGTGCATTTTTGTTGTGAATGGCCAAAATTGATGTAAAAATTGTACATTTTGCTGCGATTACGCTAATTGCCTAAATCGCTGTAAAATATTATTCATTTTTTTAACGTGATTTCGGGCATTTGCGGCATAAAACACACGTGGCAATTAGTTGTGGTACCACCACCTGTAAACGCAGTCACAGAGATTTGTCAAAACCTGTGTAGAGGAAAAGTTGACCAGCTGCCTGTAGCAACCAATCAGATTGCTTCTTTCATTTTTTAAAAAGCCTCAGAAAAATGAAAGAAGTGATCTGATTGGTTGCTATTGGTAACTGGTTCACTTTTTTCCTCTACACAGCTTTTGATACTAAAACTGGTGTAAATGTTAGTAAATCTGGTGGTGGGGTGAAGTCACGCCTACTTGTTTAATAAGTCCCACCCACTATTTTTAAGTAGCTGTAGGAAGTGTAGAACCCCCCAAAAATAGCAATCTCTCTCTCCCCCCAGTTGTAGTAAGTCTGGGCCAATCTCTTAAAGAACGACCCTGTAAAGATAGACACAATTGCACTTTACCCTACATATTGTTATCGATTACAAGCCTTGTATTTTATGGATTATTTTTCATGGAATGAAATGTGAGCTTGCAGAGGAGTGAAAATTTTTTTATCTTTAGACTAAGTTTAAACTGGGTAAAATTTACTAAAGTATTTTATTTTATGCATTTATGTCATAATGGGCACAAAAACGGCTGCAAAAAAGGTCGTATTACAGACAAAAAATGGGCACATAAATAAAAGATGTTTAGGAAATTTTACGCAGTATGAACTTAACCTTATTGTTGGCGGTGTAAATACATCCATTATTTCTAGCAGGGCTGCCACCAGAAATTTTGGGGCCCCTTACATAGCTCAAGGGCTGGGCCCCTTGTGGCCCACCGCAAAGTTCGCCCTTAGAGCCCACCCCAATTTTATTTTTTTCCTAATGATATAATCTAATATACCCTATTCTGGTTATAGTGAAACCGCCCTAAAATTGGCCAATATTTTTACATTTTGGCCCAGATTTATTGAACTGTGTGAGAGAAAAAAATAGAGAGATTTTCCCACAACAACCAATCAGGTTTCATTTTACCAGAGCTTGTTAGCTGAGCTGTGATTGGTTGCTAGGGGAAAATCACTCTATTTTTTCTCTCACACAGTTTGATACAAGCAAGCACTCTGCAGACAATAGGGTTCACACCACGTTTTTGTGTCAAAGTGAAACCATATGGAACCATATTGAAAACCGCATGCCAAACGATGCATGCGGTTGTGTCCGTTTTGCATCCTGTACGGTTTTGTCAATTTTCCCGTACCCGAAACTGTAGCCTACCATGATTTTTGGTCCGGGTGAAAAACCATATGGAAACCATATACATTTTTTTTTAACAAGGTTGTCAATGGGAACCGTATGTGCGTACAGTACCATCCGGTTTACACCACATGGTTTTTGACACCGAAAGTTTTTTTTCCCCAGAATTTCAATTCAACAAGTGAAACATTATTCATAATGGAGTGAAAAGTTAAAAACATAAACATTTTTTTTCTTAAAAACTGATGCAACCGTACATCATTTTTCAAACCGTATATGGTCTTCAACCAAATACGGGTTAACCCCTTAACGCAGTATGATGTTTATACCCGTCGGCTGCTGAAGTGCGTTCGCGCAGAGCGACGGGTATACCCGTCGTTCACATATTTGCAGCTGCTGCTGCATCCCGGGGGCTGAACTTTTCACCTCCGGTTGTCTCCGGCAGATGATAAGTTCTGCTTAACCACTGTCGCGCTGAACCCGCATTTATACGGCGGATAGCGCAATACCTTTGCGCATTCTGCCGTATAAAGCCGGCGTTCTTTAAGTGAGCGCTCCTGCGGCGCTCATCGGGTTAATTAGCTAAAGTCCCGGGGTGTCCGGCAGGAAACCACTCCTGCCTGACACCTTGGGACTCCATTTGATTAACCCAATCAGCGATCGGGTGTGCAGGGGCGGCGGGGGGGGGGGGTGTGGCGGGTGCGCGGAGGTCCGGCAGCGGCGATCTCGAGGTCTGGCAGCGGCTATGGTGGGGGTAAGTGCCCCCGCCATCGCCGCTGCCGGACCTCCGCCCACGTGTGGAAGTCTGGGGTGAGTGGGGCACAGCGGGATAAGGGGGAATAAGAAGTAATTGCTTAGGGAATGCAGCCTTACCAGGTGGCGGATCCTGCAGGCTGCGGAGGGATCTGACTGGCCGGTGAGTGATGCTCCAGATGTTACAAAACTACAACTCCAGGCATGCCCAGACAGGCATTGGCTGTCTGGGCATGCTGGGAGTTGTAGTTTAGCAACATCTGGAGGACCACTGTTTGGAGATCAATATATTGTGGTCGCCCAACTGTGATCCTCCAGATGTTGCAAAACTACAACTCCCAGCATGCCCTGACTGTCTGGACATGCTGGGAGTTGTAGTTTTGCAACATCTGGAGGACCACTGTTTGGAGACCACTGTGTAGTGGTCACCAAACTGTGATCCTTCAGATGTTGCAAAACTACAACTCCCAGCATGCTCAGACAGCCAATGACCACAGTCCTCCAGATGTTGCAAAACTACAACTCCCAGCATGGCCGGTTGCAAACAGCTGTCTGGGCATGCTGGGAGTTGTAGTTGTGTGCCTCCAGCTGTTGCAAAACTGCAACTCCCTGCATGCCCAGACAGCCAACTGCTGTCTGGGCATGCTGGGATTTATAGTTTTGCAACATCTGGAGGGCCACAGTTTGGAGATCAGTGTGCAGTAGTCTCTAAACTGTAGTCCTCCAGATGTTGCAAAACTGCAAATCCCAGGATGCCCTTCTGCAATCAGTACATGCTGGGAGTTGTAGTTTTGCAACAGCTGGAGGCACCCTGGTTGGAAAATACTGAATTAGGTAACAGAACCTAACTGAAGGTTTTCCAACCAGTGTGCCTCCAGCTGTTGCAAAAGTAGTTTTGAAACAGCTGGAGGTTTGCCCCCCCCCCCTCCATGTGAATGTACAGGGTAATAAAGGGTAAAACACAACATATACACCCCTTACACTGTCCCACTCCCTAGTAAAAATGAAAAACATATCGTACAGCAGTGTTTCCAAAACAGAGCCTCCAGCTGTTGCAAAACAACAAATCCCAGCATTTCTGGACAGCCAGAAAAATTGGAAAATTGCTGCTATACTTTGAAGCCCTCTGATGTCTTCCAAAAGTAAAAACATGTCAACTTTATGATGCAATCATAAAGAAGACATATTGTATATGTGAATCAATATATAATTTATTTGGGATGGCCATTTTCCTTTTAAGCAGAGAGTTTCAAAGTTTAAAAAAATGCAAAATTTTCTAATTTTTCATGACATTTTGGAATTTTTCACCAAGAAATTAAAGAAAGTATCAATGAAATTTTACCACTAACATAAAGTAGAATATGTCACGAAAAAATATTCTCCTGATCAGAATCAAAGGTAAAAGCATCCCAGAGTTAATAATGCTTAACCCCTTAACGACGCAGGACGTATATTTACGTCCTGCGCCGGCTCCCGCGATATGAAGCGGGATCGCGCCGCGATCCCGCATCATATCGCGTGGGTCCCGGCGCTAATCAACGGCCGGGACCCGCGGCTAATACCACACATCGCCGATCGCGGCGATGTGCGGTATTAACCCTTTAGAAGCGGCGGTCAAAGCTGACCGCCGCTTCTAAAGTGAAACTGAAAGTATCCCGGCTGCTCAGTCGGGCTGTTCGGGACCGCCGCGGTGAAATCGCGGCGTCCCGAACAGCTGATCGGACACTGATCAGCTGATCGGGAGGGCTCTTACCTGCCTCCTCGGTGTCCGATCGACGAATGACTGCTCCGTGCCTGAGATCCAGGCAGGAGCAGTCAAGCGCCGGTAATGCTGATCACAGGCGTGTTAATGCACGCCAGTGATCAGCATAGGAGATCAGTGTGTGCAGTGTTATAGGTCCCTATGGGACCTATGACACTGCAAAAAAAAAGTTACAAAAAAGTGTTAATAAAGGTCATTTAACCCCTTCCCTAATAAAAGTTTGAATCACCCCCCTTTTCCCATAAATAAAATAAAACAGTGTAAAAAAAAATAAAAATAAACATATGTGGTATCGCCGCGTGCGTAAATGTCCGAACTATAAAAATATATCATTAATTAAGCCGTACGGTTAATGGCGTACGCGCAAAAAAATTCCAAAGTCCAAAAAAGCGTATTTTGGTAACTTTTTATAACATTAAAAAATGAATAAAAAGTGATCAAAAAGTCATATCAAAACAAAAATCATACCGTTAAAAACTTCAGATCACGGCGCAAAAAATGAGTCCTCATACCGCCCCGTACGTTGAAAAATAAAAAAGTTATAGGGGTCAGAAGATGACATTTTTAAACGTAAAAATTTTCCTGCATGTAGTTATGATTTTTTCCAGAAGTGCGACAAAATCAAACCTATATAAGTAGGGTATCATTTTAACCGTATGGACCTACAGAATAATGATAAGGTGTAATTTTTACCGAAATATGCACTGCGTAGAAACGGAAGCCCCCAAAAGTTACAAAATGGCGTTTTTTTTTCGATTTTGTCGCACAATGATTTTTTTTTCCGTTTCGCCGTGCATTTTTGGGTAAAATGACTAATGTCACTGCAAAGTAGAATTGGCGACGCAAAAAATAAGCCATAATATGGATTTTTAGGTGGAAAATTGAAAGGGTTATGATTTTTAAAAGGTAAGGAGGAAAAAACGAAAGTGCAAAAACGGAAAAACCCTGAGTCCTTAAGGGGTTAAAGTGACAGTGGTCAGATCTGCAAAAAAGGCCTGCATCCTTAAGGTGAAAATGAGCTGTGTCCTTAAGGGGTTAAAATTTGTACACACGTTGTCATACAGTTTAGTCCGGTTTTTAGGAATCCGTTTTTCATTAAAAACCTGATACGGGAACTGTATTGCAAAAACGTGGTGTGAACCCAGCCTAAATGATTACAGTTACATAAGGGACTTACAGGCGACGTCTTCTCTGATCGAAGTTGTTCATTATATATTTTTTTCCCTCTCTGACCTGGACCATTGTGAAGACTTCTCTTTGCTGTGACTTCACGGAACCTGTCAGAGCAGCCAGACAAACATTTTAGGCCCCTTTCTGCAGCACAATGCACACCACTTTACAAACTCACTCCCCATGTGTATGGCTCCAAACAACAATAGTGCCTGCTGTGTGTCCTCATAGTTATAGGCCCTCTTGTGCCCCATACATATTTGTAGACCCCCTGTGCCCATATACAGTATATTTCTTGACTTCCCCCTTTGTGCCCCCATAAAAGACACCCTCTATGCCCCATGTACCATTTCTAGGCCCCCCTCTATGCCCCTGTATACCATTTCTAGACTGCCCTCTGTACCCCTATATACCATTTCTAGAATCCCCCCGTTGTGCCCGAATATGCATTTCTAGACCCCCTATGTGCCCACATATACATTTCTAAACTCCCGCTCTGTGCCCCCCAAAAAAACATTCTAGAATCCCTCCGTACCCCCATATACATTTGTATACCCCCCTCTGTGCCCCCATATACCATTTCTAGGATTCCCCCTTTGTGCCCCATATACATTTCTAGACTCGCCCCTCTATGCCCTCATAAATATTTCTAGAATCCCCCCATGCCCCCATAAACATTTCTAGAATCCACCTCCCCCATGCCCCCATATATATTTGTGGACCCTCCATGCCCCCATATAGCTTTAGGCCCTTAACAGACATACTGCCTCCAGCCATATACAGTATGTGGCTGGAGGCAGTATGCTCCAGGGCTCTGATCACTGCTACTGTGGTCTGGGTCAGGATCTGCTGCTATGGCCTATGGGCCATAGCAGCAGGCCCCGGGCTGTAGAAGCAGTGATCAGAGCTCTGAAGCTGGAAACTTGTTGTCCTGCATGTCCTCTTGCTTCTGTTCCACACTCCTCCTTGAGACTGGGCTTACGATACGTTAGTGACGTGACTGTGCACGCTGCCTCCCGACAGTCTTTCCGATTTTGGAGTGTCCACGGCCCATGGAAGAGTAACCCGTACATCCCTGTGTCCCAAAAGGATCTCACATCCTTCCAGTGGGCAGCGACAGTGATCGATGCTGGTCGCGGGCCCTCTGGGTGCCCGGGCCCCTTACATGGGTACTGCCTGTACCCCCCTGACGTCGTCCCTTATTTCTAGTGCCAACTCTATGTGCACCTATGTATACTGGTGGTGTTGTGACCTGTGATCCTTTTTGGCTCTTGTAACTTTGTCTTTTATGTCTTTGTGTACATATTTATATTGTCTGAGGTTTTGTTGATGTTTTATATGTCTTTTCCCCATTACATTTTATGTGGGTTATTGAGGTTAATAGGTAGGGGCATCATTTTGCCTTTTTTTGGGATATGACATTTTTGGCGCTGTCTGCTGGGGAGAGCACCCATAATGCAATGTCTACCCAAACAGGGAGCCACCAATTGGTGCAAAACTACGACTCCCAGCATGCCCAGACAGCCTGTGGCTGTCTGGGCATGCTGGGAGTTGTAGTTTAGCAACAGCTGGAGTCTCCCTGTCTGGGTAGACACTGTCAGAAGGGTCTGTTCACATTATACAAAACGGACAATGTGAACAGAGCTTCATATTTACTAGCCTCGTTCCCTTCTGTAGCTCCGCCCACTAATGACGTCATCACTAGTAGGTAGAGCTACAGGGACCTGCCCGGGACTCGAGAGACGTAAGCGGACTTCGTCTTCTGTATACACTATATACAGCTATCTATAGATAGCTGTATATAGTGTATACCACCCAAAGGGTTAACCTACACTGACCAGCAGTGTAAGTTAACTCTTTCCTTGCTGGGCTTGCACATAGCGCATAGCTCAGCAAGGGGTTAAGTGAGCCAGCAATGTGTATACTGTATACACATTGCAGGCTAACTGTAAGTTCTTGCTGGGCAGTAGATATACGATGTATATCTAAGGCTCAGTATCAGCTGTTCTCCGGGCTCTGTAGCCCTGAGAACAGCTGATCCCGACATTCACATCAGGAGGATTGCAGCAGGTGTCAGGAGTAGTGACATCCGCTGGGATCTGTCCCTTACTGCAGGTACTAATACTCCCAACATGGAGCACACTCTGCTCCATGCTCGGAGCTGTAGTACCTGCATTAATAGACAGATCGCAGCGAGTGTAATTTCTGACACATGATTTGATCTGTCTATTAATTCAGGTACTACAGCTCCCAGCATGGAGCAGAGTGTGCTCCATGTTGGGAGTAGTAGTACTTGTAGTTATGGAAAGATCACTGCGGGTATCACTCCTGACACTTGCTGCGATCCTCCTGTATAATGTATAGATGCAGTGGCCGCTCTTCTATGGTCCAATTATCAAATTAAGTCTGCGGTTTTATGAATAAAAAATGTTCCCACGGCAATTACTATGCATCTCATTCACAAACTAACCCAGTTCAGAAAATAGAGAGGGAAATTAAAAAATGAAAGTAGTTAGAACATAGCGCATGTTTGCCAGCCAACCAGGGTATCTCCAGCTGTTGCAAAACTGCAACTCCCAGCATGGCCAGACAGCCTTTGGCTGTCAGGGCATGCTGGGTGGGTGTTGTAGTTTTGCAACAGCTGGAGGCACCCTGGTAACAGTAACAGAAACAGTAGCGCAAGTGACATGACATGTTATACATAAATCACCCGACAATCAAACACATTGATCAAACACATCAATCATTCATACAGCATTCATTCAACATTACAGCATGTATTAATGAATCACATAAAATTATACATTATCTTACATGTCTTAAAGGGGTACTCCGGTGAAAAACTTTTTTTTTTTTAATCAACTGGTGCCAGAAAGTTAAACAGATTCTTTTCCGTTTGAAACACAGAGCTGTCTGCTGACATCTTGAGCACAGTGCTCTCTGCTGACATCTCTGTCCATTTTAGGAACTGTCCAGGGTAAAAGGAAATCCCCATAGCAAACATATGCTGTTCTGGACAGTTCATAAAATGGACAGAGGTGTCAGCAGAGAGCACTGTGCTCGTGATGTCAGCAGACAGTTCTGTGTTTCAAAAAGAAAAGAATTTCCGCTGTAGTATTCAGCAGCTAATAAGTACAGGAAGGATTAAGATTTTTTAATAGAAGTAATTTACAAATCTGTTTAACTTTCTGGCACCAGTTGATTAAAAAAAAAAGTTTTTCACCGGAGTACCACTTTAATGTTCCGATCTCTGCGGCTGCCCTCTTTTTCTGCACATGCTCCCGATAATGGTCCCCTGCTTAAAAAAGATTTACCCGAATGTACCCGAATACCGAATGTATCCGGAAAAAATTCACACCCGAACCCCCGAATACCGAATGTATCCGAAAAATCAAGCCCGAAAAAATTACCGGACCGAAAATGTTACCAACAATGAAAAAACAAAACGAAACGAAACGAAAAATTTTCTTGTGCACATGTCTACTGGTTGGACTGGGAGCATTAGGAGCCTGTTGTGTTTTTTTTTTTTTTTTTTTTGCAGCCTTGGTTTGTGCCCCACACTGTATGTGCCATGCTGCCCTCTACCCCATGCTTATAAAACAACAGTATTGTGTATACAGTATATTTGGAATCATCTAGTTAGTGAATCTCCTTAGATAGGAGGTGAGATTGATAAAAGCAATATCACATTTGGATGCACTGGCTCTTTCCATTTCAATTGGTCACGTATGCGCAGGGAACAGTGAAGCCCTAACTCACCCACTGTCACTGTCCCTACCTATTGCCTATCCGCTCTAAGTGACGAATTGACAACCACCATGAGAAGCCCTCCCTGCTATGTGCTGAGGCAGCATTGTCAAAGTAATAAAATACAAAAACAGTAGTAGTCGGGAAACAGCTGGAGGCACACAAACGGTCAAATCAATGTCAGTCTAGATGAGGTCGGTAACAGGAAATAGCAGAGTACAGGAACACTAAGCAGAAGAGTAGTCATAAAGCCGAGCCAAAGATCAAAACCTGAAGTCAGAAACACTATAAGATTGCTGGTTACTAAACAAAGTCTTTCACTGGCAAGGACTAGAAGCACACTGCAGGTTTAAATAGCCAGTTACACAGGTATCCCAGCATGGTCAGCTGACCAGCCCAGATAGATAGGGCATAGCCAGCAACCAAACCAAACCAAAGGTCAATAAAATGTAACCTTTCGGGTCAGACACTGATGAGTCATTACATAATTTCATGCTTTGGTAGGGACTTTTGCCATTTAAAAGTCAAACTACAGAATTTTTGAGGCCCCTTCTCTGCAGAGTGAAGAAAGAAAATATTGGTATCCGAAAAGATATCCAGCTATAAACATAATCGAAAGCCCATTGGATATTGTGTCACTTCAGATTAGATTGAGAAGACATTACTGCCCAATATTGAAAATAGGAGCAAATAGGAGGAGTAACTTATAAGAAAAAAGCTAGCAGATAAATGACAAGGTGGAAACAAGAAAAATAAATAGAATTTCATTAACTATTATGATCAAAAGGAAAAAAAGAAACTTAGGTGGCATTAAAGTCTATGATTACTAACGTACTGTGTGAAATAGTCTTAAAGATATTTTTCAGCCTGGATTGGGAAGTAGTTGTGTGTCACCTTGCTTTAGAATTATACTTTTCACCTCCAATCCCCATCGGTAGTGAATGTTTTTGATCTTATGTACATTGGTTAAGTTCTAAGAATTCTTTACGTTTGCCCAGAATTGAAGGGGATAGATCTGATAACCCAATAATGTTTTTAAACTTGCCCGAGGATCCGCCCCATTGCACACTGTGTGCATAAACTAATCCTTCATATGTAAAAAAAAAACAAAAAACAATTTCTGGCAATAACGTTAATAATCAAGGCCAAAGCTTTAGTTGACATATGGAGTGTCTGAGCTTGATCTATCCTAAGATACATATTTGTCTCATGCGGAAGGACCATTGGCATGAGCTCCCAGACTAATCAAACCAGTTGGCTTTTCATAAAGGAGATATATCAAGCACAAAAACGTAACCCTACTATCCACAGGTTAGGGGATAAGTTTTAGATCGTGGGGGGTTCGACTGCTGGGAAACTCCTGCGATCTCCTGTATGGGGCCCCACCTCTTCCCGGGAATGGAGCAAGTCGACCCCCGCACGAACTGGTGGCTGACACTCCCCTTCCATATATCTCTATGGGAGAGCCGAAGATAGTTCATCGGCTCTCCCATAGAGATATACGGAGGGGTCGTGTCCGCCGCCACTTCCTGCCAGGGTCGACACGCCCCGCTTCCAGAGGGAGAGCTGGGGTCCCATTCGGGAGATCGCGGGGATTCCAGCAGTTGGACCCCTTGCGATCTAAAACTTATTCCCTATCCTGCAGATAGGGGATAAGAATCTGTGCAGGACATGTCTCCTTTGGCCATTTTCAGCTGCCCCCCCCCCCCCATTCCCATTGTTCTGACTGGATATATTCTGTATGTCATATAGTTTCACTTGTCCATTCTCCCACTGTAGTCCAACAGTACATTAGAATTTTTAATAACTATATTAGTTTTACTATGGCAAAATAGGAGAACAATTTCCAAGATGGTTGGCTCTCCTTTAGGGTACGTTCACACATACAGGATCCTGTACAGATTTGATGCGCAGGATTTGTAACTGCTGATTAGAAGCTGTGCTCAGTCATTTAGTTTACATTGAAATCTGCAGCAGAAAATCCTGCACATCAAATCTGCGTACGTGTGAACATACTCTTAGTGACTCCAGGTCAGTGTCCTCAATAAGGGTAGAATTCGGGTGTTCTGGGGCATTATCAGAGCAGATTGTTGCTTCTAAAGGTCTTTTGTGAAAGATTTAATTACTATTATGTGAATTTGTTTTGCATAATAGTCAGTGATTTCTTTCCCTGCTTACCCTAACAGTAGACATTGGAGCCTGAGTGGCTGTTGGTTCTTTTTCAGGAGATGACATCAGAGATGTAGCACAAATCCAATAGTATATTACTTAAACAGATTTTCTGGGGTACAATTATTGATGGCCTATCCACAGGCCATTATTCGACTGTCCAGGCAAGCCATGGCATGGACAGTAAACAATGTACAGAAACTGAAAGCCTCGGCTTTACAAACTGTGGCAGTGGTGGTGCTGGGCTACTACAATATACAGAGCAGAGGCCTTGTTTTTTTTTTTTAATTGTCTATTATTGCCAGTGCCACCAGTGGAAAATACTTATAGCTAATGCAGTTGATCACCCATTTTGCGTTGCCTTCTGATTCTCCCGAAACTTCTCTTAATTTTTTGCAGAAATGACGCCTATTGTTATAAGTTAGCATCATGTGTACATTGCCTGCTGAAACTCATGGGTAGTCTTCTTGTAGGGTAAACAATACAGTTATTACTGTCTGATATATGCTGCTTTATTTCTCTCAGTGGCTTTATAGCTTGTAGGAGGGGGTTAACCTTATATTACAAAATGTAAAAATGTATGTATGTCACTTGAAGTATTATTACTCTTGCCCTGCTGTATTATATGCTATTTTATGTTGTGATTCCACTTTCTTTGTACAATTGTTAGGGCTTTGGTGTGTAGGGCTGTTAGGCCACAGTACACAGCAGACATCCCATACCCTGTTAAAGGGGTACTCTGCTGGATTTTTTTTTTTTTTTTTGTTTAATCAACTGGTGCCAGAAAGTTAAACAGATTTGGAAATTGCATCTATTAAAAAATGTAATCCTTCCAGTACTTATCAGCTCATGTATGATCCACAGGAAGTTCTTTTCTTTTTGAATTTCCGTTCTGTCTGACTACAATGCTCTCTGCTGACACCTCTGTCCATTTTCGCAACTGTCCAGAGTAGGATAGGTTTTCTATGGGGATTTGCTTCTGCTCTGGACTGTTCCCAAAATGGATAGAGGTGTCAGCAGAGAGCACTGTGGTCAGACAGAAAGGATATTCAAAAAGAAAATAACTTCCTGTGGATCATACATCCTCTGATAAGTACAGGAAGGATTAAGATTTTTTAATAGAAGTCATTTACAAATCTGTTTAACTTCCAGGCACCTGTTGATTTAAAAAAATATGTTTTCCAATGGAGTACCCCATTAAAGTTGCTGGGCTCCAGGAGACATAAGGGAGAATTAAGGGGTTATTCAAGATTTGAAAATGGAGCCAGGTTTCAATACTACATATAACCTAAGGACGGATGTGGTGCTGTTTTTGGAAGAAATTAGCTCTGTTTTATCTATTCCTGGATATCTCTTCAACTTTTGTGGTACATACCATATTTGCATAATATTTGTGACTTTTTTTAAGTGTACTACTACAACACTGCATCTACTAGCATATTGTATTGATGCTTCTTCGATCACAGGGCGGGCGGCGTGTGACGTCACGCCTGCACCCCCGTGTGACGTCACACTCCGCCCCTCAAAACAAGCCTATGGGAGGGGGCGTGACAGCTATCAAGCCCCCTCCCGGCTTGCATTGAGGGGCGGAGCGTGACATCACACAGGGGCAGAGGGGTGACGTCACATGCCGCCAGCCCTGTGATCGCCCGTAATCAGACCCGGAGCGAACACGCTCCGGGGACTGATTACAAACGGGGTGCCGCGTGCAAGATCATGGGATTCTCCATAGGCGGGACCCCCGCGGTCAGGCATCTTATTCCCTATCCTTTGGATAGGGGATAAGATGTCTAAGCGCCGGAGTACCCCTTTAAAGTTGGGTCTGTGAAGAGATGGTACCTCTTTCTATAAAGAAGTTTATTAACTGTGTTATAGGTTTTGTTTTGTCTAACCATTCCATTTGATGTTTATATAACAATTGGGTATATTATGGATTTCAGTTCTCCACAAAGACCTGGTTTTTCCCCACAGGTTTGCTTTATAATAAAAAAAAAAAAAAAAAGTTGCACCTAAAGTGTATTGAGCCTATTTATATTGTATTTATTTCTATTCCTAGTATACCACTCAGAGCAACTCTTCAGCTTTTTATAGCATTGTAAATAAATGCAAAGATTTCGGGAGACAATGCTGTCTGGCTCACAAGATAACATCAGGGTTCCGCTCATCAAGGGACACGTAAAACATGAAAACAATACTATTATACAACAGAAGGAAGACAATGAACCAATTTCCCTTACATTCTTAGCAAACATACCTAGAATTGAAATTGCTCAATTTTTCGCTTTTCTGAACTTATGGATTTAACTGCCTGGCAATTTCCACAAACTAACACTGAATAAAAAAGCACAGGGAGCGAGACAATTATATCCACAGCACCAAACTCCTACACTGTATATTAGCCTGACTGTGCGCACACCCGCTAAAGAGAATTGCTGTACTTTCCATCAAATGAAGTCACTACGATACATAGAAACAAGATCATCTGCGGGCTGGGTTTTTACTAGGTTTGATCTAACTTAACCCCTTAAAGACTCAGCCCATTTGGGCCTTAAGGACAATTTTATTTTTACGTTTTAGTTTTTTCCTCCTCGCCTTCAAAAATCATAACTCTTTTTATATTTTCATCCACAGACTAATATGAGGGCTTGCTTTTTGCGCGACCAGTTGTCCTTTGTAATGACATCACTCATTTTACTATAAAATGTATGGCACAACCCAAAAAAAAAATACAATTTGTGTGGGGAAATTGATAAGAAAACTGCAATTTTGCTTATTTTGGAAGGTTTCGTTTTCACGCTGTACACTTTATGGTAGAATAGACATGTTTTCTTTATTCTGTGGGTCAATACAATTAAAATAATACCCATGATTACATAATTTTCTATTATTGTACCGCTTTAAAAAAATTGCTAACTTTTTAGCCAAATTAGTACGTTTAAAATCCCTCTATTTTATATATATATTAAGACTTACATGGAAATTTATACTGGGACAGTCCAAATCCCTTGGTCATGTTTATACAATGCAGTTGTTGAAGTCAAGCGTTACAATTAAAACTATTGATCGATTTACCATTCAGTTGTGTTCCAAACACAGTAATAGTAGGCTGGGTACACACAGTATTTTGGTTATTTTTTTTTTTTTTTAGCCAAAATCAGTAGTAGGTATGGACATGATCATGATGAGTTTGGAATTCCGTATTCTGCTGAACAACTTATCCCATTCCATATTTCTGCAGAATCTGCTGGAATATGCACTGTCCCCTCAAAATAACTCAACCCACAGGCACTAAACCTTGGCAACTAAAATGTCTAAACCTTGGCAACTAAAATGAGCACACTTCTGTGTGGAAATGTCAAAATTGGGCCCAAAGTGTCAGTATTTGGAGTAGCCACTTTTATTTTCCAGCACTGCCTTAACCCCTTAAGAGCCAGTTTTTGCACTTTAGCTTTTTCCTCCTTACCTTTAAAAAATCATAACCCTTTCAATTTTGCACCTACAGACCCATATGATGGCATGTTTTTTGTGCCACCAATTCTACTTTGTAAGAACATCAGTCATTTTACCCAAAAATCTATGGTGAACCCGGAAAAAAAAAATGTTTGTGGGACAAAATTGAAAAAAAGCGCAATTTTGTAACTTTTGGGGCTTCCGTTTCTAAGCAGTTAATTTTTCGGTAAAAATTACATAATTAACAAGACCAGGTAGATAGATAAGGAGTAAGAATTTTATTTAAACATACATACAACGTGTTTCAAAGCCGGTATGGCTTTTTCATCAGGCATGTAATACACATACAACTGTCATTTTATATAGAACATAGGGAAGGGAGGAGGTGCAAAAGTCAAACACAAATGGAAATGACGAGTAAAAAGGAGGAGTAAAACCCGCAGTAATCTACGTGATACAATTACATAAAACGTACCATATATTATAATAAAACGAGCTGACAATCTTAAAAAACAAAATTATCTTGTGGTTCTCTCGATCATCTCATTAAGCCCTTCTGGGTTCAAAGTATTCATTTTAAAAATCCAGAAGGACTCATGGTTTATTAGTTGTTGGAATCGATTAGCAGATTCTGCAGGAATAGAATCATTACACACAGGGAGAGGCCATTCATATCACCACCATGACTAAGAGTCATATGTCGTGACAGACTATGCAGCATACATTTATTATTAATATTAAACCGATGTTTATTAATTCTGGCACGTAAAGTTTGTATTGTGCGGCCGACATATTGAATGCCGCATTTGCATGTTAATAAATATACCACATAGGTAGATGAGCAATCAGCATGTATTTTTATTTTGAAAGTCTCACTTGTGGATTTAGAAATAAAACTGGATGTTCCACCTTTCTGTATCCAGAAGCAACATAAGCATCTCGGGTTATTGCATATAAAAGTACCTGGGCTAGTATGATTTTTAACAAAACAATTCTTTAATTTATCTTCCTTATTATTATGTCGTTTTTTCATTCGACTGGGAGCGAGATGATTTTGTAAAGTTTTGGCCCGTCGAAATGTTAAAATAGTTTTTTTTTCGGTAATATTGATTTTAAAATAGGATCTGAAAGTAAAATGGGCCAATGTTTATATAGAGAACTGCGAACATTATTGGTACAAGAATTATAGTTAGTGATAAAATTTTATTTTCTGTCTAAAATATCTCTTATATTTTTATTCTTGTCACAAATTTTTTCAGTTTTTGGGTCCAATAAGTTTCGTTGTTGTAGTATTTTCACCTTATTGAAAGCATCATTTAAAACTTTTTTCGGGTACCCTTTTTCGCAATAAATTAGACTGAGCTTTAAAATCTGTATTAGAACTACAATTCTTTCTAATACGTCGGTATTGGCCGTATGGTGTATTTTTAACCCATTCAGGGTAGTGGCAACTAGAAAAATAAAAAAAAACTATTCACGTCCACTTTTTTAAAAAGTATTTTAGTCTGTGTAATACCATAAAAATCTTTTAAAATTTCCAGATCCAGAAAAACAATTTTGGTGGAAGAAAAATTAGGAGTAAAGACCAACCCCCATTGGTTATTATTGAGATGCCCTACAAATTCCAGGGCTTCAACTGCCATTCCAAATAATAAACAAATCGTCGATAAATCGACGATAAAATAAAATGTGTGAATCCTGCCAGCGAGACTGTGCGATATATAGGGACTCGAAAAGCCCCATGTACAAATTAGCATAACTTGGTGCAAAATGAGTCCCCATCGCACAGCCCTGCTCCTGACGATAAATCTGGTCATTAAAACTAAAAACATTATTTTGTAAATTAAATTGAATAGCAGTAATTAAAAATTCTGATTGCACATCCCCTATACTGTCATATTTAAAAAAAATTTTTTTTTATTGCACTCAAACCCTTTTCTTCTAAAATATTAGAGTAGAGTGCACTGACATCAAGAGTTAAAAAGTAAAAATTTGCTGGAAAAACAATAGACTGTAGTTCCTGAATGAGTTGAGTGGAATCACGTAAATAAGCCGGAAGCTCCAAAACATATTGCTGTAAAAACAAATCCACAAAGTGGGACAAGTGGCTAGTAATTGAGCCGATGCCAGAAATTATCGGCCGCCTAGGAGGTTTGTGCTCATCCTTATGGATCTTGAGCAAATAATAAAAAATAGGGGTCTGGAAATTTTTAATGCTTAACCCCTTCCCGCAAATGGACGTGTATACTCGCCCATTTTTCCTGTGACTTAACGCAAATGGACGTGTATACACGTCCAATGCATTTTCTATCACCATGTCCGTTGGCATGGTGATAGAAACGTCCTCTCAGCTGTTCTGGACAGCTGACCGATGACACTATGCAGCTGAGGACCAATCAGACTGGTCCCCTGCTGCTGATCGTTGTCATTAGTCAGTCAGTAAGTGTCTCTGGTGACCCGATGGCCCGGAAAATAAAGATGATCGGAGCTGTCAGAGACCGCCCCAATCATCTTAAAGGGTACCTTTCATCAAAAAAACTTTTGATATATTATAGATTAATGTATGCAGAATAACTTTCCAATAGCATGTTATAAAAAAAATATGCTTCTTTGTATTTAATTTTCCACTTTGAAAAAATGACCACTAGGGGTCTCCCTTCCAGTCCTTTTTTATAGATTTCAGACTCATGCAGGAGTCCTAAATCTCAGACTGCAGCTGGGACACAGACAAACTCACCACTGCACACTGCCAGGGAGCAGTGTTGAGCTTGTCTGTGTCCGGGCTGCAGTCTGAGATTTAGGACTCCTTCATGAGTCTGAAATCTATAAAAAAGGACTGGTAGGGAGACCCCTAGTGGTCATTTTTTCAAAGTGGAAAATTAAATAGAAAGAAGCATTTTTTTTTTATATAACATGCTATTGGAAAGTTATTCTGCATACATTAATCTATATTGTATCAAAAGTCTTTTTGATGAGAGGTACCCTTTAAGGTATAGGAGCGAGGTGGCAGCTTAGGACTGGCAGCCATTAGGACTAGCGATCGATGGCAGGAGGGGGGCGGGGGGTTAAAGTTGAAATCCCCGCTCTGCCCCGCCCCTGGATGTCGGGGCAGAGCGGGGGGGAAGATGGCGGGTGGTCCCGGGACCGGCGATCATGTCCTGGGACCGGTGATCATCGCGGGACTTGCGTCCTAGAAGTTGCCAAACTACAACTCCCAGCAAGCCCAGACAGCCAAAGCCTGTCTGGGCATGCTGGGAGTTGTAGTTTTACAACATCTGGAGGGCCACAGTTTGGACACCACTGTGTAGTGGTGTCCAAACTATAGGCCTTCCAGATGTAGAAAAACTACAACTCCCAGCATGCCCAGACAGTCCAGGCATGCTGGGGGTTGTAGTTCTGTAACATGTGGCTCTTCAGATGTTGCAGAACTGCAACTCCCAGCATGCCTTGACAGTCTCGGCATGCTGGGAGATGTAGTTTTGCAACAGCTGGAGGCACACTGGTTGGGAAACACTGAGTTAAGTAACAAACTCTGTGTTTTGCAGCCAGTGTGCCTCCAGCTGTTGCATAACTACAACCCCCAGCATGCACGGACAGCCAAAGGGCAGACTGGTCCCCTGCTGCTGATCGTTGTCATTAGTCAGTCAGTAAGTGTCTCTGGTGACCCGATGGCCCGGAAAATAAAGATGATCGGAGCTGTCAGAGACCGCCCCAATCATCTTAAAGGGTACCTTTCATCAAAAAAACTTTTGATATATTATAGATTAATGTATGCAGAATAACTTTCCAATAGCATGTTATAAAAAAATATGCTTCTTTGTATTTAATTTTCCACTTTGAAAAAATGACCACTAGGGGTCTCCCTTCCAGTCCTTTTTTATAGATTTCAGACTCATGCAGGAGTCCTAAATCTCAGACTGCAGCTGGGACACAGACAAACTCACCACTGCACACTGCCAGGGAGCAGTGTTGAGCTTGTCTGTGTCCGGGCTGCAGTCTGAGATTTAGGACTCCTGCATGAGTCTGAAATCTATAAAAAAGGACTGGTAGGGAGACCCCTAGTGGTCATTTTTTCAAAGTGGAAAATTAAATAGAAAGAAGCATTTTTTTTTTATATAACATGCTATTGGAAAGTTATTCTGCATACATTAATCTATATTGTATCAAAAGTCTTTTTGATGAGAGGTACCCTTTAAGGTATAGGAGCGAGGTGGCAGCTTAGGACTGGCAGCCATTAGGACTAGCGATCGATGGCAGGAGGGGGGCGGGGGGTTAAAGTTGAAATCCCCGCTCTGCCCCGCCCCTGGATGTCGGGGCAGAGCGGGGGGGAAGATGGCGGGTGGTCCCGGGACCGGCGATCATGTCCTGGGACCGGTGATCATCGCGGGACTTGCGTCCTAGAAGTTGCCAAACTACAACTCCCAGCAAGCCCAGACAGCCAAAGCCTGTCTGGGCATGCTGGGAGTTGTAGTTTTACAACATCTGGAGGGCCACAGTTTGGACACCACTGTGTAGTGGTGTCCAAACTATAGGCCTTCCAGATGTAGAAAAACTACAACTCCCAGCATGCCCAGACAGTTCAGGCATGCTGGGGGTTGTAGTTCTGTAACATGTGGCTCTTCAGATGTTGCAGAACTGCAACTCCCAGCATGCCTTGACAGTCTCGGCATGCTGGGAGATGTAGTTTTGCAACAGCTGGAGGCACACTGGTTGGGAAACACTGAGTTAAGTAACAAACTCTGTGTTTTGCAGCCAGTGTGCCTCCAGCTGTTGCATAACTACAACCCCCAGCATGCACGGACAGCCAAAGGGCATACTGGTAGTGGTAGTCTTGCAACAGCAGGAGGTCCCCCCCCCCTCCCATGTGAATGTACAGGGTACATTCACACGGGCAGGTTTACAGCGAGTTCTTGCTACAAGTTTGAGATGCAGCAAATTTTCCGCTGCAGCTCAAACTCGCTGTGAACCCGCCCGTGTGAGTGTACCCTAAAAACACTACACTACACTTACACATAATAAAGTTTAAAACACTACATATACATATACCCCTACACAGTCGTCGTCCCCAAATAAAAAAAATTCTCGTATGACACTGTTTCCCAAACGGAGCCTCCAGCTGTTGCAAAACAACTTCCAGTATTGCTGGACAGCCATTGACTTTTCAGGCATGCTGGAAGTTTTTCAACAGCTGGAGGCACCCTGTTTGGGAAACACTGCCGTAGGGTATTTTTGGTATCGAAGGCAAGTGTAATTCTTGCATCCGGGTCCGTCCCTATGCAAATCCCTTATTTTGGCCTACAAATTTTGGGGGCTTTTTCTCCTTTTACCATTATGAAAAGGTAAAGTTGGGGTCTAATCCAGCATGTTAGATGTTAGTGTAAAAAAAAAAAAAAATGTTTTTACACTAACATGCTGGTGTTGCCCCATACTTTTCATTTTCACAAGAGGTAAAAGGGAAAAAAGCCCCCCAAAATTTGTAACGCAATTTCTCCTGAGTAAGGAAATACCCAATATGTGGGCGTAAAGTGCTCTGCGGGTGCACTACAAGGCTCAGAAGAGAAGGAGCACCATTGGGCTTTTGGAGAGAGAATGTGTCTGGAATTGAAGGCCATGTGTGTTTACAAAGCCCTCCTGGTGCCAGAACAATGGGCCCCCCCACATGTGACCCCATTTTGGAAACTACACCCCTCACGGAATGTAATATGGGGTACAGTGAGCATTTACACCCCACAGGTGTCTGACAGATTTTTGGAACAGTGGTCCGTGAAAAAGAAAATTTTTCATTTGCACAGCCCACTGTTCCAAAGATCTGTCAAACACCAGTGGGGTGTAAATGCTCACTGCACCCCTTATTAAATTCTGTGAGGGGTGTAGTTTCCGAAATAGGGTCACATATGAGGGGGTCCATTGTTCTGGCACTACAGGGGGCTTTGTAAAGGCACATGGCCCCCGACTTCTATTCTAAACAAATTCTCTCCCCAAAAGCCCAATGGCGCTCCTTCTCTTCTGAGCATTGTAGTTCTCCAGCAGTATGTTATATATCGTGAGTCATAAAAATCTGTGCAGACGGGTCTTCTTTTAATTTGCTATAAAAAAAATGTATCTGATAAAATATTATTCGATTCAGCAATATAATCCTCACGGTTTAATAAAACAGTCCCCCCCCCCCCCTTTATCAGCGTGGCAAATTATTAAATTGTTATCATTTTTAAGTGTTTTTAATTCTGATCTCTCATCTCTGGATAAATTATCCTTATAGTAACCCAATGGTTGTTCGTTTATTTTTCTAAAATCATTAGAAACAAGTGTATAAAAGGTATCTATAAAATTTCCTCTAGAGGATAAGGGATGGAATGTGGACTGTTTATACACATCCAGCTGTTTGATTTCATCGGTACCACAATCGTCACCACTAGTGACCAACGGTGTAGCATCTTTGCTGCACAGGGAGGTTTTTTCTTTAATGGAAAAAAATCTCGCTAGTGTGAGCGTTCTAGTATAATCGTTAAAATTCAAAAAGAATTAGAAAGGATCAGGGGCCACAGCTGGACAAAAAGAGAGGCCCTTTGATAAAAGGGATCCCTCATATGCAGTTAATAAGTGTGTAGATAAATTGAAAATTTTTACTAATTTTGTTTCAATATGTGGCTTCTTTTTTCTTTGTTTTCCACCACCTCTACATCCTCGTTTTCTAGTTTTCTTTTTCCGCCTCCCACACTCATCTGAGCCGATGGTTTGAGGTTCGATTTCAGATGGTGATGGGAGGTGGGTAATGGTTGAAAGAATTGGGGTATAGTCCGAGATTTCGGGCTCACAATGGCAGGATATATTTCTGCAGTGTGTGCACGAACTGGAGGGCAACCTAAAAAAGATACCTCTGAGACTGAGGGTAGAGTGACATCAGACACTGAGGTCTCTTTATTGGAGCACCCTTCAATCGCCTCTGAGAACACCTCATTATCACAAGAGATCGTTTGTGTATCATGTACTGTTAATGTAGACAAGTCGAGTATGTCCTAATAGGATAATTCAATATCTTGATTATTAGTTTCTATGGTTTCTATAATGGGAATAGGATGAATATCAGCAATGATGGTTACATTGTCATTATTAACGGTAGTTATTGAGGAAGCACTGACAGTGTTTTCTCTATTACTATTTCTCCTCTGCTTCCATTGGGTACTAACAATAGTTCTAGTGTGGTTTGGAGGATTTTGCCGGTGACTCTTTTTCCTCCAAATTTTTGTATCAGAGGGTTTGTTTTTATTTTTATTTAAATGTTTGCTATTATTATAGGAGTTAGTGTTTATATAATTATTTCTTGAAATTCCAGTTTTTTGGGAATTTCCCTCATCCGATATATTCGGTAAAACCTCATTTACACTATTAGGAATATTTTTGTTTGCAGGTTCATATTTAGGCCATTTTCTAATTTGACCAATAAGATAATCTTCTTTATCTCGATTAAAATTAAAGACCTTTTTATGTATAAGTTCGGTTTCAAATTTATTGAGTCTGCTGGTCAGACTGCGATCTAACCTCATAAATTCAATAGTATCATGATAACGGGATAATTGTTCCTGTAAATTATTTACCTCAAATGTAATTGAGGAGACCAAAGCTTTTCTTTTTACCAATAGGCGAGACAACATTTCTGCTGAACAGCGCCCCTGTCTTTTCTTGTTTCCGTACTCCTCCATGATGATATCACAGAGCTGGTGGATGTTAGAGACCTAGTTTTCCCCCACCTTCCATTTGAGGATGCCCTACAGATGCTCAATAGGGTTTAGGTCTATAGATATGCTTGGCAAGTCAACCTTTACCCTCAGTTTCTTTATCAAGACACACAGACCAATTTGACTCAGTGTGTTCTGTATGGTCTGAGCACTGACAGGCTGAACCCCCTCCCCGCTAAACCTCTGCATCTTGGACCCAAGTTTAGCAATGCCACTTAGTACTAATTTTTTTTGGGTGTTGCATTATTTTGAGGGGACACAACATTAAAGGGGTACTTCCGCCCCTAGACATCTTATCCCCCATCCAAGGATAGGGAACAAGATGTTTGAAAGCGGGGGTCCCGAACCGCCGGCCCCTGTATTGTGAGTCATCAGGCACGGAGCAAACTTCGGAGTACCCCATTAAACACTGTTATGTGGGGGGCGCATGCGTGCAGCTCATGTGGAAGGATGCCTCTGATATGAGCTTGGGGCTGGCTGCAGCCTTTTAGCCTTCTTCAGTGCCAATTTATGGCTCCTTAGCAGCGGGAACCTCAACAAATCCAGGGGTAATATGTCCTGCTCACAACAAAAGAAGAAGAGGCAGCTTTTTCAGCATTCATCTCAGTCCATACCCAATATGTTTAGGTCTGGGGAGCGCTCCAAGATGGTGGTGTCCCGCTCAAGCTCTCCTGCTGACCGCTCTGAGGAGGAGCTATCAGATCCTGAAGACCTCACTCCTGCCGCCATGTTTTGGAACATTAAGCAATTGTTCCAGACCATACTGACCAAGGCTGTTACAGATCTCTCTTCCCGATTACGGGAGCTGGAGCAGAGAGTGGCGGACTTAGAGGCCAAGATTGATGATTTGGCGGATGCAATTGAAAATGACCGTCGTTACCTGGAGGATCATTCTGCACAGCTGCAGGCCCTCGAGGATCTCGATAACTGTCCCAGGCGAGTGAATTTACGGATCCGAGGCTTACCGGAGAAGGTGACAGATGTCTCCAAGAAGATTTCCTCTCTGTTTTACGAGCTGGCCCCTCAATTAGAGCTGGAGCTCCTCCATTTTGATTGCAAACCTAGGGCCTTGGCCAGGCCCAAGAATCCTGATCTGCCACGGGACGTAATCCTTAAATTGCATTATCCTGAAGTGAGAGACTTGATCCTACAGGCAGCAAGAAATGTTCCAGTGCTCCCGGGTGTACCCCCTTCCATGCATATTTACACTGATCTAGCTCTGTCCACCCTAGCTAGACGTCGGGACTTTCACCCTGTGACATTGGCGCTACAGCGGGAGGGGGCGAAATATAGATGGGGATTTCCCTTCTCCCTTTCCTTCCAAGTGAATGGACATTCTCATACGGTCTGTACCTCACTGATGCTAAGGATGTACTATGACAGGAACACATTAAGCTGGTGGATCAACCACCTTTGCTTCAGCATTCGGGACGCTTGATTCGTACCTGGGTTCCAGTCACTAGGGATCAGAGGTCACCTCTTTCTCCATCGGTAGATCCTCTTCCTCCTTGATGAGCTGAGAGCGAGCTGTACTGTTACACCATGTTACCCCTTTGCAGCTTTTCAGGGATGTGGCCCCAATGTTTTCACCTGCCCTCCTCTTCATCCCTGCCTCCCCAAGGTGGTCGGTTTTGGTCACCCGCTATTTCCCTCCTAATGGTTTGTCTGCGGTCCAGATTATTGTGCTCCACCATCCCCAGTTGGGGGTTAGGAAGAATGTCAGGCAGTTTTCTCCAGCTGCCCGCATTTCCTATTCTGTGGTTTTGTTTGTATTTTGTTAGTTTTTTTATGTGTTTTTGTTTATTTTCTGTTTATGCAGGTATGGTACTTTATTGCACAGCAGGGGCGGACATATTGCCTGTGTAGCCGGTTCAGCTGCACAGGGGCCCAGCGTGTGAGGGGGCCCGCCGTCCTTTCTCTTTGCTGCCGCTGCTCACTGTTCTAAAGCGGCCGCGGGCCATATATATATTGTACCAGAAAGTAGAAAACAGCACTCACCATCCATGTGAAGGTAAAATCTTTATTTAATCAGATTAATGAATACTTCATGCCAGCAGGCTAGCGGGGAGAGAGGGGATGGGGAGAAAGCGGTAGGTACTTTGCACATGCTCTGCACTTCGTTAGGCACAGAGCACGCGCAAAGTTGCTACCGGTCTTCCCGTCGCTCTCTCCCTGCTAGCCTGCCAGCATGAAGTATCATTTTAATATGATGAAATAAAGATGACGATTTCCCCCGCACATAGAAGGTGAGTGCTGTTTTCTACTTTCTTTTACAATATACAGCTTATGCATGGACTAGTGGGTCTTTCCCAGACTAGACAACATACTGCTTTTAAACAGAGCACCACCTTAAGCACTTTGCAGCAGCTCGACACTCATACTCCAAGAACATAAGTATTCGGTAGTAGTAATGTGGGAAAACTGCAACCTAATGTGGGGAATCTATGCTACCTAATGTGGAGAAACTGCTACCTAATGTGGGGAAACTGCTACGTAATGTGGGGAAACTGCTACCTAATGTGGTGAATCTATGCTACCTAATGTGGGGAAACTATGCTACCTAATGTGTGTGGGACTATGCTACCTAATGTGGGGGGCTTTGCTACCTAAAGTGGGGAATCTATGTGACCTAATGTGGGTAAACTGCTACCTAATGTAGGGAATCTATGCTACCTAATGTGGGGAAACTGCTACCTAATGTGGGGAATATATGCTACCTAATGTGGGGAAACTGCTAGCTAATGTTGGGAAACTGCTTCCTAATGTGGGGAATCTATGCTACCTAATGTAGGTAAACTACGCTACCTAATGTGTGTGGGGGGGCTATGCTACCTAATGTGAGGAAACTGCTACCTAATGTGGGGAATCTATGCTATATAATGTGGGGAAACTATGCTACCTAATGTGGGGGGGGGGGGCTTTGCTACCTAATGTGGGGAAACTGCTACCTAATGTGGGGAATCTATGCTATCTTATGTGGGGAAACTATGCTACCAAATGTGGGGAATCTATGCTATCTAATGTGGAGAAACTGCTATCTAATGTAGGGAATCTATGTGACCTAATGTGGGGAAACTGCTACCTAAGGTAGGGAATCTATGCTACCTAATGTGGTGAAACTGCTACCTAATGTGGGGAATCTATGCTACCTAATGTGGGGAAACTGCTACCTAATGTGGGGAAACTATGCTACCTAATGTGACAACACTATGACACCTAATGTGGGGAAACTATGCTACCTAATGTGGGGGAACTGCTGCCTACCTAATGTTGCAGATTAAAATGAGTTGCAGTGCAATTTTATGGCATAGTACTTTTTTCTTCTTCCTTTTTTTTTTTTTTTTTGGGGGGGGGGGGGGGGCTTTGTGCCCTTCTGCTGTCGGTTTCCGCCCCTGCGGCACAGCTATAGATTTGCAGGCATAGAGCTCATGCTGGTTAGTCAGTCCCCTTTTTGAGTTTTGGGTGTCTATCACCACTATTCCTGTAGTAGGCTTCGGCATACCCAATCTATATAGAGATGTCTAATATTATATCCCATAATGTTAAGGGCTTTAAAGGGGAACACTGGCAAGTGTTCCGGCTGTGTTCAGACCATTTTGTTCCGAACGCTGTGCGCGCGCTGCGAGGTTCGGTCACGCCCCCTTGTGATGTCAGACCACCGTCTATGGGAGGGGGTGTGGCAGCCCCCGAAGCCTGATGGCACGAGGGGGCGTGGCCAACCCCCACAGCGCGTGCACAGCTTTCGAAACTAAATGTTCCAACACAGCCGGAACACTGGCCAGTGGAGTACCCCTTTAATACCCCATCAAAGCGAAGTAAGGCCTTTAGAGATTACACCAGATTGCACCCAGAGGTATTGTGTCTACAAGAGATGCATTTTACTTTTGCGTCTAGGCCTTCATTTTTTCATAGATCGTATCTTAGGTTTTACCGTTCCTCATTCACATCTAAGTGCCGTGGGGTGATGATCTTCTTGCATAATTCATTTCCGTTTACTGTACAGCATGAATAGATGGACTCTGAAGGGCATTTTTTGATTTTGCTTCGCACCCTATATGATAAGGTTTTGTGTTTGATCTATACATATGCTCCTACTGATTCCCCTCTAACATTTTTTTGGACAATGTGTACTAAGATTGAGCCCTTGACCTTTGATACTTTGACTTGGGTGGGCGATTTTAATGATTTTTAATGTAAAATTAGACCGTTCTAATTTGGCCCAACAGCGCCTGTTGCATCAACTATTTATAGATCATGGTTTGGTGTTGGCCGTTTGGCATGAACATAATGGAACTGCCCAGGACTACTCTTATTATTCCGTGGGCCCAGCGCCATTACACTAGGATCGACCGGGTGTTAACTACTACGAGGACATTACCTTCCCTCCTCTATGCCCGTAATGTTCCGTCGGCGTGGTCAGACCATGATGTAGTCTGTGCAGTGTTCAATTTTATGACTCCTTTTACGTTTCCTTTTACGTGGCATTTGAGTCCTTATTGACAATGCCTAAGGTGAAACAACAGTTGGACACTGACTTATCCTATTATTTCTCCTTCAATGCTGTCTCTGACACTAACCCTGAATGGGTATGGTTGGCCCACAAATCTTATGTTCGTGAACAAATCATATCTTTGGCCACGGGTATTAAACGTGACCGCACTAAAACATAAGCGGCCCTGGAGGCTAAATGGCAGAGACTCACATTTGCCACCAGCAGGACCCCTCCCTTTAGCTTTATAGAGCCCTAAGGAGACCCGGACACAATTGGACACACTGTAGTGGAGAAGGCGGGGAGATGGATGAAAGAAACATACTACAGGTATGCTAAAAAGCCAGACCGTCTATTGGTGACCAAGCTCAAAAAGACAACCTCCTTTACTAGAGTATATAGTTTGCAGTTGCGTCCTGGTCTCCGTTCCTCTCATCCTGATAGGATTTACTCGGCATTTCATTCCTATTACTCTCAACTCTACACTGACTCTGTCAAGCCTGCTTTTTTCTCTGCCTCTCTTGCTTCTTTTCTCTCATCTGTGACTCTTCCCACTTTAACCGCTGATGTCAGAGAGGCCCTGAATGCCCCTATTACCATTGAGGAGGTATTGACAGTAATTAGTCGCCTTAAATCGGGCAAATCCCCAGGGCCTGACAGCGGCTTGTTATAATAATTTAGTCAGCAAAGAGAATCAGACACTGGCACCAATGCGGCTATGTAACAACACTTAAAGAGCCACACAGGTGGATATGAGGCTTCCACAGACATAGGCTGAACAGCTTGTGTTTGAGACTAGGAGGGTGCTCACATAAATAGGATATAGTTCACATGGAAAATCTTCACCAGAGAGATACAGAAAATATCGAGCACTCACCCCAGAATGTAGTTTTGAAGTAACTTTTATTCCATAGTGGATATCACAATACTCGATAGGGAACGAGGTGTTCAGGTGCAGACATGAATAGAACAAACGGTAAACAAACGTAGGAGCGACAATTGTTTCATGCTGTACAGCACTTCCTCTGGCTCCAACCTGAAGTCATCACGTGGCAGCACGTTTTATATGCAACAGGTAAACGTCATTCATGATGAACAAAAACAGGTGAGTATGAATAAATTAAAATACAAGTATGATGTTTTTCACTGTTTCGTTCATAGGTGAATTGTAGAACGAAAAAAGTGAATCTGTCAGATTGACTAGGTAATTTATTTTTCTTTTTGTAATTGCATAAGAGTTCATCTCTGGTTTCTACTTTGTTAAATGTTTCTCTTACTAGTGTCCTAGGGTACCCCCGTTCGAGAAAACGGGTAGTCAATTATTGTGCCTGTGTTAAGAAGGTTATTATTGATTCTCTTGCTACGGACAAATTGTCCATAGGGGATGCTTTTTTTTAATATGGATGGGAGCTCTTAAAGTGCAATTGTCACATATGGACAGGGAAGGAGTGCACTCTATTCTCGCTCGCTCCCCTGTCCCTGCCTACTTACGTACCTGCCCTAAATGACAGGTTCCGTAACCACGAAGACAGTCCCTTCCTATATACGTGAGGGGCATAAATGTCAAAATAATAAACTACAATGACACAGACTGGTCAGGGGACAGTGGGAACAGACAGACTAACAAAGGAAGACTAAACACTCACACAATAAGTCCAATGTCAGTTATCCGTGTCTGAAGCCAGGAGATATCACAGTATAAAATTGCTAATACCAGAGAGAATAGTCAGAGAGAGGAGCCAAAAGTTCAAAAAGCCAGATATTACAAATACAGAAGACAGCTAGCTGGAGTACAAACTGAGCTCTATGGCAAGCACCTACTGGGAGTAGACTGCCAGCTTATACAGGGCTAGTACAGGTGCTCCAATCAAGGTCAGCTGACCAGTCAGACAGATGGGCATAACCCAGCAACAAAAAACAACAAAGAACCTGTCAGAAACCTTTAACCCAATAGGTTCTGACAGCAATAGTGCGTTTTTGGAGGTAGGTTTTCTGAAGGAGGATGTAATAATGGTATTATTTTTGATTATGATATTAACATCAAGAAAATTGAGGAATGTATACGCAAATAAAGAGCTAAAAACCATATTAACGTCATTAACATTTTTAAGGTAAGGTACAAAAGCTGAAAATTCGTCTTCACTTCCATCCCAAATAATAAAAATATCATCAGCAAAACGTAAAAAAAAATGTTATGTGCCCAATAAAGGGATTTGAGGAAGTGAAGACGAACTTTTGCTCGAAAACTGACAAAAAAATATTCACAAAAGTACAGGATACCGGAGTACCCATCGCAGTACCATTTTTCTGGGTGTACCATTTACCATTGTACTGAAAGGTATTATTTTTCAAAACATAATATAGGGCTTCACTAATAAAATAAATTTAAGTTGGGGATTTATCAGTAAAGGATAGGCACTCTTGGATAGCCTGTACACCCACATCGTGAGGGATGCGGGTTTACAGGCTCTCCACGTCAATTGATGCCAGTTTGTAATTCTCACACCAGACAAAATCATTAAGGGAAGCAATAAGATCACCCGTGTCTCTCAAAAAAGAGGGTAGTTGTTTAAATACAGGGGAGAAAGATGAATCCAGGAAAGCAGACAAACTTTCAGTCACTGAGCCGATCCCTTAGACAATGGAGTGTCTTGGGGGTCGGCTCAGCGACTTATGAATTTTGGGAAGAATATATAGATAAGGTTTTCTTGGAAAATGAGGAATGAGTTTCTCTGCCATTTGTTCAGAAATTAACCCTTTTTTCCACTGCTCTTCTTAACAGTGATCTTAAGTTACTGATAATCTTTTGAGTTTGGTCTCCAGTAAGTGTTTAATATGTAACAGTATCATTTAACTGCCTGTGAATCTCATTATCGTGATCTTCCTTTTTCCAGATCACCACCACCTTTGTAATAAGTATATCCTCCCTACTTGCTAGTGCTGTGAGTTTCTTCCTTTCCTTGTCGGATAGATTAGGTACGTGTCGGGGTATCTTAATGCCTCTACCTCACGCATAACTGTTTTACTGAAAATATCAATTGGACCACCGGGAATAGTGTGTGTGTGTGTGTGTGTGGGGGGGGGGGGGGGGGGTGTTAAACGTAGATTTATTACCCCCATCTAAAAGGTTCAGATCCCGTAGTTATGGGTGAGGCAAAGCAAATGTCACCCTCAGATAATTTCACTAACATTCTGGTACAATCAATACCACCCTCACCCT
Source organism: Hyla sarda (assembly GCF_029499605.1). Classification (NCBI taxonomy): domain Eukaryota; kingdom Metazoa; phylum Chordata; class Amphibia; order Anura; family Hylidae; genus Hyla; species Hyla sarda. The sequence continues at coordinate 87,882,436 of NC_079190.1, forward strand.
CTGTCTGTTCATTGTGTACATCTTTATTGCCCTTAACAGAAAAAAACTTTTTCAAGTTTAACTTGCGTATTGCCCTAAAAAAATCGATCTCAAATTGGCCGAGCTTAAAGGGCTCGGTGATACCCAAATTTAACCCTTTCTCTAGAGCAGAGATCCAAGATTCAATCAGGGCAATATAAGTAAGATTAGTAATTAGTGAATTGTGCTCAGAACAGTCAGTATTGAAAGCCAAGGAAACTGCATCTAGTTGTTCCAAGTTACAGTCTTTTTCTTCTTCCTGATCTTTCTCCAAGGTTGTCTTCTTTGATTGCCTCCACTCCTCCTAAGGGTGCGTTCACACGCTAGAAACTAGCAGCGGGTTTCCCGCTGCGGGAATCCTTCTGCAAGTTACGCAACCATTGATCTAAATGGGTCCACAGACAGTCCGCAATAGTGTCAGATTTGCGGACTGTCCATAGATCCATTCAAATGAATGGTAGCGTAACTCGCAGTGGGTTTCCCGCAGCGGGAAACCCTCTGCTAGTTACTAGCGTGTGAACGCACCCTAAAGGGAAGTGACCGGAGGGAGTATTTACTTTATTTGCGCTTTCGATTGTCCATGCCTTCATCAGTCAAGCTAGTTTAGGATTCAGTAGTAAGAAAGTCTGAAGTCTTTTTTTAGATCACATTTTCTTTGAATATCCATTTTTTACCCCTGTGTTTCTCTGACCTTGGCTATATTTGTTTTTAGACCAGGTGAATTCGGTATTGGTTTCAAAGTCTCGTTTATCTCTCATATATTTGTCGCGCTTGATTTCTTTCAGAGTTACTTGTAGTTGTAGCATTTTTTTCTCAAGGTTTTGTGTAAAGGTAGCCACTTGAACTTCTGATAGTCGAGTTCTCAGCTCTGTTTTGGCTTTGCACAGTTCCGTTGTTACCTTTTCATATTCCTCTTGATTTTTACTTTGGATTAGTTTTAATACATTCAACAAGTGATTTAAATGTGCCTCATTCCAAACTACCAGGAATATGGGATCATCTCCAAACTGTGAGGGCGATATATAAATCCTTAATCCTCTTGGCCTTCGTACACACTCCACATAAGCTTTTAATGAATGGATTGTCCAAAACACACAAGTTTCTTTATCTGCAAGTGTACCTATCCTGTACTCTAGGGTTTTGTACTAAGAATTTGCAACTCATCTTTGGATTCACATGCTGAGAAAAACGCCCCCGCTTCAGCCCCAAATTAATTACCATTTCAGCCGTATAGGTTTGGATATCCATCTCCATTATTCTAAGGCAATGGGCACACTAGTGTCAAAAAGCAGAACTTAAACGCGTTTTCTCGAACGGGGGTACCCTAGGACACTAGTAAGAGAAGCATTTAAAGGAGAACAAAAAGCAGAGATGAACTCTTATGCAATTACAAAAAGAAAAATAAATTACCTAGTCAATCTGACAGATTCACTTTTTCATTCAACAATTCACCTATTAACGAAACAGTGAAGAACATCATATGTCGCAATTGTTTTATATTAGAACAAACGTTTTCTCCCAAAACCCTATTATCACCTATTGCAGGAATAAAACCCTGCATAGCCTTATAAATAACACCAAAAAAAGACAAAAATGCTAAAGTAATTGGTTAACTGACTCACGGCCAGTAGGTAACTTTAGATGCGGAAACTGCTCTTTATGCCAGGTCAACATTTCCAGTGACATCCTTAAATTAGGAGGAGAATATGTACAAGTGAGACAACTCATAACTTGTAAAACAACCTATGTGGTTTACTGTCTGCTTTGTCCTTGCACCTTTTTTGTATGTCGGAAAGACAAAGACACAAATTATAGTTAGAATTAAAGAACACTTTCATTCTATACAAACTAGAGTAGGCGTCCAAAAACGAATATACCATACGAGACAGGCCCACGCAAGTGACACTTCATGTCTGAAATTTGCCGGCATTGAACGGGTTAATTTACCTGACCGAGGCGGAGATAGACACACAGCACTCATGCAAGCCGATTCCCGGTGTATTATGAGACTAAATGCAATGGGCCCACACGGCTTTGATGATAAGAATGAACTAGGAATTTCCTTATGAAAAAGTAACATACTGATCAAGATTTGGTTTGAAGCACTGTTTGTTTATTGCACATGTCCATTTTACTTGTATTTTAACTCATTCATACTCGCCTGTATTTGTTCATCATGAGTGACGTTTACCTGTTGCATATAAAACGTGCTGCCACATGATGATGTCAGGTTGGAGCCAGAGGAAGCGCTATACAGCGTGAAACAATTGTAGCTACTCCGTTTGTTTGTCTACCCCCGCCTCATGTCTGCACCTGAACACCTTGCTCCCTATCAAGTATTGTGATGTCCATTATGGAATAAAAGTTACTTTAAGACTACATTCCGGGATGAGTTCTCCATATTTTCCGTATCTCTCTGGTGAAGATTTTATAAGAAGTTTGGCCTGCTATTGACCCCTCATCTTGAGGCCTTTTTAAATAGGCTCTGTTCTAATGTTAGAATACCGGAGTTCCTTGATGCCTTAGTGATGGTCCTCCCCAAACCCAACCGAGATCTGCTACATACTGCCAAGTACCACCCTATATTGCTCTTCAACTTAGATGCTAAACTTTTGGCTTCTATTATGGTTTCTCGCCTTAATCCATATCTCCCGGGCCTGGTGCACCATGATCATTTGGGATTTGTTCCTGGTGGCCAAGCCCCGGATAACATTAGGAAGGTCCTTGACCAAATCCAGTGGGCTAAGTCCTCCTCCACTGTTTGCAATATTGTCTAAGTTTGGCTTCTAAGTTTGGCTTCTCTCATTTATTCAGATTTTACGTGATTTCTCAGTTCTCAGCCCCGACTGCTTACTTGAAGTTGCCTTCCAGGTCTCTGCAATCCATCTCTGTGAGGTGTGGAATATGCCAGGGATGTCCCATGTCACCGGCTCTTTTCGCGTTAGTGATGGAATCTTTGGCACAATTGATTAGGGATCTTCTTGATATCAGCGGCACGAAGATTGGCTCATCTGTGTATAAGGTGAACCTTTTCACAGAAGACCGTCTGTTGACTCTTATGGACCCCCTTGTGTCCTTGATGAACCTTCTTCAACTCCTTGATGATTTTGCACAATGGTCGGGGTTGCATGTAAATGTAACCAATAGGAAACTGAGAGGGCTTTCGGACCCTCATTTCCTCAAATTATGCAGCTTGGTTGGCTCAATTGGCCCTCAATAATGTGCAGAAAGGGACTTCATGGTGGACTTGTCTTGAAAAATCCCTATTGTCACCTTACTTCTATATGGCGCTTATGTGGTCCTTCTGCCTAGTGGCTACCCTATTACCATCCTCGGCACAGGTAGCTCTCTCTCTCTCTCTGGCATCAGGTTTGCTTTAAGTTTGTTCTGCAATTCCCTGTCTCTCTTCTGCTTCCTTTTCTCTCTAACTCCTCTTTTCTCCAGGCCTTTCTTCATCCTCTTATCATTGGTGGAAAGAAGCAAAACTTCTTAGAGTGCACAATTTCTCCTATGGTAGGAATTTGCATTCACTGGCCTCTCTTCGGACTAGGTTCGCCCTCCCTGATAGGGTAGTGTTTAGGGCCAATCAGATCCTCTCCTTTTTTTGCACTAAACCACTGTGTATGCTAATACTTGCTCCACTTGTTTTGAGGCCTACCCTCTCTATACACCCCTATCGCCAGGGCTTCTTTCCTTGTTATATGCACATATGAACGCCCCACCATAGAATCAGAAGCTAAAGTTCATGTTAGACTGGGAGGCTGATGTACATTCTTCACTCTCTCTAACCCAGTGGAGGGAGGGATGTGTTGCGCTTGGCAAGGGCAGCTGGCAGGTGTCCCTCATGGAGAAAGCATTGAATGTGTTACACCACATGTACATGGTCCACTCTAGGCTCCATGCCATATATCCTGAGGTTTCACTATTATGTTTTTGTGGTTGTGGCCAGAGGGGTACCATGTATGGTGTTGTGGTTGGATTCTGGGCACATGTCATGTTTTTGCTTAGCGCCCTTGTGGCATCCTATATCCCTCGCACCCCAGTTTTTTGTCTGTTAGGTTCTAGACCAAGCTGAAAAAAATATTGCGCTTTGCCCAGTTTGTTTTAATGGCAGCTCGCATCTATGTAACCTCACAGTGGAAGCAGCCAGCCCTGGATTACATGAGAGTGATTGATAGGATTAATCTTTTCATGCTCAGAAAGTTAAACATATTTGTAAATTACTTCTATTAAAAAATCTTAATCCTTCCTGTACTTATTAGCTGCTGAATACTACAGAGGAAATTCTTTTCTTTTTGGAATGCTCTCTGATGACATCACGAGCACAGTGCTCTTTGCTGACGTCGTTATAATAATAATAACGCTTTACTTATTGTTGTCCTTAGTGGGATTTGAACCCAAGTCCCCAGCACTGCAAGGCAGCAGTGCTAACCACTGAGCCACCTTGCTGCCCTTAGTATACATCTGCTATGCATGGTTGCTAAAATGGACAGAGATGTCAGCAGAAAGCACTGTGCTCGTGATGTCATCAGTGTTCCAAAAAGAAAGGAATTTCCTCTGTAGCATTCATCAGCTAATCAGTACTGGAAGGGTTAAGATTTTTTAATAGAAGTAATTTACAAATATGTTCAACTTTCTGCCACCAGTTGATTTTAAAGAAAAAAGGTTTTCACCGGAGTACCCCTTTAACTAATATCCAGCATTGTGGCCCTGTTTAATTTCATGTGCCTGCTCTGTATATCTGTTATACTTGTACCATGTATCTACCTGCTGTTATTGTTTCGGCCTTTTTGGCCACAGTTTTTATTTCCTAACTTTTATGCTGTATTGTATGATTTCTTTTATGCTATAATAAAAGCTATACAGGCTGTGCACTCACTACTTTACATTGTAACAGAGGATCATTTCTTCAGTGTTGTCACATTAAAAGACATAATATATTTACAAAAATGTGAGGGAGTGTACTCACTTATGTAAGATACTGTATCACCAATGCTCTGAAAGTAACAGGGAAGCACACAATGGCTTAACCCTTTTAAGGAACCAGTGCTGGTAAATCTCTTGGCATTTAGGATTAGTTTCAGTGTTATTATATTTCCATCATGCTCTGCTAAGCATCTTACTGCTGTGTGTTCTGAACCTAAATTACCTTAATTGTGCTATTTTACATGACTTGATTGAAAATGAGATCTTCTAAGAGGAAAGCAGTAAAAGATCCTTCTTTATTGTCTCGGCTTTTCGCTCAGTCTGTTTTGGTGTAAATTGATCTGTAATTACAGTCTTTTACATTTGCAACTGAATGCATTCTGCCCCTTTTTCTCCAAATACCAGTGTACAGATCTTGAAACAAGGGTCTGTACTGTACCAAATGTTCAGACTCAACACATAGACACAGATCTTCACCTCTAATTAAAATATTCCCGTTCAAAGCCGTCCAAGCAGAACTGTTAATAAGGACTATTATGAAGCAGTTTAATATCTTGCTTAATATCTGAGCTTTTTATTATTAGGAGATGTATAATTCAGTAGTAATTATACCACACCAATGGAGCGTGGTACATTAAATGAGCACAAGAAGGGGATTCTTTACGGTAAGAGCGGGGTTATTATGAAACTCTCTGCTTGAGGTTGGATGACATTTTGAGAGGAATATTTATGCAAGTTATGAGTACTACTTTAAATTTCCCATTTTCATTTTTTTCTGAAAGGTTTTTATTCCTAAAGGCCCTTTGAGAAGGGCCAACAGGGGTATGACAAAAAGAGACAATCACCATAATTAAAGGGGTACTCCGCCCCTAGACATCTTATTCCCTATCCAAAGCGGATAGGGACCCCCGTGATCTCGGCTGTGGCACCACGGATATCCGGTGCACGGAGCCAACTTCACTCCGTGCCGGATGACTGGCGATGTGGGGCGGAGGCCCCATCACACCCCCTTCCAAAGACTTGAATTGAGGAGTCGTGACCATGACGTCATGTGCGGGGTGTGGCCGTGCGTCACAAGCCTCCAGCGCTGCACTCGATGCTCTAAACGAATGCCGGGACCCCCACGATCAGGCATCTTATTCCCTATCCTTTATCACTATCAGTAGCACATCACCTGTTTACACAATGGCCGATAACAATAATTTTATTGGCTGCACAGAAGATACGATCAGCCAATGAACAAGCTTTTTCGTGTCCATTGGCTGATCGCTTGCCCTTTTACACAGACCAATTATTGAGAACAAGCGTTTTTATAAATGCTCATTCGTCCAATAAGTGTCTATTGTAAAATGGCTTTAAAATGAGGAAATTGGCTTTTGTCACATTGGTTTTTTAACCCCATTTTTGCAAGTTTGTTTTTCCCTCCTCACCTTTTAAAAATAATAACCCTTTCAATTTTGCGCCTACAGACTCAAATGGTGGCTTTTTTTTTGTGCCACCAATTCTACTTTGTAATGACATCAGTCATTTTACCCCAAAATCTACGGCAAAACAAAGGAAAATCAATGTGTGACAAAATTGAAAAAAAAACTAAAACATTTTGTAACTTTTGTGGGCTTCCGTTTCTACGCAGTGCATTTTTCAGTAAAAATGACACCTTGTCTTTATTCTGAAGGTCCATACAATTAAAATAATATTCTACTTACTGTATATAGGTTTGATTTTGTCTTACTTCTGGAAAAAATCATAACTACATGCACAAAACTTTTTTATTTTTCTACATATGGAGATGTATGAGGGCTCATTTTTTACGCTGTGATCTGAAGTTTTTATTGGTACCAATTTTTGATCAGACTTTTCGATCGTTTTTTATAAATGTTTTTATGTTGTAAAAAGCGACCAAAAATACGCTATTTTGGACTTTTTTATTTTTTTTTACGTGTACGCCATAGACCGTGCGGTTTAATTAACAATATATTTTTATAGTTTGGACATTTATGCATGCGGCGATACCACATATGTTTATATTTATTTTTGATTACATTGTTTTTTGTTTTTTTAAAGGGAAAAGGGGGGTGATTTAAAACTTTATTAGGAAATTGGTTAAATCACACTTATTAACTATTTTTTACCCTTTTTTTTCCAATATTATAGCCCCCATAGGGGACTATATCATGCAGTACATTGATTGCAGACACTGATTAATGCTATGCCATAGCATTGCATTGATCAGTGTTATCGGCGCTCCACTGCTCCTGCCTGGATCTCAGTGAATCAGTGATCGGACAATGAGGAGGCAGGTAGGGACCCTCCTCATGTCCGTACAGCTGATCGGGACACCGTGGTTTCACAGCGGTGGTCCCGATCAGCCCGAATGAGCTGCCAGGAAGGTTTTTCTTTCACTTTAGACGTGGCAATCAACTTTGACCGCGTTCTTTTCAGTGTATAAAGGACTGATTGACTTGTATACCACCAAACTAATTTTATGTTGATTCACTGGCAATATGTGAAATTAGTGGTCAAGCCAGGTCCACCAAGCCAGGAGCTGCGGATATTAAAGGGGTACTCCGCCCCTATACATCTTATCGCCTATTCAAAGGATAGGGGATAAGATGTCTGATCGCGGGGTTCCTGCCGCGATCTCTCCTGCAACACCACTGTTCACCAGCTGCATGGAGCGAGGAACTCTCTGTGGCTGATGAGGGGCGATACAGGGGCTGGAGTATCATGACGTCACAGCCCTGCCCCCCTCGTGATGTCATGACTCACCCCCTCAATGCAAGCCTTTGGGAGGGGGCCTAACGAGCTCCTGTATCGCCCGTCATCAGCCATGGAGTTTTCTTCGCTCCATGCAGCTGGTGAACAGGGCTGCTGCAGGAGTGATCAAGGTGGTCTTCAGTGGTGGGACCCCTGGGATCAGACATCTTATAAGATGCCTAGGGGCGGATGTCTAGGGGCAGAGTATGCCTTTAAGCATGCCTCCACTTTGGTACGACCCCTTTAAATTATGTCTGTGTAATGTCTATGTTACAATTTATACAAAACAGGTACATTATATTTACATAAAAAGACTCAACACGGCAGGTCATATGTAAAAATATTATTATTTTTGAATGTGATTATTTCCTGGTGTAGCTACATTGTATCAGTTAAGCATGACTGATGTTGTGATGGACAGAATTATGGGTGGTGGTGAATAAGGGTAAATGTAGAGCACAACGTTGCTTCCTCCAGATTCCAAACACTCGCACTTGTTTACTTTTCGCATCGTCCTTTGCAAGGCGCCGGCTTCATAAATGGTTAAACCTTCTGTTATAGTCAGCACCATGACTGACAAACTAGGAAATTACGTACACAACTACAGCATTATCATTGCCTCATTGTTCACTAAAAAGAAGTTGCCAATATTCAAATGCTATTCACAGAGATCAGAAAAGATGTGGCAAGTGTCATACTACGGTACTTACATGATATGACAAACACAGATATTTGTGCATGTAAATAATATAGCTAAGAAAGACATCTACTACAGATATGTCCATATGTGTCTCCTGTCCTTTTCATTGGCACGTGACATTAGATTGAATAAGCATGATGGGACATAGCCACATGGAGGAGGGTAAAGCTATATTGCATTCGCAACATAGGTGGTGGGTCTTGTCTTCAGTGATACAAAAGTGTGTTTGGCATTGGACTAATCATGTTTATGTTAATAGGATCATGTCTTCTGTACATCCTAAACTGAACGCCTGAACCTGTTAAAACAAAAATACAATATAGGTGATCAATGCACAGGATCCTTAGGATTTCATATTCTTCAACAATGGGCATGCAATGTAGATTACGGTTTACATATACAAGACTTTTGTGGACAATTAGAATACAAAATGTTGTGCATCTTTTTTATTTTATTTTATTTTTTTACTACACTGTATTTCTCATATTCTTCTATATTAGATATATATTTAAATTTGATATCTATCAATCTATCAATTTGTCTATCTATGGAAAGTAGAAGAATTCACAATATAAGGGAGGGTTAAATCTGTGGCCAAAAAACTTTCAAAGGGTACCTTCACAGGGATGTGTTAAGAACCTGTTATTTGAGCCTCTGCAGGTGTCCCACGGCCGATTTTCCACGGTGGAATGCTCACAGCAGAAAATCAACAGCAAATTACATTGTCCTCAATGGGGTCTGCTGCAGATTTTTCGCTGTGGAATTTGCTTGTAACCTGCCCATGTAAATGTACCCTAAGGGGCTGTCTTAAGGTGCAAATGCATCACCTATCACTGGGGGTCTCATGAACATGCATTTTTGGTGGAATTTTTTGCTTAACATTTTGTTTAACATGAATAAGGCGTTGAGAAAAAAAAATAAATTCCATTACTCCAAAAATGCTACAAATCACTGAAAACCAAAATGCTATACAGTAACCCCCCGACATGCGATGGCCTCGACATATGGTAAAATTGACATACGATGGCCTCTCAGAGGCCATCGCATGTCGATGTCAGCATCGACATACGATGCTTTTATATGTCAGGGCCATTGCAGTAACTGCTACCCGACAGCGCAAAATGCTTAAGCTGCTGTCGGATAGCAGTTTAAATATCCCGGACAGGTTCACTTACCTATTCCCACTGCTCCGGGTCCACTTCGGGATCCTCCGGCGTCTTCTGTATCTTCTCCGGGGTCCGGGCCTCGCTTTCCGGCGTCGTTATTACGTCACTACGCACGCCGTGCCGGCGCAGCAGCGTAATAACGTCACCAGAAAGTGAGGCCCGGACCCTGCAGAAGATGCGGAAGAAGTCGGAGAATCGTGAAGAAGACACCGGAGCAGTGGGACAGCATCGGGAGCCCCTGGGACAGCATCGGGAGCGGTGAGGACCTGGTCCGGAGGGCGGGGACAGGTGAGTACAGCTTCCTATACCTTACATTGCACGGATCCCTCAACATACGATGGATTCGACAAACGAAGGGTCGTTTGGAACGAATTACCATCGTATGTTGAGGGACCACTGTATATTTGAACTTTTATAGACTTTAAAGTTTGTTCAAATGGCAGTAATTCTTTAACCCCATAAGGACGGAATGATTTTAACATTTTTGGTTTTCATTTATTTCTCCTCGCCTTTAAATAACCTTAAAGGGGTACTACCGTGCTGACAACTTATCCCCTATGTAAAGGATAGGGGATAAGTTGCCTGATCACGCGGGGTTCCGCCGCTGAGGACCCCCGCGATCTCGCACGCAGCACCCCACTATCATCATGCCCCGAAGCGAACATTGCTCTGGGTCTGATGACTGCCGATCACGGGGCCGGAGTATTGTGATGTCACGGCTTCGCCCCCATGTGACGTCACGCTCCTTCCCCTCAATATAAGTTTATGGCTTTCTCGCCCCTGCCATAGACTTGCATTGAGGGGGCGGAGCGTGACGTCACACCGGGTGGAGCTGTAGATAGGGGATAGGGGATAGGTTGTCAGCACGGTAGTACCCCTTTAACTCTTTCCACTTATGGAGCCATATGAGGACTTGTTTTATGTGGGACCAAGTGTTTTATTACTTCATACTGATCGCAGGGTCTGATAAGCTTAAATTGCTCCTTACTGCCTCATTAACCGGTTTGGCCCTGCAATGATGCAGCCTGGCAGAGTGCAATGGGAAAGCATTGAACAGAGAATGAAATCTAATTGCATGTAGAAGTTCACTATGGGGACTTAAAAAAGTGTAAAATACATTTTTATTATATAAAAGCCCCTCTAATAAAAAAAATTAAATAAAATCACTTTTCCAATTTTACAAGAAAAAACAAATAAATAAACACATTTGATATGTTCGTGTGCAAATTGTCAAAACTATTAAAATATAGAAGATTTATCAAAACCTGTCCAGAGGAACCAATTGCCCATAGCAACCAATCAGATTGTTTATTTCATTTTTTAACAAGGCCTCTGCAAAATGAAAGAAGCGATCTGATTGGTTCCTATGAGCAACTGAGTAACTTTTCCTTTGCACAGGTTTTGATAAATCTCCCCCATAGTGTTTATAATCCTGCATGGTGAACAGTTAAAAAGTGGTACAAAAAAAAAGCTCTCATATGTGTCTGTAAGTGGAAAAGAAGCAAAAGTGTGAAAGTAAAAAAGGATTATTGACACTTAAAGCATTTTTCTAATATACCTCATTAAAAAATGTGATTGCTTAAGATGTAAGAAAAGCAGGTTTTTAAAAAAAATGGCCACTAGGGGTCTCTTCTGTAAATGAACCCAGATAATTCAGCCTTTTTTTTTTAAAAAAGGACCAAAATCTCTGAGGGGAGGGAGGTGTGGTTATCTCCATGCTGTTCCTTAGAGCACAGACAAGAAGCAGTCAGCCTGCAGCCTCTTCAGGAGAAGCATTCACATGCACAGTTACAAGCAATACAAGGTGCTAAACTATTATTTATATGCAAAATAGTTTATCTTTGGTCATTTTATGAACTTATTTCTCGTGTATGTGCACCATATAGGTACCACATGGCTTCTTTAGGGTTATAAAAAGCATGCACTTTGGTTATAAAGCTGTGAAAATGTAAAAATCTTAGTTTTTTGGCAGGATTTTTTCTGTCCTTGCACCAAATAGTTTCACATGGATGCATTGACGTTATACAGAGCATGCATTCAGCCAATATGTTTTGCAAAAGTAAAAATTTTGTGCAGACCTCATGACTGCGGAGATGGGAGTGGGGAGGAGAGGAGCTCATCATACTCCAGGGGAAATGCCCCCCCCCCCAGCCTTTGAGAGGAATTCAGAAGACTGATCAGATATAGATATATCAAAAGGTATTTTAGATATTAACACATGCATATTATTATGCATATAGGTCTTAGAGCACATTACTACATTAAGCTTTTTTTTTTTTTTTATCTTCTTAACAGTAATTCTTTAAGAAGCCATGTATCCTTATTTTGGTTGATGGAGGAAATGTCCCTAGTCTTTTGAGGAGACTTTACATAGGACAGCTTTCCACCATTTGTACGGGGCCTTTTATAATGTGTATGTGCTTAAATGTATCATGTCCTCAGTGAGGCATTTAATAGATCTACATTCTTCTTGTACATTGCACTCATCAGTCAGATAGAAAATAACTTGCATTATGTCTATGGCCAATATATAACTGAGCAGATACTTACTTCATTCTGCATTTTGTTGAGTACCTGGAATCAGACTCAGCTTCATTCTCTTCATTATTTGGGTTCCCTTAACATATTAAAGATTGAATTGGTTAGTATGTGAGTGGTCTCCAAATTATGAACCTCCAGCTGTTGCAAAACTACAACTCTCAGCATTCTGGATGTTGTGGTTTTGCAACATCTGGAAGTCCAAAGTTTGGAGACCACTGCTATAAGTAAATATAACATAAGGTTACACCAGTACAGACCTTATAAATGCTCATCCCAGCTATCCCAGGTAAAACAGTCTTTTACATGCTCACATATTTGTTGCAGGTATTTCTACATTTGTTCCATACATCTGAATAGGGTCGGTAAAAATCCATGGGCATGGGCAGGATCCCACTCACATGCATAGAACAGACTGCAGAAAATCCTGCAACAAATGATTTTGTGTAAACAATCTGGGGGTCTAATGTGTGAACTCATTTATACTGTATGAATAACAAATATAAATAAAGATATTAAAAAAATAAAAAACATACTGGGGATCATTTACTTCTGTGATCCCCACAGTTTTTTTCTTGTGTTTTGCTCCAAAATTGGGTCACACGCTTCATGTCCCCAAATTTGCAACCAAATAATCCCAAAAACCTGACCAATTGCCCATTTAACTCAGAAAACCCCAAAAAAGGGGCATGGCTTCCAGGGAATGGGGCATGACTCTGATGGTTTCAAAAAAATCCTAACATATTTACTAATGTTCCTATGTAAACCTGTCTAGAGGAAAGTTGCTGAGTTGCCCATAGCAACCAATCAGATTGCTTCTTTAATTTCTGAAAAGGCCTCTGAAAAATGAAAGAAGCAAACTGATTGGTTACTATGGGCAACTCAGCAACTTTTCCTCTAGACAGATTTTGATAAATCTCCCCCTTTGAGGGAGATTTATCAAAATCTGTCTAGAGGAAAAGTTGGGGGAGATTATCAAAACCTGTCTAGAGGAAAGTTGCTGAGTTGCCCATAGTAACCAATCAGATCGCTCCTTTCATTTTCCAGAGGCATTTTCAGAAATGAAAGAAGCGATTTGACTGGTTGCTATGGGCGAATCAGAAACTTTCCTCTAGAAAGGTTTTGATAAATCTTCCCCAGAATGTGGTGGATTTGAGCTCTTGAAAACACAACAGCTCAGAGCAGTTGTAAAAAAAAAAAAATGGGGGAAAAAGCAAAGACTAGGGAAAAATGACTAAATACAGTGGAAAAATGCTTGTGGGGAAAATAAAACCACAAAGAAAACTCCACTCGTAGAAAATCTGGGCCCCTATGTGAGTTGAGTAAAATTATAATATTTTTTTTCCTGTGTAAGGCTGGGTTCCCATTACGTTTTCCCCGATACGGGAGCGCATACGGCAGGGGAGAGCTAAAACCTTGCGCTCCCGTATGCCTTTCTATGCGCTCCAGTATGTACCGTATTTTTCGCCGTATAAGACGCACTTTTTCTTCCCCAAAACTGGGGGGAAAAAGTCGGTGCGTCTTATACGGCGAATACACCCCTATCGCAGCGGTCCCTGCAGCCATCAACGGCCGGGACCCGCGGCTAATACAGGACATCACCGATCGCGGTGATGCCCTGTATTAACCCTTCAGACGCGGCGATCAAAGCTGACCGCCGCGTCTGAAGGGAAAGTGACACTAACCCGGCTGTTCAGTCGGGCTGTCCGGGACCGCCGCGATTTCACCGCGGCGGTCCCGAACAGCCCGATTGAATAGCCGGGTTAGTGCTTACAGGACACTGAGAAGGACCTCACCTGCCTCCTCGGTGTCTTCTCCGTTCAGGGATCCCCTGTATGGCCGGCACTCTCCTTCCTCGTCATCACGTCGTCGCGTACGTGTGTAACGACGTGATGACAGCGATGGAGAGCGAGGATACCCGGCTGGCAGCAGAGACGTTCAGCAGCAGGCCGGCAGCAGAGCGACGGGGACATGGCGACAGCGATGGAGCAACATCCAGGGCAGCGGTGACGGATCCGGAGCGGCGGGGACACGTTAGTATTACCTCCTCCTGCAGTTGTCTTCAATCTGCGGACCTCCAAATGTTGCAAAACTACAACTCCCAGCATGCCCGGACAGCCAACAGCTGTCCAGGCATGCTGGGAGTTGTAGTTTTGCAACATCTGGAGGTCCGCAGGTTGAAGACCACTATTGGGTTAAAAATCTTACATTTTTTTGATTTTGCACCTAAAAATAGGGTGCGTCTTATACGCCGATGCGTCCTATAGGGCGAAAAATACGGTAATTAATTTCAATGAGCCGACCGCAGTAAAACGTTCGGTCCGGTCGGCTCATTTTTGCCCCGCATGCGCTTTTTCCCTGCACCTAATACCTTGGTCGACCACGGTTTTAGGTCCGGTTATAAAAGCACAAACGGGGCAAAATTGAGCTGACTGGACTGAACATTTCGCTGCGGTCGGGTCATTGAAATGAATTACATATGGGAGCGCATAGAAAGGCATACGGGAGCGCAAGTTTTTAGTTCTCCCCTGCCGTATGCGCTCCCGTATGGGGGAAAACGTAATGGGAACCCAGCCTTACAACCAAAATGGTTGCAATTCTCACCCTGCTTTCAGGTCATCAAAAACATGATTTTCAAAAATATTAATATCACATATTTTGCAGTAATTTTGTAAATTTTACAGATTTTTCAGATGAATTAGACAGGAATCTTTACACATAAATTACTGTGGTGTATGTCTGGCGCTAGTTTACAACCTCCTTCTGTAATACACAGCTTTGGCATCACAAAGACCTCTGTGATAGCAAACAAATCCACCTGCTTATGTGTGATCTTCAAGCTGTTCTTTATTATACTGGTTGTGCATTTCAATGGTCTCATATTCCCCAATGGTGTCACACAGTGGCTGTTCCACCCATTACTGAATTTACTTTTTAAATGAGAAGACATATGTGTACGTCTTTGATGGGGTATACACATTTGCTTACACAATTTACTTAGATAATAGAGTGGATCATTTCATAGATATATGAAGACATACCTGCCTGTAGATTCCTCTTTCCCATTAAACCCACGAAAAAGTCATGCATGTCTCCTGTAAGATGTAAAAAGAAATATACATTATGAAAAATAGAACAATTTAATTATGATATTTATGTTTTTTGTTTTTTTTTATTCAAAAGAGTACTATTGTGCAGGAAAATGTATCCCCTATCCAAAGCATAGGAGATAAGTGTGATCATGGGGGTTCCGACTGCTGGGACCCCCACAATCTCCTGCATGGCTCTTTCCATGAACAGAGCCTGTCAACCTCCGCATGAAGCTGCGGCCATCACACCCTTCCATGTAACTCTAAGGAAGAGGGGGAGATACAGCGTATCTCTAGCTCTCCCATAAAGATACAAGGAGGAGGCATTTCGTCTGCAACTTCGTGCAGGGGTCGACACACTCCATTCTTAGGGAGAGTTGGTGTGCACGGCAGGAGATCAAGGGGGGTCCCAGCAGTCGGACCCCTGTGATTAGACACTTATCCCTTATCCATTGGATAGTGGATAAATTGTCCTGCACTAAAGTACTCCAATAAATGGGCACTGCTGTTTGCAAAAAACTATTGCAAAAACTTTACACATATTGTAGAGGCAAATCAAAAAAATGTTTCAGTATCTTGTAGAGATTGTGGGCGTCCCAGCAGTCGGAAACTGAAATACTGAAACATTTTTTGATTTGCATCTGCATTACTGGACTAATACGGCTACTCAAATTTACTACATATTGTAGAAAATTACATTTAATTTATATTTGTAATATACATTGGTTAAAAAATTTAGTTTTTTTGTGGGGTGAAAAAAAATCTGTCGTCCCTGTGTGTCTCGGCCAGGACAAAAAACAGGAAGTGTGGGTGGGACAAGCGGTTTCCTTCCTGATGCAGAACTGGTCAGAATAAAAAAAAATAGAAATGTTATGCATTGTAACGATTGATTCCAATGTGATCTGATCGTTTGGTTGATATGGACAGTTCCTCTGTATTTCATTTTTTATTGTGTTTTTATAAAGTAAACCCTGTTATTCTGCATCGTACTTACGTTTTAAAGGAAAAGACGAGAACTCCTTGGAATCTATAAAGCAATGAAACAAGTTTGTGTTATAATGGATCATAATATTTCATATGATAGATTTCTATATCAAGATGTCACTGGAAAGGTTTAATACACTGTGTTTTTATCTCCTCTGCTGCTCACATCTGCTTCCTGCCTGGCTGCTCTTTACACCCTACATACTGCTATCTATTATGTATAAATGTTACTTGTACTGCATTCTGTGCCCCATTACACTGCACCGCTATCTCCTTAGAAGTCTTATAAATAAACTAGAGTAAAATTATACACTGCTCAAAAAAATAAAGGGAACACTAAGATAACTCATCCTAGATCTGAATGAATGAATTAATCATATGGAAATACTTTTGTCTTTGCATAGCTGAATGTGCTGACAACAAAATCACACAAAAATTATCAATGGAAATCAAATTTATCAACCCATGGAGGTCTGGATATGGAGTCACACTCAAAATCAAAGTTGAAAACCACACTACAGGCTGATCCAACTTTGATGTAATGTCCTAAAAACAAGTAAAAAATGAGACTAAGTAGTGTGTGTGGCCTCCATGTGCCCGTATGACCTCCCTACAATGCCTGGGCATGCTCCTGATGAGGTGGCGGATGGTCTCCTGAGGGATGTCTTCCCAGACCTGGACTAAAGCGTCCACCAACTCCTGGACAGTCTGTGGTGCAACGTGGCGTTGGTGGATGGAGCGAGACATGATGTCCCAGAGTTCTCAATCGGATTAAGGTCTGGGAAATGGGCGGGCCAGTCCATAGCATCAATGCCTTCCTCTTGCAGGAACTGCTGACACACTTCAGCCACATGAGGTCTAGCATTGTCTTGCATTAGGAGGAACCCAGGGCCAACCGCACCAGCATATGGTCTCACAAGAGGTCTAAGGATCTTATCTCAGTACCTAATGGCAGTCAGGCTACCTCTGGCAAGCACATGAAGGGCTGCGCCGCCCCCCAAAGAAATGCCACCCCACACCATTACTGACCCACCACCAAACCGGTCATGCTGGAGGATGTTGCAGGCAGCAGAAGGTTCTCCACGGTGTCTCAGACTCTGTCACTTCTGTCACATGTACTCAGTGTGAACCTGCTTTCCTCTGTGAAAAGCACAGGGCAGTGTAAGCAAAACCCCCACCTGTGGATGTCGAGCCCTCATACCACCCTCATGGAGTCTGTTTCTGACCGTTTGAGTGGACACATGCACATTTTTGGCCTGCTGGTGGTCATTTTGAAGGGCTCTGGCAATGCTCCTCTTGCTCCTCCTTGCATAAAGTCGGAGGTAGCGGTCCTGCTGCTGGGTTCTTGCCCACCTACGGCCTCCTCCACATCTCCTGATGTACTTGCCTGTCTCCTGGTAGCGCCCCCATTTTCTGGACACTATTCTGCCAGACACAGCAAACCTTCTTGCCACAACTCACATTGATTTGCCATCCTGGATGAGCTGCACTACCTGAGCCACTTTTGTGGGTTGTAGACTCCGTCTCATGCTACCACTAGAGTGAAAGCACCACCAGCATTCAAAAGTGACAAAACATCAGCCAGGAAACATAGGAACTGAGAAGTGGTCTGTGGTCACCACCTGAAGAACCACTCCTTTACTGGGGGGTGTTAATGCCTATAATTTCCACCTGTTGTCTGTTCCATTTACACAACAGCATGTGAAATTGATTGTCTATCAGTGTTGCTTCCTGAGTGGACAGTATGATTTCACAGAAGTGTGATTGACTTACATTGTGTTGTTTAAGTGTTCCCTTTATTTTTTTGCAAAAACTGAAATTTTGACAAATAAAACATTAAATGTTGGTTTTAACAATTTATTTTGGTTTTAACTATTTGCTGACAATATGTTATTCTTTTCTGAATACCAATGATTATAATTTGAAAACATTTTGATGAAATGGTAGACCTCCTATTACCCAGAAAATGTACAATGTGTAATGTGGCTTTAGAACACACATACAAAAACTGTAACCAGGTGCCTTATGTGGTCCATGATGCCATTCTTGGTGGTCCTCCATGGGGGGGGGGGGGGGGGGGGGACATTCAGAACAGACATAAAACAGTTTAGGTCACCGATCACTGATCTACATAGACATTTGCTGCATTTCAGCAACTCGGTATATCTATTCCTGATCCATGGAAACAGCATACATATGGATTTATGTATATAAGTACCTGGGTATACAAGACTACCAAAGGATAGGGGATAAGATGTCTGATCATAGGGGTCCCGCCCCTGGGGACCCCCACGATCTCCCTGCTGCACCCGGCATTAGTTTAGAGCATCGGTTGCAGCGCCAGAGGCTTGTGACATCACAGCCTCACCCCACTCGTGATGTCAAAGCCACGCCCCCTTAATGCAAGTCTATGGGAGGGGGCACGGCCCCTTCCATAGACTTGCATTGAGGGGGCTTGGCTGTGACGTCACGAGCCTCCGCCCCGCATGGCCAGTCATCCGGCACAGAGCGAAGTTCGCTCCGTGCATCAGATGTCTCGGGTGCCGCAGCCGGGGACCCCCCTAGAAAAGATGTCTAGGGGCGAAGTACCCCTTTAAATATATGTAATGAGAAATGCAATACATAAATTACATAAACTTTATTTTAATTTACCTGAGTTTCTTCTGCCCATAAGTCCCACAAAACCATCATATGAATCATCTTCATAGAACCTTTTCAGAAGTGATGCTGGGAGTTTGTAGACATCTGAAGATTTCTGTTGAAAAAAATATGGATTAACCATATTTACTTATAAATCCTTGGTAATCCTTCAATTTAGTAATTTTAAGTAAGAATAACAGAGCATAGTGTCCTTCAAAGTTGGATGCTATTCTAGCATTTAGTAGAACAAATATGTCTGGAGAACTGATAGTTCCTTCTTAAAAGGATTATCCAGCCTTAAATGGGCACTGTCATTAAAAATGATTTTTAATATTTTATTCCTGATGCCAAATAACTTTTGTAATTGGCTTCCATTATGTTTTATATTAGTTTTTCTGCTGTATATTTCTGGCCACCAGGGGTCTCCCTTCTTGGGCAGAACACATTCCATCTGGTCAAAATCTCAGATTTTGGTCTCCTGCTTGTAATGTCAGGAGACCAAACTCATGAAGTGTTTCTTTGCACTGAGCTTTATTGACAGCTGCAAAGAACCTCACTGAAAGCTGTACAGACCAAGTTGCACAGATTAAAAGCTGAACACAACCTCACTGAAAGATACACAGACTGAAAGCTGCTGCACAGAGCTTGAGGTCTTCTATTCATCACAACACTGCAACGATGTGAGGGCGGAAGTGGTTCCCAAGTGCCCACTTTCTCCTGCTGGGAGATTGCACTATGTGAGCAAGAAGAAAGGTAAGGAACAAAGCTTTTTAAAGCTCTGACATTTTTTTAGGGTGGCAAGGGTGTTAGTAGTAGTTAGGAAACATAACCTGAGTTAGTTTAGAACAGTTTATTTGGTGACAGGTACTCTTTAAAAAATGATCTGATTTCTGGAAAAAAACAGCACTGCACCTGTCCACAGGTAATGTGTAGTACTGCAGCTCAGTTCTATTGAAGTGAGTGGAGTCAAATAATAATATCCCACACAACCTGAGGACAGGGGGTGGTGCTGTTTTTAGGAAGAAATTACCTCTGTTTTTGTATTACTGAATAACTCCATAAAAAAAATATATATATATATATATATCTGCTGCCCGGCATTTAAACCTTTTAGATGCCATGATAAATGCCGCTCACGGCGTCTAAAGTCTGAAAAAGAAACTTGCATAGCTCAGTAGAGCTCACGGAACCGCGGGGGTACTATGAGCTTAAATGACAGAGAAGGGTCCCCTTACCTGCCTCCTGCCACCGATTCTCTGATGTAGCCTGGGCTTAGCCAGGCTAGATCAGTAAATAGCCGATCATACTGCACAATGCTATGCTAGAAATTATAGAATTTATAGAATATAAAAAGCGATCAAAAATTCTCATCAAAACAAAAATGAATTTAAATTTCCACCCATAAATAATAATTTCTCTATTGGCTCCATTGGGAGACACAGACCATGGGTGTATGCTGCTGTCACTAGGAGGCTCGACACTATGGCAACAAGAGAAGTTGGCTCCTCCCAGCAGGGTATACCTGCCCACAGGCACCTGAGGTAATCAGTTTTAGCTCAGTGTCTTAAGGAGGTGCACATGGTCTGGAGTTCTCTCCAGACCAGGTCTTATGTTTTATTATTTTCCTAGTTAGGGATGTTTTAGTTTTTATTCCTTTTTATTTCATGCCAATCTTCAAAAAGGGCTCTAGGTCTTCCCCAGGAAACTATAGACCGGTAAGTTTAACGTGCATTGTGGGTAAATTGTTTGAAGGACTTATAAGGGATTACATACAGGAATACATAGGGGATAATTGTATTATAAGTGATAGCCAGCATGGGTTTACTAAGGATAGAAGTTGTCAAACCAGTCTAATTTGCTTTTATGAAGAGGTGAGTAGAAGCCTTGACAGAGGAATGGCTGTGGATATAGTGTTTCTGGATTTTGCCAAAGCGTTTGATACTGTCCCTCATAGACGTCTGACAGGTAAGTTAAGGTCTTTGGGTTTGGAAATTTTAGTTTGTAACTGGATTGAACACTGGCTCATGGATCGTACCCAGAGAGTGGTGGTCAATGATTCGTACTCTGATTGGTCCCCGGTTATTAGTGGTGTACCCCAAGGTTCAGTACTGGGCCCGCTGTTGTTTAATTTATTGATCAATGATATAGAGGATGGTATTAACAGCTCTGTTTCTATCTTTGCAGATGACACCAAGCTTTGTAGCACGGTACAGTCTATAAAGGATGTGCATAAGTTACAGGATGACTTGGATAGACTAAGTGTCTGGGCATCCACTTGGCAAATGAGGTTCAATGTGAATAAATGTAAAGTTATGCATCTGGGTACTAATAACATGCATGCATCGTATGTCTTAGGGGGGATTAAACTGGCAGAGTCACTGGTAGAGAAGGATCTGGGTGTACTTGTCTTTTTTCGACCGTACTAACTATGTAACTATGTAACTATGTTTTCAGGTGGGGATTCAGTAACTGAGGCTCACTGTCTCCCTATTGCGATTGAGGGGGCACAGACATTGTGTATATGGGCTGTCAACCCCCTCTCGCCACCGGTCAGCGCCTGGGGTTGTACCTCATGGGTCCAGGTCCCCCTATTTCCCTGCTCGCCTCGCTCTCACATGGTAGCTCGACGTGATGCAGGTGACAGAAAGCTGACTGAAGACCTCATAGAAGACTTCATTAGGTAAGTTCTTCTGACTGAGGTGAGTATATTCCCTTTCTCCCTTAGGTACAGCCTTGCAACCTCTGGAGACCCTCACTTTTTTCCCACTTTTTGTCAGGGGCTGGCCTGGACAGGTTTTTTTTCTATATTTATAGCTGGGGTGAGAAGGAGCATTTTTGAACTAGGGCACAGCTTTATTCATACTTTTCACTTTCCTGAACGATATGTGTGTGTGGTGTGTGTGTGTGTGTGTGTTTCTTTAAGCAGCATTTTTTACTATGCGGGCGCATGAAGTGCCGGCTTACTTTCGCTTTCGGCAGCAGTCGGCTGCCGGCGGCTTCTCGCTCGCTTCCCCGCAAGCGCATATGCAAATGACATGTGCGCTCGGAGAGAGGGCGTGGGCGCCATTACTGACCTTCTTGTCAGAAGCTGAGGGCACTATAGCTCCGCCCCCTCTGTTGTCGGGGCTTCTAAGAGGCACGAACTAGCCTCCAATCAGCGCTGTATGCGCGTTGTGAGAGGCAGGGGCCAATCAGCAGTGCCCCTGCTCCTGGCCCGCCCCTCTTTTGCTATTGGCCGGCATTTCTCCCTTTTCTATCTACACTAGAACGGAGTTCTCCTCACAGCAGCTGCCCTGGGGTCACAGACTTGGGCTGCACAGACAACTGGAGCATAAGTTCATCATTTTGTCTGTAAAAGCTGTAATTCCAAAATGCCCGGTTCTGCTGAACCCATTTGCTCCCTCTAAACAGTTAACTGGAGTGTTAGC
Organism: Hyla sarda; assembly: GCF_029499605.1. NCBI lineage: Eukaryota > Metazoa > Chordata > Amphibia > Anura > Hylidae > Hyla > Hyla sarda. The sequence continues at coordinate 87,904,682 of NC_079190.1, forward strand.
CACTCATTACATCTGTAAAAGCTGTATCTCAAAAATGTCTAGTTTTGCTGAACCACTTGTTCTGCCTGCTTCACTGCTCCCCCAGACCCCCCTGCTATTCTACCCCGGTTGTCTACCAGACCCGGTGGGTTTGGCCGCCCCTCCAGCTTGGGTTCTCTCCCTCCCCCAGTCTATATCCGACTTGACTCAGGTCTGCCGTTATGTGGTGACTGCATTGGAGAGGCCCTCTGGAGGGTCCCACTCTCCCCCTATACTGATGCTCTTGCAGCGTCATGGGGTGTTTTTCATCTGACTCATCCTCCGAGTCTTCTGGCAGGCACGGGCGCTCCCCTCACAGGCATCGCTCTGGTACTCCACCCTGTAGCAAGCGTCACTCCCCTAGAGGACGCTCCCATGGTCGCCTCTCTGGCTCTCCAGACCCGGGTACCTGGTCAGTCTCCCCCTCTTCCAGGGCCACCTCACACGTTCCCATTCACCTGGAGAACTTGTGGATGAAGTTTCCGATTCGGCCTCTGATTCAGAGGACCACATGGATATGTCGGACATGGTGCACTCATTGGTCTCGGCCACAAGAGACACCTTCCATCTAGAGGACCCAGGAACTTCGGACGTGACTCCAAAAGTTTCCTTTAATCGTGCCCAACCTCCAGGGCTGCCTCACCTCATTCCCATTCACCCAGAGAACTTGTGGATGAGGTTTCTGATCCGGCCTCCGACTCAGGGGACCACACGGATTTGCCTGATGTGGTGTACTCATTGGTTTCGGCCATAAGACACACCTTCCAGCTAAGGACCCAGGAACTTCAGACGTGGTCCAAAAGTTTCCTCTCATCGTGCCCGACCTCTTCCAGGGCTGCCTCACCTCGTTCCCATTCACCTGTAGAGCTTGTGGATGAGGTTTCTGATTCGGCCTCCGACTTAAAGGAACGCACAGATGCCTGATGTGGTGTACTCCTTGGTTTCAGCCATAAGAGACACCTTCCATTGAAAGGACCCAGGAACTTCGGACGTGGCTCTAGAAGTCTCCTTTTCTTCGTGCCCGACCGGCACCCAAGACCTTCAGCTCTCACGCTGAATTTTGCGCCCTGCTGGTATTCGCCTGGAGGCACCCTGACAAGAATTTTCAGGAAACATAGAAGGTTCAAGCGCAGTACCCCTTCGACAAGGACCTCATTGCTCGGTGGACCTCCTCTCCAACTGTGGATCTGCCGGTCTCCCACCTCTCTAAGGTGCCTACCGGGCCTTTGGCTGATGCGGCTGCCTTCAAGGATCCAGCCGACATGAAGGTGGAGACTTTGGCAAACTTTGCCTTTGAGACAGCAGGATCTTCCTGCTTTTGCTTCGGCCTGGGGGTCAAGGGCCCTTTCAGTATGGTCTCCCATCTCCGCCAGGGTAGTCTTCAAGATCCCTCTGGAGGATTTATTTAATCTAGCTCCCGATGCTCCGCAGCTGGAGATTTTCTGTTCCATGCGCAGCCACTCTGCCGCCTTTGCCACAAGCTATCTGATAGCCACCGTCCCTCCATGTGGCTTAAAGCCTGGAATGTGGATGCCGCCTTCAGGAAGTGGTGTCAGGCGGAAAAAAGTTCTTTATTACCTCTGGATACGGCTCACAGAACCGCTTTCCGTCGTAAGTCCTCCTTCGGGTTCTGCGGACCTTTGGTGCCACCACGGGAAGAGGGCTCACTCCTTCCAGACCTGTCCCTCCCGGAGGTCGGCTATCCGTTCAGGCCGTTTTGCGGCCCCATCAGGCACCCGTAGGCCTTCCTCGATCTGATAGGTCGCCCCCACGCGCCGACCTTTCTCGGGTGGTTTGTCGCCTCTTACTCTTCCGGGATGCCTGGACCACGCACATTCATTGTCCCAGTTCCTTCAGGGGAACGTTTTTGAGGTATATTCCAACTTCTTTGTGGTCCCCAAGAAAGGCATTTCTGTTCGCCCAATCTTGGTTCTCGAGTATCTCAGCCAGCATCTTCTGCTTCCCATCCCGAATGGAGTTTCTCCGTTCGGTGCTGGCGTCCCTGGTTTATGGGGAATTTTCACTCCTCAGTGACATCAAGGATGCCTACCTCCACATCTCATTGTTCCGGTCATCAGCGGTACCTCCTCTTTGCAGTTCCGGATGGTCATTTTCTATTGTGGCTCTCCATTTTGGTCTGGCCACTTCTCCGTGGACCTTTAACAAAGTCCTGGCACTTGTGATAGCCCCTTTTACGGACAAGAGTTGTTTCCGTGATTCCTTACTTGGACGACCTTCTGATCAGAGCTCCAGCCAGGGCCCAGATCCTGGAGAGTCTTAGTCTCAACCTCCAGACCTTGTCTCTCTTCGGTTGGATGGTCATTCGGGACAAGTGCAAAAATTTGCCAACCAGAGTAACTATCTGACCCTGGTCGGCTCATTCAAATAAATGAGATGCGGGCCGGGTCCGGCTGGGGTACGAGAGTGCCTTGTTTTCTCATCCCCCAGTCGGATCCGGTCCCCATATGGACAAACCGTGATGTGAATGCACCCTATGAAAGATCATAATACCCAACAGAAAGTTTTCATCTTCACTATCAGCCAGGACTGATTTTTTTCTAGCTTTTTTGCCAGGTGACCTCCCACCCCCACTGAAAATCCAAAGTAAGAAATGTTTGCATACAGAAAATCAATAGTGCGTAACAATAGTAGTGTTTGTAATGGTCTATTCACACGTACAGTGTTCTGTGCAGATTTGATGTGCAGGATTTTCTGCTGCAGATTTCAATGTAAACTGAATGACTGAACACAGGTTGAAATCCTGCGCATCAAATCTGCGCAGAATACTGTACGTGTGAATAGACCCTAAACCTCTATGCAGTTAGCAGGTATCTTCTTCATTCCCATTCCTGATTGCCTTGCATTCCACATTTGTACCCAGCAATCATTTGCAAGTTATAGGTTCAATGGGGCCACTGGTGTGTAGCAGAAGAGCTAATAGTATTTATGGCCACATTATGGAACATGCCACCCCTGAGGGATCCTGCAATCTGCTACCTGAGGCAAGATACTCATCTGGCTTCATAGCAGATATAGCTCTGCTGTCAGCTGCAGATGATTTTATTTTACTACTAGTTTTTATTTGATCTATTGGGCCAGTGTACAATTAATTCAGAACTTGGATCCACTTAAAGGGGTACTCTGGTGGAAAACATTTTTATTTTTTCAAATCATCTGGTGCTAGAAAGTTAAACAGATTTGTAAATAACTTCTAATTAAAAATTGTATCCCTTCCAGTACTTATCATCTGCTGTATACTACAGAGGAAGTTGTGTCTGACTACAGTGCTCTCTGCTGACACATCTGTCTGTGTCAGGAACTGTCCAGGGTAGGAGAGGTTTGCTATGGGGATTTGTTCCTGCTCAAGACAGTTCCTGATAAAGACAGAGTTGTCAGCAGGGAGCACTGTGGCAGACAGAAAAGAACAACTCAACTTCTTCTGTAGTATACAGCAGCTGATAAGTATGGGAAGGATTAGGATTTTTTTTTAATAGATGTTATTTACAAATATTTTTAACTATCTAGCACCAGTTGATTTAAAAAAAAAAAAATGTTTTCCACTGGAGTAACCCTGTAAGGATTCTCTGGGAGGGGAGTCTGGCCATTTATGTCATTATAACAACTTATTTTGCTACCATTTCAAAGCTTGGCCTTTAATCCAAAAAAGATCTGTATTTAGCTGCTTGTGCTGTTTATAAAAGTAGTGAAAACTAAAATCCCTTCATAGAGCTGGCAGCTAAATGGTATCCTCCACCTGTTGGTTTAACTCTGAAATTTGCCAGTAACAGCAAGTGATTTGCTTCATACTGGTGCTCTGACATTTCCCACTGAGACCTCTATTCTGCTAGTGTGAAAGAAAGTGCAGATGGTGTGTTCATAAATCTGACAGAATGCTAGGGTGTTGCTTACTGTGTGCTTCTAGTATAATTTATATGTTATATAATCACATTGCAAATACATTTAAAGGGGTACTCCGGTAGAAAACACTTTTTCAAATCAAGTTCCAGAAAGTTATACAGATTTGTAAATTACTTATATTTAAGAATCTTTATCCTTCCAGTACTTATCAGCTGCTGTATGCTCCATAGGAAATTGTGTAGTTCTTTCCCTTCTGACCACAGTGCTCACAGCTGCCACCTCTGTCCGTGTAAGGAACTATCCAGAGTAGGGGCAAATCCCCATAGCAAACCACTCCTGCTCCGGACAGTTCCTGACATGGACAGAGGTGTCAGCAGAGAGCACTGTGGTCAGACAGAAAAGAATTACACAACTTTCTCTGGAGCATACAGCAGCTGATAAGTACTGAAAGGATAAAACCTTTTTAATAGAAGTAATTTACAAATCTGTATAACTTTCTGGCACCAGTTGATTTGAAAAAAATTGTTTTCCACAGGAGTTCCCCTTTAGAGGGTTTTATAAGTTAAAGTAAAGAAAGCCCTTGAGGGGAGAATTTCAGACCAGAGGGGCACATGAGCTTGGTAGGAAGGGGTTGATGGGGGTTAAGACACCTAGTGAGGAGAAGGGGGGGGGGGCTAAGTGATGTGTGAGTGGGAGTCCAGTAGGAAGCCCTATACTTACTGGTTTATGGAGATTAAAGGTGGACAGTGCCTTTGGGTTCTTCTCCTGCTAGGTACATTATTGTTCCAGAAAGGAGTTTGATTGTTTATATTAATGTATGATGTTCATACAAAAGTTGTGGTTACATGGTTTTAATACAATACAGAAATTTAGGTGCACTACTGTGGTAGATGGATACAATGACATTGGCTATCCCTCAACACTGATGTTAAAATTGAGACATTCGCCAGTGTATACTTATATGAAGGACACACCAGAGCCCGCATACCAACGCCAAGGTTTCTCAAATGGCACGGGACCGAACGCTAACCTACCTGTGCGTGAAAAGCAAAAACCAGGGGCCAGTGGGCAATTACAGCAGCACTAGGCCGACATGTAGCCTGCTCCCAGTTACCTCCAGCGTGACTGAGCACACATACAATGGAAGGAGGGAGAGAGGTTACAAGCCCCACCCAAGTTGGCTGATATAGGTGCATGGCCTCACAGGTGCAGGGATACACTGGCGAATGTCTCAATTTTAACATCAGTGTTGAGGGATAGCCAATGTCATTGTATACATCTACCACAGTAGTGCACCTAAATTTCTGTATTGTATTATTCTAATTGTTACACATCCACACCGTTTATCTGGTGTAGGATTCTATTGTGGCACTTGTAGTCCGCTGCAGGCATCCTCCATTGTATGCATTTTTATGCAGGGGATCGCCCCTAGCAACGGACTACAAGGGCAGGATCTGCTCCCCCAGTATAAATGCACAACCGCATATGGGGTTGAGCACCTCCAGCCATTTGAGACCACGTTTTTTGTTGTTGTTGTTACACTGTTTTAGTTGTTCTGTTAAATAAACTTGGGCCTTTGCACCAACATATTGTGTTTGTCATTAATGGGATGGGGGTTTGGTGGGTAAGGTTGGTGAGGACCAAGCAGCTAGAATCTCCCCTAGTCATGTTCCTAATACATTTTCTGTTTCAATTTCTTTGCATTCTGAAGAGTTTTCAATTTTTTATATAGACTTTGCTGCAAATAAGTCTGCTTCTGAGGACTGCAACATACATCACACACTTCAGCCCTCAAACATCTTTCTAAATGCTCCTTTAAATGAAGAAAACAAAAAAGATAAACCAATTGATACAATTTTTGATAACTGAAACAAACTCAATCCATTTAATCTCTCAAATCTGCCCCTCCATAGAACAGCGGTTCTGCATATTGCAGTTTTTAATCAATATCGGCACCCTAGATTAGCGTTTGCGTATCCGATACATATTTAAATCTCTGAGTACCATTAGAATACAGTCAATGATGTCCCTTCTATACCCATAAATTGTAAATGTCCCCCTACTCTCCTCCTACTCTCTACCCCCCTTCCTAAGTTTATACTTCCCTCTTTATCGTGGATGGTTCATTCGATATGGATTGTATTTCCTTCTGGTTATGCTCATATCATAATTGGACAATAACAGCTTGATAAAAAGTGTGTTCATTTACACAATTGTTATTAGGGCATGATAGGTAAAGGATTAATACATTTAAAGGCAACATTTCATATTGTTTAAAGTGACACTCCAATTGCAAATTATATTACAAAAGAAGCATTAGGAGGTTGAGGCAAAACAGAAGACCGCCCCCACCCCCCTCTCTTTCCACAAAGCACCATCTTAACACTTGACTCTGGTCCTAGTGAGGAACATTTTGGCCAGCCATTTTGTACATGGGTTGGGGCGGAAGTCACTTTTCCTATGTAACTCTATGAGCGTCTCAGGGGAACAGAGATGTATGATATTGGGGAAGCAGAGCGCAGTTTAGCCTTACCCTGCTAATACCCCCTATGAAATACATTTTGTGACTGGAGTGTTTCTTTACATTTATTTTAAACATATTTTTGAGATTTTTTTAATCTAATTTTTCATTTTACTAACTTTATTATAAAATAATCCTGAAATCTCGATCATGGATGGAGTTGTTTCTACACCAAGATTGGAACAAATGTCCTTGAGAGGCCCAGACAGAGTCCTGACTTGAGCCCATTTGATCATCTCTGGGAAGACCTGTCAATGGCTTTCACTGATGGTTCCCATCCAACCTGACAAAGCTTGAGTGGATCTGCAGAGAAGAATGGCAGAAAATCCTCAAATTCAGGTGTGAAAACCTTGTGGCACCATACCCAAGACTGGAGATTGTTATCTCTGACGGAGGGGCTTCAACTAAGTATAGTAAAAGTATAGTATAAGTAAAGTTTTTTTTATTCCCTGGCAGAGTTCCATAAGACTTAATGTATTTGCTCCCTCCGAATAGGGGACAATCCCAATAACGGAAGTGGACACACCCAAAAGGGACAAAACACTCCCAATAGGGCAGTGTTTCTCAAGTGCGGTCCTCAAGTACCCCCAACAGGTCATGTTTACTGGATTTTCATAGTCTTTCACAGGTGATATAATTATGGTCAGTGCATCAGGCATCACCACAGTTATATCACCTGTAAAAGACTAAGGAAATCCAAAAAACATGCCCAGGCCCCCACTGCTTCTGTTTGTACGCCAGCAACATATTCACCTGCCCCCCCCCCCCCCCACTGATCCCCCAATGTCACTTTATTCCCCCTGTGCCAAATCATCCCCCTCCCTTTATTACCCCATTTGCCACATCATTTCCCCTTGATCCCAACTGTGCCATTTCATTCACCCTTTATTACCCCCCCCTTACCACCCCCTGTGCCATTTCATCCCCCCTGTGCTTACTAAGAGCAGAAGCAATGGTTTCCCTTACAGATGAGTAACATCAGGAGCATCACTAATCACTGCTGGCAGAGGCCGCTGCTCACAGCCTCTCAGTGAGCGCAGAGGACGACAGGAGAATGTCAATTCCACTGAGAGCCCCTGCACCTGAGTCTGCTGGCCAGGTAGGAAGAACAACAGGGGAAGGGGAAAAGTGATGTGGCACAAGGGGGCAATGATTTGGCAAATAAAGTGGCACAGGGGGATAAAAGGGAAATTAAATGGTATCGGGGTGGGGGGGAATGGCGCTGGGGATAAAGCGGGGAATTAAATGACACAGGGAGTGGTAAATAGGGGTAATGGATTTGCACAGAGGGTAATAAAGGGAGAATGAGATTGCACAGGGGGGATCAAGGGGAAATGATGTGGCACAGGGGGTAAGGAGGGATGATTAGGCACAAGGCACGGGGGGAATAACGGGGATAAAGGGGGTCATGAAATGGCACAGGGGATTCAAAAGGGAGGAATAAAGTGGCATTGGAGGGATCATGAGGGGGAATAAAATGGCAGGGGGTGATAAATGGGTTGATTAAACGTCAATGGGAGATTCTACTGTAATGTTGCTTTTTATTGTGTTTTATAGGTAATAACACTCTGGAGTGAGTACAGTACAGTATTCTATCATTTAGAAAGTTTTTGAGCCTTTTTTCCCAATAAGGGACATCTCTCAATAGTGGACCTGTGAGTTTCCGCTATTTGTATATTCTACTGTACTGAGTAAAGGGTCTGACTACTTTAATTTTATAAAAAGCAAAAACTACAACAGTCTACAACAAAAAAAGTGGAGGTCTAAAGACTTTCCAAATACGCTGTTGAAGACTCACTCCTGTAATGAGGCAAGGTATGTGGTAGGCTTAGGCTATGTTCACATGGCAGAATTTCTGCACAGAATTCTGCATGAATTTAGTTCAATGGAATTCCTGCAGCGGAAATTCTGCTGTGTGAATGGGACAGTGAAATCCCTTTAAAGTGTATTAGCTATAAATTCATGCATTATTCCATGCAGAATGCCGCCTTTCCAGTCCATGCGGCCTTAGGACTCGTTCACACAAGCAGATTTCTTTTCAAACTCACAGCGAATCTCCTGCTGCAAGTTTGAAAAGGGGCGGGGTCTCCGTGCGCTACCCGCAGCAGATTTTTGCTGACGGAATCTCCGCTGTTTAAAATTTGCCGCAGACCCATTGAAGTCAATAGGGTCTGCAGCGGATTTTCAATAGCGGAGATTCTGCTGCCAAACATCTGCTCCGGGTAGCGCAGGGAGACCCCGCCCCTTTTCAAACTCGCAGCAGGAGATCCTCTGCGAGTTTGAAAAGAAATCCACTCGTGTGAACGAGCCATTAGAGTTAGAAAACAGGCCTGCATTTCACAAATTGCTTGCATCATGTTACTGCAAAAGACAAAGCCTTACAGTATGACAGGGGTTCAATAATGCCACTTGTAAATGACATTTTGTAGTTTCAGGAGTCCTATATAAGAAAAAAAGTAAACAAAGAGGGAACAGATAATAACAATCCTTAGCGGTAAAACCACTTACTTGGTTATTTTTACGATTAGGAAAAGGGATGAGTTAGAAGAGCAGATGCTGTGCAGATTACTATAAAGTGTTTCTGGCACTTTTAATCTGGCACTTTTAATAAAGAATAATTTTGCAGCAAAGAACACATTGTTTACTGAGACCAGTTGTCTCTAAACTGTTGCAAAATATGCTTGGAGTTGTAGTTTTGCAAAATCTGGAGGTCCACAATTTGGAGACCATTGATTTAGGCTATCACTCCATTTCTTATGGTGTCCATAATTGGTGTAGGCCAAGTGTTTATTTATGCCTACAACTTTCACTCCTGTTCCTCCATTTGACACTGTTGAATGTGTTCTCGTGTTCACTGTGTAGAGAGATGAGGGATATGCCACTGACAGACAGACTCCACTGGTGGTGGCATATCTATTGGAGAACAATAGGATTGGGCAGTTGAAATCCAACATGCCTGATCTTTCTCTCCTACAATATCATCTGTAGGGAGAGTTAGGATGCCCCATACTGTAGCAGTTAGCCAATTCTGCTGAAGTCAGTGGATTTGTCTTCGATTTTGACTATGAAATTGAAGCACTAAACATAATGTCAGTAGGCAGAATTCTGTAAATTATATTTATAGAAAGAGTTGCTACCATCCTTTACAGATATGTGTCTTAATGTCTCTGAAGGTTCTCAGAGTAGGAAATATGAGGTGAAATAGTGATCATGGGAGAAGACATTTTCTTGACTTTCTGTAACTAATCCCATTGAGAAGCACTGTAATCAGCTTTTTCCCAGCCTGAAATGGCTGCTTCTTGGCACAAATAGATAACATTCAACAATACAGGAAATAGTGCTAAGATGAATTAGTGTCTCTGAATAGTATTGAAAGGTTTTAGTTGTGACTGGCAAAGAAATAAAGGAATAATAATACACTTCTCAAAAAAATAAAGGGAACACTAAGATAACACATCCTAGATCTGAATGAACTAATCGTATGAAATACTTGCTGAAAACAAAATCACACAAAAATTATCAATCGAAATAAAATTTATCAACCCATGGAGGTCTGCATATGGAGTCACACTCAAAATCAAAGTGGAAAACCACACTACAGGCTAATCCAACTTTATGTAATTTCCTTAAAACAAGTGAAAATGAGGCTCAGTAGTGTGTGTGGCCTCCACATACCCGTATGACCTCCCTACAAAGCCTGGTCATGCTCCTGATGAGGTGGTGGATTGTCTCCTGAGGGATGTCCTCCCAAACCTGGACTAAAGCATTCGCCAACTCCTGGACAGTCTGTGGTGCAACGTGGTGTTGGTGGATGGAGCAAGACATGATGTCCCAGATGTGCTCAATCGGATTCAAGTCTGGGGAATGGGCAGGCCAGTCCATAGCATCAATGCCTTCCTCTTGCAGGAACTGCTGACACACCACGGCCACATGAGGTCTAGCATTGTCTTGCATTAGGAGGAACCCAGGGCCAACTGCACCAGCATATGGTCTCACAAGGGGTCTGAGGATCTTATCTCAGTACCTAATGGCAGTCAGGCGGCCTCTTGCAAGCACATGGAGGGCTGTGCGGCCCCCCAGAGAAATGCCACCCCACACCATTACTGACCCACCGCTAAACCGGTCATGCTGGAGGATGTTGCAGGCAGCAGAATGTTCTCCACAGCGTCTCCAGACTCTGTCACGTCTGTTACATGTGCTCAGTGTGAACCTGCTTTCATCTGTGAAGAGCACAGGGCGCCAGTGTTGAATTTGCCAATCTTGGTGTTCTCTGGCAAATGCCAAATATCCTGCATGGTGTTGGGCTGTAAGCACAACCCCCACCTGTGGATGTCGGGCCCTCATACCATCCTCATGGAGTCTGTCTCTGACCGTTTGAGTGGACACATGCACATTTGTGGCCTGCTTGAGGTCATTTTGCAGGGCTCTGGCAGGGCTCCTCCTGCTCCTCCTTGCTGGGTTGCCCTCCTACAGCCTCCTCCATGTCTCATGATGTACTGGCCTGTCTCCTGGTAGCGCCTCCATGCTCTGGACACTACGCTGTCAGACCTTCTTGCCACAGCTCGCTTTGACGTGCCATCCTGGATGAGCTGCACTACCTGAAAGCACCGCCAGCCTTCAAAAGTGACCAAAACATCAGCCAGGATGCATAGGAACTGAGAAGTGGTCTGTAATCACCACCTGCAGAACCACTTCTTTATTGGGGGTATTTTGTTAATTGCCTATAATTTCCACCTGTTGTCTGTTCCATTTGCACAGCAGCATGGGAAATTGATTGTCAATGAGTGTTGCTTCCTGAGTGGACAGTGTGATTTCACAGAAGTGTGATTGACTTGGAGTTACATTGTGTTGTTTAAGTGTTCCCTTTATTTTTTTTTGAGCAGTGTAGTTTGCCTTGGCAATGAATGGGCCAAGAACCTCAGCTATACTTTAAGTTGTGCAAATTCACAGAACAATGGCAGCTTTACCGAGGCAGACAGATGGTATAGTCTTTACAACTCAGTTAGGCCCAAGGAGATGACCAGTGACTTCGGAGACTTGCGGGCTCACTAGGACTTGTAGTAGACTAATTCCATGCTGACTTTAGCAGACTTGATAGACTTGACTATGACTGACTAGACTTCTCCCCTGTGGTTGCTTACCAGGTTTTGACTTTCACCTGAAGGGGTACGCGGTTGATGGAAGCGTGGCTGCGTGGTTAGGCCTAGGTCTCCTTTAGGACACCAGACACTCTCAGGTCTTGACTGTACTGCTCCTCAGCAAGGCTAAATTCTTCTGCCTGAGCTAGCTCCTCCCAAGTATATAAGGGAGCAATTTGGAGGACTCCCATAGGTCACTCACAAGTCACTTGGTCACTGACACCTTCCCTGGTTACATGACTTAAATGGGTACTCTCATAAAAAAAAAATATATATATATTAAAAAGATTATGTAAAAACTAAAATGTTTCTAGTATACAGTGGTCCCTCAACATACGATGGTAATTCGTTCCAAACGACCCATCGTTTGTCGAATCCATCGTATGTTGAGGGATTCGTGCAATAGTAAAAGTGCATTTATACTCACCTGTCCCCGCCGCTACGGACCGGGTCCTCACCGCTCCCGATGGTCTCCCAGGGGCTCCCGATGCTGTCCCGCTGCTCCGGTGTCTTCTTCGCGATCCTCCGGTGTCTTGCGCATCTTCTGCAGGGTCCGGGTCTCACTTTCCGGTGACGTTATTACGCTGCTGCGCCGGTGCGGCGTGCATAGTGACGTAATAACGATGACGGAAAGCAAGGCCCGGACCCTGGAGAAGATGCGCAAGACACCGGAGGATCGCGAAGTGGACCCGGAGCAGCGGGGATAGGTAAGTGAACCTGCCAGGGATGCTTAAACTGCTATCCGACAGCAGCTTAAGCATTTTGCGCTGTCGGATAGCAGTTAATGCGATGGCCCCGACATATAAAAGCATCGTATGTCGATGCTGACATCGACATGCGATGACCTCTGAGAGGCCATCGTATGTCGATTTTATCATATGTCGGGGCCATCGTAGGTCGGGGGGTTACTGTATTTAATAAAAAAAAAAATCATGTTAAATGTGTTTTTTTTACATTTGAAAACCTGGCCACTAGGTGTCACCCTATATCGCTCAGGATTACTTCCCCCCCCTGACATTGATCATGTTCGGACCAATGGTGGCCGGGAAGTGTGGCACAGCGTGGTCTAGAATGCGCATTCACATGAATTAGGAGAGGGAGATGCAGGGGTGGCGGGGATATTTAAATTTTGCTTGCCACTTGCATGAGCACTGTGCTCGCTCTCTGCCTGTTTCCTATACAGGCAGAGAACGAGCACAGCGCTCATGCGTGCGCCGCGCTCGAAATTTAAATATCCCCGCCCCCTGCATCTCCTTTTCCTCATACATTGCAGCGCTCGAGCTGCAGGAGAGAGAGCAGACGGGCGGAAGCGAGTCCCGGCCAGGCTTCAGATGACGTCGCGCCTGCTGGGGCCGCCCACTTCCTGCCCTCACCAGAGAGCTCAACTCTGAGCTCTTGCAGCTGTACAACAAAAGGTATTTTTATGGGGATTTGGGGAAAAATAAATACAGAGATAGATGTAGTTAGTGCCAGGGACAGATGGGGAGGGGGAATAGGGAAATTTAATTTAGTGATAGCTACTCTTTAACAACAGGACGAGAGTCCTGAGGAGAGTGGCGCCAGGGGACTGGGACTGAGTCCACCTGAAAGGACCAAACAGTGTACAAAAGAGCCACTTCTGTACCGGCCCATCAGAACAGCATAGGAGCAATCTATGAAAACAAGAAAGATGTATCAGTGATCCTGAGGCTAAGCTCTATCTGGCCGTGGGCCTAGTTTATTGATTTGACAGCTATTAAGAGGCCTTCTTTAAGTAGCAATGTCCCAGGAGAAGCTATTGTATGTGAAAAATATTGTAACCTCATACTACTGTAACTTGGCCTCCAAATTCTCTGGGAGGAGTAGTGGAGATGGGGAAGGGGGCCATGTCAGTATTTGGTGATTATCACGTGCAAGTAACACCATACACACATGTAAAAAAAAATGTACAATGTACAACAGTTTTTTAAGGTGAAAGCTTAGGTCCAATATAACCAAGGAAGCAAGCAGCTGTTACGCTGAGCGCTCGGGGTCCCTGCTCCTCCCCGGAGCGCTCACAGCGTTCTCTCATTCGCAGCGCCCCGGTCAGACCTGCCGACCGGGTGCGCTGCGATAATGCTCCCAGCCGGGATGCGATTCGCGATGCGGGACGCGCCCGCTCGCGATGCGCATCCCGACTCGTTTACCAGACCCGTTCCCCATCTGTGCTGACCCGGCGCGCGCGGCCCCGCTCCTTAGGGCGCGCGCGAGCCAGGTCCTTGTGATTTAAAGGGCCGGTGCGCCACTGATTGGCGCATGAGGTTTTAATCAGTACTTTCACCTGTGCACTTCCCTACTTATACCTCACTTCCCCTGCACTCCCTCGCCGTATCTTGTTGCCATTGTGCCAGTGAAAGCGTTTCCTTATGTGTTCCCAGCCTGTGTTCCAGACCTCCTGCCGTTGCCCCTGACTACGATCCTTGCTGCCTGCCCTGACCTTCTGCTACGTCCGACCTTGCTCTTGTCTACTCCCTTGTACCGCGCTTATGTCAGCAGTCAGAGAGGTTGAGCCGTTGCCGGTGGATACGACCTGGTTGCTACCGCCGCTGCAAGACCATCCCGCTTTGCGGCGGGCTCTGGTGAATACCAGTAGCAACTTAGAACCGGTCCACCGACATGGTCCACGCCAATCCCTCTCTGGCACAGAGGATCCACCTCCAGTCAGCCAAATTGTGACAGTAGATCCGGCCATGGATCCCGCTGAGGTCCCGCTGCCAGTTGTCGCTGACCTCACCACGGTGGTCGTCCAGCAGTCGCAACAGATTGCGCAACAAGGCCACCAGCTGTCTCAACTGACCGTGATGCTACAGCAGCTACTACCACAGCTTCAACAATCATCTCCTCCGCCAGCTCCTGCACCTCCTCCGCAGCGAATGGCCGCATCCAGCCTCTGATTGTCTTTGCCCACAAGGACTGTCTTAAACCTGCTCCCTGTACGGTCAGTCAAGACCCTGTGGTTCCTCCGTTATGTGGACTCCCCAAGGCCTATCTGGATTATGCTGATGTTTTTTGCAAAAAAACAAGCAGAGACTTTGCCTCCTCACAGGCCTTATGACTGTCCTATTGACCTCCTCCCTGGTACTACTCCACCCCGGGGCAGAATCTATCCTCTGTCTGCTCTGGAAACACAAGCCATGTCGGAGTACATCCAAGAGAATTTAAAAAAGGGGTTTATCCGCAAATCTTCCTCCCCTGCCGGAGCTGGATTTTTTTTTGTTTCCAAAAAAGACGGCTCCCTACTCCCTTGCATTGATTACCGCGGACTTAATAAAATCACTGTAAAAAACCGCTATCCCCTACCTCTTATATCGGAACTCTTTGACCGCCTACGAGGCGCCCACATCTTTACCAAGCTGGACTTAAGAGGTGCATATAATCTCATCCGCATCAGGGAGGGGGACGAGTGGAAGGCAGCATTTAACACCAGAGATGGACACTTTGAATATCTGGTTATGCCCTTTGGGCTTTGCAACGCCCCTGCCGTCTTCCAAGACTTTGTAAATGAAATTTTTTGTGATCTTCTATATACCTGTGTTGTGGTTTACCTAGACGATATTGTGATTTTTTTTGCTAACCTAGAAGAACACCGCCAGCATGTCCGCATGGTTCTTCAGAGACTTCGGGAGAATCAATTATATGCCAAAATGGAAAAATGTCTCTTTGAATGTCAATCTCTTCCCTTCCTAGGATACTTAGTCTCTGGCCAGGGACTACAGATGGACCCAGAAAAACTATCAGCCGTATTGGATTGGCCACGCCCCTCCGGACTCCGTGCTATCCAACGTTTTTTGGGGTTTGCCAATTATTACAGACAATTTATTCCGCACTTTTCCACTATTGTGGCTCCTATCGTGGCCCTAATCAAGAAAAACGCCAACCCTAAGTCCTGGCCTCCTGAAGTGGAAGACGCATTCAATCATCTCAAGACTGCCTTTTCTTCTGCTCCCGTACTCTCCAGACCGGATCCATCTAAGCCCTTCTCGCTGGAGGTAGACGCCTCCTCGGTGGGAGCTGGAGCAGTACTCCTGCAAAAAAATTCTTCCGGGCATGCTGTTACTTGTGGTTTCTTTTCTAGGACCTTCTCTCCGGCGGAGAAAAACTACTCCATTGGTGATCGAGAACTACTGGCCATAAAATTGTCGCTTGAGGAATGAAGGCACCTGCTGGAAGGATCCAAATATCCAGTTATTATATACACTGATCACAAAAACCTCTCTTATCTTCAGTCTGCCCAACGGCTGAACCCTCGCCAGGCTAGGTGGTCGTTGTTCTTTGCCCGATTAAACTTTGAAATTCATTTTCGCCCTGCTGACAAGAACATTAGGGCTGATGCCCTCTCTCGTTCATCGGATGCCTCTGAAGTGGAAGCTTCCCCGCAACACATTATTCCTCCGGACTGTCTGATCTCCACTTCTCCAGCTTCCATCAGACAAACTCCTCCAGGGAAGACCTTTGTCTCTCCACGCCAGCGCCTCAGGATTCTCAAGTGGGGACACTCCTCACACCTCGCAGGCCATGCTGGCATCAAAAAATCCATCCAGCTCATCTCTCGATTTTATTGGTGGCCTACCCTGGAAGCTGATGTTGTTGATTTTGTGCGGGCTTGTACAGTCTGTGCCCGGGACAAGACCCCTCGCCAGAAACCTGCTGGTCTCCTCCACCCTCTGCCTGTTCCTGAACGACCATGGTCTCAGATTGATATGGACTTTATTACTGACTTACCTTTATCCCATGGCAACACAGTTATTTGGGTGGTAGTTGATCGATTGTCCAAGATGGCACATTTTATCCCTCTTCCAGGTCTTCCTTCTGCGCCTCAGTTGGCGAAACAATTTTTTATACACATTTTTCTCCCACTCCAGTTTCCGGGTCCTCTGACGTTTTTTCTGTGAAAGAAATCCTGGCATCCAAGATGGTCAGAGGTAAAAAATTATTTTTGGTAGATTGGGAGAATTGCGGCCCAGAGGAGAGATCTTGGGAACCTGAGGACAACATCCTGGACAAAAATCTTATCCTCAGGTTCTCAGGTTCCAAAAAGAGGGGGAGACCCAAGGGGGGGGGGGGGGGTACTGTTACGCTGAGCGCTCCGGGTCCCTGCTCCTCCCCGGAGCGCTCACAGCGTTCTCTCATTCGCAGCGCCCCGGTCAGACCTGCCGACCGGGTGCGCTGCGATAATGCTCCCAGCCGGGAAGCTTACCAGACCCGTTCCCCATCTGTGCTTACCCGGCGCGCGCGGCCCCGCTCCTTAGGGCGCGCGCGCGCCGGGTCCTTGCGATTTAAAGGGCCGGTGCGCCACTGATTGGCGCATGAGGTTTTAATCAGTACTTTCACCTGTGCACTTCCCTACTTATACCTCACTTCCCCTGCACTCCCTCGCCGGATCTTGTTGCCATTGTGCCAGTGAAAGCGTTTCCTTGTGTGTTCCTAGCCTGTGTTCCAGACCTCCTGCCGTTGCCCCTGACTACGATCCTTGCTGCCTGCCCTGACCTTCTGCTACGTCCGACCTTGCTCTTGTCTACTCCCTTGTACCGCGCTTATCTCAGCAGTCAGAGAGGTTGAGCCGTTGCCGGTGGATACGACCTGGTTGCTACCGCCGCTGCAAGACCATCCCGCTTTGCGGCGGGCTCTGGTGAATACCAGTAGCAACTTAGAACCGGTCCACCGACACGGTCCACGCCAATCCCTCTCTGGCACAGAGGATCCACCTCCAGCCAGCCGAATCGTGACAGCAGCCTTTTTTATTTGGCAGTATACATGGCACCATTGAATTTCAATCCTATGCATGAGGCTTAATGCTTTTAAGCTAGAGGTAACTTAATATTACAAAAGAATGGTAAATATGACTAGCAGTCCTGCATTTTACCTGTAGCTGAAATTACCTCAAAATACTAAACAGGATACAGCCAGTTTGTATTGCTAGGACTTGTTTGGCTTTCATAGAATTGGTCTAAGAAAAATGTCAGGCACATTTCTCCCCATTATATCTAAACAACGTAAATGGCAAATAAATGACATAACCAGAACAATTTTAATATGATTTAAGATGAAAGTGCAGCTGAAGAAGAAAAAAGATTGAAATATGTATCACCCAAAGAGACAGACAAAATACTCATACCATAAAAACAAGAATTGTAGAGTTCCGCCTATTCATCACAACCACAAGCTGAAAATCTAGAGGAACACCACAGTGCTTTTATTCTTTATTACACAAATACAAGAAACTTTACAGTTTACAGTTCCTAGATCCAGGCTTCATGGCCCTATTTATTACACTGGGACAATTATTGGCCGAACAGAGGGTCAAAGATCATTCGATGAACGAGCACTCATTTATTCCCAGAAGGATGAGTTGTATTTATTTATTTATTTGTTTTTTTTTATACACAAACAATGTTTGTTCTGTGCAACATTACAATTACAAAATTAAACATATGCATATTGAAAGTTTATGTAGATTTTTTCAACTATTTTTACAGTAAAATTTAGTGACACCCAAAAACTGCAGTGGAAAAAAAAAATAAAAACATTTTTGAGCAAAATGAGACCTGCACAAAAATATGCATCTTTTTACACCAAAACAATGACATTAGAGATGAGCGAACTTACAGTAAATTTGATTCGTCACAAACTTCTCGGCTCGGCAGTTGATGACTTATCCTGCGTAAATTAGTTCTGCTTTCAGGTGCTCCGGTGGGCTGGAAAAGGTGGATACAGTCCTAGGGAAGAGTCTCCTACAACTGTATCCACCTTTTCCAGCCCACCAGAGCACCTGAAAGCTGAACTAATTTATGCAGGAAAAGTCATCAACTGCCGAGCCGAGAAGTTCGTGACGAATCGAATTTACTGTAAGTTCGCTCATCTCTAAATGACATACATGTAATGTCCGTTTATTTGTTTTAGTATTTTTCTATTTAGGTGTGTATACACACACTAGGTTGTCTGAGTAGTTTGCTATTCTCCCTGGATAGGGAATAGTTAATGCTCTGAACCAATTAGAACTCGGGTGGGTCTATTTAAACCAGACTTCTCCTGCATTCTTTGCTGGTTATGTGTGCAATACACTTCCAAGTCTGCTTGAGCATGCACCTTGTATTTATCTTGTGATATTATCAGAGTTTTAGCCATGGTTAAATAGTCTTGTTTATATGGCTTTTAGTCTGCTTGGTATTATAGGACATCTGTCGGTTTTTAGGATATGTATGTCTGTTCTGCTTAGTCTGTGTTCACACTGTGTTAGTCTAGTGTTACATGTGCTCTGTATGTTATAATTCATGTTTGGCATCCTGATCCCACAGTGGATTGTGCCCTGTGGCTAGTAGTCTATTTGGCTTTATTATGCTGTCTACTCTATTATGTCCTATGTTACTCATCTGTGTAGTGTTTTTACATTCAGTTCACCCATCATCCCCTGCTCCTCTTGGATTCTGCTGTATACCTGTTGCATACCTAGCCTGGTTCATTTTATCATGTCTGCAGTTTTTCTGGATTCCAGGTTATCAACTGTTTGTTTTTACACTATATTCTGCTCTGTTTGTATTTTTGTATCCTGTCTGGTATATCTGTTTTTTGGTAGTTTTCCCATTCTGTTTCTGGCCTGTGACCGACTATGTTTATTATAAATTTAGACGCCAATGCACTACGCCAATGCCATTTAGCACAGGGAGGGACCAGCTCCAAGTTGTCGATCCACCGTTTCAATCTCTGTCCACCCCCATTCATGACATACGTCTTGATAAATTCTTCCAAAAAGCTATATATTGCACCAATATGAATGCATTTATTTGGCTAAATTTATTATGTTTGTATAAACCTAGTAAAAGGTCCAGTCCAAAATGCTACAGGAGTCAGCAAGAGTTGCTGCTGTTTGTTTTACTCTCTGGAGTGACAAAAAAGTTTCTAAAGGTCACCAGGATCGTCTGTACCACTACGTTGTGGTAACTCTGGGGAACAACACTTGGGGTCCAAATGCCCACTCTAGCCACCTGTGATATAATTGACCTTTCAGCTGCTGAAGGAGGGACACAAGTACCAGTGGACCCTACACAACACCATCATACTCTCCCCAATAGTGCCTGATGACTTGTAGGAAGACTACAAAAGTTATGTATTCCTTACCCGACTTCTGAAGCAGACAAACATTTATTCTGAGTCCCTCATTCATGTAAACTGCTCCTCATGGCTCTCATCTCACACATAGACTGCTACCCATGCTGACCCCATGCCCCACTCCTCATGCTTCCCCCATGCTTTTCTGGAGCACTGCAGCACATTTTTTTCATGTGACTATGATTTCATTTTGTTCAGTATTTTTGCTGAAACCAGGAATAAATCTATTCACTTAACTTTAATTTGCGCCTCATAAAAACCAAAAGTAATAAAAAAAACTCATATATATGAACAAAGGTGATACCAATAAAAACTACAGATTATTGCACAAAAAAATAACCCTCATACATGGTCAGAATACAACAATTTTAAACATACATTACTACAGTATCTGTGTTATATGCAGTAGTATAATAAGAGCTCGTCCACACTGTGAACATTTCCAAGAGGAAATTCTGAAACGATTCTGCTTCTAGCAGCCTTCTATTGATCCCAATGAGAAGCTACTGCTCAGTGTAGAGGTTGGAAGTACCATAGCGGAACTTTCAACGAGGTAATAGATTCAGCCAAAAAAAACTTTGTGTTCATTCTTTTGGTGGGTTTTGCCAGGAAAAGCCCTTTAGTCAATAGGACTTTGACTTTCAGGGGTTGATTTTGGCAACAGATTCTGTGCAAAATTGGCAAAAAAATTTCCTCAGTGAGAAAATAGTAACTTACAGTAGTTCATAAGGTTGAAAAAAGACCAGAGTCCTTCAAGTTCAACCTATATCCCTAATGAGCCCATACTGAGTTGATCCAGAGGAAGGCAAAAAAAAAAACTCATACTAGAGGTAAAAATCCCTTCCCGACTCCAAATATGGCAATCAGAATAAATCCCTGGATCAACATTCTGTCCCTATAAATCTAGTATCCATAACCTGAAATTTTATTTTTCTCCAGAAATCCATCCAGGCCCATTTTGAACTCTCTTACTGAGCTCACCATGACCACCTCCTCTGGAAGAGAGTTCCACAGTCTCACTGCTCTCACAGTAAAGAACCCCCGTCTGTGCTGGTGTAGAAACCTTCTTTCCTCTAGATGTAGAAGATGGCCCCTTTTTATAGATACAGTCCTGGGTATAAATAGATCATGGGAGAGATCTCTGTACTGTCCCCTGATATATTTATACATAGTTATTAGGTCATTCCTAAGCCTTCTTTTTTCTGAACTAAATAACCCCAATTCTGATAATCTTTCTGGGTACTGTAGTCCTCCCATTCCCCGTATTACTCTGGTTGCCCATCTTTGAACCCTCTCCAGCTCCACTATATCTTTCTTGTACACTGGTGCCCAGTACTGCACACAGTATTCCATGTGTGGTCTGACTAGTGATTTGTACAGCGGTAGAATTATTTCCTTGTCATGGGCATCTATGCCCCTATTGATGCACCCCATGATTTTATTTGCCTTGGCAGCAGCTGCCCGACACTGGCCACTACAGCTAAATTTACTGTTAACTAAGACTCCCAAGTCCTTTTCCATGTCAGTCGTCCCAAGTGTGTTCCCATTTAATCCATAATCCCAGCCCGGATTTTTTTCCCCATGTGCATCACTTTACATTTATCAGGGTTGAACCTCATCTGCCACTTCCAAGCCCAAGCCTCCAACCTATCCAGATCCATTTGTAACAGTGCACTGTCCTCTATTGTGTTTACCACTTTACAGAGTTTAATATCATCTGCAAAGATTGCTACTTTACTATTCAACCCCTCTACAAGGTCATTAAATATATTAAATAGAATAGGACCCAAGACTGACCCCCTGTGGTAACCACTAGTAACAGTAACCCAATCAGTCACCCAAACAGTCTCCCTTTGTTTCCTATCACAGAGCCAGTTACTTACCCACTTGCACACATTTTCCCCCAGCAAAATCCCTCTCATTTTATGCACCAATCTTTTATGTGGCACAGTATCAAATGCTTTGGAAAAATTAAGATATACGACATCCAGCGATTCCCCCTGTTCCAGTCTGGAGCTCACCTCCTAATAAAAGCTGATCAGGTTAGTTTGAAAGGACCGATCCCTCATAAACCCATGCTCATATGGAGTCATACATTTATTTTTTATCATAATACTCCAAAATAGCCTCTCTTAAAAAACCCTCAAACTATTTACATACAATGGAGGTTAAACTAACAGGCCTATAATTCCCAGAGTCACCTTTTGATCCCATTTTAAATATTGGCACCACATTTGCCATGCGCCAGTCCTGGGGAACAGACCCTGTCACTATAGAGTCCTTGAATATTAGAAATAGAGGGCTGTCTATTACATTACTTAATTCCTTTAGAACATGGGGGTGAATGCCATCTGGACCAGGTGATTTGTCTATTTAGATTTTTTGTAGGTGGCACTGTACTTCTTCTTGGGTTAGACAGGTAACCTGTACAGGGGAGTTTACCTTATCTTGCTGTATTTCACCTCTATGAATACAGTGGAGAACAATGTGTTTAATATAGTTGCTTTTTCCTGATCCCCATCTATAGTTTCTTCCACATTAAGGGCCAACACTTTAATGTTTAACCTTTTCGCTATTTATATAGTTAAAGACCATTTTGGGGTTAATTTTACTCTCTTTGGCAATAAGTCTTTCTGTCTCTATTTTTGCGGCTTGTGCCTGTTTTTTACTTATTCTACATTTTCTCTATATCTTTTTTTTATTTTTTTTATTCAAAAAGAAGTTTATTGCATAAAAACAGGGAAATACACTTCTCAAGGGAAATAAGTCCAGCGCAGTGGACCTATTGTGTGCAAGAAATAACATCATCTATACAGTTGCTGTCTGAGGAGGGTACTCTATCAGTCATCATTCAGCTCAGAGAGGTAGCTGAGACCCGGGACTAACACAGTACCCCACAAACCACCAGCAGTAAAGAAACCACAATAAAAAATGCACTGGGGAGGGATAGAAAAGGGAAGGTAAAGGGGGGGGGGGTGATGAAGCAGGTGGAGGAAACAGGGGGAGGATGAGGTGGAGAGTAGTCGGGAGAAGGGAGACAATAAAAAGAATGTATGGAAGGGGGGTGGGTACTTCAAAACATAAACCATAGAAACAAACCATGGCTCCTCCAGTCACCTCCGTCTTAACAGCAGCCATCCACCAACAGCAGTCCATGCTGCTGATCAAATAATGTAGAATGTAATAATTCGGAATGTAAAGATTTCCCACCTAATGTCTAGAGTGTCAGTCTGTTCAGTATAGTGGGGTTTCAACGAAGGCCAACCATGGTAGCCAGATTGCAGTATATTTGGCATTACTGCCTGAGGAATCTGCCATCAATTCCTCCATGAAGCAGATGAAGAGCACCTCCTTGTACCAGTCGCAGATAGTCTGGGGGGAGAGTGTCTGCCCTAGCGTCGATCAAGAGGAATTGAGCTAGGATCTTAGACGGCGACCTCCGAGACACTGGCAGGATAGATAACAGGAGTACCTTGGCACTGTTGGGGTAGGACACACCAGTGACTGTCTCTATACATGACACCACTACTGACCAGAAAGAAAGGATAGATGGACACGACCACCAAATATGGGACATCGTACCCCGGGCACCCCTGCAACACCAGCACAGGTCGGAGACTGATGGAAACATTCTGTGTAACACGGAAGGCACCCTATACCTGGAGATGATTTTGTAGTTGGTCTCCTGTGCCTGGCACTAGAGATGAGTGAATCAAATGAAGTTGAATTCATTCCGAATTTCATGAAAAATTTGATTTGGACCAAATCTGAACTTCGACTCGATTCGAAATAACACATTTCTTCATTAGCGACACCTCTGCGATCATCCTGTATAATGTATAGATGCGAGTGGCTTTCTCCTGCGCACGCATCTCTGCTATAGATAGGACGATCACAGCGGGTGTCAGGAGTGACACCTGCTGCGATCTGTCCTTAACTGCAGGTTCTACTGCTCCCAACATGGAGCACACCCTGCTCCATGCTGGGAGCAGTAGTACCTGCATTAATAGACAGATCACAGCGGGTGTCACTTCTGAGACTTGATGTGTTTTAACAAGTTCCCCAGTCACCCAAGGTAGGGCCTCTAGTCTGTGTGCCTGGAGCGCCCCTGGGGGCAACCAGGGGAGAGCAGTGATCTCGACCGACGCCCTCGATACCTCTACATCTATCCATCGCTTTGAGGCGTGACCGTGAAAAAAGTCCAAGAGTCTTGTAGGGGTAGCTGCAAGATAAAAGGCCCTGCAGTCTGGGACTGCCAG
This sequence comes from Hyla sarda, assembly GCF_029499605.1. NCBI lineage: Eukaryota > Metazoa > Chordata > Amphibia > Anura > Hylidae > Hyla > Hyla sarda. The sequence goes on from NC_079190.1 coordinate 87,928,600, forward strand.
CCCACCTGACTGTTTCAGTCTGGTCAAAATTGTCTTGGCAATTCTCGACGGCTGCCCTGCTCAAACAAAAGACCTAATCGCCCTATCCAATCTCTTAAAAAATGGGAGGGGGATATCAATGAGGACTGCTTGAAAGAGATAAAGTAGTCTAGGCAGAACATTAATATTTAAAATGTTGGCCCTAATTAGTTAGGGGAATGTACCCTTGGACCATTTTGCTAAGTCCCTCTCTATGGATTGGGATACAGGTGTGAAGTTAAGGTAATAACTATCAAGGGGGTTCGCAGGGACCTGCACCCCCAGATACTTGATAGATCCGGAGGCCCACTGAAATGGGTGATCTGGCTGTATGCATAGAACATAGAATGGGTCGGCAGATGAGAACCATTTGGCCCATCTAGTCTGCCCAATAATCTGAATACTATGAATAGTCCCTGGCCCTATCTTATATGAAGGATAGCCTTATGCTTATCCCATGCATGTTTAAACTCCTTCACTGTATTTGCAGTGACCACTTCTGCAGGAAGGCTATTCCATGCATCCACTACTTTCTCATTAAAGAAATACTTCCTGATATTACTTTTAAACCTTTGCTACCCTAATTTAAGACTATGTCCTCTTGTGGTAGTTTTTCTTCTCTTATATATCTTCTCCTCCTTTACCGTATTGATTCCCTTTATGTATTTAAAAGTCTCTATGATATCCCTTCTGTCTCTTCTTTCTTAACATATACATGTTAAGGTTCTTTAACCTTTCCTGGTAAGTTTTGTCCTGCAATCCATGTACTAGTTTAGTAGCTCTTCTTTGAACTCTGTCTAGAGTATCTATATCCTTTTGGAGATATGGTCTCCAGTACTGCGCACAATACTCCAAGTGAGGGCTCACCAGTGTTCTGTACAGCGGCATGAGCACTTCTCTCTTTCTACTGCTTATACCTCTCCCTATACATCCAAGCATTCTGCTAGCGTTTCCTGCTGCTCTATTACATTGTCTTCCTACCTTTAAGTCTTCTGAAATAATTACTCCTAAATCCCTTTCCTCAGATACTGACGTCAGGACTGCTGCAGGGAGGTTACATTCAGAGCCACACTCTTGGACATATTGATCTTATGGTTACTGAAATGTGAATAGAGTTGGAGGGCTTGCAGTATCGCCGGCAGGGAGGTGTGGGGGGAAGAAACATAAAGAATGAGGTCATCTGCAAATGCAGAGCAGAGGTGCACGTCTCCCCCCTGAGAGAACCCCTTAACAGCGGGGTCCATCCGTAGTGCATTCAGTAAGTGTTCCATACAAAGAACATAGAGAAGGGGGGGAGAGCTGGCAGCCCTGGCGCGTACCTCCCGGCTTACAGATAGATGAGACATGTAGTGCCGCCCGCTTATCTCTCAGGGCTCTAGCCAGGTGCCTCCCAGGTTTGTTGCCCCACTCATAAAAGTCCCTAGAGCAACGCTGTCTGTACTGTTTGTAGGAGTCGTTCAGCAGGGCACTGATTTCATGTTGCATCTTAATGAGGTCCCTCAAAGTAGCTTTTTGCACGCTTGTCCTGGGCCTATAAGGCACTCAACTGTCCAAGAAAGCGCTGTAGTTTGGCCGCCTTTTCCCTCTTAAGGCAGGAACCATGGCTACTGAGTACCCCACGCAGCACACATTTAAGTGCTTCCTACTGCAACGGTAGTGGAGTCTGGTCAGTAGCGTGATCAGAGACAAAGTCAGCGATCCCCTTCTTCAAGTTGGATAAACAGAGAGTGTCAAGGAGTAGGGACTCATTAAGACGCCACGTGAACTGCCGAGTGCTGAGGGGATTCGGACAGTACAATACACCAGGGCATGGTCCGAAAGAGATGTCCTATTTGTGAGGAGGATAAACAGGTAGATAGTAGTGGGGCATAAAGATTTAATCTAACCTGCTATAACTGCCATGTGGGCTAGAATAGTGCGTGTAGTCCCTGTCCCTTGGATGCTGGAGACGCCACACATCACACAGCTTTAGGGAGTGTAGCAGGCTCCTGAGGTTACTGAGCTGGCGATAAGAAATAGCCGAGTGCTGTGTGGACGCATCCAGCTGGGGTTTAAGAGATAGGGTAAGGTCACCACCCAGTATCAACATACCCTGAGCAAATGCAGAAAGATCCTCTAGTGTCCGTGTTAGAAAGGGGACTTGGGAGTTATTGTAACTTGTCACCACCTGTTCCAGGATTGTTCCTCTGACAAAAAGGTAGCGAGCCTCGGAGTCGGCCCTCACATCTTGCCCACGGAAGGGAAGAGTCCGGTGAAAACCTATGGAGACCCCCTTCGAGTGGGTTTCGGGATTGGTACTATGAAACCAGGTGGGGAAGTAGCGGGTCAGTCTATCTGGGACATGACCCTCCATGAAATGAGTCTTCTGGAGACTCAGTATCCTCACATTCTGTTTGTGCATGTGGTACAATACCTGGGACCTCTTCTCCAGGAAATTAAAGCCCTATACATTTAGAGTAGACAGTTTTACCTTAGTCATGTCAACTGACTATAAGGAACCGGAGCACAGGACGGGCCGATTGGGAGGCGACTGGTGAGCAACAGAAACTGTGGAGAGAAGGATGAAAACAAACAAGTATCAGGAGCAAAACTAAAATAATACAAAGAAAAAAGAAAGTACTCTTGCAAATTATAACTAGCGGCAGGAATATTCGTCTGCCCAACAGGTGTACTGACATACACCTAGCCTAAGTGGGGGTGGAATGGCAGGAGACAGGATACCACAAGTGAGTAAGTTATCTACTGTCAGTAAAGTTAAATTATAAGGCGGGACACTCGTGTCCGCCCATGGCCAAAGGTCCAGTGCAGAGCACAGGTCCAGTGTGAAACCAAACAGCGTGAAAGAAGGGGGGGAGGGAGTCATATTAAAGTAAGAGGCAGAGTGGTGCCTCGATCTTCTTTGCTGTTGAGGCAGCGGCCAACTAGGGTTAGGGCGCCTAGCAGGAGTCCGCTGTAAGGCTCTGGAAACCGGAGAGGGGGAGGCATAAGGGTTATCCAGGAACTCAGTCCAGTCCAGTAGGGACATGGGGGGGAAGGTTGAGGACAGAAAGGAAAAGCGACAGGTCCCCGGGGACACGGGGAGAGGCCACCATATGCCCAGTCATAACTTGGGGGGCGAAGGGGAAGCCCCAGGGATAAGAAATGGTGTGGTCTTGAAGTACTCGGAGAAGGGTTCGCAGAAGGGCTCTTTGGTGCAAGGTGTGTCTTATCAAGTCCGGGTATAATTAAAGAGTAGCACCATCAAAGTCCACGTCACCCCGCTGCCTCACTTTCAGCATAATCTGCTCCTTTAGGACATATCGGTGATCGGTGGACTCAACAGATGACATCTCTCGGGTGCGCAGGGACAGAACTTGGCACCCTCAGTGCTCGATGGACACAGTCTATTTCAATATGAGTGTCAGGGGGACGACCCAGGAGCATGTTAAAGATCCCAGTGACCGTGGGGTCCTGCGTGTGAGTGGCTTCAGGCAGACCGCGTATGCAAATATTGTTCCGGCGACTCCTGTTTTCAACGTCATCCAGATGATCTGCCAGTGCTTGCTTTGTGGAAGACTGGTTATTTATGGTAGACTGCATGTCTCGCAAAGAGTCCAGAACAGAAACTTGGAAGTCTCCCGGGGGTGGGAGAGAGGAGATGAGGGTATCACTCCCTTCCACAGGCCGGAATGCATGACGAATATCAGGTGAACAAACAGAAGGTTTCCGAGCCAAGCATGTGGAGGTAGTCACATCAGCAGACAGCGGCTCACTAGGGGCATGTGAGCAGGGCAGGGGGGATCGGTCAACAGCCATTAGTGACTCCAGCGGTTTGCTCCACAGTGCGGGGGCCCCAACTTCTTCCTCCATATCCCCTCGGGCTGGTTCACTATCTGAGGAAGAGAGTTGGAGGTTGGGGGGAGCCTGTTGGGTTCCTGAAGATGGAGGGGATGCTTTGGGAGGAGGACTGGGCCCCATTTTCTGCAACTAGGGGAGTGAGGTGGCCCCTCAGCATGCGGTCTAGAGTCTCCCTGGTCACATACCTCCTGGGGAGCTGGTAGTAGCTGGTCCTGTGCAGCAAGCTCCATCCATCCCTCAGGGCTCACTGGGGAGGAGAGCTGCGGATGCAGGTCCTGGCTGGAGGCTTCTGGCACAGCAGCACCAGCATTCTGCATCCCCGGGACAGAGGGGTGGTGCTGAGGTGATGGTGAGAGCGGGGTCCATCCCTCCGTTCTCGGCGGCAGGCCCGGTTTCTGTGTAGGTCCCCTAAATGCCTGTGTCCGGGTTGGGAGATCAAGCAACGCCAGCAGTCTCTTGCTCTGCAGTGCAGCGCCAGCGCTGGCCCTGCTTCGGGGCGTGGCGGGAGGTGAGTGGGCAGGAACTTCTGTAGCTGGAGACACCCGCACCATCTTGGAATGTCCTGGCATCGGGCCCGGCTGCTGCCCGAGCTCCTGCAGCGGGTTGAAATAGTTAGAAATCAGGACCTCCGGTGGCTGGGAAGTCCCCTTTATTTGCGACCCCTTCCTGACCTCTTAGTTCCCATATGGCAACGATATTCCCCCAGGCAAGCGGACTTGGGAGCGGAGCTCAGCAGTCCTGCGACAGTCTCCCTCACATGGCAAGCCACGCCCCCTTTCTCTATATCTTTTTAATGCTTCTTTAATGCTGTCCTGTTTTAGTAGTTTAAATGCTTTCTTTTTGTCATTTATTGTCCCCTTAACATTTTTATTCATCCACATTGTTTTTATTCTATTCCTGACCCTTAAAGGAAATCTGTCATCAGAATCACCCGCACTAAACCTGTTACTCAGGCTTGTAGTGCGGGTGATGCTGATTAAAACGCTCCTTACCTGGTTAAAAATGGTTCAGCGCTTCTTAAGATATCTTTATTTTTAGTTTTCTGTTATTCCCTGGCTTGGGACTCAGTGGGAGGTATTATCATCTGGGACTCGGCTATACGTCATTCTAGCTGGGCGGAGCTGCCGCCCGGCTCATGAATATTCATGAACTTATCCTCCTGGTCTAATTCTTCTTTCTCGGTCTAAGTTCATGAATATTCATGAGCCGGACGGCAGCTCCGCCCAGCTAGAATGACGTGTGGCCGAGTCCCAGATGATAACACCTCCCACTGAGTCCCAAGCCAGGGAATAACAGAAAACTAAAAATAAAGATATCTTAAGAAGCGCTCAACCATTTTTAACCAGCGTTTTAATCAGGATCACCCGCACTACACGCCTGTGTAACAGGTTTAGTGCGGGTGATTCTAATGACAGATTTCCTTTAATCAGAATTTAAGATATTTTTAAAAGTTTCCCATTTAGTGTTAGTATTTTTCTTTTCAGGACATTATCCCAATTTATCTTGTTAAGGGCTTCTCTGAGTTGATCAAACTTTGCCTTCCTTAAGTTCATTGTTTTTGTGGCCCCTCAAGAGATTCCCTTATTGAAAAACAAGTTATAATGTATTATATTATGATCACTATTTCCTAGGTGTCCTTCTACCTTCACATTAGTTACTCTGTGAGGTCTGTTGGTTAATATTAAGTCCAGTAGGGCACCCCCTCTGGTCTGGCCCTGCACCATTTGGGACAGATAATTGTCTTTAGCTATAGTCAGAAACCTGTTTCCTTTATGAGATTCATATACCCTAAGGTAATATTTATTATGTATATTATACTTATATACTAAATTATATTCTTAAGACTAAAACATATTTGGTCTGTTAAATCTTTAGACATGAAGGGGTTAAGATTTAGATAAGTCATAATATTTATTCATGAAAGGTCTTGGTTTGTAGACAGATTAATCAATATGCTAATGAAGCCTCAGAATTAACCTGCACATCTGGGGTTCAAAGCAGCTAGGACAATCCAAAGCATTACTCCTCATTCTCCTGCACTTAACTACCAACTAATTACTGTACTGACTGACTACCTCCTGAAGATAGGCTAGACTAGACCTAAGCTCCACCCCACTTCTAGAAGAATGAAGGCTCCTACAGTGTTTATGCATCAGAATTACTTTCTTTTCCATTGTTTTGCCTTAATATGACTTTAAAGCCATAGTGCAAAAGCTTAAAACCTTTCACATTGTAAAACAATATCAAATACAAATGTCATGTCCCAATACAGGACATGGTCCTGCACTCCACTTATGCCCTGTCAGGTTGAGTCCCTCGGTGACCTAGGGGGCTCTCCTGCAGTGTCTCCCCTGCTATCATTATAGTGTTATTTAATGTAATAGGATTATAGTCAGTATATCAATGTATAGTCAGTATAAAGGACCTTTGGAGGACTCCAGTAAATGACTAAAGGACCTGTGAAATGTCACATGTTATGTTTATGTTATCACATGTTACCCAGAGGGCACCAGTTTAACACATGACCCGCAGCTTGACCTATGGGTTTCTAGTACAGCCCCCTTTATAAGGAAGGGAGGTGCTGCAATCTGCCTCTTGCTTTTTTGCTTCTGAGGAACAGTGGAGACCAGATGTCTCAGTGCTAGTGTCCAGTACCTGGAAGGCCTCAAATATACTGTCATTCCAGTAAGTCAAGTCTATGTCTGCTGTCACTATCTACAGTCTAGTCAAGCCTCAAGTCAATCCTATTACAAGTATAATTGGTCCCAGCAAGCTGCAAGGTCCTTCTGAGTTCCTGGCCACCTCTCTGGGATTCTGGGCTAGCTGTGAAGATAATAACACCTATCTGACCTAAGTAAAGCCTCCGTTAAACCATAACCTGGTTGTGGACTCTTATTTTCACTGCCTAGCTATTGGAATAGCGGGAGACCGTTTGGGTGGTTCCGGTACCCAAAAACAACTCTGGCATCATGAACATTAGGGGTTAATAACACCTTGCCCCTGAAGTTAAAGGGGTTATCCACCATAAGGTGATTTTAGTATGTACCTGGCAGACATTAATGGACATGCTTAGGAAGGATCTGCGTTTGTCTTGGGGCTAAATGGCTATGTTGTGAGATTACCATAATACTGTGGCTAGCTTTTTGTGAACTGGTATTTCCTGTTTGACTTTTCTTTTTTTGACTACAAATCCCACAATTCCATTTTCCTCCCTCCTACACATCAGCCACCCCACCCATTGAAACATAAATGAGCTGCATCCATTCAAAGACCTGTGGCTTTCAATCAGGGTGCCTACAGCTGTTGCATTTGTTGCAGATTGATCTCTCTCCCACCAAACGATCCCTCCACACATTGAAGCAGACAGGCTCCCTGTCATCAGCTGACTAGTGAGTCAGGTCTCAGCCGCATTGCAGCCTGGGAAAAATCTGAGACAACAGTCATTTTGTATGCTGGTAACAATAAATATTGGAGTGAAAATCACAGAAGAATTGTGAGAAAACCGTCACACACAGGTACATACACTATATTATGAATTACACTAACTTTACAGCCCCTGTAGCATTGTCAAATAAAAAAAAATCCTGGAATACCCCTTTAATACCATCTTGCCCCATCCACGTACACCACTACACCCCGTGGTCCCGCCATCACTGTGGGTCACTACACAAAGGTGCATAAAGATTTGTAATCTAGTGGTGAATCAGTGGAAAACCTTGGCTCTGGATATAACTTTCATTTTTGTGCCTGAAGACCTTGAGCCCCCTATATCAGAACGGTGTTTATTTAATGTTTAGGCATGAAACCAGTTTATATAAACTAGGTTGAACACATCAATAAAGTCATGAGGAGGACACCTTTAAGGGCATGCTTGCATGGGGTGGATTTATTTTTGCAGATTAGTGTGCAGAAACTCCTATCCCAATTCAGTAGCAGTAAAGCGCTGCTGTGGAAAAATTCCACAAAATATCCATGAGGAATTCGACCTGAGGTGTGCATTTTAAATCTGTACGTCAATTGACATTTCATTTACGCTTATAGGTTATTGCAGATTTTCCCTATGCACTTCAATGGGGATGTTAATGTCAGTTGTTCCAGATTTTGCTGCCAAAACGCTGCAGATCCACAACAAAACCTGAAACTGCAAATTCAAATACATTAATCTTTTTCTTAAAGGAAAACTGTCACATATTTTCTCCCGCACTATCCACAGGTATTGGTGGATAGTGCGGGAGACGCTGATTAAAACGAGCCCTACCTTGGTCTGATCTGCGCCGCCGTTCGCCCGCAATTGTAGTTTTATTCTTTGTGTATATCCTGCTGTAACTGGCAAAGGCGGGGCTTCTGCTGGCTAACGGACACTGACGTCAGCGCTGCTCATGAATATTCATCCCTCCCTCTGGTTAGGAGCGGCGAAGAGAGGGAGAACAGGAGGGATGAATATTCTTGAGCGGCGCTGACGTCAGTGTCCGTTAGCCCGCAGAGGCCCCGCCTTTGCCAGTTACAGCAGGATATACACAGAGATTAAAACTACAATTGCGGGCGAACAGCGGCGCGGATCAGACCAAGGTAGGGCTCATTTTAATCAGCGTCTCCCACACTATCCATCAATACCTGTGGATAGTGCGGGAGAAAATATGTGACAGTTTTCCTTTAAACATTAACATATTGCAGCGGCAATTGGAGAACAATTTTGTACCAAGAACTGCACAACTGGGTGCTGATTTGCCACCGTGGTTTTACCTGCTGTGAATTTTCCATTTCATTAAAATCACAATATTACATGTGGCCTTGTGTAATTAACTTACTTGCCGGGCAGTTTGTCTCTGAGTAACAATGTGCAACCTAGCCAACTGGAAGGGGTGAGCGCCGGGCTGCAATGCCATCGCTTACACCTCCCAACTCACACATCACCAGTGTTTCTGATGTATGTTATTCCTTTATACCTGTCTGACTTTATACCTGTAGAGACTGTCACACAGTTGGGGGGCTGCCGTTTAGGACGGATCATCAAAGTTGGTAGGAACAGGAGTTTGGGTGATATTCAGGTGTGCACTGAATCCTACCCTGGATGTGACACCTTACCCTTAATTTGGACTACTCACAACAACAAAAATTCTTTCTGATACCCCAAAAAACTTTATTTATAGGAATATTCTCCAAAGTTGGCAATACCACACTGTATCACCAAATTCTGTTGATATACCTTGTTGCCAAGAAGAATCTATTAATTCACAAAATTAAAAGTGATACTGTGGGCTATGGCTGCATTCACACAGCCATCGTGATTCCATTTTACAGTTTTTTTTTTATACCTGTGTATAGACGTATTTTGCACTGTAAAAAAGAAACCCAACTGACTTATTAAAAGTCTTTGGATTTGTCACAATATTTTGATGATCTTATTGATCTGTCCCTTAAAGATAGATGCTACTGTAATATGCCGGTGTGAACAGTGACTAAGGAATTACAACGCAAACATATCTACATTCTACTAGTTGTAATGCAGTTTAACCATATAAAAAATTGTACCATCGAACGTACTTTGTGTTCTTCAGTCTCAATCAGAGCATACTATTATTATGTCCTTAGTAATTCCCTCCAATGTATAGTCTTCTTTGTATAGCTAATGTTCACTTGATTAACATTGGCCCTCATTTTCTCTGTTCTTCTAATTTATTATAATCTATGTGTAAAAGCATTGCTATGTCTGAGCTAGTACTTTAAATTAGGGTCATCAAGCTTTTGGACATATAAAAACGAAATGCCTTATTGACAATGACATAACATCTAAGTTAAAGGGGTATTCCAGGAAAAAAAATATATATCAACTGGCTCCAGAAAGTTAAATAGATTTGTAAATTACTTCTATAAAAAAAATCTTAATCCTTACAATAACTATCAGCTGCTGAAGTTGAGTTGTTGTTTTCTGTCTGGCAACAGTGCTCTCTGCTGGTGTCTGTCAGGTGTCCATTAGAGTTGACAAGAGAAAAAAAAAAAAAAAGATAATTGCTACTTATCCCCACAAATCTAATGCCTCTGAAATATGCATTACAATGTTTATTTGTGGACGTTATGAGCAGGACTTATGACAAAACATACAGGGGGAGATTTATCAAAACCTGTCCAGAGGAAAAGTTGACCAGTTGCCCAAAGCAACCAATCAGCTTGCTTCTTTAATTTTTAACAAGAAGCGATCTGATTGGTTGCTATGGGCAACTGGGCAACTTTTCCTTTGCACAGGTTTTGATAAATCTCCCAGACAGTGTATAGTGACTGAGAATTCACTGAACAGATAGATGTCTGTACAGGAACTTCCTAGTACACAGAAAAAAGAAAAAATGACACTGTAAATTAACATGGAAACAAGAGGACAGCTGGAACCAGAGGGAACCCAACAACTAAAACAAAATTCATAATTGTGCTATAAAAATATAGATACATATTACTGTGAGGCTACAGCAACTGGATACATTGAATTTTCTTTGAGGTTGTCTCTGCATTTATGCTGTCTGTCACAGGTATCTACCATACTACCAAAAAAGGGATGCAAATATATAGGCCGTTATTTACTAAGAGTGTTGTGTAGGTTTCTTTGTGGGTTTTAATTCCCTACAATTTATTTTCCACGGTATTTACTAAGCTTTCCCTACAGTTTCCACTTTCCCTACATTTTGCTTTTTTTACACATGCTCTGACCTGTAGGGTTTTCCCAGCTCAAATCCACCACATTTTCTGTGGAAACTTTAGTAAATAGGTTGGGATTTTGTGAAAATGTCGGGAACACGCCCCTTTTCTGTGACCACGCCCCTTTCCCCAACGACCACGCCCCTTTTTCGGGTTTTCTTAGCAAAATGGAGAGTTAGTTGGGTTTTTTCATTTCAGGCGCAATTTCAGACACAGACAGAATTTCAGACGCAATGTGCCCGTAAATGGCGCACGCCCCAACATAACATGTCGGGTTTGCAATAGTAAATGAGGGCCATAGTGTGGCATATAGAACGGTTACACTCCCTTCAATTCAATGGCCCGTCCCCTAGTGCCGCAGTTCAGTCCGCTTTCTGCTGAAATATACTAATTTAACAGGACAGGAGCATTTTATTGCATCAGACCACACTATTGAGTCCCGATATATAATAGAGTATACCAGTGGAAAGTGGCTTAAACAGAGTCACTAGGTGAATCCATTTGGGCCATGTAACTGAATGGCGCCTGCTGTATGTCACAGTATATGTCAGCATCCTGTTCTTGGCAGTATACCGATACATATTTGTGACGGACAGCATAAATACAATGTTAAAAGGGTACTCTAGTGAAAAACATTTTTTTTATTTTATTAACTTGTGCCAGAAAGTTAAATAGGTTTGTAAATAACTTCTATTTAAAAATGTTAATCCTTCCAGTACTTATCAGCTGCGGTATGCTCCAGAGGATGTTGTGTAGTTCTTTTCTGTCTGACCACAGTGCTCTCTGCTGGCACCTCTGTCTGTCAGGAACTGTCCAGAACAGGAGCAAATCCCCATAGCAAACCTATCCTGCTCTGGACAGATCCTTGTACGGACAGAGGTGACAACAGAGAGCACTGTGGTCACACCGAAAAGAACTCCAGGTACTACAATCATGTATAACAGCTATGGAGACTGCCAGATATTGCCGGGGAATTCAAATCTCCCGCTGCCAGACATTACCACAGGATTCTGCCCCTAGCATTTACTAAATTACATAACCCTTTAAGCTAGCTAAAAACCTGAGATAACAGTTGGCTAAAACTTCCAATTTCATGCAGATGGTTCAACTATCTCCAGCAGCCTGTGAATGGGCTCCCTAACACTGTAGGTTGTGCTCGGGCTCATCATACACCGGACATCAGTATCGTATCCTGTGGGGTATTGAAGGTGTCCCCAGGAAATCTTATGGTCTGGTACCTATTATATGATTTGCTTGGCCTAATTCAGTGTTGAAATACATGTTATGACTGTATGATCAGTATCTATCTATAGGTGTACAGCGCACTCTGCATTATTAACAGCAATATCCAGACCTTTTCTTTATTGTATGTTGTAATCTTATGGTCTAAATATACCAGACCGAATGAGTAATGGTATCGTTATGATTGTTTTCCCTGAGGAAGCTGCAGAATGCAGCGGAAACACGTTGGGCTATATGCATGTATTGGTACTTTGCCTAATAGAATTGAATCCAGTTTTAATGGGTCACAAACTTTGGTGCATTTTAACCATACCAGTAAAAGTTACATTTTAAGAGCACTTCCTATGGGTTCATTGCCCTTTATTATTTGATTAAATCTGCTGGGAAGCACAATTCAGTATTTCACCTACTGTAGGGTGTACACAATAGTACAGATCTTTTCTGCTTCAGATGGTTCAACTATCTCATATGTATAGAAAGCTCCAAACTATCCCCCCAATGGCAAATATCAGGGGAAAAAGACTATGATTATGCTGATAGGTTGAATTTCATTTGTTCCCATGGAAAATAAACCATTGTCAGATAGATTTGGCAGTGGCTTATCCCTCCTATTGAAATAAATATACCTGCTCGCTAGAAGTGAGCATTTATTTTTTTGGTGGAGTTGAAAGATCTAGCAGTGCAGAGTAGGCCCAAGTTGACAGCTGTTTCATGTATATGGCTGACATTCTAGTCAATCTATAGTTTTCATACATTCATTATACTCTCTATAATGAATGCTTTCTAGTTGAAGATAAAAATAGCAGATGAATTCACTCAGCGCAGCCAAGATCATGGGTACAAATGATACCTACTAAATTAAATGCATGAGCAGATAACTGGATATAGAAAGACAATTTGTAAACAAATAATATTCAGAACACTTATTAACATAGTGAAACATTGCTTGCCTGTACGTGGGCAGGCACAGACAGCATGACTGTGTGTCATGATCAGGTAAGCTGATCCCAAATATGATCATCAGGGAGATAAATACCAAGTAATCCTCAGCTATGTAAATATAGTTGGAAAATGAGGAATCTGTATTGAGCAATAGCTGGTATGATAATTCTTTACTTTTAACAAGATTGTATGCTGTTTAGAACAAAAGAATACCTAAGGGGTTAACAGGATTTTTTTTTTTGCCATTATACAAAGATTTAGATTGAATCATAACTATATAATAATCATTCTTTCTATGTATGTGAAAGAATGCAAGACTTTCCATGAGTTATATTTACAATGAAGAAAAAGGAAGTACGTGACTTCCAGCCCTCCCGAAAAATCAATAAGGATATAGATATACATTAAAAAAAGGACAAAACCAAATAACAAAGTGAAAGCAAAAAACGAAACGCCTTGACGTTTCATTTTTGCTTTCACTTTATTATTTTGTTTGGTCTATTTTGTAATGTATATCTATTAAACATGTTGTTTTAACCTGATTGATTTTTCCTTTCTTGTCTACACGGGATGCGGCCTGCTTTGTGATCAGTGCTCCCCTTTATTTGAATCAAATCTGTCTATTCTGGAAGAAGTGTCTACCCACAGTGGTGAGCTGAGCTGCATTTTTTATTTTTTTTGTCACTATATTTACAGAGCCTTATGATGTGATTTTTCTTTCCTGGTTTATATGTGTGATTTTACTGTTCATATTATGTAATCTAAGTGTATATTGTATTATACATTACCTCTGTATTTTATTTGGAGCTGTGTTGATAATGCCATGTTTGTTTGTTATACTGCTGTCTAAGCTTACACTTTGGATGTCATAGTTCACAACCTTGCCCTCTGGCCACATGGAGCCACAGGTTGTTCACATGCCTGGATAGGTGCTACTATTTTTTTGCTTTCTTTAGGAGGTTGCATGGGACACAATAAGCGAGTGAGAATAAGAAGAGGCAGGGTCACTAGTAGTGCTGAGCATGAATATTCGAGATGTGAATTTTTTCCACGAACATCGTCACTTGGTTTTTTTGTTTGTTTGTTTGTTTTTGCGAACATGCGAATATATGCAAATATTTGCAGATATGCAAACATTCGTGAATATTGGTACATCCAGTCAGAGGTGATTGATCCCTCCCTTCTTTTAGGTGAAAGATGTAATTGCACATGCGCACTATGAAACTTTCATTACGAATTTTCGCATGGAAAAATAAAGAGAATCAACATAACATATATGCGAATTTCGCGAACATAGTACAGATATTCGGCCATATATTTGTCCATATATTAGCGAAATATCGCAAAATCAAATATTGCCCCTGCTGCTCATCACTAGGTGGCAACAGTCTCAACCGGCATACAAGATTTAGGCACATGGACTGCACCATTTGCTACACCTAACTAAAACCAAGAGGTCCATGAGAAACATGCACAGGGAGCACCATAGCTGTGAAGGTCTTGTGAACGCTCCTTCTGCCCTGCTGTGTAAGGCTGGGTTCACATATGTCCGGCATCCGGCATAGGTGAACTCAGCCTAGATCTGGACGCAACTGATGCCACAACTGATGACAAGTTGTCATCAGTTGTGTCACATTCGGCGTCCATTGTTTACTGCAAGCTGTGTTCCCCTGTCCGGTGCCCTCCGGCATGTCTAACCATCTGGAGTCAAAATTTAGACACTGGATGATTGTGAACTGTCCCATTCAAATGAATGGGATCAGTTCTAGCATCAGTTTCCCTCTGGTGCACGCCGGAGGGAAACTGTGCCGGACGCCTGATATATGTGAACCATGCCTAAGATAGACTGTCACAGAGTTTTCTGTGATTTACAGCAGATTGGGATGGGGTCCCAAAGAGGTATGTGAAGGACAGCAGTATTGTTTTAGTAATGGTAAAGCTTGTGCCTCCCTTGCTTGGAAGCTGTGTATCTTCCCATTATTGTTGTGATGGTTCTGCAGTAAAGACCATACTGTCAGCCATTGCATGATATCCCGGTCCAGAAGGGTATACTGACCTTCCTCTACCTTGTTCCCTGGATAGCAATGCAGAACTCCTTACATATACTGTACATACCAGACGCTACATGTTCTCAGCTTGTAGTTCTACCGTTGTGGGTTCTCTGTAATTGATAAGCTCTACATTCACAAATATCTGTCTAGATTGAAAAGAGAGGATATGGAACCTGCATCCGTATTCCCCCTCAGGCTCTTTGTACAGAGACAGCCAGGGTACAGGGCATCATAATACAATCACTGTACCACAGTCAGCATGATAAAGAGCTGGCAGGCTCAAACTGGCCAACTAGAGTGCCAGGGCATCCTCTTGGCTCTGACACAGTAATAGGACCCAGTGATCCAACATCCTTATTTAGAGATAACCGCATGGGAGTTTTTCTTAGGGATAATTCATAACCAACCTACTAAACTTTATTGATGTATTAGGTGCACAATGATAGCAACATCTGCTCTGGTGGGCCCAAGTAACCCCAGTCTGACACTGTGAATGTGGAGGCAGAGAGTGGAGACATCTGTTTGGCTCAGAGCATCAGGAAGGGCCACCCAGCTGGCAAACATGGAGAAGGAACATAAATATATACAGATGTAAAAGAAAGAAAATATGAGAATATAACCTCTAATAGAAAGTTTAGAGGCAACACCTATGACTGGATACACATGTACACATGTATACAGATGTCTAAGGAGGAATTATAGATTTTTTCCTTGAGGGTATATATTTTTTTATTTTTTTATAGAGAGGGTTCCTGTGCTTCAGAATGCAGACTTCTCATGTAGGCCCCACATGTACATGCATTAAGTTTACTTTGTGTAAAATTATATGTTTAATATACAATATAACTCATGCAAGGTATTGAACGAAGGGTTTGGTATTTTGTGATACAAGATGGATGCCATGACCTTTAGGCTATAGCTGAATACTATAGATAGATATTGCTTAGCTAGAGCTATGCATAGCATACTATTCTAGTCACAGGCCTACCATATATGTGAAGGGTAGTAATGTCCAATCGGATTACAAGTTAAGCATTACATAATGTATACACCCATTAGTTAAAGATACACTCAAACCAACCCACTAGGAGGAGATATATAGAGACAAGTATATTTATGGATATAAGACTCAGTATAACCACGCCCACATATGTAAAGAACACACCCATAAGTATGGTATATAAGAAGAATGCCTCACAAGTTACCAAGGAAGCCTCATTCATGGAGGACGAGGAGGGCATCATCCATGAAGTAACAAGGAAGTCAAGCCAAGCTAAGGAGGAAGGAGGCGGAGCCAAACCAGTCTGATGAAGAAGGAAGCCATCTTAGATGAACTTTCAATGATGGATCCAGCCCACACAAGCCTCAGTTGGTGAGATTGTTCTAAGAACATGCTTACACTTCCTATTGTTATTATTGTAATACTTAAGCAAGGACTGTTATTTACATAAGATTTACTAGTTTGTTCTGTCTGCCATATTTGTCTATGAGCCTAATAATAAATGTAATTTTTGTTTACTTAATTTGAAGTAATCCGAGTAATTTATTTCTCCAATGGTGACTATACCTGTGTCAAATGAAATATGACCAGTATAAGAATGCAACACTTTGTAGGTTTAGCCTGTAAGGCCACTTTAGCCACTGCAGGAAAAATGTATATGTGGCTTCCCCAGTTCTACAGCTGATTGTTTTAGCTTAGGTAATTGTTGATAAAATTATATTTTGATATCTATGTTCTCTATATTCTTATATCTCTATATATTGTCTAACTAAAGATGGCGTTGGCTGGTTTTTAGTCCTAGCCTTAGTTAACTTTCATCTTAGTTCTGGCCAGCACCCAGTGATGCTTGAAGAATAGAATTGTAGAATAATGAGATGTACTTACTATTATTAGTTTCTATTTTCTCATTGCGTAGTTATGAATCACAATATGGCGCTTGCTTCTTGTGACACGTCCTATTAAAATCAAAACTAGCTAGTGGCCTTGAAGGTACCGAAGCCTGAATGTGCTGGTTTGCTGAGCAGACAATAAAGTTCTTGACCAATGATCTGATAGCATTACCCACTTATCAGGTATGATGTAACTGCTAACTTGCTAAAAGCTATTGAATGCCTTGGCTCGGGGGATTCTTTACTTGACTTTCTCTATGTAAGGATTGCCCATACATCTACAGTGGGGATCAAAAGTTTGGGTACCCCAGGTAAAAATGTGTATTAATGTGCATAAAGAAGCCAAGAAAAGATGCAAAAATCTCCAAAAGGCATCACATTACAGATTAGACATTATTATAATATGTCAACAAAAGTTAGATTTAATTTCCATCATTTACACTTTCAAAATAAGAGAAAACAAAAAAAAGTAATCTGCAAAAGTTTGTGCACCCTGCAGAGTTAATATCTTGTACTGCCCCCTTTGGCAAGTATCTCAGCTTGTAAATGCTTTTTGTAGCCAGCTAAGAGTCTTTCAATTCTTGTTTGAGGTATGTTTGCCCATTCTTCCTTACAAAAGTCTTCCAGTTCTTTGAGATTTCTGGGCTGTCTGTTATGCACTGTTCTTTTAAGGTCTATCCATAGATTTTCAATTATGTTGAGGTCAGGAGATTGTGAAGGCCATGGCAAAACCTTCAGTTTACGCCTCTTGATGTAGTTCCCCGTGGATTTCGAGGTGTGTTTAGGATCATTATCCATTTGTAGAAACCATCCTTTCTTTAACTTCAGCTTTTTCACAGATGGCATCAAGTTAGCATCCAAAATTTGCTGAAATTTTATTGAATCAATTTTTCCTTCTACTCGTGAGATGTTCCCTTTGCCACTGGCTGCAATACAACCCCAAAGCATGATTGATCCACCCCATGCTTAACAGTTGGACAACGGTTCTTTTCATTAAATTCTGTTCCCCTTCTTCTCCAAACGTACCTTTGCTCATTCTGGCCAAAAAGTTCAATTTTAACCTCATCAGTCCACAGAACTTATTTCCAAAATGCATCAGGCTTGTCTATATGTTAATTTGCAAAGTTCAAACGTTGATTTTTGTGGTGAGGACGTAGAAGAGGTTTTCTTCTGATGACTCTTCCATGAAGACCATATTTGTACAAGTATCTCTTCATAGTGGAATAGTGTACCACAACTCCAGTGTCTTCCAGATCTTTGTAGAGGGATTGTGCAGTCAAATGTGGGTTTTGAATTGTTTTTCTCACAATCCTGCGAGCTGTTCTGTCTGATATTTTTCTTGGTCTTCCAGATCTTGCTTTAACTTCTACTGTTCCTGATGACTGCCATTTCTTAACCCCTTAAGGACCAGGCCATTTTACACCTTAGGACCAGAGAGTTTTTTGAACATCTGACCACTATCACTTTAAACATTAGTAACTCTGGAATGCTTTTAGTTATCATTCTGATTCCGAGATTGTTTTTTTGTGACATATTCTACTTTAACATGGTGGTAAATTTTTGTGATAACTTGCATCCTTTCTTGGTGAAAAATCCCAAAATTTGATGAAAAAAATTGAAAATTTTGCATTTTTCTAACTTTGAAGCTCTCTGCTTGTACGAAAAATGGATATTCCAAATATTTTTTTATTCACATTTTCAATATGTCTACTTTATGTTTGCATCATAAATTGACAAGTTTTTACTTTTGGAAGACACCAGAGGGCTTCAAAGTTCAGCAGCAATTTTCCGATTTTTCACAAAATTTTCAAACTCACAATTTTTCAGGGACCAGCTCAGGTTTGAAGTGGATTTGAAGGGTCTTCATATTAGAAATACCCCATAAAAGACCCCATTATAAAAACTGCACCCCCCCAAAGTATTCAAAATGACATTCAGTCAGCATTTTAACCCTTTAGGTGTTTCAAAGGAATAGCAGCAAAGTGAAGGAGAAAATTCACAATCTTCCTTTTTTACACTTGCATGTTCATGTAGACCCAATTTTTTAATTTTTACAAGGGGTAAAATGAGAAAATTTATACTTGTATTTGTAGCCCAATTTCTCTTGAGTAAGCACATACCTCATATGTCTATGTAAAGTGTTCGGCGGGCGCAGTAGAGGGCTCAGAAGGGAAGGAGCGACAAGGGGATTTTGGAGAGTACGTTTTTCTGAAATAGTTTTTGGGGGGCATGTTGCATTTAGGAAGCCCCTATGGTGCCAGAACAGCAAAAAAAAAAAAAACACATGGCATACCATTGTGGAAACTAGACCCCTTGAGGAACGTAACAAGGAATAAAGTGAGCCTTAATACCCCACAGGGGTTTCACGACTTTTGCATATGTAAAAAAAAAATCTTTTTTTTCCACTAAAATGTGTTTCCCCCCCCAAATTTCACATTTTTGCAAGGGTTAATAGCAGAAAATACCCCCCAAAATTTGTAACCCCATCTCTTCTGAGTATGGAGGTTCCCCATAAGTTGACCTGAAGTGCACTACGGGCGAACTACAATGCTCAGAAGAGGAGTCATATTTGGCTTTTTGAGAACAAATTTTGGTCGGGGGCATGTCGCATTTAGGAAGCCCCTATTGTGCCAGAACAGCAAAAAAAAACACATGGCATACCATTTTGGAAACTAGACCCCTTGAGGAACGTAACAAGAAATAAAGTGAGCCTTAATACCCCACAAGGGTTTCACAACTTTTGCATATGTAAAAAAATTTTCACATTTTTGCAAGGGTTAATAGCAGAAAATACCCCCCAAAATTTGTAACCCCATTTCTTCTGAATATGGAAATACCCCATGTGTGGATGTCAAGCGCCCTGCGGTCGAACTACAATGCTCAGAAGAGGAGGAGCGCCATTGAGCTTTTGAAGAGTGAATTTGTTTGGAATGGTAGTCAGGGGCCATGTGCGTTTACAAAGCCCCCCGAGGTGCCAGAACAGTGGACCCCCCACATGTGACCCCATTTTGAAACTACACCCCTCACAAAATTGAATAAGGGGTGCAGTGAGTATTTACACCCCACTGGCATTTGACAGATCTTTGGAACAGTGGGCTGAGCAAATGAAAAATTAAATTTTTCATTTTCACGGACCACTGTTCCAAAAAATCTGTCAGACACCTGTGGGGCGTAAATGCTCACTGTACCCCTTATTACATTATGTGAGGGGTGTAGTTTCCAAAATGGGGTCACATGTGGGGGGGGGGGGTCCATTGTTCTGGCACTATCGGGGCTTTGTAAACACACGTGGCCTTCAATTCTCTTCAAAATCCCAATGGCGCTCCCTCTCTTCTGAGCATTGTAGTTCGCCCACCGAGCACTTTGCATCCATATTTGGGGTATTTTCTTACTCAGGAGAAATGGGGTTACAAATTTTGGGGGGCTTTTTTCCTATTTTCCCTTGTGAAAATGAAAAATTTAGGGTAACACCAGCATTTTAGTGAAATTTTTTTTTTTTTCATTTTCCCATCCAACTTTAATGAAAAAATTTCAAACACCTGTGGGGTGTTAAGGCTCACTATCCCACTTGTTACATTCCGTGAGGGGTGTAGTTTTGAAAATGGGGTCACATGTCGGTATTTTTTTTTTAGCGTTTATGTCAGAACCGCTGTAAAATTAGCCACCCCTGTGCAAATCACCAATTTAGGCTTCAAATGTACATGTGCGCTCTCACTCTTGAGCCTTGTTTTGAGCCCGCAGATCATTTTACGCCCACATATGGGGTATCTCCGTACTCAGGAGAAATTGCTTTACAAATTTTGGGGGTCTTTTTTCCTTTTACCTCTTGTGAAAATAGAAAGTAAAGGGCAACACCAGCATGATAGTGTAAAAAAAAATATTTTTTTTACGCTAACAGGCTGGTGTAGACCCCAAATTTTCCTTTTCATAAGGGGTAAAAGGAGAAAAAGCCCCCAAAATTTGTAGTGTAATTTCTCCCGAGTGCGGAGATAACCCATATGTGGCCCTAAACTGTTTCCTTCAAATACGACAGGGCTTCGAAGTAAGAGAGCGCCATGCGCATTTGAGGACTAAATTAGGGATTGCATAGGGGTGGACATAGGGGTATTCTACGCCAGTGATTCCCAAACTGGGTGCCTCCAGCTGTTGCTAAACTCCCAGCATGCCTGGACGGTCAGTGGCTGTCCAGAAATGCGTGGAGTTGTTGTTTTGCAACAGCTCGAGGCTCCGTTTTGGAAACACTGCCGTACAATACGTTTTTAATTTTTATTGGGGGGGACAGTGTAAGGGGGTGTATATGTAGTGTTTTACCCTTTATTATGTGTTAGTGTAGTGTAGTGTAGTGTTTTTAGGGTACATTCGCACTGGCGGAGGTTTACAGTGAGTTCCTTGCTAGGAGTTTGCGCTGCGGCAAAAAATTTGCCGCAGCTCATACTTGAAGCAGAAAACTTACTGTAAGCCTGCCTGTGTGAATGTACCCTGTACGTTCACATGGGGGGGGGGGGCAAACCTCCAGCTGTTTCAAAACTACAACTCCCAGCATGTACTGACAGACCATGCAGGCTGGGAGTTGTACTTTTGCAACAGCTGGAGGCACACTTGTTGGAAAACCTTCAGTTAGGTTCTGTTATCTAACTCAATATTTTCCAACCAGTGTGCCTCCAGCTGTTGCAAAACTACACCTCCCAGCATGTACTGATCACCGAAGGGCATGCTGGGAGATGTAGTTATGCAACAGCTGGAGGGATCACAACTACAACTCCCAGCATGCTGGGATTTGCAGTTTTGCAACATCTGGAGAGCTACAGTATAGAGACCACTGCAAACTGTGGCCCTCTAGATGCTGCAAAACTACAAATCCCAGCTTGCCCAGACAGCAAACAGTTGTGTGGGTATGCTAGGAGTTGTAGTTTTGCAAGATCTGGAGGGCTATAGTTCAGAGACTACCATATAGTGGTCTCAAACTGTAGCCCTCCAGCTGTTGCAAAACTACAACTCCCAGCATGCCCAAACAGCTGTCTGGGCATGTTGGGAGATGTAGTTTTGCAACATCTGGAGTGCTACAGTATAGAGACCACTATATAGTGGTCTGGGACTGCAGCCCTCCAGATGTTGCTAGGCAACTTACCGGCTTCCGTCGGACCCAGGGAGCCTGCTGCATGACATCGCCGCCCGCCGATCTCCGACACCGATCGTCACCCGCAGCCTCCGCAGATCGGTAAGTGGACTCCGGCGCCGGTCCTCTGTCGTTTCCCCGCTCGTCCCCGCCTATTGTGGGTGGGCAGGACGGGGAAAACGAAAGTTAACCCCCCCGCCCCAGATCTGCTATTGGTGGTCGCGTCTAGACCACCAATAGCAGGGATAGGAGAGGTGGCACCCCTGCCCCCTTCTCTCCTCTCTCTTTAGGGGGATTGTGGGTGTCTTAGACACCCACGATTCGCCTTATATTCTGGGACACCGGGTAACCATAGACCTGTAATGACCCTGAATCGCGCAAATCGCAAGTGTGAATTCACTTGCGATTTGCGCCGATCGCCGACATGGGGGGGTCTGATGACCCCCCCCCTGGGCATTTGTGCGGGTGACTGCTGATCGATATCAGCAGTCACCCCGGTCCGGTCCCCGCCCGGCAGCGGGAGGGACCGAAATTCCCACGGACGTACGCGTACGTCCTTGGTCCTTAACTACAAGGATGCTTAGACGTACGCGTACGTCCATGGTTACATTCCGAACAGAGGATATTGACATCTTAAAACATTTTGCTGTCTTCTTATAGCCTTCTCCAGCTTTGTGAGCGTCAACTATTTTCAGTTTCAGATTTCTAGACAACTACTTAGAAGAACCCATGGTACTGATTGTTGGGGCAAGGTCAGATGAGTCTGGGCATTTAAAACCTTTGAGATTGACATCACCTGGTCTTCCCAGATGATGATTGAGAACAATCCATGACACTGACTGGTCTCAGCCTTGCAAACTAATATGGGGCATGGAACATCTTTGCTATGAGGAGCGATTAAAGGAGTTACAATTGTTTAGTCTTGAGAAGAGACGTTTAAGGGGGGATATGATAAATGTATATAAGTATATTAATGGCCCATACAAAAAATATGGAGAAAAACTGTTCCAGGTTAAACCCCCCCAAAGGACGAGGGGGCACTCCTTCCGTCTGGAGAAGAAAAAGTTTAGTCTCAAGGGGCGACACGCCTTCTTTACCATGAGAACTGTGAACTTATGGAACAGTCTACCTCAGGAACTGGTCACAGCAGGAAAAATTAACAGCTTTAAAACAGGATTAGATACATTCCTGGAACAAAATAACATTAATGCTTATGAAGAAATATAAAATCCCATCCCTTCCCCAATATCGCGCCACACCCCTACCCTTCAATTCCCTGGTTGAACTTGATGGACGTATGTCTTTTTTCGACCGTACTAACTATGTAAAGGGAGCAGTGCATGCTATATATTCTGCAGGGTACCCAAACTTTTGCAGATGCTATTTTTTTGTTTTCTGTTATTTTGAAAGTGTAAATGATGGAAATAAAATCTAACTTTTGTTGACATATTACAAGAATATCTAATCTGTAATTTGATGCCTTTTGGAGATTTTTCCATCTTTCCTTGGCTTCTTTATGCACATTAATACAAATTTTTACCTGGGGAGCCCAAACTTTTGATCCTTACTGTATGTATGTAATAAACCTATTACCTTGACGATATCAGGAGATGACTGATCTCTGGAGAAGAGTTTTCCTGACATTAATGGTCCTTCGATACCGAAACCAATCCATTGGGTTCAGGGACGGATGATGCCAACTGTAAAAAGTGGTGAGTAATCGGAGAAGTCTCTCCACTCCAAAAATTCTCCGGATGGGCATATAAAAATCCCCATAACATGAAAAAAGAGGTCAGTTAGAGTTAGACCTCCCTGCCCGGGATCTGGTTCCGAAACAGTGAGATCCAGTCCTCCCGACGTCAGATAAGGTAAAGGAAATTCTTATCTTTAATTGTCCTTTGTTCTATTGGTTGTTAATATTGTTTCAAACTCCTTTCTTGTTGTGTTGAAATTTTATTAAAGATGCTGCAGTTGTAAGGGGCTGTAAGCAGAAGAGGGGAGGGAGTGTGAGCGGGCACAGACCTGACCCCTAGCAGATTACCGATACTGAAACGCTTTTATTAAATCTAGGAGTTTCAGTAGTCAAAGACAGGCACTGTTGTTGATCGTATACGATCCTGGTGACACAGTGGCCAAAGAGGCATTTTGGGGTGTTGCCTAATATAAATAGACGCTGCCTGCTGTCCAGGACAGATAAAAAAAAAATGTATGAAAAGGTATACCGAACACCAGAGGAGTGTTGCCTGGTGTATAACACTGAAACACTGAGTGATCAGGAGTGATCGAGGCTGATTTCCTCTTTATATTTCTGAAGTGCGTGGTTGGGAAAGAGTTTTAGTCTCTCATGTCTGGTTTTGATACAAATTTTACCTTATCTATGGCTAAAACTACTGTACAAATTTTCGGGGTGTTTTTTTCCCCTTACCTCTTGTGAAAATGAAAAGTATGGGGCAACATAGCTTGTTAGTGTAAAAAAAATATATATATTTTTTTACAATAACATGCTGGAGTAGACCCCAACTTTACCTTTTCATAAGGGGTAAAAGGAGAAAAAGTACAGAAATACCCCATATGTGGCCCTAAACTGTTGCCTTGAAATACAACAGGGCTCCAAAGTGAGAGAGCGCCATGCGCATTTGAGGCCTAAATAAGGGATTTGCATAGGGACGGACCCGGATGCAAGAATTACACTTGCCTCCGATACCAAAAATACCCTACGGGGTGCCACCAGCTGTTGAAAAACTTCCAGCATGCCTGGACAGTCAATGACTGTCCGGCAATACTGGGAGTTGTTTTGCAACACCTGGAGGCTCCATTTTGGAAACAGTGTCATAAGAGACATTTTTTATTTTTATTTGGGGGAGGGGGAACTGTGTAGGGTTATGTGTATATGTAGTGTTTTACTTTTTATTTTGTATAAGTGTATTGTAGTGTTTTGAGGGTACATTCACACAGGCAAGGGTTTACAGAGAGTTTCCCGCTGGGAGTTTGAGCTACGGCGGAAAATTTGCTGCATCTCAAACTTGCAGCGAGCAAATAGCTGTAAACTCCCATTGGGGGGGGGGGGGGGAGTAGGGGCAAACCTCCAGCTGTCGCAAAACTACCACTACCAGTATGCCCTTTGGCTGTCCAAGCATGCTGGGGGTTGTAGTTATGCAACAGCTGGAGGTACAGTGGTTGCAAAACACAGAGTTTGTTACTTAACTCAGTGTTTCGCAACCAGTGCGCCTCCAGCTGTTGCAAAACTACAGGTCCCAGCATGTATGGTCTATCAGTGCATGCTGGGAGTTGTAGTTTGCCACAGCTAGAGGCACACTGGTTGCGAAACACTTAGTTAGGTAACAAACTATCAATGCTTCGCAACCAGTGTGCCTTCAGCCGTTGCAAAAACTACAACTCCTTCAGTTGTCACTGCATGATGTGACTTGTAGTTATGCAACAGCTGGAGGCCTACTACTAACACTCCCAGCATGCCCTTTGGCTGTCCGTGCATGCTGGGGGGTGTATTCTGATAGTTGTGAGGAGGTAGTTAATAGTGTGCTTCCTGGAGGTGCTCTGCTTATAGAGATTAGAGGCTGAGGATCCTAGGGGAAAACTTGAGGTCTAGTAGGATCCACACGAAGCGCATGACACGCGTGAAGTAGCTACAGCCGTCCTCATTCATCTGTTCCTTCTCTCCCCTCCTCGCTGCCATGTTACGGATTTTAACATGAGTGAATAAAGCATTAAAGATTTAACCTGCGTACCCTGGTGAGTTGCCGCTTTCCATCATGTCCTCATAGAATAATTGTCACTATATTTTATGTCAAGCAATGTCTTACCTTGAACTGTGCACCTGTGTCCTGAGTGTCCTGTGGTTCTGCACAGCTTCCTCGACATGTCCGCACTGCCATGAAGAAAAGTATTGCCAGGCCTAGGGCAGAATTCCTCATCTTACAAAGGAGGATGGTCTTTTGGCGTCACAATTTGGGAACAGCAACTGAAAAATCAAATGGAGATAAAATCATAGTTTTTTTTTTCAATTAGAAGACTGTACATTAACCCCTTAAGGACCCAGGGTTTTTCTGTTTTTGCATTTTCGTTTTTCCTCTTTACCTTTAAAAAATCATTACTCTTTCACTTTTGCACCTAAAAATCCATATGATGGCTTATTTTTTGCGCCACCAATTCTACTTTGTAATGACATTAGTCATTTTACCCAAAATGTACAGCGAAATGGAAAAAAAATCATTGTGAGACAAAATAGAAAAAAAACACACCATTTTGTAACTTTTGGGGGCTCCCGTTTCTACACAGTACATTTTTCGGTGAACATGTCACCTTCTCTTTATTCTGTAGGTCCATACAATTGAAATGATACCCTAATTATGTAGGTTTGATTTTGTCGTAATTCTGGAAAATATCATAACTACATGCAGGAAAATTAATACGTTTAAAATTGTCATATTCTGACTCCTATAACTTTTTTATTCTTCTGCGTGTGGGGTGGTTTGAGGGCTCATTTTTTGTGCCGTTATCTGAAGTTTTTAGCGGTACCATTTTTGCATTGATAGGTCTTATCGATCGATATTTATTCATTTTTTCATGATATAAAAAGTGACCAAAAATGTACTATTTTGGACTCTGGAATTTTTTTGCGCGTACGCCATTGACGGTTTAATTAACAATATATTTTAATAATTTGGACATTTCCGCATGCGGCGATACCACATGTGTTTATTTTATTTTTATTTACACTGCTTTTTTTTTTTTTTATGGGAAAAGGGGGGTAATTCTAACTTTTATTAGGTAAGGTGTTAAATGGTCTTTATTCACTTTTTTTTTTTCACTTTTTTTTTTTTTTTGCAGTGTTATAGCTCCCATAGGGGGCTATTACATTGCATACACTGATCTTTTACATTGTTCAATGGTTTCTCATAGGAAACCACTGATCGATGATTCTGCTGCTTGACTGCTCATGCCTGGATTGCTATATTGGTTGCAATGTCTTAGTAAAATTCTTCTTTTCTAACTTATTTACTTCTCTGGTGCCACCTCTGTCCGTGTCAGGAATTGTCCAGAGTAGGAGCAAATCCCCATAACAAACTTCTCCTGCTCTAGGCATTTTTTGACAGGGACAGAGACATGAACAGATGTGTCAGCAGAGAGCACTGTGGTCAGGCAGAAAATAACTATACAACTTCCTCTGTAGTATACAGCAGCTCATAAGTACTGGAAAAATTTATATTTTTAAATAGAAATAATTTACATATCTGTTGGCTCCAGTTTATTTGAAAACATTTGTTTGCCACTGGAGTACCCCTTTAAGACCTATTATTTCCAGTGGTTTAGTGTGCTGAAGGAGATAAGTGTATTATCCATGGTTTTGTTGGGTGTTACGGGTTGATACATGATATCCCTAATGTGGGGCATAGAGGTTAATATTTATAACAGTTGGAGATTGAGAAGAGCTGAATGTTATTATGGCCAGTGGTCTAGGGAATTAAAGGGCTAGAATACATCTATAATTTCTATTTTAACTTAGTGTAAGTAATTTAGAAACCCTGTGCTTTCCAAATATATCATCTTTTAGGTTTTTTGTTGTAGAGTACCAGATTTTCTGCTTCTCTCACACTCACTTTCACTAACTGTAGGACTTTCAGTGTCACAAGTCGGCCTGAAAGCATGTGAGGAGGGCTCGACCTGGGCACGCCCCCTTATGCGAGGCTGAGCCCCCTTCCAGACTCCCTTATATCTCCTTTATTCCCTCTTAGTGCAGGCAGTAGAGATGAGCGAACTTACAGTAAATTCGATTCGTCACGAACTTCTCGGCTTGGCAGTTGATGACTTATCCTGCATAAATTAGTTCAGCTTTCAGGTGCACCCGTGGTCTGGAAAAGGTGGATACAGTCCTTGGAGAATCTTTCCTAGGACTGTATCCACCTTTTCCAGCCCACCAGAGCACCTGAAAGCTGAACTAATTTATGCAGGATAAGTCATCAACTGCCGAGCTGAGAAGTTCGTGACGAATCAAATTTACTGTAAGTTCGCTCATCTCTAGCAGGCAGCATATATGCTCCAAATGTGACTTATTTTTCCACATAAATGGCATTTTTGCTAGGAAATCAATATTATGAACAAAAAGTGGCTAAATAATTGTCCCTTTTGTTTTTTGTTTTATGTAGGTTTTGACTATAAATCTGGGTTCAGATCACACAGGCAATATTTTTTAAAAACTGTGGTGGGTATTTATGAAGGGTTTATCAATAGTGTTCTGTGTAAATTTGTGACAATTTTTGATTATTGTTTCTTTACAGAAGCTAACAAATAATGAAGTGAACGTCACACATGTAAGTATTCTTTGTACGGTATAATTTACGTACTGCCATAGTATTCGCTAACATTTTTTGCACAATTTTACTTTAAAGGGGTACTCCGGTGGAATTTTTTTTTTCAAATCAACTGTTGCCAGAAAGTTAAAGAGATTTATGAATTACTTAAATCTTAATCTTTCCAGTACTTATCAGCTGCTGTATACTATAGAGGAATTGGAGTTGTTCTTTTTTTTTTTCTGACCACAGTGCTCTCTGCTGACACCTCTGTCTGTGTCAGTAACTATCCAGAGCAGGAGAAGTTTGCTATGGGGATTTGCTCCTGTTCTGGACAGTTCCTGACATGGACAGATGTGTCAGCAGAGAGCACTGTGGTCAGACTGGAAAGAACTACACAACTTCCTCTGGAGCATACAGCAGCTGATAAGTACTGGAAGGATTAAGATTTTTTTTAATAGAAGTAATTTACAAATCTGCTTACCTTTTCTGGGGTCAGTCGATATGAAAACCGATTGTTTTCCACCGGAGTACCCATTTAACTTCAAGCACACTTACAGTCAAAAGAGAAATTTAAGCTCTTGTTTCAAGCCTAGTTAAGCATATTCTTAGATATGACAAGTTCATTAGACATCATGCTACATCATGATTCAGTTGGTACACATAAGTACATTACTTACAAGCATAAGAACAAATGTACAAAAGATAAATCCCCCCCCCCTGTATTCCCTTTTCCTTCTCTATCTTACTGTAAAACCTTTACTTACTAGGAACAAATATGAGATCCACATATAAATTACTGCCATCCACAGCTAATTCACTCTCTTTCCCAGACTCCTTACAAGCAGATTTCTTCATTGCTTTGATGGGATTCCCTCAGCTGCCAACACTGTCCTTTCATCTGAAGTCAAAAGCATCTGAGAGCCCCAGGGTGCTATCCCAGAAACTTTCATTAGGTCTGGTGTAATATTGTTTTAATCCAGTTTTACAAACAGGTACATGTATATAAGAATGGTAAAGTTATGCCTATAGATTATATCTAGACTTGATCTATCGAACATTGCCAGGTTTGGCTCGCTAAAAGCTGACGATGTGGGGGGCTGAGCTGTGCTCGCAGCTGACAGCTGCGAGTACAGCACAGCCCAGCATGGAAGCAGCTAAAGAGGTACTCCGGGATACAAAAACGTATCTCCTATACTAAGGATAGGGGATAAGTATCAGATCATATGCGGTCCAACAGCTTGACCCCCCCCCTCCACAATCTTCCTCACAGGGCCCCTTGCTCTCCCTCTAAATTGAGTGTGTCAACCACTGCACAAAGTGGCAGAAGACACTTACCCTCAATGCTGCTCTATGGGAGAGCAGGAGATTGCTGAGTGAGTGCTCCAGCTCTCCCATAGAGCTACATTGAGGGGGCGTGTCAGACACCTCTTTGTGCAGTGGTTGACACACCCCATTGAGGAGGAGAGCCAATGCCCTGTACAGGAGAGTGTGAGGGTCCTAGCGGTTGGGACCCCCCACAATCTGACACCTATCCCCTATCCTTAAGATAGAGGGTAAGTTTTTGTATCCCAGGGTACTCCTTTAATTAATGCTTGTTGACTACTTGGGGGGGAGGGCTGTATACATTATACATCCATCTATATGACTGTATAATGTGTACATGTATACAGTGAAGAGAGTGGTACTTACTGTCTTGTCACTGGTCCAGGCGTCATCTTGTGTAGCTCCGTTCACCGTGATATCATCACTACAGGTGGGGCTACACAAGAAGGGGCACGGACAAGCGACAAGATGGTAAGTATCACTCTCTTCGCTGTATACATTATACAGCTATATAGATGGCTGTATAATGTATAACCCTCCCCCCCCCCCCCCCAGGAGTTAACTAGCACAACTGGCCCAGCAAGATGTTATGGTAAACCAGCAGATCCGCTGGTTCACTGTGTCAAATGAGATAAGTTGCACTGCACAGCTTTCAGAAAGCTCACTCAACTCCTTTCTCTGAAATTGAGAGAATAAGAAAAAGCTCTGCACCATGAAGAGAAGTCTGTAATAGGACCTTAATAACAGCAATGACAGCACTAAAAGCCCCTTGTAATCTAATAAAACCAGGTTAAAAAACAAGTTTCCGACAGGTAGTGCAGGTGACAGTGATGACAACGGTACTTACCTTGTCCCGTTCCATGCAGGGGATCTCTGGTAATCTTGTCCATTAGCTTCAGCTCCGGCTTGGGGCATGGGCGGAGCTTAGTGACTTCACTGCTGCTGTTCTCTAGCAGCGGGACCCAGCAGAGAACAGCAGCGGCTTGGGGCATGGGCGGAGCTTAGTGATGTTACCGCTGCTGCTCTCTGCTGGGTCCCACTGCTTGACAACAGCAGCAGTGACGTCACTAAGCTCCGCCCATGCCCGAAGCCGGACCCGGAGCTGAAGCTAATGGACAAGATTACCGGAGATCCCCTGCACGGAATGGGACAAGATAAGTACCATTGTCATCAATGTCACCTGCACTACATGTCGGAACCTTGTTTTTTAACCTGGTTTTATTAGATTACAAGGGACTTTTAGTGCTGTCATTGCTGTTATTAAGGTCCTATTACTGACTTCTCTTTATGGTGCAGAGCTTTTTCTTATTCTCTCAATTTCAGAGAAAGGAACTAGGATGTTTGCCAGTTGTAGAAGCAGAGGACTTCCTTTCTATGACTTCTCTGGCCAATAAAAGCACAGTACATATTCTTCTCTCCAATGCCATTAAATAGTAAGTCAAGTAAAGGTACACTGAACTGAATAAGCTGCCTCTGGGTTGGGGGTTGATAATTTATTGTACACTACTACAGATGGCACAGCAGTAGTACAGTAAGGAAGGGGTTACACTTAGTACTAAACTGCTGCTGAGAAAAAAAAGAAGCCTTGATTTACTTTTCAGGGATAGTAATCATCTTCTGAAGGCTGGCGACAGACTCACAGGTTGTTTCCTTCTCTACTGCACAGAGCATAGGCCAAGAAAGCCCTAACCACATTTCCAGTGTTGTTGTTACTGTTACAAGAGACAGACTAAGCTAAACAGGCAGTCGACAGTAAAATGCAAAGAAGTGAGACACCTAGTGGTCAGGGCTTTAGAGATACTTTTCTGGAGTAAAGGGTCATTATTGATGAAATCATTTTCAAATATGTTACAGGTTATTTTAAAGGACAGTGATCATTTAATTAAAAATGTTATGCCACTTTGAGTCTATTAAAAATGTTAAATCTATGACACTGTCAGCGCTGCTTTCATTCCCAGTAATATCAAAGGGGTTATCCAGGAATAGAAAAACAGCATTACACCTGTCCTCAGGTTGTGTGTAGTATTATAATTTTGTTCTATTTACTTTAAAGGAGTACTGCAGCCTTAGACAACTTATCCCCTATCCGCTGGATAGGGGATAAGTGTCTGATCACAGGGAACTGCCCCTCCATTCAGTCCCAGACAATTATCCCTTATCCTGCAGATAGAGGATAAGTTGTCTAAGGTTGCAGGACTCCTTTAATTGAAATGAGTTGCAATACCATCAGCAAACTGAGAACAGGTGTGGTGCTATTTTTCTAATACAGAATCACCAACTTTAAATCATTAAGATTATAATAAAATTTGTTAAAATGCTTATAAATAAAGCAGACCTTTCTGCTTATATTTTGCCTACATTTTGAAAATGTTATCAATTAAAGTCTTGACCACTGAAACATAACTACACCAGGCAAAGCTTTGATGATTTCTAGGACCATCACAAATATGTGTTAGTTTTTTATTTAGTCCAAGGAGCCCTGCTCCAGCCATACTTCATACTGCTGTAAAACGATTATTTTTTAGTGTTAAAAAAATATTCAATTTTATCAACACTCATGGAATGTTTGTATTCAGCATCCCCAAAATACCATAGATATGTTAAAACATTGGTGGCAACTTTGTTTTTTGCTGGGTTGTTATCTATACAAATCTATGCATCTTCCTGTTCTAATCTGGACACCTCCCAAAATGTTAATCTTCACCAGCAGCGGGGCTGACCCTGCCATGGGTACCGGTGGGGCCATGTCCCAGACGGCACTTTGTCAGGGGCGGTACTTTGTTGCCCCTGATTTTTTTCACCTGGTGAAAAAACGTGTGCCACTGCGCTGCCACCCACCGCAGCGCTGACACCTGGCCGCCGCTGCGCTGACACCTGCCCGCCACTGCGCGGACACCTGCCTGCCGCTTGTCACTCACTGTGGCTCGGCCCTTAATTCAGTGAGCTGTCGGGACTGACAAGAGACGCACCGACATACCGCAGAGGAGACATGCAGGAGGACGTCAGTGATGTTACTCGTCAGTGTCAGCGGCCGCACATGAGAGTGGAGACGCGTCCCAGGCTGCAGGACCAGTGCACCTGAGCCTGCTGAAGACACAGACCAGATGAGAACCTTTAGACAGGGGGATCAGAGGTGGGGGGGGGGGTAACTTAAATGGAAAGGGGTGGTAACTTAAATGGAAAGGGGGGTAACGTAAATGGAGAGGGGGGGGGGGGTAACTTAGTGTAGGGGGGTAACTTAAACAGAAGGGGAGGTGTTTGGGTGGCAACAAAGAAATGGCATGGGGGGGGGGGTAATTAAAATGGCACAGAGGGATCAGAGAGGCCACCTCAATTCCCAATCCCCCAATCTGTGACATTTCACCATTTTAATTCCCCCCCAATCCACCCTTTGCAATTTAAATTCCCAACTCCCTCTTTGATCCCCTCTGTACCATATAAAATCCCCTCCTTATCCCCCTGTGCCATTTCAATTACCACCCCCTTCTCTGAACCCCCTTTGCCATTTCATGGGGAATAAAAACGGCACAGAGGGGATCAGACGGGGGACTAAAATTGTACGGAGGAGAGGAGGATTGGGAATTGAAATGGCAAAGGGAGGATCAGAGGGAGAGTTGTAATGGCACAGGGGGATCAGGGTTGGCAGCATCTAAAAAAAACGCTCAGCAAAGCTGATTGGGACCATCGCTGTGAAATCGTGATGTCCCGATCAGCTGAATGGATGGCAGGACAGCCCTTACCTGCCTCCTTGCCATCTGATTGGTGTTTCTGTGCTCCAGTCAGTGATGGCAGGCTGGAGCAATGGTGTACCGATAACACTGATCAATGCTATACTATGGCATAGTATTGAACAGCATATGCAACCAGAAGATTGCATGTAATAGTCCCCTATGGAGACTAAAAAATAGTGAAAATAATTAATTAATAAAAGTAAATTAACCCCTTCCCTAATAAAAGTTTGAATCACCCCCCTTTTCCTATTAAACAAAAAAAATTAACAAAAATAAACATAAACTTATGTGGTATCACCATGTGCGTAAATGTCCGAATTCTAAAAATATAATGTTAATTAAACCACATGTTCAATGGTGTATACTTAAAAAAAAAATGTGTATTTTTGGTCACATTATATACTCTACAAAAAATATATAAAAAGCGATCAAAAAGTCCCATGAAAACAAAAACGGTAAAACTATAGATCACTGCTGTGTTTTCTTTTATTTCCTTTTTTTCTTCTTTTTTTTTTATTTTTATTTTTTTTGGGGGGGAGGGGAGCCAGCATTTCACTCTTCGACCCAGGCAGCACAATGACCAGCAGTATATTTAAGCTCCACTTAATCCACTCATATGATTTACAGGGTGAAAACACAGACCAACCCAACTTGTGGGTTGACTGGCTGCCATATTCTGACTGAATGTGTTCGATGGCCTTTGAGAAAAAGCCATTTTGAGGTTCACTCATATAAACTAAACCCCCTTTAGGATTAATTTCACATGAAATCCCATGAAAAATGGGACTGTTTGGTTACTTGATCTTGCCCTTATTCATGCAAGTTCTACAGAACTGCTGTGAAGGTGGGAAACTAAAGCTGCCTATACACCTTGTCTAGCTGTCGGCTGGACCTCATCCGGCCAACATGAACCTCTCTAGAGTACAAAAATACACATGCACCCTCAGGTTGGCCAAAAGTGCATGCATTTTTAATAGGGACAGGTGATAAGCCATTGCCAGACACCACTTGGATATCTCCCGCTTCTTGTACAGGTACCGATTTCTTACCTATGAAATGTATTGGTGTGTGTGTGTATGTGTGCGTGTCTATGTATGTGTGCATGTGTGTATGTATGTGTTTGTATGTGTGCGTGTGTGTATGTGTAATTGTGCATATGTGTATGTGTAATTGTGCATGTGTGTATGTGTAATTGTGCATGTGTGTACGTATGTGTATGTGTGCATGTTTGTATGTGTGCATGTGTATGTGTAATTGTGTGTGTATGTATGTGTGTGTGCCTGTGTGTGTGTATGTTTGCATGTGTGTAAGTGTAATTGTGTATGTGTGTGTGTGTGCTTGTGTGTGTGTGAATGTGTGTAAGTGTAATTGTGTGTGTATGTATGTCTGTATCTGTGCGTGTGTATGTGTCTGTATGTGTGTATGTGTCTGTATGTGTGTATGTCTGAATGTGTAAATTGTGTATGTGTAATTGTGCGTATATGTGTGGGTGTTTATGTGTTAGTGTGTGTATATGCGCATGTTCAAGATCCACTTACAGTTGCTTATTTTATATATATAACCATAAAATAATATTTTAAATTAAATGACTAAGTTATTTAAATAATATTAAATTAAATGACTAAGCTGTATATGAAATTGGCCCTAGAATGAGTGTTTACAGTATGTGGTTGGCATAGAGAAAAGACATTGTGAGCTTCATGGCTGAAAGTGGGTGGGTACAGTTTTGCAACAGCTGGAGGCACACTGGTTGGGAAACACTGATCTGTAGCATTACAGTCCAGCTGTATAGACTAGTGTCACTTGCTCCATGAAAACACTTTATAATCACTATGCCGTAAATACAATGTCACAAAAGGCAATAACTCTTCCTATTCACATCATTATTTAGTGCTTACTAGTCTTCTAAGTTCCAATGACATCAGATTGAATGTCCATAATAAATACCGGGAGTAACATGTCCCAATGCGCCAATTAATATGAGTTTTAATTCTAGAGTCCGTCCATTAGCCTTGGCATTCCTGTGCCCACACTGACTGGGTTATTAAAAGTATTTCAAGAGCTCTGCAGTTTTCCAGTTATTGACATGGCATTTTACGTGTCACCTACTGCAGAGCTCGACATCTGGGGCACACTATGTAACCCTCTAAGGAATATTCCTCCTTCTGCCATAGGTCATGCCTACATAGGCAATGTCAATGAGTCTTATTAATTATTTGGTAATAGAATTGCTCATATCTATTTATGACTAGACCACTACGACCAAATAGTAACTGTCCTTACTGTCACTTATAGCAGTGTTTCCCAACCAGCGCGCCTCCAGCTGTTGCAAAACTACAACTCCCAGCATGCCCGGACAGCAAAAGCTGTCCGGGCATGCTGGGTGTTGTAGTTTTGCAACAGCTGGAGGCACGCTGGTTTGGAAACACTATAGCATTATAGTCCAGCAGTACTGTTGTATGGACTATTATCACTTGCTTTAGACACGACTACAACTGTTGCTAGTTCTTTTTATATTTTTATTGCCTACCCCATTACATTTCATTACATTCATATCGCTTGGAATCTTCAGCATTCCTGTCACTAGTGCATATATATATCTAGAACTACATCGCTCAGGGTATTTTTGTATGTTAGTTCTCTACTTGAATTCTATTGTCCTTTTCAACAATAAGTATAAACAACATTTGCGTTGTAGCTAAACATCATATTGTAAATATTAAAAAGGGAAAGGTTTAGGTTATTGTCACCACAAGGAGCTCCATAAAAAATCTGGTGTTCTCAAGGAGCTCCATAAAAAATCTGGTGTTCTCAAGGAGCTCCATAAAAAATCTGGTGTACTCAAGGAGCTCCATTAAAAATGTGGTGTTCTCAAGGAGCTCCATTACAAATCTGGTGTTCTCAAGGAGCTCCATTACAAATCTGGTGGTGCAACCTGCAAAAAGACTCAATCTAAAAAGCTACTTATTATAAACATATTATTTAATATGTGAAGGTATTGTCTTCCCCATCTACTCTTATTTGCCTCTGTAATGCTGTTTTCTATAATGTTGACGAATGATGATATAAACATCATCATATTTGATCAAATATGAATATATATATATATATATATATATTTATTAATATTTTAAATCAGTGTTGCTTATATGTAAGTTAAAGCATTGGTATCATATATATATATATATATATATATATATATATTTTAAATCAGTGTCACTTATATGAAAGTTCATAAAGCATATTTATACATTTCTACATTTTTAATCAGTGTCGCTTATATGTGTGTTAAAGCATTGGTATGATATATACATATATATATATATATATATATATATATATATATATATATTTTTTTTTTTAAATCATTGTCGCCTATATGGAAGTTAATAAAGCATAAGTATGTTTTTTTCAGAGGTCCACAACTTGTTTCCAGTTTCCATGAGTTTGTATTTTTATTTTTTTTATGGAAGATTTTTCATGAAGTATCACATATCTATTTGTATTTTATACATAAGTGCAACTTTTTATATTTTGGCATGAAATGAAATATAGTTTTTCTATGATTTCTAATATAATGTATTTATGTACAATATTTTTGTGAATATAATTAAAAAAAAAAAAAAAATATATATATATATATTTTTTTTTTCTTATAATAGTACATCATGTATAAAATTATCTAAAAATATATATATATACAGTAGCAATAAGCCCCAGACCCCCACCCAAAACCCAAATCGAAGAAGGATGGTGAGGAAGAAAAACAAAATAATAATAAAATAAATAAAAAATATATACACAGCAAAAAAGTAGAGGAGGCACTACTCACAATTTCGCTATACTGTATGATTTTTAGCTAATGCTTTATTTTGGCTTTGCGCATACATTTTTTTGTATTTAGTAAAGGTATCTCTAGCTGTATCTGTTCTCTAGTCTGATCTTATCAATAGGGAAGTGCTGCTATTGACCACTACAATATAAATGCATTCTCTGACATAATACATATTGTCCTATCTACAGGCTATCATTTACATTAAAACGTTTAAGGATGTAAGAATACAACAAATCCTAGAAGGAAACAAGTTGTAAAGCACAAGACAGATAAGACATCAGAGCATTGCCATAGTAGTTATACATGCTAGTAAGTGCTGTACCTGTGTGTTGGAATCACACTGATCCTCTTCTGTAGAGCTGTGTGCTGCCTTGAGGAGTCTGCACAAGATCTCTGCCTTTAAATAGAGACCCAGGTCCTCAGTGATGCGATGTTCCTGTCACTCACCCCTTCTCTCCCTCTCCCCAGTATAACTCATCCCATTTATTTTCCCGTCTCTGCCTTTTTCCCTCTCTCACACCCTCTCATTCTCTCTCTCTCGCAGCATTTTATTGTTTTTTTTCCATATTGTAATCTTTCCCTTTTATTGCCTGTTTCTTCTGTTGTCTTCCCCATTCAGTTATTTTATGCAAACTATTGTTACAAAGATTATGTTGTTTAATAATTAAATATAAAGCATTTTTTAAACATAAAGATTTAACACTATAGAGCAGCACTGTACAATGTTATCACTATGTGCAATGATATCACTGTGAATAAAGATGATTTAGTAGCTTTATCACATATAAATCCAATTCTGTCACAACTTACACATTCAGCTCTAATATAGCGTTAGAAATAGAGATGAGCAAACTTACAGTAAAGTTCGATTCGTCACTAACTTCTCGGCTCGGCAGTTGATGACTTTTCCTGCATAAATTAGTTCAGCTTTCAGGTGCGCCGGTGGACTGGAAAAGGTGGATACAGTCCTACGAGACTCTTTCCTAGGACTGTATCCACCTTTTCCAGCCCACGGGAGCACCTGAAGGCTGAACTAATTTATGCAGGAAAAGTCATCAACTGCCGAGCCGAGAAGTTCGTGACGAATCAAATTTACTGTAAGTTCGCTCATCTCTAGTTAGAAAGTTTCAATGTACTTTGTACTTACTTTAAAAAAAAAAAAAGGTCCAGGCTTATTATTATTATTGTTACAATCAATAAACTGAAATCTGAAATTGAACAAAGCTGTTATTTATTCCAAATCTTACATTTTTAAGTACTTGTCAGCTACTGTATGCTCCAGAGGAAGTTGTGTAGTTCTTTCCAGTCTGACCACAGTGCTCTCTGCTGACACCTCTGTCTGTGTCAGGAACTGTCCAGAGTAGGAGCAAATCCCCATAGCAAACTTCTCCTGCTCTGGACAGTTCCTGACATGGACAGAGGTGTCAGCAGAGAGCACTGTGGTCAGATTGGAAAGAACTACACAACTTCCTCTGTAGTATACAGCAGCTGATAAGTACTGGAAGGATTACGATTTTAAATAGAAGTAATTTACAAATCTGTTTAACTTTCTGGCCCCAATTGATTTGAAAAACTTTATTTTTCTCTGGAGTACCCCTTTATTAGAAGATGTCAGAAAAAAAGGATCTGCTACCTATTTAAATGAACAGAAGTAAACATGCATGCTTATCTGAGCTTAGCATGCATGTATATGGACTGAGAAGAGCATGCATATGTTATTAATAACAACAATAATGATAGTCATTCTTAGCACTGTACAACTTTTAGGGACAGACAAATATCAGACATGAGAGAGATACAGATTAATCTCATATCAGACAGATATGTCTGATCTGTCTGAGAAAAGTGAGGGCAAGAGCTGGTCGCAAAAGCTTACGATCTCTGAGGAAAAGGGGTTACGAAAGGTGGCTCTAGACTTTGTGAGGCCTTACGCGAAACTCGAACACGAGGCCCACACTGACGAGATGTCACGATTAGTGTTGGACACGAATATTCGCATTTCGAATTTTTAGCGCGAATATCGCAAATTAGCGAATTCGCGAATATTGCGAGTATATGTTTGCTATATATTCAAAATTGTGAATATTCTTTTTTCCCCGCATATGCACATATTCGCTGATGTGAGTATTCGCATATTCCTTCTTTTCACTTGTGGGCCAATTAGAATGATGCAAATACACTTGTCAGAGGTTATCGACAACATCCTTAGGAACCAATAGTAAAGTTGCCCACCCCCTCACTGGTGTCTTCCTCAAATACGCGATTATGCGAATATTGACATTTAACAAATATGTGAAATTCGCGAATATAGGACAAATATTCGTCTATATATTCATGAAATATTACAAATTCGAATATGGGCAATGCCGCTCATCACTAGTCATCATATAGTGTGGGTTGGCAGCACCTGGGGTAAGGCAAAGTATTGTGCACTCACACTCAAAAGTAAGTGAATGGTGATGCATACAGTGTGTACATCGCCACTTACCAGGGGCGCACACAGGATTTTCTCAAGGGTTGGGATATATGAACATACTGTAAAATAATACCTCCACACCAGGACTACAAAGAACTACTGCATTGACTAAATACCAGCATTATACAGATACTAAATGAGTAAAAACACTATACACATACCAGTATCCCCAATAACACCACTGAACTAAACAAATAATTCCACTAAGCCATGACCACTAACATTACACCACACAGTGGCTGGATAATAATACCATACTAATCTATGTATATATACCGTATTTATCGGCATATAACACGCACTTTTTAGGCTAAAATTTTTTGCCTAAAGTCTGTGTGCGTGTTATACGCCGATACACCCCCAGGAAAGGCAGGGGGAGAGAAGCCGTCGCTGCCCGCTTCTCTCCCCCTGCCTTTCCTGGGGTCTAGAGCCCTGCTGCCGGCCCTTTTCACCCCCTGGTTATCGGCGCCGCTGCCCGTTCTGTCCCCCTGACTATCGGTGCCGGCGCCGATAGCCAGGGGGAGAGAAGCGGCGCCGACAGCCAGGGGGAGAGAAGGGGCAACGGCACCCATTGCCGGCGCCGCTGCCCCGTTGCCTCCCCCCATCCCCGGTGGCATAATTACCTGGGTCCGGTCCGCGCTGCTCCAGGCCTCCGTCGTGCGTCCCCGGCATCATTGCTATGCGCTGAACGGCGCGGCGCATGACGTCAGAGCGCCGCGCCGTGCATAGCAACGACGCTGGGGACGCACGACGGAGGCCTGGAGCAGCGCGGACCGGACCCAGGTAATTATGCCACCGGGGATGGGGGGAGGCAACGGGGCAGCGGCGCCGGCAATGGGTGCCGCTGCCCCTTCTCTCCCCCTGGCTGTCGGCGCCACTTCTCTCCCCCTGGCTATCGGCGCCGGCACCGATAGTCAGGGGGACAGAACGGGCAGCGGCGCCGATAACCAGGGGGTGAAAAGGGCCGACAGCAGCGCTCTAGACCCCAGGAAAGGCAGGGGGAGAGAAGCGGGCAGCGACGGCCTCTCTCCCCCTGCCTTTCCTGGGAGTATATCGGGGTATACACGCGCACACACGCACCCTCATTTTATCATGGATATTTGGGTAAAAAACTTTTTTTACCCAAATATCCTTGGTAAAATGAGGGTGCGTGTTATAGGCCGGTGCGTGGTATACCCCGATAAATACGGTAACTCAATTGGGGACATTTATCAAGGTATTCAGAGCCTTTTTTTTTTCTTACAAAAGTCGCAAAAAAAAACTCACCAAATTTTCAACTGCAACTTTTTTGTTTTGCTTATGTGCTCCAAATGTATTAACCCCCTGTGATAGTATGATAAATATGTAGCACATAAGCAAAACTAAAGCAAAAAAATAATAAAAAAAATATTTCAGAACTTGCTACCAAACCAAGCAATGATAAATGTCCCCCAATGTGTGTATGTATGCTCCAGCATCATGTCCACACAGCTAAAGATATTAACATGAAACTTGGCACAAATGTTACTAATATGTCAGCAACAAACATGGGATAGGAAATTTAACCCTTACAGGGTTCTTGTTTAAAGTCCCATACAAGTCTATGGGAAATACTCCATATGTTACAGCATAATTTCCAAACGGCTGGAGATATTTCAAGCCATTTGTGAGGATCGGGGTTTTAGTTTAAAGTCCCATGCAAATCTACAGGAAATGTACACTGCTCAAAAACATAAAGGGAACACTTAAACAACACAATGTAACTCCAAGTCAATCACACTTCTGTGAAATCACACTGTCCACTCAGGAAGCAACACTGATTGACAATCAATTTCACATGCTGTTGTGCAAATGGAACAGAAAACAGGTGGAAATTATAGGCAATTAGCAAGGCACCCCCAATAAAGGAGTGGTTCTGCAGGTGGTGACCACAGACCACTTTTCAGCTCCTATGCTTCCTAGCTGATGTTTTGGTCACTTTTGAATGCTGGCGGTGCTTTCACTCTAGTGGTAGAATGAGACGGAGTCTACAACCCACACAGGTGGCTCAAGTAGTGCAGCTCATCTATGATGGCACATCAATGTGAGCTGTGTCTGTCAGCGTAGTGTCCAGAGTATGGAGGTGCTACCAGGAGACAGGCCAGTACATCATAAGATATGGAGGAGGCCGTAGGAGAGCAACAATCCAGCAGCAGGACTGCTACCTCCACCTTTGTGCAAGGAGTAGCAGGAGGAGCACTGCCAGAGCCCTGCAAAATAACCTCCAGCAGGCCACAAATGTTCATGTGTCCACTCAAACGGTCAGAAAAGACTTCATGAGGTTGGTATGAGGGCCCGACATCCACAGGTGGCGGTTATGCTTACAGCCCAAAACCGTGCAGGACATTTGGCATTTGCCAGAGAACACCAAGATTGGCAAATTCGCCACTGGCGCCCTGTGCTCTTCACAGATGAAAGCAGCTTCACACTGAGAACATGTTCCAGCACGACCGGTTTGGTGGTGGGTCAGTGATGGTGTCGGTGGCATTTCTTTGGGGGGGACACACAGCCCTCCATGTGCTTTCCAGAGGTAGCCTGACTGCCATTAGATACCGAGATGAGATCCTCAGACCCCTTGTGAGACCATACGCTGGTGCGGTTGGCCCTCGGTTCCTCCTAATGCAAGACAATGCTAGACCTCATGTGGCTGGAGTGTGTCAGCAGTTCCTGCAAGAGGAAGGCATTGATGCTATGGGCTGACCCACCCGTTCCCCAGACCTGAATCCGATTGAGCACATCTGTGACATAATGTCTCGCTCCATCCACCAACGCCACGTTGCACCACAGACTGTCCAGGAGTTGGCAGATGCTTTAGTCCAGGTCTGGGAGGACATCCCTCAGGAGACCATTCACCACCTCATGAGGAGCATGCCCAGGCATTGAAGGGAGGTCATACGGGCATGTGGAGGCCACACACACTACTGAGCCTCATTTTGACAATTGATAATTTTTGTGTGATTTTGTTGTCAGCACATTCAACTATGTAAAGACGAAAGTATTTCCTACCATTAGTTCATTCATTCAGATCTAGGATGTGTTATCTTAGTGTTCCCTTTATTTTTTTGGGCAGTGTATGTTCCTGCATAACTTCCATATGGCTGGAGATAATTTATTAATACCTGGTACACATATTACTTGTATATCAAATAAAAATATATAATGTATACAAAAAAGAAAGGTTGCAGCAGCACTCTTGGTCAAAAAATGGAGGCTCTTAGCGCACTTTTTGATCAAAACGTGTCCCCCATCCACCACGCGGAGGTGTCCTCATTTCGGACGGGACCCTAACATGCTTAATCAATTCACCTCTACTGGGCATATGGCCTCTGACTGGGTGACATGCAGGATCCACTATCGAACTAAAATTCAAAACCTCCTATGAGGTGGCCCAATTTTGGATGGGACCCTGACATGTTTCATTCACTCACCTTCTGCTGGGCATATGGCCTCTGACTGGGTGACATGCAGGATCCACTACCAATTTAAAACCTCCTGTGAACAGGGAGGGGTGCAGGGCTAGAGAGGGTGCCACTCCCCCTTTCTTGTAAAACAAAAAACACAAAAAGAAAAATAGCTAGCACAACTACCTAATACATAGGTGCACGCTGCTGTGGCAAATACTGAGTATACAAAAAAGAAAGAAAGGTTGCAGCAGCACTCTTGGTCAAAAAATGGAGGTTTTAAATTTTTATTCGATAGTGGATCCTGCATGTCACCCAATCAGAGGCCATATGCCCAGCAGAAGGTGAATCGATTTAGCATGTTAGGGTCCCATCCGAAATGAGGCCACCTCCGTGTGGTGGATGGTGGACATGTTTTGATCAAAAAGCACACTAAGAGCCTCCATTTTTTGACCAAAAGTGCTGCTGCAACCTTTCTTTCTTTTTTGTATACTCAGTATTTGTGTACGCGTGTATTAGGTAGTTGTGCTGGCTATTTTTCTTTTTTGTGTTTTTGCTTAAGAAATATATAATAGTTAAATTAACCCTTACCTACACCCTTATATAAAAGATGGGTTTTTGTTTCAAGTATTTCGGACTTCCAGTACCTTACTCCACAAGTTCAGCTCTGCATCTCCTGGTGATGTGTCAGTCCGGCTTGCAAGCCACACCCCATCTCACAAAGACATGCCCGCTGTTTAAGCCCCATCAACTTATGAGGTTGGGTTGTAAGGATGGGATATGAGGTTGGGAAATGAGGTCGGTATGTGAGGACGGGATCTGAGTTCGGGATATGAGGTCAGTACATAAGGACGGGATATGAGGACAGCATATGAAAACAGCATATGAGGATGGGATATGAGGGCGGGATATGAGGGCAGGATATGAGGACAGGATTTGAGGATGGGATTTGAGGACGGGATATGAGGATGGGATATGAGGACGGGATATAAGGACAGGATATGAGGATGGGATATGAAGATGGGATATGAGGACAGCATATGAGGTCGGGATATGAGGTCGGAATATGAGGTTGGTATATGAGGACGAGATATGAGGTCGGGATATGAGGACACGATATGAGGTCGGGATAGGAGGATGGGATATGGAGATGGGATACGGGTTTGGGATATGACAAAAAATATATGAGGATGGGATATGAAGTCAAAAGCGTTCTCCTTTGTTGATTTTCCTCCCCAACGAGAATTAGGAAGGAAAAACCGGGCAATGCCGGGTACTCAGCTAGTATATATATATATATATATATATATATATATATATATACACATGTTACTAATATGTCAACTACATACATAGGATAGGTAAATTAACCCTTACCAAGCCCCATTTGTGAGGGTCAGGGTTTTTGTTTAAATCTTATAAATTCTATGGGAAATATATGTTACTGTATAACTTCTAAACGGCTGAAGATATTTCG
This sequence comes from Hyla sarda, assembly GCF_029499605.1. Lineage (NCBI taxonomy): Eukaryota > Metazoa > Chordata > Amphibia > Anura > Hylidae > Hyla > Hyla sarda. The sequence continues at coordinate 87,972,955 of NC_079190.1, forward strand.
ATAATACTTGGTCACATGTTACTAAGTCAACTAAAAATATAGGATAGCTCATTTAACCTTAACCTAGTTCATTTAACCTTAAAATTACTTATCGCACCATGACGTACATTTACGCGCCGCCATGATTGCAAGCACCGGAGCGGTGCTCGCATCATGCCCGGCAGGTCCCTGCTGCTATCAGCAGCCAGGGACACACCGGTAATGGCGGACATCCGTGATCACGCGGATGTCTGCCATTAACCCCTCAGATGCTGTGATCAATACAGATCACGGCATCTGCAGCAGTGCGGTACTTTGAATGGATGATTGGATCGCCCGCAGCACTGCCGCGGCGATCCGATCAACCAGCATGGCAGCCGGAGGTCCCCTCACCTTGCTCCGGCCGTCTCCCGGGGTCTTCTGCTCTGGTCTCAGATCGAGCAGACCAGAGAAGAAGATGACTGATAATACTGAGCAGTGCTGTGTCCTATACATAGCACTGCACAGTATTAGCAATCAACTGATTGCAATGAATAGTCCCCTATGGGTACATAAAAAGTGCAAAAAAAAAGTAAAAAAAATTTAAAATAAATAGTAAAAAAAATTGAAAAATCCCCTCCCCCAATAAATAAGTAAAATGTCCGTTTTTCCCATTTTACCCCCCAAAAAAGCATAAAAAAATAATTAATACACATATTTGGTATCGCCGCATGCGTAAAAGTCTGAGCTATTAAAATATATTGTTAATTATCCTGTACGGTGAATGGCGTAAACGTAAAAAAATTTAAAAAGTCAAAAATTGCTGCTTTTTGGTCACATTTTATTCCCAAAAAAGTTAATAAAAAGTAAAACCTAAGCAAAAGTGGTACTGATAAAAACTACAGATCATGGCGCAAAAATTAGCTCTCATATCGCCCCATATACGGAAATATGAGAAAGTTATAGGTGGTCAAAATAGGGCAATTTCAAACATACTAATTTTGTTAAAATGGTTTGAGATTTTTTTAAGCGGTACAATTATAGAAAAGCATATAACAAAATGGGTATCATTTTAATCGTATTGACCCACAGAATAAAGAAAACATGTAATTTTTACAGGAAAGTGTACAGCGTGAAAACAAAACCTTCCAAAATTTGCTAAAATGTGGTTTTCTTTTCAATTTTCCCACATAAATAATATTTGTTTGGTTGCACTATACATTTTATGGTAAAATGAGTAATGTAATTACAAAGTACAATTGGTGACGCAAAAAACAAGCCCTCATATAAGTCTGTGGATGGAAATATAAGAGAGTTATAATTTTTAGAAGGCGAGGAGGAAAAAACGAAAATGCTAAATTAAAATTGGTCTGGTCCTTAACCCCTTGGCGACGGAGCCCATTATGACCCTAAGGACGGGAGCATTTTTTTGCAAATCTGACCACTGTCACTTTAAGCATTAATAACTCTGGGATGCTTTTACTTATAAATTTGATTCTGAGATAGTTTTTTCCTGGCATATTCTACTTTATGTTAGTGGTAAATTTTCGTCCATACTTGCATCATTTCTTGGTGAAAAATTTGAAAATTTGATGAAAAATTTGAACATTTTGCATTTTTCTAACTTTGAAGCTCTCTGCTTGTAAGGAAAATAGACATATCAAATAAATGATATATTGATTCACATATACAATATGTCTACTTTATATTTGCATCATAAAGTTGACATGTTTTTACTTTTGGAAGACATCAGGGGGCTTCAAAGTTCAGCAGCAATTTTCCAATTTTTCCCAAAATTTTAAAAATCGGAATTTTTCATGTACCAGTTCAGGTTTGAAGTGGATTTGAAGGGTCTTCATATTAGAAATACCCCACAAATGACCCCATTATAAAAACTGCACCCCTCAAAGTATTCAAAATGACATTCAGTAAGTGTATTAACCCTTTAGGTGTTTCACAGGAATAGCAGCAAAGTGAAGGAGAAAATTCAAAATCTTCATTTTTTACACTCGCATGTTTTTGTAGACCCAGTTTTTGAATTTTTACAAGGGGTAAAAGGAGAACAATCCTCTCAAAATTTGTAACCCAATTTCTCTCCAGTAAGAAAATACCTCATATGTGTATGTCAAGTGTTTGGCAGGGGCAGCATAGGGCTCAGAAGGGAAGGAGCGACAATGGGATTTTGGAGAGTGAGTTTTTCTGAAATGGTTTTTGGGGGGAATGTCACATTAGGAAGCCCCTATGGTGCCAGGACAGCAAACCTCCCCCCCACATCGCACACTATTATGGAAACTACACCCCTCAAGGAACGTAACAAGGGGTACGGTGAGCTTAAACACCCCACAGGTGTTTGACAACTTTTTGTTAAAGTTGGACGTGTAAATGAAAAAAAAAAATTTTCGCTAAAATGCTAGTTTTCCCCGAAATTTTACTTTTTTACAAGGGGTAATAGGAGAAAATGCCCCCCAAAATTTGTAACCCCATTTCTTCTGAGTATGGAAATACCCCATGTTTGGACGTCAAGTGCTCTGTGAGCGCACTACAATGCTCAGAAGAGAAGGAGCGCCATTTAGCTTTTAGAGAGATAATTTGTTTGGAATGGAAGTTGGGGGCCATGTGCATTTACAAAGCCCCCCGTGTTGCCAGAACAGTGGACCCCCCCCACACATGTGACTCCATTTTGGAAACTACACACCTCACGGAATGTAATAAGGGGTACAGTAAGCATTTACACCCCACTGGCGTTTGACAGATCTTTGGAACAGTGGGCTGTGCAAACAAAAAATTACATTTTTCATTTTTACTGTACAAAAATCTTTCAGACACCTGTGGGGCGTAAATGCTCACTGTACCCCTTATTACATTCCGTGAGGGGTGTAGTTTCCAAAATAGGGTCACATGTGGGTATTTATTTTTTTGCGTTTATGTCAGAACCGCTGTAAAATCAGCCACCCCTGTGCAAATCACCAATTTAGGCCTCAAATGTACATGGTGCGCTCTCACTCCTGAGCCTTGTTTTGCGCCCGCAGAGCATTTTACGCCCACATATGGGGTATTTCCGTACTCAGGAGAAATTGTGTTACAAATTTTGGTGGTCTTTTTTTCCTTTTACCTGTTGTGAAAATAAAAAGTAAAGGGCAACACCTAAATTAGGGGTTGCACAGGGGTGGACATAGGGGTATTCTACGCCAGTGATTCCCAAACAGGGTGCCTCCAGCTGTTACTAAACTCCCAGCATGCCTGGACAGTCAGTGGCTGTCCAGAAATGCGTGGAGTTGTTGTTTTGCAGCAGCTGTAGGCTCCGTTTTGGAAACACTGCCGTACAATACGTTTTTCATTTTTATTGGGGGGGACAGTGTAAGGGGGTGTATATGTAGTGTTTTACTATTTATTATGTGTTAGTGTAGTGTAGTGTTTTTAGGGTACATTCGCACTGGCGGGTTACGGTGAGTTTCCTGCTAGGAATTTGCGCTGTGGCAATAAATTTGCCGCAGCTCATACTTGAAGCAGGAAACTTACTTTAAACCTGCCTGTGTGAATGTACCCTGTACGTTCACATGGGGGGGCAAACCTCCAGCTGTTTCAAAACTACAACTCCCAGCATGTACTGACAGACCGTGCATGCTGGGAGTTGTAGTTTTGCAACAGCTGGAGGCATACTCGTTGGAAAACCTTCAGTTAGGTTCTGTTACCTAACTCAATATTTTCCAACCAGTGTGCCTCCAGCTGTTGCAAAACTACAACTCCCAGAATGTACGGTCTGTCAGTACATGCTGGGAGTTGTAGTTTTAAAACAGCTGGAGGCACACTGGTTGGAAAACCTTCAGTTAGGTTCTGTTACCTAACTCAGTATTTTCCAACCAGTGGGCCTCCAGCTGTTGCAAAACTACAACTCCCAGCATGTACTGACAGACCGTCCATGCTGTGAGTTGTAGTTTTGCAACAGTTGGAGGCACACTGGTTGGAAAACCTTCAGTTAGGTTCTGTTACCTAACTCAGTATTTTCCAACCAGTGTGCCTCCAGCTGTTACAAAACTACAATTCACAGCATGTACTGTTCACAGAAGGGCATGCTGGGAGACGTAGTTATGCAACAGCTGGAGGTACGCAACTACAACTCCCAGCATGCCGAGACAGCTGTTTGCTGTTTGGGCATACTGGGATTTGCAGTTTTGCAACATCTGGAGTGCTACAATTTAGAGACTACTGTACAGTGATCTCCAATCTGTGGACCTCTAGATGTTGCAAAACTACACATCCCAGCATGCCCAGACAGCAAACAGCTTTGTGGGCATGCTAGGAGTTGTAGTTTTGCAAGATCTAGAGGGCAGTATAGAGATCACTGTGCAGTGGTCTCTAAACTGTAGACCTCCAGCTGTTGCAAAACTACAAATCCCAGCATGCCCACACAGCAAACCGCTGTCTGGGCATGCTGGGAGTTGTAGTTTTGCAACATCTGGAGGGCTACAGTCTAGAGACCACTAGACTCAGACTGTAGCCCTCTAGATGTTCCTAGGCAACTTACCGGCTTCCGTCGCATCCAGGGAGCCGTCCTCTTCTGCCGCCCGCAGATCTCCGTCGCCACCCGCCGATCACCATCGCTCCGCTGCCTCCGGACGGGTAAGTGGACGTCGGCACCCAGTCTTCTTCGTTTTCCACGTTCTGCCCCGCCTATTGTGGGTGGGCAGGACGGGGAAAACGAAAGTAAAGCCCCCCCGCCCCCGGTCGCATCTAGACCACCAATAGCAGGGATAGGAGGGGTGGCACCCCTGCCACCTCACTCCTATCTCTTCAGGGGGATCATGGGTGTCTTAGACAACCGCGATCCCCCTTATATTCGGGGTCACCATAGACCAGTAATGACCCAGAATTGGCGCAAATCGCAAGTGTGAATTCACTTGCGATTTGCGCCGATCGCCGACATGGGGGGGTCTAATGACCCCCCTGGGCATTTGCACTGGGTGCCTGCTGATCGATATCAGCAGTCACCCCGGTCCGGTCCCCTCCCAGCGCGCGGCGGGGACCGAAATTCCCACGGGCGTATGGATACACCCTTCGTCCTTAAGTACCAGGACGCAAGGACGTATGCATATGCCCTTCGTCCCCAACAGGTTAAGGCCAAAATGGGCCTGGTCCTTAAGGGGTTAAAGTCCCATGCAAATCTATGGGAAATGTATGTTCCAGCATGACTTCAGTATGGCTGGAGATATTTCGATAATACTTGTTACTTATATGTCAAATAAAAATATATGATAGTTAGATTAACCCTAACCTACCCCCATATGTGAAGGATGGGGTTTTTGTTTCAAGTCAATGCAAGTATATGGGACTTCAGTTATCTTACTCCACAAGCTCTGCTCTGCATCTCCTGGTGAAAGGATCAGTCGGCTTGCAAGCCACACCCTCCACGCATGCCACGCCCCATTTTATTGTCTACCCTTTTTGTGCATCAGTCTGGCTTGCAAATCATGCCCACTCCCAGAAAGCCATGTCCCCTTCTATTTTCAGCTTACAGTATTTTCATCACAACTCAGCCCCACCTGAGGACATGATATGAGGAGTAGATAGGAGGTCAGGCTATAAGGTCAGAATAAAAGGAAGGGATTAGATATGATGACGGGCCCAGCCAACTTGGCGGATACGCACAAACTAAATTTTCCTCCCTTCCTACACACCCTGAAATCTGACTTGATGAGGTGGGACCAAAATTACGTTTCTTGGTTAGGTGGAATTAAAGTTTTTAAAATTAACGTGCTCCCCCGCCTCCTGTACTTGTTTGCTGGAATACCCACCCATATCCCACGGACCTACTTTAACAATCTATCATCAATTTTGTCTCCTTCCCTCTATAGTTTAGATCCTCGTGGGAAAATGAGCTAGGACATGCTTTAAGTGACGATGACTGGCAGAGGGTGATCTCGGTCTGCCACAGGATGACCATATCTTGTAGGGCGCAGGAGATGAACTACAAAGTTTTGACCAGATGGTACAGAGTACCAGCGCTATTGGCCCGCATCTATCCTGGGGTCACAGACGTCTGTTGGAGATGTGGAGACCACAGATGTACTCTGTCCCATATTTGGCTCAACTGTCCATCCCTCGACTCTTTAATGTCCAAACTTGTCTCTCAAACACTACCCAAGACCCCAGAACAAACCTTGCTTTTCATCCTCCCCCCATCACTACCCAAACCCTCAGCCCGCCTCCTACACTATATGTTGATGGCTGCCAGGTCAGTGATTCCCAGATTATGGCGGGCTCCCACTCCTCCTACGCTATCGTCCTTGCTTCGGGAACTGTCACACATTTATAGGATGGAAGAATTAGTTGCGAACTCAAAGCACCAGGCTGACAGATTCCAGAGTATCTGGGGTCCCTGGCTTGCCTTCATGGAGTCAGAAGAGTTTGAATCCTTTCACTTAGTATTGCATAGAGATCCGGGACCCTGCTTAGGATTGCTTCCATAACTTTACTGAGACCGCGGATCTGGAGGTGGCTGGTTCTAACCCAATTTACGAGGTACGTTCCTTTGCTCCACCACATGCTTACCTATATTTCTTCCTTCTCTTCTTTTTTACTCCTTTCCCTTCCTTTTCCTATCTCTATACTTACCCTTCTTTACCGCTTTTCCCCTCCCCCCAGACATATGTACCTGGACATGCAATTATATTTGACAGGCCTCCCCTGTACTCTGGCTTTTTATTTGTATTTCTCTTTCGCTCGACCATGTAATTACTGTTTGGACTTGGTTCGAATTGTCCAGTAGTTCCACTGTAATATGATGCCTACTTCTGCCTAAAGATTGATGATCTTGTTCCTGCCACGGATTAGCCTTTTCTAAGGACTACAGAAGATGTTCATATGCTTGTCCATCTTCTCACATTTTACCACCATGTTTATTTGTTTATTGCTGTTCTTCTGTAATAATAATAATAATGATAATAAAAACTTCTATTTAAAAAAAAAAAAAAAAAAAAGATGTGAGGAGGGGATGTAAGGTCGGAATAATAGGTAGGGATTTGATGATGGAATAGGTAGGGATTTGATGATGGATTTGATGATGGATATGAGGTCGAGATATGAGTCGGGGATGTGAGGACGGGATTTAAGGATGGGCTATGAGGACAAAATATGAGGACGGGATATGAGGACAAAATATGAGGTCAGGATATAAGGTCTGGATATAAGGTCAGGATATGAGGACAAGATATGAGTCGGGGATGTGAGGACGGGATTTAAGGGTGGGATATGAGGACAAAATATGAGGACGGGATATGAGGACAAAGTATGAGGACGGGATATGAGGACAAAATATGAGGTCAGGATATAAGGTCGGAATATGAGGACGGGATATGAGGTCAGGATATGAGGACAATATATGAGGACAATTTATTAGGACAGGATATGAAGTCAAAAGCTTCCTCCTTTATTGCTTTTCCTCCCCAACAAGGATTAGGAAGGAATAATCGGGCAACGCCGGTTTCTAGTAATAAATAAAAACCCTTATACACTGACTAATATCCCACCATAAAGTGCCTATATAATAGTGACCTCAGCTGTACACAGGCTCTACAGATCATATAAAAGATTACAGTGCAGTTACATTTACTAACTTCTTGGTGTGGTTCTCTATCTTTTTCTTCTCTGTCTTGCTCAGACTGCCATGAAGATTTCTTCCAACCATGATTCGTCAATGCAGAATCTGCCAGAAAAATATGTTAGACTCTGCACATTTACAGACTCTGCACATTTCCTGACCCTTAGTACCCCAAATAATGCATTCCTTGGTACGCTGCATATTATGAGAGAGTTGGTGAGCCTGTTGGGGAGAGGGTAGAGGGATAGGCAGAGGGTAGGGGAAATTGCCGCCGGTGCTGAGTTCTGGACCTGCAGCTTCTGGGCTATGAGTAAGGCAAGACTGGGAATAAAATTAAGTCCTGAAAAAAACTGCAGCCCCACAGAATTGTGTCAGCCACCGCATCAATGTGACATCAGCGAATGCAATCTCCACATTCCTGAGATTGATACGGTCGCTCCATCAATCAGGTGCACAATGTGGTAGCTGCCTGGATACAGGTATTAAACAAACAACAAAAAAACGTGGTCTCAAATGGCTGGAGGTGCTCAACCCCAAATGCGGTTGTGCATTTATACTGGGGGAGCTGATCCTGCCCTTGTAGTCCGTTGCTAAGGGCGATCCCCAGCATAAAAATGCATACAATGGAGGATGCCTGCAGTGGACTACAAGTGCCACAATAGAATCCTACATCAGATAAACGGTGTGGATGTGTAACAATTAGAATACAATACAGGAATATGGGTGCACTACTGTGGTAGATGTATACAATGACAATGGCTATCCCTCAACACTGATGTTAAAATTGAGACATTCGCCAGTGTATCCTTATATGAAGGACACACCAGAGCCCGCACACCAACGCCAAGGTTTCTCAAATTGGTGCGAGACCTAACGCTAATCCTACCTGTGCTTGATAAGCAAAACAGGGGCCAGTGGGCAATTACGGCAGCATTCGGTTGACTCACAACTTCCTCCCAGATACCCTCCAGCGTGACTGAGCACACATGCAATGGGAGGAGGGAGGCAAGCTGCAAGCCCCACCTGAGTTGGCTAATATGGGTGCCTGGCCTCACAGGTGCTACCTATACAGGTATTACCGGTGCCCACTCACAGAGAGGGTCTCTACAGCAGCTCCAGATCTATGGTTTTGCTTGGTTGTCTTGTGTAATATTCACGGCTTCCTCATATTTGTCTGTGAGCTGTCATACAATCATTAAAAGCATTAATATAAAGCAAAAAGACACAGCTACATTTTGGTAGGGACGCTCATTCTCTCTCTCTGAGCCAAAAACTTTTACTCCCAATAGTCACATAGCACCAGGACAATGCCCCATACATTCCAAGGTTTGATTTTAACTAATGGGAGGATATCTTTAGGCATACAGTAAAAGCCACTTGACACCAAAAGCTTCTATAAAGTCTGCCACAGATTCTAAAGACATCTGGACTTCATTAGTTTTAAGGCCCATAATTCAAAGAGTAGAATGCATTTGAAAAAAAAAAAACATACAAAGAGGAATGGGGGAGGAAGGCACAAAGAGGAGCCAAACACATAATAAGCTAACTAGGAGATGAGACACAATTCAAAGATATAAATGTAATACACAAAAGTGAATTATGATTTACACACACACAATATATATATATATATATATATATATATATATATATATATATATATATAACCATATCATTTCCCATGTTTTAATCATAATTTCCCTTTAGACCTCAAGATTCACCTTTCCTGGTTACATGTATCTATCATTTGACATGTTTTATGGACACTACATCATACCAACTGTTTCAGTGAATGTACATACATTAATAAGGTCAAAACTAAAACAATTACTAATGTCTAGGGAGGGACCTATCTACCAGGTCTCTGTTTATACATCCTGAGAATATGTATACCCTTTTTTTATGTACTGCTTGTAATTTTTCAAATCATACATAATCCACCTCAATGGAGTGGATACATACATTAAACAAAAACCAATTTGACTAATATCAGATAAATGATACTATATGTTATTCCCAAAACCCATTTTCAACACCCTTAACCAACTGAATTTAACCAACTAAGCTATGCAGTCTATATCCTATGGAGAATAAACAACTATAGCCTCTATTGTCCAGTACCTTCTAGAAACTAATGTTCACACTTTACCCCCAAGTATCCCATACCTTATGGTAGTTAACATTTACTCATCCCACTGGCCAGGCCTACCCTCTTAATATTTTTACACCAAGTATTCCTTTTCCTTATAACATTATCACCCACTAAGATGCTTATTTCACACCGCTATATGTACAGGACACCAATGTTCACCCACAGATTCTCCTCATACAATGTCACATCCTAATAATCCGGTGTGATTATCTTCTCCTCTGGAACAACCATGGTTATGTAAGATATAGATTTAACAGTTATCAGATAATATATAGTTATCAGGTCATTAGATAAATTAGTTATTTTTCCAATCATTTCATGATGTTTATAAACGTTTTGTTCAGTCTTCTTTCAGTTCATCAAGTCCATTTGTTGGCACAATTACACTATAAAAACTTGGGATTTACAGTCTTTTACAACATCCGGTGCATATTCTTCTAGCTTCATCTCTACAGTGGTTAGATATATCTGTATGGGATCATCATATGTAGGTGTCTCTTTCCTCACTTGTTTATTGACACACACTCAATCATGGGTTTAAGGAAATTAAAAATAATTGTAGGATCTGAACTAGGCACAACTTTACATAGGGTTTTAAGATATATTCTTTACTTTATCTATGGTTAGGGAATCAGTACAGTAAGACAAGGACATACTTATATTGGTCCACCTTAGGCAGTTAGATGAATTCCACTCATAGTCTCTGAAACTGGTAAGTTGATCTTGGAATGTGTAGGTCATAACAGATGCAAATAATGCAAGTCTGTACAAACCTCCTTTTTGCATTGTTGAATCCTGAGGCCACCCAATGTACGGATACTACATCACACATAGCTACCTTCTGCTTAGTGTATGGGGCAATATATGTTATCACGGGGTACAAGACTGTTGGCACACACAGTTTCTTACCAACTCTCCAGATGCCATCTTTGCCCTGTACCCCCTCTTTCTTCTTCCATTGGTCTCTCTCAGCATGCATTGCTGGTCCCTGCAAGAGATCTAACCAGACAGATTCACACTTCCCATCTACCTGTACACTCTGCACCATAACTGTGGGAGGACAGGAGCACCGCAGCCTTGGCAGCCTTCTTCACCATCCAGTCGCATTGGCTTCTGGGGTTGTTTCCTTCATGTGGGTCTGATCTTTATGATGACCATCTTCTCTGGCAGCTCTAGGACTTTGAACACTTGAACTACAAACTACAGATTCTACATTTGATTGGTATTCCCAAGAATTCAAGAAAACCTCTATTCCAATAGGCCCATACTTGTGGGCGGTAGTATAAAAGTGTACCCATACTGTACCCATAGTGTACCCATTATATCTTACTTTCAGATATCTTACACATCTCAGTGAATATCTTCAACTCTACTTTCTGAACCAACAGCTCAGATTGAGTGGTTTATTGAAGTAGAACTTCATTCTGCGTGTGGTCACCATATATCTTGTCTTGTGTTTTACATCTTTTCATCACTTGGAGCAAGCTTACATTTTCAACTCATCCACCATGGATTCTCTGATATCTTATCATGGCTCTTGAATTTTTAACCTCATAAGTTCAGGCTGTCAATCATAATCTGATTGTGGCAAAGCTACCAAAGAACAGTCTTCTTTTTCAGCATCTTCATATTACAAATATTTTCTCATTATACCGTTGCAATATCAACTCAAAATTGATATTATTCAAATAAATGCAATGTGGAGTGTATTATATTACATTGTGTATGCAGATACTATAAACATACTCAATTTCAAACAGTAGATATATATTTATTTCAAGTCTAATATGAATTTGTGTTTCTGGAGAGGAGGCTGCCATTCTCCCTATAAATTAAACAAGAAAAGGATCCCTGAAGGTTCCAGGACAATAAATCATAATCAACATTTAAGGGGTAACCCCCTTGTGGGGAAAACCCTTACTAGAAACCCCCGTAAAATGAATTATGTTTATTGAATTCTAATACTGAAATCTACCCTCTTTAACACATGGTTAAAATTATCAGTAGTGTCAGTGGATCATATAGGTAGAGAGTAGCCTCTCCTAATTACTAGAATTCTACTGGCACTTATTGGCTAATATATTCTGCACTAAATTCTGTGCACTGATGTGTCAGCATACACTGCTGCATTAGTATTTTTCTTCCACTGTCCGCTGTATTAAAGCAAATGGCTAGCCTCCCCAACGTTTCACTCACAAGGGCTGTGAGGCTAATGGTGCTCCGGACACCGGACGGGCTTTATATAACCTCTTATTGTGACAATTTCCTGTGACGTGCATTCGCCAATCATGCGATTGCTCGTCATAGTCTTGTGTCCCGCGATAATTCTTTGCCAATCCTGAATTGAGACGTCATATTGTACTGCTATTGCAAGAGTTCGCAACCAATCATGATGTTTATTGTGGTCTATCACGCGCCTGCTTGAGCGCCTATCACCGCTTTTGTTTATGTATGAAGTCACTCCGTTTGTCCGCATCTTGCATGTTGATTGTGTTTGCGTATGTCTGGCCGTGTGGTGAGTAATTCTCTTGTCGCGGTATCTATGTACTGCTATGTTAATGCGCATGACATCAGACTTTGTTTAGATACCGGTTACAGGATTCTACTGCGCATGTTTTCGGACTTAGACAGTAAGATGTGTATACCGGGTTTCTCTTTAGCTTAGTTTTTAAGGATGTTATAAGTACATCTGTTCCAAATATCATTTAATATGGATCCTGGAATTCACTACCATCAGAATACATTTGTTAATTATATAGATTATTGTGTTATGAGGATGTGCTTGGTCTTTAGAAATATACAAATAAAAAGAATATATTGTTCTATATCTGAATATGGGTTATTGGTTGTTCTATAAGTTATTATATAGTAATCATTATCAGTCTGGGATGTGTGATATCATTAAACGTGGATTCATATGACTAAATTGGGGTGGGGGGATATGAATCCAGTTTTTTTTTTTGTTTTGTTTGTTTTATCTTGGCCAAACTTCTTCTCTTGTTACTCCTATAATATAATCAGACAATTAATCGCATTTCCTGATACACTTCATTTTCGGCATCCATACTGCACAAAACTGTGAAAACAAAACTTATTAGGAAATTAATGAGATATCATCAAATAGTTTCAATTAATACCACGTGGATTTTCTTTTGTTCTTTACCAATCTAAAAAGGATCCATTACAACACAAACACTTACATAGACAGCTTCACAAAGAAAACATTCACTGGGGTATTCCATGTATTCCTGATTCATTAATACACATCACACATATACAACGTATCTTATATCATAAGAACCATCCTATGAACGTCATCATATAAGTACTTACACAAAATCATAGTAACAACCATGTATCAGCCAGCTTTCCTAGAGACCTACCACGCTGCCCTCTGCATTCCATTGCACTAAGCACTCCTCATCATCATCTTCACTTTTGTCCCCACCATTGGAAAAAACAACTCCGTTCCATCTCCATTCATGGAACCTCCCACATATGTGAGTTATTAACCACACCCTGAAACAATCATTATCACTTGTATATATATATATATATATATATATATATAATTAATTTTTAGACTAACTTATCAGCTTTCTCAACAACACAATGCATACAGTTATTTGTCTACTCAAGCTACTATATCCAAAACCACTAAGGAACATTCTTTGGGAGATATACGTCTGTATAGAAACAAGCCAACCGGCACCAGAAAGCCTTCAAAGTAATTGGAACAATGTCCGAAGCCCGCACTGCGGGGGACCAGGTGTGTCGGCAAGAGTGGAGGTGTTAACTAGGTGAAAAGCTCGTAGTATACAGGTAATAGAAAAAATAAAGTTGCACTCACCACGAGACACAGCATGGAGGTTTTCAACTCCGGGTTTATTCGTGAATATGAAGTGCTATACAGTCAAAGCAGGTTGGAGGGAAGGGAGGGGAGCAGACATCAAGCTCCGTGGAGCTGGCTGAGTTCAATGAATCGTTTCGCACATAATTGGGTAATCCTACTCAACAACTTTACAACACAGACAAGTTTACAACACAGACACAGTTTTGAAATTTCTAAGGGTACTACAACTCCCATCATACCTTCCCTTCACACACACACACATCCACATGTATCCAGGCCTCAGCTTTCTCTTTCACATACTTTTTCAGTTTATCCAGCTCTCATTACCATTTCTATATGGTTCCCATCTTTGTAAACGTACACATACTTCCCTTGGCATTCTTGCAAGCTTTCCTACATCCCAGTCAATAATTTTACAATGTGTGCAGCAGTTCCTTCCCCACTCCTCTCCTTGAGTGGGCACTCTTGAAGCCATATACATTCATGGCTTACAAAATGCAGGAGTTGATCAGGCTCCTTCTATTTCTCAATTATCCACCAAACCCTACCTTACTACAATAAGTAAATACTCACCAGACAGAATGTCTTACTATAATACTCACTTATTCACCAGGTGTTTGAATTGTTTTAGCACGATAATATCTACATTACCCAACATGCCTTGCGCTACTTATGGTAATATATCTTATTGCCCACCAGACGTTAAATCCTACCATCGTTACTGCTACACCCCAGACAAAGTATCGGAACCAAGTAGACGCTTCCACTAGACAAAGTTCCAGTACTCTCTACAGCCCTGCCAGGCACAGTCCCGGAAAACAGACCGATTATGTTATTTAAAAACCTGATTACCCACTTCCGTGTTTTCACACTACAACCAGTAAGTAATCCCCTTCATACCCGCCAAACATAAGACCCGATATGTTTAATATCCGCCAAACATAAGTTCCGATATGTTTAATATCTGCCAGCTTAAGTTCCGGTATAACTGCTATACCCTCTCATTCATAACTATTGTGCACTGGGACCTCTCCCTAATAATGCCAAACTTTTTACTTCCCATTCAACCACTCACTAATTGCTTAATTCCCCACCAAAGCATGGATACCAAACACATTTCACACATATGAACATCAGGGACATGCACCCATCTCACGCATACACAGCATCACAAACAAGGACTTTTTCTTATCCCATTAAGTTACATAGAGACAATCAACATGGTCTAGCAGGAAGACATACTTGTAAGCAATAGTCTTACCTGTAGACTTTATGCAGTTCCTGGCCATCCATATTGGGGTTCCTTATCGATCGCCCCTATAAATGCAATTGGGATCCCGGACCTTGAGCCCCCAAATGTTATGGTAATATTCCTGGCTTTCTCATATTTGTCTGTGAGCTGTCATACAATCACCAAAGGCGTTCATGTAAAACAAAAAGACACAGCTACATTTTGGTAGGGACACTCATTCTCATCCCTCTCTCTCTCTCTGAGCCACAAACTTTTGTTCCCAATAGTCACATAGCACCAGGACAACACCCCATACATTCCAAGGTTTGATGTTAACCAATGGGAGGATATCTTTAGGCATACATTAAAAGTCACTTGACACCAAAGCTTCTATATAGTCTGTGTTGCGGTGAGCGCTCCGGCCACTCACTCTTGCCTTGAGCGCTCTCCTCCTGCATGCCAATCTCTGGCCGTCATTTACCCTTGCACCAGTTGGTCTCTCAGTTGGTTCTGTTCCCCAGCACGCGCGCCCTCACATCCTAGGGCGCACGCGCACCGGCACCCTGTCATATAAAGTTCCAGTACGCCCTTAATTGTTTTTCACCTGAACTGACTATATAAGTGTCAGCACTTTCTATTTCCTATTCTTTGTGTGCCCTGTGCCCAAGAGAAAGGTATATAGCCTAATCAGTGTTCTGACCTTCCGCTCCGTGACCTGACCTTGCTTCTGTGTCGTCTTCCTGTGGACCTCCTGTTATGTTTCCTGACCACACATCTGTGCCGCCTGCCCTGACCTTTTGCTAGTCCTGACTATGAGTTTGCCTCATCCTTCCAGTGCTGGGTTTCATCTCAGCAGCCTGTGTGGATGAGTTGTGTTGCAGGGGTAGCCACCAGGGTGCCGCCAGCTGCATCAAAACCAGCGGCACCTTAGACTCCGCTCCCTGGTATGGCCCACATCATCTTTCACACAGGTACAGCGGATGCACTACCTCTGTGAGTGTTACAGTAAGATCAGGCCATTATTCCCGCTGATGTGCCTCTGCCTGATGTCTCGGACCTTTCCACCGTCGTGGCCCAACAGTCACAACAGTTGGCACGTCAGGCTCAACAGTTGAACCAGTTGTCAGCCACAATGCAACAGCTTCTTGCCACAAAGCAGCAACAACAGCAACAGCAGCCACAACCAGCTACAGTGTCTCCTCCAGTGCCAGAAGCTTCTTCCGGGTCCAAGCTTTGTTTATCCTTACCTCCAAAATATGAGGGAGATCCCAAGCTGTGTAGAGGCTTCATGACACAGTGTTCTATGCATTTAGAATTCATGGCGGATCAATTCCCGACGGAGCGAGCTAAAGTGGCATTCGAGGTCAGTTTACTGTTTGGTAAAGCCCTGGCTTGGTCTACTCCTCTCTGGGATCATAATAACCTTGTCTCCTCTTACCTGCAGGCCTTCATTGCAGAGTTCTTCAGAGGTCTTTGAAGAACCTGCACGGTCTTCCTCGGCCGAGACGGCTCAGCTGAATCTTAGCCAGGGGAATTCTTTTGTTGGTGAGTACGCGGTTCAGTTCCGCACCCTGGCTTCCGAATTGGCCTAGAATGATGAAGTTTTGAGTGCTATTTTCGAAAAAAAAAAGGTCTTTCGAGTGGAATCAAGGATGTTCTTCCTGCACGTGATCCTCCGTCTACCCTGAGCTTATCCATTTGGCCACTCGTATTAATGTGCATTTTACTGAGAGACAGGAAGAACTTCACCAAGAAAGAGATTCTGTCCACACACTGGCAGACATTTATCAAGGGGTTTAGTCAGGTTTTCTTTACTATAATTGTTGCACAATTGTTGCAACTGCGACTACGTGTTTTCGTGTGACAATTTGCGTGAAGAACAAGAAAAGCAAAAAATTAAAACTTGCTTACGCAGTTAATTTTTCAAAATGGATTTACTTTTGTCAGGTATTTATTAGCTGCGGCAGTCGCAGCTGCGCAGTAAAATGTCGCAATGGCCGTAAAAATTGACTAAATTTACTCCAGCTCCAACATGGAGCAGGAAAATTTACTGTCGCACGGGCTCCGACATACTTTCTCCCCGCTACCCTCTCTTCGCTACAGGGACACTGCAGTGATTTACATCCCCCCCTCTCACCTGCCAGTGCCACACAACTCCCATCTGTCTGCTAACTTTTGCAAGACTACAAGTCCCAGCATGCCCTTACAGTGAGGACACGCTGGGAGTTGTAGTCTTGTAGCAGCGGGAGCTGAGCGGCGCGGGCGGGAGACAAGGGGGGGGATATCAGTGTCCCCATCATTACTAAGTAAGGGTAGCGGCGAGGCCGTATGAGCAGCCCGGGCGGCTGCACTGTAATGTCAGCCCGGGCTCCTTATAACATATACCGGCGCTGCAGACTCCTAAATCCCCTGCTGTCATTTCACATTTCCCGCTGGGTCCTGTGATTGGCCAGGTCCAGCAGCCAATCACAGGACCTGACCGGAACAGTGACATGTTTAGGGGATATAGGAGTCTGTCAGGGGGGGGGGGGGTCCATCAGCATTGATTTTAATAAAATGGTTAACAAGGGCTTGTGGGGGAGTATTTTTTTGTAATAACATTTTTTTTAAACCTGTTGTGTTTTTTCCTTACTTTACTTGACAGGCTTAGTAGTGGAAGCTGTCTTATAGACGGAGTCCATTACTGAGCTGGGCTTAGCATTAGCCACAAAAACAGCTAGCGCTAACCCCCAATTGTTACCCCGGGACCCAACGCCACAGGGGTTCCGGGAAGAGCCGGTACCAACAGGCCTGGTGTGTAAAAAATGGCGCTGCTGGGCCTAGGCGGTAACATGCTGGCGTTATTTAGGCTGGGGAGGGCCAGTAACAATGGTCCTTGCCCACCCTGGTAACGTCAGGCTGTTGCTGTTTGGTTGGTATTTGGCTGAGAATAAAAATAGGGGGGACCCTATGCGTTTAAAAAAATAATAATAATAATTAAATGTTAAAAAAAAACACATAGGGTCCCCCCTATTTTTATTCTCAGCCAAATACCAACCAAACAGTAACAGCCTGACGTTATGAGGATGGGCGAGGACTATTGTTACTGGCCCTCCCCAGCCTAAATAATGCCAGCCTGTTACCGCCTAGGCCCAGGAGCGCCATTTTTGACGCTCCGGGCCTGTTGGTACCGGCTCTTGCCAACACCCCTGTAGTGTTGGTTACCGGGGTAATAATTGGGGGTTAGCGCTAGCTGTTTTTGTGGCTAACGCTAAGCCCGGCTTAGTAATGGACTCCGTCTGTAAGACAGCTTCCACTAAAAAAAAATGTATTACAAAAAAACACTCCCCCACAAGCCCTCGATAACCATTTTATTAACATCAAGCAAAGAAAAATGCGGGTCGTGGAAGTAGTCCCCCAAATCCGTAGGAGTCCACAGGATACACGGATCTGTAGAAGAAGTAACAAATAATAAAAAAAAAATGAGTAAGTACATTTAGGGAGAAAAAACTGTGTTAAAAAAATTAATAAACACACACACACACTATATATATATATATATATATATATATATATATGCACATTTTTTTTTTCAAAGCTGCATAGTGGTGTTCTGTAGTCATTATTTGGTTTTTGCTTATGTGTGCTAAAAAAAATTGTATTTAAAATGGATTTCTTGGTTTTTGCTCATGTAAGCCAAATTTATCAACCCCCTGTGATAGTATGATAAATATGTCATACATAAGCAAAAAAAATAGCAGGAAAAAATGACTACAGAACTTGCTTACCAAAGCAACGATGATAAATGTCCCCGACTGTGACTACCTTGTCTGGCACCTGTGTTCCAACATTCTCCTCTGCCATATCCTTAGTCTCCTGTCGAAGAAGCTATGCAGGTGGATCGTTCTCTGCTAACTCAGCAGGAGAGATCACGTTGATGCAATGAGAACTTTTGCCTCTACTGTGCCAGTCTGTCACATTTTCTCAAAGATTGTCCTACGTCCACAGCATCGGGGAGACGCTCGCACCTAGGGTACATGGGAGAGGTGTCCTTGGGTGTGAATAATACCTTTCCTCGTTTGACCTTGACGGTCCAAGTCTACACTCTTACCAAGACTTCCTTCTATGCTTTTGCCTTTTTGCACTCTGATTCCGCAGGAGATTTTATTGATGCCTCCTTGGTTCATAAATACCGTCTTCCTGTGACTCGGCTTGCTAAGCCATTAATGATTTCCTCTGTCAATGGAGAAAATCTGAATTGTACAGTGTTATTCCGCACAGAACATCTCATCATGCAAGTAGGAGTGTTGCAAAAAGTTAAAAATGTTGTTCTATGTGCTTCCACATTGTACTTCGGAGCTTCTTCTCGGTCTTCCTTGGCTTCAACGTGAAACTGGTGAAGTCATACGCTGGGGATTGTTTTGCCAAAACCACTGTCTTGTGCTTATCCAGTCTAAGGCTGTCTCTTCACCTCCTTCTATGCCAGGCCTGCCTCTTCCATATCAAGATTATTCAGACATATTCAGTGAAAAGCAGGCCGAGACTCTTCCACCACATCGTCCCTACTGTCATACTTATTGTAGGCCCCAAAAATGAATCACTATGTTTAATAGATTAATAGCATGATGTGTCCGCCATGTTGTATGTAGAGGTATTACGTAGGACACATGATATTGTCATGTACTGTTAGTATTGTAAAGGACATTGGTATATATATCTATTATCTTATATATGATTCTCACAGGGAGCATTGCTCAGTGTTTGCATTCCTAAGGGCTGGTGGGAAGTATAGACTGATAATGAGTATTTGTACAAGGCTAGTTAGACAGTATTGTGAATGTTATTCTGACTGATAATTAATTACCCATTTGACTGGACAAGAGAGATTAACACGTCTGTGTGAAAGAGATCTCCATGGTATTCTTATCTCTCCAATAAATTTGGATGTCTAGGTAGGCCCCAAGATGTCTATGAGAATCCAGGTTTTAATTACTTATATATGTTAAAAATAATCCCCGAATTTACAATTTAGGGCTCCACACTTCAAGTGTGGAATGTGGGTTTAAGACCAACATTGGACAGTTAACCCTTAATGGTAATAATGCTAATTGTTTATGCAATAGCACCCCCTAGGGTATGGGTAGTTGACATTACACCGACAGGAAAGGCATTATGGGTGATATGCTCAATGCATTCTGGGTATTATAGTGATGTCATAGTAATTATCATATGTACACACCCAACCTACATTCATTGGGGAATTCCAATTTAGGAGGGTGTGTCTAACTAATTAAAAAGTCTGGTAAACCAGATGTTAGAGACTATAGAGAACACACAAAGACACAAAGGAAGAGAGACAAGGGAAAAGTAAAGACAAAGAACTCTCTCCCACACAAAGGAAAGAGGTCCAACAAGGTTGAAAAGCCATGTGAGATCCTAGCAAGCTGGATTGATCACACGGTACCAGACCAATGGCTATCCATGATGATGAAATTGACTGTTCAGCTTTCCTAGGACCAGAAGTGAGGTTCTTACATAGACTTGGTAAGAGATACAAAAATGGTATTCCATTTAATTAAGATCAATTTGGATAATGTAGATGGAATTATACCATTTAGATTGGTGAATAAATTAATAAAATAATTAATTATCTCCATATTGAGATTATAGTTTTAGGATTTTGTGAGACTTCATTCTACCTGCAGAAGAATCAAGACTCATAATCTATCAAAGCATTAAATAGTTGCCTAGACATATTAATAGAATTCATACTTGCCAAACTAAGTGTTATAAGTATATTTCCCACACAGGAAACTTGCTTTAAGTTCTTCCTCCTAAAATATAGTCTTGCGAGATCATAAAACTCTGCTATTAATGTCTTACCAAGATCATGTATAGAAAACAGTCCAGAATGGGGCGGAAGTATTTTAGGTTTCTTCCATGTTTATATCCTTAGATGGATTTGCTCATTCCTGGAATCATGTGATTTGTAGTTGGTTAGAAGGGAGCAGGGAGTGTATTTAGCATTCCATATTGAGATGTCTATGATTAGATATTGCCCATCGTGATATCTTGAGGTTTCCTCTGTATAGAGTGATATGTAACCATTTTCTTATATGATATCCTAACCTAGTAGCTTTTGTTTTATTGTAACAAGTTATTTACTACTCACATGTATTGTTCTACTGATATGTAGTCAATTAACAAACTTGTAATGTTTACTAATATATCTAATTGATATTCATTTGCATATATCATTGTTTTTATAACTCATTTATGTTTATAACCTATAAATCTGCATACTTTTATAATACCTATGTATTATTGTATATTGCAAAACTACATCCTTAAGCGTTAATGTCATCCAGTCATAAAAATAACTTATTGATATCTGAGGAAATAGTCGGACTCAGATGTGAATTGTATTGATTAGCTTTGTCTACATTTCACCAGGTCATAATTTTGATAATTTTCTAAATTTGTAATTTTTCATAATTAATATTTTTATGACCATAATTCATAATTGAGTTATTACCACACAACACTACGACTGTCCTATTGACTTACAGCCTGGGACCACACATCCCCGTGGAAGAATTTATCTATTGTCTGTCCCTGAGACACAAGCCATTGCAAAATATATCCAAAAGAACCTCCAAAAGGGCTTTATCCGAAAGTCCTCCTCTCCTGCCGAAGCTGGATTCTTCTTTGTAGGGAAGAAGGATGGTTCCCTCCGTCCTTGTATTGACTACAGGGGTCTAATCAAGAATAAGATCAAAAATCGCTATCCTCTTCCTTTAATTTCTGAACTTTTTGATCGTCTATGGGGTGCCAAGGTCTTCTCCAAGTTGAATTTGCGGGGAGCATATAATTTTATTAGTATCCATGAGGAAGACGAATGGAAGATGGCCTTTAATACCCGAGATGGACACTTTGAGTATCTTGTGATGCATTTTGATCTCTGTAACGCTTCAGCGGTCTTCCAAGAATTTGTCAACGATATCTTCCGAGATCTTCTCTACACATGTGTTGTGTACCTTGATTACATCTTGAATTTGGAGGAGCATTGCTCACATGTTTGTCAAGTCCTACAGCGTCTCCAGGAAAATCATGTTTAAGAGATCTAGTCTGCCGTTCCTGGGTTACACTGTTTCCCATCAAAGTCTTTAGGTGGATCCTGGCAAACTGACTGCTGTGTTGGATTGGCCTCGTCCTACTGGTCTACGGGCTATTCAATGCTTTCTTGGCTTTGCCAATTATTGTCATCAGTTCATCCCACATTTTTCTTAATTGGTTGCCCCGACTGTGGCTCTTACTAAAAAAGAACTGTAACCTCAAGTCTTGGCCTCCTGAGGCCGAAGAGGTCTTCACTTGCTTAAAGTCTGCTTTTGCCTCTGCACCCGTCCTCTCAAGACCAGATCCAGAGAAACCCTTCTCTTTGGATGTAGACGCTTCCAGTGGCGTTGCTAGGGTTGGTGTCACCCGGTGCGGTAGAAAATCGTGTCAGCCCATACCTAACCCCCCCCCACATAAAAGTTTTTAGCCTGTTGTGACGGATGCCACTGGTGTAGCGCATTGTGAAAAATTCCAGTATAATAATTAAATATACCAATTGCCACAGAATGGAAAAGCGCTAAAAAGGTTTTCACCATTTAAAACTACAACTCCCAGAATTACTTAAATGGGTACTCCGCTGGAAATTATTTTCTTTTGAATCAACTGGTGCCAGGAAGTTAAAATCTGAATCCTTCAAGTAAGTAATTTACAAACCTGTTTAACTTTCTGGCACCATTGATTCTAAAGAAAATGTTTTGCAGCGGAGTACCCCTTTAAGCAGTGGTGAGGTTATGCTGGGAGTTAAGTTTCACTCATCTAACTGCAGAACTTACAAGTGACTATAGCTCTGATAGGACATAATGAGGAGAATACACAATGATATCAGTGACTACAGGTGACGTCTTCTCTATAGTGAGGAGAATACAAAATGATATCAGTGACTACAGGTGACGTCTTCTCTATAGTGAGGAGAATACACAATGATATCAGTGACTACAGGTGACGTCTTCTCTATAGTGAGGAGAATACACAATGGTGTCAGTGATTACAGGTGACGTTTTCTCTATAATGAGGAGAATACACAATGATATCAATGATTACAGGTGACGTCTTCTCTATAGTGAGGAGAAAACAATGATATCAGTGACTACAGTTGTTGTCTTCTCTATAGTGAGGAGAATACACAATGATATCAGTGACTACAGGTGACGTCTTCTCTATAGTGAGGAGAATACACAATGATATCAGTGACTACAGGTGATGTCTTCTCTATAGTGAGGAGAATACACAATGATATCAGTGACTACAGGTGACGTCTTCTCTATAGTGAGGAGAATACACAATGATATCAGTGACTACAGGTGAAGTCTTCTCTATAGTGAGGAGAATACAGAATGAGATCAGTGACTACAGGTGACGTCTTCTCTATAGTGAGGAGAATACACAATGAGATCAGTGACTACAGGTGACATCTTCTCTATAGTGAGGAGAAAACAATGATATCAGTGACTACAGTTGACGTCTTCTCTATAGTGAGGAGAATACACAATGATATCAGTGACTACAGGTGATGTCTTCTCTATAGTGAGGAGAATACACAATGATATCAGTGACTATAGGTGACGTCTTCTCTATAGTGAGGAGAATACACAATGATATCAGTGACTACAGGTGACGTCTTCTCTATAGTCTTTCCTTATCTAATTCAGATGGAACATACCACCGGGTCCAGCTAAATGTTCTATCTGCAGAATGTGACGCCCAGATGTCTCCTCACTATGTCAGCGCATTCTCATACTCTATATGAAAATAATTATTATTAATATAAACCTTCCAGACACTGTATCCTCTAAATATAATAAACTAGTATACACTAGGGCTGCACGATATATCGCAAAAACAATCGAATCGCAATTTTTGCCATATATCGATATGGCCCCCGGGAAAATTTGCGATTATCTGCTCGGGCAGATCCCGTGTGCGGCTGCAGTGCGGGCCGGCCAGGGCAGATAAAAACAAATTTAAATATTAAAAGTCTGTGTTTCCCAACCGGGGTGCCTCCAGCTGTTATGAAACTACAACTCCCAGCATGCCCGGACAGCCAAAAGCTGTCCGGGCATGCTGGGAGTTGTAGTTTCACAACAGCTGGAGGCACCCTGGTAGAGAAACACTGATCTAAGTAAAGGGCGCAGGGATAAAAAATAATTAAAACATTATGCTCACCTCTTCCCGGTCCCTGCATCTGTACACCTCCGTGCGGTCCCGGTATCTCTTTACAAGCTGTAGAACCTTTACCTTTAGCCAATCACTGGCCGCAGCGGTGTCACATGTCAAGCCAGTGATTGGCTAAAAGGTAAAAGTCCTCAAAGGTCTGCAAACACACACAAACCTAGGGGAATATGTGACAAGGGGTGGAGGGGGCAGAATGTGACAAGAGGGGGAATATGTAACAAGGGGGGGGAAATATGTAACAAGGGGGGGATATGTAACAAGGGGGGGGGATATGTAACAAGGGAGGGCAGAATGTGACAAGGGGGGGGAATATGTAACAAGGGGGGGGAATATGTAACAAGGGGGGGAGGAATATGTAACAAGGGGGGGCAGGGGGAATATGTGACAAGGGGGGGAGGGGGAATATGTTACAAGGGGGGAGGGGGAATATGTGACAAGGGGGGGAGGGGGAATATGTGACAAGGGGGGGAGGGGGAATATGTGAAAAGGGGGGAGGGGAATATGTGACAAGGGGGGAGGGGGAATATGTAACAAGGGGGAGCAGAATGTGACAAGAGGGGGAATATGACAAGAGGGGGAGGGGCAGAATGTGAAAAGAGGGGGGGAGATGTGAGATGTGAAATGGGCGGTGGGCATAAAATGGGTGAATAGTTGTAAAATTGAGGAGATTGGACATGAAATAAGGGGATTTCACTATTTATTTATTACATTGCATCACATATCGAAATCACAATATTTAGGCCCAAAATCGCAATCGCACATTTTTCTCATATCGTGCAGCCCTAGTATACACTACACTCTATGAATACAAACCTCACACACCGTGCCCCCAGCAGTAGCACCCCCATCATCCACCAGCTGATGCTATTACCACAGAACAGGGGGGTAGGGGGAATGGGCGGGCGAGGGGTGCCCTGGCAACACCCCCCAGCAGTAGTACCCCATCATCCACCAACACCCCCCCCCATTCCCCCTCATGGTAATAGAATCAGCTTCTGGATTATGGGGGTGCTACTGCTGGGGGAGGGTGCTGGTGGATGATGGGGGTGTTACTGCTGGGGGCTGCTACTGCTGGGGGGGTTGCTGATTGATGATAGGAGTGCTACTGCTGGGGGAGGGGGGCGGGTGCTGGTGCATGATGGTGGTGCTACTAATGGGGGGGGGGTGCTGGTGGATGATGGGGTGCAGCTTCATCATCCACCAGCAACACCTCCCCCCAGAAATAGCACCCCCATCATCCACCATGACCAGCAACACCTCCCCCCAGAAATAGCACCCCCATCATCCACCAGCACCTCCCCCCCTGCTGGTTGATGGTGGTGCTACTGCTGGGGGGTGCTGGTGTATGATGGGGTGCAGCCTCATCATCCACCAGCAACACCTCCCCCCCCCCAGAAATAGCACCCCCATCATAAACCAGCACCCCCCACCCAGCTGGATGATGGTGATGCTACTGCTGGGGGGTGCTGGTGGATGATGGGGTGCAGCCTCCTCATCCACCAGCAACACCTCCCCCCCCCCCCAGAAATAGCACCCCCATCATCCACCAGCAATAGCACCCCCATCATCCACCAGCACCCCTCCACCCAGCTGGATGATGGTGATGCTACTGCTGGGGGGTCCTGGTGGATGATGGGGTGCAGCCTCATCATCCACCAGCAATAGCACCCTCATCATCCACCAGCACCCCCCCTTCTGGATGATGGTGGTGCTACTGCTGGGGGGGGTGCTGGTGTATGATGGGGTGCAGCCTCATCATCCACCAGCAACACCTCCCCCCCCAGAAATAGCACCCCCATCATCCACCAGCACCCCACCCTGCTGGATGATGGTGGTGCTACTGCTACTGCTGGGGGGTGCTGGTGGATGATGGGGGTGCTATTTCTGAGGGGGGGAGGTGTTGCTGGTAGATGAGGAGGCTGCACCCCATCATCCACCAGCTCACCCCAGCAGTAGCACCCCCATCATCCAGCAGGGGGGGTGCTGGTGGATGATGGGGGTGCTACTGCTGGGTGGTGCTGGTGGATGATGGGGTGCAGCCTCCTCATCCACCAGCAACACCTCCCCCCAGAAATAGCACCCCCATCATCCACCAGCACCCTCCAGCAGTAGCACCCCCATCATCCACCAGCACCCCCCCCTGCTGGATGATGGTGGTGCTACTGCTGGGGGGTGCTGGTGGATGATGGGGTGCAGCCTCCTCATCCACCAGCAACACCTCCCCCCCCCTAGAAATAGCACCCCATCATCCACCAGCACCCCCACCCAGCTGGATGATGGGGTGCAGACTCATAATCCACTAGCAACAACCCCCCTCCCCAGAACTCCCACAGCACCCCTTTTTTCTCTGTACCTGGCTGGCTCGGCTGCTCCAACTGTCCCCGGGCTCACTAGTGTGGGCCTGATCAGTGCGGACGGCGCGTGATGTTAGCGCCGTCCATCTAGCTCCGCCCGCCGACGTCACGTCACAAGCCGGGAGGCGTGCCGGAGCTACGGGGGGGGGGGGGGGACGGGGGACTTGTGCTAGCTGTCAGCGCCAACTGAGGACCGGGGGGGAGGGTTGGGGGGTGCTGTCAGCGCTAACTGAGGACCGGGGGGGGGGGGTGCTGTCAGCGGTAACTGAGGACCGGGGGGGGTGCTGTCAGCGGTAACTGAGGACCGGGGGGGGGGTAGCTGGCAGAGTGGTGTCACCCCATCAGCCTGGTGTCACCCGGTGCGGTCCGCACCCCCCGCACCCCGGTCACAACGCCACTGGACGCTTCATCCATGGGAGCCGGTTTAACTCAAGGTTTAAGATTGTAACCTGTGGCTTCTTCTCCAAGACTTTCTTGCCTGCAGAGAGGAACTACCCTATTGAAGATTGGGAACTCCCTGCTATTAAGCTTTCCTTGGAAGAGTGGCAACATTTATTAGAAGGATCTTCTCATCCGGTTAGCATCTATTCAGACCATAAGAATCTCCTATATCTTCAGGCAGGCTAGATGGTCTCTTTTCTTTTCCAGGCTTCATTTCTTTATAAATTTCTACCCTGCAAACAAAAACGTCAGAGCCGATGCTCTTTCTAGGTCCTCCGATGTGTTAGGATTGGACTCCACTCCAAGACATATTGTTCCTTCAGAACAATTGATTTCTGCAGCACCTGCCAATCTTCAGCAAGTCCCACCTGGGAAATCTTTTGTGCCTATTCAACTGAGACATAGAGTCTTGAATTGGGGACATTCTTCTTTGCTGGCTGGTCATTCTGGAGTACGGAAGTCCATTCAACTTATCTCTCAGCATTACTGGTGGCCGCACCTTGAACGGCGATGTCACATATTTTGTCCGGTACTGTGTTACCTGTGCCCACGACACAACTCCATCACAGAAACCAGTGGGTCTCTTTCAACCTTTGCCCTTTGCCCATCCCAGAAACTCCTTGGTCTCACATAGCTGTGGACTTTATTACCGATCTTCCATCTTCCTGTAATAATACGGTCATCTGGGTGGTGGTCGATCGATTCTCTAAGATGGCTCATTTCGTTCCTTTACCAGGTCTTCCATCTGCTCCACAGTTGGCGAAACATATTTTTCGCCTTCATGGCCTCTCGGATCATGGAGAACAATTTGTTTCCAAGTTCTCGCGTGCTCTCTGTTCGCGTCTTAAAGAGTTTGTCAGGTGGTTCTTTTTTATAGTTGTATGGTGCAAATCATTATATTTAGCTCACCAGTTCTGTGCCTGGTTTCTCTTTCTTGTCTGGTGTTCTTTTGTAGTTATTTTAAAATCTTTCCGGAAGATACTGCTTCCTGTGACTGGCGCTCACATTTTTCACTCAGTGTTGTCGGCCATGTTGTGAGTGCCATGTCACTTACTCAGCTGTGACATTTTCTGCTGCACCTCCTCTCAGCTGCCGCTCTGCCCTGCCCCTCATGAATATATTAATCACATTCGCACACTTTTTTTTTTTTACTGATTCATTGGTTGTGGCAGTCATTGGCTAATGATCAGCCAATAGCTGTGCAGAATGGACTCCGCAGCACCTATCTTCTTACTTGTTGTGCAGCGTCCTTAGCAACTGACTTACTTCTGAGCAGACTCCTGCAATGCTGATTGACTACTACTACTCCCATCATGGAACAGGCTGGTTTTCATGAGGGGAGTAATAGTTCCCTGGCTGCTGGAATCTGCCATTGGCTAGGGAGGCTACATTAGTGTTTGTACTACTACCCCCATCATGGAACAGAGTCTGTTCCATGTTGGGGGTAGTAGTACAGCGGCTGAATGATTGATCGCGCCGGGTCTCACTTCTGAAACCCAATGCGATCAACAGTTATAAACCAGGGGAGCGAGCGGCATTCTGCGATGTATATACTGTTTAAACTTTCATTTTTATATCCCCCGCAGGGAGTCCTGAATGGCGGGCACCGAGGATCCAATCAGGGCTCCCGGCAGGGTTTTTAAATTACTATTGTGTTAACCCTAAATGTATGCCCCCGTGCATATTTTTAATAATTTATTGATCCCAGTGTGCATAAGTCTATCCTGATGACAAAGTCTGGCTCCCCTCTAAGTATGTTTGTTTTAGGGTTCCCAGTTATAAGTTGGGTCCTCGCTTCCTGGGACCGTTTGAGGTTTTGAACAGAATCAATCCTGTGTCTTACAAGCTCTCCTCCTCCTTCCTCCGGCAGGTCCGGGATTCCTCACTTACCCCTTGCACCTGCTGGCCTCTCCCCTGGTTCTGTTCACTGGCGCGCGTGCCCTTACCTCCTAGGGGGCGCGCGCCAGCACCCTGTCATTTAAAGGGCCAGTACCCCCTTCATTTCTTCCACCTGTACTGACTCTAAGTGTCAGCACTTCCTATTTCCTGTGCCGGATCTTTGTGTGCTCTGTGCCCAAGAGAAAGCGTTGCTGTGTATAGCCTAACCTGTGTTCTGACCTTCCGCTCTGTGACCTTGCTTCTGTGCCGCCTGCCTGTTGACCTCCTGTTACGTTTCCTGACCACGCATCTGTGCCACCTGCCCTGACCTTTTGCTAGTCCTGACTACGAGTTTGTCTCAACCCTCCAAAGATATAAATGTAATACACAAAAGTGAATTATGATTACACAATATATATATATATATATATATATATATATATGAAAATTACCATATCAGTTTTAACCCCTTATTGCACACAATAGAAAAACTCTCCAGTGAACTTTTGCACTTTTATATAAACTGCTGCAAAATCTTAGAATCTATACAATGTAAATGAATATTCTATACTATTGACAGATGACTAAGATGTCACCTAGATGCCAGGAAGTGTAACAGGAGTACTCACCAATGTCCGAACCTTCCCTTGTTCTGCAGCTCTTCACCTGCAAGCCCTATAAATATCCAGTAACCCACTTCCCAGAGACTCCTCCTGCTCCCCTTTGTATAGACCCCTCCTCTTTATCCTCCTCTAATAGGTGCCCTTTTTGCACCCTCACAAAGATTTTTCTGTCCCTCATTATAAATGCCTTCCTCCTCTTCTGACGCCCCTCCCCTATAGATACCCTCCTATCCTTCTATCCCCTGTTATAAATTCCCCCTTCAATACCCCTCCTCTCCTACTGCGCACTATTATATAGAATGCTCTTCCTCTGCTGTACCCCCATATAGAGCCTTGTTCCTCTGTTGTACCCCCTGTATAAAGTCTTCTTCCTCTGCTGACCCCCTTATATATATCCCTCTTCATCTGCGGTATCCCCGTATTTAATACCCTCTTCCCCTCCTGTCCCCCTCAAATACCTGTCCTCCTCTCCCCTGTATTCCCCCCATTAGATCCTTTTACTTTCCCCACAGCATCTCCTATCCCTCTTCTTCTTCTGTCCCCCCTCCTTTAGATCCCTTTACTTTCCCCACAGCTTCTTCTATTCCTCTTCTGTCCCCCCATTAGATCCCTTTACTCTCCCCACAGCTTCTCCTATCCCTCTTCTGCCCCACCCGTTAGATCCCTTTACTTTCTCCAAAGCTCCCTTTTACATCCCCCCCCCACTTTCTTTCTTCCCTGATTTTAGTGGCCTCTTGCCTGCAGTCCAGTGCCAGTGCTGAACTCTCTGTTTGAGCACTCGGTATAAGCTCTAAAGCTGCCATTTCTCCTCCTTCCGGGCTCCTGTCTATTGGGACGCAGAGCTTTTAATGCAGGCTGCGTGAGGCCTGCATAGAAGCACTGAGCCACGATAGATACAACCCAGAAGGAGAAGCGGTGGTAAAGTACAAAAGCAGGGATTCATGTACATCGTACGCATCGCCACTTATGCAAGATAGGTGTTACGCCGAGCGCTCCGGGTTCCCGCTCCTCCCCGGAGCGCTCGCAGCGTTCTCTCATTCGCAGCGCCCCGGTCAGACCTGCTGACCGGGTGCGCTGCGATATTACTCCCAGCCGGGATGCGATTCGCGATGCGGGACGCGCCCGCTCGCGATGCGCATCTCGGCTCCCGTACCTGACCCGTTCCCCCGTCTGTGTTGTCCCGGCGCGCGCGGCCCCGCTCCTTAGGGCGCGCGCGCGCCGGGTCTCTGCCATTTAAAGGGCCGCTGCGCCACTGATTGGCGCAGCAGGCCTAATCAGTATTCTCACCTGTGCACTCCCTATTTATACCTCACTTCCCCTGCACTCCCTCGCCGGATCTTGTTGCCATTGTGCCAGTGAAAGCGTTCCCTTGTGTGTTCCTAGCCTGTGTTCCAGACCTCCTGCCGTTGCACCTGACTACGATCCTTGCTGCCTGCCCTGACCTTCTGCTACGTCCGACCTTGCTCTTGTCTACTCCCTTGTACCGCGCCTATCTTCAGCAGTCAGAGAGGTTGAGCCGTTGCTGGTGGATACGACCTGGTTGCTACTGCCGCTGCAAGACCATCCCGCTTTGCGGCGGGCTCTGGTAAATACCAGTAGCAACTTAGAACCGGTCCACCAGCACGGTCCACGCCAATCCCTCTCTGGCACAGAGGATCCACCTCCAGCCAGCCGAATCGTGACAGTAGATCCGGCCATGGATCCCGCTGAAGTCCCACTGCCAGTTGTCGCCGACCGCACCACGGTGGTCGCCCAGCAGTCGCAACAGATAGCGCAACAAGGCCACCAGCTGTCTCAACTGACCGTGATGCTACAGCAGCTACTACCACAACTCCAGCAACAATCTCCTCCGCCAGCTCCTGCACCTCCTCCGCAGCGAGTGGCCGCTTCCGGCCTACGATTATCCTTGCCGGATAAATTTGATGGGGACTCTAAGTTTTGCCGTGGCTTTCTTTCGCAATGTTCCCTGCACTTGGAGATGATGTCGGACCAGTTTCCTACTGAAAGGTCTAAGGTGGCCTTCGTAGTCAGCCTTCTGTCTGGGAAAGCTCTGTCATGGGCCACACCGCTCTGGGACCGCAATGACCCCATCACTGCCTCTGTACACTCCTTCTTCACGGAGATTCGAAGTGTCTTTGAGGAACCTGCCCGAGCCTCTTCTGCTGAGACTGCCCTGCTGAACCTGGTCCAGGGTAATTCTTCTGTTGGCGAGTATGCCATCCAATTCCGTATTCTTGCCTCCGAATTATCCTGGAATAATGAGGCCCTCTGCGCGACCTTTAAAAAAGGCCTATCCAGCAACATTAAAGATGTGCTGGCCGCACGAGAAATTCCTGCTAACCTGCATGAACTTATTCATCTGGCCACCCGCATTGACATGCATTTTTCCGAAAGGCGTCAGGAGCTCCGCCAGGATATGGACTTTGTTCGCACGAGGCGTTTTCTCTCCCCGGCTCCTCTCTCCTCTGGTCCTCTGCAATCCATTCCTGTGCCTCCCGCCGTGGAGGCTATGCAAGTTGACCGGTCTCGCTTGACACCTCAAGAGAGGACACGACGCCGCATGGAGAATCTGTGCCTGTACTGTGCCGGTACCGAACACTTCTTGAAGGATTGTCCTATCCGTCCTCCCCGCCTGGAAAGACGTACGCTGACTCCGCACAAAGGTGAGACAGTTTTTGATGTGAACTCTGCTTCTCCACGCCTTACTGTGCCTGTGCGGATATCTTCTTCTACCTTCTCCTTCTCTACTATGGCCTTCTTGGATTCCGGATCTGCAGGAAATTTTATTTTGGCCTCTCTCATCAACAGGTTCAACATCCCGGTGACCAGTCTCACCAGACCCCTCTACATCAATTCTGTTAACAATGAAAGATTGGACTGTACCGTGCGTTACCGCACGGAACCTCTCCTAATGTGCATCGGACCTCATCACGAAAAAATTTAATTTTTGGTCCTCTCCAACTGCACTTCCGAAATTCTTCTTGGATTACCGTGGCTTCAACGCCATTTCCCAACCCTTGATTGGTCCACAGGAGAGATCAAGAATTGGGGTACTTCTTGTCTCAAGGACTGTCTTAAACCGGTTCCCAGTACTCCCTGCCGTGACCCTGTGGTTCCCCCTGTAACCGGTCTTCCTAAGGCTTATATGGACTATGCTGACGTGTTCTGCAAAAAGCAAGCTGAGACTTTACCTCCTCACAGGCCTTATGACTGTCCTATTGACCTCCTCCCGGGTACTACTCCACCCCGGGGCAGAATCTATCCTCTGTCTGCTCCAGAGACTCTTGCCATGTCAGAGTACATCCAGGAAAATTTAAAAAAGGGGTTTATCCGCAAATCCTCCTCTCCTGCCGGAGCTGGATTTTTTTTTTGTGTCCAAAAAAGATGGCTCCCTACGTCCTTGCATTGATTACCGCGGACTTAATAAAATCACGGTAAAGAACCGCTACCCCTTACCTCTTATCTCGGAACTCTTTGATCGCCTACAAGGTGCCCACATCTTTACCAAACTGGACTTAAGAGGTGCTTATAATCTCATCCGCATCAGGGAGGGGGACGAATGGAAGACTGCATTTAACACCAGAGATGGACACTTTGAGTATCTGGTCATGCCCTTTGGCCTGTGCAACGCCCCTGCCGTCTTCCAAGACTTTGTTAATGAAATTTTTCGTGATCTCTTATATTCCTGTGTTGTGGTTTATCTGGACGATATTCTGATTTTTTCTGCCAACTTAGAAGAACACCGCCAGCATGTCCGCATGGTTCTTCAGAGACTTCGAGACAATCAACTTTATGCCAAAATGGAGAAATGTCTCTTTGAATGTCAATCTCTTCCTTTCCTAGGATACTTGGTTTCTGGCCAGGGACTACAAATGGACCCAGATAAGCTAGCTGCTGTATTCGATTGGCCACGCCCCTCCGGACTCCGTGCTATCCAACGTTTTTTGGGGTTCGCCAATTATTACAGACAATTTATTCCACACTTTTCCACTATTGTGGCTCCTATCGTGGCTTTAACCAAGAAAAATGCCAATCCCAAGTCCTGGTCTCCCCAAGCGGAAAACGCATTTAAACATCTCAAGTCTGCCTTTTCTTCTGCTCCCGTGCTCTCCAGACCTGACCCATCTAAACCCTTTCTATTGGAGGTTGATGCCTCCTCAGTGGGAGCTGGAGCTGTCCTTCTACAAAAAAATTCTTCCGGGCATGCTGTTACTTGTGGTTTTTTTTCTAGGACCTTCTCTCCGGCGGAGAGAAACTACTCCATCGGGGATCGAGAACTACTGGCCATTAAATTGGCGCTTGAGGAATGGAGGCATCTGCTGGAGGGATCAAAATTTCCAGTTATCATATACACTGATCACAAGAATCTCTCCTATCTCCAGTCTGCCCAACGACTGAACCCTCGCCAGGCCAGGTGGTCGTTGTTCTTTGCCCGTTTTAACTTTGAAATTCATTTTCGCCCTGCCGACAAGAACATTAGGGCCGATGCCCTCTCTCGTTCCTCGGATGCCTCTGAAGTAGAGCTCTCTCCGCAACACATCATTCCTCCTGACTGTCTGATCTCCACTTCTCCAGCCTCCATCAGGCAAACTCCTCCAGGGAAGACCTTCGTTTCTCCACGCCAGCGTCTCGGGATTCTCAAATGGGGACACTCCTCCCACCTCGCAGGCCATGCGGGCATCAAAAAATCCTTGCAACTCATCTCTCGTTTTTATTGGTGGCCGACTCTGGAGACGGATGTTGTTGATTTTGTGCGGGCCTGTACTGTCTGTGCCCGGGATAAGACTCCTTGCCAGAAGCCTGCTGGTCTCCTTCATCCTCTGCCTGTCCCCGAACAGCCTTGGTCACTGATTGGTATGGACTTTATCACAGACTTACCCCCATCCCGTGGAAACACTGTTGTTTGGGTGGTCGTTGATCGATTTTCCAAGATGGCACATTTTATTCCTCTTCCTGGTCTTCCTTCAGCGCCTCAGTTGGCAAAACAATTTTTTGTACACATTTTTCGTCTTCACGGTTTGCCCACGCAGATCGTCTCGGATAGAGGCGTCCAATTCGTGTCTAAATTCTGGAGGGCCCTCTGTAAACAGCTCAAGATTAAACTAAACTTCTCTTCTTCTTATCATCCCCAATCCAATGGGCAAGTAGAAAGAATTAATCAGGTCCTGGGTGACTATTTACGGCATTTTGTTTCCTCCCGCCAGGATGACTGGGCAGATCTTCTTCCATGGGCCGAATTCTCATACAACTTCAGAATCTCCGAGTCTTCTGCTAAGTCCCCATTTTTCGTGGTGTACGGCCGTCACCCTCTTCCCCCCCTCCCTACCCCCTTGCCCTCTGGAAAGAGACCCAAAATTCTCTTTTACAGGCTTCATCCCGGATGAAAAGATTTGCCGATAAGAAAAGAAGAACTCCCCCCATTTTTGCTCCCGGAGACAAGGTATGGCTCTCCGCTAAATATGTCCGCTTTCGTGTCCCCAGTTACAAACTGGGACCACGCTATCTTGGTCCTTTCAAAGTCTTGTGCCAGATTAACCCTGTCTCTTACAAACTCCTTCTTCCTCCTTCTCTTCGTATTCCCAATGCCTTCCATGTCTCTCTCCTTAAACCACTCATCATTAACCGCTTCTCTCCCAAACTTGTTTCTCCCACTCCTGTTTCCGGTTCTTCTGACGTCTTCTCCGTGAAGGAGATTCTGGCCTCCAAGACGGTCAGAGGAAAAATATTTTTTTGGGTGGATTGGGAAGGCTGTGGCCCAGAAGAGAGATCCTGGGAACCTGAGGACAACATCCTGGACAAAAGTCTTATCCCCAGGTTCTCAGGCTCCAAAAAGAGGGGGAGACCCAAGGGGGGGGTACTGTTACGCCGAGCGCTCCAGGTCCCCGCTCCTCCCCGGAGCGCTCGCAGCGTTCTCTCATTCGCAGCGCCCCGGTCAGACCTGCTGACCGGGTGCGCTGCGATATTACTCCCAGCCGGGATGCGATTCGCGATGCGGGACGCGCCCGCTCGCGATGCGCATCTCGGCTCCCGTACCTGACCCGTTCCCCGTCTGTGTTGTCCCGGCGCGCGCGGCCCCGCTCCTTAGGGCGCGCGCGCGCCGGGTCTCTGCCATTTAAAGGGCCGCTGCGCCACTGATTGGCGCAGCAGGCCTAATCAGTATTCTCACCTGTGCACTCCCTATTTATACCTCACTTCCCCTGCACTCCCTCGCCGGATCTTGTTGCCATTGTGCCAGTGATAGCGTTCCCTTGTGTGTTC
Source organism: Hyla sarda (assembly GCF_029499605.1). Classification (NCBI taxonomy): domain Eukaryota; kingdom Metazoa; phylum Chordata; class Amphibia; order Anura; family Hylidae; genus Hyla; species Hyla sarda. The sequence goes on from NC_079190.1 coordinate 88,008,567, forward strand.
CTAGCCTGTGTTCCAGACCTCCTGCCGTTGCCACTGACTACGATCCTTGCTGCCTGCCCTGACCTTCTGCTATGTCCGACCTTGCTCTTGTCTACTCCCTTGTACCGCGCCTATCTTCAGCAGTCAGAGAGGTTGAGCCGTTGCTGGTGGATACGACCTGGCTGCTACCGCCGCTGCAAGACCATCCCGCTTTGCGGCGGGCTCTGGTGAATACCAGTAGCAACTTAGAACCGGTCCACCAGCACGGTCCACGCCAATCCCTCTCTGGCACAGAGGATCCACCTCCAGCCAGCCGAATCGTGACAATAGGCAGGCGGCCATGAGGCCCTTGCCAGTGCGAGGCCTTAGGCGGCTGCCTAACTCGCCTAATGGAGGAACTGCCTCTGGGTTACGAATACCTTATCAGTAAAGAGTTACTCTAGTCAAGAAGAGAAAGAAGCAGAGCTGGCTGATTTAACAGTAAAGGAAGGATGAATTCTGGTGATAAGAGAAAGGATTAAAAATAAGGAGTGAAAGACAGATTTGAGGACATGCTGCTTAGAAGTTATTGTACTATTACACACTGAGATGAAAATACCAGGTTATGGTACAGTAGATTAGTAGATAAAAGAAGTACTAAAAGTTTAGTTTTAGAAAGATTTGGTTTTAAATATAGGCAAGATATGATGTCTGAGACAACAGAGAGACAGTCACTAATATTTTGTAGGAGTGTTGGGATGATGTCACAGGAAGAGGTATATAAGTGGGTGTCATCAATGTAGAGACCATATTGAAATCCAAATATAAGGAACCCTCAAAACAAGAGGAAAGAAAGTAGGGTTGGCAAATGATACACTGAAGGAGCGATCAGAGAGTTAAGAAGAAAACCAGGAGAGTCCTTAACGGGGTTCTCTGGGGTTTCTGACCACTGGGGCCCCCTGAGATCTCCTGTACAGGCGCCAGCTTCTCACTGTTCAGCACGCTCCAGCCACCGAACCTTCAGTAGGCTAAGCCCCTGTATAGGGACTAAAGCCTTGGAATCCCTTAGCCCTATCTTTTCCTGTGAATGGAGCACTACATGCATTCTAAAGTACAGTGCTTGTGTATTTCCTGCTTTCCCATGCATGCTTAGATGCTTATCCATGCACAAAGAGAGACGAGAGATGGCGGCGGGTTCCACAGGATAGAGGATAAGTTTGAGGAGAGCACTCTGAATACCATAATATTATCCTAACCACATGATATTGTGAAGAGTGTATATTGGTTTATAAGTGTGTAATATCAGATTCAAGTTTTTATTTAGATCCTGAAGGAGACAGAAGTATTGGTAATACTGGATTGTACTCTTACTGATTCAGAAGGGCTTTCACATTAGGCTCTTGAAGTTCAGCATGTAGAAGCGTCCATTCACTTAATTGTCCCCCTGCCCCTCATTCTCCATTCATCCCTTATTAATACGATAGATACCCCATTTCTATATGTTATTCCTTATGCAATCCAAGCCGGTCACCTTACCACCTGCCAGCAGCTCTTCTTGGTCCATCTGTACATTTTTGCAAACTATATTTGATATTCCATATTCCAATATTTGATATTTCCATTTATTCCTTTGTTATTGGATTCATTTTACCTTCTCCACCTACAGTGACAAAATACCTGATTTTAGATTATTTTCCTACCTGTTTGCCATAAGATTTCATCAGATCCCAATTCAAGTAACAGCACCATAGTCATAGCGACAAGATTATAAATTCAGATCATAAAAGTATTTTAGTTTTGGCTCAGTGGTTAGCACTGTTGCCTTTGTGGTGGCCCAGTACGGGATGGTGTGTCCCCGTACTTCTCCTGCACTGTCAGGCAGAGTCTCTCCATGTCCCCAGGGCCCCCTTTATGTGTTATCCCCTATGTACATAAGATGTATAAAAAATGTACTGTTCCTTTAATAGCTGTTATCATGTGAATGTTACCCATGAGGCACTAGTGACCAGGTGACCCCCCCCCCCCCAAGTGACCTATGGACTCCTTGCACAACCCCCCTATAAAACCAGGAGAGGGGCTGCAATCTCTCTCTTAGCTCTTTGCTATTCCTGCTGAGGTCCAGTGCAGTCGTCTCAGTGTGTATGTCCAGAGCATTGGAGACCTCAAGCCTAAAGTCTGCAGCCACAAGTCAGCTAAAGTAAGCTCAAAGTCATCTTCATGTCAAGTCAGTCAAGTCAAGTCTTCTATATAGTCACCATGGCCTGCACTGTGTCTCTACATACTGCAAATCCCAGCAAGCCTGCGAGGTCCCGCTGTGTCACTGGTCACTTCCTTGGGATATTGGCTGTGGCTGTACTGCATAGACTGTATCACCTGTCTAAATTCACCATTGTCCGTAACTTGGTATCAGTGTCTTCATTGCCCCCATGCCTAGCCCAGGACCAGAGGTATTACCTTCGGGTGGTTAAGGCTAAACCATGCCCTGGCGTTACGATAAGAAGGGGTAAAAACATCTGCCCCCAGGATTACAACATCTGTCCTACATTGCACCCCCGACACCACACCTTGCAGTGCTAGGGTTATAGGACAAAATCTGCAACAAGTTTGTATGTTTTCCATGTGTTTGAGTGGGTTGCCTCCAGAAACATACTGAAAGGTGAATTTAGATTGTGAGTCCCGGTGGGGACAAGGACCAATCTGAGTGAAAAGCACTACGGAATTTATATGCGCTATATTGGATTTGCCTTCCTCTCGATCAGTAGGGTTTTTGGTTGAACTCAATGGACTATGTTACTATGTTGCTAAAGAAATATAAAATATTCAATTATCACATTGTAATTATGTTTTCTCTAAATCTAGTTCGTTATACAAGAGTTACATTTCATCCCTAACATTAGAGGGTAAGGAGGTAGCAGCTGCATGTGGCCCATGGTGCCAAAGGGTGCCAGGCGGTTTCTCCACCAAATTAGAAAATATCAGTATTATACATGGCACATGTTAGGTAGGGAACGCTGTTACAGATTTTCCATTGGCGCTTTTTGTTCTGTCTATAGATTTCAATGTTGATTCTTATAGCATTTATCTGTATTCACATTAACAACCCTAAACATATTAAAACTAACAAAAAATCAAATCATATTAGAATTTTCATGCCTTAGCAATGAAAGTATTCCCTTCTAAAACATTTATTGTTATACAAGACTAGGTAACTCCCACAGAACAGAATAGAAAAAGCCACGCACCTGCACGACCACCTCTCCATTCTTTCTCTGTCCACATATTGGGGCAGTTGGCCACTTCCTGAGGTAGGATGAGGGTAGGGGGACATACAAGAGATGTGACCTGCACCTATCTGAAATTTATAACATATCTTGTGGAATACTCCTTTAGTGCTAAAATTAAAAACAATGAGAAATTAGATGGAAGACAATATATGCAGATTCACTTAATCATTTTCCCTGAAGCGTTTAGATAACAAAATTCATATTTTATTTTTAAGACATTTCCCTAACTGAAATACATCGAGCGTGTTGTATGCATTCATTGTATTTATGCATTTATTCTAATTATGCAAATCATATGTTTGTCAGAGCACTAGGTATTATGAGATGAGAATGGTTGCTGGGTATCAATATATATTCCCAAGGTACCATATCATATGTGAATACCAGGTTTCAGAAAGCCTATATATCATTCAATAAAAGTTGGGTGAAATATGGGAAATCTAGAACATAGTTAAAATCCTTGACAAGACTAAGCTTGGTAGCCACTTTGGTAAATCCTGTTATCGGCCTGGATTTTTATGGGATGAAAGCCAGGTTTGGTAGTGGGGTCTTTCATCCCCTTTCTGTGCCACTCCAGGTTTTTATATCGGATCAGCACAGGTGCTGAAGACTTGTGAATGGGCTTTAAAACTAGGTCAATCTGCAAATGAGACTGTGAGAAACCTGCACCAGTGACGAGAATTTGAATCTGGAGGTTTGCAGCCTCAAAAGGTAGACTTTGTTACCTGTGTGAGTAACACATTTGTTGTGTACTTGGCTGGATGGCTGGTAGTAAGTAACCTGTATAGACATGGAAATGTTCTTTATATATAGCTTTGGACAAGCAGGATTTATTTTTGTGTTTATTCCTGAATGTGAAGGATGTAAAATAGACAAGGGAAGCCCTATTTAAGCGTTACTTCTGTGTCCCTGTCTCTGACTGCCATTTTGCCCTTATCTGACTAACTCTATGGAGCTAATCTTCCACATTATACATAGCTTCATATGTTGTCCTCCTGACAAAGTTGTTGGTGCTGGTATAAATTTGTATTTTATCCACTAAAACCTGGTTGACAATGATTCCAGTGATAAAATTATGACATAAACATTTAAAAAGACTTCAATAACTTGTTTGCATTTTTTAGTATGAGTAGTAACCTCTTTGGTCCAGATCTACCAATCTGCCTAAGCCCAACACTGTCTGGTTTAGCCCATATAACCAATCATAGCTCAGATTTTTTTTTCTGTACAAGTTGTCATGATCATGTAACGTAGGACAGGGAAGAAGTGCACCCTAACTTTTCCTAAAGCCCCTTTCCCTGCTTAATTGCAAAGACACCCTAAGTGGTGAAACAACTTGGAGCCAGTCAATACACTGCGCTTATGTGCTGGGGCGTCAGAGTCAATATACCAAACAAACTATGGAAGGTCGGGGTACAAATCAAGAAAACAAGGGGTTAACACAATAGCCAGTAACTGGGGGCCGCAACTAATAGCCAGCATGTGGCGATCACCGCAGCCAGCTATTAACCCTTTAGATCACCACTGAGGCAAAGCACACAGAGGCATCTAATGGGAGCCTTAAACCATCCCTGGTGGTCTAATGGGGTGGTTCAAACCCCCCCCCCCCTATCATTAGGGGGCGATCCGCTGTGGAGGTAGCCGGAGGGCTTAACTCTCCTTCTGTGCCGGTCCCGACTCTGCATTTGATAGAGGCTGGCTGGACCAGGCTCTACCAAATGAGACCAGAGCACACAGATTAATGAAGTTCTATGGAACTTCATTGATCTGTATGAGGAATCTACTGATTCCATCTAAAAGTCCCCTAAGGGACCAATAAAGTGTAAAAAAAAGTTTAATGAAGGCTTACAAAAAATACACATTAACCTCTTCCATATTAAAAGCTATCACCCCCCCCCTTTTCCATTTTCCATATACAATACATTTAAACATAATAAAAATAAACATATTAGGTATCGCCACGTGCATAGATGGCCAAAAATACAATTATTAATCCCATACTGTAAAGGGTCCAGACAGCACAATGTCTTGGGCCAGCCCTGAATACAGATAAACAGGAAAAGCAGGGAATAAACGGGTTAACTGATGGTTAGACACCATACAGGTCAGAATTTCAAGAACACAATACACACTAGACAGACTCCAAGAAAAGCTTCAAAAGCCAAGCTCCATAACATGGTGGAATACGGGTCACGATACTAAACAGGAATACTAAATACAGAACCAAACAGGACTGACTTCAAGAACTAACCTGAACTGATAACAGAATACAATCTGAACATGGGTCTAACCAAGGTACACTAAATATATATAAAGCATAACATTAAAACCCAAGCAAAGTACAAACATAACAAGGCTAATGTTTAGATACACGAATGCAGGATAAGAAGCTATGGCTAAACTCAGAATACATGTGACTGACACAGACTAAGGTGCTATGTGAAACATAGTGCAATTAGCAGCCAGGAATACCAGCAGAGCTGGGGTCTAAATAACCTATTGCCTGGAAACATTAACACTATCCTGACCAGAGCACACAACATGCAAAATCTCGTCAAGCATTGAAAGCAGGAGTGAATACACACCAACACAGAAAAACAGGGAATACAGACATAACACAAATACTTGTAAAATAAAAACTGAGCTCTACTTGGTTGTTGTGGGCAGAACCAGTCAGCTTTGGTCTCAGGGAGATAGATAAATCTGTGCCATTGTCTTTATTATGCAAACAAGATATCTGAAAACATTTCTCTATTAGTCCTAGGGCCTACTACTATAAAGCTCATGTTTATTGTCCAATAAACCATAACAAGGTCAGTTATCTTTTTTGAAATATTTATATATGTAAAGAAATATCTCCTGACAAATTCTTTTAAATCAAAGGAAGTCTAACATGGCTTGTGATGACTTATACTAAAGTCCACTTATCAGTTTCCATGTATGGTAAACATCCTCATAAGGTAAGATATAGATCAAGCTAAAGGGTTAGTGGTCTGCTATATTCCGTTTTATGAAATCTTTATTTCACTATAGGACCAGAGCCATATTGAAGTGAACAATGAGTAAGATTACGTCAGCACTTATTGATATTGACAATAATGATGGATAGTTCACATGGGAGGTATAAACAGAAGCAGGAATCCCAGTTCATATACTCTGACAAGGGAGGCATAGAGTGTACGGGGTATTTGGGATGTTATAATACCCCTTCACATTTTTCACAACATTGTTATGTAGTGGACTTAAGCTAAAATAAAAAAATAATTCCCCATCATTCTGCACTTTATACCCCATAATAACAAAGTGAAAACAGAATGTTTTAAAGCTTTCCCAAAGTATTTGAAAGGAAAAACAAAAATATTGCATTGACATGAATAGTCAGACCCTTTATTTAATACTTAGTTGAAGCACCTTTGGCAGTGACTACAGTCTCCAGTCTTTTTTTATTTTCTGTCATTCTTTTCTGCTCTATCATGTTGGATGAGTACAATTAGTGAATAGTCATTTTCAGGTCTCTCCAGAGATGTTTGATTGGGTTCAAATCAGGGTTCTGTCTGGGCCATTCAAGGACATTCAAAGAGTTCAAAGAGTTGTCATGGATGTGTGTTTAAGGTCATTGTTGGAAGGTAAACCCTCAGCCCAGTTAGTGGTCCAAAGCACACTGGATCATCCGCCCCTAGACATCTTATTCCTATCCAAAGATCGCCGTGCAGCACTGGCATTCTAAACAGTATGTTTAAAATGCTGGGTTCCTGCTGTAGGAGACGTGACGTCACGCCACGCACCCCTTGTGACGTCACGCCACGCCCCCTCTATTCATGTTTATTGTAGGGGCGTGATGGCCGTCATCTTATCGGACAGGATAGGGGATAAAATGTGTAGGGTGGAGTACCCCTTTAATTAATAATATCTCTGTACTTTGCTCCATTCAGCTTTCCTAAATCTTGACCGGTCTGCCTGTCCCAGCCACTGAAAAGCACCCCTACAGAATGATGCTCTCACCCCCATGCTTTACTGTAGGGATGGCATTGGGCAGGTGATGAGCAGTGCCTGGTTTTCTCCAGACATGACACTTAGAATTAATGCCAAAAAAGTTCAGTCTTGGTTTCATCTGACCAGTGTGGGTTTTTCTTTTTTTTTTTTTGCAGCCTTAATTTTGTGACATCAGCTCCAGTTTTGTGCAAAGCACATTCTCCTAGAAACTTTGTGACTTATCCTGACAGATGAGATAAAACTTGGGCTCTTTTGCAAGTAACATCTGCTCTATGTTCGCAACTGCAAAAATAAAATATACAAAGAAAAGAACACTGTCCCTACTGTGAAGTATGGAGGAGGATTGGTTATGATTTGGAGCTGCTTTGCTACATCTGGCTACATAGGGTGCTTTGAATCCGTACAGGGTACAATTAAATCTCAAGACTATCACACCATTATATGGAACAAAATGTGCTGCCCATTGTCAGGAAAATTGGTCTCAGGTCATGGGTTCTTCAACCAGATAATGAACCAACACACACAGCTAAATCACCAAAAAATGGCAAAACATTGGACATTGTGAAATGGTTTCTATGAATCCTGATCTGAATCCTATTGAACATCTGTGGAAGCATCTGAAACATGCCCTCTGGAGAAGAAGAACTGGGGCAATATCTTATGAGGAGTGGGCCAAGAGACCGGGAGACAAGTGCAGAAGTTTCATTGAGAGAAACAGAAATTGCTTCATTGCAGTGACTGCCCCATAAGGTTGTGCAACAAAACATAACGTTCAGGTTCCATCATTTTTGTTCAAACTAGGTTAACAATTTTATTTTTCAAAATGATTCAGTTGAACCACAATTCAAAAGCAATGTCTGATTGTCATCAGTTACTTTTCAGGGAATTTTATACATTATTACTTTTGTCAGTTTTAAGTTATTTCAGAGAGCATTGTGGGTTTTAACGAAAGGGTACTAACAATTTTGCCCCAATACTTATGTCTTAACAAGAAGTAAAGAAGCAGTTTAGTTCTCTCTTCAATCCTTTTACGAAGACAGGAAGAGGAGTTGTGGATGGCTGAAGCCTGGAGTATAGTTGAGATTGGTCCAGTTGAAGCATCTTTGTGAGCATGAAGACCTCAGAAGGGGGTAAATACATATAAAAGCTTTTTTAGTATTATAGAAGTACACTGCTCAAAAAAATAAAGGGAACACTAAGATAACACATCCTAGATCTGAATGAATGAACTAATCGTATTGTACTTTCGTCTTTACATAGTTGAATGTGGTGACAACAAAATCACACAAAAATTATCAATGAAAATTATATTTATCAACCCATGGAGGTCTGGATATGGAGTCACACTCAAAATCTAAGTGAAAAACCACACTACAGGCTGATCCAACTTTGATGTAATGTCCTTAAAACAAGTCAAAATAAGGCTCAGTAATGTGTGTGCCACATTATGACCTCCCTACAATGCCTGCCTGACAGGTAATCCAATGAAAGGAAGATGATCCCGGCACTCAAATGATACTTGAAGTTTTTCGTTTATTTAGTGCAGCATAAACAGAATAAAACGCAGCATGCGTTCCGGCTTTACATCAGACATTTTCAACTGCAGTTGAAAAAGGCTGATGTAAAGCCGAAACGCGTGCTGTGTTTTATTCTGTTTATGCTGCACTAAAGAAACGAAAAACTTCAAGCATCATTTGAGTGCCGGGATCTTCTTCCTTTCAGGGGGTCTTTACAAGACCCCCAGGTTTGCCCCGGTTATTGCCAGAGGCACATCCTGATATGCTGCCTGCTAATGTGAAACTAGCAGACAGCATATATATGCAATGCTTTGGAATACTAAGTATTTCAAAGCATTAGAAAAAAGTTAAAAAAAATATAAAATAAATAAAAGTGTAAAAACAATAAGTGTAAAAAATGTAAAACATTTTATAAAAATACATTAAATAAATATAATGAAAAAAAAATGTGTAAGTGTAGGATCACACGGTGCACATCCGCAGCATATTACGTGCTGCAGATGCCCGCCAACAGTCACAATAATGAGCTCCCTGCTGCAGCTTGGTAGTTTTGTGTGTCCACTCACAGCGGCAGATTTCCCACACTTTTTACACACTGAGCTACCCAGCCACAGCAATGATCTCACCCTTGTGACTGCTGGGGGGCATCCGCGGTGTGAAATATGCTGCGGATGCACTCTATGTGACCCTACACTGCGTCCCATTCATACTGCGTTTCCGCAGTGTTAGAGGTATCCGTCAGCATTACATCAAAAAGAGTGATGCTGACGTATACTGTAGCAGCTCCATTTATTTCTGAATGAGACTACTACAGTATACATTGGCATCCCTTTTTTGACATGACAACGGACACCTATACTGCAGGAATGCAGTATGAATGGGGACTATTCATATAATGATGCCCTGAAAGCCAAAGGGGACTTCTCTCCTTCTTGGTCCTACCAGGCGGTCAGGCAACCAGATATGGCCTAAGTAGGGGATACTGCCCAGCCTGGGACATACACGGTGATAAAATATGGGCACATTTCCTCCATTTCAAAAGCGACTTACCAAAATGATGTCCCACAAATAAAGAATTTGTGGGGAAAAAAAGCTAATTGCTATTTTTTCCACTGACTTTGAAATAATTCTAGCCACACAATAAGGGCTTAATGTACTCACTTTTGCCCTAGGTGAATACTTTAGGGGGTGTAATTTCGAAAATGGGGTCACATCTGGGGGTGCGGTATTGTTCTGACAGCTAGAATGCTTTGCAAGGTGAAGTGCGGCCTATAATTTGTATAATGATATCCTGAAAGCCAAATGGTGCTCCTTTCCTTTTGGGTTCCACCATGTGGCCATGCAACCAAATATGGCCTAAGCGGGGGTATTACTGAACACAGGACGAACAGCGTAATAAAATAAGGGGCGCATTTTCTACTTTTCAGATGCAATGTACAAAAAATATGTCCCACAAATGATGCATTTTTGGAAAAAAAAGAAAATTAAAATTTTTCCACTGACTTTGTATCCATTCCAGTCACACAAAAAAGACTCAAAGTACTCACTTTTGGTCTAGATGGATACTTTAGGGGGTGTCACTTGTGGGGGTTCTGTATGGTTCTGGCAACTAAAACCCTTTTCAGGCATGAAGTGCGGCCTATAATCCGTTCGGCCTAAAATGATGCCCTGAAAGCCAAATGGCGCTCATCTCCTTCTGGGTCCTACCACGCGGCCAAAGAACCAAATATGGCCTAAATGGGGATATTTCCAAACATGGGCCGAGCAGCTTAATAAAATATAGGGTGCATTTCTTGCATTATCAGAAGTGATGTACAAAAAATATGTCCCACAGATGATGCATATGTGAAAAAATGCTAATTTAGAATTTTAACACCAAAAAAACTATGGTGTTAAAATACTCACTGTACCCCCTAGCGAATACCTTGAGGGGACTAGTTTTTAAAATGGGGTCATTTGGGGGGGTGTTTCTATGTTCTACCACCTTCAAATTTCTGCAAGCCTTGCATAGCACATAAAAAAAAGATAATGAAGGAGATCGGATCCAGCTCAATGCAGGTAAAATCAAGTTTAATCCATAGGACAAGGAAGGAACAAGTAACGCGTTTCAAGAGCTGTAAGCGCTCTTAGTCATACAACATATGCATGGTACATGTCGGTTTATATAGGCAGTGAGGTAATTGCGGCCGATCACAGGTCATGTGACCGGCAGGAATTAACCGCTTACAAGTAAAAAAGCAGTATGATCACAAGAGATATAAACTTCAAGTATCAGGAAGGTAAATAGACACAAATGCAATATTAAATACAAAAGAAAATAGTGTCTACAGATAATATATGATCCGTATATGGGGAGAGAATGAAAAAAAAAACATAAATATATTAAATTGCAAAAAAGAACTATTATGTACATAGACTGAAAATGAATCGTGTATAAATTGATATCTAAAAGATGTCACCGAGTAAGTCCTATGTGAAAATAAACACAAGTACATGAATAAATTAATATATATATTTGCGGACAACTGGGGGACATATAAAGATATCAAAAAATAAAATAAATAGATGAAGAGTGACATAAATACATTCAATAATGGAGAATGACATCCTGGCGTTTATTCATACCAAGAGGGACTCGTGTAGACAATTTGACAATCATAAAACCTTCTCGGTTGAGAAGCTTTTGTTTCAAGTCACCTCCTCTCTTAGATGGATTAACACGTTCAATCGCAATGCATTGTAGGGAAGAAAAACTGCCATGGTGTATCTCAGCACAGTGTTTGGACACTGCAGAGGTGTTTCTAGAATTAAAATGGGGAATGTCGGATAGATGCTTTCTCAACCGAACTTTGAGTGGATTTGCGTTACAGCCGACGTACTGAATACGGCAAGTCATGCACGACACCAGATACACCACATATGTGGTATTACAATTTATATATTGTTTGATTGTATAGGTAACATTGGTGACAAATGAAGTAAAGGATCTGGTGACGTGCATGACCGAACAGCAGGTACATCGGCTGTGCCCACATCTATATGAACCAGGGTAAGATAGCCAGGTGGGTGGAGTGGGCCTAGAAGTGAAAAAGAGACTCTGGGAAACTCTTTGGCCTATCGTGGGAGCTTTTTTGGGAATACATCTGTATCCAGTCTCTTTGATGCACGCATACAGAGGATCAGTTAAGATCATGGGCATGTATGTGTGTACAATCTTACAAATAGTAGAGAAATCAGTACTGTAAGAAGTAGTGAAGGTCACCGGAGATGGATCATCACATTTCATTTTCGGTTTACGGGAACTATTAAGTAGTTCCTGTCTGTTCCGATCAAAGGCAATTTTGGTAGCTCTTTTGAGTGACCAATCTGAGTAACCGCGTTACTTGTTCCTTCCTTGTCCTATGGATTAAACTTGATTTTACCTGCATTGAGCTGGATCTGATCTCCTTAATTTTCTTGTTATTGGCTAGTGCCGTCCAGCACCTGGATCATCTGTCATCTCATCTGTCCGGGGCGGGGTGAGCTGGTCCTCACCTTGTTTCCTTTCCAATTGCTTGGACTTTCCGTGCTCCCCACGCCAGCTTGCAAACACGCTCTGATTGCTACGAGCATTGCCACATTATGTCCTCCAAAAGCACTTGCTTGCAATCCATGGAGGACCGACAAGCACGAACGGACAGTATGCTGCAGACTCTTGATGCACTTAATCCGGACACCAGGGAGTTATTTGATCTTCGCACTCACATGTCGGATCTCGAGGCAGCACTCCTTCAAGAGACCAGGATATGGTTGGATTTATCTTCGCTACAAAAGTATGTGTCTCAGAATATGATTCCTCGTGGCCTCAGGCTGAAAAAATTGCCTACTACTATTTATTCGGATTTGTTTAAAACTGAATGGCAAGAACATCTTTCAGATTCATCTATGAAGTTCGTCAACCTGATAATTCGGCACGATCAAATGGCCCTTGAGGAGGTGAGAAACAAAATTTATTTACTACAAAATGATGTTGCTAAATATGCTGAACATAAGTTGTTCCAAGAGTTGGATACTAAAATTAATGATAAACTTACACTAATGGAAAAATCCATTGCTGATACCAAACAGGTTAAATACCTTAGAGATGTTCAGGATTACCGTTCCAATAGTGTTTTTCCCTGGCCACAGGTAACCACTCGGGCGAGTACCCCACGCAACATACTAAAAAAACACTCTTCTAAGAGACGCTCTAACAAACAACATAAGAAACGTGGCAACACCAGGGTTAACTTCAGTTCAACAGAACCAGATACCTCTGACTCTGCCTCTGATCCCGGTGAACCAGTTATTAATGGGAACACGCCCAACCATGGTCCCAAACCTGGTCCACACCCTGTGACTTCTACTTCAAAAAACGACGGGCGGTTTGCAAACACAGAGCCCGAAAGACGCAGTCCTCGCAACCACAGGGACAGGAAGAAATGAACACTATTCCAATCTACAACATCTCAGCCAAGATTCTTACCACCTTTCAGATTTCTGTTTTATCACGGGGACTGTCTTTTTATCCAACTACAGGATTTGATTTATTCAGAACTTTGATAGGCTCATTTTTCTACAATGTCTCAAACAGATGATTCTATTGTACCTGACTGTGATGATATTAAAAATTATGATTTTGCATCATCCCCTTCACCCAATTTTGTTGTCCCAGAACATGAACTAGCCACTAACTTTTCTTTTCAGGATATGATGTCCATTTCCACTTTGGATCAATTATGTGATCACAGTTCCACTGCTTTGGACACAGTTCCAAAGATCACTATACGGAATCCTAATTTTTATCCTGTCATGTCCAGAACACCTGTTCTGGACATGTTTCAGGAGGCAGTTGAACGTGATCTAACAGCTTTGGCCCACACTAAAGGTCATCATGTCCCTAATCTTACTCGCCAGGAAATAGCTGCTCTTGACAGCTTGTCCACAGCAGATGACATAGTTGTGAGACAGGCTATCAAGGGGGGCACCGTTGTCATCTTAGATAAGGGGCTTTATCGTCAAATTAATCTAGACATGTTATCGGATCCAAACACATACCGTGTTCTCAGATCTGACCCCACCAGTATCTTTAAACAACGGTTAACGGAGCTCGTGGATCTTGGTATGGAGAAAGGTTTTTTCACTTTCCGTAAGGCGGATTTTCTAATTATAGATCACCCTGTGATCCCTATTTTCCACTCCCTTCCCAAGATCCACAAGCTCTGTTTTCCTCCACCTTGCAGGCCTATCGTTGCTGGCATTGGTTCTCTGAACGAGAATCTTTGTGCCTGAATAGACTCACTTCTCCAACCGCTTATCCACCAGATTCCAGCGTACATACAGGACACCAAACACCTTTTTCTCAATTTAAACAATGTACCTTGGCACTCATCCTATTCCTGGGTTTCAGCGGATGTCACATCCCTGTACTCATTCATTCCACATCACCTTGCACTCACTGCATTACAATGGTTTCTTTCTACGTACTCTACTTATCCTGCTGATCTACGTGATTTTCTGGGTCTGAGTGTTTCTTTTCTTCTTGACAACAACAAAAATTCCCCAGGGATTCCAGGGCAAATTATATGTAACAACAACCTTTAGGGGTCGCCCCCCAAGGGGTTAACCCTAAACTAGAAACCCCCCTTAAAACTGAATTTTATTAGATCATTTAAAATATATATGAGCTCCGGTGTAATGGTTAAAAGCACAGCTAATAGTTGCTTGAATAGTATATGAGCATCCTATAACTTCATTTATAATGGTATTGTGCTATACTAGCACTAATCTATGGATGCCACTATGTTAACAAAAAAGCACTGATAGCTGCTAGTTAAAATGTAAATAGCCCTCCGCTTCCCGACGTTTCATTGGAGAAACCAACTTTATCAAGGTACAGAGGCTAATGGCTACTCATTTGGTCCGCTCTTCCTTTTATATCCTCTGTTGGTGAGGTCAAAAAGCACTGCATCACTGTGCGCCGATTGTTCAGCCTATCTGGACTCAAGGTACGTGACTAACCAATCCGGTCATGCCACGTCACTATGTATTGATATCATCCCTACCAATCAGCACACTTCGTTCCCCGTTACTCATCCTACGTATATACAGTGCGCGGCGCATGTCTCCGCACTTAGTAAAGATCCATCACACTTGCGGGCAGTTGCGCATGTCCGCTCCACGGCAATCTGCCGTTCGCGCATGTCAATGGACTTAGTAAAAATCCATCACACTTGTGGGCAGCTGCGCATGTCCGCTCCACGGCAATCTGCCGTTCGCGCATGTCAATGGACTTAGATTCAATCTTGGATTTAATCAATGTCTGTGCCTGCGTCCGACTTGAGATGTCTCGATATCGGATTCTGCGCATGTCTGCAGACTTAATCGTTTGATGGTAGTTGTGGAATGCGTTTAGTTATTCTAATGATGCTATTACTAACTTGCCCACATTTGATATGTGCGAATTGGATCCTATTCTGCCAACATAGGTAGTGAGTTCCATAAATACAACGCATACTTGTCAAACACCTTATTCTAATGAATATTATTCCATATATGTCGATTTAATTGTACCGGGGATCATGGTGATGAGAGGTATCTGTCATTAATTCTGGGTTCAGGTATATGATTATAAACAGTGTTAATGTTATTGGAAATAAACTATTTATGTTCTATTGGCAGCATGTGTTAGTAAACTAAGAACTAGCTGTGTACATCAGGTAAATGTTATACTTTTCATATGGAGGCGTCTTTGTACTTACTAATGATAAATATCATTCTTTCAGTGACTCTTAACGTTCAGTGTAGATGCCAATTATTGATATTTGGTGTAAACCGATACTAAGATCTAGTTTTTTTAGGACTCTAGGAGGACCATATACAAGGCACCCCGAACAAGATCCAGACGCAACCAAAAGAACCACCACATCCGATCCAACCCTCTCCCCCTCGGGAGTCCCAGGGCAGGGGCACGAGAGACGGGCCCAACCAGGTGGACCACCAACACAGGTCCCCACATCAGGTAAGTATGACTCTAGATGTGTCTCAGTGGATCTGGATAGTTACTTTGTAATGATGTCTTTGAGGGGAGGGACAATATATCAAATAATTCGGAGATGTGATGGATGATCATAAAAATTATTATCACTAATTGATATACTTTATCTAGTTCCTTGCTAGTCTACACACTGGGACCCAGCATCCAAAGGCCCAACACCAACGAACCACCGACCCGTGGCCCACTGCTCCAAGTAAGTGTATCTCAATTAGAACTGTATAATGGGCCCTATCTTACATAATTTTATATGGTGCTAAAAAGGGTCTCTATATGTTAATAATCTAACCACCCATAAAGATCTATAAGGTATGTTCATTTCTTTGTTGAACTTTTAGTTCCTGAGTCCAGAGTATTACAAAGGTATATGAGTGAAATTGTGATCCAAGTTAGAATCACATAATCATTCTACTAACTAACACAGAGTGTAAGGGAGAGGATCTTCTGTCCAGTACTCAATTTTACAAGTCTGTTTAATTTTAAAGAGTGATAAGTCATAATATCAATTCTCCAAGAACGCTGTGAAAGAGAAACCTTCATTCAGTCCATCTGGACTTCTTGTCCTCAACTTATATATCCACTTGGCCTCTTCTCTGAGTAATATCCTGTTTACATCCCCTTTACTTGGACCCATCTTGATTTGTCGTAGTCCCCAAAACTTAATCTGATCAATCCTGTTGTTGTGCATGATCCTAATATGTTTGGCCAATGGTGTATCAGCATTAGTTCTAATTGTGCTGAGGTGTTTGCCAATCCTGCGTCTGACTTCTTGAGTTGTTTTGCCCACATATAATTTGGGACAAGTGCAGCGAGCTACGTATAATACATTTTTACTGCTGCAATTTATAAAGTCAAAGATCTTATAGGATCTGTTATCATATGGATTGATAAATTCTTTAGTTTTGGGGAAGGAACTGCAAATTGTGCAGTGGCCGCAGGGATATAAGCCTGCTGGTGGATTGGGTAACCATGTCTGTGGGGTGTCTGTCTTCTCATCAAGGTGACTATGTACCAAAATTCCACGTAAATTGGCCCCCCTTCTATATGTGATGTTAGGTCTGGGTCCAATTTTCCCCCTCAAATCCGGGTCAGATAATAAGATGTGCCAGTGCCTTTGCAACATTTGATTAATCTGTGGAGTATAGGCATCATATGTGCCTATCATTCTAGTGACTGATTCCTTGGATGGCGTGTTTCTGTTATTCGGTCCTAGTAACCTATTCCGATCACTGTGTTGTGCTCTATTGAAGGCCTTTCTCATATGTTTAATTGGGTATCCCCTATTTAGAAATCTAGATGTTAAATTTTGGCTTTCTTTCAGAAATCGGTCTTCTTCCGAGCAGTTACGGCGCGCCCTAAGAAACTGGCCAATTGGAATGCTCCTCCGCAAAGTGACCGGATGCCAGCTGGTCCAATGAAGGAGACTATTTGTCGAGGTGGGTTTCCTGAAGATGTCTGTTTGAATTTTATTTCCGGAGTCTATATAGATGTTAAGATCGAGAAAGTTAATAGATCTCCCTCCTTCTTCTGGTGTAAATTTCATTCCTATCACATTTTCATTAAGAACCGAAACAAATTCCCTAAATAGTGTTAGACCCCCTTCCCAAAAAATTTAAATATCGTCAATGTACCTTCCCCAAAAAGAAATGTGCTGAGTGTACAAAACCAAATCTTCACCAAAAACAAAAGTGCTTTCCCACCACCCCAAAAATAAATTTGCATATGTGGGTGCACAAGCAGTCCCCATGGCAGTGCCCTTCATCTGTTGATAGAGGGCACCGCCAAAGAGAAAATAATTTAGAGTTAGAATAAAGTGCAATAGTTCAATAATGAACTTATTGTGATTGTGAAATAAAGTGCTCTTGGTGTCCAAAAAAGTGCTAATGGCTCTTAAGCCTAAATCGTGTTGGATATTACTATAAAGTGATTCCACATCCAAACTCATAAGGAGTGTAGTGTCCTAAACTAAAAGTTCACAAATTTTTAGAACTGTGTCCTTTGTGTCCTTTAAATGTGAAGGAAGGGAAGGTACAAAAGGTGATAAAACTTTGTCCAAATACACACTAGCATTTTCCGATACATTGTTGTTGCCCGATACAATAGGTCGGCCTTTGATGGGATCCATTGATTAAATCCAAGATTGAATCTAAGTCCATTGACATGCGCGAACGGCAGATTGCCGTGGAGCGGACATGCGCAGCTGCCCGCAAGTGTGATGGATTTTTACTAAGTCCATTGACATGCGCGAACGGCAGATTGCCGTGGAGCGGACATGCGCAGCTGCCCGCAAGTGTAATGGATTTTTACTAAGTCCATTGCCATGCGCGAACGGCAGATTGCCGTGGAGCGAACATGCGCAACTGCCCGCAAGTGTGATGGATCTTTACTAAGTGCGAAGACATGCGCCGCGCACTGTATATTGTTACGCCAAGCGCTCCGGGTCCCTGCTCGTCCCTGCTCTCTAGGGCGCGCGCGCACCAGCGCTCTGAGATTTAAAGGGCCAGTGCACCAATGATAGTGCCTGGTCCAATCACCCTGATTAGCTTGCACCTGTTCCTTGCCTACTTATACCTCACTTCCCCTGCACTCCCTTGCCGGATCTTGTTGCCTTGTGCCTTGAGAAAGCTTTACTGTGTTACCCATACTGTGTTCCAGACCTCCTGCTATTCCACCTTTGACTACGAACCTTGCCGCCTGTCCCGACCTTCTGCTACGTCTGACCTTGCTCTTGTCTACTCCTTTGTACCGCGCTTATCTCAGCAGTCAGAGAGGTTGAGCCGTTGCCAGTGGATACGACCTGGTTGCTACCGCCGCTGCAAGACCATCCCGCTTTGCGGCGGGCTCTGGTGAATACCAGTAGCAACTTAGAACCGGTCCACCGACACGGTCCACGCCAATCCCTCTCTGGCACAGAGGATCCACCTCCAGCCTGCCGAATCGTGACAGTAGATCCGGCCATGGATCCCGCTGAGGTTCCCCTGCCAGTTGTCTCTGACCTCACCACGGTGGTCGCCCAGCAATCCCGACAGATCGCCCATCTAAGTCACCAGCTGTCGGAAGTGTCCACCATGGTACAGCAACTTCAGTCGCAGCTACAGCATCTGCAACAGCAGCTACCATCTCCTCCACCAGCTCCTGCACCTCCTCCGCAGCGAGTGGCCGCTCCTAACCTCCGCTTGTCCCTGCCGGACAAATTTAATGGGGACTCTAGACTCTGCCGTGGTTTTCTGTCACAATGTTCCCTACATTTGGAGATGTTGTCGGATCAATTTCCTACAGAACGGTCGAAGGTGGCTTTCGTGGTCAGTCTCCTGTCTGGGAAGGCTTTGTCTTGGGCCACACCGCTCTGGGACTGTGATGACCCTGTCACCGCCTCTGTACACTCCTTCTTCTCTGAGGTTCGCAGTGTCTTCGAGGAACCAGCGCGAGCTTCTTCTGCCGAGACTGCCCTGCTGAACCTGGTCCAGGGTAATTCTTCAGTAGGCGAGTATGCCATCCGATTTCGTACTCTCGCTTCCGAATTATCTTGGAACAACGAGGCTCTCTGCGCGACCTTTAAAAAAGGCCTATCCAGTAACATCAAAGATGTGCTGGCCGCACGAGAGATTCCTGCCAACCTGCATGAACTTATCCATTTGGCCACCCGCATTGACATGCGTTTTTCGAAAAGACACCAGGAACTCCGCCAGGAAAAAGACCTTAATCCCTGGGCACCTCTCTCACGGTATACCCTAACAATCTACCCCTGTGCCTCCCGCCGAGGAGCCTATGCAAGTAGATCGGTCTCGCCTGACTATTGAAGAGAGGTCTCGCCGTAGGGATAAAAATCTATGTCTGTACTGCGCTAGTACCGAACATTTCTTGGTGAATTGCCCTATTCGTCCTCCACGTCTGGAAAATGCACGCACGCAACCTGCTCATGTGGGCCTGGCGTCTCTGGATACGGAGTCTGCTTCTCCATCTCTCTCTGTGCCCGTACGGATTTCTCCTTCTGCCAACTCCTCCTTCTCTGCTGTGGCCGTCTTGGACTCTGGTTCTTCTGGAAATTTTATTCTGGCCTCTTTGCTTGATACGTACTGCATCCCGGTGACCCGTCTCATCAAGCCGCTCTATATTTCTTCGGTCAACGGGATCAAGCTGCACTGCACTGTGCGTTATCGCACAGTGCCCCTGCTTATGAACATTGGACCGCATCTCGAGGAAATTGAATTTTTGGTTTTGCCCGGCTGTACCTCTGAAATCCTCCTCGGTCTGCCATGGCTCCAGCACCATTCTCCCACCCTTGACTGGACCACCGGGGAGATCAAGAATTGGGGTCCTGCTTGCCGCAAGGAGTGCCTCACGTCTGCCCCCAGCCCCGTCTGTCGGTCCTCAGTGTCTCCTCCTGTGCCTGGTCTCCTCAAGGCCTGTCAGGACTGTGCCGTGCCTCCTCATAGTCCCCGTCCTGGTGACACTCTGCTCCGTGCCAAGCCTCACCTTCTGCCCCCCCCCCCATTCCCACTCCTTCTGACCGGTCTGCCATTCATGAGTGTACCCAGAACTTCACTGTCCCCCAGAAGGAGACTCTACAGTCGCTCCCAATGTCCTCGTCCCAGGTGGAGCGATATCCCGACAAAAAGAGGGGGAGACCTAAGGGGGGGTACTGTTATGCCGAGCGCTCCGGGTCCCTGCTCCTCCCCGAAGCGCTTGCGGCGTTTCTCTCCTTGCAGCGCCCCGGTCAGACCCGCTGACCGGGAGCGCTGCACTGACATTGCCGGCGCCCGCTCGCGAATCGCATCCCAGGTCACTTACTTGTCCCGGTCCCCGGCTGTCATGCTCTGGCACGCGCGGCTCCGCTCTCTAGGGCGCGCGCGCCAGCGCTCTGAGATTTAAAGGGCCAGTGCACCAATGATGGTGCCTGGTCCAATCACCCTGATTAGCTTGCACCTGTTCCTTGCCTACTTATACCTCACTTCCCCTGCACTCCCTTGCCGGATCTTGTTGCCTTGTGCCTTGAGAAAGCTTTACTGTGTTACCCATACTGTGTTCCAGACCTCCTGCTATTCCACCTTTGACTACGAACCTTGCCGCCTGTCCCGACCTTCTGCTACGTCTGACCTTGCTCTTGTCTACTCCTTTGTACTGCGCTTATCTCAGCAGTCAGAGAGGTTGAGCCGTTGCCAGTGGATACGACCTGGTTGCTACCGCCGCTGCAAGACCATCCCGCTTTGCGGCGGGCTCTGGTGAATACCAGTAGCAACTTAGAACCGGTCCACCGACACGGTCCATGCCAATCCCTCTCTGGCAGAGAGGATCCACCTCCAGCCTGCCGAATCGTGAAATATATACGTAGGATGAGTTGCCCGATACAATAGGTCGGCCTTTGATGGGATCCATTGATTAAATCCAAGATTGAATCTAAGTTCATTGACATGCGCAAACGGCAGATTGCCGTGGAGCGGACATGCGCAGCTGCCCACAAGTGTGATGGATTTTTACTAAGTCCATTGACATGCGCGAACGGCAGATTGCCGTGGAGCGGACATGCGCAACTGCCCGCAAGTGTGATGGATCTTTACTAAGTGCGGAGACATGCGCCGCGCACTGTATATACGTAGGATGAGTAACGGGGAACGAAGTGTGCTGATTGGTAGGGATGATATCAATACATAGTGACGTGGCATGACCGGATTGGTTAGTCACGTACCTTGAGTCCAGATAGGCTGAACAATCGGCGCACAGTGATGCAGTGCTTTTTGACATTACCAACAGAGGATATAAAAGGGAGAGCGGACCAAATGAGTAGCCATTAGCCTCTGTACCTTGATAAAGTTGGTTTATCCAACGAAACGTCAGGAAGCGGAGGGCTATTTACATTTTAACTAGCAGCTATCAGTGCTTTTTTGTTAACATAGTAGCATCCATAGATTAGTGCTAGTATAGCACAATACCATTATAAATGAAGTTATAGGATGCTCATATACTATTCAAGCAACTATTAGCTGTGCTTTTAACCATTACACCGGAGCTCATATATATTTTAAATGATCTAATAAAATTATTTTCTTCTTGAACACAATTTTTTCATGTTTGATGGGTGTTTTTTCCTTCAAACCACTGGTGCTTCCATGGGGGCCAAATTCTCCCCTTCTATCGCTAATATCTACATGTGTTGGTGGGAATCTATCTATCTCTTTTCTTCCTCTAACCCTTTTGCTAACCATCTTATCTGGTACGGTTGCTACATAGACGACCTCATATTTATATGGGGTCCCGGTGTGGCGACCGTGCCAGATTTCTCCACTTTTCTTAACTCTAACACTCACAATTTACAGTTCACTGTTTCAGAACACACTCACACCATCTCTTTCCTTGATGTTAACCTGAGGGGGGACAGTTCCACTGGCAAAATTTAATCCTCAACATTTCGTAAAAACACAGCAGCTAATTCCATTCTGTGTGCCCACTCATGTCACCCACCTCACCTTATCAAAAACCTGCCGGTGGGTGAGATGATTCGGACACGTAGAAATTGTTCTACTGACAATGACTTTTTTGTTGAGGCTGAGTCTATCCAGGCACGTTTAAAAGCACGCGGTTACCCAGATTGGTCACTCAAAAGAGCTACCAAAATTGCCTTTGATCGGAACAGACAGGAACTACTTAATAGTTCCCGTAAACCGAAAATGAAATGGGATGATCCATCTCCGGTGACATTCACTACTTCTTACAGTACTGATTTCTCTACTATTTGTAAGATTGTACACACATACATGCCCATGATCTTAACTGATCCTCTGTATGCGTGCATCAAAGAGACTAGATACAGATGTATTCCCAAAAAAGCTCCCACGATAGGCCAAAGAGTTTCCCCGAGTCTCTTTTTCACTTCTAGGCCCACTCCACCCACCTGGCTATCTTACCCTGGTTCATATAGATGTGGGCACAGCCGATGTACCTGCTGCTCGGTCATGCACGTCACCAGATCCTTTACTTCATTTGTCACCAATGTTACCTATACAATCAAACAATATATAAATTGTAATATCACATATGTGGTGTATCTGGTGTCGTGCATGACCTGCCATATTCAGTACGTCGGCTGTACCACAAATCCACTCAAAGTTCGGTTGAGAAAGCATCTATCCGACATTCCCCATTTTTATTCTAGAAACATCTCTGCAGTGTCCAAACACTGTGCTGAGATACACCATGGCAGTTTTTCTTCCCTACAATGCATTGCGATTGAACGTGTTAATCCATCTAAGAGAGGAGGTGACTTGAAACAAAAGCTTCTCAACTGAGAAGGTTTTTGGATTGTCAAATTGTCTACATGAGTCCCTCTTGGTATGAATAAACGCCAGGATGTCATTCTCCATTATTGAATGTATTTATGTCACTCTTCATCTATTTATTTTATTTTTTGATATCTTTATATGTCCCCCAGTTGTCCGCAAATATATATTAATTTATTCGTGTACTTGTGTTTATTTTCACATAGGACTTACTCGGTGACATCTTTTAGATATCAATTTATACACGATTAATTTTCAGTCTATGTACATAATAGTTCTTTTTTGCAATTTAATATATTTATGTTTGTTTTTCATTCTCTCCCCATATACGGATCATATATTATCTGTAGACACTATTTTCTTTTGTATTTAATATTGCATTTGTGTCTATTTACCTTCCTGATTTTTCAAATTTTCAAGATTTCAAGTTAAATTGTTAGGCTTCTAACTAATTTAAAATGTTAATTAAAAACAAAAAAAATGCTGTCAAAATAAAGTAGACATCTGAAATTATAAGTTTCATAAACTATTTGGTCAGTAAGTATAAATATATGCAACCTATTAGTGTTAACATAGCAAAAAAATCTTAATTTTTAACCCCTTAACGACGCAGGACGTAAATGTACGTCCTGGTGACGTGGTACTTAACTCACCAGGACGTACATTTACGTCCTGAGCATAACCGCAGGCATCGGAGCGATGCCGGCATCATGCGCGGCAGGTCCCGGCTGTGCATCGCAGCCAGGGACCCGCCGGTAATAGGGGACACCCGCGATCCCGCGGATGTCCGCCATTAACCCCTCAGATGCCGTGATCAATACCGATCACGGCATCTGCAGCATCGCGGCCACTTAACAGGATGATCGGATCACCCGCAGCGCTGCCGCGGCGATTCGATCATACTGCACGGCAGATGTAGGTCCCCTCACCTGGCTCCGCTGCCTTCCGGGAGTCTTCTGCTCTGATCTGCCTTCCCGCAGACCAGAGCAGAAGATCACTGATAACCCTGATCAGTGCTATGTCCTACACATAGCACTGAACAGGATTAGCAATCGAGTGATTGCTTTAAATAGTCCCCTATGGGGACTATTAAAGTGTAAATATAAAAGTAAAAAAAGTAAAAAGATTAATTAAAAACATGTGAAAAACCCCCTCCTCCAATAAAAACGTAAATTGTCCCATTTTCCCTATTTTGCCCCCAAAAAGTGTAAAAAAATTATTTTATATACATATTTGGTATCGCCGCGTACTTAAATATCCGAACTATTAAAATAAAATGTAAATGATCCCGTACGGTGAACGGCATGAACGTAAAACAAAAAAAAAAGTCCAAAATAGCTGCTTTTTTATTTTATTCCAAAAAAAATTTATAAAAAATTTTATAAAAGTTTTGTATAAGCAAATATGGTATTAATAAAAATTACAGATCACGGTGCAAAAAATTTGCCCTCATACCACCGCTTATATGGAAAAATGAAAACGTCTTCAAAATAGGGGGATTTTAAACGTACTAATTTGGTTAAAAAGTTTGCGTCTTTTTTTAAGCGCAACAGTAATAGAAAAGTATATTATCATGGGTATCATTTTAATCGTATTGACCCAAAGAATAAAAAAACACATGTAATTTTTACCATAAATTGTACGGCGTGAAAACAAAACCTTCCAAAATTAGCAAAATTGCGGTTTTCTTTTTAATTTACCCACACAAATAGTATTTTTTTTGGTTGCGCCATACATTTTATGATAAAGTGAGTGATGGCATTACAACGGAAAACTGGTCGCGCAAAAAACAAGCCCTCATACTAGTCTGTGGAGGAAAATATAAAAGAGTTATGATTTTTTGAAGGGGAGGAGGAAAAAACGAAAACGTAAAAATAAAATTGTCTGAGTCCTTAAGGTCCAAATGGACTGAGTCCTTAAGGGGTTAAAAATAATTTCATGATTTTTTGCATTGTAAAAAAAAACTACAAATGATATCGGCTTACTTTTACTATGTACATGAAGGACAACTTGTGACAAAAAAATGTCAGAATTATCATGATTGGCAAAACGTTACCAGAGTTATTCTCTAATAAAGACAGACATCCCCGATAAGAAAAAACAGGCCTGGTCTTTCAGGGGCATACAGGTGTATTTGTATTGGTCCTTAAGAGGTTAAGCTAATTGAGGATGTTTGTCTCCCCAGGTTTATTGGTAAAATATATAACCTATTGTGTAAAAGGAAAAAGTCTGAGGAAGTGCAGCCCGAGGAAGTGTGTTTGAGCGCAAAAAAACGCAAAAAACAAAAAAACTGTCGCTGCGAGGCCGCTCTTCTGCTTCTACCTGCTGTACTTTACATGCTGTTTTGTGAATAAATTTGTCAAGCAAGCAAAGACAGGTGAGTGCATCCTTTTCTACTTTCCTTCCATGTATTTGCTACATGCTTTGTGAGGATTGCACCCCCGTAACGTATGCCACGAGGTGGAAACGGTACATGAGAGCTAGTGCATCCCAGTGTTAGAAGCAGTGCTGGACTCACTCTTTCTTGTGACTTGGACTTTTTGCATTTTCTTGCTATTGGAGCCCAGAGCACACAGGACGCTAGTCACATAAAGCCACACAAGCCATGGATTCAAATATGGAAACTGGAAGTACACCTGTGGACCCTACAGTACAAGCGGGTAGATCAGAGCCAGGAGCGTTTTTCACCTCATGTAACAACCAAGATAAACTGGCTGTTATGAGCACTAAGTCATTGAAGCAGCCGATTACATCCTTAGCTGACAAGGAACTCAGACTTCTTTGGACAATCCATTCATTACAATTCTATGTTGATAGTAACCGCATGCCACGTGGATTAAGTGTGTACAAGGTTCCATCTCAGTACACTGAGGATGATAACTTTATGGAAGCCTGGGAACAAGCACACTTAACACATGCTACTAACTTACTCAAACTTAACCAGAAAGAGTAACAAGAAGGCGTATGTAAAGATCACCAGTGAGCTGTGCCAGGCTAAAACTGAGCATAGAACCGAAGTCCCAGACACCATGGCAATGAGCTTTCTGAAGAAAATAGAAAAGAAAGTGTTGGTTTTTCAAGCAGAGGTGAAAGAAAATAAACGTGATGAGTTTATGCGAGATAAACAAGATTACGACCAGAATAAAATGTTCACTTATAATATCAGAAAACCGAACAAATTAAGAAAGAGACAGAATAAGAGATTCCCTAATCAGTCTAGGAAAAGAACTCCAGACTTCTGGACTACCGATTCGGACACTTGCGCTTCTGAGGAGAATGTGCAGGATAAAAAGAAGGAGCAATCTGAAAATCCAGCCCCTTTAGGAGAAAGACACGTAGGGGTGGTAGAAAGAAAAAAGAATCGGAGGGAGAAATGTGGAGAAAAAGCAAAGGCGTGAGCTGGAAGGACTAGCTCGTCCATCAAATGTGATTAACACCACTGATGTGGACTTACCAGAAGATGTCCTGTCCCTCCTCTCCATTTTGGATGAAATGATGTGTTTGATGCAGTGCAATTTAGCAGTACAAAAATAGAAGATAGCACTATCTCTGAGAAAACGGAGACTAGGGAAGGGGAGATACCCTGTAAAATTGGCCCATTGGGGCTTAGCTTAGTGGAGGACTTTTCCCCTACAGAAAATGAGTATGTTGAGCTCCTTGCATGTTTAGCTAATGAGGTAGAGGATGTGAGAATTAGGAGTGTTGATACTGTTGCCCCCTTTAGAGGAGGCAACCAGTCTACTTTCTCTCCACCATTTCTACCAGGGTGCTCCATCAATCTTTTCAGTAAGGCAGTCACTAAAGAGGTGAAATTGTTGATTTATACCCCCACAGCTTCCAATCTGTCCCCTAAAGAGAAAGCAGCTTTGAAGTGGCTAAAAAAGTAGACCTGACCTCAGAATTAGTAATGCAGATAAGGATGGGGGTACGGTGGTTATGTCCACCTCCTATTACGAGGCAGAGGTGTTGTGTCTCCTCGGCGATAAAACAGTGTATGTCCCCTTGAGTTCTAATCCCACTTCTAAAATCCTTGACCTATTACGATCCTTTTTGAAAGTCCAAGTTGAAAAAAGCCAAGTTTCCCAAGTAGTATTTCCTCCCAAAGACTCACAAGTCGCAGAGCCGATACCCCCCCCCCCCCCGTCACCCTATAGAGTCTTTGTCCCAGTATATTGACTGGATTTTGAGACCTTTGTTGCACTTTGTTCCTATTTATTTGAAGGACCCTAATCATTTGTTACAGCATCTTTCCATGTTTGATTGGCAGCCCAGCTTTCATTTAACATCCATAGACATTGAGAGCCTATACACCCGCATCCCACATGATGTGGGTGTACAGGCTATCAGGGACTTTCTTTCTCACAACGAAAAAATTTACGAGTACAATTAGTTTATCTGTGAGTCCCCATGGCTGATTCTCAATAATAACACCTTTACCTTTAGTGACACCTGGCAGAAACAGATAGGGGGGACAGCCATGGGAACTCCGGTCTCTTGTATTTATGCTAATCTTTTTCTTTCTATTTTCAAAAGGAGATTTATTATTTCTATAAAAAAAAAAATTACTTCTGTCAGCACATTATATTACTATTGTCATATTTGGACGATATTCTGGTTGTCTTGGACGGGGATGAAGTCATGTTCAAGCAGTTGTTGAATATCTTAATGTGTCTAATGACATGAACATGCTGTTCACCTCCATCTTTGGTGACCAAGAAATCGACTTTCTAGATGTAAAAATCCAAATACATCAGAGTGAGTTATTAGTATCTGGTTTTTGGAAGGCAACTGCAAAAAATTCTATCCTCCACTTCGACTGTTTGCATCCCCTCCATGTTCTTAGGAGGATAACGTACAGCCAATTTTTATGTCTGAAAAGAAAAATAGTTACACTCAGAATTACTAAAAGCAGGTTGATGAACTGAAGGATAGGCTAATTCAGAGGAAATAACCAAAATAATGAATTGAACATTGTTTTGAAAGAGCCGTACAGGTAGAAAGGTTTCTACCTTGTTAACATTTAAGAAGATTAATGCATAATGTGAACAGAGACGTTTCACTTTTGTGTTTTGCCAACAGCACTGTGAACAATTGTTAATGCCGCTATTAGTTATTGGTTTATGCTAGAACAAATAGCCAACCTATCATTACCTTCAGAAAGAGCACTACCTTAGGAGTTGTATTTAAGAAGAATGAGAGATCAAACGCCAGTGCTGCTGCTAAAAAAAGGACCTGTTGGCTGACTGATAGTACTCCTAAAGGTAATTTTTCATGCAAGCAGTGCTAATTTTGTGCATTGAATCTAGCTACTAGGGAAGTTAAAGTAGGAGGTTTGATCCATAAAGTAAACCAGCTCATTACTTGCAGAACCAACTATGTTGTATACATTCTAGTCTGTCCGTGTGGGTTTGTATATGTAGGCAAAACCCATCAGGAGCCTTTTTATCCGTGTCAGGGAGCACCTTAGGTCCATTGTAACTGGAAGAGATGCCCCTAGACTAATTTCACATGTCAATGAATGTCACAAAGGTGATTGTACCACTGTGAAGTTTGTAGGTCTAGAAAGGATTGAATATCCTAAAAATGTTGGAGATTGATATAAAACGTTGCTCCAATGTGAGGCATGATGGATCCTCCTATTGGAGGCTTAACAACCATAACGACCTCAGTTAATTTTTAAAATTGGTTTTACTTCGATTTGAGACACTGTTTGTATTTGCATAGATGTTCCCATAGTAACACTGCGATTGTCTATTTAATAGTCACCTGTGAGCAGAGATGCAGATCGACAGCCCGAGGAAGAACGCTTGGACGCAAGGATGCTGTTTTGTGAATAAACTTTGTCAAGCAAGCCAAGATGGGTTGGTGCATCCTTTTCTACTTTTCTTCCACTTATTTGCTACATGCTTTGTGAGGATTGCACCCCGTCACTCATGCCATGAGGTGGAACCGGTACATGAGAGCTAGGGCACGCCAGTGTTAGCAGCAGTGCCGGACTCACTTTTTCTTGTGACTTAGACTTGATATATAAATTGGGATGGATAAAACAAGCAGCCAGGAGAACTGTCCTTAGATCTATTTTTATATGCCTAATATATGTCAGTTTGTCTTTTGTACAATCTATCACTGAAAAGGTAAACTATATTTTCTACTGTTTTGTATCCTGGGACTTTAGTAGGGCCCTCGTAAACATTGGCATGGGTAAAGCAGCACTTGAGGCAAATAATCTAACCATGATCACAAGCTTTATGTAGCCATGGACTTATTTACATCCTAGGTCCACATTTTTGAAAATGAAATTGGTAATGCCCAGTTTAAAATTTATTGATGCATTTCCATGAAGCATAATAGAGGGAAGGCCCAAGATGAGTTCTCTGAAAAGATGATTTGTTTGATAATAAAGCAAAACAATAAATAAATATAATTTTGCTGATATGTGACATAGATGGTTTTACCTATGATCCGTCATTTAAAAACAATCTATTATCTTAAAATCACAGAAACAAAAATAGAATAAGATTACTTTAAGATTGTTGTTGAAGAAAACAGCAAACCCTATAAACAGAATAACAACCAGGAAGAAATATGTAATGCACACTGATGTTAGAAAATAGGTAAATATAGCGTATGGATGAAAATAGACACATAAGCACCAACACCATTTTAAAACAAAGATGAAAAAAAGCACAAATATTTGAAAGCACAAAAATATGAAACCTGGAAAGTTCTGTATAAACAAGATATATATATATATATATACATATATATATATATATATATATATATATATATATATACATATACAGGTTGCGTACCTAGAGCATTTGTCACCCGGGGCAGACCCTCTGTTTGGCACCCCAACTTGGGGCGAACCCTGAGTTTGCCCCATACCCCCAACCCAATCAAGAAAGAGAACACGCACAAACTTTTTTACACCTTTACAACTTAATTACACCCCTCCCTCCCCCCCCTCTTAATTACACCCCCTCCCTCCCCCTCTTAATTACACGCCCTCCCTCCCTCATAAATACACCCCCTCCCCCCCCTCTTAATTACACTTTGATGATGCCTCCGTCCGACCACTGGTGCTCCTCTCCCTGCTGCTCTGACTTCACAGATGCAGGCGCCGGGCGGAAAAGCGTCCGGGTCGCGGTGCAGCAGTGGATGGGGGGGGGGGGGGGGTGACTCCGTCATGGCCAGGGCAGACTGACAACACTCGGGGCCCCCGGACCAAAAAAAGGCAAGGGCCCCCTGCAGAGTGAGGCCACACCCCCTCCCTTTGAGAGGAATTCAGACTAGTGAGCTAAATTAAAAGTGTAATAAAAAAATAAATAAAGGTGCCAGACACATAAAAATTTGATGTACATGGTCACGATTAGGTACTGAGATATATATTTAAAAAAAAACATTTTTGTTGGATCTGACGGGTATGCATTAACACAAGTAAATTTCCATGACCAATAAAACTGGTATACAAGGAGTAAATATATACCACCACACGATAACTGGATAATACCGTCATACTGTACTGAATAAAACCGATATACACAGACCAGTTTACTATACAGGATCTGTATACTATATAAGTCATTATATACGGGACCATATAGTGTTAGATACCAGCTGTACACAGGATGTCTATACCATGTAAGTGATTACAGATAAATTTTGGGACTAACAATTATGTCTTTCTGTCTGGATCAGACTGTCATGTCGATCTCTTAACATCTGTAGGACAAATATTTCAGACTCTACATTTTTTTCAGTGTCCTCCCCTCCTCTACAAAATCTGCCCATCTATAGGCCCACAAACTGTAATAATCCCTCATTGGTGTCCTGCACAGTAAATGGGCAGGTAGGTAAGTAGCCAGGTAAATAGGTAACAAGGTAGGTAGATCAGGAAGCCAGATATGTAGGTAGGTGACTAGCCAGGTAGGTAGGTAGAGGGCATAGTTAGGTAGCTATGCATCCAGGTATAAAGTTAGGTAGCCCCCCCCCCCCCCCCCATTCCCTGTAGGTATAGGCAGCAGAGTTAACCCCCAACCCTTTCCCCATAGGTATAGTCAGCAGTTAACCCCCTTTCCCCAAAGGTAAAGGCAGCAGTTAATCGCAACCCCTCTTTTCCCATAGATATAGGCAGCAATTACCTCCCTCCCCTTTCCCCCCATAGGCAGCAGTTAACCCCCCTCTTTCCCCATGGGTATAGGCAGCAGTTAACCCCCCTCCTTTCACCATAGGTATAGGCAGCACAGCAGTTAATCCCCCCCCCCTTTCACCATAGGTATAGGCAGCACAGCAGTTAATCCCCCCTTTGCCCATAGGTATGGGCAGCAGTTAATCCCCCCCATAGGTATAGGCAGCAGTTAATCCCCCCTTTCCCCATAGGTATAGTAGGCAGCAGTTAATCCCTCCCCCCCCATAGGTATGGGCAGCAGTTAACCCCCAAGAGTCATCTCAATCTCAGTTTAAAAAAATTCAGGACTTGACTGAGAGACTTGAACATCAGGAGCAGCTGAATCAGGGGTTGTTTTCCAGAATCTTGGAGCTTGAGTCTTCTCAGTCTCAGCCAGTATTAGTTCAGACCTTGACTCAGAGACTGCAAGATCAGGAGCACTTAGTTCAGAGATTGCTAGCCAGAATTCGGGAGCTGGAGTCTTCCCAAACTCAGGTGTCATCTGTTCCTGCTTCCGCTCCTGAACCAGACCGTGCTGCGTACGCTGAGAGTCAATTGCGTACATTAAATCAAGGTTACAGACCAGTAGAGGAATACTGTGCAGATTTTAGAAAATGGTGTGTGGCCTCCAACTGGAATGCTTCAGCCTTGATTTGTCAGTTCAGACTACCTTAAAGGACATGCTTGTTATCTGACACCTTAAAGGACATGCTTGTTACATAGCCCTCTCCTGACACCCTTGACCACGCCATGACTCTAGCTGTACGATTGGGTAGATGCAAACGGGAGTGTTCTTCATCCTCTGTCTCTCCTATCCTGCTTGATTCCTCTCCTGTTTCCAAATTTATCCCTGAGGATGAACCTATGCAAGAGGGTTGTCAACTCTATGGCTTGTGTTTCTATTGTGGTGAGGACACTCATTTCATCGCCTCCTGTGTCAAGTGTCAGTGTCCAAGTAGCAATCGTGGTGGCCACTTGGGCGCACAGGTATGTCATGCCTCCCAGAGAGCTACGCCTGGCAAAGTTGTTATGGGGGGCATTGTTCATACTAATGTACAATCGAATTTTAATTCTAAAAGTATTATGAAGCCTGTTTTGCATCAGCCTCTGGTTAAAGGACATCTGCAGCTTCATTAACACTTATCCCCTATCCACAGGATAGGGGATAAGTGTTTGATCGCGGGGGATCCGACCGCTGGGACCCCCTGTGATCTCCTGTACGGGGCCGCGACTGTCCCGTGCAGGGAGCGAGCTGGCCGCAGCATGACGTTGCAGCCGGCACGCCTCCTTCATACATTTCTATGGGAGAGGCGGGGAGGCAGCGTTCGTGCCTCCCCGTCTCCCCCATAAAACTGTATGGGGACGGGGTGTCACTGTCGACCTCTAGGTCGACGCTACACGCCTTAGCGCTCACCATGAGCGCTAATGGCGGCGCCCCGTTAGGGAGAACGAGGGGGGTCCCAGCGGTCGGACCCCCCGCAATCAAACACTTATCCCCTATCCTGTGGATAGGGGATAAGTGTCATACCACTGCAGCTGTCCTTTAAATCGGAATCTGACATCATTGGCAATAAGAGTCTGAAGAGCACTCCAGTTGATTTGGGGTCAGAGGGAAGAAATGAGGATCAGGAGGATGACTGTGAGGACACCAATGAGTGGTGTGATTTGGAGGATGAGGTTACAGATGAGGACATTGATGGTCCATCTGTATCCAAGTCAAGACCTCTTTTCTCTTAGGTTGTGAAAGTCCGGTGGCCCCTCCTAAAAGAACCTATAGGGTTAAAAAGTTCTGACAGCTTCTTTGTTGTTTTTTGTTGCTGGGTCACGCCCGGCTGTCTGGACTGGTCAGCTGACGTTGATTGCAGCACCTGTTATGGCTCCATATAAACTGGCATTCTACTCCCAGTCAGTGCTTGCTATAGAGCTCAGTTTGTACTCTAGCTAGCTTTCTTCTGTATATGTGATACCGGGCTTTCTGAACCTTTGGCTTCTCTCTCTGACTATTCTCTCTGGTATTAGCAACTTTGTACTGTGACATCTCCTGGCTTCTGACGCGGATAGTTGACATTGGACTTATTGTGTGAGTGTTTAGTCTTCCTTTGTTAGTCTGTCTGTTCCTACTGTCCCG
This sequence comes from Hyla sarda, assembly GCF_029499605.1. Lineage (NCBI taxonomy): Eukaryota > Metazoa > Chordata > Amphibia > Anura > Hylidae > Hyla > Hyla sarda. Next base: position 88,041,966 of record NC_079190.1, read on the forward strand.
TAGTGTTGAGCGGCATAGGCCATATTCGAATTCGCGAATATTCGCAAATATATGGACGAATATTCGTCATATATTTGCGAATATTCGCGTTTTATTTTCGCATATGCAAATATTCGCGTATGCGAAAATTAACATGCGAAAATTTGCATGTACAAAAACCTGTACAAGCAAAAATTCGCACACCAGTCTCACACAGTAGTATTAGAGCCTTCTTTACACCACACAAGCTGGAAGCAGAGAGGGATGATCACTGTTATGTGTACTGTGAAAAAAAAACAAAAAAAAATTAATATTCGTAATTACGAATATATAGTGCTATATTCGCAAATATTCGCGAATTCGCAAATATGCGATATTCGCGAATAAAATTTGTATTGCGAATATTCGCGAGCAACACTACTGTCCCGGACCTAAGTCTGTTTCATTGTAGTTTATTATTTTGACAATTACGCCTCTCACGTATATAGGAAGGGACTGTCTTCGTGGTTACAGACCTGTCGTTTAGGGCAGGTACCGAAGTAGACAGGGGAGCGGGCGAGAATAGAGTGCACTACTTCCCTGCCCATTCCTGACACTAGACTTATAGTTGCGGATTGGGTTGCCGGAGGCTTTTTTGCCCAATGCCTTGGCTACTGGGGTCCTTTGGAATAAAACAAATCTCCCCCAGAACACTATTTTTATTTTACGCTAGACATTTCCACTTTAACATTCATGTTACCTTTACTGTTTACATGCTTTAGGTTAGTTTCAGGAATACTTACTGGCCAGGAAAGTTTCCTATGAACGAACAGGATGATATATGACATTAGATACATTAGACTTCTTACTGTTAATGTGAGTGATACAGCTCTACTTTATGTGACTGAAGTATACTTGACTTGTGTACTGGAGTATACTTACACTTACTATTTACATTTGTTTGTACTAGATGCTGGTGATGGGGGTAATACGTGCTCCTCCCGACCGTTTCAGGATAAACCCCTGTAAGACAACCAAATATCATACATGACTGTACACAATGACTTTTGGTGTGCAACAACTTTATACATTTTTAATTATTACTGACATTAACAATACAAGAAAGAACTGTCACATTTGAACCACAACAACTCAGTGTACCTCCATAAACATTTTTACCGAACCAAAATATATTACTTCAGAGTTCATGTTATGCTCAGTAGTTCATTTTTTAGTCAGCTCAGGGTCCCCATCCTGAGAAGACTGGTCTGCAGCTTAATAGAATCTCCTACCACAAGGAGTCTCTCGGCTAATGCCGGGCACATTACTTAATAGAATCTCCTACAGCAAGGAGTCTCTTGGCCGAAGCCGGGCACATGACTTGCCAGATTGGTTACGTTACAAGTGAAAGAACTTTTCTTGACTAAGTCTTGTCAGGCATATATCTTGAACTATTGCTGGAAAACTGAAACAACAAAAGTGCTACTGCACAACAGACAGTTAGTCTCATGACCACGTTTGGTATTTTACTGTACACAAGTTACTTAGAGAGCTTTACTTTCTTTCAGGCAATTTTACTTGTTGGTTCCTGCTCTTCAGGCCAAACCTCCTCCAATGCAGTAGTAGGCCCCGGCACTTTCGTGGGTACCCGTTGGTTAGGCCAAACCTCCCTGACAGTTGGAGTAGGCCTGGGTACATTGGTCAGTGCCCGATGATCAGGCCAAACCTCCTTGTTCCTAGGAGTAGGCCTTGGCACATCTGTACAGGAACCTTGACCGGAATGACTTTGATACTTGGGATCCATTGCAGGTGGATCACTTTGGTACTGAAGATCCATCGCCGAGGGATCAGGATGCTCCTCCTGGGTTGTGGCTCCTTTAACACCTGGAGGGAGGAGACCAAAAGGTCCCTTGGACAAGCAGGGTGGGGCCATAGTTGGCCCATTGGATGTGCCTCTGGAGGCCTGTAGACCCTGCCTCAACTCTATGGCTGCTGGAGTGGGCCAGGTCAGGCCCCCAGGCAATAAGTAACATTTTTTTACTTCAATGTTTTGTTCTATGAGGCCTGGAATCAGTTTGTGGACAACCTCTTTCAAGTACCTTGTTTGCACCTCTCGGATCAGAGCCTATATCATCTTAGTGCAAATCTGACAGAGTTGTTGATGGGGGGGAAGGAAAAGTCTTTTTGTTTTTTTTGGATTTTTTTGGATTTTTGGATTTTTGTTGGATCTGACGGGTATGCATTAACACAAGTAAATTTCCATGACCAATAAAACTGGTATACAAGGAGTAAATATATACCACCACACGATAACTGGATAATACCGTCATACTGTACTGAATAAAACCGATATACACAGACCAGTTTACTATACAGGATCTGTATACTATATAAGTCATTATATACGGGACCATATAGTGTTAGATACCAGCTGTACACAGGATGTCTATACCATGTAAGTGATTACAGTTAAATTTTGGGACTAACAATTATGTCTTTCTGTCTGGATCAGACTGTCATGTCGATCTCTTAACATCTGTAGGACAAATATGTCAGACTCTACATTTTTTTCAGTGTCCTCCCCTCCTCTACAAAATCTGCCCATCTATAGGCCCACAAACTGTAATAATCCCTCATTGGTGTCCTGCACAGTAAATGGGCAGGTAGGTAAGTAGCCAGGTAAATAGGTAACAAGGTAGGTAGATCAGGAAGCCAGATATGTAGGTAGGTGACTAGCCAGGTAGGTAGGTAGAGGGCATAGTTAGGTAGCTATGCATCCAGGTATAAAGTTAGGTAGCCCCCCCCCATTCCCTGTAGGCATAGGCAGCAGAGTTAACCCCCAACCCTTTCCCCATAAGTATAGGCAGCAGTTAACCCCCTTTCCCCAAAGGTAAAGGCAGCAGTTAATCGCAACCCCTCTTTTGCCATAGATATAGGCAGCAATTACCTCCCCCCCTTTCCCCCCATAGGTATAGGCAGCAGTTAACCCCCCTCTTTCCCCATGGGTATAGGCAGCAGTTAACCCCCCTCCTTTCACCATAGGTATAGGCAGCACAGCAGTTAATCCCCCCCCCCTTTCACCATAGGTATAGGCAGCACAGCAGTTAATCCCCCCCTTTGCCCATAGGTATGGGCAGCAGTTAATCCCCCCCATAGGTATAGGCAGCAGTTAATCCCCCCTTTCCCCATAGGTATAGTAGGCAGCAGTTAATCCCTCCCCCCCCCCCATAGGTATGGGCAGCAGTTAACCCCCAAGAGTCATCTCAATCTCAGTTTAAAAAAATTCAGGACTTGACTGAGAGACTTGAACATCAGGAGCAGCTGAATCAGGGGATGTTTTCCAGAATCTTGGAGCTTGAGTCTTCTCAGTCTCAGCCAGTATTAGTTCAGACCTTGACTCAGAGACTGCAAGATCAGGAGCACTTAGTTCAGAGCTTGCTAGCCAGAATTCGGGAGCTGGAGTCTTCCCAAACTCAGGTGTCATCTGTTCCTGCTTCCGCTCCTGAACCAGACCGTGCTGCGTACGCTGAGAGTCAATTGCGTACATTAAATCAAGGTTACAGACCAGTAGAGGAATACTGTGCAGATTTTAGAAAATGGTGTGTGGCCTCCAACTGGAATGCTTCAGCCTTGATTTGTCAGTTCAGACTACCTTAAAGGACATGCTTGTTATCTGACACCTTAAAGGACATGCTTGTTACATAGCCCTCTCCTGACACCCTTGACCACGCCATGACTCTAGCTGTACGATTGGGTAGATGCAAACGGGAGTGTTCTTCATCCTCTGTCTCTCCTATCCTGCTTGATTCCTCTCCTGTTTCCAAATTTATCCCTGAGGATGAACCTATGCAAGAGGGTTGTCAACTCTATGGCTCGTGTTTCTATTGTGGTGAGGACACTCATTTCATCGCCTCCTGTGTCAAGTGTCAGTGTCCAAGTAGCAATCGTGGTGGCCACTTGGGCGCACAGGTATGTCATGCCTCCCAGAGAGCTACGCCTGGCAAAGTTGTTATGGGGGGCATTGTTCATACTAATGTACAATCGAATTTTAATTCTAAAAGTATTATGAAGCCTGTTTTGCATCAGCCTCTGGTTAAAGGACATCTGCAGCTTCATTAACACTTATCCCCTATCCACAGGATAGGGGATAAGTGTTTGATCGCGGGGGATCCGACCGCTGGGACCCCCTGTGATCTCCTGTACGGGGCCGCGACTGTCCCGTGCAGGGGGCGAGCTGGCCGCAGCATGACGTTGCAGCCGGCACGCCTCCTTCATACATCTCTATGGGAGAGGCGGGGAGGCAGCGTTCGTGCCTCCCCGTCTCCCAAATAAAACTGTTTGGGGACGGGGTGTCACTGTCGACCTCTAGGTCGACGCTACACGCCTTAGCGCTCACCATGAGCGCTAATGGCGGCGCCCCGTTAGGGAGAACGAGGGGGGTCCCAGCGGTCGGACCCCCCGCAATCAAACACTTATCCCCTATCCTGTGGATAGGGGATAAGTGTCATACCACTGCAGCTGTCCTTTAAATCGGAATCTGACATCATTGGCAATAAGAGTCTGAAGAGCACTCCAGTTGATTTGGGGTCAGAGGGAAGAAATGAGGATCAGGAGGATGACTGTGAGGACACCAATGAGTGGTGTGATTTGGAGGATGAGGTTACAGATGAGGACATTGATGGTCCATCTGTATCCAAGTCAAGACCTCTTTTCTCTTAGGTTGTGAAAGTCCGGTGGCCCCTCCTAAAAGAACCTATAGGGTTAAAAAGTTCTGACAGCTTCTTTGTTGTTTTTTGTTGCTGGGTCACGCCCGGCTGTCTGGACTGGTCAGCTGACGTTGATTGCAGCACCTGTTATGGCTCCATGTAAACTGGCATTCTACTCCCAGTCAGTGCTTGCTATAGAGCTCAGTTTGTACTCTAGCTAGCTTTCTTCTGTATATGTGATACCGGGCTTTCTGAACCTTTGGCTTCTCTCTCTGACTATTCTCTCTGGTATTAGCAACTTTGTACTGTGACATCTCCTGGCTTCTGACGCGGATAGTTGACATTGGACTTATTGTGTGAGTGTTTAGTCTTCCTTTGTTAGTCTGTCTGTTCCTACTGTCCCGTAGTGTTGAGCGGCATAGGCCATATTCGAATTCGCGAATATTCGCAAATATATGGACGAATATTCGTCATATATTCGCGAATATTCGCGTTTTATTTTCGCATATGCAAATATTCGCGTATGCGAAAATTAACATGCGAAAATTTGCATGTACAAAAAACCTGTACAAGCAAAAATTCGCACACCAGTCTCACACAGTAGTATTAGAGCCTTCTTTACACCACACAAGCTGGAAGCAGAGAGGGATGATCACTGTTATGTGTACTGTGAAAAAAAAACAAAAAAAAACGAATATTCGTAATTACGAATATATAGTGCTATATTCGCAAATATTCGCGAATTCGCAAATATGCGATATTCGCGAATAAAATTTGTATTGCGAATATTCGCGAGCAACACTACTGTCCCGGACCTAAGTCTGTTTCATTGTAGTTTATTATTTTGACAATTACGCCTCTCACGTATATAGGAAGGGACTGTCTTCGTGGTTACAGACCTGTCGTTTAGGGCAGGTACCGAAGTAGACAGGGACAGGGGAGCGGGCGAGAATAGAGTGCACTACTTCCCTGCCAATTCCTGACACTAGACTTATAGTTGCGGATTGGGTTGCCGGAGGCTTTTTTGCCCAATGCCTTGGCTACTGGGGTCCTTTGGAATAAAACAAATCTCCCCCAGAACACTATTTTTATTTTACGCTAGACATTTCCACTTTAACATTCATGTTACCTTTACTGTTTACATGCTTTAGGTTAGTTTCAGGAATACTTACTGGCCAGGAAAGTTTCCTATGAACGAACAGGATGATATATGACATTAGATACATTAGACTTCTTACTGTTAATGTGAGTGATACAGCTCTACTTTATGTGACTGAAGTATACTTGACTTGTGTACTGGAGTATACTTACACTTACTATTTACATTTGTTTGTACTAGATGCTGGTGATGGGGGTAATACGTGCTCCTCCCGACCGTTTCAGGATAAACCCCTGTAAGACAACCAAATATCATACATGACTGTACACAATGACTTTTGGTGTGCAACAACTTTATACATTTTTAATTATTACTGACATTAACAATACAAGAAAGAACTGTCACATTTGAACCACAACAACTCAGTGTACCTCCATAAACATTTTTACCGAACCAAAATATATTACTTCAGAGTTCATGTTATGCTCAGTAGTTCATTTTTTAGTCAGCTCAGGGTCCCCATCCTGAGAAGACTGGTCTGCAGCTTAATAGAATCTCCTACCACAAGGAGTCTCTCGGCTAATGCCGGGCACATTACTTAATAGAATCTCCTACAGCAAGGAGTCTCTTGGCCGAAGCCGGGCACATGACTTGCCAGATTGGTTACGTTACAAGTGAAAGAACTTTTCTTGACTAAGTCTTGTCAGGCATATATCTTGAACTATTGCTGGAAAACTGAAACAACAAAAGTGCTACTGCGCAACAGACAGTTAGTCTCATGACCACGTTTGGTATTTTACTGTACACAAGTTACTTAGAGAGCTTTACTTTCTTTCAGGCAATTTTCTTTCCCAGTCTCACCTTCCAGGTGGGGTCCTAGGCTGAGAGATGTACCTGGGTTGCAAGACTGGGCCCCTTGTATGGGGTCAATGTGGGTCACGTGGGACAGACTGCAATGTGGGTCACGTGGGACAGACTGCAATTAGTGATGGTGGGATTAACTGTAACCACCAATTGCACTGAAGCGGCTTGCACCACAGAGGGATTACTTGTTGGTTCCTGCTCTTCAGGCCAAACCTCCTCCAATGCAGTAGTAGGCCCCGGCACTTTCGTGGGTACCCGTTGGTTAGGCCAAACCTCCCTGACAGTTGGAGTAGGCCTGGGTACATTGGTCAGTGCCCGATGATCAGGCCAAACCTCCTTGTTCCTAGGAGTAGGCCTTGGCACATCTGTACAGGAACCTTGACCGGAATGACTTTGATACTTGGGATCCATTGCAGGTGGATCACTTTGGTACTGAAGATCCATCGCCGAGGGATCAGGATGCTCCTCCTGGGTTGTGGCTCCTTTAACACCTGGAGGGAGGAGACCAAAAGGTCCCTTGGACAAGCAGGGTGGGGCCATAGTTGGCCCATTGGATGTGCCTCTGGAGGCCTGTAGACCCTGCCTCAACTCTATGGCTGCTGGAGTGGGCCAGGTCAGGCCCCCAGGCAATAAGTAACATTTTTTTACTTCAATGTTTTGTTCTATGAGGCCTGGAATCAGTTTGTGGACAACCTCTTTCAAGTACCTTGTTTGCACCTCTCGGATCAGAGCCTATATCATCTTAGTGCAAATCTGACAGAGTTGTTGATGGGGGGGAAGGAAAAGTCATTTTGTTTTTTTTGGATTTTTTTGGATTTTTGGATTTTTGTTGGATCTGACGGGTATGCATTAACACAAGTAAATTTCCATGACCAATAAAACTGGTATACAAGGAGTAAATATATACCACCACACGGTAACTGGATAATACCGTCATACTGTACTGAATAAAACCGATATACACAGACCAGTTTACTATACAGGATCTGTATACTATATAAGTCATTATATACGGGACCATATAGTGTTAGATACCAGCTGTACACAGGATGTCTATACCATGTAAGTGATTACAGTTAAATTTTGGGACTAACAATTATGTCTTTCTGTCTGGATCAGACTGTCATGTCGATCTCTTAACATCTGTAGGACAAATATGTCAGACTCTACATTTTTTTCAGTGTCCTCCCCTCCTCTACAAAATCTGCCCATCTATAGGCCCACAAACTGTAATAATCCCTCATTGGTGTCCTGCACAGTAAATGGGCAGGTAGGTAAGTAGCCAGGTAAATAGGTAACAAGGTAGGTAGATCAGGAAGCCAGATATGTAGGTAGGTGACTAGCCAGGTAGGTAGGTAGAGGGCATAGTTAGGTAGCTATGCATCCAGGTATAAAGTTAGGTAGCCCCCCCCCCCCATTCCCTGTAGGTATAGGCAGCAGAGTTAACCCCCAACCCTTTCCCCATAAGTATAGGCAGCAGTTAACCCCCTTTCCCCAAAGGTAAAGGCAGCAGTTAATCGCAACCCCTCTTTTCCCATAGATATAGGCAGCAATTACCTCCCCCCCTTTCCCCCCATAGGTATAGGCAGCAGTTAACCCCCCTCTTTCCCCATGGGTATAGGCAGCAGTTAACCCCCCTCCTTTCATCATAGGTATAGGCAGCACAGCAGTTAATCCCCCCCCCTTTCACCATAGGTATAGGCAGCACAGCAGTTAATCCCCCCCTTTGCCCATAGGTATGGGCAGCAGTTAATCCCCCCCATAGGTATAGGCAGCAGTTAATCCCCCTTTCCCCATAGGTATAGTAGGCAGCAGTTAATCCCTCCCCCCCCCCATAGGTATGGGCAGCAGTTAACCCCCAAGAGTCATCTCAATCTCAGTTTAAAAAAATTCAGGACTTGACTGAGAGACTTGAACATCAGGAGCAGCTGAATCAGGGGATGTTTTCCAGAATCTTGGAGCTTGAGTCTTCTCAGTCTCAGCCAGTATTAGTTCAGACCTTGACTCAGAGACTGCAAGATCAGGAGCACTTAGTTCAGAGCTTGCTAGCCAGAATTCGGGAGCTGGAGTCTTCCCAAACTCAGGTGTCATCTGTTCCTGCTTCCGCTCCTGAACCAGACCGTGCTGCGTACGCTGAGAGTCAATTGCGTACATTAAATCAAGGTTACAGACCAGTAGAGGAATACTGTGCAGATTTTAGAAAATGGTGTGTGGCCTCCAACTGGAATGCTTCAGCCTTGATTTGTCAGTTCAGACTACCTTAAAGGACATGCTTGTTATCTGACACCTTAAAGGACATGCTTGTTACATAGCCCTCTCCTGACACCCTTGACCACGCCATGACTCTAGCTGTACGATTGGGTAGATGCAAACGGGAGTGTTCTTCATCCTCTGTCTCTCCTATCCTGCTTGATTCCTCTCCTGTTTCCAAATTTATCCCTGAGGATGAACCTATGCAAGAGGGTTGTCAACTCTATGGCTTGTGTTTCTATTGTGGTGAGGACACTCATTTCATCGCCTCCTGTGTCAAGTGTCAGTGTCCAAGTAGCAATCGTGGTGGCCACTTGGGCGCACAGGTATGTCATGCCTCCCAGAGAGCTACGCCTGGCAAAGTTGTTATGGGGGGCATTGTTCATACTAATGTACAATCGAATTTTAATTCTAAAAGTATTATGAAGCCTGTTTTGCATCAGCCTCTGGTTAAAGGACATCTGCAGCTTCATTAACACTTATCCCCTATCCACAGGATAGGGGATAAGTGTTTGATCGCGGGGGATCCGACCGCTGGGACCCCCTGTGATCTCCTGTACGGGGCCACGACTGTCCCGTGCAGGGGGCGAGCTGGCCGCAGCATGACGTTGCAGCCGGCACGCCTCCTTCATACATCTCTATGGGAGAGGCGGGGAAGCAGCGTTCGTGCCTCCCCGTCTCCCCCATAAAACTGTATGGGGACGGGGTGTCACTGTCGACCTCTAGGTCGACGCTACACGCCTTAGCGCTCACCATGAGCGCTAATGGCGGCGCCCCGTTAGGGAGAACGAGGGGGGTCCCAGCGGTCGGACCCCCCGCAATCAAACACTTATCCCCTATCCTGTGGATAGGGGATAAGTGTCATACCACTGCAGCTGTCCTTTAAATCGGAATCTGACATCATTGGCAATAAGAGTCTGAAGAGCACTCCAGTTGATTTGGGGTCAGAGGGAAGAAATGAGGATCAGGAGGATGACTGTGAGGACACCAATGAGTGGTGTGATTTGGAGGATGAGGTTACAGATGAGGACATTGATGGTCCATCTGTATCCAAGTCAAGACCTCTTTTCTCTTAGGTTGTGAAAGTCCGGTGGCCCCTCCTAAAAGAACCTATAGGGTTAAAAAGTTCTGACAGCTTGTTTGTTGTTTTTTGTTGCTGGGTCACGCCCGGCTGTCTGGACTGGTCAGCTGACGTTGATTGCAGCACCTGTTATGGCTCCATGTAAACTGGCATTCTACTCCCAGTCAGTGCTTGCTATAGAGCTCAGTTTGTACTCTAGCTAGCTTTCTTCTGTATATGTGATACCGGGCTTTCTGAACCTTTGGCTTCTCTCTCTGACTATTCTCTCTGGTATTAGCAACTTTGTACTGTGACATCTCCTGGCTTCTGACGCGGATAGTTGACATTGGACTTATTGTGTGAGTGTTTAGTCTTCCTTTGTTAGTCTGTCTGTTCCTACTGTCCCGTAGTGTTGAGCGGCATAGGCCATATTCGAATTCGCGAATATTCGCAAATATATGGACGAATATTCGTCATATATTCGCGAATATTCGCGTTTTATTTTCGCATATGCAAATATTCGCGTATGCGAAAATTAACATGCGAAAATTTGCATGTACAAAAACCTGTACAAGCAAAAATTCGCACACCAGTCTCACACAGTAGTATTAGAGCCTTCTTTACACCACACAAGCTGGAAGCAGAGAGGGATGATCACTGTTATGTGTACTGTGAAAAAAAAACAAAAAAAAACGAATATTCGTAATTACGAATATATAGTGCTATATTCGCAAATATTCGCGAATTCGCAAATATGCGATATTCGCGAATAAAATTTGTATTGCGAATATTCGCGAGCAACACTACTGTCTCGGACCTAAGTCTGTTTCATTGTAGTTTATTATTTTGACAATTATGCCTCTCACGTATATAGGAAGGGACTGTCTTCGTGGTTACAGACCTGTCGTTTAGGGCAGGTACCGAAGTAGACAGGGACAGGGGAGCGGGCGAGAATAGAGTGCACTACTTCCCTGCCCATTCCTGACACTAGACTTATAGTTGCGGATTGGGTTGCCAGAGGCTTTTTTGCCCAATGCCTTGGCTACTGGGGTCCTTTGGAATAAAACAAATCTCCCCCAGAACACTATTTTTATTTTACGCTAGACATTTCCACTTTAACATTCATGTTACCTTTACTGTTTACATGCTTTAGGTTAGTTTCAGGAATACTTACTGGCCAGGAAAGTTTCCTATGAACGAACAGGATGATATATGACATTAGATACATTAGACTTCTTACTGTTAATGTGAGTGATACAGCTCTACTTTATGTGACTGAAGTATACTTGACTTGTGTACTGGAGTATACTTACACTTACTATTTACATTTGTTTGTACTAGATGCTGGTGATGGGGGTAATACGTGCTCCTCCGGACCGTTTCAGGATAAACCCCTGTAAGACAACCAAATATCATACATGACTGTACACAATGACTTTTGGTGTGCAACAACTTTATACATTTTTAATTATTACTGACATTAACAATACAAGAAAGAACTGTCACATTTGAACCACAACAACTCAGTGTACCTCCATAAACATTTTTACCGAACCAAAATATATTACTTCAGAGTTCATGTTATGCTCAGTAGTTCATTTTTTAGTCAGCTCAGGGTCCCCATCCTGAGAAGACTGGTCTGCAGCTTAATAGAATCTCCTACCACAAGGAGTCTCTTGGCTAATGCCGGGCACATTACTTAATAGAATCTCCTACAGCAAGGAGTCTCTTGGCCGAAGCCGGGCACATGACTTGCCAGATTGGTTACGTTACAAGTGAAAGAACTTTTCTTGACTAAATCTTGTCAGGCATATATCTTGAACTATTGCTGGAAAACTGAAACAACAAAAGTGCTACTGCACAACAGACAGTTAGTCTCATGACCACGTTTGGTATTTTACTGTACACAAGTTACTTAGAGAACTTTACTTTCTTTCAGGCAATTTTCTTTCCCAGTCTCACCTTCCAGGTGGGGTCCTAGGCTGAGAGATGTACCTGGGTTGCAAGACTGGGCCCCTTGTATGGGGTCAATGTGGGTCACGTGGGACAGACTGCAATGTGGGTCACGTGGGACAGACTGCAATTAGTGATGGTGGGATTAACTGTAACCACCAATTGCACTGAAGCGGCTTGCACCACAGAGGGATTACTTGTTGGTTCCTGCTCTTCAGGCCAAACCTCCTCCAATGCAGTAGTAGGCCCCGGCACTTTTGTGGGTACCTGTTGGTTAGGCCAAACCTCCCTGACAGTTGGAGTAGGCCTGGGTACATTGGTCAGTGCCCGATGATCAGGCCAAACCTCCTTGTTCCTAGGAGTAGGCCTTGGCACATCTGTACAGGAACCTTGACCGGAATTACTTTGATACCTGGGATCCATTGCAGGTGGATCACTTTGGTACTGAAGATCCATCGCCGAGGGATCAGGATGCTCCTCCTGGGTTGTGGCTCCTTTAACACCTGGAGGGAGGAGACCAAAAGGTCCCTTGGACAAGCAGGGTGGGGCCATAGTTGGCCCATTGGATGTGCCTCTGGAGGCCTGTAGACCCTGCCTCAACTCTATGGCTGCTGGAGTGGGCCAGGTCAGGCCCCCAGGCAATAAGTAACATTTTTTTACTTCAATGTTTTGTCCTATGAGGCCTGGAATCAGTTTGTGGACAACCTCTTTCAAGTACCTTGTTTGCACCTCTCGGATCAGAGCTATATCATCTTAGTGCAAATCTGACAGAGTTGTTGATGGGGGGGAAGGAAAAGTCTTTTTGCCCTGATTGCTGCAGTTTTTTAAGGATGCGGCACAACTAAGACAGAGGGTATTAATTTTGGCCCACCGTTTTCTTTTTATGGCTGGGGTCCTTGATAACTTGTGGGCTACTGGCCCTTCAGGAGGCCTAGCGTAGGGCTGCAGTGGCCGGGATCAATGATGCTGCAGTGGCCTCGGCTGGACTGGGTGGGACACTCCTTCTAGTGCTTCACCCCTAGGGTGTGAGTATTTTGGGGGACTTCCAGGCACTAAAGGGTGAATACAGGGGACCCCCACTAGCAGCGACTTACTTGATAGGAGTATCGTCAGAGTCTATGCAGCAGTGGGTCCTTGACCGGAACCTCCCGAGCCAGGCACCATCACCGGTACTTATGGCACAGCTTCTCCCGGGAATCTTCCTGCTTTAGACTCCTCAGGGGCAGGCTCCGGTCCCATCTTGGGACTCCCGTCACTCGTGGACTGCTGGGCCTCCACCATCTTGCTGTTCTCTTTCCGCACTTCCTGTGGACTGAAGAAGTCATACTCCGCCTTGCCTTTTATATTGGTCTCCGACAAGATGGCCGCCAGCTGGTAGGACATAATCAGCGGGGCCTGGGACCGGAAGTGGCACAGCGGTGCATCCTCTTCATCCACCCCCTGGCAACAGGGGGCGGACCTTTCAAGTTCCACTTGGGGCTGGATACTACAACATTGCTTTCACTCCCAGGGGCAGGACACTGGCCTTGGCGGGAATCTTTGGGGCACTTTTCCAGTGGAACTCTTTCAGATACAACAGACATTTTGGCGTGCAACGCCATTTCCGTTCTTATCTTGCACATTGTAAATCAATCTTTTGTAAACTTTCTTGCCACCGACAATACTGTAAACTTCACCTCCCCCACTATTTCTTCAGCGCCAGCATATAAACTTATTTCAATGACACAGTCCAGTAAACACTTTGCTGGCGCATACTTTTTTGCAAAGAAATGAAACTTTCAATGAGACACAGTTCAGACTTGGGGGGTAGGACTTGCGGCAACTTGCCTTCGGCACACACCCGCATACTGTTGATGGGTGGCCGGACTTGACTTGATGACTGAATGGTTAAAGCACACACCCGTATCCTGTTCGTGATGCCAAAATATGCGGTGTGCCATTGTGGTGAGTGGCAGGGCCATGGGTGTTGCGGTGATGAGTGTTGGGATCAGATGTTATTAACCCCGGGGGTCAGATGGTATTAACCCCTATGTGTTTGTGACGCCAGTGTGGTTTTCGGGTTCCGAAACACCAAACGCCCAGATTCTCTGCTATCCCATGGGCTAGTAGTGAATAAAGAGTCCACAACCAGTTGAGGGTAAACGGAAGCTTTACTGAATAGAAGACAGGTGTAATTATCTTCACAGCTATGGCCAGAATTCTCACAGAGGTGACCAGTACCCAGTGGACCTTGCAGCTTGCTGTACAAATACTTGTAATAAACTTGACTTGTAATTAGACTTGATTTGTACTATGTGCAGGACTTGATTTACTTCAGTGACAGCAGACAAAGACTTGTAGACTTACTGGAGAATTGTAGCTTTATGGTACTCCAGATGCTGAACACTTGTCTCTAAGATTCTCTGGTAGCTGCTTCAGCAAAGACTTTGATGGTACAGCTATGAGCACATAACTCAAAGAGTGCTGGTAGCTAAGAGAGTGTATTAATATGGCCGCTCCTTTATATAGTGGGGGTTGAACTAAAGCCCATTGGTCAAGCTGTGGGTCATAGATTAAAGCTGGTGCTCTCTGGGAGTACATGTTGCAATGAATCATATAACTGCATAACATATATCTCACTATATTGATTTATTTTTGCAACATTATGTATTACAGCTCCCTTCTTATCTTAAAGACTCCACTCAATTAATTCGGGAAATTTGTTCATTACACCTCCCTCCTCAATTTTCTTTTCTTACTTTGGATGTTTGTGCACTCTACTCTAACATTACCACTTCTATAGGTTTGGGAGCGGTTCGTGACACTTTACACTCTGACTCTACTCTCACTTCAACCCAATCTGACTTCCTCATCGAGGCCATGGAATTTATTTTGGAACATAACGCTTTTGAGTTTGATAATATTATTTATAGGCAGAGGCGGGGCTGCGCGATGGGGACTTGATTCGCGTCCAGTTACGCCAATTTGGTTATGAGGCCTTTCGAGTCCTTGTTCATCACGCAGTCCCCCCTCTGTCATCACATTTTATTTTTTAGACGGTTTATAGATGATTTGTTTTTTATTTGGTTGGGCAGTGCACAACAAGCCATTGATTTTGTTGACCACATTAATTCCAACAATTGGGGACTCAGATTTACTCTCCATCATTCTACGGATAATATTGAATTTCTGGATTTACTCATTAAGAAGGATGAGGTTGGCAATATTTCTACGGGAAACATTTTTTAAATCCGTAGACGTGAATAGCCTACTTACATTTACTAGTGCTCATTATTCAAAATGGATTTCTAATGTACCTTATGGTCAGTACTTAAGAGTTAGGAAAAATTGCACGTCTGATGGAGATTTTGTTAAACAATCCTGCATACTACAACAGAGGTTTAAAAATAAAGGTTATCCACAATCCATTTTAAATAATGCTTATAATCGCGTTAAAGACAAACAACAGGTTAGTTTAGTTCAACCTAAACCAATTGAACACCCTGAGAATAGAAACAATAGTATTAATAATTATAAACACAATTTCATTACTAATTATAATTGTGCATCTAAATAAATAAAAAACATTTTTCTAAAATATTGGGGAATACTCAAAGATGATCCAATTCTGAAGAAGTCACTCCCTGAACATCCAGGGTGACATTTCGTAGATCCAGTAACCTCCGTAATTTACTAGCTCCCAGTAGGTTAAAACCACTTGATATACCCGGGAAAAAGTGTGCTGCGATATGTGGGGTGTCGGGAATGTATCCCTGTAATCGTGGGAGATGCCTTTGCTGCCCTATGATCACTAGGGGTTCAAATAATAGTTTTCAGTCTAACCAGTCTGGAATATCCTACATCATAAGAGGTACACATAATTGTGACAGCTCATACGTCATATATTTATTGATCTGTGTTTGTGGCATGCAATATGTGGGCCGCACGGTTCAGGCCGTGCGGTCCCGCATGAACAAACACAGGTCAAATATCAACAAAAATTGTCTTCTTCATAGTGTATCACGTCATGTTACAT
The DNA here is from genome assembly GCF_029499605.1 of Hyla sarda. Lineage (NCBI taxonomy): Eukaryota > Metazoa > Chordata > Amphibia > Anura > Hylidae > Hyla > Hyla sarda. The sequence goes on from NC_079190.1 coordinate 88,057,871, forward strand.
TAAAACACAATAAGGATATTAATAGTATTAAATTGACTATTATTGAAACCATTCCAGACAACATCCGTAATAGATTTCAGAGACTGATTAATAGAGAGTCATTTTGGATTTTTACTTTAGGTACTTTATTTCCAGAAGGATTGAACGAAACAAGTGAAAATACCCGGTAATTAAGTTTTTTTTTTTTATTCATTTCTTACATATAATAATGTATATTTATTTTATCATATTTTTATATATATTTATTGTATATTATTTTATTCTAATTTAATTTGTTTCATTTTATACTCAATAATTTGTTATACTCAATATATTGGACATGTAGTTATGTGCTTTTTATCTCCTGCATTTATCCCCTGCATTTCTCCATATATTATATATATACATATCTTAAATATTTTTATATTATATATATTTCTTTATGTGTATGATCTATGAATTTTCTGTATTTATATGTGTCTGTATAGGTGTAAATCTGTCAACTGGGTGGTTTCCCTTCGGTGGAGCCCCCGGGGGTTAATCCCTTGTGGGTTCCCCTGAAGGGTAAACCACCCAGCTCTATATATAACATACTTGCACTCACCTTGGTATGCCTGATGAAGCAGATAATCTGTGAAATGTGTTGCATGATGGGTGATTAAAGTGTTTCTAACCTACGAGTATGTCCAGCGCCTTTTGACATCCGCTGCTCCCTTGGAGGCTCCTTGGTTTTGTAACATAACATGTGACAGGCTTACTCACAGGTCCTTGAGTTCTCCAAAGGTCCTGTATACTATGTAGATATAAGGATTCTGTCTATGCTCTTAAAGTTGGTGTATGTACCTTTACTGAATTAACAGGAGAACAAGGGGAGTCCCTGCAGGGGAGCCCCCAGGTCACTGAGCGACTCAACCTGACAGGGTCAACAGGTAGTACAGGACCATATACCTGTAGTGGGACATTATATATATATATATATGCATATATATATACATGCATACATTGATCAATGTAAACCCTTAAAGGGTTTATCCAACATAAGGTGACTTTAGTACTTACCTGCCAGACAGTAATGGACATGCTTAAGAAGGATCTGTGCTTGTCTTGGAGCTAAATGGCTGTGTTGAAAGTCCACCATAGCTGTGCTGCTTTCTTTTTGGGAAATGGCTGTTTCATGTTGGAGATCCAGGATCCTTTGTTTGTAAGTGTGAGGTCACTTTTCTTCCTCCCACGCATCAGCTACCTCACCCATTGCAGCACAGCTGAGCTGTTTTGCATGCTGTACTTGATACTACTCTGCATATATACCCTGTAGCCCTAGGAGAATGATCTCCCTTCCACCAAGTGGTTGCTCCACCCATTAAAGCAGACAGGCTACCTTTCAACGCCTGACTGTAATATCTCAGGCCACACTGCAACCTGGGAAAACCTGAGACAACACTAATTTTGTATGCTGATAAAAATGAGCATCAGGGCAAAGATCACATAAGAATTGCGAGACCAGCCAACATAGTTACAGGCACTATATTATGAACTACACTAACTTTACAGCCCCTGTGACACAATCAAATAAAAATAAAAAACCCGGAATACCCTTTTAGGGTCTATTCACATGTACAGTATTTTGAGCAGATTTTATGCAAAGATTTTATGTTCAAGATTTTCTGCTGCAGATTTCAATATAAACTGAATTACTTGAAATCCTGCGCATCAAATCTGCACAGAATACTGTACGTGTAAATAGACCCTTAAGTTTTTATTTAAAAACACCCAAAATACACTTAGATGACCCAAAATTAACTACCACTGCTAACATCTTTCCAAGTTTACAATTATTTATTTAAAGTGTACCTGTCATTAGCAAGAACTTTCTATATATATTGATAATACAAATATATGTATATTTGTAATATACATTTGTGGTGTGCCACCGTGGTTAGTGCCAGGGCCACTGGTGTTGCAATGAGTGGTAGGATCAGATGGTGTTAACCCCTGGGGCAAGATGTTGTTAACCCCTTATGTTCTTGATGCCAGGACGTGGTTGTTTGGTGTAGGGCATCGCCGACAACCAGCCCAAAAACAGCATGAAGTAAATGAGAGTCCAAAGCAGGGTTTTGATGCAACTGGAACTTTACTGAAGAAGGCAGAAAACAGTCTTTACAAATAGCCAACTTCCACAGAGGTGACCGGGACATAGGAAACCTCTCAGGCTTGCTTGGACTTGTAGTTATTATAATGATGATGCAGGCCACTGTACTACTGTTATCACTTTGGTAGGGACAGTAAGGACTTGACTTGTACTCACAGATTTGATGTGGCTACAGGTTGATAGGCTTTGGCCTAGATATGCTGGACTTGACTTGTAAAATGCACTTGCTATTGGGTCCAGGAGATAAGAGAGCTAGAATAGAGACTACAGCCTCTTATATATCGGGGGGCTGGACTAAAGCCCATTGGTAGCTGGTTGCCTGTGGTCATGGAACTCTGTGTATATCACGTGATTACATCTCACATGACAGATCACATGACCTTGGGAAGGTCTTATACAGGGTATATATCCTAACAACCTTTACATACAGGTTACATTCACTGTACAATACTTATATTAGATGTAAATACTTAATATACAATACAATATCATATGACTTAGGGGGGACCATGCAAGAGAGCCCTGTGGACCTGAGGGACTCCACCTGAAGGGACTTTAGGACTGTACAGAACGAGGTTCTGTACCGGGAAACCACACATTTGTTAAAAATGTGTTTTTGGGTGAAAAAATGCTGTCCCTGCAGCTATTGCCTGTGTGTCTGTATGAGGAGACCAAGCAGAGGAAGTGAGGGCGGGACAAGCAGAAACACTGAGCAGGTTTCTGGCTTTTCAATCGTCCTGCTGTGGGAGCTGGGGGCATGTCACAGAGCCTCAATGCACAGAGCCCTGCTTGTCCTCAGTTCACAGAACCCTGTTTGTCCTCAGTGCACAGAGCCCTGCTTGTCCTCAGTACACAGAACCCTGTTTGTCCTTAGTGCACAGAACCCTGCTTGTCCTCAGTGGACAGAGCCCTGCTTGTCCTCAGTGTACAGAGCCCTGCTTGTCCTCAGTGCACAGAGCCCTGCTTGTCCTCGGTGCACAGAACCCTGCTTGTCCTCAGTGAACAGAGCCCTGCTTGTCCTCAGTGGACAGAGCCCTGCTTGTCCTCAGTGTACAGAGCCCTGCTTGTCCTCAGTGCACAGAACCCTGTTTGTCCTCAGTGTACAGAGACCTGTTTGTCCTCAGTGTACAGAACCCTATTTGTCCTTAGTGCACAGAGCCTTGCTTGTCCTCAATGCACAGAGCCCTTCTTGTCCTCGGTGCTCAGAGACCTGCTTGTCCTCAGTGCATAGAGTCCTGCTTTGTCCTCAGTGTAGAGAGTCCAGCTTGTCCTCATTACACAGAGCCCTGCTTGTCCTCGGTGTACAGAGCCCTGCTTGTCCTCAGTGTACAGAGCCCTGCTTGTCCTCAGTGTACAGAGCCCTGCTTGTCCTCACTACACAGAGCCCTGATTGTCCTCGCTACACAGAGCCCTGCTTGTCCTCAGTGCACAGAGCGCTGCTTGTCCTCAGTGTACAGAGCCCTGCTTGCCCTCAGTGTACAGAGCCCTGCTTGTCCTCAGTGCACAGAGCCCTGCTAGTCATTATGCCTATGTCCATGGGGCTTGTTGTAAAGCATATATCCAATAGTGTTGGGCGCGAATATTCGCATTTCGAATTTTCATTGCGAATATAGCAAATTCGCGAATTTGCGAATATTGCGAATACATTCACTATATATTCGAAATTGCGAATATTCGCTTTTTTTCCGCATTCCGCTTATGCACATATGTGAATATTCGCATATGTGAATATTCATATATGCGCATATTCGCATCTTCCTTCTTTTCACTTGTGGGCCAATTAAAATGACGCAAATACACTTGTCAAAGGTTATCAACAACATCCCTAGCAACCAATAGTAAAGTTGCCCACCCCTTCACTGTTTTCTTCCTCGAATACTCAAATATGCTAATAATTCAGAGTAATGTGTGATGTCCCAGAGACAGGACCTGATGTTAGTACAGAGCCTGCTAGGACATGTAGTACTCCAATATTTGCTGGGACATGTAGTACCCCAATAGTTGGGGAGTCTTGTACTGCAGTTGCTGTGATGATCTCAGGAGTAAGAGTTGCTGCTAGTTCAACACTGCCCAGGGAAATTGTACCCCAGAATGTGGAGAATTGCTGGGATAGAGGAGCTGAGGCTGAGGCCACCCTCTGGAACAAGGAATCGTGTTGGAGTTATCTGTGGACTTAGATGTGGACCCCTGTCAACTGAGGAGTGGATGTGAGGACCGGACCTCCCAGGCGACCTGAGCTACCACTAGACTTGGAGCTGTTATCTGTGGACTGTGGACAATACATTGGAGTGTGGAGTGTTGGACTCAGAACTGAATCCCGGGATATGCAATTTGTTCCTTCCCCGGTGCCATGTGACTGTGCCCTTCTGTTGCCCATTGTTTGGCCAGTGACTGTGCCCTCCTGTTGCCTAGTATTTGCCCAGTGACTGTCCTCTTCTGTTGCCCATTGTTTGCCCAGACTCGGGATCACCCTTCATCCTGTGTATTGTGTTTTGTGATCTTTGCCAATAAACCTGGTGCTGTTCTCCCATCTCTTGCTCTGTTGATTGTGTGACAATCCTTGAGTGGCAAACCCCGTAACCCCCCCCCCCCCCCCCACCTCATTGTTTGTTAAGGGTGCTTTTCCAATGACAGGATACCGCTTGCCTTTCAATAGAATAGACCAATCAGGGCCTTCATGATTTATTACCTAAGTTAACCCTGTCTCCACAATCAGCTACATCAAACATGCAAATAACTAAAAAAAAAACATGTCAGACAACACTCATTCATAAGAATCTACCCTTAGGGGGCTTTTATATGAGCAGACCTATGTTTCATATGAGCATTGTTTCATGAGTCATTTACATGGCTCAATGGTTGTACAGATAAGCACACATAAATGATTGCTTAATCACTTGTGCGGCTCTGATCACTCAGCTGATCACTAGGTCTTTTACATGGGGCAATAATCTCCCATTCGGCCAATAATTAATCTATGTATAAGCTCCCTTTAAGTTTTAATTTGTGCAGTGAAAGATGTCTTTAGTCTTTTACAAGACAATGAACTGCACTTTTTAGAGGCTGTATGTGCTTGGGATCTAGTGATAATCAGTCAGTGTGGTTTAATATAAGAACATGGATCGAGACACACCACACAAAAGAAAAACTTTTAGATTTTAGAAAAAGCCAACCGTTCTAAAATTAGATCAGTGGTAAATGAGTCCCTATCAGACTGGAGTGGTTCAAACTGAGTCCAGGAGAAAGGGGGCTACTTTAAAGTTGCATTATTTTTTTTTTGTATTCAAAAGCTTTATTAAACAAAGAAATGTCATACAGGCAAAGACATTGCAGAATGGATATGCAAATGAAAAGGTCACATTATCAAAACGATGGATGAGACAATGTGAAACCACAGTCATCTCAACGGAGGTGACAACAGTAACCATCACAAAGTACCATAGCAGGAGAAGGAGAAGGGGCTGGGCTGGAAAGACAACTAAAGGAAGGGGTTGGGGGGAAGAGTGGGAGGGAAGGAGGGGTGGCGGGGAAGGGAGGGGGTACGAGATTTCAGGGAGGTGGTTGCGGGTTGGAGGCTAGACCATATTGTAGAAAGCGGGGGGAGGCCGTAAAGTCCAACCAATGGCACCAGCGAAGTATACATTTTCTGAAGTTGCATTAAGATTGGTCAAACACTCCTCAAGGCCCTGTATATGTAGGACCTCGCGGAGCCAATCAGTGGTGGTGGGGGGGTTGGAAGACTTCCAACGTCTCGGTACAACCCTTCTAGTAGCCGCCAGTAAAAGAGCAGTGAGGCCCTTACGCAGTGATTCTGGGGAACCTTGTAACATAGAGAGAAGGAGAGATTGGGGAGTCATCTCCAGTCTAGTGCCCGTGATTTCCGCAATTAGATCGTAGACCGAGGACCAGAACGGAGACATTAAGGGGCAGGAAAGCCAGATGTGAACAAGAATACCCCCGGCTTGGCCGCACCTCCAGCAGACATCCGGGACTGACGGATAATAACGGTGGAGCAGGGAGGGGACCCTGTACCAACGAGAGAGCAGTTTGTAGTTCGTCTCCAGCAATGCTAGAGCTCTGGAAACTTTATGGCACAGCAAGAAGGACATATCCCATTCAGATCTGCTGGGTGTGTAGCCAAGTTCTCTGATCCAACCCTGTTGATATGGTAATAAATCAAGGGAAGACTTAATGTTAAACATAGAATACAGGAGGGAGACTGTGTGGGACGGGGCGGTTGAGGATAAACACAGGTGCTCAAAGGAGGTGGGTTCCCTATGGAGATCCTCAGTAGTCCGCAATGTGTCATAGAAATGCCTTAGCTGGGTATATTGATATGAGTGACGGGGCAGTGGAGGAGCATCTCCCAGGATGTCCGACAGAATCATCAAGGAGGAGGACTGGAGGACTCGGGTAATGGGTAAAGGGGATGCAGCGGGAGTTAGCAGAAAGCCAGACGGAGAAGATCCGAGGGGAAAATCCGGGTTATTAAGGACTGGGGTTAGGGGGCCGAGGTGCCTCAGTAGACCAGCCTTTGGGAGATGGTGCAAGCAGACGGACAGGACTACCTTGGCTACAAAAGGAAGAGGGGCTCGAGTGGCCGTCATCCAGTAGCACGGACGTATCCAAGGGAGAGAGGTGAGGGGAAAGGAAGAGAGCATATTTTCTAAGCGTAGCCATAACTTAGACCGGGTAGCATGGAACCCGTCCAGTATACGGGTCGCCGCTGAGGCCAGATAATAGGTATAGGGGTCCGGGAAGGCCAAGCCACCATCTGATTTAGACCCAGCCAGTGTACCCCTCGAGAGCCTATGACGTCTTTGAGACCACACAATGTTACCAAACAGCGCGGTCAGGGGTTTAAAGAAAGCACGGGACAAATACACTAGAAGGGTCTGAAAAAGATACAATAGTCATGGGAGCAGATTCATTTTAAGGATATTGACACGGCCTATTCAGGAAAAGTCCTTGAGGTCCCATTTGGTCAAGTCACCCTTAAATCTAGTGAGCAAGGGGTTTAGGTTCAAATCAACTATTTTAGAGAGGTCCCTGGGAATGAGCACTCCCAGATAGCTGAAGGAAGAAGGATGCCAGGAGAAAGGGTACACATTATGAAGTCGGAGGGCCGTCGCCGAGTCAAGGGAGACATTCATGGCAACACTCTTGGTGTAATTAATCTTGTGGTTGCTGAGGGCACCGAAGTCGTCCAGGACAGACAGCAGAGCCAGGAGCGATTGCTCTGGAGAGGAGATATAAAGTAAGAGGCAGAGCTCTGCAAAGGCAGAGCATTTAAAGTGGATGTCTTTCACTGGGGTGGAGTCGGATAGCCTGCAGCAAATGTTCCATCACTAAAACGTATAGCAGAGGTGACAATGGGCACCCCTGCCTGGTGCCATTGCGATTAGACAGGGGCACGGAGAGGGATCCATTGACACGGATTCTAGCAGAAGGGTTGCGATATAGGGCCATTATTCGACTAAGGGCCAATGGGCCCAGGCCCAACTGCCGCAACCCCCCCCCCCCCCCCCCGCCATGAAGTCCCAGCCCACACGATCGAATGCTTTTTCGGCGTCTAAGGACAACACCATGCATGGGAATTTAGTTGATTGAGCATAGTGAAGGAGAGAGAATGTCTTGAGGGTGTTGTCGAGGGCCTCCCTAGAAGGGATGAAACCCATTTGGTCTAAGTGCACCAGGGACTCCAGGAGGGGGGTGAGCCGCAGTGCTATAATTTTGGTGTAGGGCTTGGCATCTACGTTAAGTAACGAGATCGGCCTGTAGCTCTGGCAAAGATTGGGGTCCTTGCCCTCTTTGGGAATGACCGTAATATAGGCGGCCAGGAAAGAGTCCGGGAAACCGGTAGTGGGGGAAATGGAGTTAAATGCTGAGAGAATAAAGGGCGCAAGATCAAGCTGTAGGATTTTATAAGATTTAGCCGTATACCCATTGGGTCCCGGCGCCTTGACAGCAGGAGAGGAGGAGATCGCCAACTCCAATTCTTCCGGTGAGAAGGGGGCCTCGAGACCCTCAAGGACCGCAGCAGATAAGGGAGGCAGGGCTGTACAGCTGAGGTAAGAGGAAATGGCCTCGGGAGGGGGAGGGGGGATACCCCCCGAACCCGAGAGATCATAAAGTTCTGAGTAGTAGGAATGAAAACAGGAAAGTATGTGGGACATGAGGTGTTCCAACCGACCTTGGGGACCCTTGATCGAGGGAACAAAGAGAGCTGCTCTCTTGTCTCTCAAGGCCCTGGCCAACAGCCTCCCGGCCTCATTGCCCCACTCATAATGCATAGCCGAGCAAATTTGGCGATATTTATTATACTTTTTATCAATGAGGACCTGGATGTCCCCTCGGACCCCAAGCAGTTCCCGGAGATCTTCCTCCGCTAACGTCCGTTTATGACGGACCTCGAGGGTATGTACATGTGACATGAGGGAGGAGAGTTTAGAGGATGCTTCCCGCTTGCGTCTGGCACCATGTCGGATCAGAGTTCCCCACAGAACACACTTCAATGTTTCCCATTGAATCTGTGGCCGAGTGGTGTCAGAGCGCAAAGGAGCTGACAGCTGACTTTAGGTCAGCAAGGCAGAGGGGGTCCGCAAGGAGCGCCTCGTTTAGGTGCCAAGTGAATTCCTCCGGGAAAGAGCGGAAAGGTGAGAAGAGCAAGAGACTGGAGAGTGGTGCGAATTAACCATTGGTTCAATCGACGCAGAGGTAAGGGTGGGAAGAAGATGGTGTGATATTAGGACATAGTCGAGTCTGGAGTACACCCCCTTCGCATGAGAGTAAAAGGAGTAATCCCGATCAGTGGGGTGTAGAAGACGCCAAGCGTCACACAATTGATGCAAGTGTAGGGATCTCTTGATGCCCCTCAACGCAGCAAAAGGGAGTGAACTTGAGCCCGAGGACGTGCCTAGAGGGGGGTTAAGGGCCACGTTCAAGTCACCACAGACCATAAGTTCGCCCTGCGAGAAAGAGGCGAAGTCCTCCAGTGTCCTCTCCACGAACGACCTCTGGCCATGGTTCGGGGCGTAAATTGAGGCCACAGTGTATTCTCGACCCTGGATAGTACACTTCACAAACACATAGCGGGCATCCTGATCGATTCAGGAATCCAATATTCTAACAGCTAGGGATTTGTGGAAGAAGATAGCCACTCCTTTAATTTTCTGGGAGGGGGAGCTTCTATGGAACCAGGTTGGATAATAGCGATTCCGAAAGCCTCCAAACTGATCCCGACAGAGATGCGTCTCCTGGAGACAGACAATATGGGACCTCAATTTATGGAAATTGTAAAGGATTTAAGCAAGTTTACCGGGGACATTAAAACCTTGGACATTAAGGGAGGTAACTTTTAGGGAAGCCATCACAGAGGTAGGGCAACAATGCAGGGCACTACAGGGAGGGGGTGGGTAAACCGAGTGGCAGGGCAGGGAGAGGGGGCAGAGGGAGAGACACTAGGGGGGTACGCAGGGAGGGGAAAGAGGGGGGAGAGGAGGAAGAAAAGAAACAATAGCGCAATAAACCAAAAATGATGCGCACAAACTAAATAGTGAGCCTAAGGCTAGAACGTAGTAGACTACAAATCTACTCACAACCTACTTGGGGCGTAGGAAGAACACTAGGTGATACGGATAATGTAAGCCACGGGCAGTGGAGGAGCACAGAGTAAAAAGGGGGAAAAAGGAGAAGAAAGAGGAAAAGAAAAAAGGGCAGTAGAGGCTTAGAGTATCCGTATGACCGCCAATAAACTAGAACCTGAAATAGAAGAAAACAGAGAAAATTGACAATAAGCAAACATTCAATGTCAGAGGTCTAAAGGGCACAATTATACTCATCGATCTCGACGGCAGGTGGCAGGAACAGTCCTTGAAAGGTCAGCAAACTGTTATCATAGTCCACAGGGAGCGACTGTTCCAAGAGACAGGACCAGGTCCATAGGTAGTCCAGTGGAAGCTGAACGGCAACAGAGAGCCCACAGTCAACAGCTCATTGGGAGCGATGGGAGCCCCTTCCGGAACGGGAAGAGCTGCGTGGTCTCCGGTGGGATCTCTGCGGACGAGGGGTTGCCGGTTTCAGGGAAGAGACAATTGCTGGGGGTCCATCAGATGCGAGTTGCAGATACGAGTCCCTCAGGAGTTCAGCCCATTGGGGCAAGTCCACAGGGGGCAGCCCCAAAGTTTGTAGGAAAAGTGGCAAATCCGAGGGATGATGGAGGGTCACCAGCTTGTCATCCATGCGGACCGATAGAGTGAATGGGAAGCCCCAGCGGTACGGTATGCTCCGGTCCTGCAGGATAGTTAGTAGGGGTTTCAGAGAAGCACGTTGCCTGAGCGTAAAACGGGAGAGGTCCGGGAACAGCTGGAGGCGCATTCTGTCAAACACCAGATCTCGTGTCTGACGGGCTTTCCGCATAATGTCCTCTTTGATCGTATAATAGTGCAGGCGACATATCACATCCCTCGGTTTCATAGGGTCTAGGCGGAGGCGCTCAAAATGGAATTGAAAAGTTCCGTGAGAACCTGCAGAAGGTCTTGGGGCCAGACAGATTCAGGAAGGCCCCTCATGCGGATGTTGTTCTGCCTCTTGCGGTTTTCCAAGTCATCACATTGGGAGTGAAGTAACTGCTGGTTCTGAATCTGGGTGTCAAGATCCGAGCGTAGAGAGTCCACAGCCCCCTGGACTGAAGATTTGAAGGCTTGGAGTTCAACAACCGAGGAGCGGAGATAGTCCACATCAGTTTGGACCGTCTGGAGGTCCTGAGGCCAGGCAGTGCACAGGTTTGTTGCCAGAGAGGAGAGATCCTGCTTGGAAGGCAGGAGCGCCTGAAGCTCCGAGTGACCTTTCAGAATATGGTGCGCAGTTGCGGGTGGCAGGACCGGTTGAGCCGGATCTTGAGCGGGTAGCTGAGGGGCCTCATCTAGGTGTTGTAGCTGGGCACCCTCATGTGAGGAGCTGATGGCACGCACAGGGGTGAGTGGAGCCCGACAGTCATCACCTCCATTCAGGGGCCAGGAGGAGAGGCTGGAGGAACCCCAGGAGTGGGCTAGGGAGGCAGCAGGACCCGCAGGTGGAAACTGTGGGGGAACAAACGGATCCATGGAGATGGTGGGCACCCCCTTAGAAGGCTTGATGGGGCCCAGCAGGGAGAGGAGTCCAGGGCCAGGTCCCAACAGAGATCGGGGGTTCAGGGGGGTCCAAAGTGGGGAACAGGAGTAGGGACCTTGTGAAGAGGCCTGGGGACTGGGTGGGGGCTGTGTCACAGGGGAGTCAGGGGCCACTGCAGCAGATTTGGCCTGGTCCTCACCCTCTAGCAGCGAGGGAGAGAGAGGCACAGAGTCCAGCTGATAACCCAGAGAGGGTGGTCCGGGAGCAGGAGAGCTCGACAGGAGCTGTGACAGAGCCCCAATTGTAAGCACCGGCCCTGAAGATGGCGCCTGAAGAGCCCGGGATGAAGGGGGCGTGGTGAAGAGCGCCGGGCCTCGTGGGGAAGAAGATGGGAGACATTGGAGGACCGGGGCCAGGCACACAGGGGACTCTAAGTCCAGGAGGGAGATGTCCCGTGGGGAGCATGGCAGCCCCGACTAACCCTGGGAGGATCGCGGCTCCGGGATGGCAGGTGAGTCACAGCGCACAGCTGTCGATGCGCTCGTCGGCAGCAGTGGTGGGGGAGAGCGGGAGTCCCGGGCAGGGTCGCAGAGTGGAGGGCTGGATTGCTCCGACTGAAGCACGGAGAAAAAGTTCGAGATGGGAACCCCTCGAGGCAGCAGGGGTTCCCCTTGCCTTAGAAGACTTTCTGTGCCCCTTATTCCTCATGAAAGCAGCGTTTTTCCCCGTAGGAGCGGCGGTCAGGGACGGAGCTCAGCAAAGCAGGGTTCTCACGGCAGCATGGCAGGTCACTCCCCCCTGGCAGGTCACGCCCCCCTTGGCAGGTCACGCCCCCCCCCCCTAAAGTTTCATTATTAAAGGCAACAGATAATTGCATTAGGCTTGTCAGTAAAAGTAAAAGATATATAAATGAAAAAGGGAAATTTAAACAATGAATAACTAAATTTAAATAAAAAATGTAGAAGAGGATAAAACAATAGCTGACTCCCTCAATAAATATTTCTATTCAGTTTTTATAAAAGAAAGTAAAGGAAAAGGAACTCAGTTAGGGAGGAAGACTAACAAATTAATTGATGCGTGTATCAAGAAGTTCTGCATCAGGTGTTCAAAGAAAAGACAAATAAGTCACAGGATTCTGATGGGATACGTCCAAAGTTATATAAAGAACTTAGCTACTAGCAAAACTGTTATTAGATTTATTTAACTAATCACTGGTAACAGGAGTCGTCCTGGAAGATAGTAAATTAGCAAATGTTTTGCCAATAAACAAAAAAGGAAGGAAGGAGGAATAGTGCAACTATAGGCCAGTAAATCTAACATCAATAGTGGGGAAATTAATGGAAACATATTAAAGGATAGGATTGCGGAACATCTAAAATCACATGGGTTGCAAGAGGTTATTTCAGAGAGATCATGTCAAACATCGTTTGTCTAGATGTTAGTAAGGCTTTTGACACTGTCCCACATAGAAGACTTATCAATAAACTACAGTCATTGAGCTTGGACTACTATATTGTTGAGTGGATTAAGCAATGGCTGAGTGACAGATAACAGATGGTTTTAGTTAATGGAGTATATTCAGAGCAAGGTCTTGTTACCGCGATGTCCCGATCAGCCTGACTGAGCTGCTGGGAAGCGTTTACTTTCGTTTTCAGACGCGGCAATCAACTTTGATCGCAGCGTCTGAAGGGTTATCAGCGGCCGGCACAACGATCGGTGCTGCACGCTGTTAGCCCAGGGTGACCGACCCATGATGTGGGGTCATGGCGTGACCTCGTTTTTCACACCGGGACTGGGCTCAGGGCGTACAGGTATGCCCTGAGTCCTTAACCCCTTAAGGACCAAGGACGTACTGGTATGTCCTGAGTCCTTTCCCTTTCTATAACGCAGGGCCACAACGTGGCCCCGCATCATAGCGGGTCGGGCCCGGCCTCTAACAACGGCCGGGACCGTGGCTAATAGCACACGGCAGTGATCGTGGTGCCGAGCACTATTAAGCCTTTAGACGTGGCGTTCAAAGTTGAACACTGCGTCTAAAGTGAAAGTGAAACCATGCCGGTTAGCTCAGGGAGCTGTTCCGGATTGCCGGAGGGTCTCCTACCTTGCCTCCTGGTGTCCGATCGTCGAATGACTGCTCAGTGCCTGAGATCCAGGCATGAGCAGTCAAGCGGCAGAATCATCAATCACTGGTTTCCTATGAGAAACCACTGATCAATGTAAAAGATCAGTGTGTGCAGTGTTATAGGTCCCTATGGGAGCTATAACACTGTGAAAAAAAAGTGAAAAAAAAGTGAATAAAGATCATTTAACCCTTTCCCTATTAAAAGTTCGAATCACCCCCCCCCCCCTTTTCCCATTTAAAATGAAAACTGTGTAAATAAAAATAAACATATGTGGTATTGCCAAGTGCGGAAATGTCCGAATTATAAAAATATATAGTTAATTAAACCGCACAGTCAATGAGCCCTCATACTGACCCATACGCGGTAAGATAAAAAAGTTATATGGGTCAGAAGATGAGAATTTTAAACGTATACATTTTCCTGCATGTAGTTATGATTTTTTTCAGAAGTACGACAAAATCAAACCTACATAAGTATGGTATCATTTTAATTGTATGGACCTACAGAATAAATAGAATGTGTCATTTTTACTGAAAAATTTACTGCGTAGAAACAGAAGCCCCCAAAATTTACAAAACGTTTTTTTTTTTCAATTTTGCCTCACAATGATTTTTTTTCCGTTTTGCCGTACATTTTTGGGTAAAATGACTGATGTCATTACAAAGTAGAATTGACGGCGCAAAGAATAAGCCATCATATGGATTTTTAGGTGCAAAATTGAAGGTAAGGAGGAAAAAACAAAAGTGTAAAAACGGAAAACCCCCTGGTCCTTAAGGGGTTAAGAGGTTAATGTGGATACGTGCAAGATAATGCCCCTTAGTCGAAAAAACCCAAGGGTAGAATATAAAATGTTCTCAATACCTTAGGAAAGGGATTTAGGGGTCATTATTTCAGGAGACTTAAAGGTAAGCAGACAATGTCATAGAGCAGCAGGAAATTGTAGCAGAATGCTTGGGTGTATAGGGAGAGGTATTAGCAGTAGAGAAAAGTGATCATGGGTGTATAGAGAGAGGTATTAGCAGTAGCAAGGGAAGAGCCCATGATGCTGTACAGAACACTGGTGAGACCTCACTTGGAGTATTGTGTGCAGTACATATTCATTGTCTGTGACTCCACAGCCTAGTGAAATGTAGTCACAGACAATGAATATGTAAATTGAACAGGCAGAGCTCCGCCTCCTGCGTGCAGTTCACTGAATTTAGCAGAGGATCTCCTGGGGAAGATATCTCAGGACCTACTGCATATATTTAAGTAAGTGACCCCTTTTTGGACTCCTGATCACCCACAAAATAATCCAATGTATTGCGTTTAGTGTGGATGAACAGATTACAGTTTTCCTTTAACAATATGAAATTAATGCAATGCTGAATTTAACTCAGAAAACAAAGCAAAGAAAATCTGTTGGATTGTTTCTAGCTATAAAAAGAGGATTTCATGTAATAGTGCACTAATAAGAAAATTAACATGTTCAAATGACTTTTGTATGTATGTTAATGTGAAGTGACGTGTATATATGCAGTTGCACTAATCAAATGGTTTTATCTGCCAATGTGAACAGTGAAGAATCAAAACACAAGCAGCTGATGTCTACAATGTTTTCTTCAGCGTGAACTTATACATATATTACTAACAATGAAGGACGGAACGAAAGAATAACATATTAGAATCAGTTGTTGTTAGTATCATCAGTAAACTGTGGGACTGACGTGCACTTGGCTAGACCAAGCTCTAAATGTATACTGACTAGAGGAAGGTTAGCGCCCAACATATTTCCCAGGAGAGGAGTGCGACTTGTGACAAGATACTGCATCCAAAGGTCAGGAGTCCACTTGTGACTAGATCAATCATTCTGCTGTACAAGATGCTGCAATACATGTAAAGACATAAACCCTCTGCACTCTGTAAAAAATAAATTTTATACTTAAAAACACTTTGCATGACCATATACCGTATTTTTCGCCGTATAAGACGCACTTTTTCTTCCCCAAAACTGGGGGAAAAAGTCGGTGCGTCTTATACGGCGAATACACCCCTATCGTGGCGGTCCCTGCGGCCATCAACGGCCAGGACCCGCGGCTAATACAGGACATCACCGACCGCGGTGATGCCCTGTATTAACCCTTCAGACGCGGCGATAAAAGCCGACCGACGTGTCTGAAGGGAAAGTGACACTAACCCGGCTGTTCAGTCGGGCTGTTCGGGACGGCCGCGATCTCACAGCGGCGGTCCCGAACAGCCCGACTGAATAGCCGGGTTAGTGCTTACAGGACACCGAGGGGGGGACCTTACCTGCCTCCTCTGTGTCTTCTCCGTTCAGGGATCCCCTGTATGGCCAGCGCTCTCCTTCCTCGTCATCACGTCGTCGCGTACGTGCGTCGGCGTGCGTAACGACGAGATGGCGGCGACGGAGAGTGAAGATACCCGGCCGGCAGCAGAGACTTCCGGAGCGACGGGGACACGGCGACAGCGACATCCAGGGCAGCGGTGACGGGTCCGGAGCGGCGGGGACACGTGAGTATTACCTCCTATGCAGTGGTCTTCAATCTGCGGACCCCCCAATGTTGCAAAACTACAACTCCCAGCATGCCCGAACAGCCAACGGCTGTCCGGGCATGCTGGGAGTTGTAGTTTTGCAACATCTGGAGGTCCGCAGGTTGAAGACCACTATTGGGTTCAAAATCTCAATTTTTTTAGATTCTGCCCCTAAAAATTAGGTGCGTCTTATACGCCGATGCGTCCTATAGGGCGAAAAATACGGTAATAATTAAAAAGCATACATTGCATCCAGCAAACCTTGTATTAACTTGGCCACCCCGCTGGTGCTGGAACTCCACACATGATTTGCTCATCTGCCTTCTTAATTCCTATTTCCAATCTGATATGGTTTTCCTACTGCAGCCTACATTTCCTATGATGCCACAGAGACAGAGGGGCTGCACTTGCTTTTCTCTCATCTATATCTACAGTAAGCCTGTTAGTGATAGGTCAGTAACATAAAACTTCTGTTTCCAAATGATTCTCAGTCTTATATATGATATAGGTGCAATCTGTCTGCTTGTAAAGGGTTTCAGTTCTTGCACACAGGAGATCAATTGTCAGGCTCCATCACACAGGACACAATAGAGAATCTGCACACAGAAGATGAAGGCAGTTTTATCAGGGAAGTTGGATAACCCTGTAGCTCATCAATGTATGGGCTCACCTCCTGTGCAGTGTCCTATTTAAGGGTTTCCTTGCAATCCCTTCTGGTTGTTGAATATGCCATCTCTATTAGCATTTTACTGCTAATGCATCTGGAGCATTAGGAAAGAGAGGGGTCTGGAGTGTCAGAGGGGTTTGAAGGAGGAGGGGACAGAGGGTTTTGGGGGAGTCAGAGGCATTTGGAGGATTAGGGGACAGAGGGGTCTGGGGGGGTTCAAAGGGGACTGGAGGAGGAGGGGACTAAGTAGTCTGAAGGAGGAGAAGACAAAGGTGTCTAAGGGGGTTCAGGGGCATCTGGAGGAGGAGGGGACAGAGGGGTCTGGAGAAGTACCTAGAGATTTGGGTGAAAAGAGGAGTCTATAAGAGGACAGTACAGGGGTGGAATTTATCAAAACAAAGAGGAAACAGTGTGTGGCAGTATTATAGAGTTACATTTATGAAGTAGCGTGTGCGGCATGGTTACTTTCAGGAGGCAGAGTGTCTGTCAGGGTTTTAATGATCATTGTCAATGTCAAATGAGGATCTGCTGATAAAGTGAGGATCCAATGATGTCCAGACGTCAAACTCGGCAGTGGAAGATGTAGCTAGAAGAAACCCTAGCATATGGACCATATGAAGAAGAATGGGAAACGAACAACAGAGAGGATGTGACTCAGATCATTAATATAATTTTGTATACTGTCTGACTGTCGTATCAGAACTATAGTCACTTGTACGTTCTGCAGTGATGATGGGTGAAACTGTACCCCAATCTGAGGCTCTCCGGCTGTTACAAAACTACAACTCCTAAAAAAAAATTGGGCTGCATGGTTCAAAATGCCCAGGACTATTTTTTATTCCAGTCCAGGATGGCTATTAGAAATGATGAATGGGCTTGATCACTGTTTTTCAGAAAGGTTTCGTAGCAGTCTAAGGCTAGGTTCACATCACGTTTGGTGCCTCCTAGACACGGATAGGTTGGAAAAATGCTGAATTGACATGCTGACACATCCCTGCTCAGAAATTTCAATGGCCTGAGCATAGTCAGCTAGTGACTATGTTTGGGTCATTTAAAATGTTGACTTAGAAACGCGTCTTTCAGTCTGAGACAAAACTCTGATATGTTGGGGAAAATGACCCAAACGTAGTCACTAGCTGGCTACGTTCGGTCCAATGAAATAAATTAGGTCCATGCCTGTCTGAGCAGAGATACGTTGGCATGTCATTTAGACATTTAGACATATCCATGCCTTGGAGGCACCAAACGTGGTGTGAACAAAGACTAAGGCTCTGTTAATATGCCTGTCACAGCTTTTATTTAAAAGAGATATTTATAAGAGAACAATGACAGCTATTATCTTTGAGACCATATATCACATGTATATCATCTATCAATTACAGCATATATCTTTGATTGTACAATACAACAATGAATCTTGATTGACATGATGGTTATACCATAAACCCAATGGAAACCTGTAACTCACAAAGGATCTAGGCAATATATCAAATGGGCACTATCAAATCCAAAAACTTTTTAGATGTTGTTACTGAAGAAAATTAAAGACCTTTTTTTTTAATATAGTTCATTAAATGATTTGGAATATTTAATAAACAAAACAGCTTCGGAAAATCCCACCACTAGGGGTCCCCATACCTACTGGGACACTAATCAGTCCTGCGGCAGCATCAGGCTTGTCCATGAGTCATGGATAAGAGATGACTGATGGACAAGGCTAGATGAGCAGACACACCAATCACCACCACAAGGGAGGGACATGCCCCCTTCCCCTGAGAGGATTTCTAACACTGTGAGCTAATGAAAAGAGGGATTTTTATAATAAATGTAGATGATAGTGGCATAAAAAATGTGATGCACATGGTCAGGATTAGCTACTAACATCATTTTTTGTGGAATCTGACAAGTACACTTTACACCTGTCCAAGGTAAGTGTTTTTGTGAGTTCAGTGTATGAAGCTCAGTCTAGCAGACTCTCATAAGCTTCCTGGTTAATCCCAGCAGTTAGTGTTAAGTAATTGCCGCCTGTAAATATTGCTTACTTCATTTACAGAGAAGTTTCATTCTCAATTACATTTAATTGCTCTCATTTACAAACATTATTTTAGCACTAGAGCATGGAGGGTGCGAAGTAGGAGACAGACGTTTCAACCTCTTCTAATTTCGTTGGCATAAGTATTGAATTCTTTTCAAAACCATTATGGAGCTGTTTGAATAAATGAAAGCATTGCTGGGATAATTCCACCCCAGGCAAGTCATGTAAAACACAAGCATAATGCTTCTTATATAGCACTAGTTTATTTTCCATGCTATACCAAATGAAAAATAACTGAGTGATACATCCACCATGTGCGACAGTTAACCCATAACCGGTAAAACAGGTAATCCCAAATTCTATATCAAAAACATTAGGCAGAAAATGAGAGGTCTACATGTCAGTTGTCCCATTGTCGATACCCATCCAGGGCCCATTTATTAAATGCACTGGCCGTGGGAAGGAGGTTCTCACCTAAGATAAGATGGTACATGGCCCCATCTATCATCACTTTAATGTGGTAAAGTTGTTCTGTCCCCTAAGCATAATGTTTCTACCGCCATGTTTGTCGGTGGTGATGGTGTTCTTGTGGTCATAGGTAACATTTCTCCTTCTCCACACATGGAGAGTTGAGATGATGCCAAATTGCTCGATTTTGGTCCTATCTAACTTCAACACTTTTACCTAGTTCTCCTTTGAATCATTCAGATGTTTATTGGTAAACTTCAGTTAGGCCTGTACATGAGCAGTCATCAGTAATAAAAATGTATATGTTATATATTATCCTTTTTGTTTTACTTTTATAATATACTTCTTGATAAAATCTTGTAACTTTGTGTTAAATTAACTCCTAAAATTTGACAACCAGGGGTCCTCCTTCTGGTCCTGCCTTGCAGATTGTCTCCTACAGCAGCCTGGCAGAGACAAAAGTAAGGAAATGCATGTGGGACCTCAGCCCAGAACAGTGTATATAGCTGAATATTTTAGCTCTTTCCCTTTGAGCTGAGCTATACTGTAGAGACATACCTTTAGTGCATAGTGCTAAATATTTCAGCTCCTTTTGCAAGTAGCTGGGAAAAGCTGACTCACTAGAGTGCAGGGTTGAAAGCTGAGGAGGATGTGTGCAGCCAATCACAGCCCATCTCACACTTAACTGTTCTGGGCTGTGTGTAGCAGAGTGAGGGAGGAAGTTATCCCCTGTATGGCTTCAGATTATGTCACACCTGCTGGGGAACGCCCCTTCCCAGTCTGTGGAGCTCAGTGAGACTGATTAGAAGATACAAAACAATATAAAGGTATAAAACTAAAAGATAATAAAAAATAAAGGCAGGGAGTGGCTTATCATGATGGGGGGGGGGGGGTGAACTGAGAGGATTTAGAAAAATTATCAAGCTCATGATGGGTACACTAAATAACTGTGCAATGTTTTTTGTTCTTGTATTTCCTCATATATATTAGTACATTGAATTTTCTAATGAACGATGCAGTCGGGAACTCCCAAGACCCTTTTCTTTTTTTACACATTTGTTATGTTGATCTCTTATGCTCTAATAAAAAATCAGGTAATCTCCCATAAATTTGTACTCAAGTAGAGTTGAGCGAACTTTTGAAAACTTCAGTTCGCTGGACTCGCCGAACTTTCGGAAATTGCAAGTTCTGCTTGGCTCAGTTTGACTGCAACCGGCAATGAAAAACGTCTCTAAACACGATCATAACACTGCCTAACAGCTCTAAACCCCTGTCTAGCACTGTTAGGAATGTAATGTAGTTTTAGGGTCTATTCACACGTATTCTGCACAGATTTGATGTGCAGGATTTTCTGATGCAGATTTAAATGTAAAATCAATGACTGAACACAGCTTGAAATCCTTCGTATCAAATCTGCTAGAATACTGTACGTGTAAATAGACCATTAAAGTGTTTTTAAGGCTCAGCTATGGTGACATGCGGTAAACAATGGTAACTATTAAAGCTCGCTCATTTTTAGGCCTGTTCACACCAAAGTAAAGTGGCATAAAGTATCCTGGTTGTCGGTAGATGCCTGCCGGGGTTGACGCAGTGGCTTTTTCCAATCGTGCCAAAAATTATCAATTTTTTTGTGGATGATGCGTTGTGTACGTGTAGGCCTGGCTGGAAGTAGGGTGATGGGAGATTGGTGTTACCCGTAGTAGCCAGGGTACAGCAGGAGGTGGCTAACTAGCGTACAGCATGAGATTGGGGACTTATGTCAATAGTGTACAGTGGGAGATGGCATACTGGTAGCAGCAGGAAGGTGGTGGTTTTTAAATTAAATTTGCAAATGTTTTAATTAAGTTTTTTAATTTTGAAATAAAAATAAACATTCAATTATATGGTTCCTGAACTGGCGATGCTGACATTCCTGAGTTGTGTATGTGTAGATCTTGCTGAAATTACCAGCAGAACATAGTGGCTTACTGGAGGAAGTGTAATAGTCTGCGTAAAGCAGCAGGTTGAGACACGTTTCAAATTAATTTGAATTTGGCCAGCTAGGTGACCCAGGCCTAGCTGGCTGCAGGAAGGTGCCAACAGCAACTTTCAGTGGTTTACTGGAGGAAGTGATAGTAGCCTGTGTAAAGCAGCAGGTTTAGAAAACATTAAAATTTGGCCAGCCAGGTAACACAGGCCTGGCTGGTTGCAAGGAGGTTGCAAAAGCAACCTTCAGCATGTCACAGTGGTTTACTGGAAGTAGTAGTAGTAACCTGCGTAAAGCAGGAGGTTGAGAAACCATCAAAATTAATTCAAATTTGGCCAGTCAGGTGACCAATGCCTGGCTGGCTGCAGGGAGGGAGGGAGGGAGGCTGGTTGCAACAGCAACCTTCAGCATGTCACAGTGGTTTACTGGAGGAAGCATAGAATCTTGCGTACAGCAGCAGGTTGAGTAACCATAAAAATTAATTCAAATTTGGCCTGCTAGGCCTGGCTGGAAGTAGCAGGTTTCCAAAAAAATCTATTTGAATTTGGCCAGCAGCCTTGGCTGGCTGCAGGGTGTTTGAAAAAGCAGCCACAATCAATTTGAATTTTGCCCCAGCAAGCCAGATGACCCAGGCCTGGCTGGAAGTAGCAGGTTGCCAAAAAAAATCTATTTGAATTTGGCCAGCAGCACTAGGCAAGTTCTGGCCAATGGTCTAATCTGGTGAGCCAGAATTCCATGGGGCCTGTTCTAATGGTGTCTGACAGAGAAAGGGCACTGCTGAGGTAGGCGAGATAAATTCCTCCATTTCGGGATTATACTGAGGGTCTAAGAGTGTGGCTATCCAATACTCTTCTCTTCCCTTCAAGCCCACAGCATGCTTTTAATTGTGCAAGCACGGAAGCATACACCAAGCTATCCCTACCAGCTTTTCTGAGGGCCCAGCTTGTTCCACCTCTGTCCCATACTGCCAAGGTTGGTCATGCTGCTACTTGTCCTCATCATTGTCACCTAGTGTAAGGTCCTTGTCCCCTCTCTTTTCCATAGAGTTCATCTCCAAATCCTCCTCCTCAGGTCCCACTACTTCCTCATCCAACTCCTCCTCCTCAAGGAGAACATCCTTACTGCTGCCATCAAGACGTGTAGTCTCCTCCAGCCCTCCTTCTTCCATAATCGCTGTCAGGGTCTGCTCCAAAAGGAATATCAGAGGCATTACATCCCCAATGCCACTGTTTTCCTTGCTGACATACCAGTACTGTACTAGTACTGCCATAAACATTCTTACTGGCAGAGAACATGGCGGGGGTCTTCTGCCCTTTACCCTGTCCACCAACTTGTTTTCCAGACATGTTTTTTGTTTTGGTAACTTTTTTTCTTTAGGGTGAATTATCACCAACCTACTTGTTAAATCAAAAGATGGCAGCACGAGTACTGAAGGTGTTTGCGAAACAATATTGTATGCACCAGAACCGTATAACACTACAGGTTTGATATGTGTAACTTCAACATGCTTTATGTGTGACAGGGATAACAGCACAACAAGTACTTAAGGTGTTTGCTGAACAATATTAAATGCACTAGAACCATATAACACTACAGGCTACATACGTGTAAATTCAACACACTTGTAATGTCCGTTTATTTGTTTTTGTGTTTTTAGGTCTTGGGGTCTGTTCAGACTCTAGTTTTTGTCTGATCAGTTTGCTGTTCTCCCTAGCTGGGGAATAGTTAATGCTCTGATCCAATTGCAACTCAGGTGTGGCTATTTAAATCCAAGCTCTGCTGCACTCTGGTTGCTGGTGATTTGTGCAATGCTGACTATGTCTGCTTAATCATGCACCTTGTATTTATACTGCAATATTTCTGAGTTTTTAACCATGGTTAATAGTCCTGTTTATCCAGATTTTAGTCTGTGTTACATGCGTTGGTTTTTAGGATTATTGTATGTCAGTTCTGCTTTAGACTTGTATCTTAGTCTGTGTTCACACTGTGAGTCTTGTTTATACCGTACTCTATATTTAGTATTCTGTGTATTATATTTCTGTTTCCTACTAGGTCAGTATCCTGAACACATGGTGGAGTGTGCCCTTCTGGCTAGTAGTCTATTTGGTTTTAGTATTAATGTCCCTCCATGTAGGGAGTGGGGAGTCTAGAGAATTCATGATTTTTGATCTTTGGAGATTTTTGTACATGTACTGATCATAGAGTACATGATCACTGATCTAGTTTTTCCTCTGTGCTTTGCTATGTTTCTATAATATCCTCTGTGCTTACTCACTGATCTGTGTCGTTTGAACTTAATCTGTTTATGTTAGTTATCCGAGTCCAGTGTGAACAGTGTTCTATGTTCCTGATGAGTTTGGTTTTTAGCATTCAGTTCTTCTGTTCAACCCCTGCATATTCTGGTTTCTGCTGTATACTTATTCCATATCTTGCCTTGTTCATTTATTTATGTCTGCCATTTATCTGGATTCTGGCTCCTGAACTGTTTGCTATTACACTATATTCTTCCCTGTTTGTGAGTTTATATTCTGTCTGGTATATCTGGCTGTCTGGTAGTTTTCCGGTTCTGTTTCTGGCCTGTGACGGATTATGTATATTATAATTTGTTTTTACGCACACTGCACTTTAGCATAGGTAGGGACTGGCACCGTGGTTGTTGATCTGCCATTTAGGGCTGATGGGCAAGTAGGCAGGGAGAGTTGTTATTAGGGAAAGCTTAGGGCTCACTCTCAATGTCCACCCCCGGTCATGACAACAACACTTTTTGCAT
This sequence comes from Hyla sarda, assembly GCF_029499605.1. Classification (NCBI taxonomy): domain Eukaryota; kingdom Metazoa; phylum Chordata; class Amphibia; order Anura; family Hylidae; genus Hyla; species Hyla sarda. Next base: position 88,081,671 of record NC_079190.1, read on the forward strand.
GGCAGGGATGACGGCACAATGAGTACTGAAGGTGTTTTTGAAATAATATTAAATGCACCAGAATCGTATAACACTACAGGCTAGATACATGTAACTTCAACACACTTTTTGTGTGTAAGGGATGACAGCACAACGTGTACTGAAGGTGTTTGCAGAACAATATTAAACGCACCAGAACCGTATAACACTACAGGCTTGATACATGTAACTTCAACACACTTTTTGTGTGGCAGAGATGACAGCACAATGCGTACTAAAGGTGTTTGCAGAATTCGATTATATTCACACACACACAAGGTCTCTATTTCTAATGACTAACTGTCCTTATTTTTTCTCTCTTTTTAATCTGTATCCCAGTCTCTATCTTTCTAACCACTAACTATCCCTATGTCTGGCTCTCTCCCTCTCTCTCTTTCTCCATCTCGACTGTGCAGAAGTTCCAACGCTCTGAATGCTGTGGGTGACATCACTGCTCTTTTATCTGTGTCCCTTGCTGTATCCTACTGGCCTTTGTGCTGATTGACACAGTAATCAGAAAATCACATGATATACCTGGGTTATCATATGCTGATGTCCCTATGTCATCTCACCGCCCCCTGCACGCCATGCTTCTTCCATCCACCCAAAAAACATGTTTTCAGGTTTTTTGCGCTATTTACAGGCTCACGCGAGCCGAACCGGTAAAAGCTCGAGTGTTCGCCGAGCTGGAAAAATCCTAAAGTTCAGGTCGAATCCGGGTTTGTCGGATTTGGCTAGCTCATCTCTAGACATAAGTATTCAGATACACTCCTTTCTATGTAAGGTCTCACAGATAATAATGCATATTAGATAGTAGATGAAGGGGATGGCTGGTCGAGAAGTTATGAAAGAAGATGTTCCCAGTGAAACGGCAGCAGGGTATTGTAGGTCCTAAACTTACTTGAACAGATGGGTTTTCATGTTTCTTTGAAAGGTCTTGATGGTGGGTGAGAGCCATAGCAGTGTTTTAGGGACAATTCTGTTAATGTCCTTGAATGGCTCAGCCAGAGCCATGACTTAAATCCAATAAAGTATATCTAAAGAGAGACTACAAAATGACAAAGTGTGAAGAAAAAAAAAATTTCAAAATGTATTGTATATATATATATGTTTTATATTTGTGCTCGCTAGTATAGCACTTTATATTATCTTAATGGGATACTTAACAGGAATACTTCTAACATAGGTTGACCCAGATTCTGTATGGCATGTTTGCAGCTTGTTGTTTGTTTATGTGTCTATCTAGAGACCCTCTTTTTTTTTTTTATAATTTTGTGGGTTTAGACCAGCATAGTTGACTGCTTTTGAATATATTGGGAAATCACACAAGAAAATGGTTGCTCATTATAAATTCTTTTGCTATCGGAGTCAATAGACATTGGGGGAGATTTATCAAAACCTGTGTAGAGGAAGAGTGGTGCAGTTGCTCATAGCAACCAATCACATCCCATCTATCTTTTTTCAGAGGCCTTTTTAAAAATGAAAGAAGAGATCTGATTGGTTGCTATGGGCAACTGCACCACCCTTCCTCTACACAGGTTTTGATAAATCTCCCCATTGTGTACAACTACAGTACATGACATAAAGTTGCATAAATCTGGGTTATATGTTCAGTGTAGAGATGAGTGAACTTACAGTAAATTCGATTCGTCACAAACTTCTCGGCTCGGCAGTTGATGACTTATCCTGCATAAATTAGTTCAGCTTTCAGGTGCTCCGGTGGGCTGGAAAAGGTGGATACAGTCCTAGGAAAGAGTCTCCTAGGACTGTATCCACCTTTTCCAGCCCACGGGAGCACCTGAAAGCTGAACTAATTTAGGCAGGATAAGTCATCAACTGCCGAGCCGAGAAGTTTGTGACGAATCAAATTTACTGTAAGTTCGCTCATCTCTAGTTCAGTGTATACCTTAGGAAATATCCCTAGTATATACACCAGATGTACATGTGAGAGCCGACCCTTAACCCCTTAAGGACCCAGCCCAAATATACCTTAAGGACCCGGCCATTTTTTGAAAATCTGACCACTGTCACTTCAAGCATTAATAACTTTGGGATGCTTTTACCTTTCATTCTGATTCCGAGATTTGATTTCATTTCTTGGTGAAAAATTCCAAAATTTGATGAAAAAATTAAAAATTTAGCTTTTTTTTTTAACTTTGAAGCTCTCTGCTTATAAGGAAAATGGATATTCCAAATAAATTACACATTGATTCACATATACAATATGTCTACTTTATGTCTGCATCATAAAGTTGAAATGTTTTTACTTTTGGAAGACATCAGAGGGCTTCAAAGTTCAGCAGCAATTTTCCAATTTTTCGCAAAATTTTCAAAATCGGAATTTTTCAGGGACCAGTTCAGTTTTGAAGTGGATTTGAAGGGCCTTCATATTAGAAATATGCCACAAATGACCCAATTATAAAAACTGCACCCCTCAAAGTATCCAAAATGACATTCAGTAAGTGTGTTAACCCTTTAGGTGTTTCACAGGAATAGCTGCAAAGTGAAGGAGAAAATTCAAAATCTTCATTTTTTTACACTCACATGTTCTTGTAGACCCAATTTTTGAATTTTTACAAGAGGTTGTAGGAAAAAAAGCCCCCCCCCCCCCAAAAAAAAAAAAATTTGGAACCCAATTTCTCTCGAGTAAGGAAATACCTCATATGTGTATGTCAAGTGTTCGGCGGGCGCAGTACAGGGCTCAGAAGGGAAGGAACAACAATGGGATTTTGGAGAGTGAATTTTGCTGAAATGGTTTTTGGGGGGCATGTCACATTTATAAAGCCCCTATTGTGCCAGAACAGAAGAAAACCCCACATGGCATTCCATTTTGGAAACTACACCCCTCAAGGCACGTAACAAGGGGTCCAGTTAGCCTTAACAACCCACAGGTGTTTGACAAATCGGATGTGTAAATGGAAAAAAAATGTTTCACTAAAGTGCAGTTTTTTCCCCAAATTTACCATTTTTACAAAGGGAAATTGGAGAAAATGCCCCCCAAAATTTGTAACCCCATCTCTTCTGAGTATGGAAATACCCCATGTTAGGACGTAAAATGCTCTGCGGGCGAACCACAATGCTCAGAAGAGGAGGAGCGCTATTGAGCTTTTGGAAAGAGAATTCGTTTGCAATGGTAGTCAGGGGCCATGTGCGTTTTCAAAGCCCCCCGTGGTGCCAGAACAGTGGACCCCCCCACATGTGAGCCCATTTTGGAAACTACACCCCTCACAGAATTTAATAAGGGGTGCAGTGAGTATTTACACCCCACTGGCATTTGACAGATCGTTGGAACAGTGGGCTGTGCAAATGAAAAATAAAATTTTTCATTTTCACGGACCACTGTACCAAAAATTTGTCAGACACCTGTGGGGCGTAAATGCTCACTGCACCCGTTATTACATTACTTGAGGGGTGTAGTTTCCAAAATGGGGTAGCATGTGGGGGGGGGTCCATTGTTCTGGCACTATGGGGGATTTGTAAACACACGTGGCCTTCAATTCCGGACAAATTTTCTCTTCAAAATCACAATGGCGCTCCTTCTCTTCTGAGAATTGTAGTTCGCCAGCAGAGCACTTTACATCCACATATGGGGTTACAATTTTTGGGGGATTTTTTCCTATTTTCCCTTGTGAAAATGAAAAATTTTGGGTAACACCAGCATTTTAGTGAAAATTTTTTTCTTTTTTCATTTTCCCATCCAACACCGTCAAACACCTGTGGGGTGTTAAGGCTCACTATACCCTTTGTTACGTTCCGTGAGGGGTGTAGTTTCCAAAATGAGGTCACAAGTGGGTATTTTTTTTTTTGCGTTTATGTCCGAACCGCTGTAAAATCAACCACCCTGTGCAAATCACCAATTTAGGCCTTAAATGTACATGATGCACTCTCACTCCTGAGCCTTGTTGTGTGCCCGCAGAGCATTTTACGCCCACATATGGGGTATTTCCGTACTCAGGAGAAATTTTGTTACAAATTTTGGGGGTCTTTTTTCCCTTATACTGCTTGTGAAAATAAAAAGTATGGGGCAACACCAGCATGTTAGTGTAATTTTTTTTTAATTATTTTACATTAACAGGCTGGTGTAGACCCCACCCAACTTTTCCTTTTCATAAGGGGTAAAAAGAGAAAAAGCCCCCCAAAATTTGTAGTGCAATTTCTCCCGAGTATGGAAATACCTCATATGTGGCCCTAAACTGTTTCCTTGAAATACGACAGGGCTCTGAAGGGAGAGAGCGCCATGCGCATTTGAGGACTAAATTAGGGATTACATAGGGGTGGACATAGGGTTATTCTACGCCAGTGATTGCAAAACAGGGTGCCTCCAGCTGTTGCTAAATTCCCAGCATGCCTGGACAGTCAGTGGCTGTCCGGAAATGCTGGGAGTTGTTGTTTTGCAGCAACTGAAGGCTCTGTTTTGGAAACACTGCCACTGGTGTGCACTGTTTTGCACTGGCGTGTTACGGTGAGTTTCCCGCTAGGAGTTTGCGCTGTGTCGAAAAATTTGCCGCAGCCCAAACTTGAAGCAGGAAATTTACTGTACACCTGCCTTTGTGAATGTAACCTGTACATTCACATGGGGGGGGGCAAACCACCAGCTGTTTCAAAACTACAACTCCCAGCATGCACTGACAGACCGTGCATGCTGGGAGTTGTACTTTTGCAACAGCTGGAGGCACACTGGTTGGAAAACCTTCAGTTAGGTTCTGTTACCTAACTCAGTATTTTCCAACCAGTGTGCCTCCAGCTGTTGCAAAACTACAACTCCCAGCATGTACTGATCACCGAAGGGCATGCTGGGAGATGTAGTTATGCAACAGCTGGAGGTTTGCAACTACAACTCCCAGCATGCCGAGACAGCTGTTTGCTGTCTGGGCATGCTGGGATTTGCAGTTTTGCAGAATCTGGAGGGCCACAGTTTCTAGACCAGTGCACAGTGATCTACAAACTGTGGACCTCCAGATGTTGCAAAACTACAAATCCCAGCATGCCAAGACAGCAAACAGCTATGTGGGCATGCTAGGAGTTGTAGTTTTGCAAGATCTGGAGGGATATAGTTTAGAGACCATTGTATAGTGGTCTCAAACTGTAGCCCTCCAGCTGTTGCAAAATTACATATTCCAACATGCCCAAACAGCTGTCTGGGCATGCTAGGAGTTGTAGTTTTGCAACATCTGGAGAGCTACAGTGTAGAGACCACTTTATAGTGGTCTCAGACTGTAGCCCTCCAGATCAACTTACCAGCTTCCGTAGGATCCTGGGAGCCGTCCTCTTCTGCCGCACGTCATCGCCGCCCGCCGATCACCGCCGCCCGCAGCCTCCGGACGGGTAAGTGGATCTTCGGCGTTTGGTCCCCTTTGTTTCCCCTTTCTGCCCCGCCTATTGTGGGTGGGCAGGACGGGGAAAACGAAAGTTAACCCCCCCACCCCCGATCTGCTATTGGTGGTCGCGTCTAGACCACCAATAGCAGGGATAGGAGGGGTGGCACCTCTGCCACTACACTCCTATCCCTTCAGGGGGATCGTAGGTGTCTTAGAAAATCGCGATCTTCCCTAAATTCCAAGTCACCGGGTTACTATAGACCCGTATGACCCGGAATAGGCGCAAATCACAAGTGTGAATTCACTTGCGATTTGCGCCGATCGCCGACATGGGGGGGGGGTCTGATGACCCCCCCTGGGCATTTGCGCGGGGTGCCTGCTGATAGATATCAGCAGTCACCCCAGTCCGATCCCCGCCCGGCGCACGGCGGGGACCGAAATTTTCACGGGCGTATGGATACGTCCTGGGTCCTTAAATCATACCTGTCATAGTGCAAAAAAAAGAAAAAAAAGTGATATGTTACTCAGGACTCAATCCTGATCATGTGCATATAATTTTTATGTGTCTCGGACCTATATATCAAGAGATATAAGCATTTATCTGCTGGTGAGTTACTTTTTCATTGTGCAGGCTGGAGGGGGCATGTCAGTCTGTCTCCCTCACAGGAGCAAGCCTGTGCAGTCAGCCAATCAGTACTCTCTACTCTGTAACCCTTTCCTCTCTGAAAGAGAAAAGTCCAACCAGCTCAACCCGCCTGGACAACCGGAGCACAGATCCAGGTGCTGGACAACACCGAGAATGTAGAAAAGAAATCAAAGTTGGATCCAGCTTCAATAGCAATAAAACCGTCTTTATTCAAGGGACATGCGAGGAACAACAGAGGTTACGCGTTTCAAGCGCCAAGCGCTCTTAGTGATACATGACTAAGGCTGGGTTCACACTACGTTTTTCAACTACAGTTCCCGCATACGTTTTCTATCAAAAACCGCATGGGAAAAAAACGGATGGAACAGTATGGGAAAAAGTAAACCGTATGCGTTTTTAAACAGTATACTGTTTTTAAAAGTGCATTCTGTTCCGTCCGTTTTTATAGAAAAAAAAACCATACATTTTTGAAAATGTTGTCCATTTTTAATGGGAGGGGTCTTGGGTGGGGACTTTAGGATTCAAATGCGCATGTGCAAAGTAAAAACGTATACGTTTTTCCCGTATGGAACTGTATACATGTGCGTTTCCCATTGACGTAAATGTTAAAAAAAACATATGCGGTTGCGGTACGGTTTTTATACCGGAGACAAAATTGTGGTCAACCAAGGTTTTGACTCCGGTTTAAAAACTGTACTGCAACCGCATACGTTTTTTTTTAACATGGACGTCAATGGGAAACACACATGTATACGGTTCCATACGGGAAAAATGTATACGTTTTTACTTTGCACATGCGCATTTGAATCCTAAAGCCCCCACCCAAGACCCCTCCCATTAAAAATGGACAAAATTTTCAAAAACTTATGGGGTTTTTTTCTATAAAAACTGACGGAACTGTATGCACTTTTAAAAACAGTATACTGTTTAAAAATGCATACGGTTTACTTTTCCCCATACTGTTCCATCCGTTTTTGATAGAAAACATATGCGGGAACTGTAGTTGAAAAGCATAGTGTGAACCCAGCCTAAGAGCGCTTGGCGCTTGAAACGCGTAACCTCTGCTGTTCCTCGTATGTCCCTTGAATAAAGACGCTTTTATTGCTATTGAAGCTGGATCCAATTTTGCTTTCTTTTCTCCTTTCCTCTCTGGTTTTATGCTGTGTCATGTGTCAGAGGAAGATACTTGGAGCTTGCCTGCAGTAATCAGAAGACATTATGGTGAATTCACAACAGGATAAAATGTATAAATATAAGAATAGATCTTTATAAAATTAGTGCAAGTTTTTTTTAGATAAAAGTACAGCATTTTTATGAATACATGTTCTGTCTGTTTTATCTTCTCCTAGTAAAGTTGGATGCTAATCAGCATAGCTGTCACTATGTGTGTCATTCATCTTTCACAGACTCCTGAATGTCTGATCAACTTGTTTGTCATTCAGGAGTCCGAGAAAGCTTTGACTATTTCAGCATGCTGGGAGTTGTAGTTTAGTAACAACTGAAGCTGCAATGTTTGTAAATAACTGTGTTAGAGCAGTGTTGCCTCCAGCTGTTTTAAAACTACAGCTCCTAGCATGTCCACACATCCTTTATCTGTAGTTTTGCATACACAATAGAAATCTCCTATACTGGATACCGGTATGCTGTAAAATCTAGACTAGTCTATCTGGCTAAAAGACAGGCGACCCCTGGTGGTGGCTATTTTGAGCTTGAATTTCAGGTGAAAATAAAAAAAAATTTGAACAGGTGTATATTGTGAAATGTCATATTAAAATGAGTCCTGCAATATATGAAAAGTTTTTAACAATGACAGTGCCTCTTTAAGTACCAGAAAGCCAGGGCATATCCATACGCCCTAGGTCCTTAAGGGGTTAAAGGGGTATTCCGGCTTCATACAACTTATCCCCTATACAAAAGATAGGGCATAAGATGTATGATCGCATGTGTCCCGCCCCCTCCATTCATGTCTATGGGAGGGGGCGTGATGGCCATTACGCCCCCTCTCATAGACATGAATGGAGGGGGCCTTTCCATGATGTCACGTCCCTGTCTCAGAGGCAGCACCTGGCACAGAATACCGGGGGCTGCACAGAGATTGCACGGGTCCCCAGCAGCGGGACCCCTGCGATCATACATCTTATCCCCTATCCTTTGGATAGGGGATAAGATGTAAAAAGCCAGAATACTCCTTTAAATGTGCTTGGAAGAATGCTATGTGTAATGAAATGACAAACGATGTCCATCTGTGAAAAGCATCACGTAGTTTATATCTGTATTCTGTCTACATTTCTATTGCTCTTCCCACAGTTTTCAGAATAAAAACAATTAGTATATTTCTCACCTCACTCCATGCCAACAAACGTGCAATACATTGTGTAGGACTGAATTGTAAATGAAGGTGCTCTCTGGAATCAATGCCACTTGCTAGAAATGTGCTCCTCTCCTTTGGCTGCTGATATTCTTATTACACACAAATAACTGCTAGTTTATATACTCAACTCTTAGTGCATCTGATATGTCATTAATTCTACATCAGATTCATTGCTTATAGGAATTCAGAAATTATGTTGAAGGAGTATACTCTTAATACATATACTCTTAAACAGTCCCGCACCAACACCTTGTATTTGCTGTCTAGAATTTTTTATTGATTGAAGCCTGCAACACTTATTCGAATCTGTTTCTATTTTCTGAATGTACATATTTTTTGAATATTTTTTTTAATGATTTTGGTGGCGATGGCAGCCATATTGCTTTCTGATTCTAACCAAGACTTAGATACGTTCTTTTGCAGACTCATTAACATAGCAACCAATAGACTGAAGCTGGCCCTTTGACTTCTGTGGGAGAATTTTCCTAGCATGCTTTGCTTCCTGTGCAGCAGTCAATGTGCTGGGGTAGATGCTGAGCACCGACCATCACCAATCTTCCCTTCAAACTCCACAGGTAGCAGCCACGCAGCTTCTAAAGATGCCCCACTTTATTGTTTAGCTGTCTCTCCCAGGGACATTGTTAGTACCAAGCATCCAGGCTTAACCCCAGATTTTTAGACCAGTGCCCTGGATCTCCAGGCAACTGCCACCCTTCATTGCATCTGTGTCCTTTAAATGTAGGGTCAATAAAATTGAATGGAGGAACAGGAGCTGCCAGCCCTCTGCTCCACCATTCACTCATAGGCTACAGGCCCTACAGGCCTACAGCCTCTGAGCCGCCAGGACATGATTCTCGCACTGGCCAGTGTGATGATATGACATCTGCAGCTTACATGCGGTAGGCTGAAGAGATAGACGGCACTTTCATTAATCCTGGTAACCGGGACCAGAATAGTATTTTTTTCCTATTAGGGTACAGGGGTCATTATTGCTATATTGGGGAATGGGATGACATTGTTCCTATATGGGTCACATGGAGAGTTAAAAATTATACATTAATAGAAGAAATGAATGATTTGTGGCACTCACCATTCTGCAAATTTATCTTCTTTATTACAAATGCTTGTACATTTTCTTAGCAGGCACGATCCAAGCAGGGGAGTGCAATGTGCAGGGGAATTGTGCAGATGATAATCATTTCTAGTGTTCAGTACAAATATTCGTAATGCAAATTTTTATTGTGAATATCGTCACTTCGCTATTTTGTGAATATTTAGAATATAGTGCTATATATATTCATAATGACAAATATTCACATTTATTTTTTATTTTTTTTTCCACATGCAAATTTTCCATGCAGATTTTCACATGGAAACAAAAAAGGGAACAAAAATAGCGAATATGCAAATTTCGCAAACATAGGATGAATAATCATTAATATATTCGTGAAATATCGCGAATTTGGATATGGCCTCTGCTGCTCATCACTAATCATTTGTCGCCGCTAGGGCGCTTCTACTGATCAGTAGAATCGCCCTAGCAGTGAGAAACGATAGTCATCTGCTCAATTTCCCCACACATTGCACTCCCTTCCTTGGATCGCGCCTCCTAAGAAAATGTACGAGCCTTTGTAATAAAGAAGATAAATCCGCAGAATGGTGAGTGCCACAAATCATTCATTTCTTCTATTAATGTATAATTTCTAACTGAGCCCGATATTCAGTAACACACGTAAAAACACATGTAAAACACTGCATAAAAGATCCAAAGCTCTGTATAACACTGACAGGGTCACCTAGGGATGTATTCAAGTAGTTTTAAAGTGGCAGAAGTGAGAGGTTTGGATTAACATCTTCTTTAACACAAACCTCTCTCTCCCATCTCCAAGACTTTGCTTGTGCTGCACCAGCTCTTTGGAATGCAGTTCCACCGACCATCAGATTTATATCCAACTTTATAAGTTTCAAACATGCCCTAAAGACACATCTTTTTAAGCAGGTGTGTGACATTCCCTGAATTGGTCTCCCCTTTTATCACTGTGCTCCTTTTACATTACTTGGCCTCCTACAATCTATGCACTTTAGACCTTAAACAATTGGCTGGTGGTTGGTTCAAACTCCGTATGTATTCTACCCTATTTATTAAACATGGCTGGACCATTGTGTAAATGAATCACTTTCCACCTTTCATCTCTATCCCATTCCTCATAGTCTGTAAGCTCTCGTGAGCAGGGACCTCACTCCTCCTGTATTGAATATTTAGTATGTAATACTGCAATGTCTTATATTTGTCTGCATTTGTTCCCACAATGTTTATGAAGTGCTTTCTAGCTTGTTGACTGGTATAAAAGTTTTTTTTTTCTCCACCCCGCCTACTACCACCAGTCTCACTAGTGCTATACTCAGCCACTGCTCTCACCGCTACCACCTCTGCAACACACTCCGAACACTCACTGTCCTTACACCAATCCTTCTCATGGCTATTTGTCTGCTTTGCACTGGGAGGGGGGGGGGGGGGGGGGGGATGGAACAGACCATCTAGAAAGGACACTTGCACAGTGCCATAATACTGTAGATGATGAGGAATCCACTGACACCACTTCCTTCTCCTGAGATGGATGCTAATGCTGCTACTACTACTACCACCAGGCACCTGGTTGCTGCTGCTACTTGTACTGGGCCTGGGTAAATGGGTGGTTCCCAAAGCGCTAGTACTGCCACCAACATGCTAACTGGAAGAGGGCATGGCAGGGATGCTCTTTCCTCTACTCTGTCCTTATTTAATCATTCCTTTAACAGAAATATTGTCATTGAAAAAGATTTTGAGGTGTTTATTTTTTATTTTTCAAGTTTCAGATAAATATAAATATGCCAGTCAAGTTTCACACTCACAGCTAGAAGTGTTCTGTGCCTTGTTAAACTCACAAACTACAGGTAAAGTGGCGCACAAAGGTACTTTCACAGCTAGAAATGCAGATTTTTGCTCAATCAACTTTTACTTTTAAAAGTAAAGAAATATTGTTAACCCCAGCTAGAAATTCTCTATTTTGTTTTGCCCAGCTTGTAAACTAGAAATTATGTTTACAAGCTGGGGCTATAAACTGCTTATCTTACAGTTTCTCTAATAATTACTTGATCCCTGGAAGAGGTATGAGGTGGGAAAACATATCTACTTGTATTACCGGTACTGCTGTCCCCAATGGTGGATTGTAAATCTTAAAGGCTCCCAACCTAGAAGGCACAATGCACAAGGCCTGTCTGAAAGCAAATAATGGTCCTAGTATATACAGTATCTATGGGACCATTTTTTAACTTCTCCCTAAGGACTGGAACTCTTCTTCCTTCTCTCCTTTACAATTCTGAGATTAGAACAAGGTTAAGATGATTTACTGAGCTGACTTTACCTCAGGCTGTCCTCACTGGTCGTCAACCACAACCTCTCACAAGGAGAGATGCTGCACTTGTCATAAAATGGTGAGGGGAAGGAGCCCTAAAGCTTTCCCTAAGACCACTCTCCCTACCTACTTGCCCATCCACCCTAAACGACAGATCGACAACTTGGAGTCGGTACCTTCCTTGTGCTAAAGTGTATGGGCATCAAAGTCAAAAAAACAAACTGAACTGTACAAAGTCAGGGAACAAGTCAGGAACATAACGGGAAAACAATAACCAACAAACAGATATCTAAATATAATCAAGGCAGGAAATAGCATACTAACATACAGTTCAAAAAGTGGGATCCAGATTAACGGCAGGTATGATAATATGAACAAGACTGGATAAGAGGATACATATATAGCAGAATGTCATAACACCAAATGGGTCAAGAAATCTAGAGCACTATTCACAGTGGACTTAGAACAAGGAACACACTGGACACCCTAGTCCAGGTATGGAGGGACATCAATACCAAAGCCAAATAGACTCCTAGCTAGTGGGCACTCTAAGCAGGGTGAACAGGATATTAGCCTAGGAGGAAACAGAAAACCTAAATACAAGCAAACATGGGTACAGACACAAGACTAACTCACTCCTAGATAGACAGATAGCACATGGCTCAGAATTCTATCCTAGGAGATCAAGGATCAAACAAGGTCAAAACAGTACTGCGAAAACACACAGTGTGCATACAAACTAAGGCAACACAAAGCAAATGCAGAACAAACAATACAACAATACTAAAATGCAACAAAGTACTCAAACAAGGCAAGCTAAAATCTATATATCAAACAGGACAGGTAACCATGGTTAAAATTCAAGAAATGTGCTCAGACAAACAAAAGCTAAGGTGCATTACAAACAAGACATGGTCAGAATACAGGTCTAATTTCTAGCCAAGAACAGCACCTGAAGATGCCACAAATATTCTCCCAGTGCTGAAGTCAGGAAGGTTAACTCTTCCCATCCCAGGGAGAATTAACACAGAAACTGTTCAGACACAAACCTAATGTCTGAACAGGACCCAAAGCAGAAAATACAAAGCTCAGACATTACAGCACTCCTCTATTTACTGTACACTGAACTGAACTTTCTCTTCCTTTCAATAGGGAGGCTAGCAAGCTATCATGTCCCTTATGGAAGATTCCTAGTTGTGTTGTGTGTAGCCCTTCATTCAATGCTCAATGCTAACCATCAATGCTCTCAGCTTGCCTGGTACAACATAGTTACAATATAGACAGTACAACATACAATAACATAGTACAAACATCTCAGACAAATCAAAAATAAAGTATGTACGGTAACACTTAACCACAGGTCCGTTAAAGAACCCAGCGCGACACTGAAAGGTTTACTGCTCAAACTTTTCCTTTTTGGAAAAGTTAATAACCTCCAATATTTGCTTCCACATTGTCTCTACATGAACCATCCCCAATGGCTGTTTCCACCAGTCCTTTTTCTGTGAAGTTTATTTGAAGCATACAAGAAAGATTATACTATGTTGCCTTAGATATTTTTAGAGATATAAATTTCCAGGGCCAATTCTGATAAAATGTATTTTGTCAGAAATTATAACATTATAAAATGGTCACTTGAAGGGTCAATAGGGAATCACAAGAAAATCAAAAGATGAATTGAGTGGAAGCTACTCCTGCCACCACACCTTGCAATTCTATAGCTATAACACTTGATGCTGGGTGGATAAGGCACTACAAGAAGTGCTGTGCAGATGTCCATGATTCATTGTTTAAACCCAGAGCCTCATGTCCCCATTCTTAGCCATTTCTTTTTATTTTTCAGAAGTAGCTTAGCATCTTGAAAAATGAAAGCCAAGAGTTTCCAGGATAGAGGATAATAGCAGGGCAACATCTGTGATTGCCAGAGCATTAATTACAGTCAATGGCGCCAGGAAGAAGAGGCTGCTAATTAGGGACATCATGCTTCACACCTATCTGACTGAGGACAATGCCCGCTGACATCGCCCTCGGCAGAGGAAGCATTCACTCTCAGGTACACTACATCTGCACAGAGGTGCCAAACATCAAGCCCAGCTTAGAACGATTGCAATCATTTATAGCTTTACAAATACAAAAAAGCTGTAAACATAGTATATATCAAATAGAAAATATCAGGTGATTGCAATAATACAGTGTTAGAGTTTTCATGAAATATAAACACTTCAAGACCTAATATATAATTATACTACGAAGTATACCTTTTTTGTGCAATGTTTTGTAATTGGCCATTATATAAACGTCATATTAGGTAGTAATATCTTTCTTCTGATGACATATCAGATATCCCAATAAAAAGGTGACCCGCTAGTATCCACAGGTCCCAGCTGTCAGACCCCTTGCATTCTCGAGAACTGGGCTTGTGTCTTGCCTCTCAGAACTCTGACCTCACCTTCCAAGACTTAGGGTGCATTCACACCATGATTCGTTAATATGGTCACTGGATCCGGCTGGGGGATGTGAAAACAGAGCTTTCCCATACCCCAGCCGGACCCGGCCCACATCTCATTCATAGTCAGATAGTGACTCCGGTCGACTCATTTTTGCCCCGTATCTGGTTTTGGACTGGACTGAATACTGTGGTATACTACTGGCCGGGTCTGGCTGGGGTACGGGAGCACCCAGTTTTCACATCCCCCAGACGGATCCTGTGACCGTATTAAAGAATTGGGGTGTGAATGCACCCTTACTATTCTCGTCAATGACAGGCCGCATCGGTGTACCCTGTAGCATTTAGTTATTGGTGGAGTGGGCCATCACGGCTGAGACCAGTTTGTCTCTGAAGGTGGGGGACATAGCACTGAGGGGTAAGAGATAGCTCTATTCTGAAGTTTGTAGGGGTTCCCAGCGTTATAAGCCCCTGCGATCAAACACTTAGCCCCTATCCTGTGGATAGGGCATAAGTGTTATTAGCTGGACAACCCCTTTAATGTCTACTTGAAATGTGATGCTTGTAGTTAAAAGGGTTTTTAGGCTCTTTACAAATAAAGCCTAATCATTCTATTATTCTTTTCTATTCTATCATTCTATTACACATCTTTAAAAAGGATTTGGAACTTGCTATGCAAGTTGGTCTATGCAGTAGCTTTGCAGGTCTACTACACTTTATCATCTATTTTGTCTCAAAAGCGTATTTACTCTTAATAGCTACAGATCTATCATTGATAGTATTTGTGTGAAAGAGGGTTGGGGGGAGGGGGGGGGGAGAGGGCTGAAGCCCTGGGTCAGACACGTATAGCCCTGTTACTCTGTTGGGCAATACACGTGGGTAGTTTGTATGGAGGTTGGAATAGTGCAGGAGAAAGGAGCCGAAAATGTTTGCCCAACTTGCAGATTCTGTGGAGAATAGTCTTGGCTGAGAGAAGTCTACATTGAGGTCTTGGCCAGATAGAGAAGAAAAGGACAAGTGAACGTCTCTAAACAGAGAAAATGTCACCTATGAGACACTGGATGTAACTAATGTAATCACTTAGATCGGTAGTGATAATGACAGCCATAGCTGTCAGTTTGTCAGTATAAGAGGTCCTCCTAAACTTAGGTGAAAGGCTGAGAACATAATTACAGTTAAAAAGGTATTCCCACAGTTTAAAATTATCTCCTCTCCACAGGATGAGGCATAACTAGGTGATTTGTGGGGTCTAACCGCTGGGATCCTCACTGATCACCACAATGGAGGAGAAATGTCACCACTTGGCGAAGAATCGAAACACTTGTCGAGGTGGTGGTGGAGTGCATTCATGGAATCTACAGAATGTCCCAAGCAGGTAAATATTAATATATAAAGTGATTATGGCATATTAACAAGTAGGATCTAGGGATACAGTGTGACACCTGCTGTTGAGTGTGCTGTGGGTATTCTTGCATATGGTCCCCACTTGTTGCTTTTGTGGTTGGTGTGTTTGAAGGGAGGCTGAGTGGGTTTGGTTAGGGGTGTGTCTGAGGGTGTGGTTATGGACCTGGTTATGGGGTGGCTAGGGCTATAGGCTCTAGGCCCAGGTTTTCTGGAGACAAAGCAAAGCCCCTGGAAAGAGACCTATTACATCACCTGAGCCTGCACCAATCTCGTAGCCTTTTGACAGCTAGTGAGTTGAGCGAGAAGACCAATGGCCGGCGAACAGGCAATTACTTTTCATTGGCTGGTCGATGGCCATATTACATAGGACCATATGGGCCTGCTTGGCCAATGATTTACCATTGCAATAAGGCCCAAGGGCAGTGAAGGAAAGTTGGCATAATAAAAGTCAGACTAAAGTTCCTGTCAGTTTTAGGGTGGCTAGAGAAGGCAGAACTAGTGAGGCTTTTGGAGAAACTGAGGAAAAGCAAGACATACTGGCACTAGGTAAAAAGGTGTGTGTAGCTGAGGATGAATAAGGAATGATAAGCTAAATGACTGAGGAACATAGGAACTGAGATAAAATATCTCTTTAAAAACATAAGGGACTACCAGGCTAGATTTGCGCTACAGAATCTCTGCTCGGAGATGTTCCATCAGCTGCGGGTGGTGCCTAAATCCTTGATTCCTGGCTACACCTTTATTTCTGATCCTAGTCCAGTAACAATTATAATGACCATCAATACATATAACTGTAGTTTCATCATAATGACTATATACAGGTCACAAATACATACAGTATTGGAGCTTTTGCCACATAAATACCATTATGTTCTGTATGAAATGGAGTTTGTATCTTCTATCTGGGCTTTTGTTTCATATGACATAAGTAAATATTTATTGTAATGACTAGAGATGGTCGAATCAAAGCTGACAAAGTCAAATTTGTTCAGAACTTCATGAAAAATTTGATTCTGAACGAATCCAAATTTCCACACGCTTCGACTACACGTGAGAAGACATGGGGCAAGGAAGTCTGGGAAGGCAGGATCACCCTGAATCACATGGCGGCATGCAGCCTATCAGCAGCCAGCAAGCCCTGTCAAATCACAGCCCTATATATTCAGCAGCCATTGCTGAAGACAGGCATTTCCGAGAGCAGAGACTGTGTGTGCACAATAATCACCTTTACTGACAATACAGATCTTTACAGCGGCGAATCCATTCATTTCAAGCCGCATTCATTCTGGCTAGAGAGAGAGCAGACACTGTGTGGTCACTAATCAGCGTTACTGACAATACAGATCAGCACAGGGGAAATCCATTGACCTCAAGCCTGCATCACTGCAGGCAGGGAGAGTTTAGAAGTTGTTTCATAGTCTGCCAATTGAGATCATCACAGGAAGAACACCCCTTTCAAATACTGCAAGCAACCATAGTGCAGCCAGTGACAGTTCATAAGTTGTTTCAGAGTCTACCAATTGAGTTCAGAACTGGGAGAAATCCCCATCCAAAGACTGCAAGCAACCATTGTGCAGGCAGGGACATGCTGCATAATAACAGTATTATTTCACTACTCCAGCCCACTCCCTATGTGTGTTACGGCAAGGCAAAGTGTTCTACACCCCTACTGAATCTCTCTGTAGCCCGGAAATAGCCGTTTTTAATAGCGATTTGCCACAAATATATCCGGATTGAACCAATTTTTGGGCTAATTGGCCGAATCAAATTTATGAAAAATTCGCCAATATATAGTAATGACCTCAGAAAAATATGAACTGCCATTGTACTGTGGTAAAGGAAGCTCCATCAGCCAGACCAGATACAGTACATAGTGAGCTCTTTTAATTCATCTCCACATTATGTTATTCCTTTCTTCTTCATACAGTCTGCAAATTTTCATATTCCCAGTATAATAAAATAATTATAATAAATATTATCTGGAAAGCTGCATTCCCCATTATTGGTGTCATACTTCCAGATTGTTCTAATCTTCAATACCTGTTTCCCTAAATATGGCCATTCCACAAAACACTTTCTGTCTGTATTCAGCAGCCATGGAGCCACAGACAAATCCATTGGTCATAGTACACCCTCCATTGCCACCTATCGCTTGGTCAGAGAACAATTTGCCTAATCCAATAGGCATAGCAAAACCGCGGCCTCATAATATAATCTGGTAACCCCACTCCTAGACTGGTAACCCCACTCCTTGTAATATTGTTTTAAATTGTCCATTTCAACCTGCATTTGCCTCTGTTCCACATAAAATGAGAAAAGGTCGTTTGTAGTGTTTTGAAATATGACGAGGGAACACATATGTGGACTGTAGAAAGCTGAGGAGAACATCCATTTTAAGGACATTCATCCATCCAAACCAGGACAGGTGTTTGTGCTACAAGTCCTACAGCATCTTCTTCTGCAGTGTGAATTTATTTATATCAAACAATGACTGCAACTATGATGGAATCTGTATTCCCAAGTACAGAACACTCTTATCCCTCCACTTAAATGAATAATGACTCTTAAGCCCTGTTAGATCCTGTGTAGATAATGAAACATTAAGCCGCTCTGATTTACAGAGATTAACTTTATAGTTACTCACCTGCCCAAAGTGTTCAAACTCCTAAAAAATAGAAAGGAAGCGCAGGACGGAGGTAACATAAAGTAATCCATCATCAGTGTTTAACCCCTTAAGGACGCAGGACGTACTCAAACGGCCCCTTTTCCGAGTCCTTAAGGACTCAGGACGTTTGAGTACGTCCTGTCATATCCCGGCCCCCCGCCGCTAGCCGGAGGGGCGCCGGAGCCGGATGCCTGCTGAAATCGTTCAGCAGGCATCCCGGCATATCGCCTAGGGGGGCCCATGTCGGCGATCGCAGCGCATCGCTCGCCAATTCAGACGAGCGATGCGCTGCGATTCCGTTCCCCGCCACTCGCTGGGCGGGGATCGGAGCCGGATGTCTGCTGATTTCTATCAGCAGACATCCCGGCAGTGTGCCGGAGGAAGTCCGGAGGACCTCCAATACCGGCAATCGCTGCAGGACGCCGGTAACTACTAACCGGCATTCTACAGCGGTTGCGGGTCATCAGTATACACCACCAATAACCATCCATGCTGTACTGGGGGCTGGCATTGTGGCCACCCCCCTCAGTACAGTTGTGATTGGGTGGCCAAAGTGGCCACACCAGTCACAATGTAATGGGAGGGGATCTGGTGGGCTAGGAGCATGTTGCTCCTGTTACGCCTAGCGCTCCGGGTCCCCGCTCCTCCCCGGAGCGCTTACGGCGTCTCTCTCTCCGCAGCGTCCCGGTCGGTCCCGCTGACCGGGAGCGCTGCACTGTCATGGCCGTCGGGGATGCGATTCGCACAGCGGGACGCGCCCGCTCGCGAATCGCATCCCAGGTCACTTACCCGTCCCGGTCCCCTGCTGTCATGTGCTGGCGCACGCGGCTCCGCTCTCTAGGGCGCGCGCGCGCCAGCTCCCTGAGACTTAAAGGGCCAGTGCACCAATGATTGGTGCCTGGCCCAATTAGCTTTATTGGCTTCCACCTGCTTCCAGACTATATCTGATCACTGCCCCTGCACTCCCCTGCCGGATCTTGTTGCCTTAGAGCCTAGTGAAAGCGTTACTGTGTTTGTCCATACTGTGTACTTGACCTCCTGCTATTGCCTTATTGACTACGATTCTTGCTGCCTGCCCCGACCTTCTGCTACGTCTGACCTTGCTTCTGTCTACTCCCTTGTACCGCGCCTATCTTCAGCAGTCAGAGAGGTTGAGCCGTTGCTAGTGGATACGACCTGGTCACTACCACCGCAGCAAGACCATCCCGCTTTGCGGCGGGCTCTGGTGAACACCAGTAGTGACTTAGAACCGGTCCACTAGCACGGTCCACGCCAATCCCTCTCTGGCACAGAGGATCCACCTCCTGCCAGCCGGCATCGTGACAGTAGATCCGGCCATGGATCCCGCTGAAGTTCCTCTGCCAGTTCTCGCCGACCTCACTACACTGGTCGCCCAGCAAGCCCGACAGATCGCCCAACAAGATCACCAGCTGTCGTACTTGACCACCATGACACAGCAACTCCAGTCGCAGCTACAGCAGCTTCAGTCACAGCTACAGCATTTTCAGTCTCAGCTACAGCAGCAACAACCATCTCCTCCGCCAGCTCCTGCACCTCTTCCGCAGCGAGTGGCCACTCCTAGCCTCCGCTTGTCCCTGCCGGACAAATTTGATGGGGACTCTAAGTTTTGCCGTGGCTTTCTTTCACAATGTTCCCTGCACTTGGAGATGATGTCGGACCAGTTTCCTACTGAAAGGTCTAAGGTGGCTTTCGTAGTCAGCCTTCTGTCTGGGAAGGCTCTGTCTTGGGCCACACCGCTCTGGGACCGCAATGACCCCGTCACTGCCTCTGTACACTCCTTCTTCTCGGAAATTCGAAGTGTCTTTGAGGAACCTGCCCGAGCCTCTTCTGCTGAGACTGCCCTGCTGAACCTGGTCCAGGGTAATTCTTCCGTTGGCGAGTACGCCATACAATTCCGTACTCTTGCTTCTGAACTATCCTGGAATAATGAGGCCCTCTGCGCGACCTTTAAAAAAGGCCTATCCAGCAACATTAAAGATGTTCTGGCCGCACGAGAAACTCCTGCTAACCTGCATGAACTCATTCATCTAGCCACTCGCATTGACATGCGTTTTTCTGAGAGGCATCAAGAGCTCCACCAGGAAAAAGACTTAGATCTCTGGACACCTCTCCCACAGTCTCCATTGCAATCTACGCCTAGGCCTCCCGCCGAGGAGGCCATGCAAGTGGATCGGTCTCGCCTGACCCAGGAAGAGAGGAATCGCCGTAGTGAAGAGAATCTTTGTCTGTACTGTGCCAGTACCGAACATTTCTTGGTGGATTGCCCTATCCGTCCTCCACGTCTGGGAAACGCACGCTCGCACCCAGCTCTCGTGGGTGTGGCGTCTCTTGATGCTAAGTCGGCTTCTCCACGTCTCACGGTGCCCGTACGGATTTCTCCTTCAGCCAACTCTTCCCTCTCAGCCGTGGCCTGCTTGGACTCCGGTGCCTCTGGGAATTTTATTCTGGATTCCTTGGTGAATAAATTCCGCATCCCGGTGACCCGTCTCGTCAAGCCACTCTACATTTCCGCGGTCAACGGAGTCAGGTTGGATTGCACCGTGCGTTACCGCACAAAGCCCCTCCTAATGTGCATCGGACCTCATCACGAAAAAATTGAGTTTTTGGTCCTCTCCAATTGCACTTCCGAAATTCTCCTTGGACTACCCTGGCTTCAACACCATTCCCCAACCCTGGATTGGTCCACAGGGGAGATCAAGAGCTGGGGTACCTCTTGTTTCAAGGACTGCCTTAAACCGGTTCCCAGTACTCCCTGCCGTGACCCGTTGGTTCCTCCTGTAACCGGTCTCCCTAAGGTCTTTATGGACTCTGCCTGCCATAAGAAGTGCCTCTCCCCCCCTCCCAGTCCAGTCAGGCAAGCCTCGGTGCCTCCTCATGGCCCCCGTCCTGGTGTCACACTGCCCCGTGCCAGGCCTCGCCCTCTGCCCTCCCTCCCCATTCCCACTCCTGCTGTACTGCCTGCCGTTGAGGAAACCCTCCATTCCTTCCCGGTGTCCTCATCCCAGGGGAGGCAGTTACCGGACAAAGAGAAGGGGAGACCTAAGGGGGGGGGTACTGTTACGCCTAGCGCTCCGGGTCCCCGCTCCTCCCCGGAGCGCTTACGGCGTCTCTCTCTCCGCAGCGTCCCGGTCGGTCCCGCTGACCGGGAGCGCTGCACTGTCATGGCCGTCGGGGATGCGATTCGCACAGCGGGACGCGCCCGCTCGCGAATCGCATCCCAGGTCACTTACCCGTCCCGGTCCCCTGCTGTCATGTGCTGGCGCGCGCGGCTCCGCTCTCTAGGGCGCGCGCGCCAGCTCCCTGAGACTTAAAGGGCCAGTGCACCAATGATTGGTGCCTGGCCCAATTAGCTTTATTGGCTTCCACCTGCTTCCAGACTATATCTGATCACTGCCCCTGCACTCCCCTGCCGGATCTTGTTGCCTTAGAGCCTAGTGAAAGCGTTACTGTGTTTGTCCATACTGTGTACTTGACCTCCTGCTATTGCCTTATTGACTACGATTCTTGCTGCCTGCCCCGACCTTCTGCTACGTCCGACCTTGCTTCTGTCTACTTCCTTGTACCGCGCCTATCTTCAGCAGTCAGAGAGGTTGAGCCGTTGCTAGTGGATACGACCTGGTCACTACCGCCGCAGCAAGACCATCCCGCTTTGCGGCGGGCTCTGGTGAACACCAGTAGTGACTTAGAACCGGTCCACTAGCACGGTCCACGCCAATCCCTCTCTGGCACAGAGGATCCACCTCCTGCCAGCCGGCATCGTGACAGCTCCGTTCTGCCCGCCATTTCAGAGAGATCTGGTGTGCAGGACGGAGCCCCGTGCTGCCCACCATCCCCTTAGTTTAAAAAAAGTGCCCCTTTCCCCCTTTCTGTGGCCACTTGGCACAGAAATCCCCAGGGATAGCTTTAGATTAGGTAGGGACAGGTTAGGGTTAAAAAAAAAAGTCATTTTTTTTTTTCAGCGTACCTCAGTGGGTGTCTGTGGGTCCATAGCACCTTTAGCTGCGTGACCACGGCCCTGCTGGGTCGCTGCGGTCTGCCGCCAGCGTTTTTTTTGGGCGCAGATCTTTTTTTTTTTCCTAAGCGTGTGTGCGGACCCTCTTAGTTATAAAAGAGCGGTCCGCCACCATTTGTTAAAGCCCACCCGCCGCTGATCAGTCCCGTAGTACTGATCAGCGTTTTTTTTTTTGTGGTGCCGGCGTTTTTTTTTCGGGTTTTCTAGCGTGTTTTTGCACCCATAGGCGGTCCGTGCCCCCAGTAGCAGGCGTGTACTGTGTGGCCGGACCGTACCTGTGTGTGCGGCGTGCCTCACCGCTGTCAGTGATTTATCACTGATCAGCGTTTTTTTTTGGTGGTAAAGGCACTTTTTTCGGTTACCGCCTTCTTTTTTTGCACCCATAGGCGTTCCGTGCCACCAGTAGCAGGTGTACTGTGTGGACGGACCGTACCTGTGTGTGCAGCCTGTCCCACCGCTGTCGGTGATTTATCACTGATCAGCGTTTTTTTGGGGGTTCAGGCGAGTGCATTTTTTCGGGGTTAAGCGTTTTTTTATTTTGTTTTTCGTTTTTTTTGTGTGGGGGTCTGTGTACAAGCCACCAGCCACTGTTCTGGGCTGAGTGGCCGGACCCCCCACTGACTTCTGTGCCCCCTGCCGCCACAAGCGCTAATCAGTGCGCACACCACTGATTACATAAACGCTTTTTTTTGGCGCAGGGCTTTTTTTGCGTTAGAAGTCCCCTTTCTAAAAAAAAAAAAAAAGTCCCCTTTTTTATATTTTTTTTCTTTCTGTTAGGGCGGGTTAGTTTAGTTTAGTTAGGTTAGGCTAGGGAGGGTTAGGGCGGGTTAGGGAGGTAATATCGCACCACACCACATGCAGCACATACACCAATAAAGTTTTTCCCCACACACACACACACAGCCCCCCCGTATCCACATTAGAGTAGGGAAATGGCCCGCAGAGTTTTCTCGGCGGAGGAGGCATATGACCTAATTGCCTCCGACACCGAGAGCGGCTCAGAGGACGATGAAGACCCCACCTTCCTTATTTCATCGTCCTCCTCATCATCTAGTTCAGATGATGAGCCACCAAGGCGGCGGAGACGCCGCCGTGCGTTGCCGCAAACCTCCTCTGCCCTTGACCCTGTGCCCCATGCTAGTATGAGTCCCCCTGGCACTCATACTAGTGAAGCCCCCCTGCCAAGGTCACTGGTACCTCGTACCGGAGAACTTGACTGGGCTGAGCCAGCGGACCACGAGCCCGTGATTCCTGAGTTTGTTGGCGACTCAGGAATCAAAATTAACATTGTCGGGTTCACTGAAAAGGACTTTTTCGGTCATTTTTTCAGTGACGACTTTGTTAATTTGATGGTTACACAGACGAATCTGTACGCCCAACAGTTCGTTGCCGCTAACCCGGGCTCATTTTTAGCTAGACCCGGCGGCTGGACTCCAGTCGATGCAGCCGAAATGAGGACCTTTTGGGGCCTCGCGCTGCATATGGGTATAGTTAAAAAACCCAGTGTCAGGCAATATTGGAGAGGGGACGTCTTTTACCAGACACCCCTCTACAGTATGGCCATGACACGTCCCCGGTTCGAGGCCATTCGGAGATGTTTGCATTATGCTGATAATGCGGCATGTCTCCCCCGAACTGATCCTGCGTATGACCGCCTGTATAAAATCAGGCCGGTCATCAATCACTTCGGGGCCAGATTTTGGGAGGCCTATGTCCCGGGGCGGGAGGTCTCTATTGATGAGACGCTCATCAGCTTCAAGGGGAGACTCAGCTTCCGGCAATACATCCCGACCAAGCGAGCGCGGTATGGCGTGAAGATGTATAAACTTTGCGAGAGTACCTCCGGGTACACTTGCAAGTTTATAGTGTATGAGGGACGAGATTCCCGTTTTGAACCCCCAGAATGTCCCCCCACTCTGGGTGTTAGCGGGAAAATGGTTTGGGGCCTTTTGCACCCATTGCTAGATAAAGGTTACCACCTTTACGTGGATAACTTTTATACTAGTATCTCTCTCTTCACATCCCTCGCCGCCAGATCCACGGTCGCTTGTGGGACAGTCCGGAAGAATCAAAGAGGCCTTCCGCCATATAATGCCATGCGGAAAACACGTGTATGGTATAAAAAGGTTGCGGTCTACATGGTACAGGTTGCCATGTACAACTCTTTTATACTGTACCAGAACGCTGGCAACACAGGGACATACCTGGCGTTCCAAGAGGTAGTTCTAAAGGCCCTCATCTTTGGTGACCGCCAAGGAGCGGGTCAGAGCACCTCTGGAACTTTAGGTCCCCGGATCGTCCCGGGCCAAAACTTTCCTGGTGTGATCCCCAACACTAGAAGGTCGGGACGAACCCAGAAGAAATGCAGAGTGTGTCACAGGAAGGGGAGACGGAGGGACACCACCATTCAGTGTGACACTTGCCCAGATAATCCGGGCCTCTGCATAGGCTGCTTCAGGGAGTATCACACTTCCATGGAGTACTACATTTTCCATCCTTTGCCCTAATTTTCATTCCCCAGAATTCGGCTCCAATGTACCAGTTCAGGGTACATTGACTTCCAAATTTTATACCAAAATACCCTACCCCCACCCCGCCCCCCCAAAAAAAACCTTTTTCCCAATACCCCAATATTTTTTTTTCTTCCCCCTAAAAAATGGGTCATGGGTCACAGAGTCAACAGCATTGGAGGTTTGCAGTTGCCTTAAATGCGCAACGCTCTCTCTCTCCACCTGAGCGGGTTGCGCATTTGAGGTAACAGAATAGGGACGGCCCCACACATCCCCTTCCCAGAATGATGATTCAGAGTATAGGGTTTGGGGCGGGCATCATTTTTACTTTTGGCTGTACTCTGGGTCATCATTCTGGGAAAATAATTGGCATATCAGTACTAAAATTGCAATTTTCTTCCCCCCATAGTACACTTCATCCATTCCTGGAAAATAAATAAAGGGAACACCCGTCTGTTCCAAATCTCCACTTCACCCTATACACCTTCCCTAGGGGGTGTACTGTTTATAGTATTCTCACATGTGGGTGTTCCTTTCTTGTATTTTCCTCTGAATGTATGTAACTGTTAGGTCCGTAACAAACATACGCCTCAAATGCGAAGAGTTCTCGCTGAGCTCTGTCATATTTCCAGGCGACAATTCGGAGTCACATGTTAGTTGTTCCCAGAAAGATGAAGCAGAGTATAGGTTGAAAATTGCAATTTTCAAAAGCTACCCTTCATCCATTCCTGGAAAATAAATTTAGGAAACACCTGTGCGTTAGAAATGTCCTCTTTACCCCTATACCCATTCCTCAGGGTGGGTACTTTCTGTAATGGTGTCACATTTGGGTGTTTCATTTTTGTATTTTCCTCGGAATGTATGTAACCGTCAGCTACTGATATGCCATAGGTCACAAATACAAAGTGACCTCTATGACTTCTGAGCTTTGTTGTGCGCCCGTCCAGCACGTTACCCCATATGTGGATGTATTTTCATAGTCAGGGGAAAAATCCCTTAAAATTTGGAACCCAATTCCTCATATTACCCCATGTGAAAATGTTAAAAATTGGGTAACCCCAGCATTTTTGTATAAAAACATCTTATTTTTCAATTTATGGCCCATTTTTCTAAAAACCTGTGAGGTGTTATTTTCCACTGTACCCCTTGTTACGTTCATTGAGGGGTGTAGTTTCTAAAATTGTGTCACATGTGTTTTTTTTTTTTTCTGTTGGGAGCTTTATAAATGCACAAGACCCCCGACTTCGATTTCAACAAAATTTCACTCCTTCTATTCTGAGCATTGTAGTGCGTCCACAGAGCAATTTACATTCACATATGGGGTATTTTTTTTTCTCAGACGAAGTTGTTCTACAAATTTTGGGGGCCTTTTGCCCTATTACCCAATGTGAAAATGAAATATTTGGGCTAACACCATCAATATAGTGGAGAACCTATAGAGATGCACCAAACTGACACAGTATTATGAATAAATATAAATCTTTATTATAATCAGATAAGATAAAACATAATAAAAAATCAGCAGCAGTTAGAAAGAAAACGACTCCGAACACAGATATTAGATAATGTCCAATAGGCACATGGAATGGCACATAAGTATAGGCATACAATACTCAATGAAAAGTGAGTTTTTGGCCTCAATTTATTGGTTTTTATAACTATCAATATAGTGCAAAAAAATGTTTTCACTTTTACGGCCCACTGTTCAAAAAACCTGTGAGGTGTAAGTACTCACTGTAACACTGTTACGTTCCCCAAGGGGTCTAGTTTCCAAAATGGTATGCCATGTGTTTTTTTTTTTTTTTGCTGTCTTGGCACCATAAGGGCTTCCTAAATGCGGCATGCCCCCAGAGCAAAATTTGCTTCCAAAAAGCCAAATGTGGCTATTCCTCTTCTGAGACCTGTAGTGCACCAGCAGAGCACTTTTCACCCCCATATGGGGTGTTTTCTGAATCGGGAGGAATTGGGCTTCAAATTTTGGGGGGTATTTTCTGCTTTAACCCTTTGTAAAAATGTGAAATTTTTGGGAAACCAAGCATTTTAGGTAATTTTTTTTTTTTTAACATATGCAAAAGTCGTGAAACCCCTGTGGGATATTAAGGTTCACTTTACCACTTGTTACGTTCCCCAAGGGGTCTAGTTTCCAAAGTGGTATGCCATGTGTTTTTTTTTTTTTTTTTTTGCTGTCTTGGCACCATAGGGGCTTCCTAAATGCGGCATGCCCCCAGAACAAAATTTGCTTCCAAAAAGCCAAATGTGGCTATTCCTCTTCTGAGACCTGTAGTGCACCAGCAGAGCACTTTTCACCCCCATATGGGGTGTTTTCTGAATCGGGAGAAATTGGGCTTCAAATTTTGGGGGGTATTTTCTGCTTTAACCCTTTGTAAAAATGTGAAATTTTTGGGAAACCAAGCATTTTAGGTAATTTTTTTTTTTTTTTTACATATGCAAAAGTCGTGAAACCCCTGTGGGATATTAAGGTTCACTTTACCACTTGTTACCTTCCCCAAGGGGTCTAGTTTCCAAAGTGGTATGCCATGTGTTTTTTTTTTTTTTGCTGTCTTGGCAAATGCGGCATGCCCCCAGAACAAAATTTGCTTCCAATAAGCCAAATGTGGCTATTCCTCTTCTGAGACCTGTAGTGCGCCAGCAGAGCACTTTTTAACCCCATATGGGGTGTTTTCTGAATCGGGAGAAATTGGGCTTCAAATTTTGGGGGGTATATTCTGCTTTAACCCTTTTTAAAAATGTGAATTTTTTGGGAAACCAAGCATTTTAGGTAATAATAATAATTTTTTTTTTACATATGCAAAAGTCGTGAAACCCCTGTGGGGTATTAAGGTTCACTTTACCCCTTGTTACGTTCCCCAAGGGGTCTAGTTTCCAAAATGGCATGCCATGTGTTTTTTTTTGCTGTCCTGGCACCATAGGGGCTTCCTAAATGCGGCGTGCCCCCAGAGCAAAATTTGCTTCCAAAAAGCCAAATGTGGCTATTCCTCTTCTGAGACCTGTAGTGGGCCAGCAGAGCACTTTTCACCCCCATATGGGGTGTTTTCTAAATCGGGAGAAATTGGGCTTCAAATTTTGGGAGGTATTTTCTACTTTAACCCTTTGTAAAAATGTGATTTTTTTGGGAAACCAAGCATTTTAGGTAAATTTTTTTTTTTAACATATGCAAAAGTCGTGAAACCCATGTGGGGTATTAAGGTTCACTTTACCCCTTGTTACATTCCCCAAGGGGTCTAGTTTCCAAAATGGTATGCCATGTGTTTTTTTTTTTGCTGTCCTGGCATCATAGGGGCTTCCTAAATGCGGCATGCCCCCAGAGCTAAATTTGCTTCCAAAAAGCCAAATGTGACTACTCCTCTTCTGAGACCTGTAGTGCGCCAGCAGAGCACTTTTCACCCCCATATGGGGTGTTTTATGAATCTGGAGAAATTGGGCTTCAAATTTTGGGGGGTATTTTCTGCTTTAACCCTTTGTAAAAATGTGAAATTTTGGGGAAACCAAGCATTTTAGGTAAAATTATTATTTTTTTTTTTACATATGCAAAAGTCGTGTAACCCCTGTGGGGTATTAAGGTTCACTTTACCCCTTGTTACATTCCCCAAGGGGTCTTGTTTCCAAAAGGGTATGCCATGTGTTTTTTTTTTGCTGTCCTGGCACCATAGGGGCTTCCTAAATGCGGCATGCCCCCAGAGCAAAATTTGCTTCCAAAAAGCCAAATGTGGCTATTCCTCTTCTGAGACCTGTAGTGGGCCAGCAGAGCACTTTTCGCCCCCATATGGGGTGTTTTCTGAATCGGGAGAAATTGGGCTTCAAATTTTGGGGGGTATTTTCTGCTTTAACCCTTTGTAAAAATGTGAAATTTTGGGGAAACCAAGCATTTTAGGTAACATTTTTTTTTTTTTTACATATGCAAAAGTCGTGAAACCCCTGTGGGGTATTAAGGTTCACTTTACCCCTTGTTACATTGCCCGAGGGGTCTAGTTTCCAAAATGGTATGCCATGTGGGTTTTTTTTTGCTGTCCTGGCACCATAGGGGCTTCCTAAATGCGGCATGCCCCCAGAGCAAAATTTGCTTCCAAAAAGCCAAATGTGACTACTCCTCTTCTGAGACCTGTAGTGCGCCAGCAGAGCACTTTTTACCCCATATGGGGTGTTTTCTGAATCGGGAGAAATTGGGCTTCAAATTTTGGAGGGTATTTTCTGCTTTAACCCTTTGTAAAAATGTGAAATTTTGGGGAAACCAAGCATTTTAGGTAATTTTTTATTTTTTTTTTACATATGCAAAAGTTGTGAAACCCTTGTGGGGTATTAAGGTTCACTTTACCCCTTGTTACATTCCCCAAGGGGTCTAGTTTCCAAAATGGTATGCCATGTATTTTTTTTTTGCTGTCCTGGCACCATAGGGGCTTCCTAAATGCGGCATGCTCTTAGAGCAAAATTTGCTTCCAAAAAGCCAAATGTGACTACTCCTCTTCCGAGACCTGTAGTGCACCAGCAGAGCACTTTTCACCCCCATATGGGGTGTTTTCTGAATAGGGAGAAATTGGGCTTCAAATTTTGGGGGGTATTTTCTGCTTTAAGCCTTTGTAAAAATATGAAATTTTGGGCAAACCAAGCATTTTAGGTAATAATTTTTTATTTTTTTTTACATATGCAAAAGTCGTGAAACCCCTGGGGGGTATTAAGGTTCACTTTACCCCTTGTTACGTTCCCCAAGGGGTCTAGTTTCCAAAATGGTATGCCATGTGTTTTTTTTTTTGCTGTCCTGGCACCATAGGGGCTTCCAAATGCAGCATGCCTCCAGAGCAAAATTTGCTTCCAAAAAGCCAAATGTGACTACTTCCCTTCTGAGACCTGTAGTGCACCAGCAGAGCACTTTTCACCCACATATGGGGTGTTTTCTGAATTGGGAGAAATTGGGCTTCAAATTTTGGGGGGTATTTTGTGCTTTGACCCTTTGTAAAAATGTAAAATTTTTGGGAAACCAAGCATTTTAGGTAATTTTTTTTTTTACATTTGCAAAAGTCATGAAACACCTGTGGGGTATTAAGGCTCACTTAATTCCTTGTTACATTCCTCAAGGGGTCTAGTTTCCAAAATAGTATGCCATGTGTTTTTTTTGCTGTTTTGACACCCTAGGGGCTTCCTAAAGGTGACATGCTCCCCAAAAACCATTTCAGAAAAATGTTCTCTCCAAAATCCCCTTGTCGCTCCTTCCCTACTGAGCCCTCTACTGCGCCCGCCGAACACTTTACATAGACATATGAGGTATGTGCTTACTCGAGAAAAATTGGGCTACATATACAAGTAAAAATGTTCTCCTTTTACCACATGCAAAAATTCAAAAATTGGGTCTACAAGAACATGCGAGTGTAAAAAATGAAGATTTTGAATTTTCTCCTTCACTTTGCTGCTATTCCTGTGAAACACCTAAAAGGTTAAAACACTGACTGAATGTCATTTTGAATACTTTTGGGGTGCAGTTTTTATAATGGGGTCATTTGTGGGGTATTTCTAATATGAAGACCCTTCAAATCCTCTTCAAATCTGAACTGGTCCCTGAAAAATATCGAGTTTGAAAATTTTGTGAAAAATTTGAAAATTGCTGCTGAACTTTGAAGCCCTCTGGTGTCTTCCAAAAGTAAAAATTCATACATTTTATGATGCAAATATAAAGTAGACATATTGTATATGTGAATCAAAATTTTTTTTATTTTGAATATCCATTTTCCTTACAAACAGAGAGCTTCAAAGTTAGAAAAATGCTAAATTTTAAATTTTTTCATAAAATTTTGGGATTTTTCACCAAGAAAGGATGCAAGTTACCATAAAATTTTACCACTAAGTTAAAGTAGAATATGTCACGAAAAAACAATCTCGGATTCAGAATGATAAGTAAAAGCATTCCAGAGTTATTAATGTTTAAATTGACAGTGGTCAGAATTGCAAAAAACGGCTGAGTCCTTAAGGTGAAAAAGGGCTCAGTCCTTAAGGGGTTAAAGCCTAAATTATGGTTGTCTTGTCCAATTTAAACCCCCTAATGTCAAAAAAATTTTGCAACGCAATCACCATGTGTTCCATTGCGAGGGTGTATATTAACCCCTTAAGGACTCAGTATTTTTCAATTTTTGCACTTTTGTTTTTTCCTCCTCACCTTTTAAAAATCATAACCCTTTCAATTTTGTATCTACAGACCCATATGATAGCTTGTTTTTTGGACCACCAATTCTACTTTGTAGTGACATCAGTCATTTTACCCAAAAATTTATGGAAAAACCGAAAAAAATATATATTTGTGGGACAAAATTGAAAAAAAACAAACGCCATTTTGTGAATACCATAAAATGATACCCTACTTATATAAGTTTGATTTTGTTTTAGTTTTGAAAAAATCATAACTTCATGCACAAAAATTAACACGTTTAACCCCTTAAGGACTCAGCGATTTTCAGTTTTTGCATTTTTGTTTTTTCTCCTTACCTTTTAAAAATCATAACCCTTTCAATTTTCCACCTAAAAATCCATATTATGGCTTATTTTTTGTGCCACCAATTCTACTTTGCAGTGACATTAGTAATTTTACCCAAGAATCCATGGCAAAACAGAAAAGAAAATCATTGTGCAACAAAATTTAAGAAAAACACCATATTTTAAGTTTTGGGGGCTTCCGCTTCTATGCAGTGCATTTTTCGGAAAAAATTACACCTTATCATTATTCTGTAGGTCATACGGTTACAATGATACCCTACTTATATAAGTTTGCTTTTGTCGTACTTCTGGAAAAAATCATAACTACATGCAGGAAAATGTATACGTTTACCCTGTTGGGGATGGCACACAGGTACGCCCTCCAACCACTCCCTTTCTATAACACATGGCCCCGCGTCATAGCAGGTCGAGCCCGGCCTCTAACAACGGCCAAGACCCATGGCTAATAACGCGCGGCACTGATCGTGGTGCCGCACGCTATTAACCCTTTAGACACAGCATTCAAAATTGAACGCCACATCTAAAGTGAAAGTAAACTAATGCCGGTTAGGCAATACGAACAGCTGTAGGACAGCATGAGGGTCCCCTACCTTCCTCCTCGCTGTCCGATTGCCAAATGACTGCTCAGTGCCTGAGATCCAGGCATGAGCAGTCAAGTGACAGAATCATTGATCAATGTAAAAGATCAGTGTGTGCAGTGTTATAGCCCCCTATGGGAGCTATAACACTGCAAAAAAAAGTGGAAAAAAAAAGTTAATAAAGATCATTTAACCCCTTCCCTTTTCACATTTAAAAAAAACCCAGTGTAAATAAAAATAAACATATGTGATATCACCGCGTGCTGAAATGTCCGAATAATAAAATTATATTGTTAATTAAACCGCACGGTCAATGGCGTACGCGCAAAAAAATTCCAAAGTCCAAAATAGCGTATTTTTGGTTACTTTTTATATCATGAAATTTTTTTTTATTTTTTTATTTTATCAATACAAAAATGGTACCGATAAAAACTTCATATTAGCCCTCATACCGGCCCGTACACGGAAATATGATTATAGGGATCAGATGATGACCATTTTAAACGTATACATTTTCCTGCATGTAGTTATGATTTTTTCCAGAAGTACGACTAAATCAAACCTATATAAGTAGGGTATCATTTTAATCTTATGGACCTACAGAATGAAGATAAGGTGTAATTTTTACCGAAAAATGTACTGCGTAGAAACGGAAGCCCCCAAAAGTTACAAAATTGAATTTTTTCAATTTTGTCGCACAATGATTATTTTTTTCTGTTTCGCAATAAATTTTTTGGGTAAAATGACTGATGTCATTACCGCCGCGGCGTCCCGAACAGCTGACAGGACACCGGGAGGGCCCCTACCTGCCTCCTCGGTGTCCGATCGGCGAATGACTGCTCCGTGCCTGAGATCCAGGCAGGAGCAGTCAAGCACCGATAACACTGATCACAGGTGTGTTAATACACGCCTGTGATCTGTGTAAAAGATCAGTGTGTGCAGTGTTATAGGTCCCTATGGGACCTATAACACTGCAAAAAAAAGTTACAAAAAAGTGTTAATAAAGGTCATTTAACCCCTTCCCTAATAAAAGTTTGAATCACCCCCCTTTTCCCATAAAAAATAAAACAGTGTAAAAAAATAAAATGAATAAACATATGTGGTATCGCCGCGTGCGTAAATGTCTGAACTATAAAAATATATCATTAATTAAACCGCACGGTCAATGGCGTATGCGCAAAAAAAATCCAAAGTCAAAAAAAGCGCATTTTTGGTCACCTTTTATACCATTAAAAAATGAATAAAAAGTGATCAGAAAGTCCGATCAAAAAAAAAATCATACCAATAAAAACTTCAGATCACGACGCAAAAAATGAGTCCTCATACCACCCTGTACGTGGAAAAATAAAAAAGATATAGGGGTCAGAAGAGGACATTTTTAAACGTATAAATTTTCCTGCATGTAGTTATGATTTTTTCCAGAAGTGCGACAAAATCAAACCTATATAAGTAGGGTATCATTTTAACCGTATGGACCTACAGAATAATTATAAGGTGTCATTTTTTACCAAAATATGCACTGCGTAGAAACGGAAGCTCCCAAAAGTTACAAAATGGCGTTTTTTCTTCGATTTTGTCGCACAATGATTTTTTTTTCCCGTTTCGCCGTGCATTTTTGGGTAAAATGACTAATGTCACTGCAAAGTAGAATTGGCGATGCAAAAAATAAGCCATAATATGGATTTTTAGGTGGAAAATTGAAAGGGTTATGATTTTTAAAAGATAAGGAGGAAAAAACGAAAGTGCAAAAACGGAAAAACCCTGAGTCCTTAAGGGGTTAAAGGAAAACTTTCAGATATTTTCTCCTGCACTATCCACAGTACTGGTGGGTAGTGTGGGAGACGCTGATTAAAACGAGCCCTACCTTTTCCGGATCCGCCCGGCAGTTCGCCCGCAATTGTAGTTTTATTCTATGTGTATATCTTGCTGTAACTGGCACGGGCGGGGCTTCTGCACGGACGTCAACGCTGCTTATGAATATTCATCCCCCTCCCCCCAGGTTTGGAGCGGCGAAGAGAGGGAGAACTGGAGGGAGGGAGGATGAATATTCATAAGCGGCGCTGACGTCAGTGCCAGTTAACCTGCAGAAGCCCCGCCCATGCCAGTTACAGCAAAATATACACATAGAATAAAACTACAAATGCGGGCGAACGGCCGGGCGGATCCGGGGAAGGTAGGGCTCGTTTTAATCAGCGTATCCTGCACTATCCACCAGTACTGTGGATAGTGCGGGAGAAAGTATCTCACAGTTTTCCTTTAAGGACTCAGGGCGTATCTGTACGCCCTGGTCCGGTTTAGCGGGTTTAAACCATTCTCACCGGTGGAGAACGGGTTAAACCCAGCGGGTCCCGGTTGCTACAGGCAGCCAGGACCCACAGCTAATGCCGGGCACGGCCTATTGGGCTGATGCCTGGCATTAACCCTTTAGATGCCGCGATCAAAGTTCATCGCAGCATCTAAAACGAAAGTAAAAGAATCCAGGCAGCTCAGCAGAGCTGATCGGGACTATGGCGACAAAATCGTGATGTCCCCATCAGCATACCGGATGACGGGAGGGTCCTCACCTGCCTCTCCATTGTCCGATCGGGGATCTACTGCTCCATGCCTGCACAGCAGGCTAGAGCAGCAGATCGCTGGTTACACTGATCAGTGCTTTGCAATGGCAAAATATTGATCAGTGTATATCAGAAGATTGCATGTTTTAGCCCCCCCAAAAAAAAGTGTAAAACAAAATTTAAATAAAATTTCATTAACCCCTTCCCTATTAAAAGTTTAAATCACTTCCCTTTTCCCATTTTTTTTTATAAAATAATGTTAAAAAGAATAAAAATTATCATATGTGGTACCACTGTGTGCGTAAATGTCGCACTATTAAAATATTAGGTTAGCTAAACCACACAGTCGATGGCGTACACGTAAAAAAATACCAAAAGGCCAAAATTGTGCATTTTTGGTCACTACATATACCATAAAAATATTAATAAAAAGCGATCAAAAAGTCCCATCGAAACAAAAATGGTACCAATAGAAACTACAGATGATGGCGCAAAAAATTATCCCTAATACCGCTTCGTATTCTGAAAAATAAAAAAGTTATAAGGGTCATAATATACCAATTTTAACCCCTTAATGACGCAGAGTATTTTCCGTTTTTGCATTTTCATTTTTTCCTCATCACCTTCTAAAAATCATAACACTTTAAATTTTGCAACTAAAATCCATATTACGGCTTATTTTTTGCGCCACCAATTCTACTTTGCTGTGAAATTTGTCATTTTAGCCAAAAATCCACAGCAAAACGGAAAAAAAATTTATTGTGAGGCAAAA
Organism: Hyla sarda; assembly: GCF_029499605.1. Taxonomy (NCBI): domain Eukaryota; kingdom Metazoa; phylum Chordata; class Amphibia; order Anura; family Hylidae; genus Hyla; species Hyla sarda. The sequence goes on from NC_079190.1 coordinate 88,116,880, forward strand.
TGGAAGAAAAAATGCTATTTTGTAAACTTTGGGGGCTTCCGTTTCTACGCAGTGCATTTTCCGGTAAAAATTACACCTTCTCTTTATTCTGTAGGTCCATATGGTTAAAATGGTACCCTACTTATTTAGGTTTGATTTTGTGGTACATCTGGAAAAAATCATAACTACATGCAGGAAAATTTACATGTTTAAAAATGTCCTCTTCTGACCCCTATAACTTTTTTATTTTTCCGCATATGGGGATGCTGTGATCTGTTGTTTTTATTGGTATCATTTTTGTTTTGATTGGACTTTTTGATCGGTTTTTATTAACTTTTTTTGGTATAAAAAGTGACCAAAAAATACATTTACGCGATACCACATATGTTTATTTTTATTTACACAATTTTTTTTATTGGAAAAAGGGGGGTGATTCTGACTTTTATTATGGAAGGGGTTACATGATCTTTATTAACACTTTATTTTCAAAAAAAAAATTTGCAGTGTTATAGCTCCCATAGGCAATAGCCCGGCATTGATCAGTGTTATCGCCGCTTGACTGCTCCTGCCCGGATCTCATGACAGTGTGCTCAGCCTCTCACCGGCTGAGGCGGGACATCGCTGCGGCCGGTTATACGCTGACGGCTCTGTGACGTTCCCATCCCCAGGAAGCAGATTGAGGACCATGAAGCCGTAGCAACGGGGGGAAGGTAAGAAGTCAAAGTTTATTTTGTTTACTTTTGCAGCCCGGGCACAGAAATATGTAAAATTAATCAGTACAGATGTCCTTTAACCCTTGCGGGGACATCGCTTTGTAGGGGGGGGGGGGGGGGCTGGAAGCAGAGCAGTGCATGCATACGTCCTGTAGCGGGAAGGTGTTAAACTAACTCATTTTGGCGCATGCTGTTTATAATTTTTTTAAGTAAAATAAGTATTAAAGTAAAATAAAAACTATATAAATTGGGTATCTTAGGTATATTGGGTATAAATTGGGTAACTGTATGGACCTACAAAATAAAGATAAAGTGTCATTTTTATCAAATATTGCACTGCGTAGAAAACGGGAGCCCCCAAAAGTTACTAAATGGCGTATTTTATTTTATTTCATCCCACAAATAATTTTCTTTTGGTTTTGCTGCAGGTTATATTATAAAATATGTAATGTCATTGCAAAGTACAATTGGTGAGGCAAAGGGTTAAAGGGGTATTCCAGGAATTTTTTTTATTTGACTATGCTACAGGGGCTGTAAAATTAGTGTAGTTCGTAATATAGTGTCTGTACCTGTGTGTGATGGTTTTCTCACAATTCTTCTGTGATTTTCACCCCACTATTTATTTTTAACAGCATACAAAATGACTGTTGTCTCAGATTTTCCCAGCTTGCAATGCGGACGAGACTTCTCTCAGTAGTCAGCTGATGACAGGGAGCCTGTCTGCTTCAATGGGTGGTGCGATCAATCTACAACTAATGCAACAGCTGTAGGCACCCTGGGAAACCACAGGTCTTTTGTTTCAATGGGTGGGGTGGCTGATGTGTGGGAGGGAAGAAAATGGAAGTGTGGGATTTGTAGTAAAAAAAAAGAAAAGTCAGACAGGAAATACAAGTTCACAAAAAGCTAGCCACAGTGTTATGGTAATCTCATGACATAGCCATTTAGCCCCAAGACAAGCACAGATCCTTCCTAAGCATGTCCATTACTGCCTGCCATGTACGCACTAAAATCATCTTATGGTGGATAACCCCTTTAAGTGTTCCCTTAATTTTTTTGAGCAGGGTATTTTAATATTTTACACATTTATACACACGGATATGTTACATATGGGAAAAGGGTAGTGATTCAAACTTTTATTAGGGATGGGATTAATTCACATTTATAATTTTTTTTTTAACTACTTTTTAGTCCCACTCTTTAGATTGCATACACTGAACAATGCTGTGCCATAGCACAGCATTGATCAGTGTTTTCAGTGCTCCATTGCTCCAGGCTGCCGTGGCTTCCTGCAGCATTGGAGTACTGATCGGACAAAAAGGAGGCAGGTAAGAGCCCTCATGCCATCCTCTCAGCTGATCGGGACCCCGCCATTTCACTATGGGTGTCCTGATCAGCTCCGCTGAGCAGCCGGGATGTTTTTCTTAAAATTATTTTAGATGCTGACAGGACATCACCCGAATTGCCCATCATCCCGCTATGATGTGCGTTTAGCTCCTGAGCATGTGTCATAGAACAGAAGTGGGTACATGGCGTACTTGTACGCCCTACATCCTTCATGAGTTAAAACATCACTTAGGCCAATCTGTGCACAAGAGGCTGAGAAGATCTACCAGTGGACCCTGTCAAATGCCTTTCCTGTATCAACTGACAGCAAACACATTTTCCGTGCCTAGGCATGTGCCATTACTGTCATTGTGTGTAAGCTGCTAATTAGAGATGTATATCACAACCCTTTTAGACCCTTGTTTAGATTAAAACAACTATTTATTGATCTGCATTAAAAGGAATCTCATCACAAAAAATGTGGTTAAACACTTGTGACACCACAAAACCACTACCTCAACATCTGCTTTGTTTAATAATGAAGTCAGGAGAGCAGAACCTCATAAATATATAAGTGTCGCAATACACTGCATTACAACTGCGACTCTCTATATCACCACTGTATTTAAACTGCGAAAGTGTAAAACATCACTTATCACAGTACATTCTCTTTGGTGACAATGGTAACTAGAGATGGGAGAATTAAAAAAAAAAATTTGATTTGGCCAATTCGCAAATTTTCTGAAAAAATTTGGTTAAATCGGAATATATTTGCGTCAAATTTGCATCAAAAACAGCTAATTCCGGGCTACAGAGAGTCCCAATAGGGGTGTAGAACACTTTGCCTTGCCGTAACACACATAGGGAGTGTGCTGGTGTAGTGAAATAATACTGTTATTCAGTATGACATGCAGATTACAGGCATCGCTATTAGAATCATCAGAGCGGCACAATGATAATGAGTCTGGATGTGGCAGCAGGCTTTCTGTGATGATCTCAATTGGCAGACTATGAAACAACTTCTAAACTCTCCCTGCCTGCCTGCCTGCAGTGATGCAGGCTTGAGGTAAATGGACTTCCCCAGTGCTGATCTGTATTGTCAATAATGCTGATTAGTGACAACACAGTGTCTGCTCTCTCTAGCCAGAACGAATGCGGCTTGATGTGAATGGATTCGCCGCTGTAAAGATCTGTATTGTCAGTAATGGCCATTAGTGTGTGAACACAGTCTCTGCTCTCTCAGCAAAATGCCCGGGAAGGAAATGCCGTCTTCGGCAATGGCTGCCGATTACATAGGGCTGTGATATCACAGGGGTGACTGGCTGCTGATAGGCTGCATCCTGCATGTGATTCAGGGTGATCCCATCTACCCGCCTTCCCACCTTCTGAGACTTCCTTGCCCCATGTCCTCACACGTGTAGCCACCCCTATTCCACCCCTAGACATCTTATCCCCTATCCGAAGGATAGGGGATAAGATGTCAGATCGCCAGGGTCCCGCTGCTGAGGACCCCCTGGATCTACCATGCAGCACCCACCTGTAGCGGCTTCCGGAACCGCTGGAGGTCATCAGGCTGAGTCCATCCCGACCACCGGGACGGAAGATCGTGATGTCACGACTTCGGCCCAGTGAGACGTCACACCCCGCCCCTCAATGCAATTCTATGGGAGGGGGCATGACAGCTGGGAGGGGGCGTCACGATCTTCCATCCCGGTGGTCGAGATGGACTCAGCCTGAGCACCTCCAGCGGTTCCGGAAGCCGCTACAGGTGGGTGCTGCATGGTAGATCCAGGGGGTTCCCAGCAGCGGGACCCCGGCGATCTGACATCTAGGCGCGGAGTACCCCTTTAAGCCCCTCGGCCCACACAAAATGTAGTGAATGAAGCGATTTGTTACCATGAAGCACAAGGAAATTGGATTCGTTCAGAATCAAATTTTTCATGAATTTCAGAACGAATTTGACTTAGTCAGCTTCAATTTGCCCATCTCTAATGCTAACCCTTGCCTTCCCCCTCAGCACTGTAAGGAGCGTTTGTAATTTAGCACTTCTTTTCCTTTTGAGCCTTGCGCTATATTGAATGAATGTACCCCTCACAATACATTTTAATACCTACCACTTTAAAGGGAGAGGTGTTAAAGGGGTACTCTGGTGGTAAACACTTTTTTTTTTCATATCAACTGGCTCCAGAATGTTAAACAGATTTGTAAATTACTTCTATTTAAAAATCCTAATCATTCCAGTACTTATCAGCTGCTTTATACTACAGAGGAAGTTGAGTTGTTCTCTTCTGTCTGACCAATTCATGTAGCCGTTGGTAAACATATTTATGTTAAGATACATAAAGTGGATTGTGTTTATGTCATTGCATTTTATGGCACACTTTAGTATATTATATGAAGACTAGCCATTAACATACTCCTTCTTTCCTGTCATCTCCCTGATATAATGTGTGATATTGCATTAGTCATATTTCTGGGTTTGAGACAAGGCGGTTATGATATATAGTAGTCATTTACTAGTTGCCTATACAATTCAATAGGTTTGTGACCAGGGGAGCCTTAACGTTATTTCATGAAATTCTATACATCCGTCATTATATTATATTCTCAGGAACTGCATAACAGTTATATAGACGTGTATACATTTATCTCCTATCAGTTTCGGTTCTATAAAAATGGCATATAACATTTAGTACTGTCAATTACATTCACAAACTTGTTATTACATCTAATGTTTCTTATTTTGACTTTCTCTTTTCTGCCTAGTGTAATTTGTTCAGAAAGAATTAGGGCATAGTTAACTTTACAGCACATTTCACTTATGTATATCCTGAATCTTGTTAATCACTATGTAACTTTGTTCGTCACCACATCCCCATCCATTCCTTCTGATATTACTCATCAAGGTCCATTATTCATGCTCAGCCCTTTCGTCTCAAGATCCATCTCTTTTCATTTTAAGCAAAGTTGGAATAGCAGTAAGAAAATAGGTAAGGAAATTTCCAAATGCAAAGCACATAGAAAAGAAGAAAGAAAGGGGCCACCGCTATTTATAAGCAAGATGTTTAATAAGATGCATATTACATGAAATGTTAAGTGAAAATACAGTAGACCATTTAAATAATGCAACATTAACTATATTGTTATCATTGGTTACTGGTGGTTTTCAGAAATTGATGTGCATTCATGTGAGTCATCAAGGTATGCCCCAATATATGTCAGAACGTATTGTATACACAGACGAATGTCACTACAGTAAAAAAACAAAAAACAAAAGTAACATACGTGAATAAAAATAAAATCAATGACAATATTAAAGAGGTAATCCATTGTTAGACATCTTATCCCCTATTCAAAGGAGAGGGGATAAGATGTCTGATCGCGGGGGTCCGGCTGCTTGAACCCCATGCGATCTCCATGCAGGCACGCTGGGTTTGGGCGGCTGTAGTTGTGATCTCATGCCACGCCCCCTTGTGACATCACACCACACCCCCTGCATTTATGTCTATTGGAAACATGAATGGAGTGGGTGTGGTGTGACATCTTGAGGAGGGCCTGCACAGAGATCACGGAGGATCCTAAGATGCCTAGCAATGGAGAACCCCTTTAAGTAATATCTTAAATGAAAAAATCTGTTATAAAAACTTTCTTTTCAAATGTTCTTACCTAAATCAACTCAATAAGCCAATAAGCAGTAAAAACAAACAACATACAATAGAGAGCATAATATCAGATCCATAAAACAAAAGCGTATTTTTTTTTTTTTTTTTTTATCAAGGCTGAAAAGAAAAATCAATGTGAGGTATAAAAAGATATCATGTATGTATGTATATAAAGAAAATCATCCCAGGAAAAAAAGTATAATTTAGACAACACAATAGCCATAAAGCCATGTAGATTTATTTTATTCATTAGACCGTTTACGCAAAATCCGGTACATGTACCTGATGATTAGGGATGACTTTCCGCATCACCACGTACATGTACCTGATGAGAATAAACTGTCACAGTGCCACCGGGAGCTGTGACAGTTTATTGAGCTTGGCTGTGCTGTACAGCCGAGCCTCCCTGAAGCTGGCCAGGAACCAATCGCAGTGGTCTCCGGCCGGCGATAGTTCTTATTGGTCTGTCAGTACAGACGGACCGATAGCAGGGATCTGGCGGGGGAGTCTCCTCCTTCCCCCTATCCTCCGTCGCTTCACACAGTGATACGATCGGTGCTGAGGGGGGCCCAGTCGGGGGAGGCCACCTGCAGCGCTCAGGATCAGAGTGAGTAAACCCTGAAGACACTGCGGTCACTGAGGTCACTGAGCTCCCTCTGTCACTGATCGGCGCTCTGCAAAGTGAAAGCAGAGCGCCGATGGTTGCCATGGCAACCGGAGGACTGACAGTGGCCTCTGTTGTCATGGCAACAGATCAGTCTTTACCTAAGGTATTGACTGATATATCCTATGCCTGTCAGTACTGACAGACATAGGCATAATTCAACGGAGTACAGATGTGTACTCCATTGAATCATGTGTATAATAGTAAAAAAAAAAAGTTAAATGTGAAAAAAAGTTTAAAAAAATTTAAAAGTGAAAATAAAAATGTGACAAAAGTGTAAGAAATAAAAAAATTATAAAAAATTATAAAATTCATTATATATATATATATATATATATATATATATATATATATATTACACCCCAAAACACATTAAAAAAAAATGAGTGAGAGACACGTAGCGCAAAAAGGCCACATATGGGATATTTTAAAATACATCAGAATTTGGGGAATAAACCTTGAGTTGTATTTATTTGTCAACACCTACTGTGTTTCAGAAAAAATTGATTCAAATGAAGAATCTGCAAAAAAAATGAAATTTTAAAATTCAGCCTCCACTTTGCTTTTATTTCTGTGAAACACCTAAAGGGTTAATAAAATTATTTCATGCCATTCTGACTACTTTAAGGGGTGCAGTTTTTAAAATGGGGTGATTTATGGGGATATCTAACCGAAGTGCTCCCTGAAAAATCAGATTTTGAAATTTTCTTGAAAATCTAGAAAATTGCTGCCAAACTTATAAACCTTCTAACATTTAAAAAAAGTTAAAGAATGTTTATCAAATGATGGGAACATAAAGAAGACATATTGTAAGGAATTAATCATTAATTTGGTGTGGTATGACTATTCATCATACGAGCAGAAAATGTAAAATCTCAAAAAATGCTAATTTTTCATTTTTTTTTCTGAATTTTTCATTTTTTTTTTTTTACAAAAAAAGCTCAATCAACAAAAGAAGAAGGTCCGGCACATCAGGTAGAGGATAAAATAAGCTTTCCTTTATTCACAAATCTTGACACGATTCACATACAGAAACAGGTCTGACGCGTTTCACCTACGTTGAGGCTTAATTGTAGACTAGCAAACATATAACAAACAGTGCTAAAATACTGGATTAAAGGGTCACATGACCTCTTACATCATTAAAACCAAATATTCGCTAATATTTACATGTTCTATTGGGAACAACAGTTCATTTTTAATATGGATAACCCCTTCTATGATAAAATACACTGGGTTGGAAGGTTCATTGATGACCTGCTGATAATTTGGAAAGGTGATGAAATGGAATTTGGTGAATTCGTACAATACATTAGTGATAATGATCTAAATTTAAAATTTACATCACATTACAGCAGGTCGTTGGTGAACTTTCTTGATGTTACGCTAACAAGTAGCAATATGGAAGAGAAAATAATTATCCTTCCGTATAGAAAGGAAACATCCACTAATTCTGTATTGCTGGCATCATCATGTCACCCCAGACACGTTATAAACAACATTCCATTTGGAGAATTATGTAGAACTAAAAGAAATTGTTCAGACGAAACACACTTACAAACAGCTACAGAAGAAGTAGTTAGTAGGTTTAAAATAAGGGGGTACAAAGACAAATTATTAAAAGATTCTGTTAATAAGATCAATAAAATTGAAAGGAAAGATTTAATAATGTATTCCAAAAAAATACACAAACAAAATAATAATAAAAGAAAAAATAAGAAAAGGAAACCATATTTTGTAACATCTTATAGTTTACAGTTTGATCAAATTAGAGGGATTAGCAATAAATATGTTACTGTGTTGGAAACTGATCCTCTACTAAAAAATATAGTGGAGGACGGTGTTATGACAGTATCAAGAAGGGGTTCTCATGATAGGTTCTAATGTTTCACCCAGCCTATTTTCTAGTGAAAGAAAAGGGAAAAACAATAAAAATTGGCTGAGTGCAGAGGGGTGTTGGAGATGCGGACACACTAGATGTGTGACATGTAGCTATATTGAACAAACCAAATTAATAGTATCATTGTCACGATGCCGGCTGGCAGGTAGTGGATCCTCTGTGCCAGAGAGGGATTGGCGTGGACCGTGCTAGTGGATCGGTTCTAAGTCACTACTGGTTTTCACCAGAGCCCGCCGCAAAGCGGGATGGTCTTGCTGCGGCGGTAGTGACCAGGTCGTATCCACTAGCAACGGCTCAACCTCTCTGACTGCTGAAGATAGGCGCGGTACAAGGGAGTAGACAGAAGCAAGGTCGGACGTAGCAGAAGGTCGGGGCAGGCAGCAAGGATCGTAGTCGGGGGCAACGGCAGGAGGTCTGGAACACAGGCTAGGAACACACAAGGAAACGCTTTCACTGGCACAATGGCAACAAGATCCGGCGAGGGAGTGAAGGGGAAGTGAGGTATAAATAGGGAGTGCACAGGTGAACACACTAATTGGAACCACTGCGCCAATCAGCGGCGCAGTGGCCCTTTAAATCGCAGAGACCCGGCGCGCGCGCGCCCTAGGGAGCGGGGCCGCGCGCGCCGGGACAGGACAGACGGAGAGCGAGTCAGGTACGGGAGCCGGGATGCGCATCGCGAGCGGGCGCTACCCGCATCTCGAATCGCATCCCGGCTGGAGACGGTATCGCAGCGCACCGGGTCAGTGGAGCTGCCCGGAGCGCTGCGGTAGCGAGAGAGAAGCGAGCGCTCCGGGGAGGAGCGGGGACCCGGAGCGCTCGGCGTAACAGTACCCCCCCCCCTTAGGTCTCCCCCTCTTCTTAGAGCCTGAGAACCTGAGGAGCAGACTTTTGTCTAGGATGTTGTCCTCAGGTTCCCAGGATCTCTCTTCAGGTCCACAGCCCTCCCAATCCACCAAAAAGAACCTTTTTCCTCTGTCCGTCTTGGAGGCCAGTATCTCTTTCACTGAGAAGACGTCAGAAGAACCGGAGACAGGAGTGGGAGAAACTAATTTGGGAGAGAAACGGTTGATGATGAGTGGTTTAAGAAGAGAGACATGAAAGGCATTAGGAATACGGAGAGAAGGAGGAAGAAGAAGTTTGTAAGAGACAGGATTAATTTGGCACAAGACTTTGAAAGGACCAAGATAGCGTGGACCCAGTTTGTAACTGGGGACACAAAAGCGGACATATTTAGCGGAGAGCCATACCTTGTCTCCGGGAGCAAAAATGGGGGGAGCTCTTCTTTTCTTATCGGCAAACTTTTTCATGCGAGATGAAGCCTGTAAAAGAGAATCTTGGGTCTCTTTCCATATGGTGGAAAGATCACGAGTCACTTCATCTACAGCGGGCAAACCAGAGGGCAAGGGAGTAGGGAGGGGGGGAAGAGGGTGACGGCCGTACACCACGAAAAATGGGGATTTGGAGGAAGATTCAGAGACTCTGAAGTTATACGAGAATTCGGCCCATGGTAGAAGATCTGCCCAATCATCCTGGCGGGAGGAAACAAAATGTCGTAAATAATCACCCAAGACCTGGTTAATTCTTTCTACTTGTCCATTGGATTGAGGATGATATGCAGAAGAAAAGTTTAATTTAATCTTGAGTTGTTTACAGAGAGCCCTCCAGAATTTTGACACGAATTGGACGCCTCTATCCGAGACTATCTGTGTGGGCAACCCGTGAAGACGAAAAATGTGTACAAAAAATTGTTTAGCCAACTGAGGCGCTGAAGGAAGACCAGGAAGAGGGATGAAATGTGCCATCTTGGAGAATCGATCAACGACCACCCAAACAACAGTGTTGCCACGGGATGGGGGTAGGTCTGTAATAAAATCCATACCAATCAGAGACCAAGGCTGTTCGGGGACAGGCAGAGGATGAAGAAAACCAGCGGGCTTCTGGCGAGGAGTCTTATCCCGGGCACAGACAGTGCAGGCTCGCACAAAGTCCACGACATCCGTCTCCAGAGTCGGCCACCAATAGAAGCGAGAGATGAGTTGCACAGATTTCTTGATGCCTGCATGACCTGCGAGATGGGAGGAGTGACCCCATTTGAGGATTCCGAGGCGTTGGCGTGGAGAGACGAAGGTCTTTCCTGGAGGAGTTTGCCTGATGGAGGCTGGAGAAGTGGAAATCAGGCAGTCAGGAGGAATGATGTGTTGCGGAGAGAGTTCAACTTCCGAGGCATCCGAGGAACGAGAGAGAGCATCGGCCCTAATGTTCTTATCGGCAGGCCGAAAGTGAATTTCAAAATTAAATCGGGCAAAGAACAGAGACCACCTGGCCTGGCGAGGATTCAGCCGTTGGGCAGACTGGAGATAGGAGAGGTTCTTGTGATCGGTGTAAATAATAACTGGAAATCTTGATCCCTCCAGCAGATGCCTCCATTCCTCAAGTGCTAATTTAATGGCTAGAAGCTCTCGATCCCCGATGGAGTAGTTCCTCTCCGCCGGAGAGAAGGTCCTAGAAAAAAAAACCACAAGTAACAGCATGCCCGGAAGAATTTTTTTGTAGAAGGACCGCTCCAGCTCCTACAGAGGAGGCATCAACCTCCAATAGGAAGGGTTTAGATGGGTCAGGTCTGGAGAGCACGGGAGCCGAAGAAAAGGCAGACTTGAGCCGTTTAAAGGCGTCTTCCGCTTGAGGAGGCCAAGACTTGGGATTGGCATTTTTTTTGGTTAAAGCCACGATAGGGGCCACAACGGTAGAAAAATGTGGAATAAATTGCCTGTAATAATTGGCGAACCCCAAAAAACGTTGGATAGCACGGAGTCGTGGGGCGTGGCCAATCTAAGACGGCAGAGAGTTTGTCTGGATCCATTTGTAGTCCCTGGCCAGAGACCAAGTATCCTAGGAAAGGAAGAGATTGGCATTCAAACAGACATTTCTCTATCTTGGCATAAAGTTGATTGTCACGAAGTCTCTGAAGAACCATACGGACATGCTGGCGGTGTTCTTCTAGATTGGCAGAAAAAATCAGGATATCGTCCAGATATACAACAACACAGGAGTATAAGAGATCACGAAAAATTTCATTAACAAAGTCTTGGAAGACGGCAGGGGCGTTGCACAGGCCAAAGGGCATGACCAGATACTCAAAGTGTCCATCTCTAGTGTTAAATGCCGTTTTCCATTCATCCCCCTCTCTGATGCGGATGAGATTATAAGCACCTCTTAAGTCCAGTTTGGTAAAGATGTGGGCACCTTGGAGGCGATCAAAGAGTTCAGAGATGAGGGGTAGGGGGTAGCGGTTCTTTACCGTGATTTTATTAAGACCGCGGTAGTCAATGCAAGGACGTAGAGAGCCATCTTTTTTGGACACAAAGAAAAATCCGGCTCCGGCAGGAGAGGAGGATTTACGGATAAAGCCTTTTTTTAAATTTTCCTGGATGTACTCCGACATAGCAAGAGTCTCTGGGGCGGACAGAGGATAGATTCTGCCCCGGGGTGGAGTAGTGCCCGGGAGGAGGTCAATAGGACAATCATAAGGCCTGTGAGGAGGTAGAGTCTCAGCTTGTTTTTTGCAAAAAACATCCGCAAAGTCCATATAGGCCTTAGGGAGACCGGTTACAGGGGGAACCACAGAGTCACGGCAAGGGGTACTGGGAACCGGTTTTAGGCAGTCCTTGAAACAAGAGGGCCCCCAACTCTTGATCTCCCCAGTGGACCAATCCAGGGTTGGGGAATGGAGTTGAAGCCAGGGTAGTCCAAGGAGGATTTCGGAAGTGCAATTGGGGAGGACCAAAAATTCAATCTTCTCGTGATGAGGTCCGATGCACATTAGAAGGGGCTCCGTGCGGAAACGTATGGTACAGTCCAATCTTTCATTGTTTACACATATGATGTAGAGGGGTCTGGCGAGACTGGTCACTGGGATGTTGAACCTGTTGACGAGAGAGGCCAAAATAAAATTTCCTGCAGATCCGGAATCCAAGAAGGCCATAGTAGAGAAGGAGAAGGCAGAGGCAGATATCCGCACAGGCACAGTAAGACGTGGAGAAGCAGAGTAGACATCAAGGACTGTCTCACCTTTGTGCGGAGTCAGCGTACGTCTTTCCAGGCGGGGAGGACGGATAGGACAATCCTTCAGGAAGTGTTCGGTACTGGCACAGTACAGGCAGAGATTCTCCATGCGGCGTTGTGTCCTCTCTTGAGGTGTCAGGCGAGACCGGTCGACCTGCATAGCCTCCACGGCGGGAGGCACAGGAACGGATTGCAGGGGACCAGAGGAGAGAGGAGCCGGGGAGAAAAAACGCCTTGTGCGAACAAAGTCCATATCCTGGCGGAGCTCCTGACGCCTTTCGGAAAAACGCATGTCAATGCGAGTGGCAAGATGGATGAGTTCATGTAGGTTAGCAGGGATTTCTCGTGCGGCCAGAACATCTTTAATGTTGCTGGATAGGCCTTTTTTAAAGGTCGCGCAGAGGGCCTCATTATTCCAGGATAATTCTGAAGCAAGAGTACGGAATTGTACGGCGTACTCGCCAACGGAAGAATTACCCTGGACCAGGTTCAACAGGGCAGTCTCAGCAGAAGAGGCTCGGGCAGGTTCCTCAAAGACACTTCGAATTTCCGAGAAGAAGGAGTGTATAGAGGCAGTGACGGGGTCATTGCGGTCCCAGAGCGGTGTGGCCCATGACAGAGCTTTTCCAGACAAAAGGCTGACTACGAAAGCCACCTTAGACCTTTCAGTAGGAAACTGGTCCGACATCATCTCCAAGTGCAGGGAACATTGGGAAAGAAAGCCACGGCAGAATTTAGAGTCCCCATCAAATTTATCCGGCAAGGATAGTCGTAGACCAGAAGCGGCCACTCGCTGCGGAGGAGGTGCAGGAGCTGGCGGAGGAGATGATTGCTGAAGCTGTGGTAGTAGCTGCTGTAGCATCACGGTCAGTTGAGACAGCTGTTGGCCTTGTTGCGCTATCTGTTGTGACTGCTGGGCGACCACCGTGGTGAGGTCGGCGACAACTGGCAGAGGAACTTCAGCGGGATCCATGGCCGGATCTACTGTCACGATGCCGGCTGGCAGGTAGTGGATCCTCTGTGCCAGAGAGGGATTGGCGTGGACCGTGCTAGTGGATCGGTTCTAAGTCACTACTGGTTTTCACCAGAGCCCGCCGCAAAGCGGGATGGTCTTGCTGCGGCGGTAGTGACCAGGTCGTATCCACTAGCAACGGCTCAACCTCTCTGACTGCTGAAGATAGGCGCGGTACAAGGGAGTAGACAGAAGCAAGGTCGGACGTAGCAGAAGGTCGGGGCAGGCAGCAAGGATCGTAGTCGGGGGCAACGGCAGGAGGTCTGGAACACAGGCTAGGAACACACAAGGAAACGCTTTCACTGGCACAATGGCAACAAGATCCGGCGAGGGAGTGAAGGGGAAGTGAGGTATAAATAGGGAGTGCACAGGTGAACACACTAATTGGAACCACTGCGCCAATCAGCGGCGCAGTGGCCCTTTAAATCGCAGAGACCCGGCGCGCGCGCGCCCTAGGGAGCGGGGCCGCGCGCGCCGGGACAGGACAGACGGAGAGCGAGTCAGGTACGGGAGCCGGGATGCGCATCGCGAGCGGGCGCTACCCGCATCGCGAATCGCATCCCGGCTGGAGACGGTATCGCAGCGCACCGGGTCAGTGGAGCTGCCCGGAGCGCTGCGGTAGCGAGAGAGAAGCGAGCGCTCCGGGGAGGAGCGGGGACCCGGAGCGCTCGGCGTAACAATCATGTCACACAGGGAGAAGCTACAAGATTAAAGATTATTTAAATTGTAACACAAAATCAGTTATATATGTATCAAAATGTGTGTCCTGTAATATCCAATACACGGGCTGCACCAGCAACTCACTAAAGAAGCAGTGTAGAAAGCACGTGTCAGATGCAAAAAGCAATGTAACTAATGTGTCCTTGCTATCCAAACATTTCAAAGACATTCACGCAGGAGATACAAGCTCATTGCGAGTCACAGGTGTGAAAAAAGTCAGGTTTGGTCCCAGAGGGGGTGATTTGAAAAGACGTCTTTATAACAGAGAATCATATTGGATGTTTCTACTAGAAACGAAACACCCACAGGGTTTGAATAAAATAATTGACCTCATCGTAACATGTCCTTAACTATATTAGTATAGGATTAAACTTTGGTGAAATGGAATAATAAAATAATAAATAAAAAATTATTTTAAGGCAGTTAGGGGGGATATATATATATATATATTTATATATATATATATATATATATATATATATATTCTTTGTATGCAATACGAACTGTGTAACATCTGATTCCTAGTTTCCATATGCAAATTAATAGTGCATAATAAATAGAGAAAATTAGAATAACATGTAGAATTAGCACTTTGGATAAATTAATAAATATTGTATGGTGCGCATAAACAATAAATAATAATAATAATAATAATAATGGTTGAACATGTCAATTATGGAGGGTTTTCAGAATATTATAATTGGATATTGATATTACACAGTTCGTATATGCAATAACTTAAACCCGTTTTTGTATGAAACGTAAATAAAGTAAAAAACGCAATTCACCCATCTGGACAAGTCTAAATGGGCGACAAGCAAATGAAAAGGTGATTTTCATCCATACCGGGTCTTCCACAAGTCATGTGACCCTTTAATCCAGTATTTTAGCACTGTTTGTTATATGTTTGCTAGTCTACGATTAAGCCTCAACGTAGGCGAAACGCGTCAGACCTTTTTCTGTATGTGAATTGTGTCAAGATTTGTGAATAAAGGAAAGCTTATTTTATCCTCTACCTAAGGTGCCGGACCTTCTTCTTTTGTTGATTGGAGTTTTGGCCGAGGGCGGTACCTGCCGGTCCCGGGCACAGGTGAGCTACTTGGATGTTCAGTGAGAGCGGACTCTACCGAGCGAAAATTACCACTAATGTAAAGTACAATGTGTCACAAAAAAATTATCCCAGAATTGCCTTCATGAGTAATGGCGTTCCAAAGTTATTACCAAATAAGTGGACATATGTCAAATTTAGAAAATTTGCCTTGGTCATTAAGGTCAAAACAGGCTGTTTTGCATTCCAAACGACGCTTACCACGATGTCCAAGTAAAGAATTAACCCCTTAATGACAGCGGAAATAAATGTACGTCCTGGTGAGCTGGTACTTAACGCACCAGGACGTACATTTACGTCCTATACATAACCGCGAGCATCGGAGCGATGCTCGGGTCATGCGCGGCAAGTCCCGGCAGCTGATAGCAGCCAGGGACCGGCCAATAATGGTGGAAATCCATGATCACGTGGATGTCCGCCATTAACCCCTCAGATGGCGTGATCAATACAGATCACAGCATCTGCAGCATTGCGGACACTAAAATGGATGATCGGATCGCCCGCAGCGCTGCCGCGGTGATCCGATCATCCAGCATGGCACCCGGAGGATCCACTCACCTGCCTCCGCTGTCTTAAACGGGTCTTCTGCTCTGGTCTGCTCGATTGCAGACCAGAAGATGACCGATAATACTGATCAGTGCTATGTCCCATTCATAGCACTTAGCACTGAACAGCATTAGCAATCGAATGATTGCTATAAATAGTCCCCTATGGGGACTATTAAAGTGTAAAAATAAAAGTTAAAAAAAGTTTTTAAAAAAGTTTTTAAAAAATGTGAAAAACCCTCTCCCCCAATAAAAACGTAAATTGTCCCATTTTTCCTATTTCACCCCCAAAAAGTGTAAAAAAATATTTTATATACATATTTATATCCAAAATAGCAGCTTTTTTTTATAACATTTTATTCCAAAAAAATTAATAAAAAATGTATTAAAAGTTTCACATAAGCAAATGTGGTATCAATAAAAGTACAGATCACGGCGCAAAAAATGAGCCCTCATACCGCCGCTTATACGGAAAAATGAAAAAGTTATGGGTCTTCAAAATAGGGGGATTTTAAACGTACTAATTTGGTTAAACAGTTTGCGTTTTTTTTTTAAGCGCAACAGTAATAGAAAAATATGTTATCATGGGTATCATTTTAATTGTATTGACCCAAAGAATAAAGAACACATGTCATGTTTACCATAAATTGTACGGCGTGAAAACAAAACTTTCCAAAATTTGCAAAATTGCGATTTTCTTTTTAATTTCCCCACACAAATAGTATTTTTTTGGTTGCGCTATACATTTTATGGTAAAATGAGTGATGGCATTACAAAGGACAACTGGTTGAGCAGAAAACAAGCCCCCATATTAGTCTGTGGATGAAAATATAAAAGAGTTATGATTTTTTGAAGGCGAAGGGGTTAAAGAATATCTCCCGCGAAAATTAAATTATCCTTTATCCACAGAATAGGGGATAAGTAGCTAATCGCGGGGGGTCCGACCGCTGGGGTCCAACCACTGGGCAGTCTCCGGGATGGGATGTGGCGAAAAGCACACGATCCTTTCATTCATAGAATGACACATTTCAAGAGTAATTCTACCCTCCTCCTCAGGTCCATGTACCTGAGGAAGAGGATAGCATTACTCTTGAAACTCGTCTTTTATACTATATGTATGCTCCTTTATAAATGTTTTTACAAAGAGAACACAGCTCCTGAAACAAATTAACTCTTTGCTTGGACATTGTGGTGAGCGCTGATTTGAAGACATCTTTTTCCCTTAGCTGCATTGTTAGTACAAAGATGGCAGACCTGGATGCCTTTTATCAGCCACAAAAACCTTTCAGCACCCTAATATTGCTTTATAGGTTTATTTACTGGTTAAGTGATTCAATGCCAGAATCAGCAGTTTCTCTGATCATAGCCCTTAGAGCAGGAGCTGTCATTCCATATAAAAGGATATACAGTCAAATAAAGCCCCTTATTGTCCACCACTAAAACGTGCATTGGGGGTAATTATGAAAAATATGAATTTTAATAATACAGAGAGAATTGCACGTCTATTCCATTCTTTACATAACACAATCACATACAGTCTGACATTTCTGGAAGTAGTAGCTAATCTGACAACACATGATGTTAGGCCAGCTAAGACATCTAAGGGTCTATTTACATGGCAGAATTTCCACTCATCCGCCCCAATTCTGCTTCCCCTTGTGTGGATTTTGTGCTGAATTGGTGTGGAATTGGTGTGAAATCCAAGCAGAAATTCTGCAGAAGTGTGAATGGGAGTGTAGACTCTTAGAGAAGTGTATTGGGCTTTCATTTGAGGAGGAACTCTACCGTGTGAATTGACCCTAAGATTAGGTTCATACTACGGAATCTCTGGGCAGAAAATTTCCGCGGACAGCGGACAGCGCTGACTCCAATAGACTCCAATAGACTGCAATGTGTTCCGCACGGATTTCCGCCTGAAGAAAGAGCACCGCCATTCTTCAGGCGGAAATTTCCAAGCGGATTTTCCGTTCACAAATTCCACTTCACAAATTCCGAAGTGTGAATTTGTGAATCGAATCCAATTCACTTCACTATACATTTTAGCAAGAGGAATTTCCGCCTGCAATTTCAAAGCGGAATTGCAGGCGGAAATTCCGTAGTGTGAACCTAGCCTAAGAAAGAAGCTATGATTGAGTGATTCTGCGAATATGAATCATCAGGTATTATGCAAATAATGTTCCAAGCATGATACTTGCTCAAAGACATCAGAAAGTCAACAGCCTATTCAAAGGTTTGCCAATATTATGTCACATTGACATTTTTTAGCAGTATCCTACTAAAAGGTGTATGCCACCAATCTATTGACAGACAAAGAACAAAGAGTACTTATCCTTTTCTTGCTTTCAATTGATATTCCAAGAAGTTTATTTTATCATTCGCCAGATCTTTAAAGGGGTACTCCGGTGGAAAACCGGAGTACCCCTTTAACTCCTTAAGGACCCGGGGTTTTTCCGTTTTTGCATTTTCGTTTTTTCCTCCTTACCTTGACATTAGTCATGTTACCCAAAAATCGACGGCAAAACGGAAAAAAAAATCATTGTGAGACAAAATTGAAAGAAAAAAAACGCTATTTTGTAACTTTTGGGGGCTTCCGTTTCTACACAGTACATTTTTCAGTAAAAATGACACAATCACTATATTTTGTAGGTCCATACAATTAAAATGATACCCTACTTATATAGGTTTGATTTTGTCGTACTTCTGGAAAAAATCATAACTACATGCAGGAAAATGTATACGTTTAAAATTGTCATCTTCTGACCCCTATAACTTTTTTATTTCTCTGCGTATGGGGCAGTAGGAGGGCTCATATTTTGAACCGTGATCTGAATTCTTGATAGGACTTATTGATCAAAAATGCACTATTTTTGACTTTTGAATTTTTTTGCGCGTACGCCATTGACCGTGCGGTTTAATTAATGATACATTTTTAAAATTTGGACATTTCTGCACGCGGCGATACCACATATGTTTATTTTTATTTACACTTTTTTTTATGGGAAAAGGGGGGTGATTCAAACTTTTATTAGGGGAGGGGTTAAATCTTAATTCACTTTTTTCCCCACTTTTTTTGCAATGTTATAGCTCTCATAGGGACCTATAACACTGCACACACTGATCTTTTACATTGATCAGTGGTTTCTCATGAGAAACCATTGATCGATGATTCTGCCGCTTGACTGCTCATGCCTGGATCTCAGGCACTGAGCAGTCATTCTGCGATCGGACACCATGGAGGCAGGTAAGGACCCTCCGGCTGTCTTGTAAGCTGTTCCGGATGCCACGATTTCGCCGCGGCGATCCCGGACAGCTCCCTGAGCCAACCGGCATGGTTTTACTTTCACTTTAGACGCGGCGTTCAAGGGTTAGTAGCACGCAGCACTGCGATCAGTGCTGCGCGCTATTGGCCACGGGTCCCGGCCGTTGTTAGAGGCCATGCCCGACCCGCTATGACGGTACCCCCCCTTGTTGATCTCTCTCCCCCATCTACGTTTTTACCTGTGAGTATTTTGCAATAAAGAAAGAAAACTAAAGAGAAGAAGGGTGAGTGCCGGTTTTTCTTCATTATCCTTGGATTGAGAAGTTTGGATTATTTGCTGCATACTGTAAACCAGAGCACAACCCTGCACCTGTATTCAGTTCTCACACAAGTTGCCCATTATATCCTGCATCCGTATATAGTGCCCTAGCAGTGCCGGACATTAGCGCCTCTCCATTTGCATAATTTACAAATCTGTTTAACTTTCTGGCACCAGTTGATTTAAAAAAAAAAAAAAAAACGTTTTCCACCGGAGTACCCCATTAACCACTTAGGCTAGGTTCACACTACAGAATTTCCTGCAATTCTGCTTTGAAATTGCAGGCAGAAATTCTGCTTACTAAAATGTATAGTATAGTTTCCATTCACAAATTCACACTCCGGAATTTGTGAAGCGGAATTTGTGAATGGAAAACCCGCTTGAAAATTTCCGCCTGAAGAATGGCGTTGCTCATTCTTCAAGCGGAAATACTCGCGGAACACATTGCATTCTATTGGAGACCGGAGTGTCCGCCGACAGATTCAGTCGGAGCTGGCTGCACTCGGAATCTCCGGGCGGAAAGGAGCTGAGTGCACTTCATACCCAGTGGGTCCAGGCTGCTATCAGCAGCCAGAATCCACTGCTAATACTGGACATCGCTGTGATCAAAGTTGATTTTGTGGTCTAAATGAGGGAAAATTCATAGCAAGCTAGCTCAGGGAGCTGACCAGGGCCACTTTGACAAAATGTTGAGTTATCGATAAGCTGAGAGAAGTCCCTTACCGTGCTCTGCCTCATCAGATCAGCACTCCAATACTGCAGGTGGCCTCAGCAGCCTGCACTAATGGAGCATTGATTACCCTGTGGAACAGCATTGTTCAGTGTATGCAAATGAAAAAATAAAAGTTTGAATCCCCCCCAAAAAAAAAACTTTTAAAAATAAAATCATATAAACAGAAATAAACATATTTGGTATCGCCACATGCAGAAAGGTCCGGACTATTAAAATATATGGTTAATCAAGCTGCATAGTCAATGGCCATAACGTTAAAAAAAAAAATGTCAGGAATTGCTAAGTTTTGGTCACTTCATTTACCAGAAACAAATTATTTAAAAACTTTAATAAAGTCCCATTGAAATAAAAATGGTCCCGATAAAAACTAGAGATCGCATGGAAAAAAATTTGCCCTCATAACCTCATGTACTGAAAAATAATAGGGCTATAGAGGTCAGAGGACAATTTTAAGCATACTAATTTTCATACAAAATTTAGATTTATGAAATAAAATAAAACCTGTTAATAAATAAATTAATACATTGGGTATCATTGTAATGGTATGGACCTACAGAATAAAGATAATTGGCCTTATTTATCAAGAGTGGATTGTAGTTTCCTTTGAGGGAATTTTTCCAGAAAGGTATTTTTCCATATTATTTACTAATGTTGCGCTTTTTCCTACATTTTGCTTTTTTACACATGCTCTGAGCTGTCGGGATTCCCAGAACTCAAATTTACCACATTTCATGTGAGAACTTTAGTACATTTGTTGTGTATTTTTTTTATTTTTTTTTACTTTTTGCATGACACATGAATCACAGAAAACCCTAGTCGGTAAAATCTTAGTAAATGAGGCCCAATGTGTCATTTGTACCAAAAAGTTTACTGAGTAGAAACAGAAGCCCCCAAAATTGCTAAATGGTGGTTTTCACCATAGATTTTATAGTAAAATGAGTGATGACATTAAAAGTCAACAGCCTATTAAAAGGCCTATTCAGTTGGTGGCGCAAACAGTTGCATGCATTTACCGTATTTTTCGTCCTATAGGACGCACCGGCGTATAAGACGCAGCCAATTTATAGGTGCAAAATCAAAAAAAATTACGATTTTGAACCCAATAGTGGTCTTCAACCTGCGGACCTCCATATGTTGCAAAACTACAACTCCTAGTATGCTGGGAGTTGTAGTTTTGCAACATCTGGAGGTCCGCAGATTGAAGACCACTGCATAGCAGGTAATCCTCACGTGTCCCTGCCGCTCCGGACCCGTCACCGCTGCCCTGGATGTCGCTCCATCGCTGTCGCCGTGTCCCCGTCGCTCCGGAACGTCTCTGCTGCCGGCCGGGTATCCTCGCTCGTGATGACGAGGAAGGAGAGCGCCGGCCATACAGGGGATCCCTGAACGGAGAAGACACGGAGGAGGCAGGTAAGGTCCCTCCCGGTGTCCTGTAAGCACTAACCCGGCTATTCAGTCAGGCTGTTTGGGACCGCCGCGGTGAAATCGCGGCGGTCCCGAACAGCCCGACTGAACAGCCGGGTTAGTGTCACTTTCCCTTCAGACGCGGCGGTCAGCTTTGATCGCCGCATCTGAAGGGTTAATACAGGGCATCACCGCGATCGGTGATGTCCTGTATTAGCCGCGGGTCCCGGACGTTGATGGCCGCAGGGACCGCCACGATAGGGGTGTATTCGCCGTATAAGACGCACCGACTTTCCCCCCCCAGTTTTGGGGAAGAAAAAGTGCGTCTTATACGGCGAAAAATAGGGTATATAGTGGAGCCTGCACATATGTACATCCATAACTATGGTAAGTGTGCATATGTGTGCAAGCATTAATGTTGTAAGTGCGCTCATGGATATATGTAAAAACTGTCCTAAACTACACAACCATTATGCATACTCTACTTGTTAATATGGGGCTGGTAACATTTGACATTATTCATCATATTGTTCTTTTCTTTAGTATTGTTCGAGTTGTACATGCTCAGTTACTTTTAAGTGTTTTATAGTGTCTGTTGGGGTGTTCTGTAATTTTTCTTTAAAAGGTACTGTATTCAACTGTGGATTTACATTTAGATTATATCCTAGGTATAATAGATTTCCTTATTGATAGATCAGTGAAACGGATAAAAATGGGTTAATGGGTTGAAGTTAAATCAAATGCAAGGATCTAAAGCTACATTATTCTTGTCTCTTGAGACTCCAAGGGAAAGCTGAGCGAGTGGGTGGATAAGTACCTTGGATGAAGCAGAATTGCTCAGGTGCATCCTGCTGCTCCTGGAAGCTGACATAAGTGTCACTCACTTCTTCTTCCGTACCTGAAAAGATTTTCCCCTTCACACAGAAACACCAATACTAGAAAACAGTAACTAGTATTGTGGTTTTACAGAAAAGTACAAGAAAGTTGTTTAGGTTCCCACTGCAGAGATGATGTCCGTTAACCCCACCTCAGTTCATGTTCTTCAAACAGTAATCTGTAGTAAATATGATATCTTTTTTAAGGAAAGTTCTGGGAGATGTGACTATCAAAAAGAAGAGGAAAATGGAGAACCCCATACTGTCTGTGAACTTAAAGGGGTATTCCTTCTTTATACATCTTATCCTGCCGCTGAGGACCCCCGCAATCTCGGTGCAGCCCTCACTGCCTGCAAGAGAGAGACCTGACGCCACAGCCATGCCCCCCTAGTGACATCACACCATCTCCATTCATGTCTATGGGAGAGGATGTCATGCCCCCTCCCATCGACAAGAATGAAGGGGTGTGGCGTGAAGTCACTAGGGGCGTGGCCGTGACGTCATGTCCCCGTCTCGGAGGCAGCAAAAAAGACAGAAAACAAGACAAAAAATAAATAAATAAAAAATAATTTCCTCTGTAGCATACAGTTGCTAATAAGTACTGAAAGGATTACGATTTTTAAATAGAAGCAATATACAAATCAGTTTACATTTCTGGCACCAGTTCATTTAAAAAAAAAAAAAAGTTTTCCACCGGAGTACCCCTTTAACCGGAAACTATCAACAGCATATTCCAAGATTTTTTTTTTAAATATATATATATATATCAACTGGCTCCAGAAAGTTAAACAGATTTGTAAATTACTTGTATTAAAAAATCTTAATCCTTTCAGTACTTATGACCTTCTGAAGTCAAGGTTGTTGTTTTCTGTCTAAGTCCTCCCTGATGACACCTGTCTCGGGGAAACGCCCAGTTTAGAAGAGGTTTGCTATGGGGATTTGCTTCTAAACTGGGCGTTTCCAGAGACAGGTGTCATCAGAGAGGACTTAGACAGAAAACAAGTAATTTACAAATCTGTTTTTTGGAGCCAGTTCATATATATAAAAAAGTTTTTTTCCCGGAATACCCCCTTTAAATGTCAATTTATTCATCCTAATGGTAGAGAAATAAAGAGAAGAGAGGAGAGGCAGCATGGTCGTGTATCAAGAAGACATGGCTGTGGTGCAAATGCAATAAAAATCTGTGTTCTATCACAATTACAAGGTGTTTGGTGCATCTGAAAAGTGAGATGTAAAAAATAATTATTGCTCTACATGAAGATGGCCTAGATACAAATAATGGATAAAATCACAGCAAAACTCTAGAGGTCCGGTGTTCAAATCAGGGCTGAAGATTTATTGCACCGTGTAACTTGGAGTTGTGCTGTGGTTTTATCCAATTTTTGTATCGTTGCTCCAGCCTTGGCGTGCTGGCTGGTCATCTGTGTAGCACAAGAGGTGGTCAAGTACTGACCTTTCCTTTGGACTTTGCTTAAAGATAGCCTAAGCTATATGATTTTACAGAACAGGTTCCACTCAGAACAGGCCTCACAACGGTCAATCACATGCACAGCGTACACATGCACAGCGTCATATCCATAGGTTGTCTTTCATATTAGCATTGCTGCAGATGTTGGAGGGGTAAATGATCAGCTTGTCAGTGCTCAGAACATATGCTGCACACTGCATCAAATTGGTCTGTATGGCAGCAAAGCCTCTTTTAAAGATAAATCAAAAGAAAGCCCACAAACAGTTTTCTGAAGACAAGCTGACTAAGGACTTGAATTACTGGAACCATCTCCTGTGGTCCGATGAGACCAAGATAAACTTATTTTGCTTAGATGGTGTCAAGCGTGTGTGGCGGCAACCAGGTGAGAAGTACAAAGACAAGTGTGTCATGCCTACAGTCATAGTATAGTGATGGGAGTGTCATAGTCTGGGGCTGCATGAGTGCTGTTGGCACTAAGGAGCTACAGTTCATTTAGGGAACCATGAATGCCAACATATACTGTCACATACTGAAGAAGAGCATGACCCCCTCCCTTCAGAGACTGGACTGCAGGGTAGTATTCTAACATGATAACACCCCCCAAAAAAACACATCCAAGATGACCAATGCCTTGATAAAGAAGTTGAGGGTAAAGGTGATAGGCTGGTCAAATATGTCTCCAGACCTAAAACCTATTGATCATCTGTGGGGCAACCTTAAAGGGGTACTCCGGCCCTAATTCATCTTATTCCCTATTCAAAGGATAGGGGATAAGATGTATGATCGCAGGGATCCTGCTGCTGGGGACCCCCACAATCTGTCATTGTGCACCCACCTTTTTGAGCTCTCCGCACACTCTCCGCTCTCCTGTAGGCTCCGAGTGTGACCTCACACGGGGGCAGGTCGTGACATCACAATACTATGGCCCCTTGGTCATCACACTATACACAAGGAGCCTCCAGCACTGCGGAGAGATAAAAAAGGTGGGTGTGCAATAACAGATTGCGGGGGTCCCCAGCGGCGGTCAGACATCTTATCCCCTATCCTTTGGATAGGGGATAAGATGTATTAGGGCTGGAGTACCCCTTTAAATAGAACATGGGGGAGCAAAAGGTCTCTAATATCCATCAACTTAGTGATGTTGTCAGGCTGTAAAGTTTTGGTAAAATCCATGCCCAAGAGGCTTAGGGCAGTACTGGAAAATAATGGTGGCCACTAGAGAAGAGTGAACTTTTGAAAAATTCAGTTCAGCCGATTCGCCATATTTTTCGAAAAAATTAGTTTCAATCCAAATGTATTTGCGGCAAATCTATATTTAAAAAAAAGGCTATTTCTGGACTACAGAGAGCCTCAATAGGGGTGTAGAACACTTTGCTTTGTTCTAACACGCATATGGAGTGTGCTGGGGTAGTGAAATAATACTGTTATTCAGAATAACATGCAGATTATCGCTTTTAGAATCACTGTCTCAGAGCGGCACAATGACAGAGCCTGGAGGTGGCATCAGTATGAAGAGACCATATAGTGGCTGAATGACACAGCGTGGAGGTGTTGGCAGCAGGAGGAGACGATATAGTGGCTGAAAAACAAAGCTTGGATGTAGCTGAAGCATGAGGAGGCCATATAGTGGCTGAATGACACAGCGTGGAGGTGTTGGCAGCATGAGGAGACCATATAGGGGCTGAATGACACAGCGTGGAGGTGTTAGCAGCATGAGGAGACGATATAGTGGCTGAATGACACAGCTTGGATGTGGCTGAAGCATGAGGAGACCATATAGTGCCTGAATGACACAGCATGGAGGTGTTGGCAGAATGAGGAGACCATATAGTTGCTGAATGACAGCCTGGAGCTGGCAGCAGCATGAGTAAACACTAGGGCTTCACAATCCCTAAGATTAAAAGATGAATTTTAAAATTTGAATTGAAGATTTATGGTAGCTAGTGCTACCATAAAAAATGTTTAGGCCCAGGCCCAGCAGCATCAGTAAACCATATAGTGGCTGAATGACACAACCTGGAGTTGACTGAAGCATGAGGAGAACATATAGTGTCTTAATGGCACAGCCTGGAGTTGGCAGAAGCATGAGAGACCATTGAAATTTAAGATTTTGAAATAGAAATTTAAGATTTTGAAATTTAAATTGAGGATTTTGAAATAGAAATTTTAACTCCCAAGTTTTAGTGTCCCGGGCCCCGGGTCTGGAGGTGGCATCAGTATGAGGAGACCATGTAGTTGCTGAATGACAGCCTGGAGCTGGCAGCAGCATGAGTAGACACTAGGGCTTCACAGTCCCTAAGATTAAAAGATGAATTTTGAAATTTCCATTGAAGATGTATGGTACCTAGTGCTACCATAAACATATATAGGTAATGTCCTAGACCCAGCAGCATCACTAAAGCATGTACTTGCTGAATGACCCAGACTAGAGCTGGAAGCAGCTTGAGTACACAAGAGGGCTTCACAAGCCTGGAGTTGGCAGAAGCATGAGGAGACCATTGAAATTTAAGATTTTTAAATTGAAATTGAGGATGTTGAAATAGAAATTTTAACACCCATGTTTTAGTGTCGGGCCCCGGCGTGTGAGTACAAAGGACCAAATCTAACAAGGAGTCATATGGCAGCACAATGACAGAGCCTTGAGGTGGCATCAATATGAGGAGACTATGTAGTTGCTGAATGACACAGCCTGGAGGTGGCAGCAGCATGAGTACACAAGATTAAATGATGTATTTTGAAATTGCCATTGAAGATATAAGAGGTACCTAGTGCTACCATAAACATATATAGGTAATGTCCTAGGCCCAGCAGCATCACTAAACCATGTAGTTGCTGAATTACACAGACTGGAGCTGGCTGAAGCATCAGTAAACCATATATTGGATGAATGGCACAGCCTGGAGGTGGCTGAAGCATCAGTAAAACATATATTGGATGAATGGCACAGCCTGGAGTTGGCAGAAGCATGAGGAGACCATTGAGATTTAAGATTTTTTTAAATAGAAATGTAAGATATTGAAATTTATGGTTCTGAAATTGAAATTTTAACTCCCAAGTTTTAGTGCCCCGGGCCCCAGCGCGTGGGTACAAAATACCAAATTTAACAAGGAGTCACATGTCGGCACAATGATAGAGCCTGGAGATGGCATCAGTATGATGAGACCATATAGTTGCTAGGATTCGGCAGGCTGGAGGTGGATCCTCTGTGTCAGCGAGGGATTGGCGGTGACCGTACTGGTGGACTGGTTCTAAGTTGCTACTGGTATTCACCAGAGCCCGCCGCAAAGCGGGATGGTCTTGCTGCGGCGGTAGCAACCAGGTCATATCCACCGGTAACGGCTCAACCTCGCTGACTGCTGAGAGTGGCGTGGGACAGAAGGACTAGACAGAGGCGAGGTCAGACGTAGCAGAAGGTCAAGGCAGGCGGCAAGGTTCGTAGTCAAGGGTAATGACAGAAGGTCTGGTAACACTGGTAAGGCAATCACAGGAACGCTTTCACTAGGCACAAGGCAACAAGATCCGGCAATGCAGGGAAGGGGAAGTGAGGTAATATAGGCCTGGAGCAGGTGAGCTAATTACACTGATTGGGCCAGGCACCAATTAGCGGTGCACTGGCCCTTTAAATCTTAGAGAGCTGGCGCGCGCGCGCCCTAGGGAGCGGAGCCGCGCGCGCCAGGATGTGACAGCCGGGGACCGGGACAGGTAAGTAGATTGGGATGCGATCCGCAAGCGGGCGCGTCCCGCTATGCGGATTGCATCCCCGCCGGCAGTGTCAGTGCAGCGCTCCCGGTCAGCGGGTCTGACCGGGGCGCTGCAGAGAGGAGAACGCCGCGAGCGCTCTGGGGAGGAGCAGGGACCCGGAGCGCTCGGCGTAACAATAGTGGCTGAATGGCTGCCTGGAGTGTGTCGCAGCATTGAGAGACCATATAGTGTCTGAATGGCACAGCATGGAGGTGGCTGAAGCATGTGGAGACCATTGAAATTTAAGATTTTTAAATTTAAGATTTTTAAATTTAAGATTTTTAAATTGAAATTAATGTTTTTGAAATTGTGTGTACTAGTGTTGCTCGCGAATATTCGCAATGCAAATTTTATTCGCGAATATCACATATTCACGAATTTGCGAATGTTCGCGATTATAGCACTATACATTTGTAATTACGAATATCCGTTTCTTTTCCAAACAGTACACATCACAGTGATCACCCCTCTCTGCTTCCAGCTTGTGTGTAAAGAAGGCTCTAATACTACTGTGTGAGACTGGCGTGTGAATTTTCGCATATGCGAAAATTTGCATATGACACTGCCGGCGGGCACTGCCGTCGGGCACTGCCTATGCCGTTCAACACTAGTGTGTACCCGGCGTGTGGGTACACAGAACCAAATTTAACAAGGAGTCACAAGGCAGTACAATGAGAGAGCCTTGAGGTGGCAGCAGCAGCATGAGGGCCATGCCAACTGAGGGTTAAGTCTGAGGAACCCACCGACTGTTGACTGGGGATGTTGGATGTCACTTGGGATGAAATGAATGACAGAGTGAACCAATTAATCACGGCTGCTGGGTTGCTGGTCGAGACATGACTGCTAGCTGACACTGGGAGCTGAGACCTCTCGCTGCAATTCCGGCTGCCACACGCCCCTACTCTGCTGTGACCTCTGCCTGCCCCTGATGAATTTAAGCTTCTGATACTCCACTGTGCACGTCCTGGCACTACTCTGCCGGACATACTTATTGCGTATATAAGGGGAGTATAATACGCTTCACTATGCTTAAAACAGTATTTGTCTAGAACAGCAGCAGTTGTATACTATTGGCTTTCCTTTCACAGTATATAGACCCTTGACAGATTAACTGGTACAAAATATTACACTAATTAGATTTAGGTATGTGGTATGCACTTATGAGGGCAGAAAAATGTGCTACAGTATGCTTAAAAATACTTATTTTTACCTGTGTGCCAGATTCCAAAATTCCTTTATAATCAGGAAATGTCTGAATACCACCTGGCATTCAAAATATGAAGATGATACATACGTTCTCTGAAGAAAAGGATCCTTCTTTAGATGACAATATGAGTATTGTGTATTCCAGTGACATTAGCTCATTGGAGGAACAGTAAAACATGATACAACTTAATTCTGCAACTGAAGAACCACAGCAAATAATGATTGTGTTGTTTTGTAATTGTTATTTATATTTGAAAGATTTAGTGATTTAAATAATTATGTGTTTGCTGTCTTGTATTGCAAAACTGAATTGACACTTTTCAGCTTTTAAGTGAAAAAATGAAGTCAGCACACTTATCATCTGTTGAGCAGTGATTAAATAGTTAGTTAAAAAAAAACATGCCCTTGGAAAAAGTTTGGGGGGGGTTTGGTGTTCCCCAACAAAGGGGAAAAGAAATATGTATTTTTGCACAGTACGCAACAGTGCTGCAGCACACAGTCGCTATGTAATAAACCCCAAATTGCACTCTCTCACAGACTGTTAGGAATGGACCATTTTTTGTGGAACAAAGAGGGCAGAAAAATGCACTACAGTGCGCTTAAAAAACGTATTGGAGTAAAACACCAGCCGGTGATTACTTTTTCCTGATCTTTATCAGTATCTAGGCCCTTGATAGACTAACAGGTACAAAATAGTACACTACTTAGATGTACGTATGTGGTATGCACTTATGAGGGCAGAAAAATGCGCTACAGTATGCTTAATAAACGTATTGAAGTAAAACACCAACTGGTGATTACTTTTGGCTGTCCTTTCACAGTATGTAGGCCCTTGACGGATTAACAGGTACAAAATAGTACAATGGAAGAAAAAAAGCACACGTGCAGGGGTGGGCCTCCAGCTGCTCCAAAAAGTCCAATTAGAAAATTAAAACTTCACCTTTATTGTAGCATGTTAAAAACAAAGGATATCCATGGTGGAAAATAAAAAGAAGGAAGGGAAACCGACGCGTTTCGAGCCTGTACTGGCTCTTAGTCGTGGCACATAGTATATCGGGCAAGTGCCCCCTTATATAGTGTAACTCCAAATGATCCCAAACGGAAACCCCGGAGGCCCGGGTTCCGGAAGGGTGATGACGTAGGTCAATGATAAGAACAAGTATAAGACCCGGACTGGAAGGATGATCATGTGCTGGGTAAGTGCATAATATTTAACACTATGTGTGCGGAGGCCATATCAAATTCATGAGTGCCGACTCCGGCAGCATAGCGTAGCCCGTATATGGGCATGATTACTCAAACCTAGTTTAGGTTGCCGACCGGTGGTACATATGTGGAAAGGTCTTATATGGGACATCAGGATAAACCGCATCCATAAGGCGCATAGTGTGAATACTCTATAATGTGTGTACACACCGTTTGGTCCAGAATTAAAATATTCTTGGAACCATGCTCTGTCCTCATAGATCTATAGAGATAATAATGGTTAACGTATATTCATATGCACGTGGACCATGTGCATTAAGAGCAAATACCACAAGTATCCAATATAATGACATATGTAGCAATGTGCGCACATATATATCTACGGGCCATACTGTGCCTTTGAGTCATAAAAAACATGAAAAACATATGTTGTAGAGAAACCGCAACGGTAAACGGTTCCCAAAAAGAGGGATAATTCTTTCTACTTGGACAGAACATGAAAAACCTGTCATGAGCCTACAAAGGCACAGTACCAATCCCAGTCTGGTAGAAATAGTAATGATGGTATACGTATCTAGTCCCATATAGCATACATAGTATTGTAGTATGAAGAAGTTACATCTATACCCAATTGTAATAGCAACATGTGAACTATGTCCATCATATAACCTACATAAAAAATGGTGTACCCATATCATAGCTAAAATATGAGGAAAAAAGCACCCTCTCTTATGACATATCTCTAATAAATATACATCAAGTCATGTTTTGTATTCATGCCGGTGGGGAAGCGAGAATCCAATACAAGGATCCAATATGCCTCACGGGACCTGAGTTTCGCCGTTCTATCTCCTCCCCTCCGGCATGAGAAAACTTTTTCTATTGCTGCAACTTTGAAACCTCTGGAATCGTTCTGATGTTGCTCTCGGAGATGTCTAGTTAACCCGGATACAGAGCGATTACTTATGAGGGTATTAGTAGTGCACCGAAAATGTTCTGCGATACGTGTTTTTAATTTCCTCGCTGTACTACCTACATATTGTTTCTGGCAGCTGGTACATGTGACCAGGTACACTACATATGTCGAGTTGCAGTTGACTAGTGTTTTGATGGGGTATGTCCGATTTGTAACAGTAGATGAAAAGGTGGATACATTTGACATGAGGTTGCAACATGTACACCTGGTAGCGTTACATTTGTAGCACCCAGTTGTTGATAACCAAGTCTTAGCGTTCTCTTTAGATGTAAATTCGCTAGGAGAAAGAAGGTCCCTAAGGGATGCTCCTTTCTTTGCTACAAAGCGGGTGCCATGTTCCAGAAGGTGGGCAGTGGTTTCATCTTGGGAAAGGACAGGTAAATGTTTTCTCAAAATATTACATATCCCCTGAAAGTCACTGCTGTATGGTGTGGAAAAAGTGACCAAATGTGTTGATTCAGTCTCTGGGGATTGTCTAGTATGTTCTTCTAGATACGTTTCCCTGTCCTTAGAATCTACTATACACTGTGCTCTCTTTAAAATGGGTTTCGTATAGCCTCTCTTCCTGAGGCGGTTACCAATATCTCTGCAGCTGGATTCATATGCCAATGTTGTTGAGGAGGCCCTTTTTGCTCTTATTAGTTCTCCAATCGGGAGATTGCGAATGGTGTGTTTAGGATGGTTACTTGCAGCATGTAAGATGCTGTTTCCAGCAGTAGGTTTTCTGTAAATTCTGGTATGCACCAGATTTTTCTCCGCATCTCCTGTTAGAGTAACATCAAGAAAATTGGTTTCTATGTGGTTTAGTGTATATGTAAATTTCAAATTGTGTGAATTGAGATTAAGATAATCCACAAATGAAACTGCTTCTTCATCCGACCCTCGCCACACTATGAGGAGGTCATCTATATATCTGCCGTACCACCCCACAAGGGGGTGGTAGATGTTATTGGCTGTATACAGATAGACCTCCTCCCAGTGAGCCATGTATAAGTTGGCTAGGGACGGGGAAAATTTGGCTCCCATAGGGCATCCAGTGGTTTGAAAAAAGAATTGTCCATCAAAAGAGAAAAAATTGTGCTTCAGTACAAAAAGTAATACATCAAATATGAATTGTTTGAGGTCATTGCTATAGTTGGAGTATTTGTTAAGGTGGAATTCCACTGCTGACAAGGCGGACTCGTGGGGTATGCTTGTGTATAGGGCAGTAACATCACATGAAAGCCACTTGTCTTGTTTGTTCCATGTGAGTGATTTAGAGGCTAGCAAAAGGGTTTTTGTGTCTCGAATAAATCCCATCGTTCTGGGGACAAGCGGCTGTAGGAGATGATCCAACCATTCGCCCAGATGTTCCTGTAGAGATCCGATACCCGCAACTATTGGGCGGAGCGGGGGAGGAAATATATTCTTATGAGTTTTAGGGAAGCCGTGAAAAATGGGACATATAGGAAACTCTGGTATCATATATTGTTTTTGTTTATTATCTATAATGCCCATCTGTACCCCTTCCTCCAATAGTTTTTCCAGCTTGTTTTTGACCAGTGCAGTGGGATTGGTGGAGATTTTTTTATACGTGGTAGTGTCCTCTAGTTGTTGTAGAATTAGTTTTTTGTATAGCATTTTATCCAGGATCACCACTGAACCCCCTTTATCCGCCTGTCGTATAATGATGTTATCATTTTTAATTAATTTTTGTAAGTCCAGGTTCTGCATTTTACTGATGTTGGGGGTAGTAGTATCCGGTGATTGAAACAGTGACTTTAAGTCCTTTTCCACTCTGGATTGAAAAACATCCATGGAGTCCGCCCTGGAACCAACTGGATAAAAAAATGGGTTACTGGTATCATACCAGTAACCCATTTTTTTATCCAGTTGGTTCCAGGGCGGACTCCATGGATGTTTTTCAATCCAGAGTGGAAAAGGACTTAAAGTCACTGTTTCAATCACCGGATACTACTACCCCCAACATCAGTAAAATGCAGAACCTGGACTTACAAAAATTAATTAAAAATGATAACATCATTATACGACAGGCGGATAAAGGGGGTTCAGTGGTGATCCTGGATAAAATGCTATACAAAAAACTAATTCTACAACAACTAGAGGACACTACCACGTATAAAAAAATCTCCACCAATCCCACTGCACTGGTCAAAAACAAGCTGGAAAAACTATTGGAGGAAGGGGTACAGATGGGCATTATAGATAATAAACAAAAACAATATATGATACCAGAGTTTCCTATATGTCCCATTTTTCACGGCTTCCCTAAAACTCATAAGAATATATTTCCTCCCCCGCTCCGCCCAATAGTTGCGGGTATCGGATCTCTACAGGAACATCTGGGCGAATGGTTGGATCATCTCCTACAGCCGCTTGTCCCCAGAACGATGGGATTTATTCGAGACACAAAAACCCTTTTGCTAGCCTCTAAATCACTCACATGGAACAAACAAGACAAGTGGCTTTCATGTGATGTTACTGCCCTATACACAAGCATACCCCACGAGTCCGCCTTGTCAGCAGTGGAATTCCACCTTAACAAATACTCCAACTATAGCAATGACCTCAAACAATTCATATTTGATGTATTACTTTTTGTACTGAAGCACAATTTTTTCTCTTTTGATGGACAATTCTTTTTTCAAACCACTGGATGCCCTATGGGAGCCAAATTTTCCCCGTCCCTAGCCAACTTATACATGGCTCACTGGGAGGAGGTCTATCTGTATACAGCCAATAACATCTACCACCCCCTTGTGGGGTGGTACGGCAGATATATAGATGACCTCCTCATAGTGTGGCGAGGGTCGGATGAAGAAGCAGTTTCATTTGTGGATTATCTTAATCTCAATTCACACAATTTGAAATTTACATATACACTAAACCACATAGAAACCAATTTTCTTGATGTTACTCTAACAGGAGATGCGGAGAAAAATCTGGTGCATACCAGAATGTACAGAAAACCTACTGCTGGAAACAGCATCTTACATGCTGCAAGTAACCATCCTAAACACACCATTCGCAATCTCCCGATTGGAGAACTAATAAGAGCAAAAAGGGCCTCCTCAACAACATTGGCATATGAATCCAGCTGCAGAGATATTGGTAACCGCCTCAGGAAGAGAGGCTATACGAAACCCATTTTAAAGAGAGCACAGTGTATAGTAGATTCTAAGGACAGGGAAACGTATCTAGAAGAACATACTAGACAATCCCCAGAGACTGAATCAACACATTTGGTCACTTTTTCCACACCATACAGCAGTGACTTTCAGGGGATATGTAATATTTTGAGAAAACATTTACCTGTCCTTTCCCAAGATGAAACCACTGCCCACCTTCTGGAACATGGCACCCGCTTTGTAGCAAAGAAAGGAGCATCCCTTAGGGACCTTCTTTCTCCTAGCGAATTTACATCTAAAGAGAACGCTAAGACTTGGTTATCAACAACTGGGTGCTACAAATGTAACGCTACCAGGTGTACATGTTGCAACCTCATGTCAAATGTATCCACCTTTTCATCTACTGTTACAAATCGGACATACCCCATCAAAACACTAGTCAACTGCAACTCGACATATGTAGTGTACCTGGTCACATGTACCAGCTGCCAGAAACAATATGTAGGTAGTACAGCGAGGAAATTAAAAACACGTATCGCAGAACATTTTCGGTGCACTACTAATACCCTCATAAGTAATCGCTCTGTATCCGGGTTAACTAGACATCTCCGAGAGCAACATCAGAACGATTCCAGAGGTTTCAAAGTTGCAGCAATAGAAAAAGTTTTCTCATGCCGGAGGGGAGGAGATAGAACGGCGAAACTCAGGTCCCGTGAGGCATATTGGATCCTTGTATTGGATTCTCGCTTCCCCACCGGCATGAATACAAAACATGACTTGATGTATATTTATTAGAGATATGTCATAAGAGAGGGTGCTTTTTTCCTCATATTTTAGCTATGATATGGGTACACCATTTTTTATGTAGGTTATATGATGGACATAGTTCACATGTTGCTATTACAATTGGGTATAGATGTAACTTCTTCATACTACAATACTATGTATGCTATATGGGACTAGATACGTATACCATCATTACTATTTCTACCAGACTGGGATTGGTACTGTGCCTTTGTAGGCTCATGACAGGTTTTTCATGTTCTGTCCAAGTAGAAAGAATTATCCCTCTTTTTGGGAACCGTTTACCGTTGCGGTTTCTCTACAACATATGTTTTTCATGTTTTTTATGACTCAAAGGCACAGTATGGCCCGTAGATATATATGTGCGCACATTGCTACATATGTCATTATATTGGATACTTGTGGTATTTGCTCTTAATGCACATGGTCCACGTGCATATGAATATACGTTAACCATTATTATCTCTATAGATCTATGAGGACAGAGCATGGTTCCAAGAATATTTTAATTCTGGACCAAACGGTGTGTACACACATTATAGAGTATTCACACTATGCGCCTTATGGATGCGGTTTATCCTGATGTCCCATATAAGACCTTTCCACATATGTACCACCGGTCGGCAACCTAAACTAGGTTTGAGTAATCATGCCCATATACGGGCTACGCTATGCTGCCGGAGTCGGCACTCATGAATTTGATATGGCCTCCGCACACATAGTGTTAAATATTATGCACTTACCCAGCACATGATCATCCTTCCAGTCCGGGTCTTATACTTGTTCTTATCATTGACCTACGTCATCACCCTTCCGGAACCCGGGCCTCCGGGGTTTCCGTTTGGGATCATTTGGAGTTACACTATATAAGGGGGCACTTGCCCGATATACTATGTGCCACGACTAAGAGCCAGTACAGGCTCGAAACGCGTCGGTTTCCCTTCCTTCTTTTTATTTTCCACCATGGATATCCTTTGTTTTTAACATACTACAATAAAGGTGAAGTTTTAATTTTCTAATTGGACTTTTTGGAGCAGCTGGAGGCCCACCCCTGCACGTGTGCTTTTTTTCTTCCATTGTTCTCCGGGACACGGCCCGCATCCTGCCTGCCTTGCTCTCCTGCAACTACGGAGCTCCTACATCCAATACCGCACAGTGGTGAGCTGAATCCCTTCCTTTTCTTCTTTTTTACAAAATAGTACACTACTTAGATGTAGGTATGTGGTATGCACATGAGGGCAGAAAAATGCGCTACTGTACACTTAAAAAACGTATTTTAGTAAAACACCAGCCAGTGAATACTTTTGCCTGGACTTTCACAGTATCTAGGCCCTTGACAGATTAACAGGTATAAAATAGTACACTACTTAGATGTGGTATGCACTTCTGAGGGAAGAAAAATGCAGTACAGTCTGCTAAAAAAATATATATATTTTTGCACAACACCAGCAGTACACAATAGTGCTGCAGCACAAAAAAGCTGTGTCCTAAACACAAAATTGCACTCTGTCAAAGACTATTAGGAATGGACTGCTGGGTATTATACCATCTACAGACTAGTATAACCAGCAGATGATTTGTTGTGGAACAAAGACACATAAAAATGATTCCTGCCTCCTCTGCTAAGGTTTATGACGTTGAGGCAGCTTGTTGAAATGTATAAGGCAACACACAGCTATCTGCCCCTCTAAGTAATACAATCCTGAAGAAAGTAACTGGGAGGTTAATGGCTGCAGTAAAAACCCTTTTCAGTGAAAAAAAACGCTGCTCTCTGTCCACCAGAAAGCTGATATGACTAGAATGTGAAACGCTGCTGGAATTAGCTTTTCTGTGTAACACACACACAGCGATGTCCGTCCTATCTCTATGCAGTGTAATGAATGATATGACAAGCCGCAAAATTGTAGCCGAATATATAGGGCTGTGACATCACAGGGGTGACTGGCTGCTAATAGACTGCTTCCTGCATGTGACTCCGGGTAATCCTGCCTACTTCCCTTCCTGCCTTGCCTTCCCGACTTCCCAGCGTTCCTTGCACCATGTACATGTGGATCCGCCATTTTAGATGCCCTGGAGCCTGGACCGCAGTAAATGGAGTTTAATGAAGCGATTCATGCGATAAAATCGCTGCGATATTTGCATTTGCTGCAAATTCAATATTTCATGAAATTCGCAATTAATTTGGGTTCATCAGCTTCGATTCGCTCATCTCTAGTGGCCACACAAAATATTGATACTTTTGGCCCAATTTGGGCCCACTTTGGGGGTATACTCACTTTTGTTGCCAAAATGGAGACATTAATGGCTGTTTGTTGAGTTATTTTATGTGGACAACAACATTAACACTGTTATTCAGGCTGTGCACTCACTACCTTAAATTGTAAATGAATTCCTTTTGTTAGTGTTGTCACATGAAAAGATATAATAAAATATTTACAAAAATGTGAGGGGTGGACTCTTTTATGTGAGATATTGTTTATTCCAAGCTGCATCATTGCATATTCCTAGAAATGCCTAGATATCATTGATATTAATTTCCATACATATCAAGTTATTTTTATAGGTCATTAATAGTAGCAGCTGGAATACCCCTTTATGAGCAAAAAATAAAAAGAACAAAAAAGCTTTACCATACCGATTAATTTTTAAATACTGTAGGTTGTGGTACAACTAGAAATCTAACCATTGAGATAGTGGGAGAGTGAACAGAGGTTGTGAGCACTGTCAATGGATTTGTAAAACATCACATGGATAACAAAAATAAGTTAAGAGAATTACTTAAACCCTGTATACAGTAAGAAACAATCATTACTACCATAAGGAAATGGAGTGCTGAAATTTATCGACAACTTGCTATCCCAAGCAACCATAAAAGAGTCATCTACAAATGGGGAATATTCTCCAGCACTCAGCAAAAAAGAAATGACATGTACTCATCCGTAGAGATGTTATATCAACATGTATCCAGACGTAGAGCACAACTGTTACAAGCTATTGTCATGCCTAGTGCTTTGTATTGAGTTCTACAAATCATCTGCCATTGATCTAGACAGAGACCATGCTGCTTACGGGAGAGGTTTTGGAGAATCATTACTGAGAGGGAAAATCTCTACTACTTTTGCTGGTGTAGGCAAAAACACTAGGATGAGAGGCAAAACTGAAAATGTTGCTAACCCACTTGGACCATGACGTACATGTATTAGAGGGTTTGGGATACTAAGTTAGAAAGTAAGAACGTGGAGGCTGGACAGGGCTTCGTGATTCCCTTGTTGAAAATCCTTCCACACGTTGCATAATTGACGTGACTGCTCATGTACATTTGACAACCTATTAAAAAAGAATGGGATAAGGACAGAGCTAGAGGAAGAAGGAAATATTTAACCCTTTTAGGGAAAACAATAAATTGACTGAATGTCCAAACATTTGATTTAAATAAAATGATAAATGTAATAACTTGCCATTTTGGACATTGAATAAAAAACACTGCAACATATTCAAGTCCCAGAAACTTTATATATGAACAAGTTCACAACATTTTTAGGAAAGCATACAATGTTACAAAAATAAACATTCATTCTGGGGTAACTGGCTGTGCCAAATATAGAATATAGATAACAGATTAGCTCATGGGTTAGCTTTGTGGCCTAACAGTATAGAGATTCTTAACCCCTTAAGGACTCATGGTTTTTCAGTTTTTGCACTTTCGTTTTTTCCTCCTTACCTTTTAAAAATCATATCCCTTTCAATTTTCCACCTGAAAATCCATATTATGGCTTATTTTTTGCATCGCCAATTCTACTTTGCAGTGACATTAGTCATTTTACCCAAAAATGCACGGCGAAACGGAAAAAAAATCATTGTGCGACAAAATCGAAGAAAATACGCCATTTTGTAACTTTTGGGGGCTTCTGTTTCTACGCAGTGCATATTTAGGTAAAAATTACACCTTATCATTATTCTGTAGGTCCATACGGTTAAAATGATATCCTACTTATATAGGTTTGATTTTGTCGCACTTCTGGAAAAAATCATAACTTCATGCAGGAAAATTTATATGTTTAAAAATGTAATCTTCTGACCCCTATAACTTTTTTATTTTTCCACATACAGGGCAATATGAGAACTCATTTTTTGCGCCGTGATCTGAAGTTTTTATCGGTATGATTTTTGTTTTGATCGGACTTTTTGATCACTTTTTATTCATTTTTGAATGGTATAAAAAATGACCAAAAATGCGCTTTTTTTTACTTTGGAATTTTTTTGCGCGTACGCCATTGACCGTGCGGTTTAATTAATGATATATTTTTATAGTTCGGACATTTACGCACGCGGCGATACCACATATGTTTATTTTTTATTTTTTTTACACTGTTTTATTTTTTTATGGGGAAAGGGGGGTGATTCAAACTTTTATTAGGGAAGGGGTTAAATGACCTTTATTAACACTTTTTTTTTACATAGGGACCTATAACACTGCACACACTGATCTTTTACACAGATCACTGGCGTGTATTAACACGCCTGTGATCAGTGTTATCGGCGCTTGACTGCTCCTGACTGGATCTCAGGCATGGAGCAGTCATTCGATATGTGGTATTAGCCGCGGGTCCCGGCCGTTGATGAGCGCCGGGACCGACGCGATATGATGCGGGATCGCGGCGCGATATGGCGGGAGCCGGCGCAGGACGTAAATATACGTCCTGCGTCGTTAAGGGGTTAATTTAAATGGCCACTGTCAGATTCAAAAACTTTTTATATGTTGTACATCATGACAAAACATTAACATTTCCAATATACTTCATAAGAAAATTTTATTTCCTTTTTATAGAAATCATGGTTTATAAAAAAAAAGTAAACATAAAAACACTAGAGGTCCACATACTATCCAGACAGAATTCTGTCTGGCTGCAACATCATCTTTGTTCAAGCTGAAGCACATGCAGGGAGAAAGACCTCTGTGCTAACTCCTGTCCTATCAGACTGCAGTATGAAAACAAAGAGGAGGGATTACAGAGCAGCCTGCAGTCACTGGATAAAGAGACCTAGCACAGCACACTCAGGGAGGAAGATAAGGTATAGGATTTGAGGACAGGATACAAGGTAGGGATATGAAGACTGGATATGAGGATGAGATATGAGGTTGTGATATGATGAGAGCATCATTGTTGCTTTCCTTCTCCCATAAAGCTTAGGTAGGAAGACCAGGAAACGCAGGGTAGTTGATAACATTAAAATATATATATATATATATATATATATGTATTAACATTAAAATATATATATATATATATATGTACAGTATATATGATAACGTTAAAGTTTGTACTATAAATTTATAAAAATATTTGAGATGATAATAGCAGAAACATTTTTAAAACTGTTGAAAGTTTTAATACTAATTTTCTATTTCACATAGTAAACCTTGTTGTGTAATAGGCACATGCTGCACTGTCTCCAAGGTCTGGCACACAACCCAACATTGCACTGGTCTAAGGGTAGGCAATTGCCTAATGCAAACAGACCCCAAATGACAATGTACAAATTTTGGCGACCATTGAAAGAATCTGTCATGTATGGGCAGGGAACAGTGAAGCCCTACCTATTGCCTATCCTCCCTAAGTGAAGGATCATCAACCATGATGACAAACCCTCCCTCCTAAGTGCTAGGTCAGCGTTGTCAAAATAATAAACTACAAAAACAGCAGGAGTTGGGAAATGGCTTGAGGCACACAAACTAACAGAGATGCACTAAGACAAACACACAGTCAGGTGAGTAGCAGGAGAAAGCAAAGTAAAAATGTAAAAACTAGGAGAAGTCAAGATCCAAAACAGTCATTACAGTACCCCCTCTTTTATGAGGGGCCTCAGGACCCTCAACAACTTGAGAGGGTAAAAGTACTGGTTTCCACATGGACGGACCATCAATCTCCTCAATAGTATCCTCCTCAATATCACACTACTCATTGGTGTCATACTGATTGCAATCACCATTACTTCCCTCAGACTTATTT
Organism: Hyla sarda; assembly: GCF_029499605.1. Taxonomy (NCBI): domain Eukaryota; kingdom Metazoa; phylum Chordata; class Amphibia; order Anura; family Hylidae; genus Hyla; species Hyla sarda. The sequence goes on from NC_079190.1 coordinate 88,157,701, forward strand.
TAACTGGCTTTTATAACACTAGATATAGAACGAGTTTGTACAGCAGACCTACCAATGCCCCCAAATTAATATTACCAGGCATAGTTTTTTGTTCAGCCAGACATACCTGTGCACCCAAGTGGCCTCCACGATGACCACTTGGACGCGGACACTTGACACAGGAGTTTATGAAGTGATTATTATCTCCGCAGTAAAAGCATTGACCGTTGAGAAGACAATATCTCCTGTGCTGCTCAGGAGTCCAGATCGGGTACAGGGCTTATGAAAATGTCATGTATGGGCAGAGAACAGTGAAGCCCTAACTCACCCTGAGCCCCTGTCCCTACCTATTGCCTATATGCCCTAAGTGACAGATTGACAACCATGATGACAAACCCTCCCTGCTAAATGATGGGGCAGCATTGTCAAAATAATAAACTACAAAACAGTAGGAGTCAGGGAACAACTGAAGTCACATACAATGAATATGTAAATACAGTAGGGTAAGATCCGCCCCGCCCCCTGCGCTCGATTTACTGAATTCAGCAGAGGATCTTCTGGGGGACATATCTCAGGACCTACTGGATACATTAAGTGACCCCTTGTTGGACTCCTGTTCACCCACCCTATAACCCAGTGTATTGGCTTTAGTGTGGGTGAACAGGCTGACAGTTTTCCTTTAATGTGTCTACTGCAGCAAGACAGAAAGCTGTGAGCTGGGTGAGATGCACAGTCAAGCACTTCTACCTTGTTCTAGCAGTTGGTGAAGGTCTGAACACTCAGACCCTTAATGATCAAAACTTTTGACACGTTTCCATGCCAAGTTTTTTGTTTTAATTATAATAATTCTTAAAGTAAATTGTGAATATATGTCTACTTCGCGAATGTAAAATGCATTGATAATTACTAGTGTATAAGTGTTCAGAGATAGTAACTAGTTTTTATATATTATAGAGTTTGTAACTCTAGGTGGAATTTGCGTATAGTGTTTGTAGTGAAGAACAAGGGTCCTAGAATAGACAGTAGCGCAGCAATTGTAATGCATTTTTATTATTTTCCCCATTATTAAAGTTTCCCTGTTATTAAACTACAGCCGTAACAACTTAACCCCTATCCACAGGAGAGGGGATGAATGTTTGATTGCGGGGGGGTCCGACCGCTGGGACCCCCAGCCATCTCCCGAACAGGCCCCAGCATTGCCGCTCTGCGAGAGCGGCTAATGCACGTAGCGTCGACTTCAATGAGCATGCTCCCTCCACGTCCCCTCCCCATACAGCTCTATGGGAAAGGTGGAGGAGCACGAAGGCTGCCTCCCTTCCTCTCCGATAGAACTAAATGGAGGAGGTGTGTCGGCAGCAGAGTCATGCTGCGGCCAGCACAACTCCTGCACAGGAGAGCCGGGGCCCCGTGCAGGAGATCCTACAGGGTCCCAGCGGTTGGACCCCCCACGATCAGACACTTATCCCCTATCCTGTGGATAGGGGATAAGTTGTTATGGCTGCATATTTCCTTTAACAATTGCTTTATTTTATAAAGGGACATTTCTTTTATTAGGGCACAGTCTCATGTATCTGAAGCTAAGGCGCAGTTAACATTTTTCTTTTATTAGCCCTTGTCTATTCATTTTCCTTTTATTTTGTGAGGAATTACAGTGAGTAGCAACATTGATGAAGTATTGTCAAAAAACGGAGTGACAGTACGTGACCTCTTATATGACATCATGTATAGTCTGGGTATACACATATTTTACTCAGTCCAGTGTCATCTCTTCATGATTTTTCTCTTGTCTTTTAATTCACTTCTCTTCAACAGTATTTACATCCATGGGGGAATTCTGCCTCCAAGCCAGTATAAATGTTTCAGGGACAAGTGGCATGTGTAATCATAATAGCATGAGATGGTGGGAGTCTGGGACATGTACAGGGGGATGGGTATTGGCATTAAAGCAGCCGCCTTCACCTCGAGTCCCTTGCAGTGATGCCAACTACCACACAGCTGGTGAAAGCTTTATATCTTGACTAAGAGCCACAGGCTTCCTGTCATCTTGATTTAGCAAGAACCTTTAACCACTTAACTATTATTGGTTTGTAATATAAAGATTATCCTAAATTGCTATTCTGTTATAATTTTTGTAATGGCAAGATATACAGTATTTTTTTCATACAGGGCACATGATCACACATTGAACATAATAGAAAAAATATAATACAAATAGGCTGCTGATACATCTTCTAGATATAGAAATTGTGTGCACATATATATATATATATATATATATATATATATATGTGTAAAACGCAATGTATGTGTATGTGAGTGAGTGTTTATGTGTGTGTATTTTCCAGCATCATTTCTAAATGGCTGGAGATATTTAGGTGAAACTTGGCACAGGGCACGCTCCCTTACACAAGCCACATCCCTCCCAAATGCCACGCCCCCTCATGCGAGCCATGCCCCTTCTATCTTTGGCCCTTTTTTTTTGTTTTGGCTCAAAGTTGAAAAACATAATTTTTGCCTGATGCACCCACATCACAGATCTTTAACGATCTCATCATCACAGCTTAGCCCCACCTTACTACAAAAGCTCCACAAAGCCGAGACTCCTTCTATTTTCAGCTTACAATCATAGCTCTGCCCCACCTGAGGACGAGATATGAGGACATGTTATGAGGACCGGATGTGAGGACGGGATATGAGGTCAGGATATGAGGTTGGGATATGAGGAATGGATAGGAGGACGGGATAGTAGTATAAGAAAACACCATTTTGTAACTTTTGGGGGCTTTCGTTTCTACGCAGTACACTTTTCGGTTAAATTGACACATTATCTTTATTCTGTAGGTCCATACGGTTAAAATGATACCCTACTTGTATAGGTTTGATTTTGTATTACTTCAGAAAAAAATCATAACTACATGCAGGAAAATGTATACGTTAAAAATTGTCCTATTCTGACCCCTATAACTTTTTTATTTATCTATGTACGGTGCAGTATGAGGGCTTTTTTTTTGCACCGTGATCTGAAGTTTTTATTGATACCATTTTTGTTTTGATAGGATTTTTTGATTGCTTTTTACTTATTTTTTTATAGTATAAAAAGTGACCAAAAATATGCTATTTTGGACTTTTGACCATGCGATTTAATTAATGATTTATTTTTATAGTTCGGACATTTATGCACGCGGTGATACCACATACGTTTATTTTTATTTACACAGTTTTTTTAATTGGTAAAAGGGGGGGGGGTGATTCAAACTTTTATTAGGGAAGGGGTTAAATGATCTTTATTAACTTTTAGTTTTTCACTTTTTTTTTTGCAATGCTATAGCCCCCATAGGGGACTATAACATGCAGTACATTGATTGCAGACACTGATTACTGCCATTGCATTCAATGGCAGGGATCAGTGTTATCGGTGGTTGATTGCTCAAGCCTGGCTTTCAGGCTTGGAGCAATCAATCACCATTCAGACGCACAGGAAACAGATAAGGGACCCTTCTGCTGTGTCCTAGCTGATCAGGACATCGCGATTTTACCGCGATGGTCCCGATCAGCGCGACTGAGCTGCCGGGAAGCTTTTACTTTCACTTAAGATGCGGTGATCAACTTTGATCGCCGTGTCTAAAGAGTTAATGCCGGACATCAGCCCAATCGGCGTCCGAATTTCAGGAAAAATTTGCTTGGTAAAGAATCCGAATATCGTTGCGATTCGATCGTATGAATCGCTTCATTAAACTCCATTAAGTGTTCTCCAGGGCATCTAAGATGGTGGCTCCACATGTCAGGACATGGGGCAAGGAACGCTGGGAAGGTGGGAACATGGGTAGGCAGGATGACCCTGAATCACATGCAGCATGTAGCCTATCAGCAGCCAGCCACCCCTGTGATATCTCAGCCCTATATAATCGGCAGCCATCTTGCTGCCAGTCACTTCAGTGTTCTATTGCAGACAGAGAGGGACAGAGAGCAGTGTGTGTTACACAGGAAATAATTTTTACAGCAGTGATTCACCTCAAGCCCAAATCCAGCCTAGAAGCACTGATAGGGAAGGGAGAGAGATTGAGAGAGAAAGTTCAATTTTGGGTGTAGTACACAGCGACTGTGTGCTGCAGCACTGGTGTGTACAACAACTGAAAAGCTAATAGTAGCCATCCAGTTAGGGTGAGCAGAGCACTAAAAGCCATAATCACCTGCTATTAGTGCCTAATACAGGCTGCATATTGTCCTCTATTGAGTGTAACCTGTGCGTACATATGTGGTGTACCATTTTGTTCCTGTTAAAGTCTTAAGGGCCTAGTTACTGTGAAAGGCCAGCCAAAAGTACACACCTGCTGCTGTTCTAGACAAATACTGTTTTAAGCGTAGTGGAGCGTATTGTACTCTCCTCATAAGTGAATACCATGTACTTACATCTACGTGGAGTACCATTTTGTTCCTGTTATAGTCCTGAGGGCTTGTTACTGAGAAAGGCCAGCCAAAAGTACACACCTGCTGCGGTTCTAGACAAATACTGGTTTAAGCTTAGTGGAGCATATTGTACTCCCCTCATATGTGCATACCACGTACGTACATCTACGTGGTGCACCATTTTGTTCCTGTTATAGTCCCAAGCGTAGTGGTGTGTATTGTACTCCCCTCATAAGTGAATAACACGTACTTGCATCTACGTGGAATACCATTTTGTTCCTGTTATAGTCCTAAGGGCCTAGTTACTGTCAAAGGCCAGCCAAAAGTACCCACCTACTGCTGTTCTGGACAAATTCTGTTTTAAGCATAGTGCAGTGTATTGTACGACCCTCATAATTGCATACCACGTACGTACATCTACGTGGTGTACCATTTTGTTCCTGTTATAGTCCTAAGGGCCTAGTTACTGTGAAAGGCCAGCCAAAAGTACCTACCTGCTGCTGTTCTGGACAAATTCTGTTTTAAGCATAGTGTAGTGTATTGTACGACCCTCATAATTGCATACCACGTACGTACATCTACGTGGTGTACCATTTTGTTTCTTTTATGGTCCTAAGCGTAGTGGAGCATATTGTACTCCCCTCATAAGTGCATACCATGTACGTACATCTACGTGGTGTACCATTTTGTTCCTGTTATAGTCCTAAGGGCCTAGTTACTGTGAAAGGCCAGCCAAAAGTACACACCTGCTGCTGTTCTAGACAAAAACAGTTTTAAGCATAGTGGAGCATATTGAACTCCCCTCATATACACATTAAGTATGTTAGGCAGAGAAGTGCCAGGACGTGCACAGAGGAGTGGCAGAGGCCTAAACTCATCAGGCGCAGGCAGCGGACACAGCAGACTAGGAATGAGTGGCAGCAGGAGTCACAGCGAGATGCCTGAGCTTCCAGTATCATCTAGTGGTCGTGTCTCGACCAGCAACCCATCTGCTGTCATTGACTGGTTAACTCGGTCATTTACTTCATCACAAGTGACATCTGACACCCCCAGATAACAGTCGGTGGGTTCCGCAGACACAACCATTAGTTGGCATGGCCTGGGAGCAGTCCCTGTCCTCCAATTGCCTCTGTCCTATGCTGTTCCCTCCCCCATAGAAGTATCCTATGCTGTGGGTTCAGCTCCACTTTTTAGTCAGGACAATCTACTGGAGGACAGTCAGCAGCTACTGCCCAGTCAAGAAGTGGAGGAGACATCCCCCGCTTCCTTCGCTTGGTGGGTGTTACGCCGAGCGCTCCGGGTCCCCGCTCCTCCCCGGAGCGCTCGCTTCACTCCCTCCGCTGCAGCGCTCCGGTCACGTCCTCTGACCCGGGGCGCTGCGATCCTGCTGCCAGCCGGGATGCGATTCGCGATGCGGGTAGCGCCCGCTCGCGATGCGCACCCCGGCTTCCCTACCTGACTCGCTCCCCGTCTGTTCTGTCCCGGCGCGCGCGGCCCCGCTCCCTAGGGCGCGCGCGCGCCGGGTCTCTGCGATTTAAAGGGCCACTGCGCCGCTGATTGGCGCAGTGGTTCCAATTAGGGTTTTCACCTGTGCACTTCCCTATATTACCTCACTTCCCTTGCACTCCCTTGCCGGATCTTGTTGCCTTAGTGCCAGTGAAAGCGTTCCTTGTGTGTTCCTTGCCTGTGTTTCCAGACCTTCTGCCGTTGCCCCTGACTACGATCCTTGCTGCCTGCCCCGACCTTCTGCTACGTCCGACCTTGCTTCTGCCTACTCCCTTGTACCGCGCCTATCTTCAGCAGCCAGAGAGGTGAGCCGTTGCTAGTGGATACGACCTGGTCACTACCGCCGCAGCAAGACCATCCCGCTTTGCGGCGGGCTCTGGTGAAAACCAGTAGTGGCTTAGAACCGGTCCACTAGCACGGTCCACGCCAATCCCTCTCTGGCACAGAGGGTCCACTACCTGCCAGCCGGCATCGTGACAGTAGATCCGGCCATGGATCCCGCTGAAGTTCCTCTGCCAGTTGTCGCTGACCTCACCACGGTGGTCGCCCAGCAGTCACAACAGATAGCGCAACAAGGCCAACAGCTGTCTCAACTGACCGTTATGCTACAACAGTTGCTACCACAGCTTCAGCAGTCATCTCCTCCGCCAGCTCCTGCACCTCCTCCGCAGCGAGTGGCCGCTCCTGGGATACGCTTATCCTTGCCAGATAAATTTGATGGGGACTCTAAGTTTTGCCGTGGCTTTCTCTCCCAATGTTCCCTGCATCTGGAGATGATGTCGGACCTGTTTCCCACTGAAAGGTCTAAGGTGGCTTTCGTAGTCAGTCTTCTGTCCGGAAAAGCCCTGTCATGGGCCACACCGCTCTGGGACCGCAATGACCCCGTCACTGCCTCTGTACACTCCTTCTTCTCGGAAATCCGAAGTGTCTTTGAGGAACCTGCCCGAGCCTCTTCTGCTGAGACTGCCCTGTTGAACCTGGTCCAGGGTAATTCTTCCGTTGGCGAGTACGCCGTACAATTCCGTACACTTGCTTCAGAATTGTCCTGGAATAATGAGGCCCTCTGCGCGACCTTCAAAAAAGGCCTATCCAGCAACATTAAAGATGTTCTGGCCGCACGAGAAATTCCTGCTAATCTACATGAACTTATTCACCTAGCCACTCGCATTGACATGCGTTTTTCTGAAAGGCGTCAGGAACTCCGCCAAGATATGGACTCTGTTCGCACGAGGCGTTTCGTCTCCTCGGCTCCTCTCTCCTCTGGTCCCCTGCAATCTGTTCCTGTGCCCCCCGCCGTGGAGGCTATGCAGGTCGACCGGTCTCGCCTGACACCCCAAGAGAGGACACGACGCCGTATGGAGAACCTCTGCCTGTACTGTGCTAGTACCGAACACTTCCTGAGGGATTGTCCTATCCGTCCTCCCCGCCTGGAAAGACGTACGCTGACTCCGCACAAAGGTGAGACAGTCCTTGATGTCTACTCTGCTTCTCCACGTCTTACTGTGCCTGTGCGGTTGTCTGCCTCTGCCTTCTCCTTCTCTACAGTGGCTTTCTTGGACTCTGGATCGGCAGGAAATTTTATTTTGGCCTCTCTCGTCAACAGGTTCAACATCCCAGTGACCGGTCTCGCCAGACCCCTCTACATCAATTGTGTAAATAATGAAAGATTGGACTGTACCATACGTTTCCGCACGGAGCCCCTTCTTATGAGCATCGGATCTCATCATGAGAGGATTGAACTTTTGGTCCTCCCCAATTGCACCTCGGAGATTCTCCTTGGACTTCCCTGGCTTCAACTTCATTCCCCAACCCTGGATTGGTCCACTGGGGAGATCAAGAGTTGGGGGTCCTCTTGTTCCAAGAACTGTCTAAAACCGGTTCCCAGTAACCCTTGCCGTGTCTCTGTGGTTCCTCCTGTAACCGGTCTCCCTAAGGCCTATATGGACTTCGCGGATGTTTTCTGCAAAAAACAAGCTGAGACTCTACCTCCTCACAGGCCTTATGATTGCCCTATCGACCTCCTCCCGGGTACTACTCCACCCCGGGGCAGAATTTATCCTCTCTCTGCCCCAGAGACTCTTGCCATGTCCGAATACGTCCAGGAGAATCTAAAAAAGGGCTTTATCCGTAAATCCTCCTCTCCTGCCGGAGCCGGATTTTTCTTTGTGTCCAAAAAAGATGGCTCCCTACGTCCTTGCATTGACTACCGCGGTCTTAATAAAATCACGGTTAAGAACCGCTACCCCTTACCCCTCATCTCTGAACTCTTTGATCGCCTCCAAGGTGCCCACATCTTCACTAAATTGGACTTAAGAGGCGCCTATAACCTCATCCGCATCAGAGAGGGGGACGAGTGGAAAACGGCATTTAACACCAGAGATGGACACTTTGAGTATCTGGTCATGCCCTTTGGACTGTGTAATGCCCCTGCCGTCTTCCAAGACTTTGTCAATGAAATTTTTCGTGATCTATTATACTCCTGTGTTGTGGTATATCTGGACGATATCCTAATTTTTTCTGCCAATCTAGAAGAACACCGCCAGCATGTCCGTATGGTTCTTCAGAGACTTCGTGACAACCAACTCTATGCCAAAATTGAGAAATGTCTGTTTGAATGCCAATCTCTTCCTTTTCTAGGATATTTGGTCTCTGGCCAGGGACTACAGATGGATCCAGACAAACTCTCTGCCGTCTTAAATTGGCCACGCCCCTCCGGACTCCGTGCTATCCAACGCTTTTTGGGGTTCGCCAATTATTACAGGCAATTTATTCCACATTTTTCTACCATTGTGGCTCCTATCGTGGCTTTAACCAAGAAAAATGCTGATCCCAAGTCCTGGCCTCCTCAAGCAGAAGACTCCTTTAAACGACTCAAGTCTGCCTTTTCTTCGGCTCCCGTGCTCTCCAGACCTGACCCTTCCAAACCCTTCCTATTGGAGGTTGATGCCTCCTCAGTAGGAGCTGGAGCTGTTCTTCTACAAAAAAATCCTTCCGGGCATGCTGTCACTTGTGGTTTTTTCTCTAGGACCTTCTCTCCAGCGGAGAGGAACTACTCCATCGGGGATCGAGAGCTTCTAGCCATTAAATTAGCACTTGAGGAATGGAGGCATCTGCTGGAGGGATCAAGATTTCCTGTTATTATCTACACCGACCACAAGAACCTCTCCTACCTCCAGTCGGCCCAACGGCTGAATCCTCGCCAGGCCCGGTGGTCTCTGTTCTTTGCCCGATTTAATTTTGAGATTCACTTTCGTCCTGCCGATAAGAACATTAGGGCCGATGCTCTCTCTCGTTCCTCGGATGCCTCAGAAGTTGATCTCCCTCCGCAACACATCATTCCACCTGACTGCCTGATCTCCACTTCTCCTGCCTCCATCAGGCAGACTCCTCCAGGAAAGACCTTTGTTTCTCCACGCCAACGCCTCGGAATCCTCAAATGGGGTCACTCCTCCCATCTCGCAGGTCATGCGGGCATCAAGAAATCTGTGCAACTCATCTCCCGCTTCTATTGGTGGCCGACTCTGGAGACGGATGTTGGGGACTTTGTGCGAGCCTGCACTATCTGTGCCCGGGATAAGACTCCTCGCCAGAAGCCCGCTGGTTTTCTTCATCCTCTGCCTGTCCCCGAACAGCCTTGGTCTCTGATTGGTATGGATTTTATTACTGATTTACCCCCTTCCCGTGGCAACACCGTTATTTGGGTGGTCGTTGATCGATTCTCCAAAATGGCACATTTCATCCCTCTTCCTGGTCTTCCTTCTGCGCCTCAGTTGGCTAAACAATTTTTTGTACACATTTTTCGTCTTCACGGCTTGCCTACGCAGATTGTCTCGGATAGAGGGGTCCAATTCGTGTCTAAATTCTGGAGGGCTCTCTGTAAACAACTCAAGATTAAATTAAATTTTTCCTCTGCATATCATCCCCAGTCCAATGGACAAGTAGAAAGAATTAACCAGATCCTGGGTGATTATTTGCGACATTTTGTTTCCTCCCGCCAGGATGACTGGGCAGATCTCCTTCCATGGGCCGAATTTTCGTATAACTTCAGGGTCTCTGAATCTTCCTCCAAATCCCCATTTTTCGTGGTGTACGGCCGTCACCCTCTTCCCCCCCTCCCTACCCCCTTGCCCTCTGGTCTGCCCGCTGTGGATGAAATTTCTCGTGACCTTTCCATTATATGGAGAGAGACCCAAAATTCTCTTTTACAGGCTTCTTCACGCATGAAGAGGTTCGCGGATAAGAAGAGAAGAGCTCCCCCCGTTTTTTCCCCTGGAGACAAGGTATGGCTCTCCGCTAAATATGTCCGCTTCCGTGTCCCTAGCTACAAGTTGGGACCACGCTATCTTGGTCCTTTCAAAATTTTGTGTCAAATTAATCCTGTCTCTTATAAACTTCTTCTTCCTCCTTCTCTTCGTATCCCTAATGCCTTTCACGTCTCTCTTCTCAAACCACTCATCCTCAACCGTTTTTCTCCCAAATCTGTTCCTCCCACTCCTGTTTCCGGCTCCTCGGACGTCTTCTCGGTCAAGGAAATTTTGGCTGCCAAAAAGGTCAGAGGGAAAAATTTTTTTTTAGTTGACTGGGAGGGTTGTGGTCCTGAAGAGAGATCCTGGGAACCTGAGGACAACATCCTTGACAAAAGTCTGCTCCTCAGGTTCTCAGGCTCCAAGAAGAGGGGGAGACCCAAGGGGGGGGGTACTGTTACGCCGAGCGCTCCGGGTCCCCGCTCCTCCCCGGAGCGCTCGCTTCACTCCCTCCGCTGCAGCGCTCCGGTCACGTCCTCTGACCCGGGGCGCTGCGATCCTGCTGCCAGCCGGGATGCGATTCGCGATGCGGGTAGCGCCCGCTCGCGATGCGCACCCCGGCTTCCCTACCTGACTCGCTCCCCGTCTGTTCTGTCCCGGCGCGCGCGGCCCCGCTCCCTAGGGCGCGCGCGCGCCGGGTCTCTGCGATTTAAAGGGCCACTGCGCCGCTGATTGGCGCAGTGGTTCCAATTAGGGTTTTCACCTGTGCACTTCCCTATATTACCTCACTTCCCTTGCACTCCCTTGCCGGATCTTGTTGCCTTAGTGCCAGTGAAAGCGTTCCTTGTGTGTTCCTTGCCTGTGTTTCCAGACCTTCTGCCGTTGCCCCTGACTACGATCCTTGCTGCCTGCCCCGACCTTCTGCTACGTCCGACCTTGCTTCTGCCTACTCCCTTGTACCGCGCCTATCTTCAGCAGCCAGAGAGGTGAGCCGTTGCTAGTGGATACGACCTGGTCACTACCGCCGCAGCAAGACCATCCCGCTTTGCGGCGGGCTCTGGTGAAAACCAGTAGTGGCTTAGAACCGGTCCACTAGCACGGTCCACGCCAATCCCTCTCTGGCACAGAGGGTCCACTACCTGCCAGCCGGCATCGTGACAGTGGGCAAGTAGTGATGTGGCGTGGCAGGTGGTGTTGGGAGCATTCAGGCTCCTGAAGCACACACCGTTGAGAAACCTGAGGAGGATATCAGTGACATGCAGACACAATGTGATGATGATGAAGCCGATTGCACTTGGGAGCCGGGTGCAGAAGGGGCTTCATCGTCCGGAGGAGAGGGTAGCAGGTTGCCCGTGAGGCAGCAGTTGAGCCAGAGAGGTGGCAGAATGGTTGGGAGTCAGCATGGTGGCAGCAGTGAGAAGTCTGGAGCCAAACGTGCCCAGGGTAGACCACCTGCTTCATGGCAGCCTACCTGCTTGGGAGGTAGTGGAAAAGGGGACCCTGGAATCAGCGACAGTAGCAGTCATTCAGTGCGGACTGTTGGGGGGAAAATCAGCTACTCTGCGATGTGGCAGTTTTTCATCTAATATCCGGAGGATGTTGACATGGCCACATGCAATTTTAAAAATACCTTTAAAGGAGTACTCCGGTGGTCAACATGTTTTTCCGTTTTTGACTTACCCTATTTGTTTTGTTTCATTTCTATTCTTGTTGTTTAGCCTACTCTATATCCGTTCTTTGTTGTATTTTTATCCCCCACTTTGTTTTCCTATCTTTGCTTCTATTTCTTGTTTCTTGCTGTGCTAAAAACTACAAATGCTGGTTTGGGGCGGCTTCTTTTTTTCTTTTTTTTGTTCCGCCCTTTACCCACCCTACTATTTTCCCAGGTCAGCCCCCTTATACACAGCACACTAATATAATCAGCCCTGGTTGGGATACACTGTCATACACACACAAATGGGACTACAACTCCCAGCATGTGTCATTCAGGAGTCTTCAGTCTGTGGTTTAACACCAGCATGCTGCCTCTGTAGTCTCCTGGGGGTTGTAGTTCACCACACCTCTTTAGGGCATACACCAGTGTTTCAAAACCAGGGTGCCTCCAGGTGTTGCAAAACTACAACTCCCAGCATGCCCTGACAGCCTTTGGGTATGCTAGGAGTTGTAGTTTTGCAACAGCTGGAGGCACACTGGTTGGGAAACACTGGTGTAACATGATGTGTATGCTGAATAGGCTAGAACAGTGTTTCTCAACCAGTGTGCCTCCAGCTGTTGCAAATAAACAACTCCCAGCATGCCCAAAGTCTGTCTAGTCATGCTGGGAGTTGTAGTTTTGCAACAGCTGTACGCACACTGGTTTGTAAACACTAGCATACACACACATAACAGGGACTACAACTCCCAGCATGTGTCATTCAGGAGTCCCCCTTCCCCCTTCACATACAGGGGGAGATTTATCAAAACCTGTGCAGAGGAAAACTTGCCCAGTTGCCCATAGCAACCAATAAGCTCGCTGCTTTCATTTTTATGAAGGCCTGTGAAAAATGAAAGAAGCGATCTGATTGGTTGCTATGGGCAACTGTGCAAGTTTTCCTCTGCACAGGTTTTGATAAATCTCCCCCATAGAGATCATTCCCAGTATGAGATTTATTCCCCTGCAGTCCATACATCCCCAGCCCGTGCACCTTCTCATTCTCCCCTTCAGATAACACTTATCTTCTCTGTGAGGTCCTTCTCCTGTGCAGACCTGTGTCCTTAGAATACAGAACACAGGGGAGGGGAGGTGAGGAGCTGTGTACTCAGCTGGATGAGATGAGGGGGCGTGGCTTATTCCTCTCATGCAGACAGAGAAAAAAAAAAAAGCTGTGACATCTTGTCCACAACAGACTCAGAACTGTGGACAACAGTAAAAGAAAACCCTCTGAACTACAGAACTTCCTGCCCAACAAACAGGTAAGAAAAACACATACATGCTGCCAAAACATATAACACATGTATAATGCAAAAAAACTAAACTTACAAAGAGGATGCCATATAGTCAAAAAAATTAACCACCGGAGTACCCCTTTAATCTTTTCAATTGTGAGGCCCTTTGGTCTCGTCAGGCTGCCGCCACCTCCAGACTGTGTCATTCTGTCACCATATGGCCTTCTGTTGCTGCTGCCACCTCCAGACTTAGTAATTCTGCCACATTTTGGTCTCCTAATGCTGGTGCCACCTTCAGGCTGTGTCATTGTGCTGCCATGTGGTTTCCTCATGCTGCTGGCATATTACATAACATTTTTTTTGTTAACCCCTTAAAGACCGAGGTCATTTTGGCCTTAAGGACCAGAGCATTTTTTGCCCATCTGACCATTGTCACTTTAAGCATTAACCCCTTAAGGACGCAGCCCATTTGGGCCTTAATGACGCAGACAATTTTATTTTTACATTTTCGTTTTTTCCTCCTCGCCTTCAACAAATCATAACTCTTTTATATTTTCATCCACAGACTAGTATGAGGGCTTGTTTTTTGCGAGACCAGTTGTCCGTTGTAATGCCATCACTCACTTTACCATAAAATGTATGGTGCAACCAAAAATATACTATTTGTGTGGGGAAATTAAAAAGAAAACCGCAATTTTGCTAATTTTGGAAGGTATTGTTTTCACATCGTACAATTTACGGTAAAAATCACATGTGTTCTATATTCTTTGGGTCAATATGATTAAAATGATAGCCATTACAATATACTTTTCTATTACTGCTGCGCTTAAAAAAAATCACAAACTTTTCAACCAAATTAGTGCGTTTAAAATCCCCCTATTTTGAAGATCTATAACTTTTTCATTTTTCCGTATAAGCGGCGGTATGAGGACTCATTTTTTGTGCCGTGATCTGTAATTTTTATTGATACCATATTTGCTTATATAAAACTTTTAATACATTTTTTATAAATTCTTTTGGAAATAAAATGTTATAAAAAAGCAGCTATTTTGGACTTTTTTTTTACGTTCACGCCGTTCACCGTACGGTATCATTAACATTTTATTTTAATAGTTCTGATATTTACACACGCGGCGATACCAAATATGTATATAAAATATTTTTTAACACTTTTTGGGGGTGAAATAGGGAAAATGGGACAATTTACGTATTTATTGGGGGAGGGGGGTTCTCACATTTTTTTTACTTTATTTTTTTACTTTTTTTTTACTTTTATTTTTACACTTTAATAGTCCCCATAGGGGACTATTTGTAGCAATCATTCGATTGCTAATCCTGTTCAGTGCTATGTATAGGACACAGCTCTGATCAGGGTTATCGGTCATTTTCTGCTCTGGTCTGTGGGAAGGCAGATCAGAGCAGAAGACAACAGGAAGGCAGCGGAGGCAGGTGAGGGGACCTCCGTCTGCCGTGCAGGATGATCGGATCACCGCGGCAGCGCTGCGGTGTTTGCATAATAAAGTTGACATGTTTTTACTTTTGGAAGACATCAGAGGGCTTCAAAGTTCAGCAGCAATTTTCAAATTTTTCACAAAATTTTCAAAATCGAAATTTTTCAGGGACCAGTTTAATTTTGAAGTGGATTTGAGGCTTCTTTATATTAGAAATACCCCATAAATTACCCCATTATAAAAACTGCACCCATCAAAGTATCCAAAATGATATTCAGAACATTTGTTAACCCTTTAGGTGTTTCACAGGAATAGAAGCAAATTGAAGGAGAAAATTCAAAATCTAAATTTTTTACACTAACATGTTCTTGTAGATCCAGTTTTTGAATTTTTACAAGAGGTAAAAATAGAAAACGCCCCCCAAAATGTGTAACCCAATTTCTCTCGAGTAAGGAAATACCTCATATGTGAATGTAAAGTGCTCTGTGGGTGCACTAGAGGGCTCAGAAGCGAAGGAGCAACAATGGGATTTTGGAGAGTGAATTTTGCTGAAATGGTTTTAGGGGGGCATGTCGCATATAGGAAGTCCCTGTGGTTCCATAACAGCAAAAAAAAAAAAAACATGGCATACTATTTTGGAATCTACACGCCTCAAGGCACATAAGAAAAGTTTAAGTTAGCCTTAACACCCCACAGGTGTTTGACAACTTTTTGTTAAATTCGGATGTGTAAATAAAAAAAAAATGTTTTCACTATAATGCAGTTTTTTCCCAAAATTTACCATTTTTACTGGAGGTAATAGGAGAAAATGCCCCCCAAAATTTGTAACCCCATCTCTTCTGAGTATGGAAATACCCCATATGCGGACGTCAAGTGCTCTGCTGGTGCATTACAATGCTCAGAAGAGAAGGAGCCACATTTGGCTTTTTGAAAGCAAATTTTGCTGAAATTTTTTTTGGGGGCATGTCACATTTAGGAAGCCCCTGTGGTGCCATAATAGCAAAAAAAAAAAAAAAAAAAAAAAACACATTGCATACTATTTTGGAAACTACACCCCTCAAGGCATGTAACAAGTGGTACAGTGAGCCTTAACACCCCACAGGTGTTTGACGAATTTTCGTTGAAGTCGGATGTGAACATTAAAATTTTTTTTTAACTAAAATGCAGTTTTTCCCCAAATTAACAATTTTTACAAGAGGTTATAGGAGAAAATGCCCCCCAAAATTTGTAACCCCATTTCTTCTGAGTATGGAAATACCCCATGTGTGGACGTCAAGTGCTTTGCGGGCGCACTACAATGCTCAGAAGAAAAGGAGCTTTTGGAGAGGGAATTTGTTTGGAATGGAAGTCAGGGGCCATGTGCGTTTACAAAGCCCCCATGATGCCAAAACAGCGCCCCCCCTCACATGTGACCCCATTTTGGAAACTACACCCCTCACAGAATTTAATAAGGGGTGCATTGAGCAATTACACCCCACTGGTGTTTGACAGTGCAAATTAAAAATTACATTTTTCATTTTCATGGACCACTGTTCCAAAAATCTGTCAGACACCTGTGGGGTGTAAATGCCCACTGCACCTCTTATTACATTATGTGAGGGGTGTACTTCCAAAATGGGCTCAAATGTGAGGTGTCCACTGTTCTGGCACCATGGGGGCTTTTTAAACACACATGGCCTTCAATGCCAGACAAATTCTTTCTCCAAAAGCCAAATGGCGCTCATTCTATTCTGAGCCCTGTAGTTCGCCCGCAGAGCACTTTATATCCACATGTGGGGTACTAATACACTCAGATGAAATGGTGTTACAAATTGTGGGGGGCTTTTTTCCTATTACCTCTTGTGAAAATGAAAAATTTGGGATAACACCAGCATTTTAGTGAAAAAATTAAGATTTTTCATTTTCAACAAAAATTCTTCAAACACTTGTGGGTAGTTAAGGCTCACTATACCCCTTGTTATGTTCCTGTGGGTGTTTTTTTTTTTTTTGCATTTATGTCACGATCAGCTACCCCTGTGAAAATTACCTCAAATGTACATGGCGCTCTATCACTCCTGAGCTTTGTTGTGCGTCTGCAGAGCATTTATGTCCACGGTGGGGTGGGGTATTTCCGTACTCAGGAGAAATTGAGTTACAAATTTTGGGGGTCTTTTTTTCCCTTTTACCCTTTGTGAAAATAAAAAGTATGGGGCAACACCAGCAAGTCATTGTTAAAAAATTACATTTTTTTACAACAACATGCTGGAGTAGACCCCAACTTTACCTTTTAATAAGGGATAAAAGGAGAAAAAGCCCCACACAATTTGTTAGGCAATTTCTCCCGAGTACGGAAATACGCCATATGGGGTCCTAAATTGTTGCCTTGAAATACGACAGTGTTCCAAAGTGAGAGAGCGCTATGTGCATTTGAGGACTAAATTAGGGATTGCATGGGGGTGGACATAGGGGTATTCTATGCCAGTGATTCCCAAATAGGGTGCCTCCAGCTGTTGCAAAACTCCCAGCATGCCTGGACAGTCAATGGCTGTCCAGCAATACTGGGAGTTGTTGTTTTGCAACAGCTGGAGGCTCCATTTTGGAAACACTGCCGTACCTAATGTTTTTCATTTTTATTGGGGAGGAGGGGGGGAGGACTTTGTAGGGGTATGTGTAAATGTTGTGTTTTACTTTTTATTTTGTGTAGTGTAGTATTTTTAGGGTACATTCACACGGTCGGGTTCACAGTCAGTTTCCTGCTGGGAGTTTGAGCTGCATCTCAAACTTGCAGCATGAAACTAGCTGTAAACCCGCCCGTGTGAATGTACTCTGTACATTCACATGGGTGGGGGCGGGGCAAACCTTGAGCTGTTGCAAAAGTACAACTCCCAGCATGCCCTTTGGCTGTCCGTGCATGCTTGGAGTTGTAGTTTTGCAACATATGGAGGGCCGCAGTTTGGGGACCACTGTGCAGTGGTCTTCAATCTGTGCTCTTCCAGATGTTGCAAAACTACAAATCCCAGCATGCCCAGAAAGTCCAGGCATGCTGGGAGTTGTAGTTCTGTAACATCTGGCCCTTCAGATGTTGCCGAACTACAACTCCCAGCATGCCTGGGCAGTCTGGGCATGCTTGAAGTTGAAGTTTTGCAACATCTGGAGGGCTACAGTTTGGACACCACTACTTCCGGTCTCCAAACTGGAGACACCGGTCTCCAAACAGTTTTCATCCAGTTGTTGCAAAACTACAACTCCCAGCATGCCCTTCGGCTGTCTGGGCATGCTGGTAGTTGTAGTTTTGCAACAACTGGAGGCACACTGGTTGGGAAACTTTGTTTGTTTCCCAACCTGTGTGCCTCCAGCTGTTGCAAAACTTCAACTCCAAGCATGCCCAGACTGCCCATGCATGCTGGGAGTTGTAGTAAGGCAACATCTGAAGGGCCAGATGTTACAGAACTACAACTCCCAGCATGCCTGGACTGTCTGGGCATGCTGGGAGTTGCAGTTTTGCAACATCTGGAAGAGCACAGATTGGAGACCACTGCACAGTGGTCTCCAAACTGCGGCCCTCCAGATGTTGCAAAACTACAACTCCCAGCATGCCCAGACAGCCAAGGCATGCTGGGAGTTGTAGTTTTGAAATTCCTAGAAGCAGCAGTCAATATCACTTTCACTTCTGCTTTCACTTGCCTGACGCCGCCGCCTCCACGTGCTCCTGCAGCCGGTCCCCGGTCCCCACTGCCATACCGTCCCGGCAGGTATGTGCTGCGGTCCCCCCGCATCCTCTTCCCCTGCTCTGCCCGACTTCTAGGGACGGGCAGAGCAGGGATCTGAACTTTAACCCCCCCAGTCAGCGATCACTGTGATTGGTCCACAAGAACCAATCACAGTGATCGCTGACCATGACCATCCACAGATGGGGGCTTGAAGAAGTTGTCCCCCACTGGTAACAGCAGGACTTCTGCCAGTGAACCCGTGCGATGCTGCGCATCGCCGGATTAACTGCATGACTTTTATTAACGTCATGATGCGCAAACTACCAGAACATCATGACGTTTATATAAATCATAATGCGGGAAGGGGTTAATCTATTTAAAATCTTCAATTTCAATTTTCTTTTCTTTTTTCAATTGTGAGGACCTATGGTCTCCTCTTGCTGCTGCCACCTTCAGGCTTGGTCATTCTGCCACTATATGGTCTCCTCATGCTTCCGCCTCCTTCAGGCTGTGTCATTCATCAAGAAATCGAATCATGGCTTACTCCATGAAAACTGGAAATGGGAACTATGGTGACCAACAATGGGAAGAACATCTTGTCTGCGCTGCTTCAAGGAAGCCTGAGCCATGCACCCTGGATGGCACACATGTTCAAACTGGTTGTCAATCAATTACTGAAGTGTTGCCCCCATCTGCACGACATCCTAACAATAGGAAGAAAATGTTGCATGCACTTTAGCCACTCGTACACCGCAAAGCACCCTCCTTGAGCTGCAGCATCAGAACATCATCCCCCAACATAGTCTTATTTGTGATGTTTCCACACTTTGGAATTCCACCCTCCATATGTTGGACCGACTATATGAACAGAGAAAAGCCATTATCGATTTCTTAACTCCTCTGAGTAACTTCAATACCAACCAGTGGCAGCTTATACGTGACACCTGCCGTTTACTCAGGCCCTTTGAGGAAGCCACATTATTAGTCAGTCGCCAAGATTACGGGATGATCAACGTCATTCCACTGCTTCATATGCTACAATACGTGTTGGAAACGATGGCTGGTCAGGGCACTGGAGATATGGTGCCTACAACTTGAGCCCACATGAGCCCTGTGGGGGCTTAACTGGAGGAGGAGCTGAAACAAGCCGGCATCTCTGCTACTGCAGAACGCTGCGCTCCCGGAGTGTAACCAGGAAAAAGATCAGCTTAATCGTACAGCACTTCAGGGCTGAGTATACAGCAGAAATCCTGAAAGCGCTGGCTGGATCTTGTAATGTATTTTGAGCCCAATACATACGTAGCAAACTATATATAAATAAATGTTTTGTTTGGCTGCAAAGCAGATGTTGTATGGGCATGTGATACCCCCTTTAAAATTCCCCTGAGGAAGGCGCTATACCAATAGGGGCGCCAGAAACGCGTTGGGAAAAGAGAGGATTCAATAGGGGTTCTATTCTCCTGAGAAACTTAGGAGATGACTTGTGTTATTAACAATGTCTTTCTATAAAACAGTGTTGGATTGGTGGCACTGTACCCAGCTGATCAAACTACTCATCACTATCATGTGATTTTATATTTCATCAAGACATTAATAAATGTTAAGTTTTATTTAGCACCTCCCTTACCACTATTTTTTCTCACATAGTGTTATACCTTTTGTTTATATTGCGGGGAGTACCACCTAGTGGGCCGGTACCAGGCATCATCACCAATTGGTACACAATATTTTGTGAATCATTTCTGAAAAAATGGCTGAAAACCTCATCCGTAAGCAACCTAAATTTCCCTATTGTAAATTTTACCCAAGATCCACAAGTCACTGAGCCAGCCCCCAGGCCGGCCCATTGTGGCCGGGGTTGGCTCAGTGACAGAAGCCAACTCCAGATTCTTGGATTGGTTAATGTCTCCCATACTTAAAGAAAGTCCGTCCTATTTGAGAGACACTGGAGATCTGATTAAATGTCTTGCAGACTTTGAATGGAGATCAGATTTTTCCTTAGCTTCCATTGACGTAGAAAGCCTGTATACCCGCATCCCACACAATGCGGGTATACAGGCTTTGAAAGAGTGTCTACAATGTACTGACAAGTCAGATGATTTCATTGCATTTTTTTGAGAGGCACTCGAATTTGTGCTAACTAATAATGCATTTTGATATGATGGAGCTTGGTACATTCAAAAGCAGGGGACTGCGATGGGGACCCCTGTTTCTTGCGTTCACGCAAATATTTATAATATTAAATTAATATAAATTTGCAAGTTTTGTGGATTGTTTGAACGTAACTAACGACGTTAATATGTTTTTTACATACCACTTTGGTGGAAATAAACTGGAGTTTTTAGATGTCCAGATTGTGGCAGAGAATGATACCCTTGTTACTACCTTCTTTCGGAAATCCACGTTACACAATGCATTGCTTCATTTCAACAGTTTGCATCCTTTACATACCAAAAAATAGTATACCCTACAGTCAATTTGTTTGATTAAAATGCATAAACAATGACAGGGATAAATAATTGGAAGAAGCAAAAAATTTAACTAGTCACCTCTTAGCCCCAGGTTACCCATAAACTGTTGTGTCTAAAACATTCGAAAAAGTGGAATCTAAAACCTGTTCTGAATTATTAAACAAACCTAGGAAAGCAAAAAAAAAAAAAAAAAAAATACAGTAGGAAGGAAAGATTCATGTTCACGTTCCAGAACTCCCCCATGAATAAAACTATTAATAATATCATCAGAAAAAAATGGTTTATTTTACAGGAAGACAACAACCTCAAAATCCTCACTATTTGTGAACCAATCATTACCCAGAAAAGAAACAAAACGTTAGGCTCTTGTTACGCCGAGCGCTCCGGGTCCCTGCTCCTCCCCGGAGTGCTCACGGCGTCTCTCTCTCTGCAGCGCCCCGGTCAGACCCGCTGACCGGGAGCGCTGCACTGACATTGCCGGCGGGGATGCGATTCGCATAGCGGGACGCGCCCGCTCGCGAATCGCATCCCAAGTCACTTACCCGTCCCACTCCCCGGCTGTCATGTGCTGGCAGCTCCGCTCTCTAGGGCGCGCGCGCGCCAGCTCTCTAAGATTTAAAGGGCAAGTGCACCAATGATTGGTGCCTGGCCCAATCAGCCTAATTAGCTTCCACCTGCTCCCTGGCTATAATACCTCACTTCCCCTGCACTCCCTTGCCGGATCTTGTTGCCTTGTGCCAATGAATGTGTTTAGTGTTGTCCAAAGCCTGTGTTTCCAGATCTTCTGCTATCCACATTGACTACGAACCTTGCCGCCTTCCCCGACCTTCTGCTACGTCTGACCTTGCCTCTGCCTAGTCCTTCTGTCCCACGCCTTCTCAGCAGTCAGCGAGGTTGAGCCGTTGCCGGTGGATACGACCTGGTTGCTACTGCCGCAGCAAGACCATCCCACTTTGCGGCGGGCTCTGGTGAATACCAGTAGCATCTTAGAACCGGTCCACGCCAATCCCTCGCTGACACAGAGGATCCACATCCAGCTAGCCGAATCGTGACAGTAGATCCGGCCATGGATCCCACTGAGGTGCCGCTGCCAAGTCTCGCTGACCTATCTACGGTGGTCGCTCAGCAATCGCAGCAAATCGCCCAACAAGGACAGCAGCTGTCGCAGTTGACCGCCACGTTACAGCAACTTCTGCCACTGCTACAGCAGCAACCATCTCCTCCGCCAGCTCCTGCACCTCCTCCGCAGCGAGTGGCCGCTCCCAGCCTCCGCTTGTCCCTGCCGGACAAATTTGATGGGGACTCTAGACTCTGCCGTGGCTTTCTGTCTCAATGTTCCCTACATATGGAGATGTTGTCGGACCAATTTCCCACAGAACGGTCTAAGGTGGCGTTCGTAGTGAGTCTTCTTTCTGGAAAGGCCTTGTCTTGGGCCACACCGCTCTGGGACCGCAATGATCCTGCCACAGTCCAGTCCTTCTTCGCTGAAGTCCGTAGTGTCTTCGAGGAACCAGCCCGAGCTTCTTCTGCCGAGACTGCCCTGCTGAACCTGGTCCAGGGTAATTCTTCAGTAGGCGAGTACGCCATCCAATTTCGTACTCTCGCTTCCGAATTATCTTGGAATAACGAGGCTCTCTGCGCGACCTTTAAAAAAGGCCTATCCAGTAACATCAAGGATGTGCTGGCCGCACGAGAGATTCCTGCCAACCTGCAAGAACTTATCCATTTGGCCACCCGCATTGACATGCGTTTTTCTGAGAGACACCAGGAGCTCCGCCAGGAAAAAGACCTTGATCTCTGGGCACCTCTCCCACAGTATCCTTTGCAATCTACGCCTGTGCCTCCCGCCGAGGAGGCTATGCAAGTGGATCGGTCTCGCCTGACCCAAGAAGAGAGGACTCGCTGTAGGGAAAAAAATCTTTGTCTGTACTGCGCTAGTACCGAACATTTCTTGGTGGATTGCCCTATTCGTCCTCCACGTCTGGGAAATGCACGCACGCACCCAGCTCACGTGGGTGTGGCGTCTCTTGGTACGAAGGCTGCTTCTCCACGTCTCACGGTGCCCGTACGGATTTCTCCTTCTGCCAACTCCTCCCTCTCAGCCGTGGCCTGCTTGGACTCTGGTGCCTCTGGAAATTTTATTCTGGACTCTTTGGTGAATAAGTTCTGCATCCCTGTGACCCGTCTCGTCAAGCCGCTCTACATTTCCTCGGTCAACGGAGTTAAATTGGACTGCACCGTGCGTTACCGCACAGAACCCCTCTTAATGTGCATTGGACCCCATCACGAAAAGATTGAATTGTTCGTCCTTCCCAATTGCACCTCTGAAGTCCTCCTCGGTCTGCCATGGCTCCAGCATCATTCTCCCACCCTTGACTGGACCACCGGGGAGATGGGGCCCTGCTTGCCGTAAGAGATGCCTCACATCGGCTCCCAGTCCCGTCTGTCGGGCCTCAGTGTCTCCTCCTGTGCCTAGCCTCCCCAAGGCCTATCTGGACTGTGCCGTGCCTCCTCATAGCCCCCGTCCTGGTGACACTCTGCCCCGTGACAAGCTTCACCCTCTGCCCCTCCTCCCCATTCCCACTTCTTCTGCACTACCTGCCGCTGGTATAGCTACCCAGAACTTCTTTTTTCAGAAGGAGACTCAAGAGGCGTCCCCTATGTTGTCGTCTCTTTTGAAGGGACAAGGAGACAAAAAGAGGGGGAGACCTAAGGGGGGGATACTGTTACGCCGAGCGCTCCGGGTCCCTGCTCCTCCCCGGAGCACTCACGGCGTCTCTCTCTCTGCAGCGCCCCGGTCAGACCCGCTGACCGGGAGCGCTGCACTGACATTGCCGGCGGGGATGCAATTCGCATAGCGGGACGCGCCCGCTCGCGAATCGCATCCCAAGTCACTTACCCGTCCCGGCTGTCATGTGCTGGCGCGCGCGGCTATGCTCTCTAGGGCGCGCGCGCCAGCTATCTAAGATTTAAAGGGCCAGTGCACCAATGATTGGTGCCTGGCCCAATCAGCCTAATTAGCTTCCACCTGCTCCCTGGCTATAATACCTCACTTCCCCTGCACTCCCTTGCCGGATGTTGTTACCTTATGCCAGTGAAAGCGTTTAGTGTTGTCCAAAGCCTGTGTTTCCAGATCTTCTGCTATCCACATTGACTACGATCCTTGACGCCTGCCCCGACCTTCTGCTACGTCTGACCTTGCCTCTGCCTAGTCCTTCTGTCCCACGCCTTCTCAGCAGTCAGCGAGGTTGAGCCGTTGTCGGTGGATACGACCTGGTTGCTACCGCCGCAGCAAGACCATCCCACTTTGCGGCGGGCTCTGGTGAATACCAGTAGCATCTTAGAATCGGTCCACCGACACGGTCCACGCCAATCCCTCGCTGACACAGAGGATCCACATCCAGCTAGCCGAATCGTGACAGCTCTTTTAAAAAAAACTATTTACACAATAAAAAAGAAAAAATACCGAATCAAATTGGTTATTGGACAGTAGTCCAGCAAGGAATTATAAATGTCATTAGTGTAATATTTGTAGCCAAAACCTGGGTAAAAGTAATTTCAGATTAGGTGGAGTTATGATTTCTGTGAACCAATTAATAACTTGCCAAACTATTTAGGTAGTATACTGTCTACTATGTCCATGTCAGTATTACTTCATTGGCAAAACTAAAAGGAAACTTTTAATACGGGTAAAAGAGCATTTACGTTCTATTCGCACAGGTACAGGGGCTTCCCGGTTTATAGCGCATGTCCGAAATGCTCATGAAAGTAATGTATCTGTAATTAAATTTGCAAGGATTGAGAAAGCTGAAATTCCCCCTAATGGGGATGATCGTAACCTGTTGCTAATGAAGAAAGAAGCCTGCTGGATCATTGGAAGAATGCACTCAGACCTTTGGGTCTAAATGATAAGAATGAAATGGGCGCCTTTCTCCATTAACTTACAAGCTGTAACAGCGTTTTTTTTAATGTGAGTTTTTTTGTTTGTTATTATTTCTATATATATTTGTATTCACCTGTATTGTTGCACTGAAGCTCTCATCAATTTAGCAATGCCCAGTTGTGACGGCATAAAGACTCCACCATGACATGATGATGTCAGTACTGTCAGTACGGGCCAGAAGAAGCTCCTCAGTGCGTGAAATCGGTTGCCGCACCTCCATTACGCCCCCACCTCACCTGTTCCACCTTTGCTCCCTGTGTATCTGTCCTGCATGTTTTCTCTGTACAAGTTCTGGAATAAAGCCAAAATTTTGTTTGCAGTGAGTGCATTATCTCCATTTCTTTGTACTATTCGTTGGATATATTATCATAATTTGTGTAAATTGATATTGTGTTTACGGTACACAATCCTTTATTCTTTAGAATCCTTTTCCATGAATCCTCACCAATTATTCCAATTTCTTCCTCCCAGTTTTTTTTTATTTTAACTTAAAACTTATTTTGTGACCCTCTTAATAGCATTCTATATATTTTGCCCACTGCTTTTTTCCCAGTATCCCTACTTATTATTAGTATCCCTACCCTAAAAACTCAATTAACACGTGTACTAATCTTAAAAATACTTACCTGTAAGCTTCAACTAACTGATTATTTATTTTAACTGTTGAGTGACAGCTGCAGTCCACAAGATTTCACACAATTAAATATATTGCTTTAGACTGCAGCTGGAGCTACAAAAAAATTTACACAGCAAATACTGTCACGATGCCGGCTGGCAGGTAGTGGATCCTCTGTGCCAGAGAGGGATTGGCGTGGACCGTGCTAGTGGATCGGTTCTAAGTCACTACTGGTTTTCACCAGAGCCCGCCGCAAAGCGGGATGGTCTTGCTGCGGCGGTAGTGACCAGGTCGTATCCACTAGCAACGGCTCAACCTCTCTGGCTGCTGAAGATAGGCGCGGTACAAGGGAGTAGACAGAAGCAAGGTCGGACGTAGCAGAAGGTCGGGGCAGGCAGCAAGGATCGTAGTCAGGGGCAACGGCAGGAGGTCTGGAACACAGGCTAGGAACATACAAGGAAACGCTTTCACTGGCACGATGGCAACAAGATCCGGCAAGGGAGTGCAGGGGAAGTGAGGTGATATAGGGAAGTGCACAGGTGATAACACTAATTGGAACCACTGCGCCAATCAGCGGCGCAGTGGCCCTTTAAATCGCAAAGACCCGGCGCGCGCGCGCCCTAGGGAGCGGGGCCGCGCGCGCCGGGACAGGACTGACGGAGAGCGAGTCAGGTACGGGAGCCGGGGTGCGCATCGCGAGCGGGCGCTGCCCGCATCGCGAATCGCATCCCGGCTGGAGGCGGTATCGCAGCGCCCCGGGTCAGTGGATCTGACCGGAGCGCTGCAGTGAGGAGAGTGTAGCGAGCGCTCCGGGGAGGAGCGGGGACCCGGAGCGCTTGGCGTAACAGTACCCCCCCCCTTGGGTCTCCCCCTCTTCTTAGAGCCTGAGAACCTGAGGAGCAGACTTTTGTCTAGGATGTTGTCCTCAGGTTCCCAGGATCTCTCTTCTGGACCACAACCCTCCCAATCCACTAAAAAAAAGGTTTTCCCTCTGACCTTTTTAGATGCCAGAATCTCTTTGACGGAGAAGATGTCCGAGGAGCCGGAAACAGGAGTGGGAGGAACAGATTTGGGAGAGAAACGGTTAATGATAAGTGGTTTAAGAAGAGAAACGTGAAAGGCATTAGGAATACGAAGAGAAGGAGGAAGAAGAAGTTTGTAAGAGACAGGATTAATCTGGCACAAAATTTTGAAAGGACCAAGATAGCGTGGTCCCAACTTATAGCTAGGGACACGGAAGCGGACATATTTAGCGGAGAGCCATACCTTGTCTCCAGGGGAAAAAATGGGAGGAGCTCTTCTTTTCTTATCCGCGAACTTCTTCATGCGTGATGAAGCCTGTAAGAGAGAATTTTGGGTCTCTCTCCATATGATGGAAAGATCACGAGAAATTTCATCCACAGCGGGCAAACCAGAGGGCAAGGGGGTAGGGAGGGGGGGAAGAGGGTGACGGCCGTACACCACGAAAAATGGGGATTTGGAGGAAGATTCAGAGACTCTGAAGTTATACGAGAATTCGGCCCATGGTAGAAGATCTGCCCAGTCATCCTGGCGGGAGGAAACAAAATGTCGTAAATAATCACCCAAGACCTGGTTAATTCTTTCTACTTGTCCATTGGATTGAGGATGATATGCAGAAGAAAAATTTAATTTAATCTTGAGTTGTTTACAGAGAGCCCTCCAGAATTTAGACACGAATTGGACGCCTCTATCCGAGACGATCTGCGTGGGCAACCCGTGAAGACGAAAAATGTGTACAAAAAATTGTTTAGCCAACTGAGGCGCTGAAGGAAGACCAGGAAGAGGGATGAAATGTGCCATTTTGGAGAATCGATCAACGACCACCCAAATAACAGTGTTGCCATGGGATGGGGGTAAGTCAGTAATAAAATCCATACCAATCAGAGACCAAGGCTGTTCGGGGACAGGCAGAGGATGAAGAAAACCAGCGGGCTTCTGGCGAGGAGTCTTATCCCGGGCACAGATAGTGCAGGCTCGCACAAAGTCCACAACATCCGTCTCCAGAGTCGGCCACCAATAGTAGCGAGAGATGAGTTGCACAGATTTCTTGATGCCCGCATGACCTGCGAGATGGGAAGAGTGGCCCCATTTGAGGATTCCGAGGCGTTGGCGTGGAGAAACAAAGGTCTTTCCTGGAGGAGTTTGCCTGATGGAGGCTGGAGAAGTGGAAATCAGGCAGTCAGGAGGAATGATGTGTTGCGGAGAGAGTTCAACTTCAGAAGCATCCGAGGAACGAGAGAGAGCATCGGCCCTAATGTTCTTATCGGCAGGCCGAAAGTGAATTTCAAAATTAAATCGGGCAAAGAACAGAGACCACCTGGCCTGGCGAGGATTCAGCCGTTGGGCAGACTGGAGGTAGGAGAGGTTCTTGTGATCGGTGTAAATAATAACTGGAAATCTTGATCCCTCCAGCAGATGCCTCCATTCCTCAAGTGCTAATTTAATGGCTAGAAGCTCTCGATCCCCGATGGAGTAGTTTCTCTCCGCCGGAGAGAAGGTCCTAGAAAAAAAACCACAAGTAACAGCATGCCCGGAAGAATTTTTTTGTAGAAGGACAGCTCCAGCTCCCACAGAGGAGGCATCAACCTCCAATAGGAAGGGTTTAGATGGGTCAGGTCTGGAGAGCACGGGAGCCGAAGAAAAGGCAGACTTGAGCCGTTTAAAGGCGTCTTCCGCTTGAGGAGGCCAAGACTTGGGATCGGCATTTTTTTTGGTTAAAGCCACGATAGGAGCCACAACGGTAGAAAAATGTGGAATAAATTGTCTGTAATAATTGGCGAACCCCAAAAAACGTTGGATAGCACGGAGTCCGGAGGGGCGTGGCCAATCTAAGACGGCAGAGAGTTTGTCTGGATCCATTTGTAGTCCCTGGCCAGAGACCAAGTATCCTAGGAAAGGAAGAGACTGGCATTCAAACAGACATTTCTCTATTTTGGCATAGAGTTGATTGTCACGAAGTCTCTGAAGAACCATACGGACATGCTGGCGGTGTTCTTCTAGATTGGCAGAAAAAATCAGGATATCGTCCAGATATGCAACAACACAGGAGTATAAAAGATCACGAAAAATTTCATTAACAAAGTCTTGGAAGACGGCAGGGGCGTTGCACAGGCCAAAGGGCATGACCAGATACTCAAAGTGTCCATCTCTGGTGTTAAATGCCGTTTTCCATTCATCCCCCTCTCTGATGCGGATGAGATTATAAGCACCTCTTAAGTCCAGTTTGGTAAAGATGTGGGCACCTTGGAGGCGATCAAAGAGTTCAGAGATGAGAGGTAGGGGGTAGCGGTTCTTAACCGTGATTTTATTAAGACCGCGGTAGTCAATGCAAGGGCGTAGAGAGCCATCTTTTTTGGACACAAAGAAAAATCCGGCTCCGGCAGGAGAGGAGGATTTACGGATAAAGCCCTTTTTTAAATTTTCCTGGACGTATTCAGACATGGCAAGAGTCTCTGGGGCGGACAGAGGATAAATTCTGCCCCGGGGTGGAGTAGTGCCCGGGAGGAGGTCGATAGGACAATCATAAGGCCTGTGAGGAGGTAGAGTCTCAGCTTGTTTTTTGCAAAAAACATCCGCAAAGTCCATATAGGCCTTAGGGAGACCGGTTACGGGAGGAACCACAGAGTCACGGCAAGGGTTACTGGGAACCGGTTTTAGGCAGTCCTTGGAACAAGAGGGCCCCCAACTCTTGATCTCCCCAGTGGACCAATCCAGGGTTGGGGAGTGAAGTTGAAGCCAGGGAAGTCCAAGGAGAATTTCAGAAGTGCAATTGGGAAGGACCAAAAGTTCAATCCTCTCGTGATGAGGTCCGATGTGCATTAGAAGGGGCTCCGTGCTGAAACGTATGGTACAGTCCAATCTTTCATTGTTTACACAATTGATGTAGAGGGGTCTGGCGAGACTGGTCACCGGGATGTTGAACCTGTTGACGAGAGAGGCCAAAATAAAATTTCCTGCAGATCCGGAGTCCAAGAAGGCCACAGCAGAGAAGGAGAAGGCAGATGCAGACATCCGCACAGGCACAGTAAGACGTGGAGAAGCAGAGTAGACATCAAGGACTGTCTCACCTTTGTGCGGAGTCAGCGTACGTCTTTCCAGGCGGGGAGGACGGATAGGACAATCCTTCAGGAAGTGTTCGGTACTAGCACAGTACAGGCAGAGATTCTCCATGCGGCGTCGTGTCCTCTCTTGAGGTGTCAGGCGAGACCGGTCGACCTGCATAGCCTCCACGGCGGGAGGCACAGGAACAGATTGCAGGGGACCAGAGGAGAGAGGAGCCGGGGAGAAGAAACGCCTCGTGCGAACAGAGTCCATATCCTGGCGGAGCTCCTGACGCCTTTCGGAAAAACGCATGTCAATGCGAGTGGCTAGGTGAATGAGTTCATGTAGATTAGCAGGGATTTCTCGTGCGGCCAGAACATCTTTAATGTTGCTGGATAGGCCTTTTTTAAAGGTCGCGCAGAGGGCCTCATTATTCCAGGATAATTCTGAAGCAAAAGTACGGAATTGTACGGCATACTCGCCAACGGAAGAATTACCCTGGACCAGGTTCAACAGGGCAGTCTCAGCAGAAGAGGCTCGGGCAGGTTCCTCAAAGACACTTCGAATTTCCGAGAAGAAGGAGTGTACAGAGGCAGTGACGGGGTCATTGCGGTCCCAGAGCGGTGTGGCCCAAGACAGGGCTTTTCCAGACAGAAGGCTGACTACGAAAGCCACCTTAGACCTTTCAGTGGGAAACTGGTCCGACATCATCTCCAGGTGCAGGGAACATTGGGAAAGAAAGCCACGGCAAAACTTAGAGTCCCCATCAAATTTATCCGGCAAGGATAGTCGTAGACCAGAAGCGGCCACTCGCTGCGGAGGAGATGCAGGAGCTGGCGGAGGAGATGATTGCTGAAGCTGTGGTAGTAACTGCTGAAGCATAACGGTCAGTTGAGACAGCTGTTGGCCTTGTTGCGCTATCTGTTGCGACTGCTGGGCGACCACCGTGGTGAGGTCAGCGACAACTGGCAGAGGAACTTCAGCGGGATCCATGGCCGGATCTACTGTCACGATGCCGGCTGTCAGGTAGTGGATCCTCTGTGCCAGAGAGGGATTGGCGTGGACCGTGCTAGTGGATCGGTTCTAAGTCACTACTGGTTTTCACCAGAGCCCGCCGCAAAGCGGGATGGTCTTGCTGCGGCGGTAGTGACCAGGTCGTATCCACTAGCAACGGCTCAACCTCTCTGGCTGCTGAAGATAGGCGCGGTACAAGGGAGTAGACAGAAGCAAGGTCGGACGTAGCAGAAGGTCGGGGCAGGCAGCAAGGATCGTAGTCAGGGGCAACGGCAGGAGGTCTGGAACACAGGCTAGGAACATACAAGGAAACGCTTTCACTGGCACGATGGCAACAAGATCCGGCAAGGGAGTGCAGGGGAAGTGAGGTGATATAGGGAAGTGCACAGGTGATAACACTAATTGGAACCACTGCGCCAATCAGCGGCGCAGTGGCCCTTGAAATCGCAAAGACCCGGCGCGCGCGCGCCCTAGGGAGCGGGGCCGCGCGCGCCGGGACAGGACTGACGGAGAGCGAGTCAGGTACGGGAGCCGGGGTGCGCATCGCGAGCGGGCGCTGCCCGCATCGCGAATCGCATCCCGGCTGGAGGCGGTATCGCAGCGCCCCGGGTCAGTGGATCTGACCGGAGCGCTGCAGTGAGGAGAGTGTAGCGAGCGCTCCGGGGAGGAGCGGGGACCCGGAGCGCTTGGCGTAACAAATACATGCAAATGTGTATGGATGATTTTTTTTAAACCTCCCATATTCCAAGATGTTAAAGGGGTACACTGGATTTTTTTTTTTCCAAATCAACTGATGCCAGAATAATCTGAAAATGTAAAAGTTATGTCTATTTAAACATTTTAATCCTTCCAGTACTTATCAACTCCTGTATGCTCTAGAGGAAGTTGTGTAGTTCTTTCCAGTTTCCAGTTCATCCACAGTGCTCTCTGCTGCCCCCTCTGTCTGTATCAGGAACTGTTCGGATCAGGAGAGGTTTGCCATGGGGACAGAGGTGTCAGCAGAGAATCTTGTGGTCAGACTGGAAAGAACTACACAAATTCCTCTGGAAAATACAGATACGTACTTGAAGGCTTTAAATTTTAAAATAGAAAACAATTACTAATCTGTATAATTTTCTTGCACCAGTTGATTTGAAAAAAAAAAAAAAATAATTATTCCTCCGGAGTAACCCTGTAGACACGTGAAAACAAAATGTATACGTCTGTCAACTATGACAGCATACTCATAGTTCTTCAAAGGAGTATTTCAAATCTCTGGGCTTATTGTAAAATTGAAAAAATATATATTGTGGATGCTTAGAAGTATCAGTACCATAATGTGAGCTGCTACACCTTTCTGTACAACAGGTAGGTTGTGCCATGCAAATTTTAAGCTAGGCTCACACTGCATTTTTTTGTGTAACATAAACATTTTATAGAGCAATTATCTCTAAGGAACCCTCACAGCAAGAGGAAGAGGGGAGAAGTAGGACCAGCAAATGATACACTGAAGGATTGGTCGGAGAAGTCGGAAGAAAACCTAGTCCTTAGGGCCAGAAGAGTGTAGCCTATTGAGGGAGAGTTGGTGATCTATAGCCTTAAAATGTAAAGACTAGTTAGTGCAGGTAAAGAAAAATAGTAGATTAGCTGAGGGTAGATCATAGTTCTAGGAGTTTGGAGATGAAGAAGAGATCAGAGACCGGTCTGTAGTTTGCTATATAGGATAGGTCCTGAGGTGTTTTATTTTTTTATTTTAGCAGAATGTTTGAAGGAGGAAGGAAAGATACCAGAGGAGAGGGAGAGTTTAAATATGTTACTTTAATGACTAGTGACAGTGGAAGAGAGAGACTGATTGAGGTGTGAGGGAATTGGGTCACTATTGCAAGTAGTTGGGCAAGGGGAGGAGAAGAACTTGAAGACTTGACAATCTGTTACTGGGACAAGAGCTCTGAAAAAACTCCTAAAATCCCTATTAAGACAGATCAGGTTTCATACTTTCCATAAAGGTATGTGCAGAAGGGAGCTGCAGACTAACACACACAGAGAAGGTGGTGAAAATTCTAAGAAATTTTATTTCTTACCCCAGTGCTTAATTCATAGCTTACATTGCTCAGCACTGCTCTGTAATGTCTTCCTCACGGATACTGCTTCTGAGTATACAGTATGCCATACAGAGATAAGGGAGCAGGGGCCCTTATATATTGTGTGCGCAGTGTATGGAAGACATAGCAGCTAATCTCCAACCACTATCTCAAAGACAACTGAAATAAGGCACCTATGGAGGGAAAAACTGAAAGTTTAGGTATGCTTAAAACGAAATGGAGCTGCAGTATGTTGGGTACAGATGTTCCTTTCGTTGGCTTACCTTCTTGTTGATTTGTTACACTAGTAATTACTGAGAGCTGGCAGAGACCAAGAATTGTCCAAGGTCAAAGGTCTGTTTTTCAGGAGATAAGAATCCAATGTAATCTGCACTCGTACACAGACAATTCTTTCTCCATTTAAAAATAATTCAAGGCGAAAAAATAAAAATTACATTGAGTTGACGAGATAAAAGGTCTACATTTATGTACACAGATATCTTGCATTGGGGGGGGGGGGTTTACAATTATAATGATACCATATGATACCAAAAAGAAAATGCTGCTATTTCTTAAAACCAAGTGTTCCCCATGATATGGTTAGACTAATGGTTATCTAAGACAAAGTTTTTGGCAGATCTAATAAATTAATCTCCCTTTTTTATTTATTTTTTTATTTATTTATCTACCCTAGAGAGTGTCAGCAACTGGGATCACACCCCCACAAGAAGAAAACACACATCAGTTTTAGAACTTGCATAAAACACATTGTAATGACTGGGGATGTGGATCCACTGTACCTTGTGTGGATGATGGCTTGAGCTGTACCAGGGCTCAGATTCTAAGGAGCCACTGGTGTTCACCAGAGCCTGCTGCAAAGCAAGATGGACTTCATGTGGCAGGCAGCTCCCAGGTCGCTACCCCTGATACGACTCGTTCACTAAGGCAGCCAAGGTGATGCGTGGCACAGAGAGGATGAGACAAACTCTAGTCTCGCACAAGCAGAAGGTCAGGGCAGGCGGTACAGCAACAAGGTCAGAATACGTAGCAAGGTGGTCAGAGGGCAGACGGCAAGGAAGCGTGGTCAGGGAATGAGGCAGGCAAAATTTGTACACGGTAAGGCAAGACACAATACAGGTAACGCTTTCTTCAAGGCTCAAGGGCACAAAGATCTGGCAGGGGTCAAGAGGAATGCCTGGCTAAAAAGGTTCAGGAGCAGACAAGCACCAATCATTGGTGCGCTGGCCCTTTAAATATGAAAGAGAACGTGCCTTAGGGGACGGACGCGTACGTGCTGAGAGTCAGGAACAGCGGAGCGGACAGAGAGCAGAGAAGGTAAGTGACGGCTCAGGAACCGCCAGCAGCAGGAGAGAGAGCAAGAGTGCTTCGGTCTCCCCCCTTTTTTGGCTGCAGGAAATTGAGGACCAGATCCCGATCCAAAGTGTTCTCCTCTGGCTCCCAGGACCTTTCTTCAGAACCAAACCCTTCCAGTCCACCAGGAAGAATCTTTTCCCTCTAATGGTTTTGGTGACTAAGATATCTGAGGAATTGGACACAGTAGAAGGAAAGACATCTTTTTGAGAGAAACGACTGAAAACGTAAGGCTTCAGGAGAGAAACATGGAAAAAATTTGGAATGCGAAAAGTAGATGGCAGATTAAGTGTTTTTGCAGTGCAAAACCTTGAAATGAACAAGAAACCCAGGACCAAATTTATAACTGGGAACTAGAGCTGAGCGTGTTTTTGAAAGATTTGATTCGGGCGATTCGCCCAATTTTCCGGAAAAATTGGGTTTGTTCCGAATTTATTCGCAGCAAATCGCTATTAATGGGGTATTCCAGGCAAAACCTTTATATATATATATATATATATATATATATATATATATATATATCAACTAGCTCCGGAAAGTTAAACAGATTTGTAAATATATATCAACTGGCTCCGGCTCCGGAAAGTTAAACAGATTTGTAAATTACTTCTATTAAAAAATCTTAATCCTTCCAATAGTTATTAGCTTCTGAAGTTTTCTGTCTAACTCCTCAATGATGATGTCACGTCCCGGGAGCTATGCATGATGGGAGAATATCCCCATAGGAACTGCACAGCTCACGGGACGTGAGTCATCAGAGAGCAGTTAGACAGAAAACAACAACTCAACTTCAGAAGCTAATAACTATTGGAAGGATTAAGATTTTTTAATAGAAGTAATTTACAAATATGTTTAAGTTTCCTGAGCCAGTTGATATATAAAAAAAAGATTTGGCCTGGAATACCCCTTTAAAATCGGACATTTCTGGCTTACAGAGAGCCTCAATAGGGGTGTAGAACACTTTGCCTTGCTGTAACATGCGTAGGGTGTGTGCTGGGTTAGTGAAATAATACTGTTTCAGTATGACATGCAGATCAGAGGCGTCGCTATTTGAATCACTGTCACAGTGCCGCACAATGACAGAGCATGGAGGTGGCATCAGTATGAGGAGACCATATTGTGGTTGAATGACACAGCGTAGAGGTGGGGGCAGCATGAGGAGAACATATAGTGGCTGAATGACACAGCGTGGAGGTGGATGAAGCATGAGGAGACCATATAGGCTCAATAGGGGTGTAGAACACATTTCCTTGTCCTTACACACATAGGGAGTGTGCTGTGTTAGTGACACAATACTGCTATTCAGTAAGACATGTAGACTACAGGCATCGCTATTAGAATCACTGCCGCAGAACGTCTGGATGTGGCAGCAGGGTGACCTTATGGCGTCAAAATTGAAGAGAATAAAGATAATTTTTATGTAATTTTTTTTATTCAATCTGAATTTATTAAAAAATTCTGAGTATCCATTCTAGTTAGCATCAAGCTGACGGTCCTCCACCAGGCGAGATACCACCTGTTCCAGCTCCTGCCTTTCAGCGCCCCCCTGACTGTGAAAGTGTGAATAATTCATTTAATCATCTATGGTTCATTGTTATCGCTCTATTGGTTTTTTGAAAATTTAATTTAAATTTAAGATTTAGTAATAAAATGTGTGGTTACAAAAGACCAAATCCAACAAGGAGTCACATGCCACATGGCGGCACAATGACAGAGCCTAGAGGAAACAGCAGCATGAGGAAACCATAATCTGGCAGAATGACACAGCCTGGAATTGGTGGCAGCAAAAGGAGACCATATAGTGGCTGAATGACACAGTCTGGAGTTGGCGACAAAAGGGCTTCACAATCCCTAACATAAAAAGATGAATTTTCTAATTTAAATGGAAGATTTATGGTAGCTAGTGATACCATAAAAATGTTTAGGTAATGTCCCAGCAACATGAGGAGACCATATAGTGGCTGAATGACACAGCCTGGAGCTGGCGGCAGCATGTGGAGACCATATATTGGCTGAATGACATGGAGTGGAGTTGGCGGCAGCATGAGGGGCCTCACATAGGGCCTCACAATACCTAAGATAAAAAGATGCATTTTCTAATTTAAATTGAAGATTTACGGTAGCTAGTGCTACCATAAAGATTTTTAAGTAATGTACAAGCAGCATGAGGAGACCATATAGTGGCTGAATGACACAGCCTGGAGTTTGCGGCAGCATGAGGAGACCATCTGGTGGCTGAATGACACAGCATGAAGTTTGTGGCAGCATGAGGAGACCATATGGTGGCTGAATGACACAGCCTGGAGTTTGAGGCAGCATGAGGAGAACATATGGTGGCTGAATGACACAGCCTGGAGGTGGCGGCAGCATGAGGAGAACAAATGGTGGCAGAATGAGACAGCCTGGAGGTGGCAGAAGCATCAGGAGTCCTGAAAGTGACATGGTGACAAAGTGGTGCGGTGGGTGGCAATACCAGTACCCAGTGACGAAGGTGGGTGAAAAATGGTCTGATGCAGAGGAATATTTGTAACTGGGGAGCAGCGCCTTAAATCTGTTTTGCACTATACATATTTATGAAGTGTTGGTGTGGCACCATGGTCAATCTACTCTGATGCATCAGGCATTGGTGGGTGGAAATCCTGGCTGATCCAGGCCTGATTCATCTTCACAAAGGTCAGTCTCTCCACATATTTCATGGACAGATGAGTTCTCCTTGGGGTTACTATGGTGCCCGCCGCACTAAACACCCGATCTGATGGCACACTACTGGCAGAACAGGACAGCTTTTCCAGGGCAAAGTCTGCTAGTTGCGGCAACAAATCAAGTTTGGCTGCGCATAAGTCCAGCGGATCTTCAAGGTGTGTTGGCATGGGCGTGTTAAGGTATGCCACCACCTGCTGGTTCAGGTTCTTCTCCAGGTCTACCTGCTGCTGATGAGTTGCTTCACTGTGCGGGTGAAGAAAGGTACTCATCAGCGACTGTAGACTCAGGCTGCTTCTGATGGAGCTGGTATTGCTCCTGCCAAACCCACCCCTCCCCCAGCAGCCATGGCAGTTGAAAGTTAGCGCAGAGCACCCCCTGAGTCAGACCTGCGAGAGGATAGGCGATGGCACCGATAGGCATCGGCCAACTGAATATGTAAGTGGAGAGCCAGAAGTCATCCCGCTGCTGAATGGTGACAATTCGGCAGTCACTATGCAAGCAACTGAGCATGCATTGTGCCATTTGTGCAAGTGACTCTGAGGGACTCGCTGCCTCCATCTCCACTGCATACTGCCAAGGTGTGTCTGGGTCCTCTGTCTCCCCTTCCTCATAACCCTCTTGCTCTTCTGGCTGCTCCTGCTTCTCCTCTCCTGTCAGATGACAAAATGCCCATTTCGTGAAGCCTAAGCTGTGCTCCACTGTGCTCCACCCCCTCCTCCTCCTGCAGTTCAGCCCCCACAGGGCTCGTGTAGCCATAAGAGATGTCGCGAATTGTTCGCCAGCGAACAGTTCCCAGCGAATTTAGCATGTTCGCGTTCGCATCGCCGGGCGAACATATGTGAAGTTCGATCCGCCCCCTATACTTTAACATTGCAGTAAACTTTGACCCTGTGAGTCAGAGTCAGCAGACACATTACAGCCAATCAGCAGCAATCCCTCCCTTCCAGACCTTCCTACCTCTTGCACGGACGCCATTTTAGCCTCATTCAGCATGCTGCAGGCTTAGGAAGTGGAGGGTCAGAGAAGCTGCTCCTGCTGTATAGGGAAAGCGATAGCTAGGTTGCTGCTAGGTGGTGTATTCAGGGTCCAGTTTACTTCTAAAGCACTAGTGTAACATCTGCTTTAAGGACAGCACCCAAAAAAGCCCTTTTTAGGGCTGAAAGATATCAGTCCTGGTTGGGAGGGAACCGCTGGTTAAAAGGGGTACTCCAGAATCAAACTTAAGTTCCTTCAAGCAACTATCTACTACAGTATTCAAAGGGCTGAAAGATATCAGTCTGTGTGTCTTGCAACAGCTGGAGGCACCCTGGTTGGGAGGGAACCGCTGGTTAAAAGGGGTACTCCAGTATAAAACTTAAGTTCCTTCAAGCAACTAACTACTACAGTATTCAAAGGGCTGAAATATATCAGTCCGTGTGTTTTGCAACAGCTGGAGGCACCCTGGTTGGGGACCACTGCATAAAAGGGGAACTCCGCTGACAAGCTTTTTTTCTTTAAAGCAACTAACTACTACAGTATTCAAAGGGCTGAAATATAGCAGTCCGTGTGTTTTGCAACAGCTGGAGGCACCCTGGTTGGGGACCACTGCATAAAAGGGGAACTCCGCTGGCAAGCTTTTTTTTCTTTAAAGCAACTAACTACTACAGTATTCAGAGGGCTGAAATATATCAGTCCGTGTGTTTTGAAACAGCTGGAGGCACCCTGGTTGGGGACCACTGCTTAAAAGGGGAACTCCGCTGGCAAGCTTTTTTGCACATTGTCACACTAGTGCAAAATCACATTTGGTGTGACAGTTGTGCAAATTTAAAAAAAAAAGACCTTTTTTGGCTGTTAAATAAAATCAGTCGTCACTGTCAGTTCACGTCACAGTTGCCAGTTTTTTTGCCTGCAGGGCAAATTGTGTCACCCTACTGCAAATCACATTAGGTGTGACAGTTGTGCAAATATAAAAAAAAATACCTTTATTGGCTGTTAAATAAAATCAGTCGTCACTGTCAGTTCACGTCACAGTAGCCATTTTTTTTTGCCTGCAGGGCAAATTGTGTCACCCTAGTGCAAATCCCATTAGGTGTGACAGTTGTGCAAATAAATAAAAAAAAAACCTTTTTTGGCTGTTAAATAAAACCAGTCGTCACTGTCAGTTCACGTCACAGTTGCCAGTTTTTTTTTGTGTGTCTGCCTCTGACAACAGCGAGGCCATTTGCAACCTGTGCCAGAAGAAACTGAGTCGTGGGAAGTCCAACACCCACCTAGGCACAACTGCTTTGCGAAGGCACATGATGTAACATCACAAACGCCTATGGGATCAACAGTACAAGCAGCACACAAAGTCAAAGCCGCCATCCTCCTCCTGATCCAGCATCTTCAGCCAGGTCAACCACTGCTACCCTCCTTGCCCCCTCTCAACCATCCGCCTCTCCGCCTCTCGCCTTGAGCAGTTCCTGCTCATCTGCCCACAGTCAGGTGTCTGTCAAGGAGATGTTTGAGCGCAAGAAGACAATGTCTCAAAGTCACCCCTAGCCCGGCGTCTGACAGCTGGCTTGTCGGAACTGCTAGCCCGCCAGCTTTTATCATAAAAGCTGGTGGAGTCTGAGGCCTTTAAAAAATTTGTAGCCATTGGGACACCACAGTGGAAGGTACCCGGACAAAATTTTTTTGCACAAAAGGCAATCCCCAACCTTTACTCCATTGTGCAAAAGGAAATTATGGCATTTCTGGCACACAGTGTAGGGGCAAGGGTCCATCTGACCACTGATACCTGGTCTGCAAAGCATGGTCAGGGCAGGTATATCACCTACACTGCGCATTGGGTACCACCTCCTCTACTCCTCCTACGCCATCCTCTTCCATAACATCCTTGGCCGAGTCCTCTTCCACTGCTGTGTCTTACGCCACATCACCGGCACCCCCCCAGGTGCTATTCCACATCCCGGATACGGCAGTGTCACCCAATCTTGGGGTTGACTTGCCTCAAAGTGGAGAGTCACACCGCACCAGCGCTTCTGTCGGCCCTGAATGCACAGGTGGACCAGTGGCTGACTCCGCACCAACTGGAGATCGGCAAGGTGGTTTGTGAAAACGGAACAAATTTGTTGGCGGCATTGAGATTGGGCAAGTTGACACATGTGCCGTGCATGGCACATGTATGTAATCTAATTGCACAACGCTTTGTGCTCAAGTACCCAGGCTTAGAGGATGTCCTGAAGCAGTCCAGAAAGGTGTGTGGCCATTTCAGGCATTCCTACACGGCCATGGCGCACTTGTCAGATATCCAGCGGCGAAACAACATGCCAGTGAGACGCTTGATTTGCGACAGCCCGACATGTTGGAATTCAACACTCATACCGTTTGTTTTCTTCCTTGTGCAAATGGGGTCTTTCATGCTGTCGTGCCTGTTGAGGGACCCTCATATAAAAAGGATGAAGGAGAACGACCTGTACTGGGTGTCCACGCTACTAGAGCCCCGGTATAAACATAAAGTGCCTGACATGTTACCGCATTACAGCAAGGCGGAAAGGATTCAGGAGGTCCAAAATAAATTAAGAAGTATGCTGTACACAGCGTATAAGGGTCATGTCACAGCACAACAGGGATCTAACAGGGGAAGAGGTGAAAGTAATCCTCCTCCTCCTCCCACGAACACACCGGCAAGGACAAGATGCTGTACAGACATGCTGTTGATGGACAACATGCGGAGCTTTTTAAGTCCTACGCATCGCTACAGCCCATCGGGGTCCACCATCAGAGAACGGCTTGACCGACAGGTAGCAGACTACCTGGCCTTAACCGCAGATATCGACACTCTGAGGAACAATGAACCCCTTGACTACTGGGTGTGCCGGCTTGACCTGTGGCCTAAGCTATCCCAATTTGAGCTCGAACTTCTGGCCTGTCCCGCTTCAAGTGTCCTGTCAGAAAGGACCTTCAGTGCAGCAGGAGGTATTGTCACTGAGAAGAGGAGTTGCCTTGGTCAAAAAAAGTCTGGATTACCTCACCTTTCTGAAGATGAATGAGGGATGGATCCCGAAGGGACTGACACTGGACGATACATTTGACTGAACAAGGCCTGATCAGATGAGCTGCCTTGGGCTAAAAATGGTCCACACGCTGCTGTATT
The DNA here is from genome assembly GCF_029499605.1 of Hyla sarda. NCBI lineage: Eukaryota > Metazoa > Chordata > Amphibia > Anura > Hylidae > Hyla > Hyla sarda. Next base: position 88,198,259 of record NC_079190.1, read on the forward strand.
TGAACTCTGAATGCCGGATGACTTGTGTGACTTATCCGCCATCAACTAGGGTTCAAGCCGCAATGTTTTAGGGCACTTTCTGCCTGGCAAAACAAACAGAAATTTTTCTGGCCGCTGCTATAGCAGCGGCTGCGACAATATCAAATTTTGCAGCCAGGTTTACATGCCTAATTTTTCGGGACTCTGCTGCTGAACTTGTTATGGTGCAGCAATTTTTCTGTCTGCTGCTATAGCTGCGACAATACCAAATTTTCCAGCCAGGTGTACATGCCTAATTTTTCTGGCCTCTGCTGCTGCACTTTTTCTGGTGCTGCAATTTTTCTGGCTGCTGCTACAGCTGCGGCTGTGACAATACCCAATTTTTCATCCATGTGTACATGCCTAATTTTTCTGGCCTCTGCTGCTGCACTTGTTATGGTGCTGCAATTTTTCTGCCCGCTGCTACAGAAGCGGCTGCAACAATACCAAATTTTTCAGGCATGTGTACATGCCTAATTTTTCTAGTACTCTCTGCTGAAATCTCTGTCCATTTTAGCAACCTTGGATATTAGATCTATGCTAAGGGTAGCATGGTGGCTCAGAGGTTAGCACTGCTGCCTTGCAGCACTGGGGCCTTGGGTTCAAATCCCACTATGTGTCCCTGTGGGTTTTAAAATTCGCCTGCCCATTGAAGCCAATGGTGGTTCGCGGACCGAAAATTTTATGTTCGCGACATCACTAGATAAGATGTCTGATCGCGGGGGTCCCGCCACTGGGGACCCCCGCAATATTGCAGGCAGCATCCACCTGCTTGTTGTCCGGAAGCGCTGGAGGGTCTGGGTCGCGACCAATATTGTCACGCCCACTCCCGTAGCTTTGCATTGAGGGGTGGAGCGTGACGTCACATGGGGCGGAGGCGTGACATCACACGCCGCCCGCCCTGTAGTCGCCGGTAATCTGACCCGGAGCGAACATGCTCCGGGGACTGATTACAAACGGGGTGCCGCGTGCAAGATCACGGGGGTCTCCAGCGGCGGGACTCCCACGATCAGGCATCTTATCCACTATCCTTTGGATAGGGGAAAAGATGTGTAAGCACCGGAGTACCCCTTTAATTGTTTAAGTATAACTATAACTTTATTATGTTTTTTTTTTTTTCGAGTCTAAACAAGATCAGCATTCATTGCTGATTATAATGTAGCTTTGTATGGGCAGGGACTCCACATTTTTTCATACACTGTTTACTGAATACTCATTCCTAATGAATTGTCCGTTTAAAAGGACCAGCAAACAGCTGGGGAACAATCAAAAATTTGTTGGCTGATTGCAGCTTTGTTGCGGCCAAAATCTTTGTGGGCCTCAAATATGTAAATAGGGAATAAGTGGACGATTATGATGAATTTAAAGGACCGTGTGATTTATCGAGCTTTATGAAGGCTTAGCAAATGAGCACCGATCACCGTGATTAGCTCTTGTTATCTGCAGCCCATGGGCACCTCTAAAAGGTCCTTTAGTCATAAAGTTGTCTTTTGTAAGCCCTACTAAATGATTGTAATTAGTGGATCTGATTCTTGAAGAAGGGTTCATGTCTCCTGAGTTTAGCTGATGCATTCTGCGTTGTTGTGACAACGCCTGGGCAAATCAGGAGGCTTGGCCGACAGGTCAATTACATCTGGCCTCGGTATCCACTCCCTTCATAGGTGAGATATTATATTCTTTTTGCCCTAGTACCCAAATTGCTCATTGCTTGGCCTATCCTATGTATTTTGACCATTGGCTAAATGACCTGACTATTCTTCTGTTTTTTGTATTTGTACTGCAAGCATTCTAGGTGTGGATTCAGCCCATCAGACTACTCTTTTACTATTTGTCTGTTAAAAATAATAATAATAATAATAATGTTTTGTGTTAAAGGGGTATTCAATGAAAAACTTTTTTTTCATATCAACTTGCTCCAGAAAGTTAAAGGAGTACTCTGGTGCAGAGTACTCCTGCTCCGTCCTGCCCAGGCTGTAAAAAAATGAAAATTAACCATCCCTCACCTTCCTGGGTTCCCACGGAGCACCACTACAGCTGATCGGTCCTCCGCTCCATCCTCTTCATACTTCCGTGTGAACGAAGCGTCACATGGCGCTCAGCCTATTATGGGCCGAGGCAGAACATTGCGGCGGCCGGCGATAGGCTGAGCGCCATGTGACGCTTTGTTCACATGGAAGTACGAAGAGGATGGAGCGGAGGACCGATCAGCTGTAGTGGCGCTCCGCGGGAACCCAGGAAGGTGAGGCATGGTTTATTTTAATTTTTTTTTTTGCAGCCCGGCAGGACGGAGCAGGAGTACTTTGCACCAGAGTACTCCTTTAAACAGATTTGTAAATTACTTCAATTAAAAAATCTTAATCCTACCAGTATTTATCAGCTGCTGAAGTTGAGTTGTTAATTTCTGTCTGACAACAGTGCTCTCTGCTGACACCTCTGTCTGTCTCAGGAACTGTCCAGAGCAGGAGAGGTTTGCTCTGCGGATTTTCTGCTACTCTACACAGTTCCTGAGACAGACAGAGGTGTCAGTAGAGAGCACTGTTGTCAGTCAGAAAAGAACAACTCAATTTTAGCAGCTGATAAGCACTGTTAGGATTAAGATTTTTTAATAGAAGTAATTTACAAATCTGTTTGACTTTCTGAAGCCAGTTTATATGAGTTTTTTTTTTCATGGAGTACCCCTTTGACTGACGAGACATAATAACCTTTTTGCAAATCGAATACCCCCTTCCCCTCCCCTTATCTACTAAAATAAAAGTCATACCAATAAATAACTTTTGTGTGGGGGAAAGTCGGCCACAGTTTTTTATTTATAAATAACAAAATAGATAGCATGTAAACAATCAACAAAAACTGATGGACCCGCATCCTCTTCCTTTCTCTGCCAGCTGTGACTTACAACTTAACATAAAATTAAACAGGTAGGGTGGGAGGGACAAAACTCCGGGTCAGCAGAATGAGTGAGGTAAGGAGGAGGGCCTATTGTACAGGGTGGGTCATTCATATGGATACACCTTAATAAAATGGGAGTGGTTGTTGATATTACCTTTCTGTTTGTGGCACATTAGTATATGTGAGGGGGGAAACTTTTCAAGATGGGTGGTGACCATGGCGGCCATTTTGAAGTTGGCCATTTTGAATACAACTTTTGTTTTTTCAATAGGAAGAGGGTCATGTGACATCAAACTAATTGTGAACTTCACAAGAAAAACAATGATGTGCTTGGTTTTAACATAACTTTATTCTTTCATGAGTTATTTACAAGTTTCTGACCACTTATAACATGTGTTCAATGTGCTGCCCATTGTGTTGGATTGTCAATGCAACCCTCTTCTCCCACTCTTCACACACTGATAGCAACACCGCAGGAGAAATGCTAGCACAGGCTTCCAGTATCCGTATACACTGCTATATACTACTATATACACCGCAGGAGAAATGCTAGCACAGGCTTCCAGTATCTGTAGTTTCAGGTGATGCACATCACGTATCTTCACAGCATAGACAATTGCCTTCAGATGACCCCAAAGATAAAAGTCTTAGGGGGTCAGATCGGGAGACCTTGGGGGCCATTAAACTGGCCCATGACGACCAATCCACTTTCCAGGAAACTGTTCATCTAGGAATGCTCGGACCTGCCACGTTCCCTGAGTTTTTCCAGCAAGATGGTGCACCACCACATTATGGGTGTCAGGTCTGAGCATTCCTAGATGAACAGTTTCCTGGAAAGTGGATTGGTCATAGTGGGCCAGTTGAATTCCCAATAAGACCCAATAAGACCAAGCACATCATTGTTTTTCTTGTGAAATTCCCAATAAGTTTGATGTGTCACATGACCCTCTTCCTATTGAAAAAAAAAAGTTGGATTCAAAATGGCAAACTTCAAAATGGCCACCATGGTCACCACTCATCTTGAAAAGTTTCCCCCCTCACATATACTAATGGGCTACAAACAGGAAGTTAATATCACCACATATATATATGTGTGTGTATATAACAGGGAGGGACTTTAAAGCCCGGGAAGAACCAGAGGCTGTGATAGGGCCATACTCCAGAACATACACCCCAGTTACCAGGCAAATTACCTGCAGGCGGGGAGGGGGCCAGCTCCACACAGGAGGGGGATAATTAACTCTTTAACTGCTCAGCAGTCAGGGGACAGGCCAGTTAAGCACGGCCTGTCCCTACAAATTCATTGTGTCCTGACCGCTTCCCTGACTTCTGTACAGTGTTTGTTTATTGTATTGGACCTTGCACTGTAGTAGAGTATGGTCCAGCACTATGGTAAGGACCATTCTTTTAACCTCTTAAGGACGCAGGGCGTATGGATACGCCCTGCATTCCGAGTCCTTAAGGACGCAGGGCGTATCCATACGCCCGTGGGAATTCCGGTCCCCACCGTTCAGCAGGCATCCCAGCATATCGCCCAGGGGGGTCAATATGCCCCCCCATGTCGGCGATCGCCGCAGATCGCTGGACAATTCAGTCCAGCAATCTGCGGCGATTCTGGGTCAATCGGGTCTCCAGTGACCCGGTGACCCGGAATTACTGGCTGTTCGGGGCCGTCTCTGACGGCCCCGAACAGCCAGAGCCTGCAGGGGTGAGGTGGCACTGGTGCCACCTCACGATCGCCCTGATTCGTCGGCCGCATTACCGGCCGACCAATCAGGGCGCCTGCTGCGGGTGTCACTCCCGCACCCGCTCCGCCCTTCTTCCGGAGGACGTGAGCGGGTGCGGGAAGACGACCCCGGGTGCTGGGGACCCCGATCCCCGGCGTCCATGTTGGGATCGGGGCCCCAGGAGCGACGGCGGCGGCGAGGGACTTTCCTGCGATGAAGCAGCCGCAGGAGGTGAGTTAAAGCCTCCTGCTGTTGCTTAGCAACAGCTCCCAGCATGCAAAAAGGGCATGCTGGGAGCTGTAGTTATGCAACAGCAGGAGGCAGACCACCACAACTCCCAGCATTCCATTATGGGCATGCTGGGACTTATGGTTTTGCACTAGCTGGAGGCACATTTTTTCTATGGAAAAGTGTACCTTCAGCTGTTGTATAACTACAACTCCCAGCTTGCACAAACAGCTAAAGTGCATGCTGGGAGTTGTAGTGGTGCATCTGCTGGTTGCATAACTACAACTCCCAGCATGCCCGTTGGCTGTCGGTGACTGCTGAGAGTTGTAGTTTTGCAACAGCTGAAGGCGCACTGGTTGTGAAACTTAGAGTTTTTTTTTTACCTAACTCAGTGTTTCACGACCGGTGTGCCTCCAGCTGTTGCAAACTACAACTCCCAGCAGTCACTCCCTTACACCATGCACCGTACATGCTGGGAGTTGTAGTTTTGCAACAGCTGGAGGCACACTGGTTTTGAAACACTGAGTAAGGTCACAAACTCCGTGATACATAACCAGTGTGCCTACAGCTGTTGCAAAACTAAAACTCTCAGCATGTACAGTCTGTCAGCGCATGCTGGGAGTTGTAGTTTTGCAACAGCTGGATGTCCCCCCCAATGTGAATGTACAGGGTACACTCACATGGGCGGAGGCTTACAGTAAGTATCGGGCTGCAAGTTTGAGCTGCAGCAAATTTTCTGCAACAGCTCAAACTGCCAGCGAGAAACTACTGTGAACCCCCGCCCGTGCGACTGTACCCTAAAAACACTACACTACACTAACACAAAAAATAAAATAAAAAGTAAAAAACACTACATATACACATACCCCTACACAGCCCCCCTCCCCAATAAAAATGAAAAACGTCTGGTACGCCACCGTTTCCAAAACGGAGCCTCCAGCTGTTGCAAAACAACAACTCCCAGTATTGTCGGACAGCCGTTGACTGTCCAGGCATGCTGGAAGTTTTACAACAGCTGGAGGCACCCTGTTTGGGAATCACTGGTGTAGAATACCCCTATGTCCACCCCTATGCAATCCCTAATTTAGGCCTCAAATGCGCATGGCGCTCTCAATTTGGAGCCCTGTCGTATTTCAAGGCAACAGTTAAGGGTCACATATGGGGTATCGCCGTACTCGGGAGAAATTGGGCTTCAAATTTTGGGGGGTATTTTCTGCTTTTACCCTTTTTAAAAATGTAAAGTTTTTGGGAAAAGAAGCATTTTAGGTAAAAATTATATATATTTTTTTACATATGCAATAGTCGTGAAACGCCTGTGGGGTATTAAGGTTCACTTAACCCCTTGTTACATTCCCCGAGGGCTCTAGTTTCCAAAATGGTATGCCATGTGTTTTTTTTTTTGCGGTCCTGGCACCATAGGGGCTTCCTAAATGCGGCATGCCCCCAGAGCAAAATTTGCTTTCAAAAAGCCAAATGTGACTCCTTCTCTTCTGAGACCTGTAGTGCGCCAACAGAGCACTTTTCACCCCCATATGGGGTGTTTTCTGAATCGGGAGAAATTGGGCTTCAAATTTTGGGGAGTATTTTCTGCTTTAACCCTTTGTATAAATGTAAATTTTTGGGGAAACCAAGCATTTTAGGTACATTTTTTAATTTTTTTTTTACATATGCAAAAGTCGTGAAACACCTGTAGGGTATTAAGGTTCACTTTACCACTTGTTACGTTCCCCGAGGGGTCTAGTTTCCAAAATGGTATGCCATGTGTTTTTTTTTTGCTGTTCTGGCACCATAAGGGCTTCCTAAAGGTGACATGCCCCCCAAAAACCATTTGACGCTCCTTCCCTTCTGAGCCCTCTACTGCGCCCGCCGAACACTTTACATAGACATATGAGGTATGTGCTTACTCGAGAGAAATTGGGTTTCAAATACAAGTAAAAATTTTCTCCTTTTTACCCCTTGCAAAAATTCAAAAATTGGGTCTACAAGAACATGCGAGTGTAAAAAATGAAGATTGTGAATTTTCTCCTTCACTTTGCTGCTATTCCTGTGAAACCCGTAAAGGGTTAAAACGCTTACTGAATGTCATTTTGAATACTTTCAGGGGTGCAGTTTTATAATGGGGTCCTTTATGGGTTATTTCTAATATGAAGACCCTTCAAATCCGCTTCAAACCTGAACTGGTCCCTGAAAAAAAGCGAGTTTCAAAATTTTGTGAAAAATTGGAAAATTGCTGCGGAACTTTGAAGCCCTCTGGTGTCTTCCAAAAGTAAAAACTCATCAATTTTATGATGCAAATATAAAGTAGACATGTTGTATATGTGAATTAAAAAAAAATATTTGGAATATCCATTTTCCTTACAAGCAGAGAGCTTCAAAGTTAGAAAAATGCAAAATTTTCAAATTTTTCATAAAATTTTGGGATTTTTCACCAAGAAAGGATGCAAGTTACCAAAAAATTTTAAGACTAAGTTAAAGTAGAATATGTCACGAAAAAACTATCTCGGAATCAGAATGATAACTCAAAGCATTCCAGAGTTATTAATGTTTAAAGTGACAGTGGTCAGATTTGCAAAAAATGGCCGAGTCCTTAAGGTGAAAAAGGGCTCAGTCCTTAAGGGGTTAAGGAGGTAGGCACCCCAAAAGGAGGGGACAGTGGTCTGGGGGAGCTCAGGGCTGCACTTTTCTTGCCCAATGTGGCAGTAATTACTTCAGGCAGACAAGGTTTCTGCTTGGGGCTAGAAGATAAGGGTTCACATGCGATACTCCCCTGCCTGATCCCACATAATACTCCCCTGCCTGATCCCACATAATACTCTGTGGTTGCCCAGTACAGGAGGTGTTACCCCGTAGCCTTGCTGCCCTGTCAGACTGCCTCATGCAGTGCCCCCCCCCCTGCATCTGTTTATTGTAATTGTATATAATCCCTATGTTTTATATGTAAGAGTGACATAGGCGTGCGCAGCCTATTGCATTAGGGTGTGCACCCTAAAGCACAAACTCACTCCGCGCATGCGTGTGTGTGTGTTTATGTATGTATGTATATATATATATATATATATATATATATATACACACACATACATATACACACACACACTCTTGCTTGCATAGTGTAGGAGGATTGTATCCAGGGCCGGTTTTAGGCTTAACATGGCCATGGGCAAAATCAGAAGTGGGGTCCCAAAAGTCGTAATAGTGCACTAATCAGATTAGCACTATTAGTCACTTCAAATACCATAAAAAATATCTAAAAAGCAAAAAAAAAAAAATGGTACCGATAAAAACTACAAATCACAGCGCTAAAAATGGCCCTCACATCCCCATATACAGAAAAATAAAAGTGCTATAGGGATCAAAATAGTACAATTTTATATTTTTGTATAGTTCCCCCACATTAGGTTGGCAGTATAGTTCCCCCACATTAGGTTGGCAGTATAAATCTCCCACATTAGGATGGAAATATGTTTCCCCCACATTAGGTTGGCAGTATAGTTCCCCCACATTAGGTGCAGTATAGTTCCCCCACATTAGGTGCAGTACAATTTCCCCACATTAGGTGCAGTACAGTTCCCCCACATTAGGTGCAGTACAGTTCCCCCCACATTAGGTGCAGTACATTCCCCCCACATTAGGTGCAGTATAGTTCCCCCACATTAGGTGCAGTATAGTTATAATTGTAGGGAGGAGGACAAGTCTAGAATTTACCATGAGGCTTACGGGACTAATTCTACCCCTGATCTTATATTTGCCAAGGGGTTCAATGGGCGGAGCCAAAGGGTTGTCAAAATTAGGTTTTGCCTAGAGTGTCAAAAATCCATGCACCAGCCCTGACTAGACCTCCCACTTGATTGTATGTTTGCTGGTGTTTATAGGGAGGCATTTTATGTGGATTTGAAAAAAAAATTGTAAGTTGAATGGTAAAACTCATGTTTTTCTTTACTTGGCAAACAGAAGAACGCTTTTACTATAAGATGGTGGCACAGAGGGGGGAATATTCCAAATAGAATTTTTTTTTTGCACCAGAAGTGTTGAAAAAGTGATGCGGCACCCAGCAAGCTTGGAGCAGCATGCACGTTGCAGTTTTGGGTCTGCAGCTGACCCAAAACTATTACTCCCAGCATGTTACACCATAATCTAAATTGTACTCCTATATAGATGTGTGGAGTTGTAGTTTTGGTCATCATAGATTGTATCAGGGCATGCTGGGAATTGTAGTTGGTAACTGCACCTCCCAGCATTGCATTCCTTCAAGGAATGCAATGCTGGGATTTGCAGTTACCAACTACAATTCCCAGCATGCCCTGATACAATATATGGTGACCAAAACTACAACTCCCATTATGTTGCACTGGGGGGTGCTGTGTGTGTGTGTGTGTGTGTGTGTGTGAAGTGCTGTGTGTGAGTGTGTGTGTGTGGGGGGGGGGTGCTGTGTGTGAGTGTGGGGGGGGGGGTGCTGTGTGTCAGTGTGGGGGGGGGGGTGCTGTGTGTGAGTGTGGGGGGGGGGGTGCTGTGTGTGAGTGTGGGGGGGGGGTGCTGTGTGTGTGGAGGGGGTGCTGTGTGTGAGTGTGGGGGGGGGTGTGCTGTGTGTGTGTGTGGAGGGGGTGCTGTGTGTGAGTGTGGGGGGGGGTGCTGTGTGTGTGTGTGGGGGGGTGCTGTGTGTGTTTGAGGGGTGCTATGGGTGCTGTGTGGGGGATTGCGTACATAATACATACATAATATAAAATACATACATAATACATAAAAAAAATAAAAAAATGTTATTTCAGCTACCGGGCTGGTGCTGTAGTAGTTTTTAGTATTTTTGCTGGTAGAAGAGCACGGACTGCAGAGAGTGGGCCGTGTCCCGTGTATCAGAACAAAGGACAAAAGAAAGTTGCCTCTTTCAAGGTGCTTGTAGTATTAAAACATCAAACCTTTAATCTGTATGCATTAAAAATAGAAAAAGGTGACATCAATCATTAAACAGAAGTGAAACGCCAACACGTTTTGAGCAAAATATAGCTCTTAATCATGGCTATATGTAGCCCAAAACGCACTGGAGTTTCACTTTTCTTTTATGATGTCACCTTTTTCTATTTTTAATGTATACAAATTAAAGGTTTGATGGTTTAATACTACAAGCACCATTATCCTTGGAAGAGCTGGAGGAAACTTTCTTTTTTATTTTGTTCTGATTCATAATACATATATACATACGTCATACAAACACACATCATACATGCATAACCTACATATATGTATATATATATATATATATATATATATATATATATATATATATACACACACACACATACATACATAATGCATGAATACATACTATATGCATACAAACATCATACATATATAATACATGCAAACATCATACATACATATGCACACCATACATAATACATACACAAATCCATTATATATACACACACATCATACATAAATACATCATACATACATAACATACAGTACATACATAACATATATATGGTATGTATGTACTGTATGTTCTGTATGTATGATGTGTGTATGTATGATGTATTTATGTATGATGTGTGTGTATATATAATGGATTTGTGTATGTATTATGTATGGTGTGCATATGTATGTATTATGTATGTATTATATATGTATGATGTTTGTATTTATGCATTATGTATGTATAATATATATATATATATATATATATATATATATATATATATACATAATGCATAAATACAAACATCATACATATATAATACATACATAATACTTACATATTACACACACCATACATACATATTACACACACCATACATACATATTACACACATCATACATACATAATACACACATCCCACCCCCCTCCCGTCCTTGGTCTGTGCACTTTTCTTACCTGCGGCAGCCATGTTGGGGTCAGAGGCTGGGCACGTCCACTCCCATCTGCTGCACACTTTGCACCATCGTCCACTTCTTCCTCATGCCGAGGAATGGACACTCGGTGCCAGGAGTTGTGGCCAGGATCATCCCAGGAGGTGTAAGCAGACGTGCGCAGCTGCGGGGCAGCCCCTGCGTCTGCAGTTAGCGCAGCTGTGTGCGCGGCCAGGGAAGGGGGAGGAGCGGCCTGGAGGAAGGGGAAAAGAGTGGCCCAGAGGAAGGGGGGATAGAGCAGCCGGAGGAAGGGGATAGAGCGGCCCAGAGGAAGGGGGGATAGAGCGGCTGGAGGACGGGGGATAGAGCGGCCTGAGCCGCAAATAAAAAAAAATGCATTTTTAAACATCCGGTGTGCCCTGAAAGTCTTTCAGGGCACACTGGATGTTTAAAAATGCATTTTTTTTTTATTTGCGGCTCCGGCCAATCTATCCCCCGTCCTCCTGCTGGTGATGTCGGGGATGTCCGGTAGGGCTGGGGTTTAGTAGTGAGGAAAAAAAAAAAGTCCTGCAGCAGCGGGCTGCGGCTGCGGTGATTAGTGTGTGCCTGTGCACACCCGGCACACCCCGTGCACACGCCTATGAAGAGTGGTATATCTTTGGGACTGTTTACCATGTGATTTGTCATGTGATTGTGACCAGGTGACTTAGGGTTGACCAATGGAACCCCACCAGAGCCTCCCCCATATAAGCCCTGGGTGGAGCCTCTGCACTCTCTTAGTCTTTGCTGAGGTCCAGTCAAGTCGTGCCTAAGTGTGTGTCCAGAGTCATAGGAGGCCTCAAGTCCAGTCTGCAGTCACAGGCTACCAACCTGCAAGTAAGCCACAGTCACAGTCTTGTCAATCACAATTCATTCAAGTCAAAGTCATCTGTCTAAACAACATGGCCTGCACTAAATTGTCCACCTCTACTACAAGTACCAACAAGCCCTTAAAGTCTCTGGAGTCACTGGTCACCTCCGTGGGCCTGGCTGAACTGTATACATTTTTCCACCTGTCTAACCTTAGTAAAGCTACTGTTGTCCGTAACGTGGCTTCAGAGTCATTATTGCCCCTGTGCCTAGCCCAGGATCCAGTGGTATACCTTTGGGTGGTATTGAGGATAAACCATGCCCTGGCATCAAGAATACAAGGGGTTAATGCCATCTGCCCCTAGGGTGATTCCATCTGCCCTTTGCATCACACCCCATACTACAACTTCCCTGCCTGATCCTCTGCTGCTACCTCCCTGACAGTGTCTAGCCTCCACAAATCAGTATTATCTGTTTTTGTCTTGATTTGCGGGAAATGTCCAATTAGAATTCTGAACCTATTATAAACAAACAAAGGGTGCACACTATTTTGTGGCACAAGAAGTTATCCAACACTTGCGAACCCCAACCCTATTAACCTGTTAAGGACCCAGGGCGTACCTGTACACCCTGAGTCCGCTCCCGTTCTATAACGCGGGGTCACGCGGGTCGGGCCCGGCCGGGACCCGTGGCTAATAACGCGAGGCAAAGTTGAACGCCACGTCTAAAGTGAAAGTAAAACAATGCCGGTTAGCTATGGGGGCTGTTCGGGATCACCGCGGCAAAAGCACGGCATCCCGAACAGCTTAAAGGACAGCCGGAGGGTCCCTACCTGCCTCCTCGCTGTCCGATCACCGAATGACTGCTCAGTGCCTGAGATCCAGGCATGAGCAGTCAAGCGGCAGAATCATTGATCAATGGTTTCCTATGAGAACCCATTGAACAATGTAAAAGATCAGTGTGTGCAGTGTTATAGGTCCCTATGGGAGCTATAACACTGCAAAAAAAAAAGTGAATAAAAAAGTTAACAAGGGTCATTTAACCCCTCCCCTAATAAAAGTTTGAATCACCCCCCTTTTCCCATTTAAAAAAAAAACCTGTGTAAATAAAAATAAACATATGTGGTATCGCTGCCTGGGTAAATGTCTGAATTCTAAAAATATATCATTAATTAAATTGCATGGTCAATGGCGTACGCGCAAAAAAATTCCAAAATCCAAAGTAGTGTATTTTTGGTCACTTTTTATATCATGAAAAAATAAGTCTGATCAATACAAAAATTGTACCGCTACAAATGTCAGATCACGGCGCAAAAAATGAGCCCTCATAACGTCCCATACGCAGAAAAATAAAAAAGTTATAGAGGTCAGAAGATAACAATTTTAAACGTACAAATTTTCCTGCATGTAGTTATGATTTTTTCCAGAAATACGACAAAATAAAACCTGTATCAGTAGGGTATCATTTTAATCGTATGGACCTACAGAATGAAGAGAAGGTGTCATTTTTACCGAAAAATGTACTGTATAGAAACGGAGGCCCCCAAAATTTACAAAATAGCGTTTATTTTTCAATTTTGTCTCACAATGATTTTTTTTTTCCCTTTTGCCATACATTTTTGGGTAAAATGACTCACATCATTACAAAGTAGAATTGGTGGCACAAAAAAATAAGCCATCATATGGATTTTTATGTGCAAAATTGAAAGAGTTATGATTTTTTTTAAAGGTAAGGAGGAAACAAATGAAAATGCAAAAACGGACAAACCCCTGGTCCTTAAGGGGTTAATAAAAGCATAATTTAATCTATTCAAACAGATGTAATGTTGGATTATGTTTTAGTATATTAGTTTAATCATTTATTTTTAAATTTTTTTTTTTATTTAATTTTTCCACTAAAAGATGCAGGAAATAATGTGATGCCTTACTGCTTGGGTCATCTTGATTGTCTGCTTTTTTCCTTTTTGAATAAAACTCAAGTAGCACTTCCACTAAGTGTTATGTATCTCATGTCTTAGGTAAAGCAGACAAACCACTTCATGCAGAGGCTCTTGACGCTGAGGCACAATAGTTGCATGCATTTTTCATAAGTCCTCTACATTGTGGTCTGGTCACCTTACCTTCCGAAAATAATGACGTATGTAAAATGCATTGCCTAGATTTCATTGAGGCCAGTCATCTAAAAGTAGGAATCTACTCATTTCTCATATGATTCTATATGGTGATAAGGTCCTGCAGTTAGCATAAGAGATAGGTCGCTCACTCGGAGCCTAATATCATTTTTAATGACACATTAACACTCACTGATTAATGTAACCTAAATCCCATTTACACTGAATACTGATGAAGTTAATGAGAAATGTTTCATATGATAGGCAGTAAGAATGTACTAATATTATGGGGGCATAATGAATGTTTTCTAATGATTCCTAAATGAATGCCCTTTATATTTTTCTTCCCTATAAAACATCATTTGTGTATTCTAACAGTCTGCATTGTATTAGATTAACAATCACATACTCCGCACAAGTGCAATCAAAATTATTCAACCCCCCATTGCAAATTCAACTAATATAACAAGTGGTGTTTCTAAAGTCAACACGGAATACCACTTTTAATGACTACTGCAGTCTCAGAATCATTCAATAGAATAGAATCAGTATTTCCTTTACATATGGCCTCCATGTATGATCTGCTCCTGGCATTTACATTCAATATTGCAATAAATAATGTGCAAACACAGCATAAAGCTGTGTTCACATGGCGTAGTTTTTCCACGTTTTTGATGCGTCTCTTCAAGTGATTTAGCCTGTCTGGTTATTCCTGGGGTTATAATTTGCAACAGCTACAAATTGGACACCATCTAAATGGACATTAATGAATTCCAAGAGAATAACTTTGAAGCATCGACAGAGGCATTGAGGAAAAGGTGACAAGTGCCTCTTGGCAGAACAGCAAGCCAGGGGCCGGACATTGTAGCTATAATGTCCTGGTTTTGTAAAAACTTGCATAAAGTAGCAGGAATTGTACCTCATTTTTTAACATATTAAGAGCCAACCAGTGAAGAGCTCTCATTCATTAATGGGCCCCTTATCACACATCATAATGGGCCCCTTATCACACATCATAATGGGCCCCTTATCACACATCATGATGAGCCCCTTATCACACATCATAATGGGCCCCTTATCACACATCATAATGGGCCCCTTATCACACATCATAATGGGCCCCTTATCACACATCATAATGGGCCCCTTATCACACATCATAATGGGCCCCTTATCACACATCATAATGGGCCCCTTATCACACATCATAATGGGCCCCTTATCACACATCATAATGGGCCCCTTATCACACATCACAATGGGCCCCATATCACACATCATAATGGGCCCCATAGCACACATGATGATGGGCCCCTTATCACACATCATAATGGGCCCCTTATCACACATCATAATGGGCCCCATATCACACATCATGATGGGCCCCTTATCACACATTAAGATGGGCCCCTTATCACACATCATAATGGGCCCCTTATCACACATCATAATGGGCCCCTTATCACACATCATAATGGGCCCCTTATCACACATCATAATGGGCCCCTTATCACACATCATAATGGGCCCCTTATCACACATCATAATGGGCCCCTTATCACACATCATAATGGGCCCCTTATCACACATCACAATGGGCCCCATATCACACATCATAATGGGCCCCATAGCACACATGATGATGGGCCCCTTATCACACATCATAATGGGCCCCTTATCACACATCATAATGGGCCCCATATCACACATCATGATGGGCCCCTTATCACACATTAAGATGGGCCCCTTATCACACATCATAATGGGCCCCTTATCACACATCATAATGGGCCCCTTATCACACATCATAATGGGCCCCATATCACACATCATGATGGGCCCCTTATCACACATCAATATGGGCCCCATATCACACATCATGATGGGCCTCTTATCATACATCATGATGGGCCCCTTATCACACATCATAATGGGCCCCTTATCACACATCATAATGGGCCCCTTATCACACATCATAGCTATAATAAGCCAAATTTGCACAATGCACTTATATAGTAACTATGCCATCTCCTTTTCTTTTATGTTTTTGTTTTGTTTGTTTTTTGCAGACCCTATAATAAAGACGTTTTCTGGCACCATATTTCTTTTTTTTAAAGGGCTCAAGATGGCAAAAAAATAAGATAAACTCACTTGCCTGTGCTATTCTGACAATGCCCGGTCCACACTGATCAACACCTCCTTATTCAGATCTTAAAGGGTACTTTAAGGGTACTTTTGATATATTATAGATTACTGTATGCAGAATAACTTTACAATTGCATGTTATTAAAAAAATATGCTTCTTTCTATTTAATTTTCCACTTTGAAGAAATGACCACTAGGGGTCTCCCTACCAGTCCTGGCAGCAAGCATTTCAGACTCATGCTGGAGTCCTAAACACTACGAGCTGCCAGTCTGCTTTGTTCACAAAGGAGAACACTCAGAGCTGGCAGCCTGCTTTGTTCACAGCCTGTTTGGCTGTGAACAAAGCAGGCTGGCAGCTCTGAGTGTTTAGGACTTCAGCATGAGTCAGAAATGCTTGCTGACAGGACTGATCGGGAAAAATACAATAGAAAGAAGCATATTTTTCATTAACATGCTATTGGAAAGTTATTCAACATTCATTAATCTAAAATATATCAAAAGTTACATTTACTGTGTGTCCAGACCATCTGGCAGCATTAGATTGGCAATGGCATGGGAATGTACTAGTGAGTGTAACTTTTTTTTTTTTTCAGCCAATCTGAGTACTCAGAAAATAACTTAAGTGCCAGACAAACCCTTTAAACTTCAATAAATCTATCTCGAAGGCTGTGAGACTTAACTGGTTATCACCCTATTGCCCAACTGGTCAGTAAAACCCTCACTGGCCAAACTTTTCTATCAGTTAATCATGTAAATTACTTCTATTAAAAAATCTTAATCCTTTCAGTACTTATGAGCTGCTGAAGTTGAGTTGCTCTTTTCTGTATAAGTGCTCTCTGATGACATGTGTCTCGAGAACCGCCCAGTTTAGATGCAAATCCCCATAGCAAACCTATTCTACTGTGTGCAGTTCTAATGACAAGCAGAGATGTCAGCAGAGAGCACTGTTGCCAGACAGAAAACAATAACTCAAGTTCAGCAGCTGATAATTATTGAAAGGATTAAGATTTTTTAATAGAAGTAATTTACAAATCTGTTTAACTTTCTGGCACCAGTTGATTTAAAAAAAAATAATAATAATTTTTCCTGGAATACCCCTTTAACCCCTTAAGGACTGAGCCCTTTTTCACCTTAAGGACTCGGCCATTTTTTGCAAATCTGACCACTGTCACTTTAAACATTAATAACTCTGGAATGCTTTTAGTTATCATTCTGATTCCGAGATTGTTTTTTCGTGACATATTCTACTTTAACGTAGTGGTAAAATTTTTTGGTAACTTGCATCCTTTCTTGGTGAAAAATCCCCAAATTTGATGAAAAATTTGAAAATGTAGCATTTTTCTAACTTTGAAGCTCTCTGCTTGTAAGGAAAATGGATATTCCAAAAAATTTTTTTTTTTATTCACATATACAATATGTCTACTTTATATTTGCATCATAAAATTGATGAGTTTTTAATTTGGAAGACACCAGAGGGCTTCAAAGTTCCGCAGCAATTTTCCAATTTTTCAAAAAATTTTGAAACTCGCTTTTTTTCAGGGACCAGTTCAGGTTTGAAGTGGATTTGAAGGGTCTTCATATTAGAAATAGACCATAAATGACCCCATTATAAAAACTGCACCCCCGAAAGTATTCAAAATGACATTCAGTAAGTGTTTCAACCCTTTACGGGTTTCACAGTAATAGCAGCAAAGTGAAGGAGAAAATTCACAATCTTCATTTTTTACACTCGCATGTTTTTGTAGACCCAATTTTTGAATTTTTGCAAGGGGTAAAAAGGAGAAAATTTTTACTTGTGTTTGAAACCCAATTTCTCTCGAGTAAGCACATACCTCATATGTCTATGTAAAGTGTTCGGCGGGCGCAGTAGAGGGCTCAGAAGGGAAGGAGCGTCAAATGGTTTTTGGGGGGGGGCATGTCACCTTTAGGAAGCCCCTATGGTGCCAGAACAGCAAAAAAAAAACACATGGCATACCATTTTGGAAACTAGACCCCTCGGGGAACGTAACAAGGGGTAATGTGAACAGGTGATTCACGACTTTTGCATATGTAAAAAAAAAAAAAAAATTTTACCTAAAATGCTTGGTTTCCCTAAAGTTTTACATTTTTAAAAAGGGTAATAGCAGAAAATACCCCCCAAAATTTGAAGCCCAATTTCTCCCGATTCAGAAAACACCCCATATGGGGGTGAAAAGTGCTCTGCTGGCGCACTACAGGTCTCAGAAGAGAAGGAGTCACATTTGGCTTTTTTGAAGGAAATTTTGCTCTGGGGGCATGCCGCATTTAGGAAGCCCCTATGGTGCCAGGACAGAAAAAAAAAAAACACATGGCATACCATTTTGGAAACTAGACCCCTCGGGGAATGTAACAAGGGGTAAAGTGAACCTTAATACCCTACAGGTGTTTCACGACTTTTGCATATGTAAAAAAAAAATAAAAAAATTTACCTAAAATGCTTGGTTTCCCAAAAAATTTACATTTATACAAAGGGTTAAAGCAGAAAATACCCCCCAAAATTTGAAGCCCAATTTCTCCCGATTCAGAAAACACCCCATATGGGGGTGAAAATTGCTCTGTTGGCGCACTACAGGTCTCAGAAGAGAAGGAGTCACATTTGGCTTTTTGAAAGCAAATTTTGCTCTGGGGGCATGCCGCATTTAGGAAGCCCCTATGGTGCCAGGACCGCAAAATAACCCCACATGGCATACCATTTTGGAAACTAGAGCCCTCGGGGAATGTTACAAGGGGTTAAGTGAACCTTAATACCCCACAGGCGTTTCACGACTATGGCATATGTAAAAAAAAATTAAAATTTTTTACCTAAAATGCTTCTTTTCCCAAAAACTTTACATTTTTAAAAAGGGTAAAAGCAGAAAATACCCCCCAAAATTTGAAGCCCAATTTCTCCCGAGTACGGCGATACCCCATGTGACCCTTAACTGTTGCCTTGAAATACGACAGGGCTCCAAATTGAGAGCGCCATGCGCATTTGAGGCCTAAATTAGGGATTGCATAGGGGTGGACATAGGGGTATTCTACGCCAGTGATTCCCAAACCGGGTGCCTCCAGCTGTTGCAAAACTCCCAGCATGCCTGGACAGTCAACGGCTGTCCGACAATACTGGGAGTTGTTGTTTTGCAACAGCTGGAGGCTCCGTTTTGGAAACCGTGGCGTACCAGATGTTTTTTCATTTTTATTGGGGAGGGGAGGGGGGCTGTGTAGGGGTATGTGTATATGTAGTGTTTTTTACTTTTTATTTTATTTTTTGTGTTAGTGTAGTGTAGTGTTTTTAGGGTACAGTCGCACGGGCGGGGGTTCACAGTAGTTTCTCGCTGGCAGTTTGAGCTGTTGCAGAAAATTTGCTGCAGCTCAAACTTGCAGCCCGATACTTACTGTAAGCCTCCGCCCATGTGAGTGTACCCTGTACATTCACATTGGGGGGGGGGGACATCCAGCTGTTGCAAAACTACAACTCCCAGCATGCGCTGACAGACTGTACATGCTGAGAGTTTTAGTTTTGCAACAGCTGTAGGCACACTGGTTATGTATCACGGAGTTTGTGACCTTACTCAGTGTTTCAAAACCAGTGTGCATCCAGCTGTTGCAAAACTACAACTCCCAGCATGTACGGTGCATGGTGTAAGGTGACTGCTGGGAGTTGTAGTTTGCAACAGCTGGAGGCACACCGGTCGTGAAACACTGAGTTAGGTAAAAAAAAAAAACTCTAAGTTTCACAACCAGTGTGCCTTCAGCTGTTGCAAAACTACAACTCTCAGCAGTCACCGACAGCCAACGGCCATGCTAAGAGTTGTAGTTATGCAACCAGCAGATGCACCACTACAACTCCCAGCATGCACTTTAGCTGTTTGTGCAAGCTGGGAGTTGTAGTTATACAACAGCTGAAGGTACACTTTTCCATAGAAAAAATGTGCCTCCAGCTGTTGCAAAACCATAAGTCCCACCATGCCCATAAGGGAATGCTGGGAGTTGTGGTGGTCTGCCTCCTGCTGTTGCATAACTACAGCTCCCAGCATGCCCTTTTTGCATGCTGGGAGCTGTTGCTAAGCAACAGCAGGAGGCTGTAACTCACCTCCTGCTGCTGCTCCATCGCAGGCTGTCCCTCGCCGCCGCCGTCGTCCCCAGCACCCGGGGTCGTCTTCCCGCACCCGCTCACGCCCTCCGGAAGAGGGGAGGAGCGGGTGCGGGAGTGACCTTACTCAGTGTTTCAAAACCAGTGTGCCTCCAGCTGTTGCAAAACTACAACTCCCAGCATGTACGGTGCATGGTGTAAGGTGACTGCTGGGAGTTGTAGTTTGCAACAGCTGGAGGCACACCGGTCGTGAAACACTGAGTTAGGTAAAAAAAAAAACTCTAAGTTTCACAACCAGTGTGCCTTCAGCTGTTGCAAAACTACAACTCTCAGCAGTCACCGACAGCCAACGGCCATGCTGAGAGTTGTAGTTATGCAACCAGCAGATGCACCACTACAACTCCCAGCATGCACTTTAGCTGTTTGTGCAAGCTGGGAGTTGTAGTTATACAACAGCTGAAGGTACACTTTTCCATAGAAAAAATGTGCCTCCAGCTGTTGCAAAACCATAAGTCCCACCATGCCCATAAGGGAATGCTGGGAGTTGTGGTGGTCTGCCTCCTGCTGTTGCATAACTACAGCTCCCAGCATGCCCTTTTTGCATGCTGGGAGCTGTTGCTACCTCCTGCTGCTGCTCCATCGCAGGCTGTCCCTCGCCGCCGCCGTCGTCCCCAGCACCCGGGGTCGTCTTCCCGCACCCGCTCACGCCCTCCGGAAGAGGGGAGGAGCGGGTGCGGGAGTGACGCCCGCAGCA
This sequence comes from Hyla sarda, assembly GCF_029499605.1. Taxonomy (NCBI): domain Eukaryota; kingdom Metazoa; phylum Chordata; class Amphibia; order Anura; family Hylidae; genus Hyla; species Hyla sarda. Next base: position 88,218,913 of record NC_079190.1, read on the forward strand.
GGCGCCCTGATTGGTCGGCCGGTAATCCGGCCAACGAATCAGGGCGATCGTGAGGTGGCACCAGTGCTACCTCACCCTTGCAGGCTCTGGCTGTTCGGGGCCGTCGGAGACGGCCCCGAACAGCCAGTAATTCCGGGTCACTGGAGACCCGATTGACCCGGAATCGCCGCAGATCGCTGGACTGAATTGTCCAGCGATCTGCGGCGATCGCCGACATGGGGGAGCATAATGACCCCCCCTGGGCGATATGCCGCGATGCCTGCTGAACGATTTCAGCAGTCATCCGGCTCCGGTCCCCAACCGGCTAGCGGTGGGGACCGGAATTCCCACGGGCGTATGGATACGCCCTGCGTCCTTAAGGACTCGGGATGCAGGGCGTATCCATACGCCCTGCGTCCTTAAGAGGTTAAGTTTTCTTTATTACATCTGTCTAAAACATCATATCACATAATTTGCTAATTTTGAACTTTCCTTCAAACTGTTTAGTCAATAAGATGACTAGAGATGAGCGAACTTACAGTAAATTTGATTTGTCACAAACTTCTCGGCTCGGCATTTGATGACTTTTCCTGCGTAAATTAGTTCAGCCTTCAAGTGCTCCGGTGGGCTGGATACATTCCTAGGAAAGAGTCTCCTAGGACTGTATCCACCTTTTCCAGCCCACCGGAGCCCCTGAAAGCTGAACTCATTTATGCAGGAAAAGTCATCAACTGCCGAGCCGAGAAGTTCGTGACGAATCGAATTTACTGTAAGTTCGCTCATCTCTAAAGATGACATCATCAGCACTATGTATGCTATATAGCAGTGTATGTAGTAAATGTGCCTTCATCCCTGTCACTTTTCTCATTCTTGTAGATTCATTAAATAAATGTAAACGTATATATTGCTTAAAAAAGGGGAAAAAATAAGTATTATTACCTTAGGTTTTGGGTCTCTAGAGACTTGATTCTCGACGATGAACATTCAAGTTACATTCATGAAAAGGCAGATATCTGACTTTAAAATGTCTCTTCCTTTTGAAATGATAATTGAATTTCAGAAAAGACACCTTTGAAGATGGCTCATCTACAAAGAACAGGTTACTTGCTCTGTATCATTGGAGATACAGTATGTGGCGAAGCAGGAGCCCACGGTATTTAACACAGAAGAAGAAATAGAAGAACTACAAATGAGACACCAAATAGTTAATAAAATGTCAGTATACTTCAACAAATGAGTTACCACTGCATGGCACCAACACAGAAGTGTAGATAGCTGTGTATGCCAGTGTGAGAGCAAATAATTACCTAGATGATGAAGGGGTGAGGCCGCTTATGTATCGGAGGAAAAGAGGGCACGCCGAATAAGGTCAAATAAGATTAACCAGTGTACTAAATAACATACCCAAGGCAGCTGCATATACAGTATATATTAAAGGGTACCTCTCATCAAAAAAAACTTTTGATATATTATACATTAATGTATGCAGAATAACTTTACAATTGCATGTTCTTAAAAAATATGCTTCTTTCTATTTCATTTTCCACTTTGAAGAAATGACCACTAGGGGTCTCCCTACCAGTCCTGGCAGCAAGCATTTCAGACTCATGCTGGAGTCCTAAACACTACGAGCTGCCAGTCTGCTTTGTTCACAAAGGAGAACACTCAGAGCTGGCAGCCTGCTTTGTTCACAGCCTGTTTGGCTGTGAACAAAGCAGGCTGGCAGCTCTGAGTGTTTAGGACTCCAGCATGGGTCAGAAATGCTTGCTGACAGGACTGATCAGGAAAAATACAATAGAAAGAAGCATATTTTTCATCAACATGCTATTGGAAAGTTATTCAACATTCATTAATCTAAAATATATCAAAAGTTTATTTGATGAGAGGTACCCTTTAAGATACGGCATCATACACAGTCCACACATCATGTCCCTAAAGAGTGCTACAGAATAGCAATCTAAATAGGTATGACAAGTCAATGGTTGAATGTTCTCTCATCTGGATTAATAATCATTTTATTTATATGTTCATTGTTGCTGAGGTCACCTTTACCACCGTCACAGGACATCAGGGCATGCTACCTTGTCACACAGCTTAAGAACCAACCAGACCCACAGCAGACTCATAGGGGGGTATTTATCAAAGGATTTATGTGTTTTTTTTCTCACGTAACTTTGGCGCTATACTTTGGCGCAGTGTCTTTTTGCGCCAAAGTTTGGCGCATCTTCTCCACTGTCATTTTTACAACTTTCTCAAAATCACACGGTCCTGTGTGTGATTTTGACTTTAGTCAGTAATTCATCATTTGCGCCAAGAATCGATCCTTGGAGCAATTTTGGCGCAAATCCCATTTTTTTTTGGCGCAAATCCCCGCCAAGAAATTTTGCACATGGAAAACACACTTAGCAATGTCAGAAAATGTAAAGGCGTCAAAATACATTCAAAATTTTTTTTTGGGTGAAAGCAGCGACGCCTCTGGGGCTGCTCAATACTATCCTGCGACATAGTTGTCTCTGAGGAACCTTCACCCTCCGTTGAGCCAGCATTGGACATGGCCGCACAGGTTCAGGAAAGGTAAGCACTAAAGCAGTGGTCTCCAACCTGCGGACCTCCAGATGTTGCAAAACTACAACTCCCAGCATGCCCGGACAGCCAACGGCTGTCCGGGCATGCTGGGAATTGTAGTTTTGCAACATTTGGAGGTCCGCAGGTTGAAGACCACTGCACTAAAGTAACAAAAAAAAACTACCCAAGTTGAAAATAAAATCCAACAACTTGCACCAAATGATAAATTTGGTGCATGTCCACAAAAACCAAAGTGAAAAAAAAAAAAGGGTAAAAAGAAACTGTCAAAATTGATAAATAGAATCCTGACATCCAAGTGTTAGAATGCAGGACATAATGATGTGGGGCTTTATTACACTATATTTTCTCCACAATAATTGCACCATGAGAACATAGAGGCTTGCAGCAGCATTCCCACGTATCAATGACGTTATGAAGAACATATCATTAGTGATACATCACTTATGTTACATCAGTTTATCCTGAGTTCTGACATATTCTTAGTTGATGCTGTGCATTGAAAAAAATTCCACTGACAATACATCATGAGTCATTGTAATGCCATAGTGTATCATCACACACTCCACTGTGCAGGTCTGGATACTAAGGAAAAGGCGTACTGCCCAAAAAAACTATTGATATACATAGACATCCTTGTAATGGTCACCTAAGTTATTAACTTACCAGATCGTATACTACTTAATAGAGGGATAGGAAAGTAGAAATTTGACTTTCTACAAACATACTTTACATCTGGACATCTACAAGCCTCTTCCTCATTTGGAAATCTACTTACCGTATATACTCGAGTTTAAGCCGAGTTTTTCAGCACGATTTTTCGTGCTGAAAATGCCCCCCTCGGCTTATACTCGAGTGAACTCTCCGCCTGTCAATCCTTTCTCAGTAGTCTTCAAACTGCGGACCTCCAGATGTTGCAAAACTACAACTCCCAGCATGCCCGGACAGCCATCGGCTGTCCGGGCATGCTGGGAGTTGTAATTTTGAAACATCTGGAGGTCCGCAGGTTGAAGACCACTGCGGCATTCGTCATCATCCAGAGCCCCCCTTTAGTTTTCTACTCCCCTCGGTGGAGAGGAAGGGTGAGCTGGTCCGGGCCATCTATGCTGCAGGGACCGTCCGGTGGGGAGGGTTAGTCGTTCCGGGCTGTCCATTTTCCCCGGGAGGCCCTCTTCTCCGCTCCGGGCCGGCCCCGGACTAGTGACGTTGCCTTGACAATGACGCACAGGGACGTCCGTGCGCAGCAGACGTACCTGCGCATGAACGTCCCTGTGCGTCATCGTCAAGGCAATGTCACTAGTGATGACGAGGGGGATGATGACGGGGTGATGATAACTTTTCCTGGGTTTTTGGGGTGAAATTAGGGGCCTCGGCTTATATTCAGGTCTACAGGGGGGCTGCTGTCTACAAGGGGGGCAGCTACTAATGACTGCCAGGGGGCTGCTGCTAATGTCTGCAAGGGGACACTACCTACTATTAAAGGCAATCTTAAACTTGAATTTATAGGCAGGGGACCCGATTTCTACTGCTGCTCACCATGTGGTCATCGGTCTCTGCCAATGCAAATTCCCTGTTCTGTCCAATGGAGAAGAGAGAAATCTTGGCTCTTACTACAGCAGCCGCCTTCATTGTACACAACAAGGAACCCACATATCATACGGTAAGCAGCGCCAGAAACCGGGTCATCCTGGTGTCAGATTCCCTTTAAAATAAAAGTTCTCATACTTGGTATCGGCGAGTACTAGAATTAAAGTATCGGTACTCATGCACGGTCTTAAAAAAATGGTGTCGGGACATCCCTAGTTGAGACCATAACTCTATGGAAACCTGTTAATTGGTTATGAAGCCCAAAATGACAAAAAAAAAAAAAATAGGAAAAAGTGAGGTTTAGAGGAAAATAAGTAGATCACTAGTACAGATAAAGCAAGTCCTTGTATATAAAAGTAAGAGAGATCGGCTGGAAGCATTAAATCACTGTCTATGTAGAGGACAGGAGCGTCTTCAGGTTCCTGTACAGTACACACAGTGCCCTAAAAAAGTGATATGTAGCCGCCCTCATCTGGTGTCCAAATAGCAGCTAACTCTGGCAAAGGTAAAGAGGAGTACAATACATGTAGTACCTCCCTGTACTGTAGGAGGCGCTACCAGACACCAGTCAGTGCACGCACTTCAGTAATACAGGTGTTTAACCAGTGAATGCCCATTCTGATTGGTCGGTTCTTCCAGCCATTGACATGTTTTGCAGATCTGGACTGTCCGTACATTGCATGTTGAGTCTGGTTTCAAGTTACAAAGGTCCAGAAAAGACCATTGTATGTTGAATACATTGTAACCTGAGGCCATTGTAAGTTGAGGGACCACTGTAATAATAATAATTATAAAGGCAAAGGTGTTTATATTGATTATACTGGTAACTCTGAATATAAAAACGAAAATAATATAACTGGCAAGAATAAAATGACCTGTTTTCTGTAATTTCTTAAGGACCTGTTTACGTTTCTATTCAAGTTAGTCCTATCAAATATTCACGCTTCCTCTCTGCAAATGACACAGTCACAACAGGGAGTCAGTCACTAAGGCACATCTGGAAGAAATGAGAAAATGAATGTAGCCGTGTGTGTAAGACAGGAGAGAGAGGATTACGCACCTGGGCTTATATATTACCTTGGAGTAAGTAAGCCATGTACATTACTAACTCTGAGCACTCTCCCCGAACATACTGTAATCTCATTATATTTATTAAAATAACTCGTCTTCCGTATTGTTGTTATGTACAAGCTGCTTCTGTATAAGTCATAAAATATGCATGATGTAATAGACACTAGGATACCATATAATGGGAGGGCAAGCTGTAGGATTCATCCTCACCATGTGTAATGTATTTACTGTATATTAGAATCCTACACTTGTCATATTATGTTCTTGTATCTCGTAATGATCATTCCTGTGCTGATAACCAGTTGTTTAATGGCTACAATGAGGACACTGCATGCAATGGAGAAAATTCAGAAATGTATACAGTAAATATTATTATTATTTTAATGGAATGGCTAAACAGGAAAAAATATTTTTTACCAAACAAGTTAAAAAAATAAACTGAACCATTTTCAATAAATTAATAAAACCACTCATGTGTCACAAGTCAAAGAAAAAAAAAAGACTTATGAATACGGTCATCAAATACATTAAATAATAGATTTTAGTTTATGTATAGTAAAGAAAGGAAAACGTGGCTCAGTCCCTCCAACCGGACCCTCATGTACGGGGGCAGCTCCATTTTCCTTTTTGGGGATACTGTGTGTACTGTACAGGAAAGTGAAGAAGATCCTGTTCTCTATTACCAGGTTTCCATAGAGTTCTGGTCTCAACATACAATGGTTTCAACATAAAATGGTCCAATTCATATTGTAATTTGAGGGTAATTTGAGTTCATACCAGAACTGCACAACTATACTTAGGGGTAATCAAAAGAACACTAGGGGGCACCATAACAGCTATGCCATAGCAATATTTAGATTCAGCGTTCTTTTCAATGGTTCTAGAAAAGTGCTTTCCAAAGAGTGTTCCTCCAGTTGTTGCAAAACTATAACTCCTAGGATGCGCGGCCTAAGAGATACTTCCTTACACACTGGGGAAGATTTATCAAAAACTGTGCAGAAGAAAAGTTGACCAGTTGCCCATAGCAACTAATCAGACTCCAGATTTCATTACTCAAAGACCCTTTAAAAAAAATATACAATAAAAAAAAACATTATTAAAAAAATGCAATCGGATTGGTTGCTATGGGCAACTGGTCAACTTTTTATCTACACGGGCTCTGATAAATTTGCCCGACTGTGTCCAATGGAACATTTCTCAAGTATTCATGTTGGATTTATATGGAATTTGTTAGGAAAACTTGTATATGCCACTGTATAACACTGGAGGCATACAGAGGTACAGTAAGGTTAATTACACTTGTATAGATGCCTCAATACAGCTCCACATGAATTATAACTTTACTGAGGCATAATATGGCCATATGTATGCACCCTAGCCAGGGCCGTACCCAGAGCATTTGGCACCCGGGGCGGACCCTTTGTTTGGCACCCCCCCCCCCCACACCCGCACCCCCCCTTAATTACCCCCCCCTCCTCCCCCCCCCCCTTAATTACACCCCCTCCCATGAGCGGATTGACAACACTCGGGGCCCACGGACCAAAAAAAGGCAAGGGCCCCTACTAGGCTCTGCAGCCCGTCAATCTTCTGCCACGCCCCTATTCCACCTAAATCCTACACACAATAAACTAAAATTTATATATATAAGAAACACTTTAACATGGGTAAATTTCCATGACCAATAATACTGGTATACAAGGAGTAAATATATACCACCACACAATAACTGGATAATACCGCCATACTGTACTGAATAAAACAACTATACACAGATTAAAACCACTATACACAGACCAGTATACTATAAAGGATCTGTATAAGTGATTATATACAGGACCATATGGCGGTAGATATCAGCTGTACACAGGATGCATATACCATATAAGTGATTGCAGTTACATTTTGGGACTCACAATTACGTATTTTCTGATCAGCGGCATCCTCTTTCCTTTTCTTCTCCATCCGGATAAGACCGCCATGTGGATCTCTTAACATCTGCAGGAAAAACATGTCAGACTCTGCATTTTTCCAGTGCCCTCCCATCCTCTACACAATCTTTCCATCTATAGGCCCACAAACTGTAACAATGCCCTCCTTGGTGTCCTGCACAGTAAACGGGCAGGTAGGTAGGTAGCCAGGTAAATAGGTAACTAGGTAGGTAGATCAGGAAGCCAGATATGTAAGTAGGTGACAAGTTAGGTAGGTAGGGAGCTAGCTGGGTAGTTAGGCAGCCATGTATGAAGGCCAGGTATGTACATAGTTAGGTAGCTGGGTATGTAGGTAAGTAGTTAGGAATCCAGGTATAAAGTTAGGTAGCCCCCCTTCCCTGTAGGTATAGGCAGCAGAGTTAAACCCCCTTCCCAATAGGTATAGGAACAGAGTTAAACCCCCCCCCCTTCTCCTTAGGTATAGGCAACAGAGTCCCTCCACCCCCTTTCCCCCTAGGTATAGGCAGAGTTAAAAAAAAAAAACCTCCCCCGTTTCCCATAGGTATAGGCAGAGTTAAATCCCTTTTTTCCCATAGGTATAGGCAGATTCCCCTTCCCCTCTTCCCCATTGGTATAGGCAGAGTTACCTTCCCCTCCCCTCTTTCCCATAGGTATAAGCAGATACACCCCCCTCTTTCCCATAGGTATATGCAGTTATATCCCCCCCTTTCCCATAGGTATATGCAGTTACACACACCCCCTTCCCATAGGTATAAGCAGTTACACCCCCCTCTTTCCCATAGGTATATGCAGTTACACCCCCCCTTCCCATAGGTATATGCAGTTGCACCCCCCTCTTTCCCATAGGTATATGCAGTTACACCCCCCCTTCCCATAGGTATAAGCAGTTACACCCCCCTCTTTCTCATAGGTATATGTAGTTACTCCTCCCCCTTCCCATAGGTAAATGCAGTTACACCCCCCTCTTCCCACATGTATATGCAGCTACACCCCCCCCTCTTCCCCATAGGTATATGCAGAGTAACCCCTCCCCTTTCCCATAGGTATATGTAGAGTAACCCCCCCTCCCCTTCCCCATAGGTATATGTAGAGTAACCCCTCCCCTTCCCCATAGGTATATGTAGAGTAACCCCCCCCCCCTCCTCTTCCCCATAGGTATATGTAGAGTAACCCCCTCCCCTTCCCCATAGATATATGTAGAGTAACCCCCCTCCTCTTCCACATAGGTATATGTAGAGTAACCCCCCCCCCCTCCCATTCCCCATAGGTATATGTAGAGTAACCCCCCCCCTCCCATTCCCCATAGGTATATGTAGAGTAACCCCCCTCCCCTTCCCCATAGGTATATGTAGAATAACCCCTCCCCTTCCCCATAGGTATATGTAGAGTAACCCTCCCTCCCCTTCCCCATAGGTATATGTAGAGTAACCCCCCTCCACTTCCCCATAGGTATATGTAAAGTAACCCCCCCTCCCCTTCCCCATAGGCATATGTAGAGTAACCCCCCTCCCCTTCCCCATAGGTATATGTAGAGTAACCCCCCCTCCCCTTCCCCATAGGTATATGTAGAGTAACCCCCCCTCCCCTTCCCCATAGGTATATGTAGAGTAACCCCCCCTTCCCTTCCCCATAGGTATATGTAGAGTAACCCTCCCCTTCCCCATAGGTATATGTAGAGTAACCCCCCCTCCCCTTCCCCATAGGTGTATGCAGTGTTGAGAAAAAAAATATTTTTTTAAGGATAAGGATATATATATATAAGGATGCTCACCTGATATCTCACACAGCGCTCTCCTCAGCTGCAGGGCCCGCGTCTTCTCCCCTCCACAGTACAGGCGCCGATGAGTGACGTCACCGGTGCCTGTACTGCGCGCTGCGTGGGGGCGGAGGTCACGTCTCCTCTGTGTAAGCTGCAGATGCGGCTCACTCAGAGGGGACGCCTTCTCCTGTATGTGCGTGTATCGCGCATACAGGAGAAGTTGTAAAACAAAAGAAGAACAGGCGCTCCCTTGTGGAAAATCAACGGGATCACAGGTGTGTGAGAAGGGAGGGTAATATGAAGGCTCACCGTGCCAAGTTGTGCAAATTCCCACACAACAAGGATATGTGTTTTGCTGTAGTGAACTAGGTCTGCAGCCTTCCTGGAAACAATAGAGATGTGAGGGCAAAAACTTCAGAGGTGCAGGAATACAGGCGCTGACCAAGAAGGGGACCAGTGAAGCCAGGTAGGTAACAAACAGGTTTAATCCAATGCGACGCGTTTCACCGCGCTTGCGCGGTTTTAATCAGGCATCAAGATGCCTGATGAAACCGCGCAAGCGCGGTGAAGCGCATCGCATTGGATTAAAGCTGTTTGTTACCTACCTGGCTTCACTGGTCCCCTTCTTGGTCAGCACCTGTATTCCTGCACCCCTGAAGTTTTCGCCCTCGCATACAGGAGAAGGCATCGCTGTCTGCTGGGGACTGGGACGAGTGTCCCGGATCCTCAGTAGTGGTGGCGGCGGGTCAGTCCGCCCCTGGCACCCCCCTTGTGAGCGGCACCCAGGGCGGGCCGCCCCCCCTTAGTGCGCCACTGACCTAGGCTAGGACTACACAACAACGTGTGTTTCACAACAGCAGAAATTGCATAAGTCGTGCGACTTTATGACAGTTTGGCTATTAAAAAAACCTGCCAAATTGTAGAGCATGGCAAGGAGGTCACATACAACTTGCATTGAGGTCAATAGTGACAAAGTTGAGTGCAACTTCTGACCAAAAATGTATCAAAGATGGAGTTTTTGCAAATGATGCGTCATGTCACGTCACACCACACCATTTACTAACATTACGTACGACGTGGCAGTGCCACATGGACTTCTCCACCTTTCCTTGACACCACACTGGTACAGCCATTCTGTTAAAGTCTTTCAGATTAAAAGATTGAGCTAAAGAGAATATTTAAGGGAGAAATCTCTGCATAAGTATATATTTGAGTCAGGCTGAGTGTCCTTCTGCTGATGCTGCATGTTGACTGCAGAATAAAAAAGAACATTTCAGTTTTCATTAAAATGACCCAAAAGTCTATCATGTTATCCTCTGAAGAGATTCAACAAAGAACCAAGCACAATTCTATCATTACAATCCTTTATGAAAAGACGGCGGCTACAACAGCACAAAACAGCTAGGGCCGAATAAACCAGTCATATGACATAAATCATTATGGTAATCCTGTAATAGTATATAGCCATAATTGCACAGTCACAGGAAGCTACATGGAATTAACATTCAGTTAGGACCGGCCTTATGGAACAGTGCCTTGTGCGATATCTTCAGTTGATGTGCAGAATACCTATAATGACAATTTCTAAGTATAAGGATATACAAATAGGAGTGACATAGGTGGGCCTGATAAAACTCCCATATACAGTCATGGCCGTAAATGTTGGCACCCCTGAAATTTTTCTAGAAAATGAAGTATTTCTCACAGTAAAGGATTGCAGTAACACATTTTGCTATACACATGTTTATTCCCTTTGTGTGTATTGGAACTAAACCAAAAAAGGGAGGAAAAAAAGCAAATTGAACATAATGTCACACCAAACTCCAACAATGGGCTGGACAAAATTATTGGCACCCTTTCAAAATTGTGGAAAAATAAGATTGTTTAAAGCATGCGCTGCTCCTTTAAACTCACCTGGGGCAAGTAACGGGTGTGGGCAATATAAAAATCACACCTGAAAGCAGATAAAAAGGAGAGAAGTTCTCTTAGTCTTTTCATTGTGTGTCTGTGTGCGCCACCCAAAGCATGGACAACAGAAAGAGGAGAAGAGGACTGTCTAAGGACTTGAGAACCAAAATTGTGGAAAAATATCAACAATCTTAAGGTTACAAGTCCATCTCCAGAGATCTAGATTTGCCTTTGTCCATAGTGTGCAACATTATCAAGAAGTTTGCAACCCATGGCACTGTAGCTAATCTCCCTGGGTGTGGACGGAATAGAAAAATTTATCAAAGGTGTCAATGCAGGATAGTTAGGATGGTGGATAAGCAGCCCCAAACAAGTTCCAAAGATATTCAAGCTGCCTTGCAGGCTCAGGAAGACTCAGTGTCAGCGCAAACTATTCATTGACATTTAAATGAAATGAAACGCTATAGCAGGAAACCAGGGAGGATCCCACTGCTGACACAGAGACATAAAAAAGCAAGACTACATTTTGCCAAAATGAACTTGAGTAAGCCAAAACCCTTCTGGGAAGACTTCTTGTGGACAGATGGGACCAAGATAGAGCTTTTTGATAAAGCACATCTTTCTACTCTTTACCGAAAACGGAATGAGGCCTACAAAGAAAAGAACACAGTGCCTACAGTGAAATATGGTGGAGGTTCAATGATGTTTTGTGGTTGTTTTGCTGCCTCTGGCACTGGGTGCCTTGAATGTGTGCAAGGCATCAGGAAATCTGAGGATTACCAACGGATTTTGGGTCCCAATGTACAGCCGAGTCAGAAAGCTAGGTTTGCGTCCGAGATCTTGGTTATTCCAGAAGGACAATGGCCCCAAACATATGTCAAAAAGCACCCAGAAATGGATGGACAAAGTGCTGGAGAGTTCTGAAGTGGCAGCAATGAGTCCAGATAAGTCCCATTGAACACCTGTGGGGAGATCTTAAAATTGCTGTTGTGAAAAGGCGCCTTTCTAATAAGAGAGACCTGGAGCAGTTTGCAAAGGAAGAGTGGTCCAACATTCCGGCTGAGAGGTGTAAGAAGTAGAGGTGCACCGAAATGGAAATTTCAGAACCGAAACGAAACCGAAAAAAAAAAAAAAATGTCCGTCCAAAACCGATACCGAAACCGAAAATGACTTCTCCCCGTCTTCTGGTAAAATGCAGCGCTCCACTCATTAGATTCCCCCACATTAGGTTGCCAGCTCCCCCACATTAGGTCGTGAGTTCCCCCACATTAATAGGCAGCTCCCCCACAATAGTAGGCAGCTCCCCCATAATAGTAGGCAGCTCCCCCACATTAGGTCAGCATTTCCCCCACAATAGTAGGCAGTTCCCCCACAATATTAGGCAGCTCCCTCCAACAATATTAGGCAGCTCCCCCCACATTTGTAGGCAGCTCCCTCCCACATTAGGTCAGCAGTTACCCCACAATAGTAGGCAGGTTCCCCACAATAGTAGGCAGTTCCCCCACAATATTAGGCAGCTCCCCCCACATTTGTAGGCAGCTCCCCCCACATTTGTAGGCAGCTCCCCCCCCCCCCCCACAATATTAGGCAGCTCAGCTCCCCCCCACAATATTAGGCAGCTCCCCCCCACAATATTAGGCAGCTCCCCCCTACAATATTAGGCAGCTCCCCCCACATTTGTAGGCAGCTGCCCCCCAACAATATTAGGCAGCTCCCCCACAATAGTAGGCAGCTCCCCCAAACAATATTAGGCAGCTCCCCCCCACATTAGGTCAGCAGTTCCCCCACAATAGTAGGCAGCTTCCCCCCACCCCACAGACATACAGCTTCCAGCCATATTCAGTGTATGGCTGGAGGCTGTATGTCTGTACTGCTGCCCCCACAGTGTTTCGGTCACCGCTCCTCAGGCCCGGGGTCACATCTACTGCTATGGCCTATGGACCATAGCAGTAGGTGCCGGGACCGGGGTAGCGGTGACCGGAACACTGAAGAAGATGACGCGGTCACTTACCAGGCCCCGGCTGGCGTGCGTTCTCCTGCGACGATCCTGCAGTCCTCCTGCATCTCTATGGTTGTGCGAACTAGCCGTCGGTGACGTCCCATGCGTACGACCATAGAGGCGGAGAAGCGAGGGACCGAAGGAGGATCGCAGGAGGACGCCGGGGAATGGTGAGTGACCGGCGGACATTCTTATGTCCCGAAAAGATTTTTCGGGACACAGGGATGTCTGGGATAGGAATACTTCTTTTTATGTGCCCGGGTCGGCTCCCGTGTGTGGCTGCAGGCGGGGGCCGACCAGAGCATATAAAAACTAATACTGTATACTAAAAACCAGGGGGCCTCCAGCTGTTGTGAAACTACAACTCCCAGCATGCCCGGACAGACTTTGCCGGTCCGGGCATGCTGGGAGTTGTAGTTTCACAACAGCTGGAGGCCCCCTGGAGGCCACATTATTCTGCTGAAGGAAGACACTACTATTAGGAAATACCATTGCCCTAAAGGTGTACTGCACCCAAAAAGGACCTTTACACAGTAGTAAGCAAACTGTAACAAATGCTATGTATGCACTGCAACTTTTTTGGCCAACTTATTGGTAGAAGTGATCAAGAAGTGATACTTTGAAAATTTGACAAATAGGATTTGCTCATTGTAGATCTTGATGCCCATAGCATGCCCTTCATTTACCAATATATCTTGCAGACAATAGCAATATAATATTCCTTCTCTGCTCACTTGCTGTAAGGTTAGAAGTGCTTTTTGCTTTTCATAAACTATTTTAAATTTAAAATTGGGATTTCAACAACCTATGATGTTTCCTTGAATAAAGTAATTTCCAATTTCTGCTAAGCACTTCTTACTACTTTAAATTCTTGTTGGACACTCTATCACCTATTTTCTTTATAAGTACATTTTTTTCATTCCTCATCCTAGAATATCATCAACTAATATGTCTATTCAGTCGAAATAGCAAATTGTCAAAGTGATTGTAGAAGAAAACATAACTACCTATTCCAGCAGTGGTTAGACGTTCATATTCTAATACATCAATGTGGAATTGTAGATGTGAAAATAGTACAATGCCCGACCATGGGGAAGATGTTATTCACAATGGTTCTCAAACAAGACTCATTTAAAGACCAGATTCACAATAGGCAGTTTTTCATGTATTTTTGAGTAAAAGTCTTTACCATATATTTTCCTGATGTCATTTCTTGATTTTTTTCCTGATACATCATGTGACCAAAAATCATCAATTTCCGCATTTCATATTTTTCTAGTTTTATGACATTTACTGCTTGGGATTAAGAACATTATATTTTTATAGTTTAGATAATGGTACACACAATAATACCAAATATGCTTATTTTTTTGTTCATTTTTTATTTGACAAAGGGTGATTTGAACTTGTAATTTAGGATATTTAGTGAGTACCTGTCACCAAACTAAACTTTTAATATATTGTTCCTTATGTAATTATAAGATTAGCTACACCTTGCTATTTATTTGCTTTTAAAATTCTCACCCTTTATATGTGATTCAAAAATTAGCCACTAGTTGGCTCTGTTCTGTTCCCTGCCACAAGTCAGAGAGTTAGTTTGGTCTCCTCCTGGCCTGGCAGGAGACCAAACTCAGGAAGTGTGTGTGGGGCATGGTGAGGCACAGCTCTCGCAGACATCAGTGATGTCACGCCTGCTAAGGAACGCCCATTTTCTCCTCCAGGAGCTCACACAATGTGAGCAAGGGGAAAGGTATGATCCAGAGCTTTTTAAAGACTGTATAAAATATTTTTAAGGGCAGGAGGGGTGTTAGGAGTAGTTAGGGAATATAATATGAGATAGTTTGGAAAATATGGTTTGATGACAGGTACTCTTTAAAAAAATATATTTTTTTACACTTTTTAAGTCCTCCTAAGTTTATTAAATTAATTGCTTGTACTGCTCAATTCAATGCTATGCTGTTGTATGGATTAGTTAAATCTGTATCTGTCTAAAAAATATCCTGCCTAAGGCATTAGGGGATTTACTTTGGCAGTCACAGAAGCCTAGGAAAGGTCTCCGACTGCTATAGTAATGCATCAGCACCCTGAAAGTACATTGCAGTGGAGTGGCTAAGACACCTGACAGGTGAGGCACTTGTTATTTAGCTCTTTAATCGTCACTATCAATATTGACATGCTGAACATTCAATGAAAGGACAGTAATGCTTTAAAGCCTTATATAAAACCTATAACAAGTCCCAGCATGTATGATATCCCATTTATAATTCTTATCTTCTTATGGGCAGATGGATCTGTGGGCCTCCTCATGCACCAGGGCCCATACCCAAGACCACAAACATCCTACTCTCCGTCTCATTCCCCTTTCCCTTGTAAATTGTAAGCATAGGGCCCAGTCAGCCATTCAGTAACCTTTTGTTCATTGCACTTGCTTGCATTTAACATTTGTTATAATATTGTATATTTAAACCTCTCTATATTTCATATTTTTATATGCTATAAAATAACTAATGGTAAGTAACTAATTTACAATCCTAAAAGATGAGGTATTAACTTCTAACAATGTGAAGAGGATTAGTATACCTTTTTATTTATTTTTTTATGCAAAATAATTTTTTCCTTATGCTCAGAAACCCTTTTAACCTTTGCACTACTCTTCACTACTTTATATAATTTTAGCCTTAAAAGGGGTACTCCCGTGGAAAACATTTTTTTTAAATCCATTGGTGCAAGAAAGTTAAACAGATTTGTAAATTAATTCTTTAAAAAAAAATCTTAATCCTTCCAGCACTTATCAGCTGCTGTATGGTCCAGAGGAAGTTCTTTTCTTTTTGAATTAATTTTTTTGTCTGACCACAGTGCTCTCTGCTAACACCTCTGTCCATATCAGGAACTATTCAGAACAGGATAGGTTTACTATGGGGATTTGCTCCTGCTCTGGACTGTTCCTAACATGGCAATGTGGTAGCCCTGGGGGGTGTAGGGTAGTTGGGATGTTGTGGTAGGTAAGGGGTTAATGTTAACCCTAGAGTTCGTGACGCCAGGCTGAGGGCTGGTTTGCTGAGGAAATTCTCCGGCCTATCGACGCCCTTCCCAGAAACGATAGGTGCATGAAATAAAATGACTGAAGGTCCACAAGGTACTTGAACAAACTTTTACTTTAGTGCTTGCAGTACATCCAATGAACAATGACAGTCTCAGGCAAACAGTTTCTATAGATCTTAATGACTGACAATTTTTGCGGACCTTGAGTGATATTAAAAGTCTCTGAATTTAGGGTAATTATTGCAGATCCGTCCGGATTTAGGGGATAGATAAGGTCCGGTGATCCTGCAGAGTGCTTAGGGATTGATACACTCGCGATTCTAGATATATCAGCCGTTGCCGCAAGGCTCAGGTCTAACTCACTGCGACATACAGCTGCGCAGATCCTGCTCGTTTGACAGCCCGGGAACAAGAGAGCGAGAACATGGCCGCCGCTCCCTTATCTGGGCAGGGGGCGAGGCTAATCTGATTGCTCCGAACATCTGTCACTCACTGTTACAATCAGTGATGGGATTGACTACGTCACAAGGACCTCCAAAGGTCCTCAAGCAGAAATACCATAGAGTTCACTTAACCACGTGACCCGCAGGTCCTGTTACACTAAAGACAGGTAATTAACTATTTATAGGGCATTTACATAATATTTACATGCTTCCCAAGTAAGCTATTGGAGCAATAACTATCTGGATGAGAGGTGACTAGGGGTGAACTACACAATGGGGACCCCGACGTCCTAGGGACGCTGGCTAAGGGGAGCCACACATGCAGGTATCGGATAGGATACGGACACAACAGCAAGGTAAAAAAGAAAAGTCGGCACTACCTTAGGGCTCCTCAGAAGAGAGTGCAGTATAGTCCTGGCAACAGCTGCAGGTCATACGGTGGTGCTCAGCTTCAAGCACAAGGAGAGTCCAATAATCCACAGAAGAAAGGAAATGCGGCAGCTCATCGGTAAGGTGCAATCAGGATTCTTTATTCTTTAAAACATGTTGCGGGTACAAAGCATGTTCAGTCGGGAGAGAAAAGATGCTGTAAACTTCTTAACAGAGGACAAACAGGTTACGTCGTTTCACACATCAGGTGTGCTTCTACAGACCTGCCCACTTCCTGCACCTCGGCTCTGAAGTACTTGCCCCCAGTGACGTGTGCAGGACAGGTGAGTTACAATTAAAAGCTCCAACATGAAAAAGAGTGAATAACAATATTAAAATCAGAGAAAAACAATAAAATCAACCTTGTCATTCAGACCTAACATTTCTTGGGCTCTTGTTTTTAAAATAATGTATGCTTCTCGCTGTAACAATTTCCTATGCCTATCTTCTCCATTAACAGTAGTGACGCTCTCCAATCCCAGAAATCTTAGACCGGAGGTTTCGCTCTTGTGTACTGTTCTTACATGGTTCAAGAATCTAGGTGAGCCTTTTCCAGATTTTACAGACCATACATGTTCTCTGAATCTAGTAAAAAGTGGTCTGATGGTACTTCCAATATAGAAAAAAACGCAACTGCAGAGAATAACGTAGACCACAAATTTAGATCTACAACAGAGAAAATCTGAAATTTCAAAATATACTCCTCCTAAGGTGATCTTTTTGCAAGTCAGGAAATTGGAACACCAATTACATTGAGCCGCATTTAAAATTGCCGCTCGGTCTGGATTTAGACAACCAGTCATCTGTAGCGGCACTTTTAAATCTACTTCGAACCAATTCATCTTTCAGACTCCTACTTTTTCTGAAAGTTACGATGGGTCTCTTCAAACTAATTTGGCCTATGCTTGGATCTTTTTCGACTAGAGGCCAGTTGTTCAGGATTGCCTTTTTAATGGTTTTTGCCATAGGGCTAAATTTAAAAGAAAAACAGAAGCGTTCTCCCTTCTTGTTAAGGTGTATCTGCTCTGTTTCCAAAGAAGAATCGGAGACAGAGCGAGCTGCAATGCCAGTGGAATTAGCTGGGGGAACATGTTTATTCTTTTTCCGTAAAAGATCCAGACGATTTTTGTCTCTCGCTTTCAACAGGGCATGATGTAAGGGACCCTCAGGATAACCTGAGTTTTAGACGCTGAGTTTTAGACGCTCTATTAAATCAAACGATTGCTGCATGAAAGTATCATCGTCACTGTTAATACGCCTTAGTCTTAGAAACTGGCTATATGGAATAGCCCTTTTGGTGTGCTGGGGATGATAACTTTCATGGTGCAAGAGAGTATTAGATGCAGTAGTTTTTCTAAACCCTTTTGTAGTTAGATGTCCCTCTTTTTTGTGGAGAACGCTTCTGTTTTTCTTTTAAATTTAGACCTATGGCAAATACCATTAAAAAGGCAATCCTGAACAACTGGCCTCTAGTTGAAAAAGATCCAAACAAAGGCCAAATTCGTTTGAAGAGACCCATCGTAACTTTCAGTAAAAGTAGGAGTCTGAAAGACGAATTGGTTCGAAGTAGATTTAAAAGTGCCGCTACAGATGACTGGTTGTCTAAATCCTGACCGAGCGGCAATTTTAAATGCGGCTCATGTAAATGGTGTTCCATTTTCCTGACTTGCAAAAAGATCACCTTTAGAGGAGTATATTTTGAAATTTCAGATTTTCTCTGTTGTAGATCTAAATTTGTGGTCTACGTTATTCTCTGCAGTTGTGGTTTTTTCTATATTGGAAGCACCATCAGACCACTTTTTACTAGATTCAGAGAACATGTATGGTCTGTAAAATCTGGAAAAGGCCCACCTAGATTCTTGAACCATGTAAGAACAGTACACAACAGCGACACCTCCTGTCTAAGATTTCTGGGATTGGAGAGCGTCACTACTGTTGATGGAGAAGATAGGCATGGGAAACTTTTACAGAGAAAAGCATACATTATTTAAAAAAAAAAAAAAAGAGGTTAGGTGTTAGGTCTGGATGACAAGGTTGATTTTATTGTTTTTCTCTGATCTTAATATTGTTATTCATTCTTTTTCATGTTGGAGCTTTTAATTGTAACTCACCTGTCCTGCACACGTCACTGGGGGCAAGTACTTCAGAGCCGAGGTGCAGGAAGTGGGCAGGTCTGTAGAAGCACACCGGATGTGTAAAACGGCGTAACCTGTTTCTTCTCTGTTAAGAAGTTTACAGCATCTTTTCTCTCCCGACTGAACATGCTTTGTACCCGCAACATGTTTTAAAGAATAAAGAATCCTGATTGCATCTTACCGGTGAGCTGCCGCATTTCCTTTCTTCTGTGGATTACTGTTCCTGACTTGGACAGAGGTGTCAGCAGAGAGCACTGGGGTCAGACAGACAAAAAATTCAAAAAGAAAAGAACTTCCTCTGTAGTATACAGCAGATGATAAGTACTGGAAGCTTTACGATTTTTTAATAGAAGTAATTTACAAATCTGTTTAACTTTCTGGCACCAGTTGATTTAAAAAAAAAAATGTTTTCCACTAGAGTACCCCTTTAAGGTCCAGTGTTTTAGGGTTTAGCTCTTGTATATTTTCCACTATGTGTGCTGGTGCCATTTATGTGGATGTTGATCTTGATTATATAACCAATTTATGTAAATACAAATCATTTTGTTTTACTTTGGTGTTATTCTGCATCTTTTTTCTTTGGTGTTTTATAGTGATAACTCCAACAGTGTATTATGCTGTTACATATTCATACTGTGCTTTTCTTTTGATTCAATCTAAGAATGTCCATCTAATATGCTCAGTGCTGGTAAGAAGCTTCCTAGTTGGCTGGCCTGCACTATAGCAGGAATTACTCCATCACCCATGCAACAGATTATCCAGGTGATGGTACTGAGCCACTGAGGATGCATGACCACCAGCACTGGACACAGTAGGCGGACATTCATTAAGAAAACCCAAAACATACCAGAGGGCGCTATAACAATTATGTAGGAGTATTATCCAAACATAGGAGCAGATTTTTACATGATCCTTAAGTAAGGATGTTACCATGAGATAACCCCTTTAAGTTTAGACAGGTACAAGCAAGGTATTGCTGTCCTCAGAGAGTCATAGACTGATTCACTGCTTACATTACTGACTAATCTCTAAGTACTACATTCATTGTTCGTGTGACAAACATGGGAATATCAATGGCAGTGTAACACATCTGTCTGGGGGTGGTAGGAGGGAGTTACTGAATAGTGCCACACTCATACTCTGTACTAAATCCCATGTGATTTAGATTTAATTTGCAGCACCGCAGACTGACGTAAAAAGTTAAGTGTGCTTATTCAGCTCACGGTCACAGAGGCTCCCTGAAGAGATGGGATGTGTTATAGCCCTTTTATTACAGAAAGTGCTGAAGTTCAAATTTTGTATCTCCTGCTGTTAATGTCAACAGGAGAGACTCTTATTAAGTTCTCATCCAGTATGTGAGCAATTTCTCATCCCAAATATCTACTCAGCTGCTCCTGACAAGTATTTTTGCATTTGCCCTAATTTACCGTACAATGTGTTTGATATGCAGATTGAATATCATGTATCCATATAAAACAATCTAATAGCAATCATGTCCTGGGGACAGCAATGTCCATGCGGTGCTATCGCCAACCGATTCAATCTTGTTGGACGCACTCGTAGATCCTGTAGTGTGAACCTGGCCTTATTGGACTGATTTAAAAGAAAACAGCAATTTTTTTTTTAAATTGCCCTACTATTTTTGTTTTGATGGAACTTTTTGATGACTTTTTATAATTTTTTCTTCTGCCATGTAAAGTGAGCAAAAATCTGCTATTTTGGTGTTTGGTATTTTTTATGTTTACGCCATTCACTGTGCAACGATACCAGATACCAGACTTCCACCAGCAGGAGTGTGTGACAAGCCCACCCAAAGCTCTGGTGTTATTGTAGATGCCATGATTGGCATTGATCACAGCATCAATAGGGTTAATGGCGGACATCAGCATGATCACTGATGTCTGCCATTATTGGTGAGTCCCTGGCTGCTCACCTACTATTTAGCAAGCGCATTTCCTGCCTTCACTTCATAGCCGTGCTGCACATTTACATGTCCTTAAGAGGTTAAAGAAAAATGTGCCCCAAAAAGAAAAAAAGCACCCTTCAACAAGATGCAAAAACGTGGTATAAACTTAGCCTAATTAGCAAAGAAAATACTTAAATATATATATATAATTGTAGGCAAATGTAGGGAAAAAAATCCATCTTGTGCAACAAGAAGCAAACAACTAAGGTGCATTTTAAGCAGCGTAAGTGAAAAAGTCAGTAAGGAATAGATATAATACAGTTTTCACATGTAATGATAAAAAAAATGCTATACTAAATGTTAGACCACCCCTGGACAAAGGTCCTTAGGACTGAAACACGTGTTGGGGTGGTGGCATCCCGAGATGCCCAGACACGCCGGCACACGGCCCCGCCTCCAAAACTCACTACACGCATAGGGCTGCCGCCGGAAAGCCCTGTGTGTATAGTGAGCAAGGGATACGCAGCGTATTTCACGCTGCTGCCATAAATTTTGCGCAGCGTCAAATACGCTGCGTATACGCCCTGTGGGAACGCACCCTTACTCTGTTTGGTTGGTATCCACATGATATATTTATGGTAGAATCCTGATTATTTCTATGCAGTTTATGGTTGTAGCACTTTGCACTTTATTGATGTCCCATTGTGGACTGCTTACAGCTGTGTATATCTGTTTACTTGCAAGTACTGCATATATATGTGTAATGTACTTTCCTTTCTATTACTTGTCTGTTAAAAACTCACCATGTAGGTATTATATTATCTAGATATTTAGGCAGTAGTCCCGGTGATGTCACCCTTTTCTGTGATGTCCATTCCTCCAATTTTTACGTGTTTTTAATGTATGTAATTCTTTCTTCAATAAACGTATTATATTTGTGTACATTGATTTTGATTAGCTCCATTGTTCTTTTTTGCAATTAAATGTTAATGTATGACAAGTAAAGTAATTGAAAAAATGTACCAGTCCAAATAGTCATACATATTGCCAGTCTGCTGCCGGCCCCCCTTTATGGGACTCCGTGTAGATTTTTATCAGATGCCAAACTGAAGACATATTTAATGAAATGCTATTAAAGGGGTATTACAGTATTCATTCACTTTTAACCATGATGATGAGTTATTTCAGTAATACATGTACTTGTTTTACTGATCTCTGGCAGGTTGTCCAATTTTTTATGTTTCTATGGTTCCCCCCAGGTTCACCATTTGCAGAGGTATAGATGACTGTTGTCTGGAGCCTTTCCTACTATCCTGTTTGGCTCAATAACAGGAGTATATGAACCTACAAACGCCAAAGTGCGTAACACCAACACCAAATAAATAGTAAGAATATATATATATATATATATATATATATATATATATATATATATAAAATATATATATTTTTTATTAATAAACTAAATTACATATGTCATACAGAAATACATGAAAGACGGATATTTACAAATATTGTATATATACTAGTTAAAAAATTCCTCGCTGGATATGAATTCATACATATAAAACAATATTACATATTTAATAATAAATAATATGTAGCAGGATACACAGGGGGGGGGGGATAAGATACCTGATAAATGTCATGTGTGAAACATTAGTAATATTAGTAATATACTAAAGGGAAATGTGCATAACAACACCAAAAGGCCGCTGTATATAAAAAGTGCAAGTGCATAAGAACAAAACA
This sequence comes from Hyla sarda, assembly GCF_029499605.1. Classification (NCBI taxonomy): domain Eukaryota; kingdom Metazoa; phylum Chordata; class Amphibia; order Anura; family Hylidae; genus Hyla; species Hyla sarda. The sequence continues at coordinate 88,241,455 of NC_079190.1, forward strand.
GTGCAAAATTATACTGCAATGCAAAAGGACACACCAATGTAAATGATTGTGCAAAGAAATGTGGAGCTAAGCTATTGCCAACAACAAAATGTAAAACATTACCACAAAGAAGTGTGAGCCAAACAAGAAATTGCGCCAAACAAAAATAGCAGCAAGAATAGATACACGTGTTCAGGACTAGCCCCGGCCCCGCTACAGACCCCCCAGCGCGTTTGCCAAGGAGAAGGCTTTCTCAAGGAGTCAATAACAGGAGGCTTGGTCCTTTTGGTCTTCCCTGACAAGCCAACCCCCCCCCCCCCCCCCCAACATGTGTGCTCCTTCTGGATGTCCCAACGCCACCACGTAAAGAAATCCAGATGGAGCACACAAATTATCAGGGGGCTGGCTTGTCAGGGAAGACAAGAAGAAGTTAAAGCCCCCTGTAATTAGCTGTTGTCTCAAGCCAAACAGGATTGCAGGAAAGGCTCAAGACAACAGTCATCTATACTGCCACAAATGCTGAACCTGGAGGGGACCTCAGAAACATCACAAAGTGGACAATCCGTTGGAGATCCACAAAACAAGAATATGTATGACTAACATAACTCTGCATAACAGGTTCGAAAGTTAAAAATCAATGAATCCCAGACTACCACTTTAAAGGGGTACTTCGGTGGGGGGGGGGGGGGGGAATTAAATCAAACTTAGAACAGAAGCAAATCCCCATAGAAAACCTCTCCTGCTCTGGACAGTTACTGACATGGAGAGAGGTATCAGCAGAGAGCACTGTGGTCAGACAGAAAAGAAATTCAAAAAGAAAAGAACTTCCTGTGGAGAATACAGCAGCTGATAAGTACTGGAAGGGTTAACATTTTTAAATAGAAGTGACGATTTACAAATCTATTTAACTTTCACCTCAGTGGGGAAATTTTTTTCCCACCGCAGCACCACTTTAACCCCCTAAGGACGCAGGACGTAAATGTACGTCCTGGTGCGGTGGTACTTAACGCACCAGGACGTACATTTACGTCCTAAGCATAACCGCGGGCATCGGAGCGATGCCCGTGTCATGCGCGGCTGATCCCGGCTGCTGATGCGCGATTTGAATGAATGATCGGATCGCCCGCAGCGCTGCTGCGGGGATCCGATCATTCAGAACGCCGCACGGAGGTCCCCTCTCCTTCTTCCGTGCGGCTCCCGGCGTCTCCTGCTCTGGTCTGTGATCGAGCAGACCAGAGCAGAACATGACCGATAATACTGATCTGTTCTATGTCCTATACATAGAACAGATCAGTATTAGCAATCATGGTATTGCTATGAATAGTCCCCTATGGGGACTATTCAAGTTTAAAAAAAAATGTAACAAAATGTAAAAGTTAAAGTAAAAAAAAAGTGAAAAATCCCCTCCCCCAATAAAAAAGTAAAACGTCCGTTTTTTCCTATTTTACCCCCAAAAAGCGTAAAATTTTTTTTTTATAGACATATTTGGTATCGCCGCGTGCGTAAATGTCCGAACTATTAAAATAAAATGTTAATGATCCCGTACGGTGAACGGCGTGAACGAAAAAAAAAAAGTCCAAAATTCCTACTTTTTTAATACATTTTATTTAAAAAAATTATAAAAAATTTATTAAAAGTTTTTTATATACAAATGTGGTATCAAAAAAAATTACAGATCATGGCGCAAAAAATGAGCCCCCATACCGCCGCTTATAGGGAAAAATAAAAAAGTTAGGGGTCATCAAAATAAAGTGATTAATAACGTACTAATTTGGTTAAAAAGTTTGTGATTTTTTTTAAGCGCAACAATAATATAAAAGTACGTAATAATGGGTATCATTTTAATCGTATTGACCCTCAGAATAAAGAAAACACGTAGTTTTTACCATAAATTGCACGGCGTGATAACGAAACCTTCCAAAATTAGCAAAATTGCGTTTTTTGTTTTAATTTCCCCACAAAAATAGTGTTTTTTTGGTTGCGCAATACATTTTATGATATAATGAGTTATGTCATTACAAAGGAAAACTGGTCGCGCAAAAAACAAGCCCTCATACTAGTCTGTGGATGAAAATATAAAAGAGTTATGATTTTTAGAAGGCGAGGAGGAAAAAGTCCTTAAGGCCAAAATGGGCTGAGTCCTTAAGGGGCTAAGTTACACATTTTCAACAATAAAGACTCTAACAATAGCAAATAACAATGATCATAACAATATTTTAATGTCACATTAGACTAAGGCTGGGTTCACACAAAGTATTTTGGTTAGTATTTTTAGCTAAAATGACAACTGGAATTAACATAGTTATAAAGTATAATGGAATGATTTGAAGTTTTTCTGTGTTATGCACCCATTTTTGGTTTTGCCAAAAAATATTGAGCAAATGCTACGTATTAACCCAGCCTAAAACTAATCCATTTTACTCTATTTAAAGGGGTACTCCGGGGCTAAGTCATCTTATCCCCTGTCCAAAGGATAGGGGACAAGATGCCTGATCGCGGGGGTCCCGCCGCTGGGGAGCCCCGTGATCCTGCACACAGCACCCCGTTATAATCAGTCCCCGGAGTATGCTCTGGGGACTGATTATAACAGGGTGCTGTGTGCAAGATCACGGGGGTCCCCTGCGGCGGGACCCCCCCGATCAGGCATCTTATCCCCTATCCTTTGGATAGGGGATAAGATGTCTTAGCGCCGGAGTACCCCTTTAAATAGAGTAAAATGGATTAGTTTTAGGCTGGGTTAACACGTAGCATTTGCGGAGTACGCCTTTAAATATTATTTACAGACTTTCCAGCTCAAACACTGAAGAGTACTCAAAAGTACAGCAGGCATTACTTCTGCATCCCTCTTGGACCTAACCTTTTCTAACCTCTTCTACAATGTGTAGCTCAGCCTCTGGCTGGATTTCTGGGTGTAACTGAGTGTCGTGAGACATGAATTGCTCCGTATCTCAGTAAATAACTTCCCCAGGGGCCAGATGTCTTTATCATGCAGCTCAGTTTATGCTAAGTTGCTGCTTTCCATACTGACGTGTCAGAGTTACCTACTCCTACAAACATTACATTTTCTCTTGGTAATTTCATATATACATCCTGTCATTATTGTATTGGGATGTCTTCTATGACATAAAATATGATAATTTTTTTTTCTTAAAGGGTTTCTCTGTTTTCAAATGTTGTGTTATATAGTTTTTATTATATAGGTTATACTATATATTGTTGGGCTGTAAAATTTGTCTGTTTTTTTTAGCTGAAATGGACATTTAGTAAAAACATTTTGAAAGCCTTATAAAGCATGGTTTTGTCATTCTGTAAAGTGTATAGAGAAGTATTGGGGCAACCTTTAGTTTAAACTTGTATGGGCTTCTTATGTGTATAGCAATGTGCAGATCTATCTAATGTTGAGAGTGCTGATGGACACACATGGTCATTCTTTCCTCCAAAGGCTATTCTCTGCATAGTGATCCTCTGTTCACTGGAAAGCAGCCAATTGCAGACATTGGTACATAGCTGTATGGGGAATGAGACACATGGTACATTCAATAGTGCTATTTGGTCTTCTGAAACACATAAAATGCATTTGTCATTAGCTGCCAAGTATCAATGAGCCCCTTAAGTGCCACCGGCTGGCATGCCTCCTCGTTCCCCTGCCCCTCCTTGGTTGACAGTTAGGGCTTGACTTGCAATCAAAGAAGGACAGGAAGGGAAGGGGAAGCGAGGAGGCGTGACAGCCTGTGGCACTTCAGGGGCTTAGGGCTACCACAATGACATTTGGCTGCAAATGTAAATTACTTTTTCTGTGTTTTGAAGGCCAGACAGCACTACTAAAAATATCAAGTTTCTACCTGCCCTAACAGCTATCTACCAATGTCTTGACTTGCAATAAAAAAAAGAACAGGAAGGGAGGGGGAGCGTGGAGGTGTACCAGCCTATGGCACATTAAGAGTTTGGGAACATATGAAAACATTTTGATATGAATATAGTTTATAGGATAAGCTCATTAATTTGCCTTAAACCCTTAAAATGAGCGCATTGTTCCCTTGTCCCCGGCTGCTGGCGGGGCTTGGATTTTCATCGCGGGACGCGCCCGCATGTGAATCCTAGCCCGTCACTCACCTCTCTCCCCTGCTGCCTACGCTGTGTCTCAGCTCCGGCGCTTATCCCCGTCCCTTAGGGCGCGTGCCAGAGCTCCAAAATTTTAAGGGCCAGTACACCCATAATTATAGTGTACATCTGACACCATTCTATAAGACCATGCACCTCTCACACTTCACTGCCGGATCTTCAGTGCCCCTAGCCTGAGATTAAGCGGCCCTTATAGCCTGTTAGTCTTACTCATGTGTACAGACCTTCTGCTACGTTATTAGACTCCGCAACTTTGTCACCTGCCTTGACCTTCTGCTACATTTGACTACGCTACTGCCCTATCCTTCGGTACCTCGCCTTGCCCAGCTACCTGTGTGGTCGAGCTGTGTCGGGGGAAGTGACCTGGGTGTCGCCTGCCGCAGCAAGCCCATCCTGCCTTTCGGCGGGCTTTAGTGAAGACCAGTGGCACCTTAGACTCCGCTCCTCGATACGGTCTGAGTCATCAGCCACATAGGTTAGAGGATCCACATCCAGCTCCACAGCAAGATCTGGTCATGGATCCCACTGGGGTTCCCCTGCCTGATAGTCTGGATCTCGCATCCATCGTGGCGCTCCAGTCACAGCAGTTGGCCCAGCAGGCACAGCAGTTGAGCCATGATGCAGCAGTTGCTAACTGCTCAGCAACAACTGCCACAACCACAGTCTCCTCCTGCTCCGGTGGCACCTCCCGCTCCAGCAGTCTTCTCCGGATCAAGACTCTGCCTGTCTCTTCCCGAGAAATATGAGGGGGATCCCAAGTCCTGTCGTGGTTTCGTGACTCAGTGCTCTATGCACATTGAACTCATGGCGGATCAGTTCCCTATGAAACGAAAAAAGGTGGCCTTCATCTTCAGTCTTTTAACTAGAAGGGCTTTGGCCTGGGCAACTTCGCTTTGGGATCACAGTGATGCTTTCACTACCAATCTCCAGGCATTCCTGAAGGAATTTCAGGGTGTCTTTGAAGAACCTGCTCGAGCTTCCTCCGCTGAGACGACATTGCTGAGTCTTACTCAGGGCAACTCCTCTGTGGGCGAGTATGCCATTCGGTTTTGTACCCTGGCATCGGAGTTAGCATGGAATGATGAAGCTCTTTGCGCCACCTTCAAGAGAGGATTATCAAGTCAAATCAAGGACGTCCTCGCTGCCCGGGAATTGCCATCTAATCTGAATGAGCTTTCCTTGTCTGGCACCTTTCCTCATCTGGCACCTGTCTTCCAGCAACCACCCCAACCTCCTCCCTTGCCTCCCGCTGTGGAGGCTATGCAGGTGGATCAATCTTGCCTGACCCTGAAGGAAAGGACTCGCCGACGAACTGAGAATCTATGCCTATACTGCGCCAATGCAGATCACTTCCTAAAGGATTGTCCTCTGCATCTTCAGTCACAGGGAAACACTCGCACCTAGGGTTTGTGGGAGAGGCCTCCCTTGGTATATGACCTATAGGCCATAGCAGTAGGTCCCAGGACCGGAGGAGCAGTGGTCGGAGCTGACGTGCAGCTGGTAACTTACCATGCTGGCCAGCTCATCCTCCTCCACGAAGCTCCGCTCCTACGGTTCATATGGGCGCATGCGCGGGATGTCAGTGATGTCCCTGCGTGCACTACCTCCCGGTGGCCCCTGCGCTTTTAAAGTAAATGCAGGGCCATATAAAGGTAACTGGGACATCCCTGTGTCCCGAAAAGATCTTTCAGGACACAGGGATGTCCAGAATGTGACAGGGGATCCCCCCCCTCCCCTTGATCTGCCACTGACCAGCCCGCAGGGGGCCCCCAGGAGGATGCGGGCCCTGGGCAATTGCCCGGTTTGCCCCGCCTTAAAGCCAGCCCTGGTTACTGCAATCCTTTTCTGTGAGAAATACTAAATTTTCTTGAAAAAATTCAGGGGTGCCAACATTTTGGGCCATGACTGTACTGCACATTAGAGTAGTATTGTGTGACCCAGAAGTGTCATTTTTATTATGTTTATACAAAAAGTCAAACATTTTTGTAACATTTTTAAAAACTGCTGTGTTCTGGCCCATATGAATTTTGTCTTTTTCCCATACAGGGATTTTTTGCACCATGATCTGTAGTTTTTATCGGTATAACTATTGTGAATATATGACTTTTTGTTTGCTTTCTTTTTCAATTTTGTTAGGATGTCATGTGACCAAAATTGAAAATTTTTTTTGTTACATTTATACCATATTCACTGTATGGGATCATAAACATTATGTTTTAATAGATCAATATGAAATATGTTTTTTCATTACTTTTAGAAAAATGTAAAAAGCAGGGCATTTTATTTGTATTTAAAAAAAAAAATTTTTTAATGATTTTATGCATACTTTTTAAGTCCCCCTAGAGGAATTTTACATGACATCATTAGATTGCTAACACTCAATAATGCTATGCAATTGCAATGGTTATCGGCAATCTACTAAGAGCCTGGCTCAGCAGATAAGGCCCGGGACCCATGCGGAGCAGGTAAGCAGACCTCCGGCGGGCGTTTAGACCAATCGGACTGCTGCATACATGTTGCAGGGGTGCCGATCGATTAGGACAGTCATTTTTTTATGCAAAATCGCCATTGTCCATCATTGACTGTGAGTCCACGGCTGCTGATAGCAAACCTCTTCTGGCATTAAAAGTAGCACAACAAGGTAGTACTGGGAAGATCATTCCTTGGGTTTTCATGGCTAAGAAGTTGATGCAATCAAAATGTAAGATGTCGAATGAAGTGGCATACAGCACAGTGGGGCAGTGGAAACATGTTCTGTAAAGTGATAAACCATGCTTCTCTCTCTGGAAGTCTAATAGATGAGTCTGGAATTAATGGATGTGCCAACTATAAAGTCTGATGGCAAAGGGATAATCCCATGGGGTTGTTTTTCAGGGGTCAGCCTAGGCTCCTTAGTGCCAGTGGAAAATCGTAATACTCAAACATACCAAGACATTTTGGAGATGTATATGCTCCCGACTTTGTGGGAACATTTCAGAAAAGAAACCTGTCCTGTTTAGACATGACTGTGCCCCAGTGCACAAAGCTGGAGCCATATAGACACGGTGGGTATGTTTGGTGTGGAAGAACTTGACTGGCCCACACAGAGCCCTGATCTCAGCCCCACTCCTTACCTTTCGGATCAATGCGAGGAGGTGTGTCAGTCAGAGGCACTTGAATAGCTTGGCTTCACCCCCTTTACACCTGGCTGAGAATTAAAAAGGCACATTTCTAAGTTTGACCACCACCATAAGCTCCAGGAAAGGTACAATGCGCATTCATACCCTAACAGCTATCTACTGGTGTCTGCAACTCTTATCAGCAAATTCAGCTGACAGATTCCCTATGATTCAATTTTTTTCCATGTCATTTAAATGGAAAGGTAACTTTTTCCTGGATTAAATGACTGTATCCTGCAAGCAGTGGCGTTGCGACCCGGGTGCGGGGGGTGCGGCCCGCACCGGGTGACACCAACCTAATGGGGTGACACCAAGACGCTCCGCAGCACCCACACCCCCTCCCCAGCTACACTGACACCCCCCTATGTGCCCGACCGGCCTCCCATCCGTCAGCACACACCCCCTGTGCTGTGTGTGCGGTGCGCCCGTCCGTTAGCACCCCCCCCCCCTTTCAGTGCGCCCGTCCGTCATCACGCCCCCCCCTCACCTTCACCAGTACTGTGCCCGGCCTCCGCTCCCACGTCTGCGCCGGCATGACGTCACACCGCATGGCCGCGCAGGGGGACGTCAGTTACGTCACTTTGCATTGCGCCCGGTGAGAAGGATCGCTGCGCTGGATGGGTGAGTGTGTGTGTGTGTCTCTATCTATGTTTGTGTGTGACTCTGTGTGTGTGTGTGTGTGTGACTGTGTGTGTTTGTGTGACTCTCTGAGTGTGTGTGTGACTCTGTGTATTTGTGTGACTCTGTTTGTGACTGTGTGTTTGTGTGACTCTGTGTGTTTGTGTGACTCTGTGTGTGTGTGTGACTGTGTGTGACTCTGTGTGTGACTCTGTGTGTGTGTGACTGTGTGACTCTGTGTGTCTGTCTGTGAGTGTGTGTCTCTCTGACTGTGTGTGTTTGTGAGTGTGTGTCTCTCTGTGTTGTATGTGTTTTTTTTTTTGTGTGCATGTGTGTGTGTGTGAGAGGGGAGACTTTGACGCATTGTGGGGAACCTGCAAGGGAACCTGCGGCCTAATGTGGGGAGACTATGCTACCTAATGTGGGGAGTCTATGCTACCTAATGTGCGGAGTATATGCTACCTAATGTGCGGAATATATGCTACCTAATGTGCGGAGTCTATGCTACCTAATGTGCTGAGTCTATGCTACCTAATGTGGGGAGTCTGTGCTAGCTAATGTGGGGAATCTGTGCTACCGAATGTGGGGAAACTGCTACCTAATGTTGGGAATCTGTGCTACCTAATATGGGGAAATTGCTACCTAATGTGGGGTAACTGGTACCTACCTAATGTGGGGAAACTGGTACCAAATGTGGGGAATCTATGCTGCCTAATGTGGGGAAAAGATGCTACCTAATGTGGGGAAACTGCTACCTACCTAATGTGGGGGAACTGCTGCCTACCTAATGCTCCCCCCCCTGGCAGTAGCACCCTCATCATCCGCCAGCAACTACCCCCCCCCCCCCCACAGCAGCAGATCCTGATGGTGGATGATGGCGGTGCTCCTGCCAGGAGGATGATCCTGCCGATGGATGATGGGGGTGATACTGCCAGGGGGGATGGCCAGTAGCACCCTCATCCTTCAGCAACACCCCCCCCCCAGTAGTAGCACCCCGATCATCCACTAGCAACACCACCAATACCCCCCTCCCGTGGTAATAGCATCAGCTAACGGATGTTGAGGGGTGTTACTGCGGTTGTGGTATTATATTCAGAGGGTGCACTGTATGGCAACGTTATATTCAGAGGGCGCAGTTTGTGGCAGTATTATATTCAGAGGGTGCAGTGGGTGGTAGTATTATATTCAGAGGGCGCAGTTTGTGGTAGTATTATTAGAGATGAGCGAACTTACAGTAAATTCGATTCGTCACGAACTTGTCGGCTCAGCAGTTGATGACTTATCCTGCGTAAATTAGTTCAGCTTTCAGGTGCTCCGGTGGGCTGGAAAAGGTGGATACATTCATAGGAAAGATTCTCCTAGGACTGTATCCACCTTTTCCAGCCCACAGGAGCACCTGAAAGCTGAACTAATTTATGCAGGAAAAGACATCAACTGCCGAGCCGAGAAGTTTGTGACGAGTTGAATTTACCGTAGTTTGCTCATCTCTAAGTATTATATTCAGAGGGCGCAGTGGGTGGTAGTAATATATTCAGAGGGTACAGTATGTGATAGTATTATATTCAGGGGTACAGTATGTGATAGTATTATATTCAGGGGTACAGTATGTGATAGTATTATATTCAGGGGTACAGTATGTGGCAGATTTATATTCAGAGTGTACAGTATGTGTTGGTATTATATTCAGAATGTACAGTGTGTGGTATTATATTCAGTGGGTATGGTGTATGGAAGGTTTATAATCAGAGTATAGTGTATAATAGTATTATATTTAGAGGATACAGTGTCTGGCAGGTTTATAATAATAATTGTTTTCATATAGAGGATGAGAATGCGCTGACATAGTGAGGAGACGTCTGGGCGTCACATTCTACAGACAGAAGTTTTAGCTGGACCAGGCGGTATGTACCATCTGAATTAGATAAGGGAAGACTATAGAGAAGACGTCACTGATATCATTGTGTATTCTCCTCTCTGTGTCCTATCAGAGCTGTAGTCAATTGTCAGTTCTACAGTTATGGTCAGTGAAACCACAACTCCCAGCATAACCTCACCACTGCATAAAGGGGTACTCTACTGGAAAACATTTTTTTTAATCAACTGGTGCTACAAAGTTAAACAGATTTGTAAATTACTTCTATTTAAAAATCTTAATCCTTCCAGTACTTATTAGCTGCTGTATAAGCGATTCACAGGAAGTTATTTTCTTTTTTAATTTCTTTTCTGTCTGACCACAGTGCTCTGTGCTGACACCTCTGTCCATGTCAAGAACTGTCCATAGTAGGAGCAAATCCCCATAGCAAACCTATCCTGCTCTGGACAGTTCCTGACATGGACAGAGGTGTCAGCAAATAGCACTGTGGTCAGATTGGAAAGAACTACGCAACTTCCTGTGGAGCATACACCAGCTTATAAGTACTGTAAGTATTAAGATTTTAAATAGAAGTAATTTAAAAATCTGTTTAACTTTCTGGCACCAGTTGATATAAAAGTAAATGTTTTCCAGTGGAGTACCCCTTTAAGTAATTCTGGGAGCTGTATATTTAAATGGTGAAAACTTCTTTAACACTTTCCCATTCTGTGGCAACTGGTATATCTGATTATTATACTGGAATTTCTCACAATGCGCTACAACATTGTTGTCTGTCACAACAGGCTAAAAACTTACTGGGGGGAGGGGGGAGGTATGGGGGTGACACCATTTTCTACCGCACCGGGTGACACCAACCCTAGCAACGCCACTGCCTGCAAGGCACTGAGAATGGAGAGTAGGACAATCTAGGCAATCTTTACTTCCTGGTCAATCTACAGGATAATCCTTTTAAATAGCCTTTAAAATTTTGATACACTAAATAGTTCACATTTTGCCTTAAATTCCAGTGGTTGTTGGCTGCATGGTATTTACTGGGGAATAACTTTTTTAGACTTGTTTCTCCTATTAAAAAAAAAAAAAAAACTGTTACAAACAACAGTGATAAATGTCTTTGCACATGAAATTATCTGTCGAAATGTAATGTGTAAATTCAGCCTAAAACATGCAAGCTTCTATCTTTTTCTCATCACTTTCTTCATTAATTTTGTGTATTGATCTTGCTGTTTTTATCCCTTTCTGCTGTGTTTAGCTCAGATGTGACCTGATTAATTATCTTTAGATGGAATGAAATGTGAATTTACTCTAATTCAGATGTGAGGATGTAAGGAGACGGGCGGGCAGCCTCTCAGGAGTCTTTTTTTTTTTTTCATTTCTTCTTTAACCCCTTAAGGACCAATACAAATAAACCTGTACGCCCCTGAAAGACCAGGCCTGTTTTTTCAAATCAGGGATGTCTGTCTTTATTAGAGAATAACTCTGGTAATGTTTTGCCAATCACGATAATTCTGACATTGTTTTTTTGTCACAAGTTGTCCTTCATGTACATAGTAAAAGTAAGCCGATATCATTTGTAATTTTTTTTTATAATGCAAAAAATCATGAAATTTTTACAAAAAATTACGATTTTTTGCTATTTTAACACTAATAGGGTGCATATATTTATACATACTGACCAAATAGTTTATGAAACTTATACTTTCAGATGTCTACTTTATTTTGACGTGATTTTTTTTGTTTTTAATTAACATTTTATGGCAGACAGGAGGCTCGTATCAAATGCATTATCCTTCTTTATTCAGCCCAATAGCAGAAAGAAATGCAATGAAATGTAATAACCAAGAAAAAAGAGAGGGGAGTGTTGGTCACCTAGTAACCATCTACGCCCCCTCCACATTCCGACCAATCCTCTTCAACCTAAGTCCATATTAACCAAGTCCAGCTCCACCTCCTCCTCTTTCTTTCTGCTCAATAGCAGCGTTAACATCAGATAAGTATTTAATCCAGTGTCTGGTTGTTTGTGCCAGATCTCACTGTTTTATGTTCTATCATATGATTTTCCTTTTTGTGCTATTTAACCCGGTGTAGATACTTCATACACCGGGCCTTTCTACATCTTTTTTCCCCTATTTTTGTGGTTTTTTCCCTGTACTTTATCTCTAGAACGTATCCGCCCCCCTGGCGTTCATACACTGTTTTTCTCCTGTGTTTGTCCCCTTTCTGGCCCCTGCCGGTGTTCCGTGTCTTTCTTTCGCTATTCGCACTCATTACCTGTTGTTTTCGGGCCGTCGCCATTGCGGTGACGTCGGCTTTCTTCTACTCCCTTCGTCTCCGCCCTCTCATCTCGCTCCCTGCGCGCTTCTCGTACACGCTACGTCAGCGCGTCACGTGAGCGCGCAGGGTCTCGCGAGAATACGCGGCTCGGCCTCCCGCAGTGTGTTAGAACACTGGGTACGGCCGGGAGTCGCGCAGGGCTCCGTGGCATACTACGGCTACTGGAAGCGCTCTGATAGATGCGCTGACAGTGCCGCGATCCTGCCGTGTTGCTGACGTACAGCTGTCTGTGACAGCTGTGTCAGTAACCCTCAGGTTACGGAGCGGACTGCGCCTGTTTTTCCTTCCTGTACATACGGTTATACTATATACATATATACCCTTGCCTTATATACAAGTACTTACTGTGGCCTACCCCACCTTTTCTCTTTACAGACCTGAACACTATTGTGTGCTCCATGATGGATAATAAATTGGATATGACCCTGGGGGATGGCCCCATTCCTGCTCATACTGTTCATTCTGATTCTATGTCCGCTGCTGAAATTCACCAGCTAGTGAACAATTCCATTGCATCCGCTCTCACGTCCGCCATGGCGGTCATGAATGACAACATTTCCAAATCCATCTCATTGGCGGTATCTCAATCCCGCAATGACATTGCAGTGGTTTCTGCAGGTCCGCCGTCCGCGGCGACCATACCTAATCCGGTTTCTGAACCTCAGAAGTCCGGTAAGTCTGAGAGGAAACGCCACCACTGCTCGGACGCCATGACCTCTCCCACACCATTGCTGACGGTGGGAGATGGACAAAATATTTCAGGCGGCCCTTCTCATTCGGGCGCCAACCCGAAATCGGGTTTAAGACCCTCCACCCGGGAGGACGACTATGATGTACGGGCGACACGCTCTGCTAAGCGGTCTAAACCCGATTCATACATTGAAGAATCGGAGGCGGAGTCTGAGGCAGATTATGAGGTGTCTTTACCCTCTTCTATCGAAGGCGATGAAGAGGAGGTAGGTGATATGGAGGAGTGCGACCCCACCGGGTCTGCTACTGCTACGGGCAATCCACACGCCATATTGGACTCCCTGGGGGTGCCATTTTTTGACCCGGACGACATTAAACATCCCAGGTCTGGGGAATGGTCCCCGCTGCCGCAGGTGGCTAAATATGTGGAGGCGTGGCTACGGAAACCTTTAGATCGCAGTAACCGCAGCAAGTTGCGATCGGAATGTCCGCGTCCTTCAGTGGCCAACAAGGTCGCGGCTACTCCTGAACTGGACCCGATTCTTATTAAATACTTGCTAAAATCTGGTAAAAACCCGAAGAAGGGTCTGGACAGATCCTTCATGTCCGTACAGGACAAATTGTTGGACGTCTTGGGACCGCTTACCAAAATTCTCAACATGGCTGAGCATGCGGTGGCAACAGGCGGCTTGGTGGACGCGGGTGTCCTCAGGAACTGGGCCTTGAGGGCCACGTGTCTGTTGGGCAATGCAAACTCAGCAATGTCCGCTGAGCGGCGTCGCTCGATACTGATGAGGCTGGACCCGCAGCTGACACATTTAGCTACCGAAGAGCCGGGCCCATCTGCTGAGGGCCTCCTGTTTGGAGACTCTCTGATTAAAAACATCAATAAATTCGTAGGATTGTTCTCCAGCCTAGATAAGGCAATCCTCGTTGAAAAAATCCGCTAAGGTTTTCGGCAAAGCCGGAAGGGGCAAGGGTCGACCTTCCGGCAGAGGTGCTTATTTTCGACCCTATGCTAGACCCACCGTCCAGTATGTGCAGGACAGACCTCAACCTCAGGCGGCCCCTGCACCCGTGCCAACCAACCCCTTTTACCCAACCCGAGGACGGCCCTGGAGGGCACGTGGTACTTCCAGAGGTTTCTCCAGAGGCAGGACCACAGGTGGGTTGGACTGTACAGAGTGTTTGTTCGGCCCCAGTGGGGGGCAGACTACGATATTTTTTCCACCACTGGTCCGTGATTTCTACAGACCCTTGGGTGCTGCAAGTGGTATCGGGTTACATGATAGATTTCATGTCAGAACCGGTCCAATCAAGGTGGCCGACGAATCTTTGCTTCTCAGAGGCAGACAGGACTCTGATAAACCAAGAGGTCGCGGACTTGCTAGACAAAAAGGCCATTGTCCGGGTGTCTATGGACAAACCGGGTTTCCTCAGCAATCTCTTCTTGGTGAAGAAGAAAGACGGAGGCCACAGGCCTGTCATAAATCTGAGGGATCTAAACGAGTATGTCTCGTATCGCCACTTCAAGATGGAGGGCATACATCTGCTCAGAGACTCTCTTCTTCCAAACGATTGGCTGGCAAAGATCGATTTGAAAGACGCGTACCTCACGGTACCAATTCACCCTTCTTCCCAACAGTATCTCCAATTCCTCTGGGACGACGGGAAGTGGGAATTCACCTGTCTTCCGTTCGGCCTCTCATCCGCCCCGTGGTGTTTCACCAAACTCCTGAGACCGGTTATGGCGCTTCTCAGGAGTCGAGGGATGAGACTTATCATATATCTCGACGATATATTGATTATGGCTCAATCCCCTCAACAGGTGTCACTACACGTAGATTGGACTTGTTCCCTTCTCACGGATTTGGGGTTCTTAATCAATCACAAAAAGTCTGTGTTCGTTCCCACTCAAGACGTGGAGTTTCTAGGCTTCATGGTGAACACCCCCATGGCCATCTTGAGTCTTCCGGACAAGAAGCTTGCACTGCTTTGCAAAGAAATAAGGTCCCTGCTCAGGAGAGACTTGGTTTCACTACGGGCGGTAGCCCGCATCGTGGGCCTTTTGTCGGCCTCCGTTCAGGCCATTCTTCCGGCCCCTCTCCATTACAGGGCGTTACAACGCCTGAAGACCGAGAAATTAGCGGAGGGTCTTTCTTATGCGGACAGAGTTCCTCTGTCTCAGGAGGCCCGCGCCGACCTGTACTGGTGGCTCCGCCACGTCCAGGATTGGAATGGCAGGATGATATTCACCTCCAAACCGGATTTGATTGTGGAGTCAGATGCCAGTCTGAGCGGATGGGGAGCCCGTTGCGGCTCGTCCTCCACGGGCGGCAAGTGGTCCCCGGAGGAGTCCCTACTGCATATCAACTGCTTGGAACTTCTGGCGGGCTATTTTGCAGTCAAAAGTTTCGCATTCCACAGGTCAAATTGTTGTATCCTGCTTCGCATGGACAACGTTTCGGCCGTGCGGTACATCAACCGCTTTGGGGGTACGAGATCCAAGATATTGGCGGACATTGCGAAAGATTTTTGGCAATTCTGTCTCCAGAGGGACATTCTCCTTTTGGCGGAATATCTTCCGGGAGTCTCCAACTCCGTGGCGGATTGGAACTCGAGGCATCTGATGGACAGCAGCGACTGGACCTTACATCCGTCGGTTTTCCAATCAATTTGGGAACTATGGGGTCCTTTGGACCTAGACCTGTTTGCGTCCAGACTGAATCGACGGTTGCCACGGTTCTTCAGCTGGAAACCGGATCCGGAGGCTCTGGCCACGGATGCGTTTCTGCAAACGTGGCCCTCGGGGACGTTGTACGCGTTTCCCCCATTTGCCATGATTCCCAGAGTGTTATGGCAGACGGAGTCTCAGGCAGCCACTCTGGTGCTGCTCACTCCTTGGTGGCCGACCCAGTCTTGGTTTCCCCAGATTCTGGGGATGACCATAGATTATCCACGAATTTGTCCCCTGTTTCAGTCTCTGCTGCTGGACCCCATGGGGGACGCGCATCCATTAGTGTTGTCCAGTCAATTGCGGTTAGTGGTATGGTTGATCTCGGGATGCCGGACCTTGGTATCGGCATTTCACGATCAGCTAGGGACCTCATGCGAGATGCGTGGGCTCCAGGTACCAGATCGGCTTACCGATCTGCCTGGGGATTATGGGTTCATTGGTGCTCACAACAACAGATGGATCCCATTCATGCCCCTGTGTCCGGAGTCTTAAATTTTTTATCTGAGGCTTTTGACACTGGTAAAGCATATCGGACAATTAATGTGTATAGATCCGCAATTTCTGCTCATCACGCTCATGTAGACGGTGCACCTTTGGGTAAACACCCGTTGGTGTGTCGTCTTTTGCGCGGCATTCGATTTCAACGTCCCTCTGCTCCTAGGTATCATTCTACCTGGGACGTATCCCTGATTTTTCGGTTGTTTTCTTCTTGGGAGGATAATGAAGATTTATCTCTCAAGTTTTTATCATTCAAACTGACCATGTTGTTGTGTTTGATATCCATCAAACGTGTGTCGGATGTTCGGGCATTGGAGGTGTCGAGGAGACAGTTTACACCCGGGGGTGTGCTCTTCTCCATTGCTCGCCGGACGAAGACCGATTTAAGAACGGTGTTCTATCCGAGTTTTACGGAACATCCTAAGTTGTGTGTGGTTAGGTGTCTTAAGACTTATGAGCTTCGGACAACTCACTTGCGTTCAGATTCTGTTTCCCAACTTCTCATATCTTTCTGTACTCCGCATCGTCCGGTGTCTTCCCCAACATTATCCCGATGGATCCGTCTGACAATGATCCTTGCCGGGGTTGATGTCTCCATTTTTAAAGCGCATTCCTCTAGAGGAGCCATGGCTACCAAGGTGGCTCAGGCGGGAGTCTCTCTGTCTGACGTTATGAAAGCAGCAGACTGGTCTTCGGAAAATACGTTTCGTACGTTTTATTTTCGACCCGAGACTCATGTTTCTATGTCAGTGTTATAATATTTCTTGTGTTATATTGTTGTTAGATACTTTGAACATGCATTTGATACGAGCCTCCTGTCTGCCATAAAATTTAAGATTTTCCTAGTTAACGACGGAAAATATGGATTTTATAAAGACAGGAGGCGAGTATCAACCCTCCCTATTCCCATCCCTGTCATGGTGTTTTTTCTTTTCCAGGGTATTGAATGCTGCATCCGAGTGAGTATCGTTGGATGAATTTTCTGTTCCTCCGGGTTTCGGACCTCTTTGTTGGAGGTCTGTGGATGGATCGTTTTCAGTTCTTACCAGACAAGGTTGAGTTCTACAGTTCGATGAAGATTGGATCCGCCGTGGGATTCGTGTTGCTGTTCTACTTGTTACGCCTTTCTCCTGGTCTGCCGTATCGCTTGCGGTGGACTGTCTGCATAAAGAAAGAGGAGGAGGTGGAGCTGGACTTGGTTAATATGGACTTAGGTTGAAGAGGATTGGTCGGAATGTGGAGGGGGCGTAGATGGTTACTAGGTGACCAACACTCCCCTCTCTTTTTTCTTGGTTATTACATTTCATTGCATTTCTTTCTGCTATTGGGCTGAATAAAGAAGGATAATGCATTTGATACTCGCCTCCTGTCTTTATAAAATCCATATTTTCCGTCGTTAACTAGGAAAATCTTAAATTTTAAATTAGTTAGAAGCCTAACAATTTAGCTTGAAATTTTGAAAATTTTGAAAATTTGAAAAGTATATCTTTTTTTGTGTGCTATGCAAGGTTTGCAGAAATTAAAAGGTAGTAGAACATAGGAACACCCCCCCAAATGACCCCATTTTAAAAACTAGACCCCTCAAGGTATTCGCTAGGGGGTACAGTGAGTATTTTAACACCATAGTTTTTTGGCAGGAATTATTACAAAGTCAGTGTTAAAAATTCAAAATTTGCAATTTTTCACAAATGCATCATTTGGGGGGCATACTTTTTGTACATCACTTCTGATATTGAAAGAAATGCACCCTATATTTTATTTAGCTGCTTGTCCCATGTTCGGAAATACCCCCGCTTTGGTCATATATGGTTCCTTGGCCGCGTGGTAGGACTCAGAAGGAGAGGAGCGCCATTTGGCTTTCAGGGCAGAACAGTACCCCCACCCCCACAAGTGACCCCATTTATATACCGCACCCCTACAAGTTATTGGCTGCACCAGGGACCACTCTGATTAGTCCTTGGTCGGCTGGCAGTATAACGCGTCTGTCTGTGACAGTTAAGGCTCCTCATGGATATATCCGCCATGTTGTGGGAATAAGCACCCGCTCATGGCGAATATATCCATCACTGCTGCGGCTGGGTAGCTCAGTGTGTCCGCTCATGACTGCTGGCGGGAAATCCGCCGCTATGAGTAGACACACAAAGCTACCCAGCCGCAGCAGGGAGCTCATTACCGTGACTGCTGCATAATGTGTAGGATCACGTGGCGGACATCCGCAGCATATTACATGCTGGGGATGTCCGCCAATGCGATCCTACACATTATGCATTTTTTTTTATTAGATTCATTTAATAAATGTATTTTTAATATATATATATATATATATATATATATATATATATATATATATATAATTTATTTTATTTTTCATTTTTTATTTATTTATTTTATTTTATTTTTACACTTTTATTACATTTTTATTTATTTTTACACTTTTATTTTATTTATTTATTTATTTTTACACTTTTTAATGCTTTGGAATACTTAGTATTCCAAAGCATTGCAATTATATGCTGCCTGCCAGTTTTCACTAGCAGGCAGCATATTAGGACGTGCCTCTGGCACGTCCCTTCAGGCAATACCCAGGGCAGACCTGGGGGTCTTTGTAGGACCCCCGGCTGCCCAGGTATGCAGCAGCACCCCGCGATCGCGCTGCGGGGTGCTGCAGAGGAGACAGAGGGAGCCCCCTCCCTCTGTCAGAACTCCTTACAGCGCGCGGTCACTTCTGACCGCGGCTGTAAGGGTTAAACTGCCGGGAGTGAAGTGAACTTCACTCCCGGCAGTGCGGCAGGTCCCGGCCAGCCGCGGCCACACACAGCACCCCGCGATCGCGATGCGGGGTGCTGCAGAAGTGACAGAGGGAGCTCCCTCCCTCTGTCATAACACTTACAGCCCGCGGTCACTTCCGACCGCGGCTGTAAGGGTTAAAACTGCCGGGACCGAAGTTTACTTCAGTCCTGGCAGTGCAGCAGGGTCCCGGCTGTGTGATACAGCCGAGTCCCTGCCGCGATCTCGTGGGTGCACTGGGCAGCACCCACGAGAATAATGGACGAGTATAGACGTCCAGGTGCGGGAACGGCCGCCAAACTGGACGTCTATACTCGTCCGTGGTCGTTATCGGGTTAAAGGGAAACTGACATCCTGTTCACCTGCACTAAGTCCAGTTGAACCTTAGGATAATGATGTTAGCCTCCGTTGCTAGTAAGCAAATTAAAGGGGTACTCCGGTGGAAAACTTTGTATTATTTTTTTAAATCAACTGGTGTCAGAAAGTTAAACAGATTTGTAAATTACTTCTATTAAAAAATCTTAATCCTTCCAGTACTTATTAGCTGCTGAATACTACGGAGGAAATTATTTTCTTTTTGGAACACAGTGCTCTCTGCTGACATCATGAGCACAGTGCTCTCTGCTGACATCTCTGTCCATTTTAGGAACTGTCCAGGGCAGCATATGTTTGCTATGGGAATTTTCTCCTACTCTTAAAATAAGTTCTTAAAATGGATGGACAGAAATGTCCGCAGAGAGCACTGTGTTCCAAAAAGAAAATAATTTCCTCTGTAGTATTCAGCAGATAATAAGTACTGGAAGGATTAAGATTTTTTAATAGAAGTAATTTACAAATCTGTTTAACTTTCTGGCACCAAAAGTTTTCCACTGGAGTACCCCTTTAACTCATCTGTGTTAAGGAGGTGGGAGCCGACTTGCAAAGCTTCTCTGCATCCGTCCTGTTTGCTTACCCATTGCAGCCCTATTCTTTGAGTGAAGAAGCTATAACCGGTCCCCACAAGCGTCCGAGAGAAAAATAAATCAAATTAATAGCTTTTACCTCAAGAACCTCACCATCTAAGGTGCATAATGTTATGTGTGGAAACTTTAAGGAATTGAATAGAAAACAGCATCACTGGTAAAAAAAAATTAATTCAATAAAATAAATCAATTATACATATAGAGGCACTAATAGATACCCAACTGGGCCCTAGTGGAGTATCAATAAAAAATTGTAAAATGCTGTTTGAATATATATATATATATATATATATATATATATATGCAATCCGATAGTCCGGCACCTAATTTGAGAGTCCCGTTTGTTGGATGATAAAAGTGCACTTAGTAGAATTATTAGACTCCAGATAGTCAGTAAATTAAATGATGAGGATATTAGAAGAACAATAATATTTGTGTTTCTTACCGTCTGCAGCCGCCTGGTTCTCACTGGCGTGGACCGATGTATTGCGGCTGTTGTAGGTTCTCCCGTATGTCCACAAGATGGTACGTAGTGGTCTCACACTAGGTTCGCAGCCCCGATGGCAGTGGGGTGCGATGCGATCGTCCAGGCAATAGCCTGCAACCGCTCCACACAGGTTAGCTGGTGATGGCAGAGCCGACACTCTGGCAGGAGTGTCAGCACACACAGGAGCGGCGTCCCACGTCAATGCACATTTACCTACTGAAGAAGGGATCGGAGGACTATAATTCCCAGCACCCTGAAACGCGTCTAGAATTTGGCACCATTCACATTATCTGCTGTTACGCATCCAACCAACAGTATCTGCACCTAACTGTGGATGTCCCGGCATTTGAGGAGTTAATTCAGGCTCCAGCTTTCCGCTCTGTTTGGCTGCATCTCACCTTCCACATCTCCCGGATCCCAGATCTCCATGTGGGACGCCACTCCCGTGTGTGCTGACACTCCTGCCAGAGTGTCGGCTCTGCCATCACCAGCTAACCTGTGTGGAGCGGTTCCAGGCTATTGCCCGGACCATTGCATCGCACCCCACTGCCATCGGGGCTGCAAACCTAGTGTGAGACCACTATGTACCATCTTGTGGACATACATCTGGCTATCTGGAGTCTAATAATTCTACTAAGTGCACTTTTATCATTCAACAAACGGGACTCTCAAATTAGGTGTCGGACTATCGGATTGCATATATAAATATATGTTCAACCAGCATTTTACTATTTTTTATTGCTACTCCACTAGGGCCCAGTGGGGTATCTATTAGTGCCTCTATATGTGTTATTGATTTATTTTATTGAATTAAATTTTTTACCAGTGATGCTGTTTTCTATTCAATTCCTTAACGTTTCCACACATAACATTATACACCTTAGATGGTGAGGTTCTTGAGGTAAAAGCTATTAATTTGATTTCAGATTTGTAAATTACTTCTATTAAAAATCTTAATCCTACCAGTACTTATCAGCTGCTGAAGTTGAGTTGTTCTTTTCTGTCTGACAGCAATGTTCTCTCCTGACACCTCTGTCTGTCTCAGGAACTGTCCAGAGTAGAAGCAAATCCCCATAGCAAACCTATCCTGCTCTGGACATTTCTGAGACAGACAGAGGTGTCAGCAGAGAGAACTGTGCTCAGACAGAAAAGAACAACTCATTTTCAGCAGCTGATAAGTAAGATTTTTTTTCATAGAAGTAATTTACAAATCTGTTTAACTATCTGTAGCCAGTTGATATGAAAAAAAAAATATATAGCTTTTCACCAGTATACCCCTTTAAAAAAAATGTTTTCCAGCGGAGTACCCTTTCAAGATCTGCCTCCTGTTTAGGTTGATTGACAACAGCATGATCTTGAAAACCTGAGTATGCACATTTTGCTCCGTTATCCTTGCAGGATTTCAAGGATGTGGACAAGGCTCCAGCTAACCGTAAAACAACCAAAGTGAAATTTTGTAGTGATGCTGTAGATCTTTTATTTAAAAATATAAAACATTACAATAATTATAAACCACACCATAACAATAAAACAAACAACATACAATATATACAAGTAATGAGTCCATATAAGTCCTTAAATGTCCATCAAAGTATTTCCTGGTTCAGCCACATTCTCACCAAACACACCACTATAATAACAACCCCACAAATGTAAACTACTAAACACTACTACTACTACTACTACTAATAATAATAATAATAATAGTAATTATAACCTTAATACTAATAACTAAACTAAAAACCCCAGGCCCGTGTTACGCCGAGCGCTCCGGGTCCCCGCTCCTCCCCGGGTCCAGAATCTATCCTCTGTCTGCTCCAGAGACTCTTGCCATGTCAGAGTACATCCAGGAGAATTTAAAAAAGGGCTTTATCCGCAAATCCTCCTCTCCTGCCGGAGCTGGATTTTTTTTTTTTGTGTCCAAAAAAGATGGCTCCCTACGCCCTTGCATTGACTACCGCAAACTTAATAAAATCACGGTAAAAAAACGCTACCCCTTACCTCTTATCTCGGAACTCTTTGATCGCCTACAAGGTGCCCACATCTTTACCAAACTGGACTTAAGGGGGGCTTATAATCTCATCCGCATCAGGGAGGGGGACGAATGGAAGACTGCATTTAACACAAGAGATGGACACTTTGAGTATCTGGTCATGCCCTTTGGCCTGTGCAACGCCCCTGCCGTCTTCCAAGACTTTGTTAATGACATTTTTCGTGATCTCTTATATTCCTGTGTTGTGGTTTATCTGGACGATATTCTGATTTTTTCTGCCAACTTAGAAGAACACCGCCAGCATGTCCGCATGGTTCCTCAGAGACTTCGGGACAATCAACTTTATGCCAAAATGGAGAAATGTCTCTTTGAATGTCAATCTCTTCCTTTCCTAGGATACTTGGTTTCTGGCCAGGGACTACAAATGGACCCAGATAAACTCTCTGCCGTCTTAGATTGGCCACGCCCCTCCGGACTCCGTGCTATCCAACGTTTTTTGGGGTTTGCCAATTATTACAGACAATTTATTCCACACTTTCCCACCATTGTGGCTCCTATCGTGGCTTTAACCAAGAAAAATGCCAATCCCAAGTCCTGGTCTCCACAAGCGGAAGACGCATTTAAACATCTCAAGTCTGCCTTTTCTTCTGCTCCCGTGCTCTCCAGACCTGACCCATCTAAACCCTTCCTATTGGAGGTAGATGCCTCCTCAGTGGGAGCTGGAGCGGTCCTTCTACAAAAAAAATTCTTCCGGGCATGCTGTTACTTGTGGGTTTTTTTCTAGGACCTTCTCTCCAGCGGAGAGGAATTACTCCATCGGGGATCGAGAACTACTGGCCATTAAATTGGCGCTTGAGGAATGGAGGCATCTGCTGGAGGGATCAAAATTTCCAGTTATCATATACACTGATCACAAGAATCTCTCCTATCTCAAGTCTGCCCAATGACTGAACCCTCGCCAGGCCAGGTGGTCGTTGTTCTTTGCCCGTTTTAACTTTGAAATTCATTTTCGCCCTGCTGACAAGAACATTAGGGCCGATGCCCTCTCTCGTTCTTCTGATGCCTCTGAAGTAGAAGTCTCTCCGCAACACATCATTCCTCCGGACTGTCTGATCTCCACTTCTCCAGCCTCCATCAGGCAAACTCCTCCAGGGAAGACCTTCGTTTCTCCACGCCAGCGTCTCGGGATTCTCAAATGGGGACACTCCTCCCATCTCGCAGGCCATGCGGGCATCAAAAAATCCTTGCAACTCATCTCTCGTTTTTATTGGTGGCCGACTCTGGAGACGGATGTTGTTGATTTTGTGCGGGCCTGTACTGTCTGTGCCCGGGATAAGACTCCTCGCCAGAAGCCTGCTGGTCTCCTTCATCCTCTGCCCGTTCCCGAACAGCCTTGGTCACAGATTGGTATGGACTTTATTACAGACTTGCCCTCATCCCGTGGCAACACAGTTGTTTGGGTGGTCGTTGATCGATTTTCCAAGATGGCACATTTTATTCCTCTTCCTGGTCTTCCTTCAGCGCCTCAGTTGGCAAAGCAATTTTTTGTACACATTTTTCGCCTTCATGGATTGCCCACGCATATCGTCTCGGATAGAGGCGTCCAATTCGTGTCTAAATTCTGGAGGGCCCTCTGTAAACAGCTCAAGATTAAATTAAACTTCTCTTCTTCTTATCATCCCCAATCCAATGGGCAAGTAGAAAGAATTAATCAGGTCCTGGGTGACTATTTACGGCATTTTGTTTCCTCCCGCCAGGATGACTGGGCAGATCTTCTACCATGGGCCGAATTCTCATACAACTTCAGAGTCTCCGAATCTTCTGCTAAGTCCCCATTTTTCGTGGTGTACGGCCGTCACCCTCTTCCCCCCCTCCCTACTCCCTTGCCCTCTGGTTTGCCCGCTGTAAATGAAGTGACTCGTGATCTTTCCACCATATGGAAAGAGACCCAAAATTCTCTTTTACAGGCTTCATCCCGGATGAAAAGATTTGCCGATAAGAAAAGAAGAACTCCCCCCATTTTTGCTCCCGGAGACAAGGTATGGCTCTCTGCTAAATATGTCCGCTTTCGTGTCCCCAGTTACAAACTGGGACCACGCTATCTTGGTCCTTTCAAAGTCTTGTGCCAGATCAACCCTGTCTCTTACAAACTCCTTCTTCCTCCTTCTCTTCGTATTCCCAATGCCTTCCATGTCTCTCTCCTTAAACCACTCTTCATTAACCGCCTCTCTCCCAAACTTGTTTCTCCCACTCCTGTATCCGGTTCTTCTGACGTCTTCTCCGTGAAGGAGATTCTGGCCTCCAAGACGGTCAGAGGAAAAAAAAATGTTTGGGTGGATTGGGAAGGCTGTGGTCCAGAAGAGAGATCCTGGGAACCTGAGGACAACATCCTAGACAAAAGTCTTATTCTCAGGTTCTCAGGCTCCAAGAAGAGGGGGAGACCCAAGGGGGGGGGTACTGTTACGCCGAGCGCTCCGGGTCCCCGCTCCTCCCCGGAGCGCTCGCAACTTCCTCGCATTTGCAGCGCCCCGGTCAGACCTGCTGACCGGGTGCGCTGCAATGTCTCTCTCAGCCGGGATGCAATTTGCGATGCGGGAGGCGCCCGCTCGCGATGCGCATCCCGGCTCCCGTACCTGACTCGCTCCCCGTCGGTCTTGTCCCGGCGCGCGCGGCCCCGCTCCTTAGGGCGCGCGCGCGCTGGGTCTCTGAAATTTAAAGGGCCACTGCGCCACTGATTGGCGCAGCAGGCTTAATTAGTGTGTTCACCTGTGCACTCCCTATCTATACATCACTTCCCCTGCACTCCCTTTGCCGGATCTTGTTGCCATTGTGCCAGTGAAAGCGTTTCCTTGTGTGTTCCTAGCCTGTGTTCCAGACCTCCTGCCGTTGCCCCTGACTACGATCCTTGCTGCCTGCCCTGACCTTCTGCTACGTCCGACCTTGCTCTTGTCTACTCCCTTGTACCGCGCCTATCTTCAGCAGTCAGAGAGGTTGAGCCGTTGCTGGTGGATACGACCTGGTTGCTACCGCCGCTGCAAGACCATCCCGCTTTGCGGCGGGCTCTGGTGAATACCAGTAGCAACTTAGAACCGGTCCACCAACACGGTCCACGCCAATCCCTCTCTGGCACAGAGGATCCACCTCCAGCCAGCCGAATCGTGACAGCCCGGTTGCACTTTTTTCACCCAAAATAAATAAATAAATAATTTTTGTCACAAACCACCAAACACTACAAACGGAAAATACACATTTTTTTTTTTTACCCTGAGCTGGTCCCGCAACCCATGCCCCCAGTACATGATAACATGAACCAGTCCAGGATTTTTTGTATATATGAGTCCCATAGAAACCCCCCTCCCCCTTTTTCCCACCACCCAACCTAAACTAAACCCCAACACAATGTGATAAACCAACCCCTAGAAAAAATAATATGCTAAAATACAAACAAACACTAAATATATATATAAATGCACAAACAGAAATATATACAAAAATAGTACAAACTATACAAACCAAACAACAAACAATAATGAGACTTTCCAGCCACACAAAGCCCAATTTAGCACCTGCAAGACCTATATTACCATATACCTACAGCACAAAACAAAAAGACTAATGTGCCAGCATCAGCCCACCACCAGGGAAGGAGACAACAGGCTAGGGCACTTTAAAGGCAAAGCCCCTCCACAGACGAGAGGCCCTGCCAGCATCCAGCCTCTCGTACTCCAGAGAACGCACCTACACTTGGTCACCCAGTATGTTCCTAACCACCTCACGCTGTGTTGACACTAAACACCACGCTTTTACGCTGCGTTGACACTAAACACCACGCTTTCCATGTGCAGTACCTGACCACTGAGTTAACTAGGAATAAAGTGCACGGGTCCCAGCCTCCAAGGTTTCTGAATGCCCCATAGGCCCATTCCACATAGGAGAGACTGGCCAGCCTAGGCCAACCAATGGAAGCACCCACCCTGTTGTAAACCTCTGTGTTAAAGGGACAATGAAGCAGAAAATGCTCTATGCTTTCCAGCATGCCTCCACACTCTTCGCGGAGACATCCCCGGTCCTCAGAGCTCCTGCACTTCAGATTGTCCCTCACACACAGTTTCCCATGGAAGCAGCGCCAAGTCAAGTCCCAAAACTTCAAGGGGATCCTGATAGAATTCAAAAGCCCATAACCAACCTCCAGATCCCGACTTGGGCAATCCTTGAGCGCCAATGGCCTCTGGAAACAAGAAGACAGAATGCTCTTGTCATGGAATTTCCTCGACAGAGTCCTAATCTCCCACATCCCCAGACCCCACCGATGAATAACCTTCAGAACCAGGGTAGAATAAGCCAGGAGATGCCCGTGTGGTGTGCGAAGATCCTTCACTTGCCCTCCTGTCTCCCATTCCTGAAAGAAAGGCCGAAACCATCCCCTACAGGAGGATACCCACGGAGGAGCCCTCTCTTTCCAGAGGTTTACAAGATTGGTCTTAAGAAAGGTATTCACTAGGAATACCACGGGGTTGACCATACACAACCCCCTAGTCTCCTCATACGGTAAGTAACCTCCCTCTTCACTACGTTCAGTCTATTCCCCCATAACATTTGGAAGAAAACACTGTAGACCCGGGTCCAGAGAGGTTCCGGCATACACTCCCCAGATATATCAACAAAGGGAGCAGGATGTTTTGATAAGGTTAACCTTTTCCCGGAGGTCAAAAACCAACCCTTCCACTCATCTACATTCTGAGAAGCGATCTTAAGCCTGCTGTCCCAGTTTTGTTTGGGGTAATCCCCTTGACCAAATTCAATGCTGAGGACTTTTGCAGATTCCTGGGGCTCTGCAAGGGCATCCGGGAGATCAAAACCAGGATCTCCCTCTCCCAGTCAGAGACTCTCACATTTATCCTGATTGATCTTGGACCCAGATGCCTCCTCCAACTCTGACGTCACCCCTTGGCCATCCTCTTGTGAGGAGACAAACACGGTGACATCATCAGCATACGCTCAGAGCCGAATCCGGCACCGCCAGGTCCATTCTCACCCCCGCCAATAGTCCACAATCAATCCTCCTAAAGAAAGGATCAATTGCAAACATGTATAGCAAAGGGCTCAAAGGACAACCCTGATGGATGCCAGACCAAACCTAAAAAGAGCAGTGTATCGAACCATTCACAAGTGGGAAACTCTCTGCCCCTACATACAAGGTCTTAAGCCAATCAACAACCCCCCCCCCCCCCCCCCCCCCCGGCAGGCCATATCTCAGAAGAACAGACCAGAGATACTCATGGTTAACTCAATCAAATGCTTTTGCCTGATCCAAGGACAGCAAGTACCCCTTCCAGTGGCCAGTCCTACCCTGCTCCACAGCCTCTTGGACACTGAGCACAGCACTAAATGTACTGCGGCCCAGAACAGAGCAATGCTGAGCCCCCGAAAGGAGTCGAAGTGCAAACTCCACCAGCCGATTAAACAGCACTTTTGTCAGATCCTTTCTGTCTGCATTGAGAAGCGCTATGGGGCGCCAATTCTCAATGCAGGGTGGGTCTTTATCCTTTGACAGGAGGATCAGTGCTGACCTCCTCATTGACTTCAGCAGAAAGCACCAGGATAGACACTCATTAAATACCGCAGTCAAGAGGGGAACCAAATGTCTCCTTAAAGTGGTTCTCCACTGCCCTGCCTTCCGGAGTTCTGCTTGCAGCATCCAGAAGTTTATTACTCCGAACGCTGTGTGCGGGCTTCTGTGTTCGAGGCTGCCCCCTCATGATGTCACGCCCGCCCAATTGTGACATCACGCCCACCTCCTCAACAAAAGTCTATGGGAAGGGGGCGTGACCGCTGTCACGCCCCCTTCCCATAGACTTTCATTGAGGGGGCGTGCATGACGTCACGAGGGGGTGGGTGTGACATCACGAGGGGGCGGGCATGATGTCATGAGGGGGCGGCCTCGAACAAGGAAGCCCGCACACAGCGTTCGGAGTAATAAACTTCCGGATGCTGCGAGCGGAGCTCCGGAAGGCAGGGCAGTGGAGAACCCCTTTAAAGGTCTTATAGAACTCAGATGTTAAGCCATCTGGACCGGGTGACTTCCTGAGGTCAAGCCCATCAATCGCACCCTGACTTCCTCTTCCCGGATCATCTCTGTCAAAACGGCAAGAGTGGGGTCTACTCCTGGATCAGGGACAGTTTAAGCTAAGAAAGCTGATACCTTATCCCCATCTAGATCCTTCCTTCCCAAGAGGTGCGAGTAAAAGCATCTGACGACCTCAGGGATTCTTGATCTGGACCTTCTCAAGGATCCTGTACTATCAATCAATCCTGAGACTACTTTCCTATTCACTGACATCTTGCAGTTTCTGTAAGGGTCGTGCGAGCGGTACTTCCCGTAGTCCCTCTCAAAAACCAAAGATGTGTGCCTATCATACTGACACCTCATCAGCAAGGACTTCACTCTGGAGATATCATCACGACTACCTCCAGTCGAGACGAGGTGCTCAAGTTTCTTCCTCAGGCCCTGGTTCAAGTGGTACCTGTTTAGGCTTCTGTGCTGGCGGAAGAATCTTGCAACCCTTTTTTTGAAGATCTCCCTCCACTCTGACTTACTTCTACAAAGGCCCAGCAATGGTACCCGGCTCTGAAGAAAATTCTCAAACGACTGTCTTATCTCCGCTTCTTCCAAGAGAGACGAATTGAGCTTCCAATAGCCTCTGCCCATCCGGGGGGGGGGGTCTCTGTAACATTCAGAGAAAACAAAATTAAACAGTGGTTGAAGAACTCCACCTCAACAACAGACACTGCTGAAGAGACGGCTTCCTCCTGTCTATTCTGGACCTACAACTACCCCTATGATAGGTGAATCCCGCGTGACCTGGGGTGTGCCGGATGTAGTTATCCACCAGGCGAGCCTCCACAATTGGGCGGCCTGGGGGTTGCTGCAGGGTCTTATGAACTTTAGGTATAATATACCATTTTGCTGGCTTTGGGCAGAGGGACAGGAGTTTTTCTGCAGTTTTTTTTTTTGCTTATAACACCTTTGTCCATATATTTTTTCAAAAGGGTTTTATGGGCATTCAATATTTTCTGGGTGGTATCTCCCCGTAATATCTCATAAGTATCAGTGTTATTTAATTGTCTTTCTGTCTCTTTTTTATAGTCTTCAGTATACATCACCACCCTTGTCGGCTCTAGTGATGGTGATGTCCTGTCTAGATGCAATTTTGTCCAAGGCTATACGTTCTTTTAGTGGAATATTGTCAGGTGCTCTAGGATATATGAAACTTTTGATATCTTGTAACACTGCTTTTCTAAATAATTCCAGGGGACTGCCTGGAATAATGGGTGGATTGAATTTTGACGGGTTCCCTCCTGTAAATAAATCGCCCTCATATTGATCACTATCCATATCATCGGGTGCCAATCCTGCTAGCATTTGTATGTTA
The DNA here is from genome assembly GCF_029499605.1 of Hyla sarda. NCBI lineage: Eukaryota > Metazoa > Chordata > Amphibia > Anura > Hylidae > Hyla > Hyla sarda. Next base: position 88,271,123 of record NC_079190.1, read on the forward strand.
TTTATGTCCCCTGTGGTGCATTGGGGATCTGGGCTGAAACCCAGGGGACCAAAATAACATTGCATTTGTCCCTCTTTCTTTTCCTCTGTATTAACAATTTTATTCGCAAAAAATTTAAATAAGTTCACTTTTCGGATCCTTTTCTGAATATTTATCTCCAGATCTTCTTCCCTGAAATTTTCCAAAATCCCGTAATTAAGTCCTCTTGAAAGAACTCTTAAAGTATCATCATCCAGTATTTTTTTTGTCAGGTTAATGACATTGTTCTCATTTAGGTTCTATGCCAGGTCACACTCTTGCTGTCACGATGCCGGCTGGCAGGTAGTGGATCCTCTGTGCCAGAGAGGGATTGGCGAGGACCGCGCTAGTGGACCGGTTCTAAGTCACTACTGGTTTTCACCAGAGCCCGCCGCAAAGCGGGATGGTCTTGCTGCGGCGGTAGTGACCAGGTCGTATCCACTAGCAACGGGTCACCTCTCTGACTGCTGATGATAGGCGAGGTACAAGGGAGTAGACAGAAGCAAGGTCGGACATAGCAGAAGGTCGGGGGCAGGCGGCAAGGTTCGTAGTCAGGGTGGATAGCAGAAGTTCTGGTACACAGGCTTTAGACACACAATACGCTTTCACTAGGCACAAGGGCAACAAGATCCGGCAAGGGAGTGCATGGGAGGAGGTTAGATATAGTCAGGGACCAGGTGGAAGCCAATTAAGCTGATTGGGCCAGGCACCAATCATTGGTGCACTGGCCCTTTAAGTCTCAGGGAGCTGGCGCGCGCGCGCCCTAGAGAGCGGAGCCGCGCGCGCCAGCACATGACAGCAGGGGACGGGAACGGGTAAGTGACCTGGGATGCGATTCGCGAGCGGGCGCGTCCCGCTTTGCGAATCGCATCCCCAACGGCCATGACAGTGCAGCGCTCCCGGTCAGCGGGACTGACCGGGGAGCTGCAGGGAGAAAGACGCCGTGAGCGCTCCGGGGAGGAGCGGGGACCCGGAGCGCTAGGCGTAACACTTGCGTTTTACAGCTGCAGTTGTTTCTTTTCCTCCTTTTTTTTGGCTCTTCTCTGGGCTTTCCTAAAGGGACAACAAGTCCTGTTGTGTTATTCTGTGTTTTGTACTCATCAATTGAAGATCATTCTGCACGTTGCACGACATGAAGAAAGCACCAGCATTCCTCCGCCCCAATTCCACGTCAGGCTCGGACTCCGGATTCGTTTCCGTCTCCATAGTTGGATAGGTAGTGCCTGATGCCCCTCTATAGACTGTACTCTTACCTTGCCTGTATTCTTTGGCACATTTGTGAGCACACCTGTATACATCCAATCAAGTAAGACAACTATATAGACGGAAATGAATCCGGAGTTCGAGCCTGACGTGCAATTGGGGCGGAGGAACGCTGGTGCTTTTTTCACGTCGTGCAACGTGCAGAACGATCTTCAATTGATGAGTACAAAATCTTTGGAATTCAAAATCATGTCTTTGGCAGACAAGGAAACCAGGATCTTTTGGACTCTTAATTCCTTACAAGCATACATAGAAAGTGGTCATTCGCCAACAAAGAGTTTATTCAAGCATGGGAACAAGCCCACATACAACATTCACTGAGGTTAACCCAGTTAATTCTGGAACAGAATCATTGCGAGTACCAGATCACTAAAACCGCATTGGAAGAAGCGAAGTGTGAATACACATCAAGAACGACAAAAGAGCAGCATTGTAGTTTTCTCAAAAATCTTAATAGAAAAATGCAAACATTGCAAGCCGACATCAAAACACATAAAAGAGACAAGTTTTTGCGTGATAAGGATGATTTTCAAAACAATAAAAAATTTTCATAGAAAACTACAAACCCAACGGCATAATCGTAACAGAAAACAAAAACCAAAAACCAATGTGCCGGTACCCGCGATGGACAGTCCTGTGTCTTGCACTTTTGCTATCTTTTCCTCACAGCTTTTGAGGACAAATAAATTTTTTCTGAAAATAATGAACATCTTCCACATATTCGCTTTTATAAGCGATATGTGGATGATGTCATTATAGTTTGGAATGAAACAGAAGAAAAGTTCAACACATTTGTAGAACATCTTAATGTGAACAACACATGTAACATGAGGTTCACTGCGGTTTTTGGTGGTAAAAAAATTTGAATTTCTGGACACACTGCTTATGATAGAAGAAAACCAACTAATTATTACAGGACACCGTAAGACAATAGCCAAAAACACACTACTGCATCAAAGTTCTCACCCTTCACACGTAAAAAAAAAGGGCTTCCATATAGCCAGTTTATCAGATTAAAAAGGATAAACACCAGTAACAATAATTATCAGGTTCAAGCAGAAGAATTAAAAGAAAGACTAAAAAGGCGAGGTTATCTAGAACATATGATACAACAAGCATACAATAGGGCAGAAAACAAAGATAGAAATGAATTATTACAATCAGTGACACGCAAAAAGAGAAGTAACATACAAGAACAGAATAAACCATTTGTATTTTCATTTTCAAATACACCGCTAAATGAAACAATTAAAAAAGCCATGTTCAAAAACTGGAAATTGCTGGAACAAGATGAGGACTTGAAAGACATAGCGAAAAATAAGCCAGTAATTGCATTTAGAAAAAATAAAACAATAGGTGACACTATAAAAAATGTGAAAAAAAAAAACTAAGGAAATGACCACCAAAAACCGCAGTGACTGGCTGACTACATCCCTTCCTCCAGGTAACTATGCCTGCGGACAATGTTCCTACTGCTCGCAGAATGCTAAAAAGAGCATGGTAAACCTAGGAGGAAGGGAGATTGTAATTAAAGAAGTTATTACTTGTAAAAGCACGCACGTCATCTACGGGTTAATATGCACTTGCCACCGATATTACATTGGGAAGACGAAAAGGCAACTTTTTACAAGATTTAGAGAACATTTCTATTCTTTACAGACAGGAAAGGGGGTTCCTAGATTGTTATCTCATATGAAAGAAGTTCATGGTAATGATCCTGGAGCTCTTCATTTCTTCGGGATACAGCGCATTCTCCCCACTAAAGACGGTAGTGATAGGGAAAACCTATTGGTTCAATTGGAGACGCGCTAGATCCTGAGGACGGGAGCCCTAGGACCGGCAGGAATGAATGACCGAGCAGAGTTCCGGCCATTCCTGTAAGATCGTTCAGACCTTGTTTTAGAATGTGGTTTTACTATGCACGTAGGTGATTTGATACCTGGTGAAGGCCCCTCCCCCTTTTTCCTTCACTCACCTGGTTATAAATCCCACAAGACGGAGTGCACATGCAGGAGGCCGGAAGAAGGTCCAACCCGGACCGAAACGGTCGTTGATCCTCCTCTGACCCAGCGTTCCTCCGGAGCGTCCCCACCCCCCTCTTCCTCGTTGTGTTATGAACTGTTGCTGACAGCAAGAATAAGGTCATCTTTCTACGCTACGTGGTGAATGTACCGTCTCTTCATGATTCTTCTATTGTAATGAATGGACATTGTTGCTTCTATGACGTGGAGACTCCCACAGCGTACACACAACACTTAAGAGCAGAGGTATAGTCCGGCAGCATAAAGTTGTGCTTCATATATTGGATAGGTAGTGCCTGGTGCCCCTCTATAGACTGTACTATCATAAGTCAGTTTGTCTCTGGAACCTCCCCTGTCTTGGGGTCTCGTGACAGCATTAAAGTCCCCTTCAAAGACCACCTGCCGACTTGTAAAAAGATAGGGCTTGATCCTCATATAGAGACACTTCCGGTCCCACTTAGACCGGGCCGTAGATGTCAATAAGGCGAAGTCCTTGTCCTTTTATGAGGACATCTAATATCGGGCACCTCCCCATTTCTAACTCGATAACCCGTCGCCATTCTACCACTGCGGTAAAAAGGACCACCACTACTCCCTACGGCTCTGCCGTGAGAGACCAGTAGGAAACCCCCTGCTCTGCTCCCTTCTAGCTTTAAATATAGATGACATATCTGTTAACCAGGTCTCCTGCAAAAATAAAATATCGGCATTCATACAGCTAAAAAAATCAAAGGCCGCAAATCGAGCTGTATCGGACTTAATGTTGGCGACATTAATGGACGCCAGCGTCAACGGAGAGGGTGCCGCAAACGAGGGTGATAAAGTTAGACAGCTTTCTTTTTCTCACTTCCCTTCTCACCCTCCACATCAGAAGAACTAGTCACCCTCTTAAGAGATAATGAAGTATCCATCACCCCAAACACATTTTTACTTTCCTCGTCTCTGGACTCTAGGCCAGTCCCTTCTCCCGAGGACATAAACTACACAGGATAAAAGGACTCGGTACCCCCTGGAAGCCCCACCGTCACCTTCAGAACCTCACCCTCAACCTCCCCTTCCGAAGAAGAGGAAGAGATGTCCTTGAGGGGTCGGAATCGATTGGAAAGGCCAATCAGAGGGGATTCAATTTTGCCTTCCTTTGGCATCTGAACCAGGGTGGGAGAAGATCTTAAATCTCCGCTTTTTCTACTTGTACCCAGCTTTTGTGTCTCCTTCTGCCATCCCTCATCATCCTCCTCCACGCTATCTGAGGAGATGGCACCTTCCTCATTCTGGAACCTCCTGACTTCCTCATCCAGTTCGTCATTCCTCAGGGTCTCAGCAACAAGGTTAGCCTCTGGGACTGGATTAGAGGTCGTCCCAGTAACCCAGGCTTTCCCCATCGCCCTATCCCTTTGGCATTTATCAAGACGTCTTAGGAAATTATCCTACTACCCTCAGCAGTGACATTTGCATAATTCCTAGGGTCTGTCACCACTGGGGGGACAACCGGACCAGACCCTACACCATTATTTTTAACAATACCCTCATATCCAATCACATTACCACCACCCCCAATAACATTATCTCTAAGCATATCACCACCCTCAATGGCAACATCCCCACCACCCCCAACAACAACATCAGCACCAACCCCAATAATATGGTCCCCAACAACATTTTTTCTAGCCCCATCACCACCACCACCAACAGGAGCAACACCACCACCTCCCGCAAAAACACTTTTCCTGGTAACATCAACTTCCATCCTCTCCCCAGTCATACACCCCGCACCCCCATTTACCTTTTGACACTGGCTGGACCACAAACAGAAAAACCGGCAGCAGCAGCAGATGATGATGATGATGATGATGAATTTTCAGTCCGTTTTGCCTTGGCATCACGGGGCACTAGGGCTGGGACAACCTCTGCTGGCCCTTTAAGGGACCAGGAAGCATGCTTACCCAGTCTAGAGGAGGCCCCAGCCCTGTTCTTATTAGTGCCCTCCGCCTGATCAGAAATTTCTCCAGTCCTATCAGGGCGCCGCTGATCAATGGGATCAGCGGCACCAATGCAAAACAATATTATTCCCTCACTGTCCGGCCTTTCAGCCGATGCCTTCTCTACTCCATCCCTGCTACTGCAAACAGGCATGGAGCTCTGCACCCTTTTAGTACTTGTACTCTCCCCGCATCTTTGCACCCCAGAACACGGGCTGGGCTGGCTAACTGGGCTCGCACAATGAGCTGACCCTGCGGCCGACTCAGGTTTTACAGGGAGGGGGGTGTAGATGTAATTCACCACTTCTTGCTGCTTTCTCTTGGTCTTCTTTTTCTTCTTCTTACCCCCAGGTGCCTCATCTAAGAGTTCATTTCCGAATACCAGGTTCTGAGGACACACTGGGGATTCCCGCATTCTAATCTGGGCCATCAGCGTCCCTCCCTGGCTGCTGCTGTCACTGTCCTCCCCTGAGTCAGCAGATTACACTGCTGGCTGCTGTGCAGGGGGCCCACTGTACGGGGCCTGCTGGTCTTGCTGCAGGCCACCAGGTGGATCTGGCTGTTGTTCTCCATCCATCTCCTGCGCATCATCCACCTGGCTTTAAGGTTGCAGCCCCATCAACCTTCTCTCTTTGTTTTCAGCCATTTTTCTGAAGTGGTCTTCATTTTTCAGTTTTTCTTTAAATGAGCCACTCATCTCCCGTAATATCGCTTTTCTCTCCTCCCAAAGCTTCAACTTCAGACATTAGTCTTTTTATCTGTGCCTGGATTTTTGGAAATGGCACATCGCGGTTCCTCTCGGAGTCTCCTGGCAGCTTTACAGGCGTCTTCATGGAGGTGACTTATTACCCAGGAGCCATAGGTGGAAATAGGATCCCCGGCCTTCCTCACTGAGGTCGGCTTCACCTCCGTGAGCACTCTGCCTTCTTTCTAAAGAACCCAGCTTTCCGCTGGCAGCACTCAGCTTTCCTTAGGTGGATTCATCCCTGCAGCTTCTCGCCTCAGTGAGGGGAGTTGGAGCCACACTGCTGCGGCTCTGGGTGGAGTGCCTCACCCCAAATCCTTCCGATGTACAGGCCTCTTTATTGCCCTCTCCTGCTCCCCTGCAGCCTGTTAGGGGGAGCAGAAGCCTGGGCCTCGCCTCCCTCCCTTATCCCCGGAAACCCACTCCCTCCCTGGGGAGGAGGAAGCAGGCTCCAGGTGGAAAAGATGGTAACTCCCTGGAGCTCAGGAGGCACAGCAGACACAGCTGAACTGGAGAACGACCACACCCACAACTAATTGGTCTGCATTCCAGAGCTGTACGCACTATTCTGCTTGTGAGGTTACTGTGTACATACATTACATTACTTATCCTGTAGTGATGCTGTAGCCTCCCCCCTGTCTCAAAAATGCTAACTGAGCACAACTTATAAGCTCAGATTTGCACACAGGTCTCAAGTATTGCTTCCTCCTCCGGTCCATTTAACCCATTAAGGACCACAGGTTTTTCCGTTTTTGCACTTTTGTTGTTTCCTCCTCACCTTTTAAAAATGATAACCCTTTAAATTTTGCACCTAAAAATCCATATGATGGCTTATTGTTTGTGCCACTAATTCTACTTTGCAGTAACATTAGTCATTTTACCCAAAAATCTACGACGAAAGGGGAAAAAAATCATTGTGCGACAAAATTGAAGAAAAAACGCCATTGTGTAACTTTTGGGGGCTTCAGTTTATACGCAGTACATTTTTCTGTAAAAATGACACCTAATATTTATTCTGTAGGTCCATATGATTAAAATGATACCCTACTTATATAGGTTTGATTTTGTCGTACTTCTGGAAAAAATCATAACTACATGCATGAAAATGTATGCATTTAAAATTGTCATCTTCTGACCCCTATAATTTTTTTCTTCTGCGTATGGGGTGGTATGAGGGCTAGTTTTTTGCGCCATGATCTGAAGTTTTTATTGGTACCATTTTTGTATTGATCGGACTTTTTGATTGCTTTTTATTCATTTTTTCATGATATAAAAAGTGACCAAAAATACACTATTTTGGACTTTGGAATTTTTTTGCGCATACGCCATTGACCGTGCGGTTTAATTAATTATATTTTTATAGGTCGGACATTTACATACACGGCGATACCACATATGTTTATATTTATTTTTATTTACATGGGAAAAGGGGGGTGATTTGGACTTTTATTAGGGAAAGGGTTAAATCACATTTATTAACTTTTTTTTACACTTTTTTTTTGCAGTGTTATAGCTTCCATAGGGGGCTATAACATTGCATACACTGATTGCCAGCACTGTTCACTGCAAAGCCATAGCTTTGCATTGATCAGTGTTATCGGTGGTCGATTTTTCAAGCCTGAATCTCAGGCTTGGAGCAATCAATCGCCGATCGAATGCGCCAGAGGAAGGTGAGTGACCCTCCGCTCGCATCCTACCTGATCGGGACACCGCATTTTCACTGTGGTGGTCCCGATCAGCCCCACTGAGCAGCTGGAAAGGTTTTGCTTTTGTTTAAGACGCGGCGTTCAAATTTGAACGCCGCGTCTAAAGGGTTAATAGCGCGCGGCACCGCAATCGCTGCCGCACGCTATTAGGTCCGGGTCCCTGCTTCAGTTACATGCTGGGACCAACCCAATATGACACGCAGTCACGACGTGACCGCGCGTTATATCACGGGAGCCGGCCACGGACGTAAATATACCTCCTTGGTCATTAAAGGGTTAATTATATGTACCCCTTTTTACTTTAGGAAGGGTTTTTGTTAATATAAAGTAAGGATGGCTGTTAGATCCCCTTGACCAGATGACTGTTATGCTTTTACTTCCTTTAATAAAGCTATTTATCAATTTACTTATTTTCATATATTTTTTGATTCTTCATTTTCATTCTTTTGCCAGAGAAAAAGAATGAAAGTGTAGTGCGGATAGGGGAAGAATTATCAAGGGATTTAGAATTTTTTTTTGCTTACAAAAGTCGCACAAAAAGTAGCACGGGCTCCTAAGCTATTTTTTTGTGCGACTTTTGTGGGTGAGCAAAAAATACCAATCAGCCCTACCTAAGCAATTTTCAGCTTTCACTTTACAGTGGTCGGAAATTTATCAAGTGTGAAAGTCGCATGTAAGCAGAGAAAAGCCGCAAACCACCTTCAAAAAGTTGCAAGTGAAAGCCAGGTCAGATCTGGCTTGCAAACTTGCTTTTGACAGCATTTTCAAATAGTCACACAAAAAGTCACAGTTACGACTTTTTGTGCAACTTTGTGCACACCTCCGCTTCCCACCACTCGCTCACATCTACCTCCCGCCAGCAAGCTGTTGGGACTACAACTCCCAGCATGTCCTCACTGTAGGGACATGCTGGGAGTTGTAGTTGTGCAGCAGCGGGCAGGAAATGTGCGGGCGGGTGACAATAAATGTACTAACCTATTTTATGTGTTTTTTTTTATTATTATTTCAGATCCATGTATCCTGTGGACTATTTCAGATTCGGTGGACTATGTCGATGACCAGTGTTTTTTTGTTTAATGTTAATAAAATGGTTAACAAGGGCTTGGTGGGGAGTGTTTTTTGGAATAAAAGTTTTTTGAATGTGTTGTTTTTTTTTATTTATTTACTTGACAGGCTTAGTAGTGGAAGCCTTCTTATAGTCGGAGTCCATTACTAGACCAGTGCTTAGCGTTAGCCCCAAAAACAGAGCAAACCCCCAATTATTACTCCGGTACCCACCGCCGGGAAGAGCCAGTACCAACAGGCCCGGAGCATCAAAATGGTACTCCTGGGCCTAGACGGTGTTACATTATGTGCTCTGGCCGCACACGCTGGCCATGAGCGCATAGTCCCGTTACCTGCTGCTGCCGGCGGTGGCTGGGATTCGCATCCCGGGACACGCCCGCATATGAATCCCAGCCCATCACTCACCTGGTGCTTCTCCGGCCCCGCCTCTGCCTCTCTGCTCCGGCACGTGTGACCCCATAGAATGCGCGTGCGCCGGAGCTTTAAGATTTAAAGGGCCAGTGTGCCTATTAGGGAAGTAACACCTGTGGCTCATTGATAAATTCCTCCACCTCCCACACTTCCCTGTCAGATCTTTGTTGCCCTAGAGCCTTAGAGAAAGCATTCCTGTGTATTACCTTGCCATGTATCATACCATTGCTTCGTGACCTGACCATGCTTCTTTGCTGCCTGCCTACTGACCATTTGCTATGTTCCTGACTATGCTACTCTGCCGCCTTCCCTGACCTCCTGCTATCCAGACTACGAGTTGCCTTATCCCACCTGTGCCTTGAATTTCATCAGCCGCCTGTGTGGTCGAGCCGTGCCAAGGGTAGTGACCTGGGTTCCGCCTGCCGCAGAGAGTCCATCCCGCTTTGCGGCGGGCTCTGGTGAAAACCACCTTAGACTCCCCTCCCTGGTACGGTCCAAATCATCTACCACACAGGTCCAGCAGATCCTCTATCATCTGTGTTCCAGTCTACTGAAACGTGAGTGTTACAGTAAGATCCGGCCATGGATCCCGCTGAGGCACCCCTGCCTGAAGTCGCGGATCTTCCCTCCATTGCGGTACATCAGTTTCAGCAATTGGCGCGACAAGAAACTTACCCAACTGTCTGCTATGATGCAACAGCTATTGGCCTTGCAGCCACCACAGCAGCAGGTACCGCAACCTGGCCCACTCCCACCACCAGTTCCTGCAGTGTCTTCTGGCTCCCAGCTACATCTGCCTTTACCTTCTAAGTATGATGGTGATTCCAAGTTATGCAGAAGCTTCGTTACACAGTGCTCCATGCACTTGGAGCTCTTGTCTGAACAGTTTCCGACGGAACGTGCGAAAGTGGCCTTTGTCATTAGTCTACTGTCCGGAAAAGCCCTGGCCTGGGCTTCACCCGTTTGGGACCGTGGTGATCCGGTATCATCCAATTTGCCGGATTTCTTGGCAGAATTTTGCAATGTCTTTGAGGAACCTGCATGTGCCTCTTCTGCTGAAACAGCTTTGCTGTACCTCTGTCAAGGGAATTCTTCCGTTGGTGACTACACAGTTCTATTTCACACTTTAGCCTCAGAACTTGCATGGAATGATGAGGCCTTGTGTGCCACATTTGAAAAAGGACTGTCGAGCAGGATTAAAAATGCCCTCGCAGCACATGATCCTCCATCTTCTTTGACTGAACTTATCCACTTGGCCACATGCATTGATGTGCGTTTTGCTGAGAGACAGGAGGAACTGCGGTTACAGAGAGAACCTGCAAGTGGATCATTCTTGTCTTACGCAACATGAGAGGTCACGACGATGCAGTTGGAATTTGTGCTTGTATTATGCTAGCCCGGAGCACTTCCTCAGTTCGCCCACAGCGTCCGGGAAACGCCCGCACCTAGGGTATGTGGGAGAGGCATCCCTGGGTGTGAATACTGCCTCTCCACACTTAACTATGACTGTACAAGTCTTCGCTTCAGCAAAGTCTTCCTTCAGCACTACAGCATTTTTGGATTCTGGATCAGCATGTGACTTTATTGATGCTTCTTTGGTCCACAAGTATCATCTTCCCCTTTCTCGGCTTGCCAAGCCCTTGTTCATCTCCTCTGTTAATGGACAAAATCTGTAATGTATGGTTCACTTCCATAAATAATCTCTTGTCATGCAAGTGGGAGTATTGCATAAAGAAAAGAATGAATTCTATGTTCTGCCACACTGTACTTCAGAGATTCTTCTTGGCCTTCCTTGGCTGCAACGCCATTCTCGGCAACTGGATTGGAGAACTGGAGAAATAATTTGCTGGGGACAATCCTGTCAAAATCTTTGCCTCCAAACAGCTAAGTCTAAAATTGTTTCTCGTCTTCCTCCTTTATCTGGCCTGCCGCCACCTTACCAAGATTTCTCTGACGTATTCTTCAAGAAACAGGCTGAGTCTCTACCTCCACATCGTCCTTATGACTGCCTTATAGATCTTCTGCCTGGTACCACTCCTCATGGAAGGATATACCCTCCATTGGTTCCTTAGACCAAAGCTATGGCTGAGTATATCCAGGAGAATCTCCAAAAGGGATTTATCCATAAGTCCTCTTCTCCTGCTGGAACTGGTTTCTTCTTTGTAGGGAAGAAGGATGGCTCACTCCGTCCATGCATTGACTACAGGGAACTTAACAAAATAATGGTCAAGAACCGTTACCCATTATTACCTCTTATCTCGAAACTTTTTGACCGTCTACGTGGTGCCAAGGTCTTCTCCAAGTTGGACTTAAATGGAGCGTATAACATTTTGAGTATCTCGTAATGCCTTTTAGTCTCTGCAATGCTCCAGCTGTTTTTCAAGAGTTTGTCAATGATATTTTCTGTGATCTTCTCTACACCTGTGTTGTTGTATACTTAGATGACATCCTGATCTTCTCTTCCAACTTAGAGGAACATCGTACTCATGTTCGTCTGATTCTTCAGCAACTACAGAAGAATCATCTCTACGCCAAACTGGAGAAATGCCTGTTTGAGAAGTCTAGTCTTCTGTTTTGTTTCTTGGCTACATTGTCTCTCATCGGGGCCTGCAGATGGATCCAGATAAATATAAAAATCCAAATAAATCCTTTGTTCCTGCCAGATTGAGACACAAGGTACTGAAATGGGGTCATTCTTCCTTGACAGCAGGTCATCCTGGTATAAGCAAGACTCTACTTCTAATCTATCGGCACTACTGGTGGCCCCATCTTGAATGTGATGTTTCTGATTTTGTTCATTCCTCTGAAACTTGTGCCCGTGACAAAACTCCTCGACAGAGACCTGCAAGACTCTTACAGCCTTTACCCATTCTGGAGACTTCCTGGTCCCATATCGCCATGGATTTCATCACCGATTTGCCACCATCTCATAATAACACTGTCATTTGGGTCGTTGTAGGTCGGCTTTCCAAGATGGCTCATTTAATTCCTCTACCAGGTCTTCCTTCTGCCCCACAGCTGGCGAAGTACTCCTTGCTGCATGTCTTTCGTTTACATGGTCTTCCACAGCATATCATTTCGGATCGGGGTGTGCAGTTTGTCGCTAAGCTCTGGCGAGCCCTTTGTAACCGTCTGGACATCAATCTGGACTTCTCCTCATCCCACCACCCTCAATCCAAGGATCAGGTGGAGAGGGTTAATTAAATTCTTGAGACTTTTCTTCAGCATTTTGTTTCAGCTCGCCAATACGATTGGGTCGGTCCCTTTTTTGTTGTGTACGGACTCCATCTCCGTTCTCCTCTTGCTCTCCCAGTTTCCTCCGGTGTGCCTGCTGTTGATGAGCTGGTCCGTGACTTGTCCACCATCTGGCAACAGACCCGACAGTCATTATCCCAGGCTACTTGACGCCTGAAAGCGCAAGATGATAAGAGCAGAAGACCTCTTTCGTCCTTCTCTTCTGGGGACATGGTGTGGCTTTCATCCAAGTACATCCGCTTCAAGATACCCTGTTACAAGCTTGGTCCTCGCTACCTTGGTCCCTTCCAGATTCTACAAAAAAAATTATCCTGTCTCCTCCAAACTCTGTCTACATGCTATGTTATGTATTACCAATTCCTTCCACGTCTCTCTCCTCAAAGCCTCTTGTCATAAACCGGTTTTCATAAAAAAGAATCTTGTCCCCACACCGGTTTCCGGCTCTTCTGACGTCTACAATGTTAAAGAGATTCTTGCCACTAAAACAGTGAGAGGTAAACAATTTTTTCTGGTCGACTGGGCTGGTCCTAAGGAGAGATCTTGGGAGCCTGAGGAGAATATCCTGGACTGTGACCCTCTCAGGAGTTTTCTGAATCGTAAAAGGAGAGGGAGACCAAAGGGGGGGTACAGTTAGGTTATGTGCTCCGGCCACACATGCTGGCCGTGAGCGCATAGTCCCGTTACCTGCTGCTGCCGGCGGGGCTGGGATTTGCATTGCGGGACGTGCCCGCATGCGAATCCCAGCCCGTTATTCCCCTGGTGCTTCTTCTTCCTCTGCCTCTTTGCTCCGGTGCGTGTGTCCCCGTCCCGTAGGGTACACTTGTGCCGTAGCTTTAAGATTTAAAGAGCTAGTGTGCCCATTAGTGAAGTAACACCTGTGGCTCTTTGATAAATTCCTCCACCTCCCACACTTCCCTACCGGATCTTTGTTGCCCTAGAGCCTTAGAGAAAGCATTCCTGTGTATTACCTTGCCTTGTATCATACTCTTGCTCTGTGACCTGACCATGCTCCTGACTACGCTACTCTGCCGCCTTCCTTGACCTCCTGCTATCCAGACTACGAGTTGCCTTATCTTACCTGTGCCTCGAATCTCCTCAGCCGCCTGTGTGGTCAAGCCGTGCCAGGGCCTGACGCAGCACGTCCATCCCGCTTTGCAGCAGGCTCTGGTGAAAACCAGTTGCCCCTTAGACTCCGCTAACTGGTACGGATGAGTCATCTACCAGACAGGTCCAGCGGATCATCTGTGTTCCAGTCTACTGAAACGTGAGTGTTACAGATGATAACAGGCTGGCATTATTTTGGCTGAGGAGAGCCAGTAGGAATGGTTCTTGACCACCCTGGCAACTTCAGGCTGCTGCTGCTTGGTTGGTATTTGGCTGAGAATAAAAACAGGGGGAACCCTATGTGCTTTTTTTTATTATTTATGAAAAAAACTTTTGGGGTTCCCCATATTTTCATTCTCAGCCAGATACGAACCAAACAGCAACAGCCTGACATTACCATGGTGGGCAAGGACCATTGTTACTGGCCCTCCCCAGCCAAAATAATGCCAGCTTGTTACTGCCTAGGCCAGGAGCGCCATTTTTGAAGCTCCAGGCCTGTTGATACAGGCTTCCCCAGCACCCCTGTGGTGATGGGTTCTAGGATAATAATTGGGGCTTAGCACTAGCTGTTTTTGGGGCTAACGCTAAGCCCCGGCTTTGTAATGGACTCTGTCAATAAGACGGCTTCCACTACCAAGCCTGTAAAGTACATTTTTTTAAACACACAACACGTTTATGAAACTTATTTAAAAAAAACTCTCCCCAACAAGCCCTCGTCACACATGAGCAAAACAAAAGCAAAAAAAAATGACTACAGAACTTGCTTACCAAAGCAACAATGATAAATGTCCCTCAAAAAGATTAAATACAATTAAAATATTGTGTGTGTAAGCATGGGATCTATAAAAGTGTGTTACCTTTCTGTTGCCTCTAACAGTGCAACTAGGTTGACACAAAGATGTCTACATGCTTCAGTTTCAAGTGGACTGCTGATAGCTATCGATTGCTTGAGTCATTACGTGAAATTGATTTCAGCTGTCAATCTCAACTTGTAGCCAGGCTGCAATAATAGGATAGCAGAAAAGCAAGAAGACTACTCTGTTTTTTCTCTTTGTGCTTGTAATAGGCCAGAGAGGAAAAGCACAATGAAAATTCCCTAGCATTGAGCATGGCATCAATCAAGTGAAGACACATAAACCTTAATCTGTTACTTCCAAAAACTGTGAAAGTGTTTCATGTCAAAGGTTTTGATCAGTGGGGGTCTGGATGCTCCGGCCCCTACAGCAAGCATGGAAAAGTGTGCAGTTGTGCACACAACAGGAGATGGTCTTAAAGACTTACTATAGGAGTCTCACAGATGAACATTCCCAGATATTGATTAGTATCTTGGTACTGCTTTTAAGGTTTGAATAAAACCTTTCTTTAGTTTAGTCCACCAATTGTAGGAAAGAGGCACAGCTCTGTATGATCTTTATGAATCAGATTGTCTCTTCAGTGAAGCCTTAAAGGGGAACTCCGCCCTAGACATCTTATCCCCTATCCAAAGGATAAGGGATAAGATGTCCGATTGCGGGGGCTCTGCCACTGAGGACCCCCACGATCTCGGTTGCGGCACCCCAGACATGCGGTGCACAGAGCGAACTTCGCTCTGTGCCAGATGACTGGCGTTGTGGGGTGGAGGCTCGTGATGTCACCATGCCCCCTAAATGCAAGTCTATGGGAGGGGGGCGGGACAGCCGGCATTCCCCCCTCCCATAGACTTGCATTGAGGGGGCAGAGCATGTTGTCACGAGGGGGCGGAGCTGTGATGTCACGATACTCCGGCCCCTGTATCATGAGCCATCACGCACGGAGCAAACTTAGCTTTGTGCAGTGATGACTTGGGGGGCTGCAGGAGAGGTTGCGGGGGTCCCCAGCGACAGGACCCCCGTGATCAGAAATCTTAAGGGGATAAGATGTCTACAGCAGGGTATGTCTACGGTAGACCCTTTGTAGGGTGAAAATAACACTGATCATTGACTACATTGTATACATAACACAAGTGTAGCACTTATTGATGAAGGGATATCAGGGTATAATGTTTTCTATAATGCTTTCAAGTATCACTGTTTAGACTGATTTCTTGTCATGGTTATGTGTGGCAGATAGCGATATTTCAAATGGGCGCACAAAAAATCCAACCAGTTGATGAACGAGCATTCGCCAGCCCTTTTATAAAGGCCAATTATCAGGAATGACTATTCCTAGGAATGCTCATTTCCATTCTTGTCAACCAGGGTAAAAGGGCCCTTAGACACCAAGCACCCAAAAAGATTTCTTAAAGGGGTAATCCAGGGGAAATTTTTTTTTTTAAATCAACTTGTGCAAGAAAGTTAAACAGATTTTTCAATTACTTCAATTTAAAATCCTAATCCTTCCAGTACTTATCAGCTGCTTCATACTACAGAGGAAGTTGTATTTCTTTCTGGAATTATTTCCAATCTGACCACAGTGCTCTCTGCTGCACCTCTGTTTATGTCAGGAATTGTCCAGAGTACAAGCAAATCCCCATAGCAAACCTCTCCTGCTCTGGACAGATCCTGATACTGACAGAGGTGTCAGCAGAAGGCACTGTGGTCAGATTGAAAAGAACTTCAGAAAGAAATACAACTTCCTCTGGAGTATACGGCAGCTGATAAGTACTGGAAGGATTAACATTTTTTTTTATAGAAGTAATATACAAATCTGTTTAATTTACCAACTTATTTAAAAAAAAAAATTTCACCGGAGTACCCCTTTAAATGGCATGTGGAGAATAATTTTTTATCCTGTTAAGGTAGCAGCAGCATGGAGGGCTGTAAACCCAAATCTAGGGTGAGACGGTCAGCCAGTAGCATCACTGTCTGTGTTTTTATCTGTCTTCCTGCACTTCCCCTACTTTTCCCTAACCTCCCTCCTCTATCCCCCTTTCCCTCCCTATAGACTTCTATCCATCAGTGAAGCTAAAAGTCTGTCTTCGCTCTTATTAGATCTAATCTATAGCTAATAAGATATTACAAAGTTTCTTCTATTTGCACAGACTATCAATTTATGCATAGTTGTATTTATTACTTAACATAATTTAAATTATAAACTCTATGCCATTTTCTGATGATACATTCCCTTTAAAATACAGATGCTTTTTAGGTTAAATTATTTCTAATTCAGGTCCATGCAAACTGACACTGATAGAACATTCAGTTCACTCTGACCACTTAGGTGTTACGCAGATTTAGAGAAAGAAAGCAAAAAATCGATGACAGCAACACCCTTCTCCACAAACAAAGAACACAGAGGCCATCCCATTCAATTAGTCTACAGATGAAATCCTCTGCAACCAATCTTATTCCCAAAGAC
The DNA here is from genome assembly GCF_029499605.1 of Hyla sarda. Classification (NCBI taxonomy): domain Eukaryota; kingdom Metazoa; phylum Chordata; class Amphibia; order Anura; family Hylidae; genus Hyla; species Hyla sarda. Next base: position 88,288,005 of record NC_079190.1, read on the forward strand.
TGAGAATGAAAGTGGTGAGAGGTCGGGTCAGCATAGAAAAGGTCCTGGTTAATACATTCATAGAGTACATTAACTCTATGGGTGCTGAGACAAGGAATTATCGAAAAGTGCTTCCCATAGAGCAGAGTTTTCCAAATAGTGTGGCTCTAGCTGTTGCGAAACTACAACTCCCAGTATGCCTGGACATACTGGTAGTTGTAGTTTTTGCAACAGCTAGAGACATACTGCTTAGAAAACACTGTTGTAGAGAGATAGTGAACCCTTTCTTTTAGTAAGCACAAAACAACCACTGTAATAGATTTTTTGCATTTTTAAAGGGGCTTTCCACCATAAGGGGATTTTAGTACGTACCTGCCAGACAGTACGGGACATGCTTAGGAAGGATCAGTGCTTGTCATGGGGCTAAATGGTTATGTTGTGAGATTACCATAAAGCTGAGGCTTTTTGTGAACTGGCTATTTCCTGTTGAAATTTGCTCCCTAAAACTACAAATCCCATGATTCCTTATTGTAAGTGTGAGGTCACTTTTCACTCTCCCACACATCAGCCACCCTATCCATTGAAACATACCTGTGACCTCTTCAATGCAAAAGACAAGTTTTCTGTCCAGCTGTTGCAAAAACAGAATAATTCTTCTCCCACCCAACGGTTGCTCCACCCACTGAAGCAAAAACAGACTCCCTCCGATCACCTGACTAGTGATGTAATGTCTCGGACTGCATTGCCTGGGAAAACCGGAGACAACAGGCCTTTTGTATGCTGTTAAAAATAAAGCTTGGGGCAAAATCACAGAAGAATTACAAAACCATGATGAAACATAGGTAGGTACAGGCACTATATTATGAACTACACTAACTTTACAGCCCCCATGTAGCATAGTCAAATAAAAAAAAAATCCTGGTATACCCCTTTAACCCCTTTAACACCTTAAGGAGCAGGCGTTTTTCATTTTTTGCACTTTCGTTTTTTCCTCCTTACCTTTAAAAAATCATAACTCTTTCAATTTTGCACGTAAAAATCTGTATTATGGCGTATTTTTTGTACCACCAATTCTACTTTGTAATGACATCAGTCATTGTACCCAAAAATCTACAGCGAAACGGAAAAAAAATCATTGTGCGACAAAATTGAAAAAAAAATGCCATTTTGTAAATTTTGGGGGCTTCCGTTTCTACGTAGTACATTTTTGGTTAAAAATGACACCTTTTCTTTATTCTCTAGGTCCATATGGTTAAAATGATACCCTACTTGTATAGGTTTGATTTTGTATTACTACTGAAAAAAAATCCTAAATACATGCAGGAAAATTTATACGTTTAAAATTGTCATTTTCTGAGCCCTATAACTTTTTTATTTTTCCATGTTCAGGGGGCTATGAGGGCTCATTTTTTGCGCTGTGATCTGAAGTTTTTGTCGGTACAATTTTTGAATTGATCAGACTTTTTTATCGCTTTTTATTCATCTTTTCATGATATAAAAAGTGACCAAAAATACGCTATTTTGGACTTTGGAATTTTTTTGCGCGTACGCCATTGAACGTGCGGTTTAAAAAGCGGTATATGTTTATAAATCGGACATTTCCACACAGTTTTTTTTTTTATTCTTGGAAATGCCAGGTGATTCAAACTTTTATTAGGGGAAGGGATCATTGAAAGGCTTAATGATTTTTTTACACTTTTCAGGGGGGGGGGATATAACATTGCGTGTACTGATCTTTACCACTGATTGATGCATCTCCATAGGAATGGATCAATCAGTGTTTTCGGCGATTGAATGCTCAAGCCTGGATCTCAGGCTTGAAGCATTCATTCGGCGATCGGACTGCAGGAAGGAAGGTAAAAGAGCTTCCTCCTGTAGTACAGCTGTTCGGGGTGCCGCGAGTATCAGCTCCCTGAGCTAACCGGCAACTTTCACTTTTAGCCGCGCGGCTCAGCTTTGAGCGCGCGGCTAAAGTGATCAGTGCTGCGCGCTATTAGCGACGGGTCCCAGCTTCACTATGACGCCGGGCCCCCCGTGATATGATGCGGGGTTACCGTGTAACCCCGCGTTATATCAGGGGAGCGGGACTAGGGGAGTAAGTTTATGCCCTTGGTCCCTAACAGGTTAAGGACCAAGCCAATTTTCACCTTAAAGGGGTACTCCGGTGAAAAACTTTTCTTTTTTTTTTTAAATCAACTGGTGCCAGAAAGTTAAACAGATTTGTAAATTACTTCTATTAAAAAATCTTAATCCTTCCTGTACTTATTAGCTGCTGAATACTACAGTGGAAATTCTTTTCCGTTTGAAAAACAGAGCTGTCTGCTGAATCACGAACACAGTGCTCTCTGCTGATATCTCTCTCCATTTTTAGGAACTGTCCAGGGTAAAAGGAAATCCCCATAGCAAACATATGCTGTTCTGGCCAGTTCATAAAATGGACAGAGATGTCAGCAGAGAGCACTCTGCTCGTGATGTCAGCAGACAGTTCTGTGTTTCAAAAAGAAAATAATTTCCGCTGTAGTATTCAGCAGCTAATAGGTACAGGAAGGATTAAGATTTTTTAATAGAAGTAATTTACAAATCTGTTTAACTTTCTGACACCAGTTGATTTAAAAAACAACAAAAAAAGTTTTTCACCGGAGTACCCCTTTAACCCCTTAACCCCTTAAGGACTCAGTCCATTTTGGCCTTAAGGACTCAGACAATTAAATTTTTACGTTTTCATTTTTTCCTCCTCGCCTTCTAAAAATCATAACTTTTTTATATTTTCATCCACAGACTAGTAAGAGGGCTTGTTTTTTGCGCGACCAGTTGTCCTTTGTAATGACATCACTCATTATATCATAAAATGTATGGCGCAACCAAAAAACACTATTTTTGTGGGGAAATTAAAACAAAAAACGCAATTTTGCTAATTTTGAAAAGTTTCGTTTTCACGCCGTACAATTTATGGTAAAAATTACATGTGTTCTCTATTCTGAGGGTCAATATGATTAAAATGATACCCATTATTACATAGTTTTATATTATTGTTGCACTTAAAAAAAATCACAAACTTTTTAACCAAATTAGTACGTTTATAATCCCTTTATTTTGATGACCTCTAACTTTTTTATTTTTCCGTATAAGCAGCGGTATGGGGGCTCATTTTTTGCGCCATGATCTGTACTTTTTTTTTTATACCACATTTGCATATGAAAAACTTTTAATTAATTTTTTATAATTTTTTTTTAATAAAATGTATTACAAAAGTAGGAATTTTGGCCTTTTTTTTTTTTCGTTCACGCCGTTCACCGTACGGGATCATTAACATTTTATTTTAATAGATCGGACATTTACGCACGCGGCGATACCAAATATGTGTATAAAAAAATTTTTTTACGCTTTTTGGGGGTAAAATAGGAAAAAACGGACGTTTTACTTTTTTATTGGGGGAGGGGATTTTTCACTTTTTTTTACTTTTACTTTTACATTTTTTAACTTTTTTTTTTACACTTGAATAGTCCCCATAGGGGACTATTCATAGCAATACCATGATTGCTAATACTGATCTGTTCTATGTATAGGACATAGAACAGATCAGTGTTATCGGCGATCTCCTGCTCTGGTCTGCTCGATCACAGACCAGAGCAGGAGACGCCGGGAGCCGGACAGAGGCAGGAGAGGGGACCTCCGTGCGGCGTTATGAATGATCGGATCCCCGCAGCAGCGCTGCGGGCGATCCGATCATTCATTCAAATCGCGCACTACCACCTCACCAGGACGTACATTTACGTCCTGCGTCCTTGAGGGGTTAAGGACCAGGCCATTTTACACCTTAGGACCAGAGCGTTTTTTGCACATCTGACCACTGTCACTTTAAACATTAATAACTCTGGAATGCTTTTAGTTATCATTCTGATTCTGAGATTGTTTTTTCGTGACATGTTCTACTTTAACATAGTGGTAAAATTTTGAGATAACTTGCATCCTTTCTTGGTGAAAAATCCCCAAATTTGATGAAAAATTTGAAAATTTAGCATTTTTCTAACTTTGAAGCTTTCTGCTTGTAAGGAAAATGGATATTCAAAATAATTTTTTTAAATTCACATTTCCAATATGTCTACTTTATGTTTGCATCATAAAATTGACATGTTTTTACTTTTGGAAGACACCAGAGGGCTTCAAAGTTCAGCAGCAATTTTCCAATTTTTCACAAAATTTTGAAACTCGCTTTTTTTCAGGAACTAGTTGTGGTTTAAAGTGGATTTGATGGGTCTTCATATTAGAAATACCCCACAAATGACCCCATTATAAAAACTACACCCCCCAAAGTATTCAAAATGACAATCAGTAAGTGTTTTAACCCTTTAGGTGTTTCACAGGAATAGCAGCAAAGTGAAGGAGAAAATTCACAATCTTCATTTTTTACACTCGCATGTTCTTGTAAACCCAATTTTTGAATTTTTATAAGGGGTAAAAGGAGAAAATGTATACTTACATTTGTAGCCCAATTTCTCTCGAGTAAGGACATACCTCATATGTCTATGTAAATTGCTCGGAGGGCTCAGTAGAGGGCTCATAAGCGAAGGAGCGACAAGGGGATTTTGGAGAGTACGTTTTTCAGAAATGGTTTTTGGGGGGGCATGTTGCATTTTTCACTAAAATGTGTGTTTCCCCCCAAATTTCACATTTTTTCAAGGGTTAATAGCAGAAAATACCCCCCAAAATTTCTAACCCCATCTCTTCTGAGTATGGAGATACCCCATAAGTTGGCCTGAAGTGCACTACGGGCGAACTACAATGCTCAGAAGAGAAGGAGTGATATTTGGCTTTTTGAGAGCAAATTTTGCTCGGGGGGCATGTCGCATTTAGGTAGCCCCTATGGTACCAGAACAGCAAAAAAAAAACACATGGCATACCATTTTGGAAACTAGACCCCTTGAAGAACATAACAAGGAATAAAGTGAGCCTTAATATGCCACAGGGGTTTCACGACTTTTGCATATGTAAAAAAAATATATATATTTTTTACTAAAATGCGTGTTTACCCCCAAATTTCACATTTTTGCAAGGGTTAATAGCAGAAAATACCCCCCAAAATTTGTAACCCTATCTCTTCTGAGTATGGAGGTACCTCAAAAGTTGACCTGAAGTGCACTACGGGTGAACTACAATGCTCAGAAGAGGAGGAGCACCATTGAGCTTTTGGAAAGAGAATTCGTTTTGGAATGGTAGTCAGGGGCCATGTGCATTTACAAAGCCCCCCGTGGTGCCAGAAAAGTGGACCCCCCCACATGTGACCCTATTTTGGAAACTACACCCCTCACAGAATTTAATATGTTGTGCAGTGAGCCTTTACACCCCACTGGCGTTTGACAGATCTTTGGAACAGTGGGCTCTGCAAAAGGAAAATTAAATTTTTCATTTTCACGGATCACTGTTCCAAAAATCTGTCAGACACCTGTGGGGCGTAAATGCTCACTGTACCCCTTATTACATTACATGAGGGGTGTAGTTTCCAAAATGGGGTCACATATGTGGGGGGTCCATTGTTCTGGTACCATGGGGGCTTTGTAAACGCAAGTGGCCTTCAATTCCGGACAAATTTTCTCTTCAAAATCCCAATGGCGCTCCTTCTCTTCTGAGCATTGTAGTGCACCCATAGAGCACTTTATATCCACATATGGGGTATGTTTTTACTCAGAAGAAATGGGGTTACAAATTTTGCGGGGCTTTTTTTTATTTTCCCTTGTGAAAATGAAAAATTTAGGGTGACAGCAGCATTTTAGTGAAAAAAAATTTTTTTTTTCATTTTCCAATCCAACTTTAATGAAAATTTGTCAAACACCTGTGGGGTGTTCAGGCTCACTATACCCCTTGTTACGTTCCGTGAGGGGTGTCGTTTCCAAAATGGGGTCACATGTGGGTATTTATTTTTTTGGGTTTCTGTCACAACCGCTGTAAAATCAGCCACCCCTGTGCAAATCATCAATTTAGGCCTCAAATGTACATGGTGCGCTCTCACTCCTGAGCCTTGTTGTGCGTCCTCAGAGCATTTTACGCCCACATATGGGGTATTTCCGTACTCAGGAGAAATTGCGTTACAAATTTTGGGGGTCTTTTTTTCCTTTTACCTCCCGTGAAAATAAAAAGTAAAGGACAACACCAGCATGTTAGTGTAAAAAAAAAATTTTTTTTTACACTAACAGGCTGGTGTAGACCCCAACTTTTCTTTTTCATAAGGGGTAAAAGGAAAAAAAGCCCCCAAAATTTGTAGTGCAATTTCTCCCGAGTACGAAGATACCCCATATGTGGCACTAAACTGTTTCCTTGAAATACGACAGGGCTCCAAAGTGAGAGCGCCATGTGCATTTGAGGACTAAATTAGGGATTGCACAGGGGTGGACATAGGGGTATTCTACGCCAGTGATTACCAAACAGGGTGCCTCCAGCTGTTGCTAAATTCCCAGCATGCCTGGACAGTCAGTGGCTGTCCGGAAATGCTGCGAGTTGTTGTTTTGCAACAGCTGGAGGCTCTGTTTTGGAAACACTGCCGTACAATACTTTTTTTTTTTTTATTGGGGGGACAGTGTAAGGGGGTATAAATGTAGTGTTTTACCCTTTATTATGTGTTAGTGTAGTGTTTTTAGGGTACATTCACACTGGCAGATGTTTACAGTTAATTTACCGCTAGGAGTTTGCGCTGCGGCGGAAAATTTACCGCAGCTCATACTTGAAGCAGAAAACTTACTGTAAACCTGCCAGTGTGAATGTACCCTGTACGTTCACATGGGGGAGCAAACCTCCAAATGTTTCAAAACTACAACTCCCAGCATGTACTGACAGACCGTGCATGCTGAGAGTTGTAGTTTTGCAACAGCTGGAGGCACACTGGTTGGAAAACCTTCAGTTAGGTTCTGTTACCTAACTCAGTATTTTCCAACCAGTGTGCCTCCAGCTGTTGCAAAACTTCAACTCCCAGCATGTACTGATCGCTGAAAGGCATGCTGGGAGATGTAGTTATGCAACAGCTGGAGGTACACAACTACAACTCCCAGCATGCAGAGACAGCTGTTTGCTGTTTAGGCATGCTGGGAGTTGCAGTTTTGCAACATCTGGAGAGCTATAGTTTAGAGACCACTGCACAGTGGTCTCCAAACTGTGGACCTCCAGATGTTGCAAAACTACAACTCCCAGTATGCCCAGACAGCAAACTGCTGGGAGTTGTAGTTTTGCAAGATCTGGAGGTGCACAGTATAGAGATCACTGTGCAGTGGTCTCAAACTGTAGACCTCCAGCTGTTGCAAAACTGCAACTCCCAGCAAGCCTAAACAGCTCTCTTGGCATGCTGGGAGTTGTAGTTTTGCAACATCTGGAGGGTTACAGTTTAGAGACCACTATAGTGGTCTCAGACTGTAGCCCTCCAGATGTTTCTAAGTAACTCACCGGTTTCCGTCGGATCCAGGGAACTACGTCGCCGCCCTCTTCTTCCACCGATCGTCGCCTGCTGCAGCCGCTAATCGTCGCCCGCTGCCGTCGCCGATGGGTAAGTGGATCTTCGGCGCCGGTCCCTGTCGGTTTCCCCGTCCTGCCCCGCCTATTGTGGGTGGGCAGAACGGGGAAACCGAAAGTAAACCCCTCCGCCCCCGATCTGCTATTGGTTGTCGCGTCTAGACCACCAATAGCAGAAATAGGAGGGGTGGCACCTCTGCCACCTCACTCCTATCGCTACAGGGGGATCGTGGGTGTCTAGGACATCCACCATCCCCTTTATTTTCCGGGTCACCGGGTCACTATAGACCCGTATGACCCGGAATAGCCGCAAATCCCAAGTGTGAATTCACTTGCAATTTGCGGCGATCGCCGACATGGGGGGGCCTGATGACCCCCCTGGGCATTTGCGCGGGGTGCCTGCTGATAGATATCAGCAGTCACCCCGGCCCGGTCCCCGCCCGGCGCGGCGGGGATCGAAATTCCCACGGGCGTACAGGTATGCCCTTGGTCCTTAAGTACAAGGGAGCAAAGGTGTACCTGTACGCCCTTGGTCCTTAAGGGGTTCAGGGCCAGAGCGTTTTTTGCACATCTGACCACTGTCACTTTAAGCATTAATAACTCTGGGATGCTTTTACTTTTCATTCTGATTCCAAGTGTTTTTTTTTTCCGTAACATATTTTACTTTATGTTAGTGGTAAATTTTTGTTGATACTTGCATAATTTCTTGGTGAAAAATTCCAAAAGTTGATGAAAAAAATGAAAATTTTGCATTTTTCTAACTTTGAAGCTCTCTGCTTGTAAGGAAGATAGACATATCAAATTAATTATATATTGATTCCCATATACAATATGTCTACTTTATGTTTGCATCATAAAGTTGACATGTTTTTACTTTTGGAAGACATCAGAGGGCTTCAAAGTTCAGCAGCAATTTTCCAATTTCTCACAAAATTTTCACAATCAAAATTTTTCAGGGACCAGTTCTGTTTTGAAGTGGATTTGAAGGGCCTTCAAATTAGAAATACCCCACAAATGATCCTATTATAAAAACTGCACCCCTTAAAGTATTCAAAATGACATTCAGTAAGTGGTTTAACCCTTTAGGTGTTTCACAGGAATAGTAGCAAAGTGAAGGCGAAATAAATAATAAATAAAAATAAAAATATTTTTCCACCAGAGTACCCCTATAAAAAGTAATTTCTGTCTTCCAACAGCTTTGCTGCATTTTACACGTGGGAACTTGTTGTAATGAGCTTGTTTGGGAGGAAATATTGTTGGTTTCCATAGTGTTATGCTCTCAAGTTACAATGTTTTCAATTTACAATGATTTTTCTAAAACTAATGTTGTAACCTGATGGACAACTGCAAAAGATTCCTACTCCCTCTAGTGGATAATGGAAGAATTGTGTTGTCTTAAGAATGGAAATTATATCGTAATCCATTCTGATAAATTGCAAAATCCAGCCTTGTGTATAAGAACAGCTCATTTAACGTCTGTGGACATTTGAATATATTTTTCTTTGTATAAATGCATTGCAATTATAATGATGTAAAAACATTATTGTCATAGGTTTTTCTTAAAAAGTTGTTCTCTTTTCTCGTTTCTCTTTTACGGTCTGCATGTTTTCACACATAATACGGGCTGTTGTCTCATCAGAAGAAGAGGTGCCTGAATACTTAGTCTCCATCCCATCTCTCTCCTCTTCTCAACAATCTCCTACGTTAATTTATGATCAGATAAAATGGTTCTTGTCTTATCTTTCCATAGACTATTTTCCTAAATAATAAACTGTGGATCTCCAGCAAACACAATAGGGGAGATTTATTAACCCCTTAAGGACTCAGGGTTTTTCCGTTTTTGCACTTTCGTTTTTTCCTCCTTACCTTTAAAAAATTATAATTCTTTAAGTTTTGCACCGAAAAATCCATATGATACCTTATTTTTTGCTCCACCAATTCTACTTTGTAATGACATCAGCCATTTTACCCAAAAATCTACGACGAAATGGGGAAAAAAATCATTGTGCGACAAAATTGAAGAAAAAAACAACATTTTGAAACCTTTGGGGGCTTCCATTTCTACGCAGTACATTTATCGATAAAAATGACACGTTCTCTTTATTCTGTATGTCCATATGATTAAAATAATACCCTACTTATATAGGTTTGATTTTGTCGTACTTCTGGAAAAAATCATAACTACATGCACAAAAATTTATACGTTTAAAAATTTATTCTGATCCCTATAATTTTTTAATTTTTATGTGTACAGGGCAATATTAGGGCTCATTTTTTTCAACTTGATCTGACGTTTTTAGCGGTAACATTTTTGTATTGATCGGACTTTTTGATCGCTTTTTATTAATTTTAACATGATATAAAAAGTGGCCAAAAATACGCTATATTGGACTTTGGAATTTTTTTGCGCGTACCCAATTGACCGTGCAGTTTAATTAGCAATATATTTTTATATTTCGGACATTTCCGCACGTGGCCATGCCACATATGTTTATTTTTATTTACATAGTTTTTTTTTTTTTAAATGGGAAAAGGGGGTGATTCAAACTTTTATTAGGGGAGGGGTTACATGATCTTTATTAACTTTTTATTTTCACTTTTTTTTTGCAGTGTTATAGTTCCCATAGGGGGCTATAACACTGCACACACTGATCTTTTACTTTGATCATTGTAATCCCATAGGATTACATTGATCGATGATTCTGCCGCTTGACTGCTCATGCCTGGATCTCAGGCACTGCGCAGTCATTCGGCGATCGGACACACAGGAGGAAAGTAGGGGCCCTCCTTGTGTGTTCCAGCTGTTCGGGATGCCGCGATTTCGCCGCGGCGGTCCCGAACAGCCGACTGAGCTAGCCGGGAGTAGTTTACTTTCACTTGAGACACTGCTATCAACTTTGAACGCCAAGTCTAAAGGGTTAATAGCACGCGGCACCGCAATCAGTGCCGCTCGCTATTAGCCACAGGTCCTGGCCATTGTTAGAGGCTGGGCCCAACCCGATATGACGCGGGGCCACGCCATGGACCAGCGTTATAGAAAGGGAGCGGATCAGGGTGTACAGGTACCCCCTGAGTCCTTAAGTGGTTAAAGGAGTAATTCAGGATTTTTTTTTCGTTTGACTATGCTACAGGGGCAAAGTTTTTGTCCCAATATTTATTTTTAACATCATACAAATGTACTCATGTCTAGGGTTTTCCCAGGTTGCAGTGCGTCGAGACCTGACATCACTAGTCAGGTGGGGAGATAGATCATTTTGCAACAGCTGGAGGCACCCTGGTCAGAAAACACTGGTCTTTTGAATAAAATGCAACTCATTTGTGTTTCAATGGGTGGGTTGGCTGATGTGTGGGAGGGAGGAAAGTGACCTCACACTTACAAACAAGGAACTATGGGATGTGTAGTTTGACAGAATGAACTCCAACAGGAAATACCCAGTTCACAAAAAGATAGCCACATTGTTATTGTAATCTCACAACATAGCCATTTAGCCTCAGAACAAGCATGGATCCTTCGTAAGCATGTCCATACCTGTCTGATCTTGTTTTAGTGTTAGTGATTTTTTTTTTTTTAGCAATGTAGTTTTTTTGTAGTTGTTTTGGGTGTGTATTTAACTTAAAATATAAGTGATTTCTGAAGACATGTCTATGTAGATCACTTTACATGCATTGGTCATTAATTTATCCTTTGCAATTTTTTTATTAATATGCAAAATTACCACGCAATGGTTAAAAGAAAAAAAAACAGCAAACATCCCCCTTCAGTGAACCTAAACAACTACCAAAAAAATAAAAATAAATAAAAGCTCTACACGATCATCAATCTGACCCTACGTCCCCGATGGTGAGATGGGAAACATTGAAATGCGTATTACGAGGGGTATTGGTCAAACATGGATCTAGGCTAAAGAAAGATTCTACCTCTAAATACACTTCTCTTTTGACCCAACTACATCACCTGGAATCCCAGCATAAACAAACTCAATCAGAGACCACATATAGGGAACTCATCAGAGTTCGACATGACCTGCTGGACTTTCTAAATGTTAAACACAAATATTATTGCCAACTAACTGGACGCACTTTCTATGAGTGGGGCAACAAGGCGAGCCGAATCCTGGCAAGAGCCCTTAGGAACAAAAAATTATTCCCAATTTCTGGCCTCTGTTCGTACCCCTTCTGGGACCCTCTCACATAAGACACCTGATATCCTCCAGGCTTTTCGTAACTACTACCTCTCCCTTTATAACCTGCCCCCTTCCGCTATTGCTACCAATCCTCACCCAGGTACCACCACACCTACATTACAGGATTACATCTCTTCCACAGCTCTCCCCACCCTCTCGACAGATATAATCACCCCACTTGATACCCCGTTTACTCTCACTGAATTATAATTAGCTATTTCCTCCATGCCAGCGGGTAAAAGCCCGGGTCCTGACGGTTATACTGCCAAATTTTTTAAATCCCTTCGAGATGAATTATCCCCTCTCCTGCTCACCGCCTTTAATAGCATTTCAGATACTTCCCCTCTTCCATCGTCTTTCCTAAGAGCCTTCATTACTGTGATCCCTAAAGAGGACAAAGACCTGACCCTCTGCTCCAGCTACCATCCAATCTCCCTCTTGAACACAGATGCGAAGCCTTGAGAAAGCGTTCTGGTGGATGTGAAATTGTTGGTGTGTTCCTCTCTGCTGTAACCTGCTAATCGAGCAAATAAAGAAGCGGTTTTATTGCACAAGCACCTGGAGTGCCGCCTGCTATTTTCTATCCTTTGATACTGTTTTATTGACTATGTCTATTTGAGGCAGGCACCGGCAGTGCTACCATGGATGGGTGGTCTCGGACGATCCTGGATTCAAGTGTGTATATAACTGGCTGGAAAGGTGCATGCAGTAAATACTCTCTTGACGTTTATACAGATGCGAAGCTGTTTGCTAAACTGATTGCAAATCGCCTCTCGGACTTCATGGAGTCCCTAATCCACTCTGATCAAGCTGGCTTCGTCCGTGGACGAGAAGCTCGTGACAATACGCTTCGAACATTCTCGGTAGTTCATTATGCCCTCCGCAATAAAATCCCGACTTTTCTACTCTTTTTAGATGCGGAGAAGGCCTTTAACAGAGTGGATTGGGGCTTCTTGGATGCGTCGCTCGAGCAGATAGGACTGGGACCCTTCATGAGGGCTTGCATTATGGCCCTGTACACTAATTCCCAGGCCCAAATCAGAATTAATGGACAGCTCTCTGCTCCCCTCTCGATTTCAAATGGCACGAGACAGAGCTGCCCATTGTCGCCTCTGTTATATGTCCTCTGCATGGAGCACCTACTCATTGACATTCGTAATAATGTGGACATTAGAGGGCTCAACACCCCATCAGGCTATTGCAATTGCTCTGCTTTCGCAGATGACTTACTCCTATTTCTTCCTAACCCCCTAACCACTTTGTCCTCACTACTGTCAACCATACGCCGGTTCTCGGCATACAGCAACTACAAACTTAACCCCTCTAAATGCGAAGCCCTAAACATAAACCTCCCACCTAATATAGTCTGGGCGATATCCTCCTCCTTTCCGTTTACCTGGCGACCCAAATTCCTCAAATATTTAGGTGTGCAAATCCCTTCAAATCCACAAGACACATATCATGTAAACTTCCCCCCAATACTGTTAACGTTAAAATTGGACCTGACTCGTTGGGAGCGCAGGGATTTCTCCTGGGTAGGGAGAATCAACATTATCAAAATGAACGCTCTTCCCCGACTATTGTACCTATTCTCCTGTATTCCTGTACACTTACCACTCAGTTTCTTCCAAGAGGTCTCTGCGCTCCTCATAAAATTTTGCCCGACATGTCCTAATCAGACGCAAGGGGGAGGGTGGATTGGCCCTTCCGGACTGCCTGTCCTATTACCTGGCTACCATATTAAACAGAGTGCTTGATAGCTTTCATAATCGAGGGTCAAAACAATGGGTACAATTGGAGAACACGTTCTCTTCGATTGATCCGCGCTCCCTCCTCTGGATGCCTTCATCGGCTCTGTCAAAGCATGTCCGAGACTCTTTACCCCCAGTTATGGCGTCCATCGCAAATTCTCAACTTACTTATCTAAAACATTCCCCAGTCGTGGAATCTGATGGTCCACTGACACCAGTTTTTGGTAACATGTTATTCCCCCCCCGGCCCTCACTTGGCCTTCCTTTCTGGGTACCCTTAGATCACAGGGATTGACTTTCCATACACTTCTCACTCCAACAGAACTCAAACCACTTAATGATATCTTACCTGTCGAGACCCATTCCCTGTCACATACTATACAATATGCACAATTGCGTAATTTCTACCGCACCTCTAAAGTTGACCTGAGATTACATCGCTCTTTGACACGCTTTGAATCCATGTGTATCGCCAGCATCGCGTCCAGTTAGTTCCCTATATGGCTTGCTCTTAGACTCCTTTACGACAGCTCCACTGCCCTTTCGCCAAAGTTGGGAAAGGGCCTTGGGAAGCGCACTTTCAGAAGAGGAATGGCAGATGACCCTGTCCGCCTGTCACAAATCATCTATTTCATGTATGGCTCAAGAAACAAATTACAAATTGTTGACGAGGTGGTACAGGGTCCCTACACTGCTCTCCTGCTTCTATCCCTCTTTGAAGGACGTGTGCTGGCGTTGCGGAGCTCAGGGTGGATCCATTCAACACATTTGGCTGACATGTCCGACTCTTACGCCCTTCCAGTCTCAAGTCTTTGATGTGATATTCCGTCTCACGAATATACATATCCCTTTGGAACCGAAACCCCTGCTATTGTCCATCCTACCCCCACCTACACCCCGTTGGACTGGAATCCTTCTCCGCTTCCTCTTCCTAGCTGCTAGATCAGTCATCCCCAGACTATGGAAATCGACTACCACTCCTACCCTCTCCTCCTGGTTTCGGGAAGTGGCACATCTTCACAAAATGGAGGAACTCCTAACTGATTCTAACCAAAAGATGGACAGATATTTTAGAGTCTGGTCCCCTTGGTCACAATTCATTTCGTCTTCTGATTTTAGGGACTTACACTCACAATAGCCCTATCCCCACTACTACGATGATCTCTCCTCCTCCCCAACTCCCCTGGCTTAGAATATCCCACCCCGAGCTCCCCCACCCTGATCTTTTCCCTGATTCTGTGGCCTGAGAGGTGAATCTAGCCCATACGGTGAGTTATCTCTGTCAGTGATCTACCCTTCCATTCTCCCCCTTCCTCTACTCTTTTCGTATCTCTCTGATTTTCCTCATCTTCCTTACTTCCTCTGTTCCTGTTCTTATTTCTTCCTCCCCTCTCCTCTCCTGTTACTTTCCCTCTCTTTCTTTCCTTCTCTCCCTCCCCCCCCCCCCCCCTCTCCCTTGCTTTCTCGGGTTTTCTCATTGCTGAAATTCCCCAGCTCAGCGATTATTGCCTCGAACATACCTCTGTTTTCTCCCCGACTACTTAGTTCTAAAATACATAGAGGCATTCCATGGTTATCACCTGTTCTATGTCTATGTCTTTTGTCATTTGACTGACTGTGGATGATCCGCACTTTTGTCTATTCCTTGTTGTACCTGTTCTTGATTAAAACTTAATAATACATTTACTTTAAAAAAAAAAAAACTAGAAAAATCCTCAAAAAATGGTCCCCCTAAACAGGTGTGTCCTCTAAACAGGGCATGTTCCCAACCTCACAGCTCAAAGCAGATGAACAAAAAAAACAGCAAAATCTTGGGAAAAGTGCAACATTGGTAAATGGCAGGGAAAATAACCTGTCAGTAAAAAATTTTCACAAAAACAATACTCCACTTGTAAATCAACCCCCATCATGTGAACAGAGATTATTTTCTTTCTACAAGGGAAGAATATGTCTGTATACAAGGATTTCAGAGAGCATGTATGGTAGTATTTTATTTACTAGTGATGTTGCCGTTGCCGCAGGGATCTGATCATCTATAATGCGGACGGAGGTCTCCTTACCTGCCTCCGGCCATCTCCAGGAATCTTCTGCTCTGGTCTGAGATTGAGCAGACCAGAGCAGAAGATCGCCGATAACACTGATCAGTGCTATGCCCTATGCATAGCACAGAACAGTATTAACAATGAACTGATTGCAGTAAATAGCCCCCTATGGGGACATAAAAAGTGTCCAAAAAAAAGAGTTCATAGATTAAAAAAAAAAGTTTACAAAAATTTGAAAAATCCCCTCCCCCAATAAAATTGTAAATCATCCCTTTTTCCCATTTTACCCCAAAAAGCGTAAAACAAATATATATATATCCCCTTAAGGACCAAGGATGTACAGGTACGTCCTTGGTCCTGCTCCGGTGATATAACGCGGGGTTACACGGTAACCCCGCATCATATCACGGCGGGCCTGGCGCCATAGTGAAGCCGGGACCCGCCGCTAATAGCGCGCAGCGCCGATCGCGCCGCCGCACGCTATTAACCCTTTATTTGCGCGCTCAGAGCTGAGCGAAAGTGAAAGCTGCCGTTAACTCAGTGGGCTGTTCGGGATAGCCGCGGCGAAATCGCGGCATCCCAAACAGCTTACAGGATAGCGGGAGGGCCCCTACCTGCCTCCTCGCTGTCCGATCGCCGAATGACTGCTCAGTGCCTGAGATCCAGGCATGAGCAGTAATGCGGCAGAATCATCGATCACTGGTTTCCTATGAAAAACCAGTGATCAATGATAAAGATCAGTGTGTGCAGTGTTTTAGGACCCTATGGGAGCTATAACACTGCAAAAAAAAAAGTGAAAAAAAAGTGAATGAATATCATTTAACCCCTCCCCTATTAAAAGTTTGAATCACCCCCCTTTTCCCATAAAAAAAAAAAAAAAAAAACACAGTGTAAAGAAAAAGAAAAATATATGGTATCACCGCGTGCGGAAATGTCCGAATTATAAAAATATATCATTAATTAAACCGCTCGGTCAATGGCGTGCACGCAAAAAAATTCCAAAGTCCAAAATAGTGCATTTTTGGTCACTTTTTATATCATTTAAAAATGAATAAAAATAAGTCCTATCAATGCAAAAATGGTACCGTTAAAAACTTCAGATCACGGCGCAAAAAATGAGCCCTCATACTGCCCCATACACAGAAAAATAAAAAGTTATAGGGGTCAGAAGATGACAATTTTAAACGTATTAATTTTCCTGCATGTAGTTATGATTTTTTCCAGAAGTACGACAAAATCAAACCTATATCAATAGGGTATCATTTTGATCGTATGGACCTACAGAATAAAGATAAGGTGTAAAAATGTACTACGTAGAAACGGAAGCCCCCAAAAGTTACAAAACGGCGTTTGTTTTTTCAATTTTGTCGCACAAAGATTTTTTTTTCCGTTTCACCGTAGATTTTTGGGCAAAATGACTGACGTCATTACAAAGTAGAATTGGTGGCGCAAAAAATAAGCAATCATATGGATTTTTAGGTGCAAAATTGAAAGAGTTATGATTTTTTAAAGGCAAGGAGCAAAAAACGAAAATGCAAAATCGGAAAAACCCCCGGTCCTTAAGGGGATATAGACATATTTGGTATCGCCACGTACATAAATGTCCGAACTATTCAAATGTAATAGGCCCTCATTCCGCCCCGTATTTGGAAAAATAAGAAAGTTATAGGTGGTCAAAATAGGGCAATTTCAAACATACTAATTTCGTTAAAATAGCTTGAGATTTTTTTAAAGCGGTACAATCATTGAAAAGCATATAACATGGGTATCATTTTAATCGGATTGACCCACAGAATAAATAAAGCATGTCCTTTTTACCTTAAAAGTGTACAGCATGAAAACCTTCCAAAATTTGCTAAATTGCGGTTTTCTTTTCAATATCCCCACATAAATAATATTCTTTTGGTTGCGCTGTGCATTTTATGGTAAAATAAGTGTTGTCATTACAAAGTAAAATTGGTCACACCAAAAACAAGCCATCATAATGGTCTGTGGATGAAAATATAAAAGAGTTATGATTTTTAGAAGGCAAGGAGGAAAAAACTAAAATCCATGCATAAAATTGGCCTGGTCTTTAAGGGGTTCTCCCCTGGAAAACATTATTTTTTTTTTTTAATCAACTGATGCCAGAAAGTTAAACAGATTTGTGAAATTACTTCTATATAAAAATTTCAACCCTTCAAGTACTTAAAAGCTGGTGTATGTTCCAGAGGAAGTTCTTTTCTTTTTGAATTTCCTTTCTGTCTTACCACAGTGCTCTCTGCTTACATCTCTGTTCATTTTAGGAACTGTTCAGAGTAGGAGCAAATCCCCATGGCAAACCGATCCTGCTCTGGACAGTTCGTAAAATGGACAGAGTTGTCAGCAGAGAGCACTGTGATCAGAAAGAAAGAAAATGCAAAAAGAAAATAACTTCCTGTGGAGCATATAGCAGCTGATAAGTACTGGAAGGATGAATTTTGTTTAACTTTTGATTTAAAAAAAAAATGTTTTCCAGGGAGGTACCCCTTTAAGGCCAAAATGGGCTTGGTCCTTAAGGGGTTAATTTGAGGTGGAATTCTGAAAGCAGAAATTCTGTTGTGTGAATAGACCAGTGTTTTCCAACCATGGTGCCTCCAGATGTTGCAAAACTACAACTCCCAGCATGCCTGGACAGCCTTTGGTAGCCTTTGGCTGTCCGGGCATGCTGGGAGTTGTCGTTTTGCAACACCTGGGGGCACCCTGGTTGGGAAACACTGGAATAAACCCTTACTCTTGGGTTCTTACTCAATTAGAATTTCCTATGGTGCTCTATAAATGACCTTAAAGGGGTTATCCAGGAAAAAACTTTTTTTTACATATCAACTGGCTCCAGAAAGTTAAACAGATTTGTAAATTACTTCTATTAAAAAAATCATAATCCTTTCAGTACTTATGAGCTTCTGAAGTTTAGGTTGTTCTTTTCTGTCTAAGTAATCTCTGATGACACGTGTCTCGGGAACCGCCCAGTTTAGAAGAGGTTTGCTATGGGAATTTGCTTCTAAATTACTTCTTTTTTAATAGAAGTAATTTACAAATCTGTTTAACTTTCTGGAACCAGTTGATATATAAAAAAAAAAAGTTTTTTCCTGGAATACCCCTTTAATTGGATGAACACTCCTAGGGAGAATACACACCGTTCTCTCAATTTGTAGACAAGTTGTCTAACCATTTAGTCATGTACACCCAGGTTTTTAGTATTTTTTAGCAGCCTTTGCCAGCTTCATGCATTTCTATAATCTATGCATTTCATTGCTTGTGAGGCAATTTTAGATTTTATGGCACGACAGGAGACTTCCATTATGCTGATCTTCTTTACTGTCAGAATTAGCAGCAGGTACAATAAAGCTTTTTTAAAGAAATAAAAAACAGGTAATATGCAAAACAGGTATACCATAACAACCAATCAGTGATAGGCATAGGTAATATAAGGTGGAGACAGTTAACATACATCCTCTTCTTTGCTGCTCTGCATCAAGATAAGTTATATATATTTTTCTCTGACTAATATTTATACTATATACTATGTCATAACGCTGTATATATTTTCCTCTGATAGTTATCTGCCATATACTTTGTGTGCCTCATTACTTCCTTACATTCATTACTCGTTGTTCCTATCTTTCATTTCTGTCACAGCTCGTTACTCTCCTCCATTCGCGTCTGCTATACATTCCTGTACTCTCGCGATAATACGCGCCCGGCTGGCGATCAGCCGAGCGGCACGAAGTTTGCTCATAAATCCCCTCACACATAGGAATCCTGTCAGTGCGGGATTCCTGTCAGAGCGGACGCTTCAGACGGAGACCACAGCGAGCACAAAACAACAATTGTATATATCTACAGTTGTTTGCTCACAAGGTGAAGTACCTCTATTTGTTATCCTACAGCACCATCTTATGGTCTGTAGTGGTAATATATATCTTTTTCTAACAAAAAATTTTTTCTCTCCCCTACAGATTAATACCTATTTCCCCTTCCATTATATCTAATTACAAATTAGTCACCTTAATCTATATATTGCTCTGCATATATATATATATATTTAATTTGAGCAAAATGGCTAATGAGGACAGAATTACCCCTACTGAGCCACAACATTTTGATTATGTGGAAGATTCAGTATTACAAAATTTGGTAGACCAGTCGGTTAATAAATCCATTCACTCTGCTGTACGTTCAGCAATGTCCTCTTTTCCTGAATTAATTGCAAATTCAGTAGCCTCAGCTATTAAGCAGGTCACTATTGATACCTCAAAACAAATTCCCTCTACACCCTTCGACCAATATTGGTCCCCAGAGGAGTCTGTTTCCAAACTTCAGGTTGGCTGGAAGAAATCAGGGAAAGCCTCCCAAAAAAGGCGCCATCTTACCGGTCCTTCATATACCACAAAGAAAAATAAAATAAAAATCTAAGGACCAGGACATTAATGATGCTTCTGTAAAAAGCAAACATACAGATGCCTCTCAGGTGCATCCCATCCCCTCTACCCGTGAGGAGACAAAACATAAACGGGCTCATAAAGTCTCGCATAGATCAAAGCCAGACTCATATAATGAACATCCCAGCCATTCCTCCTCAGATCATTCAGAATCAGATGCATCAGATAACGATTCTGACTATATAGACATCTCTGAGGAAGAAATTATTACCGATCCTGAGGATCAGAGAACCACGATTCTAGATAGTGCAGGAAACCCATTTTTTGATCCGATAGATATTCAACACCCCAGATCGGGGGAATGGGTTCCTCACCCTAAAAACAAAAAAAATTTTAAGTCTCTGGTTACAAAAGCCATTAGACAAATCTACTAGAAGTAAATTAAAGGCTGAATGCCCCAGGCCCACTTTGCCTCATAAATTAACAGACACACCTGAGGTTGACCCTTCTATAGTAAAGTTTTTAAACAAATCGGGAAAGAACCCGAAAAAAGGAGTGGATAGATCTTTCAAAACTATCCAGGACAGATTCCTTGATTTATTGGGTCCTCTTACAAAAATTTTGGACCTGTCTGAGGAAGCTTTAGCTTCAGATGTCCCCATGAATTTATTGACCCTACGGGGTTGGGCCCAGAGGGCCATCTGTATATATGGAGGTATTAATTCTACCATTAGTACAGAAAGAAAGAGATCTATTTTATTAAAATTAGATCCACAACTTATTCACTTAGCTAATACTGAACCGGACTCTCCCACTGAAGGACTCCTTTTTGGAGACTCCTTCATTAAAGAAATTAACAAATACGTTAATCTTTTTTCATCCCTCGACAAGGCGCAATCCTCGTTGAGGAAAGTGTTCCAACCTCGGGTTTTTGCCAGGGCTGGGAAGAGAAGGGGCAGACTTCTCAGCCGAACATCCCAAGAGGGACATTATTCCCGTGCCCCACCCACCCATGTGGACAGATTCCCAAACCCCTCCATTCCCTTCCAACCATCCCCTTTCTTCCCTTCAAGAGCAAGACCATGGAGAGCGAGAGGACACCGGGGTTATCCAAGGTCAAGACCTCCAACAGGTAAGCCCACATCTTCCCTATTCTTCCCTCTTAAAGTTAGGAGGAAGGATTTCTCATTTTTTCCCCGTCTGGGCTATGATTACCGCAGATGCCTGGGTTTTAAACACAGTATTGGGATTTCAAATAGATTTCATTCACCCACCAATACAACAACAACTACCCCATCCAATAATGTTTTCGAAACCAGATCAAAATCTCATAGACAAAGAAGTCAAAGACTTATTGTCCAAAGGAGCAATAATACAAGTTCCTCCGAGCGCTCCAGGGTATGTGAGCAATTTATTTCTGGTCAAAAAGAAAGACGGAGGCTTTCGTCCAGTCATAAACCTGAAAACATTGAACAATTTTGTCTACTACCGCCATTTCAAAATGGAAGGCATTCATCTCCTGAGAGATCTACTTTTACACAACGACTGGTTGGCCAAGATAGATCTCAAGGATGCTTACCTCACGGTACCCATGCATCCAGAATCTCAACCTTACCTCCAATTCATTTGGAAGGATCAGAAATGGCAGTTCATCAGCCTCCCTTTCGGCCTTTCTTCAGCACCCTGGTGCTTTACAAAACTGCTGAAACCAGTAATTGCGATCTTGAGGACGAGAGGTGTCCGGTTAATCATTTATCTGGACGATATCCTTATAATGGCCCAAACTCTGCCATTAATACATTTACACATTCAATGGACACTCACTCTGCTTTCCAATCTGGGTTTCATCATCAACTCAGAAAAATCCATTCTATCCCCCTCTCAGGAAATAGAATTCCTAGGATTCCTAATAAACTCCCAGGATGCAATTTTAAGCCTTCCTTCCAATAGGCTGAAAACAATTCGCAGGGAGATTCGGATTGTCTTGAACAAACAGTTGATATCCCTCCGAGCGATTGCTCGAATTGTGGGTCTTCTATCTTCCTCTATACAAGCAATATTCCCAGCCCCTCTTCACTACAGGGCTTTACAACGTCTGAAAATCCAACATCTGAAAGACGGATTAGGATATTCAGACGAGGTTACTTTAACCCCAGACACCAAGGAAGAACTCCTATGGTGGTTAAACCACATTCAATGCTGGAACGGGAAGACCATCTTCAACTCTATCCCGGATCTAATCATCGAATCCGATGCCAGCCGCATGGGCTGGGGAGCGAGATGCGGTGTTTCCTCTACAGGAGGCAAATGGTCCGCGGGGGAATCTCTCCTCCATATAAATTGTTTAGAACTCCTAGCTGGATTTTTTGCCATCAAGAGTTTTGTAGGTCACAGATCCCATTGTTGTATTCTCTTAAGAATGGACAACATCTCGGCGGTTCAATACATCAACCGTCTAGGTGGGACAAGATCAGAATCTTTGGCCAATATTGCCAAAGAATTTTGGCATTTTTGTCTATCCAAGAATATAGTAGTGAAAGCAGAATATCTGCCCGGTCTCTCCAACACAGTTGCAGATTGGTACTCTCGCTACTTAACAGATTCCAGCGATTGGAAACTAGATTCCAATCTTTATCAACTTCTCAATATTCTTTGGGGTCCAATACATTTGGACCTGTTCGCATCCAGATTGAATCGTCAGACCACGCGGTTTTTCAGTTGGCGTCCAGATCCAGAAGCAGAGGGCATAGATGCCCTTCTTCAAATATGGCCTCTGGAAACCCTATATGCTTTCCCACCATTCAATCTAATTCCAAGAGTATTACAACTAGTACGATCCCAGAAATCAACACTGATACTCATTACCCCGTGGTGGACCACCCAGTCCTGGTTTCCCCAAATTTTGGGAATGATTATAGATTATCCCAGAATCCTTCCATCTCACCCAATGATCCTACAAGATCCATCGGGGAATCCTCATCCCCTTGTCTCATCGGGACTGTTGACGCTAATAGCCTGGTTCATTTCGGGTTGTCAGACCAGAATTCTGAATTTTCAACATCAACTAGAAGTATCCTCGGAGACGCGTGGGCTCCAGGTACCCGATCTGCTTACAGATCAGCCTGGAAAGTTTGGTCTGATTGGTGCTCTCAATGGGATCTGGATCCCGTTCATGCACCTATAACTCAAGTTCTAAATTTCCTATCCTTTTCATTCGATTCAGGGAAAGCTTATCGTACGATTAATGTTTATCGTTCGGCGATTTCTTTCTATCACGCTCCCATTCACTCTGTTTCCATTGGGAAACACCCGCTAATTTGCAAACTATTAAAGGGAATAAAATTTAGACGACCTCCTATTCCTAAATATCATTCCACTTGGGATGTTTCAAAAATCCTTAATCTTATTGAATCTTGGGGCGACAATGATTCTCTTTCTTTAAAATTTTTATCTTTTAAACTTACTACTCTTCTATGCCTTATTTCAATTAAAAGGGTATCTGATGTCCGAGCCCTTGATATCTCTCATAAACAATTCTCTCCTAACGGAATATCTTTTTATATTTCCAGAAGAACCAAAACCAATCTTCAATCTGTTTTTTACCCGACCTTTCCTCTTAATCCTAACCTATGCGTCGTTCGTTGCATCAAATCTTATGAAAGTAGGACTGACCCCTTAAGAAATTCTAATTCAAATCAATTACTCCTTTCTTTTCAAAAACCTTTTCGCCCTGTTACTTCTCCCACTTTAGCCAGATGGATAAAACAAACAATGGCTTTAGCAGAAATTGACATATCCAAATTTGGAGCTCACTCAACTAGAGGAGCTATGTCCACTAAATTACACCAATCTGGAGGATCTTTATCTGATATCCTAAAAGCTGCGGATTGGTCTTCCGAATCTACTTTTAAGACTTTTTATTTCAGACCTGAACCTCATGTCTCTATGTCTATCCTTTAATCTTAATTTTCATAATCTTATTTTTTATACCAGATTATTCTCTATGTACATATATAATGCATAATATGTTATAAGCTTTAAACTAGCATAATGGAAGTCTCCTGTCGTGCCATAAAATTGGAGATTTTCCAAGTCTAGATGACGGAAAATATGGATTTTATTAACGACAGGAGACGAACATTATCCCTCCCTATTATCCCTACCCGATATTATCCGAATGTATTTTTTCTTTTCTTTCAGTTTAAACCTCCTATTCAAAAGGAACTTCGGCTAGAAAGAATTATTTCTTCTCGAGTTCAGGAATTCGGATCCTTCTGGAATCTCCTCCAGTTCAAGTTCACCTTCCATAAGAAGAGTTGTATTGTTCCCATATTACTGATGAACTCTTATTCTCTTAGTTAATATAACTTTTTTGAAATTGTTGCCAAAAAATGTTTTCCTTTTAGGTATACCTTCTAATTGTATGGTAACTTTTTTCTTGATTTTATTTCTTGTTATTATACTTTTACATCAAAGAAGAGGATGTATGTTAACTGTCTCCACCTTATATTACCTATGCCTATCACTGATTGGTTGTTATGGTATACCTGTTTTGCATATTACCTGTTTTTTATTTCTTTAAAAAAGCTTTATTGTACCTGCTGCTAATTCTGACAGTAAAGAAGATCAGCATAATGTTCGTCTCCTGTCGTTAATAAAATCCATATTTTCCGTCATCTAGACTAGGAAAATCTCCAATTGTTTGTAGAGATTAGCACATTTTTGGAATTTTTTTTCCAGCTGATTCGCTATTAAAAATGGCTATTTCTGAGCTACAGAGGGTCTCAGTAGGGATGAAAAACACTTTGCCTTGTCTTAAAGGGGTTATCCAGCATAAGGTGATTTTAGTACATACCTGGCAGACAGTAATGGACATGCTTAGGAAGGATCTGCGCTTGTCTTGGGCTAAATGGCTATGCTGTGAGATTACCATAACACTGAGGCTAGCTTTCTGTGAACTTGTATTTCCTGTTTTCTTGTTTTCCTACAAATCCCATGATTCCATTTTCCTCCTTCCCACACATCAGCTACCCCACCCATTGAAACAAAATGAGCTGCAGACCTGTGGTCTTCAATCAGGATGCCTACAGCTGTTGCATTAGTTGCAGATTGATCCCTCCACCCATTGAAGCAGACAGGCTCCCTGTCATCAGCTGACTAGTGAGTCAGGTCTCGACCGCATTGCAAGCTGGGAAAAATTCCGAGACAGCCATCATTTTGTATGCTGTTAAAAATAAATATTGGGGTGAAAATCACATAAGAATTGTGAGTAAACCGTCACACACAGATAAAGACACTATATTATGAACTACACTAACTTTATAGCCCCTGTAGCATAGTCAAATCAAAAAAATTCCCTGAATACCCCTTTAACACGCATAGGGAGTGTGCTGTGTTAGTGAAATAATACTGTTATTCAGCATGACATGCAGATTCTTTTGGAAATGTCCTTCATGCTATGAGAATGCAGTGAAAAGAGTTACCTTCCATTCAGTACTTCTTATTTGGCTTTTATATATCAAAATTATTTATTAAAATTCTATTACATTTTATTTAAAATTGCACAAGTCACTCTTCATCAAATATAAACTTAAACGTCTTTAACTCCTTATGGACTCAGCCCATTTTGGCCTTAAGGACTCAGCACATTTTATTTTTAAGTTATCTTTTTTCCTCCTCCCCTTCTAAAAATCATAACTCTTTTAAATTTTCATCCACAGACAAGTATTAGGGCTTGCTTTTTGCAAGACCAGTTGTCCTTTTTAATGACATTACTCATTTTACCATAAAATGTATGGTGCAACCAAAAAATACTATTTGTGTAGGGAAAATTAAACAACAACTGCAATTTTGCTAATCTTTGAATGACACAGCGTGAAGGGGGTGGCAGCCTGAGGAGACCATAAAGTGGCGGAATGACACAGTGTGGAGGTGGCTGCCGCATGAGGAGACCACATAATGGCTGAATGACACTTACTGGCAATGGCATCAGCACGAGGAGACCATATAGTAGCTGAATGACACAGCATGAAGGTGGTGGCAGCCTGAAGAGGCCATATAGTGGCTGAATGACACAGCATGGAGGTGGCGGCAGCATGAGGAGACATATAGTGGCTGAATGACACAGCCTGTAGGTGGCAGCAGCATGAGAAGACCATATAGGGCCTGAATGACACAGCCTGGAGATGGCATCAGCATGAGAAGACCATATAGTGGCTGAATGACACAGCTTGTAGGTGGCAGCAGCATGAGGAGACCATATGGTGGCAGAATGACACAGCGTGGAGCTAGTGGAAGCATGAGGAGACCATAGTGTCAGAATGAGACAGCCTGGAGCTGGCATCAGCATGAGAACATATGGTGGCAGAATGAGACAGCCTAGAGCTTGCATCAGCATGAGGAGAACATATGGTGGCAGAATGAGAAAGCCTGGAGCTGGCATCAGCTTGAGGAGAACATATGGTGACAGAATGAGACAGCCTGGAGCTGGCATCAGCATGACGAGAACATATGGTGGCAGAATGAGAGAGCCTGGAGCTGACATCAGCATGAGGAGAACATATGGTGGCAGAATGAGACAGCAAGGAGCTGACAACAGCATGAGGAGAACATTTGGTGGCAGAATGAGACAGCAAGGAGCTGGCAACAGCATGAGGAGAACATATGGTTGCAGAATGAGACAGCCTGTAGCTGGCATCAGCTTGAGGAGAACATATGGTGGCAGGATGAGACAGCCTGGAGGGGGCATCAGCATGAGGAGACCATATAGTGGCTGAATGACACAGCGTGGAGGTGGTGGCAGGATTAGGAGACCATATAGTGGCTGAATGACACAGCCTGTAGGTGGCAGCAGCATGAGGAGACCATATAGGGGCTGAATGACACAGCCTGGACATGGCGGCAGCATGAGAAGACCATATAGTGGCAGAATGACACAGCTTGTAGGTGGATGTAGCATGAAGAGACCATATAGTGTCTGAATGACACAGCGTGAAAGTAGTAGAAGCATGAGGAGATTATATAGGGCCTTAAAGACACAGCCTGGAGGTGGCATCAGCATGAGGAGATCATAGAGTGGCTGAATGACACAGCCTGGAGGGGCGGCAGCATGAGGAGAACATATCGCATCCCCGCCGGCGATAACAATGCAGCGCTCCCGGTCAGCAGGTCTGACCGGGGCGCTGCACACAGAAGAACGACGCGAGCGCTCCGGGGAGGAGCAGGGACCCAGAGCGCTCGGCGTCACAATATGGTGGCAGAATGAGAAAACCTGGAGCTGGCATCAGCATGAGGAGAACATATGGTGGAAAATTGAGACAACCTGGATCTGGCATCAGCTTGAGGAGAACATATAGTGGCAGAATGAGACAGCCTGGAGCTGGCATCAGCATGAGGAGAATATATGGTGGCAGAATGAGAAAGCCTGGAGCTGGCATCAGCATGAGAACATATGGTGGCAGAATGAGACAGCCTGGAGCTGGCATCAGCTTGAGGAGACCATAGTGTCAGAATGACACACTCTGGAGGTGGCGGCCGCATGAGAAGACCATAGAGTGGCTGAATGACACAGCCTGGAGGTGGCATCAGCATGAGGAGACCATATAGTGGCTGAATGACTCAGCCTGGAGATGGCATCAGCATGAGGAGAACATATGGTGGCAGAATGAGACAGCCTGGAGCTGCCATCATATTGAGGAGAACATATGGTGGCAGAATGAGACAGCCTGGAGCTGGCATCAGTATGAGGAGAACATATGATGGCAGAATGAAACAGCCTGGAGTGGGCATCAGCTTTAGAAGAACATATGGTGGCAGAATGAGAGAGCCTAGAGCTGGCATCAGCATGAGGAGAACATATGATGACAGAATGAGACAGCCTAGAGCTGGCATCAGCATGAATAGAAAATATGGTGGCAGAATGAGACCGCCTGGAGCTGGAACAGCATGAAAAGAACACATGGTGGCAGAATGAGACAGCCTGGAGCTGGTATCAGCATGAGGAGAACATATGGAGGCAGAATGAAACAGCCTGAAGGTGGCATCAGCAGCATCAGGAATCCTAAAAGTGACCCGGTGACAGAGTGGGGCGGTAGGTGTCAATACCAGTACCCGGTGACGAAGGTGGGTGAAAGAAAGACAACTTGGCATCAGATGTGTGGCATCAGGCGGGTGGCAGGATTAGAATAGTAGCTGAGGCAGGTAGGCAGTTGAAAACGGTCTCTTTTGTAAAAGTGTTAGTGTGCCCAAGTAAATATTGAGGATAGGCATTACGTAAAACTTAACTTTTAATAATATTCTTAGGATAAAATATATGGACCCAAATTTAGTTTTTTTTTATTTAACAAAAGGAAAGGTATGCAACAAACATCATGTGCCACCTACACCACCAAGTATTGATGTGATGCACAGACCTCTAAAAGGTGAAGGGAACAACGTATGGTCCATTGTAACCAGTGGAGGTAAAAACTTCCCCTGTAATGCCCTACTCTCACATTATGAATTCCCTTCTTGACAAGTGTTAATCGCCCTAAAAGGGCAGCCTCACACAGCAAACTCTCCCTACTTCCACCTACAAACTCTGCCATTTCCCAAGGTTTTTAGTTGAAAATAGGGAGAGGTTCCTGTGTGGGGCTGCCCTTTTTAGGACAAGTAACATTTTCCTCCAAAAGTTGGAAGGGAACAACATATTGTCCATTGTACCAGGTGGAGGTTAAAATTCCCCCTGTAATACCCTACTCTCGCCCTATTAATTCCCTTCTTGGCAAGTGTTACTCGCCCTAAAAAGGGCAGCCCCACACAGGAACCTCTCTCTATTTCCAACTAAAAACCCTGGGAAATGGCATTGTTTTTAGGTGGAACTAGGGAGAGGTTCCTGTGTGGGGACACCCTTTTTACGATGAGTAACACTTGCCAAGAAGGGAATTAATAGTGCGAGAGTAGGGCCTTAAAGGGGAAGTTTTTGCCCCCGCCGGTTACAATGGACCGTACTTTGTTCCCTTCCACCTTTTAGAGGTCTTTGCATCACATCAATACTTCGTGGTGTAGGTGGCACATGGTGTTTTTTGCACACCTTTCCTTTTACTTAGAAATAAAAGAAAAAGAAAAGTTAAGTTTTAGCTAATGCATATCCTCAATACTTACTTGTGGTCTAATGCGAAGGAATTTCTGTAACTGTAATATTCTGTAACACCCTAAATATGTTTAGCACTATCCATATTTGTGAAGTGTTGGCGTGGCACCATGGTCAATCTACTCTGATGCATCAGGCATTGGTGGGTGGAAATCCTGGCTAATCCATGCCTGATTCACCTTCACAAAGGTCAGTCTCTCCACATTTTTCGTGGACAGATGAGTTCTCCTTGGTGTTACTATGACCCCTGCCACACTAAACACCTGCTCTGATGGCACACTACTAGTAGTGCAGGACAGCTTTTCCAGGGCAAACTCTGCTAGTTGCAGCCACAAATCAAGTTTGGCTGCCCAGAAATCCAGCGGATCTTCAAAGTGTGTTGACAGGGTCATGTCAAGGTATGCCACCACCTGCTGGTTCAGGTTCTGCTCCAGGTCTACCTGCTGCTCATGAGTTGCTTCACTATGCGGGTGAAGAAAGGTACTAATCAGCGACTGTAGACTCAGGCTGCTGCTGATGGAGCTAGTACTGCTCCTGCCACCCCTCCCAAGCAGCCATGGCAGTGGAAGGTGAGCACAGAGGCCCCCCGAGTCAGACCTGCGAGAGGATGGACGATGGTGCAGATAGGCATCAGCCAACTGACTACGTAGGATGTCTCTGTAGAAGGTCAGTTTGTCCTCCCTCTCAGTGGGTGTAAAAAAGGCCCCCATTTTGTGGCGGTAGCGAGGGTCCAATAAGGTTACATAGTTACATAGTTACATAGTTAGTACGGTCGAAAAAAGACATATGTCCATCAAGTTCAACCAGGGAATTAAGGGGTAGGGGTGTGGCGCGATATTGGGGAAGGGATGGGATTTTATATTTCTTCATAAGCATTAATGTTATTTTGTTCCATGAATGTATCTAATCCTGTTTTAAAGCTGTTAATTGTTCCTGCTGTGACCAGTTCCTGAGGTAGACCGTTCCATAAATTCACAGTCCTCACGGTAAAGAAGGCGTGTCGCCCCTTGAGACTAAACTTTTTCTTCTCCAGATGGAGGGAGTGCCCCCTCGTCCTTTGGGGGGGTTTAACCTGGAACAGTTTTTCTCCATATTTTTTGTATGGGCCATTAATATACTTATATACGTTTATCATATCCCCCCTTAAACGTCTCTTCTCAAGACTAAACAATTGTAACTCCTTTAATCGCTCCTCATAGCTAAGATGTTCCATGCCCCATATTAGTTTAGTCGCCCGTCTCTGCACCCTTTCCAACTCCGCAGGTGGAGCGCCAGAAATCATCCCGCTGCCGAATGGTGACAATTTGGCGGTCACTACGCAAGCAAGTGAGCATGCATCGTGCAATTTGTGCAAGTGACTCAGAGGGACTACCTGCCTCTCTCCCCGGAATATTGCCACATGTGTGTCTGGGTCCTCTGTCTCGTCTTCCTCATCACCCTGTAGCTCCTCTGGCTTCTCCTGCTCCTCCTCTCTTGTCAGATGACTATGAAGCAGTGGAATGACGTTGTTCATCCTGTAATCCTGGCAACTGACTAATAATGTGGCTTCCTTAAAGGGCATGAGCAAACGGCAGGTGTCACGTATGAGTTACCACTGGTTGACATTGAAGTTATACAGGGGAGTCCACCTATCCGCTTAGATCATCAAGAAATCGGTGATGGCTTTTCTCTGTCGGTCCATCATATGGAGGGTGAAATTCCAACGCGTAGAAATTTGCAAAGCCGACTAGGTTGGGGGATGCTGTTCTGACACTGCAGCTCAAGGAGGATGTGTTTTGCAGTGTACGAGTGGCTGAAGTTCATGCAAAGTTTCCTTCCTATTGTTAAGATGCTTTGCAGATGGGGGGAACACTTCAGGAACCGCTTGACAACCAGATTGAACACTTGTGCCATGCAGGGCTCATGTCTCAGGCTTCCTTGATGCAGCGCAGACAAGATGTCCTTCCCATTATCGGTCACCATGGTTCCCATTTCCAGTTTTCGTGGAGTAAGCCATGATTCGATTTCTTGATAAATGACTTTTAGTTCCTTCCCTGTGTGACTCCGTTCGCCAAGGAAAACCATATGAAGAACACTGTGACACCGCCATGCCCGGCACACATGGTATGCTGGAGGAGCACTAAGACTTGTCTGTGCAGTGGAGGCTGAGGACACGGTGGAGGATGAGGAGGCAGAGTTGCACACTGTCACAGGACCAATGACCTGAGAGCATGAAGCCGGGAGCGGCGTGACCTGTCCAAGTTTCTGTTGTGGCTGTGCAGGAACCACATTTACCCAGTGGGCCGTAAAGGACATGTATTGTCCCTGGTACTACCTTTTTCGCAAATAAATGTTTGCTTGGGACTTTCCACCTCGGCTCGGGACAAGCCATCAGTTCTCTGAAAAGTGCAAAGTACACCACTTGAAAAGGGAGAAACTGCAGCACCAGCAACTTGGACAGCAGCACATTCAGCTTCTGCGCCATTGGATGAGTGGGCGCATACTGTTGTCTCTTGGACATGGCTTCGCTGATAGATTGCTGGCGGAATGACTGACTCGAAGTAGAAGGAGCAGGAGCATCTGGAGCTACAGAAGATGGGTATGACAGACAGCTCACTTCGGATGAGGTGGTGGAGCCTTGGCTGTCTGAAACAGGGAGCGTGTGCCACTGGGTGATGCAGCAGGATGGGCCACAGCATTGGAGCCATGGTTCTCCCAGACCGCTTTATGGTGACGCTGTATATGTTGATGCAGGGCCGTAGTGCCAACATTTGGACCCTGCCAACGCATTACCTTCTGTTGACACATCTTGCATGTGGCCAGGTTAACATCTTCCAGTCCGCACTGATTAACTGCTACTCCCGCCGACTCTAGGAACCTCTGTTCCACTGCCTCATGGGAAGGTAGGCTGCCGCAAAGCAGGAGGGCTACCCTGGGCACGTTTGGCTCCAGACTTCCCACTTCTGTCACCATGCTGACTGCCAACCATGTTACCACCTTGCTGGTTCAGCTGCTGCCTCACAGGCAACCTGCAACCCTCTTCTCCTGATGATGATGAAGCCCCGGCAAGTGCGATCA
This sequence comes from Hyla sarda, assembly GCF_029499605.1. Classification (NCBI taxonomy): domain Eukaryota; kingdom Metazoa; phylum Chordata; class Amphibia; order Anura; family Hylidae; genus Hyla; species Hyla sarda. The sequence goes on from NC_079190.1 coordinate 88,320,042, forward strand.
GCTTCATCATCATCGAGTTGTGTCTGCACATCACTGATATCCTCCTCAGGTTCCTCAACAGTGTCTGCTTTAGGAGCCTGAATAATCGCAACACCACCTCCCACGCCCCTCTCCTCATCACTACTTGCCCGCCTAGTGGAGGAAGCGGCGGATGTCTCCTCCACTTCTTGGCTGGGCAATAGCTGCTGACTGTCCTCTAGTAGATCATCCACACTAAATAGTGGAGCTGAACCCACAGCATACAATACTTCTGTGGGGGAGGGAACAGTATGGACAGAGGCAATGGGAGGACTCCCGGGCCATGCTAACTGAGGGTTGTGTCTAAGGAACCCACCGACTGTTGACTGGGGGTGTCAGATGTCACTTGTGATGAAGTGGTAACCAATCCATTTCGCACATGTGTTGCTGGTCGAGACACGACTGCTAGCTTTTACCGGGAGCTCAGGCCTCTCGCTGTGACTCCTGCTGCCACTGGCCTCTAGTCTGCTCCAACCTCTGCCTGATGAATTTAGGCCTCTGCCACCCCTCTGTGCACGTCCTGGCACATCTCTGTCTGACATACTTATACACCAGCTGAGTGCGTATTTGTTACTCTTATGAGAGGAGGATAATACGCTCCACTACTCTTAAAACTGTATTAGACTACAGAAACAAGTGGGTACCTTTGGCTGGCCTTCCACAGTAACTAGGCTCAAATTAGTTTAACAGGAAATTTTATAAAGGACACCACGTAGGTGTACGTACAGTTAAAACTTATAAGAGGAGGACTATGTGCTCCAATACAAACTGTATAAGGCTACAGAAACAAGTGGGTAGTTTTAGCTGGCCTTTCACAGTAACTAGGCCCAAATTAGTTTAACAGGAAAATATATAAAGGACGCCACGTAGGTGTACGTACAGTTTAAACTCATGTGAGGAGGACTATGCGCTCCACTACAAATAGTATAAGGCTAGAAAAACAAGTGGGTAGCTTTGGCTGGCCTTTCACAGTAACTAGGCCCAAATTTGTTTTTCAGGAAGAAAAACGTACACCACATAGGTGTACGTACAGTTTACACTTATGAGAGGTGGACAATACGCTATGCTTAAAACTGTATAAGGCTACAGAAACAAGTGTGTAGCTTCGGCTGGCCTTTCCCAGTAACTAAGCCCAAATTAGTTTAACAGGAAAATATATAAAGGACACCACGTAGGTGTATGTACAGTTTAAACTTATGTGTGGAGGACTATGTGCTCCACTACAAAAAGTATAAGGCTAGAGAAACAAGTGGGTAGCTCTGGCTTGCCTTTCACAGTAACTAGGCCAAAATTAGTTTTTCAGGAAGAGAAATGTACACCAAGTAGGTGTACGTACAGTTTACACTTATGAGAGGTGGACAATATGCTATGCTTAAAACTGTATAAAGCTACAGAAACAATTGTGTAACTTTGGCTGGCCTCTCACAGTAACTAGACCCAAATTAGTTTTATAGGAAAATCCCTGTCAGTGCTTTTCTGCATTGATTTTGGCTTGGTGAACCGCTGCTGTAAAGCAGTTTTTCTGTGTAATGCACACAATGCTCCATCTCACCCAGCAAAGAAACGCTCTCTGAAATAAACCGCTGATGTGACTGGCCGCCAGATGGCTGCCGATTAGATAGGGCTCTGACATCACAGGATGGCTGTATGCTGAGAGGCTGCATGCTGTATGTGATTAAGGGTCATCCCACCTACCCACCTTCCCAGAGTTCCTTGCCCCATGTCTTCACATGTAGATCCTCCATTTTAGATGCCCTGGAGTCTGAACCGCACTATATTGAGTTTAATGAAGTGATTCGTGCAATCAAATCGCTGCGATAGTCGGATTCGTTGCAAATCGAATTCTTCCTGAAATTCGTAACGAATTTGGATTTGTCAGATTCGATTTGCTTATCCCTAATTGTTTGCATCAAGGCATTGTTCATGTTAGTAAAGAAGAACACATACATTAGTAAATAGACTGTATGTGCCTTTCATTTATTTAACCCATTTCCAACCAACCCTCCACCCCATCTCCTCCATAAATTATAATGTTTTAATTTTTCAGTGACAGAGGGCTTTTTTTTATTCCGGGACAAGTTGTTGTTTATTTTACCATATAATGTAATATAAAGCCAAAAATATATACAGTACAGTACAGTATATATTTGTGGGTCAAAATGAAAGAAAAAATTGCACAATTTTGTGGGACAACCATTTGGGACAAAACCAACTATACCAATTTTTTTTGTTTCATCTTACTATATATATATATATATATATATATATATATATATATATATATATACAGTACAGACCAAAAGTTTGGATACACCTTCTCATTCAAAGAGTTTTCTTTATTTTCATGACTATGAAAATTGTAGATTCACACTGAAGGCATCAAAACTATGAATTAACAGACGTGGAATTATAGACATAACAAAAAATTGTGAAACAATTGAAAATATGTCATATTCTAGGTGGAAAGTGTCCCCAAGTGCAGTCACAAAAACCATCAAGAGCTACAAAGAAACTGGCTCACATGCGGACCGCTCCAGGAAAGTAAGACCAAGAGTCACCTCTGCTGCGGAGGATAAGTTCATCCGAGTCACCAGCCTCAGAAATTGCAGGTTAACAGCAGCTCAGATTAGAGACCAGGTCAATGCCACACAGAGTTTTAGCAGCAGACACATCTCTAGAACAACTGTTAAGAGGAGACTGTGTGAATAAGGCCTTCATGGTAGAATAACTGCTTGGAAACCACTGCTAAGGACAGGCAACAAGCAGAAGAGACTTGTTCGGGCTAAAGAAGACAAGGAATGAACATTAGACCAGTGGAAATCTGTGCTTTGGTCTGATGAGTCCAAATTTCAGATCTTTGGTTCCAACCAACGTGTCTTTGTGTGACGCAGAAAAGGTGAACGGATGGACTCTACATGCCTGGTTCCCACCGTGAAGCATGGAGGAGGAGGTGTGATGGTGTGGGGGTGCTTTGCTAGTGACACTGTTGGGGATTCATTCAAAATTGAAGGCATACTGAACCAGAATGGCTACCACAGCATCTTGCAGCGGCATGCTATTCCATCCGGTTTGCTTTTAGTTGGACCATCATGTATTTTTCAACAGGACAATGACCCCAAACAAGCCTCCAGGCTGTGTAAGGGCTATTTGACCAAGAAGAAGAGTGATGGAGTGCTGCACTAGATGACCTGGCCTCCATAGTCACCAGACCTGAACCCAATGAAAGCAAAAGGGCCAACAAGTGCTAAGCATCTCTGGGAACTCCTTCAAGACTGTTGGAAGACCATTTCAGGTGACTACCTATTGAAGCTCATCAAGAGAATGCCAAGAGTGTGCAAAGCAGTAATCAAAGAAAAAGGTGGCTACTTTGAAGAACCTAGAATATGACATATTTTCAGTTGTTTCACACTTTTTTGTTATGTCTTTAATTCCACATGTGTTAATTCATAGTTTTGATGCCTTCAGTGTGAATCTAAAATTTTCATAGTCATAGTCAATGAGAAGGTGTGTCCAAACTTTTGGTCTATACTGTATATACAAAAAAACATCTTAATCTGTGCATTGCCATGTTCTGACCCCTATAACTTTTTTATTTTCCCACCACCATTTTATTTTTTTTCTGAAATGTGATATGACCTTAAAAACAGCAAGTTTGTAGTTTGGGATTTTGTTTTGTACAGGTTCAGAAACGTGATGATTTAATAGTTTGGACAATTCCACACATAGTTATACCAGATATGTTAATTTAAAGAAAAGAAGGTTGCAGCAGCACTTTTGGTCAAAAAATGGACCAAGGGTGCTGCTGCACCCTTCTTTTTTGTGTACTTTGTATTTCCCACAGCAGCGTGCACCCGTGTATTAGGTAGTTGTGCTGGATATTTTCTTTTTGTTTTTGCTGTGTAATTTAGGGAGAGTGGTACCCTCTGTAGACGTGCACCCCTCCCTGTTTCACGGGAGGTTTTTTAAATTGATAGTGGATCCAGCATGTCACCTAGACAGAAGCTATATGCCCAGCAGAGGTGAGTGAAATGAGTGTTAGGGTCCCATCCGAAATGAGGCCAGCTCCACTCGGTGGATGGGGGACACGTATTCATCAAAAAGTGCGCTAAGAGCTTCCATTTTTTGACCAAGAGTGCTGCTGCAATCTTCTTTTTTGTATACTTTGTATTTGCCACAGCAGCCTGCACCCGTGTATTAGGTAGTCGTGCTGGCAATTTTTTTTTGTTTTTGTTTTAAATATGTTAATTTGATTGCCCATATATGCATATGCATTACACTGATCTATAAGATTGACTGACAGACACCAAAGCCTAACTACATTGCGTGCAGGGGGGAGGTGATCGGGCTACCGAACCAACCACCAATGATGCATCTAAAAACTGTTAAAATGCTATTGATCACAGTATTTAACAAGTAAATGACTAGCATCAGTGTGATCTACAATATTGGTCATTACCAGAAGGTGTTAGTTACAGCCATATGGCACAGGCCAGAGCGTGTTCCATACTCCCTCCCCAACCCATGATGTAAATGTACATCATGGGTCAGGAAGGGGTTAATTCACAAAGCTCTAGTGAAAGCCACACTTACAATCTCACTTCCTTAATTGAAACACCTATTCTCCCTGCACTGTGGAAGTTTACTCAACATGTCCATTAAAGGACATGAATAGTACAACTGCTTGTGTGTTATCAGTTCAGTTAGATTTGTGTTTGTCTGTGTTTGCCTGTAATTAGGGATGAGTGAATCGAATCTGATGAATCCGAATTTGTTATGAATTTCAGGAAAAATTTGCGGTGCAACGAATCCGAATATCGCCGCGATTCGATCGCGCGAATCGCTTCATTAGTGTTCTATTGCAGTCAGAGAGGGACAGAGAGCAGTGTGTGTTGCACAAAAAAGCATTTTTACAGCAGCTTAAAGAAGACACGGGGGCACTCACATCTCATGGATCAGTTGCTGGTTTCTTTATTCGTTGAAGATGCGATGAAACACATGTTCTGGCGGGATGCCAGGAGAAAACGTGTGGTCATGAAAGTAAACACCTGCTGGTGTTCTAGACAAATACTGTTTTAAGCGTAGTGGAGAATATTGTACTCCCCTCATAAGTGCATACCACATATGTACATCTACGTGGTGTACCATTTTGTTCCTGTTATAGTCCTAAGGGCCTAGTTACTGTTAAAGGCCAGCCAAAAGTACACACCTGCTGCTGTTCTAGACAAATACTGTTTTAAGCGTAGTGGAGCGTATTGTACTCCCCTCATAAGTGTATACCACAAACGTACATCTATGTGGTGTACCATTTTGTTCCTGTTATAGTCCTAAGGGCCTAGTTACTGTGAAAGGCCAGCCAAAAGTACACACCTGCTGCTGTTTTAGACAAATACTGTTTTAAGCGTAGTGGAACATATTGTACTCCCCTCATAAGTGCATACAATGTACATACATCTATGTGGTGTGCCATTTTGTTCCTGTTTTAGTCCTAAAGGCCTAGATACTGTAAAAGGCCAGCCAAAAGTGCACACCTGCTGGTGTTGTAGACAAATACTATTTTCAGCGTAGTGTAGCATATTGTACTCCCCTCATAAGTGCATACCACGTACGTACATCTATGTGGTGTACCATTTTGTTCCTGTTATAGTCCTAAGGGCCTAGTTACTGTGAAGTACACACCTGATGGTGTTGTAGACAAATACTGTTTTAAGCGTAGTGGAGCATGTTGTCCTTCCTTCATATACGCGCTAAGTATGTCAGGCAGAGAAGTGCCAGGACGTGCACAGAGGAGTGGCATAGGCCTAAATTCATTAGGCACAGGCAGAGGTCGCAGCAGTCTAAGACTAGCAGACAAGTGGCAGTAGGAGTCGCAGCGAGAGGCCTGAGCTCCTGGTATCACCTAGCGGTCATGTCTCAACCAGCAACCCATCTGCTGTCATTGACTGGTAAACTCAGTCATCCACTTCATCACAAGTGACATCTGACACACCCAGTCAACAGTCGTTGGGTTCCTCAGACACAAACATCAGTTGGCAAAGCCCAGGAGTAGTCCCTGTCCTCCAATTGCATCTGTCCTATGCTGTTCCCTCCCCCATAGAAGTATCCTTTGCTGTGGGTTCAGCTCCATTTTTTAGTCAGGACGATCTACTAGAAGACAGTCAGCAGCTACAGCCCAGCCAAGAAGTGAAGGACACATCCCCTCCTTCCTTCGCTGGAGTATGGCGTGGTAGGTGGTGACGCACAAACTGTTGAGGAACCTGAGGAGGACATCAGTGACGTGCAGACACAACTCGATGATGATGAAGCCGATCACACTTGGGAGTCGGGTGCAGAAGGGGCATCATCAAGAGAAGAGGTGGTAGATTGCCCGTGAGGCAGCAGTTGAGCAAGCAAGGTGGTAGCATGGTTGGGTGTCACCATGGTGGCCGCAGTGGGAAGTCTTTAGCCAAACATGCCAGGGGTTGACCACCTTCTTTGTGGCAGCCTTCCTGCCTGGGAGGTAGTGGAACAGGTTACTGGAGTCGGCGGCAGTAGCAGTCAGTCAGTGAGGACTGTTGGGGGGAAAATCAGCAAAAGTTTTTCATCAAGTATCTGGATGATGTTAACATGGCCACATGCAATTTTAAATAATATATTTAATCTTTTCAATTGTGAGACCCGTTGGTCTCGTCAGGCTTACGCCACCTCCAGGCTGCGTCATTCTGTCACCATATGATCTCCTCTTGCTGCTGCCACCTCAAGACTTGGTGATTCTGCCACATTTTGATCTCCACATGCTGGTGCCACCTCCAGGCTGTGTCATTGTACCGACATGTGGCCTCCTCATGCTGCTGGCACATTACATAAACATTTTTATGTTAATCTAGTTAAAATCTTCAATTTAAATTTTAAAATATATCTTTACTCTTTTCAATTGTGAGCTCCTATGGTTTCCTCATGCTGCTGGCACATTACATCATTTTTTTTATGTTAATCTATTTAAAATCTTCAATTAAAGATTGAATCTCCTCATGCTGGTGCCACCTCCAGGCTGTGTCATTGTGCCGACATGTGGTCTCCTCATGCTGCTGGCACATTACATAAACAATTTTTATGTTACTCTAGTTAAAATCTTCAATTAAAATTTTAAAATACCGTATTTATCGGGGTATACCACGCACCGGCCTATAACACGCACCCTCATTTTACCAAGGATATTTGGGTAAAAAAAGTTTTTTACCCAAATATCCATGGTAAAATGAGGGTGGGTGTGTGCGCGTGTATACCCCGATACATCCCCAGGAAAGGCAGGGGGAGAGAGGCCGTCGCTGCCCGCTTCTCTCCCCCTGCCTTTTCTGGGGTCTAGAGCCGTGCTGCCGGCCCTTCTTTCCCCCTGGCTATCATGCGCCGCGCCGTGCAGTGCATAGCAACGACGAAGGGGACGCACGCCGGAGGACTGCAGCAGCGGGGACCCGACTCAGGTAATTATGCCACCGGGGATGGGGGGAGGCAACGGGGCAGCGGCGCCGGCAATGGGTGCCGCTGCCCCTTCTCTCCCCCTGGCTATTGGCGCCGGTACCGATAGTCAGGGGGACAGAACGGGCAGCGGCGCCGATAGCCAGGGGGTGAGAAGGGCTGGCAGCAGGGCTCTAGACCCCAGGGAAGGCAGGGGGAGAGAAGCGGGCAGCGACGGCCTCTCTCCCCCTGCCTATCCTGGGGCGGTATCGGCGTATAACATGCACATAGACTTTAGGCTAAAAAATTTTGCCTTAAAAGTGCGTGTTATACGCCGAAAAATACGGTATATCTTTAATCTTTTCAATTGTGACGCCCTATGGTCTCATCAGGCTGTTGCCACCTCCAGGCTGGGTCATTCTGACAAATTATGGTCTCCTCATGCTGCTGCCACCTCCAGGCCATGTCATTATGCCACCATATTGTCTCCTCATGCTTTTGGCATCTTAAATTAAACATTTAAAATTTGAATCTACCTTAAACCTTCAATTAAAATTTTACAAAATATCTTTAATCTTGTGAGGCCCTATGTTCTCGTCAGGCTGCTGCCACCTTTTGGCTCTGTCATTGTGCCGCCATGTGACTCGTTGTTATATTGGGTTTTGTGGTCATACAGTATTAGTTCAAAGTAAACGCTTTGAGAACCCAGGACATTAAACTTGTGAATCTAATTAAAATCTTAAATTTAAATTTAAAAAACTCGATGTAATCTTTTCAAGACTGAGGCCCTGTGGTCGTCGACGTCATATTTTACCTGTTGAATTACTAAAAGAATCCAATGAAACAGATTGGAGCGATAACAATGAACCATAACTGATTAAATTAAACATTGGCACATTCAAAGTCGGAGGGGTGCTGAGAGGCAGGGACTGGGACAGGTGGTAGCTCGCCTCGCAGAGGACCGCCAGCTCGATTTTAAGATGCAAGTACAATCTTTTTCACTGCAGCCATTTCTAGCTTTATGCGCCCACTTATCCAACGGCACAGAAGCTGGATGTGCTCCTGTCCAAGTTGCTGGTACTGCATTCCCTCCCTCCTTTTTTTCAAATGGACACTAAGAGCATGGGGGTGCGCTGAGAAGCAGGGGCTGGAACAGATGGTAGCTGGTCTCGCGGCGGACAGTCAGCTCGATTTTATGATACAAGTACAAGCTTTTTCACTACAGAAAATTATACACTGCAGCAATTATACACTATTGGAGCTGGAATTACCATGACTGCTGGCACAGGACTTGCCCTCCAATGGGTCCTCAATAGAGATCAAATCGGACAAATCAAATTTTTTTTAAATTCACTCCTGTCTAGTTGTGGTCATATATTACCTATTACCTCCGGTATTACCACAAGAATCCAATGAAACAGGTTGGAGCGATAACAATGAACCATAACTGATAAAATGAAACATTTGCAGTTCCACACAGAGTAAGACAGTTGGGGGGGGGGCGGGGAGGCGCTTAGAGGCAGGGGCTGGAACAGGTGGTAGCTCGTCTCACAGTGGACCGTCAGCTCGATGCTCACCAGATTGGGTCCTCAAAAAAGGATTTAAAAAAAATGCAAATAAATTCAAAACAAATTAAATAAAAATTACATAAAAATATATCTTCAATCGCTTCAATTGTGACATCATATGGTCTCCCAACCCTGCTGACACATCCAGACGCTCTTCAGCAGTGATTCTAATAGTGATGCCTGTAATCTGCATGTCATACTGAATAACAGTATTATTTCAATAACACAGCACACTCCCTATGCGTGTTATGACAAGGCAAAGTGTTCTACACCCCTAATGAGGCTCTCTGTAGGCCAGAAATAGCCATTTTAATAGAGATTATCCGCAAATAAATTCGGAGCAAAACAAACTTTTTGGGAAAATTCAGCGAATCGGCGGAATCGAATTTTCAAACATTCGCTCATCTCTATCTGTAATTGAACTTGATAACCATCATTCCACATTTTATTAGTAATCAATGCAAAATTGTGGTACATTCAGAGGGTTCATTTAGTTATTTTTTCCTGGAACTGTATAAACTGCACCAAAGTGGTACTATAGGTTAAAATTTGATTGGCTTCCCAAGAAATCCACCTTAGAATTTGTATGCAAGTTATTGGTATTTTAGTAATGTCTTCATATAGATTAACACATTTAAATACAATTACAATTCTTTTTGTAGACACATTATAAGTAAATACAAACATTACACATTGTTTTATTTTGTTTAGATATTTTATCATTAAGTATATCATTTTCTGGGTCTTACTGTCCTACATTAGTGCTGAAGTCATGAACATATAATTAACAGACAATATTTCTATTAAATATGATAACACAAAACTTAGCACAAAAGCCCTGAATCCCATCTGGACTCATTTTTCTTGTCGATAAAAGCTTCTTAATTCCTTTCCCACTAGTGGGTTAAGTACATGTCCGGGATAATTAGTGCTTTACTGTCAATGAAAACAGAAGGGGCTGGCGGAAATGTTTTCATCGGACAACTTTTATATTGTTTGGCCCATGGCCACATTAAAGCAGATCTTAAAAGAAGAACTAGTTGACCTGTCATAGTTGGAAATGTACTGCCCCTAAACATTATCAGGGGTCACAGATGGATGGAAAGAAACAACCTGACGTAAGCAAGCCGATATAATCTAGTAACTAAATTCAGAGGATCTGTCAGCTCTCCTGGAAAAAGAAAATCCAGCTACCGGACGAAATAAAACTGTCAATGATTTATTAAAGGGGTCATTTGGGCAGGAGGATGGGGGGGGGGGGGGGGTGAACTATGCCCAATTGCATAGTATATAAAAAAAATGAACCACATGGGCCCAATTTGTCATACTTTTGCAAAGGTAGGACATTTCCGCAAACAGCAATTTGCTGAGCAGCATTACGACACATTGGGCCCGGGCTTACAGGGCTCTATATGACACATTGCAGCTCAGGAAGAAGATCGCACTGGAGTTTGCAGCAGGACACTGTAAAAACTGCAGGAGTGCTGGAGGTGAGTGTAGGTTTATTTGTTTAAATGCTACACAATGGACATTGGGGGAGATTTATCAAAAACTGTCCAAAGGAAAAGTTGCTGAGTTACCCATAGCAACCAATCAGATCGCTTCTTTAATTTTCGAAAAGGCCTGTGAAAAATGAAAGAAGCAATCTGATTGGTTGCCATGGGCAACTCAGCAACTTTTCCTCTAGACAGGTTTTGATAAATCTCCCCCATTGTTCACAAACCACCCACACCCCTTCTCACCGGATAGCCCCTTTAACCCCTACAGGACCCATGACGTAACGTTACGTCCCGACACCCTGGGTCTTAAGGACCAAGGACGTACAGTTACGTCATGGGCTGTTCTGGTCCCCGCCGTGCGCCGGGTGGGGATCAGACCGGGATGCCTGCTATTCCGGCGATGCGGGTCACGTGTGACCCGCTGACCCGGAGATACAAGGTGATCGGGGGTGTATGATACACCCCCTATCACCCACTGTATCTATGGGGAGGTGGCGATTTCGCCACCCCCCAGGATCGCTGCTATTGGCTGGATGATCGTCCAGCCAATAGCAGCCGGCAGGGGAGGAGTTAACAGCATCCTCCTGCAGCTCTCGCGGCTGGCTGGGTTCACTCAGCGGTCAGAGCTGCTGGAGGAAGTCGGGGACCCCCCCTCTGCCGAGATCGGAGCCCCCAGAGAAGAAAAGAAGCCCCCACAGATCAGGGAAAGCATACAGCCCAGGGAAAGGTAGGGTAAATAGTAAAAAATAAAGTTAAATTTTTTTCCCCCCCCCTGACCCCCTAATATGTCCCCAAGGGTCTTCTGCAGTTTTTCAGTGTGACCCAGGCCCTATTAGGGGTTCAGGGCGCTGCATCAGCCCCCCCATTTTTTTTTTTTGGCTGCAGCATTTTTTTCCCCCCCATACAATGGTGTGTGATTTCAAATCACACACCGTTATATAGTATACACCAAGCACACACACAGTACATAACCCCCCCCCCACACACACACACACACACACCCTCCCCCTCGCCAATGCCCCCCCACCGCCACCACCGTAGAAAAAAGGCGATGGCTCGCCGGGCATTTTCGGTAGCGGAGGCATACGCTTTTCTTGCCTCCCACTCCGAATCTGTCAGTGAGGACGATGAAGATCCAACATTTCTGTCTTCTTCATCGTCCTCCTCATCATCTAGTAGTGATGATGAGCCCCCTGCATGGCGGTGGAGACGCCGCCAGGCGAGGCCACGCACCCCCCATGGTAGTGGCCCAGTGGCCGGCACTAGTGCGAGTGGTGATGCCTCTCGTACTAGGAGTCCGAACCCCCAGACAAGTTTACCGGAGCCCCCTTCCGGTGAACCTGTCTGGAGACCCCCAGAGGGTTATCAGCCACGGGTTCCGGAGTTTGTTGGCGACTCCAGAATCCGGATTGACAATTCTGGATTCACTGAAATTGACTATTTCAGTTATTTTTTTAGTGACAGTTTTGTCAATCACATGGTGGAGCAGACGAATCTGTACGCCTGGCAGTTCATCGCCCACCACCCTGATTCTTTTTTGGCCAGGTCCAATGAATGGTGCGCCATTGATGCAGCAGAAATTAGGACATTTTGGGGCCTCTTGCTGCATATGGGCCTGGTCAAAAAGCCCAGTGTCAGACAGTACTGGAGCGGGGACATCCTATACCAGACCCCGCTTTACAGTATGGTCATGACACGAAGGCGGTTCGAGGCCATTTGGAAATGCCTGCATTATGCAGATAATGAGGCATGTCCACCCGAGGTGATCCCGCCTATGACCGGCTTTACAAAGTGAGGCTGGTCATCGATCACTTAGGGGCCAAATTTTTGGAGGCCTATGTACCCCTCAGGGAGCTCTCGGTTATCAGTTTTAAGGGAAGACTCATCTTCCGCCAGTATATTCCCTCGAAGCGGGCTCGGTATGGCGTGAAGCTCTATAAACTTTGTGAGAGTACCTCCGTTTACACTCTCAAGTTTAGAGTGTATGAGGGACGAGGGATTTCCGTACTGAACCCCCAGATTGTTCCCCCACTCTGGGTGTTAGCGGGAAAATCGTTTGGGATCTTGTGCACCCATTGCTGGATAAGGGTTACCACGTGTACGTGGACAACTTTTATACCAGCATCCCTCTGTTCACATCCCTTGCCGCCAGATCCACGTCCGCTTGTGGGACCGTGCGAAAAAACCAGAGAGGCCTCCCTCTAAATTTTGTTAAGACACCTATTCCCAAGGGTGAGTCTCGTGCCCTTGCCCATGAAAACCTGTTGCTGGTCAAGTATAAGGATAAGAGGGATGTCCTTATGCTGACCACTATTCATGGCAACGGGAGCTCACCTGTCCCTGTGCGAGGTACCAAAACACCGGTCCTCAAGCCCAATTGTATTCTGGACTACAATTGGTATATGGGGGGAGTTGATCTTTCTGATCAAGTCCTCAAGCCATATAACGTCATGCGGAAAACATGGGTATGGTACAAGAAAGTTGCGGTCTACATGGTACAGGTTGCCATGTACAATTCTTTTGTACTGTCCCAGTACGCTGGCAACACGGGGACATTCCTCCAGTTCCAAGAAGAAGTCCTAAAGGTCCTGATCTTTGGCGACCGGGAAAGAGCAGGCCGGACTTCCCAAGGAACTGAAGTAATAGGTGCCAGGATCGTCCCAGGCCAACACTTTCCAGGTGAGGTCCCCCACACTGGAAAGAAGGGACGAGCCCAGAAAAGATGCAGAGTGTGTTACAAGAGGGGGATTCAGAAGGACACCACCACTCAATGTGACACTTGCCCAGATAATCCGGGCCTCTGCATTAAGGATTGCTTCAAGGAGTATCACACTTCCATGGAGTTCTAAATTTTCCCTCTTCATTTTATTTTCCACAATTTGACCCAAATGTACCAAGTCCAGAGTACATTCCAAGTTTTAACCTCATAAAACCACTAAATTGCCCAAAAAAATATTTAATCCAAAAAAAAAAAACTGATAAGACCTCTGGGGGTATTTTTTTTTTTTATAAAAAATGGGTCATGGGTCACTGAGTCACTATCATCAGGAACTTTTCAAGTTGCCTCAAATGCGCAGCACTCTCTCTCCACCTGAGCGGGGTGCGCATTTGAGGCAACAAGTTAGGGATGGCCACATATATCACATTCCAGAATGATGATTCAGAGCATGGGGTTACAAAATATGGGGGGTATTTTCTGTGAAATTTTGGGGGGGGGGAAACACACATTTTAGTGAATTATTTTTTTTTTTTACATATGCAAAAGTCGTGAAACCCCTATGGGGTATTAAGGCTCACTTTATTCCTTGTTACGTTCCTCAAGGGGTCTTGTTTCCAAAATGGCATGCCATGTGTTTTTTTTTTTTTTGGCTGTTCTGGAACCATAGGGGCATCCTAAATGAGACAAAATTTGCTCTCAAAAAGCCAAATATGACTCCTTCTCTTCTGAGCAATGTAGTTTGCCCGAAGTGCACTTCAGGTCAACTTGTGAAGTACCTCCATACTCAGAAGAGATGGGGTTACACATTTTGGGGGGTATTTTCTGCTATTAACCTTTGCAAAAATGTGAACTTTGGGGGGAAACACATTTTAGTGAAAAATTTTTTTTTTTACATATGCAAAAGTCGTGAAAACCCTGTGGGGTATTAAGGCTCACTTTATTCCTTGTTAAGTTCCTCAAGGGGTCTAGTTTCCAAAATGGTATGCCATGTGTTTTTTTTTTTGCTGTTCTGGCACCATAGGGGTTTCCTAAATGTGACATGCCCCCTGAGCAAAATTTGCTCTCAAAAAGCCAAATATGACTCCTTCTCTTCTGAGCATTGTAGTTCGCCCGTAGTGCACTTCAGGTCAACTTATGGGGTACCTCCATACTCAGGAGAGATGGGGTTAGAAATTTTGGGGGGTATTTTCTGCTATTAACCCTTGCAAAAATGTGAAATTTGGGAGGAAACGCACATTTTTGTGAAAACTATTTTTTTTTTTACATGTGCAAAAGTCGTGAAACCCCTGTGGGATATTAAGGCTCACTTTATTCTTTGTTACGTTCCTCAAGGGGTCTAGTTTCCAAAATGGTATGCCATCTGTTTTTTTTTTTTTGCTGTTCTGGCCCCATAGCGGCTTCCTAAATGCGACATGCCCCCCGAAAAACCATTTTAGAAAAACGTACTCTCCAAAATCCCCTTGTCGCTTCTGAGCCCTCTACTGCGCCCGCCGAACACTTTACATAGACATATGAGGTATGTGCTTACTCAAGAGAAATTGGGCTACAAATACAAGTATAAATTTTCTCCTTTTACCCCTTGTAAAAATTAAAAAATTGGGTCTACAAGAACATGCGAGTGTAAAAAATGAAGATTGTGAATTTTCTCCTTCACCTTGCTGCTATTCCTGTTAAACACCTAAAGGGTTAAAACGTTGACTGAATGTCATTTTGAATACTTTGGGGGGTGCAGTTTTTATAATGGAGTCTTTTATGGGGTATTTCTAATACGAAAACCCTTCAAATCCACTTCAAACCTGAACTGGTCCCTGAAAAATAGTGAGTTTGAAAATTTTGTGAAAAATTGGAAAATTGCTGCTGAACTTTGAAGCCCTCTGGTGTCTTCCAAAAGTAAAAACACATCAATTTTATGATGCAAACATAAAGAAGATATATTGGAAATGTGAATTAAAAAAATTATTTGGAATATCCATTTTCCTTACAAGCAGAGAGCTTCAAAGTTAGAAAAATGCTAAATTTTCAATTTTTTCATCAAATTTGGGGATTTTTCACCAGGAAAGGATGCAAGTATCGACAAAAATTTACCACCATGTTAAAGTAGAATATGTCACGAAAAAACAGTCTCGGAATCAGAATGATTACTAAAAGCATTCCAGAGTTATTAATGTTTAAAGTGACAGTGGTCAGATGTTCAAAAACACCCTGGTCCTAAGGTGTAAAATGGTCTGGTCCTTAAGGGGTTAAAGGATTACTCTGGTGTAAAACAAATTTTTTTTTTTCAAATCAACTGGTGCCATAAAGTTAAACAGATTTGTAAATTACGTCTATTAAAAAAATTTAATCCTTCCAGTACTTATCAGCTGATGTATGCTCCACAGAAAGTTGAGTTGTTCTTTTCTGTCTGACCACAGTGCTCTCTGCTGACACTCTTTTATTATAAAATGAAAAAACAAAACACAAAAACATGTCCAATTGACTGTAACAAAAATTTGCAAAACTGCATAAATATAGATGTGCCATTTGGAATGAGGCTCGACCCAGAAGCAGCCAATCAATAAGGCTCTGTGCCTGAAGTTTTTCTTTTAGTTTATGCTTTTGACATGCCTTGGATTAACCATTTCAGAATAGCAATGCTAAAAATGTTTCTATAACACCCATGCAATACACAGTGCTTGTTATTATCCACATATGAGGTGTTTCCTTTTTTGAGTGAAATGGGGTTTCAAATTTGGGGGGGATTTCTCTCCTTTTACCCCTTGTAAAAATTCAAAAAATGGCTCTACAAGAACATGCTAGTGTAAAAAATTAAGTTTGAATTTTCTCCTTCACTTTTCTGCTATTCCTGTGAAACACCTAAAGGGTTAACAAACTTCCTGAATGTCATTTTGAATACTTTAAGGGATGCAGTATTTATGATGAGGTCATTTATGGGGGTTTTCTTACATGAAAGCCACTCAAATCCACTTCAAACTGAACTGGTCCCTAAAAAATTACGATTTAGACATTTTCGTGAAAAATTTGAAAATTGCTGCTGAATTTTGAAGCCCTCTGATCTTTTCCAAAAGTAAAAACATGTCAACTTTATGATGCCAAAATAAAGTAGACATATTGGCCCTGATTTACTAAAGTCCAACTGACTATTTTTCTCGGTTATTGCGCCAAAATTTTACGCTGCACAACCGACACTTTAGAAACCACTCGGACTGTTTTTTTTCACTCTGAAATGCAAAAATGGGCATGTTCCAGACAAAAACCAAAAAATACTCAGTGTACTTCCAAAATCACTCGAGAAAAAGTGTGAGTTTGCCTCACACAATAACCGACAGCCAACAGGCCGAGTGAAATTCAGAAATTGGAGTGATTTCTAACAAGGGACTGTTTACAATTGTGTTTTTTGTGAAAGTAACTTGTTATGTAACATGAAAACATTTTGTACAGTTCAACACTTTTATGAATAAAATATTGAATGCTTTTGTGATAGTTAATGTTTACATATATATATATATATTTTTTCTTTTTAACACATTTGCAATATTAGGTTTAAATCAATATAACACCCAAGCTGATAAACAAGGAGAATTGTTGTAATGTTTGAAAAATGATAACACATGAATACTTTTGATTCATGAAAACATTTTTAAACAAACAAGTCTAAACCATTTTGACTCACACAACTAATTTCTTTAGCTCAGAGCTCAGCTGAATTTTCAAATTTTTCATGACAACGAAAATTTACCACTATGTTAAAGTAGAATATGTCATGAAAAAACAATCTTGGAATCAGAATGAAAGGTCAAAGCATCCTAGAGTTAATAATATATAAAGTGACAGTTGCCACATTTGCAAAAAAAAGGGCTGTGTCCTTAAGGGGTTAAGGCCATGTTCGCGTCCGGAATTTCTGTGCGGAATTCTGCAGTGGAATCCAGCAGGAGATTCCGAAACAGCAGAGTCCCCTTGTATTTAATGGGATTCTGCTACACTGTGCACACGGCGGAATTTCCATGCCAGAAGTTTCTGGCAGGAAATTCAGTTTTCCATATCCGCAGAAAGAATTAACCTGTTCATTCTTTTTGCAGGATCCGCACGGAATGCATTTTCCGTGCAGACATTCCGGATGTGTGAACATAGTCTAACAGTAGAGACTGAAAGTAAGGTGTAGGAACAAAATGATAGGGTTTTTAAATGGAGACTTTTTCCAAAGTTGCTTTATTTTTTTTCTTGTAGAGTCATCGGGGCAATAAAAAGTATTTGCTAAAGTTTACGTAGGATTTAGCCCGTTATGCAATAGATATCTTCAGGTTTTTTTTAAAGTTCATTTTCTGGGCTAACCTAAAACTCTGATTTAATGGCTTTCCTTTTTTTTATATAAATACACACACTGTATATTCATGGGAGGTTAAGTACATGTTGCAATTTATAACAACATTACGGTGAAAATTAGAACTAAACACAGGTGTACTTGATGAGCCAAATTATTCTGTCATTGTTCTAATGTCATGTAAGAGTCTATTTGCATATTGACTGTGAAGTGTCAGTGGGAGTTGTAACTTTAGTAAAATAATGATGTTCTTATTTTAATAGTTCGAGACACCTCAGAGTGCACCGATTATAGAACAGGGCAAGAATTTACTTCCCTAGCGACTGCTATAACCTAGCATGCAAAAGGCCAAAATAGCGGTAAATATTTAGATTTACTATTGCAAATTTGAGTTTTTAAGAAAAAACGAAAGTGCAAAAACGGAAAAACCCTGAGTCCTTAAGGGGTTAAGGACACCACCCAATTTTTTTTTGCATTTTAATTTTTTTCTCCTTGCCTTCTAAAAATCATAACTAATTTTATATTTCCATCTATAGAGCCATGTGAGGGCTTGTTTTTTGCATGACCAATTGTACTTTGTAATGACATTACTCATTTTATCATGAAGTGTATAGCAAAACAAAAAAAGTTTTATTTGTATGGGGAAATAGCAATTTTGCAAGTTTTGGAAAAAAAAATTCACACTGTACACGTTACGGTAAAAGTGATATTTTCTTTATTCTGTTGGTTATTACTATTAAAATGATCCCCATGTTTAGATACGTTTATATTATTGTACTGCTTTTAAAAAAAACTTTTTTTTTTTTTACAAAATAACTATGTTTAAAATTGCCCTATTTTGACAACCTAACTTTCACATTTTTCCATATATGGGGCACATTTTCGCAGGCTCATGATGGTGCTGTGAACTGTAGTTTCTTATTGGTATGGCTTTTGCGTATATGTGACTTTTTATGTACCATAAATCTATGGAGACCTTGTAATTGGTTCTGAAGCCCCAAAATATCATCTAAAAATAGGAAAAAGTAAGTATTAAAGAAAACTAAGTAGGTAAATAATACAGATAAAGCAAGACTTTATATCTGAAAGTAAAAAAGAGCTGCTGGAAACTGTAAATCACTGTCTATGTAGAGGACAGGAGCTTCTTCAGGGTAATGCACAGTACAAGCAGTTGTCTGATGGAACAGCTAACCCTGGCACAGGTAGAGAGTAGTACAGAACATGTAATACCTCCCTGTACTGTAGGGGGCGCTACCAGAAAGTCAGTCAGTGCATGCACTTCAGTAATACCAATTTTACAAGTGAACGCCCATTCTGGTTGGTCAGTTCTTCCAGCCATTGACACGTTTTGCAGATCTGGACTTTCTGTAACATTGTATGTTTAGTATGGATTCAAGTTATAATGGTCCAGAAAAGATGACTGTATGTTGCAAATATTATATATTGAGGCCATTGTAAGTTGAGGGATTACTCTAATTATTTTAAAACATCATGCACATGACCTTGTAATTGGAATCTAGCACCCCAATCTGGCACCTATAGCTATAGTGCATACTATATCTCTATGTTCAGTTGGGTTTACATAGGAAACACAAGTTTTTTCCTGATAAAATGGCTACAAAGGGGCAGGCAGTACAAGAAGTATAGAGTCCAAGAAAACAGAGATCCAGTTACACTTATTGGTCATCTCTAACCCTTTACCCACCCTTACTGTGCTTAAGAAGTTTTCGTACAGTTGCCCATCAAATGCAATAGTCTACAAGATGGCAACTGATAGACATAAAAGATTATTCAGGGGCCCGGCCATATGCCTGTACAGTAAAGGATCCATGCACATGGCTTTATCTAGAAAATTTCTAGTAATTTCACAACCCATCAACTAGGTTTTTATGCTATGACATCATGTTTTTCTTGTTTTTCATGTTTTGTGTTGCTCCAGGTGAATGTGTGTTAGATTCTGTAGAAGGAAATCATTATATTGATGTGATACTGTTTTTGTGCATTGTTAGTTATAACTCTCAATTTGGAGCAATTTGATCACTATGTATAGGAAATCTGTATCTGACAACTTGTGAAGAAAAGAACAGGATCACAGGGGGAATAGTTCACAGATGCAACCTCCTGCTATATAATGCATTGTTACCTCGCTCACTGTCAGTCTTGTTCCGGTAATTAACAGGAAAATACACCTATGAGTGCTGAGAAGGATGTAGCAAGGTCTATTTAAAGTATGATCCACAGGAAGCTGGGAAGAAGAAGTTTCTTATTTTAAACAGCTGTAAATGTATTTTCTTTTGACGAAAAGTCACAGGCATAATAAACTTTCTCCTGATTCACATGAACTCATTGATAAAATTTCATACTAATCTAGACTATGCATCATGAAAACTGATGCTGTATAGCTCAGTCAAAACTACATTCACTACAGAGGGACAATTAAATTAAGGAACCTGGTGCCGTGCACCCCCTTCAATTCCACTAACAATAGTCCTGTAGAAAGTTATGTTACCCTAAAGTGCTGCAGTTCTAAACACCAAGGGAGATCTAAAGTGCTACTACATGGTGGTCTGTAATAAAGTGGCCATTCCAAACATTATATAAAGAAATATGAACAATATTTAATGGGAGATTAGTTTAGAAAAACAGTCAAATTGGGGGAAAATAGCGGTCAATGACAGGGACATGGATGTTACGTCTAATCTAGGCTTCTTCTGCCTTTATTGTTTAGTAAGAGAGCAAATACAGCACAAAATAATTCCTGCTTGTCCAGTGCAAATTATACAGATCTTTATCTTGACTATGCAAGTGGCTTACTACCAGCCACATAACAAATAGACAAATGTGTTAAAGGGGTACTCCGGTGCTAAGACATCTGCCTGATGCCTGATCGCGGGGGTCCCATCGCTGGCAGCTGTCACGCCCCCTCCCATAGGCTTGCATTGATGGGGCGGAGCGTGTCATCACACGGGGGCGGGGCGTGACATCACAATGCTCCAGCCCTGTGATAGCCAGTAATCAGACCCGGAGCGAACATGCTCCGGGGACTGATTGTAATGGGGAGCTGCATACAAGATAATGGGGGTCCCCAGTGGCGGGACCACCGCAATCAGGCATCTTAGCACCGGAGTACCCCTTTAATCACACAGGTCAGAAAGTCTTGTTCTGAGGCTGCAACCTCCGGATTCAAATTCACATCAGTAGTACAGGTTCTTAACAGCCTCACTTGCACAGTGATGAGCTGTCTTCAGCACCTGTGTTGATCTGGGCTATTCTAAAAATCTGGAGTGACAGGAAGGGGATACCTTTCATGTATGAAAATACAGGCCTGATAACAGGACTTACCAAAGTCCCTAGCAAGCTAAGTCTTCCCATATCTCACCCAGCTTTCCCTCAATAAGATATGCTGAAACCTGGTATCTACATATTACAGGTACCTTGGGAATAAACAAAAACATTCTAAAAAAACATACGCTGCCTGAGCTAAACGTCTGTTACTCAAAAGCCCTGCATATATAATTAATTAATAACTTCTAACTACTGTGATGTGTGTCACCGATCAGTGCTCAGCGGCAGCTCACTGCACACATTGATGGACATTTATCAACGGGTTTAGTCAGGTTTTCTTTACTATAATTGTCGCAAAATTGTCGCAACTGCGACTACGTGTGTTTTCGTGCGACAATTTGCATGAAGAACAAGAAAAGCAAGAAAATTCAAACTTGCTTTTGTAGTAAATTTTTCAAAATGGATTTGCTTTAGTCGGGTATTTATCAACTGCGACAGTCGCAACTGCGCAAAAAAAAGTCGCAACAAGGTTAAAAATTGACTAAATTTACTCCAGCTCAAACATGGAGCAGAAAAAGCTACTACCAAAGTAAAAAAGGAAAAATTGCTTACGTGAAAGAAAATTATCAACAGGCTGAAACCAGTTGATAAATAAGTCACACATGTCACGATGCCGGCTGGCAGGAGGTGGATCCTCTGTGCCAGAGAGGGATAGCGAGGACCGTGCTAGTGGACCGGTTCTAAGACACTACAGGTTTTCACCAGAGCCCGCCGCAAAGCGGGATGGTCTTGCTGCGGCGGTAGTGACCAGGTCGTATCCACTAGCAACGGCTCACCTCTCTGGCTGCTGAAGATAGGCGAGGTACAAGGGAGTAGGCAGAAGCAAAGTCGGACGTAGCAGAAGGTCGGGGGCAGGCGGCAAGGTTCGTAGTCAGGGGAGATAGCAAAGTTCTGGTACACAGGGTATAAACACACAAAAACGCTTTCACTAGGCTCTAGGGCAACAAGATCCGGCAAGGAAGTGCAAGGGAGGAGACTAGATATAGCCAGGAAACAGATGGGAACCAATTAAGCTAATTGGGCCAGGCACCAATCATTGGTGCACTGGCCCTTTAAGTCTCAGGGAGCTGGCGCGCGCGCGCCCTAGAGAGCGGAGCCGCGCGCGCCAGCACATGACCGCAGGAGACGGGAACGGGTAAGTGACCTGGGATGCGATTCGCGAGCGGGCGCGTCCCGCTGTGCGAATCGCATCCCCAACGGCCATGACAGGGCAGCGCTCCCGGTCAGCGCTGACCGGGGAGCTGCAGGGAGAAAGGCGCCGTGAGCGCTCCGGGGAGGAGCGGGGACCCGGAGCGCTAGGCGTAACAGTACCCCCCCCCTTAGGTCTCCCCTTCTCTTTATCGGGTAACTGCCTCCCCTGGGATGAGGACACCGGGAAAGGAAGGAGGGATTCCTCAACGGCAGGCAGAACCGCAGGAGTAGGAATGGGGAGAGAGGGCAGAGGGCGAGACCTGGCACGGGGCAGTGTGACACCAGGACGAGGGCCATGAGGGGACACAGAAGCTTGCCTGGGAGGGGGGGAGGGGCATTTCCTGTGGCAGGCAGAGTCCTTAATGACCTTAGGGGGACCGGATACAGGAGGAACCACAGAGTTACGGCAAGGGTTACTGGGAACCGGTTTTAGACAGTTCTTGGCACAAGAGGACCCCCAACTCTTGATCTCCCCAGTGGACCAATCCAGGGTTGGGGAATGAAGTTGAAGCCAGGGAAGTCCAAGGAGAATTTCCGAGGTGCAATTGGGGAGGACCAAAAGTTCAATCCTCTCGTGATGAGATCCGATGCTCATAAGAAGGGGCTCCGTGCGGAAACGTATGGTACAGTCCAACCTGGCTCCGTTGACCGCGGAGATGCGGAGTGGCTTGACAAGACGGGTCACCGGAATATGGAATTTATTCACAAAGGACTCCCGAATAAAATTCCCAGAAGCTCCAGAGTCCAGACAGGCCACGGCTGAGAGGGGAGAGCTGGCTGAAGTGGAAATCCGAACAGGTACCGTGAGACGTGGAGAAGCCGACTTGGCATCAAGAGACGCCACACCCACGAGAGCTGAGTGTGAGCGTGCGTTTCCCAGACGTGGAGGACGGATTGGACAATCCACCAGAAAATGTTCAGTACTGGCACAGTACAAACAAAGATTCTCTTCCTTACGGCGATTCCTCTCTTCCAGGGTCAGGCGAGACCGATCCACTTGCATGGCCTCCTCGGCGGGAGGCCTAGGCGCAGATTGCAGTGGAGACTGTGGGAGAGGTGGCCAGAGATCTAAGTCTTTTTCCTGGCGGAGCTCTTGATGCCTCTCAGAAAAACGCATGTCAATGCGAGTGGCTAGATGAATGAGTTCATGCAGGCTAGCAGGAGTCTCTCGTGCGGCCAGAACATCTTTAATGTTGCTGGATAGGCCTTTTTTAAAGGTCGCGCAGAGAGCCTCATTATTCCAGGAAAGTTCAGAAGCAAGAGTACGGAATTGTATGGCGTACTCGCCAACGGAGGAATTACCCTGGACCAGGTTCAGCAGGGCAGTCTCAGCAGAAGAGGCTCGGGCAGGTTCCTCAAAGACACTTCGAATTTCCGAGAAGAAGGAGTGTACAGAGGCAGTGACGGGGTCATCACGGTCCCAGAGCGGTGTGGCCCATGACAGGGCTTTTCCAGACAGAAGGCTGACTACGAAAGCCACCTTAGACCTTTCAGTAGGAAACTGATCCGACATCATCTCCAGATGCAGGGAACATTGGGAAAGAAAGCCACGGCAAAACTTAGAGTCCCCATTAAATTTGTCCGGCAAAGACAGGCGGAGGCTAGGAGTGGCCACTCGCTGCGGAAGAGGTGCAGGAGCTGGCGGAGGAGATGGTTGCTGCTGCTGTAGCTGAGACTGAATCTGCTGTAGCTGCGACTGGAGTTGCTGAGTCATGGTGGTCAAGTACGACAGCTGGTGATCTTGTTGGGCAATCTGTCGGGCTTGCTGGGCGACCAGTGTGGGGAGGTCGGCGACAACAGGCAGAGGAACTTCAGCGGGATCCATGGCCGGATCTACTGTCACGATGCCGGCTGGCAGGAGGTGGATCCTCTGTGCCAGAGAGGGATAGCGAGGACCGTGCTAGTGGACCGGTTCTAAGACACTACAGGTTTTCACCAGAGCCCGCCGCAAAGCGGGATGGTCTTGCTGCGGCGGTAGTGACCAGGTCGTATCCACTAGCAACGGCTCACCTCTCTGGCTGCTGAAGATAGGCGAGGTACAAGGGAGTAGGCAGAAGCAAAGTCGGACGTAGCAGAAGGTCGGGGGCAGGCGGCAAGGTTCGTAGTCAGGGGAGATAGCAAAGTTCTGGTACACAGGGTATAAACACACAAAAACGCTTTCACTAGGCTCTAGGGCAACAAGATCCGGCAAGGAAGTGCAAGGGAGGAGACTAGATATAGCCAGGAAACAGATGGGAACCAATTAAGCTAATTGGGCCAGGCACCAATCATTGGTGCACTGGCCCTTTAAGTCTCAGGGAGCTGGCGCGCGCGCGCCCTAGAGAGCGGAGCCGCGCGCGCCAGCACATGACCGCAGGAGACGGGAACGGGTAAGTGACCTGGGATGCGATTCGCGAGCGGGCGCGTCCCGCTGTGCGAATCGCATCCCCAACGGCCATGACAGGGCAGCGCTCCCGGTCAGCGCTGACCGGGGAGCTGCAGGGAGAAAGGCGCCGTGAGCGCTCCGGGGAGGAGCGGGGACCCGGAGCGCTAGGCGTAACAACACATAAGCAAAAAAAAAGTAAGGAAAAAATTACTAAAAAAAAAGAATACATAAGCAAACATTGATAAATGTCCCTCATAGAGATTTAGTTATTGGTCAAAATAAAAGCACCAAAAATCAGCAGATGATCCGTGATGGGCATCAATGATGAATGATCCAAGGTCACAGGACACACATAGTTATTGATCAGAATTTGCTCTGTATTTTACTTTGGTGATGTGGATCAGTGATCAGCGTTCAGACGTCCACAGTGTGCACATACAAAGACTGTGTTAATTAATCCCTTTGTGATGCAGCAATGTTTTGGCAACTACATTTTAATTTTTTCTCGTTTTATCCCCCGCCTTCCAAGAGCCATAACTTTTTTACAATCAACTTAGCAGTATGAGGGCTTGTTTGCAAAAAAAGCAAGGACAATGGATTTAAATGTACATCCTAGTTCCCTGTTAATTAACACACCAGGGCGTACAATGATGTCCTGAGTGGCGGTCCGACTATGGAGCGAGTGCAGAAGCTGCGCTCACTTCCTAGACTTTAATTGACGACTGCTGTCAACAGCCCTACACTCACAGGCAATTATGGAGAAGAGCGATCTTGCCATTCTCCATCTTTAACCCCTTATCTGCCATGATCAGAAGCTGCGCTCATTTCAGAGAGGTGAGTGTCGGCTACTATTAGTAGCTAGACACCCACTCCTAAGGACAGGCAGCGGCGATCTCGCTTTTGATGGTCATTTAACCCTTTAGATGCAAAAAAAAAGAAGAAAAAAAACTACAATTTTGGAAGTTTTAAAGTGTTGGGTTTTTGCGCAGTGCACTTTACGGTAAAACTGACATTTCATTTTTATTATGTGGGTCAACACGATTAAAACCATACACATGTTTACATTCATGTCCAATATTGTACAATTTTTTTTCAAAAGTCAGTCAAACTTTTTTGACAAAATCAGTGTGTAACTTTTTTATTTTTCCGTATTCAGGGCTGTATAAGGGCTAATTTTTTTTTAGTTGAAGTTTTTATCTGTACCATTTTTTCTTTTGCTGGAACTTTTTGAATGTGTTTCAATAATTTTTTTTCTGACATATGATGTGACCAAAAATTTAAATTTTAATAGTTTGAACAATTTATTTTTGTTAACCTTTAATTTTTTAAATACAATGGGAAAAGGGGGGGTGACATTTTTTTAAGGTGTGTATATATATATATATATATATATATATATTTTTTTTTTTTTTTTTTTTAAACGTTTATTTTAGATTTATTTTACACTTTTTAAGAGACTGTTGGAAGCAATATACTGTTATGTGTTGCTATGTACTGTTCAGTACAGGCTGCACAGGAGGATCGTGGTGTGACATCATGTCTCCAGTCCCGGAAACCCAGCGAGACTGGAGAAGCAGCCGGCACAGAATGCCAAGTGCTGTGCTGAGATTGTGAGGGGCCCCAGTGGCGGGACCCTCACGATCAGACATCTTATCCCCTATCCTTTGGATAGGGGATAAGATGCCTAAAAGTGGAATACCCCTTTAAAAGCAGTACAAAAAAAAAATGTTTTTATCGTATTGACCCACAGAATAGATACATGTCATTTTTACTGTAAAATGCACTTCGTAAAAACAAAACCCCCAGCTACAGTTTTCTTTACATTCCCCCCCTCCCAAATAATATTTTTGGCTGTGCTGCATTTTATATGGTAAAATTAAAGATGTCAATAAGTCACTACAAGCCCTCATACACCCTGGTCAAAATGATTATGCAAATGCTATTTTTCTCATTTACCTAAATAATTGATGTAAATAACAGTCAGCATAGTTCAAATGTTATCAACTATTAAGAGTACAATTCAAATTTTATTGAACAAACTTCCTAATGATAACAGTATTTTATTAAACATAAAAAACTTATAATACACTGTTTCAAATTATTACGCACAGTAAGTTTCAAAACACTTTATAGGTTGTAAAGAACTGAAAATTGTCATTTTTTGTGTTTGCAGCATATTTACTGAAATGAAAAGCTATTTCAATCAAACTTTTATCATAATTTTAACTTTTTAAATATGTTAACAGCTCACGTTACATTTTAACATAGGTCCCCTTACTTGATAGCAGCCTCTGAAGTCTTGCATCCATTGAACTTGGAAGTCAGAATAGCCTCCCAGAGCTGCTGTTTGGATGTAAACTGCCTCCAACCCCCATAGATCTTTTGCTCTAGGATGCTCCAAATGTTCTCAATAGGATTGAGGTCAGGGGAGGATGGAGGCCACACCATGACTTTCTCTCCTTTTATCCCCATAGCAGCCATTGATGCAGAGGTATGCAGCATGAAATGGGGCATTGTCATGCATGAAGAACAGTACTGTTTGAAAATTAGTCTTCATGTATTTTTTCTGCCCAATGAAGCCATTTTTGCTTGTGCTGGTTAGTGGTGACCGAATAGAAGGTTTACGTACAGTTGCAAGACTCTGGAGAACTCTACACCTTGATGTCTGTGGGACTCCAGAGGCGCCAGCAGCTTCAAATATCTGTTTTCTGCTATGTAATGGTATTTTAGCAGCTGCTCTCTTGATCCAATGTATGGATCTGGCTGAAATCTTCCTCAATGTGCCTTTATCTGCATAAACCCATCTGTGCACTGAATCAGCAACAAATCTCTTAATAGTGTGATGATCACACTTAAGTTTTCGTGAAATATCTAATGTTTTCTTATCTCGTCCAAAGGCCTTGAACTGTTTCACTCTTTTCGGTAGCAGAGAGATCCTTTTTCTTCCCCATATTGCTTGAAAATGGTGCTCTGCTTAATAATGTGGAACACCCACCTCCTTAAATTGGGCTCACCTGGCAATCTAATTATCACAGTGTTACACCTTGCGCTCCGGCCACGTCCTCTGGCCGTGAGCGCACTGTCCCCCTCTCCCCTGCTGCCAGCAGGGCTGCTGCTTCTTCCTCTGCCTCTCAGCTACGGCACGAGTGTCCCCATCTCCTAGGTTGCGAGCACGCCAGAGCTCTGAAATTTAAAGGGCCAGTACGCCCATAATTATGTGAAACCCCTGACACTATTCTATAAGTATATTACCTACAAGCCCAACATGGCTAATAATTGTATCAACAAAACCTACAAAATTAGCCCAAAAATATAATCAAAATTTCATCTTTATTAATGTATACAAAACAGGTAGAAAAAACACCCTTAAAAAAAAAAACAACACAAAGCTGAGCAGGATATCACTGGGATATCTACAAAAATCACGGTACCAATATACAGTCTTGCAGTATTAGTTTAGTCAGCACATAGTAGAACAATATCTCAAATCAAATTGTACCTAATTGTGACATGCTGACAGCTTCCCAGTGATGATCCTGCAACCTCGACACGTGCTTCGGATGATTCTTTTCTCAAGAGGCGCTACATGAGGTAGGAACTACCGGCTTTTTATATGGTCGCCCTCCAATGGCGCATGTAGCGGAACCAGACGCCGTCCGACTTCCGGGTGGCGTCACCGGCAGATGCGCGTCATAACTTGAAGCACATCCGCCCGTATTGACTGCCCTCTGAAAGAAGGCACAGCGCCACGAATCCGCGCATGCGCTCCGGGCGTAACCCTCCTCTTTGTTGAGTATCAACCAGGGGAGCCGCGTCACATATCCCAACAAGGGAAAGGTACAAAACATTATCAATTGCTTGCACTGTATTGAAAAAAAAATAAATAAAAAAAAAAAAATATATATATATATATATATATATATATATATATATATATAGATAGATAGATCGGAATACCATAATATTGGATCCTAAAACCAAAACAATTTTTATGAAATAATTATAGAATAACCCTCATTGTCATCACAGCAAGAATCATAAGGACCTATAATCCATACTAGTATCCATATCTATCATATAATCTCTTTATATCTCTAGCATCTATGTATCC
Source organism: Hyla sarda (assembly GCF_029499605.1). Lineage (NCBI taxonomy): Eukaryota > Metazoa > Chordata > Amphibia > Anura > Hylidae > Hyla > Hyla sarda. The sequence goes on from NC_079190.1 coordinate 88,348,607, forward strand.
TTATCCTTAGGGAGCCCCCTACAGACTAGTATGGAACCTGCACATGGGTCCCGCAGCCTACACCCAAACATCCCATATCCAATGATAATTATCCAACCAAAACACCCATTTCATGCATGCCATAGGTACCAATAATTGATATTAATTCAGAAAAATAATGAAAATCAATAATGTATGAGAAATAAAAAGTGAATGTATATATATATACACCTATGCACACACATGCGTACATGTGTATACACATGCATACACACATACACACATGCACATCCCAACACCATCATACCCAGTGATAAAAGATAATTAGTCATGCTAGTAATAATAACCCCAGAAGAGAGCAAAGGCTCAGTTACCCACCTAGTGATAAACTCGCCCCCTATTGTGTGTGCTTGTAATCATTGTGTGTGCTTGTAATCATTGTGTGAAGATAATGATAAACTTAATATAGTGCAACTGTGAGTATAAATAATTAGTGTATGTAATAACAACCTCCCCCCCACCCCCCTCCCCCCTCCCCTATAGCTTCCACACCCAATTCATACTACTACCCTGCACGCCACACACACACATACCAATCCCCCCCCCTTACAATTATACAAAATACCCCACCAAACCCACACACATACACACATGCAACCCATACTGTGTAACCGTGCAAAATCACAAGTGACCCACCACCCACATCCCCATACCACTCTCACAACCCCAAAAACAACCTATATATGCCTATGACCGCATAGTGAGAATTCCCAAAGCCTGGACATTACTATATAATTTATGTAAGACCCAAATGGTCCTCAGGAAGAAATTCCTATTTAATTATTATTATATATGAGTCCCAAGTTTTAAGTGTCCAAATTCCTTGCTGTCGGATGATCATGTAGGTCCACATCCTTCCAAAGTTGTTCTTCCACATGGGTACAAAATGATTCTTGCAATGATGCCAATTGACCCACTCCTCCTTAAGTGTCCCCATATATGTCACTTCATCACAAAGAGCACAGTAGTACCTCAATAAAAGAAACAATCATTAAAAACAAGTCCCAAATTACAGGAAGGGAGAGAAACTCAAGTATTCATTTAGCCCTTTAGGGGTCATGGTATCCAACGTCACAATCCATTTTGTTTCCTTACGTAGGAGGGCCCTTGTGGCATCGCCTCCTCTATTACCCATATAGATCCTGTCAATGCCCTTAACCTTCAATAGTCTCCAATTGGATTGGTGCATGATCTTAAAATGTCTGGCTAGAGGTTTCCCACGTGATCCACCCTCGTCTATCCAATCATCGCGTGCGGAATTTTTGATGTCTCTGATGTGCTCCATCACGCGCGCTCTCATTTCCCGCGTGGTCATACCCACATAGATTTTATTACATGGGCAGCGCGCGTGATAGACCACACCAGAGACACCACAGTTGATGGTATGGACGATCTTATATTCCCTCGTCCCGTATACTATTCTATAAGTCCCTGCACCTCCCACTCTTCCCTGCCAGATCTTCTGTGCCATTTGCTTGAGATTAAGCAATCCATACTGTCTGTTTGCCTTTCCCGTGTTCTGACCCTTCCGCTACGTTATTTGACTATGCACCTTTGCCGCTTGCCTTGACCTTCTGCTAAGTCCGACTACGCCTCTGCCTCATCCTACTGTACTTCGCCTCACCCAGCTGGGTGGTCGAGTCGTATCGTGGGTAGCGACCTAGGCGTCGCCTGCCGCAGCAAATCCATCCTGCCTTGTGGCGGGCTCTAGTGAAGACCAGCGGCACCTTAGACTCCGCTCCCTGATATGGCCTGTGTCATTAGCCACTCCGGTCAGTGGATCCACATCCAGCAACCTTTACAGCAAGATCCGGCCATGGATCCCGCTGGGGTACCTCTGCCTTAGAATCCGTATCTCGCTACCATAGTGGCTCTTCAGTCGCAACAGTTGGCCCAGCAGGCGCAGCAGTAAAACTAGTTGTCCACCATGATGCAGCAGCTGCTTACTTCCCAGCAACAACCGCAGCAGCCACAGCCTCCTTCTGCTCTGGTAATGCCTCCCGCTCCAGCAGTCACCACGGGATCCATGCTCCGTTTGTCTCTTACCGAGAAGTATGAAGGGGATCCCAAGTCCTACCGTGGATTTGTGACTCAGTGCTCCATGCACACAGAGCTTATGGCGGAACAGTTCCCTATGGAACGAGCGAAGGTGGCCTTTGCTGTCAATCTGTTAACTAGAAGGGATCTGGACTGGGCAACTCTGTTATGGGATTGCAGTGACCCACTCACAGCCAGTCTTCGGGCTTTCGTGATGGAATTCAGAAGTGTTTTCGAAGAACCTGCACAAGCTTTTTCCGCTGAAACGGCCTTGCTGAGCCTTTCTCAGGGTAACTCCTCTGTGGGCGAATATGCCATCCGATTCCGTACCCTGGCTTCAGAGTTATCCTGGATTAATTAAGCTCCTTGCGCCACTTTCAAAAGAGGACTCTCTAGCAATATTAAAGATGTCCTTGCTGCCCCGGGAATTGCTATGTACCTTAAATGGTCTGGCCTCCCGGATTGATATCCGTTTCTCTTAGCATCAAGAAAGGGAGTCTGCATGACCTCGGCGCTTTCCTCGCCTGGCACAAGTCTTCCAGCAACCACCGCAACCTTATACGTTGCCTCCCGCAGTGGAGGCTATGCAGGTGGATCAGTCTCGCCTGACTCTGCAGGGAAGAACTCACTGACGAGCTGATAATCTATGTCCTTATTGCGCCAGTGCAGATCATTACCTCAAAGATTGTCCTGTACATCGACAGTCACAGGGAAATGCTTGCACCTAGGGTTTGTGGGAGAGGCCTCCCTGTGAACACCACCTCTCCATGCTTTAATTTGCCAGCCCAGCTTTCTCTACCCTTCAAAGAGATTATTTCCGTTCTTTCCTTCCTGGATTCTGGTTCCGCGGGAAATTTTATTGATGCCTAGTACATAGGTATCATCTGCCGGTGTCTCGCCTTTTGAAGCCCTTGTACATCTCTACGGTTAACGGAGAAAATCTGAACTGTACCGTGCTATTCCGGACAGAACCGATATTAATGCAGTTCGGAGTCTTGCCTAAGGAGAACTTGTCCTTCTATGTACTTCCTCACTGTACATCTCCTCTACTGCTTGGCCTTCCTTGGTTGCAACTCCATGCCCCGCAGCTAGATTGGAAAACTGGAGCAGTTCTCCGTTGGAGACCTTATTGCAACACTCACTGCATTCATACTCATCTGTCTAAGGCTGGGTTCACACTACGTTTTGTCCCATACGGGAGCGCATACGGCAGGAGGGAGCTAAAAGCTCGCGCTCCCGTATGTAACCGTATGCGCTCCCGTATGCCATTCATTTCAATGAGCCGACCGGAGTGAAACGTTCGGTCCGGTCGGCTCATTTTTGCGCCGTATGCGCTTTTACAACCGGACCTAAAACCGTGGTCAACCACGGTTTTAGGTCCGGTTGTAAAAGCGCATACGGCGCAAAAATGAGCCGACCGGACCGAACGTTTCACTCCGGTCGGCTCATTGAAGTGAATGGCATACGGGAGCGCATACGGTTACATACGGGAGCGCGAGATTTTAGCTCCCTCCTGCCGTATGCGCTCCCGTATGGGACAAAACGTAGTGTGAACCCACCCTTAGTGAGTGCCTCCTTCTACTCCTCGGCCCGGTTTGCCTTAATTTCTTCAGGACTATGTTGACACTTCAGTGAGAAATAAGCTAAAGTATTGCCACGTCATTGTCCCTATGATTGTCCTGTGGACTTATTGCCCGGGACCACTTCTCCTCGGGGAAGAATTTACCCTCTGTCTATTCCTGAAACTCAGGCCAATGTCAAAATATATTCAAGAAAATCTTCAAAAAGGCTTTATCAGGAAGACATCTTCCCCTGCAGGAGACTGTTCTCTGCGACCCTGCACTGACTATCACGGACTGAATAAAATCACCATCAAGAACCACTACCCTCATTCCTTGATCTTGGAGTTATTCCACTGTCTCCATGGGACGAGGATCTTCTCCAAACTAGACCTTCGAGTGGCCTATAACCTGATTCGCATAAGAGAAGGTGATGAAAGGAAGACTGCATTTAATACTCGGGATGGACATTTTGAGTACCTGGTGATTAGTTATGAGCGGCATCGGTCATATTCGAATTTGCGATATTTTGCAAATATATGGACAAATGTTCGTCATATATTCGCAAAATTTGCATATTCATTATATTCGTTTTTTATGCGCATATGCAAAATATTGCGAATATTCACGAGTATTGAGCCCTCCCTTCTTTAATGGTATAGGCAACTAATGGGCAAGTGCATTAACTCTGTGATTATTTTGCCTACTGAAACCAATCGGCCCATTGTGGTCTATGGGGATCTCATAGTATGTAAAACTGTAAGATAAGCAGGAGGGTCTTGGCAGTACTGTGGATGGGAGACCCTGGTGGTGGTTCAAGTCCTGGGGTGGGATGGAGTGTTAGAGTTTTGTGGTTATACATTACTCATGATGGACAAATATAGGTCAATTGGTAATTGGCCTTTGAACTGTTGGAACTAGGTTAATGGGGTACCAAATATGGGTACTGGGGTTAATTGAAACTGGATGTAATGTTCTAGGCTGGGAATGAATGAATGGGAGGTTAAGGATTTATCAAGACCTGTGCAAAGGAAAAGTTGTCCAGTTGCACATAGGAACAAATCAGATCGCTTCTTTCATTTTTTACAAGGCCCCTGCAAAATAAATGAAGCGATCTGATTGGTTGCTATGGGCAACTCAGCAGCTTTTCCAGGAAAAGCTGCTGAGTTGCCCATAGCAATCAATCAGATCGCTTCTTTCATTTTTCACAAGGCCTCTGCAAAATGAAAGAAGCGATCTGATTGGTTGCTATGGACAACTTTGCAGCTTTTCCAGGAAAAGCTGCTGAGTTGCCCATAGCAACCAATCAGATCGCTTCTTTCATTTTTCACAAGGCCTCTGCAAAATGAAAGAAGCGATCTGATTGGTTGCTATGGGCAACTTTGCAGCTTTTCCAGGAAAAGCTGCTGAGTTGCCCATAGCAACCAATCAGATCGCTTCTTTCATTTTTCACAAGGCCTCTGCAAAATGAAAGAAGTGATTTGATTGGTTGCTATGGGCAACTGGACAACTTTTCCTTTGCACAGGTTTTGATAAATCTCCCCCTATGTTCCTTAACCTACCATTCATTCATACCCAACCTTACACATTACATCCAGTTTCAATTAACCCCAATACCCATATTTGGTACCCCATTAACCTAGTTCCCACGGATCAAACACTCAGTTAATTGCCAATGCAATTGCAGTTCAAAGGCTTTCTTAATTACCAACTGACCTACATTTATCAATCACGAGTAAAGTTTAACCACAACACTGTAACACTCTGTCCCACCCTGGGACTCAAACTGAGACCCTGCTGCTTATCTTACAGTTTTATATATCATGAGATCCCCATAGACCACAATGGGCCTATTGGTTTAAAAAAAATCACAGATTTAATGCACTAGCCCATTAGTTCCCTATAACATACACTTACCCTGGAGGCTGATGTCACACTCAGCCTCCAATAGCATTTAGACACGCCAAAATTCAAAAGTTTTATGCAATAATGTATTCATGGTTCTTTGTATATATCAAACACTGTATCCGCACAATGTAACTTGGACCTGAGGAAGGAGGGAGCCCCTCTGAAACGCGTAGTCCTTATGTAGTACCACTTTTTATGATATTAATAAAAAGTTTGATTCAAGCTACTCCTGACTCTCGTGTCATCACGCCGCCAGTGTAGCACTCACAGTGCCGAAGTCGGTTTTCGCTGGAAGAACAAGGGAACCCCTGCCAGGATTCCCGTCCTCCACATCTGTATCCCTGCAATATGAGTAAAATGATACCCATGTCTAGATACTTTAATATTTTTGTACCGCTTGAAAAAAATCTAAAAGTTTTTGTACAAAATCAGTAATCTAAAATTGCCCTATTATGACCCCTATAACTTTTTAATTTTTCCGTATATAGGGCGGTATGAGGGCTAATTTTTTGCACGTCATCTGTACTTTTTATCTATACCATATTTGCATATTTAAAATTTTTGATCATTTTTTATTCATTTTTTTGGGAATAAAATGTGATTCAAAAAGCAGCATTTTTGGATTTTTTTATTTTTTACATTTACGCCGTTCACTGTACGGGATCATTAACATTATATTTTGATAGGTCGGACATTTACGCACGCATCGATACCAAATATGTTTATTAAAAAAAAATACGTTTTTTGTAGGTAAAATGGGAAAAATTTACATTTTTATTGGGGGAAGGGTTTTTTCAATTTTTTTATTACTTTTTATTTTTTACATTTTTCTACTTTTTTTTAACACTTTTTATCTATAGCAATCATTTGATTGCTAATACTGTTCAGTGCTATGCATAGAGCATAGCCCTGATCAGTATTATCAGTCATCTTCTGCTCTGGTCTGCTCGATCTCAGACCAGAGCAGGAGACGCCCGGAGACGGGACGGTCATCCGATCATCTAATTTAACATGCGCACTGCCGCAGATGCCATGATCTGTACTGATCATGGCATCTGAGGGGTTAATGTCGGACACGGCGGGTCCAGCCGTGTGTGACTCAAGCACCGCTCCAATGCTCACTGTCATACACAGGAGTCCATGGACAGTATTCTAGCTCCTATCACAGTGGTCTTCAACCTGCGGACCTCCAGATGTTGCAAAACTACAACTCCCAGCATGCCCGGACAGCCTATCACAGTATCCACCACAAGAAACTGCAGGGAGCTGCTGCTGGGAGGAATCTTATATAGTGAAGGGGTGGGATACTTTCCTATAATGGTTGCTATGGATGTTGCTAACCTCTGAGAGCTGTATCTGCATCATTCTCATTGGCCCACAAGCTTCGCGAATATTCGCATATGCATATGCGAATATTCGCACGCCAGTCTCACACAGTAGTATTAGAGCCTTCTTTGGACCAAACACAAGCTGGAAACAGAGAGGGATTATCAGTGATCACTGTGATGTGTACTGTTTAAAAAAAAAAGCGAATATTCGTAATTGAGAATATATAGTGGTATATTCGCAAATTCACGAATATGCAATATTCGCAATTAAAATTCGCATTCCGAATATTCACAAGCAACACTACTGGTGATGCCGTTCGGCATATGTAATGCTCCAGCAGTCTTCCAGGAGTTCATTGATGATATCTTTTATGACCTCTTATACACTTGTGTCGTGGTCTATTTGGACGATATACTCATCTACTCAATCTTCAGACTCATCGTTCCCACATCCGCCAGGTCAATGTCTTTGTGACAACCATCTTTACGCTAAACTAGAGAAGTGTGTTTTCGGAAAGTCCAGTCTTCCTTTTCTGGATTACATTGTTACTAGTCAAGGTCTACAGATAGATCCTAACAAGTTGTCAGATGTACTGGACTGGCCCCGACCTACCGGCTTAAAAGCTGTTAGTTTTGGAATTTATGCTGAAAAGCAAGTAGATCAAAATACAAATTGTGGATGTACGACCATGTCTGTTTTCTCTACTTGAATTCACATTGTGTCTTCTACAGGCTTTGCCTGTTCCAGAGATTCCCTGGACCAATATTGCTGTGGACTTCATTACTGGCCTTCAGTCTTCCGGAGGCAATAGTGTAATTTGGGTGGTAGTGGACCAATTTTCTAAAATGGCTCATTTTGTGCCCCTGCCTGGACTTCCATCTGCACCGCAGCTTGCTAAACTGTTCCTTTGCCACATCTTCCGTTTGCATGGTTTGCCCTCACATATTGTATCAGACCGTGGAGTCCAGTTCGTCTTTAAGTTCTGGTGAGCCCTCTGCTTATGTCTTCAAGTCAAGCTGGACTTTTCCTCAGCCTACCACCCTCAATCCAATGGATAGGTTGAGAGGGTGAATCAGGTCTTAGGAGACTATATTTGCCATTTCATTTCTGCTTGTCAAGACAACTGGGTCGATTTACTTCCTTGGGCAGAGTTCTCATACAATCATAAGAATTCTGAATCTACTGGAACTTCGCCTTTCTTTGTAGTTTATGGACTTCATCCTCGTTCTCCTCTTCCTTTATCCTCTTTTTCCGGAGTTCCTGGGGTTGATGAGCAAGTACGGAACTTTTCCACCATCTGGCAGAAGACATGTTCTTCTCTTTTGCATGCTACGTGTCGAATGAAGGCTCAAGTGGACAAGAAAAGACGTTCCCCTCCCAAGTTCTCTCCTGGTGACAAAATCTGGTTGTCTGCCAAGTATATCCGCTTCAGAGTACCCAGTTATAAACTGGGCCCTCGCTATCTAGGTCCCTATAAAATCAAGAAATGTTTAAATCCTGTGGCCTATTCTCTCCATGTGCCGTCCTCTCTCCGTATCTCGAATTCCTTCCATGTCTCCCTCTTGAAACCTGTCATTCACAATCGCTTCTCTAAAAAAAACATTTCACCTACTCCCATCTCTGGTACCTTTGATGTTTATGTTGTAAAACAGATTTTGAACTCCAAGTTTATCAGAGGAAAATGCTTTTATCTTGTGAATTGGGAAGGATTCGGTCCGGAGGAGAGATATTGGGAGCCTGAAGAAAATATCCTGGGCCGTGATCTACTCAGTAAATTTCTGAACCGCAATAGGAGGGGGAGACCAAAGGGGGTTACTATTACACCTTGCGCTCCGGACACTTCACCTGGCCATGAGCGCACTGTCCATCTCTCCCCTGCTGCCGGCGGGGCTGGGATTTGCATCGCGGGATGCTCCTACTTGTTAATCCCAGGCCGTCAATTACCACGCTCCTCTGCCTCTCAGCTCCGGCGTGCGTGTCACCGTCTCCTAGGGCACGCCGGAGCTCTGAAATTTAAAGGGCCAGTATGCCCATAATTATGTGAAACACCTGACACTATTCTATAAGTCCCTGCACCTCCCACTCTTCCCTGCCAGATCTTCAGTGCCATTTGCCTGATATTAAGCGTTACTGTATGTTTGCATTGCCCGTGTTATGACCCTTCCGCTACGTTATTAGACTATGCACATTTGCCAACTGCCTTGACCTTCTGCTAAGTCCGACTACGCCTCTGCCTCATCCTATTATACTTCGCCTCGCCCAGCTACCTGTGTGGTCGAGTCGTGTCGGGTAGGGACCTGGGTGTCGCCTGCCTCAGCAAATCAATCCTGCCTTGAGGCGAGCTCTGGTGAAGACCAGCAGCACCTTAGACTCCGCTCCCTGATACACCCCATGTCCTCAGCTACTCAGGTCAGTGGATCCACATCCAGCATCGTTACACACAGGTTTCCAAGATTGTTTTCAGTGATCAAACTGCTTATGTGACGTTTTTATTTTTCAAGATGACCTATAATGATCTACCGGATATGTCTATAATATCCACAACATCCAAAGACATGATTCTGCAAATTAATATTTCTACATACAGCTGAGTGATTGCTTTAGTAATATTTATATAACTGTGTTATATTTGTTATGTATTGTTCCTTGGCCACGTTGTTTTCTTTGGCCAATCTTTCCTTTGTTGTAAATTTCTCAAAAAAAAAAAAAAAAAACATAAAAATTATTTTAACCAAAAGAGCCCTGAGACACAATGCCATCCATGAGTTAAACTGAAAAACAAAATGTTTAATCTTTGTGACACTTAAACAGAATTTGCATAATAATTTGTAACAGGGTGTATGTTTCTTAAAAGATAAGGAGGGAAAAAAAATGCAAAAAGGAAATGGACTGTGTCCCTAAGGGGTTAATGGTACCTATTAATGTACCATATTGAAAAACTGTAAGCCATTTTATGGAAGGTAGAATGGAAAACTACTCAACTCAGATTTAATTTTTTTTTTTTTTTTTGGGGGGGGGGTAAATTTTGAGTTTGTTCTGCTTCTCATTAATATTATGTATAACTACATCTGTTTACTATATCCTTCAAGACTATTACGATCCATCATTCTACTTCACCACCTTCGGGTAGAACAACAATCATAGTAGGTGACCCTTCTCAATGTCAGGACATAGACCCAAAAGCGATAATTACATTTCATTCCAGTTACGCAGGATCAGTAGCCGTAACATTTAGCACTCGGCTTTAAGAGACAGGTCCCTCTGGCCACATGTGAAGAAGCTGCTGTCTCTCCTTATTAGCAAATGCAATTAACATAGAATAAGCCCAGATGAAGGAGACTGTCACAGCTTCCTCACTCTTACTTTAAAAGACATCATTACAGTCACGCGAGCATTTACATTTTATCAGCTATTCATTTTATTCCATCATAGTAAATGGGGCTGGGGCTGGGCTTTAGGAAATTAGGCACATCACCAAACCAGGGCTGCAAATTATTAATAGAGGGCCCCAATCCTGAACAGCTTTCTTTCTGCCTTTGCTTAATTTAATACCAAATGGGAAAAGGAATGCCAAAAAGGGTCTGCTGTGACTATCCTTCTACTTCACTACCTAATTTTACGCTACACACAACTGGGTCATCTCAAAAGGTCTGCTGTGGGAATATATCAGAACAGAGTCAAGGGGGGACATTTATACAAACCTGTATAGAGGAAATGTGGAGCAGTTGCCCATAGCAACCCATCAGATCGCACCTTTAACCCCTTAAGGACTCAGGGTTTTTCCATTTTTGCACTTTCGTTTTTTCCTCCTTACCTTTTAAAAATCATAACCCTTTCAATTTTTCGCCAAAAAATCCATATTATGGCTTATTTTTTGCGTCACCAATTCTACTTTCCAGTGACATTAGTCATTTTACCCAAAAATTCACGGTGAAACGGAAAAAAAATCATTGTGCGACAAAATCGAAGAAAAAACGCCATTTTGTAACTTTTGGGGGCTTCCGTTTCTACGCAGTGCATATTTCGGTAAAAATGACACCTTATTATTATTCGGTAGGTCCATACGGTTAAAATTATACCCTATTTATATAGGTTTGATTTTGTTGTACTACATGCAGGAAAATGTATATGTTTAACAATTTCATCTTCTGACCCCTATAACTTTTGTATTTTACCACGTACAGGGCAGTATGAGGGCTCATCTTTTGCGCCGTAATCTGAAGTTTTTAACGGTACAATTTTTGTTTTGATCTGACTTTTTGATCACTTTTTATTCATTTTTTAATGGTATAAAAAGTGACCAAAAATACGCTTTTTTGGACATTGGAATTTTTTCACGTGTACGCCATTGACCGTGCGGTTTAATTAATGACATATTTTTATTGTTCGGACATTTACGCACGCGGCGATACCACATATGTTTATTTATTTTTTTATTTACACTGTTTTATTTTTTTATGGGAAAAGGGGGGTGATTCAAACTTTTATTAGGGAAGGTGTTAAATGACCTTTATGAACACTTTTTTTTTACTTTTTTTTTGCAGTGTTATAGGTCCCATAGGGACCTATAACACTGCACACACTGATCTCCTATGCTGATCACTGGCGTGTATTAACACGCCTGTGATCAGTGTTATCGGCGATTGACTGCTCCTGCCTGGATCTCAGGCACGGAGCAGTCATTCGTCGATCGGACACCAAGGAGGCAGGTAAGGGCCCTCCCGGTGTCCTGTAAGCTGTTCGGGACGCCGCGATTTCACCGCGGCGGTCCCGAACAGCCCGACTGACTAGCCAGGATACTTTCACTTTCACTTTAGAAGCGGCGGTCAGATCCAGGCAGGAGCAGTCAAGTGCCGATAACACTGATCACAGGCGTGTTAATACACGCCAGTGATCAGCATAGGAGATCAGTGTGTGCAGTGTTATAGGTCCCTATGTGACCTATAACACTGCAAAAAAAAAAAAAAAAGTAAAAACAAAGTGTTAATAAAGGTCATTTAACCCCTTCCCTAATAAAAGTTTGAATCCCCCCCCCTTTTCCCATAAAAAAAATAAAACAGTGTAAATAAAAATAAACATATGTGGTATCGTCGCGTGCGTAAATGTCCAAACTATAAAAATCTATAATTAATTAAACTGCACGGTCAATGGCGTACGCGCAAAAAAATTCCAAAGTCCAAAAAAGCGTATTTTGGTCACTTTTTATACCATTAAGAAATGAATAAAAAGTGATCAAAAAGTCCGATCAAAACAAAAAAACTTCAGATCACGGCGCAAAAAATTAGTCCTCATACCTCCCTGTACGTGGAAAAATAAAAAAGTTATAGGGGTCAGAAGAGGACATTTTTAAAAGTATACATTTTCCTGAATGTAGCTATGATTTTTTCCAGAAGTACGACAAAATCAAACCTATATAAGTAGGGTATCATTTTAACCGTATGGACCTACAGAATAATAATAAGGTGTCATTTTTACCGAAATATGCACTGTGTAGAAACGGAAGCCCCCAAAAGTTACAAAATGACATTTTTTTTTCGATTTTGTCGCACAATGATTTTTTTTTCCGTTTCGCCGTGAATTTTTGGGTAAAATGACTAATGTCACTGCAAAGTAGAATTGGTGATGCAAAACATAAGCCATAATATGGATTTTTAGGTGGAAAATTGAAAGGGTTATGATTTTTAAAAGGTAAGGAGGAAAAAATGAAAGTGCAAAAACTGAAAAACCCCTTAAGGATTTTAAGAGTTTTTTCCTCCTTACCTTTTAAAAATCATCGCGATCGTGATCGGCAATGTGTGGTATTAGCCGCGGGTCCCGGCCGTTGATGAGCGCCGGGACCGACGTGATGTGATGCGGGGTCGAAGCGCGACCCCGCATCATATCGCGGGAGCCGGCACAGGACGTAAATATACGTCCTGCGTCGTTAAGGTGTTAAAGGGGTACTCCGGTGAAAAACTTTTTTTTTTTTTTTTAAATCAACTGGTGCCAGAAAGTTAAACAGATTTGTAAATTACTTCTATAAAAAAAAAATCTTAATCCTTCCTGTACTTATTAGCTGCTGAATACTACAGTGGAAATTCTTTTCCATTTGAAACACAGAGCTGTCTGCTGACATCATGAGCACAGTGCTATCTGCTGACCTCTCTGTCCATTTTAGGAACTGTCTAGAGTAAAAGGCAATCCCCATAGCAAACATATGCTGTTCTGGACAATTCCTAAAATGGACAGAGATGTCAGCAGAGAGCACTGTGCTCATGATGTCAGCAGACAGTTCCTTGTTTCAAAAAGAAAAGAATTTCCGCTATAGTATTCAGCAGCTACTAAGTACAGGAAGGGTCAAGATTTTTAAATAGAAGTAATTTACAAATCTGTTTAACTTTCTGGCACCAGTTGATTTAAAAAAAAAAAAACTTTTTCACCGAAGTACCCCTTTAACCCCTTAACGACGCAGGACGTATATTTACGTCCTGCGCCGGCTCCCGCAATATGAAGCGGGATCGCGCCGCGATCCCGCATCATATCGCATCGGTCCCGGTGCTAATCAACGGCCGGGACCCGCGGCTAATACCACACATCGCCGATCGCCGCGATGTGCGGTATTAACCCTTTAGAAGCGGTGGTCAAAGCTGACCGGCGCTTCTAAAGTGAAACTGAAAGTGACCCTATAACATTGCAAAAAAAATGTTTAAAAAAAGTGTTTATAAAGGTCATTTAACCCCTTCCCTAATAAAAGTTTGAATCATCCCCCTTTTCCCATAAAAAAAATAAAACAGTGTAAAAAAAATAAAAAATAAACATATGTGGTATCGCCGCGTGCGTAAATGTCCGAACTATAAGAATATATCATTACTTAAGCCGTACGGTCAATGGCGTACGCGCAAAAAAATTCCAAAGTCCCAAAAAGCGTATTTTGGTCACTTTTTATACCATTAAAAAATGAATAAAAAGTGATCAAAAAGTCAGATCAAAACAAAAATCATACCGATTAAAACTTCAGATCACGGCGCAAAAAATGAGTCCTCATACCGCCCTGTACGTGGAAAAATAAAAAAGTTATAGGGGTCAGAAGATGACATTTTTAAACGTATAAATTTTCCTGCATGTAGTTATGATTTTTTCCAAAAGTGCGACAAAATCAAACCTATATAAGTAGGGTATCATTTTAACCGTATGGACCTACAGAATAATGATAAGGTGTAATTTTTACCGAAATATGCACTGCGTAGAAACGGAAGCCCCCAAAAATTACAAAATGGCGTTTTTTTTTTCAATTTTGTCGCACAATGATTTTTTTTTCCGTTTCGCCGTGCATTTTTGGGCAAAATGACTAATGTCACTGCAAAGTAGAATTGCTGACGCAAAAAATAAGCCATAATATGGATTTTTAGGTGGAAAATTGAAAGGGTTATGATTTTTAAAAGGTAAGGAGGAAAAAACGAAAGTGCAAAAACTGAAAAACCCTGAGTCCTTAAGGGGTTAAGGACCAAGGACGTACGCGTCCGTCTGTGAGAATTTCTGTTCGGACCGGGGTGACTGCTGACATCGATCAGCAGTCACCCCGTGCAAATGCCCAGGGGGGTCACCAGATTAAACCTCCCCCACCCCCCCCCCCCCAAGTCAGCGATCGCCGCAAATCGGCGGTGAATTTACACCGGCAATTTGCGCTATTCCAGGTCATACAGGTCTATGGTGACCCAGAAAATAAGGGGGATCTGGGTTGTCCAAGACACATCTATAAGCGATGACCATTAGCAGATCGGGGGCGGGGGGTTAACTTTCGGTTTCCATGTACCTCCAGCTGTTGCATAACTACATCTCCCACATCAGTACATGCTGGGAGTTGTAGTTTTGCAACAGCTGGAGGCACACTGGTTGGAAAATACTGAGTTAGGTAACAGAACCTTACTGAAGGTTTTCCAACCAGTGTGCCTCCAGCTGTTGCAAAAGTACAACTCCCAGCATGCATGATCTGTCAGTGCATGTTAGGAGTTGTAGTTTTGAAACAGCTGGAGGTTCCCCCCCCCCCCCATGTGAATGTGGTGAGCTTGAGGGGTAATGGTGAACACGGATGTTGCGGAGTGGTAGCATAGAGTATAGGACTAAACGTTGATTGTCGTGACGCCAGGGTGTGAGTTCCTCAATGCAATTGTCCTACCGCCATCCGTCCCACATATGATAGGGAGCAGTAAAGGATTGTCCACAGCAGAGGTTGAAGGAACGAACTTTACTATATATTTTATGCAACTGCAGTTAACAGACAGTCTTTTGTAAGATGACCGTGGTACAGGCTCCTCTCAGGTTTGCTGGGACTTTGTAGTTGAATGAGCTTGGATTTTGCTAGCCACTGTGCTACTGGATTTAGGGGAAATTTCGGTCCAGTAGTCACACAGGATTTGTAGATTTGGAGCTGGATTAACTCACATTTTGTCAGACCTAGCTTGTCTTGTAGTAGATGACACAGATCTGCTTTCTCTAGAGTATAACAGGAGAAGACATGGAAAAGAGAAACAAGATTTAGTGGCTGCAGCCCCTCATATATGGAGGGGGCAGGATCAAAGCTAATTGGTGGTGCAAACCTGTCAGCCCTGACCTAAGGCATTATGGGCATATCACATGACCCAAAGGTCCTTGAACCAAAGCATAACATAATTTATTTACAGTCACATGACCAAAGGTCATGTATATCAATACTCTATAATAAAATATATTGCATATATATATATATATATATATATATATATATATATATATATATATTGCATTTCTGAGCAGTTATATGAGGCGACTAGGGGATAGCCCTAAGGTAGAGCCCTGCCAGCATGGAAGGACTCTGGCTGAGGGGACACTGACAGAGGGACAGGACCAAGTCCTGTATCGGGAGACCACAAACCCCCTCGAAGTCGTCCTCGAAGAAGGTCCCCAAAGGCAGAGGGACGGAATGACTGAAAGTCCATAACACAGTCCTGGGGCATAATTATAATGTCCTGAGTAAGGCTGTATAATAACACGATAATAAAGAGTCTTTGCACATTATGAAATGTCCTTGCAAGCTTCTATTTTTGATATCAACAGGATTATACTACATTATATCACAAACAGGATTATGATGACCAGTGAACTCACGAATAGGATTGTAGTAACCATGAATTCCCGAACAGGATGGAACAGGATAATGGTGAATTATGAATTCACTAACAGGAGTACTATAGACTTGCTTAGAGATTATTTTAATATCACTACTTTACTTCACTTTATTACACATCTGTTGACTATGCAATAAATTTAGTACTGACTAACACTAGACCAATACTTGCTTATAATTTTTTTGACTGCCAATTAAGCTATTACTTGAAGTATGTATAATGAATTGAATGTTTCTACAGACTAGAACAATAATCTCACTTTTATTTTTGT
Source organism: Hyla sarda (assembly GCF_029499605.1). NCBI lineage: Eukaryota > Metazoa > Chordata > Amphibia > Anura > Hylidae > Hyla > Hyla sarda. The sequence continues at coordinate 88,364,893 of NC_079190.1, forward strand.
TTTATACAACACTTTTTTTTTTCTTTACACCTTCTTTATACCACACATTTTATTACCTGTATTATACACTGGTTTTGGATTGGCTTGCTTGAGGCTCTCTGACCAATACCTTAGCTAAGAGGGTCTATTGGCTATACACTCTTACCCCTAGAACTCTATCTAGATAACATTTACAAATGGTTACCTTTCTGGATACATGCATTTTACTTAACCTCTTAAGGATGTAAGTACCTTTACGCCCTACACCCGGTGTTTAAAACGGGGTCACGCCGTGACCCCGCATCACAGCACGTAGCATCGTTGCATTCGTTGTGCCGCGCGCTGTCAACCCTTCAGACGCAAGATTTTTGGTCACTTTTTATATCATGAAAAAATGAATAAATAGCGATCAAAAAATCTGATCAATACAAAAATTGTACCAATAAAACTTCAAAACACAGCGCAAAAAATGAGTCCTTATACCGGCCTGTACGCGGAAAAATACCGGCCCGTACGCAGAAAAATTAAAAAGTTATAGATAGTTAGAAGATGAGAATTTTTAACATATAAATTTTCCTGCATGTAGTTATTATTTTTTTCCGAAGTACGACAATATCCAACCTATATAAGTAGGGTATAATTTTAACCGTATGGACCTACAGAATAAAGATTAGGTGTCATTTTTACCAAAAAATGCACTGCGTAGAAACAGAAGCCCCCAAAATTTACAAAATGACATTTTTTCTTCAATTTTGTCGCACAATGAATTATTTTTCCTTTTTGCCATGAATTTTTGGGTAAAATGACTAATGTCACTGCAAAGTAGAATTGGTGGCCCAAAAAATAATCCATCATATGGAATTTTATGTGCAAAATTTAAAGGGTTATGATTTTTAGAAGTTGATGAGGAAAAAAAATGAAAATGCAAAAACGGAAAAACCCTGCGTCCTTAAGGGGTTGAGCTACAGGAGTACCTTCTTGCCAGGAAGAGCATCCTGAACACGTAAGAGACAAAAGAACAAGTTAGTGTATAAACAGTGGTATGGAACCGGAGAATAGCATGTTACAGTCCCTAAAGCTTGTTGAGTTTTTTAGTATTGTGTGAGATATATGTTCTTTATTTACCGTGTTTCTCCGAAAATAGGACTGGGTCTTATATTAAATTTAGTCACAAAAAACACACTAGGGCCTATTTTCAGGTTAGGGCTTGTTTATTTACAGTACGGTATGCACATTGAACAACATGGCGGTTCCACGGTATGGTATTTACACCCCCCCCCCCATCATCAATATGTGATGGGCGCAGCTCTGCCCCCCAACGTCCCTGCCCCCCCCCCCCCCGCCGGTTTATCAGCCCAGCGCTGCACCCCACATCAGGGGACTAATCATTTGTCACCCGCGAGCGCAGCTTCTCTCCCCCCCCCCCCCCCCCTGCAAATAATTGTTAGCCGCTGCGCTGTATCTATTCCTGTGCCCGGGCTGCAAATATAAAAAAAAACAAGCTTTAACTTACCTTCGTCCTCCATTCCCCCGTTGCTAAGGCACCGGCCTCATTCTCCCTCCGCTGTTCTTGCTGCTTCCTGGTGTTGAGACGTCACAGAGCCTTCAGCCTATCACCGGCTGCAGCGATGTCCCGCCTCGGCCGATGATAGGCTGAGCCGACTGTCATGTAAGAAACCGGACGGCTTTTTACATCACAGTGGGCTCAGCCTATCATCGGCAGAGGCGGGACATCACTGCGGCCGGTGATAGTCTGAAAGCTCTGTGACGTTCCCATCCCCAGGACCGCAGCAAGAACAGCGGAGGACAGGGAGGCCGGTTCCTTAGCAATGGGGGAACAGAGGACGAAGGTAAGTTAAAGCTTGTTTTTTAATATTTGCAGCCCGGGCATTGTCTAGGTCAGTGGTCTTCAACCTGCGGACCTCCAGATGTTGCAAACATTTGCAACATCTGGAGGTCTGCAGGTTGGAGACCACTGGTCTAGGTCTTATTTTTGGGGTAGGGCTTATATTGCAGCCCACCCAGATAATCCAGCTAGGGCCTATTTTCGGGGTAAGTACTATTTTCGGGGAAACACGGTATGTGTACTGAAGTTTATTATGAAGTACACTAGTGGAGTTATGAGATGTACTATGTGTGCATAATATTATATGCAGTCAGTCTTGGTATCTTATGGGGATGTTTCCCATGAGGTGTTAGTGAAGGGTGACACAAATGTTACTCCCAGAGGAGCTGGGAAGGCACCTTAGGATGACTACTACAACACCGGAAAAAAATTTAGTTTTCTGGTGTACAGAAATTGAGGTCCCTGTACAATAAACATGTACATTTTTTTTTCCTTTTTACCATAAACCTTTATTTACCTGGACAAAAATTATCAGGTGCATTCACCTGGAAAATAAGTGCAAATCTGTTGCACAAAGTAAATATATTACTCTAGAGGTATATACAGTCAAACAGTCACACAAGGATCAACAGTCCACCTGTGCTAAGAGTCAATGAGCAAACATGGCTACTACCAAGGCCGGGCACACACTTACGAATCTCCCAGAACCAGGAGTCTCTCGGCCATGGGCCGGGCAAAAGCTTGACAGTTGCGTTGCATAAAAAGGAATTCTTCATGGCAAAGTCCTGCCAGGCACTTTCTTGAACAGGTTACAAACAGGACAGTCTGTTGAAGAAATAAAAGGTACTAGGTACCAGCAAGTTAATTACCAGAAAATTAACATATTGGAGACTTTACTTAGGATATCTTCTGATACCCCACCCTTGCCTGACGGGATTCTTGCCTCACTCGGACACAGAGCGAGGTGGGGAACCCTTCATGGGGTTAATTGCAGTGTCCCAAGTAACATTAGTGAGCCTGGACTGGGACACTGACGGGTTCACACTGACCAGGAAATTAAGGGCCGCTGGAACAACAGTTGGTGCCGCTTGATCCGGCCTCACCTCCTTAGTAGGAGTAGGCCGCGGCACTTCTGTCGGTGCCTGATGGTCAGGCCAAACCTCCGGGCAGGGAGTAGGCCTAGGCACAGTGGTCGGTGCCCGCAGTTTAGGCCTCACCTCCTTGATAGGAATAGGCCTGGGCATATTTTCAGAAGTGGAGACATCCTGGTGGGACCTTAACTTCTAGGCAGGTAGTCCTGCTGAATGGCCCTTCTGTACTGATGTCCCTGGTTATGCCCCTTTCGGGGTAACCGGCCACTCGTCGTCCTCGGGTAGCGGTGGTAGGTTGCAGGCCTCCTCGGCCCCGATGGACAACTGCTGCAAGCGAACGGCAAAATGCTGGAAAAGTTGCGCTCCACCCGTGGCAACTTTCCTCTTTTCAGGCGCCATCTTGTGACTCTCACCACGTGTAGCACTGTGCTCCGCCATGTCTGTACTCCTTGCTCCTCTCTGCACACTGAAGAGGTCACGCTGCAGTGCTCCTTTTATGTGAGACTCCTCCAAAATGTCTGCCGGCCGGAAGGACGTCATCGGTGCAGCCCTGACATCCGGTTCCCCAGCGAATACCAACAGTGAATCAGCGTTCCAGAGATTTATGGCCCAGGGGATCATAGCATGGCTTGGCTACGCACTTTACACCTCTTCACAGCGAATACATTTTCGCCTCCCCCCTTAGTTTTTGTGCGCATCATTCACACACAGTATTAACAGTACAGTCCTGTACATGCATGTGCGAACAAATATTTGCGTGCCGCAAAAACTTTACACAGTTCATAAATCACAGTTCTCAATGGGGGAATACTCTTTGCAATAATGGTGGCAAAACAGCTGTAGGCACACACCCGAATCCTGTTTGTGACGCCAAAAAGCTATGTGGTGAGCTTGAGGGGTAATGGTGAACAGGGGAGTTGCGGAGTGGTAGTATAGGGTATAGGATAAACCCTTGATTGTCGTGATGCCAGGGTGCGGGTTCCTCAATGCAACTGTCCTACCACCACCCGTCCCACAAACGATAGGGAGGAATAAAGGATTGTCCACAGCAGAGGTTGAAGTAAACCAGGAACAAACTTTACTATTGATTTTATGCAACTGCAGATAACAGACAGTGTTTTGTAAGAGGACTGTGGTACAGGCTCCTCTCAGGTTTGCTGGGACTTTGTAGTTGAATGAGCTTGGATTTTGCTAGCCACTGTGCTACTGGATTTAGGGGGAATTTCGGACCAGTAGTCACACAGGATTTGTAGATTTGGATCTGGATTAACTCACGTTTTGTGGGTGTTGAAGGAATAGGCTTCAGACCTAGCTTGTCTTGTAGTAGATGACACAGATCTGCTTTCTCTAGAGTATAACAGGAGAAGACATGGAAAAGAGAAACAAGATTTAGTGGCTGCAGACCCTCATATATGGAGGGGGCAGGATAAAAGCTCATTGGTGGTGCAAACCTGTCAGTCCTGACCTAAGGCATTATGGGCATATCACATGACCCAAAGGTCCTTGAACCAAAGCATAACATAATTTATTAACAGTCACATGACAAAAGGTCCTGTTTATCAATACTCTATAATAAAATATATTATACAAATACCTTTCTGAGCAGTTATATGAGGCGACTAGGGGATAGCCCTAAGGGAGAGGCCTACCAGAATGGAGGGACACTGGCTGAGGGGACACTGACAGAGGGACAGGACCAAGTCCTGTACCGGGACACCACAGGATTGTACAGGGTACATTCACATGGGCAAATTTACAGTGAGTTTTCTGCTTCAAGTTTGAGCTGCGGCCAATTTTTTGCCACAGAGCAAACTCCTAGCTGGAAACTCACTGTAAACGCCGCCAGTGTGAATGTACCCTAAAAACACTACACTACACTAACACATAATAAAGGGTAAAACACTACATATATACACCCATTACACTGTCCCACCCCCCTCTCGCACCCCCCAATAAAAATGAAAAAGTATTGTACGGCAGTGTTTCCAATACAGAGCCTCCAGCTGTTGCAAAACAACAACTCCCAGCATTTCCGGACAGCCACTGGCTGTCCAGTCATGCTGGGAGTTTAGCAACAGCTTGAGGCCCCCTGTTTGGGAATCACTGGCGTAGAATACCCCTATGTCCACCCCTATACAATCCCTAATTTAGTCCTCAAATGCGCATGGCACTCTCTCACTTTGGAGCCCTGTCGTATTTCAAGGAAACAGTTTAGGGCCACGTATGGGGTATTTCCGTACTCGGGAGAAATTGCACTACAAATTTTTGGGGGCTTTTTCTCAGTTTACCCCATATGAAAAGGAAAAGTTGGGGGCTACACCAGCCTGTTAGTGTAAAAAAATTAAAATTTGACACTAACATGCTGGTGTTGCCCCATGCTTTTTATTTTCACAAGCGGTAAAAGGAAAAAAAAGACCCCAAAATTTTTAACGCAATTTCTCCTCAGTACGGAAATACAAGGCTCAGGAGTGAGAGCGCACTATGTAAATTTGAGGCCTAAATTGGTGATTTGCACAAGGGGGCAGATTTTACAGCGGTTCTGACATAAACGCAAAAAATAAATACCCACATGTGACCCCATTTTGGAAACTACACCCCTCACGGAACGAAACAAGGGGTATAGTGAGCCTTAAAGGGGTTATCCAGGAAAAAACATTTTTTTCATATTTCAACTGGCTCCAGAAAGTTAAACAGATTTGTAAATTAGATAAGGAAAAGATATTCTTATCTATAAAAGATTCGCTACATTTATACTTAGAGATTGAGCTGACTTGCTACTTTGTCTAAGACCGCAACACTGTTGCAGGCTTCACAATTGAACTATTCCCACAATTTACCACTGATGATAAGCACTACTATTGAGATTCTGTGAGAATATATGACACTTGTGACACTCCCGGCACTTGCTATATTCGTGCTATATTCGTGGTACTAGCACACACCATTGATGGACTTTGTCTTTCTATTTTTTTCTCAAAGAGACTTGTGATCATTGAAAAGAGACTTTTTATCTTTATAGCGGATATTCATTTATCTTTTGCATTTTTGTGCTATTTTATTGCTTTATTGCTATTATTGCTACCATCATTATTTTAATACTATAATATTTTAACATTATATTACCTTTCACCTGCAAGGGCCCTGCTAGGTGATTGGCTGTATACCCTATATTGTTTTATATAATAAATACACTTTTATTTTCACTTAAACAATTGGATTCACATTCTATTAACTTATTCTCTTTTTCTATACCCCTAGTGCTTTAGAGGACAGATTTGTAAATTACTTCTATTAAAAAATCTTAATCCTTTCAGTACTTATGAGCTTCTGAAGTTGAGCTGTTCTTTTCTGTCTATGTGCTCTCTGATGACACGTGTCTCTGGAACCGCCCAGTTTAGAAGCAAATCCCCATAGCAAACCTTTTCTACTCTGTGCAGTTCCCGAGACAAGCAGAGATGTCAGCAGAGAGCACAGTTGCCAGACAGAAAACAACAACTCAGATTCAGCAGCTGATAATTATTTAAAGATCTTAAGATCTTTTAATAGAAGTAATTTACAAATCTATTTAACTTTCTGGAGCCAGTTGATATTAAAAAAAAAAGTTTTTTTTCCTGGATAACCCCTTTAACACCCCACAAGTGATTGACAAATTTTCTTTAACCTCCCTGGCGGTATGATTATGTCTGGAAATTTTTACCAAAAGTGGTACAATTTTTTACATTAAAATTTCTCCCCCCGCCCATTTCACATCTCCCCCGTCACATTCCCCCTCCCTTGTCACATTACCCCCCCCCCTTATCACATTCTCCTCCCCTTTGTAACATCCCCCCATTTGTCACATTCTTCCCCCCATGTCACATTCCCCCCCCCCCTCCATGTCACATTCTCCTCCCCCCCTGTCACATCCCCCTTGTCACATTCTTCCCCCTTGTCACATTCCCCCCCTTTGTCACATTCTTCCTCCCTCCATGTCACATTCCCCCCCTTATCACATCCCCCCTTATCACATTCCCCCCTTATCACATCCCCCCCTTATCACATTCCCCCCCCCTTATCACATTCCCCCCCTTATCTCATCCCCACCCTTATCACATCCCCCCTTTATCACATTCCCCACCCCCTTATCACATCCCCCCCACCTATCACATTCTCCCCTCCCCCCTTTGTCACATTCTTCCTCCCTCCATGTCACATCCCCCCCCCCCCCTGTCACATTCATCCCCCTTGTCACCTTTTCTTGTCGTGCAGTAACACACACTGTTTGCCGGTGCATTGCCGTGGAATGAGATTTGCCATAGAATGAGATGGTCCGCCTCCATCACATCCTATTGGCTCTCTCTTGTCACGTGACATATTTAAACGTCACGCATCGATGCGCACAGCAGTGTCAGTTTGGCTATCACAGGGAGAGGATCTCCTCACCCTGTGATAGCTGAAGCTGCACGGAGCTCTCATGGCCTCTGTGGCCCGACAGAAGTTCACACATGTACGCAGCTCATACGGCTGCCTCATATACATTTACTGTTGATGCACAGCGCTATCGGGATCCCTATGCCCGATGGCGCTGTCATCAGGATCCCCACGCCCGCAGCTCTACACCCCATCCCCCGCAGCTGTACTCCCCGTCCCCCGCAGCTGTACTCCCCGTCCCCCGCATCTCTACTCCCCGTCCCCCGCATCTCTACTCCCCGTCCCTCCGCATCTCTACTCCCCATCCCCCCGCATCTCTACTCCCCGTCCTCCGCCCCTCTCAGCTGTACTCCCCGTCCCGTTAACGCTCAGGGAGCGGGGAACAGAAAGTAGAGCATCGGGCGCAGGTAAAGTAGTACTGCGCATGCGCAGCACTACGCGAATAACTTAACCTGCGCCCGATGCTCTACTTTCTGTTCCCCGCTCCCTGAGCGTTAACGGGACGGGGAGTAGAGCTACGGAGGGACGGGGAGTACAGCTGCGGGCATGGGGCGCTCGCGGGGACGCACACTGATGACAGCGCCATCGGGCGTAGGAATCCCCATAGCGCTGTGGATCGCTCCCTGAGCGTTCACAGGGGACGGGGAGTAGAGCTGCGGGGGACGGGGAGTAGAGATGCGGGGGACGGGGAGTAGAGATGCGGGGGACGGGGAGTAGAGCTGCGGGGGACGGGGAGTAGAGCTGCGGGGGACGGGGAGTAGAGATGCGGGGGATGGGGAGTAGAGCTGCGGGCGTGGGGATCCTGATGACAGCGCCATCGGGCATAGGGATCCCGATAGCGCTGTGCATCAACAGTAAATGTATATGAGGCAGCCGTATGAGCTGCGTACATGTGTGAACTTCTGTCGGGCCACAGAGGCCATGAGAGCTCCGTACAGCTTCAGCTATCACAGGGTGAGGAGATCCTCTCCCTGTGATAGCCAAACTGACACTGCTGTGCGCATCGATGCGTGACGTTTAAATATGTCACGTGACAAGAGTGAGCCAATAGGATGTGATGGAGGCGGACCATCTCATTCTATGGCAAATCTCATTCCACGGCAATGCACCGGGAAGATTTCAAACCTAGTGTATTTGCTGCAGAACAAGTCCTTTCCCCTTCAGCCAATCACTGGCTTGACAAGTGACACCACTGCGGCCGGTGATTGGCTGAAAAGGGAAAGGTCCTACAAGGTGAATAATTAAGAGAGGACACCTCGGACCGTACAGAGGGGAACAGCATCTGCAGGGACCGGGACTAGCTGAGCAGAAGTTTTTTTTGTGTTTTTCTACCAAGGTGCCTCCAGCTGTTGTGAAACTACTACTCCCAGCATGCCCAGACAGCCTTTGGCTGTTCGGGCATGTTGAGAGTTGTAGTTTTGCAACTGCTGGAGGCCCCCTGGTAGGGAAACACTGACTTTTTGTGTTTGTCTTTACCTGCTCTGGCCGGCCCCCGCCACAGGAGCCGACCCGAGCAGATAATCGCATGTTTTCCCGGGGGCTGTATCGCTATATCGCAGAAAGCAAAAATTGTGATTCCATTGCTTTTGCGATATATCGTGCCGCCCCACCGGCAACTCTGCAATTCTACCCCGAGCGTGACTCGGGGTTACCACTCCTGGCAGGGAAAATTAACCCCGAGTCACGCTCAGGATAACCGCTAAGAAGGTTAAAGTTGGATGGGAAAATGAAAAAAAAAAATTTTCACTAAAAGGCTGGTGTTACCCTAAAGTTTTCATTTTCACAAGGAAAAATAGGAAGAAAGCCCCCCAAAATTTGTAACCCCATTTCTTCTGAGTAAGAACATACCCCATAAGTAGATGTAAAGTGCTCTGCGGGTGCACTACAATGCTCAGGAGAGAAGGAGCGCCATTGGCCTTTTGAAGAACAAATTTGTCCGGAATTGAAGGCCACCTGTGTTTACAAAGCCCCCATAGTGCCAGAACAATGGACCCTCCCCACATGTGACCCCATTTTGGAAACTACACCCCTCTCGGAATGTATTAAGGGGTACAGTGAGCATTTACACCCCACAGGTGTCTGACAGATTTTTGGAACAGTGGTCCGTGAAAATGAAAAATGAAATTTTTCATTTGCTCAGCCCACTGTTCAAAAGATCTGTCAAACGCCAGTGGGGTGTAAATGCTCACTGCACCCCTTATTAAATTCTGTGAGGGATGTAGTTTTCAAAACGGGGTCACATGTGGGCGGGTCCACTGTTCTGGCACCACAGGGGGCTTTGTAAACCCACATGGTCCCTGACTTCCATTCCAAACAAATTCTCTTTCCAAAAGCTCAATGGCGCTCCTTCTCTTCTGAGCATTGTAGTGCACCAGCAGAACACTTGACATCCACACATGGGGTATTTCTATACTCAGAAGAAATGGGGTTACAAATTTTGGAGGTACTTTTCTCAAATTACCCCTTGAAAAAATGTAAAATTTGGGGAAAAACCAGCATTTTAGGGAAAATTTTCATTTACACATTCAACTTTAACAAAAAGTCGTCAAACACCTGTAAGGTGTTAAGGCTCCCTGTACCCCTTGTTACGTTCCTTGAGGGGTGTAGTTTCCAAAATAGTATGCCATGTGTTTTTGTTTTTTTTGTTTTTTTGCTGTTCTGGCACCATAGGCTTCCTAAATGCAACATGCTCCCCAAAAACCATTTCAGCAAAATTTGCTTTCCAAAAGCCAAATGTGACTCCTTCTATTCTGAGTATTGTAGTTCGCCCACAGAGCATTTTACGTCCTAACGTGGGGTATTTCCATACTCAGAAGAGATGGGGTTACAAATTTTGGTTGGCATTTTCTCCCATTACCCTTTGAAAAATGGTAAATTAGGGGGAAAAACTGCACTTTAGTGAAAACATTTTTTTTTCATTTACACATCCGACTTTAACGAAAAGTCGTCAAACACCTGTGGGGTGTTAAGGCTCACTGAAAAACTTGTTACGTGCCTTGAGGGGTGTAGTTTCCAAAATGGTATGCCATGTGGGGTTTTTCTGCTGTTCTGGCACCATAGGGGCTTCCTAAATGTGACATGCCCCCCAAAAACCATTTCAGAAAAACTCCTTCTCTTCTGAGCCCTCTACAGCGCCCGCCGAACACTTCACATACACATATAAGGTATTTCCTTACTCAAGAGAAATTGGGTTACAAATTTGGAGAGGATTTTTCTCCTTTTACCCCTTCTAAAAATTCAAAAACTGGGTCTACAAGAACATGTGAGCTGCTATTCCTGTGAAACACCTTAAGGGTTAACACACTTACTGAATGCTATTTTGAATACTTTGAGGGGTGCAGTTTTTATAATGGGGTCTTTTATGGGGTATTTCTGAGATGAAGACCCTTCAAATCCACTTCAAACCTGAACTGGTCCATGAAAAATTCCGATTTTGAAAATTTTGTGAAAAATTGGAAAATTGCTGCTGAACTTTGAAGCCCTCTGATGTCTTCCAAATGTAAAAACATGCAAGAGGTGAAGATCCCCGGGGCTCCGGTTCACGTGTAAAAAAGGTGTGTTCGAGCGCACACTCCTGTACAATAGCTTGGCTGGGATCGTGGCAGTAAGAAGTAGCCGGACACGGTTAAAGATATAATAACCAGATTTTATTTGTATAGATCACAGATAACGCGTTTCGAGGGGTGGGACCCCCTCTTCATCAGATCAATGATGTGGCAGATGTGGGAGGCCACTAATTTATGCAAAAAAAGCCCGCGAAATTTAACAGCAATTACCGGGTACAGATTAAAATACAAATATGCATCTGTGCAATACAATTTCCACAGTGTTGAAGATGTCTCAAATCCAAAGCAAAACATAAATTTAAATTAAAATTTAACACATATTACAATTAACATGAATGGTGCTTGGATGGCAGATCAAATAAGGTATTACTGCTATTAGCCTGGCCTTCCGTTCAGGGAGCTGAGCAAGTAGAAAAATCAAAGCGCCGCTCTCCATGTTGCGGCGTCATCTCAAAGATAGAGGCACAACTGGACCCTGGTCTTCCCCTGTATGGGAGACCCCTCATCCAGGTGCTCGGGAGGAAATGTCCCAAATTACCAAAAAGTTCATAGTAGAAGCGCATATCCTGCGCTGGACCGATTTAACAAACACAGGCATCGGCATTGCAATAGAGCATATTCTATGCAGTAGTGCCGTAGTGTATATTGATGTCATTGATACATACATTTATATATATATATATATATATATATATATATACACATGCGCAGTTGTACACACATCCTCCCATGTATTCTTCTTTGGTTGATTGCTGTGCTGGTGGGGGTCATCTTTATTGGTAAGAGGGCAGGATGACACATTCAGTGAATGAGCTCTGTAGCCTCATTCAGCCCATGGGGTTGGAGCGATTCCAGTCTGTAAATCCAATACATCTCTTTCTTTCCCAGAGCTTCCAGGCGATTGGTAACATGTGCTGGGATGTAGTCAATGGGCAGGATGGATGAAATTCCTGTGGCCCCATTGTGTTTGGTCGTGACGTGTCGTGACAAACCTTGAAACATAAATCCCTTTTTTATATTGCATCTGTGCTGGTTGAGTCTTTGGTGTAATTTCTGAGTGGTTCGACCCACGTACTGTTTCCCACAGCAACAGTTGATAAGGTAGATGACGAACTGGAATTGGCATGTCAGATGGAACACCAGAAGGTGAGCAAGTTTTTTTCACCTCTTTGTCTTTGTTATATCTGAAAACTTTTACGGCACATTGTTGCGCTTCCCTTTTGTGTTTCCAATTTTTTCTGCATATCGAGCAAATGTAAAAACATGGCAACTTTATGATGCAAACATAAAGCAGACATATTTTATTTGTGAATCAAAATATAATTTATTTGGAATGTCTATTTTCCTTACAAGCAGAGAGCTTCAAAGTTAGAAAAATGCTAAATTTTCTATTTTCTCATCAAATTTTTGAATTTTTCACCAAGAAATGATGCAAGTATCGACAAAATTTTACCACTAACATAAAGTAGAATATGGCAAATGAGAGAAATGATGCTCACGGGACTGGATGCGCTGGCATAAAAGGTGCTTCTTTATTTCAAACCAAAGGATTCACAGACATCGGGAGTGGAGACAAATGATACAGGTCAACGACCGTTTCATCGCTCCTGTGGCTTCTACTGAACCATCAGTAGACATAAAAGTAAAGTCGAATATGTCATGAAAAAACAATCTCAGAATCAGAATGAAAGGTAAAAGCATCCAAGAGTTATTAATGCTTAAAGTGACAGTGGTCAGATGTGCAAAAAACGCTCTGGTCCTACAGTGAAAATTGGCCTGGTCTTTAAGGAGTTAACGTCTAAACCTTGGTAACAAAAGTGAGTACACCCCTAAGTGGAAACGAATTGGGCTAAAATTTTCAGTATGTGGGGAGGGTATTGAATGAAAGGGCAGATGTTATTACCCTAGGGGCAGTGGCATTAACCGATTGTGTTCGTGACACCAGGGAGAGGTTATCCTCTACACCATCTGAGGTATGGCCGCTGGTTCCTGGGCCAGGCATGGGGCAAATAATCACACCGATGCAAGGTTACAGAACAATGGCAGCTTTACTGAGGCAGACAGATGGTATAGTCTTTACAGCTCAGTTAGGCCCAGTGACTTAAGGAGACTTGCGGGCTCGCTGGGACTTGTAGTGGACTTGGACTGAATTATTCAATCCCACGCTGCCTTTAACAGACTTGATAGACTTGACTATGACTGACTAGACTTCTCCCCTGTGGTTGCTTACCAGGTTTTGACTTTCACCTGAAGGGGTACACGGTTGATGGAAGCGTGGCTGCGTGGTTAGGCCTTGGTCTCCCTTAGGACACCAGACACTCTCAGGTCTTGACTGTACTGTTGCTCAGCAGAATCTCCACTCAGGACTCAACTAGCTAGCTCCTTCCAGTGAGCAATTTGAAGGTGTCCTATAGGTCACCCACAAGTCACCTGGTCACTGACACCTTCCCTGGTTACATGACTTGGTAACACTTTTTAAACGCACATCAACAACAGAAAGAAAAATGAATAAATAACATAAGGCACTGTTAACCATTTATGGTTTGTGGAATGGAGGTGGACTCAGGGACAGTGAAATAGAGTCCGCCACACAGGACGGAAAAGGGTACAGGAGGGCAACTCCTATACTGGGCCACCACAGGTATTTATGTTACGTGTCCCATGAAGTGTCACACAGCGCTTTGTGGTAAATACCAGTATTTTCAAGGTTATTCAAGGTATAGCCCAATTGCTGACAGGCTCTTAACCATTCAGGAACGAGTGTTAAATACACCCTGACCAGAAGTGTCACATGCATATACCCAATCACCCTGTGGAGCCATGTACAAAAGAGAGACAGTTTATGTCGCCCAATACCTAACGCATTACAGTACTTGAACAAATTAATGAAGACACATATGTGTATGGGTCCTGTCCAAACGCATCTCTAGAAGGAAGCACAACTACAGACAGTAGATATTTCACCTAAAACTCACTCCTATAAAGGTATACACCCTAAATATTATGTGGAATAATAAAATTTATATTCAGAGCCCCATAGCAATTGGGTTATACCTTGGAGGGATTTGTCATAGCTGCTGTGTGATTCTTCCTGGGACATGTAATATACATGCCTTGTTGGAGATGGGTCTTCTGAGTGGGATTCCAAATTGCGGTGTTTACCAAACTTGTTCTATCTCTGTGTGGTGGTTCCATAAACTACATCATCCAATACAGTTTGTATGTTATATGTATATACATGTCTATACACACAGGGCTTTCCCTTTGCAGCCCTGCATCATATCACTTTCTTTACTTAGACCACTTCATCATACTTTGTGCACTTTCCCTGCATCTAGTGTAATGGCGCCAGCCAATGTCTATTATTCCGTGTCCTTAGCCACATCTCTTAATGCAAGTTTTATCAATTGCACCTGCATTCGCACTGTTGATCAATTAATGTATATGGTACAACACTGTAATTCATGATATTGGTAACTGGCACTGCTTACACTTTGGATGCATTACATATATGATTATTGTATATGCAGTTCCATAAGTCACTTGTGTACATTTAGTTTTTTATGTAATTTATACCAATTGTGATTATTGATGCATCTTTTTCCTGTTGTATATACTGTATATCACCACGGGTGCACTGTTTGTTTGCTTAAGAAAAGGCTACAATTGAGTAGCTAAAACGTTGCTGATATGTGATGGAATAAACACTACACACATTTTTTCAGTCCCTTAGAGTGTTGCAGTGATTTTTTGTTGTAGATAGATAGATGTACTACAGTGAGTAGACTCTGACAGTTCGTGAATTCGGAAAATAAGCTGCACTATTCCCCCATCTAGTGGCACCAGAAGAAAATGACCTTTAGTGGTATATAATCTGTCATACAAAACAGTTTATGTGACGAAGAAAAAAGAACTACTATATTATACTGCAGTGTTGGCAAAATTAATGAAAATGTTTCACATTTTTTTTTACTGTTGTGTTGCCTCGGGGGTAGTTACAGACATATTAAAGGACAACTGTAGTGGAACACTTTTATATATGCCCGTGCCCAGGCCTCAAAAATAAACAAAATAAACGCAAACATACCTTCCTACGAGCACAACATAAAATAAAAAGTAAAAAACACTACATATACACAAAGGGGCGGATCCAGAATCTAGTCTCGGGAGGGGCACTATTAGAGTATCATGCGCTGGAAGACATGCCCCCTCCCATAGACTTGCATTGAGGAGGTGCCGTGTGATGTCACAAGGGGCGTGGCTATGACATCACAACCCCCGCAGCCTGCACCAAGGATTTGGAACAAAATGTTCAGAACGCGGGAGCACTGGAGTACCCCTTTAAGTATGCATGCAGAATAGTGCCCCCACACTAGGTAGGCAGCATAGTTACAAGTTCCCCCACACTAGGAAGGCCGCATAGCTCCCCCACATTAGGTTGTAGTTCCCCCACCTTAGGTTGGCAGAATAGTTCCCCCACATTGGGTTGTAGTTCCCCCCACGTTAGGTTGGCAGTATGTTCCCCCACATTAGGTTGTAGTCCCCCCCCCCCCCAATTAGGCTGGCAGTATAGTTCCCCCACCTTAGGTTGTAGTTCCCCCACATTAGGTTGCAGTTTCCCCACAATAGGTTGGCAGAATAGTTCCCCCACATTAAGTTGTAGTTCCCCCACATTAGGTTGGCAGTATGTTCCCCCATATTAGGTTGTAGTCCCCCCCCCCCCCATTAGGTTGACAGCATAGTTCCCCCACATTAGGTTGTAGTCCCCCCCATTAGGTTGGCAGTATGTTCCCCCCACATTAGGTTGTAGTCCCCCCCCCCCATTAGGCTGGCAGTATAGTTCCCCCACCTTAGGTTGTAGTTCCCCCACATTAGGTTGTAGTTTCCCCACAATTAGGTTGGCAGAATAGTTCCCCCAGATTAAGTTGTAGTTCCCCCACATTAGGTTGGCAGTATGTTCCCCCACATTAGGTTGGCAGTATGTTCCCCCCATTAGGTTGGCAGTATGTTCCCCCACATTAGGTTGTATTCCCCCCCCCCCCCCCCGCCATTAGGCTGGCAGTATAGTTCCCCCACCTTAGGTTGTAGTTCCCCCAGATTAGGTTGTAGTTTCCCCCACATAAGGTTGGCAGAATAGTTCCCCCACATTAAGTTCGTAGTTCCCCCTACATTAGGTTGGCAGTATGTTCCCCCACATTAGGTTGTAGTCCCCCCCCCCCCCCATTAGGTTGACAGTATAGTTCCCCCCACATTAGGATGTAGTTCCCCCCCCTCCCTCCCATTAGGTTGGCAGTATAGTTCCCCCACATTAGATTGTAGTTCCCC